>NC_091113.1:12235833-15092500 GCF_024713975.1 Paralichthys olivaceus | reverse complement strand
GTGATCTGATAGAGGGGACTCCAGCTGTGTGTTTACCCTGCACCGGGGAAGACTGTGTCAAGCCAGCTGAGATGACAGAGCAGACAAGGGACTCACACTCAAAGGGGTGTGTGCTCCATTCCTCCTGTAGTGTGTGTGTATTACTCATGGTTCATGCTGAGTAGCACCACAACAAATAAGAGGGGAAGATGAACTCCATTTCTTTCTCCTTGTGGTGGAATTGAGCAACACCAGCGTCACCACGTTACACACGTATGACCTGTGAAATATACAAACACACATGTTCTGTGCAGGACGATACCTCAGGGCAGCTGTGTTACTATAAACAGACCTCTGCTGTGGTATTAGAGGGACCTGGATAAACCCCCTTGCCATCCCCAGAGCCACCATCTGGCAGCCTTACATAACTGCAGAGCAGACTGTGGAGTGGTACTGTTAGCCTGCTTATGCAAACACCACAGAATTTACTTGTACTTGCAAGACTGGTACAAACATTTGTGACCTTTCTTGAGTCCTCACAGTGGTTTTAAATTAAAGTTTATGAAATGAAGATTCAAGAGAAGCTGAACACGAAGAGAAATACAGAAACAGTTTGTGTTTAACAAAGAGTAAAAACTGTCATAAAATAACAGTTTGTTTTATGGATAAAAGTGTTAAATAGTCAAATGTAGCTGCAGGCTACAGAAGAACTGGCTCAAACATGGGTCATGTTGAATTGTGGGTGATGTACTGTGAGAACCGGGTTTTGTTGAGGAGGAAACAGAAGAAGAAGAAAAACATTGTCTCAGATTCTAGTTTGTTGAGTTTGTTATGATGCTTCTAAAGTCCAAATCAGACGATGATTTAAAATGTAATGTTATTGGTGATGTTTTTTTTTTAAAATGTATGATGGAAACTCAGGAGGATCATTGTATTGGGTAGATTTAAAATGTCAGTAAATTGTTGGGGTAGTAATGTTTATATAATATCACTTATTGATTCATTGGTTAATCATGTTAATGGTGATTGCGTTGTGTGTGTGCATATGCATTGATATAGAAACTGTATTGTATGCAATGTGTGTATGTATGAATTCTATATTAGTATTATCAGCATATATATATATAGACCTATATCTAAACTTTTTATCTGTATTTATTTTCTTTTGTTTGAAACCTACCTACTCACCAACTGACCAAACAACTGACCCACCAACATACCAACCACTCTACCTACAAACCTACTATCCTTCCTTCCTCCTACCATTGACACTTTTTCATTTTCTTTTTTTTCCATTTGAAACCTATGAAATTTACAGGATGAAACAATTCTTTTGTTATCTGTTATGATTTCCACCACAATCACCAGCCATTGCTGTATCTGTGTACTATTACTTAACCTCCTGTGATCCATGACAGCCGGGTGTGGTGCTAAGAGCTCGGGAGGCGATTAAAGCCTCTCTATCAGTCTCTCAGCTCTGCTAAGCACCGGTTCAGCCTCATTCAAAGGGCTGAAACTGAGGCCCTGAATAGAACAGCGGCGGACCAATCACATGCAGGGGAGGAGTGCCTCTGTCCTTCCACTAAAGTCACCGGGAAAACACTGTGAGGTTGTAGATCAAGTACGCCACCTAGTGGTTTTAAAGTAATGAAAAAAAGGATCAAATAAACCACAAACTTTGCACAAGTGACATAACATTCTGTTTATGGTTCAATTACACCCTCAAATTGACTGACCCTGAATTTCCATTCCAGAGATTTATGAGCAAACCAAATGGGGAAAGTGCCGTGCATTTAAATCCACATGTCAACTGCAGGACTGTGCAATCTTACAAAAATAAATAAACCATATTTTATGAAGGACGACACAGTGGTGTAGTGGTCACTGCAAAATGGTTCTGGGTTTGAATCTGAATCGCCCTTCCTGTATGGATGCGACACTGTTGCTCCCTCAGTCAAAAGACATGGTTATTTTGCCGCTGCCTAAGAGGTTGTTTTCACTCCTGTGGGTTTGTTTGTTTGTTTGTTTGGTTTGTTTGTAGGATTACAGAAAAATAACTGAACGGATTTCCAGGAAAATTGGTGGAAGGATGATACATGGGCCAAGACGTCCAACTTTGCTGCAGATCCGGATAAGGGGACAGATCCAGGTTTTCCTTTTAGTCACGTCTGTTAACATTGCAAGATTTTTGTTATTTTCTCAGGGAATAATTAGTGGATTTTATAAAAGAAAAATGTGTGTAACTGAGTTGAAGTCAAAGAGGGAGATTCAGAAGAAATGGGCATCCATACTATGTAATTAGGGTGGCTGTGGTTCAGGGGGAAGAGTATGTTCGGTGGATCAATCCCAGTCTCCCCCCAACATGCTGAAGTGTCCTTGGGCAAATTATCGGACATGAAATTTCCCTGCAGACTTTGCTGGTGTCAGTTTATAGGTGATGTATTGAGAAAACTGTGCAGTAAAGCTCTGTGACCACCAATATGTGTCCGAACAGAAGGGCGTTAACACTGGTGATTGAACCCTGAGGTAACACTTAAGACTGCTACCTCATCTGGGTGCGATATCGCCACCTACTGGCCAAGCATGCTTGTTTGAGCATTTCTCTTTTTCTTGTCTGGAGAGAAATATTTTGTATAACAAAGATCATGTGGACAGAGATATTTTTTAATTAAAGGGGAGAATATCAGTTCCCAAAAAATTGTCAGTAGTGTGGACAAGCTTTACAGAAAATGGTTTAATGAGGTTAGCCTGGTTTAACTGGTAACGTTGCTTTTAGTCACACATGATCAAAGGTAGAGATTTTTCCCAGAAGACATTTTGACATGTCTCAGTAGGTGACAGTGAAATCACAGGTTCAAATAAAAAACAATATAAAATGAATGCTGGTTGCGCTGCCTCACTGCCACATGTTACTGAGACTGTTGAATAGAATGAGTTCTTAGTGTCATCACTGACAATATTGTTTGTTCTACCCCTGGATGTTTCTGCATCACAAATTTAACAAGAACACAAAAAATTAGCCCACAAAATTTGCTTTAATTAAATGTTAAAAATAAGTAAGGCTAGAAATGCTGCAGATGTACAAGATGGTGTTTGTACTGCCGACGAAGGACAGGGGGAGCAACTGCCGAGTCACAGGCGAGCATGAGCGGGTGAGAGGGACGACCCCTGCATGTTGTGATGGGCGTTTCCTTTTCATTGCCTGAAGTTCAGTTTGGTTTGTTTGTCCTGCATCGGAGACAATGAAACTGATTGTGTCAGTGTGGACAGGCTGCAGAGTCTCTACTTTGAAAAACAGGCACAAAGCGACCCCCGACCCACTCCTCGTCCTCTCTTCTCAGAGACATAGTGCATAGCTGAGAAAGTTACCCCCTACAAAACAAACTCATCATTCCAACAGCAGCGACAACTGTTGTCAAAACAATAAACTCAAGCCATTTTCATGGTTCATACATATATAATCATATATATATATATTCATATTCAATGTACAAAGATACATTCTGAATTGCAAAGGCTCAATCATTGTAAATAAATACTGAAATGGCTAAACATAATATTTCTCTCCTCTCCTGGAGAGAAGACAGACAGACACACACACACACGCACACACACACGTACATGTACACGCACACACACACACACACTCTCTCTCTCACACACTCACAAACGATGAGGACAGGCCTCTTTGATACTGTTCAATACAAAGAGGACAAAACAACACAACATACCAGTGCAGTGTACTGGTAAACAGAGGCCAGAAAACAGTCTCGAACAAACAGCTTGTGCACTGTACTCTCAAAGAGGACAGTCTTAAAGATACAAAAAAAAAAAAATCAAACGTAAAAATAGGATTAAAACATTTTCTGAAATCATCAGTTTTCTATTAGGAGGGGATATCACTGAGAAAGTAAAATAAACATTGTCATCAACAAGGAGGGGCAGAGCGAGGCTACAAAAACAAAAAAGATTTGACCTCTAAAATGCCGAGATGAGGATTAGAGGGGAGGTTGTGTAACGCTCAGTGTGACGGCTTGTTTAATCCTCTTATAGTAACAGGTCCAACACATTCTCTTCTCTCGCAACCGCAAAATATTTCAATTTTCAAATAAGAAAGTCTAAAAATATATCTCATCTCTACGCTGGGATTTCAGTTACAAAACAATCTCTCGTGTTATCTACAGGGACACTGCAGAGAAGGGCTGTGTTAGAAGCGACACAGTTATTGTTTCAGCAAACTGTCGATCTCTGGTTCTTTAACCTTTGGTAGCAAACGTGACATTCTTTCAAGAAAAATAAATACTCTGTCACACCTGAAGTAGCCTGTAATCTCAGTGCTTTCAAACCTCGACACCTAAGGCAGATTTTAAAGAGTCTACTAGCTGGAGCTGACGGGTAGACGAGCAGCAGAGGGTTGATAGCATCCTCGTGTTTAATATTGGATTAAATAGTATCCTATATGAAGGGGGGATTGAGTATGTCATGGTTTACAGCAGCTGGAGTTTTGATGATTAAAAAGCTAACTGCTACTGATCCTGTAACACCAGTGGGTGCTTCTCATGTATGATCATTTCATTCAAGACACAGAGCATCAGATTTTGTGGAAAATAAAAACCTAGTGATGTCTGGGTAAGACTGAGTCAACAGCTACCGCCTGTGTGAAGCTGCCAGCATGCTCACGATGAAACATCTGGCGTGTCAGTGTTTAGTGGGGATGTTTACAATGTTTAGCATTTAAAGATTTTTCTTAACACTGCGAGGGCATTTTTCATTAATGCACAGATTGTGATGATAGAAAACGTAGTTACTAGTAATTCTAGTTCTTTCAATGAGGTTATGTTTTCAATGCTGTTTGTTTGTCCATATCCATAAGTATGAACATTTGATCATTAATTCAAATAATGGCTAAATGTACTTTTTGACCTGACGATGGCGCTAGGTAAAGTCAGAGGGTCTTTTTTATTTTTTACAGTTCATCATCTCAGGACCACAAAGAGGATGAGACTGCAAGTGTCTTTCATAAAAATGCTCTGTGACTCGAAAGGAATGTTAATCCATGAGAGACATAAACTACAATGATTTCATCTTGAATATTTAGATTAATACTCATCCACCTCCTGCTCACCACTAACCAGATTAAACTTGACGTGTTGCATGTGAGTTAAACTAATCCTGACCCAAAGACAACAGGCGATTGATTAAATATCTTGACTCAAAGGAAAAAACTAATTAACATGAAATTTAAAGAGATTCACCCAAAAAAAACACACGATTGGCTCCCACACACACACACACACACACACACACACACACACACACACACACACACACACACACACACACACACACACACACACACACACACACACACACACACACACACACACACACACACACACACACACACACACACACACACGACAGCCCCAGTCTTACTTTATCAAAGGGCAACAAGGGAACTTACGGGTGATTATCTTTTGTTTTCGACAACTGATTGAGCATCAGCACACAGTAACTGGACTGAGTGGAGGGAACCTGGGTGTATTTGCTGATCAAATGTAACAAAAGCAAAGTATTGGTTGTGTAGTCAACAGCTTTACCTCAAATTATATTAAAAGACAAACAGATTGATATTCAACTGCTTAAAACAAAACAGAAAACAAGTAATAATAAAACAATACCATGCAGTTTGTGTTTGAACTGCTCCACTCCAGTTTACCAAAGAGAAAAAGCTCTCAGAGCAGTTTTTGCTTGTTTCACGCTTATTGTTCAGGTTTGAGGAGGAGGAGGAAAAAAGTGCTGATTAAACCTGCGGCTGCAGAGGGCAGTCGCTCCCCTGAACTCCTCCTCCGCTGCTGCAGGTTTGAGAAGAAAAAGGCAAATTGGGCATCAGGGGTCAAGGGTCAGACTTCAGTCCTCGTTTCCAAGGACCTGCCACACGATAAGGTGGCTGCGCTCGGCTTTGGCCAGGAAGGGCTGCAGTTTCATCGGGGCATCCTCTCCTTCCTCTGCCTCGCCCTCCTCGTCACCTAAAGACACACAGAGGCGGCATGTTCTCCCAAATCTACAGCAGCAATGTAATTATTATAAATAATAACTTTTCATGTCGTAAACTCACCCATTCTAAAGTCTATGTAACCTTCTCCTCCACTCATCACCAACATAGACTTGGTTCCTTCCTGAGATGAGGCATCTGCTGCCCTGTCACCTCCTGCTTCTCCTCCACAGGACGCAGATGGAACTGCGTGACCTGAGTGGACAGACACACAAACTGTGAAGAACACCAGAAATATCCACATTGTGTTTTTCTGCTGATCACATTCAGCTCTTCTCATCGTAAAATTAACTGATCTCAGCTGCTCATTAATCTGAAATTATGAGAAGCTCAGCAGTGTTGGAGCAAAGCCTTGTATTACGAGACAGATACAGACGACCAAGGGACTTTCACACTGTCATCGTATGGCTTAGAAAAATCCTGGTGGTAAGTAAATGACAGAGTATATATCAGCAAAATGCATGGTTCATTACCTGGGACAGCAGTGAAGAACTTGACAGCATCCCGGTGACCATGGAAACAGAGCTGAGCATGAGCCATGGAGCAGTATGGAACGAATGTCCCTGCTGTCACTTTGTCGCCGCTGTCGTCGCCATAGACACGGACTACACTTCCTGGTTGGTTACCTGCTGCCTTTGTTGCCTTGGTGGCTGCTAATGAAACAGTGAGTGTGAGAGAGTTAACTCAGAGTCCTGAATTTACCTAATCCAGCTCAGAGATAATGTGTACATGGGACAATTTATTCTGTTAAAACACTTTCATTGTGATGAATATATTAGATTTCTGTCTAAATAGGAGATTATCAACAGTTCACTTCACTATATAATATGAAACATATCTATTAACGGTCATACACATTGAAAAAGGGGGTTTTCATATTCAAAGGAATAAAAACTGTTTTATGGCTAGAAAGTGTTTATAGTTTATTCTCTATTCTTTACAGTTGACCACTTAAGTGTTTCTCTAGAAAGAAAGAGAGATATAAATTGTGATGTGCAATTGTTTATGTGCGTCCTTTGGTCAAAAATGTAAACAATTATTTACTAAGAAATATCCCAGCTCTTGAACTTACAGTCCGTTAGAGGGATGGAGATGATGACTCCGTTTCCAGTGCCGATCCACAGACGATTACATGACACCGTGAGAGCTGTGATCCGCACAAATGAGAAGCCAAGTTTCCCCGTACCTGAGAAACAGGAATTAAAAACACATTCAAAACCAGATTTAAAGAGGAAAAAGTCTGTAAAACCACCTTGATAACAGGAAGTGAACTGACCCAGCATCTTGCTGACGTAGGGCTCAATGTCGACATCCTGGAGGTGTTGGTAGGTGTGAGCGTGGAACAGCCTGAGAGTGGAGTCCAGCCTGATGGACACCCAGATCCCATCACCGTCCCAGGCCAGCTGGCGCACCTGACTGTCCGCACGAGGGTGGGCGTCAAATGACTTCTGCAGAGGACGGAGAACGAGCAGACAAGAGACGTGTGATTAAAGAAAAGGGCAGGAAGGAATCCTGACGTCCGCCGCTTAAAACACGATGGAACTTTTACTGAGCAACAGCGCCCTCTGCAGCCACAAGTGATGATCATTCATTCTGTAAAAACTGTTATTGAGCGAACAAGTCTGTCAATCTGTCCACCAGAGCTCTGGCTGTGTAGTCCCACTCAATATTAATGTTAATATTACCCATGATCCATTGCTTCCTGAAGCAGAAGAGCTGCTGCGGTAACAAATACACCAAACTCTGTTTTAAAATTTTGCTGAACATTGGAGATTGACTGAGCTATTCTTCATGTTTTCTAAATACTTGCTGTGAAAAAGATGTCTTTGATAAAAGCACAGCGAAGGTTCTCGTTTCAACTCAGTGTCTGTGTCTAACACTCATCAAACATTCTACATTCAAAGGGTGAATCTGACCATACCTCGATCTTCATGGCTTTGGGCTGCACCACGTAAATCTTGTTCCTGTAGCCACACCACACCTTGTCATGTACAATAGTCATACAGCGGATGGAGTGGTGCGGTCTCCCCAAGTCAATCAGGTGGTAGTTTGTCAGGTCCCACTGTCCATCTGATGGAAGGTACACACACACACACACACACATTAATACAGTGCTTCTATACACAGCACATTTTCTATTACACACCATCCATACACTGATGGGACAGCTGCCAGAGGTTATTTTAGGGTTCAGCATCCCCTCGACCAGATGAGATACAGCGAGCAGACTAAAGAACCAGGGATCAAACGACCTGCTCTCCCTCCTGAGTCCCAGTCACCCACTGTGTTGTAGGGCAGTCAAGAATCTTCAATCTCTGTTTCAATATTTCCAGCCGAGTCGCAGAAACAACATATTTCTTAAATACTTTACATTTTAATGGTAATAACAGCATTCGAATAATATAGGTTTTTTAAATATTTCAAATTGATGAAATGTGTCCCCAAGCCTCATTTACATAAATCTTTACTGACTGACATCTTTACATCATGTTTTAAGAGTCACAGCTCATGTCCACTCACCCACTCCTCTGTGGAATATGGCTAGAGTGCCATCGGAGAGGCCGACCAGTACACGTCCTTTCACATGTCTGTGGGACAGAAACGCGTGTTTTCAGAGATCAGAGGTTTAAATGAAGTAATGGGCCACATGTGTAAAGCTCACAGTTGTCAATCATTTCAGTATACTCACACTATGCCGAGCACAGAGTCCTTCAGCTTTATGGAATGGAGACACTTCTTCCACTGGGCCACAGAGGAGTGAACGTACACACTAGAGTCAGAAAAACTTTCTCAGTCATCAGATTTCTTGAAATCTGGACACTTACAGAAATGTGTTGGACAGAAGAAGAAATCCCAAAAGAAATCACACTCACCATCCATTCTGTGCCCCCAGCCACATGGTGGGCAGGACGCTACTCATCTTTTGAGCCTCCTCTCTCATCAGGTCCTGCTCCTCTGCTGTGGGGTTTGAACTTACACCATCTTTCAACAGATCACTCTCCCTGGTCAGAGACAACATCACATCTATTACTATGAGAGTTAACTGTCTTTTCTGTGCTGATTTATATTCATGCTCAATTGAATCAAGTATTTTCCCCACACATTTAATGTGTGTCACAAGTGTCACAGGTGCTCATCTCTGCCATGGCCACGACATTCTTAAAATCACTTCCTCTTTGGAAATTTGTCTTCTAGGTAAAAGCACAACGGTTGTTTCGTTTGGCAATGCTTTATATCAAGCTGAATTTCATAGCTTTTATTTTGAAAAGTTTTGAACTTAGGTTCACAAGCTCTTAATTGGATTCAACATCGATTCGGAGAAGGATATTTCATTGTACAATACCAATTTTGCTAGGATATGAATGTCTTTATAATAATAATTATAATGAAAAATAGTAAGGTAGGTAGGCGCTAAAAAATCTTGTTGGATGATACATTCTTGGCCCAGTAAATGTGATAAATTATATTATTGTCATCATTTTCAAACCATTTTATAACACTGATATATTGCTAATGTAATAGCATAATCATTTGAGCAAATATAGTTATTTGATGTTATATTCCATGACAGACAGTGTTTTTATCGTTTTTTCACAGGTTTTGTATCTGATGCAATGTTACTCAGACACACCCACACAGTTTGGCTTGAAGGTTAAATGCCCTGCAGTGATATTTTACTACGAAACAAATATTTAAATGTGATTCATGAACCAAGTAAATGTTTTACAATGATTTGATGGTGTTCCTCAGTGGATATTTATGGCTGCACTGATAAAACAGTTTTATTGGACAGACTGAAGTGTGATAACTCTGTGCTGGGTAATGGGCCACCCGATGTTACCTCTGAGTGTAGTTGGCTGGAGCCTCTGCTGTGGGCTTAGCTCCCAGTGGATCGGTGAAGATGTGCTCGGTGTAGACACCCCTCAGGGTTTCTCTGTGGTCAGCGTGCCCTGCGCTGGCCTCGGTCGCCTCGGTGGCTTCTTCTGCTGTTCTGGATTCTACAGAGATCATCATCTCTCAGCAAACTCTGTCGACTCATATTTGTGTTCGATTTACAGGTTATTTTGTCACTTGTGGATGCTAACACATTACCAGTTTCTCCATCTTTTCCAGGGCTATCTGCTGTCTGAGGAATAGCGGCTGATCCTTCAGCCACACAGCCCACGACAGTGATGCCTCCGAGCACGCCGTCTTCACCTGCAGAGCTGCTGTTGGTTGCTAATGAGCTGCCATCTCCCACTGGTCCTGCCTCAGAGTTTGGAGGTACTTCCTCACCAGCTGGGTAGTCAGTCTCTCTTGCACCTAAATATAAACAAGCAAATAAATATGGAAAGCATGCTGTCCCCCAGAGCTAATGCAGTTCCTCTGTGGGCCACTGAAGGCAAAACAACTTATTCACCCAAGTATCAGTAATAAACCATCTCTTCCACTGCAGCCATTTTCAGAATGAACTCTGGAAAATTACCAGACCCACTGTAAATTGCCAATTTGACTTCACATATGAAAAACACAGCTTGGACATTTTCACACACAGCCCCTCCTGATAATTTCAGGAGAATGTTAGTGACTTGGTAGCACAACCGGGATGCACGTATATTCATCCACTCACCTGGAACGCTGGCGATGCATAGGACATGGGAGTCACAAACAAAGAAGCTCTCCAGTATGTTTCCAGGTTGGTTAGCATCAATGACAACAGCTTTAGTGGTGGACTGGGTGCTGGTACAGATCCACACCAGTGATGATAACTCCTCCTGCTGCCGAAACTCCATCTGCTGCTCCTGCAACAGATTTTATATGTGGAGGAGTTTTGTTAACATGAAAAAATTGCATGAATGTGACAAAGACTGTATATAAAGACGAATGATGCATCTCAGCCTACTCCAGGTAAAAATTAAGTCACATGTTTTTTGAACAAAGGTTCCTTGTTTAAAAAATAAACTTGATACTCTAAGTATTCAGGTATGATGGGTTTAATTCTTTCATGAAGGAAACGCTGTACTGAAACAAGCAGGAATGTGTGTGTGTGTGTGTGTACTTTGAGGTCTTGATCCAGTTTGTCCAGGCTGCTCTGAGACCCATTCTTCTTTTTGGGACTCTCAGGTCCAGGCACATCACTGTAGAACACACTGGCTCCTACGATCGAACCTCCGTCTCTGGTTTTACCTCCGGAGAGATTCACACCGGCAGCACACCACAGCTACAGCACAGACATGCAGTCAAATACAATGAGATTACAGTGAGACATGACAATGCATTCCTAAAATACAAAGAAACTATTGAGAGATATGCAGCACAGCTAAGAAACAATCATAGCTAAGACAATTAAAATGAACCATAATTCCATGCAATACACAATAATAAATATTGAAATTACCTTCATAGAAGCATCCTTCTCATCCAGTGGTCTGAGGAAGACAGGAACAGGCAGATTCTTCATCTTACTCTCTGCCTGACCTCCATTTGCCTGCAGAGTCAAAACACGACACTGCTGTGTGACATCCTAATTCTCTTACAGTTTACATCACATTGTAATTCTACAATAACCACAACAGCAGACTGAATATACATAGTTCCTCTAGGTGCCCATGTTCTTACTTTGGACTTCTTGGGCAGGCTCCAGCCATACGCCTGCACTCTGCCGTCCTCCTTCTGGACGTGAGCTTTGACCTGCTGGTACTGCGCTCTCTTCTGCTCTCGCCTGGACACCACGTTATCAGCTGCCACTCTGAGGGACAAAACCACACCTATATAAGTTGCTAATAGGGTCCATTCTAAGGTTCCCATAGAAACCTTAAAGTAATTTGTTGAAACTCTTATAAAAACAAAGCTCAATTCAGTGTCTGATTGTAATGATCAGTCAGACAAGGGGGGAGCATACACAGACACAGTTACACATCCATTGGAACTGATTATTGACAACATGGTGCAAGGGATTTCAATTTAACAGCCAAACCTAAACCAATGATGAGAAGTTACTGAAGCTTCTTTCTCATCTGTAATATATAACATCGCTATTTATTAGAGCTCATATTATTGATCAGTTGGCTGATTAAAGGGATGTGCATTTACGTTTTCTATTTGGCATAGAAATATGTTTATTTTATTATTTCAAGTTCTGTATATTTTGGTGTATTCATGTTTTATTTTTAATAATTTCACTTTGTGTATAATTAACTTTTTAACTAAAATCACACGTTGACTGATGTGCAGGCATTAATGAAAGGCATTAATGTGTGTTTTTACATGCCCTTGTTCATTTAGTAATCAAACTAATTTGAAGCTGCTTTTTAAGGTAAAAAGTTACACAGTGTTGCTGTGAGTGAAATAAACAATAAAAATATGAAATCTTTATCAGATTTTCAAATTCCAAAGTCAATGGGAATTTGATGCCCTGGTCACAGTGCCGGATATTACCATCATTATCTCCCCTGAGTGACTTACTCCTCATTGAGAAAATCAAAAGCTTTGCTCTTGTCACTTGGCAGCTGCTGCAGGGTGGTGCTCCTCTTCTTGACGGATGGCTGAATCTGAGAGGTGGGCGCGTTGTACTTGACGTTCACTGCCGCATCCGTCGCCGGCTTCTTGGCTGCTCCGCCCGACGAGCTGAACAAACGGCTGAAACTGGAGGTGTAAGGGCGGGGAAGTGGGGAGGACAAGACAAAAAAGAAGAAGCACACAAACAAACATATAGAGGGGTGGACAAAAGCAGTAGCTCCAGCAGCAAAAGGCAGGGATCAACATTTAAGGGTAAAAAGACCTTCCCCATGCTAATACACCATGCCAGCTTGCATACAGGTAGCAGGTAACCAATATTCATTTTGATAGTAACTACTCATGAAGTCATTGACCTGTCGCCCACAATGCAAAGCATCAGAGCTGATGTCCACTCAGACTATTGGAGAGCAGGGTGTGCGAGGTTAATAATGTGCACTGACTAGGATGTTAGTGAACGACAAACAGCAAAAATGGCCTGGCAAAAAAACCACACTCTTCATTTTCTTCTAACTCTACTGTGAAATATAATGATGCATCTATCAGTTTTAGTAGAAGCAACAGATTTACCAAAATCCTATTAAATACTAAGACACAGATGGTGTTCATCTGAAACCTATACATAATATTAATTTCTCAAGTGTTAAGTTTAACCCCATTTCTCTGCCTTCTCTCCCATCACTAAAGTAACCCTGCCAACACACCTCCTGTGCACAGACGCCACAATGCCAGGCAGAATATAGAGGGACACACAGAAACAGGGCAGAGGAGACAGTGGATTTATCAGAATTTGTTTCTCTTATAAGCAAAGCAACCTCTTAGCCAAAATATCTGCCCCCAGATAACAGTCCTTCAAACCAAACCAAAGTCATTCCTGGTTAAACTCAACAAAGGAGAGCCTGGATCAAATGACAGAATATCAGTCTTTACCAGATTCAGTTCCTCAGTCAGCAAACTAGTGCAATGTCCCAACATATAAATCAGACAGCAAATAAAAGAATCAAAAGACTACTGTGGCAGCTCAGATCTGAGATCAGAGCCACTGTTTCCTGACTGGCTCTCCTCTGTTACAAGTTTGTTGTCAGAAGCAGTCAAGATAAGACACATGTTAATGTGTCAGAGATTTACCTACATCCTGGAGAACAACCAATCAACATGGAATACAAAAAGAAAAGTGAACAGTGAAACACTTAAATAACAAAGTGATCACACTGAGGTTCAGTTACCAGAACAAAAGAAGAGAAAAGAGGAGCTTACAACTGCCAGAGGCTGGATTTCTTCTTCTCTGGAAGAGCTGGATTCTCCTTCGACGCCCTGGGAAAGAAAATTCACTTCGAATTAGAGCTGTGACTCTTCACTAGCCTCACGATTCGACTACAGTTCACCCATCGGCAATTCAAATGCACAGAACTTCTCAATGCATCCAGATCCTCATATTTCTATTATTGTTATTGCAAGTGTGCTATAATTTACAAAATTAGACTTTCAATAAAAAAAAATCTGATTACAACAGTTAGTACATAAAAGTGATCATTAATTTGCCATGACTTCATGTTGTCCACTACTTTCCTTGGTTTCTTCTGTCTTACCTTATCATCTCTGTCCATCTGACCGCCTCCTGCAGCTCCATCAGTCTCTCCTTGTACTGGTTCCTCTCCATCAGGACCCTGGCCATCTCCACCCTGGTGAAGCGCTTCCTCTGCGCTGTAGGCACATCACTCTGTAGGCACAACACAAGCATGACACCAGTGAACCACTGTTCAAAACCATCTGTGAGAGTACATGTGTGTAGACAATACATGGCACATGCTATGAAGCGTTTCAGGTAAATGTGACAGGACTTGGCTGTTATGGAGTTTATTAGGTTGTGTTTAAAAATACTTGCAAGAATTGTTTTACCTCAATATGCTATAATGTTGTGATTCATACCCAAACTGACACTGGAAAGATAAAAGACTCACATCATCCTCATTTTCAATCTTGACTTTCTGTTTGGCATCCTCCATCTCTGCTCGAAACCTGCAAGAGAGTACGTAGCTTCAATATTTTCAGCGTCCATGTCTATAAAGTATATCTAATATTTAAAGCAGTAGATAAATAGATTTGTTTATTGTGTTCCAAAGTCCAAAGTAACTCACTTCTTCAGTTCTTCCTCTAATTCTTTGTTCTTCTCCTCAAGTACAGATTTGGCCTGAGTGACAGCATCCAGCTCTCCCCGAAGAACCTCCTTCTCACAGGACAGTTCATCCAGGCGAGCGATCAGGTCATTTTTCACCACATTCAAAGCGTTTCTGAACACACATATATGAATGAAATCGTGAATGATAGCATGTTTTCTCATGTCGTATCTTCATTAAACAGAAGGTGGCAGCACTGTCCTGATTGTTAGAGATGAAGCAGGTAAGCAGATTAATTAATTAGTCCTCCTGAAGATGTAAAATTTAGCTCATTGTCTGCATCAACCTTTAGAATTAAGTGCAACAGGAGAAGGACAAAATTATGTCAATATTTCTTTGAGAAGTGTAGAGACAACGGCAGGTCATATAATATTACATTTTAATCATTTGTACCAATCAGTGCTCTGAAGTGCACATTTTCAAATAAGATCAGGAAAATAACAGCTCCACAATCTTAACTGCAGGTGCATTATGAAACTGACAACTTACTTAATGTTTCAGGGTCTCACGCTTCAGTTTTGTGATAATATGTCATTAATGACCCACAATAACAAGCCTATACAGTCTAAATAGTAGAACATGGAATAGAAAAATGATAAGGAGCTTTTTCATCCAGTTTTTTATGTCATTATCTCTCCACATATATAAACAAGACAGAGATGGTTAAAAAAAAAATTATAACAAGCACTGACTTGGTCTCCAGCAGCTGGGTGTTCTCATGGATAAGATGTTCAACTTCCCGACCCATACCTAAAAAGGATCAGCCATAATGTGAACACAAACAAAGAATCACAAGCTGCCTTGTGAAAGGGGAAAATAAAATAATATCATTGAAAATTACATCTGTGAAGAAGTGTTTCCTATTTCTATTCTACACACGAACATATTTCATTCTTACCTAGAAAGTTGAAATCTGAGAGTCACGCAATGGACGATGCAAATGAGAAGGAGGTTTATGAGACTCAATAAAACATGGTTCACTTTTCCTGTGAGTTAAATAGTTTCAACTGCTAGCCTAACTATCTAGCCTAAATGTAACACTGTTTCACACCAAAATAATATGTTCTACCCATAAAAAAGGTCACAATGGAAACAAACACAAGGAGCTAGGGAATCTGGAGAGAATTAACTGATACACACCAGAAAACTCATCTGCAAGGATGGTAAAGCCCGACAGCCAAAGAAAAGTAGATTAAGAGAAAACGACAGGGGGAGAGAATCGTTTGTAAAAGTGGCCACATGGTAAATTGTGAGAGATTTGAGTGTCTTACCCAGCAGGTCCGCGCCTTCGTCCATGTCTCCTATCAGGTCGTTTCCTGCCGACGACAGCTCCTCAAACAGAGAGTCAGTGTTCCGGTCGAATGCTAGATTCTCTATGCCGCCTTTAACTGGTGTGCTGCATGGACACATGAGGGTGGACACATGAGGGGGCAAGACAGAGGACAGTGTTACTATGATGAAGAGATGTGATATTGCACTGTGATAATTTTATTTATTATGGCTATAAGGGTTGTCACGTGGCTAAAATAATTTCTGACAATATTACATTACATTACATGTCATTTAGCGGATATATCCATTTCTGCAGCTGGACTTTCATTTTCAAGGGTTGTAAATAAAACTTAAGGTTCTAATTCAAAGAGAATAGTAATAGTAACAACTCATACCTACTACGTTGCAGTGTGAGCCAGTAAAAGCATCACCATGGACAGGAATGTATATGATTTAAGAGGCACTGGATTATTTACACAATATGTGTTTAATATAGTATCAATATTGAAATATTTTTAAATATCAGTTAACATTAATACCAGTATATTGCATTTAACATTTTCATAAGTTTAGGGTTGAGAGGAATACCCGCCTTATTCCTTCAGTAACAAAATCTCTAACCACCGGTCACGCACCTTGTTCCTATGCAGCCATCAAGATCCATGTCCAGTTCAGGAGTGGATTCTATGATAGCCTGCACCTCAGACTTCTCCAGGTTGTCTGCTCCGTCTAGTAAAACCAGAAGAAAGGAATATCTTAGCTTCAAATATATGGACAAAAGTAAAATACTGGTAGAAAAATGTTTGATTACATAATGTGATATTCAAGGTGTTGCAGTATTGACCTTCACCTTCGAGAGAAGTAGAAGCAGACTCCTGGCCGTCATGTCCACTCTGACCCTGCTGCTTTTCCTGCACCGCTGCAATGTTCTTATTACTCTCCGGCTTTCCGCTGCTCCTGTCCAGGTTCCTGTTGAGCCCGTCTGAAGCCTCCTGTTCCTGCAGAGGAGTGTCCACAGACTCCATGGCCACATCTGAAGCAGTGGTAGACAGAGGTGTAGCAGAAGCTGATCCACCCATGTGACTGGACATGGAACTTGTGCCGGTGGACGCGCCATCATGAGGAGATAGTGTGCATGAGGATGTGGGGGTATTTGATATAGAGGTACCGTCCTGAGAAGATTCTCCAGCTTGAGAAGAAACTGGAGCCCCACTTTTGGAAACATTTGATTGGTTGTTTGGAGAACTGGTTTTGGAGCCTCTGCGATTCACACTGGTCATTTCATCCTTGAGATGAAGGAAAGGAGGGGAGGAAGAAGAGTCAATGGAAATAACACAGGAAATAAGAACATGGAACTATGATCGTCATGATGCCAACATTACACATTTATTTATGTAACATTGAAAATGTCCCTCTCTTCAAGCTCTATGGTTATGTGCAGCTTACAGTATACTACACACACACACACACACACTTCACACAATGACACAGCAAAGGAAACATTATTAAGTTGAAAGATATATTGAAATAAATAAATAAAAATCACATCATTCACAAATTAAACTCAAAAAAGAAAATATTAGAAATATTACCACAACCTTGAACTTTATATATTAAGGATACTCCTTGATAATGTGATTGACAGGGACTTGATTTTTTTTTTATCTTAATAGCAAACAGAAATGTTTATTGAAAGTTCTCACTTTTAATATGGGTAATGCCATAGCTCTGGTCCCCCCATTCTTTTTTAATGTATTTTCATTTTATTATTTTACTTGTATTTCTTACTAGAGATACACTTTTCCTTTGTGTAAGTTATTTCTCATGCATAAGCCATCAAACATGCTAAGTGAATACAGTAATTACTGTATTTGTGTGTCAAGGAAGTTTAAAGTATTGGCATATATGCATATGTAGCATGGAAGTGAATTTTTTCAAGCACAGAAGAATAATTTCAAGACAATGCTCAGCACGGACATGAAAAAAATATGACCTGAGAATAAGTGTAAGGGTATTTGTTGTCTGCTTGTTTTCACTATGTCACTGTATAAATAACTGGGCCAAATGATAACCAGCTTTAGTGCTTGGTGTCCAGGATCATCGATGTTCAGTGCTCAGTGATGCCACGTAACCAAGAGAGTAACTAGTAACTAAGCCAAACTTACTCTGTGACGCAGATAAGAAGGAAGGAAGGATGTTGCAGCCTCTTGAAGTCATACTCATTCTGGCAATGTGAATCATTTGATTTCAGTTTTCAGACCAACTGTCTTAAGACGCTTTGAGCCACTGACCCAACTCATACCCAACTTAAAACTGTTAAAATATGAATTTGAGGCCAGATGAAGACATGACGATGGCATATCAGCCACATGCAGTTTCACTGAGATACGCGGCAAGGCCAGCGCCAGTGTGTTAGCATCACTGAATACAATCACACTTCACCACAACTGCAGTCAATGGAGCACAAACTGGGTTAGTTTGGTAAAACCAGGGTTATAGTTCTTCATGTGAGACAGATCTACCTGGTCATGATCAGCCTCCTCATTGGACGATTTCTTCTGCGTGCTTTCACCTTCCATTCTGATTGAGGAGAACTGCTCCTCAAAATGATGGATATTAAAGACCTTGCTGATTAATGTTTTTTTTTATGAGAAAACATAAATCAAAGCAAGTGGATGTGCTGTAGAATGTGTATGGAGAAAATAATAAAACTAAAAGGCAGCTTAAAAGCTTAAAACCTACAATAACTAAGTGGGATAGATTTACAGGCTTTTTTTTTTCCACAAGTCAACTAAGAAATGAGCAGTATCTATTGCTTCCTCTGGCAGTCAAGCTGAAAGAAAAATCATTTTACACAACAAATCATACATCAGGGTTTTACCAACTCTAATCAGTCCTGAGTGGCATGCAGATTCTTCAACCTTGTATTATTTTGGTCTAATACCAGTGGCTTCAGTCTAATATATATAGCACAGTAGCTGATAAATATCAGTCAGGATAACTAAACTCGGATCTTCTGTTAGGGGTATTAACGAAAAACCTAAAAGCAATGAATAAAAAGATCATCTTGTACATTAATTCCAAGCATCTATATCATGACAACTCAAATACATAGTCATTACATTTAAGCTGCAACTGGCTTGAACAGTTTTTTACTTTACAGTAATCAACTTCCACTGTTGCTAACTTCATTGTGGTTGTGTTTCCAATGTGTGCCTTTCGTAGTTGTGTTGTGGCTTTTGCATTCGTATTTTCCGCGCTTGATTGAGGTGTCTCGGCCACCATACAGATGTATTCTCTGTTCCCTCTCTGAGCCAAGCTAGTCTCCTCTCTGCACTGATGGGTGTATTTCCTTTCACCTCTTTTGTCTGCTGTCATGCTGCTGTCACCCTGTTGTTGCTATAGTAGCACTGAGCAGCCAATGGGGGGGAAGCTTCCCTCCATTGCTATTCTTTTGATTCCATCCCTTCCCTATCCCCCTCCAAAACACACAAAAGCACGCACGCACGCACACACACACACACACACACACACACACACAAGCACGCACAAACACACACTCGTCCACATGGTGAGAGGGTGGATCTCACCAACTGTAAATCTTTGAAAAATGTCAAGTCAGAGGAAAAAACACAAAGACACTGCTGTGTGTCCAAACAGAGGGTGTCTAGTAAAATTGTGTGTTTGTGAGAGTGTAGGCACTGAGGGAGAAGGATGCTTTGCACTGCAACACTATAGCAACTTTACTTTACTCCAGAACTATTAGTGAGGTCCTCAAAAGGAGTCTAACAACTATCAATCACCTTGACTGCCAATTATCAAATAATATAAATAAGTAAAAAAACTTGGTTTAAATGATACTTTACCAAAAGTCAAACCACCGTCCCACTCATTGCAATATTCACCTGACCCTGTCCTAGTGTAACAAATCAAATAAATTAAAATTGTATAAGCGTGGTCATTAATATTCATGATGGAGCCTTGCTTGCAGCATGGTTTCCTACAGCAACAAAGTGAAGAGACTCTGTCCTTTCCACCCTCCCACGAGGTTAAGCCAGGCCCCAGAATGGTACCACTTCCCCAGCCTTCTGGGCTCCAAGCCACCCAACACACACACACACTACTTTAAAATTCTGGACACACAGAACAATCCTTTCTCTCTGAAAAGAAATGTACTCTTTCTTTGGTGTTTGTATTTTGTTTACACAACCTCTTTTAAGTGAACTAGGGATGATGTCACCCTTCTGATCCGTGGGAAGTTCTACACGCCAACTTCTGACAGTAACTTTAAAATTTATAACTGATGATATAAAGAGAAGCTGTTCTTTTTAAAACTCCGGTTTTCTGTGTGTCATACCTTTAGGCTAGTGTTAGACCGTGGGTGGCTGAGGTTGTTGAATCTCCACGGGTCAGACGGGGTGTCCACAGGTACCCTCTGGGGGTCAGGGGTCATACCTTCAGTCCCAGGAAGTTGGAATAGGCCCATGGAGATTGGACGCTCTTTCCTGGAGACCGAAACAAACAGAGTGAAGGGTCACACACAAAGACGAGACAATTTTGAAAGAGAGCAAAAAACAAATGTTTGGGAGATGGACACATTTCACACTCTATCATGTCTGAATGTCAGAGTAAGTTACACTTGGTAGATTAGACTTAAATGTGGGATGTAGGGGTGCAACTACCTCTACAATTCCATTTTATTGGACAGGGACAGGAAATACGTGAAAAAGAGTGTTTGGGAGGTCAAACTGTGTCCATGTGGTGTATACTATGGGTGTATACCCAATCAAATTTAAGATATCAGGTCGCCCCCTTCAGACATTCCTTTTTGAGCCACTTCACATCTTTCAGTTATACCTTTTTGAGGTGGGATCAGGTACATCTTCAGGCACTGTGATACAGGATTGTTGACTTCTGTATCACAGCTATTCTTTTCTGAGTTGTTACACACATAGTGAGAGCTTTGTTGGACACACTACTTAAAAAATTCAGTTAGGTAACATACTTCTGACAAGATATTCTACATTAAAAGCAGGGTCTCAATTCAGGAGCTGCATCCTTTGTTGGCTGCATCTGAAGATTAAATGCGTCACAGCTGCGTGACTAGACTGTCCCATTATGAGGACTCCTTCAAATCCCCAAGAACAAATGCTCCAACAGGTGGATCCTTCCGTATGCCATGTTCCAGGGCAATGGAAGGTCAGCATAAGGTAACCAGTCAAACAAGCTGTGTGACGACACTCTTCACAGAAAGGTGTTGTAGCAAAGATTCCATTCAGACCGTTTGGCACTGAAGTGGTGTGAGGAGGAATAAAGCTGCTTGCCTCATAAGCTCCATTACCTCCCAGTTATTAGCTCAGCCAGTAACAATTAAATTTGTATCTGCCTCTGGAACGGAGATGGATTCAGTGTTGGCTGAAGGACATCACACAGAGGAAGGAAGACATCAGTGGGACTAAACAAACACCTGTTACCATCTCCAGGTCATTACTTTGATGATGATGAGGATGTTAGCATTCGCAGTGACTCCAAGTACAATACCCATTCAATGCAATGACACATAGGTCCACTCTTCTATTTTAAAGTATTTATTGGTTATCTATTTGTTGTTGGTGTATTAATTAGTTTATGTCTTTTGTGTCAAAGGCAGCACTTCTAATTATGCTGTACTGCCTTCTCTCACAACTATTCTATTAAAACTCACCTACAGTGTCACATTTGCATGGATGTGGTTAAATTCAAACCCTGGCGACTCTAAACACCAAAAGACCAACAAGACCCATGAAAAGAGCAGCAACACAAAATCACTGGACCCCACACTGCAGCAGAGCGAGTACACACCAGCAGCTATTCTCACTCCTCTGACTAGGTATGAAAAACATATTGTACAGCGCAAGGGGAAGAATGGCTGCCACAGTGAAAACAGCAGCCGGCAGGCATTGATGAAAAGCATCAGGCCCAAAAGAAACAATGGACACACCACCATATTGAGAGAGAGAGAGAGAGAGAGAGAGAGAGATAGGTCACATGCAGGGCACTGATGGTGACCAGCTCCCTTTTGTTTTTTTAAACCGACTGGTGAGGTACAATCACACACTCAGTATTGAAAAGATGTTTTATTTATGAGTAATCATAAATGGCGATAAACTTTGGAGGACTAAAAACATCACAAGCAGTGTGGGGTCTAGATTTGACTCTGCCAATAATACCTCTCTCTCTTGACCTACTTTTAGTGTGCGGTCTCATACTGCCTGACTATATCACACCCACATGGCAAATGGCTACATGGCTACAAATTGTCAGCGGCTACAAAGTAAGACAAAATAAATGAAAGTGCATCTCTTTCACACACTTGCGCAGTAAAATAAAATCACACAAACACATACTAGTTGTACCTGTTGGGTCTGGGTAAGGAGGGTAAGGAGGGCAGGGCAGGTAAGCCGCCGGTAGAGACAGAGTAGTGAACCAGCAGCAGCACTGACAGAGAGACCAGTACGGCAGAGTTGATGACCACCGCTCCCCCTACAAAGCCAAAAACAAACAGCAGCATGCACCCGGGGCTCATGGCCCCCCCAGGTCACGTTCCAGTGCCTCCCCGAGGTCCAGGGGGTTTGGGGGCACAGGTGATGAAAGCAGATTGGTTGGGAGGAGGGGTCACAGCGCCAAATTCTCTCTGCTGTTTTTGGTTGGACCGTAACCACCACACCTATGTGATGAGGTCAGAAGTACCCTTGTCGCTGGTAGGCAGCAGTGTATGCTGCAGCTCAGAAGTGAAGCCGACAGAGAGTGAGCGCAGGCCAAATGCAGAGCAACCGCTGGCAGCAGACCCCAACTACAGTAATCCTGGTGGCTTCAGCAGCAGCACTGATTGATGAAAGCAGGGCAGTAGCAGCACACAGCAGCACATCCACAGAGAGATGATGAGAGTAACAACGGCTCCTCTTTTCCTTCACTCTTCCTATTCTCTGCCAAAATGCGACACGGCTGCCGCTGTGCAGTCTAGAACACTCTGACGCTTGCCCTCTCTCACTGCAAGTAGAACCCACCACCCCTCCCTCACTCTCTCTCTCTCTCTCTCTCTCCTCATCTCCCTCGCCCTCTTTTGGATGCTGAGGCAGCTCGTTCCATATGCCTCCTCTCAGGCTACAGCCGATTGGCTGCAAAACAGGGAGACTGATAGGAAGTGTGAGAGAGAGAGATTGGGTCGGCATAATATGAAGAAAAAAGTATTATTAAATTCTACAACAGTACATATGGTGGATGTAAGAAAACTATTTTGCACATGTCACAATGAGAAGTGGTTTCTGTCTGTTAAAAATGAATCATTACGGCCAAACCTACTTTGTCATTGGTGCAGCCAAGTTGCACAATGAGCTGAATTGAGATCATGTTTAATAAATGTTCGTTAAAATACACACCTATGTAAAAAATCTCTTGCACTAAACTAACATAAGCTTGCTAACATGCTAACAGTAACAATGCTTACTGATGGTTAACATCTATACCATTATAATTTAGGGTGTTAGCATTTTAATATCATGGCATTTTAAATTGTTTAGTTGTGATTCATTTTGGTGGTAAAAAGAAAGTGTTGCTAATGAGGCATCAGACTCAGACCTGGTATTAACATCCGACCTGAGTTATCTGATCACATGTGTTCAGCTTTAAGTACAGACGTGAACACACCCAAATGCGTTTTTAACTCATCTTGAGATCTGATCACTTAGACCAGATTTGGGGGTGGTATAGCACGTGGACACATTTTTAAGGCAAATCCATCTTGTGCCACACATGAAGGACCACCTAATAGCCAAAATTCTCGGACCGATTATTGTTTCACGATCAATCAAAAATCTTTCTGTAGGTTTCAACAAGTTAAATTTAAGCCTTTTAAGACCATAATAAATGGTGTTTGAGACAGAATATCAGTCCAGGAATAACTTGCACTTTCCCATAAAGATAAGGTGAAGTAGCCTCATAAAGAATAAACCATTAAAATGTCACTATATCTCTTGAACTACAGGAGATGATGACAGAAGGTAGTCTTTCCCACAGCCTAGCCGAGTGTACTAAGATTACCTCTGAACATGGTGTTTGTAGATGATCAGTTATCAGTTCCATGTTGGTCGTGTTTGTAGTTTTATTACAGCGTGCTAATATCTGTATTGTTGTGAAAAAACTACCACACAGAGACATTCCAATCATTGCGAGCAAGCAAATGAGATAAACAAACAAAAAAATGGGGAATTGTACATCAGTGTTAACCACGTTGTCAAAATAAAAGAAATACTTCCGGCCTAATGACAAAGGGAATTCATGTTTATATGAAGTGGGGGTTCTGCTGACCTCCTGGCTCTCCGCTGCATGGTGCTCATTCATAATCTGCTCTGCAAATGAGCATTGAAGCACAAATCACATCATCCCATCAAAGCAGATTAGTCCGACAGCAGCCGACAGCAGCCAAACTACTGCCTCTGTTTACACAACCTCTACAACATCCTCTATCTGCCCCACAGCTTCCCAGTGTATCTTCAACCTGCTGTCTTCAATCACAGTCTATCTTTCGTATGGTCTGCAATCATGACAATTCGTTTAAAAACACTCGAGCCACGCTCAACTTTACGGACAATCACACGGTTTTACATTATATGCAGTTCTGTTTTTGCATTTAAATGATGCTGCCTTCCAGTTAATTCAGTTTCCTTGCATTCATTCAGTGTCTCTGCGGACACGGGTCTGGCATCTTTCTTTTTCTTGCCAGTGGGAGGATATTTGTGAATGGGGATAAAGTTTCATCAAAACTGATTCACTTCAGAGTTGCCAACCTGAAAACCTAAAATACTGCAAGTATTCTTCTCGTTAAGTCTTGAAACCCATTTTATACTGAACTTTATATTCTTCTTATGAAAGGGTGAGTGTAGTGAAAGATTGAGCTAAATACAGTTTTAATCAACAGAGTTTCAGGAATTGGGTTCAAAATGATATAACGGCTTACTGGGGTATAGTGTGAGGCTACATCCACACTACTACTTTTACTCCTTGTATCCAGGCTATTGGCTAATAAAATGGAGACATTTGGAAACACTGTTGGCACTGTTTCAGTTTGAAATCTGAGACGTTAGCAAACAATGATGCAGTTACCCGCATTTGCCTCCTGGTTGATTCTCATCAGTCATGACTTGACAACCAGTGGTGAAGGCAAAAAAGTTGAACCTAATTTACAGTATAAGAAAATAATTCCCTCATCTTACTTTTAGTCATTGTTTTTTATTTTATGTAACTAAGAAACCAACTGCGAGTAGACAATCTGTTTACGTGTACGTGAATAGTCTTTAAGCAAGTGGGCGTGTTGATAATGTTTGTAACAGGCAACAGAAACAAAACTGAAAAAAACAAATATAAAATAAAGACAACGAGATTCGAAAGCTTGTGATGATAAGAGCTGACACCCAATGTCAATGAAAACAAAAATAATTAGTACAGTTTGTCCTGCCTCCTGCTCCACCCCTCACCTGAACGCTGCAGAGACTTCTATGCAACTTCTGTTTGTGTGCGTACGGTGGTTATGAATTAACACAGTTTGAAGTGTCGTCTCACCGTGACCTGGTTGATGTGACTGTGCCTGTATCTGTGGGCTCTGCTGGTGTCACAGCATGCTGGTGTTTCGTCCGCTCCAGGTGCTCCATGTAGCTGTGGATCATCTAGGAGGTAAAGGACAAACACCAAGTCAATGAATCAGCAATTACACACTAAATAGTATACAGAAGAGAAGTTATATACATCTTTCATATATTATATTGGTATCTAATGTTAATACTGTTCTACTATGTTGTTAGCAGAATACAGCATGTTTGATTATAAATGGTCACGAGAACCCTTAACATCTTAACACTGTCTGACTAAGTAAATGCTGTTCAGACACATCTGTGACAGTCAGATTCACAAACGTGTTAAAAGCTTTTATTTGACTCTATTCAACATTACTGAGATAAGCAGTTGACGGCTGGAGCCTGTGTGTTTGGACACCGAAGCATCTGTTAGTGATGCAAAATGAATTAACAAGCAGGGGTGGACCAAAGGCCCAGCAGATAACATAAATATTGTTCAGAGAATTCATATTTTTATAGTTATAACCACACCTGCTTCTCCAGTCTATTCAATCATCATTCTATTACTGCACCTCCAAATCTGTCTTTCCTCTATCTTCTATAATAGTTTTCATTTTGTTTTCTTTGATCTAAAATTCAAGAGGGCCTGTATTGTAAAAAAGATCTGTTGCTGTGTGCAGTGTTTCAGAAACAAATTACAAACCCTACCTTTAAGTTACCACAGTGAGCTGTGCACAGGTAAATTCATCTCAAGCCATTATGTTGTGTCACAGCACAGATTTATGAAATAGTGCGTCAACATCTCCCCGTCTGTCTATTAACCTTCAGGAATTGAGACTTTTGTACCTTCCTTCGATCATGAAAAGGAATATCTGGGGATATTACATGAATGATAGTACATGATCGTTGATTTGTCTTCAGCTTTAGTTTGTTTCTTTTCTGCAGTGTACAGATGCCCCTCACTCAAACAAACAACTCACCTCAGTGTGTCTCTGATGAAGGGTGTTATATTCCTTTTTGATCTCTGCTTCTCTTTCATCGAGTCTGCTAACTGGATGAGAAAGAAATCAATAACTCACATGTTCACACGATCAGAAAAGCTTCAAGATTTCACCCAGATTCTGAAAACACAATATGAATCAACAAAATTGTTTGACACATTCTTTGAAAAACATTTTTGTTGCGATAAAGGAATGACTTGCTGTAATGACATCTCAGAGCCACAAGAGGGCCACTGTGCATCAACACCACCCTACGCTCACCCTGATTAACAAATGAAGCCTGGACAGGATTATTTCACCTGTCAATCAGACAAGTCATCTATGAGTTGAGACATGCCTTATTATTTAACACATCAACAGCAGAAGTGATTTTGAAAAATGATTATTCAAACATCATCATATATTGTACAAAAAGTATAAACAATATGGAAAACAAAGTCTAAAGAGTCTTTACATTATATATTGAATGAAAAGGTTTGGACAGAAGCAAATGCTAATATATGCCTGCCTATACTGTTATCAAAGAGCTGCACATTATTAATCACCAAAACATTAATCAGATTAAGCTAACAAAGGAGAAATAATTTCACACTTGTCACAAATAAAAATCATTTAAATATTCCTTTAAAAATCAAAAGTGGATTACTCATTTTAAATTGTATATTGGCATTGTGACAAATCTCTTTTAGTGGCTTTTTGTAGACTACTAAAGAAATGTCAAGAGGAGCAATAGGTTGACGCTGTGTTCTTTATACTACTTTAGATATTAGTGTCAACAATACAAGTTTCAAACAGTACATTTCCATGTTTATTATCAATAAGAATAAAACAGTGTATTAGACAGAGACCTGACAATAAACTGTAACTTACTGATTCAAGTGTTTGTGTCTCTCAGGTGCTGTTGGTTATTAGGAGTCAAGAGAGAGTCCTAATTACATACCAGCCATGAAGTGTCTTCTCACAAAACATTCTCTGTGGTCCACGTCTGCTGACAGTTAATGCAGCTAATTCACACAACCTGCCATTCTTAGACTACATCTACACTACTATTAGATGAATGTCTTTCAACACAAGTTTGAGTCAGTAACAAGGCTCACATACCGAATATAGAAGAATTCAACACCTACGTGAGGAACAACATTTCTGCAAGCTGCTGCATGGAATGCTGTTAACTGTGATTTAGCGTGGCTTTGAGAGGGCTGATAGAGGAACTTGTGGTTAAAGAGTGGAGCAGAAATATATCAGGTCAGACACAGAGATGTGAAGCATAAAAGGAAGTGATGCTGGAGGAAAAGTCCCTCATTCAAACACCTGAATATTCATCTGAAAAATATGGCGTTGGTGAAGTGCTGGTTCTGGAGGCAGTGGTTAAGATTTAAACCATAATTTGAAGTCAACAAGTGATTGTTTGGGAGTAGCCACTCTGATTCAACACTGAACAGTACTGTCAGTCGATAAAGAGTATTTATGGTCATTGGAGTTTGTTACAGAGTGTACTCAGGCTGTGAAATCTGTTGACCTGGAGAGTTCTCATGTCTACCGCTCTGAGATAAACGCATTCGGTTGAGCTGGGGAATCCCAAGCCGGGTTGAAACCAAGTAACATCTTCATGCATAATTCATCTAACTATCTCTCTAGCTTCTAACAAATCTCATCTATAAGCTTTTTTAAAAAACAGTCTATGGTGCAGAGTTAAGTTAAAAAACTGTGTTCATCCTACGAAGTTTATCTACAATGAAGATTTTATAGTCAAGGTTTTTCATAATATGAAACTGAATTTGCTTAATTACTGTTTACGTGTGTGCGATAATTGACGGGTGTTATTTTTCAGTACATTGCATGTCGGATATTTTAGAGGTTAAGTAACCGGTAAAATCTTCAGACCCATGTTCAAAACTTTTCAAAATATGTGCTATATAAATAAAATTATAAAATTACTATATTAGTCTAAAAAAAAAATTAACATACAAATAGTTAAAAAGGCTTGTTGTGTCTTACTTGTGTGTATGTGTGTGTCCCACTGACATGATCAAACAGCTTAGGAAGTCACTGCCATCATTTCAGTCCTTAACCATAATTACAGACAAAGGAAAGTCTCAAAAAGAAAAAAGGGCAAAGTGTCACATAGAAATAAAATGACATTCACTGGGCGTCTCAAGTTTTCCGCTAGCATGACCAAGGCGTATGTTACGACTCTGCAGTGGAACAAAAAAGCAGTCACACAATGTCAACAGTGCAGTCATGCACAAATCATGAGGGTTGTTAGGGCGACACTCTGACTCAAGGAAGATTGAACCGTCCTTTACATTTACATTCTCTCCTTCTTTGGAAAAACTCTTGTACATGTATCTTTTATCAATTAAGCAATTTGTATCACCTTGAAATATCCTACTTATAAAATGTTTTTCGTAAAACTACAGGAAAATCCTTTGCACCCTAAATTTCTCTTGTTTCCCGGACCCTTTCTTTCGGTCTTCCCGAGTACAGCTCATTTAGCAGATTTGGCAGGCAAACACTCATAGTGTGTTACTAATGGATTTTATTCAGTAGGGACATGGAAGTCTATCTGCCCTCTGGCACATCAGGCTAACAAACAGTCACAAGACCTGCAAACTGTCAGTGATTCTCACAGGGTATGTGGTCTGTGTAGAGTCAGTACAGTAAAACTTGTCACGGACACACAATGTGATGGACTTACTGTGTTCTGCATAATTTTTAGCCTTTAGCTCGAGTTGACGTGTGTGAGACTCCAATGTCACCAGTTGACGCTGGAGGTCTTTCTTCTCACCGTCCTGAGAATCTTCGAGGGTGATGTACCTCTGCAGACAAAAGGGAAACACACACACATTACTATAGACGCACTGAGAACTCAGAATGATTTCACACCTACCTTGTGTTGTCCAGACCTTTATATTTTTCAATTTTGTCCAATCCAAGTGTGTCAGACTACGATCCAGTCCAAAATTTAGTCTATATTAACTATGGTTTGGATCTTGCAGTTTAAAAGACGTTTCGGACCAATTGGCAGGAGCTGAGACTGAATTTTAACAATTGAAGAATAAAAAGAAGTGAAAGTGGCTCACAGGATTGCTGCAGTCTTCACCTCGGGTGATATCATGATTGAACGACAAGGACGTTCCTTTGGCACATTTGAACTAGTCAAGTACTGCGCCTGAAGTTGGTGATGCTGGTAGTCATACCTTTACAGCTGCAACTAAATGAACTGATTCATTCATTTTCTCCATTCGAACTAAGACTTAACACTACTACCCACGAACTGACACCACACGGACATCAGACTTGCAGGCCACACAGGTGATGACGACAGGACACAGCGTTAAGTTGATTTGTTATTGGCAGCAACAGGAGGCAGAAATAACACACATGCATGTATGTGCGTGGAAATATCAATGTTAAGAGTTAAGACTGGAATGAGTGCTTGCAGGCCAAATGTTTTGAGTGTGTGTATATGATAAAGATCTGCTAATGCTAACAGTGCTGATACCAGTGAAAACCAAAGTATCACAGCATCTGTCTTCTGGCCATTGTTAAAGTCATCTAACCTCTCCACACAACAGGTGCACAGCACCAGCTTTCTCACAAAGAAAAGGCTACAGCCTACAATGTGTCTGAGTGGAGAAAGACACACTCAGATGGGCAAGTTAGTTACTGTTGATATCAGTGTCAAGGTTGTTCTACCCACCATTACTTCAGGGTTTCTGCTGAACTTTGTTTTTAAGGCTGAAAAAATTTGATTAAGAACAAACAAGGAGAAAATCATTAGAATGATGAGACTAATATTCATAAACTGGGACAGAGTCAAAAGAGTCTCAGTTTGCTAAACTGTCTCAGGGCCACTAACCCACCATGCTGGCCAAACCTAATCCATTTAATACTGGGTCAACCACCGCTCCCTGATATCAATTTACTCTGTGTGATTAGATACGTTCAGAAGAAACTCTGGAAAGTGGGTCAAATACCAAGATTAAGTGAAGGAAATAAGAGTTTTGCTGGAAGGCACTCAATAGAGAAGGAACATGTTATAAAACTCTTCTCAATTGGATACAGTAAATAAATAGTGGATATGCAACATTCCAAAGACTTAAATGACTTTAACATGTTTATTTAGTGTTGATATTTATATATAATATTAAGTTTTAAAAAGTGAGCTGGGGTGAAACCACTTTTTTTTTTATTAGTGTTTAATTTGGCTGACTGATTTTCTTGATTATCATGCTAATGCTAACATTCTGATTAATGTTTACCATGTTCACCATCTTAGTCTAGCCAATTAATATTCAACATCATGGCAGATTTCTTAAGATTTTTGCTCAATTATCAGCAGTTATCAGTCATTATCAGCACAGATACTGATCCGACATTATCATTAGCCTTACTGCTGGAATTTCAATACAGTTTCCCTTTTTAATGTGAATATTTTCTGGTTTTCTATGATAGTTAACTTCATATTTTCAGTTGCCCAAAAGAAAGCATTAGAAAATATTACCACGGGCTCTGTCATCAACCCCACCCACTCAGTGGAGCAGAGTTAAGGCAGCTTGACAACAAGTTAAGTTAGAACACATTACATAGCAAATAAGTGTTAGAAAATCACTAAAACCCAAGGTGGACACCAATGTTAATAAAAGTATCTATGTTGATCTCTAGGTTGATTTGTGTTTTTAGGAGACCATCTTTTAACTCCTGCTAATCAGCTGAGTCACGTCAGACAACAGGCAGAGTTTTTATGCCTGTGAACATGCAGTCTTGTGATGTGGGTACTCATGTGGACAAGAGGCCATGTGGTCGGGCCCAGGGCAGGGTATAGAAGTCATCTACAGGGAGATGAGGATCACCTGAGGGCCCTCTTTCAAGTGCTCATACGCAAGGCACAGTGATTAGATGTGTCTAACAAAAGGTGTTTCTTCAAGATGCCTTTGTGAACTGTCCCTAAAAACCAAGCCTGTTTTTGATTTTCTCCATTTTTATTTTTAGCACAATCCACTCTTTGAGGGGATGAGATGTTTTTTTTCCTCTCCCTTTGGAAATTATATCAGTGGAGGTCATTTTGCCATTAATCGTCTTTGAATGTTCTCTTTATCAACTGCTAACAAATAACACACAAGTTTGTTGGGAGCATCTTAAGAAGTGCGGTATTAAAGCAGCATTTCCAATCTAAATCTACTAAGAGCATGAACATAGCAGTGGGCTCACGGGGGGAGGGAATGACTGTAATAACTGTAAAGCTGTTTTCAGACATAAACTCCAGGGAATGTCAACATGATTAGCTGCAGACTTTCTCCGGAGTTTGCCTTTCATATGTGAAAAATGCAGCAGGAGATGCAGCAGACATATTCACAACAATACAAGTATCTCCAGGGCATTAAGATGAGGTGTGGCGCAGCAGACAAAGGTATGATTAAATGTATAATTGTTATATATTATTTTATTTACAGCACATCGACTCTAGCTTGGCACTTTTGACCAAAAGCTCTTGACATCTTCCCCGCTGTGTCTTCTGTGTATATGGCAAAGTTTTGATATTTGATATTTTTAAGTTTTGCATCTGTCATGTGTTAAAATGGACACACCCACCCACTCACCCACTCACAGGGGCTCTAAGGAGTTTTAATAGGGGACTGTCAGGAGAAATTTTGGAGAACCCCAAAGACTCTTACTCTGGCATTTGTTTTCTCATTTACAGTCCCTCCGGAGAATGTCTGCAGATTCTCCAAAGTTCACTGCATGTCCAAAAGCAGTTTGTGTGTTCAGTAAAACAAAAAATCAAATTACAAGCCATGGTTTGTATTTTTAAAATGCTGCCTGCACATTTATTTGGATAAACTGGACACCCCTCCTTAAACTTACATCAATTAACCATAAAAAGCAGCCTACTTCCCCTAATGACAGATTGGCTTATAGTGTTATGAATGACACATCAACAGCCCCTCCTCCAGATTCAACACATTCATTAGAAGTCCCAACATCTTCCTTTCTTATCATGCAGCTCATCATATGACCCAGGAAGGAGGCTTGTGCATATGACAATGCTCCAGAGAATGAATGTTCCAGCGTTTCAACATCCACTCTTCCCCCTGTGCTTCATGCATAAGGCTCCCTTTGTCCCTGAGTGCAAACACACACACTTTCATACACACAAACACATATGGCTGCAGAAAATGTGCACACACACACACACACATACACAGAGCTCCACTGTAGTGGCACTCAATTGAGAGAGAGTGAAATCGACTCTCCCTTAGTGTTTTTGGCTGTGGGTTGCTATTGGGACATTTGGGGACACTAGAGTGTTTAAAGGGATGGGTCATCCAAAAATAAAAAATCACCCATTATCCACTCACCACTGTGCCGATGGAGGGGTGGGTGAAGTGTTTGAGTCCACAAAACACTTTCAGGGGTAGACTTCAAGGCCACGGCCACTAGACAGTAAACTGACAGAAGAACCAGTGCAGTGTGTCTAATTCTAGGTAAGTTAGTTCTAGGATAACAAAATTATTGTGACATGGTCAATGATATGAAGGTTGATATGAGGATACTGCCATTTTGATGACAACTTATTGGCCTACTGTGATCAAGTGACTTGTGAGTGACTGTCCAGAGGCTCTGTGTCATCATGAGAACTGAAGCTGCTGATAAACATGGTGGTCAAATAAAAAAACTAAAAAACTAAACTGACTTCAGCCAGTGAGACAGACTCTGTGACAGCTCTGGGAGAGTGTTGTCAGTCACAGCGACAATGCTAACTAATGATGTTCAGCAGCGGCGTTGTTTACGTCTCAAGCTGCTTTCAAACCTGCAATGAACTCCAGATATTCTCCAGGAACTACCAGAGGGGCCATGTGTGAGAATGGAAATGTCCAAGTCAGTTGCTACAAGAATTCTCCCAAGTTTTTCCTTCCAGCACCCTGGTAAAACTCAAGAGAATGTCCTGGTGAGCCCAAGAGAGAATACAGACGATTTAAGTCCACTGGATTCACTACGAGCGAGTCTGTGTGGTAATGACATTTGTAACATGCAACAATTGCAAAACTGAAAAAACAAAAAGAATACAAATATCTTAGGATGAAAAAGAGGAAGGATTAATCGCTGACATTTTATCTAAGTAGTTCTGCTGGTCAGCAGACAACCCTCACTGGACAGAAGAACTAAGGGAAGTGCTGCTTTTTTCCTCAAGTATTTCCTGCCTTGCCTTTTCCTCTACACTGCTTTAACAAACTACTTAAAAGAACGTGTTCCTCTGGACTTGGAGCAGGGAAAAGCAGGACTTGGTCATGCTATGTTTTTGTTTGGTAAGATTATTCTGCTTCTTTGCATCTACAGAGAACTTTTGCCCAAATGAGAAGCTTAATACTCAAGTGTGTGCCAGGCTACTCATTTGCCTCCTTCGAGTAGAAAAATACTTTCGTATTGCGGAGAAACTTTCAATTGCAAGAGTCTGAATGGGTTATTAATTTATTTCATTGTTGCGATGGTTTAACCATGTGATTTGCAAATGGTATACATTTTGACCCAATAAAAGGGCCTGTGTATGTGGACTGGATGTGGATTTCTGCATTTGGAGGTCAATATAAAACTGGACTGCAATGGACAGAAGGATGCATATAGAAGAGAATTCAGCAGCAGCAGTATAGTCAACCTTGGTGGAGGATTGGCTGCAGACACTTACACTTAAACAGAATAACCCAGGAAAAACATTACAGTACTGCCCATATTATTCACCAAGATGTATTCATCTGTAGGATGGTTTTTGCACAGAGCTCATGAGGGAAGAGTCAGATTTTAATGTTAATTATACTTTTGGGGGGAAATGTGGGAGCCCCTGGTAAGTTTGCATTCGTTTTGCATGCTTAAGAAACAACTGTCATCAATTATTGCTGATTGCTACTGCATTTTTTGGATTAACTTAATATGATAGAAAGGTGCTGTTTATTTTATTTTTTTAATACATAAAATGTATATAACTTTTTACTTTTGAAAAACCATTATCAAAATAATGTGTAAATACGCTCCTCATTATTATTGAGTGCTTGGTCACATTTCTGAGCTGGTTTCCTGGTTTTCCTGATATACACAAAGAAAATGGGGTAGTGACACCAATATAACAAAAACAAAGTCACACCCTGCCTTTAAACCAAGCAATACTGCACATCTGAATAGAATGGCTGGGAAAACAAACTGTTCTGTGTATTAACTTATCTCAGTACAGTCACAACATACTATAGCCATAAATGCCACATCCTGAATTATGACTATTCATTCGAGTTCCGGTGCTGACATGCACAGAAGCTGACCTCGACTACAGAGAGGATGTCAAGTCAAAGGACAAGACCTATGACATCATCTCATGAGAATAATACTGATCACAGCAACATGAAAACTAAGTGGCTGTCCGACTGAGGTATTTAACACACAGGAGCCAAAGGGGGAAAGACTGATGAGCCCATAACATACCAATGGAAAATCCCACATGTACTGGTCTATGTAAAAGCCGTGTCAACATGTTACAACATGACTTAACACACTGCTGTGTGACCTGTTGTGCTTGTCTTTCAACATGTAACTATCAAATCGAATATCAACAACTGGAAAACTACAACAGCACATGAATATATCCGGCTGTGATGTCCAAATCCTGATATTTAGCTACTTGTTTGATTTATCTTGTTCTGTGATATGTTAATCCTGTTTCCAGTCTAAACCACGTTGGCCACCACTGATTTGCTGGGATTAGAAGCGTAAGAAGGCTGGTAAAATAATAAGGCTGATTAAGCGCAAACCCCTTGCAGTACAGATGGCTGAGTGAGGGGCTGCTTGTTTGTATAATGCCCTAACATGAGGACCAGGGAGGATTAAGAGAAGAAGTGTGTTACAGCTTTGAAATCACAAAATCACAACTAAAATTCATTGAGACATGCATTTTGGAATTTTGGTTTTATTAACAGTAAGGCTTAATATCTTTTTTCTGAAACCTATTTGGTGACCTATTTTTCAGGGAACATATTTCTCAAAAAGTCTGAATTGAGCTGAAAATAAACCCTGACCCAAACATATATTCAAGGTCTTACTGCATGAACATAACACATGTCAACAGTGATCCAAAGATTTTTGCGAGGGTGACTAAGCATTGAGGCTACAGCAGCAGTCACCGAAGAGCAAAGGGCAAATATCTGATAAAGTTTAAGCCATATTAAAACATTATGAAGCAATTAATACTCAGATTTCTTAATTTCCTTTTTACAGTTATGTGCAGATACATCAGACTCTATCACCACCTGGATGGAAAGTACACACTGTTGGTTCACTAACCAACAGACTGCTCTCACTTCATTTCTGAGTTCTCTCAAGGGGAGATAATGACACTTAATAAACAGCTACATATATTTTAAGAAATATAATAATAATACATTTTAAATATGCATTAAGAGAGACGCCATTTTCTTTCTAACTTCCCTTGATTTAAATCTGTGGTTCAACATTCATGGTTTAAGGTTTTATTGTCTTTTGCTTGCTATCTATTTGTAAATTAACAAAAAAAATGTTTAACTTTAATGATTCCTGAGACACATTGCAAGCAATCTCTTTATCACTTGTATGATCATGCACCATAGTATTGTTAGTGTGTAAGTTTTTGTTACAGTACAGTAAGTGAGATCTTCTTACATATTTGGATATGATGGGAACTCATTACTCTATGCTAATAGGTGTTGTTAGTCTGAGGGCGAGAGGGAAACATGATGACATGTATTTACAGGAGCACAGCTGAGAGTTATGTTTGTCCTGATAGACCAGCATAGAAAAAAATTGTGCACTTCTTGCAACAGATTCTACAAATGCTTATTGTCTGTGAATTCAAAACTTATGTCAGATCTCTTTGTGAGGAGGATGTAGCAAGAGACAGCACACAGACTACAGGACAGTCACGAGGAATTAAGCGAGAAACGCACAAAACCATAGCATTACAATAAAGTAGGAAGGGTGTGTTATGGGTCAGGGAACAAACCCATTAAATTATGGTGAAAATCCAGATCAGGGGGAAGATCCAGGAGTTTTTTCACATTGTGAAAAATTCATTTTATTCCACGTTTCTGAGACATCTGGACAGTGATTCTGGATTTTGTGAATCAAAATAAGTATTTTTGTGGGGGGGTCTTTATCTAGTTATTGTTCAGTCACAAATATTCCTTCCAAGTATATTAGAGAATTGATATTTTGCCTGTGTTTCATGTAAACATTGCTTGTTGTGTGAATGCACTACCTGGACTGTTGAAAATAATCTTGTTGTGCTCTGCGCAATGACAATAATAGGATCCTTGCTCCAGCGATCAGCCTAAAGTCTAACGTGTTGTATTAGTTGGGGAGTGACACAAAGCCACTGCTTCAAAACCAAATCGGTGACTGCTCTGCAAATACCTGAGGCTTGACTGCAAATCACTGTTGGGATATTACATGCTTAACTAGGAGTGGTGTGTGAAATCAACCAGTGTAGCAGCCTTCACTGTCACAGTGGCTCCCAGAGAGCAGCATCCATGGTGACACACAGACCAACACAGTGGTACAGGTTGTTCTGCAGCATTGTTCATATGTGTGATCACTTTTTATATTACAAACGTAAAAGTGTCGTAAAACAGCACATCCAACACATCCACCGGTGATTCTTTCCACGGATTTTAGCGCGTAATGTTTACCCTCTCTCAATTCACCATGTGACATACAAATACTTTGTAAGCAGTTTGTAAACTGTAATTGCTCAACCATTATGTACTTTGAGGGGTGTGTAGGTGTGCCGAATTAAAGAATGAGTTCTAAGATTTATAAAAAATATACTTTATTCGCAGTTAATGAGATTTGATATGGAGAAGATCAGCAGCTCCAAAGTGGGTTGCCACATTTTGGAATGGAGTTCCGCGTCCAAGCTTCAAATCAAAGTGCACAACACGGTTGATAATCTGTAATCCGGGGTTGTGAGTTAGTTTGGCGGCTGTGTCGGTGAACCCACCTCCTCGGCGTGTTTCCTCAGAGCCTTCTCTCGCTCGTACTGGGTGACCAGCTGCTCGTTGTCCTCCTTCAGCAGCTCCAGCTCCACTTCGTGCTCCTGGTTGACAGCGAACACCGAGTCCAAGTTCTCCAGCACGGCGACGACCAGCGGCATCAGCTCCTTCACCACGTCCTCGCCGTACCTCTCGATGAGGCGCTCGAACTCGCGGTAGATGGAGCTGGCCAAGCCGGAGACCCGCTCGGACATCATGGCAGAGTTGCCCGAGTCGTCCTGGTAGAGGACCACGTCGTCCAGCTCCATTTTCACTCGCCTCCGCTCCTCTCTCCCCCGGCTAACGTTGACGAGCTAGCCGCGAGCTTCAGCTGGCCAGCGGCTGTCCTGTCCGCCTTCTCACTTTAGGCGCAACAAAAACAACAGTTTCTAAAACATGGCTCGCATGTTGTTAGTCGCACGGACACGACTCTATACTTTATAAATGTTTCCAGCGGGTCTGTGTGCCGGAGCTGAGCGGACGGCTGAGTTGAACGCTGCTAGCCTGAGAGCTAGCGACACTGAAAACTCTTCACTTGGCTCCTGGTGAGTTTCCCTGTCCAACAGATGATCCTGCCGGTGCCTTCACGCGCTGTCCGGAAAGTGGAAACCTTTCAGTAGTTAGCTCCACAGAGAATGCGATGCTTTCTAAAAAAAAAAGAACCTACGCGTCATTAAAATCATTAGACGATGTTGACGCGTGGCGTTGAACACCACAAATAGATGCTGCCAGCCCTGTAGTAAATAAACTGAGAGAATATTTTCACCTGACCTGTTGCTTTCATAAATTTCTGTTGTGTGACGTTTGAGGGGCGGGGATCTACTGATTAAAAAAACATCGTAAATATCAGACGTCAAATCGGTGCATGTTCCGCTGTCATGTGTCACATTCAGCTCCCTGGTAAACAAAAAGAAAGTTATTGTTTGGAGCTCATCTCTCTCACAAGGACTCATTCACAGTCAACAGTAGGAATCTGTTGTTGAGCTAACTCTTAATACTGCATACATCAACTATCCGCAGTGGAATTTAACCATGTCCCACCTCTGAAACAGGAGCTTACGAGCACCACCTGAATGTGTCACGTGTCAGTGACGGGACGTCGCGGTGACGTCACATACTAAAGAGGGATGCAAGGCAAACTGAGTAATCCATAGAGATGTGTTTATTGCAAATATTTCTAACTGTTTACACAGCCCTCCTGTTGGCTCATGTGGCTTCAGTCTGGAGATCAATCTCACTGTTTTGAGATTTTAAAAGTTTATTCCCTTTTTCACTGGTTCAACAGGTTTTTTTCAGAGATCATAGTTTTGTTTTTATCATTTTAGGAAGAGAACTAGTATGGCACTCAGAAGAGCCCATACTTCCTCTATCTCTATCATTATCACTAGTGCAGCACCTGTTCTAAACATGTTTGTTTGAAATGTTCTGTTCATCCTACCTGGTTGATCTGCAAGAGCTTTTTATAGTCTGTGTTTTGTTGGTTATGTCAGAGGTCTGTTCAGCAACCGACACAATCTTGAGACCCAAGTTCACAACTTTAAAAAGATAAGTTGTGCTTTTACTTGATAGACAAACTGCTAAAGAGGAAGTGATTCTATGAATGTTTCTGCCGTGGCAGGGATCATCACAAAATAATCAAGTATCAAAATGTGCTGGCAGGCTGGATATTATTGTTGACTGGTTTGCTGTTTGGGCTAACACGCCTAGTGTGAAGGCCATTAGATGACAGGTTCTTAAGATATGTGTTCCACATACAGATGTTTCTGGAATATATAAGAACAATTTTGAAATTATTAAATATTATGCAGCAGAATTAAATGATTTGTTCCCTGACCCATACCACATCCTTGAGGTTTCTTGTTAATCCATCAAGTATTAAGTAATCCTGCTAAACAACTAACCAAAAAAGACAAAACATAACCTCCTTGGCGAAGGTAATAATAAACAGATAAAGAGCACTTCAGGAGAAGCTTTTATTCGCACTGACGAGTCCAACTCCTTTCATAGGGGATGTGAGATAGTTATGCAGGCATCGGTTTATTATTTAAACAATATATTACCTGAAATAAAATATGCAATATCCATGGCAAGTAAACAGGTTTCCACAAAATGAACAATCTTTCTACCACTTACATCTATCATGTTTATACCAAACACTGTGCACTACTCAAACTGCATTGGAGAAAAATGCTGAACAACTTACTGTAAACACACAGCACTCTTCAGTCTTTCTGAAAAACAATTCTGACTTTTTTTTGTAATGCATAGGCACTGTTCACCCTGATGTCTCAAGACGTTAAACACAGGACAGACTAACCACAGTTACTAATACAATGGAGATGTGAAGCTGAAGTCCACATGTGGAGGTCAGAGTAACCTCCTCACACAGAATGAGGCTGCTCCTCAGCCATCTCCACGTTTAAGGAAGAGCAGAGCCGACACTGCTGAGTGCACGAGGAGGAGGGGGGGCAGCCTCCACCAAACATACAACACGCACATACAAACATAAGATGTAGAACACTCACATTACAACGGCACAATGCACATTCAAAGATCATGGCATGATTTGCTCTTGAAATAACTCAGAGAGCTGGGAGAAAACAAATTATTTACATCAAATAATTAAAAGTGCAACTTAACAATCAAGTCCTGGTGCTCCGGCATGTTTCTTTTCATTCATGCAGATCACAACAGATACATCTTTCATGTGTTTTCATTTTTCATTACAATCAACTGCAAATGTTTATACTTAAAAAGCTCGCTACTAAGGCCTGGGACCAACATGGTTGTAAAGAGAACCTTCAGGCCGAGTGAAGTAGTTGAAATGATCCTGGATCAGGAGAAACTCAAATGGCTTACATATTTATATAAACAGTAGTAGGCTTAGCAGACAGGACAAGGAGTCAGTGTGTTTGGGACACGTCAGATAGTGTTGTGCTGGCTGATGCTGAGAGACGACGGGCAGAGGGAGAAGGGCCTATCTCTGGTCAGACTGTTGAGCGCTCGAAGCACAGCGTCAGGCATGTGATCCGAAAGCATCCTGGGGCTGATCAGAATGCTCCTGAAAGCCATTTCATTGGACCACTCGGCGCGGTACCTGGCCTGGGAAAAACAGGATCTGAAGACAGAGACAGAGAAAGAAAAATGCACAGACGTCAGATGCTGATACACATCTTGATTTCAGTTTGTACTGTATTTAAATATCGCATTGTTGATTGACTGTCAGCATCTGCAAACACATGTAACTGGTCACAGTTTCTGCAGATTCATCTGAAAGAGATGAAATACATGAAGTTGTGGTTGAAGTGTCTGTTGCACAATAAAGCAACTGTACAATTATTTCTTACTGTTGATTAATCTGCCAATTTTGGATTCAAGGTAGGGTGGGTAATTTATTTCCACTTTATTTCATTTGTTGAAATCCTCTTCACGTCCAGATAGCCATCAATAAATACACTCTATAAACTGTAATAAACACAAACATGAATTTATTTTGGTCCTAATAGAAGAGTCAGCTTTTAGCAGTTTTCTGTAAGTAAACATTCATGTGTTTTGGGGGCGGAGTTTTGACGAGATGGCCACGGGGAGGGGGTGGGATGGACGGTTGCATTTGTTTTGAAGTGTAGCCTGCTAGAGCTAACAGGATTACCAACTCTATCTTAAATTGGTTCATTTCATTTGGACAATTTGTGAAAAATGTCCAATCCAAGAGGTCGTTTTCAAACGTCTTGTTTTCTTCAACCAACACTCCAAAAAACATTCTTTTAGGGTCATTAGGAAATGAATTTCATGAGGCGTGCTCCTCCACTTTTTGACAAAGGTTCCGATTATGCAGTAAGGTTGGCCTGCCTGCTTGACTCTTTCAGTACATGTCTGAAGTTACCATTTTAATGACAATGCTCACATCCTCATGTGTGACACTATTTTGCAGGAGCCACATTGCGCATCTCGGCCTCAGCACTGCTAAAGTAGGAGGAGCAAAGCAAAACTCATCTAAGCCTGAAAATTATGAATTTCTATTTAATCGTTTGACACACCTCCTTGACGGCCCGTCCTCTGTGATGTGCAGAATGCGTCCAGGTGGGAACAGGGGTAAATTAACCGCCTTGTGGGCAGGCGAGTCATCTGAGGCGAGGCTCTGATAGGATGATGAGTGGCGAATCATCAGTGACTCCTCCCCCATCAGCGGCTGGCTGAGCTCCTCCTCCCTCCTGTTTTCCATCTCCGTGGGGAAATCATCCGGGTCTCCTCCGAACAGCTCATACCAACATCCCTGTAGCAGGATGCGGTACTGAGACGCAGACAGGAAAAAAAGATGAATAATGAAGTTCGGAGAAACTTTGTTTACTGTTGTGAGAAGAATATATGACTCTGCATTGAACGGTTATTACTTTGGGTTTATTGCAGTTTGAAACTATTTTAAGAATCCTTCTCTTCAGATCCTCCATGTTCGGAATGCTGAGTCTGTACAAAAATAAAGAGAACAGCTGGATTATTACATAGAGGGTGCAAAGGGCAAATACAGCACAGAAAAAAAAGGAACATGCGAGTCATACTCTCCTTCTGTAATAACAGGGCAGAGCCAAATATAGAATCTCCATCACAAGACAGTCTATAATAGTCTGTGCACCACAGCACATTCATATTGGCCTTTTTTGGGAGACAAGAGTTTGCAGTGCTGCTAATACGAATTGACCTTAAATAATGCACAATTTCAACATAACCTGCTTCAAGAAACTGGCAGGTATCACACAATGTTTGCTCGTGATTCATTTTCAACACGATGGAATAACTAAGAAGTATATGAGGAATGAAAGGCATCGGTGTTACCTGGGAACCAGATCCTTTCCCAACACGACAGACACCACAAAGTCCTTTGAGTAATCAGTTAAGGCTTTACTGCACAAAATACACAAAAGAAAACATTGGAGGGAGAGTACAACAAGTACATTTGTTAACAATAGTTATGCATCTATTAATTCCAAATACAGATGTTCTGATACTGATCTGAAATACTTCTGATACTGCAAGAATCTATGTACCGATCAAATACCACGTCTGGTACTTCAAATATCAAATACTGTTAGAATAAACTTTCTTACAGTTTTCATAAGTTACACCTGTACATATCATTCAGTATATTTCTTAATTTCTTATTATAGTTTATTATTCTATAAATACTTATTGGTATAACTGTTGATGTACTGCAATGACCATCAAAGGAATTCTAATCCATTCTAAAAAAGATTAATCCCTATCACCTTTTACATCAAATTTTGCTGTCCAGGTCTGTCAGCTATTTGTTAATTGATAAAATCTTATTCATATATTATATTTTTATTAGGGTTCTTTTTGGCTAATTTTATGTAAAATAAGACCCAGCTGAAGACTTTACTCTCCCCGCTGTCTACAGCTTCTCTCCTCCTTACCTCAGGAGTCCCCCTGGTGGAGAAAATGCGTAGCACTGCAGGGTGGGGAAAGAATTGCGCAGGAGTATGGCGAGCAGTGAAGCTGTGCCAGCGCCCAGACTGTGACCAGTGATGACCAGTTTATACTCCTGCAAACACAAGAACAAGCAAACACACAGCATAGTTATTCAGAAGATTATTCACAAGTGATTTTCTCCGCAAATCTGATGCTCTTGACAATAAACTGCAAATATCATAATTTAATAATAAGCCTTTGCACACAGAAAATACAGTTCAGTTTGAAATTAGACAAGACAATGGTCATTATCATTTTACTTAATTTGCAACGAATGTCTGCACCTTCGAATGGTTATACTTTTAGTTCTGTATTGTATTTGACTTTTTTTATATTAAGCTCTATCTACCTTGCAAGTTTCTTTTATTTTGATTTAACTTTTGCATTGCTGAGCTGACTGGTTTCTTCTTGTCCAACACCTTTAATTGTACTGTTGACCCTGTGTTAACTGCATATAACAAACAAAACTTAAATCTTAACATCTCATTCCTCCAAATAGGATCTGCCAGCAGGGGTCCAACTGAAATAAAACATAACGACGCCCTCTATGGCTGAAATGCAGCTCAGCGTCACTTCTTACCGGTGCGACAGAAAACGCCTGGTTCAGGATGCCATCGTTGACCAGCTTCTTGTAGATGTAACTGGCTGCCTGGCACATGCCCTGTGTTAGTCAGGGGGGACAGCAGCATTACTCTCTACAGGAACACGTTACACATTAAGACATGAGGACTGTCACCAAAGAAATGGGCATTTACCTTGTGAGCATAGCAGGCTCCCATCACTCCTTCTATAGGCAAGTTCTCACATTCAGCAGACAGGTCTGTCAGGACGTCCTGCAGGACATACACACCGAGATACACAATGCACTGGGAATGTGGCACTGCAGTTAAACTAAATTATATGACTGTTCTTTGAAGAAACACATTGATGCTGATTTTAAAATCACATTTCCTAACAAATTTATAAAAGAATTTCATTTATGGGTTACAGATGGCTCATAACGCCACCTAGTGTTTCAAACTGTCCTGGACCTCACAGGGCCCATGCTTATAGAGTCAGCTGTTTCGGACGTCTCTCCATCATGACATTTATAAATATTTAAAAAGGTTAGAAACCTTCTCATGAAAGATGGGCGGCCCTCTGCTACATGCAACTGTTCATGAATGGAAATCTGATCTTTTCTGAAACTAAACCCCTAATCCACTACATGTCTGCCATTCTGAGACGTCCCCTATCCTCTCCTGTCCCTCAGATGTCTCTCTCTCACACACACCGTTTGAACCGCTGACTGAAACATCCGCCTGTATCAGGGGTTAGGCTTTTTTTTTTCCATTTTCAGGGAGAGACACAAAAGTTTGGTACTGAATGAATGAAATCCTCTGTTGTCAAACACAATAACCTTTTACCTTCAGAGTTTTGAGGTTTGATCATGCACTACTCACATGTGGCCTCACTTACCCACTCTCACTTCCCTCTCTGTATTTTATTTCTGAAGGAGATGTCGACCAAATGGCACCTATATTTATCACTCTACTTAGACACTACTCTGTCATCTAACAAACAGGGATGTGATACAGAACTTTAAGAGGAAACGGGAGGACAACATTTGCATTACAAATGTACCTCAGTTACATGAAAGGGCAGATGTCATTACTCAGAAAGGAAAATTATCTACATCCCCCTCTCACAAGCTCACATGACAGAACCCAGTTTGTGTTCTAACAACACAAAGCTAACATAAAGCTATCATCTAGTTCCAACTCACCCGCAGTGACAGTGTTCCTCTGACGGCCACCAGAACGGCCTCTCGCTTGTGATCCAGGGCCACGAAAAAGGGGATCTCATAGATCTGAAAACAAAAAACCTGCTTGTTTAGATGATTAACAGACTATGAGCACACAGTTTGAGGTGAACTGACACTGGCAGAGGGGCAGTGACGTCTACAATTAAAACACAGAGAAGTATTCCTACCTGGTTGTGAAAGCTGACATAGATGAAGTCTCTGTACTGCAAACCAGTGCTCTGCAGGATGGAGGAGAAGTGACAGCCAAGGTGGTCTCCTCCTACGATGTCATACTCAGCTGCATGACTCCTACAGCTGTAACGCACATACACACATGTGAGTTACCATCCTGAGACTTTAGTAACCTTTATCTCTGGCTACAAGAGAAAAATAAGAGATCAACAATGATGCACCTCTGTTGCTGTGTACAGCTATTTGAAATGTGAAAAAAGTACACAAAAAGATAAACTGTAATAACAATTTACTTAATGAATGATTTCATTCTTGGGCTGTTCAACATTTAATGTGCAAAAGTTGCATTGAGTGTAAAAAGTTTAAACGTTTTTTTTGTCTGTGGCTCTGAAATGAACTTAGTTGCCAAATGATCTGCTGTCACATGAACATTATCTATAAGATTATTATTATGAAGCGGGTTTAACTAATCTAACCTGGCAGCTCCTCTCACAGACAGAAAGAGTTCATCTTACCAGTCTCCACTGAGTTTGCAGGGCCCAGTGAGGGGGTTGGAGAAAATGTACAGCGGCCAGCCATAGGCTGCTGCAGCAAACTGCATACAGTGAGCTGCTTTCTCCAACTCTGTCTCCAAGTCTTCTCCCTTCAAAACAATAAAAGACAAGTTACAGTAGGAACTGATGCCAGGTCAGATGTCTAGTGCAGCTACATGACTGACGGGCTCTGGTACTTACAATGGGAGAGGATGGACTGTGAGGCACTATTTCGTCTGGGTCCCTGCTTTGCTCCATTTTATCCTGCTCCTGGTGCAGCAGAGCCAAACCAGCTGCTATGTCACTGGGGACCAGATCTGTGTCCTGTCACACACACACACACAAATAAACACAGAGAAAGCATATTATAATGAGTTTTGTGGCATTATCAGTTACTTTACAATTCAAACGATGCAATTTGATTTCGTCTTTCTCTGTGTATTATATATTACTAGTGCAGTGCCTGTTGGAAACCTGCCTGTTTGGAATGAGCTGTTTGTTTGGCAGTGATGCTGGTTGCAGATTTCTTTCTGAAAGTGTTAAAGTGACCTGCAGTAATTGAGCCATGGAGAGAACAGACCGGCTGCAGGACTTAGTCCACAGAACCCTGAAGCTGCACCACCTTAGCTGTTCACCTATTTTGTCAAAGTTCGGTTAAACTCATCTCAGCATGTAGAACCCTGAATTGGAGAATCGGTTGTCACTGCTGTTGTTGTTAATGTGCTGTAGTCGTGATAAAAAACTTACATTCATGAGTCCCGGCCTCCAGTGCTACAGAGCGCTGGTCACATTTTTTTTTAAAGTTTATTAATATTTAACGTATCACATGTTCAAATGGCACTAAATTCAATACTACGCCTCTTTGGGCCCTTAACAATACAAATGTAAAGTGTGAAACCGGTTACATGAACGGTTCTTGGAATATGCATGGAATAGGCAGATTGAGATTTCTGGAATTTGTAGATCAATATTATCAAAGGCTGCATCCTAAAAAGTGAAGATAGCTCTTACCGAGAAGAATCCGCTCAAGAGCTGGGAGATGCTGGAGAACGCCGCTCGGTTGCTTTCATCCTGCGGCAGACAACAGCACAGGAGCCGCAGCCTGTTCTCCCACACCTTGGTGGCGATGGAGCGAGCTGTGGAGAAGAACTGGGTGCCCTCGGTGCTCTCCATGTCTCGTACACCCAGAGGTTCCATGGCAGGGGGCTGAGGACGGGGGTTACCCAGGGGGTCAAACACAAACACCACGCCAACCACCGTAAAGAGCAGGATGATCCAGCTGTTGTGATGAAGAAAGGAAGATGATGTCTCAAAACACACACACACTTGTTTCTAATTCTAAAATGCGAATATGGCATCACAACCCACCTGGCAATCACTGCTGCGATGACAGAACCCACTGTGGCAAGATCGCAGCCTTTGCTATCGTCAGAAACCCAAACGGCTCCCAGACATGCCCACACCAGCTCAGGAATGTAGAGCAGAGCTCGCAGGTACACCAGGGCAGGGATAGAGCGGCGCAGGCCAGGGTTTGTGATGGTTCCTGGGAAATGATCATAGATATCACTGAAACAAAGTGCTTCGCACCACTGACAGATGGCTGTTTTGTGTGCTGTAGTGCAGCTGAAGATTGTGACGTTGCAAAGGACGTCAGTGTAAATTACTGCTTGAAATTCATTTTATCGATGTGCTGTTAGAACACCAATCAGAATCAAGGCTTAAGTCAACAAGGAGCTGCCTCATGAAAGTAACACGGTACAATCAATACATCAAAAATTAAAAAAACGTCCAACAATATCTGATACCTACAACTGTTTGTTTACTCACCTCTGGAAAATATGCAATAACTTACATATACATATTATTATACAACAACTGACCTGAACTCGATCTTTCCTTCATTTAAGTTTACAGCTGCATAAATATGACAAATGGCACTCTTGTACATTTTGTGCAAGTGTGTGTCCGTAACAAAATAGTGAACTTTGAGCAATCGTCTCCCACCACTTTCTCCAAGGTAGTAAAAGAGGAACTGGGTTGCAAATTTCCTCGATTGCATAACCCAGATTAAACAAGTTTGGACACTATTGATGCTGTGGGCGAAATAAAGTGAAAGTACGGATTACTGAGGTCTAACCACCTTTAAACATTATGCTCACAAGACGTAATGTAGAAGACAATTGATTTACCTTGGGCACTGACATAGACAATAGCCCATAATGACAGGATGATGAGCCCGAGCACAACCAGCAGTCCCACCAGGTAGGTGTGCAGGACTCCTTTCCCATTACATTCGAAGTGGCCCCTGTGGTAGGTGTAGAGGACCACAGTGCCAATCCACCTGAGGAGAGGCAGCAGCAGATGAAGACAACAGGTCAGTCAATGAGTTTCATCATCATTATTAAACCTATAAGTAGGACTGCTGCTGTAACATCGCGTAAGAGGTTAAGCAACCTACCAAAGCACGCGGACGAATATTTCAAAGCAGCCGGGGAAGACAAGGTCGTCACTGGCGATCCCCCACCGCCGACCGAACACCACCATCCCAGGCATGTTGCAGCTAAACGAGCCGAAATCTCCCAGTGATGGAAACCAAACCTCTCCACCGCTACAAGCTGAGCAGAACGCTGTTGAGCAATGGGCAGCTCGCGTCATACATGACTTCACAGCCGTAGGAGCTGGAGCTACACTTTACGAGCCGCAGCTACGTTTGTCACGTTCTACTTTGTTGCTCAATAAACCTCAGGTGACTCCTGGCTGCAGTGTAATCTACAAGATAGGGTTAAGAAGAAGACGGGCGTGTTTCCGCCAACGTTGCCTATTTCTTTGTGTGTGTCAGAGTCTAAGATGTCCACGATCTGTCAACAAATAGTTAGTTTGACTAATGCTGGATAATGTGGGTTAGATAACGACAGCTAGCAGAATGTATGCCGTCGCGTGACTATCTCGTAACGTTTAGCTTTCTCGCTAAAAATACTCTCAAGCTATTCTGAGAAAATGATCGTTAATCCCGTTCGACAAAGGCTACTGTTGTTTATCTGTTTCTATACCGACGCCTGGCTTCTTAACGAACGGTACCTGCTAGTTATTGATGTTTAAATACAATCCGATGGTTAAATAGAGGCGCTGGTTTGTTTTGTTTTCCTCAGAAACCAAGTGTCTGACCGCTGGGGAGACCCGATTGCAACAGAGACCGTCCGATGACAGTTCCGTTTTTTTCGTTCCGCTACGGGCACGTAACAATAGTCCCTGCTCGTAGCGGGTTAGGATCAGGCGATCAGAAGTGGATTATTAAAATATTATTATTATTATTATCAAATGTATTTATTTGTTTGAATTCATCTAGATCCTTTATAATTGTTTTCAGGTACACACGTGTGCACAGCGGTTCCATGGTGTAATGGTTAGCACTCTGGACTCTGAATCCAGCGATCCGAGTTCAAATCTCGGTGGAACCTGACTTTTTGACAGCTTCACATTAGAATCATGATGTGGGATCGAGAGTTACAGTTAAATATTTTCATCTACAAGGTAAAATGTATAAAAACAAGCACTGCACTGTCCTACAGGTACTCCATGTATATATAGAATAAAGCAGCCAATAAAGACTACTGCTGAATTTAATGATGCTTTATAGCTCATTGTGTTATTTTCATTTTGGTGGTATTGTATTTTACTATTTATCTCGAATGGGTATTTCACCAAAGACAGTTCACATCCTGGCTTTGAACTGTTTGACCTGCTGCCCTATGGCCAGGCGCTACAGATGCATCAAAGCCAAGACAAACAGACTCAAAAACAGTTTTGTCTCCAAAGCCACAACCACCCTGAACTCTAACAGGCACTGATTTACAGTCTGACTCACAGACTTTATCCCCAGCCACTGTACAATACATATGTATTAATCATATACTGTGCAATAATCACTGCTGTGCATTACTCATTCATGTGCAATACCCACCCATCCACTGTGCAATACAGCTACATACTATATGTTTGCACTGTGAAGGAGTGGCACTATAATTTCATTGTACACCCCTGCTCCGACAATAAAGGCATTTTAATTCTTATTCTAATTCTTCCACCTTGTTTTCCACCACAGTGAACACTTAGTAAAGTTTTGACATTTTTATCTTGGACCTTTTACCACATCGATACTTCAGAACAAATTCAAATACAATTGTTGTAAAAGATTTAACGAAAGGAGAGATGTTCACGCGGACAGTGTCGTTAGTACAGAGTTCTTCATTGGCCTGCGTTAGAATGACGTCACACCAACATGGCGGCGCCCATAGTGCGACAGTGTTATTTGCTTTGTCGCGTCGCAGGAACAAACGTGTTTCCCAGGCAGATGAAACCTAACACGGTTCTATCAGGAGACAAAAACAAAACGATACAGACGAGTGTTCGGTTTGGGAGCCGAGACTCAGACGAAACACAGGTTAGTGACATGTCGTTACTTTGCTATAACGATCATCTGTTTAACGTTCAACTCTCAGTTTGTTTAATATAAAAACCTTTACGGAGCCGTCTATGACCTGGAATGTCATTGATATAGAGCAGTGTTTCTCAAACATTTCCAGACCATTTTTCACGTTCATGTCGAGTTTGACGACGTCGCTGGCGTTAAACCATCATCCTGGGACTCGACGGCTTTTCCAGTCGTGTCAGAATTTTCATCTGAAGCTTTGCACCATGCATCCATGCTTTGCACCATACATCCATGCTTTGCACCATACATCCATGCTTTGCACAGGCACTATCCCGAAGTTACGCCAGGGTCACACTTATTTTGACGTAAAACGGTTGCGGTGTCGCAAACCGGTCTACTGCACTGCTCAAGTCAGACAATCCCACAAAACATATGTTTTGATTTTACATGCTAGTTCATTTGATATTGAAAACAACACATATATGTCGCAGGCAGTTTGAGAAACACTGAAATAAAAACGCTGACATTTAAAATTTTAAAACATGATATGTTACTTGTCACCTCTGGGACCACCAGGGGTCGCTCACGGACCACCAGTGGTCCGCAGACTGATACAGAGTATTGCTCGTGAACTGTATTTAACCCAGGTCTTAACCTCATTCAGGTAAACAAATCACACTGGAACACTGTGGTTAAACCATATGCATTTTTTTTATTAGCAGTGATACATTGACTCACAACATCACCACATCGTTCCACAGGGTCCTTGAGACACATATAATGCAGGAGTGAAAACAACTGCAATTTATACATACTGGATTTGGATGAATATGTGTTTTCCCCTTGATGATCAAATAAAATCATAAAATTTTATAAGACTTAAATCCTTTATGTACAGTATGGCAATAGATTTTTATTTATTCATTTTTCTTTCTCAGGACACTCCAGTGCACATTCCAGTGGGTAAATACAAATATATTTGTACTAAAACAGAACAATTAAGTAACTTTATTCTTTTTTTAAACCGTGCTTTTATTCTCCTTCTTGCTTGTAGAGCGTCTGACCGTGTCTTACAGCAGAAGCAGTGGTCCTGGTGGTCAACATGTCAACAAAGGTTCAAATGTTTGACTTTGTTGATTGAAATAATGGATAATAATATCAACAGCCAAAACGACATATGAGTCCTGACACTGTCTACAAGGCCTTGGACCTTCGATGTGTTCTGTCATGCACACTGTCATTGTGTACGTGTATGTTTGACATGTCCTGTGTGATGTCATCTCAATCTACAGTCAGCACAAAAGCTGAGGTTCGATTCCACGTGAAAACAGCAGACTGGATCCAAGAGGACGTTCGACAGAAAATCTTTGAAAAGGTTTGTTTTTAAATGTTGTGGCCTCAGGAAAGTGTCCATCACTGACATTTGTGTAAACGGTGGTGTGGCGGTGGGGTATGGTTAGGGCGCCAACTGCTGGACAACAGGGAGGAGTGGCTCAGCTGGTGATCCGACAGCTGGGCAGAATCAGGTAATCAGGGCAATCAATAAAAGCATGCTTGTAACCTGGTTCTGTCTCTTGTAGTAGGCTGAGGTCAGCTCTGCTGCCTCCTTTTAAAGTCTGAGGATCAATCAGCTAACAGCTCTCACCTGTGCTGATTGATCCTCTGTGGTGCAGGTGAAGGTGCTCTCTCCGCCCCTTCACCTCCACAGGTGGATATAAAAAATACAGTATAATTGTGTGTTGTTACACACCACATTGTGTTTATCTATACTTATGACTTAGATAAAGACTGGATGACATTTTATAATCAATGAATTCTCTGGAAGTCTGGTCTTGAGGTTCGTCCATCTTTATTGGGATTAGGCCTGAAATCATTAGTTTAGAGATTCACACACCTTCTCCAACCTACACTGTGAATGTTTGAATGACATATTCAGTCTGTAACAGTACACATAGAAGTTCTGTTTATATTGGAATGGCATCTGTATTTGCTGCTGTTTGTACTTTTGTACCTTTTTACAGTACATTGTGAAACCATAGAGAGCAAACATACTCATTTTCTGCGTTGTGGCACAGAACCAAAACCGCATCAATAAGGCCGGAGAGCTGCTGGTGACCTCAGAGCTGAGCAGGAGTCAGCACAGAAACCTCTCAGACTGCGTACAGAAGATTTCCGCCATTATCGCCGAAGCTAGCAAGAAACCCCACGAACCAACGGCGGAAGACGTAGCTCTGAGGGCAGCCAGGTATGACCTCGTATCAGAGCACATTGTTTTCTTTTCTGTTCATCTTGATAGTCAATGTGTCTAATGCAAGATATATGTCGTGCAGGTTAGAAAAGAGGAACAAGGAGCGACTCAAACAGAAGAAGATTCACTCAACAGTCAAGCAGAGCAGACGAGTGGGTTTTGACTGATTGATTTACAGCTGTTTCTACCTCCCATTGTTGTTTTGTCAATAAAAAATAATATCTCCAGTGATTTGTCATTAATTTAGTATAGAAATCATACATTTTTCGTTGTAAACACCGGATAAACCCCAGATAAATAAAAAAAAGTAGAGGGTAGATGACTTTTCACTTCCACATTCTCTTTCCTATATATATATATATATATATATATATGTGTATTTTTCTTGCTTTTATACATGAACAATAAGTGAAGTCGCTTGTAAACAATTCAATATTTAACATCAAATATCTCCATAACAGCCCACTTCTTTTCATATGCATACACAGAGTGAATGATAATAATAAAAGCAGTTTTTAAACTCCTACTTGTATCCATCAGCGCTCCTGTAACTAATATTTATGTCCACATAGATAGTCAAGATTTTACTTTAGAAACAAATATAACAACAACAAAGAACATATTTACATGTGTAGCTTTGAACTAAGGGGCTCTATCGTCCGTTCTCTTCTTTTAATAAGGTCTGATTTAATTGGTAGCATATTTGATTCATTCTCTTTAGCTCCGTCAAACCTCTACACTATTTAACACCTCCACAAAATCCTCCATCTGGGATTTTCTGTCTATTAGCTCTTTTACTTGCAATCAGCATGAATCTAAATATGTATTTGTCCCTAGAGTTTGTAAATCCAATGATCCAGTTTTCAAAAAAGAAAAAAAAAAAAAAATTAGCAGAGGATGGTTTCGATCCATCGACCTCTGGGTTATGGGCCCAGCACGCTTCCGCTGCGCCACTCTGCTGTATATCGCCTACTTCTAACTAGATTGGTTATATACTCAGAACCGGATGTATTGTTACTGTTTCTATTTTGACTGAGTCGCTCTTTTCGATCTCCCTCCATTGCTATACTTTTGATTCCTTCCCTTCCCTATCCCCCTCCAAAACACACACACACACACAAACACACAAACACACACACACACACACAAACACACACACACACACACACACACACACAAACACACACACACACACACAAACACACAAACACACACACAAACACACAGAAGATTCGTTAGGAACAGATTGCTTCTGTCTGGATTGCTCAATTGACCAATCCTGCTCAAGACTGAGGTCAGGGCCGCCCCTACTCATTTGCATATGACACAGAAATACAGAAATAAATAAATGTGGAAATAAATTAAGACATTTATTTAGTTATTTCCACATTTATTTATTTATTTCCACATTTGTTTATGCATTTATTTCCAAATTTATTTCTACATTTATTTCTACATTTATTTCTACTTATGTCATTTCTCGTAAATATTGTGAACAAGAAATGTATAAAACCGATGTGATGCACTTTCACAATGAATTACATCCGCTGGCCAAAAGCAAAAAGCGACCACGAAGGGACTCGAACCCTCAATCTTCTGATCCGAAGTCAGACGCCTTATCCATTAGGCCACGCGGTCAGATTGACTATTGAAAAAACATATATAGTATTTACACCTATCTTACATACATACACGCTATGAATGAGCACGATCGTTGCAGTCTAACACAGGTTTCCAGTTCCGGTACAAACTGGGACTAACTGGGACTGTTATGGTGAGTTACTATAAGCGCAGCTTTATTGATTTGATGTGTTGGGTTGTTTGGTTTTCTATAATCTACCGAACTATTTTATAATTGAAGATTTATCAAGGTGCGTGATCACCAGGGGCGGATTACGCGGGGAGAGGAAGGGGGTCAGGGCCCATATCCTTGGAGTAACAGAGAGATGTCCCCCTCATTACCATTGCTATGTTCCCTACATAATCTTACATGCTATAGCAATATCCACTGAAAGCAATTTTTATAGATGCAACTTGAAGCATTTTTTACTTTTGAAAAATGTAATCCCCCCTTATATACCTTACACACATTTCTCTCTCTATACTTGTGAGGACACTTACTGGCATAATGCATTCCTTAGTCCCTCAACCTAACCTTAACAAACACAACAAAATGCCTTACCTTAGCCTAAACCTAATTCTAACCATAAAACCAAGTCTTAACCCTCAAACAGTGCATTGAAAAAGTGAGGACCGGCAAAAATGTCCTCTCTTTAAGGTCTATGCTTGAAATGGTCTTCACAAGTACAAGTACACACACACACACACACACACACACATCAGTCACTTGTGAATTAATGAAGTAATTTGCTGCACTGCACATTTTTCTTTTTAATTTCTCCGATCAATGTAGAAACAGTGAATACAATACAACAGGGTGCATTATATCAATGCTTTATTAAAAGTGGGTTCAATAATGACATGACCAGAGTAATCTTGAATGACAATATCTTATCAACTAATAATGTACAAGTAAGTAAAGCAAATGAAATGGGTTTATTCGGACAGTATGTTAGTGACATTCACATATAGGCACTGAAAAAGTAAAACATTCACACACAAATAAATACGCAGGCACAATTTCGTATTAGTTATCCTAAATATGAAAAATAAGAGGCGTCAAAACTGGTGAGACATCACGGTACAGAAACCTTGAGAGCCAGGCTCTGGTTTGTCTACACTAACACATGTTCATCCCTCGTCCCCCACTTCCATCATCCTAACAGACATGAGCATTGACCTCCAATGCACTTTATACATCATATCCACAGGAATTGCATTTCAGCAACTGTAAATTAACCTTGACTTCATCAGGATGTAACAGACTCCTCTGTATCCTCAGTACCAGGTTGCAGAATTATCATCCATCCTTTTTCAAAACACACATAGGGCCTCTTCTGGTGTCAGCTGGAAAGGATTCAAGCTTCGTTACATTTTGAATTTAACAGAAGGATCGGATATAAAATATTAGTTGGAGTGACATTCATAATAACAAAGGTTTATACACACTGCAAGACGTTACCTAGAAAAAAAGGCATAGGTATTGTATACTGTGAAAAAAGGTGCAATATATTTGCAGGTTAGTTTATAGTTTGGTAAGACTGCTAGGTGAAAACAACAATATGCATCAATTGTTGCAGGTTAATTTATAGTTTGGTAAGACTGCTAGGTGAAAACAACAATATGTGTCAATTGTTGCAGGTTAGTTTATAGTTTGGTAAGACTGCTAGGTGAAAACAACGATATGCATCAATTGTTGCATCATTGCTGCAGCGGCTTTTTAGCATTTAGTGGAAGCATCACTCCGACACAGCTGGTTGAACCGGTTATCTAGTAAGTAAAATAAGCGTGCAGCATACACTGTAGGTATTGTTCTGTACAGTGAATAAACAGCAATGCTTCTTAAATTTCAATGGGCAGGTTTCTTTTTGACCCAACAGCTTTGTTGTGGTCCATATGAAGACCTACTGCAATTCTTATAAGAGAGTTGAAGTGACTTAGAGGGACATGTATAATTTCTGAAAGGAAACAAAAACTCTAGTCTGCCTTTTCTGAAGCTCCCCAGTTAGCAACCTCTTTTTTCACTTGATTTTAAATGCTGAGACCACGTCGACATAATCAGCAACACAGTTGAACATTTTCGAATTAGAAATATCATTATTTGCTTTCTCGCTGACAGTTTGAGGTATCTGAAGAAAGACTGATACCACTTAATGTATGTATGTTAAACATGAAGCCACAGCCAGCAGCAGGTTAGCTTAGCACCATAGAGACTGTATATAAAGCTGGACGACGCATCTCTACTTCCTCCCACTATCCAGAAATGAAGCCAAAATATCCCGACATGGAGGCTGCCATCTTGTGCATTTAGAGCCAGAGTCTATGCATTAGCCATAGGAGGATGGAGCCTCAGTAGCACGGTACCGCCAATAAATGTGTTCAACCAATCGTGAGTCAGTCTCAGCTGTCAATCATGACTTTTCAGCCTGTTTTTATAGCATCCAATAACTAATTAACATCAAAATTACCTGAAAATGAGCACTTGACCTAACATCAGTGTGATAACAGCTACCTACAATGACATAAACTATATGATGTTATTTGTATTTTTGTAAATGTATTTGATGTGTATTCTGACTATCTAACATTGAGGTGGATTTATGTCCTATACTGCAGCCAGCCACCAGGTGGTGGTTGAGACACATTTTTCTCATCCATCTAAGTCTTTGCTTAGAACAAAGAATAGAAATAGAGCAAAACTGTGGACTTGGCTCTATTCAAAACTAATAGAAACCACCTTCCAGAGCGTTACTGTTTCTGGCCAAGAAATAGTCTGGTACAACCAAAACGTGTCAATGTCGCCACTACCCCCTGATTTCAGTCTTTTTGCCATGCAAGGAAAATCAGCTACTAGCTGTAGCCAGGCATGACAGTGGATTTGATCTTCTCATTAAAACTCCTTCAAAGACTTCTCAAAATGTCATTCTACTCCACAAAAGGCACAGACACACACACGCGTCATTTGCGTCAATATGTGAGAGGGTCAATCTTTATCTTTCTTAAAGGTTCAGTGTGTAGAATTTAGAGGTGAAGTTGCATGTTGCAGCTGAATACCCTTCATTTCACCCTCCCCTTCAAAACATGAAAGAGAACCTGCAGGGAACTTCAGTTTTCATGAAAACTCAAAAGGTTTTAGTTTGTCCAGTTTGGATGACAGTAAAAAACATGGCGGCCTCCACAGAGAGGACCCCCCTCCATGTAATTCATACAATTTAGATGAAACACATCAGTGAAAACATCACTGGGATAATTTTATATTCAATTTCTGCCAAAAATCCCTTTAACCTAAATCTTACACACTGGACCTTCAATGCAATCACACAAATGTTAGTCCGCTATAATAACAAATCTATCGATTTCCACTCATGTTCCTGCAGCAATTTTCTCATTAAGCCTCAGCATTAAGTGCAGTTGTGAGCATCACAGACATGTTGCTTTTATTGTGTTATTGTGGTGTAGTATATGCCCACGGTATTAAGGCAGGGAAGCCAGAATATATCAAGTAGAAACACTGAATCAAATGATAAGAGGGGAGTAATCTATAGTTCTCAACAGATGAATTCATGTTTTATATACTGCATTCAACTAAATTCTGCAGGGTTTTGAAATTGATCACATGCAAATCAGATACTTGTGTATGCTGGAAGGTTTCAATTCCGGATTAAAGCCATGCAGTCTAGTTTGACCTCAGATAAAGACTACATCCATATGAATACGTATTCAAACTAAAACGACCTTTGTCCACATATCGTTTAGGCTCAGTATCAGTTTTTTATCCCTGTGCATACCAACACGCCTGAAAACGCATATAATGTGACCACTCGCATACACTGGGCATGTGTCCGGATGCAAACAGGAAGCCATGCTCGTCCCACTGGACACGGGAATTGTAGCAGATTGCTCCAATAATAGCTTGCCTCGTACTCATGTTAACAGTTATATCATTGTAAAATACAGAATTTAACTGCGCAACACTAGTAATTGATGATCCATGTTGCGTTCTGCATTGGTAGCTAAGGCAACTGCCGTTTGTTTTCTAATGAAAGAGGTTCATGTGATAGGAGCCTGACAAATTTGTGAGTCATGACGTCATGACCAAAAAGACCCAATCAGCAAGCAGGGGTAAATATCTATGTCATTGTTCCTAAAAATCTCCATTTCTGCCCGTCCAGACTAAAACATAGCCCCAGAGTTTCAGACTAAAACAGGTCAAGCAACGTTTCCAAACTGCAGAGTAGTGGGATGCCACGTGAATCTGTGGTTGATGCGTTTTCGAACAAAAACATATTAGTGTGGATGCAGCGAAAGTGAACTATACTAGAATTTAGCAGTTTCCGCAATAGCGCCCTCTATAAGAATGTTTACACTAAACCTATTCTCAGACACATTACCGTCCTCTAATCAACCAAACAGTGAACCACTAGTGTTTACTAGATTTGCCAGATTTCCCAGATTTGCTAGATTTAACAGCTTTGGTAGCTTTGATGTCCATCTTGGTCTTCTGGATACGAGAGAAGATCTCCTTAAAAAGGGCCTTGTACTCTGGCGTGTTTTGTCCCAGCCGTTTATCCACCGCCTCCACCTGCTTGCTGATGCTCTCGATGGCTTCAGGGGTGGATGGTGACTGGGTAGGGGTAGGCGGTGGTGCCGGGATGGGGCCCATAGCACAGTCTTTCATGGATGGGTCTCTGGAGACTGGTCGGGACGTCTGAACCTCGGCATGACACAGGCTCTCCTCGTGGCGCCGACACTTCCCTAATAGCTCCTCATATTTCTCCAGTAAGGCGTGGTACTGCTCGTCCACCTCCCTGAGGATGGACATCCCTCTCTTCCTCACGCTGTTGGCATGCAGGGCGTAGCTGCCTCTCCTGCGGCCGGAAGCATCTCGGGCTACAATGGCGTTGAGCGCTGTGTCGCTGCAGCTTTTCCTCACAGGGTTGGACTCAGGTAATGCCGCACCCCCGACGCCCCCTCCACCTTCGGTCTCCTCCCTCACCCCTCCCCCTGTCTCCGCGACCTCCACCTCCAGGAAGGTGTCAGTCTCTGGCGTGCTGTTGAGGACAGTCTGGGTGAGATTCACGCCGTCGTCCTCGCCGCCCAGCAGGAAAGTGCGAGCACGACGTAGCTGCTGCAGTTCCTGTAGCTCCACCTCCAACTCTCGTACCCTGGCCTGGCAGCCCTCAGCATCCTGGGAGCAAAGGCAAACAACTTTAGTTTGACATGAGCAGATTCTCAGTAAGGTGATTCTCAGCACCTCAACTTCCAGCATCCTTATCCGTAGGGCAATAATTAGAGGACTTAGACATGTTCATCATGGGGGTATTTTATCTTTTACGCAGGATGCCTGGCTGCATTTAAATGAAAAGTTTATATGAATAAAAATAGATAAAAATATAAATAATAATATTAGAAGCACATTTTTGTGTGTATATATATATATATACAGTATATGCTTGTGAAGTTATGTCTGTCATTAATGGGTTTTGTTTTCCAACCAGCAAAACAGAAATCATGTTTGATCTTTCACCACACCTGCACACGCATCTGCAGCCGCGAATACTCTGAAAGCAGGAGGTTGCACTCCCTCTCCACGCCCTCTCTCCGCCCCCTCTCAGTGCGCACCGCTGCACGCAGGGCCGACACCGCCTCCCTCAGGTGCTGGTTCTCCTCTTCAAATGGCGGACGCTTTGCATCCACGGTAAAGCTTTCAGCCCTGCCCACTACAAACTCATCCTCATACCTGGAAACATGACACAAATATATATGAGGATTTTTTCTCAAAGATGACTGTTTTATAAACTGCAGGAACAATAGAAAGAACCTGGGTGCTGTGCAGAGCTCCCTGAGGCAGGGGAACGAGTGGATGGTCTTGCGTCGCTCCCTCTTCTCCCTCCTGACACGGAGCTGCTCCATGGAGCGAAGCTGCTCCACCTGCCCCGAAAGAGACTCCACCTGGTTCTGCAGAGTATCAATGGTCCCTGTTAATCTGGCCCAGGAGGAAGAGGAAACATTTAGGAAGTAGGAGGAAGGAGGATAAAACAGAAGAGACAGGAAAACCACCGGTCCCTCTCACCTCTCGATCTTCTGCTGCGAGGCCTTGCTGTCTGTCACAAGAGTGAGGTTGGTGTGTTCCAGCTCTCGGGCCGTCCCGTCCAGCTGCTCGTACACTTTGGCGTGCTGCTCGTTCATGTCCCGCAGAACCTCCAGCTGCTTTGATAGGTACTGTTGCACAAACACACAAAGGCTTTGTAAATACAACTATACACAGTGAATGCAACACACAAATCTACAAAGTTACAACATTGTTAGCAGAAGAACAGCCAGGAGACAAAAGCTTTCTCTGGCTGTTATTGTAATTTGGCTGTGCAAACAACCATTTAGTGGCAGTTCTTGAGTTTTCAGGCATTATCACATGATTTTCATAAGCACATGGAGTTTGGCAGTTATAAAGTACATATAATTAGTTTCTTCTTCTTCTTGTTCTCTCTGAAGGTCATGTGATAAGACTGAAATGCTCTAAAAAGCTATTAAATGGACCTTGAGATTTGAGCTGAGGTCAGTTACTGTTTCTAAAAAGAAAAGGAATTTAAAACCTCCACTTTTACAAAGTCATAATTTGTTAAAAAATTACAAATACATTTGAAAATTAAACCAGTTTGCATTGTTGTCTTGTCCATCCCTAGATGATGTCTTTATATTTTTAAGAATAGAAGGAGTTGTGGTGAATGACCCTTTTTAGTAAAGTTAAAATATCTTCTCTATTAACTATACTTAAACCTTCAAAATGTAACTCCAGCCACCATCTGTCAATCAAAACAATAGCAAAAGACCCAATTGATGACATCATAAAGCAGTGGGGGATCATGGGAGTTGTTGTAAATCTACCAGACCTGCAGGAAAAGCTCCTGTCTTGCTTTGACAGGATTTGTCATTGATACCTCAATCTCCTGCACTTGCTCTTCATTGGTGATGTACATCTGCTGCAAGGAGTCCTCCAGCTCCTTGTTCCTCTCCAGTAGAGTCTTTCCCAGCTCTGCTGCCAAGTGGAGGTCTGGAAATAAGAGAGAAATAGAAATAGAGATTTACAAACCGGTCACAAGCAGGGGCAGATCCAGGGGTGGGGGCCAGGGTGTGTTGGCCCCAGCGGAAATCTTCTAAACTTTTTTAAAAGTACAATATATGCATGGACAAGGAACAATTTTCAAAACATATTGAATGAAGTGTGGCTTTGCTCAAAGCTACAGAGCCAACAGTAAACAAGGAATGACTTGCACCTTACTGAATCAGGAATTGAGAATGGATGTTGGACTTATAATTGCCCCCCTTGTCCCTTGATGGCCCTTGATTTAAAAAAATCTCCTGGTCACAGGTGAGAAAGAAAGTTGCAGATGTTGAAGATGGATACAAAGTGTAATAGCAGAGGATTGGGGGAAAGAAGCCAGGGAGAGGTGGGTGAAGGAGGGACAGATGAAGACAAAACGCGGCAATATGAATATGTAGCATCTTTCCTTATCACAAATGTGAAAAAGGAAATGACATGAAAAGAGGGAGAGGCTAATCTCACAGACGGCAGCTGCAGAATTTAGACGACCTGCTGTCAGGATTAATAGAGCAGATTGTTCTATTCTAGGCCAAGTTATAACTGGGTCTGGAACAGAATTATTAAAGGGTCTGTCTCAGTCTGCACTGGACTGCTTCAATAATAGAGCTGAGGGAGCAGGGAGACAGACAGTGATCCCTCCTGCAGATCATAGAATATGAAGGTCAGAGTCGTGTGCCAGGATGACACTTCAACTTCCTGTGGCAAAAAAAGGACAAGCTGTACTTTGCAAAATGCAGTCTTTCCTACTTTTATGTTTTTTATATTTATACTTGCACAAATACACCACAGCAAATCCCTTGTGTATGTGTAAACCTGCTTGGCAAGAAAACCCTTTGATTTTGATTCTGAGAGACACTCCTCTGAGATTAGTGCAGAATAGACTGAGATTCCACATACATCCACTGTATGGATTTCTGTCACGTCATGTTGGACACCATCCTTTTATTGCTCCACAATTTTTTTGCAGACAAATCCCCATCTGAAATAAAGCCATGTCGCTGTCTTTATTCTAACTGTGCTCTGACTCGGCAGTATTGATGGCCTTCATTGTTGGGTGTGACACAGCGAAATTTTGTGACCTCGCAAAAACAAAACGAGCGATGAGAGCGAGCAGAGGATGAAGTCATCCTCTCGTACAGCCCCGGCTCTGTCTTTAAAGATTAATGGTGATCACTAGGACGGACGCCAGGTCTACAGCCTCTTCCAGCAACTCCTGACCTGCATCACTGCAACATTTCCCTCTCACTGCAGAATGAAGCTCCTCTGAGCTGCGCAGGCTGTTTGAGCTTGTGATTTTGTTTCAGATAAATTGGCTGTCCTTCACCTGACTAACACCAAGTGACAAAGAGACAAAGTCACAGACATGCTGGTGAACCTAGCGGAGCATTTAGCCACTAAAGCACCAGACTTTGAACGTTAAAGCTGTAAATTAGAGCTGTCCGATAATATAAGTGATTTTCATGTAGAGAAAAAACAAAGTCTATTAATGTGCTGACCGGGGCTCTGATTGTGTCGTTCCACTCACTGAACTGAAACACAGCTATGGAAATTACCCATCATCCCTGGCTTCCTGAACCAGCAGAGTTGCTGCTGTATACCAAACTTTTAATTATTTTAAAAGTTTCCTCACTGGATATTGGAGATAAACACTGGTTTTTAATGACTACTGAGACTTTTTAAGTGATCTACAGTTCAGCTTCACTCTCGCACTTGCTGGCCCTGATTCTGACGATGTAAGCTGCGACTAAAATGACATAGAGCAAGAACAGACGTTTAGGGTGAGGAGTGGGAATGAAAGTGGCACCATTCTCCTTATTCAGTCAGTCAGTGAACCATCAAACTCCTGTTGAAGATGCTGTTTTAATGGAAAAAGAAAGAAAAGTGGAAAACGTAAACATCATCCACAAAGTTTTACTTGACTCTACTGATTTTTTCAGTTAACCGAGACTGATCAATCAATTTTAAATCAACAATTATAGCTTATAATAAATGTGTTGGCTGATGAGTAGGCTGCTAAGGAATTGGGGTAGAGAAATAAGAGTTACAAAAGCATGAATTAAGAAATATTAATATTAAAAAGTGAGTATAGACCATTATAGCGTATTGAGATTCAGAGCCATGTAGAGACCTTTAGAGGGGCATGTGCTCAAAGTTATTATGGGGCAAGAGAGTTTGGCTGCGGACCAATTTTCTTTCTTAGAAATTACGTCGGAAAAATGTAAACATAAATTAACACCTATTATTTATTCTGTAACATCTAAGTTTTCATATCAGCCCATTCAATTGTTATCAGCTAAGCTAATATTGCAGTTGCATCAAAAAGTATCAGTCCGACTCTTTTTCCATCACTCTATGTTTTGAAACTCTGATCCTCTTCTACCTTCCTATCCTCACCCCCCCCTCAATTTGACTAATGAGCAGCAGGTTCAACAGCTCCATATGGACTAACTCACACACTTCCCTCTGCAGTGATGGTATAATGAATTCCTGCGGGGCCCCGACATCAGCAGCTCAGGTACCACTGAATGGATCCTGACTCGTCGCTGGAGCGAGTCCAAACAGCCTTCATTCTGTTAGGACAAGTTCAATAGACAGGCTCTGGGGGAATAGTGCACAGCTCAAAGTGTGGAATTAACATCCCTCATCTAGAGTATATTTGTCATGAGATGAACTCTTTCACACAGCATGTGTCTGTCACTGTAGCTGGAAACATTAGATTGTTTTGGAGCGTTTAATGCCAGAGGCAGTGAGAGATAAGTAATTTAAATTAGTTGTTGAAAACACATAATTCCTATTTAATTTTACCAACAAACAATACATTTAAATATCTTGTTTTCAGAGATTTTGTTCATGCAGCTGACCTAAGCAGTCCCTTTGTAAATGAACTAAGAATTAATACCTCCGCCAAAGAGGATATGTTTTCATCCCTATCCACTGGTTTGTAAGCGAGATTACACAAAAATAACCAAACAGCATTCCTTGAAGTTTAATAGAAGGATGTGGTGTGGGTCAGCGAAGAATGCAGTCAATTTTGGTTAGGATTTTTCTTTTGTTAATTTTTCTTTTTTCTCAGGGAAGAATCAATGGATTTTGCTGAAGAACAGTCAGGCATGTTTGGAGATGGGTATATATGACTGTGTACATTCAGATTCAGATCAAGGGGAGGACCCAGAAATAGTTTTTCACTTTCTTTAACATTGCAAGACATTTTCACCACTTTCCTCGGGTAGAATCAACGGATATTGATGAACAATTAGCACAATTACACACTAATATGTATAAGTGTATGCTGGTGGGTGCAGCTTAATTGAATTTTGTGCACTCTACTGAGTATACCATTCTAGTTGCGACAAGCTCTTCAAATCCTATCTGGCATTGGGCTGGTCTGAAACCGCCAAGAAAACCAGGGCAGTTAATGTCCACATTCAAATGTGGATTTCTCTTTAGCTTCCAGAGTGAGCGCTGCACAGTCAAGAGCATCAGTGAGAAGAGAATAACAGAAGGAAGGGGGGAGGAGCGAGGAGGAGAAGGATGAAAACAGACTGAGAGTGGGAGAGGGGGGAGGGCCAATCGATACAGCTCACTGCACAAGCAAACTACTTAGCAACGCAATACTCGCCACTCACACTAACATCTATCTGTCTGCTCCATAGCGACCGGTCTATGCAGAGAAATTAAACTCAAAATGTTTATTATTGCATGTGGACAAATCAAACGTCATTTCATTTTTCTACATATTTACAGATTGTTAAATATGTGTGCACAGATCACCTGATGAGAAATCTTTGTTACTGGCTATAGAATCCTTTTATGTAACTGAAGTGGGTTTATGTGAATGGGTGACGTACAGAGTGGAAGCATATACAGTCTCTTTCTTTCCCAATTAAATAAATATTAATAAAAGGGATTGACAATTTATATATATATATGGAACTAACTGAACATTTGTAGTTTACAGACCTGTATTTGAATACGACATGGAGTAAATTGATAATCTGGAAGTATTGCTCTCCATATCCTGATCAGTGCACAATATGAACTACTCATTGAACAGTGTGGACTATCTGTAATTACTGATCAATATGTCTGGAGACTCCTGGCCTGTATTACTGACTGCTACGAGCCATTATCTCTGTAATGCTGTTTTATTCCCTCTAGGATTTATGTATTAATTGGTAAAAGCCACCATTTTGTCCATTTGGAGCCAGCTGCTTGTTTTAGATACCTTAAAATGAGAGAAGCAATCTTTCAGAATATTGTATTTTGTCCATCATCTGCTAACATGGAAGGTTTGTGACCTTTACTGCAGCCAGCCAACATGAGGCAAACTAGAGGCTTTAGCTTCACTTTTACAAAGCAATCATGTCTTCTATCTTTATATACAATCCACAATGGTTTGTTCTTTTTTCAGTTAGTCAGGTAGTTAGTTATTTGGTTACTTTGTTAGTTTCTAATTTTGTAGCTCTGGTTGACAATAATGACAATGTGTGAAAATGATATGGTGGCTGAATAGATAGACAAAAAGATTTAAATGTAAACAAAGGCCAGATGTCCCAGTTCTCCACCAGCACTTAAACACAACATGCATTTCCTGTGCAGCTGGAGTCATGAACATGATCAGGGACCTTGTTGATAGAATATGAATATCCTATTTACATTGTATACATTTGTAAATTTGTTTTACGTGTGATAAAATCACTTGGTATTAGTGTGTGAATTAGAACCAAACATTTGTGAGAACCCAAAATGTACTTTTCATTTGTAGATAACATATGTGACCATTTTGAGTTTCATTTGTCCCCACAGACATGAGGCTTGACCCACACAATGTGAAAGAAGTGAGGCCAGAACGCAGACATAAACACATCATGGATGAAGAATACATTTCCTGCATGAACCAGAAAACCAGCTGCAACCAGCTGGGTGAGTGTTTGCACACGAAGAAAGCTGCACACAGTGAAAACAAAGCAGGGTTAACTTTTAAACACCATTCACTTAAATCTTCTAAGAAGGGCAAATGTGCATATGCATATTCTTTATTATACTGTACACGGTGATGTCTTCTGCAGACAGAGCTGTTTTGGAAGGTGCATATCACCCTTGAGATTCATTGGAATGTAGAAAACAAGGCGTCTTCTCTTCCCCTTTTCCTGTGTTGCAGACCAGACTTCCAAATAGAAACGCTTTGAGAGATTCAGTGGCCAGAAATGAATTATTTACTGCAATGAGGGCGGTCCTGTTTTATAAACTGCCCTAATGCACGGTATGATTTGGTCCAATGCAGAAATATTTTAATGGTCCATGCTGAGGCCTTTGCTCTTGAAAACTCTGTCCTTGAGTGTCATGAGAACTTGTTAAGCTGCAACAGGAACAGTGGAGGAAGCCTCTTGTCGGACACAAGTGGAGCCAACAAGCCTCCAGTGTGAGCTGGTAGAGCCACATACTGCATTTTTTTCTTTCATCAGCCAGCGGAAGCTCCAGCTAACACACAGTAGGCCAAAAAAGAAAGCATCCTAATTACATGTCTGCACCCCTCTTGTTTTCAGCATTTGAAATGTGAGCTGCTGAATATAACTATTCATGCATGGATAAATAAAGTTGTATTTAATTGACTTATTGTATGATTGAGGTAACGCAATCAAATATTCCACAATTCTAAACTTTCTAATCAACTTGTTATAAAATTCTTCTGAAGGTCCGAAAACTATCACGATAGGCTGGACTAAGTAATAACTAGCATGACTCACTCAAAAAAAATTATACATTCAATGAAACACTGACACAGTGGCAGTATTTTAGTCCTAGTATTATTGCATCTCAGTGTTACATTCCACTACAACATGTTACTGGGCAAACTGGAAAACTGGAGATTGTGGCACAGCACTTAACTGGTTTGAATCCTACTTGAAGGACGGGAATTTTTACTGTGACCGTAACATAACAACATTTCTTATGTTTCAGCAGGATTTAGAAAAACCTGTCTATACAAATTGACTACTGTAAGAGCATTTCCAGGTCTCTCTAAATAAATCGAGCAGCAGCTGAACCAAGAAAGTTCTCAGATCTTTACACTGGCTTCCTGTCTTTCAAAAACTGATTTCAAAATACTGCAGCTGGTTTATAGAGCACCGAATGGTTTAGGGCAAACACTTCATGAACTATTCAAACTTCTCCAATCATGGCGAAGCGGCAATCAGTATTCATGCGCAACATATTTGGAACTGCATCTTATCTTGTTGTTCAATCACATAATTACTAATACTCACTGCACTGTAACTTTTGCTCTTTTATTTCTTACTTTTTATTTGTATTTACATCTTGTTTTTCAAGAAATTTAAATTTTTTCAACAGAATTTTTGTCTTAATTTGCTAGATGTCCTTCACAAAGCACTTGAATCCCATTGTTGATGAAGTGCTTGTTGTTGAAATGCTGATTCCTGCATGACGACAAGCTACAATAAGGTGTCATCTCTCTCTGAAGGGCATGTGGCGTCCTGAAATGTCACACCACTGAAGATGAGCTCATGTCGGTCAGCAATCTGAGGCTCCGAGAGGTCCGACATCCTCTCTGCTCCATCAAACGCACAGCTCTGGATGTGAAGACACTGCTCATTTCTACACCAGCCATTTTGACTTTGATTTTCAGTCCTGCTCACCTCTCTTTTTTACGATCACCCAAAATAAAGATGACTAAAGAAGATCTATTTTTATCCCTAGGTGCACTGGCGTGGGTAGACAGGGAGGAAGATGTCTAACAAATCCATGGCATCATGACTGTAGACATGTTTGTGTGTGTACCAGAAGAGTTACTTGGCAAGAGCAAATGATTGGGGGATGAAGAGATGGGAAATTAAGTAAATGATGCGGAGCGACGAGGACTGAAATGAGTCCTTGGGTGTCTTTGAACACTGATGAGTCATTTGTAGACGTTGTAAAACTGCTGTCAATGCGTTCCTGAGATCGATCATGCATTTACGACAAAATCATATTAACTGACTATTAAAGAAGGATTTAAGACTGCAAGTCATGCACAGCTTAATATTGCATGTGGTTATTTAAATTTCCATATTGTATCTGGTGGTAAACTGGCCAATGATTATATTTGGACATTTTAGTCCATGTGACCTCATCCAAATTATATTTTCCTATGTGACTTTTAGTTTCCTTTAACATTTATATGGAAATCGGTCCATCTGGTTTTAGAGAAATGGGATGAAATAAATCTGGAAAAGGTTTTAAGGATTGTCTTTTCCAAAATAAATATTAGGACTGTGAATAACAAAGTTGAATGTGGACAGTCACTTGTACAGTTACTGCAGATTCACATACAATATAATGCAACCACACAGAGGGAGGAGCCTTCATGGAAATATACAGGTTCATTAACTGAATCTGAATTAGATTAATTAGATGAAGGATCGTTGAAGGATCAGGCGATTAATCAACTGATCCTCTGACAGAAAAGGATTGTGATGGTTGGTTAATAATTTTCTAAGCAAAAAACTGTGTTGGCTCCAGCTTCCCAAGTGTGTTCATATAGATTATATATTGGGGCTGGCCAATAAAACAATATTGTTATTATTGCAATATAATTTTCATCAATAGCATAAGGTTCAATATAAATTGATATATTGCTTATGCATTGTGTAAGCACAATGAGCAGACAAATAATTAATACATCTGATTTGTAAAATGTTGTGCTGTTTATCTTTGGTTAGGTAGAAAAATGTCAGTCTTTCATCTCAAAAGAAATAATAATGACATTTATCATGATAATTATTGATATCGAGTGAAAAACATTTTTGTCATGATAAAATTTTTGACCAAACGAATGAATTCAATCATCCATCCATCGCATATAGATTATTCAATACTGATCATACTTTTTTGGTGCATTTGCTTGATGTCAAAATTAAGGTAATTGCCCTTGAAATAATCAATACACTCTGATGACGTGCACACGCTAGGTCTCTGTATAATGAAATTGTAGGGGCTCACACTGTAATACAGGGGACCTCAGGTTTTACAACAACCCAAAGACACATCTTCAACAGTGCAATAAAGCAGAGCGAACTTGATGACGTTTTAATCAACTAAACGATTCATTAACTAATAGCATCGCAGCAAACTAAAAAGATCTAGATCTCCCTTTTTAAAAAGCAGGATCCAAAAGCTGCAGTCGTGGTCGCAGCCTGATAACACGAGGATGTGATGCTGACTCTTTGCAACGCTAGGCCCAGCTTGGCGTGCTGTCAATGCATTGTTGTCAAACAAGCACCGCCTGCACGGAGGAAACCACATCAATGTCGAAGTGATCGCAGTTGAACCGAGGAGACACTCGCACTGGACGTGTCTCTCTCCTCTCCCCCCCCGGGACAGAGGGCCTTTGTTGGGTGCAGGGGCCAGCTGACTGACCGGCCGGCGCCTGCAGCTGACACCGTGTGGATGCTGCGGCTCAACATGCAGCGGGGAGGATGTTGTGTCTGGTCTTACCCTGCTCCAGGTCCTGCTGGTCGTACCATGGCTCTTCCTCTTCGGTCACAAATTCCTCCATCCTCCACACGCTTAGCATGGGTGACCCCCTTCGTCCAGAACCAGAGGGGTGGGAGGAACCCGGAGAATCGAGCCTGTGCGCGTCCGAACAATGGAGCTCTCCGGCGGTCAGGCTCCTCCAGGAGGCAGCGGACGCTCCTAGAGTCTGGAGCTGCACGCAGACTGTTTTTTTGTTGGTGTGTCGTGTCTCTACGTGTTTCCTCTTTCCTCCCTCCTCTCCTCCGTGTTTCCTCGGTCACTCCCACCCGTCATCCCCCCATCTCCGCCCGGCACCGGCCCATCCCGGCGCTCAGAGCCGCAGCAGAGGATCCTCGGACGTGGCAGCGATGTTGCAACAACCACAGCTCGTCCCTGTTATCAGCTGCGCGCCCATGATGCCTTCAAGTGCTGCTCGTAAGCGTCACGTTGCACCTCAGTTTTCACCCCACATCCAGTACAAAAACGTGTTTAATTGGATCTTTAACTGAGGTTTCTATGTTCTTTTCCCCTGTTCAAATGTTTCTTTGGTAGTTTTTCCTTTGTCTTGTTGAGGGTGAAGGGCAGAGGATGTCACACCTTGTTAAAGCCCTATGAGACAAATCGTGATGTGTGAATATGGACTATACAAATAAAATGTAATTGATTGATTGATTGATCTCTGCTGCATTCGACCTCAACAACTGGAACCTCCTGCCACAGCAATTACCTGGTTTGAATCCCACATGAATTATCTCTTGTTTTTGTCCACATCTGAGTGGACAAAAATGAGGAGTTCCCCATGGCTCCATTCTGGGGCCTCTTCTGTTCAACATCTCCGCACTAGCTCAGTTTAAAGAAAACAACAAAATGTGTTATGCAGATGACACACACATTTACCGAAATTTTACTAGTCTCTCATTGTTGCCTCTGTCACTCCCGTCACTCTCCCTGGGGATTCTGCAACCACAGCTCTCTCTCTCCCTGTTCTGAGCATCATGCTAATAAAACGTAGCAGAGCTGCTCGTGAGCATCATTGTTAACCTTACGTTTTCACTCGTCTCAGTGGCAGAGCTGCTAGGATTTTTTTTCCAAATCTGCGCCATTGAAGGAGCTACAAATTACATAGGGGCCGATTATATGTCCACCCGTGCAGAATTCCTGATTCAGTAAGGAGCACATTTAAGTCAGTGCTTGTTTAATCTTAGCTCTAATGTTTTGAGCAAAGCCTAACTTCATTGAACATAATTTGAAAATGTATTATTCAAGCAAATTGATTACACAATACTTGAAATGAAAATTCCTACAAATTGTCTTATTTATTATTAGTGTTGTTAGTAAGTGGCATTTTTGACAAGACAGGTGCACTTTAGGAACCAATCAAATTGAGTCCTCTGATCAGTTACAAAGAAGAATGAAAACTGAAATTTTCAAACAGCATTTAAACATTGCAACAGCTCTTAGGCTACATTAGATTTGGATGATGGTGGACCACAAATGCCTGCAACATTTATACGTAATTGCATAAAGGCTAATCTATCTGAGCAAATGTTTAATCCCTGGGAGATTTTAGTGTATCTCAATGCCCTGTCGTTCATCTCAGTTAATGTAGCACACTGATAAAGCTGCCCAGACTGTGTAGTGGAAAGACAGCTCAAACACTGACTCCCAACTTGGCAACATCCTGTCAAACCAAGTTGGTGCCTGGAGTTGATATATCAAGTTCCTGCCAACTCATGCACTCAACCGATAACCAGTCAGTCTCATTTAAAGGGGTTTTCACGAAATTGTCATTACTGTGGACTAAAGTAAATGTTCTTGCAGCCCCTCTTTCAGCTGTAGTAGCACACCTGCATCATGGGAAGGAATCCAGTGAGTGTTCCCCACACTCTGCTACAAGCAGTGTTATATGGTATTCACACCACTAGATGGCAAGCTGGGGTTTTATATTTGCACATGCCTGCATGTTCCATTAGAATGTTCAATTCCCTCAATTCTGAATTGCTGTGTCACAAACATCACACACTGCAGCAACTCCTATCATCATTACATACGACTCAGAACATAATTATTAAGGTGATAAAGTGGATAGAACATTCAATCATCATATTTTCTGCTGTGGATCGAAGGTGTAATAGATAGTATTCATAGGAATGGAAATAACAATATAACAATGTAATAGTTAGCCAGTTTAACCTTTGTTTGACACACAGACTCCTCAGGTCCCTGTTTAGAAAAACCTCCAAAATATGTTCTTTAGTGAAAGAGTCATGGTTCTGTGAAAGAGGGATCAAAGTATGCCCCTCGACAAGTTCTACAAGGATTGACTGGATTTTTGGGCTATTTTGCTGCTGGACTGTGAATAGTGAAGCTCCATATTAACCTTCCTAGTGCTGTTTGAAACCCCTCTGACAGGATTCAACCACATGGATGTCCTTTTGTATAACATGGTGATATGACACACTGAAATAAGATTGAGTCAACAGAGCTGTTTTTAACCTTCCTGATAGCAGGACCATCTGATATATAACAGGGACTATAACAGTAATGTCCTCTCTCTCACACACACACACACACACACACTGAAATAGCTGCCTTATCAATACCAGCTGTTGTTGCTGTGACTGCTCTGGAGCATGTTTAGGGTGCAGCAGGGGTGGATCTGATCTGCGGTTCTTTATTGATTATATTTCTGTACTTTATCAAAGCAGCACATACACACCCACTTGCACAGCCAACAACTGGTTACAGTTCACTGGAGAAAAACCTTTGGAGAACAAGATTAACAAAGGGTTAAACAAGAAATTTGATTCAAAACAGACATCCGCCCAGAGTTCAGGACAGCTTTGTTTCAATAGAAAGGAGGAGGGAGGGATGAGGAAATTTGCAATACAAATGTTTATACGATAAAAGTATTGTCTGTAATTTAACCCTGTACATGTGCATCATCAGCTTGACTATGTGGGTTAATGGATGAGGTTTTAGTAGCATATGACAACACTATACATTGTACATATACATACATATACATATTTTCTGTCTGTAAATCAATATCTTACTATCTTGTCAGTTCAAAAAAGAGATGAAGAAACCTTCCACACCACGAGACACAGCAGTGTGACCTCTGAGGTGTCTGTGGAAAAATTGGTCAACTAGTAATAAATGAAGTGGACCAAGAACAGACCCATGTGGACTCCTCATAAGATATCAATATGATGTTTGGGAGGGACATAGCATCAAAACAAAACCAGCACTGAGCCATCAGGGCCAATGACCATTTACTCCAATTTTAACGTTGGTAGTTTACATTTAAATGTTGTGATTGATTGTTGAATTAAATAACTAGAAACGTAATTCCCTCCATTGTCACTATTTACTTCGGAATCATTGATTATTAAAAGGCAGCGTTGTTGATATGAAGGTATGTCAATGTAAAGTTATGCAAATAATCACTAAGTTTGTGTCATTTACCAGGTCAAATAACAAACATTTGCAGTTGTTAGCTTTTCAAATGCTAAGGATTTGCGGGGTTTCTTTCTCTTTGACATAAAAAATCTATTGGTTTTAAAATGTTGTTTGGAGAAGATTTAATTACAAAAAACAATTGAGATAAACTGTAATTGCATTCTTGGCATTTACTTAATAATAATAATAATATTTGACCATCCTGAAACTTTTTGATGACTGATGTCATATGTCTAAGCATTGATCTACTCTGCAAATACATGGTAGTATAATAATAATACAGTAATAGAAGGACTTATTGGAGACTTAGTGTTTATGAGTTCTGTAAATGTGTGTACATCAGGATGAAAATGAAGCTGTGGAGTGAGTCATGCTTATTAAAGTTCAGGCTGTAAAGGCTGCTCTGTGTCTGACAGCACCAGGGGTCGCAGGGTTAAATTGCTGTCATGTTACCCACTGAAACACAGGCTGTGTAGAGACCAGCTCTATGCAAATGAGCTTATTGTTGCACAACATGCTCCCTACTTACTCATAAACTACTGACCCTTACCATGAATGGCAATGACATCTACACAAATACATCCATCGTTCTCTTGAGAGAGCCATGGCTCAGATGGGTGAGCAGATTGTTTCCAGGTTGGTGGTTTGATCCAGCTTGTGTCATGAAGGGCACCATGTGTAAAAACATATCCAAAATCAAATATGCGAGGAGATCTGCCATGTTGACCCCTTCACAGCAGCAGTCCACAAGATAGATTTCTTGTTTAAACTTAAGATGGGATGAATATTTACAGACTGTATTTTGAACTTCAGAGTTGTCATACTTGAGGATACTGAAGGATGACAAATCTTGTTTTTGGTTTTGACACAATATTAGCTGTGAGAGGTTATTTCCTGTTAAGTGATGACTGTACAGGGCTGACTGAGCTCAAAGTCTGAATTGTGTAAATAGGAAGTCTTTCACAGGCTCCAATTAAAACTGAACAAACAATGAGTTTTACCATGTCACTTGAAAAAAGATCTATAGCAGCTACATTCAGCTACGCTGCAACAAATTTCAAACAATTATAAATATCAGTCCCCTGAAAACGCCAGATCCCAGAAATAGTCCATGGAAAAAAAAGTTCCTTTATCTTTGTCTGGATCCACCCAAAAGTGTAATGGGTCCTGCCCTGACCCGTGCCATGTCCCATTCCACCAAGTCTGAAAATCTGTTTAATAGTTGCAGCATTTTTGCATCTTTCTGGTTCTGTCTGTGTTGTGGCAATTCTGCACTCCCACTCTGACAACGAGGAACGAGACAAAATTCTCTTACAGTATTGTCACACTTTAATGCTCAGAGCATGGTACACAAGACAAATGTTAGCTTGTAATATGCACGCCGATGTGAGGCTGTTCTTTCTCTTTATGCATTTGGCTCGTTCCTCCCCCTCTGATTGAGGTTGTTTCTGAGCCAAAGGTCAGGATCTTTGGGTGACATCAGGGCAACAATGCCTCAGCTTAGGCAATCAGGTCAAGATTCAATCAGTTGCACCGGATTCATGATCAAGGTTACATTGTAAAGATTCAATCACGATCAATCATGTGGGAAATGAACATGAGTACATTCTGCATGATCAACATGTTACATTTCCCTTACAGTCTGTCTCTGTTTTGTTTCAGCTTGTGACTTATTTTCAATTCAAAATCTAATCAGATATTTCTATTGGGAGAAGGTGAAGACTCAAACGCAGCAAAAAGAAGAATCAACGTAATTAATACTAAATAAATGCTAATTTGACCCCATGTCAGTTGGACAGAGGACATCTGCTCACATATTGACTTTCTAAAGTTGTAATATGTCAGTGTTCTATTTACAACATGTTGAGTGAAGTGTATTGCTCCATGCTACTGGATGTGTAAATGACCACGTAGGAACTCTGAGTTGTGTTCTGATAAGGTTTTAGGAAATGAGTAATGGCCATTTTGGGAAGAATGGAATAAGCACGGAAAGTCCAAATATCCTTTAGTTGACACACACACACAATAGATTTTCATCAAAGCCGATGTTCCAGTAGACCCTTCCTGGAACACAGCAGGCCTCAACTCTGATGCAGGAGTCAATAGAGGAGGAACTTTCATAGGAAAATTAACCATCTGATGAATTTATCAGTAATCTCTCCATTACTGAAAATGTCTGCTGTACAACTTCCCATAAATTGCCATGGAGGAAATAAAAGACGCTAAGGCAAATGTGCGTGCTCTTGAGGAATATGGGACACCAGATGGATGCACACACACACACACACACACGCATAGCCAGACACACACACATGCACACCCACCCACCCACCCCCAACTCCTTTTAGAAGGATCCTCGTCTCCACGGTGACTAAAGACAAAAAAGAGGCCCTGGCACAGCTGGTCTCCAGCAACAGAGAGAGAGAGAGAGAGAGAGAGAAAGAGAGAGAGAACAGTGAATGAGTGTTCAGATGTACACACAGCACAGAGGGTGAGGGGGAGTGAGAGACGGCGTAAGCAGCAGTGAACAAGTCAATTTTGGTTGGAGGTGGTTGGACAGGGGAGAGGCTGGAAAGAGAGAGGGAGGGTAAAAGAAGAGGGGGAGCAGGAGGAGGTAAAGACAAACTCCCTGAGAACTGGAGTTGGTAGCCAGAGAAAGTGAACACACACACACAGCAGGAAGAGGAACAGTTGCAGCGCTGCTGATCTGCTGAGAGAGTCAGATTACCTCCAAACATCCCGTCTCTGCAGGCTGAACTGAAGCAGGCTAATTAGATGAAGAGGTTGAGAGCAGCAGACTCGGCCACAAACAACCTCAAGAGAAACTAAGGGGAGTTGTCAAAGGAGGGGGAGGCTGAAAACAAGACGGGCGAGGGGTCTGAGGAGCTTCTACTGGGGGGGACGGTTCTGTGTACAACACACTGGTTCTCCTCTCAGAGAACAGTCAACAAGTGGAGTCTGTGTCACTCTTAAGAGCTTGTACAGCAAAGGTAAGAACTGGCTTTTTCCTTCTCACATGTAAATACACACAACAGTTACCATATGTATACATAAGACCAAGTTATGATTTCTAAAGAACTGAGAGAAAGGACACTACTACCTCTTTTCAACAAGATGATGCAGCATGTAGATTAGGATTGCGTTCTGCTACTTGAGAAACATGATGTGGGAGTGCAGTGGAAGGACAAAGACAAGACTCAGGCATTCCTCAGACCAACTCTGGCAGGTGGCTGAGATTTTCACCAAGAGCCAACAGGAATGTATCCCCCCATCAACCAAAAGGTTTTATACTTCTATCTTCCATAGGAGCTGCAGACTGGTGCTGCATGTCTAAACCAAAACACATTCAATTTGCCAACCACAAGAAGGAAATTGAACAAAACTGTGTGGTAGCAGTTTGTCGTGTGTTACATAAACACTTCCTGGAATAATACAAATATTCTTCTCTGTCATTTACTTTACTGGATGTTGCATTTAGTGTGTTTACAATGCATTCATTGAATTCCATGCAGCACGCACAGCTTGAGATAAGTGTTTTTATACTTTGAGATCCTCAGAGGTTTTTATTCCCCAGTGGCCCGTCTGTACTGTTGCAGTCAGTAGTGTAGTATACTATACTGTAGTATTGCATAGTTTAGAATTATATATTGTAGTATAATACAGTATAATATAGTATAGTATGTTCGCCTGTGTTTATAGTTCAGATTATTGTATTCTTATCTCGCCCGATCATGGTGTAGTGTGCTCCACAATGTTGTCACCTATAAAGCCCCATGCAGAGCATATAACCCTGGCTAGTCTACATTAAGAGCAGCAGCACTTGAACAACACTGAAGCTCTCATTCATTCAATCATCATTCCATCATCTTGTCTTTTTCAGGTGCAGCAGTGTGATCGAAGGCCCGTTTCCTTACTGCTCATCTCCTTCCTTGTGTGAGAGTCAGCATGAGCGTGAAAGAGGAGGTGCTGGATATTCTGCAGAAGTTGTCGACCAAACTTCAGGGTCTCCCACAGGCCAGCGCTCTGGAGCTGGGAGCCTTCTTTGTGCTTGTTCTGTTTGTTGGTGAGTTTCACACTCTCACAACTTTGTTTTAGTATATGGATTATATTCACATTTTATTTATTTTATAGTGGGGTGTTTAGTTTAACTTTTATAGATCACATTTCCGCTATAATGCCTTTGTTATTATGATTTTGTTGACATGCATTTGCTGATCTTTTTGACCACATGGGGGCAGCAAAATATGATCAGTTTTTTATGACAAACTGTTTGCAAACATTTGGTCATTTACACTTTCAGCAACAATATTATTAATTTAAATTGTGTTTCTGTCAATTTTAAGTCCAATACTCACTCTAATTTTGGCTCCGATTTCAATTCCTGGGATATATAAATTGCATCTTAGTCGTTGAATGTGCTCCTGTACTTGGTAGCCAATTGCTAATTTTGTTTGCCTGTCATTTGGTATTGAAGAGGAAGTGCTCCAAGGTTTTTTTCCTACCCATTAGTAGAAGTAAATTAAAAAAGTAAGAGTTGTGGGCGATAAAACCAAAACAATTAGCTAAAAGATGCTCCACAGAGCTGAGGGGAATTTTTAATTTCGATTCACATTATGAGTAACCCTATTAACTGTACCTGATCATTTGATGCATGTTTCCTATAGTACCGATGAAAGCAGTGGATTTTTTAACTTTATTGAAATGAAAATAAATGTGCAAAACAGCCTACATTTAGTCTTAAGCAGATTTAAGCTTTGAATTTAAATAATTAAGTCTGAAAGTACTACAAAGGCAATGAGAGAAGAAGACATGAGACAGGGATACACTTATTCTTTACAGCAGTGATATTTAGGACGTACTGACCCCACTCTGTGACTTCTGTGTGCCCCCTGTGTCCTGTCTCTCCTTTAAGCAACGTTTCTCTTCATGGTCCTCCTGTCCTGTATCCACTGCTGCTGCTGTGGTAAGCCAAAATACCAGGCCTCCAGAGTTCAGCCTCTACAGCCCGTCTGAAAAGGAGAAAGAACAGACTCCACAAGAACCGTCGCCTCCATCCATCATGTAATCATCCACATTATACAAGGATTTTTTTTTTCAATTCATACAGAAGGAAATATAGAAAGAAATCCATGAAAGGAAGGGTGGGGACATGTTTCCATATTTCCAGTTCTGGGGTACAGAGCCATGTCACTGGGACCATACATTTTAATACAGACTCATGGAGATTCATCAACAACGAGGACAATGAAACAGTGTGTGGCAGCTCACTCAACAACAAAAACCTCACGGTGCAGTGGATAAAAGACACAGTAGGAGAGCAGATGAGTGCGTAAATGTCACATGATTAAATCCAGTGGTTTAATGTCCTGCTCTTATTCATCAGGAATGTGACAAACACATTGGGAAATATGTAGATATTGTACATATAGTGGATATAGTAAAGAGAATTAGATGTATTGTACATTTTTCAAATTGACAATGTGACCTGGTCATTGTTTCACATCCAACACTTGTTGATGGATTCTTATCGTGTTATTACATTGAAGTGTTACATTATTTTTTTTACTGAGACAATTTTTACTGGAGCAATGTTGCTTTGTTTCTTCTCTGTAAATGTATTAAATGTTCAATATTTTTTAAATAAAGATTTGTTTCTCTAGGATCAAATGTAAAGCACATTATTATCTGTTGAAGCATTGTTGGATCTCCCAAATACAATTAATCTAAATCTAAATCTAAATCTAATATAAAGAAGTAAAGCCTGAGGTACTAAATTGTATTGTATTAAGATGGGTACAGAGGTCTTTAGGTGTAGTTCAACAGTTGCATTAAATGCCCTCTCAGCCTTTTATGGAGTTGTCATGACTCAGTATGTTTAAGCTGCCTTTAAAGAACATATAGTCTACCTGCTTCTAGCTTCTATCTATTATTGTGTTAATGCCCTTGCACCAGCTACAGCCATGTGGCCAGAGTCATATATGTTTTAAGGTTTGTCCATACTATATTTATTATCTAGGCTCGTATTAATCAAGTTATTATCATTTAGACACACATGTCTATTCAAAATGTCCGGTGACTGAGTCTGGTGACTGAATGGCTTCAGTGTCGAGTTCCGTTGCCATTTCACAGCCTGTGTCTCCTGCACATTCAGTCTAGTATCGGCTGGGATCTAACCCACTCACAGCTGCTGCAGTCTTGATGACAGGCCTCAGTCCTGAAATGCCAGGCCTGAAATAGTTTGCCTTGTTTATAATTAAACTGAGCATGTGGGACGGTGCCTCCAGTGTGTGGATACAAGACAAGGTATTAGGCCCAGTCTGTTCTCTGTTACACATGACACACTCACATGGTTCATCCACATACATTAAGGAAGGTAATCAGTAGGCTAATCAGGGGCACTGTTTATAAATACAGTATTTTGGATTATGGGTGTATGAAATTATTACTTACATCACGAGTAGTGGAGCGATAGACTTGAGGGGTAATTGCAGGGTGGAAGTAGTGAAGGGTGGAGCTGTAGATGAAAATAACTTTTTCTACCTCCAGAGCAGCTTTACTTGAGACACTGAAGACCTCATTCATTCAACATCATCTTGTCTTTTTCAGGTGCAGCAGTGTGATATATTGAAAGGCCTGTTTCTTTATTTGTTGCTCGTTCCTTCCTTGTGTGAGAGTCAGCATGAGTGTGAGAGAGGAGGTGCTGGATATTCTGCAGAACTTGGCGGACAAACTTCTGGGTCTCCCACAGGCCAGTGCTCTGGAGCAGGGAGCCTTCTTTGTGCTCATCCTGTTTGTTGGTGAGTTGAAGATACAGATCTGAAATTTCCCTTTATTTGTATATCTTTAATCAACAGACCAAATAATGTAGATGAGCCAGAGTTAGTATAAGCTAATATAGCCAGTTTTCTCAAGGCAACTTGTAATAGAATAATTTAATATAAATGAAAATATCAATGGCTAATTCCTGTGCATTATACATACAATCCAAACTAACTGCACAATGCAACACTCAGATGCAACACAAAGACACAGATATGCATGTGATCTAAATTACATAAAGTGAAATAATAACATATGATTACAAGCTTGGTTTACTTTGACACGTCTTAATTTTGTTAAATTGTTTCTTAAAGTTACTGTGTCCCCGCGCTTGGGGGGCTATTATTATTGTTGCATCATAATGTTTTTGTATTATTTTTATACTTAATTTTTTTATTTATTAAGATTTATAATGTTCGTTGTTATGATTATAATAATCTTATTAACTTACATGGAGGCAGCAACATAATAAATTACATTCTAGCAAACATTTGTGTATTTTCACATCCAACATAAACAACGCAGCAATTTTATACATTTTCTGGCCAGCTGATGAATCCAGTGTCCAATATTTACTCCTTAACTCTATAATTCTTGAGACAAATTAGCAGTGTTACATTTGCTAATGGAGCTATTTACTCAGTGTGAATTTTGATAACTCAGTATTTAGCATTTGGCATTTTTGCTAAAACAGCAACCTGAGGAAGCAAAGGGAGAAGTAGAGTGAAGAGTAAACCAAACTGTAAAGCTGTGGACCACAAAACCAAAACAATCAGCTAAAAGATGCCATAATATGTGTAAAATAAAGATTTGTGCAGCTTTAAGTTTGATATAAATCTTTCCTCCTAGCACACACTAACCCCCTCCCTCTGTCCTCCCTTCTTTCAGTCATGTTACTCTTCATGATCGGGCTGTCCTGTAGCCACTGCTGCATCAGTGGGAGGCCTAAATACCAGGCCTCCAGAGTTGAGCCTCTACAGCCCGAATGAGGAGGAGACAGACTCCATCCTCCATGTAATCATTCCCGATACAAGGCCTTTACTTCAACTCACAAAAAAAGGAAATGTTTCTCTTCACTGTCATTTCTTGGAGGGGATGAAAGGGATTTCATCAAGAGAAGAATTTGGCCATATTCCCATGATATTCCCAGTCCTGGCATGAAGAGTCATGTCACTGGTACCACGTAGATCAACACAGTGGGACGACTCATCAAGACTCATCAAAGACGAGGACAATGAATCAGCGAGTGAGCTCTTTCCAACAAAAACCTCACGGATGAGAGATACAGTAGGAGAGCTGATATGTGCTCGATGACACACTGACCCTGTTGTGATCAATTCAGTGGTTTGACATCCTTCTGATATTCAGCAGGAATGTGATAAACAACATGGAAAATATACAGACATTCAAACCTGTGTATGTACAGTGGATGTGGATTTCCCTTGGTAGTTTCAATGTTTTCACAAGAAACATGCTGGTGTAGAAAATAAGATCGCCCTCTGCTGGTCCAGTGAAATAAAACATTTTTTTGTACATTTTCTTAATGGAAATGAAAGCTGTTTGTTATTTGATGTACAAATACTTATCTATTCTTATTATATTGTTACATAGAAGTGTTACATCTGTATAATGAGGCACTTGAAATAAATGCTCAATTTCTTTAAAATAAAGTTTTTTCAAGGATCAAATGTAAACATAGTACTGTAGTGCGAATTTACTATGGTATAATACTTTATTCTAATAATTGAATCTACATCACTTCAACACTGCATCATTTTATTCACACTATTCCTGTGATTGTTGATGATATTATATGATTTCTATATATATTTCTCCTTTGTTTTCTTCATGTGACAGAATTGTATTGATAAAAAAGAAACAGGAGAACCTTTATCAGACTGTTGCACACCTTCCTCATTATCAGACTTCTCCTTTGCCAGCAGCGGCCAGTATTTTGAATAAACATTAACCAGGAGCTGTTGCTTGTACTTTGCTGTGCCCTCACACAGCATTGTGTTGCCTTTAAAGCAAAAAGGGAACCGTTGATGCTGGACTGCTCTTTGCACACTGACTTCAAACTGTAATGTTTGTGCGGAACTCAAATACCTCCAGGGCTGTGAGTGGATCAGGAAAGCAGCTGAAACTGTGTGTTCTCTCACACCACGCTATACTCACTCTCTGTCAGGAGTCACTGAGCCGTGAGGAGGGGATCATTTAGCTGGACATGGCTGTGCATAGGTGAGTTATTGACCAGGAATGTGTTGAGTGACAATGGTTTTCAATATCAGCAGTTGTCTATGGAGCATGCTGGTGAAAAACATTTGAGCTTTTAAAGTGTTTTTATGACTTTAGAGGTATTTCAGTAGATTATGTGGCTCTGTAGACTCTTTAAAGCATGATTAATGGCAACGTATTGTTTCACATCATTATCAGATGGCTTTCATATCGAGATTCTTCGTCCATTTGAGCTTTTATCTGGTTTTATTTCCCCTTGTGCAGTGCATCAGATCTGCAGAACCCCACAGAGTTACCAGAGGACTGGGTGGAGTGGTTCCTGCATCGGGTGCATCAGGAGCCATGGGCGCTGGGTGGTGTCGTGGTCATAGGATTGTTTGTGCTGGGAACTCTGTCTTTGGTGGTCTTCGCTCTGGTGTACGGATGCTGCTGCGGCTCAGCAGGAGGCCAACGAAGGAAGAGGAAGTCAAAGAAGCATGGAGTGATTTAGACGTTTGAGAGGAGCTGTCTCACTGTAGCCTTTACAGTAAAATGAATGTTGACAAGATGGAGAATTTGTTTGAATTTAACTGTCCACCTGTGGATTATTTTTGACATATAATGGAAACTTGATCGGATGTTTCACTGCTATTTAATTACACATTATAAGTTATATTGCCCACATACATTTTGTAAGATATCAATTTCCCCAACATGAATTTAAACTAAATAAAACTATTTTGCTATGCCTTTACATTTTGCACTGTGTTACTTGTCTGTGTGGTCAGGTTAGTACTGACAACCAAGTGATGATAAGAAAAACATTTTGCTCTACAACAATACTCACCAGTTCCTTTTAAAATGCATCTATATTTTTCAACAGGAGTTAAATATAAAAGTATAAAGTAATGGAACTTTCAACATTAATCAACATAAACTTCTGCACTTGAATGATATATTCAATTCTAACCTTCAGTGGTGGAGGAAGAACTCAAACTTTTTACTTCAATAACATTACAAATAAATTGTAAAAGTGCCACATTAACTTTCCCACTTGAATAAAAGTCTGTACTTGCTTCGTGAATATTTTATTTTCACTTTTACTCCACCACATATATTAACAAATATGTCTACTTTCTACTCCTCTACATTTTTACAATGCATCTGGTTAAAGTACATCTTCTTGAGTAAAGTGCAAAAACATATATTATGTACTTAAAAGTACATTAATTAAGTAAATGTACTTTGTTACATCCCACCACTGCTAACCCCAACTTAACATGTCATGCTCCAAGTATTCCATGACATAAACATGATCAAACATGAAGCACATATGTTAAACTGGCATAGTTATATACAGAACACAGAAACAGAAGGTTAATGAAGTACACTGACTTTAATAACTAACAATAGAAAACAATCATAGATGGAAAACGGAAACAACCAGTTTTATTAATGGTTTTATTCTTGAATAAATAAAATAAAAACAACATGCAGAGTGAAACCGCACCGCCCCTCCCTGTGTGCTGACCTCACTGAACAAACACACCCAACGGCCGCTGGTGACGTCATTGCGCTTGCGCAGTCCGAACTCGTGACGTTATTATTCCGCGACCAGACGTTTATGCGACTCCCACAGCGATGGCCAGCGGTAAAAAGAGTGCTCTACTCTCCTCTTTGGCGGACTATGGAGACGACTCAGAGCCCGACTCGGACCCAGAACCGGAAGAGACAGGTGCATTTTAATAGTTTCAAACATTTTAAGAATAGTTTATGAAAACGCTGCTCAGAGTTTTATGAATCTCTCCCCGGAGCTTCACGCTAGCTAGCAGCACGCTAGCTAGCCGCTAGCAAAACATCGCTAGTTTCCATTTAGTATTTGATTTTAGAATAAGTTCAATGATCAGTCTTATAGAGTTAATTCATCAGAGGCCAGTTTGTCCTCAGTTTGTCCTCAGTCTGTCCTCAGTCTCTCGTCAGTAATATTAGCTGGCCCCTAATGGCTGTAAAACGTAACGGTGTCGTGTTCCAGTTGAACTAGTGTCTGATGAACTTCTCTGTCTGTTTTCGTTGCAGCCTCTTTTCCAGCATTTCCCTTCAAACTGTTGCAGACAAAACTACATGGTCCAAAATAATCTCAAACTAAAAATGTTCATATCAGTCGATATCAATAAATATTGCGATACATTATATATGGTTGTTACTTTATAATTGCTCCATGTGGTTTACTGATTTAAGACTTTGATCTCATCTTTTCATTTTAGTGCCAGCTGTTTTCCTCTTACAGTGTTTTCTCTGTGTTCTGTCCCTGCACCTCATTGTTTCTTCCTGTCCACCACCAGAGGGGCGTGGAGTGGGTCTGGTGTACAGCTACGGTGATGATGATCTGAACCGGACTGAGGATATCGAAGACAAGGTGTCTAGAGATGAAGACAGCAGAGAGAGCAACTCGGTCAGTATTTAAGTTGTGAATTCTCCTCTCTGACTTTTATCATTACTGACCAATCAGCTTGGTCAGGTGTCAGAAAATATAATGGGATACTTTGACATGTTGATGATGCACAGAATCCTTACGGTCCTCTGGGGGCACTCATAGGTATCGCATTGGGTAGTAGCTGCATCAAATTTTAAATTGCATAAAAAACCAAATCACTTATGTTTGCTTAGATGTAGGATGACTGGCATCTAGTTCCTTCTATTCCATTGACATTTAACTAAATTAAAGAAATATATATTTCTACTGTTGCAGAGTCTTTTAAAAATTCACCTGTTGGGATTTTCTTGTCATAATAATCTGTTGGATAAAATGGTAATAATAATTGTATCATATTGTGATTTATTATTACAGTTATTAATCTATTATTCTTTGATTTAATCAAATCATTTAAAATGTATCTGTCACTTGTGAATGAAGCCTCTGCTGTTCAAAAAAACCAAAGCAATATGAGGTGATAATAGTAATTTGCCGTCTTGAATCTAGATAGGAGTTAGATGCAACAACAACAATACAGGCATGCATGGAGTGTGTGACAAAACATACTCTTGCACAATATACGGACATCTGAAAGGCACATACTTATGTGTATATAGTGGTCTATATAGTGATTATTGAGTGATTACAGACACAGCCCAATAAACTCTTTTACTATCAAGAAGCATTGTAAACAGTACAGCTGGATTATACAGATAAGAGCCACAGTCGAGTGCTCAAAACAAATGTCAGACTTAGGTGTTGCCTGTTGTACATCACATTCCAGAGAGTCACAAAGATGAAAGGAGGTAACGGCTGCTATTCAAATACACTTCCAATTTACACGGTGGAGAAACATACTTTTCTTGAGTCTCTGCTGATTGGTTTATGAATGATTTATTCATTGAATTTACAGAAAATGTGCCGGTATCACATGTATAGCTACGTTGGGACGTTTTGGTCACATCACACTGCCCTTACCGTTTGACTCATTACACGTCATCACCATTATAAAATGTGTCTTGGTTGGTGCTTTAGATGCAGAGACTTAAGAGCTTCATTTAACATGAAGATCATTTTATCATAGTTCTTAAATGTTTAGCCCGACAATGAAGTGACACCACAGCAGATATTAAAGGTTCTTTGTCGCAGCGTCTCAAACAGGGTGTGTGTGTGTGTGTGGGTGTCAGTGAACCACCAAAACTCTTTACACAGCATTGGGACTTAGTATCATTCTCAATTTAATTGACTATAATGCTTCTTTAATTCTGTTAAATGTTTCTATGTGTAAGTATTATACAAATACAATATATGCAGTTTATAACGTGTCCAGAAAAAGAAACAACTACAGTATATGAATGACACATTACAGTGGTCCATCTTGTCTATATACAGATGCAGCATTAGCCTGTAGCCTCAGATATTATAATAAGAGTTCCATCAATATATGTTTGACACAGTGCCAACAGAAAATAAGCAGAATACATTTCACCTAGGAAGTTACATTTCTGTTTTATTGGTGTATGTTACAGTGACGTTTTCTTTTTCTGGTCACAGAAGAGACGGTACATAATTTTAGAGCCTGAATGATTTATTGGTTAGCAGATAAAATCTTCTGATGTAAGCCTTTCACAGACGTTAAGAAGGTTTTACAGACTGTTTTCCTCGTAACATAAAAAGTGTTTTCTTAATTGAAGTTCTATATATTTGTATTTGTTGTTTTTTTATTATTGAAATTACCATGTTATACTCACATTTCTTTGCAATAAAGGTTGGATAACAACATCTTAAGAATTATTCCCAACTTTTAAAATTATTTATTGGCTGGTATGATTTACTCCCTAATTACTTATTAATTTACCTCCAAATATCCACATTTGTCGTCCTCTGATTTTTATCATGATGAACAAAGAGAGCAGTGTGTAAACAGAGTTGCTGAACTCTCTGGCAGTCCATTGTTGTGTGCTGCTTGTCATCTGCTTTGTGCTGCTGCTTGGTGCCTTCCTCCTGGTCCTCTGTCCTCTTGGTCCTCTCAGTCTTAACCCTGTGCATTTTTGTTTTTATAGGAAATGGAAGAATCTGACGAGGGAAGGGACCCAGATGATGTGGAGGTATTTAAACACCCACCTGGTGACGTGGGATGGATTGGATTTGGAAATGGATCAAGTCTCATTGATTTCCTATTTGTTTTGTAACTAACCAAGCTAGCGGCTGGCCGGCACTGTTAAATCTTTCACAACATGCAGTGAAGACGCATGTTCACTAGATGGTGCTGCGGTGTCATGAATGCCTGTTTGAATAACAAATGAAGATTCATGTAGATGAGACCAGGTCAGTGAAATCTTCATGTGCCTTAAAGCTCTTCTGAAGTGAAGAGCTGGACCAACAGTGTTGTTTGTCAGAGCACACTGCTTGGACCTGCACGGTTGCACCTTACTAACCCCACCGTGTGTGTGGGTGTGTGTGTGGGTGGGTGGGTGGGTGTGGCGAGAGTGAGTCACAAAACGAACAAGCAGAAACAAATACAAGTTAGAGAACGCCTGCTCTGTCTGCGGCTTTGTTTTACAGCTGGTCTTTGATTGATCTTAATCTGATAAACTCACTTTCTGGGAGAGTTTTCTTCCGTTCTGTACGGTTAATGACGCGGACATTACAGTTCCGACAATATAAGGATCTGCTGATTTGGTAATTGTAACCTTGTGCGTCAGATGTGAGATTTCACAACACTGCATTTCCCTGCATCATTCCCAAGTTGAAAAAACACTATTCCCAGCAAGTTCTTAGTAAACATAAATCTTTAAGGTATTTGTAATGTCTTTTTTTCAGGCCTTTTTTCTGCACTGACACGTGTCAGTCACACAGCATGTCTTCTGTGTTGACATTAAGTCTTATCTGTCTTTGTCTTTTCACTTTTCATTATCTTTATTATTCATTACAGTTATCTGTGACTGTATTGACTATGAAGGGCACCTACCTTTCACAGATATATCTGAATCAGCACTTACGTTTTCTGGTATGCTCAGCCTGTTGGCATGAAAACGTTCCCAGCCTTCCATTATCTATCTGTACTGCCTAACCTTTTAGGGTTGTGGGGGAGCTGGAGTGAATCCCGGCTGACTTTGGGGCGAGAAGCAGGTTACATCCTGTACAGGCCGTCAGAGTATTTTATGCAAAACCTTTATTTGACAGAATGAACAATGCAGAAATTATGATTTGTCAAGTTTATGGTTAAACTAAAATATTTTTCTTCGTCATGAGGGTTTGATAACATCATCTTTAGAAATGATTTAGGTGTAAAAATACTTATATTGGATGACATATAGCTTTAGTTTTGATACAGTTCTTCCTCACTGTATATAAGAAGGTCACAGTCACAATACTTGTTCCTTATTTAACCAGAGCAATGAAATAATTATGAAGTCTTTTGGTTTGATGGTGTGTGTTGGTCGGCTGCTCTGTGAGTCGGTCTGTCCACCGCTTTGAACCAAAATTTACACGTTCAGTAGCAAATATTCACTATGGATTGGTCCAATAGTTGATATTTCACATTTATGGTTGGTTGAAGTGATGATGACATTGCTTTGGTACTCTTGATTTTGTATCAAGTGCCACTACCTACCACAGTAGTTCAGACCAGCAGTGTCCTATGAGGGAGGAACTACTTACAGCTATGGTAATGTCTTAGGTTGCAGAACAGTGAGAAACATGGTTGAAGGCACGTATTGTAAGTCGCTTTGGATAAAAGCGTCAGCTAAATGATATGTAATGTATGTAATAGAGCAAAGAACAAAAAATACCACATAATACAACTGGAGAGCATTTTTCCTGAGACACCCACCTACTCTTTCAAACCACCTTTTATTTTATTCAGATTTTTAGATAGCTTCAATCATAGCCAACTATTGTACAACTCCTGATATAACTCCTGTTTACTCGTTCACTGAACCTGATGTGTACATTTGTCCCAATACTTCATTAGTAACTAAGTGTTAAGCAAAGGTGGTGTTTTTACTATGTAGCCAAACAATAATCTATGCAGTCCAGTACAACAGTATAGTATAGTTTGGTAGCTGCTTGGTTAAACTGGTTTGCAGTCTATGTGGCTCTGTTACACAAGACAGATGGATGACGTGCATATGCAGAACCTACAATTGGATTAGAAGTGTTAGTTATTGTCATACTGTGGAATCAGATCCATATATATACAATGTTTGTCTATTTGTGACTAAAAGCTTGGTATTGGTGATACACTGTCACTCAAGTTTTATTATCCCAAATATTCATTCAGGAGAAAATCAGCAGTTCACAGGGAAACTATTTTAGCCTAACACTGGCGCTTTTAAAGCTTGGTTTGTTAATCCTGTAAAAACTAGCAAGAGCAGGCCACACCTAAAAAAAAAACCCCAACCAATACATCCCACCCCCTCCCATCAGCCCTCTCGTCATAGCTACACTCCCCAAAAAAACAATGAATATTCACGGGCTGACAACCACTAACCTGACCTTTCCGTGACTCACTAGCTTCTGGCTATCGTCTCTACTTCGGCAGAGTATATCTCTTCGTCTCAAGATGTTCATGTGCCACAATCGGGCAGGTCAGTTAGAGACAGACAGAATATCAAATAAAAGATACGAATGTTTCAGAAACAACCCATCCTGCCTTTAACACCAGTTTTCTTCAGTTATCTTGACTGCATTCTTTTTGTTAATTTTGTTGGGTTTTGCTAAAAGCAGTTTGGACTTTGATCTTAGCAGCTAAATTTACCGGCCTCGAAGACATTTCATCAGTGCTGCAGTTTTTTTGTGACCCCTGACTTTTCTGTGATGGGGCCAAACGGGAAAGAAACGTCAGAATTAGGATCAGTGAAACGATTGAGGTCTCATGGCTCCGTCTCAAACAGCAGGTGACTTTTTTTGTCCTGGATTTTTGCCAGCAGCTTCTGCAATGCATCCATGCCATTCTGTCCTCCGCCCCCCCCCTCCTTGCGATTGTAGGACAATTCTTTAATGTGCCTGTGCTGTTGCTAGGTGACAACGTGGTCCCTGTGAATAAGGGCACTGTTCGTGTGTGCTGAACCTGTGTTATGCCCACAGTGCTGGCACAACAGGCGGCATTTTTTAGAGGTTGTACATGACTCCTCCTCCTGCTGGGTCAGGGCCTTCACTGGTAACTGCCTGGATTTACTGTTCTGGTTTCTTTGCTTCTTAGAATCTATTCTCCTGTCAGCCTCTGTTCTGTGTGCGCGCTCTGTCCCATTCACATCTGTGATTTGTGGGTTTCTGCTACTAATGGAATTAACTTCCTTTTTCCAGCTCCACAGTTTCACCAGAACTGGCTTTGGCTGTTAGAGCAATTCACCTCATCAACCTACTTGTAAATAACAAACACTGCCCAAGCTGAGAACATTGTTCAAAACAATCTACCACTGGTGCTGTTCATGTTTCCCTCCACTGAGGTTCACGGTTTGATTCTCCTCTCTAGACTTAAATATCATGTGTATCTCTCTGTCTCCCTCCTCCCTCTTCTGTTTTTTATATAGATCTCAGAGGCAGAAAGAAAGGACCCCAATGAGCTTGTTGGTGAGTTCACACGCACGCACACACACACACACACACACACACACACACACACACACACACACACACACACACACACACACACACACACACACACACACACTAATCAACTTTTAAAGGATGAAGTTGGCACTTATATATCCACACAATTCATTGTTCATTTAAACGAGAATCATTTTTGCATCTAGGTTTATATTCCCTTCACCGTGTCTGTGTCCAATAACCATTATAACCCTGGCCGACATGGTCATTTATCAAAATGAACATGAGTACTGCACTTTCTTTGAGTTAATTCCATATAAACTGCATAGTCCACAAAGCTGTTTCTAACTGGCCCCAGGTGACTTATACAAACCTCTGGCCACCAGTAGACTGACAGGTGGGTTATGAACCTCAGTGGTTAATGAGTAATGACTGACCTGTGCTGATGTGTGTGTGTGTGTGTGTGTGTGTGTGTGTGTGTGTGTGTGTGTGTGTGTGTGTGTGTGTGTGTGTGTGTGTGTGTGTGTGTGTGTGTGTGTGTGTGTGTGTGTGTGTGTGTGTCAGCATCAGATCATACAGGAAATGACTGATCAAGGGAGTGGCTTTGGAAAGTAAACTGCTATGGTACCTGCAGGGAAAAAAGGCATCAACAAATATTTCAAATAATATTATGTTTTGTTCATCCAAGTAGTTGTATCTGTTTTAATTATTGTTATATATGTATGTATATTTATGTTATATACACCGATAAATGTGTGAAAATACAAAAATAATTTAGGTTTCCATGATACTCACATATTTAATAATAATAAACTTCATTTATAGAGCACTTTTTAAAAACAGAGTTTACAATGTGCCTTGACAACAAAGCAAGAAAAGTAAATACGAGAGTAATAATCAGCGGGATGTGACAAGGAGGCCGGACAACCACGATTAGGTGGTCGGAAACAAGGTAGTGTTTGAATTAAATGAGTAATAATAGAGCTTTGTCCCGTGAAAACTTGAACCCATACAAGCAGTAATATGACAAGTAAAATATAAGGTGAAATGAAAACACAGTAAAAACACAACATCACATGAAAGCAAGGCTATAAAAATTGGTTTTAAGAAGTGATTTGTCCACTATGATAATGGGATAATTGCATATTGTGTCTGAAAAACTCTTTGATTTCAACTTAATCGACCCTGTTTAAAAAAACTGTTCTAATCCTCAGATGGAAATAGTCCTCAGTAAATGCACTAATGACCTTTGTTTTAGTAAGATTTTCAAAAAAAACTGCAGCACTTGGCTGTTTTGAACAAAGCTTTTCTTAAAATGGATCTGTGATAAACATAAACCGTATCTTTTTGACCCACCCTTACTGGCAAACAATGGGCTTGAGGCTGTGTTAAAGACGGGGTGGTCACAGAGTAAAGGATCTTTTTTGACAATGATAAAACATATTCACGTATAATAAAACACATTTATAGTTGGATAGAATATAAGAGTCAGGCTTTGACTCATCGTTGTGTCGGCTGGGTGTTGGTGCAGTGACTGTGTGAATCACTAACTGGCCCCAGGTGACTTATACAAACCTCTGGCCACCAGTAGACTGACAGGTGGGTTATGAACCTCAGTGGTTAATGAGTAATGACTGACCTGTGCTGGTGTGTGAGCATCAGATCATACAGGAAATGACTGATCCAGGGAGTGGCGTTGGAAAGTAAAATTTTCACGCTGTCTGTTGTTTGTTTATTTGGGCCTGTAGCTGTATGCTGATTATACACCACAGCACTCATCCTCATTACCTCCACCACAGAGGTTATGTTTTCACCCGTTTCTTTGTAAGCAAGATTATGCACAGACTATTGGACAGATTACCATGAAACTTGGTGGAAGAACGTGGTATAGGTTAGAAAGGAACCCATTCCATTTTGTTGTGGATCCAGATCCCGAGGGGGTTCCAGGATGTTTCTATCACATTGTTAGATAGGGCACGTTTGAGGGTTAGGGTTTAATTCCTTAGAGATGTATTTTGCATAGAAAAATGAATTCATCATATTTACTTTATCAGTAAGAGAGCTTGACGGATCATGTCCACAGATTAGCTCCCGCTCACCATCACCACAAGTGCACTACAGTAGCAGAGTGTGACTCATACTCGGGGACACTTGACATTCCTGCAGCGGAGCTTGTCTCCTCTGTGTTGTCTGTCAGTAAATGTCACAGTGCGTCTGGCAAAAGGCCTCCTGTCAGTGGGCTGAAGACCCCTCTTTGTCCGTTTACTGAAGGGACGGACTGTCTGTCCAGAAAGATCCCCAGGGCACAGATTGTGGCTTTCTGTCTGTTTTTCAGGAAGTCAGATGGTAATTTTGATGCCGAATATAATCTTTTCTCTGTCTGTTTTTCCCATGTTCCCCCCAACCGTGCTGGTAGTATATGAGAATATTCCTTGCACATCAAGCTGGATGACAAACAGGGATATTTATTACACATACAGTGATGTATTCAGTGTCACTGTGGAGGCTACAGACTTTGTTTTGGAGTTTAAATTAGAGTTTCTCCAACAAGGCCACAAACATATCAAGTAATCCTCCTGTTGTGTGGGGCAGATTAGTAGGCTTCCACAATCCTAAACCGTGTTTGTGTGCACCCATGTGAGAGTTAACTGAAATACCCAGCTACCACCGAATGCATGTGACTCATCAGACTTGTCTTGTCAGGATTTTTGATTGTTGCCGCCTCTACAATATTTCCTGTGAACCGTACAATTAGTTACATGACCATTTGTTGTTCATGTAATTATAGAGCTGCTTACGTTTTTTCTGTTAAGAAATGGTACGAGCCAGGATACATAACTACCTTAACATATGTGTTCGATCGATTTATCCGTTGGCCAATTCAAAAAAAGCTTTTCAAAGACATCAGTCTGGGCATTTATGTTTGCAGATATGTGGTGATATGAAAGCTTTTATTTTACAGAATAAACAATGGAAAAAAGATGCACATTTATGTTAATATATTACACAGAAAATGGTTTATTTTCTTAATTGTTCTATGTCTTTGGTTGTATTTGTGTTTTCCCCTTAAATATAGTTATTCATAATAAAATGTATGGTTAACAAACAGTAAAATATAAAACGTCAATTACATTTATTTGTCATAAGGGTTTGATAACGACACCTTCAGTATCAGATGTTTATTTTGATATAAATAGTGGCCCATATATCAGCATTTGCCTCAAAAAATCTATATTTCTGTTATGTCTTGCGTCTCCGTTGCCCAGTGAGGGGGTAAATCATAACTTTATCAGCTAGGGGGCACCACTGAGTGGAGGTGCTGCTCCTCTGACTTTCCAGACAGATCAGACTGGCAAGTCTGAATCTACACATGTGAATCTGTGGTCCCTCTATGGTCCCACATGATCAGCAGGTCAAATACAACAGCAAACATACTGAAGGGAGGAAAGGCTGCAAAGGGCTTGTCAGTATATAGCAGCATCCTGTCGACACGCACACACACACACACACACACACACACACACACACACACACACACACGCACTTTAAAGTTCAGCTCTGGCACTGTCCCACATGCGGGGGGTTAGTTCACTGTGGATCAGTGACATTTATGTCAACGGAAATAGTTTAGCCTGAGCAGATGAACCACAAGCCGTACAACCTCTCCTTCTCTGCAAAGTTTTTTCCTCCATTTAATAATAAACTGAACTGAAAGCAGTTTCTAGTGACTGATCAAAAAATTACATCAACAAGATTACAGATCTGACCAGACATTTAATGCAAACGTTGACACAGCATAGATGTGGAACTGTGTAATGGCAAAAATGTGGTCCTCAAAGCTATATAAGCAATGAGTTTAGAAACCATTACATGTATGATATTTACATTAAGATGATTTTGAGATGTAATATATTTAAATGTAGATCTACATTTCTGTAAATAATTTAGGAATCTGTTACTATCAGATGATGTTAAAGTGTTTTCTGGAAAATCAAGGTTGAAAACATTTGTAGTTGCTCATGTTAAGATTATTGTGCAGTTAAAATGTTTGAGTTTTTCATTGCTCTTTTGAAACCATTTGAAGAATCCTGAAGTAAAAATGTACATTAAGTGTTGAGCTTGAGCACACTTTTAAAATTTTCATAAAATAAAAACTCAGCACTGGTCAGGCCATAACGAGGTTTAATACCCATCTTCAGTTATGGGTTTATTGAAATTCGTTCTGAGGAATAGTGAAAATCATCATAACATCAAGTGAAAGAAGTCGACACGGTTGAAAGAGTTTCCAAGAATATTACTGTGGAATTTTCCTCTTTAATGTTTTAAGAGAAGAAGTGTTCAACAGAACATAATGTGCACCAGTCCAATCAAGTTTTTACTTGTAGACGATCTGCACTGACTGTTGACAGGCTCAAGCTCCTGATTCGTGCATACAGCAAACAGCTTGCAGTGTTTATGACTGACAGCGCTGAATGACTCTAAGGACTATCTGTCTGATTGGGATGTAGAGTGACACTGAAGAATTCCTGGCCTGAAGTCAGGGAAAGCAGAGAGCCAAGTCAAGCTAGGAGAGCAAAACACGGAAGGGAGGGAGGGGGGGGAGAGGAGCCTCCCTTCTCCTCACAAGCCCCAACAACAGCCACTCCCTGCCCTGCCCGAAACATGCACTCCTCATACCACTCTGCCCTATAAAACCCACCGGCACACAGACTCAGGGGCCATGATGAACAACAGAGTGCTCAGGAATTCACCCACAATGTTTCCTTAACACACAGGGAACATTTCTTTAATTAACCAAGCTTGTCTCCAATGCATACCCATATCCCACCTTTCCTCTGATATGTCATGTGATAATCCAAACCCTGTTTCACCGTCTTTGACAACAGCGGCCTCTTACTGAAACCTTAGTCTGCAGGTACAGACACACAGGTACAGACTGAAGTAAGAATCATACAAAGGGGACTCATGTTTATGTTTTTGTCTTCCTGTCAGCTCTTTTCTCAGAGAAGGTGAGGAACATGTCACCAGATGAGATCAGGATCCCCCCTGAGCCCCCCGGACGCTGCTCGAGCCAACTCCAGGTAGACAATCCTCCATTGTCACGTGATTATTCAACCAAATGACTTCAAAGTTTTACTCTCAGTGCTCATCTACTGCTGCTGTCATATTGTGTATACAGTTGGGATGTATCTACAATTACATCTGGTAATCTGAGCAGTGAGGAGGGTTTGTGGACGGACGTAGCTTGGGTTGTGTCCAAGGCTACATGCACACTACTACATTTTCAAACTAAAATGATTTCTGTCCCCATAACGGGTTTAATCCCCGTCCATACTAACGTTTCTAAAAATGCATATCCATGCTATTCGCAAAGACATCGGGGTCAGCAGCGCTTGTAATTACAATAATCAGCACATCTTTGACTAGTTTTAAACTTGGATAAACTCTTTCCAGTAAGTAAATTCATCCCACCAGAAGATAAAGACTTGTCCTTGTCTCCCTAAAGGAGCATATAGGTTTCATAAGCAGACGTACAGTCAGAACCAGCCCCTTTTGGCACACACACAACGTTCGAGAGCTTCGGGTTCAAGGTCAAAAGTTAAAAATGCGAGTTTCAGGCCTCACTCAAAGACGAGTTAACATGGTGGCAGTGCAGTCAAAATAACCTGTTCCGCCACGCCGAGTGATTATTGAAGAAGTTTCACTTGTTCCCTCTGGGCTTCAAAAATACATTCCAGTGGCGGCGTAAATCCTCAGACTCGCCCCTGTAATTAAAACAGCACACAGTGTCATCTTCTCTCAGTTTACTTTCACAAGCATCTCTCTCTCTCTCTCTCTCTCTCTCTCTCCTTCCCTCTGCCCTGTTGCTGTTCATTTGGTGCGGTTTACTGCAACCATGTTTGTTCTGAGAGGAGCTGAGGCAGGTCGGGGCACACAGCTGACTAAGTGAATAGCTCAGCAGTTTCCCTTCTGGGCTCACACCCCTACCGCCTCCACCTACCCCACCTTTAAGTTGATCAACTAATGATTCACCTCACCAGAACTGCCTGGATATCCCTGCCCTTGGGTGATGTATGGGCAGGAGCATGTGTGCGCTTAGGAGGCAATTTGACAAAAAATTTTATTGTTTCACTGCATTTTTGTGAACGAGTAGCTTTTGCAATCAGAAGCCATAGCCTCAGGATTAGAATATGCCCCTAGACTATTCCTTCAACTGCATTTGAGAACGAGAACAAGGACTTCAAGAAAACAGGATTTTTATTAGAGCCCAACCTATAAATCTATTTAATCTGTAGGTAGGAGCCTTTCAGAAGGCATATCAGTGTTGCCTTTTATGTCCACAATGCAATCTTTTACAGATTAAACCAAGCAGAAAGATGTGCATTAAGCGTAAAAAAAAAAAGTCAGCATGATTGGGTCTGGAGTTTCTCTAGAGTTTGCCTTTCACATATGAACAACGTAGCAGGAGATTCTTCGCTCAGATGAGTTCACAACAACACAGACATTAAATTCCACTGCAGGGGTCGCATGTTTTTGTTTACATCGACACTGGCGTCAGCTTTTATCACCAAAAACCCTTGTCTGTGTCCTCTACGCCACTTTTTCATCCAGAGACATTGGTTGTTTTTTTGCGTCTGCCTTGTGTTAGACACGTCATTAACACGCCCACTCACTCGCTGTCCTTTTGAGAGCAGCGTTTCCTTCCCCTATCTTCATCCAGGCCTCATTTATCACTACCATGGTTACATCTGCAAACTCCCTGTGGCCTCATTGAACCTGGTTGTTAAATGTTTCCACAAACCTTTTGTGCAATGGTCCTTTTCACACTCAAGTCTCACCGATCATATACAGTGTGTGTATAGGTTTTGTTTATGTTATGGCACTGACGGCATGTCCTGCCAAATGTGGAGGAAGCTGAGTCATTGCGGAGGTGTTGGTCTTCCCACGCTGATGTTTGACCTGCTGACGGTTCATGGCCTCCATCGATATGTTATGTGTCGAAACAGGAGAAGATCCACAAGCTGTACGAGAGGAAGCTCCATGGAGATTTTGACACAAACAGCCACATCCAGAAAAAGAAAGAATTCAGAAACCCAAGGTATGCTTCTCAGTCTCAGGTCACACCCAAGCCAACAAACTCTCACACACACAAACACACTGAGCGCTATTTACACATGATACCAGATGTGCTTAAACAAGCATATTCATTTTCTCTACCCGCAAACGAAAATAAGCAACAAGTGTTTTCAAGTGTCTTATCAGGTTTTATTCTCTTCTTATCTGTTTTCAGTATTTACGAGAAGCTCATTCAGTTCTGCAGCATAGATGAACTGGGAACCAACTACCCTAAAGATATGTTCGATCCACATGGCTGGTCAGAAGACTCTTATTACGAAGGTCTAGGTAAAACAGTGTTACATTAGTCCACACAGTTGTCTCTGATCCCAGCTTTACACCCATACACACACAAGCCTTTTTTTTTTCCTTTCAGCTAAAGCCCAGAAAGTGGAGATGGACAAACTGGAGAAAGCCAAGAAGGAGCGGACCAAGGTGAGACGAGCAACGAAGTCTGCTGACGCTTGTCTTTTTTCCTGCATCAGGGGGGCAAGTCTCCACCAGCTGCGCTTATTTTGTGCTTTGCGTACTTCATCAGAAACACGCAGGAATCAATGCTGCCAAGCTCTGCTCTATGTGTCAGCAGGGCGAGCCCAGTGAAGGTTTACAGCTCAGCCATGCCCCTTCGTGTTGAATCTTTCGTTGAAAGCTCTCTGCTTTTGCTATTTTCCATTTCAGAATCAGAATCAGAATTCTTTTATTTGCCAGGTATGTTTGCACATACAGGAAATTGCCTTGGTGTAATTGGTGCACTACTTATGTACATAAAACAACAATGTAGAAAAACAACAATATATAAGAAATTGTATAAAATAAAATAGAATAAAATAAAATAAAATAAAGTAAAGTATATACATATATGCAGTAACAGAGTAGTAATAAATTATAAATTATGTGCAGGTGGTGGGGTGTGGTGGGGTAGAGTCAGTGCGGTGCAGAGTCAGTGTGATGCAGGGGGCTTGTTTGTGAGCCCCACTGCCACGGGGAAAAAACTGTTCAGATTTGAAATAGTCAATCCAAGGTAAATATCATGTGAGTTCTGGGGCTGGGAGCTGATAGGTGTCTGCTTTAAAAACTTGCACAAACAGTCATGAGCAGCATTGTTGCAGCAGCCGTAGAAAGAAAGCGGACTTGAAAGAACATGTACCCAACAGGAGCTGTTCTCTGATTCTCCACTGTGAAATGCAGTCAGTGGTATGCACGCTACAGTAATTTAGTAAGATGTGAGAATGAAACCTGACAGTTATTTTCTTCCACTCACTTGTCAGATTCTGCCGACGTGCCCTTTCGGTGGAGCTCCTCAGCATTCTGTCGCAGTTGTAGGTTAAAAACTGTGACACATCAAAGAGCAGCAGGAGGTGATTTGTGTATATACAGTAAGTGTCTAATGTTCTGTGTGTTTGATAGATTGAGTTTGTCACGGGGACTAAAAAGGGCACCAACCCCTCCAGCACGGCGGCGTCCACCACCAGCAACACCACCACCTCCACAGCCACAGGTAAACATGCACCACTGCAGCACCTGTCAGACGTCATCATTATACTGTACATGTCAGTTTATACATGTTTAGATTAGCCCCTCAGTGTCGGCTGTCTAACCCCTTGGCATAGTTGGTTTCAAATCTTTCTGTATAACAATAAAATATTCATGAATTATTAATTTTGATAATATATGTATTTATGTTTAGATTTTACACAAGCCCCCAAAAACCCTTATTGGTCTTGCTCTAGTTACGTTATTACTCGACTTGAGCTCCAATGATCGTGTTGAATCTATAAATTGTTTGCTGAGTTTATTTTTTAAAGTATATCAAGTCTAGTATTGTTTATAGGCATGTCCACTCGCTAACAGGATTCCTCTTCCCTTTCTTTTGGCACATTGCTTCTTGGTACCACCTGTAGATCAGTGGAATCTCCCACATCAATTGCATGCATGTGTAGACAAGACAAACCTAAAAACATCCCGACTAGTTGTCAAAAAACTCCACAGTGCCACTCAAGTAAAGCCAGGAGGCCTTTCCTGCTGATCTCTCTTTCACCGAGTCTCCTCTCATCAACAGACGCCCAGAAGAGAAAAAGCAAGTGGGACTCTGCGATCCCTGTGACCCTGGCCCAGCCCACCCTCATCAGCACCACCACCGCGACCCTGCCTGCCGTCGTCTCCGTGACAACCACTGCTAGCGGCACCAAAACCACCGTCATCTCTGCCGTGGGCACCATCCTAAAGAAAGCAAAGCAGTGAACGACGAGTGGGCAGTCTGTCTGCATGAGTGACTTGAAGCTGGAAGATGTACGTTATCCTTCGCTCATTATATATATATGTGGAAAAGATGCAGAGCGAAGGCAAACGGACTGATGGACACTTAGTATAGCTTTTTTTTTTTAGAACAAACCCACAAACACCCTCTGCTACACACGGACAAAGACTTAACTGCCTTCTATCTCTGGGAATTTATCTGCACTATTGTATCATACAGCCAAATTCACCGTTTGGTGAGAAAACTCAAAGACCCACTGAATATAAGAAAGTGATGCAGGCAGATCTAATGCTGGTGAAACATGTGTGGTTCTTTTTTTGATTTGTCGGCAACAGTTGTTTGTCTGAATGTGACGGTGACGAAAAAGGGTTCCAAACAGACGAGTTAGAAATATCTGAACTGTTTTTTTATTTTTATATCCATGATTCTGGTGCAGTATTTTAATGCCACCTTCAGCAGTTAGCTCAACATGTGCATCGTTTTTTGTTTTTCATCATCAGCATATTTTGGCTCTGTAAGATTTTTTACCCTTGTACATATGTGTTGATGATAAGGTGAATAAATGGATCAGATGTTGCCTTTTCATATTGTCTTATTTTATTCTTATTTTTTATTGGATCAGATACAGGTCGGGGGGGTTATCTATTAAAATTGACCTTCCCTCTTGTTTACTGTTACAAGCTGCAGATCATTCTTCAGAACCTTTCACACTGCAGCATAGTAACGCTGGGCGCAGTCTTTTAACTAAACACTGAAAATATGCAAAGATGAACTCTGTTATCTAAATGCTCTCTGTTTGTCTTAACCTTATCCTGAATTCCCAGTGATTTCAATGTCATGAAAGTTGCACAATCGCCTGCAATTAAAGATTTCCACTCAATACACTTTCAAAATCTGGTTTAGCTGGATGACTTTAACACAACAATGTTTCAGCCAATTATGAAAGTAATTCAAGATCTTTGAATCATGAATTTAAATGATCCTAAACAGCATATGGTAACTATACTTATCCTCTTTCTTCAAGCAATTTTGAATAAAATGTCTCTACTGTTGAGGGATGAAAACACAACTTGCAGTGGCCTTAGATAACTGCCACTACTGTTGTAGTACGTAACAACTACTGTTAGCCAACACTGCAATCTCACAGGATGTTACTCCCACAGTCATTTTCACAGTTGCACTCCAAAAACCAAGCAGCGAAGCATGAGCGACTACAAGTAACCCAAAGAAGATAAGGAGACAAACACTCTAATTCCAACTTGTTAAGATCAGTGGTGCACCTTGGCAATGCCTAGGCACGAATGTGGGGGGTGGAGCTTCTGTAGGAGCATTTTTTTTTTGCAAATATCTCGTAGAATCAGTCACCATGTCATCATCTGTAAGACTTGAATACCTGACTGAAGAAAATGTAGCTTCAAACAGTAGGTCTGATTAAAACCCTGTCTTCATTCAGAGGATGATAAAGGTGTGTCACCTGGGTGTGAAGCTGACTCCTGCACAGTCACTGACGCTACAGTACAGACTGAGGTTGAAACCTGAGTCATTCAGTTGAATTGTACCCACATTTGGAAACAAGCCACTACAGTCATGCATTTTTGGTACATTCGATGAACGCGTGTCCGTTTTCTTTTTGTTGCGCTGCATGTTACGGCAGAGCCTGGAATTGAGTTAAGGCACAGTTCCTTCCTGTCTGACATGTTGCTCCTCAGGGACGGGGGTGGTTATACTCGGTTCCACACGTTGCAGAAAAAAAGAATCGCTCTTGCAGCTTGAGTGACTGAAGATAGAGATGACTACATGAGCCACAGTGTTTAGACGAGTGTTAGGCTCCCTGAATTCGCTGGATACCTCCAGCAAGGCCCGACTCAGGCACTCATGGTAATCAGTCCTCTAAATATACAAGATTCTTTTCATCAAGATCCATAAATTATTCTGAGGGAAATCCGTCAAAACGTCGAGAAACTGTCCAACACCAATAATCTGAACATCAACCTTAACCTTCATAAAACAATTGTTATTAAAATTGATGTGATTAGTAAAACATGTGAGTATTTTTGGAAGATTTATTTGATGTGACTAGTAACACATGTGAGTATTAATTACAGTTCAATTGATTTGATAAGTGACACATTAGTTAATTAATTAATCTAAGTGGAGTATCACTTCAAGATGTTGCAGTTGTACTTTATTAAAGTAGTAAAGGTAATAAATACACAAATAAAACAAATTTGCAACTATTATTAACATATTTCTAATTAAATCAACACGTTAACTGTGTTAGTATCGTGTTGACATACAGGACTAAGTCATGTGTGAGTGCTCTCAATGAAACGTTGTGTGGGTCCACACTCACTGCTGCACATATACTGGCGAGGAGTAGAAAGAGAGAGAGAGAGAGAGAGAGCTACAGCGATGCCATTATAAGCAGTGAATGAAGCCAGTGATCCAAAAAGCACAGTGTTTTTGTCATGTAAATAGGAGAGGAGTTGGACACAGTCAGACTGGAGCTGAGAGCAGACACATTCTCTCCAGTCCAGAGGAGTGAGAGCTGCTCTGTCTGTCGTCTGTGCTGCCGATGAGTCCAGGTCACCGTCCTGTTCTCAGTAAGAAAAAACCTCTTTCAGTCTGATGTTCCATGTTTGCTCAGGACATCGAGCTGACAGCTGCTCCTGCATGTGTTTGGTGGTGAATGAAGTAATTACAGCTGCCTCATGAGATAAAGTTCCTCCTGAGTGAGTACAGATAATAAGTTGTGTAGATAGTTTAAATGTCACTGTAGCAAGTGTATTTCAATGAACCCTATTGTGTTGGTATGTAGGATCCCCCTGCACTACACTGTATGTCTTTCATCATAGCAGTATTGGAAAAAGAAGTACTAGTAACATTTTACTTGAGTAAATGTACAAATCAATCGGAATTTTTTTTTGCAAATAAGCGCAACATACATTTTTCGACTTGATAACTTAAGTACAGTAAGGAAGTAGATGTACTTTGTTGCATCCCACCACAGGATCACAGGATATTCTAGATTGATTGTTTCTGATGTACTTAGTTTTATTCCCCTGGAGAGAAGTTGCCTGTGACTGTGTGTGTTCTCCTCATTGCCCAATGTGGCACGTACAGTGTAGAAAAATGTCTGTTCTTTCTTCTGAATCAACCCTTTGAGTCTTAGATGAAGTGAGTCACAAGTACAGGAGGAGTCCATGTGTCGGGGTGTAATAAGGTGCAGTCACAGGGATTTAGAACGACCTTTAACACCTGATGTGTGGTCTGACGGAGCCAGGAGAAAAAGCCTCTCCAGAGAAATCACTGTAAAAGCTGGCACTGGTCTTATCTGGTACTCCTACTACTTCTCCAAAATTATTGTTCTCCTGAAAGGTTGCACAAAGTACGATCTTACACAAAATAGAATTTGTCCGAGTCATGACCCAGACCTAACTAGTTTAAAGTTCTGGCATGATGAATACTGAGCAAGGAATGTGGAGATATATTGCAAATATATTTAAGTAATAGTAAGCTGTTAAGTGATCAGAAGACTTGAACCATCATTTTATTCAAATGTCACCAAAGGTACAATGTGTAAACAAACTGAGTAACCTCGACCATCATATCCCGTCTTCTATATACAGTCGGTATTTCTTTTTTTCCTTGACCACAGTCTCAATCCTTACAGTTTGAGCTGCCTGAACGAAATCAAACCTTAACGATGGCAGTGACGGATCTGATTCCTCAGTAGTGTTCATTATTGTGGAAGGCAATGACAAATGACCTGTGTCTTTGTAAGGGTTGGGGGGGGGGGGACCTGTCACACTCTAACTGGTGAGAGGATATTTAAACCTTTAGCTGTGGGCTGGTCAACAATCCAGTCCACTCGCGCTTTGTAAGGAACACAATTAAACAAGGTGAGCATGAGGATTGTGTGTCAGGGACACTGGGGCATGCTCAGGAATGCAGATTACCATATTAGTTCAGAGTAAAGAAGGTAGCTTTACCTCTATCAAAAAATATATGGCAATCATATTGTTCATATCAAATATTTGACAAGTAGAGAATGTGCCCGTTAAGTATGAGCACATGATTGTGTAAACACAGGAGTCACAAAGCCGTTTCCCATAGCCTGCAGGCATGTGTTCTGCTCCATGTGCCACTCCCAAGACCATGGGAGGAGGCTGTGGAGGGAGGGGCCTGCCTCCCGAGCCTCAAGCCCACACAGGTGAACTCGTCCTGGGGTGGAATGCAGCAAGGAGGGGGCCTTGACACACAGAGGTGTGGAGCTTTTGACTTGTAACAGGGTGGGGAAGGGATAGAGGTACAGGAAGGGAGTTAACCCTCTCAGTCACAGCTGCTCACCTGGGACAGGGAAGGGAAAGTTTGTGTGTGTGTGTGTGTGTGTGTGTGTCTGTCTGTCTGTCTGTCTGTCTGTCTGTGTGTGTGTGTGTGTCTGTCTGTGTGTGTGTGTGTGTGTGTGTGTGTGAGTGCGCAGAAGCTAAAGGAGGGATCAAGTCCCAACACACACAGTTGCATTCACTCAGTCGCACTGAGGCTCACTGTCATTCATATTGCTCTCCTTAAAAACTCATGCGCACACACTCACAGACTCACACACGCACTGCACTCAGCAGAATTTAAGGTTGAATAAATCACTTTGACCAGGAAGGAGCAAAAGATAGACAAGAGAAGGACTGGAAATATTTTTGTCTCTTTCTTTCCTTTTTAAACTTGGACACGGGGACTTTACTTTTTCAACACAGGTGGATACAAACTTTTTCCAAACTTTTTGTGTGCCATACAAAGCCAGAAGAACACAGTTTCTTTATTTCTTTATTTACAGTTGGACTTTTGGACTTGGCCTGGGTGAGAGCGCAGTGAGAGGTTTGTTTGATTAGTAATCTTCTTTCCCGTCACACATTTCCTAAGGGCTCCATTGTTTTCACCTTCACCGTTTTCTTTTAAGACTTTTACAAAACTGACCCAATTATTCTGCTTCGTTAATGTTCGTATATAACCTTTGAGCAAGGTGAAGGGCAGTAGTGAATATGAGTTATGTAACTTAACATTTCAGATGTGCATGCAAGAAAAGATTTGGATTTAGTTTATTCTATTTAGATCTTTTTTTTCTGCACGATTGCCCACATCAAAGCTCTGCCTGTAATGCAATGCAACACAGGTGAACAAAAGAGGATCAGTTCCAGCAACAGTCAGTTCCCAGTGTTTGCTGTCATCTACTGATTTATACTCAGTGTTAATCCAGCAGACCCCCAGCATTTAGTTTATTTTATGTTGTTTGGGTTTTTAAAGTGGAATTAAGAGATACAGTAACTTCAGAGACACATTTTCCAGGTGTGTTTTACTGTTATTTTGCTAACGATCAAGGGCAGGGACCCTGAACTTGACCCCCAAACCTATCAATACACCCCCACCGTCACCCCTCACCCCTAACTGATGATGTCATGACAGGTTCAGACCCACGCCCAGCAACGGTATGTTCACCTGGAAGACGTGTTGTTGTCTGCAGGGACCAAAAGCTTTTGAACTCAAGATAAAAGTCTCCTCTTTTTTTTGTGCCACAGTGCACTTTAGACTAAATAGCGTGCAGATGACTCAGTTCTATTTTCTGCCTCTTGGAAGCTGTAATTTGTGTTTCCAACTTGGTGTCATAAAAAACACTGCAGCGTCGGTTTGAGCTTTGATTCGGTCTAAAAAGGAAAAGAATACAAAGTGCTTTTTTCTTATCTCAGCTCATATTCCATGACTGACAGTTTGAAGTTTGGAGAATAGAAGCTGGTCTGTTCCTCCTGACCCCTCCTGGTCAGTGATTTATGTGACACCTTATGGCATGAACTCACACACACACACACACACACACACACACACACACACACACACACACACACACACACACACACACACACACACACACGCACACTAGTAGTCAGCTTAGGCTCACACTGACGTGCTAAGGTGCCTTTCCCAGGTGTTTTCCAGGCCGTGTTTTTTACTTGGACAGGTCATTCTCTCGCCCAAAGGAGAAATTCCATCTCAGAGTTGTAAATCTCCGGAGGCACAAATCATCTTCTTTTTTTTATGCACTGTGGCACAGTTAGCTGCCCACTGAGATAATTACCAAGACATTTCATGCCACATCGTGCCCTTTGTTCACTCCCCATCGCTCCCGTCTTCAGCTTTTTTTTTTTGTAGCTTCCTCTCAATCAGATTGTTCTCCATCCAAGATTCCTGCATACAATTATAGGTTTTTATTGTGAAGAGTCTAAACAACACGCAGCCATACAGGAGTATTTCCAGGTCACACCCTGTATTGGTCTCTTCCTGTGATTCATCTTTTACTTTCTATCATGTCTCAACTGATCCTTTATTGCACAAGTCTATTTAAAATAGTCTATGTGAGAATAGTGGATGGTAATTTTAAACTGCATCAAGACACTACTTAGCTGCATGTATTTAGGTATGAAGAGCTGAGGCATGTTTCTATTATAGTCTGAATATGTCATCCAATTATCTCTGCACCCAAATTAACTAATTAGTTTTTATAGTGTTTTTATTTTTTTCACAAATGATTTTTTGGTGAATAGCACATTGGCAGATCTATAATATTTTTTTCTAAATCAGGGGCCATAAAGGGGCCACAGTTTGCACAGAGGGGCCAACATCCATGCACAATTCCTGTGCATTAATTCCCAGTAAGGTTCTCACTTAGGTTAACCCTTGTGTAGTGCTCGCTCTATAGCTTTGAGCAAAGCCACAAATCATTCAATATATTTTAAAAATTGTTAAGCACGTAGGGTAATCTTAGAATATAAGAATTCTTAACAAAGTGTCATATATTTTGTTACAGGTGTTAATATGCATCTGATTTTTTTTGTTTCTTTCTTTTTTAAGAAAATAACCCCCACTACTGACAGGACAGGAGCACTTCAGGGGCCAATCAGATTTCAGTCCCCTGAGGCCCTGATTGATAAAAATCAGCCAATATGAGGCTTTCACAGACATGTTAATGACAATGATGATATTTGCCAATATGCGCTTATATAAAAGCATTTACTTTACAGAATAAACAAAGCAGCTTTGGCTGTTTCTGTTTTTTACAGTTATTTATAATAATGTTTATGGTTTTTATGGTTAAACTAAAAAGGACAATGTTCTTTTGAGAAGCGGAATGGCTATTTTTTGTAGAGGACAAATGTTCTTTTAAACTTTGAAGAGAAGGGCGGCCTGTGTCTCTTTGTTTAAACCAGTCTCAGTTTGCAGCTCATTTCACCAACTGAAGCGAGGGTGAAGGGAGTGTCTGGGCCTGTTCACTTTCTTCCAGCCCCCGACCAAAACAAAGTACGGGTGGATCAAGTTACACCTCAGCGATATTGCCAGAAGACAAAACGTTTTCTCCCTCTCTCTCTCTCTCTCTCTCTCTCTCTCTGTAACAGTGGATTTTGTGTAAATTGTACATGTGAAAGTATTCATGTATTTTTCTGTTGAAGGAAGGAGATGGGGAGATGGGCGTTACATCTCTCAGTGGGGATTGGGCTTCTAGCCGTCCTGCTGACCGTCTGTGATGCTGATGGTAAGGACATAAATGGACTAAACAACCACTAGTCACATTCACGCATACATTTATTCATTACTCAGACATCTCAGTCACACACTGGCAGTGAAGCCATCAGGGTAAATAAAATAGTTGACTCATGTTTCTTCCATATTTAAAAAAAAAAAAATTCAATGTGGGGTTAGTTTGACATTTTAGGTAAACATCTGTCAAGTTAGTTGAAGTTAAAGGTACATTTATCTCTGAAAGATCAGCACCTTTTTAATACTGTATATTTCTTATTTCTTAATTTACCTAGCTTTTTATCTGCTGGTATATCGGTGTTTGGAACTTGCAAATGGTAACTTGCGGGGTTCCCCAGGGCTCAGTGTGGGGACCATTGCTGTACAATTTATAGACTGATTACATGGGAGGTATCCAAAAACACTAAAGAGGACATTATAAGCAGAGACATATATTCAATTTGTAGTGGAAAGAATTTGGAACAGCTCTTGGATACTGCTTACTTGATACTTAGGAGCTGGTTTAATTCTAACAAATTAACACTGAACTTAAGGAAAACTAATTGTATAATCTATCACGATTGTCTAAGAAACACAACAAAGAAGATCATGAGAAAAAATAAATGAAAAGAAAGAGTGAAATAATATATCTCAAAGTAACATATAGTATCATATATATCACATCATATAGTATCATATAGATAACAAATAATGCTGGAGGCCACATATAAGTTCTATAAAATCTAAAATATCAAAGTCAATTGCAATATTATATAAAGTCAATGATAGATGAAATTATTCCTCAGCTCTGGTTTTATCTGTTAAATGTGTTTTGGTGTTACCAAAGGTATTCTTGCAATGTTTCCTGGGTTTGATTCTCACTTGTTGGCTCTCTCTGTGTCTCTGACTTTTCCCGACTCTCTCCCCTCAGTGAAATACTGCCTCGCCGCCAAGTCCTGCTCTGAGTGCCTGCAGACTTGGAAGGGCTGCTCCTACTGCACTGATGAGGTGAGAGCAGATAACAGACCATTGCCAAGGAAGAAAAGTGGCTATTTTAAGTCTACTATAAGCACAATTTAAACAAATTCTACAAGATAAAAATAAAAACCTATGAAATATATTTGATCTGTATAACTGCTTCACAGGATGAAAATATAAGATAAAATAACTTATCCTAAGAGATGTATTGCAGATGTATTTTTCTAACTTTTTATTTTTGAACAAGGGCTGTAAACAGAAAACACAAAGCAAAAAAAAAGAAAAACAAAGAAAAGAGGTCCTGGGATGATTTAAATATCACACATAGTAAATTTACAGTTTGTCTCCCAGTTCTTTTCGGAGATGCACTACAGGGATAGGTGATCTGTTCTAGAAAATATTAGACTGGCAGTAGGGCATTTTTTCTGAAGCCAGTGTTTTGTTACAGTCCTATAGCTCGCTGCTAGCATAATTTTTAGGTGATAGGTGTCATCTTTGGTCAGCCTGTAGGGGATGAGTATAGAGGGACGCGAATGTTCCTCTGATACTAAAACTCAGGGGTTTTAAAATGAATACGTTCTTGCGAGAAGTCTTGATAGCCGAGTAAAGTGCGTGTATCTTGAGTCTTGGATGGCAGCTATGCACTTTATCCGTGTGCAATATGCTAATCTGTTCCTTCGCTGTGAGCGCATTAATCACTGGAAATCCAACAATTCCTACTATGCTCTATGAATTTGTTTTGTTTACTTATTTACATTTTTTTTATTAAAAAAGCAGTTGATTTAACCAAAAATCATATCATCTCAATCTAAGGTCAGTTTACTACTTTTTTGAGCTTCATCTTTATCAGAAATTGAAATTAAATGTCAGTCTTCATGGAGATGGCTCAGTTGTGTCAATGGATCCAGACATGGTATTAACATCCATCCTGAATGTGTCTCCTGTGGCCATCTATGATTGGATCTCACCACCCCCCTCCATATGCAAAAAGTGTTACTTCTGTTCATGAAGACCAAAGTGTGTTGTCTTTAGACAGTTTGAGTTTGCAGATGTGTCAGATGACAATGTTTGTGTGTGTGAAGGTATGAAGGTAAGAAAGAAGACAGATTTTACTAATTTAAGAAAAGTATCAATCATGTGGTGGTTAGTGTTGATACTGAGGCGGTGGATACAAACAAATCAACATATGGACACTGAGAAGCATAAAAAAATAATCAGCTGAGTAGTTGGTCCTTCATCTGTGGCCCAGAACATACTAATGTTCACACAATGTGGACACATGGATCTCAGACCACCTTCGAATGTGTGACTGGATCTCAAGACGCATTGAGGAAACATTTGGTTGCACTCAGACCTGAACGTAGAGCTGACCACTTATGATTGGGTGACTTAGGACTGAGCAAATGCCATCCACTGATGAAGAATGGATCCTCACCCTCAATTAATGGTTTTTAATGAATCAAAAATTGAACTGAAAGCTCAACTCACTAATCACACTTCCTATTTGCACAGGACTTTAATGGCCCTCGCTGTGACCTGCAAGAAAACATACGTGCCCACGGCTGCAGATCTATATTATCAGCTGAAAGCGAAACAATTATGAAGAAGGTAAGACATCTCCACTCTTGTTTCTTTTCAAATCATTCCATCACTCTTTCGTCTTAAATGTCTGTTATGTTGCAAATCAAAAATCTTAACTTTCCTATTCTGCTGCTCAGAAACAAGATATCAACATGAATCTCCAGCAGTCTCAGGTGTCTCCACAACTGATGAGCATGAGCTTCCTGCCAGGAGAGGAGAAGGTGGTTGACATGGACGTGTTTGCTCCGACCAATGGTCCTCTGGATCTTTATATTCTTATGGATTTCTCCAACTCCATGGCTGACGATTTGGCCAACTTGAAGAATATGGGCGAGGAGCTATGTGAGCAGCCCTGAAATGGCATCAAATCTTTGACGTGTTGCGATGACTGTTGTCAATGCGATACTGATGGCATGTATTTCCTATAGCTCGGTTGGTGAAAGAGCTGTCAAGTGACTACAACATCGGCTTTGGGAAGTTTGTGGACAAAGTGATTGAGCCCCAGACGGACATGAGACCCGTCAAGTAAGAGAGATAATATGAAATAACCTTCTTAGGGAAGTGAAGTATGTACATGATAGGGCGTAATTTAAATGTCCATTCCATTTCCCACTGTCTCTCTTTTTTTGTCCATCCTCCTTCTTCACTTCTCAGACTTAAAACGCCATGGCCCAACAGTGACCCTCCATTCTCCTTCCAAAATGTCATCAAGCTAACCAGCGATGTACAAGAATTCACCAGTGAGCTCCAGAAGGAGAGAATATCTGGCAACCTGGATGCTCCTGAAGGAGGGTTTGACGCCATATTGCAGGCCGCAGTTTGTGGGGTCAGTAAGAACCGCACATTGTTTTGGCTCTCCACTTACTCAGCACTGAACAGACAAAGTTTGGGATGAGCTGGTTAACATAGTAGAAATTGAGTTGAGGTACACCATAGACCAGGGGTTACTAGGTGGACCAAGATCCAGATCCAGACGTTGTCCAATCATGACCCGGACATATAACCGATAAATCATTGACAATTGTCAAGCAAATAGTATTTCTATTTAAACCAGGGCAAATTTTCCTGCCTTTACAGAAAAGCAGGTGTGTTGAAATCATTAAGTTTAAATTGGTTAGCAAAAATAGTATTTTTTTAATTAAAATTTTCCTCAGTTCAAGGACTTTTTTCAAGGTGCACATTTAAAAAAGCAATCTGTTATATATATGAATATATACATAATAAAAGAGCATATATATTTTAACTTATTTTGGATCCCCTCGAGTGTTTAGAATCATAATGGTAGTTAGATATTATGATGTTCCGCACCCTTGTTGGATGGAAACATTGTCTATCTGGACCACTCTAAATTTGTACATAAAGATGGAGGACCTGTCTGCACTGGCCCCTGTTATACAAAAACGAAGGTAAAATATCTCGGATATGTGTGCCAACATTTTGTATTTTTTGTCGTCATTTGGAGACAGAGTCTGGGCAGAAGTGATCGTGGTGGAGAGACACAGCATCGAGGTCCCGTTGATAAACATGCTCGACCAATCTTAGCTGTCAATCAGTGCTTTTTACCCCATTATTATGGTATCAAATAAAATTAAATCAAACTTACCACAAAAATTAGCACTTGATCATACATCAATGTGATATGAACTACCAAAAATGACAAAACCATTAATGAGAAAAATTAATTTGATGCGTGTTTTGGCCTTATTAGTTTGGTCCATGTCCCATCTGCTAATATGGAGGAGGCGGGATTTATGACCTTTAATGTAGCCAGCCACCAGGGGTTGATCAAGATGATTTGGCCTCATATTTGGGGAGTTGTTATGTTATCCATCTTCATAAATGCACTTTTAAAAATCTTGGAGAGTGAAGGGAAGGACATTTAATTTGGAAATGATGATTCTTGACTCTTTTGTCTGTCCCTTATTTTATTTGTATCTCTCTTCTAGGATGAGATCGGTTGGCGAAACCACAGCACGCATCTCCTGGTTTTCTCCACTGAGTCAGCCTTCCACTACGAGGCAGATGGCGCTAACGTGCTGTCTGGCATCCTGCCACGCAACGACGAACTCTGCCACCTGGACAAAAACGGCAAATACACAGAGGATATCAATCAGGATTACCCATCAATACCCACGCTGGTCCGCGTACTTGGCAAACATAACATCATCCCCATATTTGCTGTTACAAACCACTCCTACACATACTACAAGGTCAGTGGGCTGTAGTTGTTCAGTTTTCACAGGGGTAATTCTCTTGAACTGTGATGTCAGAGTTTAGCTAAAGAATTTATTTTCTGTATTATGTAGAAACTTCAGGAATATTTCCCCATTGCTGAGGTTGGTCTGCTGCAAGAGGATTCCTCTAACATCCTGGAGCTCATGAAGATCGCCTTCGAGGTAAAACATCATCTCCTCTGTAAATCATCAGGGGGAAGAATGAGGCTCATTTTGTTTTCAGTAGCTACCAACTGAATCAAATGATTGTGATCATATGTGTATTTGCTGATGTCCTCGTGTGTCCTTACAGAATATCGGTTCCAAGATGAGCATCCGTGCTGAGGACAGACCCAAAGCATTTGAGGCTCAGTTCCTTTCGACCAGTGGAAACCATCTAGAGCACGGGGACTTGGATTACAAGCCTGGAACAACAGTAAGACAGTCACGACTAACAAATCAATCAAACTTACAAATGTATGTGTTTATAAAACCTCCAAGTTCTATGCATTTACAGCTTCAGTCAATTTAGAGTCCACAATTATCTACAACCCAGTCTTTGGACTGAGGGAGGAAGCTTGAGTACCCTTTAATACACTGGCAACATGTCCAGGGTGTACCCCGCCTCTTGCCCCATGTCAGCTAGGATTGGCTCCAGTTCCTCCCGGTGTAGATGATCGAAGTAATGATCAGTTTGCACACATTGTGGGTCAATTTAACTAATTAATTACTAAAACCAGTTTGTCAGCTTTTACAGGCCATATAGTTGTAGTCAAATCCAATATGGTCCTAAATTGTCTGTTCTAAGACTTGTACAGCTAAATGCTTGGTGTGCGCACACATGCTCTTAACTTCTGTGTGTGAACTTGTGTGTTCTCCAGGGTAAGTTCCAGATGCGTCTCAAAGCCCAGAGGATGATTGGCACGACCCCTGTCTGCCACAGCGATCAGGATGAGAAGGAGGGAATGATAAGAGTCAAGCCCACCACCTTCAACGCCGCTCTCAATCTTGAGGCCTCGATTCTGTGTCGGACCTGCGAATGTGAGAAGGTTAGACATGTAGATGGCGCACGAGAAGTCAAGCTGAAGTCATTGATTCTCAATTCTCTGTGGGGAATTAAGCCCAGTGTTTCTTTTCTGTGTCCTCCAGACTCCTGTCAAGAATGCAGCCAAATGCCACGGCAATGGAGACCTGGTGTGTGGGAAGTGTCGATGTAGTGGTAACTGGTGAGATTATTATTATTAATTCTTATTAATGTGTAACATCCCTTTAAGTTTTGAGTGTGTCTACCTGGAAATAAAAGAAAATACAGTGCTGAGAGGCAAGGCTGTGTCCTGCCTACCTACTGTATACCCCTTTACCCCTACATACACATATATAACACACCAAATAGCTTGCTCAAACTTAGTTATCTAAGTTGTCTTGCTATGAGCAACGACACCAGTAGCAGTGCACACATGTTTGCGACAAAAATTTCACATGAAGTACAGGCTCTTAGCCTCTAGAGTTTCCTGACGGCAAAGACCAAGGCGGTCCTGAGCTGGTACAGGTGGCTGTTTCAGCCATAGGTTCAAATTGTGTGTGTGTGTGTGTGAGAAAGGGACTTCTGTGAGACAGGAGAGGAAGGAGGCCGTCCCTGAATGTTAGACAACATGATGGTTTAGTTGCTTGGTTTCAGCAGAGATTTGAAAATGAGTGCAGCTTTCCAGATTCCCACTCAAGAGTGGTTGCTGCATGGTGGCAGGGGGCTGCCAACCTGTGATTATATGATGTTGAGAAGTTGACTCTATGTAAGCATTGATGGTTTGACACACTGGGTTGCATGAGGAGCCATGTTCAAGCCATAAATGTGGAATTGTTGTTGTAAATTTGTGTGTGTGATAAAGCCAACATTAATGTATTTAATCAAAGAACAGTCTAATAATTTAGTGTACTTTAAAAAAATACATTTAAGTGTGCAGCATCTCTTTAAGTGCCATATTATTGCCTGGGTTATGATGTCTTTGCCAAGCGATGGACTGTTTAAGGTCTCTGAGCTCAATAAAGTCTTTGGTTTTTTTCTCTTTGCTTTGTCCACGTGTCTCCTTCAGGCTGGGTGCATTCTGTAACTGCTCAGCGAGTACTTCATCTCTGGACACCAGCCAGTGCATAGGCCCAAACATGACGGAGCCTTGTTCAGGCCACGGAGAATGCATGGAGTGTGGAGGCTGTGTGTGCTACAACCCAGATCAGTTTGAAGGACCATACTGTCAGTATGACAAGACCCGGTGTCAACGATACGGAGGCTTCCTCTGCAATGGTGCGACAATTTGCGGTTGTTGAATTCATGACTGTGGATGGATGTGTGCATATGATGTGTCATCTCTATGATTGTTACAAATGTTCTTCATTTTTCATGTTGTCTCTTAGCCTACCTTTCAGGACACATTATATTATGTAGATGAAAGCTTCCACCAAGACCCAACTACTACCCAATTATTCCCTGGCAAATGTCAAGAAATGTCCAATATCAAATATGATATATAATAATCAATATTAAGGATAGTGATCGTGGATCTGCCTTTTTTTAATCCACCCAAAATGTATGGGGTTCTTTCTTGACCCTAACCCTTTTTTTGCATAATCCTGTTTGACAAACAAACAATCCAAAAAACTAAATGAAAGGGACAAAACACAATGTCTGCATTTGTTGTATTTTACTTTCTTGTATACTCAAAATATTCAATATACAGGACACCAACACCAACACACACACATACACCACTTACCACAGGGGTAATGCTATTAAATCCCATTATTTCCTCCCATCAGACCGTGGCTCTTGCATCATGGGTCGCTGTGCATGTACAGAAGGCTGGGAGGGAAATGCCTGCGAGTGTCCCAAGAGCGACCTGACCTGTCGGGACAGCAAGGGGGTGAGTGGAGCCACCCACTCTCTTTTTGTTTGATATGAGGTTATCATGTCACCTTACACTTCAATGTATCTCACACTGGTTGATTGATTTTGATTTTGTGCCAGGGTGTCTGCAACGGGCGAGGTAAATGTGTGTGCGGTCTCTGTGAATGCGGGAAAACTGCCATGGAAATGACTTCGACCTGTGAGCCAAATTTCCAGGTGTGTGGATCTAATTTATAAGTATGTTTGTTATGCTGCTGTGTATGGATCAAATTCTCAGCTCCAACACAATGGGCCTCATGCAATGAATAAGTTCATATTTTTATCCCAAATTTCTCCTACATTTGTTTGCAAAGTGAGTTTGTATGAACATCGTCAGATTGAACAAACCCTTCTGTCTTCAGAAGAGTGTGTGAATGAGCTGCATAAATATGATGAAAGCCACTTGTGCATATTTGAGTGCACAGAGATAGTAAGATAGAATTGTTAAATCCCCCAATAATACCAAGGCTACAATTCCTGGCATATGCCTGAACTGTCAAGTCATTTTAATGAACTTTACAAGTTTGCAGATTCAGGTCCTGATTTCAGAGGACAAGAAAGATAAAGTCTTGACTTTTAGCAGCATCAAAAGTGAAATTAAGAGACTAAAGCAACACTTTTAACGCTGTTAACCGCTGTCATGGGATCGCTGTCACTGAAATAAAGAACAAATCAATATGAACATTGGTTAAAATAGTGTCTCACCACAAGACTAACAGCAGACTAATGTCTCATGATTCCTATGATACTGGACCACTCGTAAATACTGTTCCTTCCTGTAAGAAAACTCAATGTATGAGAAAATTAGTTTACACAACAAACTTTCCTATATCACTTGTATGCACAACAAGTCTGTTTGTATAAATGATTCTTGCATGAGGCCTGTTCTCTTGTTTTGTTGTTTTTGTTTCAGCTTCATATTATACCTGGTGCTGTTTTTATATGCTTTATGCTTTTTAGCTTTGGTTAGCATGTCTGTTTAGTGTTTCAAAGTGTGTATATACTCTATGTGTGTGTCCCATCTAGTCCCAGCTGGGTGTGTGTGAGGCTACAAGACACTGTGTCCAGTGTAAAGCCTGGAAGACGGGAAAGAAAGAGGACTGTGAGAATTGCCCCTACACATTTAACATGGTGGAAGAACTCAAAGAAGGTTAGCCCACAAAGGAGCTACATTGACTATCAAGATACTTCTCATAATGAAGAATATGGTATCACGCTGTAGCATGCTTGTCCGTGTGTTTTCAGCGGACAAAGTGCTTGATTCGTGCAGTTTCCGTGATGAGGATGATGACTGTACCTATCACTACACTGCTGAGAACCCCAAAGATCCAAAAGCTGCAATCTTGGAGATCCAAGTGCTCAAAAAGAAAGGTGAGCTGCAGTTTGAAAATAAGCACCAACATCCTGGGTTAAATGTGGTGACGGTTGTGGAGGCGTTTGCTTATGTTGCCAGGACACTGTCCATGAAAGGAGACATATGGTGTTTGATTTCCTGTAGTGTGTTATATAACTTTTTTGTGTATGTGAAAGTTATGTTAATAAAAAGTCTGGCAGATAATTCTGAACCATTGCGACATCACAATGTCCCATATTAGCATAATGCTTGCCTAGCAGCAAGCCTGGCACATCTCTGAATTAATCCAGAAATAGCGAGAGCGCAGGCTGATACTTCCTACACACGCTGGAAACGGTTGACCAATCACAACAGAGTCGCCCAGCTGGCCATTTAGAGCAGACTGGGCTTTAATGGAGGGAGGTCCTTAAAGAGAAAGGAACTAAAATCGTGTTTCAGACAGAGGCAGAAAAGAGGAACTGCAGCAAAGGACAGTATGAGGAAAGTGATGTGTTTTCTGAACATTAGAGAAAATTAAATCCATAGCAGCCTGAGTTAAGAGCAGGATATACTAAATGAGAGCTCTTGTTATTGCTCCAGTTAAACTTGTGGCAGCAGTATTCTGTATGAGGGCTGCATTTCTAACGTTATCTGCGTTTTGTGATGGCCCTTCAGATTGTCCCGCTGCCAGCCTCCTGTGGCTGCTCCCTCTACTCTTGTTCCTGTTGTTACTGTTGGCACTCCTGCTGCTCTGCTGCTGGAAATTCTGTGCCTGCTGCAAAACCTGCTTCCAGGTAAAAATACATGTCTCACATGATTGATTTTCCCAAGTCCCAATGGACTTTTTTTTTGTTTTCTGTTTTTTTTCTAATCTTTTTTCCTCTCATCTTTTACTTGAAACAGAGCTGTCTTGCCCTGCTGCCTTGTTGTAGTAAAGGTAATATGTCACTTACATCACACACAACAGCATAGATCTAAAATCCTTCATCCCCAGACTTGGACTGTGTTGAATATGAGTCACCATATGTTGTTTGCTTTGCAGGTCGCATGGTCGGCTTCAGGGAAGATGAGTATTTGCTCCGCCAGTCTCTGCTCACCTCAGACCATCTGGACACGCCAATGGTGAGGACTGGCCCACCCAAAGGGACTGATGTGGTTCGCTGGAAGGTGACAGATAATGTACACAGAGGACCCAATCACCCCCTGGCTCTGATGATGCCTAATCCTAAAGAGACTAGTAAGTGCTAAATTATATTAACAGCAACACTGTGCGACTTTTTAACCTAAAATAGCAGCTACAAAATTAGTTTGATGGTTCACTGACATTGAAAAGTATAATGGTGCCACTTTAATTTCTACTCCTCACCTCACGTCTGTTCTTTCTCTTCGTAACTTTGGTGAGTGGGTATGATCTCCTGTGAGAAGTGTGAAACTGACTACAGGTCACAGCTTCAATCAAGCAGGTTCAAGAATAATGCTGATCTGTAGATCAGTTAAATTGAATGTGACTTAAAATGACTGCGACATCAACAAAAAACATTATCTCCAATATGCAGCGAGGAAACCTTTAAGATATAAAGAATTCTAAATAGAGTTCAGTTCTAATAAGTTAATGAATGAGTCCAAATGAACATTTTACCAAGTTTGAGGAAATTTGCTCAAGGCTTTCTTGAGATATCGTGTTCACAAGGCAAATAATCATGGGATCAGGGATCATGGGTAATATCCACCATATCAGTTGTGTTTCAGTCACTACACAGTAAGAGCTCCACCCAAGAGATTGATAGACTTTGTTTCTTCTGTAAATGAAAACCACTTAACTGTCTGCAGGGGGCACTGTAAACGTTACACAGTATTACTTTAAAATTAAACCTATGACATTAAACTGATATTTTAGTCTGTAGAACTTAGGGACATTGTTTTACATTTCCTTCTTGTCATTTCTCATTTGTAGTCCAGTTCCCACTCTCCGTCCGGCTGAACAGGCTTTTCTCTGACAACCTGTCCCGCCCTGAAGACAGAGAAACAGATCAGCTCCGCAAGGAAGTGGCCGATAACGTGAGTGTTTTTTGGGTTTTGTTTCTTGGTGAGCCTGTGTGTAAGTGTGTGAATGTTGACCGTGTCACTGAAAACTGTTTCATTTTCTTCCATCTAGCTCAATGAGGTGTACAAACAAATTCCTGGGGCCCAGAAAGTGCAGAAGACCGCTTTCAGGTGAGATACATTATGTACATGTCCAGTTGTGTATAGTATGTTCCGTAACATATGCTTCATTTATTACATGCAACGGTTGTCATTGTAAGATATAAATGATTTCGTATTCTCATAGTTAAAACAAAAGTTGAATGGGAAGTCTGGAGGTATGTCTGAGTTGGGGGTGCAGAGAAGACGGCTGTATAATGACATCATATTAAATGTCAGTTTAAGGCATTTTACACAATAGCATATATCAAACTTGCACATCTTGTATGCCAAAACAGCTTGACTCCATATTTTGTCTAGCAGTTACAGCCAACCACCAGTACGGAGTACTGCAGCATCCTCAGCACACCTACATCCAGTGTCCTTAAAGGAAAATGTCCATTCTCTCACCAATTGATTATTTGTTTTGGTTTTTACAGAACGCAGAGAAATGCTGGAAAAAGGTAACAAAACGATACACGATGATACAAGTTGACACTGAAGCGGTTGTTTTTCAGGAACCAATGGTCACACATGCCTTATTTTTCTCCTTTGCTCCTCAGGCAGGACTACACCATCATGGACACTGTCTTGTCCGCTCCTCGTAGCAGCTATCCTGATATTGTTAAACTCACAGAAAAAAATGTCCAGTCTGGAAAGTTCCACAACCTCAAAGTGGCGCCTGGGTACTACACTGTGGCCACAGACAGAGGTGAACTTTTGCTGTTTGTAAATGTGAAAGAAAATAAAATTCTAATGTTCAATTCCGATCTCCACCGATCTGCTCATCGATCATCGGCCTTGTCGTTAAACTTGTTGTTACACGTGGTCCTCCTCTGCAGAGGCTGCGGGAGCCATCGAGTTCCAGGAAGGCGTGGAGTTATTAGACGTTCATGTGCCGCTCTTTGTCAAAGAAGAAGACGATGACAAGAAGCAGCTGCATGTGGAGGCTGTGGATGTGCCACTGGGCATTGCTGGGATTGGAAAACGTTTGGTCAACATCACCATCATCAAAGATCATGGTGCGGAATCTTGGACCTCATGTATTTGTACCTGAAAAATCACATTTCTATCTCAATGACTTTTCAATCAAAAAGAACGCGATGAGGGACTTGACAGAAGCCCCCTGACTAAAGACAATGAAAAATGTAAAATCTTCGCTTGTTGATTCTTCTCTTTTCTTTCTGCAGCCACCAGTGTGTTCTCGTTCCTCCAGCCAGCCTACACATACAGCAGACAGGACGGAGTGGCCAACATTCCAATCAGCAGGGAGATCATTGAGGATGGACGAACACAGGTCACATACCGCTCACGGGACCTCACAGCCAAGGACAAAAAGGTGAGCTGATGATCACTGCACTAAATTTTATTGCGTCTACATCTACAAGTGTGTCTATCTATCTATCTTAACAAAGCCACACATCACTGAATATATTGTGAAAATTGGTCCTACTAACTTTGTTAGTATTGTTAGTATGTGACTTGTTTGCTAAAAAATGAAAGCAAACAAAGTCAATTTACAGGACAGGGGCACTTCATGTGCCAACCAGATTTTTTGTTTATTTTAATTTGATAGAAATGTTCTTTTTTAACGACAGTGATTCCTGTCTTTGTGCAAATGTTCCACCATAACAAGTTCCTCCTCTGACTTTGTTTCGCAGAGGTAGCATCATTGTATCCAGTGCTTAGTGCTGCTAAGATAGTTGTGATTGGTAAAAGAAATACAGCCGAGCCAATGCTTTTTCCCCCTATAGCACTGTAGTAATAGGTGCAATCCAACCATTATCCACTGCTGACATGGCACTGTGGAGATCTGGTGATGCAAGTCAACCCAGACTCAAAATATTGTTGCTCTGCCAAGCGAAGGGGTCATCAGAAGCTGCAGCCAATTTGTGATGACTTGTAGATGAGATACAGTTCTGCTTCATAATGTGCTTCTAACCTGTTGATCCTATGTATTTTAGGACTATATAACAGTGGAAGGAGACCTGACCTATGGTTCTGGTGAGACTCAGAAGACAGTTCCTGTTCGTCTGCTGGAGCTGGGTGAGAAAGATGGCCTCCTGGAAGACAAACAGGTCAAGCAGTTTGTCATGGACCTCAGTAACCCACGGCAGGGAGCCAAGCTGGGGCGCTACCCTAGAACTACTATCACCATCGCAGACCAGCCAGGTAAAAGGACGCAATACTTTTCACATTACTCACACCCAATCAAAATATTGATTGCAAAGGTTTCATCTCTTACTTGACAATATCTTATTTTATCTAGAGCCCAGCGTGATGATGTTCAAAAAGGGCACCCAGAACTTCTCCACATCTGACCCGACCTACACCATTCCTGTGGTACGTACTCGAAACCCTGATAGCTCCGCAACAGTGAAATGGCGTACCAAGAAGGCCCAGCGTTTCGACCTCTTCGGCCCACTGAAGTTTGGTCCTGGAGAAACAGAGAAGAACATAGTGATCGACCCGAAAAAACATCCTGGTGCAATCCAGCCTGAAACCTTCGATCTGGAGCTGTTCGACCCAAGTAGCAATGCTTCTCTTGGAGATAGGAAGACCACCGTTGTCAATGTCACAGACGGAGGTTAGACACAATGGAGAGAGAGAAAATTTAATTTGTTTCTGGTGGTCTGACGTCTGAGATATTACATGATGAGAGAAGGAAACAGTTGATCTGATTATTTCTGCTCTCCTTTTTGCAGGTCCTGAGATTGCTCACATGTCACAGAAAGGCTACGTCCAGCCAAAATGCACCTCTCCTGGTGGTCTCCTTCTCGCTCCAGGAAACCCGAAAGCCAAAGCAACTGGACCCAGAAATATTCACCTCAACTGGGACCCACCGCCTGGTAACCCAATGGGCTACAAGGTACATAGAATCAACACAAACAGAAGCCCCAACTTGAATGAATTAGTATCATTTACAAGAGCCACTCTTTTTCTCAAGTACTGTATCTATGCTCTTACCTTGTTTTTTTAGGTGAAGTATTGGATTTACGGCGACCCAGAAAAAGACGCCCAGGTCTTGGATGTGAAGACGCCTCAAGCTGAGTTGACCAACCTTTACCCCTATTGCGACTACGAGATGCGAGTGTGCGCCTATAATTCAATGGGAGATGGCTACAATACCGACATGGTTGCCTGTCAGACCCTGGAAGACGGTAATCCTTTTGAATTCAGTTAGATGCTGTTCATTAAAGGAGCAACACGCAGATTAACTGCTTCAGATGAAACAAAATATAAAATAAATGTATCTAGCAAATTACATTTTTTTGCAATTTATCCAGCTAGACTGTGTTGCACCAGCTATTCATAAATCTGTTGTTAAATTTGAGCATAAAGTTTTCGTAACTTCTGGCTTGTTTTACTCAACTCTTTTTACAAAGTTAAACCCTACACTTTAAAGTGTAATTCTGGTATTTTTTTAAACCTGGGCCCTACTTTTGTAAATGTGTGTGTAAATGAATGGTATTTACAAAAACTTTTGGAATCTGACCAGTAGATCATCTACATCGGCAGCCATGACACAGCAGCAGTGGCTATAATTTAATCTTATAGAGCAGTTGCGACAGTCCAAGAAAAGAGGTTTTTTTTCACCAATAAAAGGCTCAAATTTTTGTTCTGGGTCTTTGCTAAAAGTCTGGCAACATTACACATATTTCGCTCGATGAGAAGTCTCACTCTCAAGTCTCATGAGACTTGGGTTGTTGTAGGAAACGGAGGAGAGTGAGAGAGAGAGTTGGAGAGAGCAGTTTGTATTTTACAGAGTGAAACTGTTATAGCTGAATCTTTTTCTGATGTGTGTCGTACAAGCGTTTCATGCTGATCGCCGTCCTTAAGGTTTGAGCTTTAGTGTATGGAGTAAACATCAAAGCACTAACGAGAACGGAGAAAGAGACAACAAGCTGCTGCATGGTCGAGAGTGAAACTTCTTGTTGAGTGAGACGTGTTATGTTGCCAGAATTTTAGCAGAAACCCAGAATAACTATTTGAGCCTGAGTAAAAAATATTATTTTAGTGGACAATTTGTGGTGTGTCACAGTTGCCCCTTAAGATTACACTGTAGCCACTGTCGCTGTTTCAATTTACTGGACCAATTCCAAACATTTTGTTAGTACCATTGTTTAGACACAAACATTTCTAAACATAGGTAGGGGGTTGGTGCAAGGAATTTGGAAACATAATTTATATTCACACAGTTTGTAAATGAGTGGAGTGAAATATCTAATTATTTTAACCAAGATGTTATCAGGTAATTTATATAGTTTCCATGTATTTTATGTTATTTCATGTCATATGATTACCAACATTTCCAGTTTACATAATTGTTAGGCAACATTTTATCAATGTAGGTATGTGAACCACATTGCATTATTACAGGTTTTACTCTTTCATTAACAGTTACATAATCCTCAGATATAGCAGTTACATATAGCAGTTAAGATCCTCAGATGAGGGCTTGACAATTGTTTCTATATTTCGTTTTACCCCATCAACGGTGATGTGTTGTGGTTTCTCTCTTGTGACAAAAGTACTTATTGTAAGTCACTTTGGACAAAAGTGTCTGCTAAATGCCCTAAATGTAAATGTAAATAATAGAAAATACTGTCCATTGTATCGGCTATTATTAATAATAACAAAACCTTGACTTAGTTAACACTGGTTCTATAAGTACGTTAAGTTTGACTCATTCTCCTCCAGTGCCTGGTGAACCTGGACGTTTGGCCTTTAACGTCATCAGCCCGACTGTCACCCAGGTCAGTTGGGCAGAGCCCGCAGAGACAAACGGCAACATCACAGCTTACGAAGTCATCTACACACCCATCGATGATGACCTGAGTAAGGCACTGAGTCCCCCTTTTTCATTTTTTCATTTTTTTTCATTCTTGTTAGGATTAGCATTATGGAATTTCCATCATGTTCTATAACTTCTTTCTTTTCACAGAGCCGGTGGGTGCTGCCAAGAAAGTAAAGATCGACAACCCCAAGAAACGAATGCTGTTGATCGAGAACCTCCAGAACGCACAAACCTACCAGTACAAGGTCCGTGCCAAGAACAGCGTGGGCTGGGGTCCCTTCAAAGACGCTTCCATCAACCTGGCATCACAGCCTACCAGACCACTATCCAGTAAGTCGAGGGCGAACACATCTGCACACTGCATTACAGTGAGGTCTTGTTTCCCTGGGATGAGATTTAATTCTATCTCTTTTTGTCGCTAGTTCCCATTATTCCAGACATCCCTATTGTGGACGCAGAGGCTGGAGACGAGTATGATAGCTACCTGATGTACAGCAATGAGGTGCTGAAGTCCCCTGGAGGCTCCAAGACCCCCAGCGTCTCTGGTGATGGTGGGTACCCAGAGCAAAGGCCACAACCTACTCCTCTAACAGTGTAAACCCATTGTGCTGGTGTGTTATTGTGATGCATTTTAGGCTCTGTCAAGCTGCATGTGACCTGCAGGCTTCCAGACTGTGAGCTATTACTGTGATATGGATCCAATTATTTTACTTCACATCCTCAGCACTCTCAGGCCTCTTGCTTTTTACCTATACCATATGTGCTGAGGTGTCATCGCCCTATCAGGAGGAGGGGGAGTGGACATTGCTGTGAAATGTTTGTCCAATCTGAGTTGTTGGAGTAGTCATCCCACTCCCCCTGAGATGAAACTGAGAAGGCCTCATCTGTTCTCTACTGGCACCTTTTTTAACATTTCTGTATTTCTGTGTGAAAAGCCTACAGAGGCTGATATTCATATTCTTCCTCCATTTGACAAGCGTGACGTTAAGTAAGAGCTGGAAGAGTCAAGAAGCTCAAGAATGGCATCCTTCTCATGGCACTGCATTTTTTCATATTACTTCCATCTGGCAGGCAACGCCCCAACCAGGCAGCGGTGAAATCTGCTTCCAATCCATTTGTAGATATCTGCAGTAGAAGTGCTTTATGATCATAAACCTCAGTGCCTTCCCTCACTAAATCTGCTGTCACTCTCCTGCTATCTGCAGCCATGTTTGTGCTATTAGTTTTGTCTGAAAGACAAATGTGGATGTTGCTGCACTCCACCAAGCCCACTTGGATTTCTGTAATTCAAACAACATACATGTTTGCATACATTATGTGATCCCATGTCCCATGAATGTGTTACAGCTTTTATTTTTGATTAGTAATGTATCGTTAAAGAAAAAAACACTTGATACTTCTCCGCCTCCTTGCTTCTACCCTATGACCCCAAATACAAGGATGGAAATATGTCAAGTTGGTGGGGTCCAATCTAGATCTGCGTAAGGTGTCGTGGAAAAAGCAGGTGGACGTCATCAGCAGTCGCTACAGCACAGACACAGAGGCGAGTTCAGATGAGGCCCCCCGCCCCAGCTACGCCCAAACACCCCTGCCAGGTGAAGACCACTCCATCAGACCCACAGATAGCCAGACAGGGAGCGAGCATGTCAGCTGTTAGTGCACGGCCAGTCAATCGCCCAGCAAGTCAACAGATATTTCTCTCTGCCTTTGTGATTGATCTGCTCAGAAACATCATCGTTAGTCTAATCATTTAATTTTTCGGGCTTGCGTTCCTTGTCCCCTTGGCCCCCAGTTGGCACCTATCCCATCTATCCATCTGCCCAGACAGGAGCACTGGCATCAACTGTCCCACCTGCAGTTGATGATCGGGGGCAGACTTTTCCCGGTGCCTGTCTCTGTCTGTCCTCTCTCCATCCCACTGAGGAGGTAGTGATCTCGAGACAGCTTGTTTGGTGTGTAGGCTTAGTTGTGGCTGTAGGGAGATAATGGGTTCTTGTCTTTACTACAGTTTCATCTCTGCAGGGCAGTATCAGTAACGTCGCCTACAAGTGAAGCAGTATTTGATTTGATCTCCCGATACATTTGATCAATGGAGTGTTTAACAAGCAGGAGATAAGTTATCCACCCTCCAAAGTAGTAGCAGCAGCAGTTTTCATATGAAAGAGAAGACATATTTATGTCACCACCTACAGGCAAAAGAGCAACACTGCAGTTTTCATTGAATAACTATCACATCAATTGACATGAAATCGAGTCAAGACATTCATGGCACCCAGAGGCTGAATCCTTATGACTCTGTTAATTCCCACATTTTTTACTGAAGCTTTCAAGGATGTCCTCACAATTGAGTCTGGACTTTCACACATGAAAAACACAGCAAGAGATTTTCCGCTCAGAAGCGTTCATGTGTTTTCATTTGCACTCTCAAAGTAGACTTGAGGTCAGGAGATTATCCGAAGTTCAGTGTGTGTCTGAAGCAGCTTTTAGTGTCACCAGCCAGCCAAATTATCCTGAATTCTTTGCCTTTCAATGAGGTACAGCCAGATGTGGATAACTGCACTTTTTGTTCAGTAATAATTAGACATTTTAACACACTAACATTCTAGACTAACACAAGACAGGACAGGAGACAAAATATCAGCTCATTAAAATAAAACCTAAAAATAGAAACTTAACTGAATTACATTTCATCCTGTGGTGGTAAAATGTGTTGGTAAAACTACAAATAGTGTTTGATAAGGTATCAATCAATTCAAATATTTTTTTCCTTTTGACATATTAATTAATTAACCAATAAAGATGCTATTCATCAATTCATAAAAAAACAGAACGCAGCTACACAAACAAAAACTGCAGCAGTAACTGTTATTGCCTGTAGATGGTGCACTACTGTTTTTGGCACAAGTCACACTAAAGCTACACAAGTCACACTAAAGCTACAGCACATATGGTATAGGTCACAGGTCTGCTGCTTCCGCTCTATAGGCCAGTTGAGCCTGGTTTTGGGTGCTTCACATCATCACTGGGTTGTTCCAGTCAGAACGTCAGAATGCTAACTGCTGAATTTCCCAGCATCTGTCTGATGACTGTTATCATGTTTCACAGATTTCATGATGAACGGGAAATGGGAACAGAACTTCCATTTCCCGGGGGGATCAGTGACACGCAACCTGTCAACATCATCCTCTCCTATGTCCACCCTGAGCTCAAACTACAGAGGAGGAGGCAGCTCCTTCACCACAGAGACATCCACCACCTACATGTCCGGACCAGGTGAGGTGGATGCCGGATTCAATGTTAAGAATTTGGTAAAAACACACGTTTTTTTATGCATAATCTTTCTCTGGTGTTGAAGGAGGCTCTCGCAGGACAGATATGATTGGAGGTGGAGTACATTCATCGGAAGTCATCATGAGGAAGCGCTCGGAGAACAGGGCTTACACAGAAGAGAACATCCGGGACTCAATTGTCATGGGAGATTTGTCAAGCAAGTTTTCAGAACTGGGTAAGCTTTAGATGTCAGCAGTGGTAACAGAAGTACATTTAGAGGAATTAGCTGTTGACTGTCTGGTCTAAGAAAGGTTTTACTTTGTAATACAATGATGATAATGCCTTAGCAGGTAAACTGCAAGTGCATGAGGCTGATAGCTTGGACATCTGTTAGCAGGGTTGGGGCTATTGGCTGCACAGCAGGCTTATACATACAGACTTTGCAGGAGCTATGCTGACTATCGCTGTTTCTCCCTCCCTCCCCTTGTCTCATCTTTGACCTCTGACCTCTTTTTGACTTCACTCTCCACCTTCCCTTCTCCCTGTCCTACTGTGCTACTTCTATCCTTCTCTTTGCTCTCTTTCTCTTCTTTATCATCCGGCCTCCTCCTCTTCCTCCTGCATTTCCCCTCCTGCTCAATGCGCCATCAGGTGGTTTCGGCTACACTGGGATGCAGAGCAGCTCTCAGAGCCAGTTCAGCTACAACCTGCCTCAGGGTTCCAGGGCCAGGACCCAGTCTTCAGACGTCAACGAAGCCTTATATAGTCTGGACAGGGTGCTCCAGGGTAAGTCTGCAGCATACAGGCATGAAAGCACTGTAGGTGTTGCTGGGTGTGATGCGTTAATCTCTCCTCATCAGTCATCTTCATTCCTGCTTCTCTGAAACTTTGTTGCCCTCTTGGACCTGGTTAGACCTGCGGTTTTATACAAACCATTATGTTTTAAGTTACATAAAAAACTAAAACTGAACCCCAACCTGACTGAGAACATTCCCTACGACATCTTTTCAAAGCATATGTTAGTTATGGACTTAAATAACAGTCTATAAGGCCATAATAAACAAGAAATTAAAAATGTCTGAACAAGTTCTTTCATTTACAATCCAAATCAGTTAAAATAAATGGCTAAATACTAAGTCTGTTCTTCTCTGTCTTTTTTACCCCTTACAATCTCGGGTTAAATGTTAACAGAGAATCACCACATATTCACAGTGATCATATCCAATGGTAATCTTACTCCTGTCTCTCTCTGGCATCTATCAGATGCACGACTTTCTCCTGGGGTCCCAGACACCCCCAGCAGACTGGTGTTTTCCGCACTGGGTCCCACTGCCCTCAAGGTCAGCTGGCAGGAGCCCCGATGTGAGAAAAACATCCTTGGCTACTGTGTCCTCTACCAGCAGCTCAATGGAGGTAAGTAATAATTTAAAAAGTCGGACAAGGACAATCTATTGATAAAAAAACACTTTGCTGTGACAGTGGTGCATGTACTGGGTATTGGAGGCAGTTTATCAATGTTTTCTTTAGTTTGGGTTTGTTGCATTCATTCACTTTTCAGTTTTTATTGTTAATGCTAAAAAAAACCTGTGTCCTCTTCTTCAGGTGATCAAAAGCAAATTATGACAAACCCAGCAGAGAACTCTGTGATCATCCAGGACCTGCTGCCCAACTACTCCTATCTATTTAAGGTGAAGGCTAAGAGCCAGGAGGGCTGGGGCCCAGAAAGAGAAGGAGTCATCACCATTGAATCTGCAGTCGATCCCAAGAGTCCTCTCAGCCCAATGCCAGGTACTGATTCTGTTCAACTTTGTGTCACTGCAACAATGATTATGTCTGTATGTGATTACTGACGTCTTCTTTAACTGCAGGCTCACCATTCACTCTGAGTACTCCCAGTGCTCCAGGCCCCCTGGTTTTCACTGCTCTGAGCCCCGATTCGCTGCAGCTCAGCTGGGAGAAGCCTCGAAAACCCAACGGAGACATCTTGGGCTACGTGGTGACCTGCGAAGAGCTGCATGGTGGAAGTGAGAATCAATTTGCAATACAAATTTAACTTTTTTAGGTTTTGAAAGTGTGTGCTTTCCTCACCTCTATTTCTTGTTTTCTCCAGGTGACACACGTTCCTTCCAGGTGAATGGAGACAGCACCGAGACCAGTCTCACTGTTCCCAACCTGACTGAGAACGTTCCCTACAAGTTCAAAGTTCAGGCTCGAACCACACAGGGCTTCGGTCCAGAGAGGGAGGGCATCATCACCATCGAATCTGAAGATGAAGGTGAGATTAATTTTACTGACAAATCTTTTAAATGAATGAAAATAAATGACTGTATCTTTCATGGCAGCCAGTAATATGACAGTGGGGATAGATTTAAAACCACCCTGTTGATTTTTGGTCCAGAGAGGATTCTAGAGTAAAGAATGTGTGGTGATGAAAATAGAAATTATTCACCTTCTCAGTATTAGAGGAAATTTTAGCCTGATGCTGTAATTATAGAAAAAGTTAACTTCTGGGTTCCACAAATCCAACAAAAATCATAATATATTCAAGGCACATTACATAGTAAGGTTGAGACCTTAAAGATTGTAGTGAAACCCAACAGTTCCCACAATGAGCAGCACTTGATACATGTGGAGAGAAATTAACTAAATTAAATTAAAGTATGAGAACTCGCTGACGCTAATGTGTTTACTTCCTTCCTCACTTTCTGTAGGTGCACTGTCTCAGTACAATAACCAGTCACTGATGAGTAGGGAGGTTTTCCAATTGCCAACAGAAATCAGCACACGGACAGACATCTCACACACCATGCTCAATGACCCCTACTTCTCAGGTACAAATAAGCCTCCAGTTTCGTTTATGTTCTTCCTATTGATGAGATCCATTCACAGACTCATGTTCACTGCTTTCTTCTCTAACAGAGGGGATGATGATGACCACACAGCACTCGGAGACCAGCGGCATGGTGACTCGTCAGATCACCAAGGAGGTGGTCCAGAGGGGCATCATAGGAGGAACAACTGTCACAAAGAAGATGTTTTATGAATCATAAGATTCTACTTAACTGTACCCAAGTTCACACCCAAAGGTCCCAACGGGAATCTCAGGGCGTTTTCACACCTGAAAGTCTGAATCAAGCGTCATGTTTTTGTTACTTTGTACAGTTTATATTAGATCCATTTAGTCTTGGTTTCACATTGTAGGCTAGCAAGACCACTAAAGACTTTTGTATGACATGCAAACGTCCTGTCGTCATCACCTAAGTGGGCTGTTTACTTGACAATGATTGGTTTGTAGTCGGACGTGCATCTGATGTTGCTGTGTTGTCAGTTCGGCAGGTAGCAGTCTTTCTATTTAAATGGACAAAGTAAATAAACCAGTTAATTTTGTTACCACCAATAATATTATATTGGTATTTCTACCAGCATCACCAACTTGAGGTTTAGTACTTGACACTACTTTGAATGCGCCAAATGAAAGTCGTCATTGTTCAAACATTATATCATCAGAGGGAAAACTGCGAGCAATCCTGCGAGCTGCTTTGACTCTCTTATTCTTTTATTTAATCTTCTTTCAACTTCATGCCATAGTCTTAACAAGTCCGAAAGTCTTAACAACCCAAAAAAGTGTTTTCAAACTGCAACTGGTCAGAACCATGGTTCAGTTTGTTCTGGACTGAGAAGGCCTCTTTTGAACTAAATCTCAGTCTGCAGATCTAGACCTTGGTCTGAGGCAAGTTATTTTCAGCCCTGTCTATTATTTTGGTTCTTGTTTTGGATTGTAGCCTAAACTGAAAAGGGGTGGCATGGTGGTTGTCGGCCAGGATCTTTCTGTGTGGTGTTTGCATGTTATCCCCAAGTTTACGTGGGTTTTCTCCTACAGTCAGAATACATGCAAAGACATGCAGATTGGGGGTAGGTTGATTGGAGACTTTAAATTGACCATAGGTGTGAATATGAGTGTGAGTGATTGTTTGTCTCTGTGTGTTGGCGACTCATCCAGGGTGAACCACACCTCAACTGCGATTGTCTCCATCTCACCCCTTGACCCTCAAAAGGATATGCGGTACAGATGGACTAAAGTCCGGCCTAAACAAGTAGATGTGAAAGCACCTTGAGATTCTCTCTCACACAATCAGTTATATTTTGGGTGTGGGTGTGAGATTCTGCGACCAAAAAAAACTAAAGTCGAGTGATAGTGTAAATAAAAGGAGAGGAGGCTGTTGTGTTCTTCTGTCATGTCTGTTACGCACTGGGACGCTGTTTCCCTTCATTGTAACATTTCTACAACTATCAGTGTTGCACCTGAGACTGTTTCATCCCACGTTTTCTTTTCAAGAGGAGAATCCTTCTGTGTTAGACTGCCCTCCTTCTGTCAGTTCAGATCTGCCAACACACACTGGGGCTTTACACAGCCCAGCACAGGTCAGTAATCTGACTGCGGTTCAGTAATCCAAAGTGACCCTTCTCCACTTGTCCCCTGTCCCCCCATCCGTCTGTAAGAAACGCAACGTGTTCGATAAACTCACCAAATCTTCAAACCATGTTTAGTCTGAAAGCGTTCTGATCTGCAGGAAGGTTTGGCTTCGTTTTTGTGGCGGATGCTTTACACATTTCATTTTCATCTGTCCTGAGGGGTGGAGGGCACAGAGGTGGTGTGTTTGGGATTCTGTTCATAGATTTGTATGATATTAAAATGCAATAAAGCTTTCTTCAAGCATATTTCATACTAAAGATTTTTATCTAAGCAGACTGTCTTAAATGAATTAAATGCCAAATATAGAAAGATTTGATACACTTATTTCCTACTGTCAAGCTAAGGGCATGATTATGATCTCAAAACTCTATTTGATATAATATGCTTTTGCTTTTGTATTTCAGATGTTTTCTTTTTCAAAATGTTTTATCCAGTTGCTGTGTCTACTGTTGTATTTTGCATTTTGAGTGGATTAACATTTCAGTGATAGGTTGAAATTTTTAGAGGAACGGTATGTAAAGACAGAAAGATTGTATTTCCTTCTATGCATGTCCTACTGTGTTTTGGGCTTGAATTTGGACGAAAATGCTTTTGTAAAACATTTTGAGGAGGATTTTTCAGAAATAAAGATGCAGATAAGTGAATTTCACCAAAAACATGCTTTTTGTACTTTTGATCAACTTGTATCATTTACTCTTAAAGGTTCAGTGTGTAGAATTTAGTGACATCTAGTGGTGAAGCTGCATGTTGCAGCGGAATACCCCTTACCTCAGCCTCCTTCAAAACATGACAGAGAACCTGAGGAAGCATTCAGTTGTCCTCTCAAAAAGTGTTTTGTTTTTCCAGTTTGGGCTACTGTAAAAAACATGGCGGCCTCCGTAGAGAGAACCTGCTCCCTGTGTAATTATAAAGTATTTACATATAAAGGGCCATCACTAGGATTATTTTATTTTCAATTTCTGCCAATAGATCCCTTTCACCTAAATTTTGCACACTGGACCTTTAAGTAGCTGATTTAACCTTTTTGCATTGTGTCTTTTCTCTTATTTAATGCAGTGCTGTTTCACTTCAAGATTTGTAATTAAAATATTTATGAATATCTAAATGATGTTTGAAGACAAGAAGGAGCATTTACAGTTCATTTATTCAGATGTTTATGAGGGGCAAAAAACATCTTTACATATTTCACACATAAACAAAAGCACAGCTGCAAAAACAAACTCATGCCTGACAAATAGGAAGCTTAAAAACCAAGAAGTGAGAATTATCTCTCGACATGCATCTCCACTTTATGTTCCTGCATGTGTTGGCATCAGCTGCACTGAATCGCTTTCAAATCTTATTTACCAGTGAAAAAATGTTTTTACAGCATTGAAATAGTCTTTACATTACAAATAGTCAAATACTGTATATAGCTGCTTTCAGACATGCACTGAACTCTGATTTTTGTCAGAGTCAGAGGCTCCTGAATTCCTGCAGTTTCACCCACCAACCCCCCCCAAGTAAAATCTCTGGAGAATGGAAGGATGTGCCCATGTGAGAGGAGCAGGAGATCCTGGAGGAGGAGAATTCACCACAAGGGAGTAGGTGTGTTGGAACATGCGAAAAATGCGATAATGATAAAAAGAAAACAAACATCTCAGGCCAAAAAAGTGGTGCCACATACGTAGGAGACACCGTCGAAGATGTCAAGAGAGCTTTTGGTGATAAGGATCGACACCGGTGTCGATGTGCTGTCAGTCCCCCCTCTTCCTGCTGCACCACCTCCCACCTGAACGCTTTCCAATTCTGCACACATTGTCCAGAGTTCATATCTGACGACGCTGTCTCCATGAAGGCAGAGGAACAGAACACACGTGATGCAGAATAATGGTTCTTGTTCCTGTTTTCACAAAGCAGCCCGCAGAGACACGTTTTGGTCTAAAACCAGCACACAAGATTGAAATCGACTAAATAACTGAAAGCACAGACTCTGTGGGCTGCTGAGGATCAGGACAGAGAAGTGGTGGATGTTTGATTCAATTCCAGAGGCAGGGCCCGGGGCAGAGGCACCGCTGTCTGACATCTGCAGGCCTGATCACCAGGTCGTTCACCACCTCCACAGTCCCGAAAACCGGGTACAGTTCCTCTGTGAACTTCTCGTTGAAGGTGTACAGGTGCGAGCGCTTCACCACGTCATAGAAGGACAGCTGGCCTTGCTCATAGTCCAGGTACACCCCGACTTTCCTGGGCACCAAGCTCTGCGGCAGCGAGGTGGCGGGCACCGTCAAGGCTTTCAGATCCGAGCCCCTCTCCAGCCGCAGGGTCAGGTAGCCCGTTACCGTGTTGAGGGAGCGGAAGCCCTGCCTCATGGCGGACGCCTTGGCAACTCCCAGCCGCCAGTCCCGCTCACCCACCTCCACCTCCCAGTAGTGGCGTCCGGAGGCGTAGCCCTCCTGGCCTGTTGCACACCACCAGCCGTTGAAGCGGCGCCTGCACCGCGGGGCGTCGCGGCGCTCCAGGCCACAGCGCATGCGTTTTTCATCACTGGAAATGATAAGGTCTGGGTTGGCGGAGTCCGAGTCCAAAGTGACTTCCTCTGTGCCGATTACAGAAAGATAATACACATATCGGTCAGATATTAGAGTTTGATGACGGAGGGTAGATTGTTTTGTTTTTTTCAATACATGCAGCTTTACTGCTTCCAATTTATGATCCTACAATTAAAATAACAAATTACACCAAAAAATGTTATCAAACTAAAAGGATATTATTTAGATTTCATACCTGCTGCATCGCAAATCCAATTCCACACTGGAGGAAAAAAGAAATGTTTAAAGATACTCTAATCAATATCTTTATATCTACATCTTTATATCTTATACATTTATATACATACAGATCAAATGACTGTGCAATATGAAAGAGGTAACTTATGGTGACGACCCCAGAGAGAATCATAACCTGACTCAGCAGTTCTTTTTTGTCTGTATCACATAAGAGTTACATGTTGTGACGACGTATACTGTGATTTACTCTAGATTTGAAATCATCTCCAGTCAACCAATTAATCAAGAATGAAAACAGCATTGAGGATTTTCACTCACCGCTGTGGGGGATGTAGCTGACGGCGTCTGAAAGGAGAAAGTGATCATTCAAGTGATTCAGTCATCAATCTTATCCTTCAACGTGCTCTGGCACGGCCTCTTTAATCATGTATCAATACTGATTAGTTTCAATGAAAGTGATTCATTAAGTGTCACTCCTGGTAAAACCACTCATTCAGGTTATAGGGCAATTCTACTGCATTGTAATCAGTAACAATTCATACATGAGGTTTGAATGAATGGATTTCTTATCATTAGATTGTTTTTAAGGTGGAGTTTATTACTATAACACTTTCATTATCCGTCATAAATCCACTCACCAGCACTCTGGCTCCTCTGCTTCCTCACCAGCCACTGCTTAGTCACATCCTCCTACACACACACACACACACACACACACACACACACACACACACACACACAGGAGTTGAACAACACGTGCAGGTTATGTATCTTACATACCTCATACATACTGTCATTGTTAACGACCTGAACCAGAAAGCCAAAGCACTCGATTCCTCATGGCACAAAATAAATATACAGCACGATCTAATCAGGGGAAATACTGAGACAGACATTCACACCTTCACAGGGCTGTCGGCGTTCAGCACGGACAGCATGACCAGCTCCATGGCGGGGAGCAGGTTGGGGAGGCGGCCCCTCTTCCACTGGAACTCCAGGTCGTCGAGCATCATGAGCACCGGCTCGCCTGGCCAGACGGTGGGCTAGACGGTAGACGTTGCAGAGGATGAGCGTTAATCAAGGTTCAGGTTGTTCATTACCATCTCATTTTCACTATCTGACCTTTACAGATAGACAGACCCACCCCCAACAGATTAGTGCAGTATACCGCATAGCAGATACAGATAATTTGTACAATAGATGATGGCCCTTTAATAATTCTTCCCAACGTGTTTATACGATAGAATCTTAATCATGGGAATAACCAGGATTCTTTCAGTTTTTCAATATGAGTCTTGGGGCCATGATAAGACCAACTTTTAAAATACTGAATTTGCTCTTTGGTGTATTAGGTATCAGTGCTCTGTCACCAAGGAGATAAAATCGTGGGTTGATGGTAGAGCTGAGCTGAGCCAATTCCCCAATATTTTAGATATTTAACACCAGAATGGGTAAACCAGGGACCACTCCCAGATCATGTGCAAATATGTACCCTGCTTATTAGTACACTTCAGATTGTGAATCTCCTTAACTAATGCTTTGGATTAAGTACATACTTAGGAGACTGTTAAATTATTCCTGCATGAGCGAGTACAGTTTCCATTGACATCTGGGTATGTGTGTATAATAATGCGTGCAACATCAGAAATCACTCGACTATAGATAGTCCCAAGGATTATCCTCAGTGACAAGTGTCCAGAATATGGGGGCAGATCTAGTAATTTTTTCCACTTTCTTTAACATTGTGAGATATGGCGTTTTCCACATTTAAATTTATTTCTGAGTGTGTGCAATTTGGTGCAGATCCAAATAAAAATGCAGACCACGTGAATTTAAATGTTGTTTCATAAGGAAACTGTTGGCCTCGGTCAGACACTGCTCATCTTGCTTGTCCGACGCCAGGATATTACAGGTATGACGGGATGACTGTCAACGGCTTAATCATCTTAATCAGATGCAAGGAGGAAACTGGGTCAGACTTTAATCACCAACCAGCCACCCAGTTAATTGGCACACATTATCCCCAGCATCCAACATTGTATTGTCACCTGAGGCCTGCTTTTAATCCCCCTTGTCCAGTCCATGATGACTCTTTTGTGGGGCCCCATGTCACACTCCCCTCCGGCCTCCAGCATGCAGAGGAGGTGACCCTTCCAGTCTTTCTTCTCTGGCTTTTCACACTGGTAGTCCGACAGGATGATCCTCGGCTGAACCAGAAAAGCAGACATTTAAGCAGAAGCTGACAAACATAGTTATTAAAGTGATTTTGGATAGAAAACACATGTGGTTTGTACCTGCACTGTCTTTTCTAAAAGAGTGGACCATTCCACGATAAAATCCCGACACATGCTGGCTTGCCAGATGTCCTCACTGGTCCAGATGTGGCTGAGGATGTTTGACCTCTGGGATAAAAACAGATACAGGTGAGAGCCTGTGATTTTGTGTGACAGCAAGTAAATGAAGAGAGGATGAAAAGAGCTTACCTGGCAAATTTTATTGAGCTCTCGAGCCAATTCCATAATAAACAACTGACTTTCCACCGGCGGCTCCTTCTTCTCAAGTTTGACTCTCTTACGGGACTCCTGGGGCAGAGAGACGGAATAATGTATTTCGGAAAGAGAGTTGTAGAACTGCAGCACTTGCAGCAAATACAGTTGTGTAGCCGTACCTTGAGTCGGATTTTGAGCTTTTTGGCCGGCTCAATAAGGAACTGCAGGCAGTCCTTCATCATGCTGGCAGCTGGGGAGCGAGGCCGATGCCCTGTGGGATGATAATAAAAAGGCTTTAGTACGCTGGCACTGGCTCTGTGAGGTGCTGGGGCAGAGCTGCAGCTGACTGGGCTCCTGCCGCCCACGCAAATCGATGAGAGAGCAGAAATCGGTCATTTATGAGCGACGGCAAAAAAATTTATGCGTGCGTAGAAAGAGAGCAAAGCACTGCAGAACTTCCCTCATCACAGCGCTGCACCTGAAGTCCTCAGAGGAGCTCATTATCCCACATACCCACACATACATAGACTGTAGAGAGATGAGTGAAGAGAGACCACCCACGCACAACCCAAAAAGTGATCATCAAGCAGAGAAACAAAGCAGAACCAGGCAAAAAAAAATATTGCACAGTAACAGGATTTCCTGACGTGTGTGGGACGATGCGTCTTGATCATGGCCTTGAAATTGGAAATGTATTCCCCCGAGATGTCAAACAGCATCAGCACAGAGCACTTTTAAAACACAGTGGAGGTGTGTGTGTGTGTGTGTGTGTGTGTGTGTGTGTGCGGGGGAGAGTTCTTGGACCAGTGTGCTGTTGATTCAGCATTCCGCCCCTGCACGCCACATTGAGGCTCTGAGGGGATTTGCTGTGTTTCTCTGTGATGTAGGGGGGTGGCAGCTGAGCCAAAAGGATGCTGGTATTGACTTCCCAAGGACTGAAGAGAAACTGGTAAAAAAAAAATGCATCAACCATAAAGTTTACCCCGTCGGTGAGAGGAAACTATAAAATTCATTATTTATTGTATCAGCATTTTTTCTTGGACTCTCTCTATGTCAGCGATGCTTGACTTTATACTAACTGTTTTTTAAAACATAGGACAAGTATCCATTGTACGTTTTAAGGTCTTCCTCCACACTTGATTATAAAATTGCCAATGTAAACGACCATCAGCAGATTTCAAGGACATTCAATCAGTTTTGTACCTTTGCATTATTTGGTTTTTGGACCTTGCTGCTAAGGTTGCCCCACTACAGGCCGATCAAACCTGGGTGGGTGTCCCTAAAATCTTGGGTTCGGTTAGGGTCTTTCCTCCAGATACTTTAACTGCAAGGGTTCTGCAGTCTGAGTTCTCTTAGAGTCAAATATATACGTCAGAAGAAATGTCCAAAAGGGTCCTTGTCAACAACAGCCCCTGGACACTGAGCCTCTTCACTAATTAACCAGAACCGAGTGGTTACATTTGAACACATTCAAGGGGAGCTACACCACCCCTGCGTGACTTCTCTGCTGGATGTGTGGGTACACATTCACTGCTGGCTGCGTGGAGGGTTTATTTTTGCCAGCGGAGGCAGAGGAGCTGGAAGATTAGTGGAAATCCAGGATTACCACCAGGGCCATTTCTGTACGTACACAGGTAGTGCCTTTCTATATCAGGAGTGAGTGACCAAACACATAATCCTGGCACACGTTAGACACAGCAACACAAACAGAGGTGTGCTCTTTTCATACTTGCATGAAGCCACGTTGAGATGCATCGATACGCTGCTGAGGTTCATTCTCTAAAGTGTGAAAAAGTGATATTTTGAAGGTTTTAGATCCACAACTGGAATTAACCCAAAGCCTTGTTTTATTTGGAAAGAGACAAATCATTGCATTTAATTTGCCCTTTGCAGCAGCGCAATTAATTACCTCTGTAGAAACCACACGGATGTTTTACAGTCACTATTATATTACGATATTGAAATCAACTCTGACCTTGTTATCGGTGAATCTTCCTTCCCGCAGACAAACTTTGCGCAGCTCCTCCGCGATGTTGTTATCGATCGTTGCAGTTGTTCCAGGAGCTGGTTGATCAGAGCTGGTTGATCAGAGCTGCTCCATCCTCGTGAGGCTGCTCCTCTTCATCACAGCTCAACTGCGGCAGCACGCTGCGCGCGCTCTTATCTCCGCCGCCCATGCTGCAGGGTGACAGGGGATCCGCCAGAGGTCGCTATTGCTTCCCTGGAAGCTACGAGATTGACACTGAGAATTCTGTTATCTTTGAATATTTATGGTTAATTTGACCAACCTATAACAATTATTATTATTATTATTATTATTAACCAGTCAAAATTATTTGTATAGACCATATTCACGTATCACAGTTTGTCTCATAGGGCTTAAAGATACAGTCTGTAGAATTTAGTGATATCTATCTAAAAAATACAATTCATAGAATTTATATGAAATATCTAAATTATTTTCATATGACATTGATATACCAAGACCACATAACACATATAAATGACATATATATCATATATATGCAAATATGGAATGTGCATGTATTTGCAATTTGTATATTGCACATTCATACAAATACATATATGTCAGTATGCAGAATACATATATAAATATAATATTTTTAGATACGTGTGACATCTCTGTCAACGAATGAAATTGTTCCTATGTCTAATATATATTTACCAATAAGCCTATATATTTTTAATTCTTATGGACAATGAAATGTCAGAAGGTGGACAGCAGATGTCGCTACAGTCAATAAACACCATACGTCTTTCTTAGCCTCTCTACCCTGTGGGTCCAATTACGTGTGTTTGCGTGTGCGTGTGGATACAGTGGAATGAGAAGGTGTGTCTCGGCGTGCGTGCGTGCGTGAGTGTGCGTGTGTGAGGTAGGCGACACGGAAGTGCGATGACAGCGCGTGCGGCCGCGCTGAGGTGTCACGAGCGTCCCCAGCATCAGATGAGATCACAGCTGCTCAGACGACATGGCCCCCAGAGACCCTCTGCTGTCCTCTCTGAAAGGTAACCACGTCAGCTCTTCACATTGCTGCATCGTAACGAGCTCGGCCTCGATGCTCTGTTTGTTATTCATGGGAAACATTATCTTAGAAAACCCCTCCAGGGACCATCTGTCGTGTGCGGCTCAGTGTGGATGTGTGAAATGGGGCTGATTGCGTCTGAAAAACGTTTGTTCCACTCAGTGTGTGTCCTGAACCTGCAGTCACACGGAGACACGGTGACGGACACCAGCCCTCACCTCGCCTCCTGCTGCGAGCTCCTTGAACTGGTCCTGAGGAAGGGGCTCCAACGTCAGTAGGAATCGTACCACACCATTACACCAGCACATGTTGAAGTGCAACACAGCTACCAGTGTATATATGTATACAGAAAATATATATTGGGTTTATGCATCAAGGGATTGTGATGAAATGTGTTCAGGGTGTGTTTGAATTGTTTTATTTGCACCAGAGCCAGTTCTCAGTCTGGTCCACAGAGACTACTGGCAGTGTTTCGAACAGCTTCCCCACCAAGACGCCTGTGGCAGGTAACATCACCATCCTGCTAACATCGACTCATTCAGAATAAATATTCAACAGCATTGTGATTCCTCTGCTGGAACCTTGGGCGGGTGACACCTGAGTATTAGGACCACTTAAAGGGATAGTTCACCCAATCATTTAAATTGATCTACTCCCCACTTTGTCATTGGAGGAGTGGGTGAAGTGTTCGAGTCCCCAAAACACTTCTGGAGTTTCAGGGGTAATCTGTCTTGCAGCCAAATCCAATACAATTGAAGTGAATGGTGAAAAAACAACAGAGAAAAACATAACAAGCCTCCATATGTCATCCAAGTGTCTGTAAGTCTCACATTCCACTTGAACCTGCATCATTTACAGTGTGTTTAGCCTAAATGTCCTCTGATAGCCTCCTCCTAGTTACTGCTAGAAGTTATTTAACTAGGAGGACGATAACAGTGGACACTTAGTGACACCACAGGAGGCAGTTTATGTTTTCTTGAAGCTTGAAGAAGTGGTTGCCATTTAGTTCAATTGTATTGAGAAAAATGTTTTAATATTACGAGAATAAAAGTCATAATGTTATGAGAAAAATAATGATACATTTACAAGATTAAAGTTGTAACATTATGAGAAAAAAGTTGTAAATTTATGAGAATCAAGAAGAAAAATCTTAACAAGAATAAAGACAAAAATCTTAAATATAAGAGAATAAAGAAATAAAGAACCACTGACTTGGAGTTAACTGTCTCTTTTGTGGAGGAGAAATATTATTTTTTATATTATTTAAAAAAATGTTTTTTTATTTTTATATTTACTTTTTTCTTGTTAAATAACGACTTTAACTTGCAATATTACGACTATTCTCATAACTTTACATCTTTATTCTTAAAATCTTTGATATATGTTCCCTTTAAGTGGTGCTGTACAATACCAATATTAGTAAAACAATTCTGATATAGCATAACAAAGAATTGCCAGTGATTCCTCAGATGTCGTTATGAAACCCTTATGACAAATACATGCAATTCAGACTGATATTTAATATTTTATTTGTCGATCAATATATGGGTTAGGCTTTAAGCTCTACACTATAATAGACATTGCTCTCATGAGAATAGCACTACATCAAACTGTGTTAATACCTGATGTCTCCGCTGTGTGTGTGTGTGTGTGTGTGCAGGCTGTCTGCTCTGTCCTTGGCAGTGGAACAGACCAGAGTTTGCAGGAAGCTCCTCTCTGCTCAGGGCCGGGGCCGCTACCTGCTCCGCCTGGCCCTCAGCCGCAAGGCCCTGCCACAGTTCATCACACACCTGCTGCACACGCCCAGAGTCCTAGAGGTCAGACGTGTGGGCCAGATGCTGCATTATATTTAGAGATTGATGGTGTTTTTCTGGGGCTGACTTGGTAAGGTGTCCACATGTCCAGGAAAATGATCTGCCTCTGTCTCTCTCTCTCCTCCAGTGGTACAGCCCGGCTTTATCAATTCTCAGGAATGAGGAATTTGTGGGTGAGGTTTTTTTTTTTTACTCGATCTGATTTGTTTTTGCTTAAAACTATGTCTCAAGCAAAGCTGAGGAAGTTCTTGTCATCACTGCCATTTGGCATCAGCCTTTAAAAGAGGCCCATTCTCCTTCTTACAGAGCCATTCATGTCCCTGCTGCTCGTCCTCTCTCACATGAACTTTCAACTGGACATGGAGGTCAGAGAAACCAGATCCCCCCCCCCCCCCAATTAGAACTTTCACTACTTTAATGCCAAACAGGGGATTTTGTGAAAGTAACTATTCTTTCAAATCACCTTGAAATCTAACAACTCTTCGTTAACGATCACCTCCGGTCTTCTTCATGCAGAATTGCAGTTTTCTGGATGAGACCTGTCTCCTACCGGTAAGAATCAATGACGACCCAAAAAGTGCATTCCCTGCTAAAAATACAGTGTGAATAGTGAGTGGCTGAAAATGCTTTGCTGTATCATTTCAAATGGAGAATATCCGTTGTTAAATGTGTCATTGTGAAAACAAAGTTTTTTTATTGTGTGTGAAGTGAAAGATGTTGGAGATAGAAGAGAAGAAATACAAAACTTTGTTAAAAAGCACAGTAGATGAAAGTACAGTGCCTTCTCCTCCCTTCCGATCTGTGTAAATGCAGAGTCGAACAAAACATTAGCTAATTAACGTAGCCCAACAATATTCGCTCCGCGTTTGTGTATTCATGCCCCAAGAGCCTCAAATACACTGCAATTATTCCAAATAATATAAGATATCAAAAAAATGTAGATACAAATAAAAACCTAAGACCTTCTCCATTCATTTGACTGACAGAAATGTTCCAGTGGTTGAAAAATAAAAAATAATAGCAGGAATTATCCGGGAGGATGTTTTTGATACATGTATGATTGAAATCGCGCCAGATCACACAATTGTTTCGTAATAAATCCAGAAGTCAGTGCTACATTACAGTGATATCATTCTGGAGTCAGTGGCCATGGTAACCTTAATATCCATGGGAAATTCACTGGAGTGAGACAACATACTTTGTCCTCAGCAGAATGTGGGGGACTGCCTGATCATTGTGTACTGTATGTTTGTTTAGGTGTGTGAAATATACGAAGTAGTGCCCTGTCGGGAAGTCGGGCTGGTGTTGAGGTTTGTATCTTCCGACCTACAAAAACATATTTTCCCCTGTGTATGTCCACTCTAATAAACATCTGTCCAGGCTGTTGCATCATGTCCCTCTGTCCACGTCTCAGGTATCTCAGCAGGCGCGTCTTTGTCCTCGACTTGGTGCCGGGGAGTCAGGCTCACGTGGACAAAATCGTCTGTCCCGGTGACATCATTGATGACATCAACGGGACCTCACTGAGGAATTCCAAGTGTGGACAGGTCAGTGTCACGTTTTCTCTTCATGTCAGTGTTTTGTTTTTTACAGTAGACATTTACACTCGTCCTAGTTGCTAATAACATCAACATTGTTTCTGTTGTCATGATTATGTGACGATGAAGCAGAATGCACAGCACCATGACCGTGAATACGATTTTTCATCGTTTACGTCTGAGCCTTTTCTACTGTGACCAGTTTAAATGTCTGCTGCAAACTTTTGGCTTTGATCACATTTTGTTTTAAGCTGCTCCACAACTACCACAAAACTCAAAACCGTCTGTAGACTGTTTTCGCTCTTGCAATATAATATAATATAATATAATAATCTTGCAAATTGAGTAAATATCTCTTTAATAATCTCTTTTTAATAATGCAGGTATTTGGTTGCTATCATTATTATTATCATAAACCACATAAATACAAAACTCACTTGGACATTGGACTCTTTGGATTTTGATATTGTTCCCTGCCTATAAGATTCCTTTTTTGATTTTGAGTTAAAACTTTGTACACTTCACTTTTTTAGGAGAAATAGCCAAAGCTAAAAATATGTTTCCCTGATTCTCCTGTTCGATTTGTGGCACCACTAACACTTCTTTATTTATACATGTAGTTTGGTGAAAAGCCAAATCATAATGTGTTGGACAAACCCTACAATTGTTTGCATGCTTTAAAAAAACAAAACCTGCTACCTTCTGAATTGTGTTTACATGCCCTGCCAAGTTATTACAAGATGTTTGTCATATGAATCATTTCTTCACGATTTCCCAGGCAGGTGTGGTTCTGTCTCGACTGAGGGGCTGCCCCCTCACCATCCGTATCCTGCGATGGAGGGCCCATGACGGAACAGTGTACCGGCCTCTCATCAAACTCCTGCGGACCCTGAGGATGGAAAACCCCATGCTGCAGCTCGATCCCGCTCCTTCCGCACAGTCCACCTCCCAGGACCAGAGGCCTCCCCCGACACAGTGTCTCAAAGAGGGACGGTGAGTTTGTGCCAATTTAAAATGAAGATGGCATTTATGCAGACGCCAATAATGCGAGATGTGACATGTCTACATAATGAGACTACGGTCAGAATATTCTACATCTTTAATATAATTATTGCTTTAAGAGCGTATGAGCATATTCAGGTTCAGGTTATCAGAAGGTACTGTTTACATAGCAAGGTCCTATTATCATGATTAGTTTACACAGGTTAATATCAGAATGTTGCTGCACATGTAATTATAAGTCACTGACCCACCTCTCCTCTACAGGATTGTATACATTGTGCATTTCTTGGGAAAAGCAAATATTGGACAGGTATTTTTTTTTTTTACAATTTAATATTATGTTTTATTTTCATATAAAATATATATTTACAATTTAACATGTTTAAACGCATATGTAGAGTTTAATATATCCATGTCTCTTCCATATGTGTGGGGTCTAACCTGTGTGTCTCTTCTTAGTTTGGAGGCAAGGAGGTGCTGCAGCATGCAATTCCACAAGTGTTGCAGAAAAACCTGCCCAGCAAGGTAAAGAAACAACACCTCTGCCTGAGGGGAACTTTAACCCGCAGTGGGAGTTGGAGTCAGCCACGTTGTCAACACTTGAAATTAGCCAGCAACATGCACTCACTCAGTGTAATTTGTCCTTCAGGAGGTGCTCTTGGATATGAAGGAGACACATTTGACGTGCACAGAGAGAAACGACAAACTGGTGAGTAAGATGCATGTGATGTCTTTCACAAGAATTGATTGAGTCTTGTGTTTGACATGCTGTCTGTTGTTTTGCGTCAGGAGCTGTTTGAGCATCACTATCCAGAGATTTCATGTGTTGGGAGATTCGGACAACCAGACTACACAATATTTGCCTTCATCGTGGCGTAAGTCAATATATGGATTCCATGTAATTATTGCACTGGGAAAAGTGTATGATCCAGGTGTTTTTTATCATCCATCTGCCACACATCCCTGTTAATCTGCTGCGGTTTAGGTCACACCCCATCCTAGAGGCGTGCTTACGCAATACCCAAGCCCCCACAGCTCTGCTGTCATTGGCTGGACCTGGATGTAATCTAAGCATGTGATTGGCTCTTTTCACAGAGACCCCCCAGAAACCTCTCGCTCTTCAGGCTGCTGCTGTGTGGTGCTCAGGGCCAGCACCATCAAGGAGTGTGAAGAGATTGTCTTCCGTATAGGTGAGAGATTATGCAAGACCTCACTACAGAGATTATACAGGTTTAGTGACATTAAAATAGATGTGTTCTCCTTACAGCTACTGGCTTCAAGCACACAGAGTGGTTTGTATGACAACTGTGGCCAGCTCTCATTTCCATATGCTAATTTAAACAAATGTATATATTTTATATAATTGTGTACACAACTGGATGATACAATTAAATTGACTACAGCACACTGGACTTTCTACTCATAAAGACCTTTAATAGAAAGACATGTGACATTTTCATAAATAGTATTAAATGTAGCTGCCAAGATTTTATGTTGGAAAACACGTAAAAAGCAGTCCAGAAAAATACAGAGGGGTCTGCCATGCTCCTGGTCAAGGAGTGCAGGGTATCGACTGGTGGTCAACACCCTGGCACTACAGTGAGACTTGTAGAGCAAGACATGCTGGCATTTTGTTGGAAATGGTAGATGGGTTAAGACACCCTGGACCCCCATGGAAGATGTGAAGAAATCACCTTTGCTTTAAAAAGAACTGTATCCTCAGGAGGAGCCTGTTACCCACACAGAACCGGGAGGAGGGGGATGGGTTATATGGTGGCTATAACATGTAATGACAACCCATGATGGTACACAGATATTCCTACTGCACAACACTTCCAACTACCCAAAGTGTACTCAGGCTTGTGGAATGGTCAATGTATTGTCTCAACTCTAAAATACAATACAAAATTCAAAAAGAAAGTCTTTTTAAAAAATGTCAAAGAAATAAAAATGTCCACAAAAATGGTTAAGTATGATAAATAGTATCATTTGTCACAACAATGCTGCCAGCAGCCACTTAGGCCCTCTCTCCCCTTATCCTACGGGCCAGCTGGATGTCTTTGGGCATGATGGTGACACGTTTGGCGTGGATGGCGCACAAGTTGGTGTCCTCAAACAAACCCACCAGGTAAGCCTCACTGGCCTCCTGTTTAGAGAATAAAGAATAAAAACAGATTAGGTTCAGGTCTAAAAACTATTGCACGTGTTACATGTGTGTAGTACCAGTGGGGGTAACTCCCGTGTTTATTTACCTGAAGAGCTCCAATGGCGGCGCTCTGGAAACGCAGATCGGTCTTGAAATCTTGGGCGATTTCCCTCACTAGACGCTGGAAGGGCAGTTTGCGGATGAGGAGCTCAGTGGACTTCTGGTAACGACGGATCTCCCTCAGAGCCACGGTTCCCGGCCTGAACAACAATAACAATGAGCATCAAGTACTCCAAAGCGATCACATTCAATGATCACATGTCCAGGTTAGAAACTGTGATCAAATATAAAAACACACCTGTAACGATGGGGCTTCTTCACGCCCCCGGTGGACGGAGCGCTCTTTCTTGCCGCCTTGGTAGCGAGCTGCTTCCTTGGCGCCTTTCCTCCGGTGGATTTACGGGCAGTCTGCTTGGTACGAGCCATTTCGTTCCTAGAAACACAGAAAGGAGTTTAATAAATAACCCTGGCGAGTTCAAAATGCAACAGAAAGCTAACGGAGCTTATGTAGTTAGCCGCCTAGCTGATCGGCGCTAGCACAGTGTCATGAGGGCTCCCCTCCCCCAGGTTGTCTCCACTGTGGGCGTCAGGTTTGCTCCTGAACGCTCTATAGCGTCGACTGGCAAGAAGAACCATAACAGAGAAGAAATATTACAAAACCATGTGAAGAAGAAGCTCCGGCACGATTTAAATCGCCGGTGCTACATGGCGCTATTACTGGGGACTGGATCGACCAGAGGCGGCAGCGTCAAAACACCGAGCGTCGGTATCAGCCCGTCAGACGAGCCTGTGCTTCGACTTCGCCATTTTCAGTTTGTCGTTTCCCCCTCAGACGACATTCAGCTCACATCAACCTACACTGTGCTTCACACCATTAGCTTAGCCGAATCACCATTTTTAAGTCGAGCCACCAAATTACACCCTCCGACTAACTTCGGTCTCGTTTACCGGGTGTCACGTCTCCTGAGGGAGAGATCCGCTGTGATTAAACACAACCGTCCTAGACTCCATTGTTCTATTTTTAGCTAACGTTAGCCGAACGACATGTTAGCCTGCTTCATAAACAATGTCCGAGGACAGACACACGATCCCCGGGTACACTTCACTGTGACGATCACGACTCCATTAAACACACGATCAACACACAGGTCAATAAGAGAGATATTTACCTTTAGGCTGATATGAATTAATCACTGTACTGGACAGAGCGTCAGCGTGGCCCGGTGGAGACGGTGTGTGAGGGGGGGAGGCTGAGGCCGAGTATTAATACTTTGTCGTGACGTCATCCCCTTAAAATACCAGACGATCATTGGTTCACTTTCGAAAGTGGACATCCGGCACAACCAATAAGATGGAGCGAATAAAAAAAACATCAGTCATAATAGTTGCTTTCATTTATTCCTCTAAAAACACATGTGACGTAAGGTGGCTTTAATCATTTTTTATATAATTTACCGTCGAATCTCACGTATTCGACGAGTTGCATTGTTATTATCGATGGCAAAACGCCATCTCCCATAATTCCGCGCTGCCTCTTGTTGTCCCCTCTGCTACTACTTCCTGCTGCCTTGCGCAAGCTCACATCGGAGTAGAATGCGGATTTCGAAGCTAATACGAATAGCTAGCCCCTAAGCTAAAAACAAGCTTTTTGTTGTCGGGCGTTAAACTGGGGGAAAATGTCCAAAACACAGCCGCAGCCCCCGTCGGCTTCGGCGGTGACCACCACCGGGGGTCCCTCTTCTTCCTCCTCGTCCTCGCCCGCGGGGGGCTCGACATCTCCCGCAACCGTGTTGAACGTACAGCCCGAGAAACCTCAACATTACACGTACGTAGTAGCCACTTTGCAGGATTAGCTAGCTAAGTGGACACAGCCTCACGTGTAGTTGCATGAACTAAAGTACAGATAAAAGAAAGAAACTAGCGTGTGGGGAATGCTAAACTGACGCTAGCTTGTTTATACAGTGACAATGTGTTTAAAAAGTGGACCAGGTCTCTATAAACAGGCCTGACGTTAGTAGCTGTTGTCATTTCTTAGATGCTTTATAAAACAGCACAACTCTACTTCTGTGCGTTTTAATATGTTTCACTAGTACAAATGTGTAATGTTAGATTGAAGTAATTATGCAAAACACAGTTACAAGTGCTTTTTCACAACAGCAGGGAATATGATGAGGTTAGACAGGCACCGGTGACATAACCTATGCAATCATGGATATTGAATGTGCTGTAAATAAATATTAATGAGCTTTGTCTTGTATGTGCTTGAAATCTCATGTGAAATAAAACAAATGTGTGAATTAATCCCCCACTGTCTCCTTGCTTCTGTGTGTGGCAGATATCTGAAGGAGTTCAGGACAGAGCAGTGCCCCCTGTTCGTGCAGCATAAATGCACACAACACCGGCCTTTCTCCTGCTTCCACTGGCACTTCCTGAACCAGAGGCGCCGCAGGCCCATCCGCAGACGGGACGGGACGTTCAACTACAGCCCAGATGTTTACTGCACCAAATATGATGAGGGAACAGGCACCTGTCCTGATGGAGACGAGTGAGTGTGACCCAAACATCAGTGATGTGGAAGACTGCTTCACATCCTGTTTATGTTCCCTTTTGGCATGTTGTGCCTCTCATTAGACCCATAACTTGAGCAAGACTAATATTGTTTGACTGATAGTGTGAGCCTTTCACAGACATATCGGTGTCTGCGTTAATGTTTGCTGATATACGCTAACATGAACATTTTATTTCACAAAATAAACAATGCAGATGTGCAATATGGGCTTTTATGTTTAAATTGTACAGAAAACTTTTTTTAAATCTCAATTCAAGTTCTATATATTTGGTTGTATTTGTGTGATATGTTTATTTATAATTATATATAATAAAGAGTATGGTTTGACTATTGAAATAAATATAAAATATAAAACCTAATTTACATTTCCTTGTGATAGGGGTTTGATCAGTGGTTTGATAACCTTTTATCCCATCTACCAATGGCTGGTAAGCTGAAAAGGTTACCTCCCAAAATAGCTTTCAACCAGCCATAGAACTGTAATATTGTTAAAACAGTGTAATAAGTAATTACCCAGTGATTGGCAATGACATTTCATATACAGTATATTTTATATACAGTATATATATCAGCTGATATATTGGTTATGGACATTTTTTACTCTCACATGTTGTATCAGCATCAGGCCCCAAACCATGACATTTGAAGGACCTCTTTAAAACACATTGTATCTAGGAAGGTGGTCGTGGTGACTTGCACTTTTTGTACTGGGTATTTTGTGTGAGTAAACAGCAGTGAAGATAATTACTTGATCCTTTGTTAGAATTCACAGATTCCTCTTTTAAACAGTTTAATCATATCCCTGCCCCACATCAGACATTTGTAAGCATTGTCCATTAAAATCCTAAAATCTGCAAGTGAACCACCAGAATATACAGGATTTTGCAAAACAAAGGACTTTTTTCAGTTGGCTGAAAGTCATTCAAGTAGTTACTGAGGATACACCTAATTGTCATTTGAAAGTCAAACTGAACAACCTGGAAGATTGGTGTCTAATGCATAATCTTCAGTGTGCATTAGCACCTGAACACAGCCACTCCCACAGTCTGTTTGTCTCTGTTCCACTGAAATGTGCTGAGCTATTATGGTCGACACAACATGCACAGACAAAGAGAATGTAAAGGGTGGAAGTGGATTCAGGGTCAGCCAGGGATGTCTTTGATCCATGCTAATGAACTTCTTTGTGAAACACTTTGTGAACCATTCAGGTTTCACTCTTCATTTCAATAGGGTTGGTTGCAAACAATACAGGGAGGTGGAAATAATAGAGCACTTGTTGTTATTGGTACTACTCCAGAAAAATTTTGAGGAGGATTTAACGCATTGGAATTTAGTGTAATATCATTATTACAGTAAAGTTTATAAGACAATTATTCAAAGAGATAGATAGAGATAGATAGATACTTTATTGATCCCAAAGGAAATTCAAGGAGAGCATTTGGAAAAATGATTCTGACGCAATCTTTTTGATCAGTAAAAGTTGTTGTTACCTTTATCAATAATTTAAGCAGTTTCCACTGTAATTGTAAATTGCTTGTATTTTGGTTTTGAACTTTATATGATGGTCCTTCAGGTTCTGCGAATATGTGAAAATTCACATTTTCATACATTGATAATAAAATACTTTTTAATTGCAGTATAGTGTGTATACTGTGCACTGTCAAAGTTTCTGTTAATTTCTATTTTTTTTAATGTAAATTTCTTGTGTATTCCAGATGCCCGTTTCTACATCGGACAGCAGGTGACACCGAGCGCAGATACCACCTTCGCTACTATAAAACGGGATCATGTATCCACGAAACCGATGCAAAAGGCCACTGCAGCAAAAATGGCTACCACTGTGCCTTTGCACATGGATCACATGACCTGCGCAGCCCTGTCTATGATATCAGGTGCCCAAAAGAACTTAACCTACAAAAAGAGCCAGCTTTTTTTAGCTTGAAAAAAAAAAAAAAGTTGTCTGTGTATCTGTGTTAAAGTCATTTCAAGTCTCTTGTCACACTGTGGATTTTACAGAGAAGTGCAGGTGATGGAGTCTCAGGGAGGCTCGGGGGCCTCGGAGGGAGGTGGAGGAGACGGGCAGTCGGGACAGGCAGCAAGTACTGCCCTCATAGAAAAGGTCCTGAGTGAGGAACCACGCTGGCAAGGTAAATTTATGTAACAGCACATTATACAACAGACATTTCATGTTTCCAACTGGAGTGGTAATTCTCATTAAAGTCCAACAACTGTTATTTTTTCTCTTGCTAGAATAGTGATACTTATAAATCTTTTTCTAATACTCTATATGTAAAGCCTACTGGGGGAAAGCGTTTCAAATATTTTCAGTAATACCCTTGATGATGCTTTTGATTGTGATTGTTTTTTTTCGTGTTCTTTCTCTATAGATAATAACTACGTGCTGTCCCACTATAAGACCGAACTGTGCAAGAAACCACCCCGTCTGTGCCGTCAAGGTTATGCCTGTCCATATTATCATAATAGCAAAGACCGGAGGCGAAGCCCACATAAGCACAAATACAGGTGCTGTTTTACATCATGTAATAAGAGATTTCAAAAATATCGATTGATTGTAGTTGTAATTAAGAAAATTGTCCTAAAAATGTGTTCCTACTCCCACAGAGCGCTGCCATGTCCAGCGGTTAAGCAGAGCGAGGAATGGGGAGATCCCAGTAAATGTGAGGGAGCAGAGGGATGTCAGTATTGTCACACGAGAACAGAGCAACAGTTCCACCCAGAGGTTTGTGTGATTCAGCAGAAATCGTTCACAGTCTAGACCAGAGCTTGCAAGGGGATGATGATCAGGTTCAGTATGTGCTTGTTGTTCTGTCACAGATCTATAAATCCACAAAGTGCAATGACATGCAGCAGTGCGGCAGCTGTCCCAGAGGGCCCTTCTGTGCCTTTGCTCATGTTGAAAGTAAGATCCCACAATACATCTGTTTGCATTTCACAGCAAAAATCTAATGATCTACTTTGTCATTTAATGTTGTTTTATTTAAATCCTACTCTAGAGCCCTTTGTTCCAGATGAACCATCATTCCCTGCCCCTACCTCTCCACCACCCCCCAGACCTCCAGACCCTCTTCCTGCCCAAGAGACATCTTCAAGCCCCAGCGGAGCCATCATGGGGTCTGGTTCTGTTCTGGACCCCTTTTCTCCATCTGCAGGGTTGTGTATAGCAGAGCATGGGCTACTGGGTAACGTTCTGTCCTTGTGTGAGGACACAATTGGAGGAGCTGAGCCTCTGTCTCCATGGGCGAAAGAAGGAGGGTACGGCAGAGCACCTGGATTTGAGAGGGAGGATCAGGTGAGAAGGGATACTGACACAGGGAAACACAGGCATTACAGGATACTGATAAATAAAATGAATTATTTACTTCATTGGTATTATAGTTACTATGCTTCTCCTGCATGTTGTTTCACTCTCATATTGTTTTTGGTTTCAGGCCAAGCAAAGGAGTTTTGCTCTTGAGCAGCGTAACAGAGAATTGGCGTCAGTACAAAGCAAACAGGTAAAATTACATTTGATTTTTTTTTTATCATTCATATGTACTCCAAAATTCTGTATACTTTTTAGCTGACCCCCATATTTTGCTACAAGGTCACAAAAAAGTAACGACTGTTTCCTCAAATGCCACATTTTCTCTTTCAGGACTTGTTGGTATTTTTACCAGTGGGAAGCCCTTTGAGTCTGTCCTCCAGCATCCCCTCCAGTCTGGCTGCCACCCCACCCAGCCCCGCCACGCTTGGACCTCCAGGGTGCAGCATCTCCTCAGGCATGAATGCTAATGCTCTGCCCTTTTACCCCACCAGTGAGACTGTGGAGTCAGTTGTTGGTAAGTCAGTGTCGAAAATCGGACTCCTTGCAATCAGTCGTGTCAGTGAACATTTAAAATTACTGCAATATGTTTATATAAAGTGTATATGATATGTGTGTTTGATAGAGTCCGCCCTGGATGATCTTGACTTGAATGATTTTGGTGTGTCGGCGTTGGAGAGGAGGTTGGAAAGCAGCTCTACTCTGCCCAGTGTGGGAGTGATGCTGGGTATTTCAAAGACACAAACTCATAGAACTACACAGCACTTTAATATGAAGCAACACACACACACACACAAACACACACACACAACCATAGAAGTAACAATTTGTGTATTTGCTTTTGTAGGAGGCAGCCAGCTCCAGAGTTCCGCCCCAGTCAACATCCCAGGATCCTTCAGCAGCTCAGCTCCGTTCAGTTCCCCCTCACCGTCCCCTCCAATCAGGACACATGCATCACCCTTCTTTTCTTCTCACCTGTCACAACCTAGCCAATCAGAGAGCTCCTTCCTTGGGCCGTCTCATAGCTCTTTAGGTTAGTGGAATTTGATCCAAGACATCACATGGTGCAGTGAGTGATGAGGTGTTTTTGATAATATTTATTCTGTTATTTTCTAGGTTTGAACGGTATGAGCACTAACATCTGGGAGCACTTTCCATCAGGGCAGGGCTCCCCCGGTACACCCCCCACCCTGCTGCCCTCTGGGCCCTGTGCAGAGACCGCCCGGCTCAAACAGGAGCTGGAGGAGGCTCACAGGGCACTGAAGCAGTGGGGTCACAGTTGGAGACACACAGCTCAGGTAGGTAGGTAGTGGGGCATGTGTGCATGGGTCTGTGACATGAAGTGTGTGTACATGCACACTAGTATCTCAGATACAATCAGATTTTTGGGGGGAATATCATGGTTATGTGTAAACATCTTATTCTGGTTTAAGAAACCTGGATAAGCTCTTAGTAGTATCTGATAGGTCCTGTTCGTACTGGTATTAACATCTGGTATCCACATTTCTGTGAAGCAGAAAGAATTTAGCCACATGCTTCTCCTGTGGTGTCAGTCAGCGGATCTCAGAACACATGTGGGTGCATTCAGACCTGAACCTAGTGCTGACTACTTCGAATCAGATAACAATACCAGGTGTAAATGGGGTCATATACCTCTTTTACCTCAAAATTAGCAGGTATTAGATAAACTCCTTTCCCATTGCCAGTAGAGGAGTTTGTTTTTGTTCCCTGGTGAGTCACATTTGACATCACAGACGCACCAGAAACTGAGAAGCTTGCTGTCTTGCCAATCAAAGAAAAATGTTTCCATCACTGCCAATCAGAGCTGGAGCCGATAAAAAAAAATGTCTATTGCAGAGTTATTTGACCCGGGAGTGAATGTTGATTGTATCCATTCTAATTGCTGACAAAAGCCAGATGTTAGTGGGTTTTTTGACCACTGGAAAATGAGATCTAGGAACTGGGATACTGTGGCATTTCAACTCTAGGTTTCATTCTTTGTTGGTACAGAATATACAGACTGACTCTTGAAAAAATAAGACAACTGCACACAGATGTTATGAATACTGGATGCTGTTATGACCATGTATACAGGGATTTTTCAATACTTCTTCAATGTATACAACATATCCTGAAATTGAAATGAGTCAAAAGAGGGATTCTTAATTGCATCTTAATCACACTCATGGACATCAGCTGTTTTTTTAATGAACACTTTTTGCTCTGCTTAATGTCTTGTAGTCATGGGCTGCACTGAAGGCGGATGCAGAGGAGTCTCGTGCCCATGCAGCACGATTAGCCATGGAGGCGGAGAGAGCCAGGCAAGCTGAGGAGGAGGCACAGAGGCAGGCTACTCTCCTGCAGGAGGCGCTGGAGAGCTTAAGGAGCGGAGACAACCCCCATCTAGCACTTCACCAACTCCAGCTACTACATAGACTGCCCTTGGAGTCAGTCCTCAGTTTGCAGGCTCAACTCTGTAGCTGCTTACACGCTGTAGAACAGGTGGGATTACATACCTCAGTCAACAGAGAGAACAACTCTCGATAATGTCCGAGTGAGCCGAATGTGGATTGGCTGTGGTTATGTCGACACACAATTTACGCAAAACAAAACAAAAAATAATTTCAGCATGGAAATGAATTGCCATACATGTGGAAGATGCCAATGTAGATTCAAGACCTCTACCCAGACGCAACCACTTACCTGAACGTTCATGTCTGAAATTGGCTCATGGTTATGAAATAACCATAATAGTGTGAATAAAATAGAATAGAAAGCTTTTATTCTTAAGGTGTTGGTTGGTCCATAAAAGTGCTTTCTGCTAATCATCTATGAATTGTCTTTTTAAGATGTATCACCTTGGTTGCTGACCTTTTCTCCTCTGTTTCATACTAGTTTAATTTGTTTTTTTAATCATCCCCCTTTCCCTGCAGCCTTTTTTCAAATTGTTCCCTTTATTCCAATCTCGTTTTTTTTTCCTGCTCAGAAGATATCTGTGAACATCATGTGATTTCCTCTGACTCATCCACTTTCCATCCCTGTGTTTCCAGGTGGTGTACAGGAAGCAAAGGCAGTGCTGTGTGACGTGTGGCGAGCCGGGCTCGGTGTCCCTGCCCTGCGGCCATGGACTACAGTGCGAGAGCTGCTCTGCCTCGACAGAATGCCCGCTCTGCCCCGAACAGACCCTGGAGCCGCAGCTCTCTTGACCTCACAACCCAGTCGGACCACCGCCGATTAACAGACCAGTCAGTCCTGATTCCACAGATACCAGCCTTGGCTCTCAGCCACCATTCAGAATTACGTTGAGGTCGTTTTTATAACATGGTGACAACTCCCAACCCTGATCTGGTTTTGTATTTTTAAGATGACTTTTACTGATGAATGACCAGTTTAGTGAGCGCTGGTAACAAAGCAAAAGCTCTTAAAGTGGAATTTAGAATTAATAATTACTTCAGTGTTACCCATGAAACACCAGTACAATTTACTAGTTAATGCTCTTGACCAGCAACACTGTTCTTAACCCGTCCTTGATTTGTCCTCCTGTTATTTCTTCACTAACCCTAACTATGAATCATATACACACATAGTTCTTAATCATATTCTGATATATTAAAGCATGATCTCACCCTAAACATACAGAAAACAGTCTTCTCCCTCAGTCTGGATAGTTCCAGTGTGATCTGCTGAGGTTTAAACATGGTCGCAGTCACCTTACTTCAACAAAGGTCAATGGCATTTGTTTGTATGTTGGCAATTGAAAAGCTCCGAAACATTTCAAATGAAAACTGAACATTTTGGGCTCTCCCTCGTAATAATCCACAGTTTTCATAAATCTTAAATCCCCAGTCCTCCACAGCAATGAGTAGATTCGACCAGAGTCCACCCACTTACAACACATGCTGTCCATGAATGAGATATATGAGGAGTTACTAATGGGTGAGGTGGGACCATAGCTGTTTCAGACATGAACTCCAGAGAATGTCTGCAATTCTCCAGAGTTGATGTCTAAAAGCAGCTTAAGTTGGGCTTGGTGGTCTGGTGGTGTCAGGCTGGTCCACTGTGCTGTGTGTCGACATCCTAAATCAAAGAACCCAGAACTCTATTAATGGACGGAACACGGCAGGTTTTTATTCAGATGTTCGAAGGGTGATGAGCTGTCTTAACAAAATCAACAGGTCTGACTGAAAATAGTTAAAGTTACATTTAGTTATATTTAGTTTCATCCCAACAGTAATCCAATAATGCTACAGCCAAAAAGGGGCCATACCAGTCTGCTGGTAGCGCGTCTAGTATAAGTTTAATTTTGTATTTTTCAATAGTTATTTTAGCAAACAAATTATTTAAAATTACTGTTAAATAATGGAAAGTTATTTAAAGAATTAGTAATGTTTGTTGAAGTTTCCAACAGATGGCCCCTTTTAAAGCACTCAGGTTTTCTCCAGTGTTCTACATAGACTGGAAGAGGAAAGTATGTTAACACAATCAAGGCAAATGTACTCAGTCAACTTGTGTAGTCTTTGAAATTACATCATTTTAATTTTTACTTCAAATATTTTTCATGTTAACGCAAACATACACATTCTGTCTTTTTTTTTTACCAGCCTCTTTGCTATGTTTGGACAGAGTTCTCTGCCAATTTTTACATTTGTAGTAATCTTTGACATTACATTTGTCAAATGTAGTCATATACAGTTCAATGATGTCATACTTATCTTTTGCACTGATAAGGCAAAGCATTGGGAAGCAAACAGATGTATGAAGGCTTGTATGGTTTATATGCAGGTGTGAACATGTTCATGATCACTGTGATGGTCTTTGGTATTAACCAACACACAATTCATCCAACACCAGTGTTTCCATCTGAGTGGATCTTTTTTGTTTTTGGTACAGATCATTAAAAACAAATTGTATATTTTTGGAGGAAGAGCTTGTTTCAGTATTTATTTCTGTTCCGTCCCTTCCTGAGACTGTTTCTCTCTCTGTCTTCGCTTCTTCACGAAGGCCTGAGCCTCGCGTTCTCCCTTCCTGGACTCCAGTAGCCTCAGAATGCTGTCTTCTGGAAAATATAGGAAAAAAAGAAACACATTGTTGTCTGCAACAACTAAACTGGATTTCGATCATAGTTGGATTGTCACAGTATACATCCACATTTTGTTTGTCTATTATTTCTGGATGGATGATGGAAGGATGTGGTATTGGTCAGGATAGAAACAATTAGATATTGGATCTGGATCAGGAAGTAGAACCACTTCCTTTAACATTGCAAGCTAATGTGTTTTTCACCATTTTTTAATCAATTTTCCGAGAACAATTAATGGATCTTGATAAAAAGAAAAAATCGGTCTTGATCAGGGGCCTGATATTTTTTGAGTGTTTCAAATTTGGTGCAGATCCAACTAAAGATCTAGATCTAATAAATGTAAATGTGGTTTCATAATGGGATTATTGGGCCTTGGTGGAGCTATACACTTTACTGGGTGCCATTATAGTAATATAAAGTTGTGTACTTGTGTTGAGTTTTCCATGTGTTTAATCAAATCCCACTAATTTGTGACCAAATACAATTTCACCACAGTGAAAGTAGAGACATTTCATAGGGACTCAGATTCTTTTTTGCCCTATTGCCCCCTGAAAAAAGGAAGTTAAATTAAAAGCTGCTAGACTGGTCTAAACCAACTGATAGATCATACCATTAGGTTTAGGATGGATCAGAGGTAGGCGTATCTGAGCAGGGGGGCTGTCCGGCCGTGCGTTGAGTCCATCTCCCTCCCTTGCTCCACCAACTCCCGGTATGACCTTGAGTCCCAGGAAGGCCTCGCCTTCAAAGTCGTCCGCCTTTAAGGTGTCATGGTCCAGAACGGTCACCACCAGGCAAGCCCCTGGAGCCTGGCACTGATCCAGGGAAACCAGACTATGATATAAAACAGAGAAGGGGTGGAGATGAAGGAGGTCAAAAACATATCAAGGCCACAGATTGACTATGAGAGTCAAAAGCCAAGACCCGAGAAAGAATACTGACGTTAATGGCCTGTAACTTACAATTCGAAGGCCTCGTCAAAAAGGGGGTTGAGGTCACAGCTTTTGATCTGAGTGCAGCGAGGCTCAACCTCAGGAAAGATGTGGCGAGGCTCCAGACACAGCTGCACAAATGGATCACTAAAACCTGGAAAAAGGTCACATGGAAAACTATGGCATGAATTCTGAAGGAATTCAGTAGGAGGATGGGACATGGGCCAAGAAAGAACCCATTTAAATTTGGCGTGGATGCGGGTAAAGGAGCAGATCAGGGGATTTTCACTTTAACAAATAATTCATGGGTCTTGCTGATAAAGATACATTTAGGGAACTGACCCATATAGGGTATACGCTTTACTCTAGTTTTTGTAATGTATGTGGCTGTGATTGTTGTTTTCTATGGTCTTACCATTAGAGTCCATTGGTAAGAGGTTTACAGCATTCAACACCTCAACTCTAAGTCTCTGGTCCGATCTCCTGTAGGATGTGAGGAGGGTGACTGCACCGTATTTCTCTCCACTGTACACGTTCTGTCATCGTACAGAGGAAACAGAAGCCTTATAGCAAAGGACTCACACGAGTTTACACATTTACAGCAGTCGACCTTCTCACCTGCTCCTTTATCTTTCTATCGAGGAACTTCTGCATGAGCTCCTGGCTGCTCAGAGAGTTGTGAGTCAGGTGAGCTTTGAGAGTCTGTACAGAGAGGAGAGATAATTTATTGTAAATTGTGTGTGTTCATTACAGTACTCACCACTTTCCCCAATTTGTTCTAATGGAGAAAGTGTGACTAATCCTACATTAGTCAAATAAATTAAAACCGTCCTCTGCTGTATCTGCAGTTTCTCACCTTGTACTCATCTGAGTGAAGTGATTTCAGAGGGAGTCCGTTTCCCTCAGCATGGAAGCACTGCTCTAGGCACTGAAATATATAGAACACATCAATCGTAAGCTGTGTCGGGGGGGGGAGGATTCTTAAAATAAACAAGACGCCATTTTATAGCATCAAATAATTAAAACCAAACTTAGTGGAAAAGTAAAAAATCAGCACTTTAACAGGCATCAGTATGATAATATCTTCCTAAACTGACAGAAACCATCCAAAAAATGTAATTAACATGTACTTTGACTTTTTAGGTGGGTCCATGTCCCGTCAGTTAACATGGAGGAGGCACAGTTTATGACTTATACTGCAGCCAGCCACCAGGGGGCGATCAAGAGGATTTGACTTCCCCTTCTGCTGACAGGTCGTCCATCTATTTTCAGTCTATGGTCTGAATTCACACATGTATGTGACAGTCGACTGTAAAAGGAGTATTTTGCTCTTATAGTCAACCACGTGGCCAGAGACCAACCTGCAGAGTATACAGCAGTCTCTGGCAGAACACCATCAGCCCTTCTTGTTGTGGATGCTGAGTAGCCACCTGGTAGAGGATCTTCACCGAGTTATTCCAAAGGGGAGTCAGAAGACTGGGAGCAGGAGTAAAAACAGTGACAACATTTCACGAGCTGATGTCGAGTGACAGAAACTGGATTAAATCCCACATAGACAAGTCATGGATCCATCAGAGCTCATGACGAAAGACAAGAATTCGGATGTAGCCTGGTGATAATCGAGCCATGTACCTGTTGAAGTTCTCTGTGACCAGGTTTTCATTCATGTAGTGCAGCTCTTGTTCCAGATAGCGCATCAGAGGGGCTGCTGCCTAAAACGGACGAGAGGACTGGATATGGAGCAAACGCTACAGACAACAATATTAGTGCTAAACTGGCTGCGATTGTCTCTTACATCCTCTGTGGATTTGGAGGGAATCCGTTGCCTGGTTGACATTTTCCTGACATGAGTCTCAATGTCGGTATTCAGCTTGTGAGACATACAGACAAAGAGGTGATGTTATATGTCTCAGCTGATAGACAGATGATTGATTGATTACCATTCCTTTCCTTGATACTTTACATTTAAGCAATATCACGTATACACACCTTTTTCCCGAGAGTGTCCAGAGCAGAGCGGATCTCTCGGCTGAGGATGCTCTGTGCCTGCTGAAGCTGCGAGGGCAGTGTGTTGTGGAACTGGCTTTCACCTATGACATTTTGCGTGCGATCCCGAAGCCCTGCCCAGTTCAGCTGTGAAGGAAGTCTGGTCAGGACAGACCTTAGGTGCTCCAAGTCGTTCACTACCACACACAACTGCAGGGACAGCAGGGATTTAAGATTCTTGTGTATTATGTAGCTTTTGAAATATTTCTATTCTTCTCTCTTTGTCTGCGTTTACCATATTTATAGCACTGCCATGATCGGAGTTCTTAGACAGCACCTTGACCCTCTCCTTCAGGAGGCAACAGTAGTTTACGACAATCTTACAGACATCCTGGAAACACACCAAGGGCAAAGAGTGTCATCTGCCTGAGTTCCCATACTCCGATGATGTGATTAATATAGCATGTGAATGGAACTATTATGTACCTCAGTGAGCTTGACCATGAGCATAAAGGCCTCCTCAGGGTCAGGCCAGGAGAGCTGCTCCCACAGCTGGCAGATAGGCTGGACACATGCCACCAGGTCCACTGCTGAGGAACTGTGTTTTATTGGCACTGAACCAGACTGGAGGGGCTGGAGCTGAGGAATTGAAAACATACAGTATAATGACATGATGAATTCTAATAATTGTACTGCATCAAAAGTGTTACTGTACCTGGTCCACCTGCACAGCCCGTTCCACCCTGTCTTGAGTTTTGCTATATGCCTGGTTGAGCCAGTAAGGCAGAGCTTTGCTGAAGTTCTCATGGAAGTTTGTCAGCTCCAGTAATCCCCTGAAACAACAGACAAACTCCTCCTCATCTGTTCCATCTCACACAGTTTTTTTAGGAGTAAGGTCAGTGGTGTTCTTCCTGTATGTAGTTGTATCTTGGGGGCACATACAGTTTACTTTTAATGTTGTGATATGGGGGGGACTGTGGAGCTAATTTGACAAAACAGACTTTGGTTTAAAAAACCTTTCCTCATATCAGATCCCCACTTCCTGCACTCATTTGGCACATCCCTGATTCCCTCAATCCGTGCCTCCCTAGTCGATTTAGCATGTTGCTGCCTTCAGGGGGTCGTGTTTACCATCGTCACAAAATGAGTACATATACATTCTAGCCATTCATTGATGTGCTGTTAGAATGGGTGTTGCAGGTAGAGGAAGATATATGGGGAGGCTGGAGGAGACATCTTCAGACTTGGGGGTGTTACTGTGTTAGCGTTTGTATATTGTTCCACCTTCTTGTCTCCTTGATGCATTAAGACTACATTAAAATATTCTGCATAAGACAGTAGCTGCTTCCTGAGTTCTCCTTTCACCAGCTTCCAGAAAACTCCTGGGATCTTGATACTGTGGTTTCGCTCCACAATTATTACTGATTTCAAATGAAGTCAAAAGTACTTGTTGCTGGTACCCGTATCTGAGAGATTTCAGCTTCACTCTAGTAAAATGACAGGAAGTGGAGATGCGCTGTATGTTTTGTATCTAGACACTGACAAGGCACTCAAAAGGGGAACAATACTTAACATTTCTATGACTTACTTTAGAATCATCTCTAATGAACACATTTGGACCATGACCGGTGGGTGACAATGAAGTGGTGCTGCAGCTCATCTGATAGTGATGTGGTGGAGTACGTCTGACAAAGAAAAGATGCTAATGTGTTTTGAGTATGATGTCTGACCTTTTCTGTAAGAATGCCTTGTCTTTGTGGATGGCCTGCAGGCTCAGGTAAACCGGGAACAGACTGTTGGCCAGAGGCTGCTCAATCTGACTATCCATCAGTGACAAGGTTTCCTTCACTTCTTTTGCCAGCTGTGGAGAAGAGAGGAGAGGAGAGGAGAGGAAAAATGTGATGAGCTGATGCAAGTATGAGTAATAAGTCAACTTATTTCATTTCATTTCTGCCATATGCACAGGACATAGACAGGATTGGAATGCTGATTCTCTCAAATTCCTGGTGTAGATCAAACATATACCTACGCAAAATATTAAGTACTATAGTGACATAAAACCAAAAGGCACATGATAGAGGGGATGTGACTAGTGCAAATCAGAATGGTGCAAAAATAGACTGAGAAGTGCCAAACATTTCATGCAAAGTAATGTCCATCATTGCATGTCATGTTTGTGAAGAAATCTAAATTTAAAGAGCTATTGAGAACTTACCAGGGAGTCAAACCTCTGATAGATAACAGTGAACACATCCACTTGCACGGCACTAAACGACGGGGAGAAAAAAAAACGTATTATTATTATAATATTATTACAAAAGTAAAAAATATTCCTGATGCAGTTTGTTCTGCTACTCTGATGATTTTTGTAATAACCTCTAAACGGGTATTACTGTGGCCTCCCTGCATCGCCCTCAGTTAGTACAAAATGCTGCAGCTCTGCTTACTAATGCAGAGAACATAGCCACATAACAAAGATTCTAGCCTCGCTGTACTGGCTTCCTGTTTGTTTTCACATTGATTTTAAGATTCGATTGATTACTTTCAAAGTGTTATATCACCAAGCCCCTGTGTATATCAAGAATTAACTAACTCCCTATGAGCCTAAGTGCCATCTTGAATCAGTTGATAGTCGTCTTCTGGTATTCTTAAATGTCTTTTATTTTAAATGTTATTGTTTTATTCTCTTTTGAAGGACTTTGTAACATTGTTACAAAAAGTGCTAATGCTAAGGCCCTGCACCAAGCTTACATGATGCAGAATATTACTCATGTAATTAGTGAGGCCTGCGTTTAGCGGGTCAAATATATCATGACAAAGTTCCACTGGTCCCACCTTACCTAACAAATACCCTGTTCCAGACGTCTTTGTTATGTTTAATGTCTTCCTGCACCTCCCCGATCAGTTTGGAGAGGGCAGCCACAGTCTCTGACAGGTCCTGCATGTCAGGGCGGTGCAAAGACAACAAGTCATAAATAAGAGATATCGGATAAGCATCAACTCTGCTCCTGGTACATCGTTTGAGGTTTACATGATGTCTTTACCTTAGTCATTGGCTGATGCAAACCCTTTTTGATGGTAAACCACTCCTGTGTACCATTCTGGAGTTAAAAGATATATGACAAGTTATTAAGGCCTGATTATATGCATGCAGTATGCAATGACCTCATAAAAATGACTACTGACCTGTATGGCATCGATGACCTCATCATGCAACTCAAACTGAGCCGGGTTCAGTTTTTGAAACGCCTGAGTCTTACATATCTGGACCAAGATTCTAAAGGAAAAAAAGCACATTCATGTACTGCATCATCTATGCCTGTCATTACAACATTCTTGTCATCAATACTATAAACATATGAACATATATGACAGGCTGTACCTGAGCAGTGTGTGTAGTTTCGGAGTAGCACTGGGTGTTGGGGGGAAGATGTCTCTGTATTTGGCCACTAGACAGAGTCCGTACTGCAGGAAACCATGAAGAGAGTCTCCAAGTTCCTGTTTCTGTTCACAGACAACAAAATGTTATTCATCTTTAGATACAAGCTCCTGGTTTCATTTTACCAGCAACCGAAAGCAAATCTACCAACAAGAACCCAACCAATTCTAATCCAAGTCTAATCCTGATAAAGAAATGACGAGGTAGTTTTGGGCAGAGAGCAACAGTATTAAGATTCTTTACCTAAATTGTAATATCATAGCTTTAATATGCTCGGTTATAAGTATGAGCATTTGAAATCTCATTTTAGGAGTTCTTAAAACAAAAGGACTTGACATGACTAAACACTTACTGGACTATTATTATTGAAATTATGACATATAAGCATCATTTTATGTTGCATGTTCATTTAGCAGCTAGTTGAGGTAGAGCTCATTCAGGGTTAGGTGCATCGTACCTGCTGGTAGGGCAGCTGCTGCTGATGCCAGTGGTATTCTATACTGGTGAGCTGATGGAACAGCACAGACGAGTCCACCTCCAGGCTCTGATACAAATTACTGTACGTGACCCACTTCCTGTCAGAGTCACACACATCCAGGACGTTACTCAGAACAGAAAGTCAACAACCACAGATCTGTATTTAAAGATAACGTTGAATAATTCCCTTGGCCAGCAGAGCCTTGGGAAACAGTGATATGGTATTTTCATATCATCATGATATGATTCCACTAACAGCTGATAAATGATACTATTGAAAAATCACACACCAACAAGCACATAAGAATGATAAGACAGACTTGGTCCTATGTTCAAATCTGCTGGGTGTTAACATGGTGCTTACGCCAGGTCCTGAAGAAAAGGGGAGAGGTCATTCTCCGTCGCATACAGCTCGAGGAGAGTCTGAGCCTCCCCACACAACTCCCCTTTCCACGGAGCAGAACTCTGAAGAGAGACGACACAAGAAGAGAGGATTTAAGAGGAGAGAATGTATTTAAATAGTTAAAGAAGGGGTGAGAGTCAGCTTCTCGTTTACCTGTTGCTTGGAGATGTAAGCTTGAACAAACTGCTGCAGGATCCCACAGTAGTTGATATAAGCGCTACGGCCAGCACTCAGCGTCCCATCTCTCTGTCAGTCACACAAGACATGCCCAGTCTCAACATGGGTCAATTTCACCATGACAGAGCAGATTTTACTGCAGACTAGAGCTTATATATATACTCTCATGAATACATGTAAACTATATCAAGAATAAACTAAGTGTTACAGGATGAGTAGAATCAGAAAAGAAGTTTTCACCGCTTTATGGATGAACTTGAGATTCAGGTGGCACTGGCCGCGATCAGGGTGCGTATCTGTTCTGGGCTCCAGTATGTACCAGTTATCTTCAGTACAGTGGAGATCCTACAGTAATGTGGACACATGGACACATTAGAAAGTTATGAAAGTAAATTTTACTCAAATGTAATCTAATTTTAAGCCAGAAAATGACAACATTCGGTCCCGGTCTAAATAGGGTAAAATGTACTCTAATTGTGGATTTGTGGATTTCAACTGTATCAAATGTTAATATTTAACTCAGTGATGTTATTTTACTTCACTAGCATAAAATGAAGACAACTCTCCTGCCATTTCACTCAATATGGAGTTTAATTTCTCTCAATATAGAATTGTATGTCATCTAGTGAAACTCTAGTGATTTTTAGTATCAGACTGGAAAGACAAGTCAGGAGTAAAATAGCAATTATGAAATGAGAACACAAACTATAACCTGTAGTTTTAGGACAACGTTTCCCAAAAAGTCATCTGTGCCTTTCTCCTTTTTGGCCTCCTTGATCATCCTAAACAGGTAGAGTTAGAAATGTTCAGCCCTGCATGGTTAACTGTTAAAACTGTGTATGAGTCACAGAGAGAGCATAGTACCTCCTTAAACTATTAAAATTAGATTTGATATCCTCCAATTTCTGAGAGAGTGACACATCTTCATCCTTATCCCTGAAATAGAGGAGATACAACGAAGATGAACTTAATGAACAAGATTATCGTGAAGCAGAAGAGCAGAGCTGTGTATTGTTTTTCTCACCACATCTCGAGGTGGAAGTTGGCCCCAACAGTGTCGTCAAACTCTCTAAAAAAGAACAAAAGTTATGCAACTGTCAGTATGCCTCTTCTGATATGAATCTGAATTCCGACTCACAGTATGAAGGTTTGGTTCCAGATGGGGTTCAGGGTCTGCTTCTTGATGTCTGTCTGGTAAATTCTGTCTCCGGATGTAGCATCCTTTACAACTGCTTTACTGGGTTTGGCTCTGGACAGACGTGTGCGGTGCTCTTGGTCATCCTCCAGTATGGTCAGCAGGCAGTATGGGTCACTAAAACCTGTTCAAAACACACCACAGTTCTGTTGTAGACTCAATGGAGCAAGGTGACGTGTAACATCACATTATTCCACGGTCCAGAGATACCAAGAGACTATACTTCAAGACATAGCACGCTAAAGATCAAAGACCACACTTGGGTGAAGTGAAAGTAAGGGATATGTGGAAATGTCTACTTTGCAAACAACACGTTACTTGAACACAGCTCATCGTATCAATCAAGGTAGTGAAACCCATTTGGTCTCAGCCAAAGTGAAAGAGCAAGTACACTTAAATCACAGTTCACTCTCACACCAATTCATTCTCAAAATGGCTCAGTCAACACAGCAATAGAATAAAATAAAAAAATAAAATAAAAACAAACTAATCCACTTAATGAAACTGCCATCCCTGGAGACACGATGCCAGTGTGGCTAAAAAGGGAGAATTCAGTCGAGTGCCGGTCCCCCCATCTTTGAAGAGAATCAGTTGTCTCGTCAACAGTGGAAACACATCAACTCACCACTGACATCTTTTCCCAGGATTCCCTTTGCTTCCTTTACAGTGGCCATCAGGCAGTAAACTGGGGGCTGTAAAAATCAGACAGGTTTTTGTCACAGATGAATGGAAGAAAGTACAAAGTTACTTAAAATATTGGGGCGCTCCAAAGGTGCATTATTCACTGGAACAATGATGCTGACTTCATTTCTCACCTCTGCTCTCTGCACTTTTTCCCTTAGAGTATTGTGCTCTTCGTCTGTCATAGTGAAAGCCTGATAGACGGAAAACAACGGTCTGGGTAATCAGTCATACACCACAAAGAACAACAAAAGGATGGATTATGTTATGTATGTGTGAAACTCCTACCTCCTTTACGTAATCTTGAAGTTGGCTATCAGTGAAGACCTCAGTTGACGAAGGTTTACCCATCTTATGGGCGATGGTGTACAACAGCTCCTTATATAGAGGCTTCAGCTTTAAAAAAGAGTGAGAGCTTTCATGGACAATAATCTTTTATGAGAAACCTATACTATATAATCTATTTAGCTTTCACCAGAAAGTTACTATTGAGATAAAATCTTTTCTGATGATACCTCCAGCTCCTTGTGTCTTCGTGCTTTCTCTTCTGGGTTCTCGTCTTCCTTAAGATCCTAAAGGGAGAAACTTGTTCATGCTTCTGCTATCATATCACAATTTGAGGTATGTCAATGTCACACTGCGTCGCCTACCCTCCTGTCGCGCAATTTCCTCGTCAACCCCAGTTTACGTACATGGGCCGGTGAAACCTGACGAAAAACCACACAAATGAGCATGAATGTAGTTTTACTGTTTGTAGCCATGGAGTTCCATACATTTCCACACAGCAAAACATTTTGTTCTCCATTAGAACTGCAAATCAGTAAATCCACGACATGAAGTGTGACTGATATGCCCCAACAACTGTTAGATGGATGAACCCAGATACATTTCGATGATGCCTTTTACCTGTTTTTTCACCCCATGTTCCTGTAAAACAGTGGATAATACATTAATGCAGGAATTCTTGTTATCAAGTCAAAAAAAACAGTTTGTTCCAATAAAACTGAAAGAAACTGGTATTGAAAGGTTTTTAGCTTTAGACCCATTTATTTACCAAACTTAAAATCTCTAGGCCTCTGTTAGGGACTTCCTCTATTACTGATCTGACTTGGAGGTGACAGTGAGATAAAAAGAAAACACTAATAACCCATTCTCTATATGAATATGCAAATAAACTTCCACCAATATGCAAATAAACTTCTACCCACCTTACACATACACACACACAACTGTTCATGTCTTTGCATATAGAAGTAATGACACCAGCCTATGAAAAGATACATACAGTATGTCTCAAATAATCTTTCAGATCAGAATCTCCTATAAAAATAGCATAGTACATATAGTACCATAATGATTCCATCTACGTCATCTAATCCAAGCAGACATTCAAAACAATGATGAATCATAGTCACAGTATTTGAAAATAGCCATGTGGACAGTATGATTCAGGGTATGGGTGCCATTTTTAAACACTGTTGTGACTCATTTGACTTTTTTTTTCTGGTTTCACCAAGTAAATAATTTAGATAAAAATGGTGTTAAAATGGTAAAGACAGAAACTAAAGAAACAGGTAGCCCTACAAAGCAGCATTATACGGAATCATTAGTTTGGCCATCACCAAGTCCACTCTGTGGTTCGTAACTATAGACGAGAGCCAAAATGACGTCAATATGCTCCAGTGAGTTGTGGTCCATACCTGTTCAGGTGTTTGCAGCAGTTTGTCTTCCATGCTGGTGTTCCCACTTCGACCTGACATGATGATGCAAATAAATGATAACCAGAATCCTGCCTGGTTAACTGATGTGCTCTTTCTCTTTCTGTGTGAATGTGTGTGTGTGTGTGATAGGGAAGCTGCGTATGAGATGGGTTTTGATGAACTGTCACGCAGCAGCCGGAAGTCATCACTTCCTGTAGAAGGTGGTAACATCAGTTACTGTGGCTTGTGAATTTTTCGTCATCTTGTGCCCTGAATTGTACACAGAAAGGTTTTGCATGTCCAGGCCGACTGTTATTGTTTTGCCGTTACCATTTTCACCATGGATCACATCAAACAACTAAATCCACACTGCAAATTTCACATGAGTGTAACATGAGACATGAGAGCATTTCCCTTTTGTGTGTGTTGTTTGCTCTCCCTGTGTACACATTACTGCATTTCTCTAACATCTATCGATCTATCTATCTGTCTGTCTGTCTGTCTATCTATCTGTCTGTCTGTCTGTCTATCTATCTATCTATCTATCTATCTATCTATCTATCTATCTATCTGTCTGTCTGTCTGTCTGTCTGTCTGTCTGTCTGTCTGTCTGTCTATCTGTCTGTCTATCCATCTATCTGTCTGTCTGTTTGTCCGTCCGTCTGTCTATCTATCTGTCAGTCTGTCTGTCTATCTATCTATCTATCTGTCCGTCTGTCTATCCATCTGTCCGTCTGTCTATCTATCTATCTATCTATCCATCTATCTATCTATCTATCTATCTATCTATCTATCTATCTATCTATCTATCTATCTATCTATCTATCTATCTATCTGTCCGTCTGTCTATCCATCTGTCTGTCTGTCTATCTATCTATCTGTCTGTCTGTCTGTCTGTCTGTCTGTTCATCCGTCCGTCCGTCTGTCTATCTATCTATCTATCTATCTATCTATCTATCTGTCTGTCTGTCTGTCTATCTATCTATCTATCTATTTGTCTATCTGTCTGTCTGTCTGTCTGTCTATCTATCTATCTATCTATCTATCTATCTGTCCTTATAGATATTATAGAACTTAAACAATACTGTGAATTGAAAGTTAATATTTGTAGCTTTTTATCTTTATGTGAAAGGTATAAAATGATTAAAACACTTTTTCCTGAAATGTATTCTGAGTAAGGCTGCGAATAATGATTCTTTTCACAATTATCCATTAACCGATAGATAATCAATTTTAACAACTGTAGAGATTCAAACCAGGAAAGAAAAATAATTTTTGCTAATGTTCAATGGAGAAGCAAGAATCTTTTGCTATTTTTATCAGCAACAAAATACTGAAATTACTCATTCAATTCCCTTTTTAACTTTAATTTTAATTACAGTAAATTCCCACAATGCATGTGTGCAGAAGGCCACACATACTGTGTTATGCACAGATGTGTGAGGGCCTAAATGCATGATAAACTATGTTGTACTGTATTCAACCTCTGCCCAGTGCAATGCATGTTATAATTTAGATATGTTGTCATTGACTGATGGCTTTTCAGTTCTTTAACTTAACAACTATTTGTGTTGCGGACTACACCACACCTGGGCAAACCTCTTACTAGGGAGTGTTTGTCATGCTGGATCATTGAGGCTATTGCCACAGCCTATAATCATTCCACTCAGGGTATGGCTGCCTCATGGGCACTGTTCAGTGGCATGTCTGTTGAAGAGATACTTGCGGCTGCCAGCTGGGCAACGCCCCATACCTTCATCAGATTTTATAATCTGGATGTTACTGATACCTACATGGTCTCATACAGTCCTGAGCGTGGGTTCAGTCACAAATGTATCTGTCTGACTGTTGGTTATTGGTATTCGCGGTAAGCTTATATGGCAAAACGGGAGACTCTATATCCTACAGTGAGATACAGAAACTAATGATGAAAGAGAACTTAAGGTTTAGGAATTAACCCCGGTTCTCTGAAACATGATTGAGGAACGAACCAGATCACCCTCCTTGCCTGGAGTGAGGAAGATGTGTGCTTACTTATTAGACTGAGGTGATGAAGTAATGTTGGGTTTTTAAAGTAAGGGGAAGTTCCTTCTCTAGACAGAAGTGTGTGTGCTTTCCCTCAACTTCTGGGACTATCATACAGAGGCTACAAAATTCATTTATAGTGATCAACCACTTATAGTGATCAGTGTGATCATTATAAGCGGCTTCCACTGTGAAACTAAAGATTTGCTTGTTCCATTCCTGGTATTGATAGGCAGGGACCATACCTGGTAGGGACAGACAGTCTTAGTAAGGTAGACATTCTTGGTAATGATTTCATCATTTTTCCTTGACATGTCACTTTGTATTTGATAGCTTTTTGCTTAAGCTCAGATGATGGGCTATATTAAACAATAACATTTGTGTTTTTGTATATTGGATTTGTTTAAACCTGAATATGTGCCATATATGTCAAGAACATCTAAAAGGGTTAGCAATATATACCAAAATATTATTGGTGTACAATGCTCTTCTATCTTTCCTGCATACTGCTTGCTCCAAGGGTAATGTGTATTCTGCATGAAAGGGCTGCCCCCTTTGACCTGTGGATGTTTTCAGTTGATAATGATCAGCAAGACGACCATGTACCTTGATTCTGGTGGAGTGAGAGTTTAAATTCTTTTTATTCATTTGAATAATATTGACTTATTTTTCAGCAAAACCAAAATGTTCCAAAATCAAAACCTAGATATTTTCAGTCTGAGGGATGGTGAAGATGTGTTTGACATATGCACTCGCAAGCAGAAAATTCACATTATAGTTGTGTGGGCTGAAGTTTTTGAAACAGCCAAAGAACTTGTGTGTGTTGCAGGTTCTTTATATACAGTCTATGGTTGCAGGCGAAGATAGTGATCATAGGAATTACGATGGTGAACATATCTAACAGAAACCTAAAAACACCAGACAGGCATTTAGAAATACTGACACGGGGACTTCTCTCATTATGCAGCTGCATGTCACATCAGCACATTATAATACATTTATAGCGACTGTGCCACTATCAACCAATCGTCTATATACATTGCCACGGCCTGTAGCCCCTGGTCAGTTTTAATCACCCACTCAGATGCCCCATGCTTTTCCTCCGTCATCATCTTTAATGTTTGTTGTTTAGCATGCTCTTCATGAACAAGTTGGATGAGCACCGCATGTGATTTTGAATTGAACATTTCACAGAGGGGGAAGGGGTCTGGTGTGTGTTTGGGAACAGGTTTGTGTGCTTTGGGGAACACTCGGCTGCGGCTCCGCAGAGCTCCCTGCGGCGCGGATCTTCCTGTTGCGGGGTCTGGAACATGCCCCATGGAACAGAACATGTTCCGCGGGGAGGGAAACAGTTGTCTGGCTGAAACCGTCCTCCCTCACCGGAAGAAGCGCCTCTTTCGCTTAGCTCCCAGGGTGGGCGTTTCTGCACGGTGGCTACCGCTAGCCGGTGTTTCCCTGGGGACGAGGGGCAGCCCCCATCATGGGATCCGCCGCTGACAAGCTAGTTTGGAAAGGCGTGCACGGTGATCACAGGCGCCATGGGATGCTAGCGATTCTCGGGCATTTGGACAGCCTCGGAAGTAGCTTGCTCTTGTCCGTGGTGAGGGAATGAGCAGGGTACGTGGTTGCCATCTCTTCCGTTCAAGTTGGAGGCGGGAAGTAGCTAATATGGTGGCTAGCTGATAAACTCGGGAAGCTATGCAGCGTTCAGGTAGCGCTGCTCGATCGAGTGGTTAGCTCGCTCTGTGAACCATGTGCTAGCCTGTTAGCTACACCTGTCAACCTAGAGGTAGCATCCAAGAGGTTCGACACTGAGGCGATGACGTGATATCTGGTGTATTATAGTAGGAGGAAGTCCCTCCTCTAGTGACAGACAGGTCTGCCGGCCAATCAGGACTGGCGTATTGCAAGATTGCTTCTGGGGGGGGGACTGCGCGGAGGGCGTGTCCCTCAGTGAGGTAACGAAGCGAATGTTGAAATCCACAGGCCCCGGAGGAGGCAGCAGCACGCAGGCCTGCACACACGGTTCACCACACAGGGAACTCGAACCCCGTCGCTTGCATTTCTCTTTCACGTCTGCGGAGAGCGCGGAGGGAGGGCCGTCGCCATGAGTCTGAACCAGAACCAGTCGGAGTCCGGCGGAGTCATCATCAACAACAGTGAGAGGTAACGTTAGCTGCGGCTGCGAGGGGGCTAGCTAGCGGCTAACGTTTAACCACAGCCCGACAGGTTCTTACACCGAGGACGTCACAACAAAGTGAAGACAGTCCACATGTCACTCATCGATAGATATTTACAGCAGCGTTTACCGACACACACAGCGCGATGGCAGTTAGCTAAAGACACCACAGTCCATTTAAGGCTGGTGCTTTTATTGCTTGTCACGTACAAGTCGAATCAACGAGGGCAATATCGTAGGAGAGGATATTAAATCTAAAGTGGGGCTACATTCTATGTGACACCGTTTCTCCAGTCAGAACCGGGTGTGGGACTCAAACATGGCCTTCAACTTGTTATATCACCAGGTTTCCCACCATTGCATAAATGTCTGATTTAAACTTCCTAGTGGATTTCTGTTACTCGATCATAAGAATGTCTCAGTGTGTATTGCTGCGATGTTTAATGTCTCACCTCGGCCTCTTCTGTTGTGTTCATTTACATTAGAGATGAAACGATTTTGTTTCACGACAATTGTGATCATTCAAAATATGATCTGGTATCAAAATGTGCTGAAACTGTTATAAACAAAGTAAAGTTTAATATTTATATCTAATAAAATGTTATTTGTACAACCCATATTCTCAAATCACGTTTTGCCTCAACATCCTCTTCCCTTAACCTGAGAAACCAGGGATCAAAACACAGACACCTCAGAGACTCTCATGTGAGGGATCTTGCTCCCAGGACAGACACAAGTGCAATAAATGCCTCCAACAAAAATTATAATAAAGCACCAACACCATATCAAATGCAACATTAAAGAAGGACGGATAAATAAGCTTTTTTTTCGATGAGAGTGTCTTGTGATGCAGGTACAAATGAAACCTAAACGCATCAGATGCCCATTCAAAAAACCACACGACCATTATGAACAAAGTATGTGAGAACAATTCAGGCACATGTAAACAACTCTGATGTCAGACGGTGATGACATAAAACAAAACAAAATGAGCAGAGGAGAAGACAGAGTTGAGTGCTTGCAGAGCTAAGTGCAAACGTCTGAGAGTCAGGACGTAATATCAATAATCATAAATAACAGTGGATGCTAGCACTAGTTGTTCATGCTTTTGCAGTACCAACAAAATCACCACAACAAACTGTCGGGAATTGACTGGGTCACTGCAGTTTACACGATACATTAAAGTGTCAGGTTCTTCCAGAACATACTCGAGGGCAAAATAAACCTGTTACAGCTGACCCAGAACCAGTAGGTAGCTCTGTCACTGGATAGCATGTAAACCTAATCCTTATACTGTTTACTGGCAGTAAGTGATAGGCCAGGTTTAGTGACAGGACAGTTTCACAATTGATCTCATTAGCGTAGAATTAGAAATCAAACATAAACCCCAATCTTTTTTGTTCACTGCAAATGCAATGTAATAGAAATATCATAATTTATTTAACCTCTTGGGAAAAAAATCAAAGTGTCTTGTGTTCTTGTGTCCATTTCCGTCCTCAGCGTGTTGATGAACTACGACAATGTGGAGCTGGTTTTCTGTGACGCGGACAGGCTGCCAGAAGCCTTCAGGAAGAGCAAGAAGGGCAGCATCTTCCTAACTCCATACAGGGTGAGAGACAAGAGCCAGATGTCTTATTCTGTGTTTAATCAAGTTCAGTCAAATCCAATTTTTCTATATATAATGTAGCACAAACAAAAGGAGTTGAGACAAAATCCTTTACAAACATGGCAAAGGAAAAACAATGGATAAATAGAAAGTAAAAACAGTGTGGTTGGAAGATGCAATAGAACACACATAAGATAAAAGTTAATGAGATGAAAAGAGAGACTTAGAGATTAGATTTAAAATAATATATAGTGGGAGTGGAGACTATTCCTGAGCAACAGAGAAAGCTTGGTCCTCTTTAGTTTTTAGACGAGAAGGGGGGAATGGAAGGAGTTGTTGTGAGAAAGACCTGGGGCCAGAGCAACAAACAAATAGACAACATATTCTCCTTGGTAACAACCTGCAGTGGTTGAGGTAGGGGAGGGTTGAGGCTGCGTTTTGAATTCATGTGAACGTTGAGATGATTTTCCACTTGTTTCCCCTCAGATGATCTTTGTGGCTAAAGGTCGTGATGCTCTGCAGTCTTTTATGATGCCCTTCTACCTAATGAAGGGCTGCGAGGTCAAGCAACCCGTCCTAGGAGCCAATTACATTAAGGGCACTGTCAGCGCAGAGCCAGGAGGTGGGTATATGAGTTGTGTAATCTAGGTTATAGTGCTGCGTTAACATACCCTGTTCTGTGACTGTTAGTTTGTTGAGTTCACACAATCGATTCCTTATTGTATTATTGTTTTACTTACAGGTGGCTGGGAGGGCAGTGCTACTTTCAAGTTTGTCTTTGCTGCTGGAGGAGCAATAGAGTTTGGCCAGTACATGCTGCAGGTGGCAGCTCAGGGTACGACTCGAACAGCATCATACACTTCTGTGGTATTCTCTTCTGTTGTTTCTTCACTTGACGTCTCCTCGTGTCACGTGTGTCCCAGCATCCAGAGGTCAGCCAGTGACTCCTGAGTTCGGTGGATGTCCCTACATGGCCAACGGTGCCTACGCCTGCCCTCCTCCCCCTGCTAACGGGATGTACCCATCTGCACCTCCACCTGGTTACTCCTACCCCAACCCTCCTCCTCCAGGTAGAAGCTGTTATTAATGCAGATCTCCATGTATTCACAGCCCCCCTGCTAAATCTCATTTCTGTGTCGGTGCTGCTCAGGTGGATTCTACCCCAGTCCTCCAGCGTTTGATGCGTCTGCCGCCTACATACCTCCACCCCCATATTCTGCTCATCTGGGCCAGCAGCCGCCTCATGACCCAGACCTTCCTTCCTCAGCAGCAGGTGAGTGGCTCTGACTGATCTTAACTCAGCTCCAGGCCTATTAGGGAGTCACTGCACTGGTCAGACTGAATCAAAATGAAAAATTAGTTACTATAGGTAATTTAGAAGAGTTTAAACTCTGGGCTTAATTTTTCTTGCAATGATTTACTTTTAGGCAATATTTTAATATCTTTAGCTGTTGAAATGATACAATAAAAATCATCTTTGTTTCTATAGCACCTATAGTGCTAAATAAAATATAAATGCAAAATGAAAACCCCAGAAAAAGCTTGTAAGTGGACCTTGAGTCAAACATTTTATTTCTCAAATTCTTATCAATACTGTGACATTGTTTTAAAAAGAATCACTGTGCCCAACTAATAAATATGCACCTCTTTTAGTTTCCATTTTTAAAAAACGTAGTAAGATGATTCCTCCCTCCGCACTGTAAGTTTCATTAGAATCCACAAAATCGCCAGTTTATTTCTCTCTCTCTCTCTCCTCTGTTGACTGCTATGCCCCCCCTCGCTCTCATTTTGTCTTCACTCCTCATTCCATCTGTCTGTGCCACCCATGGCATTTCAGGCTTGATTAAGGTAAGATTATGTTTAATTAAAACCCCTCTCCCTTCTCTCTCTCTCTGTCCTTGTGTTTTCCTAGCGGAGGCTAAAGCAGCAGAGGCAGCAGCGAGCGCCAGCAGTGCCACGCTGCCTCCGACACATGTGTACCTGCCACATGTAAGTTTTCCTCCTTCGCTCTTGACTGATTTATCCACCAGTTCTAAGACATATTGGCTTTTTAACAAAGGTCAAACATGAGTAAATAAGTGTTGTTCATCTTTTAACCAGAGGCTGTGGGTTTTTGACTCATGTAATTTGAAGTTAAGGCAATTTGAAGGACTATAAATGTGCCTTTATTCCCCATTAAGACAATTTCCCATCGTCACACACAGCAACATTTTTATTTGCTTTGGCTCAATTCAGGGGTGACCTCCTTAATAGTTTTGGTCTATGAAGACGTGGCCATTGTAGAATGTGTATGCCTGAGGATTTTCCATTTGTGACACCAGTCTTTCCTGCCCTTAGCGTAGCATTGTTAGCGATTTTGATCTGCTGCTGCAGCCTCAAGGCCAGTTGGCATCAACTCTGGCGCCCAATGAATCCTGGGATAGGTTGACCCAATAAGGATCCACCCATTGGGTCCTTCATATTTCACCAGTAACACAATATCTTTTTATTGTTATTTAGCATTTGCGCTACGGTATTTTTTGATGAAAACCAAGAATAGAAATTTCATCACCTGGACAAAGCAACTCCAGAGCAAAAACAAAGCTACCATTTGTTTTCACGCTGTCTGTTGTGACGTGTGTGTGAAAAGCTCTTTAAACATGCACACAGTGGCTTATTCTGAGCTTCTGTTGTCTTCTCTCCGTAGGATAAGCCCCCTCCGTACTCCCCCCCAGAGGACAAGAAGAACCAGTAGACCTGCTTGATCCCACCCTCAGTTCTGTTTCTCATTTCTCCTTCTCTTGGTTCCTCTTCTATTAACTTGGCATCAAAAAGGCCGAAGTAAAATTTTTAAACATCCTCTCTCGTCTTCCTACTCCCCTTTCAATTCATCGTCTTTGGTCTTACCCATTTCTCATTCCATTGCTTTTCTCACCTGAGCCGAAACCTTTCACATTCCTTAATAATTTAGATTTATTCATGAGCTTCTTTCTTCTCAGAAGCACCTTTACTTGATGGAGATTGGGACAAGTATTAGTAGCACTCTGAGAGAGACCAGTAGAAGTTTGTTCAGGCCAAAGACGGTCTGGATTTTGCGACTTTTTTCAATGTAGTCGAGAAACACTTTGTGACCTGACCTGCTATTTTAGCATTTATTGCCTTGTAAGTGTCACAAGAATCATTCCGCCACTCTAAACTCTGGATTCAGCTCATTTTGAATCTTCTCTGACTGTTTATTGAACTAAACTCAACCGAATGATGTTTCTTTGCTAACCTAGCCAGAGGCAAGCTGAATGCAGTCTTTTATTTTTCTATCATTTGTGTGTACAGGCTTTTAATATGTAGACTTTTAAAAATGAGATATTTTTCTCAAGAACACTAACCTAGATGAAAAACTAGTGTTTGTAAAGCCAGCGGCTCGCAAGGCGACCTGGTCCACTTTGATGTGTTTTAGTGGATGAGAGTAGCCACACAGATTAGAGCATTGAAGATCTGATCCTGGATTAGAGCAGAGAGCGAGGGCGGCCAGGACCGGGAGGGACAAACCGCCAGGAGGGATTATTTCTAATGTGCAAGAGCAGAACAGTCACCCAGTGATATCACTTCCTGTTTTGTCAGACTCACCGCCAACCTGCTTCACCTCTCATTCGTCTAACATGCGTTTTCACCATCCTAACAGGACCATCAGAGGAGGTTTATTCTTTCTGTGGTTGCGAAAACATTTGAGGTCAGCCCGATCTCTGAGCGTCGACTCTTCCTCCCTCTGTGGTCATTAATCTATAAACTGTATCTGTGGCACATCCGTGGCTGATTATTTGCACTTTCAGAATGCTATGCATCGGGCCCCTGTTCGCTCTGTCATGGCTGTGTGTAAAATAATAATAAACCTCTGTATTTATTTCAAACTAATTTATTGAATAATTCATGTAAAATGGCTTAAATAAGAAAAAGCATGACCTCAACTGATGAATGTGTGCATTGGATTGCATTTTATTAAATGGATCTTGATTCATGTGGAACACAGCTGTCTTTTGTCTTTGTTTCTACACCGACAACTGCTATCACACGCTGATGGTGTTCCACTTTAGTGCACGAGCATATGTAACATGTTCCAGAGTCAGCAGGAGGACATATGTTTTAATGTCATTCGGCCAAATCGGCTCGGAAATGTGCTTTTTTATTTTTTTACTCCTCCTCAGAGTCAGTAGTCCCCGTCTGCACTTTCAGCAACTTGTGCAAATCCACAGCAGTTTCTTAACGTATGGTGCAGGACGTCCTGAGCCTCTAGTACCTTTACAGTGCAAAAGTCACAGCTAGGCTTTCTATGTGCTCCCCATTTTTAAAAACAAGACTCTGTTAAAACAGCAGATTTCATCACCACTCAAATCAGCATCACAGGTTTCACACAGTTCAGGCAGGGCAATTACTTTGTGCATTAATGATCAGATCCCAACACAATGCTGCTTAACATTTACAGTAAAGATGTACAGTTCTATGCATTTTGGTTTCTCTTACATCACCTACAGAGAGGAGATTGTAGTTTGACTGGAAACTTAAATGAAGCAGGATCTCTAGCGTTGTTGTCCTGTACGCACTGACTCCATTATAATATAAACTGGCTCACATCTTTACGTTGCCTGAATTCTGCCAAGAGATGAAACGATAAGAAAAAAAATCTGAATGACTGCTTTCGATGAGTGCACGACAATAAATATTACAGCAATGTAGAGAGGAAATACAATCTGATATTACAAGAATAAAGTTGTAATTTTAGCCTGCATTAAGTCATACTTTAGTATAGATTTCCCAATTAACAAAATCTTTTCGCTCATCAGGAGTTTGAATAGATCGCGCAAGGAATTTTGCCTGTTCCAAAGAATGAACCACACAGACTTGGAGGAAGTTGTTTGTCAGTAGTTTTTTTGAAAAATTGTGAGATAAGCTCAAGATTTTTGGATTTTTAAATCCTTGTTTTTATAATATGACTATATCCTTGTAACATTATGCCTTCCTCCTCAATTACATGTTTATTCTTGTAATATCACAACATTATTGACCTGAACTTTAAAAATAAGACGTTTCAAAATAAAATGAAGTACCAGTAAAACCTTCAGATTTTCAGACAGCTTGGATGATAGTTTGAACAGATGGCTTCTCATAGCATTACAAAAATGGCCTTTTATTTTTCTAATACTTGCTTTGCTGCGCTGACTCATGTATGTGCGCAGTGTGTATGTCTTTCCCAACCCCAGTAATAGAGTCCTTTGTTCTAGATTAAACTCAATGTCCAGTGATCTGACTCACTGAGTGAAGGAGATGCTTCTTCTCTACCTGAGAGTAGACATCTATCTAAACCTGGGACTTATTACCTACATGCTATGAAGAAAAAAACTAAGAATGAAGTAGTGCTGTAGTTAGACTAAAACCCTGTGGGCCTTTAGAGTTTGGGGGGAGAAAACTCCTCACAGTCACTTCTTCTGCTGAAAACAATGTATGAAGGCAGTCACCGTGAAGAAACTAAATGGTTAACAGTGATCCTCTCTGTAGAGTGAGCTAGTGGCTTTGTTTGATAGTGCTTCTTATCACTGAGCTCTCGTCTTCACGTCTCTGTACATTTACGCTCATGTGGAGCACAGGGTGATGCTGACCCCCTCTCCTATCCAGCAGGCGGGGAACAGCTCCTTGGTGAAGGCACAGTGGAAGGCGTGCAGCCTGGTCTGCCCGTCACCGTAGTAGGTGAGCGTCCCTGCCTCGTAGTCCAGCAGCATGCCGATGCGTCTGTGCTGTGAGTGGCCCGTCAGGGTCTCCTTCCGGCTGTTGTGCCAGGCGCTGAGCTGATGCTCGTCAAGCTGCAGGCTCCAGGAAAGTTCGTTCATACCCACCATGCACCGCTTGCCTTTCTCCTTCCTGGGGATGGCCTCGTACGTCACCTGATGAGAGACGGGGGGAGGATGAGGGTGAGTTGTGAGCAGGGTGGCACATGCTCCAAGTTCCGAACACTTCATCACTTACGTCACTAGTAGAGGACAATCAATGTGGATTTTTGGATGCTAATCCCGATATGGGGATTAAAATATTTATTGCCCAATATATTTATTAGAAAACGGAGATTAGCAGCGATTCTAACATGTCTTGAATTAAGAAAACAAACATTTTATTTTTACATAAAATGTAAACTCAAATGCACATTTTCTTCATTGTTTATACTGAAAAATTAAAGTATTCATATCTGCAAACAAACGCTGATTACGACGAGTCTGTGAAACGCTCATATCGGCCAAATTTTACTTGTCAGGTTCTAGCTACCTCCGCCAAGGAGATACAGTTTATATCTGTATTTGTTAGTTTACAGGATTACACTTGGTGGAGGGTGTGGGGTCAGGATCAGGGCTGGATCTAAAACTGTGAGATGAGGCATTTTTCAACACTTTTGATTTCTCAGAGAATATTGTCATGTTTACGGGATGGATCTAGATAATTAGAATGTAGTTTCAAAAGGGGAATGTTGGGCCTTGGTGGAAACATGTGCTCTACTGAGTGTCATTCTAGTTGGTAGAATTATTTCTCCAGGGACCAAGAATGTCTGAACAAAGTGTCAGACATCCTACACAATAGTTGTAAATTGGGAAACATTGTACCACTGAGCTCAAAACACCTCCCCACCCCAGTAAAGCCTCACAGAGCTGCTAGCATGTGTAGACTCTCAGTTGTGTTTCCACTGCTGCAAATGTTAGTTAGTGAATGTGATGTTCAGATACTGTGTTCAGTGATTTCCTGAGTTTCAGTCCCAGTATTAATGATCCGCTCTAAAACAGTTCACAAACAATACAGTAAGTCGGCAAAGAATATGTCTTTACCCCGAGGTAGGCCCAGGGCTTGGACACCTCCAGTTCCCAGTAGTGCTGCCCGTGGGTGAAGCCCTGAAAGCAGAGCACCTGCCAGGTGTGATCGAAGCGGGACTCGTGAACCGGCACGGGCCGGGGCCCAGAGGTCAGGTGCTCCGCCCTCCGGTTCTCCTGAGACAGAAACAGGTGCCCGTTGGCCGTGCGGGGGTCAAAGGTCAGAGCGCATCGGTCTGTAATGACAAAAAAGTACAGACTGAGATCTAACAAAATCCAAAGATACTTCTTATCCAACCTCTTATCTCAGGAGGAGCAAAATGAGGACACAGTGTGACCTTTGCTTATTTTTAACGACTTGTTACTAAATCCAAAGCCAGAAGCTTGTTTCACTGCCAAACTTTTGCAAATGACTTGTAAGAGGGTCAACAGTTTGAACAAAAAATATCAGATAAGACTTACAAGCGCTGAGGCCTTCCTTCCCACCAGGGTGGCACGGAGCAGCTGGACTGGGAACCACAGCTCCGACAGGCCTCTTATCCTGAGGAGAACCTGGCGACCAGTGATGAGAATGAGAACACAAGAGCTAAAACTGAAGAATAAACTGCTGGTAAATGAAGCTAACTCCCTCCCTCAATGAAAAGGCAGGTTACCATCTTTCTCCTGAGCCACTGCGGTGCTCACTGCTTTCTCCAGGTCCTCAGACACCAGCTTCGAGACGCGGGACAGGATGTCGGTGACGCCGTTCAATCGATCTTGAAGGTTGGGTGTTACATCTGTGGGGATAACCTTAAAACGTGGGACTTCTATCAGCATGGATTCCTGTGGAGAGATATAGAGAACAATTCAAAGAGGAGCTCCATGACTTTTACTTTCTGAAAAGCCACAAAGCAAAACTAGGAGATAAGATGTCAGGATATACAGTATGTCTAGACTTTGTACTGTGCTGCACTGTGATTGTATTTAGGGTCTGCACAACAGTAAAACAATAAAACTCTCTTACTTAATTTGTTTGTTTGCTCTAGCTTGGTCATATACGGCCTTTACTTGCCCCAGCACTACCCACACATCGGTTTTACCTACATCAACAAGACACAGAATCACACATGCACAACGCAGCGCAAGGTTCTCTGCTCAGGCGCTTTCACAAAAAATCCTCAGATTCAGGTGAGGGGAGGTGCAGCAAGCAGAGGCAGGTCATAACGTATTCATTCTGCTGCAGAGACCACATGATTTTGTTTAAAGCACGTCGACAACGGCATCAACCCGGATCACCACAAACTCTCTTAACATCTTCGTCTGTGTCATCTACCTGTATGGCTCTGATTTTTCAGCCAGAGATATTTGTTTTTCATTTTTTGTTTTTTCATGTTAGTTGCGTGTTAGAAGCATCATCAACCAAGGGGGGCAGTTGCAGAAAGTCTGCAGAAACTCTGGAGGCTCTCACTCTGCCATTTGCATTCACACATACACTAACTACGGAGGATCTCTGGAGTTCAGTGCATGTCTGAATGCAGCTATAAAAGAAACAACAGCACGCAGTCTAGTCAGTTTGCACACTGATTCAATTCTCAGTTTTTGCAGAAACAAACCTTGATGAGCTCCGTATCAGAGAGGTTGTTTACAGCTGCTATCCGGTCCTGGCTCTCTTTGAGTCTGTGGGAATGCTCCTCCAGTTCAGCCAACCGCGCCTCTGCCTCAGTGATGGCGGCCTCTCTCTGCTCATCGATGAAAAGCTCTGTGGCCTCTTGCTTCTCAGCCAGGATTTTTATCAGGGTGGAGAACTTGACATTGACCCAGGTCGAAGTCTGTTGAAGAGTCACCTGTTGGAGGCGAAAAACAGAATCACACATCTGCTCTGTTAAATATTTGGAAACATGTGGAGGGTGAATATTTCCTTTTATCTAACTACAAATAATAGATCAGAGCTGGTTTTGGAGCTGCAGCTTTGTCAGCTAATACCAGAACATTTGTTGCAAATTCACTGATGTGTGCATGCAAGGAGTTAATCAATGGCCTGATTTCCATTAAATTTAAACTATGAGGCAGCCGCAGGGAGTGATAGTTGAGAGTTTATACTGCTTGAAAATGAGCCTGGATTTTCAACTTCATCTGAACTCTGAGGGGTGAAGCAGATTTTTCTGTGAGATTATTGGTATAAAAATAAGAACCAAAATGACTGTGCATTTCTTTCTCTTCTTTTCTTCCTCTGTAAACCTCCCCCTCTCTTTGGCCTTGCAGACATTGATTAAGCCAGTGTGTTCAAAGCATAGTAAAGCCTTTTGATCACATGGTAAGTGTTAACTACGTGTCTTTACACCTGGTATTAAAATGTTTGCTGAGACCAAATTGATGTTGTTTAAACCTAGTTTGAGTTCAGAGATGTGTCCGACTTTGATGACAATGTTTGTGTGTATGTCGGCACAAGTGAGAGAGAAAGAGAGTAAGTGGAGTCAGGGGGGGACTGACTGAAGTTTCATGAAAGGTTCTCACAAAGTCTTGGGAAAAAAACTGTGCCAAACATATTGTTAAGGTGCTCCGAGATCATTGGAGTCCAGCAAAAAGACCTGTGCTCCCTCTGGAAGAATTGGGTGGTCCAGAAAGTAAAAGGAATCATAAGCCGTCATAATCATGGACTCTGGAGGGAATTTTCTGTCGTACCCTCAGGCTGCCGGCTCTTAAAACTAATCATTACTCTTCATTCCTTCTGCTATCAGGCTACTAAATTCTTTAAGTTGGTGATTGTTGTTGTTGATTTTGTTGATTTGTGCACTGGTCACTGGCATGTTGATGTCTGATTGTGGCGAGTAACATATTTATTCTTATAATTGTTGTAGACAGTGTAATGAATTGACCCTCTTGGAATAATACATTTCTCTGGATCTAAGACTGAAAAATACGTTTTAACTGTAGCTGCTCCTTCAGGATGCATTTGCTCTCACACAGCTAAAAGAATGTAGTCTGAGTGATCGGATCTCAGGACGCATTTGGGAGCGTTCATACCTGAACTTAGCGCTGACAACATGTGATTGGCTCACTGAGGACGGGTGTTACTACCAGGTCAGAACAGGGTCATAAAGACAGGCTTGTATGTAGAGCTGACCTTTGCTTGATCGATGTTCTCAGTCAAGTCCTTTATACGGTTCTGTGTCTCTTCAATGAGTTTCCCCACTTCCTTATTCTTCCTCTCCAGCAGCAGCTGTAAAGAAAACATCAGACTGAGATAAAGGGCTTTAAATAGTTAGCATCAGTTTTACAACTGGACTGAATATTTACTTCACTCGCAGCAACGTGTTGCCATTGTGTTACTATACCTCTTGATTTTCCCTTTCTGCCTCCAACAAGACCTTCTCATGAGCCGCACATTCTGCAATACCACACTCGCAGCACACAGACATTTTATCCTGCCTGCAATAATAAACCAGAGGCTTTTTATGGCGATCACACAGCAGCATGGCTCTGAACCCTTCGTTTCCCCTCATGAGTAACTCCCTGCAGGACGGGCCGCCACTGTTCGCAGCCTCGGTCAGGACCGACAGGGACACGTTACGCTTGAGGGTGGGCCTGGTGACAAACTCATGGTTGCAAATGGGGCACTTAGGTCCGATGTTGGCCTTGCTTTTGGTGTCCCAGTGGGTGGTTATGCACTTCTGACAGAAGGTGTGTCCGCAGGGGATGGTCACAGGGATCCCGAAACGCTCCAGGCATATGGCACAGTTCAGGTTTGAATTCTGGGACTCCATCATCGAAGAACGAGCTGACACCTCTGTGAGAAAAGAGGAAACATAAAGAAGCTGGTCATGATGTGTAATCAACTCTCTTCTTTTCGGTCATCCCCTTCTCTATAAACTACAGCTGGTCTGTAATGCAGCTACCCAGATCATCTCCAGAACACATCACCACAAACAACCACACTGGCAACCTGTCAAGAATTGCACCGGCTACAAGAGTTTCAGATTTTCCTCCTCACTGCTCTTCCTGCCCACTTATCCTGTCTGGGGTCTGCAGCCTTCAGCTGTACAGCCCCTCGTCTCTGACACTTTTTCCCACAAGCCACCGGTGACTGTGAATTTCTCCCCCCTCCTTCAAATCCTGCCTCAGAACCCACCTTGTTTATTCTGTCTAACCATGCCCTACACGAGCCTTCACTTTTGACAAAGCTTATGGTTAGAGACGGCTCAGGTCTGTCTCGCACCAGCTCTTAGTTATGCTGCTATTGGCCCAGAGGAGCACATCAGGGAACACATCTTGATATTTTGCTGTTTGTGATTGTTGTCATATCTGTAAGGTGTCCTTGAAAATGACCCATTAATAAAATGCTTTTTTAAAATTTTTTTTATTATGATTGTTATTAACATTATTTTTTTTAAATAATATTATTATTAGGAGTAGTAATAAAGGAATTATTGAACTCATCAGTATATCATGTCCTGGAACTGCTCAACATCTCTGGATAAGATAGTATTTTATTAGTACTACAATTGTGAAATGTTATAAATATATATAATATATGTATATATACATTTTGAGCAGAGTATGAGACAGTGTAAGAGATTGCATATGAGATTATAAGTATTAATAATACACTTATTATTATTATTATTATTAAATACTTGTATTATTGAGTAGTAAGGTGTTAATGTCACAGTCTAAGCTTGTATGTAGTAATTGTTAATGGAAAAAAAGGCAAAGAAAAGGAGTAAAAACACAATTTGCTGTATTTTTTTGTTCTAATAACAAAGCACCAATACAAAGCTGTGGCTAAACGTAGCGGTAGCTCCCACACACATGAAGTTGGGTGGAGGCAGAAGCTAACGTTAGCCTGGAGTCAGGTCAGCTCATGTTTGCTCGGTCTCTCCGGGACAGACGCTGGTCCGCGGCTCACAGACAGCCTCGTCATTTAGTCCCTTACAGCACAGCTTCGCCGAAGACACGGACACACACGGGACATTGTTCTCTTACCACGTCAGGAGATTCATTGGCGCAGAGCATCTGACTGAGGAGAATGAAGACCGTCAGAGGAAGAGTCCCCGATGACGACACACGCAAAAACATGGCGCATTCACGTACAGCACGGAAAACAGAAAGCACACAGGAAGCATACGACCACGTGATGCGGCAGAAAAAACGTGAAAACACCGAACAACCTGGATATTTCAATCAATTCAATCGGGTTGACATCTTTTTTTACCAGTGTCACGTGAAGTAAACAAGCGGATGAAATGCCTTGAACCAAACTTCTCCCTATACATTTATTTATTCCTTTTTTATTCAAGCTAATTTGACTTCTTTCCCCTCATTTCCAGGTACTGTGAGGGTTTTCTAACTTTTCTATTTTGACTATGACGATGACAAATATCAAATATGAATGACTCTCAATAAAAATGTGTAAATAAAAATAAAGAAGTTATTGATGTTGGTTATTTTACAATCTTAGATGGATAGAAATAGTTTATTAATTCCTGTGTTACAGCAGCATTGTAGTAATATCACGCACATAGATCCACGAGCACACAAAATATAAAATAATAACAACAAAACAAAATATAAGGAAGAAACGTCAACGCTAAATAAAAACTAAATGTGTGATCCGATGTGTGTGACAATATGATTTCACTGGTGAAAGTTAAAATAACATTATAATATATATTATATCTATATTATTTAACGTAATAATATCAGTGCCAGTCAGAATCGCAACAACCGTTCAAAGTGAATGGACTCGTTTGACTCCCGTCGGCCACCGTACATTCTGGAAAAAAACCCCTCAGTCCAAGATGGCGCTGCGCACAGTTTGCTCCACTGCTCTAAGGACCGGGACAGATTTAGGGGTCAATAATGCCAGGACGTTTGTCACAACAGGTATTGTAACACTATTTGATTCATTTACACTGGGGTTGACTTCAGGGAGTTCGCACCCGGGCTTCAGTTCTGCATGTGAGGTGTGTGTATGTCATTTTCCACCGTTACATGCGGCCATGTCCTGCAGGGAGGCTGTCACCAAACTCCATAGGAAAATGTAAACATTTAACGTGTCCATTATACTAAACTGATATTTCTCAAGGATAAGGTACGAGATGCAGCTTTGATATCATTGTCCATCTCATAAATCATTTATCGTACACATTAGAATACATTTTTAGCTTTTGGTTGTGAAAAGACATATAATCAGAAAATGAAATAAACTTTAGATTAAAAAAATACATTAACAAATGTGCTTAATTTGAACAGAAATAAATCTGAAACAAGAAAATGATTAAATAAATAATAAAGCCCACTGTCATTGTAACTGGGTGTAGAAGAACTAAGACAAATACTTTTAAATTTGAATATAAATCTCTATAATGGAGTACTATGGTGGTAATACACAAATGTGACAAATGGAGTTTGATATGTAACTAACTGTTTCCAACATGACAGCATTCCTTTGCAAACGGACACCTCCACTTGGTCCGATGCCACATGAAGACATCGACATTGAAAACCTGGAGTCGTTAGACAAGTATCGCAGCTACACTCGTTACCTAAAACAAGCTGAGGAGGCAAAGAACAAACCTGTCTGGTGGAAGACTTACAAGGCCCACGTTGAAAAAGCTGATCCTGATCACGGTGAGAAATCCAGGAGGCATCTGTTGACTGCGATTCCTCCGGGGTGTCTGTGACAATTCAAACCTTTTCATCTTCACAGTGTCAAGGAGTTTTGTTTGGTTGCAGGTGCAGAACTAGTGGACATTGGTTTTCCATTCTGTCGACCCAGCAGGATCAAAGAAGTGAGGGAGCGAAGGCAGGTGATCAAGGACAACAAAAAGAATGCTGAGCTGGAGAGATCTTCACGTCTGCGCACTTGTAAGCTCACATGCATGCTCACCAATTATGTTTTGAATTAGTAAGTAAATAAATTTGGTTAACTTTTCTCTATTCTGTTTACCCACCACAGTTAAGATCCCTCTGGATCGAGTGCAGGAAATCTGGGAAAAGAGGGGTGGTCCATTTCAGATACGGAGACTGGCAGAACACTACGGAGTCTTCAGAGATCTCTTCCCCATGGCCTATTTTCTACCTCAAGTGTCACTCAAAATCTCCTATGGCCAAGACAACAGCAGCCAAGTGCATTATGGGAATCGGCTGACACCAACGGAAGTATGTCAGAGGACTGAAACTTAAATAATGTTTGAATCAAGGACGTCTCAGGCTTCATCCATACTACGGCGATATCGAAGTAAACCAATCTCTGTCCACAAAAGTATTTTTGCTCTGTATCATGTTTAATCCCCGTCCATACTAACTCACCTGAAAACATATATCATGTGAACACCGGGCATGCTTGTGCCGATGTTAACATTAAGGTACGGGCGTGCAGTTGTAGTTGCAGTTGTATCATTGTAAAATACAGAATTAATGCACAGTAGCTGTTATCAATGACAACAGGTTCAGCGATGCTTGTAATTGATTATCCATGCTGCGCTTGACACTGGTAGCCGTGGCTGATGCCGGTTGTTTTCTTTCGGAAGGGGCTCGTGTGAAAGAAGCCTGAAGAATCAGTGGAGGCTAGTTCCTTGACCATAAAGACCCAATCAGCAAGCGGTTATCAGTTTCTTCTTCATAGTTATAAAACATCTCTTTTTCTGCCACTCAGACTAAAACCCTGCACCAGTATTTTCCAACTAAAACAGGACCAGCAGAGTTTCCAAACTCTGTTGTAATGTGGATGCCAGGTGTCATGAGAAAATGTAGTAGTATGGATGTAGCCTAAGTGTCAAGGCCAGCTGAAGTTTAGCTGTCCCTTTTCCTGTTCTAACATATTCCCTCTCTAGGTTCTGTATCTGTATTGTATATTGTATATTATATTCACGTTTCCCTTGACTGTTTTGATCTGATTCTGTTGCTTCCTTTTTTTCCCCATCTAGGCAGCATCTGCGCCTCAGATCAGCTTTGATGCGGAGGAAGGATCCCTGTGGACCCTTCTGCTCACATGTCCAGGTCAGGCTGGTTTAGATGATAACATCAGCTTCCATGGGAGGCACAGTTACACAAAATCATTTTTTACTGCCTTACTTGCCTCATTGATTATCAGCATTTACTGACTGTGATAAATGATCTATATACTTTTTCAGATGAGCATCTTCTGGATAATGAGGCAGAATACGTCCATTGGCTCGTGTAAGTATTTACTGACATGTTTTATTCACAAGGATTTGGGTCAACTTTCTTAAAAATAGGGCTTTTTTTTGGAAGCAACATTTCTGCATCCTCACCTATAGTTGTATTCCAACATGCCACTTCACAGATCTTTCAATGCCTGGGTTGGTCATGTGACCCTGGTCTTGTATGTCTGTTGCATTCACTGAATATAAAGATGGATGATGTGGATCCACTTCCTCCTGTTGCACGAAAATGAAGCCAAAATATCTTAGATATGGGTGCTGCCATCTTGTACTTTTTTTCCTCTCTTTTTATGAAATAATGAAAACAAGCAGAGAAACAAAATGACACATAGGGCATATGTACAGATAGCTGTAACATGAAGCAGTTACAATGATCATAAATGGTCTATATTTATAAAGTGCTTTTCTAGTCTTGATGACCACTTGAAGAGCAATGCAGTACTTTTTATTTTTTAACAATCACCCATACACACACACATTCATACAGTTCATCTATGGGCAGCACTTTTTCTATGATTGGCAATGTGGGGTTCTATGATAGATGTGGTGATATTTAAAAAGTTTGGGTTGCGTGTGTGAAGGGGGAACATCCCGGGCGGAGCAGTGCAGGCTGGAGAGGAGCTGTGCCACTACCTGCCACCGTTCCCTGCCAGAGGAACGGGCTTCCACCGCTACATTTATGTCCTCTTCAAGCAGGAGGGGCCCATCAACTTCAGCGAGGACGTCAGGACGTCGCCGTGGTGAGTAGTACACTGAGAGGAAGATGTTGTCCTTTTGTGTGCATTGTTTGAAATAAGATAATCTGCGTATATTTGGTTCACTTTCATGTCTGTGTCCATTGAAGCATCACTATGAAACTGTTTTACCTTGATATAGCAGCTAAAACTAGTTTGATGGAATAGAGAGAATGTTTCCTCTTTCATTCCCACTCCTCACCCTGAACGTCTCTTCTTGCTTTGTGTAACTTTGGTGAGTGGGTACGATCTCCTGTGGTTAGTGTGGAACTACTCATAGTCACAGCTTCAGTTGTCCGAATCAGGTCCTCAGATGAGGTTCAACCGATAGATTGGCTTTGTTTTTCTCGACATCGTAACCATTTAATCACTAACATGGAGCCCAACAGAATGAATCCCCACCTGTGGCTGCAGAGGGCTCTTGCTTTAAATATAGACAGCAGCTTCTTAGCTTAGCTCAACATTTATGTCCGCACAATTGGGTGGTAGGTTCATGGCTCGTCTTTTTCATCCGGAGACATTTGTAATGTTTTTTTCAGTTTTGCGTGTTATAAATGTCATCAACACACCCACTTGCTGGTGGTGACTCTCTGGATATTATCCTGGTATATTCTCTTATGGGCTCACTTGAAGATTCTCCAGAGTTTTTCTAAGGGGGCAGGAAAAAACAAACGGATCTGGATAAAGTCAGGAGATTATATGGAGTTAAGTGCATGTCTGAAAGCAGTTTAAGACAAGGAGTGTGGGGAATCCTCTAGCTTAGCTTTGTGGTAAGGTTAAGAATAAATAAATAAAGCTGCAGGGAGGAGGATTTTATTACCATGGAGAGGGGAACTCTGTGAATTTAACAGACATTCTTTTGTGTGTGAGTTCATGTCTTGTATAGAAACAATACACTTAGTATGCATTGCCTCTCCTTGCCAGCTATTCTCTGGTGGATCGAACATTTAAGACGGTGGATTTCTACAGAAAGCATCAGGACAACATGACGCCTGCAGGCCTGGCGTTCTTCCAGGGCCAGTGGGATGAATCTGTCACCAACACCTTCCACAACACACTCAGTGAGTCATCCTAATGCACGTAGTCCCGTAGTCCATGGCAGATGTACGCTTCTTTGCTGTTCCCCAGGATTTGGAGTAAAAACTATTGTACTATATATTGATAGTGACGTATTGTTCGCTCCCTGCAGACATGAAGGAGCCAGTGTTCGAGTTCATCCGGCCTCCAGTGTACCACCCTCCACAGGTCAAATACCCTCAGGGGCAACCTCTGCGCTACTTGGACCGATACAGGGATGGAAAGGAGTACACCTATGGAATATACTGATGATGACAACACATATGCAGCCTATTTCCTTCCAAATGTGGAGTTATGTTCGGTATATTTATGTAAAATAATAATAATAAAGCATTTTTCAACTGTTCTGAGGTTCTAGGATTTTTCCCTGTGAAGAATATTGTGTTTTTGGTACTGTTTAATACAAATGAATATAGTGATAGTTGTCCTAGTGATGGCATGGTGGTGAGCAGTGTCGTCTTACAGAGAGAAGGTTCCCAGTTTGAGTCCTGATTCTCTGTTTTTTCTCTAGTACGCAACCGTCCAAAGACATGCACTCTCTGACCGTGAGTGTGAATAGTTTTTTGTCTTTGTATGTTGGCTGTGTGACACACTGGTGACCTGACCCCGCCTCTAGCCCATTGTCAGCTGGGATTGGCTCCAGCCCCCCCCTTGACCCTCAGTGATGGATGGACATTTCCAGAAATTATAGAACATCATATGTGTTGCAGCACTCCTGGATAAAAGTATAATAAAACTGATACGTAGGGTTCTTGGGACTCATGCAACTGAAACTGTTGAATTATTGATCTGTGGTTGTGCTTTGGCCTCCAATCTTGATAGACTGCTGTAAGGTTTACAAACCACCAGATGTCACTACTTGTTAAGTCTGAGAGGGATCTAAAAAACAACTGACCTCTGTTTTCACTAAGGCCATCATTTTTCAAACGCTGACACAGGAATAATAATGGGTCTTTTCCACATGGAGGGGACTGAGTGTGTGTCAAGAGACTTCTAGTAAATGGGGCACCAGGTTTCTGCCAGCTCTTCACTGCACAATTTCAATAAAATCCCAGAAATGCCCTCCACTCCAGAGGCCTTCCTGGGGCAGATGCGTGGAAAAAAAGCAAGACATGCTGGTCAATAGTAATTTTAAAAGAGTTTGATGCAGTTATAATGTCATGATTCAGAAATGTTCTATATTCACTATTCCTAGAGGATACAGGCTAATGACTTCAAAGATTCCACTTAATCTGTGGAATATAGACACAGCCACTGCTGAACAGATTGGTGAAAATATGGCGTAAGATAGCTATCAAAAAGATGTGTGCATGATTGAAATATTCATATTCGTATGTGATATCTTACCAACTATGAATAGAAGGAAAACACTACCAAATAAATAGGGGTTAAATTGTGATTGTGTTTGTTTACACAAAATGTAACCATAATTATTTTCCTTAGTGTTTATCCTGTAAAATAAAAGTTTTATATCTTCGCTTTTTGGCAAACATAAACGCTGATATGTCTGTGAAGCCGTCACATTGGCCGATTTAAATCAGTTGGACTCTAATGTGAATAAATATGCAGGACAAATATGGAGTAAGATAGCTATCAACAAGATGTGTGCATGATTCAAATATTCATATTCGTAATGTTAAACATTTGTATGTCAATAACAATTGTTGTGCACAAAATTCTGCAGTCATGCACGTGAGTGTGAGACATTGTTCGGGTTAGGATTGTTTTTGTGTGAGTCTGAATCTAAAAACTGTGAGAGTAGATAGCAGAGGAGAAAACTGCTCCAATGACGTCACGTAGGTCACAGGCAGGTCACAGGGAAAAGTAATCGAACCGCGATTTCTCCAAACGCGCATGCGCCAAAGCCAAAGATGGCCGACAGCGGTGGGCCGAGTGGAGCTGCTCGCTCAGGTGAAGCGTCACAGGTAAAGTGAACAACGTGTATATTCAATATTTACTTCATAGAATTGTACTGTTTTAAATAATATACACTTCATGCACTCACAGACTTACTGCTTTAGCTTGCAAGATAGCAAGCTAGCGACGTGCCGGTGACGCTAAGTTAGTGCTAGCATTACTAGCATGAGAAGTTGGCTTGAGCTAGTTAATTAGCACTGACCTGCAAATTATGAAATAATTAATTTGACACATAACGATGATCGAAATACAACTTGTGTGGATTTATGAATGGTGTCATTCGGCGTATGAATCTATCCATCGTATAAGTCCGGTCTCTTTTCTCCTTTGCTAATCCTCCTCTCACTGCGGTCAAGTGAGCAGACGTTCGGCTTTTCCTGATTTCAAGTGCGCCCGTATTACAGAATGTATGGCAAATGCAGGTAGTCCATGATACGGAGCGAGCCAATGTTTTATGCTACTGTAAAATCCATTTATTCCATAATTTCTGACAAAGGTTGTCAAAAGTTGTTTTCAGGACCATCCTGACTGTTCACTCACTCAGTATCAAGCATATTTACTGTATCATTTTGGAGCAATTCAGCCTCAAAGTTCTTTATTTTGCATTGAAAAAGGCATTATGCTCTTTATTTACTCTACTGTAAAATCCCTTTGATCCATAATTTCTGACAAAGGTTTGCACATTTGATCTCAGGACCATCCTGACTGTTCACTGACTCAGTATCAAGCATATTTACTGTATCATTTTGGAGAAATTCAGCCTCAAAGTTCATTTTTTACAACAGAGGGAAATCAATCAGTGGATGATGGATTATCATACACACATCATGACGTGTATATTTGAGTAGTCTTATCTGTCATAAACAAGAGATTACGGGTTACGGGGCGTGTTTGTGTCGCAGAGACGAGAGCTGGGACACCGGGTCGGAGTCTCCATTCTCCATGTAACAAGTTACAAGTGGTTTATTTAAGCAGCACTATTACTCTGAAACTGTTTGAATTAAGGTCAAAATGAAGCATAAGGCAAATATCCCGTCCTCCTCTGATCAGAGCACCATCCCTTGAAAATGCAGCGATTGGCAACATTCAATAGAGCCCCATAATAATTAAGAGTTATTGTTTTAACTTGCAAGCTAATGGTTTGCATATTAATTTAGCAAAAAATACAAAAGTATTTTGAATGTCTGTCCAGCCTTTGTGGAATTGATAGAGTACTGTATGTTGGTAAACGACTAAGTTAACTGTGGCATATTATGCATCAAACTTTTTTTTTGTTGTTTGTTTACAGGGACCAGTGGCTACTCAGGAACGTCTGAAATCAAGGGTTACAGACGTGTTAAATCAACCACACCTGAATTTGGACTATTTACAGTACATTGTAGATCAAGAAGCATTTATTCTGACAGCTGCCTCCAGTACTTTAAACATGCCAGCTGAAATTGTGGACTGTCTTTTATCCCTGCAAAGTAAGATCCATGCAGCTGTTTCCCAAGAGAGTCCCTGTGCTTTTATTAGAGCTGGAGGATGAGGACGACCAAAGTTCATTTTTCTGAGGAGCTTCTGTCCCAGCTCATCGACGTCCCCTTACCAGTGTCTTGCATCGCAAATCTGTTGGGTGTCAGCCAAAGCACATTCTTCCGGCGTATGCGTGAACCTGGGTTGTCCACAAGGTCTACATACAGAAGCTTAACTGATAGTGAACTGGATGATGCTGTGCTGTCCATCAAACGCAGGATATAGAATGGTTAAAGGCTGTGTGCAAGCAGATGTTCAGATGGAGTTCAGTGGGACCGCATCAAGGAGTCCATGCACAGTCGATGCTCCAGGAGTTTTGGAAAGGATGACATGGCTGGGGTGCACAGTAAGGAGGACATACTCTGTGCAGGGGCCTTTGTCATTAGTCCATGTGGACACAAACCATAAGCTTATACGGTAAGACGTTTTATTTACTATTTATTTTTGTATTTATTTATGGGGGGGGGGGGTGACTGCTCATTGTCATTTCATATTTTGTTTTCAAGGTACAACATTGTCATATTTGGTGCAATAGATGGGTACTCGAGAAAGGTTGGTCATCTTTTATTACAGTGGTACACGGTTCACACACATTATTTTTTTTTTCACACACATTATTAACATTGAATTTTCAAAACTTTTCATAATGTTTAGCATATTTTACTCAATCACTTGAAAGGAGGTAAAGGAGGAGAAGAGCAGGGAAGAAACATTTTAAAACATTGTATATTCAGAACTTTACTAAACAGATGTAATGTGTCAGAAAGCTTATTTCAATTACTATTTATTTTTTTATTTTATGCTTATGGTTCCTGACTTTTATCTATTGCTGTTCCTGCTTTTACTGCTGTTGCTGTAACTCCTGAGTTTCCCCCTGGGGATCAATGAAGATTATTTATCTTATGTGTTGTAGGCCTTAATATTTTGCTTATGCAGATTCAAACACTGTCTTTCTAAACAGATTTTCTATCTGGAGCTGCTCAAACACTGCTCATTCAGTGGAAAACTATGGCTGGCCTTCCAGGTAAACAATGATAAACTTGTGCTATTGTTTCCATGCCCTAATTACTAATTTCAGTAATATTTGATGGAACATTTTGTTGTGATGAATATGGCTGAACATTTCTCACATGTATTTTCAATACATGTCTTCCTTCCAGGTCTGGCAGAGTCCCTTCACACTTTCACAGAAGGCTGGCACAACCATCCCAAACCAGCTCTGGGTTTTGGGTCACATGAAGAACCGTTGTGACCCGAACAAAGATTTGCAGGTATGTTGAAGCTCAAACTCAAGGTGCTGTTTACAAAGGCAAAGTGCAGTTGACAAGTTTTGAACCTGAATATGTGGAGGCTTAGGTTTATACAAAAACAATCTAATTTGTTATTGCTATTTGAATGGGGTCAATATCTTTAAGTCTTTAAGTGTGGAAGGAGTAGAAGGTTAAAATTCAGGAGCAAGTTGTTGAAAAAATGATATACAAGTAAGTGTGTGTGATACTTTATTGAAGTGATCACACAAATAGAACAAGTCAGCAAAGCAAAATGTATGATAGATGTACTCCATGTTCTGATTGCTTGAACATTATACACATTTTATTCTCTGGTAAAATGTTTTCTGTTGTCAGTGCACTATGCCTGTGTAGGTCAGTCTGTGCTTTGGTATGTTTTTAAAATATTTCTAAATTATTAGCCTTAAAACTTAATTGCCTGAGTCATATTTTGGCTAAATTGTGATATCTACCTAGTTTCCCTAACACTGCTGAGTCACTGTGCATTATTGTGCTAAAAACCTTAAAATATGACTCAGGCGGTTATTCAGATTTAAGACAAAGTCCTTGTTTTCGCTTGGCAGAACAGGCTTGTTGTCCAGTCATCCACTGCATGATGCTTCCTGCAGTCAAGCCTTCTGGAGTAACGTTGTTGCTTGGGCCCTCTTGTTCTTAATTAAGAGATAAACACAATGTTAGTCTGAATTGAAACCAATACATTTTAGTTTTCAAGTTGATAAAATCCATTACATAAACACAAATCATATTGAACTTTTTGAGTATAAGAACATTTGATTAATGAGATTTCAACAAAAGCTGCATTTGTTATGACTGGATGACAGGCATTGTGTTGTGGCAATTGTTCAGACACCTCCAGTTACTGTTAATATAACTATGCAAGTCATCCATCTGTAAGCCGTCCATGTCGAGTTTAATGAAACCGTTATCCTAGAGGTCACAATCTTACATTTAATCGATTACATTCATTTTAAATAGTGACATCAAGTTTCCAAAAACGCCTAGATTTAATGGGTCGTATAGTTTGAATCAATTAACTACTTTACACTGCACTATATAAAATGTACTTAAGGATAGCAGAACACGTTAATCTCTTTATTACTACATCTTGGCTAATACATACCAGAATCCTCAATTTCCTGGAGGTAGTCCTGGAGAAAGTTCATCATGTTTACTTCCTTTTGGTGCTTGGCAGAATCAATCTCACTGACGATAGGGCGGCTCTTCTCCAGAAGGAAGGCTGCATCCGCCTTTAAGAAGAAGGACGTGCATTTCAGTCTGCATAAACATTGTAATTCTTGCAAAAGACATTCATGCTCAATTAAAAGCAGTCTAAAACATAAGAATATACCTCATCATCTTGCCCTGGAACAAACAGTGGTAGGCAGAGGTCTTGATGAGTCTTCATGATTTTTGGTAGGTCATACAGCTGCAGGCCTTTACTGAGCTGGTCGAGCATTGGGATGACTCTCATGGTGGAGTGAAGTACGACAGTTCTAATGGACAAAATGTAGCATCAGGAGAATATACTTTAGTGGTAAACCTGTTGGATGTAGAGGGGAAAAAAGCCAAAACTACATGTTATCATTATTTGGTGACATGTAAAGAAGTTTTACAACACAGCTTTGCATGAAACCAATGCCATGTTTACTTGTAATCCATGTTTTAGACATGACCAACAAGTAGCCTAACTCATCACAAATCCTTGTACAATACACCCTTGCCTTAATGAAAACCAAAAATGTCACCAACATACCTAATCATGCTGTCTTTTTTTTTTCCAGAGACACGATTCCAGTGTATCCGCAGGTCACAATATCGTCAACCAGGTCACTGATGTTGTCATTACCGCCGCTGTTTATCTGAAAACAGAGTAGGTGTCAAGTGAAATTAAGTTGCATTGTATCATTGTTCTCTAAAGGCAACAAAACAAAAAAGAAATTGTGTAAGCCATATACAGCTACATACTTATATTAGAAATACTCTGCATACTGTGAACAGTATACTTACTCAGCTGTACTGCTCTTCCTATTTTTCATTTTTTATCTTCAAAAACATACTGTGTATATATTTTTATATTTATATTGTTAAATATTAATACTTGATTTTATTTTAATCTTGTTATATTTAGAGATATCTGACATGCACCAACAGCATCAAAACAAATTCCATGTATGCGTAAACTTACTTGGCAATAAAAGCTTTTCTGATTCTGAAAATGAGGCTAATGCAATTACTAACTTTGATAAAATTGTATTTACCAATATCAATAAGCTGTGACAGTTCGAAATCTGTTACATCACTGGCAGACACTCGTATGCTGTGTCACCGGAGCAGAGATATCTGAAGGACCACTCGTGCATTAAGTTAGGACAAGGCCCGCCTTGTGCCAGGCTAGCTGCCATGACCTCTCCTGCACTCCTAACCAAAACAAAACAGCATAAACTGCCTGAATACACTATGCACCTGAAGTAGTTAAGAGTCCAAACTGTTGAGACAATAAACAGGATTCTTCCCTTTCTTATCTGACCCTCCAACAAAGAGTCTGTTTTTGATCTCTGCAAAACAGTAAATACAGGAGATTCAAACAGTCTCTTCTGTCTCTCTTTCCCCCCCCATTTAACTAGCATTTGAGCCCACTATACCACCAGAGGCCCCCTGTTGATGTTGACAGTGTGTCAAGTGTGTCTGATTTGACAAATATGGACAAAAAGGAAGGAGAAGAAATCCACACATCAGTCCAATAAAAATTATTGAAACTATATCCAGTGTGTGGATAATTCCTTTCCTTTTTGTTCTTGATAATCTTTAATCCTGCATCTGGCCTTGTAAGAATTTGATGTGCACAAATTTTCTCTTATCGTGAAATTAAATATAGACAAACATTTGTACCTGTGAGGAATTCTCTGCAAAGGGCCCCAGTATCGATGCCTGCCTCTACATTTGGGCGATGTCTTCTTCTGCCGTTGCCACTGCTGCATGCCTCTGCTGAAGAGCTCAGTCCGCGACACAGATGGAAAATGGGTTTGTTTCATTAACTTGACAAGTGATCCAATCCAAGATTTCCTCAGAGCTGGAATTAAAAACAAAAGACAAAAAAATGAACATTAAAATAGACACCAACATGTCTTTTCTGAATGCTTTATTTACTTATTTATTTCTTGTTCAACACTGAGCATTTGAATAAAAAACTAGACCTGGTTGTACTGTCTGTATAATTTCATAGCTGTTTGCTACAATTATTCTGGGTGGTTGTTAGGGGTGTGGCATGGTACAACAATTGCCACGCCTCCTATACTAGTGAAATTCTAATGGGTGAGAGCAAAAGATCTCACAAACATACTTTGTTTTTGGATTACCACATTTCTCTGTGATCACACTCCACACATATTATAAACTTTTCAACAGGAAAAAGATGATTGATACTGCAGTATCTCTTTAAAGTGTATATTATCCAGATGACATAATTTGCCACCATAATTACCTAATATACAATATTACCTTTGAAAGGTGCTGATTTGACTGACTGGTACTGATCCACTTGACTCATGGCCGTTATTATCTGAAGGTCTGCACACATAAAGAAAACAGCTCGTCCTAACTTATCTTGACATAAACACTTGCATACATATAACATTTTGCAAGGCAATCTCCTTATATGTAATTTGTCAAATAAACGTAGGTATACATTCAAAAAGTTACACTAAAATCATTAATATTACCGTAATCCACATGTGGCTGCATGGATCTCAATTATGTCAACTTGAAATGCATTGTTGCACACAGGACACTCTGCTGTCTTAAAAAATAATTCACAAGGCATGTGAATAAAATTTTACATTATTCCAAAGATTAATATCTTAACTTACCAGGAAGGCACAAACATTTCACCTTGTCTGTCTGGCTGCAAATGGAATCTGGGAATTCATCTTCATGTTCTTCGTTGCAGCTTTCCTGGGGGAGAAAAACAATAATGAAACGTAAGTGTTTAGAGCATAATACAGAATAACATCTTATTTTTCAATATAAACAGCTGTGAAATAAAGACTAAAAGTTTGACATACCTCTTCAGCAGAATAGGACAAGTCTACAAGTTCTTTCTTGCATTCCGTGATGTGTACTGGAAGAATCTGAAGTGGAACCATTTTCTTGCAGGTTGTACACTGGGCTTTGGGCATGTTCTCAAACTCCTTTGCTTTGGGTGGTAATGGAATTGTATCAAGTTCTTCTTGTAAAGGAGAAATGTACAATGTGTATTTTCCATTCCTGCTCACTGCTTTTAGCTGCTGGCCAGTGTATCCATATAGATCTGGAGGGATTACAACCAAGCTCCGCCGCCCACCCCCACCTAAAATTGAAAAATTATAGATACTAAACAAACCTGAATATACACTAACTACTCATATAGAGTATTTTGAAACAACATTAATCCAGTGTATACGCCTACAGACCTGTGGACTTGTGCAGCATCCAGCCATCACTGATATTTGCCAATCTTGGATATGCACTCACAAGCAACTCTGAAAACTTAAGAGAAAAAAGCATAGTTAAAGCTTCATGCAAATATTAATACAATCATGCATCAAGATGAATTCTAAGATGGGTGTTTTTCTCTTGAGACATGACTTGACACAAGGCAGCAAATGAATGGTAGCATACCTCTGAATGTGTCATATTTTCAGATATGGTTAGTGAATGTTTTCCAAGGCCAGCCAGCATGAGTGACAGTTCCTCAGAAGCTTGTGTACATTTGTTGAATTTGTTTTACGCAATAGTTTACATGGGGATGGTCTGAAGCTCCTGAAAATATTCTAAGGTAGATAATAGAATTTAAAACATCTGCAGATGTTTCTCTGCCTTCAGCTTAAATCAGAATCATGGACTTAGTTTGTCCAAATGTGCCTGCACTGGGAGCGCAACACATGACCCATGAAGCCTACCGCGCCATTTCTTGTTTCACTGACAGTCCATGGCCATTGTTCTGAGATCTTATAAGTTGTTGCACTGCCCGCTGAGGCCTCACTGCTGGAACTGACTGCCCTCCCTGTCCGACAGCAGCTTCTCCTGTCTGACTGGCCTGACATTCAGAATATTCAAAATATTAAATAATTCACCCCTGTTCCTTAACATCAACACCAGATTTTTCTCACACCTGAGTGAGAAAAAAGACAAAATTGAATAGCAAATATTACAGACATGGGTATTTTTCACGCTTGTACAGAATGCCTGCAAACTAACATCTTCTTAAAGTCTGAGCTTGGGTCAGCATCCACACCAAACTGCACGCCAGTCTGAACCCATGCAAACCACACTTATGTGCCTGATCTCAAGCAACTGACTGTAAGCTAATAATAATAATAATTATTCTAGGGCTCCATTGAATGTTGCCAATCGCTGCATTTTCAAGGGATGTTGCTCTGATCAGAGGAGGACGGGATATTTGCCTTATGGTTCATTCTGACCTTGATTCAAACAGTTTCAGAGTAATAGTGCTGCTTAAATAAACCACTTGTAACGTGTTACATGGAGAATGGAGACTCCGACCCGGTGTCCCAGCTCTCGTCTCTGCGACACAAACACGCCCCGTAACCTTTTGTTTATGACAGATAAGACTACACAAACATACACGTCATAATGTGTGTATGATAATCCATCATCCACTGATTGATTTCCCTCCGTTGAAAACAAATGCACATGGCCGAGAGGAGGATTAGCAAAGGAGAAAAGAGACCGGACTTATACGATGGATAGATTTATACGCCGAATGACACCATTTATAAATCCACACAAGTTGTATTTCGATCAACATTATGTGTCAAATTAATTATTTCATAATTTGCAGGTCAGTGCTAATTAACTAGCTCAAGCCAACTTCTCATGCTAGTAATGCTAGCACTAACTTAGCGTCCCCGGCACGTCGTTAGCTTGCTATCTTGCAAGCTAAAGCAGTAAGTCTGTGAGTGCATGAAGTGTATATTATTTAAAACAGTACAATTCTATGAAGTAAATATTGAATCTACACGTTGTTCACTTTACCTGTGACGCTTCACCTGAGCGAGCAGCTCCACTCGGCCCACCGCTGTCGGCCATCTTTGGCTTTGGCGCATGCGCGTTTGGAGGAATCGCGGTTCGATTACTTCTCCCTGTGACCTGCCTGTGACCTACGTGACGTCATTGGAGCAGGTTTTAGATTCAGACTCACACAAAAACAATCCTAACCCGAACAATGTCTCACACTCACGTGCATGACAGCAGAATATTGTGCACAACAATTTTATTGACATACAAATGTTTAACATTACGAAGAAGATATAAAACTTTTATTTTACAGGATAAACACTAAGGAAAATAATTCTGAATACATTTTGTGGAAACAAACACAATCACAATTTACTCTCTATTTATTTGGCAGTGTTTTCCTTCTATTCCTAGTTGGTAAGATATCAAGCCACATCTACATTTCTTTGTTTGTATAATGTCATAAAATGATTTTTTTTTTGCCAAAGGTTTTCCCTCTGCCAAGGCAATGTTTTTGTTTGCTTTGTTTGTCTGTTAGTTAGCAGGATGAAGCAAAAACTACCATGAACCTTGGTGGAATGAAGCAGTGCAGGACAGAAAATAACCTGTTCAATTTTGATGTGGATCCAGGAATTTTGTTTCATTGTCTTTTTCACATTTTGCAATGATGTCTTGTTTAACATTTTCAAGAATTTCCCAGGGAATAATCCATGGATCGCGATGAAAAACAACTGGCACGTTTAGGGGACTGATATCTATGAGTTAGTGTAATTTGTTGCAGCTTTTTTTAATTTACAGGGAATGTGGGTCCACGGTGGAGTAATGCGCTCTAGCCATTCTAGTTTGTAATTAAAATTAATGATCAAACTATGTAAAATATTAACCCTCAATTATTTGTCATAAGGGTTTGTACCTCTTAGGAATCATTAAAAATGTTTTAAATATATATCGGCCGATATATTGGCATCAGAAATGTTTTACTCCCTGATATAGGTATCGGTATCAGCCCCCCAAAATCCATATTTGTTCTGCTGTAATTTAAGTGTCTGTTTTTGCTTAGAGGCAGAGGTTGACAGTGAAAAAATTATTTCACAGAGAAGGTGAGGTGCTTTGAGTCTTTGCAATTCCTTGTACAGATGATCACTTTTAAGGGTATTTATAGATCGATCCAAAGTTTTACCATTGATAAAAACTGGATGAAAAACTTTGGTTTAACACAAACATTTTTTTCTTTTCCATCGACCATCACAGGTAAAGACTCTCATAAAAATACTGTGAGTGGTCTGTATTTACATAGTCTTGATGACCACTTAAAGTTCTTTATAGTATAGTGGTGCTCAACATGTACTATGATATAAATAAACAAATACTACATTTGTAGAACTTTACACACTGACTGATTGTGCCCCATGCTTGGGACAGGAAGTGCTGAATCTCTTGGAGGAGAGACTGAGCAGAGGGAAGGAGAGAAAGACAATTAGCTGGGAGTGGGAACAGCTGACTCCTGCACGATGTCTTAAAAAGCTCGTGAGACGCAGGACACGCTTCTCTTCCTGACTGAAATGATGGGAGCTGTTGAGGCCTTGCTTATTTGTGTGCTGACTTCCTGGCTTACCAAAGGTTTGTTATGTCCCTTTTGTTAGAGGCTTAAAACATTAGAACTGGAGTATAGCAAATGTAAAATTTAAGGTTCAATTATTTCAGTCTTATTTAAGTCTTTTGATTAGTGGCTTGTATTCCTGAAATGTCAATCAGCTAAAAAAAAATTAACAACTCGTGTACTTTCTCTGCACAGGCTTTTGTTTGCCATATGGCAGCAAAAATGAAATTGAAGGTAATGTACTGAACAGAAAGATGGGCGGTAAGGAAAGAAAATTACAAATGATCTTTTCTTTTGAGCTACTCTCTGACACTCGTTTCATTTCTTCTGGTTTAGAGTTGTTTCCCGATGACTTTGCCTTAAAGAAAGCCCTGGGACTCATCCATTCAGTGGAGAGTGTGTTGAAGGAACATGTTAAAGAAGGTGAGCAGCTTCTCTGAAACACTACAATGAGCAAAATGTTTGTGGTTGAGCCTCATCGTGTGAATTAATCATGATGGGCCTTTACTGGACTGCAGGTCAGATTAACTGCACGACAAAGTGACAAGGTAGTTAAAATCGCAATTTTCTGCTTTAAATGCCAATCTAATCCGATGTCTTTCTTCAAGTTCTCCTGGAAACCAACGAAGTGGAAGCTGAGGTATTGGTCGGACTGAAACCTGAGGAGAATCGGTGCCCCCCTTGCGCAGTAGGGGTCGACGTGACGCTGGACGGGGCAGTGCCAGGCAACGTGACGCTGGACGGCTCGGCAAGGGGCAACGTGACGCTGGACGGCTCGGCAGGGGGCAACGTGACGCTGGACGGCTCGGCAGGGGGCAACGTGACGCTGGACGGCTCGGCAGGGGGCAACGTGACGCTGGACGGCTCGGCAGGGGGCAACGTGACGCTGGACGGCTCGGCAGGGGGCAACGTGACGCTGGACGGCTCGGCAGGGGGCAACGTGACGCTGGACGGGGCAGTGCCAGGCAACGTGACACTGGACGGCTCGGCAGGGGGCAACGTGACGCTGGACGGGGCAGTGCCAGGCAACGTGACACTGGACGGCTCGGCAGGGGTCAACGTGACGCTGGACGGCTCGGCACCGGGCAACGTGACACTGGATGGCTCGGCAGGGGTCAACGTGACGCTGGACGGGGCAGTGCAGGGCAACGTGACGCTGGATGGCTCGGCAGGGGTCAACGTGACGCTGGATGGCTCGGCAGGGGTCAACGTGACGCTGGACGGGGCAGTGCAGGGCAACGTGACGCTGGACGGGGCAGTGCAGGGCAACGTGACGCTGGACGGGGCAGTGCAGGGCAACGTGACGCTGGACGGGGCAGTGCAGGGCAACGTGACGCTGGACGGCTCGTCAGCAGCAAACGTGACGCTGGACGGGGCAGTGCAGGGAAACGTGACGCTGGACGGCTCGTCAGCAGCAGGTGGCAACATGCGCATAAAACGCAGTAAGGAACCTGTTGAAGTCATAGAAAGACAATCTGCAGTCAGAGGAGGAAGTGAGGACAATTTTAGGTTTCGGACGCATTATCAGGTTCCCTCACGCTAGCGAAGAGTTAATTATTAAAAGCGGAGAACTGGTTTTAGTAACAATGCAAAAGCTCATTGTGTATCTGATGGCCCTTTTCTGCTGATGGTGGCAGAAGAGTGGAATAAGATGTTTCTGTCTCCACTTTGAATAAAACCCTTAAAACTGTTTGTTTCATATTTCTTTCACTGAGCAGCTTCATAAATCAACAGGTTAAGTGACAAAGATGCTTACTTGGGGGAAAATTACTTGAAATGGCAAACACATTCAAAAATCCATTCCAATTTGTCTGGACATCACGTTTGATCTGTTTGTATTTGATTTCTTTTAAAGAAATGCAACTGACACTATGGAAGTTTCCCTTTGGACTTTCTAGTCTATGCCTCCATTCTTAAACCCTGATGTCACCATTCTGCTCTTAAGTGTATTGCTGGTGACATTCATTGTATTTTAGTTTCTATTCTTCAACCACCATCGCTTTACAATGAACCCTCGGTCAACAAACTTTCTTAGGAAGTCAGCGAGCAATGACACTCAAAGATGGGAATAAAAATATCATTTATTTTCTATAAAAGTTAATCATGACAATGATTAAGTGCAAAGGTTTTTTTGGCTACTACATAGATATCACTCTTAATCATGCAGTAAATCTCAGTACAAAAGTTAATTATTATCATTCAATGTACATTGTAATTGAAGTCTTTCAGTGTTTAAGTTGACTTGAGGAAAAAAATGAAATACGAGGTAAAAACAGTACCAGCTTGTTTTCATTGTGTGCCATCTGTACATAATGAATTCCACGTTGAGTACTTCATAATGCTGATTGTCTTCTGTGCCCACTAAGGTCCCCTGCTGTTATGTCCAGTGTTTACCTGGACACACTTTGTTATGCTCGAGCCACCTCCAGCATTTCCTCCACAGTCAGTAGTTTCTCTCTGGGTTTTCCCACAGCGTCACCTCTCCTCTTCTCCACACTGTTGATCTTCTCCCAGGCTGAGAAAGTCACTGGTTTCACTCCTGTGAACAAGAGGAGATAAAATCACATTAGGATCTGGCTTGATTGTATTTTTTTTAGTCATCAGACAAACTACAATTTGGTAATTGCATGGTTGCTGTGGTAAATCTAATTATCCATTAGTCTAAATGAGCAGTTGTGCCACATTTTTAAGGATTCGCTCTAGATGATCTCAAGAAAATACATTCAAGTCCAAAAAGGGTTTTGTGAGGTCACATTTACCTTGACAGGGCTCTTGGCTGCAACTATTTTTGGAGACAGTGTGACTTGCAAATATACCCTGTTTAAAAAAAACCATATAAGCTATCTCGTGAAATTCCAGGACCAAGTGAGAATTTGTGTGTGTGTGTGCTTTCAGACTGTCAGATAAATTACAGAGTTCCAAGGGTTAGACTACATTAGTTTTATTTAGGTGTACCTAATAAACTGCCAACTGTGTGTAGAGATATCAGATATTAGAATGGCACTCAGTAGCCTGCATGAGGCCCAACAGTTCCCCTATAAAAACATATTTACGTTAACAAGATGTGCATTTTTATGTAGATCTGCACTAAATTGTGCTCGCATTAATATCAGTCCCCTGAATCTATAAAATATTTCCTGGGAAACATTCCCAATCTCACATGTTGTAATACGCTATGCTATCTCGCAATCCTAATGTTAAAAAAAGTCCCTGATCTGGATCTGCACCAAAATATTATGTTCTTCCCTGACTCATACCACATCCTTCCATTTAGTTTCGTGATAATCTGTTTTTTCCACATTCTTGCTCAAACAATAACTAATGACTTTATTTATAGAGCATTTACAGTTAAAAAGTGCTTTACAAGGGCAGCAAAATAAAACAAGTTAAATCATGAGCACATAAAAAATGAAGGAATCGCAAATATTAAAAGACAATATTTTTATAAATTAATTTTTAAAAATAGAATTAAGAGATCGCTGACTCAGACCAGACCAAGGTTCTTCGCAGCAGATTTGATGTGGTCCACTAACAGACCTGCAGATGGCAGTGTTTGTTTTGACATGTGCTCAGCTCCAATTCAAATGATCTCAGTTTTGTCTGGGTTCAGCTGTGGAAAGATCCTGGACATCCAGTTCTAAGTCTCAGGAAGAGAGTTGTTTAAAGAACTCAGTATACCAGGCTCTGTGGGTCTAACAGGCAGGTACAACTGCGCATCATCAGCGTAAAAATGAAATGAAACACCATGCTTGTTTATGATGTGACCGAGGGGCAGAATGTATAAGAGATATAACAAAATTGGATCTAAAGCCGACCCCTGGGGCACATTGAATCTGTGCATTATGATCACCAGAATATGTGAAGCAGCACTGGGGGTAGACTGCACCTATAGGCGTGGCTAGTGATGTTGTGGATGAGGGCAGTGAGGAAGAGTTCCTTCAGTGACCAGTGCTGTGTCCAGGTGTGTGGTATGAGTGGCATGAGTCCAGCAAACCAACAAACAGGGGAGAAAACAAAACCTCCTTGGTGGAGACAACAAAATATTGTGCAGTTTGACAAGACACAGTGTGATTCAAACTATCTCAGAGAAGTGACCACGTCCTTTGAACTCCCAGGTCAGATAATAGAGCACAGCAAACATGTGAGTGCCGAGTGGATTACCTCTGTCTTCCAGCAGAGCACTGATGGTTTGTGAACCAGACTTGGCAGCAGACACATCCAGCGTTCCTGACTCCATGTCCTCCAGTAACGATCGAGCTGTGTCAAAACTGTTGTTCATAGTCGTGCCTATCACACCAGTGGGGCCGGTTTTCAGCCAGCCACTACAATATAAACCTAAAAGAAACATGGATTCACTATTCATCTTGTTTGATACGCATGTGCACATACACACGTTCATACACATATTGAATACAGTACCTGTAGTTTGTTGAACGCGGCCCATGGTGTTCGGGACGATGGCTTTGTGGGAGTCAAACGGCACCGATGGATCGATGGGAAGGCTTTTGTAGCCGATGCTGCTGATGACCAGACCACAGCTGACATCCTCCACTTCTCCAGTGAGCACTGCACGGGCCCCTTCACCTGAACCCTGGTCGCAGAGAGGGAACCAACTTGAACCAAGCTTATGTAGCAGCTACACATGCACGTCTACACAGAGAATCCGTTTACCTCCAGCCTGTTGACCGCCAGTCGGATGCCAGCTGTTCTGTTGTGCTCGGGGTCGGCCAGGACCTCGACGGGGCTCCGGAAGAATCGAAATCCCCACGTGCGGGAGGCCTTGCTTCGTCTCTCCTGCTCCTTCTCCCCGGGGGTCTCCAGGGCCGTCTTCAACATCAGCTCCGTCAGACGCTTCCTGGGCCTCGGCAAATCTGACGCAGCAGAGATTATCCGACTCAATTATTGAATACTCAGAACCTATTCCTTCAGAAGTGCTTTTAATGCATGAATATGGCGTGTGTTTAATCTTTTTACTGCTAGACAGAAAAGTACTTCGTCTGACTGCACAGAAAAGTTTCCTTAATCAGACACTGTTTGATTTTTAGACTTATTATTTAAATACCAGAAACATTTTATTAAAAACAAAGTGGCTGCTTTAGAACCAATTTGACCTGTTATTGGGTCATATTACATATGTACATATTATATAAAATGCTCCAAAGTTGTCTTGACTAAAACCCAGGGGAAACTTATTTTATTTGTTCATCAAGTTGAAGGAATATGAGGCACTGAAGAAGGTGGTAAGTTATCAAGCTTTTTATATCTCATGGCTATTAAATCACATCACAGCAACAGTAAAAACATGCCTGTGTGTTTCAGTGTATACGCTCTTATATAAAGTATAAATGGCCGTCTTTGAGCTGTTTTACACCAAGTGGTCAGATGATCAGTATTGACAAGGTGGAACGTGAACCTATTGGATCCTCAGACTGAAGAGCACCAGAATTGTTTTTGACATTCTACCAATCAAGAAAAACAAGATCTATGAATCCACACCTCTGCTGTAAAAACTCCAGTTTGTTTTAGAGCCCGATCAGTATGGATCTTTGGAGGCTGATGCCAATAAAGTAAAACATTACTGATACTGATATATCGACCTATATACATTTTCCAAAAACTTTGCAGTGATATTTTACTATTTAACCATAAACTTTATTATAAATAACTATAAATAAAAACAAAATACAAATATATCCAAATTTGTATAACTTTTTTTAATGTAAAATGTATTTTTTTAATTTTAAAATCAGCCGATTTGTTTTCTTTTTGGAAAATTGTTTGGACTCACTGGTGTTTAGAAACGTCCACTCATGTGTGTAACATCTGGAAACAAAATAAAAGACACAAACCACCAGTTTCTAACATCGTCCTTAACTCACTGTAGATCAAGGTTCTCATTTAACCATGAACAGAGACGAGGAGGATGTTATCGCTGTAAACATCACTCAGCTCAATGTCGTTTCTCCGATAAGGATGAGGAAAAAACAAAAAGGGCACGAGGACAGAGCTGCAGCATCTTACTCCAACAGGAAACATTTTCAACAAGAGAACATTCAACAGTCTGTTAACCACATTGGACAGTCTTGAACACTAATGTCTTGTGAACACCTACTTTCAGCACATGTAGTAATTTCATGTGTTTTTACTGCTTGTGGGGTAAGAAAAAAAAAAAGGAAAAAGAATGAAATTGACTTAAAATGTGATATACTCAAATTCTTAGGCTTTGTTAGGACCAGGTGGATGAGGCAACCACCACCTGAAGAGGAAAAGTATTATGATAAAATATTATTTCAGACCTTTAAGAGCCTCTGGGACGCCCTCGAAATCAGCCACCACCATCTCAGGTCTGGTGCCTGGCAGGTTCACCATTTCTCTAAACTCCTGCGGACCAGGAGAACATAACAAGATGAAGAAAATAAAACATTGAAGGTAGGGTTAGAAAATGTCACAGTGTTGTTTAAAGGACTGTTCTGGCTTTTTACCACTGCAAAGGGGGTTATGTTTCCACCTCTGTCTGATTGTGAGCAGGATTAAGCAAAAACTACTTAAGCAGAGTTCTGGGAGATGTGACTGTCATACATGTGACTTGGCACTGATCTCATTCTGGTTACTGTGAAAGGCATGTTGCATTTCTAAAACAAAGTGCTGGTTAATGGCAGTTGGAGTTGTTTTTCTTCTCTATACAGGTCAAAGGTATTTACTCCACTTTTTCTCACACACCTTGATTGTGCAAGCGACTTGTACTGGCCCTCTTCTGCCAATTATCAGCACCCTGCGGATGTAGCTCTCTGCCAGAGCCTCCAGAGCAGGCTGGGTGATGTCAGTCTTCTGCAATAAAGAATAAATAGACATTTTCCATCAGTCTTTTCAATAACACGCCCTCAGAAACTCCAATCATTTCTGAGATGACTTATTAACCTGGATCACTGCAGTAAAACATTTATCAGAGGAAAATGTCCGCCATGTGAATATGGTCTTTAATTGATTTATGATTTATGTTTTAGCACTGAGGTCATAGTGAATGGTGACTGAACTGTTGAGAGATGTTTCAAAACAGCTCATAATATAATGAAGTCTAGCACAAAACAGAGCTATTGGATTGGATCCTAAATCATGTGACTGCCAAATTTTATTTTTCTGTATTCCTTCATATGCCCACCTGGTTTTTATCTCAATCCCATGTTGTGCAGCTGGCATTTAGATTAAGATCAACGCATCAAGAAAGTGGGTGATATGCTACTGTAACCTGGTCTGTTTCCTCTCATCCTGAATTTAGCTTTTTATCCCTCTCAGAAATCTTAAAAATCCGAATCAGACATGTGCTGAGCTGCAGAGAATCATTCTGTGGTATGTGTGTACAAGGGGTGGTTTGTGAGCGCAAATGTCCGAGTGAGAGTCTCCTGACTTTCTCCAGAGTTTCTTCGACCAGCCCCTAGTAAAAACGCTGTATAAAGCTTGAACGAGCCGGTGTGAGAACACAGCAGAGGATCCCCTGGAGGGTCGTCAGCGAGTGTTGATTACATTTTTAACAAACACACACAAAAAAAACAAATATCTCAGGATGAATAAGACTAGTCAAAAACGTTAAAGACACATGAAGATGTCAAGAAAGATTTGGTGATAAGGGCCGATGTGGGTGGCTGCTGTTAAGAAAACACGTTATCACAACGAAAATTTTACATCCTGCGGCTGCACAACCTGTCACCTGATTGCTCAACAGTGGAAGGCAAACTGCGGAGTAAGTCCGGACCCAATTCTGCAGACATTCTCTTATGTCTGAAAATGGCTATATTAAAACCATCTTTTTTGTCTTCATTAATCCTTCATGAGTCTTTCAAATTGATGATCATGCTTTGTGGTTACTTTGCTTTTATCCATTGCTATACTCACCTTTAAAATGTCAATGGGCGAGAGCAGGACCCTCGCCACATCCAGAGCCACGTTACCTTGACCCAGAACGACAGCTGTTTCACAGCTCAGGTCTGGACTCAGCTGAACAGAAAGTGAAAGATGTGAGTGATGGGAAAGAAACGCAGGAGGAAAAAACCCTGAAAGGTCTTATAACAATCCACATGGTTTATGGGAAACAATCACTGTAATGCCTACCTCTTGACAGATAGGCAACCCGTTGTACCAGCCCACAAAGTCTTTGGCAGAGTGCACGCCAGCCAAGTCCTCTCCTGGGACTCCTATTCTCCTGTTCCCCTCTGCCCCATAACTCTGCAATAACACAGACACAATGCATAAAGATTCTCATGAATTTTATTTAAAGGTGAGTTACAGCGCAGATAGTTGTGTTCTTACCAGTACGACTGCATGGTAGGCTTCCTGCAGCTCCTTCACACTCACATCCTTCCCCACATTGACATTACCATAGAAGCTACATCGTGAATGATTGGCCGTCTGCGTGAATGTGTTGATGACGTTCTGAGGATGTATAAAGATCGGATGTGTTAAAATAAATAGACTAAAAATGGATTTATCGCTCCTGTAGAACAACAAGACTGAATCAGCGATTCATTCAGTTCAACGATGACTAGAGGTATTTCATTACAGGGGAGGCATATCCTTTGAGGGTCGCACAGACCTCCATGTCATAGCCAATGGTACCCTGACTGCTGTTGGGTAAAGTGTGTCGGCAGTTCCTGGATGATAAAGGTATTGATGCCACTAACCGTAATGTTATCTGATCCAGGTCTGGGAGGAGATCTCCCAGGAATACAATCGTCAAATCATCAGGAGCATGCCTAGACGTTGTCTGGAGTGCATACAGGCATGCAGAGGCCATGCACATTACCGAGTCAAATTATGAGTTGCTGTTCTGAAATTCATGCAAGTTGTTTAGCCTGTGATTTAAATTTGTTACTTAATATTTTCTGTATGGCTTTGAATCAGGCCCTCAATGGGTTGATTTTGGTTTCCATTGACAGTTGTTACATCATTTTGCTCTCAGCAAATCATGCAATGTACATCAGTAAAGATTTTCAACTGAAATAATTGGTTCATCAAGATCTGATGGGCTCCCTTAAATTTTAAGTATCCCCTTAATGATAAACCATTAAACTGTCACATAAAAAAAAATACTTGGTTAGAGTTTAAGAAAAGGTTTTAGTAAAATAAATAGTTGACCAGTGTTAGCACTTGAAAAATATTACTACTTGTTTGAAGATAGTTTCTTCAAACACATGTGTGTGGAATGATTTGGATGTAAAGATCTGTCTCCTTTGTAACAGTCACCTTTTTGACTTCCCTCTTTACCCTGACCAAAGCCATTAAAGGTTTTGTTGGGCTAATTACAACGTCAAGCAACTTTCGGTTTGTTCCGTGTTTGTTCTGTCCTCACCCTGTTCACTTTTCATTTCTTTTCACCTCCCTGTCTAACGGAAATTTATGTGGGAATTTCCCGAGCTACCGAGCCAAGATTTCCACAGTTTCAGTTATTGTATTACACACATCACATCACCTCAGGTGATCTCACACTCTGCCAAAATGCGATCTCATAGTCTCATTCAGTAAGTCTACATTCCATGGTAACGTTCTCCTGATTGAGTCACTGGTGCTTTCGCATTATTCATGTGAAGGAATTTTTCCGACAAGGTGGAAGACACAGCTCGCGATCAGAGAAGACAAACAGATTATATTGTAATTATCAAAGCATCACACAAAACAGCACATAACTGAAATCTAGCTGGGTGGAAACAGAGTCCTGTATTGGGCAATTGACTGTGATCCATCACTTCTCATTAGAGATAGAGACCTTGACTTCAGGATGATCTGGGGCCACTCCGAACCGGACCAGGCCGAAGGGGACGGGCAGACGCTCATAAATGTCCACCTCAACATCTTGACGAGCCTGAGGAGACAAACAAGAGAAAAACAGACACAAATGTAAAATATCTTTATGATAGTTGTTGCAAATATTAAAGAAGACTTCTGATGGGACCATGATCCATGACAAGATAACACCAACACATTCTTGTACTTCTATCTTAATGAGGACACTCATTGGCATAATGCATTTGCCAGACCCTTTTCCAAACCCTAAGGATCACAACTAAATGCCCACAGAGATGTTTTGAAATACTCTGTGGCGTTAAATGCCATGTTTTGATTTTTTTAATAAATATTTTAAGAATGTAATTTTAAAACCTGCACTGGTGTATTTCACTAAAGTCATATAATTATTTTACAGCTCAGTAAACATATCAGCAGTATCACTTTCAACATCATACCTGCCATGCACACATACATGCTAATATGATCATGTTAGCATGCTCACATTAGAATTTAGCTCAAAGCCACACTATGCTGGAGGTATAGTCACGGTATTAAAGAGCAGTTAAACCGTAAAACATGGGACTGAATGATAGTTACTGTTGGAAGTGCTTTTATTTGAATAAGCTATTTTGTGTGGGTTCAGATTTGATCTGCTACCTACTGATTTTACAGTTTGTCCTACGTTAGTGTTAGTTAGTCTTCTTATTGGAACAGTTTCTTAAAAAACGAATTATGAAAAATCACATCAACAGAATCAGACTGCTGAACATGAACATGAAAGTGATGCACTGTACATGACTATCTAATGATTTACACTGCAATAAAAAGGTTGCATCAATATGACCCAATATGGACCTACCTTGATCAAGTGCTGTGCTGTGTAGAAACCTGCTGGACCACTTCCTACGATACACACCTTTGGGCTGCTGGAGTAAAGAGAGGCTGTTCCACCCCTAGTTACAACTGCACAATCAACAGAGAGAAAACAGATGAAAACAAACAGCAAATCCTGCAGTAGATTATAAAGAAATCCTGAACGGCCTGAACATGCAAGTGAAATGTCTTCTTTGAGTGTAAGATAAGTCATTAGGCAAGTTCATGAGCAGTTCAACCTGGGATACCAACGTTAATACAAAGTTCTTAATATCAGTGAAACTTCTCAGTCATACACCACATGATGTCTTCATGTGTAGAAAAAAAAAGTCCAGTTGCCTATTATGAGTGGAGGATGTAACAAAGTATGTTTACTTTGTTACTGTACTTTAGTACATGTTCCATGTATCTGTACTGTTACTATTTTTTTTTTTTTTTTTGGGTGCTTTTATTCCACAACATATATCAACAAATATATTACTTTCTAACGGTGACAAAGACGTCTCACACAAGAACACAAATGCAGACCACTACACATCTACAAAAGCCACATAATGGAAACACAACCACAACGGAAGAGATGGTTTTTTTTTCTTTCTGCGGCCGTTGTTTATGAAAATCTTGTCAAGCCCCGCTTAAAATAGATATATATATATATATCTATATATATCTTACTTAACTGTGCAATGACCATTTCTATCCATGCAATTTCAATATCACATTATGTGCAATACTGTTACAACATTGCACATATCTATAATAACTATTTTACAGCAATTATTTCTAGTAAAAGTGAATAGAACAATTATAGTCGTTAGCATCACTAATAATAATAACAACCATAATGAGTGCAGTAAGCACAGTCAATGATGTAATGGACCGTTACTTGAGTACATATTATCTACATATTTGTACTTGTACTTCTTGTTTGAGTACTTCCTCCACATCTAAATAAATAGATACTGAATGAGGTCTCTGTAGTGTTCAATGTGTTTGAATGACGAATCGGGCATTAAGTTGTTGCCTCACAGTTCATACATCTTGGAACATTTGGTGTAAACTGAATTACCGAGTGAAGTCCGTAGTTAAAGGTTACGCATCATCTTCGAGAAGAGGTATTAGGTTCTGACAATAAGCAACTTAAACGAATCATAATTGACTGAACTTTGCATTGGGTTTGGTGCGTGCTCCGTCCGCACAGTATGGGCAGCACTGAACTGATGGAGCTTCAGGTTGAACATGAAACATCTGTTCACTCACCACCATGAAGCGGACTCAACCACCTGCTCCTCCCCGGCGTCCACAGCTTCAGCCTGGACAACAGAAACTTGTGGCCGCTCATCTTCACTTCTTTTCCCTCCCTGGCTCCAGACGAGCAGTTCGGCTTGAGACCAGTAAATAGTCAGCCCCCGGGGTGTCGGTGTTTACCTGCTGTTTCCCCTGCAGCTGCTCTCGTCGGTGCTGTGAGCTTCGGTCAGTCAGTCCGTCTGTCCCGTGTGTTCGAGCTCCCCCAGCTAGCCATCCAATGCTAACCACTAACCGCCGCTACGCGCCCCCGACTGCGATTATTGTAATAAACAAATATTAAGTTATCATCATTGTCAGGACTGTTTTCAAGGCTGCGCCGTGTGTTACACCCGCTACAGGCCGGGGGAAACCGGCAGTGGAGCACTTCAGTTCCACAGGAAATGTACCTAAGTGATTTTTAATATGAATATTATAAATACAAATTACGATTGGAGCAAAGTAGAAAAAGAGGATTACTCATTGTTTCAGGCCAGAATCAGTGAGTAGAAGGGAAAAAACCTTAACATTAGTTTTTAAACACTTTCTCTGGGAGGCCATACATTTGTTTCACTTTGCAATTATATTGGATTTGGCTGCAACACTGCAACAAAAGTGTTTTGTGGACTCAAACACTTCACCCACCCCTCCATCAGAATAATGATGGGTAAATAATGAGAGGATTTAATCTATATATTTATTATATATTATATGAGAGCAATTCAGTTGTATGTATGAGAGCATTTGACTTGTATATGTGAGCAAATAATTTTTCAGTTGTTTATGTGAGAGAGTTTCAGTAGTGTATGTAAGAGCATTTCACATGTGTGTGAGAGGTAATTCTGAATAATGTCCCTGACGGCCCTTCATAATAATTTATATTCTCTCAGATTCTAAATTATTTTATTCCAACACAAATGATTATTTGTTTGCATATGAGATACATACGGTTTTGCAGCTGTCAAGTGGTAAATATGTCATTTTAATGCATCAACTGAAAGATGGATTTTACAAGCGCAACATTTTCATTCAAGTCAGACAGAAAACTGTATTACACATTTGTTTGATTGTTCAAAATATATTTATTGGACACAAGGGAAACAAATACCTGCATTTAGTAAAACTCAAAAAGTCAAGCAAACATATTTGAAACTGAAAAGAAAGCTCGCTCTGCAGTCTTTTACACCACGATTCACATGCGTCACTTCTCTACACCACACATTAAGTGGCAGCTCACTCACTTTTCTGCCAAACAAAACTTATTTGTCCAAAAGGAAATAAAACGAATGACTCTATCACCAATGTTTAATGGATTAAAAAGGGGCGGAAATTAACTGTGAGACAGTTATGCAAAGTAAAGTACATCTTGTCAAATATTGTACTGAAGTACAGTTTTCAGGTACTTTAAAGTATCATTATTTTATGCTATTTTATACTTTTACCACTACTACTGAATAGGATATTCTCCATCTTGTCCTATGTTATACAATTAATAATAACTATAATAATAATAATAATAATAATAACTTTAATTACATAGCACCTTTCACAACAGCTGTTACAAAGTGCTTCACAGGACAAGTGAAAACCAGAATACAAAACATCAAAGACAAGAAGCAAATTAATTCAATTTCATTTAAAATTTTAAAAAGCTAATTAAATCATACAAGAAATATAAGACAACTGATAAAATAATACAGTTACAAGTAAGGGCTAAAGAAAAAGATAAAAGAAACACAAGTGTCTTTTGCAAAATAAGATTATATATATATCAAATAAAAGCACATTTTTAGGGATGATTAAAAAAAAGGTTTCAAATTCTCCGTCACCTTTGTCATTCTATTTATTATCTGAAAACTAAAGTCAGTGCTTATGTTCTAAATAAACACTTGCATTTGTCCCTTTAGTCTGTACCAAAATCTTTTTTCCTCGTAACTGTTATCTTTTACATCTTTAAAATTATACCTGTATGATTAAAAATAACTGTTAGTGTTGTGTTTAATTGCAGCGTTGTCTGTTCACAGCTTCCTCTCGTCCTGACTGATCACCAGCTGGCCAGTCACAGCAGAATGGGATTTCCAAAAAGTAAAAACTTTTCAAGTAATGCCCCAAATTAAAGTTAGCAACCCCCAAAACGAGCATAATAGGTCTCCTTGAAGGGCTTGGCTTCTAGAGAACCTTTTATAAAAAAAGAGTGTAGCTTCACCTTGACCAGCTACAACAAAAGGCTAATATATAAATCACATTGTATTTTAATCAAAGAGAACAAAGAAAATCAAACTAATCTGCACAACACCCAAACATATTTTCACATGGATCCACCTGTATAAAGACCTCAAAGATTACTGATGTAACTGATAAATATAAAAACAGGTAAATAAAATACGATATGTAACAATACTTTTTACATAACAGCCAAGCTCTCGCACTTGCCTGTTGCACTCCGCCCCAGAGAGGACAAGAGACAGTGTCTATGAAAATTCCATAACAGATATCATATGTACATTTCAGCATTTGCCAGGCGACAATGGTGAGTCTGGGTTTGTCCCTGTATCTTTTCTCTTTTGATGATTTTTCTGCCTCTGTCAGTTCCAAACAGGAAGTACAAAATGCCAGCAGTGAGGAAGAGACAAACACAAAATATGATGGGAGCTGTGGTGTGCCAGTCAGAAGGCTGCACTGACTTTTTTGGCTCTGGAAAGACAAAACATGTACCTCTGGATTAAATACAATTCACATGCATACACACAAACATACATACATACACAAACACAACACACACACACACATACATACATACATACACACACACACATACATGCACACATACATACATACACACGTACACTCACAGTCACACATACATACATATACACTCACACAAATGTTCTGATCCTCTTTCAAATCTCTCTTAGACACATTTTATAGATGTGCTCTCTCCTAGTTCTGTTACAACTATTTGAATAATTTACAATGTTTTATTCTCTCCATACTCTTTTGTTTACTCTTTTCTTATCTGTAACACTTTTTACATATGCATCTGTGCTCCATTGCTGTGTGATCTTCATACTGCTTCTAATTGTTTTCCTTCAGTTTTAACATGTAAAGTATCTTGTATGTGTGGTTTAAGCAGTGCTATATCAATTTAACAAAACAAAAATAATTGTATTTAAGACACTGAAAGATACTCACCAGCCGGAGCATTGCGGAGGTTGACTGTTACTTTGATAGGGATTAAGTTGGTAGAACCACAGTCTGTTTCTACCTCCACAGTCCAGTTATTGTCTTTCGTGACATTTGAGACATTCAGCAACACAGAAGTGTTACTTTTAATTTCATAGTCATGTGTTACGTTGCTATTTGTGTTCAGCTGTGCACCTGTAATTCTACAGCCTGACTGGTCAATATAATTTACAGTACAGTATACTGTCAAAGATTTTCCAGCTTCCACTTCCACTGTTTCGTTGCACCTCATATTCACTGCTGGACAACACAGAAAAGGGGCAAGAAATGATTTATGTTCTCATACGTATTTAAAAAATCAGTACCCAGTGTATTTACTTATGGTATTAGCAACATAAAAATACCTGGCGGAGCACTGGTTTGTAGAGAGTGGGTGGCAGCGCAGAGCAGACTCAAACATATCCACACACGGGACATGCTGGACGCGCCTCTGTCTTTAGAATCTGAAAGAAAGAAGAAAAGTTGTTGAGACATGAGGGGCCCCTGTGCCTCAGGGTGAATATAATAACTAATTGCAAGTGTTGCAATTGCTCAATCAAATGGTTTTCTATGTAAATGTCAACGAAGTGAGCTGGGAACAAATTTGTATTTTCAACCGGTGAGCAGTGTCGACAGAGACAAACTACACAACCAGCATACTGTGAGGCTGATGCCAAAGCCGAACATCTGAATCCGTCCAGCAAACAGGAATCAGTGACCAGTACTCTGACCTCTAAAGTGTCAGGCGGTCAAAGTCTTTCCAGAAGGGTGTTTTTTTTGCGTAAATTCAATACCTGCATTTTATATTTTCAAGTTCAGCAAGAAGACAAGACCAACACAATACACATCATACAAATATAAAGAGTGACTGACATTATAAGTGGCCAAAACAGCATGATAGTTCTGTAGGCATTGTGCTAATGATTAACTTTACGTCTTAATCTAAACTGTAGTGTTAGAGAGTCAGGTCTCACATTTTAGGTGCATGCTGTTTTTTTTGTAACTTAAGCCTCTTACCTCTAATTCCTAGGGTAGAAGTTTAATATTGTACTTTAACCATCTGTGTGATATTTTGCAGTTATGAAAGCACAGACACATGGAACTCTCCTTCAAATGACCATGAACCATTTGAAGCCACAAGTTGTCATGTTCTGGATGAACAAGAAAACTAGTTTTGCAAGCCGGTGTATAACAACTGACAGTTGTATGTAATGTATCTGGCTTGAATATGAAGATTAAAAAAAAAGATACAGTAAATTCATAAAAAATCATAAAACATAGGTAATGGGTTTCCGTGAAAAATCCAATATGATCACACCTTTGCTCACTCTTTACATGAATGTACTGAAAAAGAGGGGCTTACCTCGAGGAGCACTTATTTCCTATGCATCAGGGAGCCATTCCCAGGGAAAACTGAAATCCCTGAGCTCTGACAATTTCCTGCAAGTAGAGCGCCCACACACACGATACATCTGAGTGGTGTGGAGGGAGAGAGTAAACAAGATAAAGTTTTATACAGGTAGGAGGAGTAAGGTGAAGGAGTGAGAGATATGAGATCATCAACAGACTGCATTAACCAGAAGTAGAATACAACTGCTGTGTACAAGAAGCTTCAGTTCAACAACTCCAAAGGTGTAAGGTTATGATGACTGGTATTCTTTATCAGTAACTTTTATCGTTGCAGATCACATACAGCTAGTCTCATTTTCACATCACTGTATCACTTATTAATTGCACTGTTTTATAACTTTATCACTGGGCCACTTCTACTCCTTGTACTGTCTTATGTTTTTATGCTTCTTAGATCACTGAAACATTCAACCCAGTCTCCTCTGTTTTAACTTTGCCTCAACTTAGCTCTGCCTGAATAACTCAACTACCATCCTACATGCATGCTCTTTCTATGTCAAAAAGTACTTGTACTTATGACACATGTCTGTACTGCTTGAATTTCCCCTTGGGGATGAATAAAGTATATCTATCTATCTATATATCTATAAACAAGGGAACATTTTACATTTTACATAGGTTGTAGTGCTGTTAAATTGTAGATTTTATTTATATGTTATGGTGTTTCTGTCACTTTGCCCATCCCATTTATACAAATGAGGGTTAGCTTTATAGCAGAAACATCCATGTAATTCAGTACAGCTAAACAGCACCACCCCTTAAAACAACTACAAGAACAACAACAATAATACTAATAATAATAATTATAATTTTATTTCACTGGGACTTTCCAAACACCCAAGAACACCTTATAATTTATTATGAATGAACACATGAGTAATAAAAAAATAATAAAATAACACACAACATTTAAAAGATGTTTAAAATCCCTTGCAAGTATAATTAACACTGTATAATGATAAAGTTGATACTTTGCTGTGCTAGAGATGCTTCATTTTTTTTGCTGTTTGTGTCTCGGGGGCTCCCTAAGAGGGCAGGATCTCGGCATCTGACCCAAGTTACATACAGTATGAGTGGCTGATGAGGGCAAGGTGGTGCAGCGGGTAGCACAGTCAAAGAATGTTCTTGGTTTGAATCGCGTTTCAGGCAGGACCCTTTTTTTATTTTGCACGTTCTACCTGTGTCTGCAAGGGTTTACTCTGCATACCCCAGTACCAAGTACATGCAGGTCAGGTTAACTGAAGACTATAAATTGACCTTAGGTGTAAATATGAGTGTGAATGGTTGTGTGTCTCAATGTCGGTCCTGTGATGTGCCGGAGACCTGTCCAGGTTGTACCTCCGCCTCTTACCAATGCCAGCTTCCTCTGTGACCCTCAAAGGATATGCAGTACGGATACTGGATGGATTAAGTTTTTCTAATATAATCTGGCAAAATACATTTTGGACGAGACCAGGATGTGACTTATCCAGAATGTCTAGACGAGTGATTGAATTGATTCAATGTGATCAATTGTAAATGTTGAGTGTTTCTTTTCCGCGACACTAAAGAAACATCCTGTTGAGATGAGAGGATCTGCGGGGGAAGGATGGAGTTAAATAAAAATCCATCCATGCATTGCTGAGTTTATGTAAGCACACGCACGCCCACACACACACAGGTGAAACAGATACCCTACTATGCTGGTGCTCAGGGAATAAAACACACTGAATAGATCAGACTTACACTTGTTGTGAATGACTGAGGTGAATGATTGAAAAAGTTATAATTCTTTCCTTTGCACATAATCATTCACTTGGGTTGGACCTCGAATGTTTTCACATTCAGACATAAAATCCAGAAAAAGCAGAGGCTTCATCACATAAATAAAAATGACACGACACTTTTTGTTTGTTTTTATCTTTTAGTTCTTCACCGGTATGACCCGACAGTTTGAAAGAACAGAGAGTAAAAATACTAGTTAGTGGAATGGGAACAAATTGACAATACAAATGAAATTTTCTTGTACCATTAAAAATAATTCTCTCTTCACTGGTACACAGCAGATACTGTGTTGGCATGAGACGATCACACTGTTGCATAGCCATCAAGGTGTCTGAGAACACGCTGTGTTGTGTTTCAGTGAGGGACAGTGGCGACGACTGTAACACAAAGTAAAACATTGTTTCATGTTGGACGTTTAGGATTTGGATCATTAGACTCTTCAAATGCACATTCACTATCCACAAGTTCAGGTCATGGGCTCCAGTTGTGCCAAAAGCTTCTTTCATGTTTTTCACACACAGTAGCTTATTGCTTTGTATATTTGAATAAATAGTTCACCCCTTGCACCAGGTAACTGCTTACGCAATATTTCTTGTTATCAGCCATTATCTTAGCAGCGTATTGAGATAACTGCTACAGTGTACATTAAATGAATGTTTGGGTTTTCCTGGACTCTGGACCTTGATTTCTCCACAGGCTGAAGCTTAATACAGAGGATCCACCATCGCAGCCTTGTGGCCAATGGAAGAAGTACACCCACAGAGACTTCCTCTCCCTCACTGGTCCATAGTAGAGTGCTGTCCTCGGCGTTGAAATGGTCCAAGCAGAATCGGAACCCGGCGGAGGCGGTCCTCATTTGACCTCCTTCATAAATCACGTCCGTCGTTCTCACCACTGCATGTGTGGTGGTTGTGCGTGCGTCTGAGTGTGGTTTCGGTACTGGGTGTGTAGCAGCGTGTTGGCCTGTGAGGAGTCCTGGCCCTGCAGCCATTCTTGATAGAGGGTGTACAGGGTGGGGTTGACCTCGGGGAGACGCACCGGCAAGCTGCTGTAGGTGTCCTCCATCTGCTGGACTAGGGCTTTGTCCACATGTCCCCCTGAATCGCTCTCCGCTTGACCGCGGCCACTCAAGCACCCTGAGTGAGAAACAGGAAGAGTTTACAGATTAGAGCTGAATGGTAGATAACATTTGCAGGAAAACAGGAGACTAATGAGCATGGATTAGAATCTGACTGATATGAATATAGAAGGTGTGGGTGTGTTTGTTTTCCAGTTAAACCAAATACCATATAAAAAAAATTAATACAAACTAATTTTGCTTTCTTTATTCTGTATAATAAAAGTTTTCATTACTGGTGCACGTGCGCCAACATTAACTCTGATACTGATACATATGAGACCAACTGTTAAACTGGTTGGCGCTACTCTAAATATGTTTGAAATTGAGTTGATAGTTGCAGTGTTACCTCCCGGACAGGACAGCACCTCCACCAAGTGGTACGGCACATGTCCCTTCTTCATGCGGTGAACCAGGGTCTGGATGTTCCTGAAACCATAGATGGCAGCAAACTGCAGCAGAATTTCTCCGTCTCGCTCCAGGGTCACTTCTTGAAAGTCCCGGTTCCTACAGCATGGAGAGTTTTCAGAAACAGAAATCATATTTGATGTCCACATTAACATACATTAGGATATGACATTGTTGAAATTAGTTACCACACAAGGGCAAAATGACATGGGACCAGTAGAGGCTTAAGAACTAAGGAGTTAATCTGTCAATGATTGAACATGAATGGCGTAATTATTCTTAACAACCACAGTTTCCGCGTTTCTTCTGAGTTTCGTGTGTGTGTGTGTGTGTGTGTGTGTGTGTGTGTGTGTGTGTGTGTGTGTGTGTGAGGCTGGTCACTAAGGGAGACCAGGCTTTTGCAATCAGGGCACCAAGGCTCTGGAATTCATTGCCTGAGAAGATTAGACTTGGCCGCATTTGACCTGTTTTTAAATCATTATCCTTAAAGGTCCATTGTGTAAGATTTACGACTATTGGCAGAAATTTAATATAAAATACTCCTAATGATGTTTTCCCTAAAGTGTAATGAGCCCTTTATATTTAAATACTTACTTATATCTACATCGGGAGCGGGTCCTTGATATAGAAGCCACCATTCTTTTTATGGTAGCCCAGACTGGACAAACCAAACACCTTTTGAGTTTTTATGACAACTGAAGGCTACAACAGGTTCTTTGTCATGTTTGGAAGGAGAGGGTGAGGTGAGGGGTGTAATATTTTCTTTATGTCATCTATCTTATTTTAGTTTTCTCTTGTTTGGTTCTGTGTTGTTTTACTTTATGTTTTTTGCAAAGCACTTGGTAACCTTGGTTAGATAAGTTAAGGTGTAATCGCTCAAGCAACCAACCAAGTTTGTGCTATTTACAAATGATGCAGCTTGTCTGGACATTAAATCGCATACTGATTTCATGATTTACATGTATTATGGTCTTAATTCTAAAAGAAAAAATATTTATTTATTAAATATTGTTAAAGTAAGAGTTCAACTGGGGGCACTTGCAGCAGAGGGAGCAGGTTGTGGTGTTGCTGTAGTTCTGTATTATGAATGTGGATGTCTGTGTCTCGGAGTCACTCTCGCTTTGAGAGTGGTTACACCTCTAATGGGCGTCAGAGAAAGCCACAGTATATTCCATGACACTAAGTATCAGGGTCCCAGTGTTTCTCACCTGAGGGTCTTGTACGTGATCTCATGGACGTCCAGACCAAAGAGCTCTTTGGCAGCATGCTTGAACACATGCTCCAGGAAACCTTCAGAGCCTCGGCCCTCGTGCCTCACCAGCGCCCCCTCTCCTGCATCTCCCAGCCTGAAGGCACGATAAAATCTACCATGTCAAATTATTATTATTCAAAATGCAATCAACTGCATCCTTTCCTAAACAGCTCTATAGTGAGTATAGTGTGTAATGACACAGTCACTACAGAAGATTTATATTATATATATATATATATATTATATGGTTCACAAAGACTTCACCTCTTGACGTTTAGTTTATTAGTCAAATGTCCTGACAACTGCTTGATAGATTGTCACGAAAACTGGCTACACACATTCATGTCCCCCACAGGATGAATGGTAAGAATTCAAATCCTTGACTTTTCCTCTAGTGCCACCATCAGGGCAAAATAGGTCACAATTGAGGATCAATTTGAAGTTAAAAATATTAGTGAATGAGCTGTCAAATAACCATGTTTAACCTTAAAACATGGTCCCATGTCCCTCCAGATCTTCACTTTCCATTGTCTTTTCAGTTGTTGAACAGTTAGGAAGCAGTAAAATTTGAATATATGAATATGTTTCTTCTTTTTCTTATGTGAGGTGACAAACACAGGAAGATGACTATTACTACTCACACTTGGTCCAGTGGAACGGAGTCCAGCTCATCCACTGAAACCTTCTTCTTCTCCATCAGGTAATAGATCTCTCCTGCAACATCAAACATCTCTGTCAATTTAACATTTCTATTTTATCGACAACTTGATTTTTTAATAGAAGAAAAAGGGACATGCTGAGGAGGACTAACGTTCAGGAAAGGGGTGGCGTAGCAGGGTTTCAAAACCTAGGACCTAACGTATTGAAACCACGCTTCTGTTTTTTTATTTTGAATGTTTAATGTAGGAGAAACTTTGTTGCAGCGACTGACAGACATTTGCATTCTCACTTACAGCCCCTCTGGATAATTTCAGGAGAATATCTGGAGTTCAGTGCGAGTCTGAAAGTAGCTCAACACATCTAATCACAAACACGTCTGAGCAGGGCAGATTAATATATACATATATAATATAATGAAACGGGTCTCCATTATGTTTTTTTAAATTGGCTGAGATCCACTATGTCCACTATATCCAGTATAGAATATTATATTACAGAGACAAAATCTGAATCTCCCTTAGATCATCCTGATCCTCCAGCACTACAGGGGTCCAACATGTCACCTCCGGACAGTACAAGTTGTACTCAACATAACTAAGCGGTTAAAACAAACATAAATAATATGAATCAAATCCTTGTTATTCCGAAGCAGCAGTGAATAAGACAAAGACGCCTGAACCTGAGGTGAGGACACAGTCCACATCCCTGGTCTCCAGCAGGCTGTTATAGAACTCCTCTCTGACGGCCTCCAGCTTCTTATCGAAGCAGGGAGCTACCACAACGTGGTAGACCTTCTCTGGACTCAGCTTCTGCTGGGAGATAAGGCAGAAAAGAAAAAGCGAAAAACTTAAAAAGACAAAATATTTCATGTTCTAATGCATAAAGTATTTAACACACTGGCTTCAATGCTTTGATATTTCTTTTCAATAAAGATTTGAATGACAAAACAGAATCTAGTGTTAGCACTGTTCATTACACAGTGGTGTGCAAATGTATCACCACCTGTGACAGACAAAATATCTAACTTTACGTTACTGAACATCAGAATACTATTAATATTTCAAACAGGAACCGTATTAGACTGCACGGGTATTTCCCCTTAGATTTCTAAAAATGGATCTTTGCTGGGGTTGAAAATGCAGCTGTGTTCTAACCTGAACCTGAATGCTCTGTCAAATAGAGCATGAATAAAGCCAAACTTCAACTGCAACAACAGTGAGGGGGAAAAGCTGAGGTCTGTCTTTCGCAGATGTCAATTCATGATGTATTACCTTGTATGTCTACACAGACAACCTACACAGTGTGTTATTTTCTGTTAATCTATAACAGGAAGCCCTTACTGATACTGAATCTGGGCCAACATCTATTTAAAAGGAATGCTTAATGGCACCAACACAGTTTAATATTCCTGCTCACCTGCTGCTTGGAGAAATAGTCTTTGACCAGACAGCCCATGATCTGCTGAGGAGACCTGGCTGTGCAGATATGAGGGGTGACCAAACTTCCCAGGACACACTCTGAATAACGGATCCACCCTATTCAGTCACAAACACAGACTCTGCTGTTAGTAAAGTAACCCTTGTACTCCTGTGCTCCATCAAATAAGGTCACACACTGACAGTCCCATACATTGAGCAATGACTCTGATTCATAAAAGGGTGATGGAGCACAATATGTGCCTCGTTGTTCAGTTACGCAAGTTTTAGTTGTGACTAGTTGTGACTATGTTTACATGACATCAATTTTCCTAGCAATCGATGACAGCGTTTACCGCTCTTTTAAAAACAAAGACAGAAGATGTCGTTTTTAGCACTTTGCATCAAGGATGTGAAACGTGGCCAGTGATATGATGAGGTTGCAAAATAAAGGCAAATTATGAAAGATTCAAAGATATAGCCCCGTTCACATGTTAGAGAGCATTTTGTGGCTCCCATCATTTACATACATTACGCCATTATCTTCGATGTTATTCCACAAGTTTAAAAAAAATCCCACCATGAAATAGTTTTACGTACATTTTAAGTGTTTTCTCAACATATCTGAAATCGACTACTGCTTATTCTGAGCATGACCAGAAATATCCAAGAATGTTGCAGTGGAATGAAAAAAAACATGTCATACTTAAAGTTTTACTTTCAGTGAAATAAGGTTGTTGCTACCCTCCTTGACCAGTCTCAACCCTGCGAACTGAATGCAGACACAGAACGCAGACTATCTCTCATGAAGGGAGTGGTGAAAGAAAGGCTTCCTATCTTTCCCCACCAGCTCTCTTGCTATTTTTTGCTTCTAAAATCAGCTCTTTTCACCCTGTTCAGCACAAAGCATGCAACTCAACTCAGAAAGGGGAGTTTTACCTGGGCAGGAGGAGGTGAACATGGGCAAGGCATGGGCGTCGTGGTGCCTCCTGCGATACCTCTGAATGAACTCCTTCTGGCTCTCTAAGATGCTGAAGCCTGCCGCCAGAGTGGTGTCAAACACGTACTTTACTCCTGTGTGCAACATCCACAGAGCAGAGAACAGAGACAGTGAGTGACACTGAACTGGGGGAGAATGTCAAGCCTCCATGACAGATACCAGTGAGTAGGTGGCACGTTCTCCACACTGATAAAAGTGCAAATGTTTTTAAAGAGCACCGATGAATGAGGCGAAGCAGGCAAACTTAGCCCATTTCTGATTAAATAAAGCCAGTGACAGAGTTATTCAACAATTGCTAGGTCAACCTGGGACAACTATTGTTCTCCCAAATCTGTGACATTCTGTGTCTTCCCTTCCCTTTTATAAACTTTATGTTTTCCCTTGTTTTTATTTTCCATGTCAATTTCCCTTCAGAAACAAATACAGTTTTAGTTGAGTTGAGTTGAGTAAAAAGAACTTCAACAATGCAGGTCAATATAGGTGAGTTTTTAACTGTCTTTAAACTGACGCACTGATTCTTCTGATCTGCTGTTGAGGGAGAGTTCGTTCCACAGTGTAGGAGCTAAAACCATAAAAGCATGATCCCCCTTTGTATTAAAGCCAAAACCAAAATTCTTTCTAAAGCCTTAGAAGCTCAACACTGATGTGTGATTCAAATCCAGCTCACCCAGGCTCTTGAGGAAGCCACAGAGTTTGTGGGCGGCTTCATTGATGTCCACACCAAACTTGGCCGCGAAGAAAGGCAGGGACTGCGGACAAACCGAGGCAGCCACCACCTTGTGCTTCGACGCGTCACACTTCTGAAAGGGACAGGGAAACAATAGAAGATAATACACTGTACAAACTTCCTGACTCTCTGAGATTTCAGAGGGCTGCTGACTGTGTGTTGTACCTTATTTAGTGCGAGAGCACGCTCCAGTTCCTCCAGGCTCTGCTGGGAGATCTTGAGGGTCTCCTCCTCTGAGACGCAGCCGTCACAGGAAAGACAGGCACTCAGCAGCACCTGGGAGCCTTCATTCACCTGAGGGAGAACGAGAAGAGCGGTGAAGGCTTTTAAATGGCGTCATCTAATGAGTTAGATGTGAACTTCCTGAATCTTGTGTGGAAGAAGCTGCATCATCCCTGATATATACAGATAGTGGTGGTAATGATGGCCTATAGGTCTCTTCTAATCCATGTACGGTTAAGGAATTACTATTTATCTGATGGAGCAAAGTATGTGCTAGGGTAGCAGCCCTTTAATGAAGAAAAAAGAACATGGACTGATTTTCTTTACCACTAATAATTGAACACACATTACCTGTCCGTTGACTTCCTCGCTCCTCTCCTGCTGCGCCTTGGCACCTTCATCACTCTGTTTCTTGTTGCACTGCGAGTAGATGGGTAACATTTAAAAAAATGAACAAGACAGCTTCTCTGATCCAGAGTTTAGAGGAGAAACGACTGATTCTTGAGACAGTTGCGACGCTGATCCAGACACTCACCTGTTTGGTGCAGTTCTCACACTTCTCCTTGCGCTTTGCGATGCTGACCTCTGACATTTTCCACGTTGGTTATCTGTAAATTGAGGGCGACAGAAACAAACGCTCATATGTACGTACGTACACACACAGCAGAATTGTCTTGCCAGTGTTGATCATCTCCTCTCAGCATGTTCTCTCTGAAGCAGTGTCATGAGGAGTGTGGCTGCAGTCTGCTGCTGCAGGGTGTTGTTTTGTCAACCCCAACCTCCACTGACCCTGCCTCCCCCAATGTCCTATCACAACCAACGCACTTATCAGAAAGACAACAGCCTCATAATGATGGGAAACCTACAATGAACACAAACTAGTATCCTGTCATTAAAATCTTAATGGTTGGAGTTAATTATACACACAGAGCCAACAGAAAACAGCCCATTACAGAAGAAAAAAGACAAGTATGGGCTGGAAGCTCCCATCGCAAGAGATCACAATTATGTATGGATACAATTTCAGTCTCTGATGGTGAAAAAGACCCAAAATGTTGACTATCAAATAATCATATATTTATATTTAGAGATGAACAATGAAACAATATCAATATTTGATTGCAATACCATTATTATCAATAGCAATATGTAAAAGGTCTGCCTAGAGCTCCAGTTTCTTGCTACTGGGTCAGTGACACTCATCTGGAGAAGGTAAAGTTCACATTTCTTTTTACAAGATGTTCCTGTCATATTTCCTTAACTTGTCTGTAATCCTAACCTCCACTGCTTTAAGTCTGGTTTGTCCAGATGTTTGGCATTTCTTTCAGATTTTTATACATTGTGGTGAGAAAATTGTTTTTATTTTGTTTAATCGATTATTATCTCTCTCTAATAATACTTGAGATTCCCCTTGTACACTGGCCTTGCATCAATTAAGTGTTGAAACAGCAATATAGAAAGAGTCTAATATATATCATTGTAATGTTTATGCATTGTTTAAACGCAGTTAGGAGGTTTAACACACTGATCTGTTTGTAAAGTGTCATTCGTTTAAAATCACAACGCTCACTCTGGAGCAAATATCAGTCTTTAAATGTAACGAGAAATAATAATGTGAAAATGATCATGATAATCATCAATATCGACTGTTGCTTTGATATTATTTTTGGCCATATTGTCCGGCCCTTGTGAATAATATTAATAATTCTGCTGAAAATTACAGCCATAACAATCTAAAAACATCAATATGTGCAATGTTGTAAATTGGCCATGTGTATATTTTAATTTATTTGATTTATTATTATTGATGTAATCATTTATTGTTATTCTATCATAGTTATTAGGGGGGTTAATTATGTTTAGATTAAGTTAATGTGTTTTTCTATTCTTGCACTTATAATATATCATATATATTATATTGTAATCATCCCCTGATGTACTCTGCAGTACTGCACCTCTTGTACACTGCACTGTATGAATACAGTGTTGAAACAGCAGTTTAGGGTTTAAACCCACAACCCTCACTCAGGAGCAAAAATCCTCATCAGTCTTAAAAATAAAGAAGAAAGAATAATGTGAAATGTATCGTGATAATTATCGATTAGCAGCTGCTTCCTTAATATCATTGTTGTCGTCCAGCCCTGGTGAATATTAATATAATAATATAGCTGCATTGTAACTCTGCAGAACTGTGAATACAGAGTCATTAAATCCATAAATATGTTAAATCATCAATATGTGCCTCGTTGTTCAGTTACGCAAGTTCTTATGCTGCATGGTGCGTTCAGGGCCTGTATATCTGACGGTAGGTGAATGTAATCGGTGCACAAACCGCATGTATTTCTAACCGTGTTCCGACAGTGAGCCGGGTCTGTGTTCAAACCACATTGTACTGGACGGTTCGCTCACCGGACGCTTTCTATTCCACTGCCCTTCCACACAAAGACAGAGGAGCCGCAGAGGACGAGCTCCGGGGAGGAGAGCGGGGCAGCACCGACACCGCTCAGCCGGGCAGGTAAACTCTTCAGCGGCCGCTCAGCACTGTCTCATCCTCGGCCTCGGCTCCTCTGTGGACGGTGCCTCCTCCTGCTCACAGCTCCGCGGCCATTTCCCGACACACGAACGAAACTACGGCGCGTCCAGAAGCGTCGGAGCTTCGGAGATTCAAACCGGTGACTCCTCTGCTCGCCTGACTCCGCTGTGCCCCCCCGGTGCGGCCTCTGCGCATGCGCCAACCTGTTAAAATAATGCACCGATGAAGTCCAGGTTTGCACGGAACGAAATGATTGTATTGTTTGTAAATCACCAGTATAATTCACAAAGTTTGAAAACGTGTGCGGTAAAGAAACCACGTGGCTGAAAACACACAATCCATTGAAACAATGCAGATAAGCTTTTATTTTGAAGTCAGAGTGGATGTGGAGCCGTCCAATCAGAGCTGAGGGATCCCGGAAGGAAGTGTTACACACTAAAGACAGTTGCTGCAGTTGTTTTGTGGAGTGAAATGATCTCAACTTCCTTATAATTCAATACTCGCGCTTCTTCACTCAAACCACTTTTTATTCAATCTTCCAGGCGGAGGTTTGCTGAAAGAACCGACAGTGAAAGGTCAGTGGTAGAAACAGACAGTGGTGATGTGTGCTTCCTCCACCTCTGAGAGGAGGTGGATGGATTGGTGTTGCTCAATGGACTTAAAACATTTCAAATGGTTGTGTCTGATCTCTCCGGTTACAATGTCCTGGTTAGTCTGGCTAACTCAAAGAACCTGTTTGAGACTGTTTCTCACAGTTGAAAGGTTTGACACCAGCATCTCTGAGGATCTCTGCTGGACTAACCTACAAGAGAAGCTTTGACCTGTCACATCAGGAAAAGCATTGGTCTTAACAAATCAAATTATTGATGAGTAAATGGGGATTAAATGATTGTTTGTGTCAATAGAAACATTGGTGCTTCAATTATGTGTTGTGAATTAATTGTTTGAGTGTTTAATACAAAAAATACAGACAAAAAAAATGTCCCAATGCGTGAAAAGGAAATGATTTAAGCCCTGGCAGGCATGCAGATCAGACACTAAACAAGTTGTAAAGATATAAAATCAAAACTATAAAAAACATAAAGTATAAAAAAATAGAAATTAGAAAAGGCATGTTACTGTAAATTATTTAAATCATTTCCTGTATTAGATCTGTAAAAAAAACAACCTAGGCTATTGTCAGATCATACATTTTTTTATAATTTGGGGTGAACTGCCTTTTAAGACCCAGGTAAAATTGGCTTTTGGTAAATACATGACATGCTTGATTCTGCTCAGATGGGATACATGACAGTAGAGGAGCACAGCTCCACTTTGCTCCACCTGAAGAGGTCGCCGGGCATTCGTTCGTGGTCTCTTCTTGTTGGTAAGTGTGTATTTTGACATGATATTTTCAGATATGACACTAGAATTACACTCAGTACAGCACATACCTCCGCCAAGGAACAACAGTCCACTTCAATTCAAACAAGCTGCAACAAATTGCACACACTTCCCCTGAGTGTTCCTGATTTTATAAAAATGTTTTTTTTATATAAAAAACCCTAAAATGATTGTTTCTTGTCCCATCCTCCCACCAAGTTTCATGGAAATCAGTTTTCACCCTACTGATAAACAAACAAACAAATAAACAGACAAGGGAGAAAACTTAAGTTCCTTGGTGGAGGTAATACATTTTCACAAAGCATCCGTCCCTGTACTGGCTCAAAAATAACAAACCCTTCATTTTAAATTTCAGGTATAACATCTGTTGGGTTGGCAGCTGCATACTACAGCTCAGGTACAAACACTGAATTTACATTATGTGTTCACCAGATCTTTTCATCAACATCAAGTTCATGATTCCCATCTCATGCTGCTCTCTGCTCTTCTTGTTAAATGTGTTGTGTACGTCACGCAGACAGCATCCTGTGGAAGCTTTTCTATGTGACCGGCTGTCTGTTTGTGGCCATGCAGAACATGGAAGAGTGGGAGGAGGCCGTGTTTGACAAAACCAAGAATCTGATCGAGCTCAAGACCATCAGCTTGTACGCGTCAGTCCTGACATTGTGGAAGAAGGGCCAAGAGAAAGGTCAGTGGAGCCACAGAGTTTGTTAGTCAGTACAAGTTTGGTTGGAGATTTTAGAACTTAATTACCTTTCCCCATCTCTCTTTCTCTCTGTCTCTCAGTTGTGTTGGATCTAAAACAGCTCTGTGATATTTGCGTCCAAGAGGAGAGGGTACGCTATCTGGGGAAGGGGTATCTGCTGATGCTGCGGCTGGCTGCTGGCTTCTCCTACCCCCTCACACAGAATGCCACACTGGGGGGACACAGGTATATATCTGCTGCTGACAGTTCCAACACATAAAGCAGACCGTGTAATGAGTGAGAACAGGAAACTGAAAACATGGATGGCCTTCAAGTGCTTTTGACAACCTAGCTAAATGTGTGCACGCATCAAAACTCACATGTAATAAAACAGAAAATGTGGCATTACTCATTTAGTTCATATTGTCCAGTTGATAGTTGAACATTTCAAATAATTCTCGGAGAACTCCAAAATGAAAGTCCATGCACTCAGATATATGCACCAACATGGTACAGCATGTGCACACCAAGCTTTAGAATGAATGTTACTCTATGATGATGATGATCAGTATGATGATTTTAAGCATGACTAATAATACTCATTTAATGGTATGTCCCCATGAATTCATAGTTTTTAACTCTTAATGTTTTTATTCTGTCATATACACAGTGAACTTATATCGGTTCTAAATGTGTGAATGGTTTTTCTGTGTCAACCAGGAGAGACTTTGAATTGACAGCTGAACAAATATTTGATTGACATGCACAACAAAGAAAGTGATGGTATATGTTGTCTTCTGGTGTTTAAACCCCTTAGTGAGGTCATTTGGATTTATGGGGGTGAAGCAGAACGTAGAATAGGAATCCAACCCTGGGTGGATACTACTATTATACTAAGGTATCAAATGGAAGGTGATATATTTTCTGCTTTTGTCTCTTCCGTCTGTGACCTGTCAGTGATGTGGAGGCAGTGGCTGCGTTGCTGAAGCGCTTTGTGGGGCTGGATGAGCTGCAGCAGCGCAGGCAGCAGGAAGAAGAGGCAGATGTCGGAGAGGACGACGATTTTGCGGACGACAGCAGTGATTCAGATGATGAAGCTAGTGAACTCTGATCACTGTGACTCGCAGCTTCCCTGTAAATCTGGGTGGATTAAATTAGGGGCATTAAGGAGGGGTGAGCCTTTTCTACATTTTTTCATGTGTGCATGTGAGGTAAGGTTACTGCAGCTGAGGGAGCGTACAATGTTTTGTCAGGGACATATCAAGTTTAATCAACATTTTCCAAATATTTTTTAGAATTGTGGGGAAAGACATTTCCTTTTATTCTACTGTAAATGCAGCTTTCTGTAAATTAATATTGTGTCTCAGCATTTCTGCTGTAATTACTATAAGAATACACTCCAGATTACAGACTTACTGTGCCTTCCTCTTGTACTCTAATAGGTGTTTATGTGTAAAAGTCAATGGAAAGTGCCTTTCCCACAGTTTGGCCCACCCAGCTGATAATCACCTTTTTGCCAGTTTATAGCTGTAATCTGAATAAGCATGAGCAAACTGTAACCAGGTTTAACAGATTTTCATGGCTCAGTCAAGAGTAATCTATGTGAAATTATTGGGCTGCTGCTGTTCTGGTGTGTAACATTGTTTTATACTTTTTGTGAACCAAAGACTGAATTTCAGGCAACACCTTGGTGATTTAAAGTGTTTTCTTCCTGTGAACTTTTCTTTGTGTATTGAATCAGGGCTGTGTCTAATGTCAAACAGTGAATGTTTGTGCTGCTTGGGAGAAAAACCCGAGGATTTTGGGTTAACTGTTGGTAGATTTTTATTGTCTTTGTTAACTTTATTTCTTTTGCAGAAATTATATAAAAATGTTTTAATACAAACCCCAAGTCTGCATGCGCTATTCTTTCATTTCTTTTTGAACATTATTGCAGTTTACAATCATCAGTCTTTTCTTGGGTAAAATTAAACATACAATAGCTTAATTAATTCACATATAGCTTGCCAAAACAAAATGGAGACCAATATCTGAATTGGTCTGAACAGCAGTTTGATTTTGAGCTGCCAGTGCTCTTCTACGGCACCATCTCCTTCACACACGCTACGATATCCTCTGCTATCCTCTGTAAAGGAGCCATCACAGGGCTAACATGCTCCTCCATCCACTCTTGGGCTGTTGACTCTGGGTAAAGATGCACCATCTCCTCTCTTACTGTCTCTGCCTTCTGTTGCAGTGTGGTCAAGAATCTGACGAGATGAGACCAGGTGGAGATTCAGTTATAAGACAAAACAGAGTTCTGAACGCAGTATGACATTGTTATGTTCGACAAAGACTAACAGACAACAAAGCTAAAGGCCTCCAGCCCTTCTTGCTGCACTCTGAGGCTGTAGAGAGGCACAATAAGCTGTATAAAGATGGACGATCAGAGGATGGAGCCATGGTAGTGTGTTCCCACCAATACACATGCTCGACCAGTCATGAGTCAGTCTTAGTTGTCAGTCATGATGTTTCACCAATGGTTTTTAGCATCAAATTAACTAGCAGAAGGCACCGAAACTTGAACATACATTCGTATCATACACGTGATCTAAAATGATAGAAACCATCTTTAAGAAAAATATATTTGTTGCGTACTTTGACTTTTTAGTTTGGTCCATTTATCACCCAAAAGTGTCTCTAAGACTTTACTGAATCACAAAGTTTTGCTGTAATATAAGAAACTTGTGCTCACGTTGATGCTTGGTTATGAATCTCCATGGTGATGAGTGGGGAGACCATCTTCCTCTGTTGTTGGTAGGGGCTGAACCATCCTCTAACAAGCCTGCAGTATGAGCATACAGAGCTATTCAAACATATCTGCTCTTCACAACCGATGAACAGAAGTCAACATTATGTCCATTTTTGCAGCAAGCAGCTGGTTAGTTAGTTAGTTAGCATGCAAACTGGAAAAGGACATAGCTAGCCTGGTTCTTGCTGGCCCAATTTCAACCAGCATCTCTGCAGCTCACTTTGTTCAATGTGTACAAAAACAGTTTTGGGAACTATGTGCTGGTTATGTGCATGTACTGAAGTCCTGACTTTGTTTTTTTACAGAGGGACTGTGTGACGACACAAATGTCCCAATAAGTTGCTTCAGACATTTTCTGCAACCTTTCCCATCACCCCCCCCCCCCCAGAGTAAAATCTCAGTTGAATTTCTGATTAACCCCTTGTGAGAATACAGCAGGAACATTTCTGGAAATTTCAAAGCAAACATATGCAAATGTGTGATCGCTGCACATGACTCACATGCTGTTCTGAAAAAATCGTATGTCCTCCGAGTTCATCAGTGCATCGAGCTCCACAATTAACTCAGCCAGCCTCCTTCCTGGGAACAGTGAGTCGACTGTAGATCTCCTAAGAGAAAAAAAGTCAGAAGATACCCCAACACTATGGAGAGACCGTTGTTCTTAAAACAGTGCCAGACCTCACCTCTCCATGACGTCCACCTCCACTGAGGAAATACCCAGCTTCTCAGTCACTTTGCTTAGAGCCTCAGCGCTGAGCTGACCATGGAGGAGAGTCTGCAGACAGGCTGCTAGTGACGGAAGAGCCACAGGCATCAGCTCACACAGCACTGACAGGTGGTCATACCTGACATAGGGAGAAAGGGACCCTGTTAAAATGTCTGTGCTAATTACTGGACATTTTAGAAAACTGAGGTTTCTGATGGACCATCACATTTCTGAGTCATCAAGTCCAAAGTGTCCATCAAAAGTTTCAATACATTTATATACACAACATATTTCCTACCTTTGCCAGCCTGTGAGGGCGATTCCCTTCAGGTGTATGGCAGCAGGTAAAGCAGCAGCCACCTGCAGCCACTGCAGATGGTTTTCCACATGTCTCTGCGTGCTGGGCACACAGGTGTAAACGGTGGTCGAGCCTTTAAAGGAGCTGGCTGCCCACAGCTCCGACATGCCGGCACAGCAGTACTTCTCCAGCAGAGACACTGGCAGACACAGTTAGAGGGCGCACATCACTATTAACGTATGCTTTTTGATAATGTATCACCAATTCTGATGGTTAACAGTCCCTACCAGTTCTGTCCACATCCAGGTCAGGGGTGTAGTCCCACAACATAGGCTGGACAAGTCCTACGAGACCACTGGCTGTTTAAAAAAAGAAAATAAGTTTGAAACTGCTAAAGAATGAATAGAAACGTTCAAATTAAGAGACATTTGGATGCAATGATACCAAAAAACAGCAATGGTCCTTCAAATGGAAGACCAAGCAGGCCTTCAACACAATGAGGGCAATTTTACAATGATATTTATTTTTATTTATTTATTTTATTACTATGGACCATGCCTCTGAAACAGCCTTCTTGAAAACCTGAGGGCAGCACAGTGTTGATATTTTTAAAAGCAAACTCAAGATCTACCTTTAAGTCAGGCTTTCAAATGAATTTTATTTATTTATTTGACCATTTATCTATTTTAAGCCTGTTTTATCATTCGGTATATTTTTTTAATTCACTTGATTTATTAACTTTATTATCTTCAGATTTTATTCCTTTAAATACATTTTTTAATGTATTTAATTTTACTCACTTAAATAATCTATTCTTTCACAGAAGTGCGTTTTATTCGCTGTACATCTTCTTCATTTATTTCTCTTCTGTTGACTCTTTCTCAGGGCTGTTTTGCCTCTATTCCATGGGGCTTCTTTTGCTATAGCTGACTGTGTTCTTTATATTTACTAGTTCCTTGGGCACAGTTACTTTAAACGTGAAATCCTTAAACTGCAACAATAGCTCTGCTTTAGTGAGAACCAGCGGTTCTTCCTCACCCTTGAGCGTGTCCTGGCTCATACTCCTCATCATATCATCCCACATTATGATGCTCATGTCCGGCCACGCCTCCTTGATGGCCTTGGCGATCTTGGTCACGTGATTCAGGAAAAGTTGCTGCACTGTACATTCTGGGGAGGAGGCCAACCACTCCTTTGACTGCTCCCCTTCACCAAGCATGTACACCTAGAGGGCAAGCACATGAGTGATGGTGGTAGCCCAGTGATGACTACACAGCTGGTAGAAATAAAAAAAGTCCTCACCTCGTCTGCTCCGATGTGCAGCGTGTTGAGACCAGGATGCAGCTCCACCACCTGCCTCAGCATCTCCATCACTATCCTCACCCCGTCCTCTGCGTGTGGATTCAGGGTGCCCACGCAGTGCGGCACCTCTCTGAGGCCCCACATGGGCCGATGCTTCAGCACAAACTATGACAGAGAAGCCACAAACAGTGCCTGGTGGTGAACTCCAAATCTGAGCAGCTGTAGCCACGTCGTGAACAGTTGTAACTGAGAGAGCAGGATAAGTTGACTTTAAATATCTGTTCTCTGTCCTCATTGAGCTCATTCAAAAATATTTTCTCATTTTATAGGAAATTGCTTACTTTTTCAGCAATGATGTCGCAGTTTTTTTTAGGAAATCATGGATTTTTAGTCCAAGGCCGTATCTTTTGTCCTTTCCCTCCTTACTCTGTTCTCTTGTTTGTTCTGCAACTGTTGCGTTTCATATTATTGTCACTTGTACTTTTTCTTATTTGTACGTGTTTGGAGACCCCATCGAAAACAAGAGCTGTTCATCCAATGACAATAAAGTTCTATATGTCTGCCTCACCTCCATGTGGCCAAACGTCTGCACCAGCGGGATGACGTCCATGCCCTTCGACCTGGCAAACACCTGCATGGATAGAACCTCCTCTCGACTGGAAACACAGCACACGGTGAACAGACTCACTTACCGAACTTCATGAATCAAAGCTTGTTACGGCACATCAGACTTGCACATGAAATATTACTTCCATCCCACACAGGAAGGATCATAACTGTATAACAGGTTCTCACTACACGATGAGGATTTTATCTATAGCTCTAATAATACATAACAATCAATAGTAATGAAAATAGCAGTGCTGAATGGAAAATTTCATGCCACAGGGTTAATGCGGTTACATTACCACAACATTATGTCCTTTCCTCTCCAGTGTCTGATTACAAAATACCTGACATTCAGCTTCTCTCGGATTCATTGTGAATATTCTAATGAATGTCCTATAAAAGCTGCACAGGAAAGATCCTCATATGAACAATCACTTCACAGATCCTTTGTGTAATGGAATGTGTGTTATTGTGTGGAGACATTACTGAGGCCAGATTCTTACACAGGTGCCATCCAGAGTTTGTGTTGGACAGGGTTGTACAAATTCCTGTCTTCATTGTCCATTATTACCTGTCACTTGTTTACTCGAGTGAAAACCTCCGCCTAGGTCCAACAGTCCCCTTGTACAACCACATTTAAATTCAACAGAACTGGATTTTGATTTGGATCTGCATCCAATTGTACACACTCATAAATACCAGTCTCCTAAACATGGCTAATTCTGTTCATCAAGATCCAAGAATTAGTCTCTGGTAAAAAAAAAGAAAAATGCAGATAATTATAAGAGAGAGGAATAAATAAGGCACATGTGGAACACTGCACCTGTAGGCAGGCTGTGCTGTGGCCTGCAGCAGCTTCAGCTCCCCCTCATATGGAAACGTGTCCTCATACTCCACCAGCAGGCCATCCACTCCCAGCTGAGAGAACAGCGAGATCAGCTGAGGAGAGGGAAGGTGGAGGTTTACAGAGACAGACAGACAGAGACAGTGTGTGTGTGTATGTGTGACTATAGTTATGGAGGGCCAATTTTAGTTCGATACCATCATTGTGAGGACATTTTGGCTGGTCCTCACAAAGTCAATGGGCTGTTTGAGGGTTGAGACTTGGTTTTAGGGTTAGAATTAGGTTTAGGTCAGGGTTAGGCATTAAGTTGTGATGGTTATGGTTAGGGAATGCATTATGTGAATGAGTGTCCTCACAACTATAGAAAGACGTGCGTGTGTGCGTGCGTGCTCTTACTTCATGGAGGTACTCTGATCTGGGAGGGGCACCTTTCAGATCCAGGTGAACCAGTTTCTTCCCTCCTGGCCACGGTGGACTCTTCATGCTGCTGCAGGAAATAAACGCAGCCTGAGGTTTCTGCTGTGTTTTTCTTCTTTGACACAAAGAGTGTGACTCACCAGGACTGTGGAGGTTGAGACACTGGACACTGGATCGGATCACAGAGCCATGACTCTGAGGAGGATGTTGTTGAGTTAGATCACCTGACTGATCCTGCACGATCACTTCCTTCTTCTCCTTACGTTACATGGCTGGTAAACAAAGAAAGGGTGAAATACCGCCCCCTCCTGGAAAACATTGTGAATCACACGAGTAAACTATATTCTTCAGCGAAGTCCGGTCTTTTAAAACTTAACATTTAAGAGACTTAGACATTGTAGAACATGCTATTCTCCGATATTGTCTTTATAGATAATAAGTAATGTTTGCATTTATTTTTAAAACATATTAGGGAGGGTTTACTGTTCTTCCATTTACTTTTATGTACGTGATAATACTGTTGATCATGTTCGACACCTTCTTGGGAGAACATCCCTAAGAATCAAAATTTGAAAAGCATTAAACGATAGATTATCTCTGCCAGTGTTTAACTGTGTGTTCGATAGATTCAGGCTCATCCAAACAAAAACCACATGGATCCACACCAAAACCGAACATTTTCCTTTTTGTATCATTCTAAACTGCTTTTCTTTCATTTTGGTTGGAATCGGCCATTTAATATAATTTAATTATTAATTTCAGGCCGTTTTTTATCGTCGTGCTCGTTGTTGTCTCGATGCAAATGAGCGGTGTAGGTGGTCGATTACTTCAGTCTGAGCGGGCAGAGCAGTGGATCGCAGAGCGGCTGCTACATGATGTTAGAGTTTAGCCCAGAGAAGCTAATCCTGTATTTTATACACATAGACTGTATATAAAGATTATAAACATAGACTGTGTATAAAGATGATATATGAGCGAGGAGCTGCGAGTGCAGTCAGGGGGTTTACAGCTGGCAGTTGTGTTTGAACGGTCTTTTCCAGAGAGAGCCAATGAGCGGGCCGCTTGACTTCCACCCGGAAGTGTAGCGAGTCAGGGACATGCTGTGGGCTCGGTCCTGTGTGTGTTTAGTGAAGACAGACAGATAACAACATTCAAACATCTTCTAAATGCTACGTAGCAGGAGTCCTGAGTCAAAATGGCGCTTGTGCGTATGAGGAACCCGAAGGGCGCCAATGCCACAGAGATAGAAAAGAAAATTAAAAGGTAGGTGAAAGGAACGATGGTAGTTTGCTGTGTGAGCTTCTGTCAGGTTCCTGCCATCATGCACAGGGAGGTGACACTTTCTCCTGCACCCAGCACTGACAAGCTGCTACTGACAAGCTGCTACTGACACTACAGAGACAGACAGAAGAACAACGTGATAACGCCTGATTTGTCTTTGCTGTGCATGAATGTGACTTACAGCTGTTATTATCTGGGCTAGTGCCACATATCACACTGACACTGTAGACTTCATTAAAATCTGGAAAAAAAGCTCTTTAACAAACAGTTTAATGAAAGTATGAATATCTGCTTAAATAAACAAATCAATGAATTTATACTTGTATTGATATAAATTCATGCTGACATAGAATACGAAATACATAAGATCAGTAACAAATAAATAGGAAATGTTTCCATCATTCTCAAATAGACTATAAATAAGTAATAAGACTAATAAGCAGTAACAACTCTTGAATACTGATATGATGTTGACCAGTATATATGTATGTCTGTATGTATGCATACATACATCTTTTCTGTATTGTTTATTCTGTATTGCTACATATCAGAAAGCCTAAATGCTGGCTCATATTGAAGTAGTATAACCGCTCGTTCAGAATCCCTGATCTAGACTGTGTGAGAAATTAAATTAAGGATAAAAGCACTTTCTGCACCAGTTCTTCATTTCGAATGTAAAATTGACAACACTGCTACAATCAGCCTAATGAAGGAGACCTGATCTTTTTTTTTGTCCCGTCAGAGGTAATGCTTTGAGGCAGGGATCTGCATGGAGGGGGTACCGAGGACTCATGGCCTTGCTACTGTTGGTGCTGTCTGCGTGCGGGGCTTCTACGTGGTGGTACATGAGCTCTCTGGACCGTGATGTTACAGAAACACTGGTCAGACAGGGTGAGCTGGTCTCTCCTCAACCCAGAGTCTTTACAGTCGAGTGCTCTGAAGACTATGAGAACTACAAACGCTATCCAGGTGAGGCTCCGGTCCTTGCACAACAGTGTTTCTGGGAGTTAGCTGGCAACCATCTGCTGTGTAGACATAAGTGGGATGGGATGAGGCCAAAACTATTTTATGAAAAAAAAACTTGTTAAACCAGTGGCACTTTGCATAATGTTTTAAAATCATTAACAGTCAAACAAGTTCTCCCGATTTCTCTGTGAATCGGCGTAGAACCCACTAGATGGCAACATAGCACAAGCCTATGTGATCATAATATTAGTAGAAGTGAAGTTTTGACCAAGGGGGACGGGGTCCACTGAATTAATGCTTGAAACCTACACAGTAGTTGTGTGGAAGCAAATAGGGACCAGCTCATACACTTGAAATCTAAGGTAAAACATCTCAAACACACCAGAGCAGTAAGCTGAGTTCAAATAGTCTCAGGCACTGCTGACATTTGCTGATGTTAAGCATGTTTGACTATGAAGTGGAGATTCCTCTTTTAAATATGGGTGTGGCTTCAGTTCAAACAAAGTTAAAACTAAACGGAAATAAGGGTGTAAAATAAAAACTCCTTTAAAGCAGCACTATGTAACTTTTACTGAGCAACAGCGCCCTCTGCAGCCACACGTGGTGATTGATTCTGTTGGGCTCTGTGTTCATGTTCATGTAGATGATCAATGTGTTAACTGGAGCTCTGATTGCGTACTCACACTCACTGAACTGAAACAGCTGAAAGGTGTATATTACCCATGATCCCCAGCTGTAGCCAATGCACCAAACTTAAAAGTTTCCTCACTGAATATGGGAGATAAAAGCTGGTTTTTAATTACTCTTTTCAACCGATCTACAGTTCAGCATTTCTCTAAAACCTGCTGGTCCTGTCTCTGACTCATTAAATTGCGACTGTCAGTCACTTACACACTTCTCACAGGAGATTGTACCCACTCACCAAAGTACAAGAACAGAGGTGAGGAGTGGGAATGAAGGAGGAAACATTCTCTCTATTCCAAGTTAGTGTTTCACAAAACTGGTTTTAAAGAGGCTATTTTATGATTCATAAAAAATGGTGTTGCATTATATATACGTGCATGACCTGTGGGACTTTTGCCAAGTCAAGTCAGATATATTTATATAGCACATTAAAAGCAACTGGAGTCGAGTACGTTACAATCATGGCAAAGGAAAGGAGCATTGAAAAAGAATCCAGACTCAGACGCCCCTTTTCAGACATGAAATATTCAACACTGCTGGCTTCAGAAAGCTCCTAATAAATGGGTCAGTCACGCACACATTGGTATCCAAAGATCGTCACTGCCATTTTCAACAAGAAAGGACATTTACGTAAAATGCTTGATGCTGCTAGGTGTCACTGCTGGAAATTATTTAATGATATGAAGGAAGAAGGCTCTCTCTTCTCTCACAGGTGTGTGTGTCTGTTTACGCCACTAAAGATCATTATTAGCGTGAAGGATGCTGACACCACGCTTCTAGTGATAAATTCGTCATCAGTTTCGCTGTTCTCCCTGTTTTATAACATCTGACTGGAGCTTCAGCTGGGACTCAAATTGCATTCCTTATTTGCTCCCATTTATTTATTCATTCATTCATCATTGCAGTTGGCGAGGATGAAAGCTGAAAATATAAGGTGTGATAAGTGCTGTTGGCTATACGTCTTTCTTTACCTACAGCATAAGAAGGGACATTTATTTTCACAGCTGGTTCTGACAAGAAAAGATTCTCTGACGTAAAATGATGTCTACCAAACAGAAATGGTTTCCAATGAGCTGGTGTGTTCGTTCTCTCTGTGTAATAAACCTTGTGCTGCAAGAATTCAACAGCATTAAGTTCAAGACCTGCATGGATAGGTTGAAGAAATGTTACAGGTCTGAGCAAGTAACATTTCTGTCACAAAACTAACTTTTACTGAGCCCGTTAATAAATCTGCCTCAATGACACTGATATAAAATGATGGTTTTAAATGCTCCAGAAGACACTCATTTAAGATGTCAGCTTATAACACTTACTTTAAACTCTCCAATGGCACAGGGAGGGAAACCATGTTAAAACTAATGCCCTGACCACACTAACTCATATTTTGCAAAACAAATGCTTTCCTCTGTGTTCAAGCCCCTTTTCCACATGCAAACAGGATTTTAAATCATTAAATCATGCTTTCCAAAGGGCAGATTTTAAAAAACTCACACATGTAAAACTGGGGTTTTGGGAACTTCACACCTTAGAATTTATTGATTATCAAAATAGTTGGTGAATCGTTTTCTTTTGATCGACTAACTCAGCTCTGTGTTTGAGTGGCAGTGAGCAGGAGGGCCATGGTCAGATAGGTGATGGATGAACGACTCATCTTTCCATTTGAACAATGACATTGGCTACTCATTCCAAATGGTCTTAAGTAGGAGAATCAGTAAATAAATGATGGAATATTCTACTTAATGACAAACATTTCCCACTGCTTCCTATTTTTCCTTTCTTATCTTACTTCAAACTTACTTGTTTCTCTAAAACTCAAAAAATGCATCAGTTATTATGCAGATACGTCCAAATCTACTGGATTAAGCTGTCTGCCTAAGCGCCTGTGAAATAAGAGGCGGTTTTGAAGCAAAAAGAAGAGGACAAATTGGAAATTTGTCTTGTTAAATATGTGGGCTGCTCAGAATACAAACTGTGCATATCCAGTGTCCAAATAAAACACAGCAGGAGGCTCCAGCTTCGAGCAATATATTACAGTTGTTGCAGAGAAGAGCTGAATGTGGCGTTAATGAACAGAACTCTGATGAATTCCTTACCTTGCATTTTCTTCTTCAGCTAACCACCTTCTCTCTTTCTTGGGCCCAGAGCATCCAAAAACCGAGGAAAGTGCATGAAGACACTGTGCTATTGTTTTTCAAACCGTCTCTTGCTCATGTCTCTCCCAGGATGCACCCCTCAGACGTGTGGCCGTGCAGTTACAGACAGCGTGGTAACGAGGGAGGAGGCTCAGATCCTCAGGAGGTAAGAGTGCAGGGTGACTCCTCTCTGTCTCTCCCTCTTTGTTTTTCCAGTCATTGTCCCCTGTCTGTGTTGTGCAGGTGAATATTTTTATGCTTTCTGTCTCTGACACACAGGCTGGCTGAGAGGGGGCTAGCACTGGCTGGTTCAGAGGGAGGAGTAAGTACATCATAAATTAAATGATTGGAAAAATATAATGATGAAGCAGTGATAAACACTTTGGAACTTTGTGTTGATTGTCTGGATGTGTCCTTTCTCCATGTTCCTTTATATGAGGCCAGTTTGGGGGTTTTGCATGTTCTTTCCAAAATCTTTGCTGACCATTTATTAAAGCATGACATAAACATAAGTATGACATATCAGGCAGCTAAATGAAGAAAAAACTAGGAAGGTAATACATTACAGGAAACAACTAGATTGTCTCTTAGTCGAGAGCACACCTCTGCCAAGGCCCAACTGTCCTTATTTGGATCTGCCCCAAACTTCACACACCCATAAATATCAGTCCTCTAAAGATGCTTCTTGTCATCACCATGAATCATTATCTGAGAATTCAAGGAAAATGTTGATGCCAACATTTTAAAGAATGTAAAAAAACAAAACAAATCCTGGATCTGCCCCCTGACCAAAATTCAGTGGGTTCTTCCTGGTCTATACCAAATCCTTCCACCAAGTTTCGTGGTAATCCTTTCTGTAGTTTTTGTGTAATCCTGCTACATATCAAACAAACAAACAGAGAAAACCAACCAACACGGCCTGCTTGGCAGAGGTAACTGCCCATTAATCTTTGTTTTTGAGGTCATCATAACATTATTGTATTGTAAACTGTGTTGTATTCATAAACACCTTGTCAACTTTATATCCAAAATGTCCGCTTTGTTGCAAGATCACAGTTGTGACACCATAACACAGAAACAGAAGGGCAGAGTGTTCATATTTCCGACAATTTAACTGGCTGACAGAGGTGTAGTTCTAGTGTTTTAAAAGACACCACTAGCTGTAGTAACCCTTACCCTACCTTGAATCAACTCAATCTTATTGAACACACTGATGGTGATGGTAAAATGATCATTTGATCATTTGAACAGATTTGTTAATCAGCTTAAACCAAACAGCCCAGAAAACCCATATTTTAGACAGATTATTCAGACTCCCTGCTGTGATGGGGCTCTCTTGGCACTAGAGGGCTGACTGGTACAATGAGCTGCTCTGGCAGATGAAATGTGGAGTCCTATCGCTGGCATGCCCTAGCCCCTTGCTCTCCATCCACCACAGGCCTGGTCCCCAGCCAATACAGAACCTATTTATGGAGTGTTAAGATACTTAAGTGAAGGGAGTGGGAACAGCAGGGGGGACTTTTCTGGCCTGAGAAAAAACAGAGCAGGGTCCCCAAGGAGTTGACAACCAAGAAAGCCACAGAGGGAACAGAGCTGAACCTTGAAACGGTTAATGTGTCATGCATGTGTTCATCAACGGCCTGTTATTTATTTTTCCAAGACTGATTTATCATTTGCACTAATTTCTGTTTTGACCATAACCCCTGCAGGCTTCCATACTGGACCTGCACTCTGGAGCACTATCGATGGGAAAACAGTTTGTCAACATCTACAGGTGGGAACTCCTCAACTCTTTATTCAATTTCTCTTAAGCAATAAATAAACTTGATAAACTATGGTAACAGTCTCACTGATGTTGGTCCTTATGACCTGTATTCTCCAGGTCTAGTGATCCATACCAACCTCATTCATCATTGCCAGCAGGAGCCGGTTTTATTTTGGTCTCATGATCTTTCTCCCTCCCTTAATTTCTCCCTCAGTTTCGTCCCATTTCTTTCTCCTGTCCCATTGGGCAGCCTGCTGACATCAAACCCTCAGGGACCATCAGGCTTTTAATCAGGCAGCAATGATTATAGAGCACCCACCTCTCTTCCCACCCTTCATGCCCCACTTGGGACCTCTTCATGTGAGGCAGTCAGACGTTTAGTATCTGCTGTGTTCGGATGGCTGAGCCCTAGTAACGACACACTGTAAGCTGTGCTGTGAATCGTTAATTTATGCCAGATAGGATCTCGTCCCCCCCCCCCGCTGTGTCTGTCTGCTCATGTGTCTCTGATTGGCTGTGTCTGCACATGGAACGATCTGTGGCTTTGTGATGTGCCCGCAGGTACTTTGGGGATCTCATCGGGGACGTGTTCACACAAGAGGATTTCCAGCTTTACAGGTGACTTATAAATCATGCATTTATTATATTTTGAGTTTTGGTTCAAAATGAGATACCTGACATTTTTTGGAACTAGCGACATACAGTGCAGTCAAGAGATGACACTTTTTGCAACATTATAGCAAACCTAACTCATTACCAGGGCTCTCACGTTTTCTAAAAATCAAAAATCAAGTGAACACTTGACGTTGCTCCGCTTTGGTGCCTCCTCAGTTCACTCACTTTGGTGGATAACAGGTGAGACCACAGATTGCTTTTCGAATGGCTCTGGTTCAGGAAGTAAATCTCCTGCTATGAGAATGATTCAGAGCAAAAAATATTGGAAAATGGAAAAAAGGGTAAAGATAGAACATAATTTGCACATCCCATAAACCACTGCGAATTTGCCTTGCATCTGTTAATTGATTATGCTCATCATATATTGTGGAAGCATCTTGTGGGTGTTGGAAATAGCAAAAAACATGATGAGAGCCCACATGGTGGTTTTGAAGTGATCCTGACATGTTTTGTGTGATTTTCATCATCAGAAACGTACGTGGGCGAATCCAGACAGTTATCGCTGAGACGTTTGGTTTGGACCCAACTCTGATGTACCTCACCAAGCCCACCTTCTTTTCCAGAATCAACAGCACGGTAGCCAAGACCCAACACGACGAGTACTGGCACCCACATATAGATAAGGTAAATCACAAAAACAAATCAGTGACTCGTTATTCCTTTAGTAAAACTTCTAGAGAAGAACCGACCTTACAAGCTGGGTAGGGCTGTCCCTTTTTATATTACCAATTCGAACATGTGGGAAGAAGTTTGTGTTGGACTTATCTGTTCTAATTCCAAATTTACAGTTTAGAAGAGCATCAGACCATGTTAGGCAGTTACTATCAGCTTGACCTATTGCCCTCAAACCAATGCATGGTGGTTCCAATGCGCTTCTAGACTGTATATCAGATTTGAACAGGTCATTAGAGGTCAAATTAGAACTTTTCTTTTCTTTGAATTTCAAATAAAAAGTTGCATAGTAACACAAGAAAAGCCAGAGAACTTTGCAGCGACAGGCGATATGTCAGAACCCAAACTGCTATTAACACTTGTGCCTTTTGATTTTCTTCAAAGTTTTATCTTAAAATAGATTTTCTGATAATTTCCTGAAATACTGATGTCTGGAAGAATTATTATTAATTTAGAGATTTAAAGTCACAGATACTTTCACTGATAGTATACATATAACCCCCTTGAGACCAGAAAATCCCTTCTGGCTCTCACTTTAATTTTAACTTCACTTCAAATACTGAGCTTCTGCAATAAGTGTTATTGCCCTTCAAGGCAGCTTCTTAAAGTCCTATGGCTCATGCCTCTATTCTCTTATGTAAATGGTTCACGTCATACACTGTTTCTTCTTTATTAATACTAGTGCAGTGGTGGACTCTGTAGAGAAAACCCGCTCCCGATGTAAATAGAAAGTATTTTGATATAAAGGGATGATTGTAGGGTAAATAAAACAATTCGTACAACTTAAATGAAATGCAGAAGTGTTTCTGCCAATAGATCCATTTCACGTTTGTCAATGTGATGACAAATAAACAAACAGACACGTTCACAACAGCAACCAATTGCAGAGATCACATGTTTTTGTTAATAGCACATCAATACAGGCATCGGCTCCTTTCACCAAAAACTTTGTTGACATCTCCTTTGGTGTCTTCTACGTGTATGGTCTTTTTTGCATTTTTGCATCTATCACCTGTACGATGCCTCATTAACTCCCCCACTCGCCCACATGAATCCAGCGGGGGATCACCTGCTATTCACTCATATCAGATTCTGCGAAAAGTCCGCAGAAAATCTGGAGGCTCTCAGTAGAACATTTGAGTTCACACATACACCTCCTCTGGAGAAACTCGGAGGATCTCTGGTGCACAGTGCATGTCTGGAAGCAGCTTATGATAAACTGTGCTCTGTTCTTTTTGTGGTCAAACAGTTAGTGCAGCATGAACACATAAAGCACCCATATAATATGAGGAGCACAATCTTCACATGTTGTACAAAGTGGTCACGATGCAGCCCTGCAAAAGCTTTTTGTAGCTGGATGAGATCCAGCAAAAAGCAGTGCAGCTGAGAATGAGATACCCTGACTTTTAGTCCCTGGTAAATGTCAAGCCTCAGTTTCTCTGTGCTCCACAGCATCTGTCCTTGTGTCTGCTTGTTTGTAGCTTTCTTTGAAAAACTGTCATTGTCCCAGCCCAACCCTGAGATACCCTGATAATGTCATTGTGGTTACTTTTTAGAATGAAACCTCCAAACATGTTTTTTTGTGTTAGCTATTTTCATCGGCTGGATAGTACTCCCCATGAAAATTTTTATGGTCAATGGTTCAGTTGATGGGTTGGTTTACTGCTTAAACTGAGACTGAAATGTGAAATGTATTATCAAGAAATTTGAAACAGATGTTTATTGTGACACTATTATATTATTATTGTTATGACTCAGATGCAGATAATACTTGGGATGTCAGCTGTAGGTAAGAAAGAGTAGTAACTTTACTGGGCCACCAAACGTTCATATATGAGAGATCATGCAGGGAACTGGCCAAGGTGCAGGAAATAATGCCATAAACCTTGTAATCAAACTAGAGTCCATACACAAGAAGGCCACGCTAGGAAGAATGCAAGAGCATATGTACACAACAGAAACTTAGACAATCTGGCTTGAGACCAGCCTTGCTCTGTGCACCAGGTGTGCATAAGAGCGTAGACTACTGTGCGCGATCAGCGCCAAAAGTAAATGTTCTGGAGATACAATAATAATATTCTCACGTTTGGTGAAAATATGTACACACACACACACACACACACACACACACACACACATACTGAGTGTTTATCTCACTACACCTCTGTGTTCAGATAAGAAAGCAGCCAGCATGGCAGTACTACATGGAAAACATTACTCTGTAGTTCTAATTATCTCAATGCAAATACTGTTGTCCTCTCTCACAGGTAACTTATGGCTCTTTTGACTACACCTCTCTTCTGTACCTGTCTGACTACGGCTCTGACTTCAGTGGAGGACGATTTATTTTCATGGACCAAAATGGAAACCGGACAGTGGAACCACGGGCAGGTAACGATACTACAAAAACTGCCCAACGCAGTATCACACGGTGCTTTTTTTTGCTATTCAGCCTTCAAAGACTGTGATGTATGACCTTCTGTAAGGAAAGATACTGTAAAAACTAGATTACCAGTAGTAACACCTGGCTCCAGCTCTTAAAGCCTGTTAAGTGATGAATAAATAGAGGATGTCCTTATCACAGCGGATTATAAATTAGAATTAGATTATAATTGCTGTACTCAGCTGAAAAGGATAACTGGAGGTGGTAGTACTCAAACATGTGTAGCAAAGAGGTCATAATCCTCTGTAAGTGGGGAATCAGCAGTTCAGACTGATGCACAGCGCAGGCTTAGGGGACTAGGCTTTACCATTCTTATGGTGTATCTTGATCTCAGGTGGCTTTTATGTGTTAATTTATTCTCTTTGTGCATTGACCAAAAATAACAAGTATCCAAGTAAATGGGTATATTGAAGTTACCTGTGCAAAAAGAAATTCTGGAGGCATCTAGACAACTTGAGGCAAATGTGAGGGGAAATTGGATTAGTTCTCTGGGGAACAGGGGAATGAGTTTGCCATCATGTCTGAGACCTTGTTAAATTGGATGGTGTGTTTTCCACTCCCTTGCTCTAGATTTGCACTTCCATTTTGACAATGTGCTCCATCGTAACCTTTTAAACTTTTCAATTCTGGTATCCCAGAAGTAAGATTTGGAGCAAGGTGAAGTACAAAACATGCAGCTTTGTAAGTCATTAAAAGACACTACTTATTGAGTAAAACTTAAGAGGGAGAGGCCAGTTCACCATCATGTATGAGCTCTGTCAGACTGGTTGCTATAATGAAAGTGATAATAATAATAATTACATACTGTAGACCTAAAATAAATAAAAATAAGTAATTTCTCTCAGGGCTTTATACTGTACAACATACAGCAAACTCTATTCATGACCTGTTTCACCAGAAATGGCTCAGTGGATGTGCACTTAACCCTGAATTTGTAACAGATGTTGCAGCCAAAGCTCAACTAAATGGAACAGACCTCCACAACGTGCAAGGGCAAATCTGCTGTAGAGGGGAAATGTGTAAACGTTGATGTTGCATAGGTTAGAAATATTGCATATGTTCCGTCTGGTAAAGTTTGTTGCAACTTAGAGTGTTTTCTCACCTGACAGTCTGGACAGTGGTCTGAACCAGAGTTATGACTTTGTCACATTGTTTTTACATTTGATACAGTTAGGTTTGGTTTCACATTGCCTTTTAGGAAGTGGATTGATGGCTTTGTGTCCGTGTCCTGTCTTCATCACCTACTTGGGGCTATAATTTGACTATTGTTTTTGCTAATTTATTTGAAGAAAGTGCATATAAATAAATGTGTCTTTTTTCACATGGATGGAGGAATTAAATTGACCTGTTAATTCCGTTACCACTGTAATATCATTATGGTATTACTACCAGAAAAATGAACATCCTCATTGTTAAAGCATTATATCATTGGAGACAAAGACTACAAGCGATCCCTCAAGCAGCTTCCGTTTTTTTTTTCTTCATCTATTATTAAATAATAATAATAACTTGAATTTAAAATGCGCCTTTGAAGAGACCCATGTTTGCTTTACATGTGTCAGTAGGGATAAAAAAAGAAAAGAAACTCATTCACACAAAACAGGACAGAAATAGACTGAGCACTGATGGCGGTGTGGAGTGTTAACTGAGGCCAGAGACCAAAGTGAGCAGGTTGTGTTTGAGGAGTTTTTTGAAGCTGTCCAGAGATGCAGCATTTCCTCTCTGATAGCTTTTTTTTCTTTTTGCCTCCGCCACTATATCATCTGGACTCCTATCCATCAAAATCCCAATTTGCCAGTATGACACTAGACCCTTGCCAATTTAGCAAGCACCAGAGAACATGATCAGACCTGGTATTAACATTCATCCTGAGTGATACGCTCATAAACGGTCAGGACTGAAGTTTATACCAGGTCAGTGAAGCATCCCTGGCTGTTGTCCTGTGATGGAGCGGTGCAGGACGCTGACTGGAGGACATACAGAGGGACTGCGGCATTCAGCTCCGCCTCTGAACAGCCTCCAGAGAACAAGGAGAATAATGACAGTGTTATCTCCAGCCAAATGCAACCTGCTGGGTGAAGGAAAAAAGGGGATACGAGGTAGGACAAGTGCAGTCTCTTTAAGGTCCTTCTTGATAGGTTTAGAATTCACAGTGAGGTTTGGAGCATTCTCTTGAATCTAAATATGACAGACCTGTCACTGTGGGTTTTATTTAGAGAAGTGCACCAAGTGGGATACACTGCGAAAATTCATGCATAATGCATCAAAAGCTAGGTTGAGTAGCATGCTGGGCAGTTGACTGACAGGTTTTGACTTTGTGAGAATCAGATTCTAATATCTTGATGGATGACTAGTTTGCTGAGAGGTGACAGCGATGAATATGGTGTAATTATGACACCAGGAAGACAGTCGGGGCTTGGCTGTCGGAGAGAGCAAAAGTCAAGAATGAAAAGACATTGAGCACCAGGAATACGGAGGCTGGAGTGTTTTTTTGCAGAGAAAATAAGGAAGAAGAAAGGGAGTTGGGTGATACGAAGAGAGTGAGAGGGATGACCGTGGGATTTGTTGAATGTTAGAGCGTCCCCTAAAGGGCACAGAAAAGAGGCAGGGTGAAGGGTGGGCACGGACAGACAAATAGCTGGGAGATAGATAAAGTGTAGATATGCGATAAAGAGATAAAGTGTTTGGCAGATATAAACAGAGCAATAGAAGGAGAGAGGGCGAAAAAAACTCTTCTACCAGTCAGAGGAGCCAATCGGGGGTGAACCTGCCGGCTTAGACAACCACAGGGGAATTAGATAACCTCAGCTGGGCTAATAAAACCATAGCTTGACCTTGGTGGCCACACGCCTGCAAACGTACACTGAATACAAGGAAAATCTGTCTGGACCACTAGATACATCACAGCTGATGCCTGCAAATGGTCAAAACTTAAAGTTCATAGTAGCTCGAAGACACGAGATCCAACGCTTCCCACAAGCACACTTCATATCTCCTTCATACGTGGCCCTGGACACATTCAAGTTCAAACTGTGAAAACAATGTGGTCACATGCATCCTAGACTACCTCTGAATGAATTTTGATTGATATGACCTCATATCACATTGAGGGCCCATTTGAAATGACCACTTGTGATTAAATATCTCAGGAATGATGTTAACACCAGGTCTGAACAGGGTCGTCTTGTTCTCGAGTAAGGGCAGAATGGAGCTGGAGGCCCACAGGGGGGTTGGGGAAGTGTCTGCAGTAAAACAGGTACTGCTATGGACTATTGCGGTGAAGATAAAGCTAAACTGGAAAGCAATACTCTGGGTTTACCAGTCGATCTTCGTTCAGACCCTCACCTGTCATAGTGAGCTTTGGGTAATGACTGTAGAGAACGCTGATACAAGATGGCTGAAATTAGTTTCTCACTGCCACGGTGACCGGACCTCGGAAAAGCAGCAGAAAATTGATACATGGATTCTCCCAGCTCACGCCAAAGACAACATCATCGGGGGTTAATTTCTCCAATTGACAAACTTCCTCCATAACCACAACAGACATTATACAACTGTTTTCAAAAGCTGAGATGAACTCCACACAATCAGTGACTTTTTCTCAAGGATGAATGAAAAAAGCTCATCACAGTTTCCAGAACATACAGTGATGTCTTGAAATTGTTGGTTTTGTCCAACCAACAGTCAAAAATCAAAGATTTTCTATAAACAATTAACTATAAGCAGAGAACAATGGCAAATTCTTACCGTAGCTAGTAAATGTCAAGCATTTCTGTTGTCATGCTGACAATAACTCACCAAAATAAATTTTTGGTCAAACAAATGAATTTGCAAAGGCCATTTTTAATCTCCTGCATCTAACAGTCCTCTTCATCATGACCTTTTCTGGTGTAAAACCATTGGAAGGAGCGTTTATCATGTCACCTGCATTTGCATGTGTGAGAACAACCTTGTGTAACTACAGTCTCACAGGGCCTATTGCATCGCTGGAGATTCTCAGGGCTCTATTTAATCCAAACACATGGTTCAAAGCACATAGCACAAGTGAGTTTTGGGGCGTAACATGCAGAAACCAGAGTTATGTGCTCTCTTGTTTTGGTCAAAGTGTAATTGCTCTTCACTGCCTCAAGTGTGCCAACAATGTGCCTAACACGAATCATCAGTGTTAAGATCAGCACAAGTGCATTTTCTATTTAAACCACACAGGAGCTGGAAGGGAAGATGACTACTGCAATGGTCTGAAACTACAGACATTTGTATTGCGCTTGGCCCTGCTTTGCACCAGGTGTCGGTAGTGCCCTGGTGCCTTAGCACTTCATTATTGACCTTCTACACAAGTTGAGGGACTGCTTGTTAGCAGACTTTCTCCTGTTCAGTCCCCAGACCAGCATTCCTCACCTCATTAAACCTTGAGAAAAGGGAAAAAGCCCTTACTTCATCAACACCATTTTGAGAAAGGCCCTTAACGCCAGCTTATCTGCCTTTAATCATCCTGGCCCCTCTGGAGCAATCAAACCCCCTGCGGGATTCATCCTCCACTAACTAATAATGAGTCCACTATATCGATCTGACAGTCCGTTGATTTGCTGTGCACCTTGTGTTCTTTATTGGCAGATTGCCAGCAGCAAACTGGTGTCACACATCGTTTAACACATTGTTAGCATTGCACACTCATCCTGATGGGGTCAGTGATGATAAAGACCTCGTTAAGTCCAAGTCGGTGACATGTGGCTGTTAGCACACTCTAAACAACATAAACATATAAATCGACCAGAGGAGTGCCCTTAAAGAGAATGTTAAACTGATGACACGTAGTTTCTCAATGATTGAAATTAGCAAACAAACTCAGAAGTGATTGAACACTTTTGGTTACGTGCTCAAGCAGATGCTGTAGTGTCTGTCAATCAGTGTTTCAAATCTTCAGGTGTATTTTGATCAACTTCCTGTTGATAAGATTAGATCATGTGATATAGGTAACATAGGCATAGACATTTACCACATTTTACCACAATCAAGTACTTTTTGGAAATAAATGAGCATTTTTGTCATGAGGACGTGTAGGAAAACAACAAACTACTGTTGCATTTGAACACTGAAAGAATTATCAGTTTCAGTTTGGAATAAATGTACCCTGAAACTGAACCACACTCGCTCCTCGATCATCCATGATATCTGTAGCAAAAGATCTAGCTTGTAATGAAAGACCGCAACCAATCAATCCCACCCACATAGTTTTTTATTGAATCGATTGAAATTGGCTTCAGAAATCCAGTACTGCTGGTGTTTGAGTTTTTTTTGAACATATGTTTTCAGTCTCCTCTCAACTCATTTCATCAAGAAAGCTCAAAAGAGACACAACATCAGTGCACAGCAGATCAGAGGATAAATCACTGACCCTCTGGCTCTAGAAAAATGTTTCATATACGTCCTCCTATTAGACTGATGTATTACAGACTGTTGTGGCTTTGAGGAGATACAAAATAGTACCAGTATAATACAGTAGTTTGTGTGTATTGGCTTTGGTACAATTACTAATTATGTATGCTTAACTTTTTATGCTCATTGCTTTAATCACATATTTTTCACATACTTTGTTTGCAATTTGCATATTACAGATTAAAGATGCACGTATTAAAAATATTCATGATTTTAACAAAGTTTGCGAGCTGAAAAAAGCGACGGCTCATATTTAAGCATGTACATGTATGTCTGCAGTGTGTGTTCCTCACTTCACTGAGACTTGCACTCAAAGCATCTTTAGGTTTTCTATAAGTTCTTTTCTAAACCTGAAATGTGACTTTTCTAAAGAGGGTAAAACCTTGGTGAAGTCTCACGTGAATATTCCTCCATTGTGTAACTGCTAATCTGCTCTGCTGACTGTTCTGAATCTGCTCGCGCCTCCACTCTGAACACCGCAAACATATATATTGGCAACTCCGAGGGATTATTTTCAAAGATTACTTCATTGTGCTGTTATCTAAAGCTGTGTGGATAATTCAAGCCCTTGAAAATGCCCTCCGTTTACAATGACATAAAACATGTGGACCAGCACTTATTGTCTTGCCACTCACACTGTTTTGTTTGTGCAGTAATTTTCTTTTTCTCCATTCTTTGGGATTTCAGTGTAAATTCCATTGTTTAACTGTGAGCACTGATTTCCCCTGACGTCCTCAGCAGATGCCCCACCAAGGGGATTTACACACACACACACACACACACACACACACACACACACACACACACACACACACACACACACGTGTCATCAGCATTCTTTGGTGGTAAAATGAAGCAAACAAATTGTGGCACAGTGATTCCAGCTTTTTATTCACATCGACATAATGACACAAATCATTCAAGAGAAGCAGAAACTGGAAGTTATGCAACAAGTGTGTGGGAAAATGTTATAAATGTAAATCTTTTAATTATGGGATACATCAGCAGACTAGCTATGTAAACATTAATGCAAATGTCTATCTGTGACTGAGCAGGTTGTGCCATAGCTCATTAGCTGGCCCGGTGAAGCAAAGCCTCCGATAAGTGAAGATAATTTACCCTGAGGCGACCGCATCAAACTCGCACTGTTTGAATTTCAGCATTTGCTAAAATACCTTCCTGGAATAAGTCGAGTGTGTCCATGGGGCCACTTTATCTTTCCGTGGTTCCGGTTTCTTTCTTTTTGTGTTTCGAATTTCCATCAGTCCCACAAGCGAGGCTGCATAATATGTAGATATTGAATGAAGCCTTCAGTGTTTCCGAGGGATAAGCTTATTTTTCTGTCTTTCCAAGATTGTGACGAGAATATTATTACCCTGTCTTGTCTGCATTAAGTACAGAGCTGGAGTCAGGATGTGGCTCGCCTAGCTTAGCGTAAAGAAGAAGGGAAAGGAAAGCAACTAGTTTGGATCTGAGTACGCTCAAAATACTCCTAGCAACACTTTCAATTCCTCTAGTAAACACACTACATCTTGTCTGTTTGACCTTAGCTGAAAGTGTAAATGTGACTTGTTTGTCAAACCCAACTTAAATTAACATTTTTGGGGTGAAACAATGTAGAAACAACATATTCATTTGTGAGCTGTTGATAGCGCTTCACTTCAGACACAGGCTACAGCCTTACTAATAATAATCTCAGTCCATACAACTACATCTGAAACACATATCACATGACCATCCAGGTTCACTGGGCATGCACATGCTGCCGTGAGCAGGAAGCAGATTTTTTCCTCTGCAATTTGTTGATTTGAAAATACTACAAACAAGATTCAAATTTAAATTCAACAGGGATTTATTTAATTTGACCAACGATCAGGTGGAACTGTTTTTTCTTTTCATCCAAAATTGACGCATGTTTAAAAATATAAACGACCTCACACTCTGTCAATTACATTTACACGCCAACTCTGAAACTTTCTTTTCCAACATTTTTTCAGAACGGGTTTGTTTCAGACAAAGGCGCCCAAGATAGTTGTTTGAGCTGTTCAGGATTAATTAGTTTTCTTCTTTTAATATTCAGTCTCAGTGCTGGTAGCAACCGACATCCTGAAATAGACTTGGATAGAGTCAGAAGATGAAATTCTCCTTGTTCCTGACGTCTTTTCTGGATCTTCTACTGCAAATTTAATTCTGGAATGAATTAAATAACAAAACACATCAGCCTCACGTGTATACGAAAAATATGGACTTGGCGTGCAAACACCGTAAGTTAGCAGTGCTGTTCACATTCACCACCGGTGGTCAAGTCCTGACCTAATCAGAAAGTAAACTTAGGTGTCTTTGTCATTGCCGCCCTTGAGTTTTCAAACTAAAACAGAGCCAGTGGTGTCTCTGTTTTCACAGGTTGGAAACCCCCCAGAGTAGTGTGGTGTAAATGAACTAAAACTAGTTAATGTAGATGTAGCAAGAGACCGCTTCCTTCTGTTTCCACGCTAAGACAGGCTGTCCTGGCTCAAACACAGACATGGGAGTGAGGTCACTGTTCTCAACTCACTTTTGCAAATAAAATATCAAACATTTTTTTTACAAACAAGTACATTGTCTAAGTTATTAGGCTTCATGTGATTGATTTTTGTTCTCAAATTTATTTTTGAATAAAGTTATTGTCTTGGCCTCCTGTCCTAAGCTATGTTAAGTGTGTCCTGACCCCAGCTCTGATTGGAACACAATCATGATGATAATACCCATGTCATCTTAGTCTTAGAAAGAAACAACACTGTATATCCCAAAAATGTTGAACTCTTCCTTTAAAGCATATTTAGTCTCCTCTTGCCTAAAAAGTGCCTCTCATTCTCTCATTGCTCAGGACGAGTCTCTTTCTTCTCCTCCGGCTCAGAGAACCTCCACCGCGTGGAGAAGGTAACATGGGGGACGCGCTACGCCATCACGGTGTCCTTCACCTGCGACCCTGCACACGCCATCTCTGATCCGGCCCTGCCCTGAGGCACCCATGGGTGACGGCATTGCCCACTGGCTGGGACAAACCCTGTAACGAAGAGGGGGAACAGGGTGGAAGGACAAGTGGAGAGATGAGGAAGGAGGGGAAAGAAAAAAAATGTTTATCGAGATTTCACTGCTAAACTTGATTAACTGTAGTAACACAGTCAACATCTGTAATCTTCTTTTGTTTTAAGATATGGACTGTGTGTCTCTTCAGGATTGTGCTACAGAAAAACAAGCCACATGCTCACCCTTTCTTCTGAAGAGGTGTTTTGTTATTTGCTCCCGACCCTTGTCTTTTTACTCAACTTTCTACAGCAAGCATATTTTTTTATTTTTTATCTCACAATCTTGATTGCTAGTATTAGGCGTGTTTATGTTCCCTGCAGGTTTCCACAATCTGCTCTTCATGATAATTTTGAGGGACGGATTGAGCAGAAATTGCTTCTCAACTGACAACAGTCTCCAAGAGGCTAAAGAGGGATTGTGTGTTTTCTCTCTGTCTCCACGTGTTTCTCATTTTGAGGCGAGCTGTCAATTCTGTGAAGAAGAGATATAGATCTGGTGACTCTCCTGTCAAATCAACCTTTCATCTCAAAATCCCAGCTCGCCTCCACCCGAGACACAGGAGGTGTTTTCTTCTAAGAAGAACCCGCTCCTTCTACAACAGTGATTGCTGCTTCTATGTTACTATTTACTTCAATGTGGTTGGTGAGAACGGTTTGAAATAAAATACTGTCAGAACTTGAAACGCCCATGTCTCTTCGATTTCATCATGTTGAGATCTAATTAAATTAACCCATATAATCCGTATTGATTGCTACTGTTTTATAAACCTTTCTGTTGTGAGCCAGACAGTTGAACTGTGTGAATGAAAAACTGTCAGGACAAAGATGAAGATAGAAGTGAGACTGTGTGGCACATTGGACTTCTACACAATAAGACAAATAACTCAAAGGTTGTGGGTTTGAGTCCCACAACAGTCGTGCTTTATATATTCAATTGTGAATGGAAACTGACAAGATTCATTGTGTACATGGTCTTCACTGTGTACACAGTATACTCATTGGAGTAATATGTGAAGATCTACACAATAGCCTTTAAGGTTGTGGGTTGAAGTCCCACCAGAGTCAATATTATAGATCAGTTCACTCTCAAATTTCACACTTTCTGTGGTTTTCAGAATCTAATCAATTTATCCCCTCATTCAACTCAAACATTACATGAAAAATGCCAGGATGACCAATCCGTCAGTCATCAGTACACAGACATGCATGGACCGTGCATTGGACTTCTAGAAATAATATGGGTAATTCAAAGGTTGTGGGTTCAAGTCCCTCCAGAGTCAAGATCCATAGTTTATATGGGTTCATTTAATTAGGTCTCAATATTGAAATATTGTCTCTGCACTTTCAGCATTTCAATATTTAAATCTAATTAATAAATCCATATTGATTGCCACTGTCTCATCGACATGTTTCTTTTGTGAGCCAGACAGTTGAGGAACTGCAAAATTTATCAAACCTGTCACCTGCTCAAGAAATCATTGTGCTTTCTTATCTTCCACACATCTTCACATAACAAAGCACCTTCTCCATTCTCATTACTGCCTCATACTTTCTGTGATTTGAATCTTACGATGGTTAAAATGTAGGAAGCTCCATCATGGGTACTGGTTTAAAATAGCAGCAGATATCTCTGTGGACACGCTTCCTGCAGTTTCTCCCAGAAGCTATTTTATACTTTGCCAGTCTTGATTGGCAGGCCAATGAGATGTCAGCTCCCTAGAGGAAGGGCTTCCTTTTGCTATAAGAGCATGACACGATCTCTTCATCTTAAGTAAGTACACATTCCTTGCTCCAGGCAAGGTGGTTGGTCCAGTGAGATACTGTACTTCACTTATATTTCAGAGAACCAAGGATATTTTCTTTACCTAGAGTTCTCTTCCATCATTCGATTCAGAATCTCATGATAGGACACAGAGACTCCTGCACCACAGGGAAGCTTGCCTCAAAGACTGGTCACTGACGAATGACAATTTGGGACTGAACCCACAGGAAGAAGTGTGAGGTGTTGCCCAGCTGACAGACACTCATCTCTTCAGCAGAAACAACCTGAAACTATCCAGGACAAAGCCAAATCACGAGTAGATTGAGCACGCAGATCTGTGGGCAGCTGCAACCCCTGCTATTATAGACAGTGGCGATAGCCCCCGACTATACCCGTGTCACAAAAGTTTCTTTCTTCATGTCCCAGTGACATATCAAAGTTAATGTTGGAGAACTCCAGCAGACATTAAAGTCACATTTTTGGTTACCTCAAGAAGGATATCCATTATTAAATGATACATGCTCACGACAAGTAATTGTGTTTGCTGCTGAGGTAGGTTCTTCGGCATCAATAAGAACAGTGAAAGGATGAACAAAAACAGATAAGTTGTGAGATGTAAACCCCCCCAAGTTAGCTGAAAGATGCTAAGACCTTGTGGCGCTGAAGGGAAATGTGGTGCTGGACGATACCTCCAAGGGTCTTAAGGTTTCTGAGGGTCCGTCCCTATAATCCCTTTGGCATTACAATTCGATCTCAATTAATCCTAATATTGCTTATACTTTATTCATTTATTCAACAGGGGCCATGAACAACAACACCATTGAACCAGTTTGCCATTACCAAATCAGCAAATTTGCATTGCCGGTCCCAATGCAGGAACATTTTAAAAGAGAATGCACTACAGTGCAGCAATTAATAGCAAACAAATGACAAAATGTACAAAAAAATTACATTCATATAAAGCTAGATAGAAACTATCCATGACATAGTCTCCATGTTGGACGATGTGGTTCCAAAGGTCAATGATCACATTGAGGTTTTGGCTTGATGTTTTAAGTGCTGTCTCATATGGGAGTTACATCACATCCACTGCAAAGGTACTGGCAAGACATGCCTACAGCAGTGCATCATTTCTGGGATGATGAGCAGAAACATGATGGGGGGTAGTGCTCCAATTTAAGGAGCCACTAATCTTTAATCGTCAATGTCAATTCTCTGTTCGCTGTAAAGAAGCGCACAGTCACTTTGTATGGCTCGTGTCACATATTGATCAACATGGTAAGTGGATTCTTTAAGGTCCAAACAGTAAAAGACATGTTTTGCCGCAGTCTTTTAAAAGCTGCTTACTAGCCGTCAACTGAACAAAACTGTCTCATAATCCCAGACACATACTGCGACACTAAAATCAATCTCACAAAGACGATTTAAATTTAATGGAAGTGGAAAGCTATTGACTCTTTGCTAATCCCTGACCCTCTTGCCGAACACCACAGGGGCAGTATGGAGGCATTTAATGGGTTTTTTTCTTGTTTTCTTTACGTTTTAAGAATCGGTCACCATGCACTTCAATCGTATTGGATTTGGCTGCAACACTATTTTCCCCTGAAACTCTAATCAATCTCTTCACCCACCCCTTCATCAGCATAGTGATGAGTACATAATGAGTGAATGTTCATTTTTGAGTGAACTATCACTTTAAGTGAATCAAACCATGCAGGATTTGTTTTGCTTTGTTTGGCTTGTGCCAAATAAGTCGTCAATTAAGTATCATTGTCCTCAAGTGAGGAGTCAGACCCTGCTGTCGGCACTAATCTCTATTTAATGAAACCATGGGAGGTTTCTTCCATTATAAGCAGTCACATAGGCGTAAACCACTGCACTGGAGACATGGAGGATGGTTCAATCACAAAAATCTTGGACAGTAAATGAAATATGTGTGTGTAAATATAACAATTTTGGATCTTGATCACACCAAAACTGTAAAAATACTTGGGATGGGGATAACTTTCTTTCCAAGGTTGAAGACATTATCATGTATTTGTTAGCATCATCATTTTCAAGTTTAGGGGCCAGAATCCTGGAGACATGAGGGCACAAAAGCAGATAGACTGACAAAGAACTAGTGACCACAGAAAACTGAGACGATGAGGCAACTTGTATTCAGGTAGGTTAGTGGGCGGGGCAGCAATGGTGATTCATGATTGGAGACAAGATGGAAACCAAGGGTCAACTCACTGTGATGTTGCCCATTTGTTTGTGACCTGCTATTTCAAAACGTTGAGTTTGACATTTATCCAGTGCCAGTGGATTTTTAATCCGATATTTGGAAGAGCGAAGGGTGGAGCATGACAGAGAGGTCAAGGACAGGGCACGCCCACACATACTCGGGACGTTTATCACACAGTATCCACGCCTCAGTACATACTGTGCTTTGACATCTAGTTTACTCGAAATGGGAGCATAATTTACAAACTGAACATGCTGTATTAAAGATTTGAAACTTGTGACTAGAAACCAGTCGAGTCGCTCTCTGCTGGTCATTCCAGAGAATTCAGATTTCAAGCACTATCTGCATTGGCTTCACTTTCTGCACACAGAGTCTACGTCCATTTTTATGTACAGCCTGCTGAAAACAGGAAAAAGTACGGGGACATCTTGTGGATGGATGGAGGATGGCAGGTCTTAAAGAGATGAAGGTAAGAGACCAGGGGGCTCAGAGGGAACGCACCCTGACAGAAATCAACAAATCCCTCCTGGGTTTCTCATGAATCTTGGATGCATTAGTTGATGAGTCTGGAATATGCATTGTGGAAATGCTACAAAGACTTGTCAGACACTATGTGGAGAAGCAAGAAAGAGAAAAGTAGAGGCCATATTTGCACATCTGTGCTGTAACAGTGAAGCACCAAGGGGATTGGCTGCAATCAATTTATGTATGAGTTTGTTTCATTTGACATGCAAACACACACTTAGTGTACGACCCCACCTGGGAGTGAAAATGTCAGCTCCAAATATCATTCAGATCCTAATGAGAACAAATCGGACATTGAGGACATTTTCCTGCCTGTGTGTGTGTGTGTGTGTGTGTGTGTGTGTGTGTGTGTGTGTGTGTGTGTGTGTGTGTTTGAGGAGCAAGGCACATTATTACCATCCATGTCGCTGCACACACAGCTGGCTTGCCTATCGCTGCCTGTTGAATGTAAAGAGGGCAGAGAATGTTTGCAGCAGATGGCTGTGAGAGCTGATACTTTATTAAGTTCGATTAAAGTAAAAGAGCTTCCTTTCACTGCTAGCAGCTATCTTAATTAAAGAGTTATGAGCACTCCATAAAACATGAGGCACATTTATGCATCACTCATTAAGATACCTGCCAAAAGGAACACCCTGAACAGAAGGGACTGTCACCTTCTCCTTTTCATCCTTAAGTATTTTTGGATGCAAAAAAAAAGTCATCACTGTGCTGAGTGACTGAAGGAGCTCCAACTTTCCAAAAGTGACACCATCCTCATTTAAATAAGGAGGACACAGTTTCGTTTCGTAAACAGATCCCACACAGCCTAGTTGGAAGTTTTCTGTCTGTGCTGTGGGAGTTTTTGGCACTGAGAGTACTACAATGACAGAAGTGTGTTTGCCTCTGTGGGAGGAGGCATGCAAATTCAGTGAAAGTGATTGGCCATGCAGCTGGACTGTGTTTTTGGTTTTGTTTTCGTTTCTGGCCAGAGGACGCCTCTGAGGTGCGGGCTCTTATCAGCCCCTCAGAGCTAAATTCAGTCACAATCTGGCTTCCCTCATCATGGGGCTGCTAAAGATAATTGATTATGTTTTAGCTTTAATCAGTGACATGATCTAAATACACAATGAGCTTCCAGCACACCAGCATGGGGAGTATATGCTTGCACTGGAACTCTGGAAATTGACAGTGTTATCGCATACCTCTCTTCACCTTTATTCTTTCTGCTTATTTGAATCAGATTCACCGATACATCCATTTCAAATGATGTAACCGTTACTGCCCACATACTTTCGTGTGTCCTTTACGTGAGTTTGTTTGTAAAGCAATAGCAACATCCACTAGAGGGCAGCGCAGACCCGAGTGGTTCTGACAACAACAAACATGGCGACTGCGGAGGAGGTTTGGATGATAAACAAAAGTGGTTTTCCTGTGCCCAGACGAAGTTAAATCAAATGGATGCTTGTAGTTTCAACTTTCTTACCGATGAATTGATTGAGATCTGATGTGCTTCTAGACTGTATAATAGAATTTGGTCATTACAGATCAAATACAAACTTTTCCGGGATTAAAAGTGACAGCCCTAAAAGACACTGAGGCCCTGGCACCTACTCACTTTGTATCACACACACTTGAAGATTTGGCCAGAACGTCAGACCAAACACTTTGTAGAAAAGGATTTGACAGTGGCGATTCCAGAGACTTGAAATCGTTATTTTATGGTGGTTGGCAGACGACTTTTAGGTGCATTACTGCCATCTTCTGAACTGGAAGTTTTACTTTTAAAATAATTAGGTGCTGCTGTAAATTGTACTTTTGATAAGAGTCTACAGTAATGTGTATCTTATGTTATAAATGGTCTGTGTTTAACTCAGTCAGTGTGATCAGCACTCAGGCCTCAGATCCAACACTGCGGAGTTGGTTCAGCAGAGAGAACGTTAATGGGCCTCAGGGTGAAAGCTGTCAGGCGTGGATTGAGTAACAATACACTTCTCTCTCGAATATCTTTTTAAACAGCAAGTTTGAAAAGAATCAACAAGAACTACTGAACTGTGAGAACTTTTTACGCGCGGTGTAACTGTGCGTAATGGAGAGGTTATCACAGATACCTACCTACTGCTGCTTATTAAAGCCTTCTCCTCTCTTCCACAGAACTCGCACGTCACTTCAATGTCCCCATGGCCAGCGTCTCGGAGTTGAACTCAAACTGGTTGCTGGAGGACGCAGACTTCCCCCAGGAGTAGAGGCTGGGCGGCCGCTGCTTGAAGGAGGACGTGTACCTGTAAAAGCTCCGGTGCCTGTTCTTCAGGTACTCCCTGTAGTTCTTGGTGAGCAGCGTGTAGAGGAACGGGTTGATGCAGCTGTTTGAGTACGTGAGGCTCGCCACCAGGTAGTTGATGCAGGTGTGGGTCTGCGAGGCCAGGCTCAGCGGCTTGGTGTGGTACAGAGGCAGCAGCTGCCAGATCCAGAAGGGAAGGAAACACGCCCAGAACACCAGCACGATGGTGAAGATCATGATCAGCACCTTCTGTTTGGGTGAGCGCTTGCTGCCTCTGCTGATCACAGAGTTGCGCTGGGACTCCAAGTAAGTGCGCGCCAACTTGACGTACAGGTAACCGATGATGAGCCCCGGTGCCATGATGCTGGTGCCAAACAGGACCGTCACATATACTTTGTACGCCAGGGGCGCCCAGGTCGGCGCACACATCCTCTTCACCCCCCCGTCCGGCGTGTTCTTGGTGGTCTGTGTCACCATGACCATCATGGGCACGGTGAGCACCAGAGAGAGCAGCCACACGCCCCACGCCAGAGCCTTGCGGTAACTCTTGGAGCGCCTCACCGTGTCCAGCGGCTTGATCACGGCCAGGTAGCGCTCAGTGCACATGACGGTGAGCGTGAAGATGCTGGCGTGCATGGTGAGGAGGTCCAGGCTGAGCAGGATGCGGCAGCCCACGTCCCCGAAGTACCAGTCCTTGAGGAAGTACGTGGACACCACGAAGGGGATGGTGGAGAGGTAGAGCAGGTCCGCCAGGGCCAGGTTGATGATGGAGATGTACATAGAAGTTGCGAAGCGGATCGAGTGGCACATCACCACCAGCGTGTACACGTTCCCCGACACTCCGATTATATACACGAAGGAGAGAAGCGTCCCGAAAGTGGAGGTGATGGCGAGTTCATGATCCACAGTCCCGGAGCCTCCGCTGCCACCCACCCGCGGCGGACTCGCGTTGAGGGACTTGTTATTCATCGCTCGCCCCGGACGATGATCCCTCTCTCCACAGTGCTGGAGAAGTTTGGAGAGACGCGCACCGGCACAGGTTGTCTCGTCCTCCGCCTCTGAGCGCGCTGCATGCGGGTCTGTGCTCCTGACGTCACTACTGTAACACTCACACCGGAGAGACCTTGACATCAAACATGTGTAAGATGTTTCATGTGTGTGCAGCTATTGTTCATTCATAAGAGGAAACACGATCCATGGCACAGTGAAGAGAAAAAAAAGCAGAGTGATGCGGACGCGCCTTTACGCAGAAATCATGACAGATTCACATGTTTTATTAAAAGTTTGGTGATCAGTCACCTGAGGCTGCAGCTGAAACAAGACTTCATCTTCAAAATCAATTAAGAAGGAGTTTATTAAAGCCACATAGAGTGAGTTTTACGCACGGACTTGCTGCATAAATTATTTGAAAAATGTCGTTTTATCTCCCAATTAATCTCCAATGTGTCACGTTCTCGCTGCAAATGAGACTAATGAGGATGAGTCGAATCAGCACAGAGGATTAATCTCCCCTCTGGCTCAGACCACACAGTGAAAGCTTCAGGTCAAGTACCAGATATCCAATCCACATGAGCTGGATCTTTAGAATCAGATAGTTCTGACTGTTGTGGAGTTTCAGTTATTTAATGAGGAATTCATAATTACTAGAGCAGCTTCGGTTCTAAACCTGCCTGTTCTCGTGTCCTGTGTTGATGCTCCAGAGCTACTTCAGATTATTCCTCGTCATTAGTGAGTCCTCTACAAACAGTTCTACAATATACTGTCAGTTTTTATTGTTTGTGTGCTGGACGTTGTGTGCAGAGCTTTTTATAAACAGTCTAATGAAGTAAGAACATGTTGTGTTCATCCTGCCTGGTTTATCTGCGGTGAAAATTGTATAGCCAAGGTTTTTCCTAAAATTAAATTGAATTTACTTTATTACTCTTCACTTGTGTGGATTATATATACACGTTTGAATAGTTTACATAACTGGAGTTATTTTTTCATACATTACATGTCAGCTATTTCAGCAGTCGATACAATCTTCAGACCCAAGTTCACAACTTTTCAAAGTAAAAACTCTGCAATTCAGCTCGAGGTGAAGCATTGCAGCAACAAAATTAATGTTTTGATTCTACTTTGAAGAGAAATCTCTAAAAAGGAAGTTATTTTATGAATGCTGATGCCATGATGCAGATCAGCACCCACAACACCTGTTAATGTCTGTGTCAGGCAGATATTGTGAAATGAAAACTATCAAAATGATCTCGCGGCGATTCTGACCTGCGGTTTGAGCCAGTTGCAAACCACTGCTGTAGTTTATCCGGACACCTTCAACTTGGTTCACAGACTGAAGGCATACTGCCCCACCCCCGCTGACTGCTGCAGCATGTTTGTCACCTGTTTTTATCACTTCATTTTTATCAACTCATTTTTTATCAATATTGAACATATCACACGTCCAAATCCCACCAAACTCAACACTGCACGAAAACCCATGCCAAGTGTGAAGCCGACAGGTTGAACGGTACTCAAAATATGTGTTCCACCTACAGACATGCAAACATTTGTGGAATTTGCTCTCTCTTCTTTTGCAGAAATATTTATTGATGCTGCAGCTTCAGTTCAAAAAGTTCATTTTAGGCAGAACAGCTCCTCTTTACCTTCAAGGACAAAACTCTTGCGTAAGAAATAAATCACCAGCCACTTTGCCATCAGATTATTTATTTGTTGGCAAGATTAATTTCAATGCATCGATTGAGCCTATTGGGAAGCGAAACATAGAAGCTGGCACGTAACTTTTCTTTTAGTGTTGACAAACAGACAGCACCAACATTATGTCCCCAGCATTATCCATAAAGTCCTCTTATTGTCCCCATGTCTATTTCAGTGTTGGACTCTGTCCTTTGCTCCCCTTCTTCTCCTCTAAAATCGATAAGTATGTTCTGAGCCAGCGATCGTGAGCCAATAATGTTTCCCTGACAGCATAGCTGTTCTCAGCCTCATTCATCCACGGGTGATTGATCTCTGAGTCCGGCTTCTATACCCTACCATCCATCCTCAAAGCTACAAAACACTCTCTGGCTCTCCACTCAGAGAATGAGTGTGTGTATCAGTCACAGTTTTTGTTTCAGCTGATCAGGGCAGCACTGGGGTCAGATTAAAATGAGATGTTCCACTGGAAGTGCAGAGGGGTTAAAACTGTGACTTAACTAGACTGTGAGCGTGAGTGTGCCCTAGTTTAAACCTTACACAATGTTGAGTGTGATGCAGAGGCAGATCTAAGATTGATCGAAGTCAAGGACCATAAATGGGCCGCAGTTTACACAGAGGGGCCAATTATAGTGTATGTCCAACATCCATACACAGTTCCTGATCCAGTAAGGTGCACATTTAAGTCAACCCTTGTTAACTGTTAGCTCTATAGCTTTAAGCAAAGCCACACTTTAAAATCGTTCCTTGTTCAAGCTCATTGCGTTCTTCAAAAAAGCTCAGAAAATAAAAATTCTTAACAAACGTAATATTTCTTGTGAAAAACAAGAACACTGACTGGGCAGGGGCACTTCAGGGGCCAATCAGTTTCAGTTGTATCTGCCCCTGGTGTCATACAAATGTCTTTGCTGTATTCAGATGGATGCAGTTGTCATTTTTCTGTCCATGTTATTTAAATAGCAGATGCACTTGTGCTCATATGAGTGTGTTGGTTTTATAATGAGGTGTATTCATGCGTATTTGCTATGAAAGTGGAAAGTGATTGATGACAACAAAAATCTAACGCTCATAACAATCTAAACAAGAGCAAGTGTCCAAATCCACTTTTACTAATTTAACTACAGGAAAAAATGTCACTGCAGCAGGTGCATGGTTCAAAGAGGTTGTACATACAGCAGGAGCGGTTCCACTCTACGGAGGCCGCCATGTTTTTTACAGTAGCCCACAATAGACAAACTAAACACCCTTTGAGTTTTTATGACAACTGAAGGCTACCACAGGTCTGTCATGTTTGGAAGGAGAGGGTGAGGTGAGGGGTTTTCAGCTGCAACGTGCAACTTTACCACTCGGTATCATATATGTGAGCTGCATCTGCACTTTCGATACATTGATTGATTTAAAGACAGGCGTGCGTCCTACAGTCTTCATTTGAACAGAGAAAATTATTGAACTGTTTTTCTTTGTTAAGTTTGTTGCCATTGTATCATATTGGTTAATTTAATTGGCCTGACTGTAAAAAAAATAAATTTAAGTTTGATCTGGACTGAGACCACTTCCTTTGGTCGGACAAAACTTTCTGGACAAAACTTTGCTGTTGGTCCAAACTGTGGACCGAGGCACCTTTCACACCTGTTAAAGTGCATAGGTCAAAAACAAAGAAGGTAGATGTTAAAGCCTTTTTAGACTTTATTATTCTTTGCTATGTTTTGGAGATAACATGCAAGTGCAACACCACTATGCCGATAGAGGGGTGGGTGAAGTGTTTGAGTCCACAAAACACTTCAGGAGTCTCAGGGGTAAACAGTGTTGCAGCCACAGGGGCCTCTTCTTCAGATGTAATAAAACAAATGTTTTATTACATGCAAATGTGCAAATGTGACTCCGAGGAGGATATCAGAGGACGTTTAGCCTTAAAGTATGGTGTAAATTCTGCAGTTTCGAGCTGAATATGAATGTTTGGGGTATAAAAGGTTCTTCTTTCTGTTGTCTTTTTACGTCTGAAGAAAGGGTCCCATTAACTTCAATTGCATTGGATTTGGCTGCAACACTGTTTACCCCTGAGACTCCAAAAGCATTTTGTGGATTTAAACACTTCACCCACCACTTTGCCATAGTGCTAAGTAGATAATAAATGACATTAATGGAGTGAGCTGTGTGTTATTTACCTGCCTATGTCCGTACATATTACTATCTTATACAGTGCAAACTCACTTTTTTTAAAGGAAACTGAAGCAGGCACTGTGATTGGTTTACATGTTACATGAAACACACCCGTTGTTCCTCCCCATTGCGTTGTTGTTCTCCTCCTCCTTTTCCTCTCTCATTTTCTCCCTCTCAGGTGAACATGATGAATGATTACGCAGAGGGTGATTTAACGGAGGCTGCAGAGGAGGAGCTCTTTTCTCCTCTAGTTGAGATGCAGTAGCCACTGTCATCGTAGCACAGTTTCCATAGATTGTTTCTGTTTGTGTTGGGGTCTGGTATTTTTAGTTTTTTGTTTGTTTTTCACTCGGGTAGTCAGGGGGTGCGTCTCTGGGTCATACGGCACAGTGTGTGGTTGGTCAAGGTCTTCACATGGCTTGTTCTTTTTGGCCAGGCCTCAGAACTCCCATAGTTTAAATCAAACTAATGTTGATTTGACCGTCACTCTGGCATGGCGTCCTCCTTATGTGTCACTGGGTTGAGCCAACGGATATTTTTAGATTGTGGCCGTTACAGCCATGATTCATTTGGATACAAAGTACAACCCTTTAGAACCCCACATGTGTTGCCATGCACTGTTAAACTAGCAAATGTGGATGTGGACACAAAGTAAATGCGCCCGCTCCATGTTCTGGGATCATTACAATGAGCCCTATATGTCTCTAGTGTGTGTTTTTATTTGTTTGTCACTTCCTCCACACCCACAACAACACATCCCAGACAAATGACTCCCTGTGCTGTTACAATAAACACATCACAGGAGCACTCATACTTCCTATGATCTTACATTTTTAAGTCAGATTCTTAAAGATAAAAATAAAAATATGTAAATATAATGATATGATGATAAAAAGGACTGATCCCTGGTGTGTTATCGTAGTTGTCTCCCTGTCCTTCACATTCTGCTGTTGCAGATGAGCAGGGCCATTGTAATGGTGAATGTGAATGTGGAGCACAGACGTGAATATTTAAATTGACTTTTCATTGAAAATTCTTTTGAGCAGTTGTAAAGCAGGGCTGTTGACAAAATAAAGAATATGCAGAGAGGGGAAGTGCTGTATTATCTGGACATTAGACGGGGTTATTGTTGAAGGGATGGTGGATCAGGGAGTCGCTGTCATCTCACCACTATGCTGGTCGCTGCCAGCTGACAGGAATGTTAAGAGGAGGTGAGAGGTGCTTCAGGTGGAGACGTGCCACAGCAAGAAGAAACATCTGAAATTCTTTGTAATATTTTAATATATAACTTCATCAGTCCAAATATTTTATTATATTATACTGTTTATCATTTATTTTGTACTTCATTCAGTTTTGTAGCAAGATTGTGCAACAAGCACAAGTACTGGTATGGATTTCCATAAAACTTGAGTGAAAGATATGGGAAGAAACTTTTAAAATTTGGTGTGAGCATTCTTTTTGTTTTTTGCTCTACTGAGTACACTCTACTTACACTAGTTTGCCTTCTTCTTCAGAGAAGGAGGGACATAGTCAGAACCCTCTTTGATCACCTGTGCTAAACTGCTCAGAGCTGTGTCGTCACACTGATGAGATTATTTCGTGATAAAAGCAACTCCAGACCCTGCAGTGCGAGAGATTGTGAGTTCATTTTTGCCATGTATGGACTTAATATGCAGAGGACTGATTGTACATTAAGCAATATTTGAATGAAATGAGGCACACAAAAGATGGGAATCAGGGTGACGTGTCAAATGACGAAAGGAAAGGAAAAGGAGAAGCTAGGTGCAGACCAGAAAATGTCAGCCAAGTAGAAATATATATTTCTATTTATATGTAATATATTTCTCTGGTGAAGAAGACAATGCACAGTCACCTCGATCTGCATGAATGAGGAGACAAGGACACAGTGTATCTGTCTCTAAGCGGAGATGCTTTGCACCACAAAGGCCAGGCTCTTTTTTCAGCCTCTATAATCTTGAGAAGTCTTATGCAAAAGGAAATAATATTCTGCAAGTTATACCCAGGAGAGTGAGGGGGTTCAAATAATAGTTGTGAAATTATGTAAAAAAGGTTTCACTGTATGAATAAGAAAATTAAGTTTCTATTCAGAAACTCAAATTGTATATGACTTCACTTCAAGTGCTTCCTCTGAACAATAGTTCTCTAGTTCTGACTATAGAAAAAAGAACTGCTGTTTAATCCTGCAGGACACACTCAGTGCCACAGATGATCAGAAACCTTCTGTTATTTCAGAGTATGTGCAAAAGATTTTTTTTGTTTTCTGGTACATTTAACAGTCGGTATATACCACTCGATACCACTACAAGTGCTTTATGGTATAGTTTTTGGCCTTCACACATATTGATACACACATTCATACATGTGCATCATAAATGTGTGATGTGTGTTTGTGTTTATGAGTGTGCGTGTGTGTATGGTGGGGGGGTTCCTTCGGTCCCTGCACATTCATACAGTCTCTCTCTATCTCTATCACTGGTTGGTGGATGACCCGCTCTGTCCCCCCACTACGAGGTCTGCACACAGCTATACAATGCAGCAAGGGAGCAAACATTTTGGTCCATTATGAAATTGTTGCGGGACAAATTAGAATATGGCGGGCCGCCACTGTCTCCATAAATCATGGGAATCACTGAGGTGTTTTGCCGTCAGTTTTTATCTGGATGTGGATTTTAATCACCCAAGTGTCAAATTCTGTGAGGTAAAGAGGATTAATTGCATATCTGTTTATGTGTTGTGGACTGTCACTTAGTCATTTACTGTATGCTCAATAAAGTGAGTGTGTGCGTGTTCGTCTGCTCAGTTACCGTAACGATGTTCAGTATATTTTAGTCTCACTGTTTACACATGAATGCATGTAAACAGCTCACCCCTCAAACAGAGTCAAAACCTAATGATTGACAGCTCAGGCAGGGACTCACAAAGTGTCAGAAAGTGACAGAAAAAGAGAGAGAGAAGTTAAAGTGTGTGACGCGTGTGTGTGTGTGTGGCGGAGTCCTCTGGTCTCTGCTTGTCTCTGTCAGTCTCTTTCAATCGACACAGGTTTTAAATATATCTTTTTAAAAGTTCTACAGGGGAAATGGTTTGCCTGGCTTTGACACAAGCAAGAAAATCTATCACTCATTGAGATTTTATTTCTTTCAAATTGGCTTAATTATAATGTTGGAAAATAGAGAGGGAAAATACTGACATCCAAATTCAATTCTAAGGTTCTGTATTGACATGAAAATTCAAATAAAACAATATGTCCAAAGCTTCAAAATAAAATTTAGTCAAATAATAGTAAATAATGGACTAAAGCTGGGAATATAACGATGTTCGATTGAGATTGACTCTAAACCTCTGCAGTTTTCGTGGCCACAATCACTTTTCGGCTAACAAACAGTTTGCAGCTAAACCCATGTAGCTCTGATCACTGTTTCTTCACAGACCTGACATTGTGATACATGTTAGTAACTAAGCAAATGTACCAAAAGCAAATGTTGCTCATATGATCTGCTCTTTGAGGACTTCATTGTTCTGAAACTCCCCATCAGACTGGTGAAATGTGTACAAATCCAGCACACCCAAACTTGAAACTTACTTTAAACTAAGTGGATGCAGACTCTTTCTAAAACCTGTGTCCAGTTGGAGGTGACTTGTGAATGACGATCAAATAATAAGCTGCAGAGCTGAAGCCGACACATCTTCACTCATCTCACTCTAGACTCATCTAACATGTGGCCTTAATGTGCCAATTAGCAACCCTGCTTCTCAGAGGTTCAATACGTTTCTTTTCTTTTTCTTTCCATGTAAGGCATCATTTTAAAACACAGCAGGTAACCCTGACTACTATTGTGTTCATCTACTATAGGCAGTTACTCCAGTATCACCTATCTCTGTCTGCAGCCACCATGCTATGGTTTCAACAAATGTCCCGTCCACAGCACCACCTGACTGGTTACGCACCATGAGTAATGAGCCGACCGACACCGAAGGCATGGGCACAGACAGATGCAGATGCAGACTGGAGCAGCTCCAGCGAGCAAGTGCAGCGGTGTGCCAGAAACGGAGGCAGCAGATGTTACCAAAGATGCGACAAACACCAGAATCCTCCACGATGAAGTTGCAAAAACACCACCATCGTATAAACCATTAGTCGGTGCATCAATCATGACTAAGCTCGGGTTAGTAGCACATGTGAAAAGCGTGTAAACAACTGTGGGACTACAGTGAAAATGTTTGCTGGAAGAAGGCAGGAGCTGTGAACAGCAGGTAATCAGCTGCAGGCAAAGCCTTGTTGTTTCCAAGTGGAATAAGTAAAAATGTAATCAGGTAAAAGTACAAGGTAAGTGTCAGTGTTTCTTAAGAAACAGATGTAACCAACGCTGTAGCTTCACTGTCAACCACTACCGAACATTTCCTCCTCCACAAAAGCCACACTGGTTTCTTTCTTCAGTTTCTTACACAATCTTTTCAAAGTCCTGATACTTATCAAAATGTGGCGCTGATGTGACTGAAGATGAAGTATTTCTTCATTTGTGAGCTTATGCTGAAGTATAACTTAACAAGATGATCTACATTCCTCATTTTAACACAGGCGACATGCTGATCCTCTAAAATTTCCCATCTAACCTGACGCAAAGTCAGAATTCATGACTTTATTCTGGATTTCTATGATTTTCTTTCTTCCCATTTCAGTGGCCCTATAGAACTACACATCATAAAAACCACCCAGACAGCCAGTGCCAGTCAGACACTTTGCAGCCTGTGCACATGACTGATAATTACTAATAAATGTAACTTGTGCAGGTGGACATTTAGTGATAGGACAGTTATTGTGATTTATGTGCAGGTTTCTCAGCAGTCATCCTCCCTTCTCGTCTTGTCTTCACCATGTCTTTCCTCAATCTCTCCTTCCTGGTTTGATGCTGCACCTCCTCCTCTCAGTACTCTTTCTTCCTCTCTTTAAAACCTATTGTGCCTCCTTCTAGCTGCCCTATTGGTGGACAGGTAAATGGCACTGCCTCCTTATTAGGGAAATGCCCTGGCAGAAAGTAAACAATAAATACATACTTCACAGTCACTTTCAAACTAAAAGCATGCAATAAAAGCAATACAATCATAAAAACACAATATATAGCATGCATATATACACATACAGAACTATAAATGGAAAAGAAAGTTGGCAGTTTAATACAAAGGTCCTGTAATAAACCCTCCTTTCATGAATGTAACAATGTTTTACCTTACAGAGGTTTTGATTCAACAGAAGATTTAAGGGATTTTAGAAGATATTCAATAGACCTTTATCGATACAAATCAGACATATTATCACACTTATTATTCTTCACTTGAGGAGGAATGAGGCTCGCTGAACTTCTGAATCTCATCCGCACAGTAGTTGCTACTAGCTGTGAATGATGGTCTGTCGATTCCCGCTATGCCAAAGAATGTGTCACCTGTTTCAGTCGCTTGCCAAGCAGCATCTCAGGGACATTCAGAAGGACCTTGGCCTTCCAGGATATAACCTAAACCAGACTGTCCCAACAGCAAGTCCACGCTGCACATCCTGGAGTGACCTCACTGACCTCAAATCCTCACTGGCAAACACTGCTCAACAATGGGACATCATGCCAAGCAAGGAAGTGACACATGCACAGGCAACTCGGAAAGACAAATTCTTGAATGGATATCGCCTGCGTTTGATGAAAAAAGCGACAGATTTGGTTGAGAATGATATTTTATTTCTTATATGCCAAGTTTTGAGATATTTGCTTAGTGGTAAATGTGTTACAGAGACAGTGAATTGCATTTCATTTATGAATCTCCAATCATTGCAAAAGAACATTTTAAAAACATTAGAACAGCAATGTGTGTTTCCACAAACAATAACCCAATGACTCGGAATAATCCACATGTCACAGGCAGCAGTTTTCAGAGGAACTTTCACTAAATCCAGCAGACAAGACATCTGGACTAGAGTTTGCCAGAAGACACATAGGAAACTTTGAGTAGAGGAAAGTTTTACAGTGAGAATAAAATCATCATAAACCAAACACCCCCAGTGGTGTTTGTCTGCTGCACGTCCTGGAGGGTTTGAGATGGAAGGAAGAGGGGAATATGAATGTAATGACACTCAGAGAAATCCTGGAGGAAAGTTTGCTACAATCTGATTTGTCTTTGACAACAACCCTGAAGACTGTATATAAAGAAGGATGACATAATGTACACAACTCTGTAAACACTGTATTTTTAAAGGCATATTGGTTTTACAATGCAGACATTATATTTCTACTGGGCTGTGTACGAGCATTGTCTTACTGTCCTTGACTTCAACGCCAACACAAACTCACGTTGAACTCTTCATACCTGAATGGGCTCAGTTTGTTTCTCAGTGGAAATGTTCTCCACACTTTAATGTCACGGTGAAAACACATTGTGAGACTGTCCGTGATGTGAACACTGAATACAGCATGAAGCTCTGGACACACACGCTCCTTATATCTTTTGTGTCCCAGTCACTCTCAGCCTCAGGGTGAGCAGCAGGGGATTTGTGTTCTTCTACACCTGAGGGAGTCACTGCTCTCTATGTTTTATTCTTTACCTGACTTGTGTTGCTGTGGCCAAACTTCTCTTGAGGTATCACTTCTGTTTACTGGAATGGAAAAAGAGATTGGGGCGCTCGAAGGAAATGACAGCAAAGCCTGGCCTTTAAAAATACCAGTAGTCCATCATGAGCGGATGAAAACAATTCTTGAAACGTTTGTCAGGAATAGTAAATGAGGACAGATCAAGGATGTTGTTTATCTCCAAGAGAAATCTGTACAACCTTTTCACTCATGGTGAATGTGTGGAGCATCCTGGACGGACACACCAGAGAACTTCTGGTACGATCTTTTTCTATTCACGTCTGTTCACACGTAAAAATCAATGAGGGAACAGCGATTCTTCAAACTGAAGTCGAAACTCTGAGCGTCTCAAATCCCAGAGAAACTGAATTATGATCGAGCGTTTCAAACTGAAGCAGACAACATCATCAGGGCTTCAATTATGAGAAATATAATAAATGTTGGAGTGGAGTGGAATGGAAATGGATGCATCTTGGTTTGAGTGAGAGTCAGTGCACCTGTCTCAGTGATGCAGACTCTCAGGTCAATCAGGAGGAGAATGTATTATTACTCAATGTGGGGTTTCAGTTTTATGGTTTTGACAACTTAGAGTGAACGGATAATCACTTTTTCTTTGCAACAGAGAAGTTTTGCTCTGAATGTCTTAGCAACGTTCCTCAGAAAGAACCTGGCATCACTGTGAATAAGCAAAAAACTTTTCTGTCAGGAGCTACAGTCAGTGCGTGTGGAAGTTGGACTCAAATCATCATGTCTGAGTAAGTGGTGTACTTTATCTATAAAACCGTGTAAATGGCATCTCCACCACTTTGGTGCAGGCTGAAAGTTATTCAGGAGTTTTACTTCACTCAATATATGACATATTTGAAGATATCTCCAAAGCTGAGGTTTAGAAGAACTGCATGGTTGTTTTAAAAGTATTTTAGTAGATTATCACAGTATCTAATGTATATTGTGCATAAATAAATGGCCTTTTTATTAGTATGTTGTTTTAGTGGCTTTGTGTAGAAAGAATAAAAATATTATACGTGAGACTTTGTTTAGAGAACTTAAGGAGTAGGTGGTGTACAGACAGAGAGGAGAAGCACACACACTCTTTGTAAGAGCTCCTTCAGAGATACTCTCTGCTCCCCCACACTGAAATAAATGTGACAATTTTTATTTCTCTATTTTCAGTAAATCATGTTTGAGTACTATAAAAGTGCTGTTTTCCTGCAAGGTACTTTTATAGTAGATTACATTCAAATCAAAGATGTTTCTTACATTTTTGGTCGCATGCGGTGGCTCTGAAGTGTTCATCACAACAGCAAATCACATCAGCATGTGAAAACACAACAGCAAATCACAAAACACGTGGACAGAGCATCCATCCAATCAGTTTGAGGTAAGAAGTCAATGTCATTGCGTTTCGTAAATTATCTATATTGTGAGTTGTGAAGAGTCCTCATATCAACAATATTTGCAAATTTTGTTGGCTTTTAAAAATAGAACACATTGCACCAAATGCAATTAAGCAAAATTATAAATGTTGAGTTAAATTAAATCAATAAAAACAAAATAAGGAAGGTCTGTTGTATACCAGGCCTTTTTCCACATCCTTAACACATCATAGGTAAAGTGTATTTCTCTGTGATAGTACAGACATTTTAAGCGCACAGTTTATAAAACATTCAGACCTGACCTGCAGTGTGAACACTTTCGTCAACAACACCTCTTCTTCTTGAGGACCTTAAGGCACAATAAACTCCCCCACAAACTGCCGATCATACCATTGAGAGCATTCTGACTGACTGTTGCACAGTATGGTTCTCAAACTGTACACGCCTACTCACTTACTCTACCATCACTAACAATAACTCCTCAAATTCATTTGTAATTGCTGCTCTCGTCATCCTTGACATTTTTCTTATGTACAAATACTTTAAACATTGACACTCTTCTCCATTATGTTACGAACTGATTCTTATAATCAATGTTGGAAATACAGTAAGTTGTTGATGTGTTCAGTTACACGTGGACCTATTTTTTTGCCACCTTCCCCTCAGGCTGGCTCCGGTTGTGTGCAACGAATGTGCAATGTATCTTATCCTTATATTATAGTGTTCACCATAAACATTTTATTTATTCTCTATTTATTCTTATTTTATTTATTTTAATTGTATCATTTTTATTCTTATTTTTATGTTTAAGGGTTCTGCTGCCAGGTGAAATTGTGTTGTGATGCACAGTGGCAATAAAGAACCTACATAACCACCCACCCACCCACCCATCCCTTGTATTTCCTCTCCTTTATGGTGCAGCCACATGATAGAGGGGCACAGAGACTTTTGGGGGTCAGTCAGTCAACATTTGCATTCCAGTGCACATCAACATGAAAGTAAAAACAGTGGACTTGTCTACACCATCATCCAGAGGTTGTAATCCATCATGAAGCTGACATGGTGGTGCGTGAAATGCTTAATGATGTGTGCAATGTTCTGGGATCTGTCAAATTCATTTCCCTACTCAAACAGGGATCTATCAGCTGAGCAATCACTCACTGTAGGAGATGAGTTCTGTAGCAAGTCTATAAAGAATTTAAAAATCAAAAAGGAACAAATTCTATTCTCTGATTATCTGTGTGAAGGAATTATTAAGAATCCTAACACAGCACATCTGCTTTTTTTTTTTTTAACAATTTGGAAAACAGAGCCCATCTCATCCACGTGTATCCCAATCTCTCCCAGCGGTACCTGAAGCCAGGTTATTGCTTCCCGGCAAACTAGTAGTAAATACTGGAGTAACTTCTACATGCAGGGATTTTAATATCTAATTCAAATGTGTTAGAGACATAATGAAGGGCCCCAATGTGATTTAGGTATGTGTGCTTTAGGTTTAACATCCAATAAGATGCTGACACATGTAACATGGAGAGTGACAGCAATCCTCGCCTTTTACGGACATGTCGTTGGAATGGGTGATGTGAGGAGGGAAGGAGATGAATTGTTGTGTGAGACAGCTTCAGACTTGCGGGTGACAATTGCTCATGTTAATCTGTTAACATTGATATATTGCTGCATACCTCCTTCGAATCTCCTTAGTGCATCAAGTCTACATTAAACTCGTCTGCATTAGACACCAGCTGCTGCCTGAACTCTCCTTTCACCAGCTGCCAGAAGACTTCCATCTCAATCTTTTCTACTTAAGTGCTGATGTCGCTTCTGTTTGACAGTTTTCCTTTTCTTGCAAATAGACACAAATTACAAATAAAATGTGGGAAACTGGTCTGCTCTTCAAAAGTCAGTAAAATCCACCAATGAAGCCTCTGAAGGATGCAGCCCCTGAATTTAGACACAGACGTTTCCCTTTGTCTTTATCGCATCATCTGGTCAGTTTGGTTCAGCTCTGTCCTGTTTCTTCTATGCTTCAGGGACTGTAAGCCTGTTTTATATTCACTTAAATTTATCATCATCACTTTGTCAATGTCTAGCTGTCTAATATGTCACATGCATAAATATTTGCAACACTTTCTTACCTCTTTCAAATTAAAAGCACTCTTGCGTTTCTGTTGAGTGAATCCATCCATTTCTCTTAACAACGTTTTTATTGATATTGCACAACCAGAAGATAAACGGCTTCGTACCATAGTTTCCTGGCATTTAGTTGTGTACATAGACCTACTTTTATCAAGGAAATACAGTGATCATACCAGAAAACTCACGTAGCAGGTCCACTGCAGATACACAGGCGACTCGCTCTCTGTGTAAACACCAGATGCCTGTGAGATGCAACAGATCAGGCAGGCATCTGTCACCCACTGCACATACACCTAGTAAGGCCCGGGCATAATCATAACATTGCATAGCTGTTAAATGTTTCGCTGCCAGCGAGAGCATGTGCGCATACTAAATAAGGTGCAAATCAGTTTCTACACCACCCACTTACCAGAATATCCACATGTATAATTGTACACATTCATGCATCTTTCAAGAAATTACATGTTGACTAAAAACATCTTTAGAAGGAACTATTCTGTTGTCAGGTATAATTCAGTCTCATCTGACACGAAGAGGAAAAACAAGTCTGAGTGCATCGTAAAGATTTCATTACAACTAATAACAGTGGTCGCTCACTTTGTGGAAAATATTTATATAGAATATAGAATGTGTAAGTGACATGATCATTGCTATTATTAGTGTAACACAGTGAAAACTTCGCTCCACCTGGGAATTATATGATGAATGTTTACCTCCCTGTCCTCCTGTCTTTATCACCAGACAGATGATATTGTCATTATCACAGCATCCTGATTGTGTGTAGAAATAAGACATTGACATCATCCCACTTTGATTTGACTCTAGGAAACAGAAGACACAATAAACATACATAAGGATTCATCATGTAAATGCAGGGCGCTTCTCCGGGGCTGCCCATCACTCTACCATCTCTCTCCAAATTTGCATGTCTCTGAGCCCTTTGTGTGTGTGTGTGGGATTGTGGGTTAAACTGCATGTATAAAAATGAAAATGAGTGTAAAAAGAATTTCCCGTTGAGGGATCAATAAAGTTTCAATTATTATTATTAATTATGTAAAAAGACTATAAGTGACGTGTTGAGTTATGCAGACGGCTTATCAGCCATTCAGAGGAGGGTTGAGCGTGACTGCAACGTGAACATGCCAACAGCCGTGCAATAAACCAAAGCAGTTATCATGGAACAGTCGTGCACAGTGATTACTTATTTCTCTCAGCCATGAGGTTAAAGTGAGGTTATGAGCTCAATCATCTGGAGAGAAGATTGTACAGATTGCTCAGATTTGTTCAAGGTAAATAAGGAGATCGCTAATTTAAATTCTCTTTGCATGCAGTGTATGGAAGGGTTTTATGTAATGGTCTTTGCATATAATACTGTGCTCATTTTATTTTGGCAAAATGAACAACTACTACTACTCCATTAACTTTTTTTTATTCAGTAACTAATTTACGGGAAACAATTCAGTGAGAGAAGCTGTATATAAATCACAACACGAATAATATGAGATAAACAAAAATATATTTTGCACTCATTAAATGTAGATGTGTTTATGCTATACTTTGTGTACTGAATAGCAGTATTGGAGAATCCATAAAATCGAAGCGCAATAAAAATAAATTTTGTGAATAAACACTGATGTACATGAACCTAAACATCCACTGGATAATAAACATGGTGGCATCTGCATGGAGAGAGGACACTGGAGCTCAGACTAATAGATGAAACAACTGTTTTTGGGAGAATTAACTTTTGTTTCCCTCTTGATTCCCAACTTAATCAATGGGGATCTATTGTGTCTGAGAACATGCAACTTGGTATTGTGTTCGACCACAAACTGAACTGGGATGTCTGGGCTGACTGTTAAAGCACTAAGCAGGACAAAACATTAGTTTTTTTAAAGAAACATATCTTAGGTAGTTCACATGTTTTATCGTGCTTTTATTGTGAATGTTTTGACGTTCTGTATCATCCGTTGGTTTGGTCGTGGCAATGATGACCAGAAAAAAGCAGTAACAACAGCCAGTAATCTTTTAGGAGTTACGTGACCAAGCATGGAATATATTTACAAAGACAGTGACATGAACAGGAATCATCTGCTGCTCCCACCTGTCCAACCCTAAAATTACTTGATCTGGAGCAAATATTTATCCAGAGCTGCTTAGAGGTGCAATGAAAATGTAAGTGTTGATTATGTCTGTTGATGTGTGGAAATGCCCTGTGATTATTGCTTCAAACCAGTTTGCTTACTGGGAAGAATCTGTCGATCAACAGTTTATCCTGACAAACCAACTGCTAATATACACACACATCAGTAGTGGGGGGGAAACCAACTAAATATATCTGTGACGATGCTTCTCACCTTGACCAGCCAGAGTTGATGTCGTCAGTGTGGGCACATCACTCATCTCATCCTGACTGAGCACAACATGTTTGGACAAATTCAAAGATTCCCTATTTGTTAATATTATCTCAAAATATAAATGCAGAAAATCTTTTTGTGCTTACAATGTCCCAGTGAGTGCTCAGGGTTGACAGTGTTATTCGAAGACAACACGAGTGTGTGTGTCTGTTGATTTAAGTGTTTGTGTTAAGAAACGAAGATGGAGGTCAGTAATTACTGCATGTGGCAGGACATTATAACCTTTCTCCTCTCATGTAATGAACTTGGTGAAGAACATGAACCTGAACTCCATTCACAATCAATTTTGCAAGGCATTACTTTGATTACAATGGAGGACAAATTATGAAAAAGCCTGGGACCTGAAGAACTTAGGTCTTGTCCATAATCATCAATTTACTGTCACAAAGCTTCACATTCAATAAATATTCATTTATCCCTGCTAACCTGTATAGATAGCAGTAATTAGTGTGGCAAATCACAGTAGCATGACTATGCTGTGGAATCATCCATATTGGGATTGAAGTTCTTTCGGGAGATTCATACTGTGTCTGCTCTTTAATGACCTTGACGTTTATCATTAAGCCAAGTATGTAGTTTATCTGCAGTTGTGTGTCAGCTGTCCTGATGTCTGCATTTGAAAAATATATTTTAAACATTAATCCTTGCTGTAAAAGTATACTGTATAAATACTCTTATTTGTGAATGCAGATTTGACAAAATAATAATGTGAGCTTTAGATAATTCTCAGTTTCTGTGCCTGACTTTCATGCATCAAGAGAAGCCTCATGAATATTAAAAAACATGTAAATGCCTCAGATGCAGGCAACTTGTGGTCATTCACGAGTGAATGGAAAGTCATTGACAAGAATAATTAATCTTTTTGAATGTGACTTTTCTTTATTGAAATCCTGGATTGCTCCTCGTATGGTATAATTGTAAAATTCCATGTTTTAGTGAGTGGAGTCTGGGTCAATGTCCCCTTGTGAAATTTAAATGGACTTTCTTTAGTGCTAAATATAAAAGATAATGACTCTGTGAGTACTTGTGTGTATGTCCATGTGCTGCTCTCTGTGGTCCCACCGATCATTCATGTGGTACTGAGTGTAGTCTCATTATCATTCCCCTCACTCCACGTCCTCTCTATAGCCATCTCCTTGAGGGAGGTGCTCGTGGTTTAAAAAGAGAGATGCACCAATGCACCTCCATTGATCTAAACGCTCACCCTGGCTAACCTCGCTGTCAGATAGGTTTCCAGTAAATAATTTATGGAATAGACAAGTAAAGGAAACCTGGCGTAGAATCAGAACAGAATGCTTGCTACAACACAAATTTAAGATGGGCATCACACGTGGCTTGTCAGTTGTGATGATGACTTAATTTAGATGGAGTCAGGAAGGTGACCAGTTTATTCCCCATCTGTCAGTGGGAGATTAACTGATCATTGTGTCCACTCTGGTGTGGAAAACCTGTTCTGCATCAGAATATGACAAGACCTGACAATCAGTTTAATCTATTCACAACTGGACCAAATACTAGTGAAAGAAATCATCCTCAGCTCTATTTTGAGTGAATAAGCATATGCTAGCATGCTAATATGATAAACTAATGTGTTGAGCGTGGTACATATTAGCTGTCTTAATTAGGGGCTTCATGTAAGGCTGAATCAAAATGAGGCTTACTGTGATCGGTGTCACCAGCTCCTCTCAGCTTCTGTTGTTGCATTGCGAAAGAGCTGAAGTTGGACAAGCTGGGAGAGTTTTAAATAAATCAGTCGTCTTGTCTCAGTAGTGTCGACTAAAATTAATCAATTTCAAACTACACAACTGCGGCTACTTTGTACATATTATGCTGCTCGATGCAGCAGCTAGATGTTCCACCTCTGCTTGTTAGCGAACTCGTAGGAGCTCAAGTAGGGAACGCCAGTGAAGTCAAATGCTTCAACATTTTTCAAACCAGAAAAAGATTCAACCATAATATTTTCTCTTCAGGGAATTCAAACTCCTCTCTCTAACTCTCTCTCTCTCTCACCCGCACAGTGTTATCAGACTCCCATACTCTTTTGTTGGACATGTCGTTGACTGTTGCATTTGCCCCATTAGATTACATTGGGACCAATGTCGCCATGTCACGACTGCTGGCAGAGGTCATCCACTAGTCCCATGCCAAAGGTTTCTGGATGTACCATTCTTTTATAAATGCAAAGTAAGATATTCCACCTATATTACCACAGCCCTGCCATGCTCCGTCTGAGCCCTCTGTTTCCATCCTGTCTCTTTATCTCTTGTTATCAGATTCTTTGAGACCACTGCCTCTACAGTACCTCCCTTCTCTATCAGATATATAAGATGAAGTTGTGATTGTGCCTTGAGCTTATATTAAAACAAAAGCAGCAGTCCTCTGTGGACATCGTTAAAATACATTTTAAATACTGAGGATCAGATTGCAATGGATAAAAAAATGTTTTGATCTTATTGTTAAGAACTCCCACATTAATAAGTCCGACTGTAATTGAGCCTCCCTCCAGGCATAACACAAATCCTTAGATTGTTCTATCAAAGCAGTGGAGGGCTCCTACCCTCTTTCCAAATACTTAACAACAATACTGCTATTGCACAGACAAAACCGTTCCTCTCAGCTCGTTCTTTCTTATCTTTTTCGGAATTAGCCTGAATTTTTACCGAAGTCAACTTAAAGTCACTAGTCATCTACTTTTCGAATATTACCTTATGAAGGTATGAAGTATTCTAGTTACATGTTCAAGAGGAACAAAATACCTGGTTGGAGTTTTCACCTTGCTGCAGCGATGTACTGTACTCACAGGGTTTGATAAGTTCATTGTGAACTTGGCTCTGTCCAAAATGAAAAAAGACCACTCAAGAGTTCATGCCTGACATCGGCTTAAGCATCAAGGATCAAGAGAGAGAGTAAACCCACTTCAGAGATTTACCATGGATTGTCCTCAAGAATGGGGTGTTGGGACAGAAACATCTGTGTTCCTCTGTTGCCTATAGGAATGTTTGGCTGTATCAGGGGAGGCAGTTAAGTTTAAAAGATACATGTGTTCTCTTCCAGATGTGTGCAGGTGGGACCACAAGGATTACAGTTGAGACAGGACGCCACAGCTGCATCTCGTCCCTCTCCTCTTCCTCCTACTCTTCCACAACCTCCTCAGCCATGAGTTTACCTGTTGTACTGCAGCTGCTCTTACTCTTACCTTTCTTACGCTGAGAAAACCCAGCAAGAGGCTATGACCTCTTGAGTGGGTGGTGTGTGGTTGTGCTTGTTACGGGCTATTTGATATGCACACAAACCTTTAAGGGCCACACACAGGCACACAAAGCTCCTGTTGAAACCCAGTCTGGCCCCCTGTCCGCTTAACCAGCTGCAGATGTCAAATACATAACCCTCACACTGTGTGAGTTATTGGCCTTTAACCTCTTGGTTAGCAGGCAGCATGCCTCCTCTGTCACACACTGAGAGGCTTCCCTGTTTTTTTATGCATGATATATGTGATGATGATCCCCAGTTGTGTGATCATTTTGCCTCGTGCTTTCAGCTTTGTCTGTGCACAGCATCTCCTCTCCTCACTTTCAACGTGTTTGATTCTGAACGATCCTCAGTGTCTCATTTATGAGCCTCCTCCTTTGAAATGGTAACTTTATGATGTTGATTACACATTGCCTCCCTGGCAGAGTCTGGCTGTGAGCCACTGTGTACGCAGTCTCCAGAGACTTTTGCTCAGCCCTTTCGGCCTAAGCTGCCTTTGGCAAGAGTGGTAACACGCTCTGAGTAATCCCAATGAACCCCCCCCCCCCCATGGTTCAAGGGGATTCTAGAAATAGCCCTATCATCCCAGAAAGTGTCTCGCTCTGCCAACTGAGCTGCAGGATCCCCTGATGAAAAGTTTCCCTCAGGGACAGAAAAATCTGGGCTTTTATTCCTTTTATCTGGGTTGCAAGAATAGACAGGCAGGTTGATATTCAGTCCAAATCTGTCACTGTTCAACAAATTGATATTAGAGAGATCAGCAGGGTTCTGGAGTGGGCTCACCAGGACATCTTGTATGCCGCTGAAGAGACACATTGTTTCCATGTCTCCATCATTTCGAAACACAGGAAATTCCTGTGCTCCTCATTCCAGGAGACTCAGTACCAGCCATTCTGCGATACCTTGGCTCCTAGCACCTGTTTGTTCAGAGGCCTCGTCTGTCTGCACATGGTCTCTCACACCAGCTGTGTAAAGCTGTTTCACAGGCATCTCTCTCCTCTGGCAAGGCTCCCCCAGAGAGTATTAGAGCAGACTCCACCATGGGAAATTTCATCCTCTATGGCTTTGCATGGTGATATCAGTGAAAGACATGCTGCAGCCTCTTGGTCTTGCCCCTGCTCGCTCATCCATTTTCATCTATGAAAAGCAGCCCTTTTTTCTCTATGACTTTTGATTGTTTTGTCAGAATGAACATTTTTAATGTGTGCTCTCCCTCCTGCCTGTCAGCGTAAGGAGACAGGTATCTACTATCCCTGCTCCTCCCAATGCAAAATAATTCTCCCCATTTTCTTGCAGTTGTAAGCTTTATTGTTCCTGGTTTTTGCCCCATCAAGAAGAATGTTTTTCATGCTACTATGCTGCATCATTAAGACGCTTATGTAACCCTGTGGTGTATTATTACACATAACACAGCGGCTTAGCGTGGCGTGGTTATGGATTTCTTCTTCTTCTTCTTTGTTCGGTTTAATGGAGGGTGGCAACCAACGTCAAGGTGCATTACCACCACCCACTGCATCCTGTGTTTGTAACACAGCAGGTTATGTTCAGATAGAAATGGTCAGCCTTTGAAAGAGAAACCACTGCTTTTCTGTCAATACGATGTTTTCAGCTGAGCTCAGAATGTGGCATGTCATGTATCAATGTCATTCGCATGACACCCCCCCACCCACTACTTCCACTTCCAAAAGGTGAAATGAAATGATGCCCTTGAGGGATTGTATGAAATTGCTGCTGTTTCATATGATGTAAAATTGCATGTACAATATAAAATATGCTAATTCTGCCCAGTTGCTTCAGAACTAATGCATATCATCAACGAATTGGACTGCACCGACCCCTCTGCCTTCCCCTGCACTGTTTTCATTTATCAAAAAAAAAAGGTACATTTTCATCACACAGTGTTGATGAGCCTCACAGGCACTGTAACGTCTGCCCTTCAGACTGCAATTAGAAGCTGCAGTTGTTCCTTTCCTCAGATAAAAGACTTTTAAATAGCAATAAATAATAAATCAGTCAGACCAAGTGGGTGATGCACCTTTGATTGATCTACAGCATCTCTGCTTAAGTGGGTATAATTAGATCCAGGGATGGCAGGCTATAATTAGTGATTTTCCATGCTGACAGACTCCATCTTGTGTATGTGTGCACGTGTGTGTCAGAGAAACAGAATGAATGCAGACTGTATGGGGGTGAAGTTACACAAGTCATAGTTTGTTCATTAGGTTTAAAGAAATCTGTATGGGTTAGGTTGATGTCTGGTAACGTGGGAGGATTGATGAACACTTCATTCCAGCCTTTCTACAAACTTTTGTTTCACTGTAAAACTTTTGTTTCATTATAAAAACATGTTGAGCTGCAGCTTCAGAGACTCAGAAAGTCAGGTCTTCACGCGCCACACCTCATCACCTTCTACAGGGGAACCATTGAGAGCATCCTATCTTTCAACCTGACCTCCTGGCTATGTACGGTAGCTGCAAAGCATTAGAACAACACCATCTTAATATAGTGAAGATAAGCCAGCAGGATCGTTGGTGTCCCCTTTCTAATGGAGATATACAAGCAATGCTACATCCGCAGAGCCACTGCCATAAACAAGGACCCTCACCACCCTTCACACAGCCCGATGCCATCAGGAAAAAGGTACAGGAGCATCTGCTCCACAGATCCAGCAGGACGCTCAACTGCTTTTAGCCCAAAGCAATCAGGCCCCCTCCCCTTGATTTACTTTTTAAAAATATTATTGATTGCTCTTAGTCTTGAATCTTGAAAAGAAAAAGTATTGTGAAGAACAACACTCAAACTCAGTTGCAACCAAATGTGCAACTGGTTGGAGTTTTTGGGTTTTGTGAAAAAACATTCAACATTATAATTTCCTTTGGGGGACAAAGCCTAAACATTTTAGTTAAGCTTTAAAAAAACAAACAAGATCTCGTATTTTAGTTGAGCAAGCTTTCTAGTTAGATTTCACCAGGGTTGTGTAAAGACCGCAGAAACTAATGCTGGTGGACTCAAATGTACGACTCAAAGCAGGTAGTGAATATAACAAAGGTTAATTTCTAGTCAAAAGGTGCACAGACAAAAGGCGCTCTCTTGGAGGATGACAAGTAACAAAACAAAACACTTCCAAAACAGCAAATCAAACAAAAGATCACAAACTTGAAAAAGCACACAAACTCTCATGGACAGAACAAGACGAACTGGCACAGGACAAAGGGAGACGAGGACTATTTATACCTGAGGAAGGGGAAAACAGGTGAAACCAATCAGGGGCGGGGAAGACGATCACCAAGGCGGGAAAATCACACAAAGGGAGGAAGTCAGGGTCTGAAACGAGAAGGAAAGGTGAGTACAAAATAAAACAGGAAGTGCACGACATGAATAAAGTTTAGCTTAACATAGAGTGCTCAAAACACGCGACTAAACATGAACTAAACACAGGCATGACATGACTTTAAACATGAACATGAATAAACTTAACATAAGTGACGAGACATAACAGGCTGATTTATGGCAAAAAGGAAAAATGCCACAAATGACGGTTAACATGGCAAATCTTTGTAGAGAGGGTGTCTGCTGATGTAGCTGTGGCGTTGTACAAGACTGTGTTACACTCAGTATAAGTGAAGTGCTAAAATTAAGTTGTACATATATTTGTAAAGAAAAAAATTGGAAGCTCATTATATCTAATGCAAACTAAGCAGTAGAGAGCTGGTTGCTACCCAACAGACTTTATGCATATGGAAATTAAGTTGTGACCTTTCAAAGTTTTTCAGTTAATATTTATTTATCATAGTTTACATTATTTATCGGCTCCACACTTGGCACCTACGTCTACCCAGAGCACCCTGATATTAACTTTGTTTAATGAGAGGACCTTATACTGTACTAGCTGGTAGCTAATCCTAGATGTATGCCTCAAATAAAACTGCTTCTCTGTCTTTTAATCTACAATCTAAAACAACCCCTTACTGTGTTATGTCACTCACCAACAATGTGCTCATCATTAGAAGCTAATCTTCAAGTGTTTTTTTTAGAATAATATCTAATAGCTTAACAAGGTGATAATTGCATTTCCTATCCAGAAGCATTAAGATACGCACGTGTTTTCATAATTTTCATCCGATGGCAGTTGAGGTCGTGTACTGCAGATGTTATGTAAGTAGACGTATCCTGTATCCCTCTGTGCCTGAGGCTGATTGCCTGCAGTCTGCCATATCAAGGTGATGCACTGGGCCTGACAGCAGGCACAGACTGGTTAATTGATTGGGGACCAATTAACCAACTGATGAGGGTCTGACTGTATAAGACGTGATGTTCAAACACTGTGTATCCAGACTCACTCTGAGACCCTAATACACCAAGGATGCTTATGATCCTTGTGTAACTGATGACAGAGACGCAGGAAGAGCTGCTTCTAAAGAGATGCCTCTATAAAGACTGATTTACTGTGGCCTCGCTGGCAGCCACACTCTTGGGATGATTGCCCTCAGGAGGCTGGTGTTCTTGTTATTAGGTTGCATTTATTAGCTTATTATAACCAAGAAATCAAGACATAATAAGAGCCCTACGTCATGAAAATATCATATCATGCATGCAGAGTTGGCTTACAGTGATATTACAACAATTACAATACAAACATAAACAACTTAAAAGTTACATAAAGTAGGTTTATCAGTATTGAAGGGAATGGCACTCCAAATAATAATAATAATAGTAATACAGTTTTTCTAATATAACATCTTTCTAAGGTGCTTTTCAAGTAAACTATGACAAATTTAACAACAGGAAACAATTAGAAGCAATTTGAAAATCACAAATCATTACAGCACAAAAAATGGTCAGCTGAGAAAAGAGTAAAACCAAGATCAAGTAAAACATTGTGAAATGGAGATCATGATAAACAGAGTTCAATACAGGCCCTTTTATTCTCCACACGCTTAAAAATGACTTACTCAGTTTGCCATCAATTTAGAAATAGTTTAAATGATACTGAACAAACACAGAACATCTCCTTGCCTAGTTTTGTTTTTTATAAGAGTAGGGCTGTATCTTTGCAAAATCTCTGATAGATTTGACTACTCATTCATTATCATGTGTGGTGTACAAATGCGTTTTATTTTTGTGCTTTAAAAACAGAGTTGACCAAACGGCTGCACAATTTCAAAAGTAAAAAAAAAAATTTAAAAAATACAATGCTTACTAATTTTTTGACAAGCCAAACAACTGAGACCCACCACATTAGAGACTTTTAAGATGTATTTGATGAAACTTCAGAGGAGGGAATCTAAACACTTTCTTGCCCTCTTTTCTTTTACAATATACAGTATTGAGGGTTAGGATTCAGCCCATGGACGGCTAAATATGCACATATGAACACAATAACCTCAAACACGACAGATCCAGGCATGATTGCGATCTGAACTATTGACGTCAGAGGACGCAGGCTGTAGCCTCTAAATAAAACCCTAATCCCCCACCTCTCCTACTTCCTCCCCCGTTCCACTGATGGACATTTTTGTGTGACTGCAGTCAAAACAAGCTCAGACATTTTTTTCCAATCTTATGTCAATTTCCTGTAGCGCAGTACATCTGCTGAGTGGGTGATGAAGCAGGTAATTGCCAGTCCGAGTGAGTTACAGTGCAATGAGTCCTGATGCTGGAATCAATTCTGACAGGAAATGACAGCAGCAAGGAAAAAGAGACGTAGTCCCAACTTTGTCAGAAAGTTGTCAAAATGCTTATCTTTGGACTGCTGGTGATGATCCACCACCCGAGGTCTCATGCAACATACAACCATTAATTAACTCACTTTTCGGATGATCCACCACAGATGTAATTCTTTTATATTCACTTTTTCTATAAATCTGCAAAAAGGTTCTTTTTCACATTTAATTTGAATACGAACTTCGTCACCTATGACAACATGACTTCCTCATTTCCTTGTCATACTTACTATGGCCACTAGACGTCTTTCTCACTTAAAACCTTATACAAACCCACACACATTGCTTTTTATTACTTTGCCAAACAGGTTCACTTTTTGTTTTGTCTGTATGTCAGTTTGTAGGATTACGCAAAAACTACTCGATGGATTAAACTTGAAGGCTGCAGGTCAGACAAGATCAAAATTTGTTTAGGTGCCTCGACAGCATTTCCCTCAGAGTTCATTTATATAGCAGTAGCGGGGGTGCATGTGGATGCATATGTTAGTAATAGAAAGTTAGTATTAGAAAGTTAGTAATTTGGTGCAGCTTCATATCCAAGATACAGATCAAGTGAATCTAACTGTGATTTTATAAGCGTATAAGTTTATAACTGTTTGAGTGAAAACATGTGAAACTAATGATAACATTAAACCCAAATGAACAACTAATTAATGTACTGGTGGGGTGGACCTAGTTTCTGTAATGTCAATATGATCAATCAGCTTTTCATTCACATAAGCTGCCACCCACCCTTTAAAAGAACCACAAACTCCAGAGCTCGTAGGCAGGGTGATGTTCCAGCTCACAGATTTCAAGGATGTAATTACAGCTGTAACTGTGATTAACCTCATGGGTGAAGTAAGGGCGACTGCAGCATGAGGTCAAATTGGACAGTTTAACTACACAGGGCTTATTTTCAATCCTGATGAGTGAAATTGAACCTTTTTATTTTTGCTAAGCCGTATAGCTGCAAAACCACATTTGCAAAACAGTATGTCCTCATTGGTTGGATGTCCCGTAGGCTGGTGTGGCAAGCTGCAATTCACGAGTTGAGAGTCTGTGTTAGTAACATAATTATGGTGGCATAGTTAATATATTGCACAAACCTTTGATGGAAAACTTGAATGATTTACTACAGCGCCAAAATTAGTAAAAATAAAAAGTTAATATTCTGTTTCTATTTTTGGAATTGACATCATGGTTTTGGATATAAATTAAAATGCATGATAAGATGTGCTGTTCCAATCACACAAATGTTACAAAGGCTACAAGCGAATAGGTCGACTCTCCTCTGCCTGATGCACCTGATGGTGATAACAGCCATAGTTGCCAAATTAATAACTGAAGCTAAACCGCTCCAACAATGACGGATACTGTTGGCTAACAAACAGCCATTCACTGACACAAACACCTGAGGTTGTGTTGCCTCATGGGCCCTAAGTCACACTGTCCCCTCACCAACACAGATCATTCATTGGTTGAACTGATGAGGAATCAGATAATCGCCACAGTATCTGCCCCTTGTCTTTGATCACATATGTAGAAATCACAAATCCGTCATTTTAATGCAATTTGTCTTAATTTGATATATTAAGAAAGTGAAAGTGAGTGTTTCCCTGATATACTGCAGTGACACAAATTATTCTACTTGTAAATATGAGAACATTGAATGTCACAGATTCTTTTCAATCACACATACCGGCCACTTTAAGAAGAACTGTGTTCCTATGAGTGGTTCCTGCATGTTTTGACAGTAATGGTCCTTATGGTGAAACAATGTTTGGTTAAAAGTAGTTCCATAAAAACCCACCATTAACAATAAAATCAAATTAATAACACAATAGTATGCAAACCACTTACTGCCCAAGTCTGGAAATAAGCACATTTAAGTTTGGAATTTGAATAACACCCATCCATCCATTATCAATACAGTTTATACTTTGGGGTTTGCGCGAGAAGCTAGAGTGAATTTTGATCCCTCTCTGGATAAAACTATGTATTTTCGAAAATGACAAAAAATTGGTTGACAGAATTTTTTCTCCGTTTTTATCTTCCATGCACAAATATTACTGGCTGATGAAACCACATAATGGACTATTACTGCTTCCAGCTCAGCCTCTGAGTTATGGAAATCAAGCCACGGTTTCCTCCCGTCTCTCACCTCCATAACATACTGTAGAGACCCGCACATATCATTTTCACCCAGCCATGACCAGACTGAAGCTGTGAGGAGGAGGTCAGTGCAAAACACCCATCTTTTTAAAAACAACTTGTGTAATCCCTGTCGTAGACGTGGAACAAATTAACATGTAATTACATGAATCTGACTATTAATATATGTCTTGTCATGCGCGAGCAGAGGACAGTGACCCCTTAAACACATACATAATACCACATAATAACACAGCAAGGCAACGGATTAAGTCATTAATAGCTAATGAAGTGAGGGAATTAATGAGTGAAAGTGTGTGTGTGTGTGTGTGTGTGTGTGTGAAGCCTAGGAGGAGGGATTTAATGAGTGTCTATATGCTCATAATACATGACTATATTATACAGTCAAAGGTAAAATGACATAACCGGCATTCACTTCAATCCAGCTGAAAATGTGTTTTGACAGAATGTCTGCCTTTCACTTCACATGACACATCGCTCTGTTCCATGTCAACCGTCATGTCAAGAGTTTGTCATGCTGACATTCTGCTAGATTGATTCACAATGAGATTCATCACGAAGCAGATTTGTACTCGACAAACTTGACAGTGCGGTGCTCGTTCCTGCCTGTTTGCAATGTTCTGTTCGCTTGGCCTGTGTTGATGCTTCGGATGTTGTGTGCAGAGTAAAGTTAGAGAACTTTGTATTCATCCTACCTGGTTTATCTGCAATGAAGATTTTATACTCAATGTTTTTCATAAAATGAAACTGAAGTTGCTTTATCACTGTTAACACGTGTGTTTTACATATTTGAGTTTGACAGATTTACTAACAGGTATTACATGTCAGCTATCTCAGAGGTCTGTTCAACAATCAACACAATCTTCACAACACAAAGTTAAAAACGTTTCAAAATAAAAGCTTCATCTCGATGTGAAGCCTTGCAGCAACATTTATGATTTATGATCATCAATGAATGATGTTGCCATGGTGAAGAGCTGTTAGACCTGTTAATGTCTGTGTTTATATGGGGAAAATAAATAATCAAATGATCAAAATGATCTCGTAGTGATTTTAACACATGATTTGATCCAGTTGCCAACCACTGCTTCAGTCCACAGACTGAAGGCACTGCCCCACTGGACTGTTCAAATTCAGACAGACAGATTTGTGGAATTAGTTGATAGGTGATTTGTTACAATAGTCATCCTCACATAACCAGTTTTTCTTTTGTATGACTGATTAAATAAAAAACAAGTAGCTGAATTTTAAAACTAATTTAAGCATCAAAGCAGGTTGTTCATTATTATGTAGGTCGGCGGTTCTATCTCCAGTGCCTCACATCCTTGGGCGAGGCACTGTACCCCTGGTCGCCATGCTATCTGTGTGTGAAGGATGTGCTATATATAGGAGCACATTAAGAATGTGTGCATGAAAGTGTGACTCATAGTGTAAAGACCTTTGAATGGTCCTTCAGGTTAGAAAAGCACAGTAAAAATGCAGTCCAGTTTTCATAACAGTAGTTCAAAGTGAAAGGGAATACAGTGCTATAACTTTGAGAGGGATTTGATCCTACAGTGTTTAATGAATCTACCAACACAAACCTGTGACATTCTTCTTGAAACTTCAACAAGCCATGAGCTGGTTCCAGATCACATGCAGTTGGACACGTTTATACATAATAGTTATGTGCTTGATGAGTCATCGTAAATAGAAGAGCAATAAAAAAGCAATACAAGCATTTTGATTACTTAGAAAAATTGAAATAGCTGTTTTTGGAAAAATACCTGGCTTTATAGATGAATAATTAGACACAGAAGGAAGAAGTCCTGATTCATTATTCTCTGGGAAATCAACAAAGATATTGAAAAATATCATAATGATGAAAAAGAGTTAAAAAAAAAATTCTAGATCCCTCAGCTGGATCTGCACCAAAGTTTGAGAAGCAACAGACAGATGCAGATGAAAACATAACCTAGGTAAAATAAGAGGAGACCCCCACCCACACACACACACCCTTTAAAAACACATCTACTGTTAAGCACATGTGTGAGTGAATATGAGCAACCGTAGATTTGCAAATCAATGTTTCCTTATTTCCAAAACAGAAACAAACTGACTTCAGATCGACTAAGAAGCTGGAGCAGGTTCTTTTTCAGTTATTTAGCCTTTCTGAGATGATGAAACACATGTGCTACAATAGAAGCATTAAACAGATGTAAGGATTCTGAAGGATTCTACAATACTGAATTGAGATCAGTCTTTACAGATGGAGGCAATGGGGCAGAACCGTTCTCCAGCAGCATCAATAAAGTCATTCATATAAACACTCCAAAGTGTTGACTATTTCCCATGTTTTTGAAATCCACATTAAGTTTGAATGTGATCAAACTTTTCCAAACAGCTTTTCACAATTAATCGGTAGCTTGAGTTTGCATTTGTTTTTTTGGACCAATTTTAAAAATGAGAATGAATAGGATTACCTCAGGGTTGTTTCCAAAATTCATTCACCCCTGAGACACACAGGTGATGCAGGCAGTGTGGAGGCTCTTAACTGATAACATGGTCGGCAAAAATGAATAACAAGATGTTCTGCAACACACAAGCACCTCGCATGCATCCAGTGTGGCCCGGGCGTAAAACAAAATCTAACCAACCTCCCCCAGCCAAGCCATAACCAAATACATCTCAAGTTGCAATGAACCGCCTTTAAGTCATTCCTCGACTCATTGTGTGTGTGCATTTGAGTTGTCTTCACTCAAGGGGTTTTGCTGTGATAACATGAGCAGTTACTATTCACAGTCTCTGCTGAACCATTGCTATGGATCTAGAGCCTTTCTCCCATCAGTCGGACAAATGTTGAGCTTTCCTTCTGCAGTGTGAAATTGTCTTCCAACAGCTGCAGGCTATTCGTTCAAGTCAGGCTCAGGGAACATGGTCTTATGGGGACTTGTTAGCCCGTTCAATGTTGGAGTGGATGCATCAGAAGCTGATGTTGGTGCACTATTGTCCGAGTGACTCAGAGATAGAAAACTTTTGGGAGTGAAACTTTCACTGAGAGAATGGGCGGATCAGCCATTTGTGATGTGGCTTGATGGGCCTTATTTTTCATTTTTCTGTTCGCAGCCTGGGATGCAAGTACTAGTACACAAGCCTGTCAATACCAAAGAATAAATAAGATATTGGAACTGCGAGGTTATAAAACAGTAGAAACATTAAACACATCTAATTTTCTAGGGAAACATTTCTGACACAAGTCAGTAAACGACAACAGGCCTAACATTCAGCCATTTTCATTTCTTATAATATTTGATTTTGTTTCAGATCACTAATTGTAGCCTTATACAAAATAGATAATGAATAGATAATGAAGGAATCACATTTTAATGGTGGTAATAGTGGTTCAATATGTCACAAATTGATTTCTTTATGCCCCTATTGCTTACACTACTTGTCTGCAGGTGTGTGTGTGTGTGATTGTGTGTGTAACAGATAAATACACATGTGAGCTGTTATGTAAGAGAGTTGTTGTGTGACTGAAAATATACTGTGTACCTTATATATTCGAGAAGAGCGATGTGCAAATGTGGAAATATTGTGTGTTTGTCTGAAAACACTCACATATAAAAGAAAAAACAGATATGTGTGTGTGAGTGCATATGTGAATGGGTGTTTTTGAAAATAAATGTACTACACAGTTTGAGTGCTCAGCAAGCTTGGTAAGAAGGTCATTTGTTATGAAAACACAATACACTGATTTTAGCTTTCAGGTGCATTCTTGTATTGCCACTCTCAGCTTGCATTTTATTTCCTTTTTTCCCTCTGATCTCTGCATATCCTCTCCTTCTGTCTTCTTCTCTCCATCTGTCAAACACACTGACCCGTTTCTGTGGTCTCCTATATATGTACACTCACTAACATCTATAATGGGGTCTGAGACCACTCCCTTTTACTTCCTGTCTTATAATACCACATCTGAGCCAAGCCTGCACAATCCTGTCAATGTGTTATTTTTTACCTTCAGCAAGGTAGTTGTGTTTTCAGTCCCACTTCTAATGGAGTATTTCTACCAGAATTAAATGTTTGGAGGATTGTATTTGTTCTCTGATTGGTTTCTAATGCACAATGTGAACTGTGGAATCTTTACTCTATTTCTTTATTTCTTCCTTGCAAGAGCTAATAAATTGATTTGAAAAGCCTATATTGTTAGGTAATTGGACAGAAAAAAGCACTACTGATTGTCGATGGTCCGACTTACTAAGTGTAATTGATCTTTTGTCTATTGCAAAAAGCCACTTCAGGTTTTTTATTCCTAATGTCATTGACTTTCGTGGAGATACAGTATGTAAATTAATCTTATTTTTTCAATAGTCAATGTTTTCTTAACATTTTTGACACATCCAATGAAGACCTATAATGTAATTCAGTAAAACTCACAAACAGCTTGTTGCATTTTCCATCTAAGAAATGAAGGAAGTCAAGAGATGGAAACAGAGGCCGCTGGTCTTCAAAGTAAAAGTTTCGGGTTTTGAGCCACGTTGGCTGCAACTCACCTTCATATTAAAAGTTTGAACATTAAATTTTTGTCTAAATAGTAGCAAGCACACGCAGTGTTGTGTACTGTTTATTTTCACCATTCCAGAGAACCCACTGTGCTGTTTATTTTCCACTCAGGAAGTTGAAACTTTTAGCTCAGCTTGCAAACTGTAGATGTTTCACTCATGTATTTCAGTACCTGCTGAGTCAGTGTCATCTGCTGCACACTTAATGCTGTGCTCGACCCACATTAGACTAAAGTGGGGTCCTAGTAGAATCAGTCATTGACCTGAGAGTGTGCGGACTGTCAAAACTCACAGCAGAGAGTAGTCCTGTACACTCAGCACTCCACACATTATCCTATGATTCAATTCACAACCCAGAGGAAGTAACGTGTGGAGTCACAGCCCTGGGTAGTGCTGAAATCGCAGGCACAGAACAACATCTGTCCCCATTGCATTCACAGGAACTGAAATGAAAAAGCCCAATAATGTGTCTCTCCGGCAGTAGCAGCTCTAGTGCTGTGGCCTCATCCACACAGCAGGCGTTCAGGGACAGTACTGAACTGTTGGCCACGAATGTTTGAGTTGAAGTATAAAATGTATGGGGAACTCACTTGAAAGGCTTCATGTGCAGATTACAAACTAATTTTAGTGATGTGCCAAACCTCTAACCCCTACCATCCAATGAATGAATTAAAACCGCAAACATCGTCAGTCTGAAGCACGTCAAGTCAAAACACGGAACAAATATGTATTTTAATTCCTACGTTTCCTTTGTAAAACTACATGTGTATTTCTTTTTTACTCTAAACATTTATAGTTTTTGAAATATACAAAATTTGCATTTTTTTCCTTTCTTTGCACAGACATCTTGAAATGGCCCCCAACCCCCATCCAGGGTCACACACATACAAAAGTAGTAATAACAAAGAAGACGGTAATAGAAGAAATAAATATACATATACACATATAAGACTTATTAATAAAACATATATAATTGATAATAATACTATTGATAATAATAATGATAATGATAATAATAATATTATCTACATGAGTTATCTAGTCGTAGCCAGCTGTCATAACAGAGCTCATATCAATTTTAGTTACACAATTTAAATGTATTACAAGTCAATTGTTAATTCACAGAAAAACGGAAGATATTCAACATATCTAATGAACAGAGACTGTGTTTCATTGAATTTACAATATGATCCAAACACAGCAAAAAGACGTGTATTTCTTCTCTAAATATTTGTATAGTCTCACTTAAAGGTCTTCTTGCTCAATATCATCAAATCTTAAACAGCTCATCTTTCTCTACAAGGTTGGAAGGTTCACCATTATCCTAAAAGAGAAACCATGGATATACAATCGCCACTGATTCACATAATATCCCCTCAATGAGGGTGTGCACTGCAGTGAACCAAGAGCAGCACGTAACTCAGTAAGTTTAGCTGAGGTCAACCTCTAAAATCACAGTCTATTTAAAAAAAAGAAGCTTTTCAAAGAAATAAATGACCTTCGTGCTCGGTGCTTTCACTTCACATGTCATCCTCTTGATACTGATCTCACCCTGCAATTACGTCTCTGATTGGATATCTGTCTGGGGAAAACTGAAATGCACATCTATGAAGAATAGGAGGAGTTTTGCACAAAAGAAGGTTATAGTAGGTTTGTTCCCTTAATGCTCACAGATTGATAGATTTCTCTTGAGAGAGGATAGTAGGTGTGCTGTTAAAACAGGCTGAAACCGAGGCAGCCTTTTGTTCACTTGGCTTATATTTAAGTTTCACTCACTCACTGACTCCAACATTGACCATCTGTCATAGTCAGTGATCGGCAGCAAGGGGAGATATCCCACCAGTGTTGGTGGCCTGTTAAAACATTCATTACATTTTTTACAATCCTCTGGCAGGCAAGCATAATTCTGCATAGAATCTGTTAATACACTCCTTCGCTTTGTGTGTTTTGCAGACAAGCAAACAATTCTCAGCAGGCAGGCAGACCTCAGTTTCTGCTTCTTCAGCAAATTCACCTGTCATTCTACAAAGTTGTATTTACTTCTTCTGTCTCTAGTCACGTGTTCTGCATTTAGAGTCCAGAAAAAAACCGTCACTGATTTATTTCCCCTCATAGCTTCACAAATCCCCCATTTAAATGTTTTATTATTTGAATATTTTGAATTATAGCAGGAAACGCGATAATGAAATGTCACTAACAACATTACTTTTGGCTCCATTCCAGCCATTATAACAACAAGGCAGTTAATAATGGGTTAGGAGGGTTTGACATTTTGAAAGATCTGCTGTGAAAAATTTGTCTGAAACTTTAGTTTCCAAATAAAGCTTTAAGGTCAAATGTTGCTGTGTTGTTTTACTGTCATGAGGCAACATTGGCAACACGAATTGTGACTTCTTCATCAACAGCAGGGCTGTAATTTTTTTCTTTTTGCTAAACTTGAATGAGAAAGTCACATAGACACAACTGAACAGAATCTTTTGGTAAACCACTAGCTGTCTCACATTTCATATTCATTTTACTCTTATAAAAAATAAATTATGCGATTATCAAGTGAAATCTTTTTTTGTTTTGGACAACAATGTTTCCAAATCTGTAGTTTTTGATTATGCCCAAAATTTTACACTGAAGCGACAGAGCAGCTGAAAAGTGAATTGATGAGTCTTGTCTTTCTGGAGAACATTGTCTCTATGACAGAGTGAGGTCTATCAAGTGGATGAATGGAACATTGGTTTGACCACTGCATCAAAAATAAGAAAATCAATAGATAAAATCCAGCCCTCTCATTTATCTTCATTGGATCCAGTACACTGGCACAGCAAGGGCAGAACAGTTCAACGTGATGCCATCCAGCAAAGTGCCTTACTGGCAAAAATAACTGCGAAAATTTGTATTCCTGGAAAATTAGTTTGTAATGAACGTCGTATTTCCTGATTCTTGCCGTTCTCGGACTCCCCTGGTTTTCCAAAGAGTTTTGCATCTGATAAGAAACTCATGGGTTGAATACATGAACTCTTGGATCATACAGATGTTTCTTTGTCTCGCTGCATGTTTTAAAGCCAGCGCTGACTGTTTGTCTGAACACCTACTCTGTATCTTTCACATACTCTTGTGACAGAATGGGAGCAAACCCCTGCAGCCAGGTTATCTGATGTGAGTCTGGGGGCAGATTAATATGCCCATGGTTTTGGAATGAATAACTTTTTGTTATGGTAAGTTGCAGATATCGAAGCCCTTTATCCACTGGACAAAAAACGCCCCCAATGACATGGAATATTATTAAATGTTGGCAAATGTGAAAAAACATTTCAAAACAAACTAACTAACTAAAACACTAAAAGAGAGGCTGCAGAACAGGTCATTCCATGCTACAGACTTCCAGTGCAGAGGAAAAGATTTAATGTCAAGATTTTGCTTGTTCCAGCACCTAATCTGTGTCTTACCACATGTTCAGCCTGTCTGACAGCAACTTGTAGAAGAGGGGAAGAAGTCAGCTCTAATTTAGCAAGGAAAATAGCTTTCAAGCAGAAAATAGGCTTCTTTTCTTAGAAATCCCTGTTGAAAGCCAATTTCTTTTCAAATAATAATACATATAAATGCTATGTAATTGCTTTATACTTCGTTATCAACTGGGGGAACGAGCCAGATGACATCTACATAACTACAAAGAAAACCACTTATCTAGGGTTAGGGTGTGCTGGAAATGAATGTACTGTTCATCTCTGCACAGGTAAATGACATATCTCTTCTCATTTGTGTGTGTGTGTGTTTGTTTTTGTGTGTGTGTTTATGTGTGTGTGTACCATCTGGCTCCGAGGAGAGACAACTGAAAGCAGTGAGAAGAAAAACAGATTAGACAAATCATACACCACACCTGACGCATACCCGAATTGATTTTGCTGCTTGGCTGCAAAACTGAAGCTGAAAGCCAATAAATCCACAAACAAACAAAAACGTGGTAGGAGCTAAGTTTTTCTTTTAAGCTTTTCCTGCTCAGCAATGGAAATATGTTGCATCTTTCCAGAGCTCACTGTGTGTTTCCTCTGGATGGGTAGATTCCTACAGGAATTTCATCTCAAAACACAGTTAATATGGTCTTTGATGTACATTAGATCCACATTTCCTATGTTGGCTAATAGAAAAACGAACTGAGATGATATCATGAGATGACATTCTCAAACCTACATTGTCACTCCAGCAGGTGGTGTTGAATCTTCTAGACCAGTAGGCATTAAGAGGTAGGGTTGGTTAGTTATTTCTGAATCACTGTTTATGTTATTAGTTAAAATCCTCTTAATGTTCCAAAAGCCATCAATAAATAAAGTTCTCGCAGAACTGTAAGAAACGCAGCCTATCATTTAGTATGGTCCAAATGCCTACGGTCACTAACTGACGCATCGCATCCTAAAGATGACATGAGAACAGAGCCAACATGGCTGCTGCTGACACTCGTGTCAAATATTATCTACAAGACAAGCCGACCCTCTGACAAGACAGAGGAGATTGGTCTGGACATTAATGTCTGAAGCCTTAGTGGCCTATTGGATAAGGCACTGGCCTCTTACACAAGGGATCGGGTGTTTAAATCCCATCTTTTGAGGCTCAAGGGGTGGAGAGGGTGTCCCACTTATCAGGATCCATAGCACCTCCAGTCATTGAAGTGTAAAATAGTGAACCTCAAAATACCTTGACGGGTGTGCCGACTGTGTCAGATGGTGGTTGATAGAAAAAGCAGCATTGTGTGAATGGAAGAATGATGAATGTAAAACAGGCGCATGGAGGAGTAGGTGGGGGGAACCAGACATCAGGCCTATAGTCAGTAACACACACTATCAGAGAATAAACACAGAATCCATCCAATGAACTCAACCAGAAAGTTGTTTAGTTCAGTTTACACAGAATTTATTCTGCACTACAGTGTTGGTGACACCTTTTACACATTTACACCCAGACCAGGGATAGGAAATAACAGTATACTATGTTTTCATGTGCTTTGTTACCTATTCTGTGTAACAATCAAAGCAGGGACATTGTTCTGCAGCCAGGTTAGTGGAACCTTGGCTCCTGTGAGTCTGTTTTGGGCATAATTAGTTTTCCATTCAGCCTCCATCCCTCCTCAGTCCCTGCTGGTATCTTTCAGACCCACACTGCTCTTGTGTCCTTTCAGAGAAGCTCCAAGTCATCAGCGCTTAGTATCCACTCCTGTCGTCTCCTCCTCCTCTCCCCCTCTCCTCCTCTCCTCCTCTCCTCTCCTCCCCTCCCCTCCTTTCCTCTCCTCTCCTCTGCGGATGAATCACTTCACAGTTCTTTCACCATGTTTAACAGATGCAGGTGCCAGACACATTACACCTGTGCAATTCCACCAAAAGCTTCAGAAAGAAAGGTCTCTGGTTAATACTGATAAATGAGCACTGTCTCCATTGTCCTATGCAGCTTCGATGTTCATTATTTTTCACGTCCATTACTGCCAACTTTCTCTCAGTGGGTTATAACAGGAGCGGTAGCCGAGCCTGTCAGTTATTTCTATAGCTGGTATATTGAGGTAGCTTAGTGGATATTGAGAGGTGTGAGGTGAAGACACTGTGAGTGGTGAGGAGACAGCAGCATGCAGGTGCTCTAAAACCAACACGTAATAAGTTATTCCAGTCCAACCCTGCACATCAGCACAGTGTGAGTCAAATTCCAAACATGACACGTGTATTTATAGATGATGTGTAGATGATGTGTGCTTTTCAGTTATCTCCAGTTATAATCCAGTTATGCCTATAAACACAACCCCACCACACACAAACAAATACAGCAGGAAAATGTGATATATAAAACTATAGCCATGTATACTTTACTGCAGGTAATATCTTGGATGGATTTCCTCCTTTGTTTTAAAAAATGACCCTCATTTTACATGATATCCCCGTCCAGACGAGACGCAAACGTTTTCAATTAATACTATACTATATTTTTTTCTTTTCAAAAACTCACATAATGAGATACTGTTAAAGCCCTTTAAAGTGTTTTTTTCTCTGCTTTGCTCCACATGATACTTAAATGAAGATGTGTCGCACTGAATAAAACATGCGCCGCTGAATAGAAGAGTAAAGCTTGTCAGGCTGGGTAATCGATACTTTGGGCTGTTTGCTGTGTGTGTGACACTTGGTAATTCAGGGCTGATAGCGTGACAGATCATGTCAGAAGGAAAATGCACCACTTCATCACAGTGTGTAACAGGTGTCAGGAAGATAGAGATTTACAAGAATGTCTGTTCTCGTGTTTCCCTGCAGCTAAGAAGTAGTTTTTCTCAGAATTGAAACAGTTTCCTATGAGTGAAGCTTCGTCTGCACACATCAAACACAGTGACATTTTTCTGACAGACATGTCACTGACATATTTTCTGGTGACAGCCAAGATTGTCAGCACTGTGTTTAGTTAGATGAGAGGCAAATTCATATTTTATGCATGTACCAGTCACCGGGGTAAAACATCTGTCCCGACACATTACAAAACAAAAACAACAAATCTAAAGCAAACTCAGGAGTTTTATTTTGCATCTTTAAATTTAGTATCTGAAGTTCAATTTTTGTAGTAACTTAAACAAAGCAAAACCAATTCAAAGTTTTAAAATGATGATCAGTGGAGAGACAAACTGAAGACTTATAACAATCTATGACCTTCATTCAAAATATGATGTATACAAAAACATGAATGGTCATCCATGGATAGACCTGTGTCCGTCACTGGACAAATTATTTAATCCCCAGTGGATCTTCCAATTTTTAACTTAACTAAGAGAGAGCCAGGAGCCAAGATGTTTGAGACAGTAGCTGTGTGCACACATGTGTGGGTGTTATGATTTGCAGCTGATTGATCAAAGACAAAGAAAATATGGTCTGAAGAATGAATTCTTCCAATAATAGACATAATCTTGAACTTATAATGATCGAAAAATATTATCAATAAGTCAGAAGATTACATCAGGCACACATCATCATACATCATAGTGCATTGTTCAAAAGTACATTTTCCCATGTATCTGTGCATCTTATAGACTTGATTGATTTGGGTGTGAGCAGTGTACACAGGATATGCATTGCCCCTCTGTTTTTTTCTGTTTAAAAAAGCTGATGTGTGCGCTGATGCAGTGTCTCATTAAAGTTCCCAGAAAACCACTGGACATGTGGCACATTGCTGCAAAAGAACTCTCTCTGAGTGTTGGATCACGACTTTACTACTCTCAGTTTGGTTGTGTGAGTCTCACACTCCAGTGCCAAGGGGAGGTGATTCAGCTATTTTAAACACATACTGCATCTCCGCACATATTTTAGCTGTGCAGATTTTAAAAGCTGCAAACAATTCATTACTTTGGCCTTCTCAAATAGAGAAACTATGTTACCTGCAGAATTTAGAAGGACACTGAGCCACACATTAAGAAATAGATGTAAAGATACAGTATAATATTTTTGTGAAATAAATTGAAATGAAACTAAACAAAGAGTATACTCCATTTTAATTATTTAACCAAGCATATAGGTTAAATACATTTATTTATATCCATATAGTCCAAAGGGATTTTTTGAGGTTATGCTAGGTTATTAAACAACTCAGAGATGTAATGACAACATTTTTCAGTTGTGCCTTTTGGTCTGTTTTGGACTACGTCACTAACCATACAAACTTGGAGTGATTTACAAAATAGTCTCATGCTGAAAGGGCAGAGGTGAGGTGGTTCGTCTGGTCAGGATATGCCCTGAATGCTTTCCATGGGAGGTTTACTTGAGGAGGCTGAAGGAGAACCCGGGGTAGACCCAGAACTCTCTGGAGGGTTGCCCATACAAGGGGCGGGGTTCACTGCATATGACCAATCACAGATATGGACAAGTGAACTGACAGCAGAGCTGCATATTTTCATGAGGGGCAAACTGTTGAATTACAAAAACACTAGGAGAACAAACACATTATCTCCCGGTGACATTTAGAAAGAGAATATATTAAGTGGCTGATATGAATCTGTTCTTTACTAACAAGACCTGAAGAAGCCTCCTGGATGAGAGACGAAATGTTTCACTTAACCACATTTGCCTCTATAAAGGGCTGTGGGGCAATGGATGGATGGATGGATGTTAGTGTCAAATGAATTACAGTGATGGTTATGAAACAAGACCTTTGGGTCGAAGAGAATCACATCTTTAAAATAATGAGGTATAATTACACTGGTGAGCATATCTTCTTTTTATGTGGTTGTAATCACATCTCAGACCCAATGCACAGTGTGTCTTCAAAAGCTGTAGAGATCAAGCCACTGAAATGCCACAAGTATCTACTCCTATGCATCAATTTGTGCAGAAGCTCTGATTAGAACCATACAAATTCTGGGACTCTGTGTGCGTCTGTATCCTGCTCGCTGCCAGCACCTCATATTAGACGTGTGCTGATCCATGACAGCAACAGCCACTGTGTGTTCATGAGACAAATTGCTCTGGGGTGTATATCAGTAGATGTAGACATGCACTAGCTCACTCAGTTTTAACAATGTATTGGCTTTAAGGACTTAACAAAGACTTGTCTAATAAGTGTTACATCCGCGGATCACGGTGATCAAAAGCAGAGGCCAAATAAGCTGTGGAGCTCCGCGCAGCTGGGCTTTGATACGGCAGCGCAGTCCTGCCTCATCGAGTTTAAATGAGCGTCACATAAATTGGCATTCATTGTGGAATGTTTCATAAACACTATGTGCTCCAGTGTATTACATAGTTCAAAGGGCCATGGTGGAAATTAAAATCATTTTAAAGAAGCCAACAGTTCCACCGGTTGTTCTTTATCAAGCCACACCCACTCCGTGTTCCTCTTCCTATAATGAGATACCTGAAAGAAACACTGCATGTCCACTTTATCAGCGACCTCATTACCCGCCTTTTCTCTGTCTTTATCTTACTCAAACACCCTGTCACTGATCACTCTGTCAACGTATTCATCTACTTCCCTTGTCTTTATCAAAAGCTCAATCAGTGGATCAATAGCCACCATGAGGTGACAACAGCGATTAAGCAGCGATGGCAGTGAAATGTGGTGGGACCCGCAGTCTTATCTGGAGCACTGGTGTTAAGTTAAATCAAAATGTCCATCTTTCTTTTCTTTCTCCCTCCGGTTAATATCGTCTTGTCTAACCTTTTCTTCTCTCTCTAGCCTTTACATCATTAATACATGGGAAACCGCTCAACCGATGCGCACACATGAACGAGCATGCGTTTAGGTCAATTAAGTGAAGCAATACAAAAGACAGAAATGTATTAGGTTATAATGTTGTAAAGTGGAAAAAATAGGAAAAGACTGCATTCACACCTGTACTTATATCTGTCCTCTTTTAACTTAACTTAATTAAATTAACTTTGCGCTCGCGGCCACTCTGCTCTCTGTAATGCTCCATGGCGGAAACCAGTAACACATGCAAAACACTCATTTAAATACAACTGCCTCTACCATGTTTGCATCTGTTATCATTTACGCAATTATTTTTAATAGATCACCTGCAAAACTAAGTAGTAGCCAGCGGAGAGAAGCAGGATTGGTGTTAAGTGGTCGCTTCTCTTAATATGGTTTAAAAGCCTGGCAGCAACATTTCGCTTAATTTCCCCCAAGTTATAAAACCGAATTGATTTATTAATGTATTTCCGTGGCAGAAGCAAGCAGAGTGAGGTGTGATTGATGGGAACATTATTGGTTATTTTGACTGTGTATTCAGCAAATCTCAGTGATGGATGTCCCCAGCAGTCTCCTGGAGGTCATTTGGTCACAATGTCCTCAGGTGTGGAGATGTAGTCTTGCAGGACAGTGTCCTGAACTCTTAATTTATGTCAGAAATAATCATTATTTGTTTTATGTTTTATTAGATTGTGTAGGAATTGTGTGGACATTTTTGAATGGGCCTAATGTATTGAGGTGTCAACCTGCTCCACTCTGAGTGTTTGTGTGTGTGTGTTGGGGGAATGAATAACATGAATATTAGATATATATTAGAGATCTTCTACTTTGATAAAACTAAATCAAATTAGTGATATTATAAGTTTTATTTCAGTATATGGGTTCTGCTTCTCTAGTACTGTGCTTGAACTATGACTAGAACTTTGACTATGTATTTGTGTCCACCTAAGGAATTGCACTTGAGAAATTTCTCTGGTTATCGTCTCCCCCAAATTTCCGAGGAAAACTCGACATCAGATTCATGGTGAGTTCTTTAACTGTTCGCACATGTGTTTTGTTTAATGATGAATTCCATGTCTTTGTAAATCGAAATCACGTGCCAGTTATTCCTCATCAGCCAAGGTAAACACCCCATCAATGCCCATAAAAGGGCATGAGACTGCAGTGCTGTAAGCACGCACACAAAATGAAAAGAAAATTTAAAGAGTCACCAATGATTACTCATCAGTCACTCACCAACAAAGTGATCCATTTAAATACGACCTCCTCCTCACCCTGCTCAGCTACACCGCCTCTCATACTCTGCTACTGGCAATTCATAATCCAGCCATGAATGTGCCCGGTCACACTGGCCGTGCGAGCGACACGTGTGCTTTTCATTTCAGCGCCCGTAATTGGATGAGAGCGTCCACACTGCCTGCTCAGGCAGCCCGGCTCAGTAGCGTTTGTGTTGTGAACAAACAAACTGTATAAAACTACAGACATTATAAATCAAGTGAGAACTAGAGTCATTTTTCTAACAGACTTATAAAAACTTACTTATTTTTGCAACCAATGAAGTTGCCCCCTGCTGGTCATTTGAAAGAACAGAGGTTTCATGCACTTCCACACTGGCTTCACTTTCTGGACCGAGAAAGAAAAGATTCTTATACACTAATTTTGGACCTTGTCTTGTTCTTTGTTCTTTTCCCTCTCCATAGATTTTCTTCAATGACAGGGATGAAAAACAGTCATCCAGTAGCAGCTAGTGTTAAATCATCTTATTAGGTTGTGTCTCTTTTCTTGACGTGTAGCAGCACTGTTAAAAAGTCAGGTTGACATGTTCCAGTCTTACAGAAGAGTACAACCTGTAAGTTGCAGTCTCCAATTGCATTGATTGTTCTTGCCTATTTGCATTTGGTGTCACATGAATACGAAGTCTACAGCCACATTTGGACATCAGCTGCCTGGTTTTTATTATTTTAATTCATCTAGACGTTTTAAAATAAAAGACTCTTTCCTGCAGGTCCAGCTGCTTTTCCAGATGTGGGGCTCTCCTTGCCACATTTATTTTCCAAACCCCTGTGTCTGCTGGAAGACCAGCAGCACTCCATATGCCAAGCACACCTGGAACCATTGGCAAAACCCACTGAGGAATTTAAATCTGCGGAGGTTGAAACTGTGCTCAGAGGAACACCGTTAAATATCCTTTATCTCTTCTAGACTAACGAGTTACATCTTAGCTTCAACTAAACAGAATGGAACAGTATACAGCTTCTGGCTAGAAAACCCAGATGATTAACGGTAAATGTACAAGTCACATTCACCCACTCATGCACATTCAGACAGCCTTTCTGTCCATGGCATCTTTTAGATTAGATTAGATTAGATTCAACTTTATTGTCATTACACATGTACATGTACAGGGCAACGAAATGCAGTTTAGCATCCAACCAGAAGTGCAATAGGCAGTAAAGTGCATGTGGCATAAATATTGTGGTATATAAAAAGTATGTTACATGTTGTTTTTACAGTGTATGGACAATATTTACAGATCAGAAGCTATGTACAGGTGAGACCATATATACAGGTTAAAGTGAGCAAGATATACATAATGATTGAGGGAGGTACTATGAACATATTATACAGATGGATTGTTCGTTAAGTGGGAGAAGACTATAAACAGGAACTAGCATAACATAATTTACAATAGAGGAGATGGCAGATGATAAATTAGGCGATACAAAGACAGATGACATGAGCAACTTATAGTGCAAAAATAAATAATAGCAGTGGCTAAGTTACTAGACTAGTGCAATGTTCGGTACATAGTACTGTGCAAACAGATTGTATAAGTGAAAGTGAGCATGTGCAGAGTAGTCCAATAGTGCAGTGTGATGGTGTAAAAGTCTTTGGTCAGTGACTGAGTGACTGTGAATTGGTGTGTCAGCGGGGGTCAGAGTTCAGTAAGGTCACAGCTCTGGGGAAAAAGCTGTTCCTCAGTCTGCTGGTCCTTGTCCGGAGGCTTCTGAAACGCCTACCAGAGGGCAGGAGGGAAAATAGTCCATGTGCCGGGTGGGAGGGGTCCTTCAGAATGCTGCGGGCACGACGCAGACAGCGCTTCTTCTGGACGTCCTCAATGGCAGGGAGTGGAGTTCCTGTGATGCGCTGGGCAGTTTTCACTACGCGCTGCAGGTGTTTGCGCTCCGCAGCAGAGCAGCTTCCGTACCAGACTGTGACACAGTTTGTTAGGATGCTCTCGATCACGCAGTGGTAGAAGTTCACCAGGATGGCTGAAGACAGATGGTTCTTCTTCAGAGTCCTCAAGAAGAAGAGGCGCTGGTGAGCTTTCTTGACCAGGCTGGAGGTGTTGGTGGTCCAGGACAGGTCCTCTGAGATGTGGGTCCCCAGGAACTTGAAGCTGGAGACGCGTTCGACGGCCATTCCGTTCATGTGAATGGAGTCATGCGTGCTTCTTCTCTCCTTCCTGAAGTCCACAATGAGCTCCTTGGTCTTGCTGGTGTTAAGGAGCAGGTTATTGTCGGCGCACCATGTGGTCAGGTGCTGTACCTCCTCTCTGTAGGCTGTCTCGTCGTTGTTAGTGATGAGACCAATCACGGTGGTGTCGTCTGCAAACTTGATGATGGAGTTGGATCCATGCACAGGTCTGCAGTCGTGGGTGAAGAGGGAGTACAGGAAGGGGCTCAGCACACAGCCTTGTGGCACACCGGTGTTGAGTGTGACAGTGGTGGAGCAGATGTGGCCTGACCTCACGTGTTGTGGTCTGTTGGTCAGAAAGTCCATGATCCAGTTGCAGAGGGCGGTGTTGGTGCCCAGGGCTCCAAGTTTGGTGATTAACTTGGAGGGGATGACCGTGTTGAATGCTGAGCTGAAGTCAATGAACAGCAAACGTGCATAGGTGTGGTTATTGTCCAGATGTGAGAGCACAGAGTGCAGTGCTGTGGAGACTGCATCGTCTATGCTCCTGTTGCTACGGTAAGCAAACTGATGTGGATCCAGTGTGGGAGGGAGGGAGTCCTTCAGGTGCGCCAGGACCAGTCGCTCGAAGCACTTCATGATGATAGGTGTGAGTGCTACAGGGCGGTAGTCGTTGAGGCATGTCGGCTTGGAGTGTTTTGGCACTGGCACGATGGATGTCGCTTTAAAGCATGTTGGCACAGCTGCTTGGGCGAGGGACAGGTTGAAAATGTCCGTAAAGATCCCAGTGAGCTGCTCCGCACATGCTCTGAGCACACGTCCTGGGATGCCGTCTGGTCCAGCAGCCTTGTGTGCCTTGATTCTGCTCAGTGCCGTGTGGACATCAGTGGGGGAGAGTGAGAGGGGCTGGTGGTCTGCAGGGAGCGTTGTCTTGGTGGCGGTGTCTCTGTTGTCTCTCTCAAAGCGAGCATAGAAGTGGTTTAGCTCGTTCAGGAATATCACTTTTATATCACAAGCCATTTTTGCCTCCTGTCCAAGTGCACTTTTGCTTGTGGACTGAAGCAAACAGGGATCAAACCACCAACCTTTTCGTTAGTGGATCGCCCACTCCTGACCAACAGCCCATGAGACCCACCCACTCAACCAGGGGTGGATCCAGGGGCGGGGCCAGGGGACAGACACTGGCTCCAGGCCTGATTGGCCCTGTCAATGCTAATTTGTATATCAACTTGCGACACACACCAACCATTTGCATGATGATCAGTCATCCATACTGATTTGTCACTGAATGTGTGAAGAATAGTTGTTAGTAAAAAAAAGTTCTCACTTAAAGCTGCAGTAACCTTTTAAAAAATTCAATTGTTCTTATTCAGATATGAACATGTGCAATAAAAACATTGCCTGCAATGCAATGAATAAGATTTTTTTTTTTTAAATTTATATACCCCATGCAGCCACACAGGGTTTTAAATATATTAATTTATTCATTTAATATCTAAGACTTGGGCACAGCAAACAACAGAAAATGACCTAGACTAATAATTGATATTATTGTATTTTTTAATCAGCTACAACTCCTTCACACTTCCAATCAGGTTTGGAGCCAGTGTCCCACCCCTTGGCCCCGTCCCTGGTTGAGTGGGTGGATCTTGTGGGCTGTAAGTCAGGGGTTGGTCATCCACTTACAGAGAGGTTGGCCGTTTGATCCCCTTTACTCCAGTCCACAAGCAAAAGTGCCCTTGGACAAGATACTAAAAGGGTTCGTGATAGAAAAAATGCCATTAACAGAAATGCTGTATGAATGTGCGCGAGTGGGTGAATGCGACTTGTTTCGTAAAGTTGTGTTACTCACTGTTGTTTATGTTACACTGAATATTTCCAATTTAAGTCAGTGAACAGTAGTAGATGAGAACATTATAATGTAGCTTTTTCAGTTTGTTTATGTAGTTGAATGAGTTGTTTAATATTGGGAGTTGGTGGTGTGGTGCAGGTTGCTGCTGCAGGTGCTGTGTCCTCAAGTTCTCACCCAGACCCACTTTCTCATTCAAATGTAGATCTGGTGTTAAAGTACCAAGATGGTGCTGGCCAAAATGCCAAACTTGAGGCTTAGGTGATATCATGTTTGCCACTTCGTTAAAACCTACTATGTAGCTGGAACATGTATGGATGTATGGTTTCAATAGGTATTCATTTAGCAAAGTCTGTTTAATTCTGGGTTTGAAGGATTCAGAGATTTGCGTTCACACAGTCCAGGTGATGTGGTGAAAAGTTCAGGTTTGTACCGATGTCTGAAAAAAGATTTTGTACGTCACATAGCCAAAAGCCAACATCTGGGTCATGTCAACGGTAAATGAGGAAACTTGGCTCAGCAATGGTATAACAAACTCAAATCACAGGGAGTGAGGTGAGGAGGGAGAAGCGATGCAGAGGTGTTAGAGAAAATATAGAAATAGAAGACACGAAAAGTAGAGAAAGTGATTCAACTTGAGCGGCAGATATTGATAACAAGTATGAAATTCCACAAAAATCCATTAAAACACGAGGAGTGCTGATTTTACTTGACATTTACAAGACGAGCGAACAGCTGTGTGACGGAATAGCCACTTGCTGCTATTTCACGGAACTGGTCTTTTCTGAGAAGACAATTAAAGTGTCCACGTTTATAATGTCATTCTTGTTAGCGAGTTAGATAGTTGCCACGTACAAGCTTGGAACCGCAGATCTGACATTTAGTCACCCTGTGGGGAAGCTGAAACAAAGAGGAGGAAGGAGGAGGAGGGACTGCAACTGGGGCTTGTCAGCTCTGACGTATCTTTCATCCACAATAATTATGGTATTCAATCCCCATGATTAATAAACCTGGTACTGGTGCATGGAGTCTTGGCTTCTCCACATACTAAGAGTGATTGACGGGTGTGTGTTTGTGTGTGTGTGTGTATGGTCATGATTTGGTAATAATGAGCCAATTAGAATTGGAGGCTGCCCCATGCATTCCTTCTCTCGAATCAAAGTACACACAGCGTGTTCTCCACAACTTCATTCTAGTTTTTATTTTCCTGCTCCACTGCTGTGCTCTTCACAAATTCAAAAGCCTGGGTTATGAGTGAAGCATACAGCACAAATAAAAAAGCTCAAGTGAAGCTGATATCATTAAGTGGCCTACTAAATATTCAACTGGGAGTTTTTCCAGCAAAACAGCACAACCCTGGAACTGCCTGAGTTGTTGCCATTATTAATGATTGTAATAACACCTTAGCGCTCACAGCATGACATGTCAAAATGTCTCCTTTAAAAAATGTTCGGTGAATCGATTAGAGCTTTGCCAGCTTCCTGTGCCATTGGCAGAAAAATAAACATGCATGGCGGGGGGCCATCTATACCACTTATCCTCCGAGGGTCGAAGGGGAGGTGGAGTCAATCCCTGCTGACATTATGCGAGAGGAGGGGTACACCTGCATATAACAGGGCCAACATAGAGACTGACAACTATTTAAATTCACATCTATGGGCAATTTTTAGCCAGCAACACTTTTGCTCAAATAGTAAGAATAAATCTCACTGGAATCATAACACTAATCTTTTTAGTTCATGTTGCTGCTAATGCTTCTATGCATTCACTTACGTAAGTAAGAAGGCTGCATCTTTTGTAACATCATCCACCTCTGTCATTCTTACATTCTTACTCTTTTTTTTCCACAAAGTGACATAGTGATTACTTGCAATGTCAAAGCCATATTCACTGTGCCCTTTCATAAAGATATCATCTTACAGCACAGACTGATCGAGGCACTTAAGTACGGTGGCCCCGAGGTCTTGATCAGGATGCAAAAGCTACAATACGATTAACATTGTGTCCTTTTTGTGACTTCTGCTTTCATGTCGCAGCTTTTGCATTTGTGTAGGCTGCTTTATTTATTTTCCGCCATTTCACATCCCTGATGTTGCAGCTGAAAGCTAATATTGTCATATACACATAAGAGTACATCTAAGCAACACTTTAAGTTAACAGGATACACAAATGTCTTTATAGTTGTTTTCGCTCACTCTGGTTGTGAGATGGTTTGTGTGTGTTTGCACAGTTGGGGATTTTGCAGTTGCAGCTGTGTTGCTTTTAGTCTGGTGTGGGGAGTGGCCTTTAAAAGTTGTCAGAAGCAGTCTCAGAAACAGTGTTCAGGTGTCAAACATGTTTATTTTCCATGTCACAAGTGTAAAAAAAATATATACAAAGAAAACTGTTTCACTGCCCTCGCTAGCTTTAAAAAATGGATTGAAATACTGTACATCAAATAATTGTGTTCACTTCTCCATAAATCGACATCTTTTCTGCAGAGTATAAACACCACAAATACCAGACTTTGTATTCAGCAGTGACCTGAGGTTAAATTCATTCCCTGAAACTCAATGGATAAAAAAACTATGGGAGTGCATGTTATAAATCATTCATTGTAAAAACCTAGAGGGGGATGAGGAGCAGCACTTTTGAAATGACGTCAATTCACAGCAAATGTATAGGTTTCAAAGAAATAAAAATTCTTTGTGGGATCAATTTATTAATGATGACACACAGATGTCCTCATAGCTCATTGGACAGCAGGCTCCTGCTGTGATGGTTGGAGGAATGCTCACAGACACGCAATTGCTCGTAAAGCAGTGTCGGGAGTGAGCGTGGCGCAGACTTGCCCCTGCCAGGTGCTCACCGCTGCAGGCTGTGAGTACGTGCATGTGTTTGACAGGAGGCAGGTGGACTGAGGTCTGCCATTCATTGCCTGTGTTTACATATGGCCACAAACTGCCTGCCTGAATCACTCATCTCCTGGAAACACTTCACTCTGTGCCCTCGGGCAGGATGTCTTGACGTAGCTGCAAATGAGAAAGAATGTGTCAGCGTGAAATGCAGCTCTGCAGGGAATGAACTGTGTTAACTGGAAATACAGTAGTGACCATGAATGTGTCCCAGATCATTTTATGAACGTAAAGGAAGCTTGTCCATTTGATAGATTACACTTATTATAGCTACATGCTGCTTACAGAGAGAGTAAGAGGTCTTATTCCCATCTGGGAAAGCAGCACACGAAAGGAAACAAGGTTCTCCAAATATAATTAGAAAGGCTCTCAGGGGACACATCTGCTCATCTATTGCTCTATTCCTGCATCTGCCTGTTTCTGGATTCTCTCTAAAATTGAATAGTTTCTTCCATGAGTCACGAGTCACCCCTCTGCAAAATATCATGGAAATAGGTTCTGTGATTTTTGAATAATACTGCTGACGAACATCATGAGTTACCTGGCTGTTACGACCCAGAGTCCTCATTTGTAGATCTATTTGTATGCGTCTTTTGTTGCTGCTGTTCTCCCTCCCATACTGAAGGTAGTGCCGTTCATCTGCTGACTGCTGTCTCTCAGTCGGAGGCTTGAGTGGGGTGGCGGTTGTGGATCGGACCGGAGACAGCTGCCGGAGCTGGCTCTCTCTCTTGCCTCTCCTCTTCCTGCCTTCCAACCCAACCGTGACTATTTTTATAACGATGGTTGGTGGATTTATTGTTAGCCTGTTTAATGGAACTGAGTATCATCTTGGGTTACCTGTACTGGCCTGATACTTGTATATAACTTTTATCAAGTTTGTGGTTAGGAAGGCAGGTCCCCTGTGTCTTCTTTTCATTGTCTTTTAGATAATAAAATGGATGTTAGTGGCAATTGGTTATTGATGGTTTTGTTTGTTGTTGCAGTTGTGCTCACCCTGACGTCTTGTTTTAACTTAAGTTGTAAAATAAAATTTTGGTGTCACTATTCATCCTTGGAATGGAGGAAAGGGAGAAGCCATTTTTATATTATGCTCAGATTTCCCCAATACCAGGTGTAATTGATATACCTCTGAGGCAAAGGGTTCATCAGTCCCCTGAATACGCCTGATATTGTCTAATTATGATCCGTGAATTATTTCTTGGGAAATTGGTGAAAATGTCAAAAATGCCTCTCACCTCAATGTGAAAGAGAGGATCTGAAATTGTCCAAAATTTAAGGGGTTCTTTTTTGTTCCATCCTTCCACAAAGTTTCATAGAAAACCCCTCAGTGCCATAATCCTGCTAACAGATGGTGGGATGGTGAGCAGAGGTGGATTCTGTAAAGGATGCGGGATGTGACCTGAAGCAATGAAGATGGATCAGGTGTGATGTGCTGCCAGGGTTTGAGTCAGCTGAGAACATTGAATGTTTACTGCCATCACCACAGTGTAGCGTGTGCTTGTCTTCAAGGTGCCTCAACTTGTTTGTTTCTTTTTTTTCACAGTTTATGTCCCTGTTTAAACTCCACAGCATAAGGAGCGTTTCAACCTGGCACCTCTGGTCCTGAGAGTCATTAGGCTGATTTTATTTCAGGGCTGCACCTCTGCCAAATGTCTGAAGCACATATTTGGCATCATGGATCTGAACAAAACTCAATCTGACAAAGTGCTTGCATGTTTTATTTTCTCACATAGTGTCGAGGAAATTGATTGTGTATCTTTCCAATCAGGAGCGCATGCAAGAGTGCATTCATTATCACTTAACAATCAAGTGGGCATACCAGTGGCGTGAATAGATGCTTCTATCATAATAATTAGGGCAATAAATGTAAAGCAACAGTTTATTCCCATTGTTAATTTTCCTTTTCAAGCTTTTTAATATAAGAGGGTGTTTTTCAGAAATCATTAAAATACAATTCCGTTGACCAAACAATATACCCTGAGTGTTCAGTGATGTACAGAAGCGGACTGGAGATACATATGCTAAAACTTTAATAGGCTACCCCTGCCCTTTCTCTTGTACTGCAACGATCCCTCCGAAATACCAAATTCGGGTTTTCAAAGAAGCGAAAAGGTTAGAATAATAAATTAGAGAGATGATTCATTTGCCGAGAGCGTCCGCTGACGTGGGGCTTCGTAGTGAAGAGGGCAAAGAGCAGCGGAAGAGGCAGCGCTCCAGCCGACTGCTGTGCTCGCCGTAATTACATCTCACACCTGCTGCCTGCGGAGAAGGAGTGAGGAGGGGAGAGTGTGAGAGATAAGGCACAGCGATGCTGGGAGATTCCCACAGCATGCGTCGCTTGTAAATTATCCATTTGAGCTATGAAACAAACACCATCCCTCAAAATTAAATATGTAACTAAAATGTATGCGTTATATTTTTCAAAAACGGGTACAGGCTCTGCCTTTTACTGCTTCAGTCTGTTATACACAAAACAAAGTGGTCAGACATATTTTTGCTTTTTCAGTTTTCCTCTAGTGTGTTCTCGTTTTTTTTTTTTGTGTATTATAAAAACAGAAAATGCACAAATCAGTTCTTAGTTTACTCAGTTTGGAGAAACACTAGTCGATCATACTGCTGTGTGATGGCTGCAGGTATTTACTGAACTCAAAAAGTATCTCAGCTGTTGTAGTCCAAAAAGTCCACTGCAATATGGTGTTTATGCAAAACTAAAATTGAGGAAACTTCTTCAAATTTATTACAAAACATGGTCAAAGAACAAAGTCACAATGGCCTCAGAAAATGTTTTGGCTATTTGAATATGATATTTCAAGTCTGCCTTCAGGGGATTTCTTCAAATTTTGAGCGGCTCAAAAATAATATATGGGAAACTGAAATTGCGCCGGTCGGTGGAGGCATACAACCACATGATGGTAATTCTAGCCAGTTGAACATAGACATTTAAATATATAATAGATATGTTTGTAGGCAACTGAAAGCAGCTATACTTAACATACATGTTAACACACCAGCACCTGACTCTACAACATCTGTAACGTTTGCAGACTAATTACAGCGTTAAAGCTGAGGAAAAAGCCTGATGTTGCTCCATGTGTTGACGAAGCCTGTAAAACATATTAAAGCAATATTTTGAATCCAGTGGAAGCTTCCTCTTATTTGGCATGAAATGTTTGGCTCGTATGAGCGAGTAAAATCCTGACCAGGTGTCTTACTCTATAGCTAAATGTTGGTAACAGGCTCCTTCGTCGTGCCTTGCTATGCTTCACAAACAGAGATTAGCTGGATGAATTCATGTAAAGCTGTTTGCCAGTACATTATTTATAGTGACTGTGCCACATGAATTAACTTCGTATATTGTTAATTAATCCTTGGATGCTACAAGGTGGAACATCGTGTAGGTTCCAGTTGACACAGGTTTAACCCTGTTAACATGCGTTGGGAGTCTCAGCCTCCGTCCTTCTCTCCCATCATCCATTGCTCCACCCTCCCTGCTCTCCAGCTGTGCGTGCCTCCTTCCCATATCTCCCCCTGTGCCACACTCTGTCACAGTCATCTTCTTCAATTTGTCCTTTTTGCATGACCTTTGTTCAGATTGACATTGTTACACTCCACCACTTCCCCTCCTTCCATCACTTTTTCCTTTTCCTGTTTTACTCTCTATTTCTCTATTTCACCTCCTTGCTCATATCTGACCTCTGCAGACCACGCCATTTATTGCTCTCAGACTTGTAAGAGCCAGCAGTTTTTTATTTTAGAAGTGTGTTTGCCCTTGAGCTCAGTGTGATGTTTGGACATCGTGGAGTTTGACTTTACACATTAAGCTCGTCTTTAAAATCATAGTGTTGTGATGTGATGAATTATTGTTTAGCAGGAGCTGCTGTACAAGCATATACAGCATAAATACAACCACCATGTACAGCTATTCCATCACACACCTGCTGGTCAACAGTGATGCATTGTTTTGTAATGCAATTAAACTAGACTCATGCAGGCACATGAAGGTACAGCCAGGGGGGATTTGAAGTGGGAAACATTAGCATAGCTGTGTCCAAAGTGCCTTCCAGCCCCTCTAAAGCTCACTAATAAACCTATTTCAAATTGTTTGAATAGGCTCAGACAAGCTATCTCTTCATAAATATCAAGTATTCAATTATTTTCTGTTAGGATTGTGGAGATCTTGACCTTTTTCTGGTCGGTTCTTTTTCATGTGGTATGGAATGTGTTCTCTGTCCCTGCTGTACTTTCTCTGCCTTCAGTGTGTGCAGCTGTGACCCTAGGTTCCTCTCTAGACACCTCATCCTCATCTCTGCATTCGGCTCCAGTATAAGGCCTCCGGTCTGATTACTACCTTGTTGCCAGAAAGTCACCTTACCTTGTAATAAATGACTGGATTTCCCCATACTACACTCTCTGCCCTGGACTCTGGATCCACAGTTTCCCCGTCTGGTGCCTATTTCAAGTTTGGTTGCTTTGGGTCTGTTGTGGTTTTCACTCTTACAAAAATGTTTGTGTATATATTTTCCCCTGTAATATATCATTGTCTAGTTCTACTTCATGTGTCTTGGTCTGACTCTGCACATTGAGTGCGGAATCATTTGCCATCCTGACAGTTTCACTTTCAGATGCAGGAATTGATGTTTGTAAAATGTTATTTATCTCTTTGTTTATTACATTTTAGAGCATTGCATCACAATCATTATTACTGTGTACTCCTCCCATGTCCACCAGTACACCCGCAGTGTGCCTCCCACCTGCAGGTCATATACTTCGCTCTGATCAGCCACCTGCCCTTCATTTCCAGGTAATGTGTGTGTATGAAGTGGGCACTTTTGCGTGCTGTTTGCCAGATGTTGTTTGCTTTGTTGCCGAAACCATCCTTGTCTAAAATCTGACTTTTACTGTCTGTTTAAATGCTAATGGCTGTATTTATTTAGTGCTTTTGAAGACTAAGCACTTTATAGCACTTTATAGCACATTCATATACGCAACAATCTTTCTGTTACAGTTATACACGGTCAGCAGTGAGGGGAAACTTGGGGTTCAGTATCTTGGTCAAGGACACTTCGGAATGAGGACTGGAGGAATTGAGGATCAAACCAAATACCTGGTTAGTGGAAGACCCTGTCTACCTCCTGAGCCCCAGTGTTAAGATGCTTGTCTGCACAATCCTTCTTTATAAGCGTCATAAGCTGCCTGCCAGTTGCTGCCTGTCTGCCAGCTTGAACTTTCATTTAGGTACCTGCATTAAATCGTACCTCCCAGGTCTGTTTGGTTCATTAGCGCAGTGCCCCTTCTACACCTTGGAAAGGCTGTTTGTTTGGCCTGTGGCGATGCTGGTTGCAGCTTTCTTTCTGATACTGCAAAGGTGACCTGCGGTACCTGACCTGCGGTTATGAGCTGTGGCAAGTAAATACTGGCTGCAGTCCACTGAACCCTGAAGCGGTGTTACCCAGATGTAATGCTCATATTTTTGGTGTATTTAGTTTTACTTGGTTATTTGGTGATATAAAAACAGGGTGAGTCTATGTCATGACCTCAGACAACCTTTAAAACATGACCTCAATATGATCGTTTAGAGAGAGAGAGAGAGAGAGTGTGTGTGTGTGTGTGTGTGTGTGTGTTTGCAGGAGAGAGAGAGCTGTAAGGTTGAATTCCAGGAATTGAAAGTACTGGGGGAGTGTGAATGATCAACATCACTTACTATATATTTTTGTGTATGGTGAGACACCGGAAATTGTCTGAATCTGAAACTTGTCCCCTGAAGGCCCCTATAGGATGATAAAATATTAAGTGGTATGAGTCTGTTAGCTGGATAAATACCTGATGAGCAAATGTTTTCGAGCAATCTCGGATACTCTAATTGGGCCCCCATTGATTATATTTGGATAATAACATTTATGCTTTAGGCATTAAGCAGATACCACATGGCCATGTTTGAGTAAACAAAATCAAGCATAATGCATTTATACTGTAAATGTGGAACGTCTTCAACATTATAAACAACTACTCTGCTGAAACTTTGACGCACTACAATCTGTTTGCCATATGTATGAAGTTAGTCTAGCTTGACGTCGGCTGCAAATCAATGAAAGCCATGATAAGCGGATGAGCTACGGGAGCAGACCAGGTAACCTTAGAGAGCTGTTGGCTGTGAACACAGGTTCTGATGCTGCGTTCAGGTCACATGAGACAGAAGTTACAGATGGGAACAGTTCCTATGCTTGATAACATACCAAAAATAAGTTCATGATTACACTCAATTATTACTGTTTCACAAATGAAAAGCTGCAACCGGCATCACCACAGGCCAAACAAACAGCCCATTACAAACAGGCAGTCAAGTTTAGAATGGGCACTACACTAAAGGAATTGTTTTATGAGCCTAATGATCCCATCTGCCACTAAACTGCATCTTTGACCCCGTTCAGACCTGAGGGATCCAATCACAAGTTGACAGTGTAAGTTCAGGTTCGAATGCACAAAAGGATGTTTTTGAGATCAGATCACTCAGACCACATTCAGAGATGGTCTGGGACACATGTGGCCACATCCTTTTAGCTATGAAAACGCTAATGAAGTCCTCGATGAGTTACGCCGGATAATCCACATTAGTGTTCGTGATGCTGAACAGTTCCAGTTTCTCTTGTAGCCCCAGTTGCTTTTGTTTATTTGCCTTTGGTGTATCTCATGCTTATTCATCGCGGAAATTATCTGGATTCATTTTCTAGTTAAGTTGTCTGGGCCGAAACGCAAAAAAACAGTGCCTGCCTCATGTTTAAGAAACATCTGAGGCTCCTGATGTAAATCGACAGAAGGCTAATGTCTTACTTAACCCAAGCTCCAGCTGTTTATGATGAGTTTTGTAACAGTGAAAGAACATCCACTGATTTCAAACAGCCATCAGTTTAGAAACTAGACAGGACGTGAATGAGTCTGCAAGAAGCGTGATCTCTAGAGAAAATTTCCAACATCTGCTGAATACACAGTGTGGAGAATTCACGTTGTCAGGCAGCTGTAGCTATAAGATGGTTTCATTTGTTGCAGAAAATTGAGTCTCCGTAGCGTCCAAGACCGCCTGCTGCATTAGCACAAATTCAAAAATATAAAGTAGCTGTGACTTAATGTGAAAGTGTTTGTGCTACTTATTGGAAACAATATGTAAATTGTATGTTTTTCACAGCCTCACATCCTGATTCATTCTCTCTTCTTCTAATCTAATCTCCATCCTGCTTATAACCCTGTGACAATCAGAGAACCATTTTCTTGCTTTTGAATAAATTAGAGGTTGGTGGCATTTCTTGGCTTTCTCTCCCTCCATCTGCTGGCAGCCATTATTCTCCTGAACATTATTAGTGATCCAATATGACCCCCACGTACAGCTCCCCCACAACTACTCAAAAAGCAGATATCTGGGGATGGGGCATAATGAGGACGGTGAATATGGAAGAGAACATGCACTTCTTTTGTATTTCAACAAAGTCACATCTCTGACAGAACCAAATCCAGAGAGTCAAGCACCATCTCAACAACACAAAACTCTCCCACAGACTGCATATGAAGATGGCCGATGTGCCTCCACTTCCTCCTGCTATCCACAAATGAACCCAAGGTATCTAAGAGCGCCGCCATCTTGCATCGAGGACATCAATTGGACCCTGTGTGCATAGGTCCTTCAGACCAATCACGGGTCAGTCTCAGCTGTCAATCATGACCTGTCACACTGGTTTATTAGTGTGTTATGGGCCATGGCTGCTTGGTGCAGTGTTTTTTGTCCTCCGTCATACGCATTTCCAGGGGATTCCTCTTGGAACGCCATCCTGCGCCAACCTGCACCACCCACTGGCATTAGAATACAGTATTCCCTGGTTCTAGCTGGCTCCTCCTCCTATTTCACCAGCTACCAATTACACACCTGTGTCCTTGTGGACGAGAGAATAGGAAACCCTGTGCTATGTCCCTAGGTTTTAAGTGATTTAATGTGAGTCCGCCTCAATGCCTGACTGTGTGTTTGTTAACAGTTGTTGACTTAATCTTAATGAAATTCTGTGAATGCTATCCAGCGAGGCACCTGTTCTGTGCTATAAAGGCTTGTTGAACTCTCACATGTTGTTTTGGGAGTGTTTGCCAATGAAAACCCATTTCAATGAAAAGCTCATAACATATCTTACTTGGGTAGTTGTGTCCTCTCATGAGAACCATATGCCCCTGATACAGTCAACAAATAGCAAGTTATTGAGATTCTTCTTAACTTAGATGATATCAGTGCGCATCAGGAGCAATGGTTATTGAAAAGTTTTATTCCTCAACCACACCTTAACAGATGGTGGGAAAGGAAGAAGTGATTTTGTTTTATATTAAATGCTCACAAGACAAAAAGACCACAAGACGTATGCACAAAAGGATACAAATAAACTCCGAAGGGATGCAAAACGACAATGAGACAAAAATAACTACATGATTACAAGGTGATGCTACAAAGCAGCTCATAAAAACCATCTGGGAGGGACACAAATAAAAGTTTGAAAAATATATGCAAGAGTATGTCAGGAATTTCGAGTTTGGGGTGAGCCAATCGCTCATAGCTGAGCAAATCGAGCGCTTTTTAGAGTGAACAATAAAATACTTATTACTTCCGCTGAGGAGGTAATGTTTTCATCTGAGTCTGTCAGCCTTGATTCTCAGAATGATTCATGGATCTTGGTGAAGAAATAAATAAAATCCACGATATAGTGAACTGAAATGTGGTTTCATCAGGGGCATTGGCAGAACTCCACTGAGTACCATTCTAGTTTCAAATGTTGTGTAATATTTCTCTTGGTATTAACTTTATCAATGATGGAAACCCCAATGAAATATTTCATGTAGCAGAAGAAAACAGGTTCAATGAGGTCGCACAGTTGGCCCCATTTTTTTTAATGGTGATTTTTTTTCTATTATTCTCAATCCACCCAAAGTATGAGTCGACCTCTTCAATTTACTCCATGATTGTAGTCTTTTAGAAGACCTAGTTTTCCAATTATGGGGGCTTTGGGATTCTTTGGGGATTTTTTTCCAACAAGCTTTCAATGGCAGCTCTTCGGCTCACAGTTCCGTCTTTATGTCTGGGTGGACTGTGAAACAGGGACTGAGCGGTGTGATTGCTTGAAGATCATTCAGTCTTTCTGGGAGCTGCACTTGATGGAGGCTTTTCTAGCCTTCGTCTTCAACGCACCACAGTTTTGTCTGTCTGGTTCTTGGCTTTGTGCAAAGTCGAAGTGAGACAGCAATTTAAGCTTTCAGGGCACAACTTTAATCAAGATGAACAAGGGCTTCAGTCACATCCACTTAAGCCCAGACCTCTCATCTGACTCTCAAGAAATGATTATAGTATAAGTAAGTATTTCATTAGGTGAGACAATCTTTCCTCTTTAGTGTCATTAGACTGTGTCAATTAATAATGATGGTTGCAGCTGGATCAGATGTCAGGATATAGAAGCACTCTTTGCCTCAGAGATTAGCCCAAATAATGTGATTAACATTGTTTCCATGCAATAAAACCCCAACAGCAAATACATTTAATAGGACACAAAATTGTGACCTGATTACCTTTCTATAAATGTTCTCTACCAATGGTCTCATTTCACATAGACTAGAATTTAAGTGTTATGGCATATTTATTGCCTGCAATCGACAGCCTGTTTGCGGCAGTGTTTATTTATATTCTGTGCTTTATTGGACATACTAGGGTAAATTTGTGTTACTCAAATGTAATCCTTACAGTAATTTTTGATTTATTTGTGCAGGTTTGAGATTTTCTTTTTTCTAAGATAATCACTCAACAGTTAAATTTTTAATGAGTGACTAAAAGAAAACCATCTACACTCTAAAGAGGAGGTGATTAGACAATCCACCGCAGAGTAGCAATTTCCAGGGAAATGTCAAGAAATCATCTCTAACAGCTCACAGGGACGTCTGAGAGGAAAAGATTAAATCTGCAACATTTTCATAATGTCTGTGCCCGATTCACCAAACTTAGGCCCTGTTCAAACCTTGTATTAACATCCGTATCTCCACATCTCTGAATGTGTGACCAAATGTGATCGCACCTCTGCAAATGCAGCAGACCAACACAAAGACCAAATGATGTAGATTTCAGCCAGCTCGACTTTACAGATGTGTCTGTTATCAATTTGACTGTGGGTGTGTTGGTGTGAAGGGGAGAGACAGAGAGAGGGAAGCCAGGTGGAGTTCTACGATGCAAAACAATTTTACTCATTTAAAAAAAAATCAATATGTGGTGGTCAAGGGAAGTTCATTCACGGGACAAACCTATGTTCACAGTGTGGCCACATGCATCTGGTGCATTCACACTTATAGAGCTGCCCTCTCTGGGTGGGTGTTTACATGGATCTTAAATGCAGCCAACTGCTCCCAAAAGAACGACACAGAGAAAAGAACCAACAAACTAATCAAAAATATAACACCTGCATGACATCATGAGCATGTTAGCTTGCTGATGTACAGCCATCTTGTTTTGCTGGAAAGTTCATTACAATAAACTAGTAAGTAATCAGGCAGAGGTATCCAAAATCCACTGTACAAACTCAGGCTAAAAGTTACAAAACACTGGTTGTAACACTGGGACTGAGCGGGAACGCTGACTCGTAGGGGACAGACAATCTGGCACAGAAGGAGCATGGCATTAAATTCACAAGGGATGGGAGACAATGGACAGGGGTGCAACATATTAGGGAGGAGCAAGTAATCACAGGAGTGGGAAACAGGAGGGAATTACGGGGGGGACCTGAAATGAGACAAGAGGTGGGTACTACAAAATAAAACAGTAGCAAACAAACCATGACCCCAACTATCCTGAAGACAGGACAGGAATGTCCCAAATAAAATGTAAGTAATGTATACTATCATTTCAATAAAGTATTAAGCACCAAACTAATATTAAATGAAATTCCTTTATCAGAGAACTTTTCAAAGCTGTTGCCTGCTGCGCTTGAACAGCTTTTAAACAACCAGCCATGACACATCAGCTCAGCCGCAGAAACAAATCACGAGCAGATTTCCAATCAAGAGGTGTGCTTGCCCGATGAAAGACTACTGTCCCCTCAGTGATGGCTGCGCGGATCGATTTTTGGGTCACACAAGGAGCAGCGGCTGAGGAGAGATGAAATAGGGAGGGAGGGTGTTCTCATAGTGAAGCAGAGACACTGAGTCTCGGACACCAGAGAGAGCTTTGGATAGCTTAAAGAGATTACAGCGAGGCTGCAGAACGGCTGCAGAGGGAGTTAAAACATTTGTATGACAACATCAGCAGCACGGATGATGAAAATGATGATGGTGGAGACTGTGAGAGTCCAGGAGAGAGCTGAGAACGGCAGGAGAACATCTCAAAAGCAGAGTCGACAGAGTTTCACTTTGCTAGGAGCTTTGGCAGAGATTAGTTTTACCTCCCTGAATGAATCCTTTGATTGTATTGAACTCATTTAGAATGAATCGATTTCCTGGCCCTCTTACGGCCCAACAAAATGGATGTGAGCCTAAGGTTGCCCACTTGTAAAGTAGCAAACGTGCCCTTAATATCCCAAAACAAATGTGGGCTTTTTCAACAAACATGTCAGGATGAATGTTTTTCAGCTGATAAAGATTCACTTCACTGCGTTAGTAGCTCATAGTCAGACACTGCAACAATAGATCCAAACACCCACACACTGACAGAGTGCAGCAGTACTCATCAGTTTGCATGTTTTAGCCCAGTCTTCTAAATCCCACAACAGAATTTTATATTAATTTTGAATGACTGTGTAGTGCAGACTTTTCAGCCCTCATCCCTATGAATCATACATTTTTAAATCACAAGTCAAAGCTCTACTGCAACAAGACAGATCTGCTGTCTGCACATCCTTTGCAAGGTTTTCACAAACGTCTGCATTCTTAGAGTAGCCATTAAAGCTCATACTCAGCTCCTTTTCTCTTGACCATCTGTTCCATCTTTTTCCTTTTCTTCCGTCTCATCATCCAATGCATTCTGTTCCTGTTGTGCACTGCTGCTTCGCCACCATAGTAGTCTCACAAAGGCATTGATACGTCTCAGGTAATTCAGAGCCCACATTCCACAGTTGTCCCCGAGAGGGAAGCAATAACTTTTCTGTGTGGGTCAAAATCTGTGCATGCACCACAGATGTGCTTATGCAAATAAATGTCGACTCTGGATTTGGCATCTGAAACACTGAAGGTCATGAACTCCTCATTTCGGGCTTCACTGGACAGGAACTATTCAATTTGTGTATGGTAATCTCGTCACCTGCATTTTAATTAAGACAAGGATATCAGTTGTAATCTTTCCAAAAATATATCTTGTATCAACCACAGAGGATTTATTTACCAGGTACTTTCTTCGTCATTGCTTAACATTTAGAGATGCACAATTTCAGCATGTCCACTGACAGAGAAACCACATTGTTTAGAAACAACCACTTTGTATTCATTTATAAATATTAAAAAAGGAGGAAAGTACTGACAGGATGGATTGAAGTACACACACTATAAAAAGCTTTCTAATGTGTCACGCAATAATAATGTCAAATTCAGAGATATCAGGATCAATTAATGGAGTGACCGTTACAAACTAATTCAGGAAGCAAACTCGATCTGCACTGCTCCAATCATGTGACATGTCTCTTCCTCACCCTCCAAATTTGGCTGTCTTTTTACACTGCAAAAATATCCCATCAGTCCCTTTGCTTGCCCCACACTGCTGCGTCAGTGTCGCTGCTGGCATTTGCTAATTACTCCCATTATATCTATGTAATATATCGGGAGAGTTATGAAATCGGATGTCAGATGTTGTTACTACAACTTCAGAAACTTGTTCTGTATAATGGAGAAGAAAAAAGCAAGCAACATTATTTTTCTATAGCATCAACCCACGACCAACTGGATTTTTCCCACTGTGGCACAGTTCAGCTTCCTGCTTTGCAGTATTGTCCCATATCTGTTCCAACTATGGTCAGCATTCCATAAATCTATTTTGCTCAGAGAGGCTTCTTACTTTTTTGAATTAGAGGCATATGGCACAAATTTGTCGCTGAACTTATCTTCCGTTACGAATAAAGTTGAAAAAGAAAAAGAGTCTGATTTTCTCCATCTTGCAGCTCTTCTTTCCTAACTCCTTACAGCTTCTCCTTCACATTGTTCCTTGACCTTGGAACATTTACATCAGGGTCAAAGACAAAGAATTGTGGTTAGGAATGGAGATGTTTTTTAAAAATGTTTCTACCACTCCCATAGATCAATGTGATAATAACTGGTAGTTATTATGAAATTGATCATACGATTGATTTTGATTGGTTATTTGATGCTATAAAAACAGGGTCAAATATAATGAGTTGAGACTGACTCAGGATTAGACGAGTACGTGAATCGGCGGGACCACGATATCGTGGTTCCACTTTACTATCACAACAGTGCAGACTTCCAAATTACATCAAAAGTGAAAAATGGCGGCACCAGTATTTAGGATATTTTGGCTTTGGGAGGAAGTGGAGATCCAAGCAACATCCTTCTTTATATACAGTCTATGGCCCCTGCACTGTCTTTGTATAGAGAGAAGGGTTGTAAGTATTTGGCGCATGTTGGTTAACCTGTGGGAACCAGATCTGTTTCACGTTTTGAAACGTCACAGTCGGAAAATCACAGATGTCACTAATGAAATGAAAGAGTGGGTCTCTTGAATAGAACAGAACCATCAATCATGTTTTCTGTTTACGTAAAAAATTTTAGGGGACACAAAATAATTCTACAGATGAATATGTGGGATTTGAAGGATGTTTTTACTTTGTTGAAACAAATGTGTGCAGATGTATATTTGGAGTATTTAGATATTTTAAACATTTATATGGGACTTGTGAAAACATCTGTGTTGAGCAAAGTTTGGCTCCATTAAACTCCCCATGGTCCAGTTCCAGGTAAAGCAGAATAAAAACTTCCGAGAACAAACACGAGGTTGCTCTTTTAAGGGAATGTGTTAAAGCACCTGGGTCCAGATTCATTTTTTAAAAACATTGAATAAATCAGACCTGAGTCTATAAGTGAAAATCTGGACAGGTTAGATGAAAAGAAAGCTGCCTGGCATTGTTCCTGGGTGAGGACATGAGAAAGGATTGTCTCACACCACTGAGTTGTGAAATAGTACCAGCTTCTACTTGATTCAAAGCCTTTTATCGGATTATGTGTGTGTGTAGCTGCCCGGTGAAAAAATAGATGATAAAACTATCTAAGCATGAACAAGACTTTTTTAAGGATTCAGCTAATGATTAATGGAAGAACTCTCATCTCTAGCCATCCCCAATAAGAATCTGCAACATCCTGGAAATCCAAAGAAATTACCCCCACGAGGTGTGTGACGAGCTGTAAGTGAGCGGAGAGGAAAAAATAGAGGCTTGATGTGTTATTAATGAAATGTAGTACCTCACCAGACACTGCACTCTGCTTACAAAATAAAAAAGGACCACAGTTGATGTAGTAGAAGAAGGTAAAGTCATGTTCTCCCTGTGAGTTTACACCTGACGACTGATGTTCTTATAGCTCCCAAAGCGATACAGAAGAGGCAAAGGCACGGTGCGCACATCCCCCCCGAACTTTGGAGCCTGAACTTTGATTGATTTGATTGTGTGAGATGAAGTTTGGTGAGGTGAAACCTACCAGCAAACTGCTTTAGGGGCGACTTCATACTCACCTCCGTATATTATTAAAATCCCCTGGGCTGTGAGATCAGGGGGAATCAGTTTCATTTTTTAAAAATTTTAAATTGTGCTATGAGTCCAACTTTTTACAACAAAAGCACATTGTTTCAAGTTTTTATTGAGATTTCAGCAGTTCATTTCAAGTAAATGGAACACAGGTAGGTGGTAAACTGCCCACTGTATAAACACGTGTTAGTTAATGTACAGCATAAAGGTGTCACAACTGTTGCTGATGACTCACAAACCCTTAGTACAAAGACAGTGTAGGAACAAACTGTTTTTATACAACATCATCTACAGCCACATGAGGATAATACTGAACTACAGGTAACTGATGTCAGAGTGGTGAGAAACAGCCAAGTAGTTAAGGGGGACATCAGAGGTTCTACAGAAACATAATGAGCCACAATGTTAGAACAGAAGATGACGCTTCAAATGATGAAGAGCAGCACAGTCACCAAACAATCGAGCTTCAAGACATTTGTGGGAACTTCTGCAAAACTGTTGGCTTGAACCATCTGAACAATGTTTGATTTCCAAACGAATGAGAAGTTGCAAACAAATTGAATTTACTGTGAACAAGGGGATTAGACTTTGGCAGTTAGACCCCAACATGAAGTAGAATTAGGAATTAAGTGCTTTGGATATTAAGGAGACTTTCCATCGAAGCCTAGACACTGTGGTTGTGGTGATGAGGAATAGAGCATGAAGTTGGGCATCTAATGGAGCGCTTCTGATTGGACGGTTGGAGGGAGATGACCAGGGATCAATTGCTGAGTTGATCACGCAGCGATCTCGGTACTGAACTGACGGCTGAATGACATGAGGGAGGAAGAACATCATTAACTTTGAGAGCTTAAAGCTAATGGCTCAAGGTGAGTGAGTCAGGTTGTGATGAGATGTAAAGAGAGATGGATATGATGTTACTTCACCCGGGCACAGGAACAAACTGCTGGTACATTTCCACAGCATCCTCCACTGTCGCCATGTTTGTTCAAAACACTACACTCTGCACTGCCCTCTCATGAAATCAAAAGGATGCATGGAAGTATGTGGGCTGTGTTACACTGTTTGAAACGGACATAGCTTGATTTGTATTTAAAGACACATGCAACAAGACAGTCTTCCAGATGCTACAGAAAACAAAAAAGGGAAAAAACGTATCTGCAATTTGTTTTCTTCTATTAGTGGCACAAAGTTGCTCCTTGACTTCTCTACTTCTACTTGCAATGTTGTGCTAAAGCAAAGAAGCCAATCGCACTGACAAATTTAAGTGTGATGGATTAGGATGATGATCACCAATGAAGACAGAGAACGCATCCATTAAGAGTAGTTAGGTTTTGACGTTAACAAATTGCAGACCTCAGACTAACCAGGCAGGGAAGAAAGGTGATTTTCATCTAAACAAAGGCAGGCTTCCTATCTGTAGCTGGTGAGAGACAGACAGGTGAGAAGAAACACAGAGGATCCAAACTAAATGTTACCTCATTACAGATGCAATAAACTAAACATGTGCAGGTAACATCAGGAAACAAACAAAGAAGAGTGGGGAGGGCAGAGACTAAAACAAAATGAAGGTAGAGTTATTTGAACACATCGGAATGGGGTAAACCATGACAGTGGGGGCAAACCAGACAAAGGAAAGGCAAGAGACAAGAAACTTCTTAGACCTAAGTCCAAAAGAACTGAAACGCAAATTGAAAGTCCAAAAACAAGAGGCGAGTCCAAACAGAAAGTTTCAAGAAAAGTCATTTAAGTCCAGATCAGGGGCAGATCGTGATAAAGGAATGAGAAATCTTGATCCAAAGTGACACCACTCACAGATATGAGTTGATACAGAGCCACTTCCTTAGAAATGACCTGTCTAAAGACTACCTTTGGTTCAGCGGGTGGCTCACATGTCATTACACAAGTTAATCCACTGGTAGACCAACAGGGAGGGACTTGTTAGGAGTCAGCCTCAGGTTATGCTTGTGAGTGATTAGTGAGCATTAGCATCCCATCAGTCACATATTAAGTCCTACCAGATATCAGAGAATCAGTGCTGTTAATCTGTTTGTTGACTGAGGTACATTCATACTTACACATGTCTAACAATATAATAAGTTGTCTCTCTCTTGTTCGCTCCTCTGGACTCACCATTGTTTGGATGCACAGGATTACACAGAAGTCCGGGTGACAAATTCTTTTCGATGAATGTTGTAAACTGTAGTAACTGAACTAGACCTGCTCGTCAGTGGGTGGACGTGTTGTGAAGATACTAAAATATTGTGATTGAGTCTTTCAAAGATGATTCTTTACCACGTTTTGATCTCTCTTATTGTTACTCACATGCTTTTACAGATAAATATACATAATCAAGATAGAAAACCTAGAATAACCAAACAATAAAAAGATACATGGGCAGTTTGGACATATTTGCATCTTTTTAAATCTATGGACAACCATTTGATCATCCTTTTGATGATGGATTCTCTCTCCCACACACACACACACATATTATTCAATTATTTAACATTATTTAAATCTGCTCTCGATACAACCCCACTAGTGCAGGCTACTGATATGTTTACACAAGTGCAAGAGGGAGAGTAAGAGGAGGACCACTAAACTGAATAGAAATCATCATCTAGAGTTCATCCATCCATCCATTGGCTACATTGCTGATCCGTTTTAGAGTATCAGCGGCGCTGGAGTCAGCAGAGATTAAAATACACAGCAAGTGGTGAGATATTTCAATGTGGAGCCACTCTAGCTTCATCAAGTGTGCTCTTAGCTACTTTTTTCTCATTATTGTTGTGACCATAGACTCTGTATAAAGATCATCTCCACTTCTTCCCACTATCCAGAAATGAAGCCAAAATATCCTGGATACAAGTGCTGCCATTTTGTTCATTTGGACCATTTGAACATCCCCATAAAACCTGTCTCATTCCACAGATGCTCCCTTCTCTCCCAGCAATACCCAAGGTCAGGTTACAGACTAGCAGTACATTTTAGTCTATGCACATTCACGTTCATATTCTTTCATATCTAACTCAGATAAAGAGGCACCAAACTCCAACTCTATTATGTATTACACTAGTGGCAGGATGAAAGGACACAACTTGATTTAGGAATTCATATTTAGGCTTAACTATCCAATAGGATGCAAACACCTACATGTGACTTAGAGAGTGACAGCAATTCTAGTCATTCATTATCTTGGTGTTGGGATGGGTGACGCACGATGAGGGAGATAAGTTGGGGGTGACAGTTGCTCATGCTGCTCGTTAGCGTTGTATATTGTTCCACCCTCTGGTCTCCTTGATGCATCAATTCTACATTAAAATCGTCTGCATTATACATCAGCTGCTGCCTGAGTTCTCCTTTCACCAGCTTCCAGAAAACCCTCTCAAATTAAATGAGGTCAGATGGGATGGCCATAACTGTAAAAAAAAAGTTCTGCCATTAACTCTGCCTTCACATCTAACTCTAAAACTTTATTAACTGATGGATCCTGTCAGTAAAGCAGGTCCCATCTGCATGATTATAGCCCTGAGGGGGGAATCAGTGGGATCAGGGGTGAATGTTTCATGAAGATCATTCACTGCGGTTTCATTACAGACTTCTATTTGTCATGTAGCTTTGAGCCAGACAGATGAGACAGTGTGCTGTCCAGCTGATTTCAGTGTTAAAAGCATTCGAAGCACTTGTAGGTGGAAGTGTTTACCTGAAGTGTATCATTTGCTCTTGAACCTGTGTGTGCATGAATGTGAGATTAGGCTTTCTGCTTGGCATGTAGAGCTGTTTGCTGTTGTTGCTGAAATAAAACATTCAAACAGCTCCTGAATGGAATCCTGAACCACTCGACACTTAAACATTCTCTCAGGGAAAGCGAACTGCAGGTCTACTACCCACTCATGAGAAGTTTATTATATATATAACTTCTCACTATAACTACCGCTGCTCCATTGAGAGCGTGCTGACCTACTGCATCTCTGTGTGGTTCACCACGGCACACAGGAAGGCTCTGCAAAGGGTCATTAAAACCGCCCAAAGAATCATCGGCCGCCCCCTCCCCTCCCCGAAGGACCTCTACAACACCCGCTGTCTCAGGAGGGCACGCAGCATCCTCAGACAGCACACATCCAGGACACCGGCTGTTTGAGCCGCTGCCCTCAGGCAGAAGGTTCAGGGTCTTGAAGTCACGGACAAACAGACTGAGAGACAGTTTTTACAACAGGGCGATTCCAATGATAAATGCAAATGTAAATATCTGACTCAATCATGTGTCATTTCAGCTGCAGGCCATGTGCAATAACACTGTGGGACTTTCAATCCTTTTCTTTTCTGTGCAATAAACACTTTTGTATATTATCCAGCTATATTGGTACACTATCGGTATATAGTATTTATTCTGTACAGTTTGCAACTTCTCCAAAATAAAACACATAGTGTAATATCTGCTTATAATGGTGCAATAACAATGCGACATCTCTGACCCGCTACAGTTCAGACGTTGGTTTGTTTAAAATGACGCCACAATATCAACACTGATCACCACATAACGATCGATACTTTTCTTAATGAGTTAAATCTTTCTTCATAGCTGCACATTCATGTATTCATTCATCATGTCCCGACTCTGCTCGCTCTCTTTCTCTCCGTCTCCTGCTGACACTTGGATAGACGTGTTATCGGACACGTGTAAACTCAGACTGGGTAAAAAACATCAGAATTTGTAAACTCAGACAATATATGGAGAGCTAGAGGAGATGGAGGGACACGCTCAGTTTGGCTCTACATGATCTCCTTCTGTCAGGGATGCGATTCCGGAGACTGCAAAACAGATTTGTCCACCGGGCTGTCGGGATGCTATACTCTCTCCCTTCACCTTCAAGGACTGTGCCATTCCCCCATCCCCCTGCTACCTCCATCAACAGATCTCTAACCCCTCCATCTCCATAAGCAAAGACTGCATGCCCCGCCGCCTCCAGATTACAAGGACTGTACCCTCCCTACACACTCCAGACAACATGGATGACACCATCACATCAACTTTTTATTCCTGATACACTGTAAACTAATGACAAAACAAATAATAAAAATATTATACGATGTTGTAAGATCACATCACAAATCTGTATATGTGCTTTTTCAGAGTAAAGGAGGATCTGTTTTTGTATTTGCTCAGACAGTGACTTGAATCCTTTTAATTTAAGTATCTGTTAAGTGCTTCACCACTTATGGTTGACATGTGTGACCTGCCATTATGTTTCTTGAGCTTGTTGGATAAATTACTTAGTGGCTCGCTTTATACGATGGCACCTATAACTATGCTGTCTCCAGCTGGAATGACCTTTTGTCAACAGATGTCCCATATTACGGCATGCAGTGTTACCACAAGTGCATTCATCAATACACCGTGGTGGGTTTGAGGACAAATAAATTGGTTTATAATTGTGTAAATGGTTTGAAAATGGCCCTGCACTGACTGCCACTGCTGCCCTGTGAATTTCGGGGGAGACTGTGTTTTGCAGCTGGGGGCTCGTCTGCAAGAAATATAGTCATGGATCCAGCAGATTTAAAACTGAGCCAGAGACAAAAGAACGATGAGAAACTTTTGCTGCACTCAGTGACTTGTTTTTATTTCATTAGCTCTCAAGGCATCACAGAATGAACTATAAGCAATACGCAACACTGTCATCTTGGTTACAGCTTCTATGGTGACTGCATCCACAGCACCTTTCTGAAGAAATTCCACATCATCACTCTTTTGTAACCATGGCGATGGGCCTTTGTGCAGTGGGTCTGGTAGTATCCAGTCTTTGCTGTCACTCATTCACTTTGTGCACCTATGCTCACCAGATCCACGCAGGACCTCTGATCTCAGTCCTTCACTCACCTCTGGCTTAATGGCACCCCTGTTATAAAACACGGATGCACCATGGACTTATGAATAATAAGCAGAATGTTATATCTACTTGTCTGATGTGTGTCTTTCAACCCTTTGAAGATTCAAGATGTACGGCTGCTGAAGCGAAATACGTTGAAACAGATAAGCGTGACACACAGTTAGAGTAGACATTCAGATAAAACGTATTCAACATGTCCTCCACCGCATCGAATATTCTGTATATACTGAACATGTAGCAGAAATAATACAGCCGAGTAAAATAAGTCCATTGGTACAAGACGACTCATTATTCTCATGCTTTCCCTGCAATAACAGGTCAAAATGTTCACGAAAAACAGGATAACATTTTCAGCAGTTTTTATTCTGTTTATAAATATTCATTGAAAACGAATGCACCTTAAGCAGATATTCAAACCAAAGTGACACTTGCGACGAAATACTCTCTTTTACCTCAGCTGAGCAAGAAATCACTGTCCAAGGACTCAGAGAGAGAAAGTTACTATATGAGGCTATTATTTCAGAATTTGAACCCTCCTCGATTTGTCTGTCAACCACTGCTGAAAGCTTTAGTGAAAAATGTACTTTTGGCAGGCTGAGATCTATGTATTAGGTTCCTCACCGCTTACAATGAATTTGCATTTGGATTTGAAGATCTTCTGTAGCAGGACCACTACAGTAACCTCAAATAATTTCACTCATTGTACGGGCAGTGTTTTTTTGATAGAGTTGGCACAATCAACAGGTCAACCTTTTATTTTGCTGAGAATTGATCTTGTATGATCAAATACATAATGATAATAACTGTAAAAAAAACATGTATGGGAGTAAGTATGGTTTCATGAAATGAACAGACAACTCTCTGTAAAAGGGAAATGTCTCTCTGCCATGGAGGGGCTTTAAGTGGATTTACTGCAAGGACACAGGTTACCGAGCATCAGCACTGATGGAAATACACTTAAAGAAATGCCTTGACCCTGCATAAATGTGAAGGGCAGAGCGGGAAAAGTATTTCTTCATTGTTTCTGGAATAATATAATAATATTGATAACTAAAATAAGTCTAAAATGACTTGACCAATGTGAAATATCATAACACTGGTATCTCTGAGGTTTCTGCATTTTATTTCTCTGTTAAAGGGGTTTTGTTTGCAGGGCATAGAGTGTTGCACCTTCTAAAGCCCTTTGGAGCAAATTGTGATTTGTGAATATGAACTATACAAATACAATTTTATTGATTGGCATATGTCGTTGACTTGTGAATTTATATTGTTAGTGCTACCTGTGGTTTCCCTGCTTGTGTCTGCAGCTGTGAAGGTCATTGCAGCACAGATGGCTAAATACTTAAGCAATGACAGCATCTCTAATTCACGCTTCAGCACACATTTATGTTTTGCACAAGATGCCCAAAGAGAACCATATACAGTTCACAGGGTAAGATTTATTGAAACCAACTGTTTCCCTTCGTGTTCCCTTCAATTATCCACAAATCATTTCAGCACAGATGAATGAAACTTTATTTAGTGGGAGATTGTGTTTTGCCATCTCCCCTTCTGCTCTGATGGCTATTTATATAACAGAGTGTTACATGGCTTGTACCCACTTGGCCAAGATAGAAGGCTTTCCTTTGTTTTGTCTACATTTGTTACCAAGGTAACCATATCTGAGCAGGTACCAACAGACAAAAGAATCTGTATTCATACACTCTATACGGAATATAATATATAAAAGCTTGTCGCTGGCCATTCAGTGCCAATGGAATGTCAAAAATGTGTTGGTTTCTTAAGCTACCATCTCAATAGATCTCTTTTACTTCTTCTCTATACACAGTGACTGCACATTTTTACTTGACCCATCCAAGGGCAGTCGATTTTTGGAGATCACAAGACAATTGCGTTTCCCGCAGGCAGCTGTGTGCTAATTAAATTAATGGCGATAAGACGGTACCTTCAGGAACTCCTGACTTAGGGGAGAGGAGAGGGAGATGTCAGTTACATTCTTTCAGTCTGATAAACTGAGATGTAGGGATGAAACAAACCTGATGACCTCCCTTGGCATTTATTATTTAGAGGAATTGTCACTGCCATCTGAAGTGATGTACCAACATGCTGAATACTAGTAGTGGACTTTGGATGGAGTCTGTCTTCATCATATAATTGAATATATTGGTTATGATAATACAACTCAGATAAATGTTAAGATCTGGGAAAACAGCTTGATTGCCTCAGCACATTTTAGCTGAGTGGGATGTGAGTGGTTGGATGTTGCAGTTTGTAAACAAGTCATCCCTTTAGCCAGCTTATCTAAACCACTTTATTTGGATTGGATTTAACAAAAGATAAGTGTCGCAAACTGCACTGAAAAGCTGAGTGTGCACAGGTACAGCAAGTACAACTGGTCAACCAAGATGTGATGCTGTAAAAACAACCAAAAGGTTGCAACCAACAATCCTGTGTGTTCAGCAAACACAAGCTGCATAGCCTTTTAAGTTCATGTATTGAATTTAAAGTTGTGCTTTGAGGTAAATGCTAATTTGCTAAAGCCTTCACAGTGACAATGTATAATCCTATAATTTTTTACCGTGACTGCCTTCCTAAGCATATTGGCATGATTTCACTTGATAATTAGCACACAGAGAAAAGCTAAGACTAATGGGATGTCATTACTTTTTGTATTGAAAAGTTAATTTGTCTATTGTATATCGTCATGAGGGGGTGAGGATCTAGATCAATGGGGTGGATACAACGTTTTCACCATTTTCCCACTGGCAGAGTGGGGTGTAACTGGAAGCTGATTTATTGCAGCTCATTAGGGCTCAGGCTGAGTACTTTCTCATCTCTAGTGGGAATTACGGTCAATATTACAAAAGTATACTTTTGATTGCATTTTTTTTACTTTCATAGTGAAAACCTCAGTGGAAAAGTAGGTGTTTAGTTCAATATATCCAAATAGTGTTTTTTCTTAATTTTGTGCTATTTTCTCCCCCATTGCCGTGAAGTGGTCCGTAGAGCAGGCGTCATCCTGAAATGCTGATCAGCAGCAGATCCCTTGGGATGCCAGTTAAGGGACTCAGAGAGAGAGAGAGAAAACACTCAGCACTTTGTGCTGCTAAGTCAGGTTTACGCTTTGCATGCTCTAAATCTAGATGTTCTTTTTTGCTTTGCTAATGAGCAAAAAGTGGGACACTGGAGCTGCTTTCCATATGAATTATTTCATTATAGTTGGCAAGGGAAATATGTTGTATATTTCACACTCAATCATAATGTAAATTCCAACATTTATGCCATTAAATTGACAGATATCAAGTATGGCTTTCTTGCTGCCTGCTTCAGGAGGAAGTTATTACCATCCCAACCAAATCATGCTTATTGAAAACTAGGCTAAAGGCTGTAAGTAATGCCAGCACTCTGAGATCAAATGTACATAAATAATGTTAGAGCTCAAGGTTTATATTTCTGTATCAGTCCTTCCACTCGATCCATCCAAACACAACATGAAGGACCTCTGACCCAATGTTTACAAATTAAAGGTGGGCGACACGGGATTTGGGGATGGTGGGGGTGGACTAAGAAGGAGATTTTGGGTAACACAAAAATAAAATTGGAGTGTTACCCATTGATATGAGTGTTAATCAGAGTTATGAATTAACTACTACTACTACTACTACACACAGTAATTGCTAATAATTGGCTATATATTGTACTATGTAGTAGTCCTATGCATAGATATCTGTTTATCGTTAAGGTAAACACCAGTAACATTGTCATTACACAACACTTAATGACTAAAACTATTGATATGTCACCTAGAAGAAAGCAACAGATTCTTTTTGACTAATAATCTGTCAACTCACTCCCATTGGTGATGCTATTTTTATCCTTGTCCATTTGTTTATTAGTTTGTTTGTGAACAGAATTACGCTAAAATTACAGAAAAGATTTCTGATAAACTTGGTGAAAGGATGGAGAAAGGGCCAAGAAAGAACTAGTTACATTTGGACACTGATTGGGACAAACTTCAGGCATGTTTAGGGGACTGATACTTCTGAGTATGTGCAATGTGAGTTCCATTCTTGCTCTTTTTTAATCTCTCACATTCATCTCCCACCCTGTCTTTCTTTTGGCTTGTTATACCAACCTTCTAAAATTAGAGGCAATTCTCTCAGCTGGATTAGGTCACTTCTGTTCTCTTGTTACCAGTAATTATGAGGCAATGTTGCTGTTTGTAGACCTAAATATCCACATTGACAAAAGGAGTGACCGACTCACACCTGGGTTCCTTGATCTCCTTTTTGAGTCCTGCATATAATCAGTAGTTTTTTCTTTTTTCTGGAGGAATCAGAAATGAAGATGAATGTGCACTTCTTTTAACATCTAAATCAGCCTAGTCAAGAAATTGTTTTTATTGTAAAGCCTATGGACGGAACAGAACCCACCACTGCATTGACTGAACTGAATAGCTGACAAACTCAGTCCTAAGGGAAAGAAATAACAATTTATTTGGGTTTGCTTTTTCATTTCTGGACTGAATTTGTCTACAAGCTAGATTGAGCTTTGTGGGTGCAGAACTCTGTCTCATTCATACTTTTGGTCATACCCTGATACCTCCTCATTACATTTGACTTCCTGCCTATAAATCTCTATATTAAGGACATGCATGTGTCTGACCATCTTGCTGTCCTTTTCAATGACCCTCTGGGGCCTTTGCTCCCTAATCTGAATGGCCCTCGACACATGCACCCAATCACTCCACAGACCATTGCGAATGTTTTGGATATCTCTCAGTCTACTAGGCAGCTTGACTCATTCAAATCTCTCATGTTCTCCAGAGCAGATGGTCTCTCAATTCATGAAATGATGTGCCTGCACCCTGGACAAAGTGGCTTTCTTTAAAACTACCGGAGGCTGTCCTTCATTAATTAGAACCACTACATTGGGTAGAAGGTTGGTTCTGAACAGATATGGAAAGCTTTCATGGTAAAATCTAAGGACACTGAAGAGGCTTTTAAAATATTTTATAGACACTGTAAAGTAAGAAAGAAAGAAATACCTCCCAGAACTTAAATCACTGCAAATTCACACAACCTTTATTTATGAATAAAAACATTTATTCATAGCTGTCCTGACTCCCCTGAAGTGTATTCCATTTAGGGATGTGAGCTATTTCTTTCCTTCTTTGTTCAAAAGTTGAATATCTCAATTTATATGACTCTACGATGAGGTATTTCAGGTTTTTAGCTGATTTAAACTTATAACTCAGTCACACATATTGAGGTCGATTAATGAAATCTTCTACTCCTAAATGTTTAACCAGACAGCCAATACTTTTCTGATATTTTTGCTTCACCTATTTGACAAGTCATTATATTCAGGGGTTGTTTCTCCTGTTTCAAATCAGCCTCTGATAACCCCTCGGCTGTATCTCCTCCGATTTAGACTTGAATGTTCTGTAAACACAAAAAATACACGTTATCTGTCAAATCAGCAACATTCCTTAGATTAGATTGTTTCCCTCATTCAGAGATGCACAAACTCTCATTCCTGACTTTGCCACGAGCTAAATAAATTATTTGCTGGACTGCCCCTGATATCAACTGTGCCCAGCTCTTACAAAGCCCAGCAGCTGTGGTTCTAACAAGAACCAGGAAACAGGAAAACATTACTCCTCTTCTCATTAGTTTCCTCAGGAATACATTTGAAAATTCTGCAGCTTTAGACTGGTAGAAAAAACTTTGAAGGCACCTTTTGGCCTTGACCCATCATACATTTTTCACCTTTAACTCCTTGGTAGGTGCATGAAGTTTAGTTCATCTGCATTTGTTCATGTTGTATACGTTCACATACACTGGTAATTTAATAGGTTTTGAGTAAAGAGTCTGACATATATCTTTAAATCTGTGACTATATTCTCTTGTGCAGTGCCTGTTCTAAACCTGACTATTTGGGATGAGCTGTTGTCTTGGCCTGTGTTAAAGCTCTGGTACTACTTCAGGATTATTCCTAGTCATTAGTGACTCCACCTCAAACAGTTTTATATTATAAGGTCACTTTTTATTGTTTGTGTGCTGGACGTTCTTTGCAGAGCTTTTTATCAACAGTCTATGGTGCAGAGTGAGGTTAGAAAACTTTGTGTTCAGCCTGTCTGGTTTATCTGCAATGACGACTTGTTGTGCTTATACTTTGAAAATAACTATGAATGACGTTGCCATGATGGAACACCACAAAACTTAGACTTTGAAGGTGAGCGAGCAGTCTGCTTTCAACTCTCGATATCCTTGTTCAATTTTCATTGCACAAGTTGGATAAAGAAACAATTTGACTCTGAGTTGCATTGTACGTTTTCATTCAATGTGACAACAGCACAGGCAGATGTTAAACAGATCACACCTATTAATATTAATTTACATTTGTACACAATAGACAGTGAAGGTAGGAAACATCCCCTCAAAAAAGTGGCATTTCACAATATACAACGTGAACAACTGCCGATTATCACACTCCATGCAGGGACCCTCCTGACACCTCTGCTCAGGAGGTCAAATCTGCCAATGAATTGTTGCCGTCAACCTCAGTCTTTCATTTGAATAAACTTATATAACAAGTATTTTTCTCTGTTTAATTCTCTTTACCTATTCATTTATTTCTGTGTATCCGCTGTTCTTATTTCTCAAATGTTGCATCACTATTTTATCACATATTCAACATTTCTCTTTCTCTCTACCTCTCTCTCTGTCCTTTGGATGTGCATCTGTTTGTCTCTGCTCATCCCTGACTTTTAATTCCTCGCTCTCCAGTCAGAGCTCAGCACATCTCAGCAGGATGCAGGATAATGAAGAATGTTTCATGGGAAATGTTCTGTCGCATCATCGCTGAGGCTGTTGAGCGGTTTGCTTCAGATAAACCCTTAGTGGTACAATGCAGAATAGAAATAATGATGAAACCAATTAATTACACAGATTAACATCTATTCTAACAAGGACACAGAGACAATGAGTGGGAGAGGTCAAGCTGTTCTCTTTTTAAAATCACACTATACATGAATCACATCACTCAAATATTAAGTTGCTAAGTTCTGCTCTGTTATGCACCTGTAGTTCTTGATGTTCACCCACAGGGAACATGTAGAAACGATACACCAGCTAAGGACAAACAAACCCCTCATGATTCTACTGTGTGTGTGTGTGTGTATGAGATCTAATTTTATAATAGCAGCCTAATTAAGTGGATTGTGATTTACGCACTGTAGTAAACCAAGGTCAGGCACGACTCTAGCGGCTTCCAACACTGAATGTCCCGAGTGGCCACATGAACATACATGGAGGAGTCTGATCCTCACCATGTAAGTATTGTATTCTAACTGTGATTTGAGATATATATATATAACAGCCTATGACATTTTAAAGTAAGTAAGTAAGTACTATCAGGAAAACCTGATTTTCCTTCATCTGCACTTTTAAGACTAAATGTTAAATAGTCATGAATGGAATTTTATTTTATTGTAACTATAGCGCAATGCCTGCTTTAAACATGCCTGTTTGGACTGGATGGATGCAAGGATCAGACTATGTTGGCCAGTAACCTAGGTTACTGGCCAACATTGTCTGATTCAGTCTCACAGCTGTCGTCATTGCATGTTCTGAGTTAGGAATTCTCTTCATAAAAAGTAAGTGATCAGGATTTATATGTCAATCTTTCCATTATCTATACAACCATCACATTCACACCTACAGTCAATATAGAGTCTCTAATTAACCAAAGCCCATCTTGCCTGTGCTTGGACTGTGAAAGGAAATACCTGGACATGCAAACACGGGGAAAACACTCACCACGGAAAGGTCCAGGCCAAACAAGTGTGAGTGTGAGGCCCTTACATGTCTTACCATATCATTTTACGTGTTTGATTTACAAGCTTTAAAAGCTGTAGCTCAGTTATCAGGTGAGCAATGGGGCTCAGCGCTGCTATGATACACTGGTATTATTACTTCTGTGTTCAAATAACCTGCAGCTCAATCAAAGAGGATATAAAGCAACAAAACCCTGTTAGGCTGTTTGGTTCACAGGGAGTTCTATCTGCAGCCAATCAATTGGTTTATTTATGACATGGGGGACTCAATCAATGTGGCTTTACTTCACTGCATATTGGCATGGCCAGAGTTGATTTGTCTGGTGTCTACACAGGGAACAAAGCCTGCAGGCGAAAAAGCCAGGGCTAAAAAGAGGCTTGAGACCATGTTCAGATCCCATGGAGAGATCTGTATGAATTTATCCATTTTTAGAGCTCTGGTAAACAAACCTCCCAAATCCAGGAGGAAGATTTCTTTCATTGAAGTCATAACATGATCAATCTGGCATGAGATGAAAATAGAGACCCCAGAGGAGCCTCACCAATCAGAGAAAAGACAAACAAAAGGCTCTTTTGGCTTTTTCGGTGTTTAGTCTGGATGTTGTAGTTGATAGCATTGCACAGAAGTATTCAATAACAGCATCGACATGCAAAAGGAATTTGCAAACAGATCAGATTATATATTGGGATTTAAATTACTCTTACATCGTTTAAAGAGAGATTTTTAGGTTTTAAAGGATTAAGGGTGAAATTGATGGTGATTTTTTTAAATTGGCAAAAAAGAAGACACCTCCACCTGGACAGCTGGACTCTGTTGATACACATCCTGTGCTCTAGTCTATAGTGAGCATTTATGGCATCAGGATGGTGTCTGTGAGACTCAGTCAAAACAACCTGCACAGTGTGCTTAGCACTAAAACAATGTGGCTCATTGATATGTTTTAAATCATTTTTGGACAACATGGAGCTCTATGGCACAGAGGACTATGATGAACACCATTGACTTTGGTCAGAAGCACAACTCTTTAAATCAAATTATTGTTGGTTTAGGTGTTTTTGATGAATTTGTTCAAAGTAGCTTTAATTGGGTATTTGGACAGAAAGTGTGATAAAAAAAACGCGGCTGCATTGGTGTGGGTACAAGAAGTCTAGATTCAGCAATAAGTCATATAATAATATGTTTTGCTGCAAAAGTTGAGACAAGTTGTTTTCATTGGAGCAAAACAACGAATCCATTCAAATGAATGAGTCGTCGTCTCCATTGCTGTTTTCTCTATAAACATCTCCTTTCCTTCAGAGGGATAATTTGACACTTTGGTGAATGAGGTTATTCACCTTCTTGAGGTAGATGAGAAGACTGACATCACTCTCACGTCTGTAAATTTGATGCTACCATCAACAGCTGGCTCGCTTAGTTTTCTGGCGAACACCGTCAAAGGGTAAGAAAAGCCACAAACCAGTAAATGCAACATGTCGTTTTTACACTTCAGTTTTTATACAGTTAAAACAAAGGAGATACAAGATGTTGATTACTTAGGCTGGGCGCCACAGTGGTACAGTGGTTAACAATGTCACCTCACATGCAAGAAAGATCAATGTTTGAATCCCAGTTCTTTGTGGGTTTTTCTCCGGGAACTCCGTCTTCCCCCAACAGTCCAAAGACATGCAGAGTGGTGTTAGGTTAATTGAATACATTAAATTGAACATAGGTGTGAATATAAGAGTGAATGGTAGCTTGTCTCTGTATGTCGGCCTTGTGATATGCTGGCCACCGTTGAAGAGTGTACTCTGCTATAAGCTGTATAATGGATGAATAGGTTACGACATGCTGCCAGATGTAGTCTAATACCTTTGTACACGGCTAAAGTGTAATCTCCTCGTTCCAGTCTTTGTGATAAGCTAAGCTAACCATTCCCTGACTGCAGACTTGTATGTAAAGATGGACACATGCCTAAAAGTGAAGCCAAATGATCTTGATTGCCCCCTGGTGGCTGGTTACAAGTTTTTTTTTAAATAAACTTAGCAACTGTGTTAATATAAAATGTCACCATTAATAATATCATTTATTTGTGTGTAACTAATTGAAGGATTTGTTTTAATTGTTCGAATAATCTTATTTTTTCAGTGGGTCATAAACCCTGCCACCTCCATGTTAGTTGATAGCACCTGGAACAAAATAAAAAGACAAAGTAGATGTCAAATTAATGTGTTAATGTGGTAATAAAGTGTTCTTTTTATGTTACATTTGGTTAATCAAATTAGTTTAACTATTTATAGTTAAAAGCTGGTCAAAATGTCATGAATGAAAACTAAGTCTGACTTGTGATCGTGTGATTGGTTGAACATGTATATCAGTGGGACCTCAATACTGTAGCTCCACACGATGATCAGTAGTGCGCAGACTCTGCAAATAACATCAAAAGCACAAAGTGGCGGCACCCATGTCTGGGATATTTCAGCTTCACTTTTGTAAAAGTAGAGATGGAGATGCATTGTTCATCTTTACATTGAGTCCATGCTACCTTTTATTCACAGTAAATATACAAGAGCTGAATCCAGCCTCCTTTTTCTAACTCTTTGCAATAAAAGCAAGTGAGTGTATTTCCCTAAATATTTTCTTTACAACAATTACAAGATGTACGAACCCGCAACACCCTTTAGAATTTTTCATGTACAGAATCACACTGGACGATTTTCTTTTCACTTACTGTTGACTGACATATAAGCTAATTACAACATTGTCTTTTCTATTCTATGAAAATCTAACCACTGACGCTTCAGTAATGTCGTCCTCATCTCTCTTTTGAATCGACTTCATTATTCCCCTGCAGTCACTGTGTACACATCTCCTCTCTATCACTAATAAAAATAACAGTTTCAAAAACACTCTCACATGCAGGCCTTCACAAGCACAGCATGAGTCGGAAAGAAGGTAAACATACAAGAGTATCTTCTCTTGTGATATAAGACGCTGATCTCTCTCCTCGTGCCACAGGAGGTCCTGGGAGTCAGAATTAAATACAGATATATTTTTGTACAATGTCTCAAACAGCAGCACCAAGCCTCTCATTCAGTTCCATGCTGGTGTTGTGTCCACGCATATTGAACCACAGATAGAAAAAAGAAACACTCTATCTTCATCCTCCCTTCACAGCAGTGTTGATAAGGCGCTCAGGGTCTACTACTGTTTGTGTCATCTCCTCCTCCTCTTCCTCGGGCAGCACAGCTTTCAGATCGTACCTATCAGGGAGACACAGGACAGAGCAGGGCTATTAATACAGTTGTTGTAAATCCTCCAAATGCACACATGCGTACACACTCAGCACTGTTTGCAGAGCATGTTCTCACTGGAAAAAGCACACGGGTAAAAATAGCAAAGCGGTTATTAGTTCCTGTGTGCACATAGAGAGGTTGGCACAGCTTTTTTTTGATTGGCTTTTACACACACACACACACACACACACACACACACACACACACACACACACACGCACACACACACACACAAGGAATTCAAACTCAAAGCGATGGTTGTATTGTGATTTAGAGGGCACAGTTAACAGGATTGCCTGGCAGGATAAGATTAACTGTGAACTGTCTTTGGTTTCACCGTCATTGTCCCCAGGGAATGTTTACACCAAAATATTGTTTATCCTCATACATTATGTATAATCACTTTAGATGAACCAGAGCTGCATATACACAGATCTATATATACACAGAGCTGTATATGCAGACCTTGTATTAATCTCAGAGGTGCCAACATGAGTTTAAAAAGAAAGTTTGCTGTTGCCATATCCTACAACATTAAAACTCATTGAAACTCAAAGTGCTGAGACAGCTATTCAAAGTGTAAATGGACAAAGCAATAAGTTGGCTTGATGCTTCTTGGCATCAAGATGGCGGCACGCATAGATGTAGCGGCTTTGCTCTCCCTGGAGTGGATTTTTGTTTACTATGTAACTACTACGTTTGTTAAGCAGTCAACTCAACTGCATGTGGTACTCTCTGTACCATAGGGAGACGTCATTTCACCTTTTGAGCTTTGAAAACATATTAAACAGCTTATTGTAACTTTCCAAAAACAACCTTTTTCATTCTTTACACAACTACTTCACTACAGACTATTTCGTCTATACAGCTACATATATATGCTTGTATATGTGATGTATTTGAATCTGTTCCAATTTATATATGAGTGTGTGAAATGTGGTGCTGCTTGATTGATTTTAAGGAGAGTGTTGGGCTTTGGCAAAACTCTACTTGGTTATCAGATGTCCAAACAGCATCTGAAACCCTCTGAACTTTGCTTTGAAACCAGTTTTTTCATGTATACAGTCAGTGCTGGGGAAGCTACAATGGTTAGTTTGTGAAGCTGTAACGCTGCAAGCTCACAACGAGATCCACTAGAGGCTACTCAATATCTTGTACTGAATTACAAGATTCCTGTCTTTGTGATGGAGCTTACAGACTAATTTTTCCTTGAAGAGTAAATTAAATCGCTTCAATGATCAATTAGTATTTGGCAGTGCTACTTTACTACTTACAGGATACAATAGCAACATGTTGAAAATATTTCCCATTACATCCATTTGAACCATTATGACCTCAGCATATGTGATGAACGTTTAATGACAGATTTAGATTTCTTCTCACAGCTCACATTTATAAACCTCTATGTGCATATAACAACCACCAATGGAAGTAGGGCACATGCAAATTCATTCATTCAGTAACTTCAACTGCTTCTCAAGATTTCTCCCCACTACACAAACAATGCATGAAATATTCACTAGATTTAACAAACACACACACACACACACACACACACACACACACACACACACACACACGGGTGTAACTTGTCTAAAATAAGAAAATCCAGTGTATTCAATGCATGGCATCAGAACACGTCAGCCTTTATAAATCTCAGCATAGTCAACAGTAAATCACAGTACATTCTGTATAATGAAATGTTGAAATAAAAAAAAGGTACAAAGTACTATTAGATAGCACATGGCATTGTAATGAGTATTGCCATGGAAATATTTAGAACCATCTAATTTCTGCTTCTACTTCCTTTAGCACACACACATTCATTCCGCATTTCTATGAGAGAGAGAGAGAGAGAGGAAGGGGGAAGAGAGGAGATAGAAACCAGTTGTGCAACCGTTACATATTCATAAACCTAACTTTTTGATAACTGTGTATCAATGCAATAACACAAACTTCAGACATATGAATTGATTTGATGATTGCTGCTGATGAAGTAATTCATTATTTAAAGAGGAGTATTACTTAAAATATCTACAGAAAAGCAGGAGGACGTAATATGCAATCTGGGCAATGAAGAAAAACTAAATGATCACAGGGAAGAGGTGATCACCATAATCTAATCTAACTATATCAGTTCACTGATAGGAAATGGCATTGCTTCACATTAGACTCATTGTGGTTGAAAAACTGGATGTGTGCTTCTCAGAGACAAGATATGACGAAGACAAAAAGTTATAATAGTTTTATTATAGTCATTATAGTTATTGCTGTTCAGTATATTTAGCTCCATCTAATTTCCAGTGTGGTTCACGACTTCAGGACTTATTATTCAGCTTTCAGCACACATGGCTGCATTCTATGACATATACAGTACATTCCATTAGCAATATAGCAATATATATATATAGCATAGCAATATATCACAACATTACTACTTGTTGTATCAGTTTTAGTTTGCTGATCTTAGCATGAACACCAAAGAGGGCAAACAACTCCTCTGGCTCTGTCCAAAGAATACAATATCCATCTCCCAGACTCTCTAAAGCTCACTGATAAGGATGTTGTGTCTTGTTTGTTTAATCTGTACAAAAACTAAAATGTGAAAACAACATTTTTTTGCTTTCATTTGGGAATAATGTTCCAGGATTTAGCGGCACGTTGGTGCAGTGGTTAGCACACTGGCCTCTCCCCTTTCCTAGTCCAATTTATTTCCAAGTTTCCAATTGGACTTCGTGATAAATGATTCAAATTTTTGGAGCAATCGTCTCTATGTTTGGATATTTTTAGCTCTACGTGTGCCAAAATCAACTTTCCGCTGTTTGCGGAGCAGTGGATGACTGAGTGTTGAGACGTGATGTCCGCTATATCAGGAAAAAAAACAGCCTATGACGCAGACCTGCAGGGAGAATTGTTTGGTGCGTCTATTCAAATATAGACAGTGATCACCCACAATCAGGTTAAACACATCATGCCTAATTCATTCCTTCAAACTGCATCCAAAGTCACCTTTGACTCATAAGATGAATATAAATGTGATTAAATTGTTTGTTCAGTAAAAACCCACTATCCAGTTCAGCTATAAGTGCAAGGTCAGTAGCAACACAACATACCGGACATGTTTTTTTGCAGCAGCTCTAGTAATGAATCACTTGATCTGAGCCTGCTTTGCTAAAAATACCTACAGAGGTGACTCATCTGTACTGTGTTGTTACACTCTATCTACTGTGACAGTTTAATTTTCCTGCATAGAGTCAATAAAGAGTATTGTGTGTCAAATTAAAGTTACAGTGAGTCAATTCACCACAGTCCACTTCCAGTTTTAAACTTTATGCTGCTCAGTCTGGCATCTTTAAGAGTTTTCTGCCACTCTACCTTCCAAGTACTTCCCTTCAAACCAGGTACATCCCACTCTGTTAGATTAGAGGAAGGTCCAGGGGTTCCTCTCTACACAGTGTCAATGGTAGTAAGCTTGTTTTAGTTATTTTAGCTGGTTTTACATTGAAAAGGCCATGCGGGAAAATATGAGACTGTGACAGTCAGAATGCAGGCTGCACATAAACACCCATATTGGTCTTGCTTGCCACACACACACACACAAAGACGGAACAATTAATGAAGCTTAGAAATATTCTTCTGATTTTTGAATGTCAGTGGGAAGAAAATGAAACCTGAATGACTCCACTCCCCCAGTCCTCAGACCAACTGTTCACCTGACACCTGTTGACTTGGGCCTGCTATGGACTTGGGCTGCGCGTCCCACCACTGATGTCTCTCCTTCATTAACCCCCCTTCTCATTTCTGCTACTGTACCCTTGCTTTCGTTGGTGGCAGCCAAACTACCCTGTGGCCCACTTGGCAGCAGCAGCCAGAGGGCAGAGAAGTGCACACTTGGCACTCTTGGCCAAGGCCTCATTATCAGAAGCTCATCAGAGACCAGGGTGGATCTCAATCTGCTGAGGTAGTAAAGCTTCATTGACTGAGAGTGGTTTCCACTGAAATTTCCCGTTACTCCATAGATGTAAATTATTCAGCAGGACAAAAAAACATCACTTCAGCATTTTGCCTACATCCTGCATCTAAAAAGAATTGCATTATAATATTACAAATATTTGAAGTAGAGTTTGATTACAAGGGATTTCATAATTTTGACTGCAAAGAGAAGCATATTAGGAGCAGAGGGGTGTAAATCCCTAGGGCATAACACACAGAAAGATTTACAGAATAATTATTGTGGTTATTAGAGTTGTTATTATTATGTATTTCACACAGCCTGGCCCAAGTTCAACCTGGATGGTAGCCAATTTAAATTTGGAATAGACTTCTCTACTTCAAAGACGCCAGCAGAAGTGCGTAAGTATGAAATTGTATCTTTGCACTTTTGAGCCTCTGTGGGAAAATATGTGTAAAAAGCACATTTTGGATTCCAGTTTTTGCACTGTGAGGGTGTGTGAGTGTGTGGCGCTGGCTCCCTGGCGGTGATGGTTTCTGCCTTTCCTCTGGCAGGACACATGCAGACCTGGCTTATCCTGCCAGGCTTAACACACACACCGGCTGGTTCTTATCTCAGCCTTGCAGCTCCACAGGCCTCATCGACACATGCAGCGACACCAAAACACACAAACCACTAATAATATGTTTCAGTACTGTGTGTGTGCACACATGTGTCTCTATTTACATATGAACATTAGCGCAGATAGGACAGTTTCATCAGCTTTTCATCTATTTCCATAAATATTCACATTTTACGCAACATAAATTTATATAATTTACACTGGGTAGATGGTGAAAGCTTCCATATGCAGCAAATGTGTTTAATTTAGTTTAACTTTTGAATTAGAAACCTAAGAACTGTAAGACGTATGACGCCAGGCATATGCTGATATTTATCTTAATTAAAATCTAATTTGTTTCAGAATGTCATTTTAAAATAATATGGCTGCAGCCGGATAAACTGCTGTTCCACAGACAGTAGGAAATCCAGAGGTTCACATGGAGTCATGTCAAAGTCAAATTATAACCTTTTCTCTATATGATTTATGGTGGGTAATTATTCAACAGCATCCAAATAAGTTTTAGTAATGAGCTTCCTATTTAGTATTGTCTTTGCTCCAGCATTTCGCATTTCCATTCACATAGACGAGGGATTCATAGGAAGTGATACAGCATGTTCAATATTTCACTGTTACATGATTTTTACTCAATGATATCACTTCAGTTTAAATTACTGCTGTTGCTAACCAGACTTTTTCAGTTCACATTATTTGCCTTTATGTGTGGTAACATGGGGAGGCTTTTTATGTGAACTCACCACTGAAGATGGCGCTGACAGTGATTGTTCCTGAAAAATAAATTCTTCCAGACAACAGTCATTATTAGCAAAGTACCAAACTGATTTTCTTTCCTGCACCCTGCTGTTGTGTGGTAAACAATACAAGACATGTGCAGCAGTAAATCAGATTGTGGTTGCTTATGGCATTGTGGAAGAATGCCAATTACTGACAGACTTCATTAAAGCAGTGTGAGTTTGTTTGGCTGCACTAAACACAGATACACCAGTTGCTCCTCTGTGGTACGTCTGATGAAGTAGCTGCTTGTGTTTTTGCAATAGTATTTTACTGTACTTGCTTTGACTATAGGGGAAATGTTGCCATATCAACCAGGACTGTAATATTAAGGATTACTGCTTTAACAAGTGCTTAACAAGCAGGATGTGTTATTTTTCTTTGCTGCAATAAATGCTGTTGTTAACTGGCACGTGAGAATCCTATATATATACTGTATATTGAAATCGATTATTTGCATGTACCTACATCAGCCCAAATCTTTAAAATGAAATCAGTTTGATGAATAAAGTTATTTTCATGTTATGAAACATACATGATGTAGTTTATTTGCCTGACATGACATAATTACCTACACATTTATTAGTCTTTATGAAATATTTAAAAAATATTAAGAAATAAAATCAAGCTCAAATAATTGCATTCATGTCTGTTACAGAGTAACTGGAAGTTCTCTCTTCTGTGATGTTTGGGAAATGTCATATGGAGGTTATGTCTTTGTGCAGCATGCTTCTCATGAGACTCCAAGTCACTAACCAAAGAGTGATTAGAATACATTCACCTCTCTCCTCCATGAACCTGAACTTGTCTTATAAAAGCAGACAAGATCACAAGAGCTTCTCCATGTGTCTACATCCCCTGGGTGTTTGCTACAGTAGAGCTGAGGTTTTGTTCTATGATAGAACAAAGGGAGGCAAGGAAAGGCCTCTAGCAAATATTCCTTCAAAAGTAGGAGAGAAAGACAATTGTAATGATTCTTGGATCACAGGAAAATGGGACAGAGCTGCAGGTTTTTTCACCCCAGGCAGGTATCAAAGAGGAAATCTTGACAAGGACTTTGATCCCATCTCATATTTAAATATCTCTTCATCAAACTGACAAATCAGTGGAAGACCTCAGAACACATGCTGCAGGTTTATTCAGGTACATTGTGCTTTTAATGTACAGTGTGTCGCGGAGCAGACCTGCTAGTCAAAGCAAGTTCAATGAGCTGAGCTCAGCTTTTGATCAGGCTCCCAGAAGAACTGTTCCTGAACTTTGTCATGCTTGTGTTGGCTTATTCAAACGTAGAACTGAGCACTGTAATCATCTTAATTTGTCCTTCTTTTGTCTCTTTCAAATAAATTATATCTTCAATTTACATGAGGCTATGCTGATTGTAATTTCAGAAGAGTAAGAAACTGAAACAAAAGTTCTTCTATTGATTGCTTGTGTATAGTTTTACTCTTGATATAATCCAATGTTTACATACGAAATGCTATGAATAGTCTAGAGAAGAGACAGAGAGTCAGCAATATTACCAAAAGATCCTAATATTCACTGCATCATGTAAATGTTCCAACCCAGGAGTTCTCAGAACTACTAAGTACAGATAATTGTAAACACTAGACAGATAGATATATAGATAGAAAGATAGGTTTACCTATAAAACAAAAGTGATTACACCTGTGATTTCCATTAAGATTAATTGAGTGAACACTATTATAACACAACCTGTGAACACCATTGCTATCTCAGTTTTGGCTTTCTAATGCAACAGGGCCACATGATAACGACTCACCTGAACAAGTAAGAAAAACAATATGGTAGAAGTACAAGTAATACAAGAGCATAAGTAGGCTACTGAACTTAAAGTGAAACACAATTGCAGCAGGTTAGTTGGTATAGCAGGAGCCATTCTACCAAGAACACCAGAGAGTGTAGCGACCACATTCAGAAAATGTCACCATGAACAGTTTGCTGTTTACGCAACACACATACAGTAACATTGAGAAACAGACAGGTAGGAGCTTCAGTCTTGGAGTTTGGAGTTTCACTGTGAATGACATTGCATGTAGCTGACTTCTATAGATGGCATCCACGAAAAAAAAAGGATTAGTGATGAATCCGCAGAAACAATGGCACTCAGTAGAGCACATACATCCACAAACTGCACCCTTAAATTCTATCAAGCTGCACCAAATCCCACACACTCATGGTAAATGGGGTGAGTGATTGAATGCTTAGTGTCCAGATTGAGATTTATTATGTTGTAAGGTAGTCTTCTTAAAATAAAACAGAAATGATGGCTAACCATCTGAAAAACACATTTTGTAAATACTATTATTAACAATTATTAACATGACGTCACAACACTTGCCTGTTATTATGTTGAAGCTCAGCATAACAAGTTGTTCCACTGAAAACCTTTCATGTGCACCGCCTTATTAAAGTTCCCCCCTCTCCTCCCTCACACCTCAGCCGTGTCCTCCTGCACCCCCACACCTCTTCTCACTGCTCCTTCAGGCAGTAGACCAGTAAATGTACATTCCTGCATAACCTGCGATTCGTCTCTGTTCCTCTATTATTTCTGAGCCAAACTAAAACCTGATCAAAGCAGACCAACAGTGGAACACACAGGAGAGCTTTTGCTCCTCTGGGTTTGCAAGTGATCGCTGCTTTCTCATCTCCATTTACTGTTCTTTTAGTGTTTTCCCCCACACCTGCTGAACAACTGTTCTTTAGTGTTCTGATTTCACTTTAACAAGATTAGGGATTAGGTTCATTTGCTCCCTTTTATCCTCTCTCCCTCTTTGCTCTCCTATAATCTCTCTTGTGTCTGTTCATTTCATGTCTTTCCCCTTGGCTATTTGTGTCAAGGTGGAGGAACATAGCACGGATATCTTTATATCCACGTGTCGCGTTTCACTTGACCCGAAGCAAGGGCTGGGCGAGACTTGCAAGCACGGCATCACAACTTCACACATCTCGCTCTACTCTCAGACCAACAAAAGTTACATTCCAGGAATCTCATTATTTTCTAACACTGCCAGCTGAGTGGCAACGCCATCCAATATACAATTTCTATTGATCCTAGCCTTTCATTCATGTTTATACATTACTATTTGATTTTGCAGTTCCCTTCCAATTCTTAGGCGGCAGGCCAATGGTTGTTGATTGACACAAGTTTCTCCACATCCACACTGTTAGTTTTGAACGGCATTACTTTTGCAATGTTTTCCTCTGACGCTATCGGTGCTGTTGAATTTTAAAAACTGTAATTGAATCTAGATGAGCAGAAACTGAGACTTCACTTCCTGATTGGATCTTATCAATCGTGTCCTTCCCTGATTCATCAACCCCCTTTACGTAAAGTGAACAAATGGTTTCAGCCTCAACAACCAATGGGGGAATAAAGTACAAGCTTTTTGTGACTGTCATTGCATTCTGCTTTTACACCAAATCTTTTGAGTTTCTCCTCCTGTTTTGACTCTCAAGCTGTTTTTTGTTTGAAATCAAAGTATGATTGAAGTACAAAGGGGTCAGTTTGATAAGGAATAAGTAAAGTTCTGTATTTTTATTATTCTGGTGTGTGTCTGTATTTTCCACTAAATATTATAAATGGGTATGGGTAGTTCAAATTAACACAGGTTCATTGTTCCTAGTAAACAAGTCCAAAATGTTTTCTGTTTAATTGGGTCCATGTGTGCGTGTTCTATTGCTGTTTAATACCCGTGTGATTAAAAAACAAGAGCAAGTCTTTTCACATTTTACGTCATAAAAAATGTTAACTTTTTTCCAACTTTAAATTGCTGGAAAAAATTATTAAAATGCTCATGGCCCTTTTTTGATCACAGCTACTTATACATTGTGAAAGTACTGCTAAGCTGATGCCAGTGTTACTGTTTTCTCTGCACTTGGGTCAGTTTGGGTCAGCTACAATACACTGATGCTCGTATTGGTCCCTTCCTGGCAAATTTCAGGGGCATTACGGTCTTTTTCAGCTTGAAGGACAAAAATAGAAGTACGTGCAATGAAGCAATGTCTTTGATCATCATACCAGGCATTCTATTCTTTGCTTTGCGAGCGCACTGAAGGAGCCAGTGTGCAAGGAGCCAGTGTGCAAGGAGCAGGACTCAGCCTAAAGCACAAGAGAGAAACTATATAAATATATTATTTTTAATAATTAATATATGTCAAGTTTTTCCGAACAGCCTGTTCAGAATTCATAGATGTCATACAAGTCCTCTTTTATATAAGTGGATATAATATAGGACTCAGTTTGCTTCAAAAAAATGCATTTTAAAATAATACAAAAATACTGTCTTCAAAATACTACAACATCATAGTCTTGCTACATCTTAGTTTAATTCCTTCCTTAAAGGTTATCGATCAAGTGCTGTTTGATATGAAGGGTGGAGTTATCTTTTGTTGGATGTGTTTATGTAGCCGTGTTAGAGTTCAATATGAATCATCCCAAAAAATTCTGTTCTACAGGAAAGGAAAGAGAGAGGGTTCTTTGAAACAAAAACACACAAACAAGTGTTCTAGGAAACCAAATGCTATCAGCACTAAATACAGTATAATGAACAGAAATGGCTCCATAGTGCAGAGGATTGAGCTCTGACTCTCGATGAGCTCCAGTGGAGGGCACATAGTCACCGTTTGATTTGGTAATGAAAGGAAGGAAGTAATGCCTCTCATTCCTAAGGGTTTCCTAACCCCGCAACTTAACAAAGCCTGTAATGATTATAACTCCATGTTGATGTAAAGAGAAAAAAAAACTTTCCTACAGACTCCTTGTCCTTGTTATTTATCTCTGCAGGAGTGTTTCCTCTTGCTTTGTTTGTATATTTTACTTTTGGTTTTGCATATTGCTGGATAATTGTTTTGTTGTTGAACAAGAAAATGTGTCCATGCCAGACTTCCATTTCTGAAATATCCAATTCATTATGTCCCCAAATTGTGTGTTTCTCTCTACTGATGACCTTGCTACTGTCTGAAAAGAATATAATATGCTTTTCACTATCAATTGTTGTGCTGTGATGAACAACAATCATTGAAAGTAGGAGCTTCTAAAGTAGGAGCTTCTAAATAGTACCTCAAACCATGACATTCACTGTCAAGCCTCCATACCCCCCATCCCAAATGTCAATCCATCCATTATCGATACTGCTTATCCTTTGAGGGGGGTTTAAAGCCAATCTAAGCTGAAATTGGGCAGGAGGCCGAGTACACCAGATCTCTATTGACATACATCGACAAACACCCATTCATGCTCAAATTCACACTTAAGAAGGCTCCAATCAATCTAACCCCAACCTGCATGTCTTTAGGAAGTTGGAAAGTAGAAAACCCACACAGAAAGACCCCATCCACGCCGGGATTAGAACCAGGGACCTTCTTGATGAGAGACGACAGTGATAAAATCCAAATCGATGCCTCGATATTCTATCTGACGGGTGTTCTTTTTTACTGACTAAATTTGAAAGCAGTGAACTTGACTTTAAATAAAAACTATAAAATAAAAACCAAGATACAAGATGATGATATAAAGTGCTGAATAACAGAAAGGGACAAATGGATTTAATCACTAATGGAAAATTCGAAGCTATGCACAATATCTGCGTTTACTTTAAAGTTCAGGTCAGCTCCACTTGTGTGTTAAATGTTAGAGGTAAGAACTTCAAAGCCAGATACAAATTTCCTTTTGTTCATTAATTAACGCGTTTTGTGATACACCTATATGCAGAGATAAGGCAGTGATATAACATAACAAACCTAGTTAATGAACTGAAGCTAATTTAAAAGCTAAAAGATCAATAAAAGCTGAATCACCTCTGCAGCCTGTCATTGAACGGAGCATCTTTAAAAGAAGGGAATGTGTGGATGAAGACTCAGTGTATGCCGAGGAGACTGCAAACATTATGCCGTGGGATTTTCAAAGGCTTCTTCTCTTTGATGCTATGTTTCAGAACACTACAACAGATAGAGGAGAAGCTGTCCTGACAGGGAACAGGTCGGGTAACCAACCAGATCCATTGTAAGGCACTGTGGATGACCTCATGAATAACACTCCAAAGAAATTGCCTGTGACATTTAGCACAGTGCAAAGTGTACCCTTAACCTCATTTATTCTTTCAACGACTAGACTTTATGGAAAGAGTTGACTGTAGACGTCAGGACTTAGCAGGATTAAACCAGTCTACTGTTATTCCATCAGATAGCTGTCATAGGCTGCTGGCAGCTTAAAAATTCCCCCAACTGTTTGAAGCTGCCGCTCCTCACTCCACTGTTGCAGACTGTGTGAGAAAGGACAGAGTTGAAACTGTCATGTCCCTTTTGTATCTCAAGCTTGTATCTTGTAGACTATTTTGGCAATCTAAAGTTAATTCACTTCTACTGAAAAAAGTGAAAAGAACCTTGTTAGAATTCAGGAGGATTTGAATTGACTGTGTCTCCTCGCTTCAAGTCAAGATGTGATTAACGATCCATGTATTGATTTATCAGGAGCATGAGGGGTGAGAACTTAATCCATGGGTGACAAATTAAAGTAGCCCATATTCTGAGCCTGACATTTTATTGTTGGTCATGGAAACAGTAGTTTGATGTTCTGACTTGCTTTGGCCATATTACATGATAATTACTCTGACTCAACAGATGTACACTGCAGGTACTTTAAACGCTTAATACAGGCCGTGTTCTCCTGATTCAGCTTCCAACGTGTCACTTTTTTCGCAATGGGAAAGAACTGCAACCATCGAGATCCAAACTTCATGCTGAAAATGAAAGATCTGGACCTTGCAATCAGTTGCTATTCAACTTTTACAGCAAACGAGCTTGCTAGAACAGCAAATGACTTGAGCCTTTAAAAAAAAAAAATGACTGAGAATCATTGTTAAAGTTAACAAGCTATAGCTAAATAGCAACAACCAGAACAGGCAGGATTGCACAGATGTCTCTAATGCATCTTCCTGAGTGATTCAGCCCGAACTTTTGATAATTTTAACACACCTGTTAAATTGTTAAAATACTCGATGATTAAAATGATTCAATGCTGCTACAGTGGAGAAGCCCATTTGAGTGAAACAATCTCTTTTGTCTCTCCATAGGGAGTGTTACTGGTGAGTACACTGGTCATTGGAGTGTCTGAATGAAGAACTGATCATGTTATGCTCTGTGTGTGTGTGTGTGTGTGTGTGTGTGTGTGTGTGTGTGTGTGTGTGTGTGTGTGTGTGTGTGTGTGTGTGTGTGTGGTTATGTGGCAGGCAAGCATCTGCTGCATGTGCCTGTTTGTGTGTTTTGGCTCAGCGTAAAAGGAGGCTGTGCATGGACCTGGGAAATGTTCCAGGAATCAAATTGAAATGTCCATCCCACCTTCACCCCATGTGATATGATTGTAATAAGATCTGCAACTGTCTAAAGTCCCCCATCCCCACCCTACTGCACCTTTCCCTCTCCTGCTGTGTATTCATTTTTCAGTAGGCTCAGCCCCCCCCCTCACATATGGTCCCATCATGCCCAACTGCCCAAATGGGTAATCTATTTACCTGGGTGAAATTAAGACAGGAGGCATGTTTATGAGATTTCATCATGTCCGGGTCAACAATGAAAATGTTTAGCTACAATGTAGCATCTGTGAGTTTATAATTGAAATGTAACATGCTGAGAGTCATTTGTAAGACGTACACTGCATACACAGTTTCTGAAGTCTGAATCGCAGTAATTCAAAGTTTTACAGGAGGTTACTGCAGTAATCACTCTGTGTTGAATGTCATCTTCCCTCTCTGCCACTTGCTATTGTGCGTAAGGCCTAAAAGTGGATACATACATATTAATGGCTTTAATTCAACATCTTAATTCTGTCCGGTAAAATCTCTGATTGCAGAGATGCAAACAGGCTCCAGTGCTGTTCTCTTTTTCACAGTTGGCTACTTATCTCAGTTTTGTGAAACCTGAGTTGAAAATGTTGGCTGAGGCTCACTGTTTGACTAAAGTTGATTAGAAGAAAAATACAATGCTACATGCAGCTTCTTCACAGAGACACAACATCAGAGCAGATATCATGTGGGTTAAAAGTGAGTCTAGACTTTTTCTAAAACAAACCTGGCTTATTTTGAACAAATGACACAGTCTTTTGAGAGTCTAATAAATTCGCCAAATACAAAAGTTTTTAATAACGAACTCAGCTAATCCACATGAAAAAGAAAACTCTAAAGCTGCAATTATATTGTACCTCTAACATGCAATATGCCTAGAAACGAAAAGACTCACAAAATATTAAAATAGTTGAAGAAACTCGTCATCTTCTCAGATCAGTTTCCTCATCATTAAGGATTCTACTCAGCCTGTAAAAGCACTTGTGTAATGTCCACTGTGGCTGATTTGTCAACTAAAGAAAATAACTCCGATGACATCATGAGGAGCTTATCTTGGCTTGAGCCCACAAAGACCACAAATCCATGACAGCGAGGTTTTGGACAAGAATGGAGCTCACAGAGGGCTTCAGATACACACAGCACTGGTTAGTGGGAACCATTAACTGTTGCTTTTGCAGAGGCCACCATGTTTTTCTACTGTCGACAACTGAAGTTCACCACAGGTTCTATTTCATGTTGGGAAGGGGGAGGGTGAGGTGAGGAGTATTCAGCTGCAACATGAAACTTCACCTCTAGATCTCACTAAATTCTACACACTGTGCCTTTAACCAACACCACAGAATACAAATCAGAATATTTTGGACTTAGCTTCTTGGTTTTTAATCTTTCTTTTGAAAGCATCCAGTCTTATGGGAGTCCAATAGGATTGGAATCCCCTTTCAAAGGCTACAGTTATCGTGCTTTTGGCAACTCTGGGTCATTCTACTTTGCAGCCCATTAATGCGTGCTTACAGTAAAAATGTATTACCTACAAGTTTAAAGAAAAAAACTTGAAGCCATTCATGTGTATATTTTGGCAACTGTTGGGAGTTGTATTTCTGTGCTCTATGCCAGTATCTAAATTGATTTAAGTAAAGTGAGGCCATACTCACATAACATATTGGGAGTTTTTGATTTTCACTAGGGAGAACACCACAGTTGAGGCACATTCACACACATACATTGTTTGAAAGTGGATTTTTTCCCCCTAAATATCATGATGTCTATTTGTGCTGGAATCAGAGCAAAAATGTATCTCACCCTGCTGAGTAACTCAATAAAAGCAATAAGAAAGTCAAAACTAAAAACACAGGTGAGATGAAGAGTCTCCCACCCCTCAAGGACAGTCCTTGTTTGCCCATTACTCAAATGGTTTAATGACATTGGGTTTCAAGATTTAACCTGTGTACACATGGGATTTCTGATTTGTATGTAAATGTGTGGGACCTTAGCCTTCTATTTCTATTTGCATACAGGGCAAACTAATTGCAGCCGTGGCAAATTATTCTCTTGGCACAATCAGTCTGTAAGAAGTATTACTAAGACATATTTTATCTCACACTGATGGATGTTAAACATTAAAATATTCAGCATCATCTCTATCTAACGCTGTGGTCCCTCCTTCCTGGGCTTTATTAACTGTTTCATACATTTATTTCTCAAGTTGCATATTCTAAACTTTTTGCCAGATATTCGTGTTTCTTCAGATGTCTCGATGACTCTTTCAGTCCCCACTTTGCCGGCTCGTTTGTAGTGTGTGTGTGTTCTGTGTGTGTTTTATGAGGTTGAAAGGTCCATGCAATGGGTCTGCGTTCTACTCAGGCATCATTTATCTTCTCCCCGGTTGGCTAAAGCCCCATCTATCAGTGTTGGCTATCTGGAGGCTCTAATGTCAAAGGCACCTGGGTGTGTGAAAGAGAAAGAGTCTGTTTGAGTGTGTGTCCATTCACGTGTAAGGTTTCCACATCCCTCCAACACCTTAAACAACTTCAGGATCGGTTCACTTCCCACAGGAGAAAAGCACAAACCTGAGTGTATTTTTTTTCCAAGTACACTGCCCTGCCCTCAACCTTCTCTTCTCTTACAAATCCACCATATACTGTTCAATGCCACAACCTCCAGCTTCTATATGGGCCTGGGAAGAGTAATATAGAGGTTTGATAGTCTTTGGGACCAGCCATGGCAGCTGCTGCACCAGATTGAAATATAGCAACTATGAGATAGATAGCTATGATGTGTTGTATACTGTAAAAATGGCAGCACCCTAACATGAAAAACTGAGATAGTGAGCATGAATATTCTTGCTAAAAAACATTGTCTTTGTAATTGTGGGAGTTTTAGAATGGGAATCACTGTTTTTGCCATTATTTGACTTTATGTCTTGTTTTTACAGCTACAATGATAATGTCTAAGTGCTTGCTTTATAGTTTAAAATACAACAATTGATATTCTAGTTGTCTTTCTTCAGACTGATGCCTCCTAAAGTGAAATAGATATGATGTCCTCACGTCCTCTGCTTCACTGCATTAATGGATGTTGTAATGGACCAAAGCGTACAGTTAACACTAAAGTACATCCAGTAACTGCTAATTAGGCACATCTAGTAATTTATTCAAACAGCTCAAACCCTCAGACAGTGACTCATGCATAAATAAAGCATGAGTATGGAAAAAGCTGGCAGGGTGATCAGGTGCAGTGAAGCTGGAAATACACTACAAGGCTTTGAGCTGCCATTGATTTTGGCAAAGAAGGGCTTCACGAATTGTAATGGGATTTCAGCGAAGATGTTTATTGATTCTATCAACTGCAAATTTGCTCAAAGGATGATTATGGAAGGACAAAGAAACTTTAGGCCATGAACTTCTACGACCCACAAAAAACAACCATCATTGTAAACTGCAGTTATGTAAATAAAAGCAATTAGACTTAACTTTTAGAAGATGAAAAATGATGAAAAAAACAACAACTCTCGTCACATTGAACTTGTCCTTATGGTGTTAATATCCCTGGGCTGCAGGCTTGTTGCCAAATGGCTTTGCTGATGACAGTGCTAAAAGAACGATAAGACCCATGCAGCATTTTTAGTTTCACTATCCTCTGAAAAGAGCCGACTCTGATGGTCGCTGAAACTATTATCGTCAATGATTCATCTGAGTTTCAAAGAGTGGCGAAGATCACAGTCCCATTCACAAAAGTTTAGCAGAGAGACATGGACAGGTGGGAGGGGAGAACTAGAATTTGTTGAGTTGTGCAAAAGCATCACATAGCAAAATACAATACAAGACAAAGAAAATCCAATTAAACTAATATTAATTGAATGTTTAATATAATCAGTGAATTCCCATCACAGCATGGAAAACAACAGTAATTGAATGATAGGAGATATTCCCTCATCAGCACAAGACGAAATGAAGTGAAGCCTGAGAACTGCTTCAGTCAGTCAACACAATGCATCATCCAGAGTCCTTAGGGTTAACCACCAACCTTGTCTGGATCCACAGTGGCCTCAATACTGAGGATATTCAGTAAAACTTTAGCTGCCTTGAAATATTTTTAAATGAAAAAACACACATTACGTCTTTCCGTATGCTCCAAGTTGTTTTTAGCTCATTGTACATTAGGTGTCAAAGTCTAATGGAGCATTTGCTACAATAACGTCAGCATTAGTCACTTCTCGGTGAAATATGATCCAAAATAGTTAAAGCAGAGGTAAAATAAAGCTCTTCAAGGTAACAAGCTTTCTAATGGTTTGCTGTAGATGGCTCTAAGCTCTGCAGCTCTCTCAAGACTACCTTATATTGATCAATAGCATTTAAAACCAATGTTTTTTTCCTCCCACTGAATCCACTAATCTTTAAGATTTCAATTCATTTGACCCTTTTGAGACTAGCTGTGACCATTTTAAGATAGTAAATACATGAAAATAAAGTAGTTATTACGTCTTAAAGTAGTTTTTTTTAAAAAGTTTCTTTTAGATTTAAAATAGTGGTGATCTTACCCTACATCAAACCTTGAAATCACCCAGACTGTATTTAATATACTGTGTCAACTCGTGATTGCTTTGCTGTATGGGAGCCTGGTGATTGTAATGATGCCTGGACTTCACAACTCCCTGAGGTGAAATCAGGCCAGCACTCCACATAACAGAATGAGAGAGAACAAAGAACTAAGAACACCACTTTGTATTTTACTGTTCTCTTTCAAAATTCATTTTCCAATTTATATGATAACTTAGCTTTTCAATTTAATGTCTGCAAATTAAATTTGCCATTTTATAATCTCTGCCATGAGCGGAATATCTCATGCCTGAAATCCCTGTACGAATCCACAGATTTAAAAATCAACCAAGGCCTCTCGGATGTGGAGCACCATGTCGCTTGCATGGTCAGCAAAAACTAAACCATGATACTGGGTCAGCATGGCTTGATAGTATTCCTGTGCTACAGCTCCAGCACTTCCATGCCTCAAGGTTTCCTGCCCTATACAAGGATCAATGGCAGCTAGGGCCAAGGATAGTGTAAACTTCTAGATGTCCGTGGAGAGGTTTTAACAAAAGCAGATTAAACAGTGCAAAGTGTAAATGTGTTATATGCTCAGTGACAACACTTTTCCCTGGTGATAGATCACTTGATCCCTTTATTTGCTGACTTAAGAGGACAAAAGAAGGGCAGTGCTATATTTGTAGGCACATCACTTAACAAAAGGATTACAGGGATGGTCCAAGTTTGGATGGACACATGATTTGATGGAGGTCGATAAGGCCGCAGTGAAAAAGGGCACAGATACAAAAAATATAAGAAAGCAGATAGACAGGGTAACTTACTCCCATGAGTCATGGACTGTCTGTAAATTATTAGGGAGACATTTCCCCTGACAATAAGTTATGAAAATGAATAAATAAAAATATTAAATTAACATTAAAATCAGTAAACTTTACAGTTTTGCTTTAACTCAGAGAGATATCATGAGTTGTCAAAGCGAGGGAAATATTTAATGTTATAACATCTTTTCTAAGTCATCCACTCCTTAGTTATGCTCAAAAACAAAATGTGTCTTTATTTAACAATGTACTTTAGCTGTCCATATACTTGTGTATATGTGGTGTAAGTATTTCAAAGATAGAGAGAACGAGTTCAATTCTGCTTACAGGCTGTTGTGTGAGCACACAAGCAGAATTCTAATTGTTTATCATCACTGCTATGATATATTGCACCATCCCCATTAAGCAGTGCAGACCCCAGCAAACAGCCACATGCAAACAAATGCAGATACATCTTGGTTTACTCTGGTGTAGGCTCTATTTGGAACCCTGTTCAACCTTTCTTAGATGATAAGGACACGATTTCAAACGTGAAGTGGAGCTTCTTGGTTTCCTTGTTCAACCTGTCCTTCATTGAGCCTGATTGATTTTCTGTGTTTAAACAGGGAGATGGAGACACAAGACACAGACAGACAGAAACCAGAAAGGGAACAGGTAGCATTTTGCTTCAGGTCGGTTTTAAATAATGAATCTTCCTCATTTGGAGTTTTCCTGGTCTCAGAAAGAGGATCAAACATGCTCTCACAGCCAGGAAAAAGACTGCCGCTGAGGGATCCAGGTGTCAGGTCTTAACCCTGCCTGCCCTCAGGGATGTCATTACAGCAGAATGTACGAGGAGTCAGAAGAATCCTCCTCCATGATAAATATTTAATCCACCGTGACGTAATTCCAGCAGAACTTCAAAATCTTGCACTTGTACCAAACAATGTGATGGACATGGACAAGCAAATAAGTCTCCCTGAGAAGTTGCTCTATCTGAAAACTCTGCACTTTCAAGGACAACAGGATTATTTTTACAGCGTGCTGACCTTTCACATCTTTCATAAAGCATTAGCATAGTTATTAATATCAATAATGACTGTATTATGACTAGATTCCTGCTGTAGCTAAGAGGGACAATTCAATTACTCTGAGCCACAATTAATATTTTGAATTACACCCCTTTTTGTTGCCCATGAAAACACCTATTTTATCTGAAAAGGGCTCATTCAATGTAGGAAATAATCTCCACTTCACTATTAAAACTAATTACAAACACTCAGTAGTTGATAGCAGCAGCATGTGGGAGAGGAGCACAAAGGGTGAGACGTCAAAATAAAAAATATGGCAAGTCAGTTATTGTAATTTGTAGAGTTTATCAATGCTTTATAAAATATAATATGGTACTTGCCACAGTTTACATCAGAAATTGCGCTCATACTCTGAGTTACAGTCGAATCCGAGCATATGGACATGAGACCCATATTTTCCAAAGTATCTCCCGTGTCCATTGTTAATAAATAAAACTGCTTAGAAATCTTAGTAAAGACGTGAGAATCAAAAGCATAATCCAGTGATAGTTGTCTCTACCTCCAACACTGCAAACAGGAGCTGCTAAAAGCAAATTCTGCTCGACCTTTAGTGGTGCTAATTTTATAAAAAGTGAATAAATACAAGCTATGAAATGTTTTGAAAGTGGTGCATAAGCCTCTGTAAAGTCATGAGAATTTGAAATGAATCATGAAGCATGAATTTAACAGATGGGGTGCTCCTGTATACCTTTTATAACTCTGTGGTGGCATCTTTGAAGTAATGAGGTGTTATCTCATCACATTTTGGTAGTGCTATTCCAAGAAACTGTTATGCTGTTTAAGGATTGTGGCAAAAAAAGAGGGGTGTCACCATGGTGACTGGCCATGGTACGAACATGAAAAAAAAAAATCCTTTTGTAAGGAAATGTGTTTATTCATATTTTGATCGGTCAGGCCTCTCAGAGGTGCTTTAAATCAGCATGTGAGTGATACTGTGTGTGTTGCTTCCTCTGACTCTATCTTTAAGACTATGAGTTTATAAGGTTTATGGAGGAACTTTTTATTTAATTTGTAGTTGGACATAGTCAACCATATTGTACGTAATATCACAGTCATAAAAAAAGTTGATTCAGCCATAATTAGTATTTGGGATGTGAGCTCAACAACAGTCTGAAGCTTAATCTCACTCTAACCACATTCTTTTTGGTCAGTGGATTCGGAGAGAAGAGGTGACCAGCCATTATAAATTTGAACTGTCAGAGCAACTCTACTTTTGCCCAGTCAATCGAACTCAGACGTTTTTAAAAGCAAATTGCTCCTTTCACAAGGTCAGTGTCCGTGCAGGACACCAGCCGGGACACGGAAAACCAATGGCTCTGCAGTTCTATTTACTGCAGTTATGAGACGCAGTAATAATTCACACTGATTGACACTGCTGCAGCGAGAATCCCCACACCTCAACTGTGCAAAGGAGAGAAACAGAAACGGTTAAAATGCTAATTTTCTATCACTGTTCATGGCATTATTTACACTGAGCTGTGCCATCCTCCTCTATGAAAACACAAACATTTCCATTATTAAAGGAGTACAGGGACATAAAGGGAAACAGCTGGAGGAGAAGACTGTGATAACAAAAGCCAGCTGCAGGATGTAGAGGTGTTCAAGACAGTAGATGGTGATTAAACCTGGATGAGCACATGTTAGGCTACAGAGTCGTAATGTCCTCCTTGTCCAGGTTGCCAAAGTGTGTGCAGATGCCAGACACTTTTTCCAGGGTCAGAGGATAAGTATTTACAACCATGTGGACCTGAGGACTATATAAACACACACAGGTGTCCTGGGTCAGTCACATTGTCTAGCATACACAAACACACACACATCAATTCTTTAACAATCTTAATTCATATTCTGCTAAGCTTCCCCTCTCAAACATCTCCTGAGCTCATTTACCATATATATATATATAGTGTGCTAGCTTTTCTATTATTCACTGACACAGAACCTCCATCTATTTTCTTTTCATTCCACTGAATCTATTTTTTGCCTCCTCCATTCCTTCTGCATCCTTCTTTGTCATGCAGAACAAAAAAAGGTGGACAGCAATTCTCACCTGTCCTCATCTTTCTATTAAAATGTATCCCCCTTCTCATCCTCTCCATCATTCCTCTTCTCAGCCTTATCTCTTCTTCCATAAACTCAGAATCCTCAGAGCATTACCGCTAACACCTCCAGAAGTGCTCATATGGGCATGTAGGAATTATACATCAGGCATGAGAACCAGGGCTTAAAGTGCTAATAAATGGTTCATATCACTTTAGCCACATGTCCATAAGCCTTTTTTTTTCCCGAAGACAAAATGTTGACCTTCAGTGTTGGGGCATGTTCCCAATGCCAGCACACTGCAGTGGTTTTCCATCAAGATTCACTACAGTCGTTACACAGTCGGGTGGGTTCATACAGCAGTGTTTATATCCTTACAGTAAAACTAGATTACCAACTGGGCAAATTTAACAACCCCCTGATGGCCCCAAAACACACAAAGTATAGGATTACTATAATATATTATTTAGTTCACTATTTATCAGTGTCATTGAATTATATGCAATTTGATCATAAAGAGACACAAACTACAAAATCAAGTATGACAGGTCCTGCTCGGGTTTCTAATATGATTTGTTCTTGTTAAACATTTGTTTGAATCTTTTTTCAACTAAGTCTGGCAACACAGCGTACCATGGCACAAGCAGAACAAGTCTCCTAAACCTGCAATAATCATAAAGAGACACAGAACGACCACGAGCAGTAGAGATACAAAGAAGATATCCAAATTCAAAACATTGGCAAAATTACTCAATGACTCAATGATTCAACTATTGAAATAAAAAAAGGAAGCTGATGAGTAATGGCCGCATGAGGTAGTCTCACAAGATAATGTACGCATGGGCGCCAGCTGTTGTTATTTTTTGTTGTTAATCAGTGTATTTTAACATGCCAACACACTTAACATGGTGGACGTGGTTAACTGGTGTGCAGCATCAGAAATGCGAGCATGTTGAAATATGTATGTTTACGAATGCTGAGGAAACAATCGTGCTCAAAATGGAATTGTAAGTAACTACTGTTTTTACTGCAAATAAAAAGTTAAACATTTTAAATACTGCCCTTTAAAGAGACCACTATAAAGTAAGCTACAATAACTAGTGGGGGCAAATTTGTGGTGTTCACAAAAGTAACAGGAACATTGTAGGAAAACCAACAGACAATTATGGTGCCTGAAAAACATTTCTAGTAAATTCTTGTTTCATCAGTGAAATACCTGCAGTGGATGGCATAGTCTTATTTGTATATTTTGCATTTTAAGCCAGCATCAAGGAAATAATTTATTGCAGCCAAGAATTAGTTATTGTTGAAACTAAATTCAGACTGCAGCCACTAGTGATAAAGAAGAGATTTATTGAGGAGGAGCTAGCTGAAGGACCTGGCAGACGAAGGCTGATGGTAAAGAGGGGATGGCGGTTTGCAGGATGGAGCCAAATGAGGCTGAGCGTGAGTGGATGACTGGCCAGTCAGCGGGGAATGAGCAGAGCAGGGAACAAAGGCTAAAACAGACTAATGAGGCTGGAAGTTGAGTCATAAATGTGTAACTTTTAATGTCGGAAATTCTTAGTTTTTTCTTCCTTCTCCTTCCCAAGCATTGGGAATCATTTATGTAAAATTGAACTTCAAAGGGCTTTAGGGGGAACAAACCTTTTGTTTTTGTACACCAGAAATGCGTTCCTGAATTTTTATGGAGGTTTGTAGGACACATACTATGTACTCAGAATGGCTTCAACTGATGGAAAAAAGTAACAACTAATTACTTAACCTAATTACTATTTTGTCTATTTTACCTTATCATCAAAGATTATACTTACAATGACTAACTTTTGATATAGTTGAGACAAATAACTCAAGATATCTGACACAAAAATCCACATAGCGTTCTGGCACAGGGGTTAGTTGATGTTTAGGTGCGTGGGTATAGAACAGCCATGTGTTGCCACTGTAACTGATGGGAAGTTGGGGGCGACATGACACATTGACAGCAGACCGTGTGGGAGGTAGGTGGACAAATAGGGGCCCAATATTTTTTTCTCTGGCCTAGGGAAATTGTTTTTGCTGGGGCTACAATGAGCTACAAATTGAATGTGAAGGACTCATACACTTCAGGCATAGGCCGTTACACTGAATAAACCACATGCGAAGAGAGGAGAGGCAGGAAATTGCATTGTGGGTCTCTCAGCTGTGATATTTTAGCTATCATTTAAATGTCAAACGTGAAGCTCTTGTCAGAAAATGCTGGGTTTTGCTAAACCCTACACAAACTCATTTATTCTTAATTCATGTGAGCTGTTGCATGTTTCATCAGTGTAAGACATTTCTAAGCGAAGGTTGGGACATTAACGTTAACCCAGGTAAGATAAAGGTACACTACATCAATCCCAGTCTATACAATCTTGTAGAACAGCAGTGGGGGTGAGTCAAGGTGCTGATTGATCACAGTGGGCACCATTGTGATCAATAAGCACCTTGTGATCTCCCAGACAATGTAGCCTTAAGATATTACAGGCAAAGCCAATCTCATCACCTCTGATGGAAGGAGAACAGCAGCTCCTGTTTCCAATTCCCAAAATGTGCAGAGTCAATGTTTTCAGATATATGGCTAAACGATCAATATTCCTTTTACCATCATGACAAATAAAAAAGAATTGGTGTATGTGATTCTGGGTGACCTTAACAGAGGTGACCTCTCAGTCCAACAGGCAGCGAGCTCTTTGTGAAAAAGGCAATAAGAAGATAACTTAATGAGTCCTCCATCAATATTTCTATAGCGTATAGTCCGAAACAGGCTGTGACAGATGAGGATGGCTTTAAAGCAGTGCTGACATGTGCAGCTCGAGACATGGGATTAAAGCAATTATAATTAAAGATGAAGGAATGAAACTTTCATATCCAGCTCTAATAGCAGTCAAGGCTTCCTCCGTTTAATCTTTATGGACTTTTATGGGGCAGGATTTGTGTGTCTCTGTGTGTAGCCACTTTACAAATCTATGTGATTTGATAGCCTGGATGATTAATGCCAACAATCTACCCTCTATACTTCTTTGATCAACTTTATAATGATTTGAACGAGACGAGAAGAGCCTGCGGCCACGCCTGGGGCTCTGCGAGGCTACATAGGGTTCAGGCAAATCAATGCTGCTCTGTTTACACATGCTGTCCAATACAAGCTGCTGTTTTGCAGGTATAATGTTGATTGTGTTCACCTTCTTAATTTAGCAAGGTTAGCATGCTTAGATTTTCTAATAGGCACGAAACAAAAAAAATATTATAAAGACTAGCTTGTTTTTTGACGAACAATTTAGATTCGATATACATTTTTGGATATGCAAAGATCAACTGCAGATTGACTTGAATGTTAGAGAATGGGGAACATTTTGGGGGAAAAATTGCAAAAATTGAAAGTTTAAAGGCGGCAAGTTGGCAAGTTATACTCCCCCTCGTATGTTCGTGACCCTTAGACTAACCTCTGAAATTTATTCATTTTCTATTCTTTGAGATTGTCTGTCTGTGATAATACTTACTGATTGTTACCCATTATTTGTATTCCTCTGGGCTAATTGTAATCAAGTCCGAAGCAGGAAATGGGTTTAGGTTGCTTCCTTGTTATCGGTGACGAAAATGTATGATTGCTACTAAATTACAATATATCATTTACAGTGATTTATTTTCAGCTGAACGCCTGACATCAGTTTCATGATGGATATGTGAACAATACAATTTAAAAATGTGTGAAACAAAAACTATGCAATTCTTTTATTTAACAAAATTAACACTATCAATTTTACGAATACTAAAGAATTGTTATTTAATATACATATATGCACTGGAAATACTTTTTATTTTATGTTATTGTATGTGTATGTACATGATATATATGGATCGAAGTCTTTTCTCTCTGCCTCCAGCTCCACACAGGTCTATAAATGCTTGTTACATTAAAAACTGGGATATCTGTGCTTTTAGTGAACTGTTGTAGATCAAAAAGCTCTTACCTGTAGTAAATGTAAATATGGAATGTGGTTTAGATGAGCTGTTTGTTATTTAACTCCCAATTGCAATATGCCTCCCTCCCTTTAGAATTGTGTTTTCCATACCCTACATTAATTCCTATATACACTGCATGACTGCACTTAAAGATGAATAAAGACTTTGTATGGGTATGTTCAAGAGGTTTTATTGAAGTCATTTGTCTAGTTTCTTGTATGAATTATTGACCTTCTGACGCAGAGAGAAATATTATACTAAACTCTCCATTTTTATTAAAATCACCAATTCCTTCGCTGACTAATTTCCTCTCATAGCTGAGAGGAAAAGGGAAACCACTTACAGATGTCACTCCAACACTGAAAATTCAAGATGTATTACTTTGTGTGGTTTGTGAACAGGCTACATGCAGTGGAGGTGACACATAATCATACAGGCACAGATTACATGGTTGTTGTAGATCTCTCTGTCACCCAGGATAGGGTGGGTTTTTTGTCCAGAGACAGTTGGTGTGAGCTTTTTACTGTGTGGTTAATTCATTCCAGACTACAAAATTGCCAATCTGCTCTTATCCCTGTCAATTACTTGGAACACTTGAACGGCATATTTCAAGGTAATCTCAGACCAGAGAGTGTTGGAATATTCATTCCTTATATGTATGGAATAATTAAACTAGTCAAAGGGGACATCGACTTGCTGCTGCGGTGAATGGTAAACCACAGCACTAAAAAACTTCTATGCATCACGTGTTTTCCACATTAAAAAATGCCTCCTTCTACCATTTCCTGTGTCTGCTGGCTGCTTCCTCGTGTGACCCTGTGCCGCAGTAAACATGTGATGCTACCAGCATGCGTTGGGAGCTGAGGGCACTTTCACAAGGACTGCCAGGCAGCAGTCACTGCAGATGCAGGAGTTTAGCAATTTTTTATTGAGGAAACATTTAGTAGCCATTTTGGAATATAGCAGAGGATCATATTAACTAACACTCCAGCATTGTCAAGGGGCTCTTCAACGAAAACATCCACTGAGGGCAATAAAAGACATGTGGAAACCCATAAAACAAATTTAAGAAAAAAGAGATCAAGGTGTAAGTTTTAAATCATTTTAAGAGAGTAGACTAAGTGGTGAGATATATTACTCTGTTTTCATGACCTAAGTTTTCCAATAGCTCACTTCTTCCGAAACTATTTCAAACGTGTGCTAAAGCGCTTGTATACAAATGTTTCCAGTGGTCAAGAATCGAGCCAAGTGATGTGGTCTATGAGGAAGGGAAGCTGTTACTATGAAACAATTGAGAAAATAAAAACAACAAAATGTCAAAGCAGAATAGATACTATTGAACTTAGATTTATACTTTTTATTATAGTCATCTCAATATACTTTTTATTATAGTCATCTCAATATTCATCCTTAATCTGTTTTTCATTGCACACAAGTTGTTACAGCATCATGCTCAAATAATCTGGTTGAATCTGTGCTTTTGTTTCGAACAGTGGCTGTATTTCCACAGGATGATATGAAATAAATCCCCGCTCGCTGTATGATATTGCGACTAGCTTTTTTTAAAAATCCTCTCCCAGCAGAAGATTTTCCAGCTGGTTGGTCGCCAACTTTGTGATAGCAGTACAATCACGCTGTTATTCTTCTGGGCACATTAACTGTTTATATGTCATTATAATTAAAAGCTCGTTCTGTATATTGTTATTGGCAAAATAGATATTTTGATGTTTTCCTACTGGTTGGGTTAAATCAAACTTCATTAGGGCAGACTGAGATCGCTTGGCACAGAGACGGGGCGGAACAATGACCTTCAGACTGAAATATGAGCTATATAGAGCCACTGCAGTCATGCTGCATTTTCAGTTTGTCATTTTAGACAATATAATTAAAAATGTATTCATGTATTACTGCATAATCAGTTGAAAGAGTAATTCAATTTACCTGCATTATCTACTTGGTAACATATGTGTTGTTATGTTATTCAGCCCAGTTTAGTCAATGGTGCATTTAAACACTATGTCTCTATCCTGCAGGGGCAAAATGTACAACAAGCATCTAGACTAGTTTCAGACAGATCTTTTATTTTCCCATCCACAGCCCATGTTGTTTACAAAGTAAATGCACTCACAAATCTTAATTGGCTTAATTGGTCTATATTTATATAGCACTCTCTCGTCTTGATGAACACTCAAATCGCAGATGTCTGCTCTCTCCCATGAGCCACAGTCGTATCATAAAGCTATAATACCTAGAAAAATCTCCATTTAAATGTCTAAAAACAATTAGAACTATGTTGTATATTCTGTACTGCACCATAAGCACTTGTGGCTTTGTCCTTTTCTGTTGTAACTTCTGGGGCAAACAACATGAGAGAGGAAAAACACATAATTATCCAGCAAGCCAGTCAGCAGTCGGCTGTTTTTGTTCTTCCACAGTTTGTATTGGCATCTCCTAAAGGACCGTGCATTCTGTCGCTGAAGCTCAAGAAGATTATGGTTCAAGAAATGGTGGTGAAGACAACTCCCATGATGCAACGCTGCTTCACAAAGTCATCAAGCAAGATCTTTTGTTATTGTTTTGATTGAAAGACCCCTAGCAGCCAGTTACATTTGGTATATTTATCGCCCATGACTATGCTGATCTTTAAATGAGTTGTGGTCAGGCCAAAAATCTCCATTCACACAACTTTTATTTTATAAAACCTCGCTGTCCAGATCAGAACGCAAAAATGACTTCAAACACTCAAACAAGCATGTCTGGCCAGTGGTTGGCAATAAAATCTATGTGGTGCAGTGATGCTAAATTTAGTATTTAGATCCAGCAGCGCTCACCAAATGTAGAGAAACTGGTATATAGCCACATTGTTGCTTTTGGCACATGCATGAAGCAACAGTAGGCATGTGTGAAGTAAGGTGTGATGTCATTCCTAAATGCTCCTTTTTACATGTACACTCAAATACACAGAAATACAAGATTTTTGGAGAAATCTAAGACGGCCAAATCACAGAGAAAGGTCATTCCTAACTCTACTCGTTCCTGAAAAACAATGAGTGTAAAGTTCAGTAAATTCTTTAACCTCTGGCTCTACTTCTTGTTAAAGCACAATGTCTTGTTTCCATTTCAACATGTACTCAATAAAAAGTGGAAGAGGACAATGTGGATCTTTCGAAGACATGTTGACCAATCAAAATCAACGTGAGAAATATTGACATTATACTTTTGATGTTAATTAGGAAAGTGACGTCATTTATTTTGTATGTAATTAGAAACCATTTGCATTTTTTCTTGATGAGCACTGCTACATAATACATTGCTGCCCAACACTTGAAAAATAAAGGTTGTCACTGAAACACACAATATGTTGGACTGAGTTTGGCAGTGGTGTTGAGTGTATCGGAGACACTCCTACCTCTGCGTCCCATGTGTGTCTCCATGTGTGCTGGAAAAATATGGAGCCATATTCTCTGCCCCTGTGAATTATGGGAGGTGTCACTGAGCACATTGTATTCCAAGGCAGACAGTGGTAATGTATGACTCACTGTTACTCTCTCTACAAACAGCCTGGACACACACCACACTGTAATCAAGGGTGAAGCACTACCGGTATAGCTTAAGCTCAGTACAAAGTTATGAACAAGATTGGATTTTTATTCTTTGTGGGATGAATAAAAATAAAAAATTGTCTAGTTTGGGGATTAGAAATTGTCAAAGAATTAAAATACCTTGGGTCTGTTAGGACTTCAAATCTCAGGGGTCAAGAATAATTTAGCAAATTTCAGATTCACAATCAGTTTCATATTCATAATGTATTACACTGCTGCTAGAATTAATATTTATTCTAGAATCCTATTGCACCCAACCCACCATTTAACAAGCTGGTCACAAGCAGTAGTTCAACCTTAACAGACCACTTATTTCAACAAACCATAAAAACCAATGGTAAGAAATTGAATAGTTCTCAGCACTGAAACATCTGGAAAAATATAATATTTTTTTAACCTGAGAGAACCTGATACATGTATTTTGTTGCTGGCATGCTTCCTCTGGGCTGAGACTCTTTGTGAAGCAACAAATAAATACAAATGAAATGACAAGATGAGCCACAATAGGAAATGGCATTACCCCGCTGCTTTTAATCAATCTGCCTTTTCAGTTAAAGCAGCACATAAATGGACTGCTGAACCAGCGCACATCAGGGACTTAAGCAATCACATACAGTGAAGAACATTGCTATCAGACCACTAAATCTTTCAGCACTATCACTTGTAAACTCTTGTTGTCTAAAAATGTCAGTCAATATACTATTTGCATGTTGTGACACTGCTCCGCTGCCTGACCTACCCTGCTCCTGTTGTCCTGTTATTATATTTGTTACCTCTCCCAATGAGGATATGTTTTCACCCCTATCCATATATTGGTGGTTGGTTTGGTTATTAGCAAGATTACACAAAAACTGCTTCACAGATTTCCACAAAACATGGTGGTAAGTATTAGGACGTGGTTGTTTTTAAACATTTTCATTCTTTCCTCTTTTCTTCCTTTTACCAGGAAATGATTTGAGGATCTTGATGAAAGTATAAGGCATGTTTATAGGGAACTAATAGAGTGTGTGTAAGTTGGTGCAGCAACTCACCTTTTAGGCAGATTCTGACATAATGATGTTTATTCATGTATAATTACCCTGAGAAATATATAATCAAACTAAACTGCAGTAAATTTCCAGTCTGGATTTAGTTATGATCCAAATTGTTAAAATATTTGGTAAAGTATTAGTTGAGCAGATGTTGGCACCTGAAGAAGAACTATAAATCAAATGTGCCGTGTGTCTCAGCTGGCTTCTAACTATGTGGCATTTATATGGCTATGCTACCAAACCAAGTGGAAAGTTAGTGGCAAGTGTGTGTGTGTGTGTGTGTGTGTGTGTGTGTGTGTGTGTGTATCCTGTCACCCAACCCGTGTTTTGCCCTTCGCCCTGCTCTTCTCCCTCCGTCCCCATCAGTTCCACTGTAATTTAGCAAAAATATGCGACCAAAGTGTAAGATGTCTGTGTGAGTCGTGCAGACTGTCACACATACATAAATATCCCCCCCAAAAATGATATTGCAAAAAGTGGGACACCTGGTGATGATACATCGCTGACAAATATTCAAACTTGATACAGGTTCCAAACAAGAGCCATCAATCAGTCCTTAAAGTTTAAAGAAACAGGATTAGTGAGAAACCAAAAGGTAGAATGTTGTGGGGAAAACAGGAGGAAAGAAAACCTTAAGACGGGTCCTTGAGGCAATCTAAAATAAAAATAAATTAAATTGAAATAGAATATTTTAGTCACTTGAGGAAATAAAATATAGGTAACACAACACAATTGAGAGAGTAAGGCTAGAAAAAGTTTGAATTGCTACATAATTGCAAATTTTGATAGTGTGCATGTAGAATGAAGCACCTCATGAATAATGCATTTTCTTATCTTTGTAAATAGGAATCATCTGTAATGTTTAATAATTCAAAAAGACAGTAGGTGCACTTTAATAAACAGTAATTGATGCATATTTAATTTAGGTTAAGAGGTCATTCATGATTAGAACATTTTCAAGGAATTGAACAAGAGGTCTATGCTTATGATCTAAACTAAATGATTTTAGCAAATATTTCCAAAATTTTGCTTGTCATGAATTAATTTGACAAAACAATCTCTTGTTGCTGAGGTTCTCCATGTGTTCTATTTTTAGAAACATGTGTGAGAAAACATTAACCTCCGACTATTTCAACACTTATCCATAATTTTTAGCTAAATATTCCAATCATTGATCCTTTACTTGCAGGGAATTTCTTTTTATTCATTTAAACGTCTCTGCTCGCTTAGTTGTAGATAAGATATAATGGCGAGAAACATTTAAAGAGCAATGAAAATTTCATTTTAAAGAATATTCATTCTGACACAGACTGAATATTTAATATATATACTACAACTGATGCAGTTTTGACATGAAAGAAATTGTACTATTGTACTGGGCCCAAAAGAAGACTATTCAGTTAAATTCCTGAAAAGACTTAAATAAACGTATATAGTGTAATATGTGCCAGTATGAACGCAGGAGTGACAAAGATAGAAGATATTTAATTTCTTATTTATTAAGTGGAACTCTATGACCGGGCCTTATGTAATATGAGTTTGACTTATTCATGCTTTGAACCCCTTGACGAAGTAGATACATCTCAGAAACCCAATGGCACAAAAGTTTCCCTTCCGAACATTCAAAATGTCCCATGCTTGTGAATATTTATTATTTTTGAACATGTTCCACAAAGCTCACCCAGTCCCATACAGAAAAATCAAGAGGCACTTGCTCCACATGTTATACTGCATACCAGGTAGTGGGAATCCTAAACAGACCTGTTTTCACAGAGACACAAATCAATGCCATCTGTAGTCACATAACCCAACACAAGGCTTTCCTCTGATAGAAACCTCCAACAACAACACTGGCTCATAGGCTTCTGATGCATAATTGTTAGTATAAGGATGGAAAAATACAGGAAATTGGTGCAGCACCACGGTATGTTTCAGGAAATACTCAGGATGAATTCTTTTAATTTTCGCATGACCTCAGAAAATCTCAAATGTCAGTGAATGAAAGCTGCTCCTACCTCACAAACTGCTGTTATGAGCTCGCAGGGAGGCTGTATGTGAGAGCATGAAGCTCTCAGTACACTGCTGACTGCTGGAAGATGGAGACCTGCGAGGAGAGCGCTGAAAACGACTCCTCCGGTTGAAGTAACTGCCTGCCGTCCAGGAGCGCTTGTGCTTCTTCAGGTACTCCTTGTAGTTCTTGGTGAGCAGTGTGTAGAGGAAAGGGTTAATGCAGCTGTTGGAGTACGTCAGACACGTGGTCAGGTAGTTGATGTTGCTTTTGGCTTTGGTGGAGAGGGTCAGCGACGGGTGGAACTGACCAAGCAGCTGCCAGATCCAAAATGGCAAGAAGCATGCCCAGAAGAGAAGCACGATTGTGAAGATCAGGTACAGAACCTTTAGGGAGAAAGGACCAGAGGGTGGAACCATTAATTAACCCGTAAATACAGAGAACAACAAAGCTTACTCAAACATGTTAAACATAATTTAATTACATAATAATATTGTACCCATACCATAGTCCTGGTTGCAAAGCACCTGTGAGCATTCAATAGAAATTGTTTTCAAATTGCATTTGGTTAATCTCTGCTTAAATGTATATACTTCCTGCTGTGGGACGCTGGCCACACGAGAATGAATGTAAGAGCTTAAAGTTTTGCAACCATTGGACCTGAAGCTACTCGTTAATTTAAACACGTTTTTTACAGGGAAAAAAACAGATTGCATACATTTTATATATTTGTTCCATATACACAGATGGATCCAAAGATCCTATTAAAGGAAGAACAGGATTTGGTTTCAGTATACCAGCCTTCAAATTGAACAGGGGAACCTCTGCTCATTTGTGAGTTGACACGGTGGCGATGGTAGCAAATGCGGCAGCATTACCATGGGTAGAAGAGTTACAAATCAGGAGGATTGATTTGTGTGCAGATTCGTGCTCAGCATTAATGTCGTTGAGGTCATTTTCATTGAACAGGCGGCAAGATATAGTTAATGAGAGATTTGAGACTCTGTATAGATTTCAGCATATGAATGTTGTGAATACTTTTATGACAATACCGGCAGACAGAGGAATAGATGGCAATGAATGGGTGGCTTTAATCTCTAAGCAAGCATTACATGATGAAGAAGTCATGGACATTTCACATTTCATTTCAAGCAAAAACAATAATCAAAGGAAACATTATTAAAGAATGGCAGCATAGCTTGAATGAAGATCACACAGGAGACACCTTTATTTAGTACAGCAGGAAGTCAGCACAGTGAGGATAGCAAAGAGCAGAATGTTTTGTCTAGACAATGCTCTTACAAGTTGGACAGTCTGCATTTTTTTGAGCTCCAAGGTACAAGTGAACCCTATGGGTGGCCTTTAATGCAACTGCAGAGCAGCATTAGCCACCTTGTTTATCACATTGATCAGACAAAACTGACACGCTTGAAGCCTTGGTATGAAGAGAACTGGAACCGACGTTGTCTCAGCGTGAGCAAAGAGCAAGAGGAGAATGGAATATACAAAGCCTGCAACAGCAGGGAGAGGATTGATAATGAAATCCTTCAAGCAGAGATCCAAAGGGATGCTGGGAAGCTCACAATAGCACCTGTTCATCAGCCATGATGACAGGGTTGCTGGCAAAACTATGCCCAAGCAGAAGCACATGCAATAACTCTAAGAAAGGATGTCACAAGCCCATGAGCTATAGGATAAAGGCCCCCGCCCAAAGGAGTCATACACTTTCCATAAGGAGGACAACTGAGTCAGCCTTTGTGAGACAAATGTCTGTGGGGGTTTGTACAGCAGAGTCATGACAAACCTCCAACAAATATATCAGGTTTGACTCGATGGGTGTGTTTGGATCCATCCACCGCTGAGATCCAGAGAGGGTAAGATGTGAAGGATGGGGTCTAGTAGTATGCTGCCCACCAACACACCAACAACAGGGTTCCAGACTGGTTTGGAGAGACTATCCTAATTCCTCATATATAACACCAGAGTGATGAGTTTGAGATGGTTGGACGGGTAAAATAACATCTTAAACTTTCATACAGGAGACAACTGTTTATTTCCTCTTGTGCCAATTTTTTGTTTTCATTCTTAAGTCTTATTTAGTCTTAATTCATTTTTACCCAAACCATCCTTTCACTAACCGTGACCAAGTTCTCATTGTTCCTATATCTTAGAGTGGTGTCAGACAGGTAAACTTTTTATGGTAGTAGTGGTTACAGAACAAATGATGTCATCTTTCTGTATCAGTGGTATCTACAAATGCATGAACAAAGAGTATTATGTAATTTTAAAATGAAGTTTGAAATAATCATAAATGGCTGAGCACATACATGCAAATATGCAAAGCATAAACCTTTGAAAATGAGTGGGAAATAAAGTCAACAATATAAAGTGTGTAAATTACATCTCATAAAATATACAATCTTGTCATACACTCACCTTTTGGTTGGGAAGTTTCTTGGTCTGTTTGAAGGTCTCTGTCTGTGAAACCCAATACGTGCGCGCAAGCTGGGTGTAGAGATAGCCAATGATCAGTCCTGGAGCGACGATGCTGGTGCAAAACAGGACGGAGATGTAAGCCTTGTAGGAGAGTGGGGACAAGGTGGGCCGACACATGGATTTCTTCTCCACTGTCATTAGCTGAATGCTCACAATCATTGGTAGGGCCAGGATGAAAGAAGCTACCCACACCAGCAGAGCGATGGCCTTCCGGTAACTTTTAGACCGCTTGACCGTGTCGAGCGGCTTGAGCACTGCAAAGTAGCGTTCTGTGCTCATGATCGTCAGTGTGAAGATGCTGGCATGCATGGTCATGAAGTCCATGCTGATCAGAATGCGACACCCGGTGTTCCCGAAGTACCATCCCTTCAGGAAGTGTGTGCAGACCACGAAGGGAATGGTGAGAAGATACAGCAGATCGGCCAAAGCTAAATTGATGATGTAAATGTACATAGAGGCTGCAGTCCTCATGGAATGGCACATGACCACCAGGGTGTAGATGTTCCCTGACACTCCAACGAGGCACATGATGGAGAGAATGGTGCCAATGGTAAAGGTGGCTGCTGTGTCCTCGTGTGAGTTCAGAGGGGGGGCAGTGGCATTGGCGCCCCTTTCAACGAGGACTCCGACAGGCTCCATTGACATGGTGGTCATCTCTGGATGGTTGAGAACAGAAATGTTAGTGGTGAACGTGGTGACATTGCAAAAAAAGATTACGATTGGTTATCAGCTCTTGTCTTCTAACTTGGACCAGTCCTTCAACTATTAGTTCACTTAAGTGAATCTTGCATATATGGGTGATATTATAGACAGATCAACTATGGTGTCTTGGCTTGTTTGTCTTTAATCATATTCTGCATTTGTGAGAAATGAAGCCTTAAGGGAAGACATTAATCTGCTTGCTTTCAATGTAAAGTTTTCAGGCTCCATCAGTAATCATTTACAACATCATTGTGTTTCAGTTGAAGAACCTTGCATGATTGCAGGGGTCTAAACCTGATGACCAGCTCACTTATATTAAGTATTAAATCCTTAATTTCAGTCTTGGCTCAGAGCTGTGCATAAAAAATCTTCCAGCTCATGCAAATTCAATGCAATGTTTTAATAATGATAATAAAAAGCACTACAAAGTACAAATCCCCAGATTATTCATGAAATTGAATGTTGGACAATTCATAAAACAGTGAGTATCTAACCTCAGATTTTCAAATGGCATGATACATTGAGTGCCACAGTTTGATTCAAATAAAGATTTGCATAGCATTTAAAACACCAAATGGTACCGAAACACAACAGAAAGACTGATTGCTTAATGCTGAAAAAATGTAGTCAAAGAATATTTGTGTTTTCGATATAGTTGATGTTCTAAGCATCATTATTATTTCAGCAGTGTCTGAGGGTTGATGACGAAATGCACCGTCACTCTGTGAGAGTACACAAGCAGAAGTTGAAGGAACACAGAGAACTTCATAATCAGTCACAATTTGTCCACAAACTGGTAAGACAGAAATCCCTGAGAAAGTATAGTCCTCCTCTGCAACTTAAGTTGTTTCCAAATCATCAAGGGCAGAGATGAAATTAGATGAGGTTAATATCACATTTCAGCTCTAGCTAATAGACGTTTCTGGTATGCTCAGATAAGCACAGCAGCCCTTTGTCTATGCATGTAATATATGTATGTGAACAATTACAACTCTATCTGGGCATGCACTGGAATCAGAACATATAGTCTTACCTGGGCTGCCCGCGCGGACTGAAGGGTTCACCACTCAGCTGCACTTCCATCAGCCATGACTTGTCTCACTTTGCTCCTCCGAAACTTCACACTTACTGCAAATATTTCACACTCCATAAAAGTAGCAAGAGATTCTGCAGAGTAACTCAGAGGTGAAACACGCAGGTGGAACCATGGGGAAGGAAAAAAAAAATCTCAAGTCTCAAGTGGAGAAAATAACCCGAATGAGACATCCACTACAACAAAAATCCTTCCTTTGTTGAGTACAACAGTGAATAAACCTGTCCAAAGTGTCTGGATTCAAGAGAAAGCTGCACTCTTTACAACCTCAAAGTTCTCTTCCATTCCCTCCACCTTTGTGCACCTTGGTAGCATGCAGACACTGGATGTCAGCTGTGACATCGGCTGCTGAGAAATTTAATTCAGAAGAGAGAGAGAGAGAGAGAGAGAAACAAGAGGACATCAATGAAATGATGATGAGAAGCAAGCCTCACACTGAGCTACAGCTGCTAACGGAGAATCCCCCCCTTTGACTGAGTGAGTAAGAGAGTGCTGGTGGTAGAGAGGGTAGAGCAAGAAAGGAGGGAGAGAGGGAGACTGAGGACTACAGGGAGAGAGAGAGGAAGAGAGAGAGAGGAGTGCAGTGCACTGCTGCTGAGGCACTCTCGATCTGAAAACCAAAGAGGGAGGGGGAAGACGAAGTAAACGGGTCGGGGGGGGGGGGGTTATGCAGGAAATATGTTTAGCTCGCGCTCGGTATTTAACCCCTGTGCCATCTATTTCCATGCAATGGGGGCGTGTGCCACAAACTGATATGCTACACTGACCCCACTGACACAAACAGACTTGCTGTATAAATCATAAAGACAGGAAACTCTGCCCATTTTGTCCAGCGCAGGATATCTTGTATCCATTATTGTAAATAGGAAGAGTACCCGAGTCAATGTCACCTACAGCCTTCCTCCTGAGCAGTCATCAAACATCATCTGCTGCAGGGGGCTGATCCACACTCAACAATGTCTTTGGCCTTCAGTTTCTGCTCCAACAGGCTACAAAGGGCATTGCAATGCATTCATGAACTTATTTACTGGAATGGAAGCTTTCCTGTTAGTGCTCTTCCTGCCTTCTCAAATGAAAAGTCTACAGAAATATATCTGTGTGTGTGTGTGCGTGTGTGGCCTTATCTAACATTCAAGGCGCTTTACAGCAGAATCCACATTCACCCACATTTGTACAAGGCGTCCATATCACACACTGTCAACACAGCTGTCAGGGGCAATTTGTTTCAGTATCTTGCCCAAGGACTGTTTGGCATGTGGCCTGAAGGAGCCAGGGATCAAACCAGCAACCCCCTCAGCTCCGTGAGCCACAGCCACCCATCAATGTGAAAAGATTGATGTGTCTGCAGATTTCAAATTCAAATAATTCTGAAGGCTTTTAAGCGGGTTCCCAGTGATGACCAAATGAATTTCAGTGGCAAGGTTTTTTGCATATCAGGACATGTGCAGATGTGGACAGATGCAAATTCCTGCTGGGCTGTGCAACCTGAGGTGAACATGCATCCATATGATTATAAATGTTTCAGTTAAGATATAATCATGTCGATCCTCACTTTACTCATGTTGTAAATGTTGCTATTTGTTGACGTCCTCATTTACACACAACATCTATTGTACTTCTGATTACTCAGTTGTGACTCTAAGGTTTCTTACATCTTTGTTTTAAATTGGTAAAATTGTTTTAAATTGTTTTCTTCACTCTAGCAAAGGATTATGGGCAGGATGTCGCACCGTGTACAGATTGTTAAGGCCTATCTGACAAATTGCTAATTGTTGTTAATGAATATGAGCTGAACAAATAAAATCGTTTTGAAGACAGAACACAAGGAAGTACAGCTGCGGTGTTTAAGGACACATCAAATTTTCAATCATGCAGTATAAACTGAAACACATGTTCTTAATCTGCACCATTAAGACTTTCTTAGTATCAGCACCTGAAAAAAGAGAGAAGTCTGGAGGAGAATAACAGAAAGTACCGTCTACCTTCTGGTGAGACACAAAGCTGACACTGACTCGTGGAACAGACATGCAACACATGGTTGCCAGTGTTTCCACCTAACTGCAGATACCAAGTGGGTGTGGGATTAGAATGAACGAACCTTTAAACTGAGCTAAATATACTGAATCGTATCACTGACGGTCACTGACCGAGTCAGACCCACACCTGGTTGAGTGCTTGTTTAAAAACCATACAAGCTGTGAAAACCATGCTGATGTGATAACTCTACTGCAAATAGTTGTGCTACATTGTTTACGTTTGATCCACTTTACATAATCACGTCATCACCTGCACTTCACCTTGATTTGAGTGAAGACGAGTGTTCATCTGATCCTCGTGATCCAATCATATATCGTCAAAAGAATCCTGTGAGCTCCTTTTTTTTCTCCACTACTTTTTCTTTTGCTGTTTCCACTTCCTGCAATTGGTCCTATCCAAAACATTTTTTTTAATAGTACAAATAAACCGAACCATGGCTCATTTAATCTGGTCCAACCTATTTTGGTTTGGAATAAGCTGAAAAGTTCAAAGCTTGGGACCAAACACGATGGTGAAGGAGTCACCTAAGTGTTAATCTAATGCACAGAGCTTGTTGAGTTTTGAAACATACTGAATTAGAAAATACCAAAGAATTAACAGTAAGGGGTTCACTTACTCATATACATACTGAAATGCATTTGAATGGTGATTAATGATGAGACTGAGATAAATGGACTGAAATCAATGAAATGAATAAAATCAGCAGAAGTGAGAAGTCAATTCCATCTCAATATATCAAGTACGTCTTCCTCAGTGTCTGTTTCCATACTACAGCTGGAAAGTTAAGACGTTTTCAAAACCCTTCCCTCAAAGAAAACTTTGTTGGGCATGAAAAAAAAGGAGGTTTATAGTTTTAACCATATAAAACTGCAGTTCACTTTGTGCTGTGTTTGATGTCTGTTCTAAAAAACTCAACACCGAAACAGATGCCAAGTGAAAGAAACAAAATCCAATTCAAACATTCCTAACCTTTTTTTTTGCAGTTATGGGAGACTGACATGCAATCCTAGTCAATCAAATTGTCATTTACAGGCTGATATTGCCATATCAAGTAACATCCAAGCAACCACCTGATATCACTTAAAATCGAATGCTAAGAAACTGCAGAAGATCAAATTCCGTACTCAGATAAAACTTTAATCTCTTTGACAGAAAAGTTTTGTCATCTTCAAATGCTGATGAATTAAGTTGGTGTTCTATTTAAAAGCAAAACAAGGAAATGCATCATCGGAAATGAGTTGGAGAAAAATATGATGGTCGAACCAGCAAGAGTCTAGCATGAACAGCCTCTCCCAATGGGCAGCTTGTAATTAATCATTTCAGCCTGATGTGACTGCAGCTTTATCCCACATTCTGTCACTTACTGCTTATCTAATCAGAGCCGGCCTCCACGTAGATAGATTTCCTGCAGCAACAGACCCCCGGACAGGCCTTTTATGCTCCTGTATTTACTGCTGTAACCTTCTAACCTCACAGGTCAGAATGTCAGTCAGAACAATAAAGCCTCTTTTTGTTTCAAGTCAATCCATCCAGCCCACACAACCGGCCGATAAACTGCTACCACTTTCAACCTCTGCCCGTGCAGTGTTCATGAAACCTCAACAAACTGGAAGGACTGAAGTGATGAACGGTTGCCGATAAAAACACTCAAAATGCACGAGTGAGGCACAAATCTCTCTGACAGCATGCACTTGTTTTAATAACGCAATTAAATGTCAAAGTATTCCTATCAGAGCGAAGCAGCTGTAACTGGATGGAAACATGTCAGTTGAAAGAAGAACAGGCTTTCTCTCCTCGTTCTTTACAAACGATGGCTAATAAATTATCAGCAGGTATGCAATGGGCTGTTCTCCTGTAATGAGTGTGTGTGTGTGTTTGTCCGAAGTTTTTTATGTGGAATGTAGTTAGAGTTTATAAGGGATGTCTGTGGGATGTTATCACAGCAGGGGTCGGATTCCTTCTGCATTGTGTATTTGTGTGTGTGTTTAGAGGTCATCCTCGTACAATTACGGGCGATGCGTAAAGGGACTGAGGGAGCACTGATGAGCAGCTATTACAATCAGACCAAAGCTGGATCTCAGCTGCTCCCCCAGTAAATGATGCAGCACAACTGCCTCCCATAGACAGGCTACTGCCAGAGAAGAGACTTTACATAACTTTACATAATGGCACCCACCTCATTAAGCCACACACACACACACACACACACACACACACACACACACACACACACACACACACACACACACACACACACACACACACACACAATTACTCCACAAAACTGGCAGCCATTACATACATATGTGTGTGTGTGCATGTGTTACTGAGTTTATCCTCTTTAACCCACTATAATACTACTATCATACCATCTGCCATGGAGCAGTTTTATCAATCAGTTGCTCAGAAAAACATACACTTTATTACATTTGCCTCAAGAATGTGGTAAATAGAAATTAGACCAAATGCATGAAAACATTCCCAATGTGCAGTGATCAACATTTGTGTGGGCCTATGATGCAGTTTGTGTGTGTTTGTGTGTAATGACAGGTGTGCCATTTGATGTTGTAAGAGCGCACAACATACATAATGCATCCTGGTTCCGGGGCGATGAGCAGCAGTGCTACGGTGACTGCTGTTCGCTCCACTTTGGTTCTGTGGATGAAAGGATGAAGTTTGTCACTGCAGCAGACAGAGAGGAGTAGAGGAGATGATAGAGCAGTGGTAGAATACAAATAAGGCAGAATTCACAACTTACTGCACGTCAAAAAAAGTAGCCTTTGTAGCCTTCTGTGGTGGAAGAGTACAGATTCCTGCCTCAGTAAAGTGAACACCATCACAGTGTAAAAGTACACTATCCCAACAGAGCATGCATCCAGAGCCGCAATCCATTAAGTACCTCTCATGCCCACCTTAAGTACTTTTTTGTATGGAGTAGTAAATAAGATTAGAAAAGCACTTAAGTGCATTTTTAATATCATCATTCTTAGTATGGCTGGAACAGGAATATTTGCCACATTCTGAGGTGATCTGCAGCACGTGGCCACATTCTTATAACAGTGTATAAGCGCATCCATCTTGGGCCATTCATCTCATGTCCTCTGATCCACAATAAACTAAACATATTTGTTCACATCTAGTGTTTCACATGCATTGATTTATTTGTGGCCATAATATGAACATTGACCACCACATATTGATTTTTCTTTTTCTTTTTATATGAGATGGGACTGGAGCAAGATTTACCCCCTCTCCCCATATTTTCCTCACCACTCTCTCTCTCTCTCCCACACACACAAACACACTGACAGTTTGTCATTGTCCGACTTGGTGTTTGCAACCAGCAATAACGTGGCCTCCGTTGTTTATTTGCATATCGTGCAGGGACGTGAGATCCAATTTTAAATGGTCATTTGAGATGCAGGTGGAGACACATTCTGATGCCAGATGTCAACTGACCTATTTAGGGCTGTTCACTTGTGATTTGATCACTGAGGATGCATGTTAATGCCTGGTATGAACATGGCCATATGTTATACACTGATCATAATCTGTGTTGTATACTGTTGTATATCAGTCGAGATTTAAAAATCCTTCAGCAGTTACCTCAATATGGTCTAATAAAAGAATTCCAACATCATCAACATGATGGAGGGCATATCAAACTATAGCCTCAGTTTTATTAAATCTCCTATTACTGGCAGTGAAATGAGAACAGGTTTTTTTATACTCTATCCAAAGTGTGAACCTCATGACAGGTTAGTGGAAAGCCTGACTTCAGGCTGCTCTACTTTTGTGGGTGGGTTATTACATCCAAATGAGGCTTTTCTCCATCCAGTGTGAATAACGCCAAGTGCTTCATTACTGGACTTATTGGCCACATCAAAGCTGCTTTCAGCACAGAAAGAGTTGAAAACAACAAAGAGAACAATGAAGATGTGCGTTTCATCTGCACACACCACACATTAGTGTGTAGTAGTAGGATCAAAGTTTCATCAACTTTGTGTCCTATTCTGCTAAATTCTTTTTTGCAAAGTAGAGAGAGTGTAGCACATCAAACCATAGCTGAAATCTGAAATGTGTTCAAATAAAAATGTGTTTTTACAATATGGCAGAACTTCAGTTGGAAGTATTATGACTGAAGGTAATCCTGCAGTGATTCAGGCTAAAGGTCTTTGCAAACTACATGTGTGTTCTTGATGTTGCACGATTAACTCACATGTTAATATAAAGTATTAAAACCTGTGTCCAGTCGATACAAGCTTTGACATCACTGAAGGGAATTTTTGCTGAGTTCAATTTTTCCAAGGTTTCATGGACAAATCTAACCATGTTTACTTCATCACATTTTGTATCGGTCAAAGGTGGCCGAGTGCTTGTGAGTGGAAATCTGGAATGCTGCACTCTTTTTAAATCTATGCTGAAACTAAACCACTGAATCACCACGTCTTCAATTCGAAGACACCCCCATCCTCTCCTGCTCCTCCACTCTCTCTCTCCCTGCTGGCTGAGGCAGCGCCTGTGCTTTCTGAATTTTAGACACTTCCTGGTTGTGTGGGCTGATGGCTGGGTGTGACCTCCTGTTCAGTCTCCTCCCTACACTCCTCTTCCACACCTCTTAACGTAACTTAAGTAATCAACCCCACACCTGAATACATCCAGTCAACTCTCCTTGCCAGAACGTTGTGTTACCTCGTGGTATTCACTCTTTGGCCGACCCCTCCTTGCTAGTCTGATTACCTCCACCAAGGACATCCTGTTTTTGCCTGTCCATTAGTTAATTTGTTTGTTTGTCATAAGGACTACAAAAAATCTACTGAGACAAAAACTGATTTCCATAAAACTTGTTGGAAAGATGGGACACAGGCCACGAAACGTTTGGAACGGATTTGGACAAGGAAAGCAAGAAAGGGGACGTTTTTGACTTTTTCATTACATAATCAGATCAGATAGATTTATGAAACAAATACGTATGAGTTTGTGCAAATAAGTGCAAGTGCTTGATTGAATTTAAGGAGCCTTTTGGACCTTGGTGGAGTGTCTTGTTGGCCTGCCCCCTTGCAAACTAAGCCGGTCTTCTCCTTCTGCCAGGATCACCTACTCACACTTACTTCCTGTCATGCTCAGCAAGCTCCTCTGCCACACTGGTTTCTCTGAAAATCCCCTCGATCCCTTTGGACACACTCTGTTACGCATCGGCCAGCCTCTGGATTCCCCCAGTTCCTTCCTCAGACATGGTTTTATAGTTTACAATTGGTAAATAGAGTATAGGTCAGTTCTGCCCTTTGCACATTGGTTATTATCATGAAATACCTTCACTCAGCTTTTGTTCCTGTAATCTGTTTCTGCGATTTGAGTCTGGCCAGTCCGCTTACCATAGCATTGTGAGCTAATCCATAACAAGATTTTGGGCAAACAATACAAGTGATTTTCATTTCTGATAAATCCAGTAGGATTTGCTGTTAAATTGACATTGCATTTAATTTTTAGTTTTTCCTTTTCAGTTCAGTAAAAATACATTTGCCTTGGCGAATGAATCGGTATTCTTTTACAGGTGGAACATCTGGGCTCATAAACTTTGGAATTAGAAAGAAGAAAATGTGCTTGCGGTGTAACAAAAACCTCTAAAAGTGATCCTACTTGGAAATAAATCTTCCGTTGATGGTGAAGTCCCAATAATCCATGATAAATTTAAAAAAAACATGGGGATATCTGGTTGAATTTATGTATCTCATCATTTTTGAAAACGCTCGCCGAAAGCGTTATACAATAATTCTTTGATAATTAGTCTGAAGGAACACTGGCACTTTTAAAGGGCCGCTCAAGCAGTTGAGAATTTGATGTATTCTGTAAAAAAGAGTTTCTGTTAGTGGCTGTAATGAAAATTCAACGCATCACCAAAACTCACTAGGATTTGTCTTCTTGCGAATACAAAGGTCTGTTGACATAAGAGTGGAGTAGCTGATATTCATGGTCACCAGAGGACGAACCATGAGGAGTTTGGTGAATTTTAATCTACATCTAACAGCAGGTCAAATGTTTGTATCTATCCAGTGAAATATCTCACCACCGTCACACAATCGTATACAGACATTAATTGTTCTTAGATGCGGTGTCCTAATGATTCCTCTAAATGCCCCAATTGTTCATCTGCTGCCATCTTTAGGATTAATATTGTAGTTTTAGGTTAAATGTATTGAAAAGTATTGAATGGTATTGCCATGAAATTTACTGCAGACATTTAGTATTATAACACATACTAAAATGTATTTGCAAAAGATATTGACATTGTTATTTTGCGAGTATTTTAACAAGCTGACATGAGCATTCATTTACATGAGACAGATTTCTGGATTCCTCCTCTTCTAGCTTCACAGATGAACTTTTCTGTGGTGGAGTTGTGATGAGATACAGATCACTGTCTGTCAGCAGCTCTGCAATAACACATTTTTAAATTTATTTTCAAGGAGCATTGTTGGATTCAGCAGTGAAACAATAAAATGGCAGTCAAGAGAAAACCTCCATCTTGTCAGTCTCATTTGTTTCCTCTGGTATTTGGAAGGTGGTGGGGATCACAAGGTCTTTATTATTTCTTGTGTAATCTTACTGAAAACTCAATTTTGCGCTCATAATTTATTTGACGTCACTTATCAACCGGTCAGTGAAATCTAAATATTATTCCAGCTCTCTTTGTTGTTGTTATTCTGCATAATAGGAATAATGTCTCAGTTCCAGGGTTTGAGGGCTGCCAGAGACGTGCTGCCAGGGGTCTGACAGGGAAGTCTGGTTTGTGGGAGCTAGAGGGAAGTGGTCTGGAAACTTTAAAGTCCCGTCTTTAACAAAAAGTTCCAGCCAGACAAAACAACCAGACGCCCTGTGTGCTTAGTGTGAGAGAGGCAGAGAGGAGCAGAGACAGATGGTGAAATATGGAGACGACATGCGAGAACCTGATTTTATCTTTAGTACTTTGCATGAATTTTCCCATAGTGCTTCTGTTCACTTGATTTACCACACGTGATTTACCTTGATAAGGTAAATGTATTTTTTTAAAGAAAGATTTGGATGTAAGCCTCGGCCATTGGAAGTCAAATGAATGAGAAAAGAAAGACGAGGCAATTCTGCAGTTAGTCTGCAAAAAATGTTAATAGGAAAAGCTGTTATCAGAAATTAAAATCTTTTCGTAATTCCTCTTCATTGATGGATCTGGGTGTTGCAGACAATATTCCCAGCCCACTGTCAATTGGTCAGCTACTACATGTATATCTGCTTCGTTAATACATTTAAAAAAGATCCAAGCTTGTGCATGTAAGTTCTTGCAAGGTTGAAGTTAAATATGATTCCTCGGGAGGTGTTTGTGTGCATCCAATCAGCCAGCTAAACATTCAGTTGGGATTACTCAGATGCAAAACAAACACACTTTAATATTCTGGTCTGAATAAACTCAGCAGCTATGTTGACGTGCTTTGGTCGTCACCGCAGCAATGAAGCATTTTGATTTCTTTTCTGCTCCACACCCGACTGGCTTCTTCTCCGTAGCAATCGCGGTGAAGGCTCAAGTTTATTGCAGTATAATGAGGTGCCTGCCATTGTGCAACCAAAGACAAAGCATGATCCCTCTGAGATGAGGGGAGGTAATAAATGCTGGCAGTTCTAACATGGTCTTATAGAGTTGTCATCAATGTCACTGATTATTGTCTCTGGATAATTGAACATTGTTGAAAGAAAAGATTGAAATGGAAATACAGTATTTAGAAAAACACGTTCAAAATTCTTTCTTTGTTCAGCAACTTTTGTGAACAAGATGAGACAACAATAAATTTAAAAAAGTCACTTTTCTTCCCCAACAATGATCATTCTTAATAATAATAGGATTTCAGCTTTAGTTGAATGGTATTAATCTATTACTAGTTATGATTTATTTTGAAAAGTTTATATCTGAATTATTGAACCTGATTGAGGTCCCTGATGTTATGAAACTTTCAGTTCTATTATTATAGCACCAAATCTCAACGTACATATGTCTCAAGGCACTTATCATAAGGTCGAGACCTTACAGAATTACAGAGAAACCCAACAGTTCCCACAACGAACAAACTTTGGCAATTTACCAGAAACAAGTGTGTTTGTCCCTGATACTGGATATAGTTAAAGAACTCTATAATACAATTCTGTCCAACCGCATGACATTTTTTTGAATTTCTGTTTTGTTTGAAAACCTATTATATAAGCTCCCTTTTTAAATGATAATATTTCATATTTACACAAACCAGCACATAATATCCATGATTCTAACAACACTTACAAGATAATTCAGTCAAAGTCTAAGTGCAGCCACAAGGAGCAGTCACGAGCAGCAGATACGAGCTAACACGCTCCACTTCTGGTGCAGACAGGCTGATAGCTGCTGGGGAATAGAAGGGAGGTAGGTACATATCTCAGTCCAGTGAAAATCCAAATAAACTATTTCCAGCTCCAGCTTCTTGCATGACCTCATGAAGTGCTTTAACATGACAGTGATGAAACAGCTCGTTTATCTTCATGATGAGAAGACGAGCTGTTTCATTGCTGAACTAGAATTACTGCCTCACAGTCTATCCCGTCTGCTCCTGAGTTATGGTGCTGAAAACTCACAGTGCCACTTTGAATTGACCTTTGACCTTATGGGCATAAAGTGTCATCAAGTTCCTATTGTTTTGTCTGGAAATTTGGGCCAAATTAGAAGCAATATCCATCAAGGTAATCCTGATGTGTCTGGTTGACAAGGCCAAAAACATTTTTTTTAAGTATTCTTTTTTTAAAATCTAATTAATTCATCTTTGAGTCCAAGTGAGCGTTAAGACCAGATGTAATGAAAATCCCCTCTGGGTGTGCCTCACATATTGTCTTTATAAGAATGTGACGTCACAGTGACCTTGAGCTTTGATTTTAAACCACCAGATTCTGATATTTCACATTCAAATAATGTTTGTGGCACGTAATGAAATTCCCTGGAGGCGTTCCTGAGAGAATAGTCTGGAGAAACAGGTGGACGAACAGAGGCACAAATACATGAGCAGCTGCAAATATACCCAGAGCTTAATATTTGTGACTGCACATCAGGTTAATTGGAAACTAAATTAGATTTTATTTTATTTCTGCACTTGTAATTTAAAACTCTCCTCCTGCCTGACATTCTCTGTACCCCGGGATGTGATTTGTTTGTCAGTTGGCAAAGTTGATGGTGCACTGCACTCAAACCTGCACCCAGCAGTTTGTGCAAGGTCAGAGATGAATCCCATTAGCACAAATCTATCAAACTGTGAGCTCTATGAAGTCCTACAGGCAGTAACAGTGAATTCACCCCAGCTGCAGACGGTGTATGTTCTGACAGCAGATTGCAGCAAAGTGTAGTTTTAATTTCACGGCATCCTCTTCATTTAGAAATCTTAAAGAAATGGTTAAAATGAAAACATGTCACAGTGACCTGAGAGATGCAAAACATTTTCAGCCGTACAGCAAATATAAGATGCTCAGGACCTTTGAGGTGATATTATAATAATTAAATACATTCACCAGGAACATAAATGACTCATGAATCAAAAAGGTTATTCTGACAGGCCATTTTATTCACATTGTGTATGTGTGTATATATATATATATATATATATATAAATATATATCTCCTCAGTCTCTCTTCATCTCTGTCTGCCTTGCACTACCTAATTTATGATCAGATATGAATTTAGTCATGTGAAATGAGAAATATAAAATCACAGAACACAATAAAAGATTTATAGAACACCAGAGGTTTTAAAAGGGCTCCTGCGAGGCTGTAACACTGACAGTGGAAGCTTCACTGGAACAAAGTGTTCATGGTGCCACATTATGATGAAACTGCTGCGTCAGGTAAAGATCGGTATTGAAACACTAACCCGATGCTAATAATAGCACGTGGGTGAGTCAGACTTCACAGAGGAGGCAAGGTTTATGACCTATACTGCAGCCAGCCAGCAGGGGGGGCGATCAAGGTGATCTGGCTTCACTTTTGGGGAGAAATCATGCCGTCCATCTTTATATGCCATCTATGGTTAGTGACAAGAGTTTGTTTCAGATATTTAACCACGACAGTCATCAGTTGTCTTGGTTCAAAGTAATAACAATTCAGTCCACCTGTAATTTCCTTTGCAGAAAAGGTAGCAGGCACTGTGGTAAATAACAAAATGACTCATAGTTTAGTTCAGCTGCCTCAGTTTCAGGGCCCCTGCATGTGGCATCGCCCGAGCTTACAGGGACACAAGTCATTACCTTTTTAAAATAAACTGTACCACCCATGGGAGGATCGGCCCACACGTTGTTTAGGTCTGTGTCCTGAGCTCAGTCTCAACACAGTTCTTACTAATTAAACAGTACACTGTGTTAAATCTGATTTTCACTATAGGGTCTCACGTATCCCATGGAAATGTTTCATCCAAGTTGTGGCCACAGCTCCAAAGGGTTTTCTACACAAGAGTTATTACTACAGTCCTTGTATTGCAATTAAAGGCTAAAAAAATATAACAACTATATAATAACTTAACATCTGGTTTCCTTAATCCAGAAATCTGCTGTAAAAAACATGTTTTTCTGAATGTTGGTTTGTAAATAATGTTAAATAGCAAATAAGTCAAGTTAGAAGGTGCTGGAAAGATTATATTTCCTTGTCTAAGGAGTTCACACATCTCACCTTCCATTAATCGCACCTGCAGGTGACGTTCACTTATGACAAAGTAATATGACATTAGTGTCACTATTTTGCATTTAATCCCTCATGAAGCTATTAGTGCTGTGTATTTACAAGAATCTGGTAATGGTCTATCTGTTCCTCGATTCAGACAAACATCACAATCCTTTAACAAAGGAACAAAAGCAGTCAGTTCCTTCAAGAAGGTGTCTCTGTGTGAGAGGGACAGCTGGCAGAGAGCGCATCTCCTCCTAAATACCTGACTGATTGTCTGGTGTGAACAAGCTACAGGTGTTTTGGCTGCGGATCCACTGACTCCAAACTGATAATTTAGGATGATTATGCTTTTTCACAGGAATTGTAACCTGGCGACAGTATGAAGAAAATGTTCTCTGCAGGGAGACATGAACAGAACATGTGGTGACAAATGCACAGTTTTTACATTATTTTCTTTTCTCTTTTTATACCATTTTCCCTTTACATCCTCCCAATGGACTGATACTTTTGTCTTTGCTAATGTTTAATGCAAATCTTACGTACATTTGAGTAAATCATTACAACAAGATGGAAGTGATTCCTTCTTGCAGTCATGGTTGTTTTTAAGGTGGATCTGCTTAATTTATAACCATAAAAAAAGACTCCTCTGTGGCTCAGCTGTACATTCAGTCTATGTGTAGTCTCATCCCTCCTTTACCTCTGTCTGACCCTTGTAAAGACAATCCATGAGCTATAACCTGGAGGAATATGATCATTCATGACAGCTTGGTTGTGCTGTGCAGGTCTATTTATGTGCAAAGCTCGAATTTGCGTATGTGTGTATATGTGTGTTGGGATTTTGTGTGTCGACAACTGAGTCAGCTTGAGACTTAAGCTGTCCCAGGAAGGATAATTGTGGAGGAAACAGTCACTGCGTTTCTCAGATGGTATTGTTCGGCTCAGACATACAGAGCCTGCTTCTGATATCTAAGACTGCTCATGACGGTTATCCCACCGCGGGGAGAAGACGGGCGCTGGGCCCATAGTGACAAGTAACCGACACCATCTGTCCTGTGCTTTGTGCATGTGTCCTTGAATAAACAAATTATACAGATTCATGCAGGAGTATGACTGGTGAGAACAATAGAAGCTCAAATGATTGATCATGACCTCTTTCCCTCTGCTGAGGATTTCACCCCGTTTGTTTGTTTGTAAGTAAGAATACATAAAAACTCCTTAACAGACAACCTACTCCTCTGTGTGATGGAAGGACGTGACGCGGGGAAGAACCCATTTTGGTTTCACTTACTTTTACATTGCAAGACATTGCATTTTTCAGCATTTTCACCACTTCCCCAGAGAATAATTAATGGATCCTGATGTAAAATATCAGGCACATAAAGTGAACTGATATCTATGAGTGAAATTTGGTGCAGATTGATTGAATGTTAGGAGACTGTTGGGCCTTCCCGGATATTCACTCTACTGAATGCCATTCTAGTTTTAAACATGGACCCCGTCCTGTAAAATAATAGTTTTAAACTAAGGGAATAATGAAAGAATGTTGAAAACTGAGATACTCAAAGAATGTCAACTATGAAATTCTTATTAAATGTTTAGGTGTTAAGCTTCATTCAGAATCAGCAAGCCTGAACTTCTTGTAGCAGTAGTACTTCAGGACAAATCAGGCGGCGTTGTGTGATCTCTTAATCCACTAAAAAAAAGAAAGAAAGATCTGAAAGATTTTTTTCTATTTTGAGCAAACAAGTGGTAACTTTCCAATGAATGAACCTTGGCGTGACACTCTAACGACTCCCCTCTAACACTCTAACGACTTAAGCTCTTAAAGTATGAAGGCAATTAAAGTTCCACAGTCACTGAGACATCTGTTGAAGTCATTGTAGCATATTCCTAAAGACAAATGTAATACAGATGGGAATCTACATTTAAAGCAACACTAGGTAGTTTTATACCTTAAAACAACAGCTTCAAAATAATTTTAAGGGACAAACATAGAAATAGGGAGAATGGCCAGTAATGTGACTCCCTGGAGGCTCAGAACTGCACTATTTAGCTCTGGTGTACCGGGCTGGAACTATGCGACCTACTTTAGCCAGAGCCCGAGCTAGCAGTAAGAGACGACCAGCACGCCATTCTCAGTTTGGACATCATCGCAGAGCCACTAAAGAAACTGAAGAGGACATTGTCGGAGGAAACAAGAGAGAGGAAAAGAGAAAGTGACAGAATAAGAAACCAAACAATTGTGAATATCCTCACAAAAGCCAAAAGAGGACAAATACAAATATGAACTGCAAACATAAACAGTCCCTCCAGTTTGCTTCAAATAAATAAAAAAGAAGCAATTTACATATGAGTCCAAGTGACAATAATCAAAACATCATATAAACTGCATTTGGGCAATAAAACTCACATGCATTCAAATAATTATGTTATCTGAAAATCATATTATCATATGCAAACAACATACTCTCCTGTGTGAATTAGGTATAATCCTGTGCAGATGACATAAACCTGTGTAAATAAGGTATTGCTGTAATGATAAAGTAATTATATTATAGCACACAACAAAGCAAATTAACCTTTACAATAGATTGTGCTTTGAAATTGATAAAGAGGATTTCTTTCTTTCTGTGGCTCCACACTAATGCAGGTTTCTTTGACCAACATTAATAAAACCATATTTCAGATTCTACTGCTGAAAAGGAGGAGATTAAATTGAAATGTTAAAAGTCAAAGTGTTAAAAGCCGACAGATTAAGAGAAAAGGCAGCCAGACATAAAAGGGGCAGTAGCCGAGTTAAAGTTGAGGTTTGGTATGTAAGTAAAACTTGCTGTCTGATAATCTTTTCAGTCTAACAGAGAAGGTATTTTCAGTATCTCACGGTATTTTATGAATAAATACAGACTCACTCAGGCTTTGGGGCTAAAGTTGCCGCTTCATGATGAAATGTGTGGATAAAGTGGTGGGAAACAGGATGATGAGAGCGGATTTTAAATACTTAAAGGTTCAGTGAGTAACATGTTGCAGCTGAATACCCCTCACCTCACCCTCCCGTTCCCAACATGAAGGAGAACCTGTGGAAGCCTTAAATTGTCATAAAAACTCAAAAGGTGTTTAGTTTGAGAGGACCTGCTCATATGTTAAGATAAAGTATTTTATTATATTTTTTTATAACTCTTTATTTATTGTTTTTTCCGTTTATATACACATAACAGCAGTTCACATATACGGTGTGTGCAAAATATGCTATAGAAAAGTAGTTGTTGGCTGTCCTATCCATGTATGTTGGAAGGGGTACCAAACTTGAACTGAGCCCGAACGGCTTCTACGAACCACAATTAACCCTTATCCCTTCCCACCCACTGCTAGGCAAACACACAACAAGTAAATAAATAAGAAATAAACAAAGATAAAATTAAATTTAAATAAAATAATTAAATAAATAGGGGGGGGGGGGGGGCATCTAGTCACTTTCAGGGTGAATAGTAACTTTGTTAAGTACGCTAAGAAGGGTTGCCATGTTTTGATGAAAACGTTATCAGAACCCACCAGTGAGAATCTAATCTTCTCAAGTTTGATGTGAGTTAAGACTTCTTTAAGCCAGCTGTTGTGTGAGGGTGGGAAAACATGTTTCCACTTAAACAAAATAAGGCGTCTGGCCAAGAGGGTTGTAAAGGCCAATACCCGATGTTTTGACGCAGGGAGATTAGGTGTCATAGGTGGGGGCGAGCCAAACAAGGCCGTGCAAGGTTCAGGATTAAGATCCATATCAAGATAAAGTATTTTAATATAAAATGGCCCATTCTAGGGTAAAGAAAACCACAATTTGTACAATTTAGGATTCACTAGGATATTTTTATTTTCAATATCTGCCAACAAATCCCTACACCTAAATCTTACACACTAAACCTTTAAGCACAGTCACACCATGAAACCTGCTCTCACGAAAGCAGGGAGCTAATGCAAAGAAGAGATGTGATCAATTTCAGAGGCAGCTCCTGAAATTGATTCTGCTCCAGTGGACTGCTCAGCATGGTATCAGGTTCGCAGATATGGATGCAGGCGACAAAGTCTCATCAAAACAAACGTGCTGCAGGCTGTGATGCTGCTGATCCATTTCAATTCCAGTCTTACTGAGTTTAACTGAGGACAACACCTTAGTTTAGAGAATGTATAAAGAGAAAATGATGAAGGCAAGTCAGTGACTCTCAGCAAGAATTTCAGTCCACCTCTTGCCTCAGGAAGTAGTCATAGACTCCTGGTTCCAGCCACAGGGACAAACTGTGGATTTATCATAATTAAATCCAGCGAGACAGATATTTAAACCAGATCCCAGTGGATGGCATTACACTGGATGTGAGATTATAACACAGGATGCAACTGCAGCATGTGACGGCTACGTCCCTGATCTGTTTTGTCTCGTGTGCATCTGCTCACAAGGGGTCTGTCTGCTGTGTGTCATGCAGTAGACATATTACGTGAGGTTTCTGGCACAACTTCTGTATTTCCTTGAATAAAAATGTGTGTACTCAACTAAACGCCAGGGTTTATATGAAGCTGTGCAGCTTCTGCTCCTGCAATTACAATAAAAACTGGTTCAAACAAATGAATGGTTTCGTCAACAGACACACCTGAATGAGGTGTTTAATGAGCAGGGGATCACTACTCTCTGACTGCAGAGAGGCCAAAGGCTAATCAAACAAACAGGCTGGTTTCTGATTTGTTTTTATAAGTTATTGTAAAGCAAGAAAAATGACTTTCTTTAATCAACAGATGGTTTGTCCAGGATTTGTTGTATGTGTGGGCAACCTCTGTGGTTTATTTCTAATCAAAAAGGAAGTTCAGATTTATCTTAATGATTGTATTACTTGATGGAAAAGCAGCCATGTGCAATTAAATATAATACAGACAACTGAAGATGCGTTGCATCGAGAATTGAGTTGTGGACAGGACAATCGTAATGGAATCTTGGACAGGAGAATCGTGAGGCTATTCACACTTTAGGAGGAATGTTACAATCCTTCTGTCTAAACAGGCTTTTTCTATCCCTGTAGGCTAATTTAATATAAGCAGAGAGAGAACCAGCAAGCTGGCAAATCTGCACTGAACATAAATGCCGCTCAGGATGATGAGAATGTTTTCTCATCGATGTCTAGTTGCTGCATCCTGTATACATTTCTGAGTGACTCTGCAGTAGCAAATCTGCAGAACTAGATCTCCACATCTTGTTTTCCCCGTGACAAACTGCTCTGATGCACATTTTAATTATCACGTTAGTTCCCCATGTTCCACTCATCACTGCCTTAAACCGTAATCCTTTTCCCAAATGGACACCAGGCCTTTATCTGCAACGCCCATAGTAATCCACACACACACACACACACAGACACGCACCTTCCGTTTATTTCTTTAGAATTTAGAGTAAGCTCCGTCAAGTAGTTTAATATTCACTCAGCAGCGGACAGGGCCCAGGCTGTGGTCAGTGTACCGGAACAGTCTGGACTCTACCCCTGCAGCAGCCAAGAGGCCCTTCATAATCTGCTCTATCGCCACACAGTGGATGAGATGTGTCGGAGCGTATTGGCTGCGGGGGGCTTGAACGGCTCTGCGAGTGGAGACTGGTAATAAGAGTGTGAACAGAGGGCAGTGGGAGAGGTTAAAAAGATTGTCTCTCCTCTTTGATGCTCTCCCCTTTGCAAACCCAATATTTCCATCCTCGCTGTGTGTGTGTTTACCTGAGAGGAAACAGAAAATAGGCTTGGAGTTCAAAGCAGAGTGAGGTCACAAATAGGACTGTTCCTCTTTGAAAGAGCCTGTGCTGTGTGATTGTAGAGTGGGAATACGGTGTCTGGGGACTTCTCTGAAGTGCAGCAGGATCAGAGCAACTCCATCACTGACAAGCTCTCCTCTGGAAGTGTAAGAGTCTCTTCCAACCAATCCCCTCCCTGTGGTTTGTCTGAAAAGCCTGAGTTAGACAGCTGACAGTACTTGTTGTGCACAGAGGTCGCCTCAGTTCAACAAGTGTGAATATCCTGTGTGGAGTTACAGCTGAGATGAACTTCCTGTCTAACAGTGAGTCAATCAATTGGAGAAGCTGCCACAGAGAGGCAGCTGCAATTTTACCGGTGAGCATCACTCAAGGTCAAATTGTGTCTATTCTGAAACATCCGACATGCAATGTTTGAAAAAACAACAGCAGTTAAGTTAATCATTCAAACTTGTGTATAAACTACACACACAGACAGTAAATTTAGTTTAACTTTATGAAAAACATTGGACATAAAATAGGTGCATCCGGTGCAATCTGGTTGACAGGAACACATGATGGCTGCATTGCAAATAAACCAGGTAGGGTGAACACAGTTTTCTAACTCCACTGTGCACCATAGACTGTTTAAAAAGCTCTGCACACAAACAATAAAACAGTATATTGTAGAACTGTTGGAGGTGGACTCGCTAATGATAAGGAATAATTCTGTTTGACTGAACCCCCCAGTGCATCAAAGAGCAGCATCATTCTTAAAATAATTATACACGTGTATTATTCACAATATGGAAAGTGAAGATAAAACAGAGCATTTCGTGACTCATATAGGTCACAGTCTTTGATTATGTCCTTGCTTGTCATCTTCTGGCTGTGATAAAAAAAACTGGCTAAATGTACTCGCAGACCCCTGATTTAGATACAATGTTCATCACAGGATGTCAGATGATTCACTGCTCATATGAAAACCAATAAACCGCCCAGCGTTAGAGGTGCAGGTGCATGATGAAGACGTCACGCTTACAAAACTTGCTGCCTTGTAATTGCTGCACTTTGCACAACACCTGCCTATAATTGTGAAACTGTAGAGTTCATATATAGCTGCATACAACACCTGTGCAGTGTACTCATTACCCCCCCCAATGGTTTATCATGGGTTTAAGTTCTTATTGAAACGATACACACTTTGAATGTGTTTTTGCTCCCAACTTCAACTTGTGTGGACATTTTGATGAGCTTTGGAATAACTGCAGTATGGACATAGTGGAGTCTCATGTAATGAATCGTCTGTGAATGTTGTTCTGTGGCCTACTTTAATTCAGATTTTATATCCTTTAAACATGATGCATGAAAAATAATTTGTCATATTGTTATTGCCCTCATGGTTTGTTTCTTGTGTGTTTTATGTTGGTCAGCATCTTAGTGCCATTGCTTTTTTATCCTCTTGTAAATCGTATTTTTTATTGCAGTGTGGTGTCCCTGGACGAATAAAAGTTAGATACTGTAGATACAAATAAATTCATTCTCCTGGATTTGTTTTTATTTCACTGTCTTGAGACTGTTTGGGTTCCATGGAACAATTAAATTCATGGGATCATGTAACAATTAAATTTCACGGAGTATGAGCAAAGTTCAGCTACTTAACATTCACCACAGCGAGCAGTAGGTCAGGCCCGGTGCGTGCTGGGTTACACAGGCCAGAGAAAATGAATAATGACACTGTATCCACCCTCTTCACAATTTACAACACAGCTCTCAGTCGACCACAAGCACCAGAATTCTGACAAACAACTGCACCACAATATTAATTCACTCAGGTGTAGTTCCATTTAAACTGTGCATCTCAATATCTGTCCATGCGTCATCCTGTTTGCATTACTGCTGTTTTAACCCTTGTACTTATTTATTACTTTATTTTCCTTTTAATCCCCTTCTGCTGCTGTAACACTGTGAATGTCCTCAACCTGGGACTGATATATGGTTCTATAATTATATCTCCTTCACTGACTTTTCATAAATTTGATGAAACCTCCTCCTCCTTCAACATGTAAAGATGTAAAAACTGATACACAGAGGCCAAGGTCCTATGAACCTCTGTGTATATACACATCTCTTTATCAGCTTACATCAAATTAAAACAGTTAACTCCTGAAACTCCAAACATGTTTTGTGGACTCAAACACTTCACCCACTCGTCCATCGGCATAGTGATGAGTACATCATGAGTACATTTAAAATTTTGGGTGAGCTATCCTTTTAAGAGGACAATCTTCATGTCATTAATCATTGTTAACCTCCCAGAATCAACACTTCTATAAAAATGTGGAAACATGTTTCTGTAGTCACTCTTCAGTCCAGCTGGAAGAGGCGCTGTGTCTAAAGCACGGTTCATCATACATGTGGGTCATTAATGACACTGAACAAGAGCAGAGCGATGGCAGGGTCAATCTGTACTACCACACCCACACAGGGAAGTTCTTCAGTGCAAGGCCCGACATCACTGTTCCCATTAGGAGTGATACACTGCTGAGCGAAATTCAATCGTGATAAAATGATCTTACTGCAGTTTTAAGTTTGAGGCAGGAACTCATTAACAAATGAAATCCAAAAGCTTATGTTATATTAACAGCAAACACAAACAAGCCCAACAATACTGACATCTTTTCATTATCAGAATTTTCTAACTCATTTTTTGGTTTAACAGGAGAGAAAAGGACAAACCGTTTGGAAAATGTACATCTGGCTAATTTGCCCACAACCTTTAAAAATGAGCTTTTCATATATATATCATATAGTCCTGAACGGAGCTGAAAGGAAATATGATCTGCATTTTTATTGGTTGGAGCTGAACCTCAGTGTAGAGTGTCAGATACACATGACCAAATATTATGATGAGGGGCTGCTTGGGTGGTGAGAAGTATTGCTGAGCAGGAAAAGTAAACAGATACAAGAAAAAAAGAACAACTTGTCTTAGAGAGGTGTTTGGTGAATTAGACAGAGCTCCATGCCCGTATAAGGTGATTTGATGATAATGAAGTGGGCCAATCTCTGACATGTTTTCAGCTGGGCTGAGATCTGGTTTTTGCCAAGATCACATCACATGATTCTCATCATTCATACATTCAAATCATCCAGTGAGACCCAGAGCCTGGAAAAGTGGTGACTGCTACACTCATTTAATCATGTTCTCTCCTTATCTGCTCTAATGTATTTATTTAACAAGTCAGAGGTTAAGCTTTAAAGGTTTTGTGAGCAGGGCCATACATTTCTGTGCTCCCACTTTTTAAAATGTTCCATGCAAAGAAACATCAGGGAGTGCAGAACGCTGCTGCCACTCACTCTGAATCAGGAGGAAAGACCCCAACTGGGCCCCGAGATGTCAGGGACGCACAACCAGCCTGTGGTGGGTCTGCCTTAGAAGAGAGTGTCTTGTGAATATAAGGCAGAAACACCCGTTGAAACTAAGGTACACAACTGAAGATACGTCGGTGGTTGTTAATATCCCTGAGATCTGCTGGAGGTGGGCAACTCAACATCAAGCTAATATAGAGGAACTTCAATCATACAAGGGGTATTCACCATCTTGTCCTATGTTGTAAAGATTTTCATTTCAAAACAAAGTCTGTTCACACTAACACACTGAAAACAGCATAATGCACGCATACATGTGTGTGAGGCAGGAGGATAGACGCAGCCTGGAGAGTTTTAAGTTGGAGACTTACCTCTCAAATCTCTGGAGCTTTCACTGCAGACACAGGATCCTTCAGTTCCAAGCAGGTCCAGAGGAAGTGGTGGATCTCTACCCACTTCTGAGATCAGCATCTCCCAGTGTAGGCATGTGAAGAGGTTTAGTTCTGCTTACTTTTGTTTGTCTAGTCTTGTTGTGTTAGGAAATATGTCCCTAAACTAGATTTAACTGCTCTGCTGTTCTCACTCCTCTGTCTGTCTGTCCTCCATGAGCATGTTCCATTTTCTCTCTCTCCTCCAGCTTGCAGGTGAGCCTGATTTGTAATCTCCCTTCCCCCCTCTTTCCTGTCTTCCTTCCTTCCTTCTCCTGTCCAGGTGGAAAGGATTATTCAATGAATGATCTTTCTCCTTTCTGCTGCAAAGTCATAATGTGGCTAATAACACAATCAGGAAATGAATTTGAGTTTTTACAGTCTCTGCACTCCCAGACTTAAATACAACCCCAGAGTTTTAAACTCAAACAATGTCACCAGCATTTTTCCAAAAGTCTCAATTTTGAGAGAAACAGCACAAGTGCATTATAAACTATAAAGTATATATAGCAACTTCAAAAGGACACTGTTCAGCATACACTTAAAGTGGATTATACAGCAGCGCCTGGAAAACTTACAATGGATATTTTTATAGCTTTGTGTGAATTATGGAAATCTGTGCAAATCTGTTTTAACTGCTGTGACGAGGAGCTGACTACAAGAGCTATCCCTGAAAAAAAGAAGAGGCTGCAAAAGTATTTCTTATGGGGCCTCACATCTTAAGTCATTTGGTCCAGAGGTTCTTACTTTTCAGCTTATTCTGAACCAAATAACAGCTGTGAAAGGGAAATTGTAAGCTGCTTTGGATGAAAGCATTCTAAATGACATGTGATGCAATGATCAAACTTCATTTATTGTCTTCATTCAAACTGAAGAATACTATTTCTTCTGTGCACTTTTCAAATGCAACACCAACGTAGGGGATGACAGGACGTGCGCACGTAATACAAAAATCTTTACTCCGTCAGCTACAATATAAAACTAACCAGATTAAACATTATCAATTTGACAAAGACATGAGCCTTGGTTAAGAATCTTGGTCCGTAGTTTAAAGTGTGTAAATTTCCTTTTTTTGAACCAAATTGGTGGATTATTTAAAGCAACAGTAATTCTTATTTTTGACCACTTGGGGCGGTAGAGTAATCATTAATCAAGATGTTTTTATCACCTGAAAAAACTGTTATGGAAATGAAGGCAGCCTCTTTTACTATTTAGATGCAATCAGACACTGATTTATGTTAATTCATATCATAATAGCACACATTGTACGACACACACTGAGTAACCCTGTGCGGCCTCTGAAGTCCTCTGACATTTACAAAAGTTGATTCTGCCGAACTCTGACTAACTCCGTATAATTAAAATTAAGACGTTAAGATGGTTTCAATTAATGTTTCTCTTCTTGGGGGAACAGCCAGAAACTAACTCAAGTTAATTGTGTGATGCTTTAACTGCGCTCCAGGGACGAGCCTGTGCGGTCAGATTGTGTCCCCAGTTGTCCCTCAGCAGGATGTGCACTCTGTCAGTGACCAGAGGCTGACTGATGGCCTACAGTGGGCATCACACATTAAAGAGCTAATCTTTGCTTATCTGACTAAACTGAACGTTTGGCTGCTTGTTCTGCTCGTGTGAAAAAAAACTAACTGGAGAAAACACATCTCAAAGTCTGAATATTTACTTTTAGTATGTATAAACTGAGTGCAGACACTATCAGGACCTCTCTTTCAGTTTATTTGCACAAAACGGAATCATTTAAGTGTGATTTCTCAAAAAGCTGAGGGAAAATGGAAGGAGAATAAACCAACACGTAAACCAGAAGTGGCCACAAATGCAGCAAGAATTTCAGCGCCCTGTCAGATTCAATGTTCTGAAAGAGAGACTGAGATGCAGACCCACAGACGAACTCAGTGAGAAAGTAACTCTGAGAGTTTTGGCAGCTGGAGGCGAACGTACCTGACTTTATTATAATTACAGAGGTGTTTGGTGTGCGACACTTGGCTCGGTTTCTCGTTTCAAGAGTGTCCGTGCCACTCTGCTGCACTGCTCACCTCGTCTCAGCTGAGATAACTGTCCAGCTTGAACATGGCCGCTAATCCTCTCCTGTCCTCTGAAGGACGAGCCAGCGCGGGACGGGAGGGTTGGAACTTGAATGGCCCTCAGAAGAACACCTATTACTCTGCCAAGGCCCAACAGTCCTGAGAAATTCAATCAAGCTGCACTAAATTGCACAAACTTATAGATATCAGCTCTCTAAACTTTGTGCTCATCGTTCCTGTCCTTGCACATGGCTGCACGCCAGAAATCACGTCATTCCTGTTGGAGCCCAGTGTTGTTTTAGCCGGTCGCACACCTCCCAACTTTGTTATCTACGTGTGCACGGTCTCCACACACGTCTCTACGACCCCTCGGTAATAAAGGAGCAGAGAGATTCTCAGATTGCTCCTGGAGGAAGATTACAGAGACTTTAGGTAAAGATGTGGAAGGATTCTATGGAAAATAATCCACAACTTGTTTATCGTGGAAAAGAAGCATGTACATCCTGAAACGTTTGCTCCTGGAGGAAACTAGCCAGCGCCAAAACTGTTTATTACCTCTTTTACTGTGGTGTGGCTGTAGCAGCTATGTTTATGTTAAAGTCAGTATCTCTGTGCTGATGAAGCAAAAGTATAACAGGGAGAGTGTTGTGTTAACGTACTTTAATACATGTGATTTATTTGACCAAAATTCTTGTAGTATTCACAAGAAAAATGTATACAAAAGTTAAATGTTAAAGAAATTCCTGGATGAGCACCTTTGTCCAGATCTGCACTAACACGTACTGGGTTGTTTCTCTGCCCGTGTCCCATCTGTCCATCTAGTTCTGTGGTAATGCGTTCAAACTTCTCTCTCCATTATAAATGATTGCATCAATATATCACATTCACTGACCTTCTCAGTCCAACACTTTGATATATCTCATCTGTTTAAACTGCCACAGCCTTTTTATGCAAACTCTCTTTAATTACATTAACCATCATCCTCGTTTCGATGCAGAACGTCCATGAAACAAACTGTTGTAACTTTGCCAGAGAGAAGCAGAGGCAGCCCTTCATCAGTCATTTGATCTGGTGAATATCACAAAGACTCTGTCTCTGCCTCTAGAAGGAAAAACGCTTCACAAACGAGCCACACCAAAACTATATCAACAACAGTCCACAGTTTGGCAGCAGGTGACCTGAGCTCTTTCACCACTCACTGTTTTTCCCACTGAATCTTTAACTGGGACAAATATCTCCACCCTCTGACAACCAGAGGACATTTTGAAACTTTACACAACATTTCACAGCTCAGTCTTTTTTTTGAACTGTTCAGTTTAAAAACAGCATTTCATCATCCAAACCTCCCCCCCAGCATCTGTCTGTACGCTCTGATTCTCATTCTGCGCTGCAGCTCACCTCTGTGACTGGACCGAGCCATACCATCATGCATCAGTGTGACGAATGCACACCGGTCCCCACAGAGCACAAAGTTAACAATCTACAGCATCCCATAATTCCCTGTTTCAAAAGTGCCATCCAATCAGACTCAGGTTTACACATCCACTTTGCCTGTGTCCTAATACTGCACAATACTGAGGCAGTCTGACATCAATTTTCAACACTGCGTGATTTCAGATGAAATATTCAAAGTGCAGCCTCTGGTTTAAAGGTTTTAAATGGACTTGGGGTTCTTTTTATAATCGATGGACAGAATATAACTAGAGGCTGACTGGATGCTGAGGGAACACAGTGAGAGAAGTTAGTATTTCATGGAGCGATTGAAGGTGGCGCCAATGTCAGCGTGGGAGCAGCTGTATGGTGGGTCCCGTTTCATCACATATACTCAGTTGTCTTCAAAGCCTGCTATGTGACCATCAAAGTCACTTTAATCCTTATTTAAGACAAATTTAAAAAATGCACTGTGGTAATTGTTCAGAGAATTGTTCACTGCATGCTCTGATTTCACAGCAGGGGCTTCCATCCCAGATAATAATATGAGGAGATACAGCTATTCTCTCTGGATCGTGAGAGTTTAACATTAATCCTCCTCCCTGTGAGTTTCAGGCGTAATGTTGGAACAACTGCAAGGTCAAATTTTTTTGTTTCTTGGTTTCTGTGGAAAGTGGAATAGATTTTGTTTTTTCTCAAAGGTGTTTTCTGTTATTTTAGTTAGTTCTCCTCACGCCGATTCCACTGCTCATCTTCCTGCGAGTTTGAATTTTTTATTTGAGGCTATACAAATTTGATGAAACATCTCGATTGACAGCTGAGACTAAATCACGACTGCTCGATATCACGGCTCCACAACAGTTACCACCGTGCAGACTCACACACTTGGACCAGCTACCAACACATTGAACAGAGAAGCTCAGGTCACAACACACTCCACTTAGAAAATACAGAAAACATTGTGTCTGACTGATTTACCAATATTTGAACACCTGCATATAAAACCCTTAACTTCATGTTTTGTCCCATTTTTGACTTGTGTATAAAATGATGCTATTTCATAATCTAATGTAGAATGCAAAAACTCCACTTCAGGGTCCAGCCTGGCGTTGAGAGGAGAAGCCAAATATTTGCTCTCTCTTGTTTTGGTGTTCTGGCGTAGTCCCTCCTCTGATCATCCTTTTAGACTGGCTGACGTCCCACAAGGCCTCTGCCAAACACTGACAAACTCTGGTAAACAGGGACACTTTGTCCACTGGCCTTTTGTTTCTCCCAACATTGTTGTGTTTTGTCTCCAATTTACAATCCTGCTGACCAGGAGAGAGACGGGTATTTAGAGGCAATGAGCCGTCCGCATTTGGTTTATTGGCTCATGGAGAGCTCTGTGAGTGTGTGTGTGTGTAAGTTTGACGTCAGAAACTTGATGTCAGACAGGGACGCTCGATTCATAAAATCAAGTTCGACCCAGCAGCAGCTCCGAATGCTCCAGCTCCCTGGTGTCAGCCACAACATATTAAAAATGAGAAGACTAACAGATCAAGATACAGGTGAGAGAAAACTCAGAGAGGGGATATAAGAGGAGATAGAAAGGAAGAAGATCAGTGAGAGTGAATGAAGCTTTGTTTGAAGTGGATTTATTGTGTCAGGCTCACGCTGAGTTGATTCCAGGAAATGTGTGAAGCTGGAAATGCCAGTCTACCTCACCTCACAACCATATTCAGATATTAAAAAAGAAGAAACTGGATGTAAAGTTTCAAGTACTTTTTTTTTATGTGTGTGCAAAATGCTTTGTCTGTTTCTATTATTGTTTAACAACTACTTATTCATCCTTGTTACTCATGTAAACATAAGAATCAAAATAACGTCAAACATTGCTGTCCATGTAATCGTAGCTATTGTTACCTGAAACTGGTTACGTGTTAGCAGACTTGCTGATCACACTTTTCTAAATGTTTTAAATCAGCGCATCATGGCTCATGGAGTCATAGATATCAGTTCCCTAAATGGGTTCGATTTTTCTTTCAAAATCCAGGAATTATTAAACGGGAAATCAGAGAAAATGTTGAAAAATCTTGCAATGTCAAAGAGAGTGAGTCCGTCCACACCCAAATTTAAAGGGTAACTTCCTGACCCATAATGCATCCTTCACCAGGGTTCGTCTGCATCAAATTGTTTAGGTGTAATCTTGCATAAAACAAACAGACTGGGGTGAAATGAATCTCCTTGGCAAAGGGAACTTTTAGAATGTGAGTAAAATCTTCAAATCTGTTTGGGAGATTATATAACTGAATCTTATTGAGCCAAATTTCTTCTTCTACGAGCATACTGGGGATGTGGGATTAAAAAAACATCATGAAAATCTTGCTCTCTCCCTCTCACCACATCAGAGCATCATCATTCATGGCCAGCCGCACTAAAAACACACTTTCACACACTGTTGCTGCAAAATAAAAAATGAACACATGCTTCTGTACTGCAAATTCTCTGGTGGTTTTCTCCAGACACAGTTCATGATGGCGTGAGCTGTCTGTGTCCAGCAGCTGCTCACATCTGAACTCTGCTCATTAATATGCACAGAAAAGAAGAAGTTCAACAGCGCTATTAAATTTTCACACGTTGGAGCCGGGATTAAATATATAAATAGAAGCTGTGTCATCAGTAATTATCTGTGATTTCTGTTAGCACACGTCTTCATACATCAGTCATTACTTTAGGGGCTTAGTCAAGGAATTTAAATTCTAAACTGATTTTGTATGGATGAGTCTCAAACTACTTTCACAAACTTATTTTCTGAAACTTTTTTTTTTTCCATCCAGGGAAACTCTATCTACTTCTTTGATAGTTTTTTTTCTATGGATCCAGAAACTTGGTCCAGACTGAAACATTTGATGAATGCTTGAGAGTTTGTACAGAATTGCCCCTCACCCATCATCATGTTTAATGTTTGTATTTTGACAAATCAACTTGGAACCAGCTGAAGTCAAGATAAAAAAGAGAAATATCTGTAGAGAAATACCAAACTAGTACAAAATGTGCATCAGTCTATCATGATTTTAAAAAAAAGGCTGAATAAACATGCTCACAATTTCTGGCTGCAAATCACTAATTTTCCCTACAAGGACCTGTCTCTTAAAAATCAAATACAAACAGATTGTAGATTTTTTTCTCTCATCACTAGTAATAGAGCTCGAATAAAAATCAGCATAATTTCTTAATCCATTCTGTACAAGACGCTTTAATATTTAAGAATATTTAAGAATGATGACCTCAACATGACGCTAATCAAACATGTTGTCAAAGATCTGCTCAGGCAAGATCTGTAGAGACGCAGGACAAGGCCCTAAAACAAAGAGATGCACATTACCGCCTCACAGTTTGTATGCCGCCTCTAACCAGTCACGATGTTTACACCCCTATCTGTCCAGACTCATATAGTTAAATATACAATGTGAATATAAGTAACTTCTGCCACTAGGGGTCTGATGACATCATGAAGTAGTGTGGGATCATGGGACTTTTCTTCCCCTTCATTGCTGATAAAAATCTACTTGACCTGACTCAGGTGTGAATAATGTTGATGAGGAAATGAACTAACGTTTCATTCATAATTCTGCAGGTGATGACAAAGAAAATCCTGTGAGCCTGAATACATTTCTCTGGTAACATTTTGGATGATGTAACTGCACAAATGAACAAAATATATAACAGAGGTCTGGTTGTTTTTAGATATTTCAATGAGTGAGTTGTGAGGTCACACTTTGATCTGAGACCCAATCATTTCATCAGTTCATCCTTGAGTCTAAATGAATGAAATGAATTCCAGGTGTTCTTCAGAGAAACGGGAGGTTGTGACTTTTGACTGTCAACATGTAACGAGCTGGTCTTTGAGTCTGTAGAAACATTTGTGATACATAAGAACACATATCCTGAAACCAATCTTGAGATAAAGTTCAAAAGGGCAAAAAAGTGCAAATCACTGTGACCTTCCAACACAAAATTTCATTAGTTTATCCTTGTGTGTAAAATGCACCAAGACACTTTCTCCTGGCGTTGCTGAGACATAACGTTCGTGAAAGTGGGATATTTTGGTTTTGTTCCTGGATGGTAGTCAGAGCTGGAGACGTGTCGTCCTTCTTTATATGTCGTACAGTGATGTTAGAGTCCTACAGTCTGTTCTGTTTAGGTTTGAGTCCAATAGTTTTCCTGCATGTCTGTACAGTTTGTTTGTCCCAGCTAAAAGCAGAGGAGATATTTTCGGCTGTGACCACATTTATCTCCTGGTACTAGGTGTCACAGCGCTGGAGCGGGATCTCTGAGTGCAGCGAGTGTTGTCTCAGTCTCACTGCCATACGTCAATGCAATTATCCAGCTGCAGAGAATCCAAAAGGAAAAATGAATAACCTTTGCTGTGCTCCAAATGGAGGGATATGTTACCATCACTAGATTATTTCTCTTTTCAGACACTGATTTCATCCAAAGATGAAGCCCTTTGACTCTCTGCTCTGATAACAGCTGACAAAAGGCACCAACATTGTAAAACAATAAGTATTTATAGCCTCATTAATCTCCACTAAGTGGAGATTTTAGGGGAGGTGCCGCCACACACCATGTTTACAGGGAGCTGTGATCACGGTGAGCAGACTGTTTGCAGGAAAGATTCTATCGAAGTGTTCTCATTGTACCCTCACATCAGTGGTCATGTTAATGTCTGCACAATAAAAAGAAATAACGTGTTGCTTACCCAGTGGACAGATCAGGTGGGTCTGGTGAGTCAGAATGTCCGTGTGTTTATGTGTGTAACCTAGGTGTTGCGTGTCTGTCGGGTCTGTGACAGTCCTTCGTTCAATCTGAGATGAAGTGTGAGGAGTGGACATCGATCTCTGACGTCCGCAGCGATGTGACTCTGCTGCAGCCTGGTTGTTCTCTCACACACTTGAACATGAAAGGCTGAATGTGCAGGTGAGACTTTAAAGCGCTCTGGAACACAGTATCCTCCTTTGTCTTCTCACAATCAAACCACCCATTCTAATGCGTGTGCTTAAAAATCCAAGCTCAGTTTAATGACTCCTTTTTTATATATATATTTATATATTATTCCTACAAATACATGGTTTTCAGCACTTTGAAAAACGTTCACTTTCCTCAGTAAACCAAGAAAGCTAGAAATATCCTACAGTGAAAAAAAAGTCAGACAAACCATCTTTGACAAAAAAGAAAATCACAAAACATTAAAATAACAATCGAAATGAAAAAAACAAACAAAACAACATCCTGTACAAACACTATGGCCCAATAATTTAAGAAAATAGTGTCTCTAAAACGTTCATATTGCTTTGTACCTCCACTGACCGAAGTCCACCCTGTGCAACACCAGGCAGTCTAGATGGTGACCACAAGAGGACGCCAAATCCCAGGCGCTGATGTCGCTCCAGAGGTTACGGGGTCGAGCTGCAGCCAGTGGCATGCAGGCGTAGCAGAAGAGAGAAGAAGTCAAGTTTGTCGTTTCATGTGTTCTCTTCTTCTCTGGTTTGTTTTGGCAGTAACAATACAAAGACAAGGGATGGTCACACTACTACAGTACTGTACTCCTTATGTAACCAAGGATGTTTTTACTGTTTGTTGTAGTTTCACCATTATTACTCTCTACAGCATTATTACTAGAACTATCACCATCACAGACACACAGTGCATCGTGTGTTTGTGTGTGTGGAGGGTTCCTCCAGCTATGGTTGTGTGTGTGTCTGCGTGTGTTGGACTGTTCAGTGCTCAGAGCTCGTCTTCTCGAAGGAGAAACTGGGAAGAGTCAATAGCTTGGGGTTGGGGCTGGGTTTTGGCGAGCCTCCATCCTGTCCCGAACCCTCGCCAACACCCAGGTCAAAGGAGTCCTTGGAGTCACTGGAGGGCGCTCTCCTCCTCAGACAGGTGTCCCGGCTGGGCAGAGGAGGGGGCATCCCTAACCCCCCGAGCCCACCCAGGCCCGGGTAGAGGCCAGACTGAGTTTCCAGTCCATCAGGGGGGTCTACGGAGATGCAGGGCGGGCTCATCTTCTTCTTGCGTCGAGGTGAGGGTTGCGAGGTCTGAGTGGCGGTCTGGCTGTGGATCTGCAGGCTGTTGGCCCGCGACACAAAGCCGGAGGAGGTGGAGGTGGTGCTGCGCTGGGGACTGGACTCCACCGAGGAGCAGACCTCTACAGAGTGGCGGCGAGGGTCGTCAAGCCAGGAGGAAGGGCGGGGGCGGGGGAGGAAGCTGCTGTGGCCCTGCGTGTCAGCGCTGTGGAACCTTTTCAGCTGCCTCAAATACAGACTTGGACTCTCCTGGCAGCCTGCGTAGGAGCTGGTACCCTCATTACCATCGCTGCTGTCCTCTGCCATTACATCATCCCTGCCAGCCAACGCAGCGCAGGTGATGAGGGACACTTCCTGATCCACTGAGGCCTCCTGTTGGTGCGGTCTGACTGGTAGAAGTGGAGGAGGGGAGCAGGAGGAAGAGGAGGAAGGGGAGTGGGAGGGGTAGCAGTGCTGGTCATGGTGCTGGGTGTGCACGCTGCCGGAGATTTGGGCTTTCGGGGAGGCGCTTGACATGGCAGGTACCAGACAGAGAGCCGGCTGCTGCTGCTGCGGGTGATGGGAGCAGGGGGAGGGACAGGTGGGGGAGGGGGAGGAGGAGGGAGACGTAGAGAGGCCCACAGAGGCCACATTCACAAGTCCTTCATTGCTCTCCCCTCCACCCGAGCACAGGGCCTCCTGAGAGTCGGCAGACACCGCCACCTGGAGGACGGGACATGGAGGGGGGGAAGGGGAGGCAGGGGGGGGGGGATAAAGAAATGGAGGTAAATGAGTGATGAAAGAAGGAGGGACGGGAGATGGAGAGGAGCCAGTGTACGGGGATCAGAGAAGATGACAGGGGAGACTAGTTAGTGTGAGGTGATGAAGATGAGACGTGGTAGTTTGGGTCAAAGTTAACGGTCTCACCAGCTTAGTCCCAGAGTCGTGTGTTTGTCACTGAACACAGAGGTTACACTGCACGGCTCAATGGCAGAAGTTTAGATCCAAATTTGTCAAGTGAGTACATTGTTGGCTATTTTCATACCTTTTGTTTTATTCGTTTAAAGTCTCCCCTCCATTAAATAAATATCGCTACTTTTCCTTTACTGGATGTTTGAGCTTCACTTTGCAGAATAACATATGAGGCCATCAGGTCGTTTTCACATTCATCTGCTGAAGGTGGACAGTTTCCCTGTGTTCACCTGAAGTCACAGCTCGCTTTCACACCTATGTTGTCTGGTCCGGACTGTCGGACTACTCAGTTTACTCTGTGTGAACATTTTGCTTGCTGACTTTGCCTCAGACGATATAATGTTTAAACGACGAGGACGTTCATTACTGGTAGTAAAACCATAATGATATTACAGTGGCAATAAAATTAACAAAAGGAACTGGTTCATCAGCAATGCACTTAATTTAAAAAAGGTGAGTGAATACAAATTCACAGCACGCCAACAAGAGACACATCCCCGCCCACAAATCAATCAATGTCATGTAAATGATGGCAACCAGATGTACATTTGTCATACAGAAATCTTTGGTCTGTTCCCAAAATAAAATAAGAAAATCTAACAATGTAACACAGACATGAACCGTCACACCTCGGCTCAGACGCCCTTCAACAGTTTTATTGGAATCACCAGGACTTTGTGACATCACAGTTACATGTTTTGGAAACTTGAAATTCTCCAGTGAAGCAGGAGGCATCCCGTGTCCGCCAAGATTTTGCATAACATGGTCGTAGCCTCTCGACGTTCATGTTGGAATGCTTTTGGAATTTTTGACCAGTAAATTGAAGAAGAAAATTCGAATCAAATGAATCAAAGCAGATTAGTTTAACTGTCATAAAACATCTGGAGGGGATCTTTAAAGGACTAACTTTTCTGAGGCACCAGTTTAATATTCTGAAATAAAAAGCTCATATCAATGAAGCTTCTGGCCCTGGAAAGTTTTTTTTTCTTCCATTGGGACAGAATGATTCAGCTGGTGGACGCAGTGAACTCTGAGCCAGACCACCTGACCCTTTAACCTTTGACCTCTCACACAAAACCCTGTATACGGCTGCAGTTGAGTTTTAGTTGAATTCAAAACCCTAATTCTAATCAATGCTTCAATGCCTTCATCCTTACCTCTGTACAGGACTGGGTGTGAGAGCCAACAGGTTGAAGGTAAACACAGTATGTAACTACTTTAGGAGAGGAAAGCTTTGTAAAACTCATAAAGATGTCCTCATGAACCCATGACTTCCTCACACACTCATCAATATAACTGTGTTGAATTTGGTCAGTTAGAATAAAATAAAGTTTTTAAATCTTTAGGGGTGTCAAGGCATGAATGAGTCTTATGGCACAATGTTTTTCAGAAGATATTTAGAAGCATGGGATTCCCTGCATGAGTCTGACAAGTGTGACCACAGAGACCCCTAGTGGTCAATGAGGCCACAACCAGGCCAGGCCAATCACCAGCCACAGCAGTATAATTATAAGAGTGCAAACAGGAACAATACCAACAAAATAAAAAAAAGTACATACACTACCATACTGTGGTTAATAATAATGTACCTTTAAGCACTTACTTATACAATAGAAAATACACAACTGCTCTATCACTATGGTACTGTTTGTACAAAATGGCCAAATGCATATGGACAGCACTTCCCTGAGTCATATATTTTGCAGTGATGTATGAGCGGATACATTTTTCAGCCAAACAACATCCTTGTCTAACACATTTGATCACTCAGCTAATCCACAGATGTAATGTTTAACATAGCTCCTGCTGAGAATAAAAGAACATTAATAAATTCCCATGAAAAGTCCCCACAGGTAAATCTACCTGTCGGAGGGTTTCAGTTGCTTTGTGGCTGATGGTTAGCAGAAGACAAACATCTGGGCGAATGAGAAACAAAGGAGTGAAAAAGATGGGAAGCCTATGTGTGTGTGTTAGTCTGTGTCTCTGAGGATGAACATGGAGTCCAGTGTTTCTGAAAAAGCCTGGTGGCGGCTAATGCCTGCTGTTCGCCGCTCTTTCAGAAACACGAGTATCTGTGTCTGAGGAGGAGCTCAGGGTCGGGCGGCTTTTGGGCCCAACTGAGCTGAGATCAGAGCGTCCCCGACAGCAGATCGGTTAGTAACAAGAGAGGAAGAGGAGGAGAAAGAAGGAAGAAAAAAGTGAGAGTGTTTAGACATTGAAAAATGTAACCGTAGAGTTTTTGGGGCCACTCAAAACAAATTGAGATTGAAACAAAAATTGTTGCCATTCAAAATACAAGTTGGAACCAGCAGCACTTAACATTAAATGTACTCATTTGTCTAATGTTGTTATCCAAAGTGACTCAAACTGACATTACAAGAAAATAAAGTTGGAATCTTGAGGAGATTAAGTCATAATATTTAAAATAAAATAAAGTTGCAATATTATGAGAACACAGCGGTAAATTTTAGAAGAATAAAATTGTAATTTTACGAGAATTAAGTTGTAATATTACTACAAAAACATAGTAATTTTAGACTATGAGTCACAGAAGATCAGCCTGTAGCCTGTGTTAAAATGAGGAATGAGGAGAATCTTGTTAAGTCATATTTTTGTATAGGTTTCACAAATAATGAAATTATGGTTCTTTATGACCAGTTCCTCAAAGCAACATCATAACTTTATTCTCATAACATCAACACTTTTATCTACTCAGAATGTTATGATGTAATTCCAGAAATCTTTTTTCCCCTCTAAAAGGGTTTCGTACGTTCTCACTAAAAGGTTTTCCTGGTACCAAACACTAACACTTCAGCAGCTGATCCAAAGATCCGCTGCTCATCACGACTAGAAAGTGCTTTAATCAGTAAAGTCGGCTCCTTTAACGTTTGGTATAACTAGAAAACCATCTAGACGTTAGAGAAACATTGTCGTATGACATTATAATGGATAGAATTAGAGTAAGAAGACCAAAAAAAGATGAATTAGTAAAATCTGAACAGTTTAATTTAGTCACCTGTCTGCGGAGCGTGCGGCTGAGCGTGTGCGTGCGCCTGGGCGGGGGTAGTCGTGGTATACTCTCTGAGTCTGAGTGGCTGTGGGGGCTGATGGGTCTGAAGAGGTCTGTGGGAACGCTCAGCTGCTGGGAGAACTCCTCTGGCTGCGAACGCACCGAGGCACTGGAGTCTGCACACAAACAGACGCAGGGCTCAGAGGTACAAAACATAAAATACCAAACGGCAGCTGCGTAGATCTCATTAGAGATGACCTGTGTCTTCCTGTACTTATGTGAGCATGCACTGTATTAAAATAAAAGCCAATCATTTCTGTTTTATTCTGATCATGAATTCCAGATTAAAAAGAAATTATCCTTTTCCTCTTTTTCTCGAATTTAATTTGATTGCTTCACCCATATGGACTTTCTTTCCCTCATTGCTTTAAAAATGCAGCATCTTAGGAGGGGGTAGGTTGTTGCTATGTGGTAACGTAATGTAACGCTGAACCAGTCGACTGTAGCCGACTTGTGCTTGCCTTTTCCAATGGGGACAGCAAGTTCCACCAATCACAGATGCTGCTATTACACCTGAGGATTGTGGTAAGTGTAGTACTCATCCTTCACATCATGTGTAAAACCTGTTCGCAATTGATATCATTTGAACTCGTGGTCCATAGAGGAGCATATCACATCGTTGACATCGTTAGTTAAAATTCAATAATTTCCTAAATTACCTGATTGGGACCTATGGGCGCCCTGTATGTGCTGGGGCCCCTGTGCAAGAAGCTGTGCTGGAGCCGGGCCTGTGAGGCCAAAGGGCTGCGGGGGGACGAACATGTAGCTGTCATTGGGCAGGGAGTGTGTGCGTCCCACTGTCGGCTTCCTGACGCTCAGCAGGTTATCCCTCAGTGGCTCCCCAGGATCGAGCTGCTCCGTCTGCTGGAAGAGAGAAGAGCGTCAGGGTCCTTGTGGGGCTGGAGGGGTCGGGCTACTCTTTAACTCACACACTCTAACACTCACACTGACATTTCTCTACAGCACAATGTGGACAAAGAGGCAGTGATCGTCAGCATACATGGAAGGATCATTGCACATTGGAGTTGACTGGCACAGAGCTGCCACAAATCACAGAAACTGATCTGGATTACAATTTCCTTCACTTTTTTAGCATTTACCCCCCCAGTTATGTAAGTTTCATGATTGTGTGTCAGCTAGGGCAGTGACCTGCAGCCTGACCTGTGCACATTCATCACAGAGCCTCTGGAGTTCCAGCACACGTTACAAACCCAAAGTACCACTACTACACCACAGGACAGTACAAACACAGAAGGAGACTGATAGGAGAGGACCGTGAGAAGAGACACGGACTCAACATGTAAAGCACACAGGAAAAATACTGAGGAAAAGAAGAAGAAGAGAAACAGGACAGAGGAAGTTAAGAGAGAGGAGAAAGGAAATTAAGAGTAGGGACGGAGGAGAGAAAACTGCAGACTGGCAGGTGAGGAGGCGCACTACTCTACTGGACTGAAGAGTTACACACACCAGGCTGGAAAGGTGGAATGAGAAAGTTGGAGGGCACATAGTTAGATTCACCAGGGTCTTCCAACGCCACTCGTCCTTCTCTACCTCTACACTGGCTTGCCCTTTTTTATTCGTTCTTTTCGTATTTGTCCCAACAGACTGTTATTGAATTGATTAATCAACAGTGACTTCAGCTCATGTGTTGGCTGCGGTTTTCTGCGTCTGAGACAGATGATGCATAAATCGATGCCTCTGCATCTCTGGCCAAGGTTACAGTGACCCTCTCTGGGGGGGACATTAAGGAGCCAAACTGATGGTTAATTATACACTGACACACCGATGACATTTAATTCATTTTCAATTTACAGAGAGAGGATGTCCTTCCCCTCAATGACAGAGGCGTCATAGATGGATGTATAGATTGATTCTGGTGAGGAGGCATATGTGTGAGAAAATAATGGATGAAGTGATGGACTGGAGTCTATTCATTTCTAGGTTGAAGACATTTTAGAGTGTGAAAATACCATGACCAATTAATTCTATTAGCTAAATGTGGATATTAAATAAACAATTGATGCCAGTTATTATGTTGTTATAATTGGATCAATTCAGTACTGTATCAAAAAACCTTCTTATGAATTTAGACTAATAGCCGTCCCCTCGCATTTGTCAAAAAAAGGACACAAGGCTGATATTAATGGTTAAAATCACAAGATTTTTTCTAATAACTCTGAAAAGAGATACTTAAAGGCTCGTTTGGAGTTTTCTTTACCTCTCTTCACCCCTATTTGTGTATCTATCTAAAGCAATAATGTGCCACAGAGCATGGCAACGTACCAGGAAAAAGGAAAGAGTTTGAAGTGTTTGAGTTTGAAGTGCATGAACTGTGTTTGTTAGGTGAGAAACATCGTCTAAAACATCTCAGACTTGTTTGACAGTCAACGCTGTGTCCTGTGAATGATTGGAAGGCTGCTACAGATTCTTTACACTGGCTTTGATAATGATTTTAGTTGTGTTGGGACATTAAGGTCCAAAGTAGCTCTTCAGCTAATTTATGGATCCAGTTGGTTTCCCCCCTGCATCCCCCTGGCACACAGTGTGTGAGTGTAGTCTGGGGACAAGTGGCTTTGGAAGGACCCAGGCAAAAGGACACACCAAAAGATACTGCAGTGGGGAGGAAGAGGGATGGACAAAGAGAAAGAGATGAACTGTCAGTACATTGCAGTCCAGACTGGTTAGAAAGAGGGGGTTAAAATCGTCGGGGGTCGAGTCGTCTGTCAGAGCTAGCGACCAGGATTTCTCCGAGGCCAGAGACAGAACTTCCATCTCCGCTAGAGGGATCTAGGCAGGAAGAGACAGTGACTTGTGAGCAAAGAAAATCCACGAACGCTTTTTGTACACAAATATAAGGACACTACAAACAGTTAGAACCTGTGGCTAACGTGTGTAAAAAAACAGAATAAGGTAGCAGAGAGCAGAAAAGACAGAGGGAAATGTAGAACTGGAAACTGCATAAGAACTGTTCTTTCACAACTTCAACTGTATTTTGGACTCAACAACACAGCAATATGGTATGGTACACACACACACACACACACACACACGCACGCACACACACGCACTCACACGCACACACACACACACACACACACACACACTCAGGGTCAATTGTACAATCAGATGAACGCCAGCATGTTAAACAGTCAAACTAGCGAGTAGGAAGAAGATTAATTTACATTCCATGTATTTGTGTGGCAATTTCAGAATAAGAGCTAATTGGTAAAGGGGGAATGCTTTGCCTTTGTTTATAAATGTGGGGGGTTAATAAATGGCACTTACAAAATGGGCAGCGGCTACTCTAACCATATTGGGGAAACAGCAACAGTCAACGAAAGATCCAATAAAAGTTTTCTTCACCAATAAAAGGTAGAGATTGTTATACTGGGTAATGTTGCCAATCTCCTCACGAAGACCTAGAATAACAATTTCAGCCTTTTTTGGTAAAAAAAAAAACATTTAGTGGACATTTCTTGGACTGGATTTTTTTTTTAAGTACTATTCATTTACACATCCACACTTTAACTGAGGGCCCAGGTTAGACAATACTATCATTAAAGAACTAGTGTCCACAAGCCTTGACTGTTTCTATCTGCCGTCTATTTGGCCTGGCACTGATTTAACTGGGGAAAAAGTTCTCTGACAGGCAAATGAGCCATCTCTGCAGAAACTCAATGGAAAACATTTTTGCCAACATATGTGAATGAGTCAAAGAGAGGGTGAGGTGGCTTCTGGGGTCTGGTAATAACATCAAACCCATTTAAAGCTTTTAGAGAATAAGGTTTTTGCAATGCTAATGCAATTGGCCAAAATTTCCCTTCAAATGAGGAAACTATATGCCCAGATGCATTATTCAGTGATCTCAGTGATCCATGGCTTATCGATTGAACATCACTTTGCATACTTTAGCGTGTAAGACTGTGAGCTATATGGAACGCTTTCAGTGGGTCTTCAATTTACGGCGACTGATTACATTACATGTAAACACAACAAACATGTCACACCCACATGCAGACACACGAGACAGAAAGCAGTGAGGGGGAGACAGAGCGGATTCTAAACCATGTCACTGAGGCTGCTGAAACAGGCCAGAAACCTGCCAGGCTTCAATGAGTGTAAGTGAGTGAAGATGTGAGTGAGGGGATGAGATCATGGCTGAGGCCGGGAATGATGGACTGTACTGTGGTGGGCAACAGAGATGGTTGGAAAAGGAAACGACATATCCAGTGTGTAGGAATGACTGGGGAAGAGCTGTGGGGCTGCAGGACATTCAACAGACATCACATTGCATGGCTTTACACTGGATGATGAAAGTTAGCTCTACAGACAGAATGATCTGTCTGACTGTCTGAACTTTTTAAACCAGACTATAAAACTCATCCATCTTCAAGACATTTACTCTGGTACGGAATCATTCAACTTTATTTTCATTAAAACAGAGTAAATCCTGCCAATATGGAGACGACGCTTCACTTTATTATCATGATTTAAAGGGTCCGTTCATCCAAATTAGAACAAAAGGTTTGTTTTATTGTCAAACCTAATATCTCTAATAACAATCACAAGTTCTCCAACCCAAAACAAGCATTTTCTGGTCTAGTGCCCCTAAGGTGGCAGAGTGTATGCCAGAGATACATTTTTAGTAACACCCTGATACGAACAAAACAACCCTGTTAATGTCATGACAGTGCTACACTATAGGTTTGTCCAAATTCAAAATATGTCACTGCATTATAAAATCACTTCCATCTTTGTTGCTGTCATAGCTGCTACAGCCACTAGAGGGCCCTGTTACTTGTAGGTAAACAGGGACTTCTGGTGACTCTGCTGAAAACAGATCACTTGACACTAAAACACAACTCCAGGTCATAATAGGCTGCTTTTTTTTATGGGAAGCAGGGAGTCAGAGAATAAGTGATACAATATAAAATCTAATTTATTTTATTACAAATGTTTATTTCAGAAACTGGACAAATAAAATCTATCTGCAAAGATACTACTGATGGAGAAAATGTTTTCCTTTCTTGTAATTTGAGTGAACAGACTCTCAAAAGCATAATACTCAGACACAATCTTTGAGCTCTTTGTATTTTTATAGAAATAAGCAGAAATCCTACAGGTAATTAACTTTAATTTAACTCTCCTTTTCTCATGCTTACTTGTAGAGTTCTACTTATTGAAGAGAAATTAGATGTATGAAATGGAGGAGGTGAGTTATCAGTGGTGTTACTGGAGATTATTGACCTTCTTGTCGGTGCTGTGCTTGCCGGGCTTGGGGGGCAGCGCGTAGTAGTGGCAGATAGAGCCGGACAGGTTGTCCATCAGACTCAACTCTCCCTCCATTGAACCCTGGATGACCAGGGAGACCGAGTCAAACGGCACTCTCCGCTGGACAAACTTGGATAATGCAGAGAGACGGAGTGAAACAAACAGAAAAAAAGGACAGGGTAAAAAAAAGAGAGAGACAGAAGTCGAGACAGAGACAGGTGAATAAATGTGGACAGAAAGAATGGAGCACAGAGAAAGGGAAGAGAGGAAAAGGCAGTTGATCAGGCAGAAACAAACATATACAAACAGAAAAAAGATAAAGAAACACACAGTAGGAGGACTTGATTATACATCAAACTTAGTTTTAGTTATATGAATTTCTATGTGTTTTACTGATTAACTTGTTAATATGAATATACGTACAACCTCATCCTCTTCGACATTCACTGCACTGTTACCATTTATACCCACAAGGGGGCAATACAGCACTGCAGTAGACCCGGTTCTCCATGTGTCAGGAGAAGAGGCCAAGGCTTAAGCACACATGTTTAGAAGGCGCAGTCGAGGAAGACGGATAACTTATGAGAGGGTAAACATAACAGCAGCAAGACCTCTATTTCCTATCCTCAGAAACATCCCGGCTGTCTGGAAATAGCTGCTGAAGTGAACAACAAGACCCCGTGGTCCAGCTTTCCCATGGCACTGTGACCTATCTATGACTGGCATGTCCTCTACAGGGGCCAGACACACACACACACACACACACACACACACACACACACACACACACTGTGAGCTATCCTGGTATAAGTCGGTGCATTTTCTGGACACATTAGTGACTTGTAATAAACCATAATCATATCCCAGTGTCTAACATGTGAAGACAAAATGTCAATATGGAAAAAGTACATGTTGCACACATGTGGAAGAAATTTTTTAATTTAAAGAGAACTCAGTAAATAAATGACATCAGTCAGGGGAACAGTCTCGTAGCTCCTAGCAGGAAGTGACCGCGGAACATCTGTCATGTGACACAGGAGGCTGTGCAGCCAGAGGAGAAGCCATCGTTTTGACCTCCAAGTCATCTGCACATGTGTTTAATGTGTTTAGAATAATCTGATCATAGCAATACATGCACTGACATGACTTTGTGAGGGTTAAGGTAGTGGCGTATAGCTATAATGTGACCTATATGTGAAAAAGGGTTAATACAAGTGTCTCAAGGGAAAAATACAAACTGCTATTGAGCATCTACAACTTACCTCAACTGCTCCTATTTATTCTTATTGACCTCTTCTGATTTTACTAAAATCCAATATTTATGTCATTAAGCACAAACATTACCAAACCATGTAAACATGATGAAGCTGATGAAGGAGAATGCCCTAAGGTGCCTTCAATGTCTCAACCAAAAACACCAGCCTTGTGCGCACACGTGACAAAATGTGAAAACAACATGAAAAGATTTCATACCTCCAGTGGGGGATCAAGACACGAAGGGGGGTCTGTACTGATGTTGACTGAATCTCTGGTTATGTCAGCAGTGGGTGAGTCCATCGGTCCGTCCCGCTCCTGTTCCCTGTCCATTCCTCCGGGGAACCTCCAGGGCGAACCCCCAGAGCTCGACCGGTCCATGCCCAGTGCCAGAGGGTTCAGCTGGGGCGACCTTGTTGCCATGTCTCCCATGTCTGTCTGGAGCTCCAGCTCCAAGTCTGCCTCAGGCAGTGCTCCCTCTTTGGCCTCCTTGTTGCTCTCCTCCAGGTGCTTCATCAGGACGGCAATGACGACGTTGACCAGGACGAACTGAGCAGTCAAGACAAAGGAGACGAAGTAGATAGGAGAGACCACCGTGTTGTAGCAGGTGTTGGTGTCCTGGGCGCAGTCTCTTAACGTGTCCTGGAAGAAGCAAGAAAACACAACATTAATACACTGGCTAAAGCTTTAACAGCAAAATAAACCCAAATAGTAGACGGAGGACAATTAAAAACTCTGTATTTCATTGAGTCATACAAGTTTCCAGTCAGTCCTATATTTCAACAACTATTGCAAAGGATTACCATGAAATTTGGTACAGCCATCACTGATTACTGGTCATGTGCAACAGGGGGGATGGTTGTCTCGATGACATACCAACACATCAGCACCAAATCTGCCTTTTGTTATTCTGCCCGACATATGTGCACATATCACAGACTGAACCTGCTTTTGTCTACGTCTGTGCTTATGACCACAAACTTCAAAGTTAGTTTCACCTTCATTATTCCATTCCAGTTGTCTCCGGTGGAAACTCTGAAGAGCAGCAGGAATGCCATACCGAAGTTTTTAAATGTAGCGTAGCGGCCCAGACCCTCACATGGGTGGAGCTCATCACAAACTGTGGAGACGGGGGAAAGAAGGGAGGGGACGGAGAGATACAAGGAATTGAGAGACGGAAAGATGGAGAGAGGTTCACAGCTTTTCGGTTGTTACAACACAGGGCTTTGCAATGAAGTGATAATATCTGTAATAGTATCTCAATACTCTGAAAGCTACCAGCCACAATTAAAGAGATCAATATGGTATTTAAACAAAAGGATTCTACAAAGCAATTGACACCAGATTGATTTAAGAGGGTGATAATTTAATACAGAATTCCTATTATCTTAGTATGAGCTTCCTCTGCTTTGCCCTACTGCCTTTATGCATTTGGCACGTGTGCTTACTCAAGTCACCAAACAGCTCCACTCCCAGAGCTGCATAGATAAAGAAGAGAAGCATGAAGAGAAGACCCAGATTCCCCACCTGCAGAGAGACAACAGGATGGGAGAGGGATTAGTCAGAGGACAGACGTTCTAAGCAAAATAAACCAATAACAAGGGACAACAAACAGCTCATTCCAGAGAGAAATAAAAGGCTGCAAAGCACCAAGGGAAAAACATGCTTCGGCAACTGACTAAACCCCTCCCCTGAGTAGCCATTGTTCAAACTTAGCTAACAAATCATAACTAGGCAAGCTGTGGATTTCTCTGCACATGGAATCATTGTGTATTACACAGATGAAAAAGATGCCCCAAAGACAACTAGCACTTCCTCTGCAAAGTGTTTTTTGCTTAATTCATCTACTCCAGGTGATTAAAGGATAATGTGGGCTACTTTGTGATGTTGTCAAAAGGCCATTAAGATTTTTTAATAACATGCTATTCTGTTACAGCCAACTAAGAAGTCAAGGCGATACTGAATAACAACTTTGACACAAATGTTAATTTAGGTATGGAAAGTTTTTCGGGTTCTCTGTTGCTCTTTTATACTCTCAATGCTAATCAGCACGTAGAAACCTGCACACACCTCTCTCACCCCCTGCTGGATTTATTATTTATGAATATTTCTGACAAGTTTGAGGAGGAATTAGCCTGGAACAACACTCAATCTCTGTGAGGCACACAGAGTATCAAAGAATGCTGAGAACACTTTGTGTTATTTTTTCACTCGATCCAAACACTTTGGAACTTGTTCTAATTTAACAACTCTGTCACCCTCAAATCCACCCACCATCATTCAAAACAAAACCTCAAGCTACATTCGCTTCTCAATCACAGCGGGAGGCTGATAATGCAAATAAGGGTCTCTAGAGCTGGCGTAAAGCTCATGGGAAAAGACTACACCCCTGAAACTGAAGAATACGTCCCAAAAAAAGACACGCTTCTGGGATGTAATTTTAGGAAGAGCTTCTGTGGGATGTGTTTGGATGTGTGAGATCGGATCCATGGCAGTGTGAGGAAGGAAAAGAAGAGTCAGTGGATGTTATTTCACAGAGTTGACTGTGTACCTGAGGCAGGGCTTGCATAACAGTGTCCAGCAAAGCTCTCATCCCCACCGCCATCTTCAAGAGCTTCAATACTGTGGGGACACACAGAAAATGAAAAAAAGTTGTCTTGACAATAGTAAGATTTTTCAGTATTACTTATAGAACAGGGACTGGAAAAGGACACCTTTTGCTCACTTAGAATCTAATCTTACTATTAGTGGAGTCAAAGATTTGTATTAAAGCGTATTAAAGGTTGCAGTTTGTTTAGATCACTGGTATGATAGCGGGGTTCCGATGATGAAAAACAAGGCTGAGATTAAAAATATGAATGGATGGAATAGAAGAGGTGCACAAGGAAGGCTGAGGTAAAACACTGACGTAAAACAACAAACCCTGAGGCCTCCTAGGTTAAACATTAAAGACTGATATTTTACCACATCACCAGTCCACACACTGAGTTTTTTTCACTCACTTACGCACACTAATACAACAAACTTTTAATATGACATGTCACAATTTGTATTACCTTAATAGTAGGAATGATTGATAGCCCCAGTAGTGGGAGGTAACAAAGTACCTTTGCTTGGTTATTGTACTTAGGAACATTTTTCATGCAACACTACTAAAGTACTAAACTATACTTTTATTCGAGTACATATATCAGCAAATATCTGTACTTTGCGCTCCACTTTTACAATGCGTTGTGTTACATGTTCACATACTTGATTTTCACTAACATCACTGATGAAGAAACACCTAAAATTCATTCGGTAGAGGCCACTGTTGAGACGCTGCCGTAATGATAGGCATAAGTTCGGGGCTAGTTGGAAAACTGCTAATACCGTTGAGCTACTTCCCTATCTGGCCTCCTGGGCTAAGTCAGTCATAACAGAGCTTCTCTATATTTTCTCCCTAAAGGTACCCTAGGAGGTGGAGCGGGTGGTCCACCAACTGGATGGTCTGCAGTTCGATCTCTCCCCTCGTCTCCCACATTCTGAGAACCAAAGTGTCCATTGGCAAGATACTGAAACCCAAATCGCCCCTTACGGCTGTGTTGAAAGTGTATAATTGATGTATGCTAGAGAAAGCAATGCACATAGATGCACTGCATGAATGTGTGTGTGAATAGGTGAATGGCAAAAACTGAACTGTTCAGCACTTTGAGTCGGTATCAAGTACACTGAAATGTACCAATAATTGTATATTCTTTACATAGGCTGCTTACGTAAAATAAAATAAATAAAGCTCTCAGCGCTAACAAGTTAACTGACTGATCGTTAGATTATCTCGTTCTGTCCTGTGCTAAAGTGACCATTATATTCAGAATGCAATTCATCTTGGTTACATCTAAATCCAGTCTGGATATAAGATGTATAGTGATATAAGCCAACAGTGAAAGAAGCCAGCTACTGCTCCCACATCACACACAAGAGGATTAGTTTGTGGCTCTGCTGTGTGACAGTAATCAATAATGATTTCCTGGCTACTTCTTCTATTATACATTCAGTAATCAGCCAAAACAGATGAGCTTCCCTCCCGCCTGTCTTATCTCCTCTTCCTCCCAGCTCCTCTCTCCTCTTCCCCCTCTGTGCTCTCCTCCACTGTAATCAGCACCGAGCACGCAGGGAGTTTAGGCATCTACCTTCCCCGTGCTGAACCTCCTCCATCCATTTCCACCATTTATTTTGCTACACCAAATTCCTCCTCTGTCTCTCACCCACCTACACACCTCTCCTCTGTTCATTTATCTCCTCATTCAGTCCATCACAACTTCTTTTTTCACTCTGCCATCAATTGCTCCTCTTTCCGACCTCTCTCCATCTTCTTATAATCTATTTTGGGGTCCAAAGTTGTTCATCACTTGCTCTACATCCTCCTTTTATTTCTCTCCTTTCATTTTTTTCTTCCATACCAAGTCTTGCAACTTAATTCACTTACTGTCATAATGAGTCTCTCCCTCACCCTCTGCTATCTTCCTTGAATTCTATGTTTCTCACCCTCTTGCTTTCTTACTCTTTGTTCCATCTCAGTGCTGTGTTTGTCAGCTAACTTTTCGGGGCCATCTGCTCAGCTCACACCCTGCCCCAACCCTGCTGCAACTTGCCATGCAAAAATAACAAGGGGAGTCCCGGGGATGTGGCTGTTTCACAAGGCATCTTAAAAGCATAGTACCGTAAAGGAGACCGGAACCTGTCTGTGAGAGAGTTGTGCCAGGGGATGCAGGGATGAATGGATGGATAGAGGGGGGAGGAGTGAAGAGACCATACCTCGTGCAATCCTCAGCACCCTCATGATGCGGATAATGGTGGGGTTGATGGGCAGTGAAGCGTTGACCTCAATCTCCTCCAGAGTGATGCCCATGATGGACAGCAGCACGATGGCCAAGTCCAGCTGGTTCCACCTACACAGACACACACACACAGAATTACTAATCAGTCCCTAACACTGATTTTAATCACTTAGACTCTGTTCAGACCTGGTTTTAACATCCGTCCTGACCGATGCGATCACAAGTGGACAGCTCTAAGTGAGTTGCATTGATGACGCACTTGAGATCTGATCCAAAACCAGATCACTCATTCAGAAGTCGTCTACGTGTATGGTCACATTCTTACAGTTGTGTTAAAGGTTCACTGATGTAGCCTTCAGTTGTAATAAAAACTCAAAAGGTCTTTAGTTTGTCCTGTCTGGGCTACTGTAAAAAGAAAAACATGGTGGAGCGGACCCGCTCCTAATGAAATATAAAGTATTTCAATATAAAGAGCCCATTCTAAGTTAAATAAAACAACAATTTGTACAATTTAGATGATTATACATGAGTGAAAACACCAGTTAGACTATTTATGTCAATTTCTGCCAATAGATCCCTTTCACCTCAATCGTACACACTGGACCTTTAACACAATTGCATTCTGGGCCACATATGAAGGACCACCCCTGATACAGTTTCACAATAAATCAAAAGTATTTTTAGTCTTCACAGGGTTTCTACTGTTTCTCTGTTCTCTCCGTCTCACATTGATGGACAGAACCACACATTGACAATAGACATACATGTATAGTCAGACTAGATAACAGAATGACACATATTTATTTGCATTAAGAGCGACGAAGTGAACACATTCAGGATGCATTGTGATACGTGACCAGGCGTATTTAGAGCTGCCCTATTGTTATAGGATCTATCAGGACAGATGTTTATACAGGATCATAAATCACTTTTTTCATCTAGTGGCTAATTTTCTTTCATAGAGATGTGAAATTGTGTCACATGACTCTCTTGGACGAGGGTTTGAATGGACTCACAGGTCCCCATGACCTTAGACTCAACAATATATTAATGGTTAATACTCATCAGTAGGAAAAAAACTGTGGAATTTCTTTTGAGACTCTGCAAGAGCTTTGTCCTGTTTTGAGAAAATTACTTCTGATGACATGTCATAGTGATGTCATTGGCTTGGAGACACATTTATTATTTTGTGTATAAAAAAAACAGTGATGCATACATAGATGTTTCTGTTTTTTCCATCTGTTATTTGCAGGATTATGCAAAAACTACTGGAGGAATTACCATAAAACTTGGTGAAAGGGCTAAAGAAGAATTAATTAATTTTGGTCTGGATCTGGATCAAGGGGCAGATCCAGAATAATTTTTCTTTTTACTTTCTTTAACATTGTGAGATAAGGCATTTTCAATTTTCATTTATTTCTCAAAAAATAATTAATGAATCTTCAGGGAATATTTATGAGTGTGTGCAATTTGGTTCAGATCCAAATAAAAGTCAGCATCTAGTGAATTTAAATGTGGTTTTAAAGTGGGCTGTTGGCCCTTGGCGGAGGTAAGTTCTACTGAGTGCCATTCTTTCTATTAGGCAGACAGGTTTCCAAGCTGCCATTCTCAAGGCCATTTGAATATTATGGGACACAAAGGTATTAAAGTAAAGGTGCTCATTTGCACAAAAGAATTTCAGGGCATTTTTGGATTTGAGACTAAGACTAGATGCTACCATGCAAAATGTCCATACTATAAATAAAGTTGCATTTTGTAGGATGTGCGCTGTGACACACAATTTATTGAGTGGGACTTTTTGGAACAAAATGAGAACAAAGACTCAGACTGAATGATGCATGTTTCTGCAGCTGCAGTGCTACAAACTTTGTACAACTTTTCAACCCTGCAGTGATGAAGTGTTTAACACTTTTCGATTTTTGGAATGTGTGAGATTTGGGATTTAAAATTTTTCCAGAGATGACAGAAATAAACTGCAAAACTTAAGTCATCCACAGGATACTGATCATTTTCTGGATGAAAGTGCATGGGAGAGGGCAGACTATTTCAGTGTTATGAAGCAAGCTGAAAAACCAGCAGCAGTATCATTTCATTTTAGTATCGTAAAGAGCGATATGGTGCGTTCAGATCAGTCAGTGGGACACTCTTTTACTGTAACTTCAAGTGTTGTGAGCAAATCTTAGTTCCTTGTGCAATGAATGTGGACAGAATGTTTGTAATAAAGTACATTTATAAAAAGTGAAGATAGTTGTAGGTGGTCGTACTAATCAGGTTTGTCTATTTAATGTCCACATTTAGATACTCAAAGTGCACAAGTAAACACAAAATCAACTTCAAAATTCAACAAGCCTGTAAAATTAGTCCTCTGGGGGTCTTGGCTGAACGTTGTGTTTATCTGTTTGTGTGTATCTGTGTGTATTGAGGTAATATCAAACTGCATTGCAGCCAACAGCAAAAAAAAAAAAAAAAGGATAATGGTCTGCTCTGGCAAAGAGAATGGACATCATGGAGCCCTTGGTGGTCAGTTTGGGTCCAGAAACTATGAGGGGGTGTTTGTGTGTGTATTCATGTATGTGTGATGTGTGCTTGTATATGTTTGTGCTGATGCGATTGTGTTTGTGCATTATTGTGTGGTTTTCAGCAGGAAGCCAGAGATTTCGAAGCTATGAAATCATCTAAGGCAGCATTTTTTATGAGTGTTTAACAAGGCTGTTTGTATTCATACAGGCCTCGCTGAGAACCGTGCACTGAGCACCTTGGAAAAAAAGCTCATTTGAGTTCTTCGAAGGCTGCCTCAGATTTTCCACATGACTCAGGGGTTATAGAACGGTACCTTTTGAACAAATCTATTTGAATGACATGCCTGCTAAAATGTCAAACCGCTAAACTTAGAGGGAGATGTTTATCCGGAATCTCCGTCTGACCTAGGTCAGAGACGTTCAGGAAAGGTCACATTGTCACTTTAGGAAGCAGTTATGTAAATACTGACTTGTCCTTGAAAAAGCGTCGGAAACCAAAGGCCACCAGCTTGAAGACGGACTCCAGGACAAAGATGAGGGTGAAAATGTAGTTGCAGATCTTTAATGCCTCGTCCAACTCCTGGGAGAGCAAAGATTTAAACGTTAGATTTGAACAAACTGCAGCAGCATCCATCTTAACAAGCCAGTAAACCCAGAATTAAATATTGTGTTATTCTCCCAGAGTGAGCTGTGGCTTTCATCAATCTTTTATTAAAATTTGCAATGAACTGCAGTGAAAACAGTGGTTTTTATATTTACTTGACTCAGATTTAGTTTGCTATGGTTCATTGTAAATGTACAATTTTCCTGCATTTACATTGTTCCCAAGGAATAGCACAGAGTCCATTTTGTAAACTCTGTCCTTTTCTCCAAAATTAGCTGTTCCATTAATAGATCCCTCATATCGCCCTCCCTCATTCTCTATGAAAAGGCCATTAGAATCAAAGTGTCCATTTTAGCCTGTGGGAGAATTCAACAGTGCCCATGTGCGTGTAAAAACTGACCTTTAACTGAGAGACATGGAGAGAACTGGTAGCCAGCAGGGATTTCACAAAATCCTCACTGGTGGCCATCCGTTAACTAACGGCTTTTACCAGTAAGTGACAGATCCCTTTAATGAACTATATTATAACATTACAACCTGTTCAACATCGTTATCGATGATACTCACACCAAGAACCCTGTATACAATATTCTACAGAATCCCTCAAGGCTGTCTATGAAATCACGCCCTGATTCACGGAAGACTGCATTGCAGCCGAATGACTATGCTCTCCCGTTTCGAAGGATCCTTCAAATGTGTCCTTTCAGCTCAGATCAATTAAGGCTCCAAAGGGTGGCTCTTGTTCAGGCCAACTTTAACCAGGATTCATTGCACTTCAGTCACAAATTGCTTTTCAACAAGATAATGTTGGTGGCTGACTCTCAGTGGAACATCCAATGCTTACACTTCTGATTAATAACTGTTGCTGGTTCTGTCAGAGGTTTCTTCCTGTTAAAGCAAGTTTTCTTCTCTCCGCAGTCGCCAAGTTTTTCCTCGTTGTGGGAATTGTTGCATTTCTCCTTAATTTTGTCTTGATCATATTATGTTAAGTCCTTTGGGATAAAAGGAAATTGAACTGAAATAGCAATTTGAAGACTTTAATTCAGTTTAAAAATGCTGAATATTTTCACACAATAAATAATTTGTTATACTGTTTCTCCTGATTTTTTTATTTATTTATTTAGATCATGTACTTTTATTTTGCTGGGCACTAAATTTGCATGGTAGAACAGGATGTGATATATTGCTGCCCAATATTGCCCAATATGCTGCACAAGATTTGCAATCAAATCCAAATGTAGGTGCCACTAAATCACTACTACAAGATTTCAAGAGCACAAGACAACCTCTGGGAGTCATTTTGAATAATTATTAGAATCCATGTATCAACATTTGAAGTCAACCGCCCATGATTCCCCTCCCTCTGACCCGGGGCTGCTCGTAGTGCTCCATGGACATGGTGATGACGTTGAGCCCGATGACGATGGTGATGAACAGGTCCAGGTAGTGGCTGGTGCACATCTTGTGGATGAGCAGTCGGGTGGGGGAGTAATCGGAGTAGTAGGGCTTACTCTGAGCTTCTGTTGGAAGTGGGAAGTCGGGGGGGGAGAGGTTTGCAGGGAGTGTGGGGGAGGAGGAGGAGGAGGAGGAGGGATGGGGGGGTTTTCATAAAGTGAGACAGGAGGATATACACTTGGACACTGCACAATTGACCTGCTGTGTTTGAAGAGCGGAGCCTCCGAAGCTGCTTTAAAAAAAGAAGTGGTTAGTGGAACATGACAACACCTCCCTGCACACTATAAACACTGTAAATGTGTTATAACCACTTACGATGGCTGACTCACAGTAAGAAAAGAAACGTGTAAAGAGATGTAAGGAGATTACAAAAGGAGGGAGGCAGATCAGATAATGGGCAGGGAGAGAGACAGACTCCAGCCACGCTCTCCTGTGGTCTGCAGTCATGACTAATCAAATCAAATCTCCTCTCCTCAGATCAACACTTATTTAAATTGACTCTCCCCTGAGTGAGTGTGATGGGAGATAAACAGCGTTGCTAAATGTCTCCATGTGTGTGAGGCAGAGTCTCCATGGAGGAGGCTGCTGTTGGAATATTTGGGTCTGGAGATTTGGTCATCTCTCCCTCTGCCTCCCTGATCGCCATGTGACTGCAGCCTCCCCTGATCTCTTCCACCTCCCTCGTCGGAGGAAAAGAATATAACACAAGAGAGAAAGTTTTCCACACTCATCCATCACCTTGTTCCTCACCTCCTTCCTCCATCCACAGAGGATGGATGGATGGGCTGGGGGGCGAGGAAGAGGAGAGAGGAGGCTCGCTCTATGTATTACCCCTATCGCTCCATCAGTGAAGGAGGTGCTATAGCAAATGACAGAGACACATGGGTATACTGAAAATCCAAGAATCCTTTGGGTGTTGTGAGCAATCCAGCTCTGCCCAATTAGCCCAGGTGTATTGCTTTGGCTGCAGCTGTGCTGGGCTGATTCCCAAGATGTGGTGTGTGTGTGTGTGCGCGTGTGTGTGTGCGTGTGCGTGTGCAGTTCATGGTGCATGTCTAGTGGTTTCCTTCTCGCACTGGAGAACCTCAGGGAATAAGAGAGGAGTGCTGAGTGGGCAGTGTGTTAAAATAAATATACCCACCTGTCCCTGGTGTTAAATATACATCTGCAAACTTTTGGGATTGAAATTTGTGTCATTGAGATAAACCCAACTCCTGACTCCTCCCTTTAAGAAGCTATTTTTACAGTTTTTGGCCAATCACTAATATTGGCTGCTCTGTAGACAACAGATACAACAGATACTACATGTTATCTTTAAAATAGTGAAAGAGCTTTGCCCTATGAGCAATGAGGGTTAATTGATCACTAATATGTTGCCTTTTTTGTACTTTATACATTTTCAGCAGTCATGTCGTCCGTCTTTACATACAGTCTATGGTTTTGGCAAAAAAACAAAGAATTAAGGTTTGATTTTCTTTGCTATCAATTAAATAATGGCACTGTCGACAGCTAAGTTTTGGCAAAGGTCTGTACTCCACTGAGTGCTTTCAAGTTAATTATTCTGTATATGTGCACAAGGGTCATCTCTGCTATTTTGTGCCTGCTGGTAATGACTGATAGTGACATTACTGGGGAGATGAAGGTGAATGCTGGCGGAACCACAGTGATAGAGCCTGACTGCTCCTGAGCTCCTACAGAGATGTGCGTGCCAGAAAGTTGGAAAAATTTGGCTTCTGGTGTGCTTGGTCTGCCTCGGTGCATAAACACACGGAAACTGGTTGGCATCCTGTTTTGCTCTTTTGCACCTCAGGCGCTGGAATCGTGTTGGCACCAACCCTGCCTCATCTTATCAGCAGCTTTTTAATGAATGAGGTGAACCTTTTTATGAACATTTCACTGAGTAGACAGTGATAAAGCATGTTTACAGTGCGTTGGGTAAGTCTGGGCACATGTCTGTGAATCCGGGCAGCTATAGGTATGGCCCTTGAGGGATGCACCAACTTGGTTCGTTCAGTGGGGGTTCCTATTTACAAGCTCCTCCATCATGTTTAGATGAACAAACATTATTTGTACTCTGCTCTACTTAGTGTGTGCAGGTGCTCGACAAGCTGAGGCAGACAGACGCACACACACACACAACAGCAGCCCCTTTCTTTCACCTCCTCTTCGTAATTCCCTAATTTATCTAATTGAACTGCCAACACAACTTTTTCTATAGCATCTGTCCTATTTACATTACTATCTCAAAAAATACAAGGTAGAGAAAATCTGATTAATATGGGCTTTAAATATGTAATTTGAGGAGTAACTAAGCAGTAGTCTTAATATTATGGATGGGGCAGGAAGGGCAAGACCGAACAAGAGGTAAGGGACAAGATAGACAGAAACCTTTTGGCTAAAGCTCAACTAATCTCCAGAAGAGCAAGGAGGGAATTAAGTTACAGAAGAAAAGGTGAAAGTTTAGAAAGTGAAATTACTTGGACCGCTGCAACTCTGCAGCTCTCACTTTTCTCCGCCACAGGGGAAAGAGGTGAGCGTCTCTTAATGAGGAATGGAATATCTTTTATTACCATTGAGTAAGGTAGAAACAGATGGCAATATATGAAGAAATTAATGAGGAAATACTGTTTTAGCTATTGCTCTCTCTGTCCCCCGCCCTTCACTGATGTGGCAGGCGGAGCCTCCTCTCTCAGCTCTGACATCACTTTGACCATGAACAAGGATGGATGTGAAGGCACAGAGGGGTCACAACCTGCCTCTGCATCTTCATATCTAACAAGAATTCACTGTACATTAAACAGACCAGTCAGGACCATGATCTCATGGGGACTTAGATCTCATAGAAATTTCTAAAGCTGAGGGTTTTTTTGTTTGTTTGTGACCAAAATGGAATCAATTTAGGCTTTTTATCCAACAAGCTGTCCAAGTTGGGTCTCTCTATCCCACTCTATCTTCTTTTATTGCCAGTGTCCATCAGATGTAGCTCTGTTGCGCTGCGGCTGTGTCAGGCCTGCTATATGTTCACCTTTGGTTCCCTTTTTTTCACTCTTAAAGTGCAGAGGCTGCATTTTTTAAAGCTGAACAATCACTTATGGGTTCGTAAGAATGCCACAATATGTTTGAGATTTTAAGATAATTAAACTTCGGAGATGTATGTGATTTGTTACTTCACTGAAGGATCTAGGATTTCTCTAAATCAGGGGCCATAAAGGGGCCACAGTTTTATATTATTGTCATATTATTGTTAGTGACTAGATAAAAAAAAAAAATAAGACCACGGACAGAACAGGGGCCCCTCAGATTTTAGCTGGGGCCAGTGTCCCCAACTTTATCCGATCCTGGAATTTGTCCTTACAGTGAGGCCTATACAGCAAATCATTCGACACAAACTTTTGTTTTGTCAAAAACTCAGCACAGGCAACAGCTGGTGAGGAGTGGGACAGATACAGGCTGGACTGAAAAGTTTGGTTCAGTCTCCTCCTGCTCTTCATTATGACTAATGATGTGTTTAATGCAGAAGAATTCACTATATCCCGCACTGGCCTTTTCGTCTGTAATTTAGGTTTTAAGAAAAACTGGGGGTTGTCTTACATTGGAGGACTTGCATTCAACTCCATGGAGCCAAGAATAACAAATGTTACAGATGATAATAAAAGAGTCTGTAAAATGCTGTCAGGCTCAGTATTTCTCACCTCTTCCAGCGCCTGACAGAAGATAGTGTGAATCTGACAAGATGCAAAACATTTTTTGTATTACCGCGTTTCATGTTTCACTTATAACAGATAAAAGGTTTCAGTTATGAAGAACTACTTCTCCTAAGATAAATGGCATCATGGGGAAACTTCCCCGACAGGACAGATGTAAGTATTTCCTATCCTCAGAAAGTCTATTTCTTATAAACAGATGTTTGCAAAACAGAAGCTGTCTTTTAATCAGGGTCGTCTGATAGTTTGGTCAATAGGGAGTAACACTGACCACAGCTGTGGTTCTGGAAAGAAATGTCCTATTCATTTTCTTCATTGACGTTTCAAAAATTCAATTCAAGCTTTTAAGTCGACCTGACCGCAACAAATTTAATTCTAAGCATTAAAAAAATTGGAAAATGGAAAAAAAGCAAAAGGTGGGGGAACTACACATCCCATAAATCAGAGCAAAAGATCCCTTTCCAATCTCCTGGCTTGTGGTAAGTCTAACTTTATGGATGATAATCAAAATCTCTATTCAGAAAATAAATGGGATTTTACATCCAGAACTACTGTTGAGCTCTGTAGGCTAGTTCTTCTCATTTGCATACCTTTCTGTTTTTATTGTTCGACAATGGAGCAAGTACGAAATAGTTATCTATTTGCAGCTGACATATACAATTACATGTTAATCACTCATTCCTAAGCTGTACTGCAGCACTGGAGCTTGGGAGAAAGAATGCAATTATAAATCTTAAATGCCTAATGTGGATGTACAGTAGGTGGTTTTTCTATACACTGCTCCATTGTTGGTTGGTGCAGTAATTTTACTAAAAGTAAAAACAAAATATCTTTTTCCCACAAATGTACATTTTTTTGCTTGTGTAACATCCATAATGTCAGCAATATGATAGAATTGTGGTTACTACAGGACTCTGACACAGCGATAGAGCTGTAGCTCAGCTGGAAAGTGCAGCAGCCACATCCTGTGGACATTGGGCGTTAGGTTTCCTGCATGACTTCACTGACTGTAAGGAGATCTAAAGCCCCTGCTGAAAATCTGCCTGCGGTCTGACAAACAAAAAGAAGGCATAAAATAAGACTTAAAGAATTCCCTGTCCAATAACAACTCCCGAGAGCATCATTCCTCCTCCTTTTACCTTCTATTCTGTACTCACCTTTTCCTTCATGAAACCCTACCTTCCTCATCTTTTCAGCTCTAAAGGTTGAGGATTTGGTCTGGGAGTTGCTTTTGGATGCGACCACACTCAAAAACATATTCCATACATTTCCGAGGCGGTCTTTGTTGGGAAATACAGAGACAGTATCAGGGTCCTTGGCTTGTGGGACCGATGAGTAAGTACACCACGGCACAGCACTATGGGGTATACTGTGACCGTGTGGGTGAGCGCACATGTTGAGTATGGGTCTGGAACACGGTGGACCTACAGCTGACCTGAATGTGGAGGGGTGTCCAGGAGGTTGGGAAGTGGAAAGGATGTTGTATACTGGCTACTCAAAACAACACAAGACACTGCTATGGCTTTGGTTCACTGGTGCAATGGCTGCTGTTTTGCTGGATCTCCTTTTGATTATGCCTGAAGGCTCTCTGGTTGTGTGATATGTCCTGAATATTATGATATGAAGTGCAGATTGATGTAGGTGAAGCTATAGATGAGATGTAGAGACTAAAGTTTGCATCCTGGGTGATAAAAAAAAGAATGGTTGTGAAAGGAAGACCAGGGCACGGGCTATAAAAGCAGCAACAATGCACTTTAGAGGTAAAAGACATGAATTGAAAGGAGTAAAACGTCAGAGAGAAAGATTAATATTTTTACACATTTGGGAAGCAGCAGCTTGATTGGATGCAGCGGCTGCTTTTATGCCCCTGTCCTTCATGCTGAATGGCTCAGTAGTAAACCTTGAGACTCAGTGTCTGCCGGGAAAAAGAAATCTGTCAACATTCAGTGTCAGGGACTGGACGTCCAATTTTAAAATCCAGCAAACACAGAGTCTAAAGACACAAGGGACAACATAAACAGTTACTTTAAAACAATCGAAATAGTAGTTTACTGGAATCCCTGAATGCTCTGCTGCCTTCCTTAAAAATCAAAGACAGATAAGAGAGAAAAAATGAAATTAATCAAACTGGGAAATAACATTGAGGAGCAGCAGAGCACCTTGAGGAGTCCAGAAGGAAACAAAATAGACAAAGAAACAAGAAAACATGACATCATTCAAAATGACTGGGCATGATAAGACTCACGCACACTCAACTGTACTAATTGACACACACACATTGTGCTGGTTCACATGGTAGACTGACACACCTTTCTGAGTCATACTTGAGCAGGATGGACCAATTGAAATGGGGGACTGAATGGTGAAGGCAAGCGATTGGACAGCGTGAGTGGAGGGCGGAGTAACAGGGATAACAGTGATGGTGAGGTACAGACCGATGGGAAGCTTTTTTAACGGCAGAATGACTTGGTATTTTGAACCCTTCTCCCTTTGTTAAATCCATATTCATACCCAGAGCCACTACAGGTGAAATGAAGGGTGGTTTAACAGTCAATGATATCAATGTCACAGCCTTCCTTGCAACGACTTTTGACTATCAAGTCATATGACTTGGATTTTGACCAATTGGAAACAAGCTTTTCTAAACATTCTACAGTTTAAGCTAAAACCATTCACCATACAACCATAAAATGCACATGAGGTAGCTAAAACCAACCGTGATGACTGTTTCACTCTATTAGTTTTTTAGCCTTAACACTCAGACAGTAGCACATATTAAACTACTGAGTACAGAGGACAACACGCTGGGCACAATTTAGACTATAGTTCTAGTTATTTAAGAGGAAACCTACGAAATCCTGGTGAAGGAAGAGCATAAGTGACATAGTCACTGAAAGTCACTGAAACCTGATGTCAGATCTCACTGACAGCATGCAGCATTTACACTACCATCTATTGGATAGTTTGGACCAATCATGTGAGCTATGCTAGCGGCATGGCTCTAGGAATGGCAATACCAGCCTTGTCGGTCCACGACCACTTAACATATTACAATGGAAGTCTTAACTTTTTAACATGCGACTCTCGTGGCCTCAGAGGGTGAATTCTATGAGTTCAACTTTTCTTCCAGTGCAACCTTGGATTTGACACTGTCATGGCATAAATACTGTCATGAAGATGTCATGATGAAACTGCATGATAACAGCATAAATAAGGTTTGCATGGCCTGGTTGGGTATATACAGTGTGCACAGAGTATGCATCTCCCCTCTGTTGCTTGTCAGTGGAGTGTATGTCTTGCACTCAAACATGCAGAGCTCATCAGCTCTTTTGCGACTTTGGAATCGGCACCATATGCCTGTTCTTGAACATCGCACACATGCATACTAACAGAACAGTTAAGATGCAGCTTTTATTTCTGGACCCCTGCATAGAGAACATCTCTGTTTCTGAGGAGAAAATAATATTTCAAAGTCCACCTCATCATTACATTCAATGCAGCAGGGCAGCAGTACAGTGTGAGACTGTCTGCCATTCGGCTCCATGCTGTTCCCGTCTTGACATTAGATGAAATATTCATCTAGAAAGTTTCCAACATGAAACATTCATAGTGAGTGTTGTTAGGGCAGCTTTTCCTCCCACCAATCACTCACAGCTATTCACTCAAATTAAGTAATTACTGCTTGTTCCCTCGCAGCAGTTAACGCAATTATTAATGTTACAACAGTGTCTTGTGCGGAAATAAATGAGGTTTTCTTTTTACTAATTATATTACTTTTGATTTTCCTTCTCTGGAATATCAACAATCCATCACTGGCTTTTGTCACCTATTCAGTACATATCTATCATCAGTCATTCCTGCCTCCAGATAATGGATGAACTAATATATGTAATGTTTCCAGGAGGCAAATGAGCTTCATTAGCTAGTTTACAAGTTGAAGTTGCATTAATTCATCATGTGGTTAAGTCTGACTCTACTTTCACAACTTAGGATTTCAGCTGCTGGGTGGAAAGTAAGGTGCATAACATCAGGAAACCTCGACACACACCCACTGGCACACCCCCAAGCAGTTGCAGTAACACAGCGGCGCAAAATCTCAAAACTTATGAAAGATTCATCACCTTTAACACATCACTTAACACTGCTACCTACACCTTGTGGCATCAAACTTTTACACCCCTGAGCTACACCTCCGACACTTCCACTGTGACACTCGCTGTCTCCCGCACTTCCTCCTCCTATATCCCCCCTCCCCTCTGAGATTCTTCCCCTCCAACTCACCCCCACTCTCCCTGAAGGACTGATGTTATTAATTACATCTGTACAACAGAGGAACAGAAGAAAGAAAGAGGGGCAATGTGGAACTTCCGTTAGATTCATCTCCGTTAGCTTTGACCTAGATACAGCCAGGGATTGTCACTGAAAGTGCTAATACATGAAGAACAGCCATTCATGGACTGTCAGGCTGCTTTGCACACATACCCACGACGTGTGAGAAGATGATCCTATTATCCTCGTCTTGTTGTTGCCTCCTGGCCGTGTACTGACAACAAAGATTAACTCTGCAACATAGGAAATATCTGTGTTTACCCAGCACAAGGTGATGAGGATTTATGAATCTACACAGAGAAGACAACAGTCAAGTCAGCTGCTGACTCTTTTATCTGCACAGTTGCAAGCTCAACTTTATAATGGAAAACCATAACATAGGAAACCTCTTAAACCTAAAACTGACTGACCATTGTGTGACAGCTTAGCTTTAGATTTACATGTATTTTGGTGGAAAAGATCAGAAAACTGAGTGAATGTATGTCTTTTATGAGGAAGTGGGATTTGGGTTTTTACTCTTAAATCAGGTTTATTATGTTGTTTCCAAGCCATGATTTAAACACCTATGAATCCTCAATCCAATGGTGGAGGAAGTAAAGTAAAAGTTCTGTCATTTACTTTTATAGTCGAGTAAAAGTAAGTACTTGCTTTTTAATATACTTAAAGTATCAAAAATAAAAGTACTTGCAGGAAGCAGCCTGTCCCATAATCCAACGTTCAACAACTCCATTAACTGCTAACTGCATATTCTGTCATATTAATAAATAATGCTGCAGATGACGCTACTGAAAACATTAGCACTGTCATATTAATTAATGGGCGAGTCTCTGCCTCCTCTGAATCCATTATAGATGTTTCTTCACCAGTGATGCTGCTCCTGCAGGAGGCGGGGTTTAAAGTTACCATCCTGCTCTGATAATTTCTCCTCTAATTATGTATTACTTTTAAATAAATACAAAAATGATGTGAACGTGCAATACAATACAATTTAAAAATGTAGTGAGGTAGAAAATAAAGATATTTGCTAAAAATAGTGTAGTATGGTAAAAACAAATCTACTTTAGTAATGCACAGATACATGAAAAATGTATTTAAGTACATTAACACTTACATCCCACATCTGCTTATTTCACTTTATTCGATGTACATATTTCTCATCTGCATTAAGGGTCAAAACGCACTTGCAAAGAAAATGTACTCAAACAAGTGTTTCAGAGATGAATAATTCCTCCCTGCAAACCCATTGTAAGTATGTTACATAAAATGCTTGTTGGAATTGAGAGCAGTTTACTTTATAAAAGCAGGCAACAGATCGAGCTATCACCAGTGAAGTCTTAACTTTGACGCCTTCACCTGAATGTAAGAACGATCTAACCAGCAAAGAGAATCCAAATCAATGTAAAAACACCTAATGGAAAATATCTTGTATGTGAAGACACATGACTGTAAACCATGGGGTTTCAAAGAAACAAAACTAACAATGAAAACAACAGTTTGCTAAGAATCTTTATTTTCTACGCTTTTTTTTGAAGGACTAAATGTGCTTGATCAGGAAACAATTTTCAAAATATATTCAATGACGTGTGGCTTTGCTCAGAGCAAAATGTAAAAAAGGATTGACTTAAATGTGTACCTTACTAACTTGTGCATGGATGTGGCCCCTCTAATTGTGGCCCCATTATGGCCCCTGATTTAGAAAAATCCTAGCTCCGCCATTGAGCAGTGCCATGAGGCAACAAGAGCCAGTGCCTGTTTTGCTAGAATCTTGTGCAAGTCTAATAAAACACACATGAACTGTTGAACTGATCTAAATTTGGTTGTAGTCACTTTCCAACACGTGGAGCAAAGTCAATGTCATGGATGTCAACAAAGTTAGAATCTGATTCTTACCATAATCAGCTTTTCAAATATTTTATGAGGAAAGAAATGCATTTGTTTGTTGATTAAAAACAACCTCTACAGGGAACCTTCAGTTGCAGTCAATGACTGTGGGCAGCTATGGGTAATGTACAGAAGCCGTGAGAGGAAGGACAGCAGGGAAGAGCTGTTGCTGGACTCAGAGTGGGAGGAAAGCTGCAAGAATTACTGGCCCAGTTTGTACCATACTTGAAAATGAATAAGCACAAAAGACATGTTCTTACTATTTTGTTTGGCACCACTGGAAATCCACTCTCTTTTCCAAAGCAACAAGAGAACACAGACAGTGTTGGGGGGAGAAAAAGAACATAACAAAATGAGAAAAGCAAAACAAACTTAAAAATCATGAGAGCTTAAATCAAACAGAGACTAAATGGAAAAGTCACAGGAACGACAGACACGTTGTGACAGACGTAAAATGTAAATATAAGGATTCCAGATACAGTTACCCTCTTTTGTTTGTGTTCACAGCGTTCGAGGTGTATCATTATTTTGTCCATGCACTTGCACCTCTCGATAAAGTGACTGTTTGAGGTGAGATGTGATGACAGAGTGTTATGATCGAGTGAATTCATGTGGGGGCTGACCCAGCCAGAGCTGCTTGGGCTGCAGCGTTGGTCGGCTCAGCCTGTCTGGAAAGTCGAGGGCCATCTGTTAACATGGCAGAGACACAACTCTCTCAGAGGAAGGAACACTAGTGCACGCGCGCCCACAGACACACACGCGCAGACAGACAACCGGCAATTCAAACTCCTACCCTAAGCACACAAAGAAACACAATCTATAACACACTTAAAGCCAGAGCAAAGGATGCAGAAATTAATCATTCAATATGTACCTTTGACCACTAGGGGTCTCTCAATCAAAACAGTAACAAAATACCTATTTTGATGTTGTTGTGAAACAGCGAGAGATCATGGGAGTACTACTGCTGATGAAAATCTACCTGATATGTAAATCACGATTGGGGTAATGTATTGAAGTTTTAATCATGTTTCACATGAAAATGCGATGAATAATCGTATTAGATTTCTCGTGATCAATACGAACAGTGGAGGGATAAAACAGCTGACTGGCTAACTGGTTAGTTCATGTGTTGATTTCCCCGGAGGTTATAGCAGAGATGGAGGACGCCACGGTAGAAGCAGATATGATGTGATTAAGAGATGAACAAAATGAAACATCCTGTTAACCTGAATAAACTGTGAGATTTCTCAGGGTTTGAAACAGTTTGGATAATGTAAATACACAAGTCAACTAACTATATAAGACATCTAGTAGTTTTTGTATGTTTAAATTAATCGTTAGGTTACATGAGCTCTGCCCACTGATCACATACTTCAGAACCATCACCCATGTTGATTGCTTTCTCTTTTCTAGGCTCTCTTTCTCATAATCCTCTCCATCCTTTTTTACTATCCCTCCCTGTCATGGGGCGCCATCTTACACCCAAAACTAAGCAGCATGAAATTTGCTAATTACTTGACCAATCACAAATCACACAGGTATTTAAATTGGCTTGTTTCCTCTACAGATAGTCTTGCTTTCTTAATACCATAGATTACAACCCCTGTTGCTCTGATGCAAAAGACAGTATTTTGTGCAAAACCATAATAAATAATAATAATGCAATGGATTTCACCCATGTTGATCTGCTGTTCTGCTTTATGGCCACATCTTAGCTGACAGGCGTGTTTTGAGAGATAAATATCTGAAGACACAATTCCATTTCATAATACCACCTTTACCTCCCTCACATGTCTTACTTGTGCCACAATACAATGTTTTCAGTTAAAATATCTTCATTAGAGGGCGTTCTCAAGCAAATGTTACTATTATATGTGATACACATACGTACAAATTGTATATATATATATTTCTTCATCGAAACCCTTTAAATTTCCATTGCCACCCCATGAAAAATTCTCTCTGTCCATGATGACCTGGCAAAACCCACCCGCGATTTATTAAGAGACTAAGTACATATCTTTTAACCTTTAATGAACTATAGCCAAAGTGGATTTGGACACACACTAAATGCACTTGCATGCTTAGATCAATAAAATATTGCCCGTGGTGTTGAACAGTACAACAAAAACCATGTATCAGTGCTACTGTTCTTATATTTATCATTACAAGCTCTGCTCTGTCCCATGGTTCTATTCCAGCTACGTGGGGAAACATAAACAACATTTATTCAACAAAGCATTTGTTTTCCAACCTCCTGCAATAGAGAACCTGCTTCCAGCTACTAAAGAATAATTAAACTTGTATATAATTATGTTGAGGGAAACCTGAGGCACTTGGTTGAGGTTTTGACAAAGATTGTAGTCAATTTAATAATGAAAAAGCCAAGGCACAATAGGGTGATCACTTTTTTCAATAAGTCAAGTTAAGAATTTGAATAAAGATTTTACTTCTTCCTAATTCATTTGTCCATATACTGTGGTTGTATCATGTGTCTTGTGGTCTCTCTTATTTTCAGTTATCCTGGCAGCCTATCTTTGCATATAAATTCTTCTGACGAGGGTCCTGAGGGAGAGGATTTCAACAAGTAACGTAAAAAAAATTTTAAGAACACATTTACCCAACCCTACCTTTAACTGGTTCAATATAACAAAAACCTGATACATTAATCAATACTGAAAAGAATTAGTTGCAGCACTAAAGTCATAAACATTATGGGGTACCATTTTTACCATAATTAGGTGGCTACTTCAGTTATGTTATTGACAAAGTATGTAATGAATTATTAAAATGCTGCCTGTAAAGGTTCCAGATGCAGAAGTTATTTTATTTTACTTCTTCAACTGTTGCTGCTGATACTGCCACTGCTGCATACTGCAGTCGGCAGCCTATAGACCGGTGCAAGCATCATTACCCAGATACATGCTACTGTCTGTCAAAATACCCAGCATGCCATCTCTCTGATAGCTGACTGAGGGCGGAACAGAGTGAAAATAATATAAAACTATATTTACAATTCTCAGCATAACATCAAGTGCATTGTACTGTAGCCTCATCTGATGTGTCTGTCACAACCAGCTGACTCTCCCGGCAGAATGCATGACTCAACACAACAAGTCGTCTCAAACAAGGAGACACTTCATGCTGACCCTGAGGGGGGAACTAGACCGCCCTGGATGAGTGCATTAGTGACTGTGAGAGTGTGTAGCTCAATGAACGTCATAGTGTTTTAGTGTCTACCTCTGTATATGGGAGGGTTCCTCTGTATGTGGCTCCATAACCACCACGTTGTTCAACCTCTGAAAAATCGTATTTTTTCCCCAGTCCCATGCAGATTATAAAGGGTTTTTCCTTCTTGATATTAAGAATTTTTTCCCATACAAGTGGTGCGACTCTCAGGGAGGTAATGTTGGTCATTTTACAGACATTCATGGTCCACAGAGGATGAACCTGACTTGACTTTGGTGATTTTTTGATGTCATTATTTATTTTTATAACACATCTGTAGTTAATCATACAATTTTAAAAATATATACTGCTTTCTTGTAGCGACATTTTTGAGCCACAGAAGAACGCGTTTGACGGATGGGCCGATGATGAAGTCCAGGAATTAAGTGCAAGTTGCTTCTCTTGTCAATTTCTTTTGATTTACAGTAATCTCAAGTGTATGGCCTCAATCCATTACCTTCGTGAATGTATGTGTTTCATATGTGCATTTTTATCATCCGTACCAACCCCCCAAACCTAATCTCCTCCTCCTTCCATCTTTAGTCAAAATCTTACTGCGCCGCTTCCATCATCTCCTCCCTTTGTTCCTCTTCCGATCCTCCTCCAGTGCAGTACAAACTGACGATAAATCCTCACACCCACACACAAACCCACTATTCTCTGCTGATCATGCAACTCAAAGGTACAAGGACCAAACTGTGAGGATGCTGTATAATATGTGTGTGTTTTGCACTCTTGACAGTTCTGTGTCTTTGGGTAAAAATATCAGAATGCGGCAAGCCCCCATATCCTTAGGAAAAAAAATGCAACAAGGAGCAACAGAGGAGTGTAGGGGTCCTGCTCCCCTCACAGACAGACATCGAGGCTGAGAGGAGGAGGGATGTGTGGATGAGAGCTGCTCCTGCATATTTTACAACCTGTTCTGCAGCCATCTGCTGCCTGACACACACACACACACACACACACACACACACACACACACACACACACACACACACACACACAAACTCCAGCAAGTCTACTTTTCAGAAATGTGCCCCTATTTAACACATATTGCACTCGGTGATACATGAACAAACAAAGTGCGCACACACATATACACACTGTCATAATGCGGAGTCCGTGAAAGGGTCATCATTATGCAGCAGCTCCCACCCATTAACAACACCTTAACCAGATTGTCATGGTAACTGGTTGCGACAACTCACCCATGTGTACCAGCGAAGTTGTCAGACGGCTCTGAAACGACCTCTCTGCCCAACAAGAGCCAACTGCTGTTAACGGACCTGCTGTGTTCTCACTTAATAACAACTTGTACTGCTCTAACCTTTGTACACAGTGCGCTGCACAAAATCAGTAATGTATGCAGTTTGGCAAGAGTCTTGATTCTATTTTAGATCATCGTTTAATAAAGGCATCCTACTGATACACACTCATGCACTAGAAATAGATTGTTTTCCACCAAAGAAACAATTGAAACTCTCTTTGTAAGAAACCTGAAGCCTGCACTGTGTGAGTTTGATAACATTGACATCACTTTGATTAAATTCACATATTTTGACCCCTGTGGTCTTAGATTAAGCTTTTAAGTCCACACAAACTCAATGGGGAAAATGAAAATGTTCTTGATTTAATTTCTGTGCTCCATGAATAGACAAAACGGAGCCATACCACTGGAAAGCATGGGGAACAGTGTAGCCAACAGGTCAGGTGAGCCCACAGTAGGACAGTTAGTGAGCAATTGCAGGCATCAATTTGATGTTATGCTTAACAATCATATCAACGTAAAAGACACATGGAAGCCTCTGGGCAGTGACGGTGACATTGTTTGCAACAGAAAGATCTCTTTTCATATGTACTGTATGGAGAGCGTACATAAGCCTTTAGTCTTGTTACAAGCTGTCCGATAATCCGACTCTTCTGGATGTTGTGCACCGTCACCTCTTCATTGCAGCAATATCACCATGTTCCCAACCTATAGTGAGAATTCTGATAGGACACAGTTCCCTTGCTTTATGAGGAAAAAAGACGATCAGGAACCCTTTACCTTGAAGTCCTATTTGTTGCCCCTCAGTACATTTCCCTGCCTCACCGCATCTCAATCTCAGTTTCCCTGCCAACCTGACTAGACCACAGGTTTTCTTCTCCTGTGGTCACAGAGCAGCGGTGCAGTGCTTTGGACAGTGGATGGATTGCGCACAGTGTGGAAGAGCTGTGAAAGACAAAGCCACGACAGAGAAAACAGGTAACAGCATGTCCAGTGGACTGAGGGCTTATGGGAGAGAGGCAGGGGGGCGGGGACGCAGGATGGGGCCCTACCTCCCGTGACCATTGAACTTAGAACCCTAGCCACCATGGTGGGTGGTCGTGGTCAGTGGTGGTGGTGGTGGGGGTTCAAAGGGGACACACAGAACATGCTAGAAACGCTGTACCTTTCAATGTGCCTTCAGAAAGAGCCCAACTCACCCCCGGAACCAATAAATCTAGAGGAATGAGACTGTGTTAGTCAGGAAGAAGCAGAAGAAAGCACGGAAGGAAGAGCTGGAGACTTAGAAACAGGAGAGAGTCAAAGAGAGAGAAAGAGGGAAAGAGGGATGGAGTAAGGCCAGAAGGAAGCGATGAAAGATAAAGCTGGTTTTTATGTTCCTACATTTTGTCTTTCCAGTGATTCTGAGTCCAGTTGTACTTTTTGTTTTGTAACGATCAAGAAGCCATTGACTCTCCAACCAAAGCAGACACTCACAACCATCCCTACATTCAATTGAGTTACACCAGTAAGCAGTCTCTTTCTAAAAGCAACCTTTTTGTGTTGCTATTTTGCTAATCGACCGACATATTCCCCTTTTTTCGATGTGTATCAAAAAAGGTATGCTGGGCAAAAAAAGAATACAAGGGTCTCCAACCAAAATTCAGCAAAGACGAAAAGGAAAACTGAGAAATGAACTTAATAGGAACTGTAAGGTCTTGTGTAATGTCAAGAAAAAAGGGAAGCGCCTCTTGTGTACATGTGTTAAAGTGCGCAAGGGTCTGAGGGGGGTTTCTCAATTGGTCATATACCCTTGGCAGACCACTCCTGAAAAAAGAAGGTCAATTTCCATCTGTTTTTCTCAAGACCTGGACGGAAACATTACGGTTAATGAATAAAATCATCATATAGAAGAAAATCAAGGAGAATTTAAGATTTTCAAACCTAGTCCACTGCTCCTTTAGAATAAGTGGCTAAATAACTTATAGTTTACCGAATTCTCGGGAAATTTAAAGCTAGCAGATGCTAGCGGTTGTGTTTTTGGGTGTAGGAGGCAGTGGAAAGAATAAAAACCAAACCAAACAGTTTGCCACCAACTCCTATACAGCCGAAGGGGAGGGGGAACCGGCAGGGAATTAGTTCTCACTCCTACAAACCTAACCTAAACCTAAGTGATCTGAGATCTTAAATACAGGAAAACTAAGGGGAAAGACTTCCTCATTTCTTCCCCCAGATTTAGGTCGATCCCTGCCCCTGCGGCTGTACTAAACCACATGCAGAAGAGAGGAAGGGAGGGGGGTCATCTCCTTTTTGATCAGGGCGATAAAATGATCAACAACTCCCCCTCCCTCTAGCTCTGTTTACCCAACACCATGCAAGCCCCATCTGTCAGCACTCACTGGGCATGCTCCTAGGGGCCATCCCAAGCACGGCATCTAAGACCAGGCAAGATAAGGGCGGAAAGGGCTAACACCAGTGGTCAGCTATCCTCGCTCTGTAAACTGACCAGTTGTGGAAGCTTTTCTTAACATCCAGCTTGATCAATTTTTAGCTGGAGTTAAAGCAGAGCCTCCAAAGTCTGCAGCAGTCTGCAGAGTAAAAGTAGGTGACCACCAGACTGCAACAAAAACGAGCCGGACTGCTAACCAAGAAAGAAAAAGGGAGGGTTCTACCACAGACTAGCGACCATAGGTGGTACTAGCTCACTATTTGCGTTTTCTTAGATTCGGCCAAACCAAATCAAAAAGCAAAAGAAAAAAAGGCTCAGGCTCAAATCAAGCAGGACTCAGAAAGATGTGGAAAGACTACCGACCAGCCAGCTCCTTCTCCTTACTCCGTCTCTTTTTCTCCCTGCGTTTCAGTCTCTTCGCCTCCCTGAGCTTGGCCTCCTCGGCCTCCTGGTGGCGCCGGCACTTATGGAAGTTCTCCACCACCACGCCCACGAACATGTTGAGCACGAAGAAAGCCACGATCAACAGGAAAGAGATGAAATAAAGCAGCATCCATGGGTTGTAGTTCAATTCTGGCTGAAACATACACAGAAACAGAGGATTTTATAGATATTCAGAAGTGTTATATGTGCAGAATTCTAACTTGGATATTACTTAGTTGATTTACTTCAGCTACAGCCAAATGATTTGCAATGACAGCTGCCCTGGACTCATTTATGAGTGTTCTAGTGTTCAGATTTACCTGTTTGTCCACTCCTACAGCATCAAGTCCATTATACATAATGTCTACCCAGCCGTCTTTTGATGCCAGAACAAATAGAGACATTAAGGCCTGAGACAGAAAAGAAAGGGAGAAGAACGGGTGAAATAAGTAGATCCTACAATGACGGTTGTAAAAATGTCACATTCAAGCAGTTCATCAGATCATGTTCTCTGTATTTATTGATAAACATTCAAAGGATTTCTGAGATCGTACCTGTCCCAGGTTGTCAAAGTTGTACTTGTGTCTGACCCATTTGTAGCTGGCCTGCATACAGTCTGACTTGTTGGTGATGTTCTTTACTTGATGTTCTAGTCCTTGACAAAAGAAGAACTTCCCTTTGAAGAGCTAGAGAGAGAAAATCGATAAATATGCTCTTTATTCAAGAGTGTACCTAAACATTTTCTTAAAATTACATTATGCTTTTTGAGGTTCATTTTCCCAAACTGTTATTGAGATTAACAACCTTTAGATGTTTTATTTTTCCAGATGCCTGCAGACATTATAATTAACTTGTCATCGCAATTTTTTCTAGTAATCCTTCCACAGGAGAAGTGGTCTAACATATTGGAATTAGTGTTCAAGGATAATTTCAGAGAAAGACTTTGTTTTGCAAAATATCCACATAAGTGTGGACAGGGCGTGAATCTAATACTGATATATCGATTTGTTACAAAAGTTATTGGTCACGGTAATCAGCCTGGCTTCGTTCTCCAGACAGTTTCCTCACTGCAGCTGAAGAGAAGGGAGTTTTTAGAGATGAATGGATCTTTGGTTAACCTCTATTTTAGAATACAAGCTGTATACATATTGAATTAGGCACCGTACCTTACCACTAAAGCTTTGTAAAGATTGTCATGGCACCAGCTGTGACTCTCCCATTCCTTCTGTTTCTGATGTTTTCTCCCTCTCATGTGTTCCTTATTTGTCCCCAGTTTGATTCTGTCTCTGTTTGTCTGGGCATGGCATCAGTTCCCTCCTGCTGCCAATTCACCAGCACCCCTGTGACTCATAAACTGATCAGTTCATGCAGTAGACAGTATATACCTCTGCTCTACATTCCAGACATCGCCAAATTGATCATTTAACCAACATGATGCCAAAGCTACTGAGAAACTCAAGTTCCATTTTGTTTTTCTCTCATGTTTGCCTGTGCTTCAAGTTCATCATTCCCAGCTGCCTCCATTCTTCCTGCCTCGTGCAGTCTGACTTTCTTTCTTCTTTCCTCTTCTGACTCTTCTTTTAAAACGATTTTCCAGGTCCCTCTGCCAGCCCCATGCTCTACCACCTACCTCGGTTCAGCACAACAAGACCTCATTGCTTCAGGTGTCTACTGTTGCTTTTGAGCATTGGAGTCCCAACTTAACTTAGCCTACCAGAGATTTATCAAAAAACAATAATGAGTGGAGTGAAAGGAGCCTTTTGCCCAGAACATAGGATTTGGGCATTTGCTCGGCATATCTGTGAACTAGAATACAAAATATAGGAAAAGATACTTTGCATAAAATATATCACAAATCATTTATAGGTAATTTAATAATCAGGGAGTGGCATGGTGGTGCAGGGGTAAGCACTGTCACCTCACAGCAAGAAGTTTCCTGGATTGAGTCTCACTTTAAGCAGGGCCCTTGTGTTTGTGTGTTCTCCTCATGTCTGCGTAGGTTTTCTGTGAGTACTTCAGTTTTGTCCCACAGTCCAAAGAAATGCAGATTGGGGTTAGGTTGGAGACTCTTAATTGACCATAGATGTGAATGTGAAGCTTACATTCTGTATGTTGGCCCTGCAATATGCTGAACTCTTGCCAAATGTCAGTTGGGATTTGCTCCAGCTGCCCTGTCACCCACGACCCTCAAAAAGTTTAAGTTGGATGGATGGATCAATAGATGAATGATCGGGTTTGTCTTGCCAACACTTTTAACATTTTCGACAGCAGAAGTTAAGGACACAAGAAAAGGTCTATGGCAACTTTTCAACAAGTGACAGCTTCCAATCGTTGCTTCATGGTATTGTTGACCCTTTAAGAAAAAAAACTTAACTTGGACAGATAGTCTTTGGACCAGAGACACAGCAGCCTGAACTGCGACACAGAGACAGAGCTTGTTGGGCTGAAAGCCATGAAATCTCAATTGTGACCAGATAAGTGTCCTGGCATGAGTTATGATGTGGTTTATTAACTCTGATTTCATAATGCTTGCGATGCCAGGATGGTACATGTCCAACAGCGTGGTGAGAGGATAATTCATCTGTGTCGGGGTTGTATGGACTGCAGCTGTAGGACCACTGCTCACTCTACCCTCTCACCTGTACTCCCAAGATGCCAAAGATGATGAAGAAGGCGCAGCAGATGACTACAATGTTGCCGATGGGCTTCAGTGACGACATCAGAGTCTCCACCACCAGCTTCAGCCCTGGGGCTCTGCTGATCACTCTGGAACACAGCATATAATAAAATATTAGTGCTGTGTATGTGTGCTTGTGTTTGTGCAGGGTCACTTATAAAGTAGTATAGTTCAGACCAGATGGAGCTGGACGCCTGCAGTATTCAACACTCTGCCACTCACCCTATGTGCACACATCCATTTTTTTGTAATGCCCCTATTAAAAACACTGCACTTGCGCTCAAATAGCACCTGCTAATGCTTATCTCTGCACTGCTTGTGCTCAAACTGTGGCTTGCACTCAATTTTATTTGTCAACACTACAGCCCAGTTTAATTGGTTGGGGAGCTTGATGCACAAAACAATCCAAGCACAGAAGAGAAATTCCACCAACAAGAAAAATCAGAGTGCAGAGGTTTCATGCACACAGACAAAGCATGAGCGCAAGGAGAAGAGCTGGAGAGCAAGAAATAAGTGTAGTTTGAGCACAAGCAGAGCTCCTCTAAGCATAAGCAAACATAGGTGAAATCAATAAGACCACTCTCTTGAATAAAGATTGGAACAAAACACAACACACTTTCCTTTTTTATTTTCTTGATTTCCTTTGTTTACCACAATTGTACAATGTGTCCATATTTCAGAACCAAAACGCTTGCTGGCTCACAGGCAAATTAACTTCACTTTCACTCCCGCTCTCACCCTCTTTCACACCTCTTTCTGCTTCCTTTCGTTTCTGCAGTCAAGGAAACAGACACATCCAATTAAGTCAATGGACTGATGAGAATGTTTAATTAGTGCCAGCATGACACCTAGCACTGTATTGCACTGCAGCTGAGCTTTGCTGGCGAAGAAACGCAAACACACACATGCTACATAAGACCTACCAATGAATGGATACGTATCTGTTCAGGCTTTCAAACAGAAAACACACATGTACAGGCACAAGCACACACTCAAAACACAAATTCAGCATACAACAAAGTCAATATGAGGTGACAGATAAGATGACACACGAAAGAGCCTGAAAGAGAGAAAAAAAAAAAGCAACACAGTCAAAGGGGCTGTCGAGGTGATAATCTGCTCTGCCTTTATCTATTTGTCTTTGTCTGCATTGTGTGTTTTCCCCCGAGCAGACAGTTGAGCGAAGGAAGAGTCAATAGCACATTAAGAGAAGACATGAGATAATAAGGAGGCAGGACTGACCAAGGCCACAGATCAATATCCCTGATCAGAGAATAACGAGCTCATGGCGACAGCTCATTGCTCTGCACCTCACTGCCTCTCTTGTTGTACGATTGAAAAGCAGGTTGTGATGCACTGCTGCTGGTGGGCTATGGATGGTGCTAGTGTTCAATAGCTTCATCCACTTGCTTTGGTGATTGATGCAGTTGACAAACGGGTATGAGAACATGTTTGCATTCAATGATGTTTGCTGTCAAAGTCGGTGATATAAGTCTGGTTGAAATTTTTTAAGTAATTTCTGTAGTAGAGTGTACCAATGTTTTCTGCATAGTCTGAAATATCTCTTAAAAACAATACAATAATGCAGAACAGCTATAGATATACAGCTTGTTAGACTAGTATTTAAACACACTACTACACACTTACATGTGTTTTTACGCTGTAAACTAATTATGTGACTGTTAAAGATTAATATTTGTAATTACATTTGACTGACAATACTGATGCAACAGTGGGGCAAGCAAAGGGAGAGATGAGACATTTTCTCTGCTTAAATAGAACTCCTCATAGGGTGGGTGTGTATTATAGATGATTGTGGAGAGTGGGGTATGTCACGTAGTGTATGTCACATGATTGGAGCAGCGCAGCTCGAATTGACTTCCTGAACTAGCTCACAGGCATCTGGTCTGGTCATCTCAATAATTCAAAAGTGTGAAAAGTGAAGGCAAAACTATGAAGAAAGAACATGATATGAAAAAAGGTAAAGAACAAGTGCAGTTTGTTTTAGAAGCCATTAAACTGGCTCAGTCCTTCACACCATTTACATTTTCCCCAGGCTCACCCACTTACTTACCCTGCAAGGAAGATGTTTCCCCACATTTCTGCTTTGCATATGAAAACTGTGAGCCAACCTCTTTACATCAGGTTCTCCTTTTTAGTTCCACTCTGACAAACACGGGTCTCTTTATTATGAGTCAATACACTCTGATGATGCGGTGTGTGAAGGACACACAGCAGTGAGGCTGCTTTTTGTAACGTCTATTTGACCATGATACAGAAAGGAGGATGATGAGGAGCTGGATGAAGAGAGCTAGGGCGAGAAAAAGTGTTTGCTTCTTCTAATCTACACCTCAGCATAATTGCGCAGCACTTCGCAGAGCGTCCTTGTTCTGTGTGCTATGCAAAGCGGGAAGGAGTGTGCTGCAGTGTACCATACCTTCACACACGCACCACTCGTCTCCCTCCTCCACCAGCAAATACCTCACACCAAGGAAAGAGAACGACAAGTAGGGCAGTAAGTGGCAGGCATGTTCCCACAGTGCAAACACTGGGAGTAATTAAGCAATGCTGGGAGATAGGAATTGGGAGCAGAGGGAGGAGAGGAGGGATGGGGAGTTGAGGGGATATATAGGGAATAAAAAATGAGGCAGCTGCTTCTCTGCTTTTTTATCTTAACTTATTTTTCTATCCACCTTGTAGTCTAGATCTAAACACACTTCTCCTTCCTCTCCACCTGTCTACCTTCACCACACAATATTCTCATAGTCATCACTAAATGAATGAAACATAAACTGTGGGTCAACAAGTAAGGGTTTCACACAAACATGATCCCAACATCTTAAAGAATAGTAATCACTGAAAGTGCTGAGTCAATCTGTGCTGTCACGGTTACAGGGGGTCAAACAAAATGTGTACACTAGTGAGAGACAGAAAGAAGCTGACGTGGAGGCCTCAAGGTAAATACATCATCGTCAAGTGATGGATGAGACAACAGGGGCTCAACTTCAGGGGGGTCGACCCCCTGTTGTCCAGCCAAAACTTCACAAACACCGCAAAACAGTTTAGACCAGTTTGTTTGCAATGAGTCCAGGGAGTGTGACATGCACTTTTAATGAACGCACCAATGGGTGGTGGGGAGGGCTTGGGGTGGGCTCTCTAGGTTGCAGCTGATTTGTCAATGAGGCGTAGGTGGTGCTGGGCAGCGACACAGGGTGCTAACTTTACTGCCTACTCTAAAGATGGACCTCAGCCGAGGTTGTGGGCTTGATGAATGAGGTGCAGAGGTGTGTGTGTATGTGTGACCTGTTAAACAAAGCCAATGCATCATTCTGTCACCCAACAGATTTACACACAAACACAAAAACGATCGTGCCCTCCTGAACACCCCCTACTCCCTTGTGCAATTTAGTGCTTTCATTAATATCTTTATCGAGAAGGAAAGAGCAATGGACACCTCCACACAAACACGTTCATGAATACAAAGTCACCTGCTTGTTGCAATAACACTCACTCTACTCGTGTTGCAAGCATTGCAAAAATACACACAATAGCTCAGTGCAAACTCTTCACATGGTCACACTGCATAAACTGCAGGAGACACTGTTCAAAACCTGCTTAACTAAGTGACAAGCTGCCATGGATTTCAGCCTGTGAGCACATAAATGACTGCTGATTGATTGTTATTCCCAAGTCAGCGCCAGCAGCTCCGATGCTGCCTGTGTGAACCCCACGTGCACTGAGCAGCCAGAGGGGAAAACACAGACAGGCTCATATTTAATTTAACACCCAGCGAGCGCAAGTCGACCACATTCAGAGTGAGGTGACAACAGGCTCATATTGGAACTAACACAGAAGCTTTGGAATGACACTGCTGTGTCTGCCTTATGCCAGACTATAACGTGTCCTTCAGGGTGGTCCCTTCTGGCTGTATGCCTGTCAGGTCACAGGTAACGTGAAGGGAACACACAGCTACCTCTTACAGATCATCGCAAGCATTTGATGATCTGTTAGGAAAAGAAAGGTAGGTGTGGGTTGTTGCACTTTCCAAGAGAAATGGACAAAAGATAAAGAGCAAAGATAGTGATGCTAGTTTACAGGGACGTTGAGACATGCTTGGACTGATGAACCACTGCAATTTACGTCCGATAGATATTCCTGATATTCCTCAAGAACATGAGGTCATCCCAAGTCTATGACCACCAAAATCTAACCAGTTCATATTTGAGTCCAAGTGAACAGTTGTACAGAATTTGAAAGGATTCTCTAAAGGTGTCCTTGGGATGTCACATTCACAAGGTAAGAAATGTCTTTTGTGAGGTAACAACAACAGTGTCCTTTAACCAACAAGATTCCATCAGTTCATCATTTAGTTCAAACTGGCGAATTAAAAAACAGATCCAACATTTCTCTTAATGGTTAGATCAGGTGTGTGTTGTTAGGTTATGCAGAAGCACAGTCATGCCTGACTCAAAAAGTGCTGTGGTCCCCAAAGATATATTTGTTGGAAGCAAAGCAGTAATTCCACCCTGTGTTGACCCGACTGAATTATCTCCTACAGGGTATTAAGCAGCAGCAGTACACCATAACGAGGACATACTGTATGCCCAGAGTAGCAAGCTAATAGCTTAATGTGCTGCAGCCTTTAACGCTGGGCTCCTCCTTTCGGACTGAAAGTTAATAACGACCGTAAAAAATGATTTTACAGTTTTGCTTTCCTGTTACTCGTCCACAGCCTCTGTGGAAGAAAAAGCCTAGTTGCAAGATGCAGTTCTTTCATCTTTCCTTTTTTTCCCCCGTCGTCTCCTGTTTCTCCCTCACTCACTCTCTGCCTGCTTCCATACAGCCTCCCTAATCCTATTTCTCCTTCTGCCATTTTTACACTTTGCTCAAACTGACGGCATCACCGAAAAATGGCCGACCTTTGCTCCCGAGAATATTTCCCCTTAACTCTAATTTTCCTCCTGTAATTGCTCCACATTTTCTAATCTCACTTACAAACCTTTCCCACTCGACATTAATACAGCCTCAGCCCTGCTGGCCAGTGGGGATTAGCTAGGATGGGCGTACAGCAGAACGACTCTGCATCAGGTACTAGTCTCAAGTGTTCTGTTTGTCACAGTTGCACCAGATCAAACTAGAGAACCCTTGAGTGACAGAAAGTATATTTTTAAATGTCACATTCACATTTAACTTGTGAGTTTAAATTAGAATGCTATCTTTAAAAAAAACAAATTAATCATTTTGGAAAAGCTATGACCCCGTGCACACTAAAATACCAAGAAAGGCTCATTTTCTGGCTAAAGAAAATGTAGAGAGTAACAGGAGTCTACAAATACATGTGGCTTGATGTTGACCTAGTCTCTGTGTATGTTTAAGAAATTACTACTCTCTACTTCCTGCTGTACTGAGTTCAGTGATATTTTGTCAACAGTGATTTGGTCAAAGCGTAGACGCCAAACAATAAATCTTTTTTTAATGTCCAAGGTGAAAGTAAAAAAGGCAAAAAGTGGTTAAAAAAAGGTGAGTGGTGTTTGGGTAAAATTCACAGGAAAGAAAATTACTTTTTAATTTTTCTGCACTTTCTGAGAGACGTGATAAATATTCAAGAGAGGGCAAAGCCTGGAGAGCTCCCCTTCACGAGATGAGACAACAAGCATGTGACCATGAGCCAAGTCAAGCATGAAGACACACACACACACAAACACACAGAGATAGGAATAGAAAAACAGTCTCCAAATTGGTGGTTTCCGCTTCATTTCCGCTCAAATAAACATGACTCTGCAATTGTGTACATGAGGACAATAACACAAGCATAAATGGGCTCTAAAATAAATGCCAATAAACACACACAAACATACACACATACACAAATATAACCCACATCTCCGAAAAGCTTTTATCATCCAAAGTGTTTGATAAATGGAGAGATTCTCACCTAGATACTCACAGGAATGGTTTAAATCAAATCGTAATGTTTTTAAGAATTTAATTACTGCCTGGTTTGTCCTCCAAGTGTATTTAGCTGCTTGTTTATCTTGGCGTCCCTGGGAGAGCCACCTACCGTAGCGGCCGCAGGGTCCTCAGCAGCCTCAGCACTCTCAGCATGCCCAGGATCTTGGTACCCGAGTTGGAGATGAGGGACACAAGGATGTCGATGACAGAAATCATCACCAGCATCCCGTCAAGAATGTTCCAGCTGCTTCTCAGATAGGCCTTGTCCCCGAAACACCAGCCCAAAGCTACGATCTGGACACAGACAGGGACAGAGAGGCATGACATATAAACACGTAGCAGAGTTATTTACAGGACAGATAATACTCTGCACTACAGATTCAGTTCAGCATGTTTCAAATCAAACACAAACAAATATATATGCTATGAAATAATACATAAATCAGTTGTTCAATATCTACTTTTAGTCTCTGCACCTGCAGATTTAGTTTATCAATCCAACTTTTCCTTGTATCAGGAGTTAATGCTTCATGTGCCTCATGCAGCTTATTCACTCTGCAGAGCGATTTTGGAGCTCGGCTGTGAGGATAATAAAAGCCGTCAGCTTCCCAAACCTCATTTCTTATTCCATAGGTTCCACTCATCATTTATTCTGCCCATAAATCACTTAACAATTCAGAAAAAAATAGACACTGGCTGGATTTGTTTGTTTTTTAGCTCAAACTTAATCGACCAGGCCAAGAAAAAATGTTTTTTCCTCAGGTGTAAACACCTCCTGAAAAAGAGGAGATAGAAGATCAATCACGTTAATTGATGCTAATCAATGTATAATGGTAATTACTGTATATATACTGTGTGTGTTTGGGGAATAAACAAACTATATGGACACAAACAGCTCCATTGCTGAGTTCATCACAGATTTGATTGATTACACTTTGACTACATTGTATCGCAAAGGAAAATATTGTATTTTATACCTCATTACATTTGAAAGGAGAAAATCCATTTTAATTAAATGTGCTTGGAAACTAACACAGAAGGATTTAGATCCTAATTTTAAAGCATTGAAATTGTTTGATCTTTAAATGACACAAGTATTCAGAGCCACCAGCAGGTCACTGCAAGATTGTTTACAGGGTTACTTTTGCGTTCCCTCGAAATACTGTCGCTGCAATAGTTTCATGTATCCATCATGTAACATCGTCATTTCATTAAAGGTGCAAAAGTGTGCAGTCATCTATATCTTTGCAGATGTCCTGAGTACAGTAACCGGTTCTTCCAACAGCATCCTGCAGATCACCGTACCTCCCTCTTCTGGAGAGACCTCTTGATCTAAGAATTCATTCAAATTTACTTTCACTAGTTATACATGAGCAGTAAAACTATATCAGCATACATACCAGATCAAAGTCAAACTCAATACGCTGACCCATACAGCAGGGTTGTGATGGTAGAGGATGAGCAGAAATGGGCTACATAATACCCAGGATCCTAAGCCGTCAGGATCCGATAGGCTGGGACTGTTTTTTTAATAATAATTTTACTATAACTATACTACAACTATTATGATTTTATGTACAGTATAGTTTAAGAGCTGAGTGTTTAAATGCACTGGTTCTCAGTCAGGTGTTGGGCAATATCAGAATTAGATAAGACAAAGAATGAAATCTTCAACTCTGAATTATTTATTCATTATTTACTTTTGTCTGATTATTGCTTTTTAGTGAAATATTGGATTACTTGACCTCTTTAGGCCTGAAACACTTCAATAAAGCCATCAGAGAAGTTTAGAGGGGATTCGTTTTCTTTAGTACTGAAAAAAAATACACAGTTGACAACACTTGTCTTGAGATGTGATCTTAATACACCACATTATGCAGTTGAGCAAATGTAGCAGTGTTAAAAGTACAGGCTTTTGTACAAATGGAAAAGTTCAAGTAAAGTACAAGAACCTCAAAATAAAAAGGACATCTTCTTAGTTTCTTGTCACCACTGACTTAAACTTAACCACTTTGACATAATGGATTTTTTTCATATTTCTGTATTGGCTAATTCCTATGTTATGCTATGTTTTGTAGATTGCTACTGCTGATAATATTATGAAGGCTGAATTATACAGCTCCTTAAAATCTGTGTGTGTGTGTGTGTGCACGCTGAGCTGGGACCAGAAATAGAGACAAAGGCTTAGAATGAGTGACACCCATGAACTTTCCTCTCACTCGCTGTCGCCCACGCCTGCACGGACCTCCATTCAGAGCCGGGCCTTTTGAATACAGGCAAGACTATCCTCCTCTTAGCATTATGAAACAGCCCTGGAAGTGTGTGAATGTGCCCTGTGTGTGTTCACAGTCAGCGAGAGGCTCAATCTCTTAACACCCCCTCCCCCTTAAGTATGTTTTCTGTGTTTTGGGGGCTTACAGTCCACGTGAGTATCAGACAGACTCTATTTTCTCTGCAGCTTTATGTCTGAGCGGTTTTTTGAGTCTGGCCTCAGTTACTCCATCTAACACAATTTTTGTTAAATTGTGAGTGAACACAGATGTGTCACATCTTGTTTCTTTTGAAGCTCCGGAGAAACGAGAGGTCTCGATGTGAGGTGAACAGTGTTTTTCTCGGGCTACCAAAGACTATAAATACTGGCATTAAGAGCAGAGTGAGTAAGAACAGAGGTCAGTGGAGACTTTATAGAAGTCTTATAAAAGTTATAAAGTCGGCTATATAGCTCAGGAGGTAGAGCAGGTCATCAACTATCCAGAGGGTTGGTGGTTCAAACCCTGCACTTCCAGTTCCTTGAGCAAGATACTGAACCCTAAATTGCCTCTGATATATCTGTGCCTACAGTCTGAATTATGGGTGAATGAATGGGTGAATGCGACTTGTTCTGTAAAGCGCTTTAAATGGTTGATTAGACAGTAAAAGTGCTCTATAAATACACTCTATTTACAAAACACACATGTACCTTTCGGAGGAGGATGAAACAAAACACAGGGTGGAAGTCGAAATATTGTTCTCTGCCAAGGAGGGGGTTTATCTGTGTTTGCTTATTTTGTTTGGTAGCAGGACTACGTAAAAAAATACTAACCCAATTTTAATAATATCTTGTGGAGGGGTGCGACAAGGAAGGACCCAAGGAAAAATCCACTTTCTTTAACAAAGTGACAAAGGGCACTTTTTTAACATTTTCATTTACTTCTCAGAGAATAATTAATGGATCTTGATGAAAATCTTTATAAGGGGAAGGGTATTTATTAGTGTGCTCAATTAGGTGAAGGTCCAAATGAAATCTGAATCAAGTGGTATGGTTCAGGGAAGACTCCATAACATTTTGAGGAGCATCTGGTTAAGGGGGGTGGTCCTTAGATCGGACTTCTTAAACGTTTTCACTGATTTCCCAGGAAAAAAATCATGGATTTTGATGAGAAGACGTATTAAGGAGACAGGTATTATGAGTGTGTAATTTGGTGCAGATTGATTTAATTTAAGGGGACTGTTGGGCCTTGGCAGTGGTATGCACTTTACTAAGTGCCTTTCCAGACCACCATCTTCTGCTCTTTAGGAAATGAGCTGTGAGGAATACTCACATGTGGTCTGCATCGCAATGACAGGTTTTTACAGCTAATGCTATGTATCAGTGGAAATCCAGAGTGTCTTACCTTCACTGTCATCTCAGTGACAAAGATCGCCGTGAAGATGTAGTTGGACAACGTGAGGAAGATCCGCTCCTGCAGAACAAAAGAGCACACACATCCGGAAGAGCTGAGCACACAAGCATGAAGTTTGAATGGTTTAAAATTTTTGGTTTAAAACACATTTCTGTTATGAGCATGTCTTCTACTGTGTTCTGCCTCCACATGAATCTAGTGTACAGCTGAATAATGTATGAGGGAACTATTTCTCCTCATAGTGAAAACACCTTTACAAACACACCCCTACTGCACTTACTAATGATGGCTGGCAGGCAATGCTACAGTTTACTCTTTATTAGCACCGCAGGGAATATTTAAACAAGGCTTCCAATTTGGTTTTTAGGTTTAACATTTTTTTTAAACTTTATACCAGTGAAAAAAACTGACCTATATTTTCTGCTGAAAAAGAATCTGTTGAATTTCTCTCAGAATAAGTGATGCTATGTTACCTATACTCGCCAAATGCTGCACTTGTGGTGAGAAACAAGAAGTTAAGGAACTTTAAAATGTGACATTTTTTTCACTGTAACACCTGGCTGCAAAAAATGTCCACAGAAGAGTATATTCTGTACTATTATGCCTTTATTTTTGTAATATTACAGGTAATATTTCCCCTTTAAGTAGCCCTAATACTCTGTTGCATATGTGACCTGCAACAATGACCCAAAAATTAAATGCTTGGACCTACTTCACATTTTCAAATGTATAAATAGACCTATCTCTGTGGATTCTAATATTTATTTATGTATGTATATACATATGTGTGTGTAAAAACAACGTGAAAGTCCTCCGCAATGCAGACATGCACAAAAAAAATCAACATGAAGACCAACGTTAACGTCTGAGGTCATGTGCTTTCCTGTCACCTACAGAAATGCATCTTGCAAAGTCCTTCTCATAACATTTATTTTTTCTGCACAAATAACCAGCATTTTTACTAAGCGGTCTCCATTCTTTGGTTTTGTGAGCGTGCTCACAACACAAGGCTATCAGGACCTTCATCTACACAAGTTCACATTACTGAACTCCCATGTTTCCCTGTGGCCTGAGGCAGCATGTCTCAGTGGTTTGTGTCGCGCAGGAGAGGATGGGAGCCTGTTTACTGAGCTAAACAAGGACTGAGAAGAGAAAACAAGCAGCACGGCAAGAATTAAGATCCCCTCTGTGACTGCTTATTTACCCTGCTTCTCCTCCGTCTGAGGAGACACGACCCTGTCCTGCCGCTGAATTTCTATGTAATATATGTCTGTCAATGTGCGCATGTGTGCCTGTGAGTGGGTGTAGGTGGCTGCCTTTCCCACGGCCTCTGACAACACACACACACGCAGCTTTGTGAAGGCTCAGGCATGACATCACTGGGAATGCTGCCGTTGAGAAGCTTCTCATTCCTGGCCTCTGTGAACAAGTTTTCATATTTTCATTCATCACAAACTAACGTGGTAGAGAATGACAGAGGGGAAAGAGACTTTGGACTCTGCAACAGCAAATATATAAAAATATCCCTGTATGACACACATTGGCCACGTCAGTTCAGTTTGCCTGCTGTTGAATTGAGTTTGTATAACATTACTTGCTGGAGTTCACAACTCAGTGGCCAGTGACTGGTCTGCAAATGAAAGCAGCTATAGCCATTGTAGCTTGCTGACCAACAAAGAATGAAGCACAGTACCATCTTTAGTAAATTCCTACATTACAGTCTGACTAACAGAGGCTTGTCTCTGGCACGTCGCAGACTTCGATTAAAATTTCTAGCCTGTTGGAAATCTAGTTGGAGTCAGCAACAATTCCAGCCAACTCTAGCCACTCGGAGCGCAGGACGAAGTGAAGGTGATGCAGAAACATGTAGAGGTGACTTTTTTTTACCCGTGTGAGGCACAGGGTTACACAAACTCAGTGCAGCAGGCTCTGGCAGAAAATACAGAATGCCTTGTGTGGTTCAGGTCGCTCTTGCGCCACTGATTGAGACATCACAATGAAGAAATGAATCGTGCCCAGTTTGATTTAAAGCAACACTAAGCACAAAGGCAGAAGCCAGCTATGACTTACACTGGGAACCTGTTTGCTTTGTTATGCTCCAGTTAAAATAAAAACCCAACACTAAACACTTCCAGTAGCTTATTTCCAGTGGCTAGGCTCCACAAGGCATTGTGCTCTGGCAAGCACAGATACCCAGGAGGTTTGGTACCTGGCCTCGTTTTTTGGGACCACAAAATCCTACAACTGTATTATGACTGTGAGCCCTTCCTGTGTTCCTGAGCAACAGAAAACAAGAGATCATTGCTCTCAATTGTACTTATTGTTTGAAGCAGATGACGAAGCTGAAAACTTAGATAGATGGTGTTTTATGCTGTTGGTGCAGATATAATTCAATTTGGAGCTCCAGACAGTGAGGTATTGTCCCTTAGCTCAATTATAAATAATAAATCATAATAGGTGGCACAATCATCCACAATCATTTCCACTGAGCTACAGGAAGATGGTATCCAGGCAACCTCCAGCACCAAACCAAAACAGCAGCGGACGACAAGCCAAACACAAAGTGTCTGACATAACTTCCAGGACAATGAAATTATTATTCAGCCTGCATTCCTCCCTAAAATGTTGTGACTGAAGGGCTTTATCTCTGGAACAGTGACTACATTTCTATTTAGGGAAGATACGGCGTGTCAGGATATCACCACGGGCGACGTGAAGCAGGTTCTTTAAAGGAGTAGCAGTGGAGCAAACATTCAGACGTCTGATTGTTATACAAAGACAGTAACAGAATCAGCGAGTGAAAATCAATTCACATTCGGCTTCATTAATTCAACACAACCCACACAGACACAAATAGCATCGTGCACTGACCACGTGGGCCAGAGAGCTCAAAAGCTTTAATGACTGCTCATTCTCTTGTTCCAGGCTGCTTGCTGTGTCATACATTTCCATCTCATTTCAGTAATGACCTCAGGCTGCCGACTGGACACGACGACCACGTCAGGAAGCTGGCAAAATACATGTGCATCCGAAAAACTGATCTCTGAAGTGAAAGTTAGTGAGGCTGCTGTGGTGGATTTTCTGCTTTTGCCTGTGTTGTATTTACCTCTGTGTGTGTGTGTGTGTAGTCCAGGTATTAATCATACAGTATTTTGCAGATCTAAATGTTATCACAGTCATATTATGAGGACTATTCTTCCTCATGGGGACAAAAAAACAAGTCGCCATAACATAAATGATTAGATTTTAAGGTGAAGACATGTTTCAAGGGTTAGTTAAGATTAGGGTTAGGTCAAGGTTTAGGTTGAAGTTCTGGTAAGGGGCAGGGTAATTGAGGTACTATACCGAGGGAGGGGTGGGTGAAGTGTTTGAGTCCACCATAACACTTCTGGAGTCTCAGGGGTAAACCGTGTTGCAGCCGAATCCGATACAAGTGAAGTCAATGGTGACCAAATTCATATTTGACTCAAAACGGTGTCATTTACACCAAGATCTTTGCCTAAAAATCCTCTGATATCTGACACACAATCGTGTAGCTACATCAGTTATCTTAGCCCCTTCCAGTATACAATTAGGCTTAAGACGGTTTAAATGACCATGTTTCAATCTAATATGAAAGTTGGGGCTTGCGGACACTTGGCTGATACCACATGAGCAGTATGGAGGCATGTAATGTTTTATCTGTTGTCTTATTACGTCTGAAGAAGGACTCACCATTGACTTCGATTGTATTGGATTCTGCTGCAACAAAGTTTACCCCCGAGACTCCAGAAGTGTTTTGTGAACTCAAACACTTCACCCACCCCTCCATTGGTGAATTTGAATTTTTCGGTGAACTATCCCTTTAAGGTTAGAGTATGTCTCCAAGAAATCAATGTAAGTCAACGTAATGTCCTCTGAAGTCATGGAGACATGACTGTGTGTGTTTGAATACAGGTGAGAGAAGAAATCCTGCTGACTGTATGTGATGCCCTGATGAGAAAGGCTGGCCTGCCTTTATTTGCTAAACATCTCCTTTCCTGGACATTAGCCACATTCACCATGTCTGCTGATAATTGAATCAATTACAACGCCTACATCTCCTCCTCGTGTCGCTCGCGAAACAAGCGGGACAGAGCGTTCTAGCGAGACCGAACCGCAATTAGGACCATCCATGGAACTACCCGCTCAGTGAAAAGAGAAAAAAATAAAATTGAAGGGTGATAATTATTGTGTTTATGCAAGCTGAGGCTGCGTTCTGCTGCTATTGCTGGAGGTAAGAAAGGACACAGTATGTGTTGTGTGTTCTTGCAAGGCATGCAGACAGCCGTCTTCTATGTGAATGGACGGTAAGGAAGAGATGTGTGGTGTTGATGATGCATCGTGTTGGATACAGGGGTGTAGCACACGCCACCCAAATCCCCTGGATCACCGTCAAGCAGGAGTGGTTCCCTGCCTGGACAATGTTCCGCTCTAATTCTCTGCGGTGAGCAAACTACAGCAGTAAATCTGTGTGTGTGTCTGAGCAGCCACCAAGTTTGGAGCCGCTGATATTCCTCCATTTCTGTTTGGAGTGTTTTCGAGGACGGTCTGTGTCTGGACTCTACATACAGTACCGCGGGAGGGTGATGTGTGTTTCTTTGCCCGTCTAACTGTCTCTCCCTTTTTCTTAGATTCTTTCTGTGTTTGTTATCAATGTTGTACATTTCTCTGAACTATGACTTCCCACAGAGAGTTGCTTCCTCCGTCATTGGTTTGTTTGTTTGTAAACAGGATTAAGCAGAAACTACTGTACAATTATTACAATTATGGTGTGGATCCAGACAAAGTGGCGGATCAAGGAATTATTTTTCGACTTTCTTTAACTTTGAGATATTTTTGATTTTCCAGGGAAAAAAATCTCACTACCCAATCTTTTTTGAAGGCACATTTAGGCAACTGAAGCCAAACACAGGAAGGCAAATGAAAGAGCCGAGAGACGGTACCTGCTAAATATTTTAAGCAAAATAATTACATTTAAAAGTACCACAGCAAGAAATAGAAGTGGGAGTTTTATTTCCGATTGTTGTTAGAGGGTTAACAAAAACTTCTATACATTAATAAACCTAGTGATTGGGTTTGAGACTCACAGCACTGGAGGGTTCGATGCGGGGCCTCTCCATGGCAATGGTGATGCAGTTGAGGAAGATAATGACCAGCACGACGTGGTCAAACATCTTGTGGGTGATGAACCTTTTGCACAGGATCCGAAACCTGACAAAAAAAAACAAACAGCGCAGAGATGTAAGTGACAGCGGATCAATTATTTTACCAACCAAACAGTGTTTCTTTGTGATCATAGAACAAAAAAGGTAGTTTTAGGTTTTACACTGGTTTATGACATATTCCACATACTGACATATATTATAAATCTCTGTCAGCAGGAGCAGTGAAGAGCCAGAGGGAGGCGATGTGATGGAAACACTACAGTGAATACATCCAGTGTGCATATTGATTATTGATGGGGTGAGACTTGAGAGTCACTAGTCAAGTTCCCCCATTGAAAATGGTATTTTTTTTCATTCCATTTTTTCCATTTTTACTCCTCTTTGATGTTTGAGCTCCACTGTGTACTATATTTAATTACTAGTGCACTAGCAGGGTTTCAATCGGTAGTGGATTGTTTTCATATTCGTCTGCTGCTGTGCTCACTCTAAATCTCAGTTTTAAGAGGCGTCCATTATGTGCCAGCAGTGGTCCATTGAGAAACATACAAGTGGGATGTAGAGACTTTGACATGCACGTGCACTGAGAACATATGTCACAGAGACATAAGGAGGATGGAGACAAAACTTTTGACTTGAGAAATATTTGCATTTACATTTGTTTTAACAACAGAGGATGATTCGATGCAAGAAGATGCAATTTGACACATTTATTCAATCTTAGAAGTCAAATCTTCACATGTGAAATGTAAAAAAAAAAAGGATTTGACAAAATGCACTGAAAAAAATAATGAGAGTCGTCATAATGTAGAGAAATTCCCCCTGTTAATGATATGCCATGATATGCTGTGTAAATGCAGTGGTTAGTACAGTTGCCTGACAGAAAGAAGGTTTGTTCTTTCTGTCTCTGCCTGTCTGCTAAGGTTTTCTCTGGTATCATGGCTTCCTCCCACAGACCAAATACATGAAGATTAGGTTTAGCCTAATTGGAGACTCTTAATTGACCTTTGGTGTGAGTGTGACTGGTTATTTGCAATCCTGCAGGCTAAGCCACTAGCTTCCTTTGAATCAAAGCTTAAAACATACCTTTCCCTGAGTGTTTTCATTTGTTTTTATCTTATGTTTCATTTGTGAAGCCCTACATAACTTTATTTGGAGAAATGCTTTATAAAAAATATTATTAGTATTTCATGCTTTACTGCCTTTTTCACCTCCGCTCACTAAATGTCAGCTGGGACTGGCTCCCTGTGACCCTTTCAGGATAAACTGTATAAATAATAATAAATGGATTATTAGTACTGATGAATTAATTTGATCTATGTTTTACTGTTGGAGCTGGTTGTGTTGGAGCTAATTTTACACTCTGTATATTTTGTGGTAGTTTAATCTACACCCTATCATATTTTATAATCTCTTTTTGTACGTAAAATGTTAATCTGTAAAGTAGCTGAACCAGCAGCTTTATCTGTCAAAAAGCCTGGCTAAAAAATGCATTAAATCCCACTCAGCTGTGATGGAGTGGGCATATAATAAAGTAGCGTCCATCCAGACTGCTGTATAAAAGTGTCATAATATTACATACAAGGACATTTACTGAAACACACTGTACACAGTGTAATGAAGGATCTCATTCAATTTAAAAGAGCTTGTCTCACACACAGTAATTCTGTAATGAACCGCTGTAGAATAAAAGTAATTAATTATGCCTGACTTTCATCACCCAATGTGAAGAAGGTTGCCAGGCTTTTAGCTCCCGACGACAAGAGGAAACACTTGTTATTTATGGCAGCGGAAACGATTCAACTACATCCTCAAATTTTGGGTTTATTTGGCAACACTGACCTGAGTGCTGATTAAGATTAAGATTCAGATTAAGAGTGTCAACACTTGCCTAGTTTTGTGTGTGACATCACACAGGCTGTATGAGCTAATTCCTCTTTGATATCTGCATGCCAGAGCTGTGATTCTGAAGGATTTATGTGGTTCCTTGAAGCGGAGGGAGGGAGGGAGGGAGGGAGGACACATGGTGAACACACACAGACACATGCACACACCTCCTGTGACAGCTCCTCCTCCGTAATTTGAAGGGCCAGTGTCTGGGTGGGAATTTTAATGTTGAGTTCAAACACTCACACTAAAACCTCAGGAAACAACAGTCACCACAAGCAAACGAAAAGCAAAAACCCTTCTCTCTTAAATCTGGGATTCGAAGACAAAAAAGACAAGTGACAAGGGTTTGAAGCTTTTCCCTTCTGATGATATTTACTGACCTTTTTTATTCTTTTAAAATGTCATGGTCTCTGGACACTGATTCTCTCACACTCAACCAACTTCTTTTATTTCAAATTGTTGTTGGCATCCTTGATGTCTTTGCTCTTCAATTCCCAAAAATATAAGGAGATTTTTTGTTCTGTGCAATCAAAACAATCCATAGACACAACTCGCATCACTTCCTGTGTGCTGGGACGACTGCCTTTTACAGAGAAGAGCCGACAGATGCGGAGAACAGTTGATGTTTTCTTCAACTACAGGCTGAATCACTTTTACCACTTGGAAAGCAGCAGCCCAGAAAGTTTGGACATAAAAATGCTACAGATCATTACGCTCACTGTTTACAGTACGTCTGGAACTTCCTTCCGGCTGTCTCTTTGTTCTATTCTTATCTGTTTCTTATTATCTGCCGCTCACGCTCCAGTCTAGCTGCACATAGTCTAATCATGCACTGTACACAAAGATACAACGGAACACCTGCACAACTGTCAGTGACCCCTCAACATCCCCGGCCCCCATAAGACCACTGTTCTTACAGAGCCCGTTCTCGCAGGTGGACACATCTACCCCAGTGCCTGAATCAGTAAGGCGACAAAGCCGGCCCACTCCTCCACTCATTAAAAACTTTCCCTGCAGTAATCATCAGTAGCAGTGGTTACAACAGCGAGCACAAAGACAGGTTGAGGTGGTGAACTCTCGTCTGTGTGAGAGCCGCTGGACTCCGGCCTCCCACCACGCTGCTGTGTCTTGATGTGATTGTGAGCACAGGCGGGCGCCACACAGAGCCTGGGTCCTTAGTGTCACTCTCAGTGGCGGTCAAACCACCCAGCACGCTGTGATTGAAAGGCAGCTAAAAGCCCTGTCTGAGCCAAGCTCCTTCAGTTTTCTTACTCAGAACAATAGCAGATTACAGACAGCTTTTCCTATTAACCTTTTCCAAAAATGTGATACAGTCGGCAGAGAGGACAACCATCTAAAAGTTTTGAAAGGGCCTTAAATTGACAATGCAATGTGTATAAATGGAAATCCACAGGGAACAGATTAATACCGACACTGATGGTGGCTTGATCCCAGTAATTCTACTTTACCTATAAAACTTATTCACGTCAATTTTGTGAGACTTCAGTGTAGTGCTCGTCTTAAACTTGACTGTTTGCTTGGCCTTGTCATTAGTGAGTCCTCCTCAAACAGTTCAACAATATACTGTCACCTTTTCATTATTTGTGTGCAGAGCTTTTTAGAAACAGTCTCCGGTACAGGGTTCAGTTAGAAAACGTCATCCTACCTGGTTTATCTGCAATGAGGACTTAATGGTCAATTTTCTTCATTACTGTAGTGTGTTGGGTTATATTTAAGTTTAAATGATTTACTTATCTGGTTTTATGTTTTAATACATTACATGTCAGATATTTTAGAGGTCTGTTAATTTCATTTTCAGACAACAAGTTCACTACCTTTCTAAATAAAGCTTTGTTATTCTGATCAATTTAAATCACTGCAGCAATATAACATTTAGATTTTATTTGAAGACAAATTGCCAAACAGGATGTGATTCTATAAATGTTGCCGTCATGATGTCAAGAAAGGTGACACCTGTAAATGTCTAAAGTCGATACGATTAAGAGTTCTCAAAATATTATTTCCTCATATACAGACAGATGTTTGTGGAATTTGGTGAAACATAAACTCAATTTTAAAACTGTTTTGCAAAGAACCAACATTCTATAACCTCAGCTCTCCATACATTTAACCTCCACTCAAAGCAGGACATGGCACATAGCACAAAACGTTAACGTCACAGATGGTTGAAACAACAGCCCTCAGCTGTTTAACTGCCTGTGCCCGCCCACACAGACACTGCACCAATGAACTTGAAAGCATCAATATTATTGTGCTAATGACAAATTTGACCAAATAAGCAAAGAAGTCAGATCGCACTCAATATGTGTTTGTTCAATATACAGCAGTTTTTAACTTTGGACTGTATGTGAGCCACTGCATTTCAAACATGCACAGTGGGACAACGGTGATGGTCGATGTTAGGTTCCCAATGGGTGAGTGGTGATTTTGGGTGTGCCACTTGTTTGATGTTTAATTAGCATGCAATGCTGTGACTGCAAGAAGGGGGCCGGCTCTCTGCTCAGCGTTGACTTATGCAGCCTCATCCTTAGAAGCAGGCTGCATGAGATGCAAGCATCAAAGACCCAGAAAGGGGAGGAAAAGGAGGACGACCGAAGGGAAAAAAAAGGTGGTGTTGGTGGGGGGGTTAGATTTGGGAGCACGTGGCCGAGATAACACACAGAACCCAGCAGGAGAAACTCCATTCCTCACTCTGCTGCTGCTTACTCACCCCTGACATGGCAGAAATGTGCAGATAAAAGAGACTTGTGCAGTGAGAACGTGGGAGGGAACAGGAGAAGGGGGGGGGGGGGGGGGGGCTTTACAGCCAGTGTTATGGGATGTCAGTCAAATGCAGAATTTCCCCGTAAATAAGATGGCTCAGTCTTTTATGTACTCTTAAAAAAAACCTCTGATGTAAAAAGTGCTGGGCCAAAAGCACATTTCATTACATGCAAACATGCAGCTAGCAAAGGTATGGCTGTTTATTTAAATTATTAATTCCAGTAATCTGACTGACTGCATGTGGAACATATCAAGTACTATTCATCTCATCAGCTTCACTATAGGCATGTGTATTGTTAAGGGTCCAAGTGCTGTGTTGGATTTGGTGAGATTGAGCTTCAATGAATTTTGAATAAACAGATGAGCGGCTCTTTGAGCAGCAGCAGCTGTGGAGCAGCTTCAGGGTTCTGTGGGTCCTTATTTGCCACGGCTCAGCACCTGCAACCAGCGCAACCACAGGCCGAGCAAACAGCCCATTTCAAACAGGCAGGTTTAGAACGGACACTGCACTAGTTTCATTCAATTTAATAATCCACAGTTTAATTTATCATAACTGCCAGGGGAGGAGGAAACAACCAGTAACTCCCATAAATACTATTGTGAAAATGCTCAAAAAGCGAGCGGAGGCATGAATACTACCTGGACTCTGGAGGGAAGAGGTAGAGTGACCAGGTGTCTCTCTGTCGACACCACTCGGGCTGCTTCTTCTCCAGCCAGCGGAATAATCTGGCAAAACGACCCTGCGCACAGACAAAAGTGGACAGTGCGTTCATTATTCATGAGTGCACAATTTCCCCTGTTGAACACAGTGAGCTAAACAATCACACCCACAGACAGAACTCACTGGATTGGTTTGTTGTGTTGTTTTATTCAGGGATACAAATTCATACATATGTATCAAACAAGGTTCATTAAAAAAGGCACCTACAGACAAATACAAAGGGGCGAGTGTCAGCCCAATGCTACATGCACATGTTGTGATACTGCAGCTGAGATTGACATTAGAAATACACTTATTATCTGCAGAATTTCATTGAGCCCACTGACCAGGGTGGGCTCCTCCTCTGCGTTTTCATCTTCTGTGTTCTCCTCCAGCGAGACATGTGTTGGGCCCAGGACTGCCAGAGAGCCCTTTCCGTTGCAGTCGCTGTGCTCTGTGGGCCGTAGGGGGCCCAGAGAGGGGGGTCTGGAGCTGTGCATGCTTGCTGAGCGGTACAGGTAGGGCACCTACACAAGGAGAGAGGAAAAGGAAATATTGCCATAATGCTAATGTGTCATTTTCTCTTTCTTTCCTTTTTTCTTTGGCTTTGCAAAGACAGTAACCATTTTGGAAGCACAGCATTATCACAAACGTGCCATAAAGCAATTTCCCTTTTAGCCATATAGCAGGGTTCTCCCCTCATGAATCACCAAGAACTGAGTGAATGCAGATTTCCATTCCAGCCAGAGATGACAGCAGGTGGGTTTACTGATAAACATTCCTTCAGCCAGAGGGAGGATTTATTTTGTAAAGATGTGCCTGCTGCAGCCTTTGGTTGTGAGAAAAACCTGCATGAATATGGTTGCGTACTGGCACAAGAGAAGAGAAAACTGACACACAGCAGTTAAAGTAAAAAAAAAAAGGTCTATATTTCTAGTCTTGATGACCACTCAAAGTTATTTACAGGAGTTTTGCCTTTCACACACACATTCATACATTATGTGCAGTTCTTTCTATCACGCATTAATCAGCCGTCAGGGGCTATTTAGGGTTCAGTGTCTTGCCCAAGAACACTTCGGCATGTGGAATGGGAACAGGATGTTACATTTTCTGCTGTTCTGCATTAATAGTTTCTTTCATATCATTGTGGGTTAAATATGTCAATAGTCTCTAGTTGTATTTGTCAGTGATTGTGTTTGCGGCTCATTCTGCTGGTGTGGAATCTGCAGTTTGTGCAGCTTAATCAAGCCAAAATATTTTGTTGCTGCTCCACATCACTCTCTCAACAATACTCCAGTAATCAGTCGAAGCTGATGGGGGGGGCTCTCTACCTGCAGCAGAGCATCAGGTGGCAAATCCATGGAGCTCCGAGTCTCCACTGACTCCATCCTCCGATGTCGGGGACCTCTCTGAGACATGGAATCCGTTCTGGCCAGGGAGGTGTTGTCATCTTCCATCATCCCACCACCTTCTTCACCTCCACCCTCCCCATCTTCCGAGCTGGAGCCGCCCTCCCCAGAGAGGAGCGAGCGCCGCTCCCCGGACTGCCGCTTCTGGCGTTTGAGGGACGGGGCGCGGCCCAGGCTGTTCCAGCTGGATCGTCGGCTGGTCCAGCCGCTGCCGGAGCTCCACGGGGCATAGGGCGAAGCACTGTGGGCACTGGTCTGGAGAAGGAAGTAAAAGAAGAGAAAAATTGTTGATCTTGTGTCTTACTACTCATGTAATCTTATTTCATGCAAATAACCAAGTGGAATTGAATTGACTCGGCATGACGTGAGCTCAATTGAATTAAGATTAACACTGACAGACAGACAGGAGCAGATGTAGAGAACCAGACTTATTCCCCAGAGACTTTATTCCGATAATCAGTTTGTCAAATAAAGAGTGGCAGCAGTAAGCAGACTGTCCGACTGGCATGCCACAGTAATCATCATCAATCACTGTGACCTCACCACATTAGCAGGACACATACAATAAATCCAGAGAGACGCTCAGCAGTACAGCAGGGGGCCGCAGGGGCTGGGGATAATTCCTGGCACTTATCTCCTTACACATGTATTAATGTTGGCTTTGTGACATTCCGTATTACACTTGAGAACTGCCGCATGCTTTTGGGGCATGTGAATAATAATAATAAATGCACTAACCGGTGATTTTTCATAGCAGGCTGGGTCTATGGAGACATTGCTGCCTCGACGGGACTCATACCCAAGGATGGGATCACCTCCGACAGGCAACTTGGGTATGGGCATGGGGGTGGCTGCCGTGTGAGTAATAAGAGGTGGAGTCAGGCTGGTCTTCAGGTCCACATGACCATTTACAGGCACTACTAGTAAAGAAAAGAGGGACGAAGAAGAAGAAAAAACATATCATTGGTTAGAGGGTGTAAGAGCAAAGTGGATGAGGGTTGGAGAAAGTTAAAGATGTCCAGGGTTTAATGTAAAGAAGACAGGGGGCAATGTATAAGATGAACAGACTAAAGACGGTGGTGTTGAAAGAAAACAACAGAGGTGAGAGGAACAAAAGAAAAATTGACAGGGGGAAAAAGAGAGGAAATAGAAAGCCCTAAATTCGTTAAAAAAAAAAGAGAGGAAGAGGCAGAAGAGGTGGCGCATGGGGAGGTTTGCCGTGCGGGTGCACCCTTAGTAACTCAGTGCAGCATATTTAAAAATGGATGCCTCATACTGTTATTGAGCAACATGAATATTTCAGGAGGGAATTAATCTGGTGGGATGTGCAGAAGAGAATATTATGTTCGGCAGGAACACAAAGAAATGACATGCGGACGGAAATGCAGCTTTAATAACGTTAATTCAGCCATATTTAAACCTTTATACGAGGCTTGAAGATGTATATTAGGCTCTCCAAGCTATGTAAGCAGTTTTACACAGAGCATGTGAAGAGGCTGAAGAGGAGATGATACCGTACGTCTGCGGGTTGCACTACATGCAGTAGTATTTCCACTGGGCTTTTCAGTCTGCCTGAACAGTAATTAGAGGGGATGGGAACTGGCGTATGAGGAATTATGGATGAGCTTGCTGTACTCGTTTGATGCTGAGCTAGGACGCGGCCAGCCACGTGCTTACGGAGGGAGATCTGAGACAAGTGGGGGAAAGAGTGAGACCAGGAGACCCGCAAACATAGATCAGGTGGGGTGATGTTTGCACGGGATTGACTATAAATACCTCAGGCCTGTGTAACACATTTTTACATGCATTTGAAAAGAAACAAGACAGTGTGTAACCTGCAGGGATATAACAAAGACAAGGGAGGGAAAATGTCAGCAGTTAACTGTGCAAACACAGATGGTGCAAGTTTTGCCAAGTGCTTGTAATAAGGTGCTTTGAAAATCCCAGAGGGTTGAGGTCAGTGCCCCACGTTCCTGTTATAGCATCAATAAAGTAGTGCAGCCATGCAATATGTGTAATCTACAAATGGTTGTGCACATGTCTCACCTGCAGAGGCCGATAAATCCCTCTTGCTGCCGTTCACATCCTCCAAACGTGCGATGGAACCGATCTCTGAACCGGGCTTGGAAGAATCTCCCTTGATGCACAAACACACACACAGTGTTAGAGGAGAACACCTGTTGAAAGTGTCCGGTTCTGAGTGGAGTTAACAGAAAGCAGGTGAGCCCAAGTTGCCTCTAAACACAGATCCCTGCCAGGCTGCGTCTTCCCCTACATGCCACATCAGTCACGGCCCAAATCTGACCTAGGATCAGCCACTGAAGGCAACCTTTCTATCAAGGCATGTAGGTAAAGGGTGTGGTCTCCCAGAGTTCAAAGGTTAAAGGATACAGCGGATGAGAGAAAAAGATCAACTTAGCAAAGTGTCATGCAAGGAGACTGAGAATGTCCATGGAGGAACCACACTGAAACACAATCAGTAAAATGCACTTTTCATGGCCGATGTATTGACTTGGCTTTGTTGTTACAGAGGCTCTGTGGCAAATCCGTTTTACTTGACGTGACCCATAAACAGCTACAAGAGCTTCAGTGTGGTTGCTAGCTCTACAATTTGCACACATGCACAAACACACAACACGCTATAAAACAAACTTCACAGTGGTGAGAGGTGATGTGTAAATCAGAGATCCAGAACAGCAGAACTCTTTATGCATCATTCTGTTCACCATCATATCAAATGTCTCATTATCTCAAATTTCACATATCTTTCTAATTCTTCTCACTTTTTGTTACAGACTTTTGACCAGCTCTTAATTGTGCTGCCTTCCACTTACAAACCCACTGCAGTGAACCTCAGAGTTCCTCCCTGTATTCGTTGCACTATGCCAGAGCCTACAGTCTCCATTAATATGTGAGAGGGTTCCAGGTGGATGCCGGATGAATAGAATGCCGACCCAGTGAAGTCAGATCTCTGTGGTACGCAGAGTGAATAAAATGTGAGCAGAAAAGCCCCAGGACCTAATCAACATGCTCCTCTTTTTAAACTAACAAATGACTTTCTTGGTACTTCACGAGCGCAAGAGAAAGACAAAGTGGGTGTGGATGTGCTGCATACTGTAGTATAGTTTACTGGAGGCATGTTGCGTATGGTTTGAGATGCCAATTTGCATTTCTGTCTCGCACTTAAAGGTACAATTTGTATGCCCCGGGCTGAATTTGCCCGAACCGTGAAGTAGGGGAAGATTTGGGATAGGAGAGCGAATGCAAATGAATTAGCGAGCCAATCAACTCAAGGGCTACCAGGAGACTGCTGGGGTTGCCGTGCTCATCACGTTCATGCAGCTGCTTATTTATCACAGTGACTGATTCTATTTAAAAATCTTGGCTCACAGTAGGAAACACGAGGTACCTGAGGCTACCTGATTAAAGAAGTACAAAACTGATTTTTCTGAGAAGTAATTGACTGTCAGGCATACTTTTTTTTCTCTCCATTGTTAATATTATGATTAGGACTGCAGCAAGTAATGTACTGTATACATTTAGTGTAGCAACAGTTTTTAATGAGTAATAGTAGCAGTGCCAACGATTGTGTCTTTTAATTTTCTCCCTTACATTATGGTGTTCCACATATTTACTCAAATTGCATCTTTTATCACTGATTCTGTTATAGTGAGATGTGTACATCATCATATATTTCATATAAAAAGTGGGTGTCTAAAAATGTCTATCAGTTTGTGGTTTAAACAGATACATTTGTTGTTCCATGTACTTTAAGTCTTGAGTAGCATACTGCAGTGCGTGTTCAATCACATTTTGTCATGATATTTATCAAAAAGACAATGTATTTTTACCTTCTAATTCATTGATTCTACAGCTTCTATTTTATTTGTCCCATCAAAATTCAAAGACTGCCTGACCTCATAAGCTCCTTTAACCACAACCAAGAATCCTTACATTGGCTTAAGTATAGGTGACACGTTATTTTGGTCCTTACTATTTTCTGATCTCTGCCCCATCTCTGAATGTGTTTGTAATCCCTGTGGATTTGTGAAGCGCGATCACTGTATTCTCTATTTTAGTGTTGTATTATTCCATTCATTTCATTTCATCTAATTTTTATATTTAAATGGACCTGCATATGGAGTCTGAAATCAGGCTAACCTATTGGTGCAATAGTAAAATAATATCTAAGCTCATCATCATTTTTTCCAAGTCTACTTCCTGCAGCAGTTTGTGGTATTAGGTAGAAGCAGACATTTCATTTAAGAGACCACAATACAAACTCTACAGTTCTGATCAATCGTGTCAAAAGACCAAGCTGACCAGAGATCTCCTCAGCCCTAATCCCTTGATCGTCAGCGGTGTGTGGTGCAGTTTAGAAACACACAGACGACTGGCTGCTGAACTGAGAGGCTAAAGTCAGTACAACTACATAAGACTGCAAGGGAGAGATTAATCCAGCACAGGCCTGATTCTGATCAGCACAGCTTCTTCTCTTTACTCTCTGTTTCTGTTCTCTCCAACTTTCTCTTTTCTCTCTGTCATGTTTTTCTGCATCGTCCTCTCAGTGTGTCTTCTTCACCCTTTTATACAACATCTGAGGCAGGCATTAATTTGTAATTTGGCCGTCATAACACTGATCCTCTAAAAGATATATCCAGCTAGAATGATTAAAAAAAATACTTTGCTGCACAGCTACAACTCTAACAATAATAAAAGACGTTTTGCTTATCTTTTCTTAATTTTTTACGGATTAATGCACCTCAGGAGGGGGAGAAATTAAATTAGCCGGGTTCAGTTGTAATGCTAATTCAACAGGATTATATTTCTGATGGTGTGCTTACAGTAGTTTGGGGTGGAGCACTGTTGGTGTGAGGAGACTTCAGACCACATTATAGAGTAAAAGGTGTTCTCACCAAGCAATAGACAATTGAGATTTCACGAGAGAAATAAAAGGTGGAGATGATAGCTTTGGAGCAGAGGGGGCACTGCACTCGAGGGAAATCCCTATTCTTGAAATAGCCGGATTGTTTGGACAGCTTGTTTATCCTCTGTCACCCCAATTTGGGCATGGTGGTGGGCACAGGAGATGGGCAAGACTAGGCCTGCTGCTGATAGCCAGACAATAATAGACACCAGCAGCACATTGGGGAATCTCAATTACACCGCTTCAGAAAGGGAAAAGGGAGACAGAGGGTGGCTGTAGATAGGAGGAAGGGGGGGGGGGGGGGGTAATTGTCTACATTGGAGACTCATCAGCCAAGATTGGATTGGATACCTGTGCTGTGACAGCAAACCTCTAAACTAACAGCAAGTCCTTAATGACATCCACAATAATAAAGGTACACATGGAAGTCCGGGGTAGACAATATTTAAATTACAGTTTAGTTTTCTGTTTGCACAAGACGATATATTGCCTATATAATTATATAGATAATGTATAAAACAACTATTCATGTCTTCAGCAAGAGGTTTTCTCAAATTTAATAATATATCAAATAGTTATTTTTGGAATATAGTTCAAACCTTTTAAAGAGAAAATTTGAAAATACCTCATGAGTATTATACCCTAGTTGCTCTGTGAAACCGGGCTGATGCTAAATGCTAAGGTAAGCCTGACATGCCCACAATGGCAATGCCAACATGCTGATGTTTAACAGGTGTGATATTTACCATATACACCATCTATTTCAGTGTGTGAGTGTACTAATGTTTGCTAATTAGCAATGAAAACAAAGTTACAGCAAGAGGGAATTCATTTTGCAGATATTTGGTTGTAAAGCAAAGTTTTGGACAAATTTTACCTAATGACCGTGCCTGATAAAATAGAAAAGAACCAATAAAGTTATCACAATTTATTAAGAGTTGGAGATAAGTGACAAAAGCTTCTGCCTAAATTGGTCCTCCAGAAAACCATTACATCCAACACTTTTACTATGTAATGTATGTATGTATATAAAATGTGCACCTAATTAAACGTGTTTAAGTGTTTAAAATTGTTATATAAGGCAACATATAGAGCAGAATTAACTCTAATAACTGGTGTAAAACTTTTTTATATACAGACTATGATTTCACCATGAGACCAACAACCACACTCAACTCAAAACACCACTTGAAGCTCAGCCCCCCGGTGGCCCGCTGTATTCCAACCTAATAAAAAACAAATCTCTGAACATTTGGGAACATTTGTTCTATTTGCCTATTGTAAAAGTCCTGGATCAGCATTCAACTGTGTAAAATTGGAGGGCATGAGGACAACACTTTCAACCATCAGCTTTTCAAAGAACTAATTTCATAGAGTGCGCTGGTTTTGCCTGAAGAGCCTGAGTCATGCAGCCGATCTCCCCCGCTCTCTTTATTAGCTTTCATCCCATAGTGCTGCTGGATTTATCTGGCTGTGGTGAGGCCTCCCAAAAAGCCCCATGCCACCTCCCCCCCTTGCATACACAACATCTCTATGCCCCCACAAGATAAAACAGAGACAGGGAGAGTTTTTGGCAGCACTGGAGTGGCGTTCTAACCCTGGGGCTGGATAGAAGAAAACTGGTGGAAGGTGAGCATTGAGTCTGAGGTTTGACGTGGAGTCTGTTTTTTAAAAAAAGGATAAGAAAATAAAGAAAACACACACACACACACACACACAGCAAAGTGAAGTGCTGAAGCCCTCCATCGTCTCTCCTAAACCCCTGCAAACAGTCACTCCACATCCTGGTTAGTTTCAGCAGCGAGGGGCAGCATGCAGGAAGCAGGTTAGAGGACTTTGAGATGATGTGGCACATTCTCTGGCAGCCATGTTGGAGCATCACTGCACTGTTCTCTTAGAAGAGAACTCTGAGTGATAAAAAACTGTCACAGTTCCAAATCTCTACAGTGTCTTGTTTTACGATGATTTCCATCAGTGCTCGTTTTAAAGGACCAGTTCACAAAAACGACCAAAAGACGAAAATTCACAGTTTTTTTAAATTGGATTCTTTCCCAGGGCAGATTTTAAAATTAAGGAGGCTCTAGGAAATGCTTCAAAATACCAACATTCTGTTTTTTAACATCAGTTTGGTGTGAGAGATGTGTCCAATGCAAAGACTGCATTGTTCAAGTGTCAAGTCCATTGTTGTTCATTCGTTCTTTACCCCAGTTGTAATCACATTTGAGCAAATAGTGAATCAACTTTTAGGCTGATGTATTTTCTTTTCTGTTTTCTGTGACCTATGGAGAAAACAGTTCTGTAGTTACGTAATTTGTTCAGATTTGAATTGAAAATGGAACAGATTTAATTGACGAGTTTATATTCAGGTTTCTACAAGGGCTAAGCTAATGGCTTTGCTACATCAGTTACCGCCATTAGTGGCTCATGCATGCAACAAAATTTAATGCCTGGTAATTAAATGTTATTAAAAAGCACCTTGAGAGCTGTAGCTGACTTATGCTTCTTTTTTATTTATTTGCAAAGACTTGCCCCTTCTTGTTATGAAGGAGCCAGGTATGTTCTAACACAGCCTTCCATCTTTCATACAGACACCCAGGAGGGTTTAATGTCAATTCAAAAGTCACCTGGCGAATCCACGGTATCCTATCAGATAAATTATTGTGCAGGCCAGTTAACTAAGAAATCTGATGCCAAAAAGCAGGTGTGTTTGTTAATGAGAAGTTCCTCTGCAATGAACCTTCAACCTGTAGCTATTAGAGATCTGTGACATCACCAAAAACCCTCTAAAGGGAAGGGAGGAGAAGGGGTGGTGAGGGAGGGCAGAGGGGAGGGTTGGTGGAGAGGGGTTAGTAGATTCAGTGGAGGGAGGGAAGGCAGGGCTGCCGTGCTGTACATACCCCCGAGTCTACAGGCAGCTGAATGAGGCTCAGCTGGACATGCAAGTCCTCCCGCTTGGTCACTTCCTGCGGCGGAAGTGATTGGTGCAGCCGGACAGGAAGAGGGAGGTGCAGACAGGGGGGGAAAGAGCCACAGAGGTGAGAGGTGGACCCGCAGCGAGTCGACAGGAGAACGTTAAAAAGTGGGTTTCGGCCTGTGGAAACAGTTGGACTCTACCATGCAGCAGAACATGTCAAAGCAACTGTCCTGCACATGTGCAACATGAAAAGTCAGGGCAGCAGAGAGTGCAGGAGAAGTACGGCCACGTCGTTACCCTCCACTTGGTCCGCTGACATGTTTGTGAGGATAACACTCAGAAATGACAATGATCGCGACATGTACATTAAATGATCATTCAGGACACATTGTGCTCTGCAGGGAAGTATTTCTCCTGTGCAGCATGTGAAGTGTGTGTGTTGGTGTGAAATGTGTGTTTATTGTCACAGTGAAAGGTCTGATAAGAAACAATAATAACTTTTTTGCTATTTTTTTCTCCATTAGGACACAGTTTGGTCTGGTTGCACTCTCTGCAGCGGATATTGGATTCTGTCACACACACAATGTCACAAGCAGACAGACACAGAGAGAGAGAGAGAGAGAGAGAGAGAGAGAGAGATAACAGGAGAAGAAGTAGAGCATGGAGCGGATGGACATTAAAAGTAAGGCAGTGTGTGTGTGTGTGTGTGTGTGTGTGTGTGTGTGTGTGTGTGTGTGTGTGTGTGTGTGTGTGTGCGTGTTGGCTCCACAGGCGTACAACCCTCCTCACTTGGCCCTCGTCATTCAAGCACCGCCGTTACCTAGCAACCCTGACGCAGGGAAAGTTTGGCCAACTAAAAATAAACTTAATGTTTGCAGAAAAGGATGTAACGTTGAGAAAGGAGAGGGAGAAATAGGCCCACAGCTCTGTGATGATACAGGAGAACAGGAGAACCTCAGGGGTTTCCACATTCGGTTGTGACATTGTGTGTTTGTTATGTTTGTGTCTCTGAAGATTTATTTCTCACTCTTTTCTGGGAGTTCCCAACAGAACCAAAACTTAAACAAGGACACAAACAAACATTCACACCGAAAAGTATGAAAATCACACAACAGCTGCTGTGCCCACACGCTAGCTATCAAACATTAGAAATGTGCGCGACCAAAAGCAGGAGCAGCGACTGTGCAATTAAACTTGAACTCATTCTTTGGTCACTGTAGGGCAACAGAAACAAACTGTGACATATTATTGTTTCATACTGACACTGAAAAAAGAAAAAAAATACTTTCAATGGCAGCACAAAAATTAAAGTTTTTACAAATTAATTCATCAATTGTTGGTATAACACTAGTTTGTGAAGTTGAAGTTAATGTTAAGTATAACTTGCTAACTTTACTTTGAACAAACTTCATTCATTTGTGTGAAATCAGTTTTAGGTAATTTGAATAATTATTTCTTTTTCAGTACATTTATATTTTGCCATCATCTTTTAAGTGGATGTAACAAACTCGCCACCATCCAAGCTGTTTACGCCCAGTAGACAGTTAGCAACATCACCACAACCATTTTAACACTAACCGCTCCATAATGATTTTCCAGGTTTTTAAATGCAACAAAAACTTGGACTTTGGGAACAGAAGATGCATGATTTTTGGCATATAGAGCAGGGATTTGATATCTGGTACCAAGTGGTCACAGGAGACACATCCAGGACACATTTTAATACCTAAGTGTGAACAGTCCACTTCTATGAGGACATGTGTTAATAAGAGGTCTGAACATGGTCGGAATTCACCAGCTAGTAGCAAAATATCATTTCATTTGTGCACAGGTTGCATGGAATGGGTTTGTAGACTTTTGCTTTCACTGGAAATCTGCCTGCAGCAGCTGAAATGATGCTGTAAGACAGATGGATGAGGAAGAACCAAAAACCTAAACCCCTGCATGTGATTCCATTCACCACAGTCATGCACTTGATATTTGTACAGCAGATAAGCACAACAGCAGCAGAAGCCCATTCCAATTAATCCATATTTTATGAGGCTGTCAGCTGCTCTGTCTGCCACCCCTCATCTATCCTCCCTCCTCACAGGCGGAGAGCCAAAGAGCATTGGAGATCAAAGAACTGGCGTTGTCACTTCTTAAAGACGGAGAGGGGGAGACACAAAGACAGCCAGAGACACAGTGAGCACTCCTGTGATTTATTCTCTCCATGTCATCTCACCAACTATTCCTTTCTCTCACTCGCTCCATCCGTCTCAAATAAAACCCTGTATAGTACAAATGGGGTGGTTGAGAAGTGAAGAGAGGTCGCTGAATGAGTTTCAACTCCTTCACTCCCTCCAGGCCTGAAAAGTGTTTTCTCAGTTGCCTGTCTCTAAACAATAACGACCATTAATCCACCTTTTACCACTCTCTCTCTGTCTCGCTCCCTTCGTTTTGCTGTCTTTCGTTTTTTTTCTTTTGGAGAGGAACTGGCTGTGGATAACATATCGCCTTTGTTTTATGACATAAAAAGACTTGTACGAAGGAGGGGGATGTGGCTGCTGCTGCTGCTGCTGCTGCACGGTCTCATCGAGCAGACATAGTTTTCGTATGATGTGCTTTATGGCGCGACTTGTACTGGCAAATAAGCAGAACAATAATGAGGATGACTGGAGAGATAGTGGGAGAGAGTGGGAGGAGAGGAGGCTGACAGCGAGTCGAAGAGGAGAGAAAAGTGAAACACTGCAACTAGTGCGTGTGATCGCATGTCCTCACGTAACCCGCAGCAAAGAGTGCAAGGAAACATATTGGTTCATTTGTACATGTACATACATGTTACTGAGTATGTTCTGTATCCGTGTTCCGAGTTGTTTGTGCCTGCGCTGAAAAATAAGTACCTTGTTGAATTATTGAGCCTGAGAGTTAAGTCTTGAATCTAATTTCTTCAAATTCTTGCAAGAGTAGCTTCAGCAGTAAATACCATTATTTGTGTTAGGGCTTGGTAGTGAGCCAGATCACTGTGCAAGGTTGGTACAAGATAGCTCCAATCAAAAGAAGATAAACAAACTCCCCCCAAGAGGCCATATTCACATGGTGGCCATTTTCCTGTGACGTCCAGGTTTATAAGTCATATAAACACAGATCATGTGACAAACTGTTTCCTGGTCCCTAACTGATCAGCAACTGAAAAGACAATCTGGATACATTTGATTACCAACCATTAGACGACAGCTAACATTTGCATTCCATCGCTTTCTTGGAAAAGCACTCTCTAATATTGACATGTGAGACAATGGAAAATGCTTTTTAATCCTGAAATATCAATGCACCTCTGGACACAATTATCTAAGAAGTAGAATGCACGAGAATCAAGCTTGCTATCCAAATAAAGTTCTTTAATCAATCATTTGTGTTTATGTATATTATAACAATACACAGTAATATGTTCCAGTGAGTATAACATGACATAACATTACTTCTTTAACCTGAAAATAGTTGAGATCGACTGAAAAGACATAACGGTAAGCTTCACACTGCTAGCTTCCTTACAACCAGTACACTTTACTTACAATCTTAAATAAATGTATCAAACATTTGCATTGATATTTCAATATAAAATTAGCCCTCATGGCTAGGGTTAGTGCTGAATGCATGGCACTTCTAGCTTTTGCTAATGGTAGCTAATAATATGCTGTTTAACCTTGAAACACAGTCTCATGTTTCTTCAAATCTGATTTATCTTTGTTTTTTTCAGTTGCTGATTAGTTTGAAAACTGTTTATCAGATGTTCTTTGTTTATATGACTTATGAGCCTGGATCAGAGCAGTGCAACCTTATTCTGATGCCAGAGGAAGATAGAAGTTTAAAGTCCTGATGGTTTTTTTATGCTACATTATGCATTGGTTTTGTGCACGTGTGACCAGCAAGACATTACCTCTGTCTGGAAACCCTCCACTAGGATGGCCACCAGTAAGTTGAAGAGGACGTAGTTTCCAAAGGTCATGAGTGCGATGAAGTAAAGAGCAGCCACTGGAGAGGTGGAGGCCATGCCGTTATACAACACCTTGTTCCAGTCCTCCTGGGTGAGGATCTGAACGAGAGGAAAGTAGAAAAAAGTATGAAACAGAAAAAGGTGCATGATTGTGTAGCAGTGTTAAAATATACCACACAATGAGTTTCTGGTTATAATATAATAGCCACTAATATATTTTGTAGCTGAAATGACAACTATCAATGGTTTTAATTGCTGTAGCTAGCTAGCTAACTGACAATGAGCATCTTGCAAAAGTGTCTTAAATATGGACATGATTGAAACTGGAGCCAAAGCAGCGTGTCCCAGGCAAAGAAAATAAGAAACAAGTCTCCAAACTTACTCCAAACTTACTCAATTGTGTGCATAGACTGTATATAAAGATGGACGACATGACAGCTCCTCAAAAGTAAAGCCAAAACCTTGAGGTCATAAACCCTGCATCCTCGAAAAGTGCACGTTAAATAAATTACAAAGACATTTAAAGTCATTTTAGGTAGTTCTTATCACACTGATGTATGTTCAACTGCAAATCTTTCTGACGCGATAATCAAAGCAGCTGACACTGCTTTGTGTTGGCTGTGTGTGTGTATATCAGAAGAGCTTGATACCGTGGCCCCACACCACGTTCACAAATGCAAAGTGTAAAAGGAGGAAGTTTTACATCTTTATATACAGTCAAACATTCTGTGATATGTTAGTGTATTGTTGTTTAGGCCACTTCTAGTTTTGTTTCCTCTATTTCTCTGCCCAAAACAGAAAATGTAATCAACTCTGCTCCAGTGATGCAACATTGAAAATGTAAAAGCTGCCACAGCAAGGCTGAATCATTGAAAGAAAGATACATTACACTCTGCGCACCACCAAGAGAACAGACATGTCAGTGCAATGCACAGAGAGACATGCTGGAGCGCCACATGGTCCCTGACGATATGTTTCACTGAATTATACAAGGTTACTATATTAGGGGGTGATAAATACCATACAGTGTTTTATGCAAGGGATAATAAATGGATGGTTGAACACCACAGAGTTGCTAATCCAAGGTGACGTGACACGAGAAGCAAACCTATGTAAGATACATGAATAAATGGAAATGAAAATTAGAGCAGTGGATGAAAATGTGGGGAATATATAAGGACATCAGGTGGAGAGGAAGAGAGGGAACTATGAGGGCGAAGTGGAATATTTTATTTGATATATTTTATTTATTCAGGAGGAAATTGTCTTTTCGGCCTCTGAGTGGGGACAGTTTCAGTCAGCAGCAGTGAAGCAAGAAGAGTTGCTTGCGGGCACTTCAGAAGGTTCGATGCAATCATGCAGGAAGTGCAAGCTACCGGATGGATGGATGGATGGACTTCCCTACCTTTAGGTCATCCCACTCATATTTTCATTAACTCGACGGAGTGTGAAGATACAGCTTAATTAGCCATAATACAGTCATGAGAGAATGATGTGAATATTTAAGAGAAAGGGGTTCTTGTTCACCTGGAAGACCGTAACTATGGCCCAGAGAAGAGAATCAAAGTTCTTCCTGTCCGGCAGTGTGTCCTTGTCACTCTCTAACGCAAATCTACAACCAAACAGATGCATCCCCAGGATACTGAAAAGGGAGGAGGGAGGGAGAACAGAAAACAAAACAGGAAATACAGGGATAAATGTTTACAACAGGCCATCTCATTAAATACAGTACAAATAAACTAATAATTGTTTTAAATTCATCATACTGATTGAATTGAAAAATAGCTCTGGCAGTATAACAGTGATGGTAATCACTGCATAATGGACAATCATACAACAGAATAGAAGTACAGAAGTATTTACAAACAGCTTATTATCAAAATAAATTGCAAAGAAAAGTAGAACATCATGTCCACTCAGTGATGCAATTTACTCATTGCTTCATAGACTGTCGGCCCACAATGCACCGAGGCACAAATGTTGCCAACTAACAGAAGTGGAGTGGAGTGCTCGTGCCAGGTTAAGTTCAGCACCACGGAGAGCGTCACAAACCGTGGCAATGACATTCACTATTTCCTCCACTATTCCATCTCCACTGCTCTCCTCTCAGCACAGGAACACCTCAACACATACGTGCTTCTTCAAGAGAGTGAGCCGTGTGGGTTGAGTTTTGTGTATGGAGCTGGAGCTACAGGAGGTTGTCAGCTCATCTTACACTGGAAACAACCAAATCTCTGACCTCTCATTGCTCCTTGATGAAGAAATACTAAGCTACTCCACATAGATCATACTAGATACAGGAAATAACGCAGTTCAACTTTAGTGCCCTAAATAGAATATTTAATGTGCTTATATTAAGCTGAATCTACTTACACTTTAGTGCATGTTATGTCATGACCACAGGTGAATGTTTCAGTTTTGCCATTTTTGACAAAAGACAAGAAATATTTATGGTGAAGGTCCACGGGAAGCCTTGCCATTGGAAGCAAATAGTTTATTCACCTCCTTGCTAGTTTGTGTATCAGCAAGTACAGAGAACGTCCGTAACTCTGTTGAGCTCAGCTGCTCTGTTTAACCAGGCAGAAAAATAGGAATACAGACGAAATGAGAGAATCACTTAGTCTTGTCATCCCTTCGACTGATCTCATTCTTCACGTCTGTACGACCTCTGAAAAAGTTGACATGTACCGATCAACTGATTTCATTTCACTTCACACCTTTGTGCTTTCAATCCCATCTACAGAATTTACTTCACAGTCACTGATCAAACTCCCTTTAGTTTAAACTTGTGTGTTTTCTTTCAGTGTCTTTGCTGTTGTTCCTCCACATTTTTTAGTAATAACTGTTCATTCAATACTGAAATGTAACAGTGGCAAACCTCATGCTACTGTTCCCTTCCAATTTGTGTGAGCGAGGGGGTGATTAAAACATTTGCTTCCAGATGTTAAGCAAATCCGCAGAGTTGCTTCACGTGGAGTTCAACTTTGGTGAACTTTGGCCCACAATATATGCCTGTATCTGCATATGTGTGTCCGGGCCCTAAAACAGGACGTGCCGTAACTTGCTCCTCCTCTGTCTACCTGAAAATGAAGATGAAGAGCATGAGCAGCATGCAGAAGGTGGCCACGTTGTCCATAGTCTTCATCAGCACCACCAGCTGTCTCTGCAGGGCCGGCATGAAGCGCACGAGCTTCAGCACCCGCATCAGCCGGAACGTCCTCAGCACCGACAGGCCACCGCCCTGCTGACCCACAATCTCCCACACACTGAGGAGACGCAAACATGCACACACAAGTATTTACAAGAGAGATTTTAAGAAATTTGAGGAAATACAACAACAAAAAAACCCTGAACACTATTTATTGATTATCACACAATGTTGGACATAGAGAAATTAGCTAATTATCAACCGATTATATATATAAATGATACAAATTCAGAACTATATAAGTTGAATGTGAGTATTTAAGTATTACAAGAACCATCAAGTCTAACACATGATAAAAGAGACAAAGCTTCAAGGATTTTACAGTTGCAGATTGATTCTAACTTCTACTCACAATACAAACCACAGACTGTATATGAAGACAGATGACATGACAGTTCCCAAAAGTGAAGCTAAAGTGTCTTGATCGCCAACTAGTGGCCAGCAGCAGTATAGGTCATAAACCCTGCCTCCTCTATGTTAGTGGATAGGACGCTGACCAGCTAAAATGTCAAAATACACATCAAATTAAGTTGAGTTTGGTATTAATTGGTATTGCATAGTGGGAGGAAGTGGAAATGTTTGTCCATCATTATGTCCAGTCTATGCTACAATCAGGGATGAAGCATATATGAGCTATAAAACATAGCAAAGTGCTTCTTTGTAGTAGGCTAACAGCATGGAACTAAAAGCTAATACTAACTTTAGCCATTTATTCCATTTGAAACTGAGCTTTAGTTTCTGGATTCACAGATAATGGGTCACACTTTTTTGGAAATGAGGAAGTCATTATTCCAGTGGTTTGTCATCACCGTGTTTACCACAGCATTGCACTACCACATAGCAAACACTCAGAGACTGTTTATGGCTTTTGACCACTCTGTTTACTACCCACATCAGGATGGTGATATCACATTGTTTTTATGGGCTGTTTGGGTAAAGTTTGTTGGATGGAAGTTAATGTGACTTTAACTTTGTGTGTTACACCCTAGAGAAGTCGGACAGTGATGTAATGTTTCTGATGTGTTTCCTCAGGGGGAACTTTTACTCCATTCAGGAAAATACCCAGAGTTCCCCTTGTTACTTGAGTAGAGAGTGAAGTAATCAATCTGGTCAGATAATCTGATTAAGACTATATAGATCACAGATAAACACTTAATACTTGTTAACAATTCAAAAAAAATATATATAGCAACCGAACCTCCTTTTTGTAATAATTAGGTTGTTTCAAATATTTTTATGGTTTTAATGAATGTGGTTAATGTTTTTAACCTCACTTTTTTTTTTTTACATTACTTTTTAAAAAAAAAAATTTGGGAAAAAAGTATGATATGTTTTTTACATGTAATAACAACCATGGCATATATTCCCAGTGGTGTTAGTTTAAAAACAGGAAAAATGAGTAGGGAGGCAAGGATGGAGCACTGTGAGGTTTTTCTATAAAAACTAAACTGAAGTTGTTAAAAAGTCTCCAAACTCACCTGATGACCACGATGATGCCATCGAAGATATTGTAGGGGTTCTTGATGTAGCCAAAGGGCCCATAGACCAAAACCTTCAACAGCATCTCCAAAGCAAAGAGGCTGGTGAACACGATGTTGCTGATCTCCAACGCATTGGTCAACTCATCAGGCTGGAGACACAAGAGAGGAGAGGGTTAATGTTCTACTATAGCATCGTACACAGTGCTAGATATAATTATAATAAAAGCACAATTGTCCTGGATCAGGTCGCGAAGTGGCAGCCCACCCCCCAAAGAATATAAAACGGGTAAAATTATATTTATATAATTTCACACACATCAGCATTGGCAAAAAATAAATAAATGCGAGCAGCAGGTAAGAACTTAAATATGTTTTTCTAGAGAAAGCACACATTAAAACAAAAAAACTCTGCAAGGAATTATTTAAATGTGTCACATTTTATATTTTCACCCACACTTAAATAACTGTCACAACTGGCATCGAGGTAGCAATTACATTAAACAGGATCACACAAAAATATCCAGTGGTAAATACGTTCTTTTTGGCTTTGTTGCTTGTAAAATGTGCCACAATTTATTAGCTTTTGAAAGCTACAAGCCACCAACACTGTCTCTGAGGAAACATGTTGACAGGTGCTGTGACAATTCACAGATACCTTTCCAAGAGCACAGCTTAACCACCAGAGCGGGAGGACAAGGAGGCTGTAATCGACAGTATTTGAGGTGCGTGAATGTGTGTGAAGCATATGTGTTAAGCACTGGTCGGGTCGTGGATTTGGGTCTGGTACCGAGCTGGTACCGGTGCAGGAGTCTGATCTACACTAATGATAAAAACCTGGAAATAACCGGAGCGGAGGAGAAGCAAGATGTTCACATGACATTGGCAAACAACACCTGCAGTGTCACATGTGCACAAAGCAATATGCAAATGACTAAATTGAATTCAAGTCTGACAAATCTGTCTATTCATACACAGATACTTTCTGTCACACACAATGCTGCAGCTGAATATGGCTGGGACGTCTGCTCAGAGCTCATCAGAGAATTGGGCTGCCACTCACATCTACATCAAACAACTGGCTTGTGGGTGCATGGATGTATGTGTGTTAGAGCGAGAGAGAGAAAGCATCTGAGTGTGGGCGTATGCCAGGGGAAAAAAGCATGTGAGAGAAAAACAGGCAATGAGAACAAGCAGACAGACAAGAAAAAGAGCTCGATCCAAAAGATAAAAGGCGCAGCGCATCCAAATACGACACAGTATGTAAATCAGACGTCTACAGCGAGTATCCGTAATTATCGGCGAGGAGAGAAGAACCAGCAGGGATGGTGTTATGTGCCTGTGGACTGTGGAAAACCCCAGACATCATGAGGCCTTTCATCTCGATGCATTAAACAGTTCATACAGCTCAATCATGGTGTCACACACACACACACACACACACACACACACACACACACACACACACACACACACACACACCACGCTGATATGACAGTATCAAAGTATACTGATCTGTGTTTGCATGTTCTCTGTCCTAAATGTATAATTGAATGTGTGTGTGTGTGTGTGTGTGTGTGTGTGTGTGTGTGTGTGTGTGTGTGCGCGCACACGCATGTGTGTGTGTTTAAACAGAGATGGCATTCCAGCAGAAACATTATCCCCCGGCTGAACCGCGAGGTAAAGTAACGTAATGTAAACACAGTGTGTGTCATTAAGCCTGTCCTCGTGGGCTGCCTCTAATCACTATACACCATGACGGTTTAAGCAGTGATTACTCGACGCTAGCATGGAAACATAGAGACGTGAATACAAAGATTAACATGACGAGTTGAATAACGTGCTGCATTACCGCACCAGTTTGTTTAAGTCTTTTCAGCAACAGTGACAGAAGAGTCAGTTACGATGAAATGTTGTCACTGTTGCTGCCTTAGGTGGTCTCAGCATTGCAGCAATAAACATTTAAAGAGCTACAGAGGGCACTGCAGAGCGCATACTCTACCTATCCCCTGGGAAAACTGGGAAATGGTTCAAATGCCCTATCTTTTAAAATTCTCCAGTCCTACACCTTACAGGGGGGGGGGGGGGGTCATGTACCAGAGGAGTCTTCACTTGCTGCAAAATAACTGCTAAGAAACAAGAACTATTTTCAGCCGACAGAAACCAATAACCTTAAAGTGACACAGCTACAAAGCAACTACTTTTTGGAGTTTTGTAGTTGAGAGTTGATGTCACTGACTAAGTCCAAGTGTTACATTGTCAGAAGCAGCCACTGCTTCATTAAGAGAGTGTGACAGTTTTAACTGAGCTTGAGCAAGTCGGCACTTTAAAGTTTTTGCATCGTGTTAAGTCATTATTCCCATAAGATGTGAATGTAGCTTTAGGCCCTTAGGCAAGGAGTCCAGCAACACCAGAGCCCATTATTACACCATATCTCACGGGCCGAACGTCAAAACTGAATTGTACTCACTTTTTAGAATGACCTCTGTGAGCTATGCTGTAGTTAACTGCTACATATGATGTTTAAGCCACTAAAACTTCTTGGTTAAAGTTAAAATAAAAAGGTCATGATGGTTTAAAAAAAAATATTGTTTACTTTTGGTGGGAAACATAAAGTGAGAAGCAAACCAGGATCAACAATCTGCTGCAGCCAAAAGTCAGCAAAAAGATAATTTACTTTTAAATGTGAGTACTCATCCAAACAGCTAACGGAGCACATGTCAAAAAAAAAACACCTATTCAACATATTTAATCAACTGAAGAATGATTTTGTCCGTATATTTGTTGATAGGCAATGTAACTAGAGCTGTCCTCATTTTTAGGATGCAGCCGATGTCGGCCACTGAATCGAGAAACTTAAGAAAGCTTAAGTCCGTTGTTGGTTAGCATGTATTTATCTATATGAGCAAAATATCAAGTGCAATCAGCAAGCTATTACAAATTATATTTTGAAACTGATCCACAATTTTAAAAGTTACAGAATCAACTTTTAGGATCTTTTATCGGTAATTTTTAAAGTTTGCAATGATTAAAGTTCATTTTATTTATCTGAAATCGAATACAGGTATGCAAACCAGACAGTTTATCCACAACCTCAAAATATTATGCAGCACACTCAGCATAATACTTCCATCTTTGAGAGAGGACATTATTCACAAGACAACAAGAGGTCACTGGTCAGGAAAATGTAAATGTGAACAAACGATTAATGCTGGTGGTTTTATGTTTGGGACATACCTGAGGTGCTGAATAATGCAGTTTCTAAAGCTGCCAGCTTATCTGAATTTAAATTATATTATTATATATAAATATCAAAGCTAAACTGTCGACTGAGAAAACAACAGTTAATTGTAAGGAGAAAAATGTGGGACATAAGTTCAAGCATGATCATGTCGTACATCTGCTATGTTAAACAGGCACTGGAGGAATAAGGACAGAGGAAGACATCTTCCCCTCTTGTCTCAAAAAAGAATAATTTGCCCACAGCCTGCAGTGCAGCTCCTGTCAGTGAACCCTGAAAAACAAGCTTTTCCCTGTTTCATCTCACCTCTTTGTCGCTGTCTGTGTATACTGGATTCACAGACACAGACAAATCTGCTTGTTTGATCCTGACAGCTTTATTGTGTCCGTTTGGCTGCGGCAAATCCTTCATGTGTGTGCACACTCGCCGTGTCATTAAAACGAGCTCAAAGGGTAAACAAATGCAAGGGGCACTTGGATGTTTGTGTGTGTGTCGTCAGATGAATGCCCTCACATGCAGAAACACACACTCCACAAATAGACACAGAGCCGTATCCAAAGAGCCAAAGCTACACTAATACGTACGTAAGCTCACACACCCACAGACCACACACAGAAACTTATACATTGAGCTCTACTTCCACACTCATTACCATTTATGCACACATACAGTATGAACAAAGCTCTGCACCACCTCACACATATAACTATGAGTGGAGACACACACATAAAGCCGTATATTAATTGCAGTTGATTAGCGAGGACAAGAAGTACAGTTTTTATGAGGTGAGACTTGGACTGCAGACATCTGGCCTTAAGACTCAGGATCAGGTCATTATTTTTCCCCCACTGTTTCTGCTCTGCTATTGTTCCAGCTTGTATATTAGACATTCCTCAGACATCATGCAAGATTACTGCAAAAGAGTGAGACCATAAAAGCCTTTCTCCCACGCAGAAAAGCACACAAGACTCACAGAGGAAAAAGAATACACCCGCAACTGTGCACACACACGCACGCACGTATGCAAACAAAGGATCCACAGCCATTAGCTTATCAAACTGGAGACAGTTCTTAATTGACTGATGACCACTGAGGTGTACACACAACCTAGAGAGAGATGAATGTGCTCATAAGTGAGAAAGGCGTTCACCCTTTTCTAATTGCTTCCTTCAATGGTTGTGTCCTGGGTAATGAGGCTGAAGGAGCATTAGGAGGTACTGTGTGCGTTAGATGAGGAATAGTTTAATCTGGTTAGCGCTAATGTAATGTCACCTAATCTGATTTGATCTAATCTAAACGGGATGCTGCAGCCCCGCTCCGCTCCAGACTGTCAATGATGCAGCACCAGGTCTGGTATGCGTGTGTGTGTGTGTGTGTGTGTGTGTTAGTCTAATGAAGTGGCTGGCTTCATCATGCTGAAAGCATGAAATGGAGAATGACACACTCCCCATTATGGTTGGTTTTGATTTAATAATAATGAATAATAACCTTTATTATTATTATTGTTATTATTATTATATGAACTGTTGCTGCTATCATTAATAACCTCTTTACATCCATAATTATTACTGTTTTCATTTTAACAACTAGTCTGTCAGAGCTGAAACACGATGCTACACAACTGTTCCTGGTTTCTCTCCCTTCTCTCACCTCTCCAACCGGTCGAGGCAGATGGACGCCCACATTGATTCTGGTTCTGTTAGAAGTTTCTTCCAGCTAATGAGGGAGTTTTTTTCTCTCCATAGTCTCCAAAGTGCTGCTCATTATGGGACCTGTCGGGTTTCTCTATAATTCTTTAAAGGTCTTGACCCTTTAGATAATGTATATTATGATTCGGTGCTATAGAAATAAAATTGAATTTAGTATAGGTGATTTGTTGCAGGTGACTCGTCTGCATCAGCACCTTAAGATAGTTTTAGAAACGACTACTAGTGGTTAATGATAATTAAGATGGTGTGTATAACCTGGTGTGCCACATGACTCAATTCTTGGGCCTCCCTTGTAAACAAATTGACCTTCCTTATGTTTTTAACTGGCATACAATATTTTATCATGAGTAGTTAAGACACTGATAGTTGTATCTAATATTAAAAAAATACCACAACACAGTGTCATTTCAAAAACTTAATTGTGTATCTATCGTGTTTCACTGAGACAGTTCAACTTTTACTTAACTTTAAGAAAAATTATTTCCTTTTATGTGAACCCAAGTCAGAAATCAACAATACATATTAATTGTGATGATTTGCACTACAATATACTAAGCCCCTTCTGTCTTTAGTGATGTTTTAGCATTTTATACAGCACACATAACTACCAAAGGAGAAGGGGTCATCAGGTAACCCTGGATTTAAAAAAAATTCTAATGAGCTTAAACCATTGCGTGAAGGGAAAGCAAAAGGAATACAAATGGTAGACTCAGCTGGAGTTAGAAAAGTGGAACTTGCTAAAGTGGCAGCATGCTATTTGACATCTCACTGAACCAAGAAATAACTCAATCTAACATCTGATCACTTCATTCATTCTGCACTTTTGATTTCATGGCCTTCAGGACTGGAAAGGCCCTCCCTCTATTAACCAGGATTAAACGCTGTTGTTTTGCTTTCTACATCTCACCATTGTACAAATTAGAAAAACACTTTTCTTATGCCGGTCTTGGAGGGTGGCCAGAGTCTTGTGTTGCCAGCTCTGTATTCCTCAGGCAAGGCAGGATAAAAGCTGAATAAATATTGTCTCTGGTTAAAGCAAGAAGCAAAGCAAAACGGTATTTCCGCTGTCTCCCTTGGTTTGGCAAATGGTAGAAGCACATGTGTGTGTGAGTGTGTGTGTGGGTGTGTGTGTGTGTGTGTGTGTGTGTGTGTGTGTGTGTGTGTGTGTGTGCGCACGACACAGCATGAGAACACATTAAATGGTCTATAAACACATACTGTATAAACACACTAAACATGTACATCATTTCCTTGCAATAACCGAACCTAATCCTACCTCTATAAATGTCAGACTGCTTTTACTTTCAAGAGAGACAAAAACAGAGGCTGAAAAGTGGCTGAACCACAGGAAAATGTGCCATTCCCATAAACAACAGCATTCAATCAAACCATATCGACCTCACTGACAAGTCTGATCCAAAATCTTTATTCTACACTCCTTCTGGTCTCTGGCTATTGCACGTTTTCTGTAGTTGTGCCTTTATTCACACACTGTCACTCCTGTTGGGGGGAAGATTTCTGTTAACTAAAAAAAACAAAACGATTGACATTTGCTGCAGCAAGTCCATTTATGATCTGCAAATGTTTCCATTGTAATACATCAAACTAAGATGCTGAATGTGGTAATTATATGCTTAACACTGGCAATCTCATCTGAGCATACAGGCAGGTGGTGCATTTATTACAACCTAGGTAGCTTGGCTGACTCTTCATTTGAATTAAAGACAACAGGAAAGTGTTTCTCCTCTCTTTTTTTAGAGACTGCCACTGATATGTGATTACAGCTTAAGATATTCCTTGATGTATCATAGCTGATGGCTGTGCAAGTCCAGTCAACCATCACTGAATACCACTTGAATTCCAGTAGCTTCAAAATCAGCATGACGTTTTGTATCAAGGTTGGTTTACTGCATTGTCACAGTAAGTTCATGGTTCAATGTTTTTGTTGCAAGAAACAAAGGAAGTCAAAGTGTTGAGCTTCGCAAGTCAATGCTGCACATTACAGTATTACACATATCAGCACTTGGGGTGATTGTATTTCCGCCCATCACGTCATTTTTAAGATAAACCATAAAATATGCCCTTGTCAGAGAAAGGATCACAGACTCATAGGCTACACTGAGCAAACACTGATGTGTATCACTGTTGAACAGCACTCAGAAGTTTCGAGACCAGCTGCACTTTCTTTTCAAGTGAATACCTTTCAAGGTTAATAAGTCAAAAGTTGCCTGTGGGAAATGTGTAGAAGAACTGACCCTCAAGTGACTTCAGACCACTTTGTGCCCACATAACAGCCACACACTGAATCAACATTCATGTCAGTGCTGAAAAGCGTCCAGTATAGCAGCAACAACAATTTCCTAAACAGGAAGAATACATTTCACCCCACCTCTCCCTTGACACCTCTGTCTTTTCTATGCCTCTTAACTTCTCCTCGAGCTATTTTGGCATCAGCACCGTTCACCGAGGGAGTGGAAAGGCTGACAGGAGAACTTCAGAAAAAGGAAGTAAAAGAAGAGGAGCAGGCCGTCTCTGTTGCCATAAAGACAAGAGGGAAGTTTCTTATGTAAAGTTAGAGAGAGGTTGACCTTCCCAAGTAAATAGACTATGGACTGTGTCACATACTTGGCAGACAGACAACTATTCCATCAGCCCCACCATAGATGGAGATGCTCTTAAACTGCACAGAGAGACAAAGCAGACACGGTTTCCTCACTCGTCCAACTCCTCCACCCACTGTCCCCTCTGCCCCTTCACCTTCAAGTCTTAGACTCTGTCTCCAACACAATCTCTATTAATCCCTCCATCCCTGTGTTGCACATTTGCATTTGCTTCCCTCGCCGAGGAAGCAGACAGGGTGCTCTGTAAAGTGTCATGGGCAGTGAGGGTTCAGGTCCTGTAGCTGCAAACACTGATGGGTTGCAGGGTAACAACATGTCTGTGTTTGGAGAACACGTGTGTGGATATACAGTATCCGTCAGGGTCCAGTTTATATCTCAGATGCCAAGTGGAAACATGATTGTAGTTGTTATCATAGAGTTACTTTTCCAGTAGGTTTGGTTTTAATTAGTTATTTGGTGCTTCGAAATCTCATTAGTGGCCAAGTGCATCGACAGGACCTCCATACTATAGCTCCATCCCAGAGTCTGGATCCAAATGATGTTATTACAGAAATATGGCAGCTTTCATATCCAGCATGTTTTGGCTTCATCTCTGGATAGTTAGAGGACATGGAGACATGTTCATCTTTATATACAGTCTGTGATCAAAGTTACAAACTCACAAACAGTTGCTCTCCTCAGCTCCATGAAGAGCTCCTGCATCTTTTAGCTCATATAGTTTTATAGAACCTTTCGCAGATATAGTGGCTAGATATATATTTTGTGTGAATATATTTAGTGGTAACCAAAACAATAAACAGTGGAACTGAAACACAACTGCAAAAGAAAGCTAATCTTGCAGCATGTGTGCTGGACATGTAACAGGGCAACATTTAGCGAATGCATCAATGATATAATTTGTGTTCACGCTCAACATGTTCATTAGGCTTCACTCTAGAGGGCGCTGTTCTGCTGAGGGTGGCCAGTTTCTCACCTTAAATCTGAGTTTAACATGTTTGAACCAGCAGGATCTGCTTCACAACTGAGACTTGAGTGGACATTTTCAGTAAAGGATACATAACTACTAAAAAAAACAAGATAGAACATTGCACAAATATCATATTGTTGGCATCAGGCATGAGCACAATGCTTGTGTCCAACTTGGCAACAATTTAACACATCTTTTGGAGATGATGGGAAAAGTCTAACTGTTGCATATAGTGTTTCAAAATGTATTATACAGTTGAGTTGCTGCCAAACTTCACTCCGACTTTCCATTAATGCTAAGTCATCAGACACTCTGGTGAGAAATTGACCAAACTACATTTGTTCTTGCCTCCTGTTTCTGTGACTACATCCAAAGGTGACACAAATGCTAAGAAACAGCTGCAGAAACTGTGCGTGACAGTGTATCCCTTTCTGCGAAATACAGCCATTCACAATTATTCAGTGCATTGTATGTAATTATTGTGAGCAGCCACATTGGGTGGCCTTTAGAAATGAGGTTGTGCTTACAGTTTGAATCTCTTTGTAGGTGTGTTAGTCCATATCAACATGTGTCCCTCTCTATCATCTACTCCTCTGGGTTATTCTATTATTCTCTTTAGACACAGCAAGATCTCCACAAACACATTTGCAGCTGAATGATGCATAATAGTTCTGTTCTGTTCTGTGTGTGTGTGTGTGTGTGTGTGTGTGTGCGCGTGCTCTACCTCTATGTTTATCTTTCTTTAATGGACGCAGGATAGGGCACTGAAGAGAAGGTCAAGATTATCAATCGGCTGTCAGCTGAAGGGACAGTTTTACCCAAACACACACTCTGACTCAGATGTAGTGGATGATACATGGAAAGTTTTATCTCTATCTATCATGATAAGAGATGTACGGATTAAAGATTATGGCAACAGCAGTGAATTGGATGACTGATTTTACTAGCATGATGCCAAGGGAGGGATAAAGAACAAATGATCTGACCTATTCAAAGACATTACGTGCTTAATACAGACACTCTTGATGACAGGTGAGAGTCGAGCAGATGAATCATTTGATTTTGGACAGGGGGAGATATGTTCTCATCACAGTACATGGGTAAAGGGCACCAACATTAAGTGTATTAAGGACATAATGTACTGGACATGAGTCTCACTTAGCAGTGTTTGCACCTGTAATGTTCCTAAATCCTCTTTGTGCAGCTGATTCCCAGTAAAAGTCCTCCAGCACTGACCTGTCAGTAGATCTCAGCACATTCCCACTGGTGATTTAGTCCCCTTTGGTTTAGTTTAGAATTAGAATCAGTGAGTTAAATTTGATTTGTGCAGCCATGAGAAAAACTTGAAAGAGGTTTAGGCTGCTATAAAACACATAAACGTCTGGAAAGCTTTTATTCTGAGGCAGCTACAGGGAGTGTGTTCTTAATAAGTTAACTTTTAAGGCCTAACTTGCTGCATGAGTACTTTATAAAGGAGATGTGGGACTCCTTTGGTAGTCAGATTTGTTTTGGGAACAAAGAGTGATAAAAATAAGAAGGAGGTGTTGGATTTTACTAAATAGATATACAATAACATCACCATTATTCTACTTGTCTTGAAACCTAAAGCACAATATTTTGACAGTGTTCATTTGAATTATTATATGCAGACGAGACTTTTACATCCATCGTCGAACGAACGAGTGCTTGCTGAGGGCAAACCATCACTTTGAAGCACTCAGCGTCACTTTTGGTTAATCCCCTTTTGCTCCAAACCAAAACTCCTCATAGCTTTGGATCACATAGAAGCTTAATCAGAGCTGTTCAATGACACAAGCTGGAAAACCCACAGATATCACATCCAATTTAAAGTGGAAATGGTCAGTATTTGTGTCACGCTACTCCAGTCTTATCACCCATTCAAAGCGCTTAAAGGGACAAGTTGCAATCACTCATTCACGCAAACATTCATACAGCTCTACAATAGGCTGCCCTTTTTCTATCAAACGTTTTTCATTCTTACACTGTCGACAAAGCCGTCATAGGCAATTTGAGGTTCAGTATCTTGCCCAAGGACACTTCGGAATGCAGACTAGAGGAGTCGGGGATCAAACCATCGACCCTCTGGTTAGTCCACGACCCTGAGCCACATCCACCAAATGAGCCAACCACCCCATCAAACCTTTAGCTAACTTGCAGGGAAGGCTACGTTCCCTCAGTACTTAAGAGTTACAGTACACTGCTGTGCTGAAGGGCCAGTTGCATGAAAGTAATGCATCTAAAATGAATTAAGTATGTGCTCATTTAAAAAACCTGTTTTGGTGACTATATTAGCATATCAGGCTGACCCCACTGTTGGTTTGAGCATTACAAATGTGATGCAGTAAGTATGACAGTAATCCGTTTTCAAGCTGTGTAATGCTGACCACAGCAGGTGAAACTACAAAGCACTCTGTGGCAGTGGCAGCTGCACATGGTGTATATACACTGTGTGCAAAACATTCCAATAGAAAACTTTACTGGAGGACGTATGGAAATTGAAACCCAGCCTCTCATCCGTGTGGATAGAGTTCCGTGATGCACTATCACCAAGCCTCAGAGACATTCAGAGGCTTGGTGTTCAGTGGTGTTCCTCCTCTCTATTGGATGTCGATGGGCTTGCAATCAATCAAGCATCTCAGTTAGACTTTTTAGCAGCCTGTGTGGAGATTTGAGGGATCAATGTTACCCAAAACTAGTCGAAAACACTAGAGGGAGAAGACAGAAGGGAGATATGGGGAGGAGGAGGAAGGGTACAGGGAGAAAGAAAGTGAAAGAAAGAATGAAGTAAAAAGGGGGAGAAAGAAGAGAGGAAGGACAAGGGTAAGAGTGGGAGCATGAAGACAAGGAAAGGAAAAGGGGAAAAGGCACAGCAATACAAAGAAGGTGTTTGTGTGCACTGAGGATATTTGGCATCTGGATATGATTTTAGGCAACAGGTCACGGATCAAAAATAACCCTGGAAAATCGAGCCAGGTTTCAATCTCCTACTACACACCTACACACACACAAACACAAACACACAAATACAGCTGTCATTCACTTAACTTGCGTTATATAACTTTATACACAATCACATGTGCCCTAAATACAACACAATGCGCACCTCAAACAATAATCTTGCATTTGGCAGGTGGTTTTATGCGAACACACTGAACTGTGCCAACACGAACGTTTGGTATGTACACAAATCAAAGTGTAACGTACGAACACTGCGAGGAATTTACCACGCACATGCATTCGCTGCACAGCAATGATGATAGCAAAAGCTGTTTCCTGCAAATTAAGAACCTGCATCCCTACAGCGGCCCTGTCTCCTCGTATACACTTGTATACTACAATTAACCTTCGTTAACCTGGAAGTGTGACTGATACGATGTGATTCGTCGCGCTGCATTCTGCACCGGTACTGACCTGTGCAAGTGGCTTGGATCTGCCAGGACGTGACTGATTAAATATAGTTTCTGTGCTGTGTGCTCTTTGGCCACAGCAAACTCAATGATGACAAATCACTTCCATGCACCAAGGTTTTGATCTAAGTGGTAGAATAAGAGACTGCAGCTGTAGGCAGTGGCTATAGCAAAGTAAATTTACTGTGTAAGTACAATTTCACATGTATCTAGTTTACATGAGTAGATTTACTGTCAGGTACTTTTCTATTTTACTCCACAACATGTCTTACCAAATAGCTGTACTTTGTACAGCAGCATCACTGGTGAAGAAACACCTGAAATAGATTCCAAGGTGGTCGAGACTCAGCCATAGTGATGTATTAGACTGTGGCATTAGAGAATAGGCTCCACTCTGTACTTTTAGTGCTTTAAATGAATAAATAAGTTATAATTGGCTGTAGAGCTCTGTTTGGGAACCTCCCTGCCCTTTCACATGCAGCTGCAGAGGGCCTAAGTTAGGGAGAGCACACCTCCCTACCCTTCCCTGAGCCTTAACAGAAAGTGACGCAGGGAGAGCAGAAACTAAAACACCCCAACACAGAACACAGCATACATCAATGTCGACACATGACATTGATTAGGTCAGGATCAGTATGAAAAGGAGGTGCTGGGGTGGAGGAGGGTAGTGAAGTGGCTTGCAGTGGAAACAGGAAGAGTATAAGCAGCTTAAATAGGGATACAATATGAGCTCTGCCTGTTAAATGTGTAGGAGGGGATCAGCTGAGCCGTCAGCTGATGTGAGCTGGCACAGAGATATGCTGATGTCAACTGACATACTTGATTGAGGCCGAGCTTGACTTCATGCCTGAAGAAACGCTGTGCTCAATGTCTGGTATTTTCTAATGTCAGATTTTACTTTTTTAGTTCAAATTATGAGCTTTAAGTTATAATGTTTCCATGTATGTGTTTGACTGACTACAGTTGGAGTCAAATTAGCATGGCACAGGCCAATTTGGCTTTCCGTATAGAGCTTACATGTTGTTTGAGTGGGTGTTCTGCTCTCTGGGTACTGCAGCTTCCTTCCACAGTCCAAATACATGCAGATTGGGGTGAGTTTAATTGGAGACTATTTCACCAAAGGTGTAAATATAAGTGTGAAAGGTTGTTTGTCTTTGTCTCAACCTGTCCAGGGTGTACCTGGCCTCTTGCAGTATGTCAGCTGCCTCAAGGGATAAGCGCCATAGATCATGGATGGATGGGTACACCCTATTTACACCTTGTATGCTATCTGTACCTAAGCACATATTGTATCTGGCCTCTGCATTTACACTTGTATTAGCATGTGCAATGGGAGAAGCTGGCGAACAAAAATGTGTCAGACATCTTCCTATGATAGCAGGGAGTTCAGTGACTCCACCGATGGTTAGGACTAGTAATTGAGACTGCACAGGTTGCATTCACACACTGGTGAGATCTGATCACAATAAGGTTCAGATGACCTCCAGATGTGGTTCAGCTGATCTGATAGCGTTCCTATCCAGATGTGTTCTCCATGCATTGACACCTTGTGTTAATGTGGCTCTGCTGCTAATCCAGAGAGCCTATCCTGATATAGACTGCAGGTTAATATCAGGTGCATCTGGGGTCAAAGGGAAAAAATCCCTGGAGGAAAAAACAGCCGAGTGTGAATGGAAGAAATTGGGAAAATCTCTGTCAGATGTTGCAGGGCCTTCCTCACCCTTTGAATCACCCCTGCAACTCTCTCACTCTCTCTGTCTCCCCCTCTTTCCTCTCATACTCTCTCTTTCTCTCCCTGGCTGCAATTATGCTTGTGTAAACAAAAGAGACCAGAGAGAGACAAAAGGAATTCCAGTTGGGCCTGTGGGAGCAGTGAAGCTTACACAATCACAATTACACAGAATGACACACAAGTACACAGATGATCTACAACTAAAACTGGTACCTTCCAACAATTTCATATGCATCCTCTGAGTATCCATTATTAATCAGTGTATATTCTCATTATAAACTTTGTGTAATCATTTGTGTGTGCTACTATAGTGAAGCATCATCCAACAGTTGTGTTCAACCTCCCACACTTTTAATAATGAGACACACTAACCTGCTCATGGTACTCGATCCCCATACTCAGAGTATTGATCAGAATGGCGATCATAATCCCACGGCCGAAATACTTGCTGTCCACGATCTTCCTGAACGTGTCACACACCAGCCTCCAGAAGTGAACGACCTTCGCTGCCGTTTTGCCCAGCCTGCACTGCTTCTTTTTGGGCTGACGGCTGTCTCTCCTGTCCCTGAGGTGGAGGTCCTGGGTGAACTCGTATACGCCCTCGCTGTCCGAGTCGCCTGCTGTGTCGATGCCGCCCTCCGATTCGTGGGCCAGAGCCTTGGCGCAGTAGGGGCAGCTCTCGGGGTCCAATGTCAAAGCGGCCGTGTCCATGGTGCTGAGGTCACGAGCTGACAGCTGGCAGGAGAGCTGGGCTGCAGCAGAGCGACAGAGGTCAGATGCTGAAACTTGACAAAGAAGGGAGTCATTATTTTCAACATCTGCACAACCTGAAACAGACCTAGCCTGACTTTTGCAGATAAAGCTGGCTGCGAGCTTGGGCATGAGGGATTAATATTCAGTGAATGGAATTAGTACACTTTCTGTCTCTCGCGAAGGAAAAAACAACAACTCTGGACTGTGTTGTCGTTTGAAGCTTAATCAAGACAACTCAACTGCAGGAAATGGAACATTTCCAGTTGTGTGTCACTTGATTTACTCCAACTCTGAAATTGAAATTAAACACTAGCTCCGAGTTAATGAGATACTCTTCTATTTTCAAACCCCATTATGCTTTCCAGGTTTTTTTCTTAATGGAAGTTGCTCAGCAAAGCAAACCCTATCCAACACAGCCACCTCAAAAGGAATGGAGAGAATGGAGCTAATTAAACACGTTCAAGGTTTGTCTTCATTTTCGCTTGACTGTGTTTTTCAGGAGTTCATCCCTGTTTGTTTGTGGTGAGTTGTCTACCTGTGGGGTTTTGTGTGTCCACCAGAGTCGATGGCCGTCTCCCCAGGGGCATGGGTGGGATATTGAGGTTGAAGCTGATGTTTGTCAGAGTGCTGGCTGCAACACTTCCTCGTCTAGACTCTGCTAGGGCCCGGGCCTGTAGGGTGGGATAGTTTTTAGGACCTGGTGCAGCGAAGGGCACAGAGTTCCTTTTCATGGCCCTTGATGCAGGAGCAGGGGCCAAGGTGAAGGAGCTCGGAGTTGGTGCGGGCGATGGGGTGCAGCCAAGAGTTTCCACGTTGGATACACTGCGCACTGAAGCTGAATCGGCAGCACCTACAGCAGGGTTGGACGAAGTGGCTAGGTTTGAATCAGAGGTGGCTGCTGTCACAGTAGATGGGGACACCAAAGCAAGATGTCCGCTGCCAGTTGTTGCAACAAGAGCCCCTCCGTTGTTATTATGAGCTCCAGCTTCCACATCCCTACCCTCCATACAGTGGAGGCTCCCTCCTCCCCTCACACTGCCATTTCTCAGGTGGTAGTGGTGGTGGTGGTGGTGATGATGGTGCATCATGTGATGAATAGACACAGATCCCTGCCTGGAGGACTTTCTCCTCCTCCGCTGACTACGTTGAGGCTCCGTGGCTGGGGGCGAGGCGGCTATGTTGAGCCCAGCACGGCGAGCCAAGAGCCTGCAGACATGGGCCACTTGTTTGGCCCCTTTGCGGATGATGTGAACCAGGTACTTGAGGAGCTCATCATAGCAGGAGCCTGGCTCGGAGAGGGAGGCCAGAGTGCTGGCGTTGGACAGGAAGCGCACCCGCTGCTCCTTCATCAGCTGGCTCTCCCGCTGCTTGGTCTCGGAGAACTGAGTGGCAATGACCACCAGGCACAGATTGATCATGAAGAATGAGCCAATCTAAAGACAAGGAGGAGTAGATGACATTGTTATTCTCTCACAACAGATGCTCTCACACCCGTCTCCCCACCGACCCACTTGTTCAATCACTAGCACACAGCTGGTGGCACCATAAAGCCAAACTTACAATGATGAGCAGGATGAAGTAGATAAAGTTGTAGAAGGAGTGAGCATCCATCACAAAGTACATGATGTCCACCCAGCCCTCCAGAGTGATCACCTGAAGAGAAACACAGTGCAGAGAAAATAAGGGGTAATAATAAATTATCAGACAACACTAAAGAGAAATGAAGAAAACTGGACAGAATTAAAAAGACGGATTAAAAAACACCACAGTTCACAGTTCAGTGTTGCAAATGCCAAGACTCAGCAGAAGACTCATCCTCAACATTCCTCCTATGCGCTTCACTGGGAGAACTCATCTCCAATCTGGCTTTCATCCTCCAAAATTACCCCCTTCAGCTAGACAGCAATGACTGAACACTCCGACAAAAGGCTTTTCACATGATGTGGAGATAGCAAACAAATGGCGTGGAAAAATGAAACTGCGGTCGGGTGGTGTGGCTGTGGAAACTTGCTAATCCTGTAAGCCCTTTTCCTCTGATGCACCAGCCACTGGGGCGATTTGTCTCCATCTTGAAAAACAGGCTTGCGTCAACTAAACCATACTGTATGTGCTTCACTGTAGAGATTGTTCATTTCATCTGCTGTTTGGAAATCCTACTATTCTGGAGGCGTGATGAGCTGTCTTACCTGAAAGATGGCAATCCAGGCGTAGCAGATGTTGTCAAAGTTGATGGCTCCCTTGAAAGGGTTGCAGTTACCAGCAGAGCAGTTGGTGTAGTACTGGTTCCAGTTGACGCAAGAGGTGTTGTCGGTGCTGTTGTAGAAGTCCATGTCCAGGTTGCACTGCAGGCCTCCCTCATAGAGCTTAGGCACCGTGCTGCAGTCCCTCATGCCATTGTCCCGGCGCTGAGAGCAGATGAAGGGGTTCTCGTCGTCATTCTCAGTGTGGTAGTAGGTAGTAAGTAACTTCTCCGACTTCACAGCCAGAGGGCTTTGGGGAGAAGGAACAGGTCATAACTTTAAGACTACAAATATATGTAAGTTCATTTACTGTTTAATTAGACACACACACACACACACACACACATACACACAAGATGTGTCCAATGTTTGTGTGTCGGTGCTATGAAAAAAGAGAAATTTCAGTTGTCATGTGATGATGAGTGCTTATATTGTGGCAGAGGCAACAAACAAATCAGTGTATGGACACTGATGGGAATATAAATATGTTGGGGCAGGTCAGAGGAAGTCAGCTGAGAAGTTGTAGTTCATACGTGGCCCGAGGCAAACTTGTGTTTGCACAGTCAAAAGAATGTAGCCACATGCGTCCCAGACCAGCTTTAAATGTGGTTTGAGTGATCGGATCTCAGGACGCATTGAGGACGATTTTCCCTGCGTTCAGACCTGAACTTGGAGCTCAACACTTGCCATGGGATTGCTCAGGATGGATGTTGAAACCAGGTCTGAACAAGGTCTATGTCACTTTGGTTGAATAGCTGCCGCTGTGACACCAATTGGTGATTATTACACTTACACAACAGTAACATTTTAAAACTTAATTGTCCATTATTCTCGAGATTTACTTGACATGATCCTGAGGCGGCCTGACTTCTCTGTGACATGGTAAAACATATTGTTTGGTAATAGAGACATTGAACATATAAGAAAAGACTTGTGTCAGCTGAATATCAGCAATATAGATTTAGCTGTGGGCAGCTTCACTTGAAGTATGTGTGTATGTGTGTGTATGTGTGTGTATGTGTGTGTATATGTGTGTGTGTGTGTGTGTGTGTGTGTGTGTGTGTGTATGTGTGTGTGTGCGTGTGTGTGCGTGTGTGTGTGTAGAAATGTTACCTCCAGATGCTGACAAGTGAAAATTAACCAAAACTGCTTTTATGTTTATGTAAAGGACAAAAGACAGAGAGAGTGGTGGCCAACTAATGCTAATCTGTGAACACTGTAACACTATGTAACATCAGTAACAACCACGACAATCCTACTACTAAAACTACTGTTACCAAGACCAGACCGACTGATTAAGTGCAGCTGCCTCTGCTGCCAGAATGAAGCAATCAAGTCGAGATGCTTCTGATTTTTAATTTGTTCAAACACTGGGCAGAATTTTAAATGGTCTCAAGTTTGAAGCCCCAAACATTCAGCAGGTTTTAATTTCACGCAACGAGTCCAGCAGCTGACAGATTAACACTGTAATCTGCAGAGCTGTAATCGTGTTGACAAACCTGAGGCCAAATGGCCAGAGAGGCCTCCGTGTATGTTGTAAGAGTTGGATGGATGTGTAATGTGGACACAACTTCTGGGCATATCTGTTTAAATGTACTCATCCGGTGTGTGTGTGTGTGTGTGTGTGTGTGTGTGTGTGATGAGCATCACCTATTATAAAAAATTTAAAATAACTTTGGGGACAATATCCATTCAAACAAATAAATTTAAACTATGAGTAGTGTTTGTTTGGACTGTGGTTGCTAACTGGTTCTCTAACCTTTAATTAGCTACTTTCCCAAAGCAATATAACATGTAGCAGTAATATACTGCAGCAGATATTAAACCAGACATTCATCTGACAAAAAAAATCCACATTTATGAAGGTCTGAAAACTGATGATGACAGAAAATGGACTACCTCACCAACGCCAGTATGCATGAATTTAAATTACAGCTGTGAGATGTCATAAATCCTATACAGAGATATGAAGCCAAGATGAACATGATTAAGTCATGGGAGCCCATATTCCACATACCATGGGCTCTTTTTTCATTATACCAGGGCCTGTCTGTCTCCCATTCATCATTGTGATGAGACACTATAATCACCAACGTCATTGAGTCTGGTGCATGACCTAGTTTAGTGTGCAGGGTTAAGGTTGCTTCACAGTTTTACCTTGACCTCCAAGAAACCTGTTGGCAATGTCAGTTGTTCACCTGAGCTCTATTAGTAAAATAAGACAGATGAACAGATACATCTGTCACCTTGTGCGCCTTTGGAGTAAATAATTATTTGATCAATAGAAGTTATTGAAGGACAATACCCTCTCTTAATCGAAGCACACAAAGAAGCACTTTTTTCTTAGTGATATTGTCACTTCAGATCTGATCTCAGCAGCTACTTTGGTAAATGATAAAGATTATATTTATATAGCAGCTTTTCTAGTCTTGATGGCCACTCAAATTGCTTTTACAGTACAGTTTTGCCATTTACACACACATTCATACTAAAAATGGTACTTTGATATATATTACATTTTGTAAAGAATTACTTGCACTATTTTCTATTTCTATATATTTCAACTTTTTATTTTAATACTATTTTATTTTATAATATTTGCATGTTGGGAGATTGAAAAACAAAGTAAGAATTTCATAACATGCTGTAAACTGTGTTTATCTTACAAACATCTTGAATTGAATCTTAAATCTTGATACTTTGTATGTAAAAATCTACAGCTGACAACTAAATGTAGTGGAACATAAGATGGCATAACATTCAAGGTGGATGCTCATGTATGTGTACGTGTATCTACATATATATATATATGTGTGTGTGTCTGTTTATGTATTCTTGTTACTAACTTGAAACACAATGTCACATATAGACAATATATCAACACAGAGACTCTGGAACTCACAAGGAGAAGTTGACCTCCACAAAGCAGCGGTTTCTGAGCAGGCCGGCCCACAGCTGGACGCCCACAATGCCGAATATGAAGAAGACGAAGAAGCAGAGCAGCAGCACATTGCCCAGCATAGGCAGGGTGTCCAGGAGCAGGGTCACCAGGATACGCATACCTGAGAGACAAGGACAGGGTCAAACAGCTGGACAGCACACAGCAGTACGCCGACACACACACACAGACACACACAGATAAGAGCTTGTCAGGATTAGATGCATATTAATGTCAAACTTGAAAATCAAACCTCTTTTGCTGCAAGTGGCCGTGCAACAGGTGAGAAGTGGGTATTTCATTCAAAAGACTAATCGATACCAAGTACCAGTCTAAGCACCTCTCAATTCACAGCCATTCACACTGCCTAGTGCAGGGCTATTACAACACACTTACAGGGACAAGTGCACATTTCACTCTCATTCAATCAAATCATACACTTGTCAGTCGACACTTTTAATAATTATATGACAAAGAAATATTTGCAAAAAATGGTAATGTTAGCCCACCATCCATCGCAGTTTTCTGAAAGTAGCCTCTCAGTGTTAAATGTTTTGTATGAATTCAACAGCTTAATGAAGGCCATTGACTGTAACAGATGAAGAGCAGGGCTGTGGGTTACTAATAAACAATATGGGGTCTAGGTCTTGAGAAACAGCAGTGATTCAGAACATTGTATTTGTCACAATGAAATTCCATGTCAGTTGGAATGTTTGTACAGGATTCAAATAATAAATAAAGGAATTACACTTTTTTTGTCTCTCTTTGGCTTTTACTGTGCTGCTACAGTTCCACTGGTCTTCAACTGGGAAAATCACACTAATCCTGTCATAAACTACATCATTTTTATTGAAATAGTTATAATAATAACTAAAGCAAAAACATACACACATGAAAAATAACCAATAGAAATAGTGCTAAGATGTCCGAGGCTGCTGCTTCTCAACTGGAAGAGAGAGAGCGCTCCTCCTCTCCGGCTTCACCCTCCACATAATCACTTATCAAGTACATGAGAGGGAGCGAATGACAGAGGAAAAAGAGGAGAAAACCACAGGGGAGAGAGTGACAATGGCACATTACTGGTAAATGTAGTCTGAAGGTGTTAGCCTTAATCAGAGGTGGGCTACAGAGGTCTGGAAAACTCACTTCTGTTCAACTTAGCAAAGCCCAGATAAAAAAATATTGAAAAAATCTAACTTGTTTCAGCCCAACCTCACGTCTTATCTATGCTGCTATTACATACATACAGATAAGTACGGCCATATCCATGATTCACTGCTGTGCTGCTCTTTTTTGTCTGTTTCGTATCCCTGTGCTCTGGGAATATCTGCACAAATACAGATGAAATGAAATCAGGCTCTGTACATTTCCGTATCTACCGTTGAGCGTAAATGACCTGACTCACTGACATCATCTGACATCACTTAAGGCCATTTATCACACATTGCGCAGCTTCCTATGGAGCCACAAAATATTCCTATTGAACTGTTTTCAGTTACAGTGGAAGAATCGTGACACATGAATTTCATGGAGCAGGACCCACCACAGGGTCACATGCTTACATAACAATATTGAAAGTGGTATACCTCTCAGATTATGCCACTAGTAAAACACAAGGAGCAAACATTAAATCCCAGCTCCACTGCATTGAGTGCTTTTGAGCAAGGTACTGAAAAGCACAAGAGACTCCAGTAGTGCATACAGTGGTGGCCTGTTGTTAAATTAATTTGCTACCCGAGCTGACTGTGTGTAAGTGTATAAATATTAAGCAGACCATTGCAGAAAAAAAGAGTATATGTGGCAACATCCTCCTTGGATGAATAAAGGTTAAAAATATATAATTGGATGTGACACAAGAATCCTGAGTCAAACGGAAGTGCAGTGATTTGTTAGCAGTGGGCGAGTGTGTCAGCAAGACTCCTACAGTTTGCTGTGAATTATCTGCACAGCAAAAAGCCTGGTTTTTCATCCTTTCATCCTTTCATACAGTACATCACTGATTCTCTCTGCTGTGGACAGTGTCCCCACAACACACACACACACACACACACACACTCTGCAAAATCTGACCATGTCCCTCTGTAGTTGCATCGCATATTTTGCTCCTATATTCACAAACATTCCTTCATTTCTATCCATCCATCTATCCATCTATCTATCTATCTATCTATCTATCTATCTATCTATCCATATATCCAATCATCTGCTACCCCTCCAGCAGTAACCTAGAGAGGCAGGCATCAACAATGCGGATCATTTTTTGATCAGGGGTTTTTCTAGGTGCGTCAGCCCCTGTTGGAGCAGAACTTGTCTCTGCTGAGAGACAGCCCTGGGTGGATGGAGGAGTCACAGGGATACAGGGAAGGTTTAGAGAGCGGAACACAGAGAGACAGAGAGAGAGGGGATGAAAAAGGCATTTGCCTTTCAAATTGGGAGAATGATGATGCCTGTTGATGATGCCTGCATTGCACATACTAACTAATGAGTGAGTCCAATGGGGGCCCTAAGCCAGAGCCTGTGTCTGAAGTGAAAGTTACAATGGTTGACTTTGAAAACTCAAAGATCTCAGTCCAAAGGTAGAGACATTATCATTTGTTTTCTTCTGATCATTTGATCTTAAAGCTAGGGTGGGTACGTTATTTCTGAAACACTTCATCTTTCTATGATTTGTTGAAATCCTCTTCACGTCCCAATACACATTAATAAATAAAGTTGTGTAAAAAAAAAAAAAAAAAATGAAAAAAGCTAGTATCTGCATGAAGAACCTCTCAAACTACAGCTAGATTCTGGTAGTTATTATTATTTTATTTTTTTTCGAATGTGGATACACAATGAGAGGGAGACTTGGTGTTGACAGATGGAAAGTTAAGTGGAAGGATTTTGCTGACTTGCTCTGACATGGAAAAGAAATGAGAAGAAGACAACCCGGAGAGACGGAAGGGAGATAAAGGCGGGAGATAAAGGCAGGAGATGCGCAAAGGTATTGCTGAAAGATGTAAGAATGAGTGGCAGTGAGGATGACATGCTTGTTTGGAATGTGTCCTAGCCATCATCTTTGCAAAGGGAAAGATGTGAGTGGGGAGACCCAGGGAAAGTGACAGTGGTTAAACCGGAAACTACTGAATGGCATCCAAGACTCAGGAAAAACTCTTTTAAAGTTCGAAGAAGGTAAAAGTGGCCCTATTATTCACTGCACACAGCACTTGGAGTCACTGGCAATACAATCTAAAGACTGATGGATGACACCCCTCACTTGCAGAAATAGAGCCAAAATGTCCTGGATACGAATGCTGCCATCTTGCTTATTTAGAGTCTGTGCAGTAGTTATCAGGGGGTGGAACTGCTGGGGGCAAGGTCCTGCCGATACCCGCACTCAGTCAGTCACAGCTGTCAACCGTAACTTGTATCCTTGTTTTTACAGCGTCACTTAATTGAGCATGACCAGTTTTGCTAGAGACCCTGGTACAGGGGTATCAGCAGCAACATGCAACTTCACCGCTACATGTCATTCTATTCTACACACTGTACCTTTAAATGCTGTGCAACAGAGCTGTTTACAAAGGAAAGGGAGTTATGTAAAAATGAAACTGTGAGTCACAACCGGTGGCAATTTGTTGCAGCTTGCCCTTCTGTAGGACACCCGTTTAACAGAATTGCCTTGAACTCACAGAGAATGAGCACAGTGATACATTCCGCTGTGGAGGCTCACACACTACGACAGCATCTCTGTCCCTCCCTCTCTTTCTTTCTTTAGTCATTAATGAGCAATGCAGGCACACACACACACACTAAATCACAAATCCTTGCCTGACCATTAAGGCAAACGCAAAATGGTCCCATACACCACACAGAGCGCACATTAAGCAGCAGCTCCTTCGAGGGATTGCCCTAAGAGCGTAATGTGCTGAGCTGTTAGGATGCCGCTAAGCGCAGCCTGAGTCAGTGACTGCAACTCAGCTTTGTGTCTGCTGCAGGCCCAGCCACCACTGACTGATTTCATACGCTGCCATTCAGAGCAAAGAAGCAGCTGCACAATAACAATTAAATACTAAAAATGCCCACGCCGGTCTTCCCGCCTTTGACAGCTGCACTCATGCGGCGCGCAAACCCAATCATTCCCATCATCTTTGCACATTCATCATACCAAGGAGCAGGGTTTGAATGTTACAGTCCTCTGAATCTCCTCTGAAAAATAGACGTCACAATCATAGTCACATTCAGTTCATTATCTTTCGTAAAATGTGTTATAGTTCAAAACAGTGAGCAATAATGATACTGCAAGTTAGGTATTTAACACCATTTAAATTTGCTGGAGAAAGTTTTGTAACAATGTATAAGTAACAGTAACCCCTAGCGAACAGTTGTTATGTGGGAGGTGGCCTTAAAGTTAAGATCATAGAGGTTGAATGTGTGAGGACCTATGATTTTGGCAGCAGTGTAGGCTACACATGCTGGTTTTGTTCGGTTTGTGAGAGAGATCATGTTGAAGACACAGTAAAGTACGATTATAAATGTGCATCATGTTGTGGCACAATGAGCTCACAATGAAAACAATGATCCTTAGCGATAGTAGCGCTAAAGTAAACAGTTTTCAGTTTTCCATCAATCATGTGCTAGAAACATCAACATGAATTCCCTGGAATTATCTCTATTACCTCACATGGGCTTACTTGGAACTGACTCAGACATTTGAGTTCTCACATCCAGCCCCTCCAGATAATTTCAGGAGGAATGTCACTGCATGTCTTAAAGCCACTTTACTTTACCTGTTGCTGCACAATGGACAGGTCAGCTATTTGGGAGAACACTGAATATTATATTAATACATGAGTAAGAGTGATGGCAGTCAGGGAGAGAGCTTGAGATGTGTGGGTGTAAAATATTTGCTGTGGAAGTGGTTTTTCATTTTCAGGGTGGTTTAAATCAAGGCCTTAAATAAACACATCACAAATCACCAGGGAGAGAGCCACATATGAGGTCATATATATGATGTCATCATTCTGTAATGCAAGGAAACCTGAATATCCTGAAAAGAATCTGTGATTTTTTCGGAGAGATAAGAGAATCAATCTTTTGGGCCTCTCCCAACATGAAGAGAGTGCTCATTCCAAGTGATCGACATTTCATATTCAATAACAATCATCTCCTCCTCCGCCTGTGAGCCCTCTCCAACCTCACTGTGGGCGGCTACTCCATTCCAACATGGCTGGCAGGCGGGTGGCTGTGTGTGATTTGGGGAGCCATCTGTTAGCAGGCAGATTAGGTCTGCTTCCTCTGCTCTCCCATCCAGGTCCAGCCCAACCAGCTTTGTAATCTGTGTACTGTGTACTAATGGGCTCTGTCTCTTCTTATTCACTCTGACTGGATGGATGGATAACTAGCTCTATGTCACAGACTCCAGACGGAGATGACTTGACGTCCCTGAAATGGAAATGTGCCTGTGCATAAACGAGCCGCGTCACCCAAAAATAAAGTACATGGAGAAGGATGAAAACTGATGGAGAGAAAAGAGGACAGACAATGCATCTGAACTCTGTTGATCCGCTATTTTATTTGCCCGAGTGAGTTCACCAATTTTTCTGCCCAGTAGTTCGTATGAAAGAGATCTGCTTAGGTGTGTGGACTTATTTATCAACCATGGATAAGTACAGCTTTGAGCTTAAATCATTTATTTTTATACTTATTTCTGATTCATCAGTTCTTTTTCTAAAGAGCAAAAAACCCACAATGAAACACAGGTGAAAACACAGATCAAGTCATTCCTAAATTACACACACATAAACCCTTCACTTTACAAACCCTGAGCATAACTAATAAATTGTCAACTATCTGTAAAACATTAATTTTCATGTAAAGAGAAGAAAAATTAGGAAATTAATATATGTCAGTGATCCAAAGATCTGTCAATCATGTTTAGTTGCTTTAATACTACTGAAGCTGGACTGAAGTCAGTTGCTCCGGCCATTTCTGGATGGTAGTTTTCCAATTGTGAGTGAAAACAGATTAACAGTCATCCAATAATGGAGCGAGGTATAACTTTTTTTAAACTGTCAAACAATGTCAAGATTAAAAAGTCATAAAAAGGGCAAGCAGCTCCACTGTGGGCATCCAGCCAAGCTGCCACCAACATTTCCTCATCTCTCGAATAGCTTTAAATCCAGACAGTCAATGACTACAATCTGTCATCTGGTTAAATAAACAACTAAGATCTAAACATTTTACTGTAAAAAGTGGCTTTATTTAGACAACTGCAATGCTTACAAATGCATTAAGAGGTACGAATCACACAGATTTATCTAGGTTTGAGAATTGCTCTTAACATTTGGGATAATGCATAATTACACATAGGTCTAGTTGTTTTTAAAAAAAGATCTGTATACAAGGAAACATATTCCACGTTTATGCTTCTGGATGTTCAAAACTGATTCCAAGTGATTAACAAAATTTCAAGCTTTAAAACAACCCCACATCTTTAAACTGTGAACTGATTTTGAATTTGGACGGTGAATACAAACAAATACAAACTGTCACATGCCAGCAGCTGCTGGGGGTGGTCTTGTCAAATTGAGATTCGACAAACAAGATCTTTTGTCTTTGGCTGCAAACAGACTGACAAGACTGAAGAGCGAGAATTACTCAATAACATTCTTTGCACATCCTCTGGCAAACAGCTTCCTCCTCTGATCTTGTTTTAAACGTATTAGCTCTTTATTTTCTTCCGCACCGCTCGCAAAACAAGGAGCCCCAGTATCACACGCATCCCCCGAGTCCCCTGGGCTCTCCCTCTTGCCCTTCCATCACAATAAAACAGCAGAAGTCAAGTGGTAATTTTTGTCCTCGCTATAAAACCCTTTCCTATCAGCTTAGAGGAGATAGTAAGCTCTTTAATTGCAGCAGTGAGGGTTAGGCAAATAATGTGTTGTAGGTGGAGGAGGAGGAGGGCACGAGCTGGGAGGTAGTGATGTTGTTGTGTTTTTGTCGCCTTTAGGGCTCATCAAGGCGGAAGTACAAAACAGTGTACATGAACCAGGAGCTGCTCAAACACCAAGCCTAACAAAGAGAGGAGAACAGGATGAAACACTCTGCATTACTGACACATGAGTGAAAATAACAGTGTGAGCCTGCATGCATTGCAGACCTGTGTGCACAAATGTGTGTGAGGAAATATATGTATGAATACACATGCTGTTTCTGATAATGGCATATGCGCTTAAAAATAAACACTTTTCTGGACTGCGTCTCATTAAGACAGAGAAGCTTCGGTGTGTGTGTGTGTGTGTGTGTGATAATCACCTATTCAACGCTGCCTTTGGCTCATTAATCAACACTGCCTCGCTCAAACATGATTCACAGCATTGAATGTGTCATCAAGACTCATCAAGTCTGAGAAAGAATGTTATTGTTTGTTTCTACTGTGGCTGTGGTTCACTTGAAGGCCTGCAGGGTATCGTGTCACCGCCACCCTCCACCTTGATGCAGCATATTCAGATTCTTCCATTAAGTACCCGAGGAATCACGGCCTCCTTTATTCCTAAGTAATCCAACAAATGAAGAATAAAGCTCAGCAGGGAGGGTCCCTCTTTTTTTATTTGCTCCTCTGTAGGTAAATCTCTGCTACTCTGTCCTGTTCTATTTTTCCTCCATCACCACCGCTTCAACAGACACAGCTCCCTCACCAATGATCTTTGTGGCCACATTCCTCACCAGTCATGGTCTGGTTGCAATTCTGTCATTTAGTCTTGAAAACCTATTATCATGCAACCCAACATCTCCTCATGACCACCATGACCAAATCAATGTTTCCACCAACAACATGCTGGCATTACTACACCAGCGGCAGTGTAGTAATGCTCCTCAATTACTATGGACTTATGCTTAAGGATGCTTCACATTTGTTGTGTCTAACGGCCAAGTCTGTCACTACATCTTCAACAAATATTGATATAAACTCCCAAACAACGTCCTCCTCTTCAATTCAAGTCCCCTGTACGGCCCAGACAGGTTTGGGTCTGACTTTCACATTAACCTCAAAAGACAGATTTAAAAACTGTGATTGATCAGTGCAGCATCTGTTAATAACTGTAGCAAATGTATTAACCGCAGTGTTTGTTTATTTGGATTTAAATGTGCAGTCTCCAAATCCAAGTCAGAACCTTGAGTGTAAAGTCATTCAGAGTTCCTCTTTAACACCAGCTGGCCTTAGCATTAAGGAACTTATTCCTAGGTTTTAATCAATATTATCAAAGGATAACTCATTAAATTTAGCCAGGAGGCAAGTAATGAATTGCAAATTCAGTCTGCAGCTGGCTGCTACAGCTACCAAACCAGGCACTTTGGCACATGAGCAACCATCATCCTGAGGTCCCTTTCTCTTCCAAAAATGGGTTTGGCTTGAACAAAATTGTGTCTGCTAAATGTGGCAATCTAGCCTTTAGGATGAAGACAAACTTTATTTCTCTTCTCTTTGTATAACATGGCACTTTTACTGCTACAAACACAAGGCAGAAAAATTATACATCAGCAAGTTAAAGTCGGTATTCTAGGTTTCAGCGCCTTGAGGCCTGAAAATAAAACCCATTAAAGCAGCTCCTCACTTCTATTTGCATATTGTAGCCGCTGAATCAAGGCTACTAAAGCTGCAGTTGCTGACAGTATATTCTAAATGTTGAAGTTTGCAGTTTTATTTAGAAGAAGCTCTGTTTACTCTGAGAAAAAATAAGTCTTGGCTTCTCGATAATTGGGTAAATCTAGATTTACATTTCTTTCTTCTTCAGCTCTCTACTAGACACACACCTACCCATTCAAACGTATCATACTTGTTTCAACACAATGAGCAGTGTTTAAAGAAAATATATCCTTCCTTCTGTCATATAGAAAAACAAACTGCATTGTGGACACAGGAGTGACCAGTCGCAGTCTTTGAATATCAAGACCCACACAGAGCAATGTCACTGGTTGTCATGTCAGCTTTGTAGCCAATGACAGGCCTGGTACAAGATCGCCAGCCGGCCAAACTAGGATGTGAGGGTAATAGCCAATCGGGTGGCAGAGGAAGGGTGATGATGTGATGCTGACACAGTCTGGAATTTTTGGTGTTGTATGCAGTCGGTGGATGAAGCCTGCAAAATGTATCTGTCACATCCATTGGCAGGATGGCCTGTGATAGAGCATCAATCACTGCCAGATGCCAGGACGTGGACACCCAGCCAGGAACAATGTGTTCGTTAATGCACCTCTAAGGTTGTGTGTGTGTGTGTGTGTGTGTGTGTGTGTGTGTGTGTGTGAGAGTTTTAAAATGAGCCTTCTGGTCCAATACAGACTTAAGGTAAGAGGTAACACACAGAGAGAGGGGCGCTTGAGACGACAAGGCAGAGGGATGTAAGTACTAACAGTTTATATATCTGCTGATCCGGGTTCACATGCCTTACATTTTTGGCAGTGGTGGACTAATATCAACATGAATCTCAACTGGAAAGTTTACACCACCTTGGACTGATCGTCTGAATGAACCCTGCTGACCTGTACACACACTGATAAGGCATAAGCTGTTTATTTGTATGTGCCTTGGTTGTGTTTAAACTAATATGTACCTGGTTTCGGTATTGTGTTGATTTATGATTTAGATCACAACATTGACACCAACATAAATTTGTCTGTTTTGTCAAAAAAAAATTTTTATATATATTTTGATCCTATAGTTCTGGACATCCTATCTGCATGTCTCTTTACTGATGACAGTGTGATTGATTTACGTCTCCCCCCTCAACATCTCACAATTGGAGCACTCAGTTATATGTGCCTCAATATCACTGGTCTTCACAACCAAAATCCAGTCCCAGAATCACAACGAATGCTTCAAGCCGCTCTGCAGGACGATGCAGTGACAGGGATGAAGGGGTTGAAGAAGTAATTTTCCACCACACCAAATACAATGGGACCCCCCCCCCCCTCCTCACCACCACCACAAATCTATCCAATGACATTTCCCCCTACGGGGCCAGAACCACACCAAGTCATGCACACATTAATGCCACCATTAGTCTTGTGATTAGGCTGAGCAATGGTTGGATGTCTAATGAGCGAGTCAGTGTGCGTGACTGTGTGCAGCTGGAGTGTGTGAATGAGCGGCCTAATGAGCATCAGCGGACCCCTGTGATGGTCTTGATTGACAAGAGGTTGAGATTACAGATTAAGTTTGGAAGTGTCATTGGTAGAAGGATGGATGAGAAGGGTGGGGGGTTGATGCAACTGCACGGGGTAAACACCTGCATTAACACACACACACAAACAAATCCTCAACATTGCTCGCTTGGCTTGCAATCTCCTCAATTGAGAAGCTAATGACATAATTAGGGTCTGTGTTACACTGTAAGCATTGTAGTGAGCACACTCAAGTAAGGATGGATGCACGGAGTGGACTGTTGGGTGGGTACAAAAATTCTTGTGATTTATTTAAACATTAATGCGCATGCTGGAAATTCAATCTGTGCTGATTACACTCTAATGGAGATTGATGTTAGAAAAGGGGAGGAGAGTATGGAAGTGTTGGGGGGTAAGGAAAATATGTGTGTGTGTGTGTGTGTGTGTGTGTGTGTGTGATGAGCATCACCTATTATAAAAAATAATTTGTTTTTATGTGTTATAGATGACGAATGGAGTAAGTATCTAAGGGATTTGTATGTTTGCATCATGATGAACAAGCAGGGTGGTGTGTGTGTGTGTGTGTGTTTGTGGTGATTGTAGCTATGAACAACAGTCCTTTAATAAAAGGCGGTCATTTGGATAATTGCATATACATCTGAGTGTGTGGCTGGGGGAAGCCAAAAAACAGAGCCAGTCAGAAAAGTAAATGTGGATCAGCTTGTTCCTGACCTACATTCTGCTTCTGTGTGGGAATTCAGTCCACCTGCACGATCACAAATCATAGCAAGTACAGTGACGGAGGAGTGGAAGTCATCCAAATTTAGATAAGATAAAGCTTTGCTGATATCTTCTACTCAGCCTGAGTAAACGTGATAAGCTAGACAATAATTGGTCATTGTGATAAGGTAATATATGTCATCTTTTTCTTTTTCAAAAATTATTGTACAGTGACTTGTTTTACTTTCAGCCTGTGCCTATTTGGGCTCTTTCTCTTTATGGATTCAATGCCTGAGTTATCTATCCATCCATTCATCCATCAATTCATCATCTTCTGCTTAACCAGGCTCAGGTTGCAGAGGTAGTCGGCAAAGTGGGGTATCCCAGATGTCCCCCTCCCCTGCTTCGAGCCCCCTCAGGATGACTCACCATACCTCGAAGGCTGAGAGCAGTAACGCAATGGAGAAAACTCATTTTGGCTTGGCTTGTTTTTGCGAACTCGTTCTTTCGAATACACATATACAGATTATTTTTAGACTAGCACATTAAAGCAGTCAAACAATGAAAAGAGGTGGTCACATTCTGCCTAGCATATAACATGGGTGCCTTCAAATGTGTGGACAACGTGGGCTTTAAAATCATCACAGTAAAATCACAGTAGGATTTTTTTTGAAGATTGCACATCACTAATTCCAAGGTGATCACCTCAAACTTGCCCAAACCACATCGCATTTCTCCTAGAATTACTCACAATGGACTATATCTATTGCCAACCTAAAAGTTAAACACAGTCTGGCTTTAGTTTCAGATCAAAAGACGTGTATTTGGATCCAGAGGAAGCCAAAAGTGTTGTGATATTAGAGGACAATGTGTTCTCAGATCCTGAGTCTGGTTAGAGAGCTGCAGCAAGAGGGGCCAGTACGTCTGCACTCACTTGGCACTCGGTTGATGGCTCTCAGTGGTCTCAGCACACGAACAGTCCTCACTGCTGAAAAACTGACGTTCTGCAGGTTGAGGGAGTACTCCAACATCCTGCAACATATGAAGAGAGAGAGAGGGAAAACATATGTAAACACAACTCATTGATTCTTTCATTACTATCACAGCGCACACAGCAGAACCTGCTTAATCATCTGGGATTAGAAACACAAAGAACACAAAGGCAATATTATGTAGCTAATTATATATTATATGTATTACATGCTCTGCCTCTCTTTCTGGGTAAGTGGTAATTAATCCTCTGAAGTCCCAAATTTACATTCTTCCCATTAAAAATGACTGCAATGCATGTGTTCTGGCAAACAGTATGCTTTCATTCCAAAGCTGAACTACAGCTAACTTTTCACCGTAAGGTCTGTGTTTAAATAGCGTGTTAGGATGTTGCATTTACTTCCAGTCATTGTGTCAAGCCTAACCAAAACCGGTTATCCCTAAACTTAACCAGGACCTCAGAAATTATTTTGCCGCATTTGGGCCAAACTCAGGTCCCCACGAGGTCTACTGGTACCAGAGAGGTAACATAAGTATGTGTGTACACGTGTACACGTACACACACACACACGTGCGCACAAGGGTGTGCTTGTGAAATCATGCAGAATATTCACATGCATCCTCGCCTCATCACCCTTCAAAGAAGCAAACTGCATATGTGCGTCCCCTTAGAGACGTCAAGAGCGGGCGAATCACTCGTCACCGAGAGGAGGACTGGCTTCCACAGTACATAAAAGTGGAGCATCAGATCAGTGTGCCTCGTAACCTTGAGACAGTACAGTCTTAACAGCCTCTCCAGCGGCTCTTTGGAGACTCTCTAAGGCTGTGATGGGAGGTTAGAAGGACAGCGCTTAGAGAGCGAGACTGTGGAATGCTTGGAAAAAAAAAAAGCGTGTCTCTTGTTTCTTGATCAGCATTTATCATCATCTCCTCTCACACTCGCTCTCTCTCTCCTCTGTGTGTGTGTGCATTTGTGTGCGGAGCAGATGCTGAGCACATGTGCAGGGGCGTGCAGATGAAGGAATTCCCTCCTCGCACCGACTCCAAGTGTGTCTGTCTGACAAATTCGCAACACATGTTTGACAGTGTATGTGTGAGTGAGCGTGTGTGTGTGTGTGTGTGTGTGTGTGTGTGTGTGTGTGTGTGTGTGTGTGTGTGTGTGTGTGTGCCTGTTGGTCACCTTAAGTGCAAGAAACTCCTTTAGGAATGTACAAACGTGTGAGTGGTTCCCTTTAAAACTTAAGGGTGTCTCGATGCAGTATGAACACTTTCAGGTTTACAACACCAAAGCAGTACTGAAACACAAACACATTCTATCTCTTACACACACACACACACACACACACACACACACACACACACACACATACACACACACACAGAGCTGACAAATGGACTGCAGGCCAGAGAGAGAAGGTAAGTGGGTAAACAGTTAACAGAACAGCACAAAGATGCCGCCCCTTCGCCGGTGGAGAGAGCTAACAGTATCATCCAATCCCAGGGAGCTGTGCAAAGGCTATCATGAACATGCAGGTGAAAATGATTCAACTGGTATTTTTATGGAAAAAAATGACTTTGAAGGAAAATACAATTAGATACTCCATTAAACGAGATAAGTCCCAACAAGAGAATAAAAGGAAATGTTACATTAAAGCAGAAATGAACATTAAGGAGCACTTCACCAAGAGTTGAAAGGTCAATTCACGTGAAGAGAAAAGAGCCAAACAGTTTCATAATGCCTTACCTGCATTAACAGGGAAGGTTTTGAGGATTACTAACGGTAATCTCTAAAGGTCAGGATATATCTTGTACAGCTGTTGCAGTCAGTCTTTGGCAATAATAAATGACTTCGACTTCGCTATTGCTTCAGTTCAAGCAACCACAGAGAGAAGAAATAATTTACCAATGAGACTCTATGGTTATTTAAAAGAGTTATAGCTTAAATCATTAGGTGATTTATTAATATTTCAAGCAAAGAAAAATCTATCTTATTAATGAACTAATTTGAAGAACATTCAGTCTTTTCAGTTCATTTTAAACTTTCAAGCTATTCCATGATTCCAGTGTCGGAGCACTAGAGATTTGCAGCTTTTCTCCATTGTGTATGTTATTGTTAAGGAAATACATTCAGCTTTTAGACTGCAAAATTCTAAAAGATTTGCCCTTGAGCCTCAGGAAATATTCACAAACCATTGTCTACCCTTTTGAATGGGGGACGTCAGAAATATGAACATGAAAATGCGACCAGCCGCTCTTGCAGGATAGATAAAGGATGGAAGGGACATTTGTGTAACACAATCAATCAAAAGAAGGTGTTAAAATGTGAGTTTTAGCAGTGCTGGTTGGCACATGGTGTTACAATAATATAAAGTCAAGCTGAACGATCTCTCGTCTTATATTCACCATTTAAATGTGAGCCATCTCTCTGCAAGAACCTGAATAAGTGCATTTCACAAAATGTTGAACTGCTGTGTGATCTGCTTATAGCAAGTGCTACTGCTAACGACTTCTATGACGTCACGGCTGATTAGTTAAAACAACATGAGAAACTTTTCAAAAATATCAGCCGAAGATAGGCTAGGATAAATTCTGCATGGTTTCCGTGCTGAGCAGTAAACTCTCTATGGGGAATTTATGGTAACCTTGATGGGATACCAATGGGAAATCTCATGTTTGAGTGCCACAAGCACGCTATAAATCCCCAGAGTGATACAATACAAATATTAGGGTAATTTTTCATCGGACAGAGTCGCATAAACAATCTCAAACGCGGATGATGAATGATGTCTGTTGAGAAATAGTCCATGCAAAAACACTTGCTGCCCCTGATGAGAGCCAGATGAAGTTTGGTGCGCTGAGTGAAAACTGACCCATCTCGCCTCATCTGGAATGAAGAAACAGCCGAGGAGAAATGGAGTGTATCAAACAAACGCTGGAAACGACAGGAAGTCGTGCGCTGTTTTCCTCAGAGTCCGTGCCAGTGCTGATGATGCTGATACGGGTAAGGGCAGCAGGAGGAGGACGAAGAAATGAGAAGCAGAAGTGGACCGGGGGAGGCCCAACCTTAGGGAGAGTTTGCGTGAGGAGAATTCCCAAACTAGAGCACATTTACACATGGGGACAGAGTCCAGGATGAAAAACACTTTTTACATCTTGTCACACACGCTCAGATATGATACACGTGAACATCCTGATATGGAAAGATCCTTACAAGGACAAACCCGCAAAAGAATGTAATAATATTCATCTAAGTCAAGCAATAAAAAGCACTCAGAAATATACAGCATACACAAAACCACACACACAGGCGCAAACACACACATTCTTCTGGGCATGTAGACAGCTTGTTTCTTCTCTCGTCCTCTGTTATCTCAGAAGGTGAATGTGTGTGTTCACGCCAAGCAGCCAAGGACATGATGAATAGTATACATACACAACTCCAGCCAAACTACCCTCCAAAACAAAGGCAACAGTAGCTTGGAACACCTTGAGTGCACACACATACACACACTAGACATAATGCCACCCAGACCTATAATGTGCAAAAAATAAAACTACAGCTCAGTAATGTAGGACCGTGTCCAACACTTGACCTGTCCTGCCCACGTCTAACACTTGTCTAACATTTGCCTTTCTGCTTGTATCTATCTGTGTGTCCATCTTCTGTCCATCTTAGTCACTCCACCCATCCGTCTTCCTGCAGCCACTGCACTGTTATAATGTTAACTGTGGCTGCCAGCTCCATATCTGACAACAGGATAAGGAGGAAGAGATAAATGATAATTTGTGCTAAAAACAATGGTAAGAAATTTGAAGGAATCTCACTGGTGTATATTCTGTCATCATTTCCCTGGCTGGGTCTTACATTTCACTATTTTCATGCAAATCATGATGGATGGACTGAGGAAAGCTGAATGGATATGACAAATTGTGGTGGAGTCTCCGAAGTTTTCATGCTCGATCTGAGGCCGGGGTGTTTGTTTTATCAGTGGCTGAATTTAATAATGCAGACAATACATTTGCTGAATGACTGATAAGATGAGCATTGAGCTTGGCTGCACAGTACACTGACGAATGGCTTTGGGACTCTTTTAACCCAATGGCTTAGAAATATACTTTTTTCATTACTTTTTATTTTTCTAAAGCTGCATTTGTTTTTTGTATTTATATTATCTTTAGAAGTGTGTAATAAAAAATGTGTCATGCTGATAAATCCACCTTAGTCTGTGTCCTTCAGCTATTCAAAGACTTTCAGTTTCTTTTAGTTTGGTTTTCTGTCCTGCAACTCTATCCATCCATCCATTATCTATACAGTTTATCCTCTTGAGGGTTGTGGGGGGGGGGCTGGAGTTAACCCGGCTGACACAGGCTGCCGACCCTGATGTGAATTTGCTGTTTACTACATGGACAAAATACTGATAATATGAATTTAAGTGCATGTAGTATCATTACTGAGACATGGAGAGAGGGGACAAACACAGAATAGACAGATGGAGTGTTTTCATGCTGAATCAGATTGAAACCCTTTCATCAGCAACATGTTCTGTCATCCACCCACTCTGCTGCTTATCTGAACCAAATGTTAACCAACTTATCCTTCACAGTCACGCTTGATTATTGAATATCTGTCTTTCTCTTGCAACAGTCAGATAATAAGAGGGAATTCTCATTTTCCCTGCACCCAAACACAAATATGTCATACGTCTTATAAACACGACTGTACTCAGATAATCCCACTTGACCAAAAGGACATATTACTCAAACAACCCGTTGTTGCATCCTCTTTCTCAGTCAGTCTATTGGAAAATGAGGCACAGTCTTCTTTAGAAAAAAGAAAAGACACTAATAAATAATAATAAAAGCAGTTGATATTAGAATAATAACTGCTGTAAAAATCTGTGCTTACTATCATTGCCTCCAGGAAGTCATTATTCTGAAACTGTGGCACGATATGTCTACAAAAATGCTTGTAAAATTTGACAGCCGCTGTGTTCCCTGCATATAATTTAGTCTTTTCAAACCAACTGTTAGCAGGTCAAACAAAATCAAACTCTACAATCATTTTCTTGTGAATCTGATTCTGCCTGAGGGACTTTCTTTCAGTCCTCAACAAATGTTTTATTTTATTTGAAAGCAGCAGAGCTTGGTATCCCGCTGATACCTTGGCCGCTTGCAATCAATCATAATGCTCTTTAAAGGGGAACTTCACTGATTTTACACATCAAAGTCTGTTTGCGTGGCTCGGGGAGTACCACTGCAAGTGTGAGAAAAGCTGTTGATAACAAAAATTTAAAAAACACCCTCAGTTGATGTCAGCTGAATCAGTCGGGGTTGAAGCACTATCACTTCAAAAACTGTAAAAATACACATGGCTATCAGGATTGTTTAGATTCACGCATTGTGACTTAGCTTCTAGAGAATCAACAAACCCTGCAGTTGCAGCACATCCTGAGGTTAGTCTGTAAAATTTCAACAATAAACAGAAAACAAAAAATGCTCAACCAGAACACACACACACACACAAATTCAGTAACACCATGCCAGATGCCAGCTCAGTCATTTCAGTTGAACAAGTGAGTGCGTAAAAGAGAGTACGGTTCTGTAAGGAAAAATCCCATTCATTTTCTGAATAGAGATTTAGATTATCAGCCATAACAATGTAACCGTCCATGGTAGATGTAGCACAAGCTATGAGATAATGAAATAATGTGATGTGCTCCTGTAGAGGCCAAAGTCTGTTTTAAGAAAAATTGTCTTAATCGGGATGTCGAGGAGAAGAACCACATTACCCACAATCCTCAGGTGCAGTAGCAATGTCTCTGATTGGTGGAGCTTGGTGTAACCATTGAAAGGTTTACCACAATGATGAAAATCATGTCAGCTACGATTGCCTACGATTACATTATTCAGTGGTATTACACCAGGTTTCTGTACTATACACTATATCAAACACTATATACACACATACAAGATATAAACTACAACATATTGTAACACTGTATTAACCAGAGGGTAAAAATCCAGTAGCAGCGAGCTGGAAGTCTTTGGAAAGGGATCATTTGTAGTGTTTTCTGGATTGTGCCTTATGCCTAACACAAAGGCTGTTATGTCTTTAAAATGTGTCCTTAAGGCGTCAATATACTCTATCAGAAGTGCTTGTTTGAGGGTCATATAGCCTTCACCCATTCCTTCCCAATGTCAGAATTGGGAGGTAGGGGCCAGGTGCATGTAGGTGAGAAAGTAAGCTCTCTTAAGCTCTTTTATCTCCCTTCCCAGCATCTCTTTCCCTCCCTCTCTCACTCCCACGAAACCCCACTACCACAATCACCAACCACCCCCAACTAATAATCCATGGCTGATCTGCTCACCCACTTGCAGCACAGAGATAATCCAGCTAATGGAAAAGAGCCCAAGTGGATAAGGACAGCCAGGACAAGAAAATCCAGCAGTCTTCAGCTCTAGTGCTGTTAACTGTAAAGTCAAGGAGAGCTGGGAGTGGACAGTTGTGTAATGGCCATAATTGTTCAGGGATGCTGTCTCCTTGTCCCCTCTCTCTGGATGGCAACAACAAAATCTAACTCTCTCATGTGTTTAATGTAAAAGTGGTTTGAGTTAGAGATATGTATCGCATTTCCTGACTAGCATTTGCCAAGATATCAATTGAGCACAGATACAACTCCACTTTAAGCCAAAATAGTACATTTATCATATCTGTTTATGCTTGGGTTATGTTGTGTTTTTATGCTTTGTTTATGCACAATTCACATATGAGATGTGTAAACGCTTGAGTGTGAGCATGCCCAATGGTGCTGGCGAATTCAACAAAATCTGTTTCAACCTCAGGACACACAGTGGGCTTTTGTGCTAACATGCAATGCTAGCTGTCAATTCAATTCTGAAGAGACATAAACAGGGATTAAAATCCACAACTGATCTCCAGCTCATTTTTGACAGTTGATCTGAAACAGGAGTTATATTTGCATCAATGTGATTTGATTGGCTAGTACACACCTTTGCGTTTAAACCCAATTTGATTGGCTGGTGCCTGCGCTGCCAATTGGAAAACAAACCAAAGGAACCACAAAGCAGGTTGGGAACACATGACATTAACCCATTCAAATTGAATGAGCGGTGTTACCATTGAAGCCTCCAAAGTGCAAATGTGAGTGCTGTATAAGTTAATGTATTTCCAGTAATGCTTGACTATAACTTTATTTCACCGTTAACTGTCCACTTTGGCTACATTCACAATAGTATGTTTCAGTTTTGAAATGCATTACTGGTGCTATGTTTACATCCATGAATGGAGATTACGTCTAATAGAGTAACAATGCTACCGAGATTGTCTTTTTTTAAATATCTGTTTTAAAACTGAAACATATTAGTATGGATGTATCCTTGGTTTCGTTACACCACCTGAATTATCTTTAACTTCAAGCCCTTCTAACACTTTGTCTTTCTCCTCCTCTTCAAATCTTTCCCAACATCGCTACTCTCCTCCATCCTCAGACTTTTTTTTTTCCTTCAGCTGTCCCCTAAACTGAGCTGGATCTTCTCCAAACACTCATCAATAAATCAAGAAAAGAGATGACGCTCAGGATTAGGTTCAGGCTCCCCTCTCACCTTCTTCAGTGGCACTCAATCCAATCAAATGTGTTGAATAATTAAACCCTGTTTAAGGTTCTAAGCTTGTATTATAAAAATCAATACATCACAGTAATGATGATACATTGATACATTCATGTAATTGCCTTAAATGACTGGGATCACGGTCAGGATAATGGAAACACTATATAGTTTATGCTTCGTTTCAGACTGTTCTAATCTTTAAGATTTACGATCACACTTCCTGTAAATGTTTCCTTTCTTTTACACCATTTAAAGGACAAATATAGGTTGATGGATTCCTGCCTTCAAACCAACTCTCGAAGTTGTAGCTCTGTTCACACTGTAAAATGCTGTAAGCTAAAGCACAGAAGACAGCAGCGTCTGAATGTCTTCTTAAATGTCTCAAAATGAAAATATTCATTCATTGAAATACTGCGTAAAGGAGACCCTGGTGGCAGTCTAGCCTCATATACACTACCACAACTATGTAGAACGTAGAAATACCATTGAACATCCATTCACAGAAAGAAATAACGAGAACACAATCAGGAAAACTGGCAAACAACCTAAACAAACAAAACATCTCTCACCTTTATCTGCCATCTCTGGAACACTCTGTGTACACCAGGTCTGAGGTATGTGAGGTGCCTGAGGTGTCTGCATACATTTACTTTCATTAAAGCACTTAATATAAAAATACATATTGTCAGTCATGACAGACGTAGGTCTCCTGGGGATGGATCCTACTGATGAGCTTTGACGATCATGTCACTTTTCGTCAGATCCTCTTAAACTTTACTTTTATTTAATTAAACGGTATTTTGGTGTATGACTAAAGACATCAGCCTTAGCTCCACTATATTGTTAATGCATCAACATGCTATCAAAGATTAGCAGGCTAACAAACTAAACTAAACTGTAATTTCGAACAAGGTATACATACACCTGCTTACAACATTAGCATTTGCTCAAATCACCAAAATGCAGCCTCACAGAGATGCTCGCATGGCCAAAGACTCGGAACTATTACTTTACTTGGAGTTCCAGAACTTTTTGAGGAGAGACTTAAAGGGTTGGCAATAAAACTGCAGGCGTCTTTATGATGCTGTTCTAAATGGGCACTGGGACAAGCAAAAACCCCCAACCATGCCAACATAAAGGAAGCAGGGAAGTATGTGGGCAGTGATGGCTACATAGTTTGGAATGGACATATCTCTTCATATGTAAAGGCAGCATGAATGAGCCATAAGAAAACAAGTCTTCAAGGGTAACAGATACACAAAGCTTTCATTTCTTGAACCACTGATTAATTACAGTGTATACAGCGTACAAAGGGTGGTGAATGAAGGCCCGTACTGTGGCTCGTCATGATATGAGATTCTATCACAACATTCTGAACAAATATTTACATGGGGTATTGCTTCTTGGATAAACTGATTTTTGGACTCAGAGGTGGTTCAGTGATAACCTACTTTAAATGATCTATTTCATCATGTTTCAGAGCCTCAAAGCAAAACTGGCCGATACAAACAAAATTAGTATTTTCATCTGTGGTGTCTGTCCTCAAATATCAGACCAGATTAAATATATTGAGGGAGTCCAATGAAGCAATCGACCCGACTGCCTCGGCTTCTCTTCCTCTCTCTTTTTCTGCCTTTTTCTGTCAATCTGTCACCCTTCCTCCGAATCTCTACTCACTCCTTCTTTTTCCTTCTCAATTATTCTTTCTGTCTCTCTACAGGAGGAATCCAGCCGCGTAGAGAGAGCAGAGGAGGATCGATGCATGAAGGATAGGATCCCCTGTCTGCTACAGCAAGCCAGCACAGTTTGCTGTTTAGACTCCCTCAGCTATTGACTGGGGCTCCACTGCACCGATCAATACATAAATACATAAATAAATGAAAACACTCTCTTAACAAGTCAGTCAATCTAGACCTGAATCTAAAAATGTAATTGAGTTTACCTACCCCAGGGTACAGGTACAGTTTTTTTGATATGACCAATATACTCTGACTTATTTATCCAAAATTAATACATTACAAATACAATTTTAGTAATTCTGTTCATTGTCAAGATTGTATAAAAGGGTCAATGATACACACTGCTTTATTTTATTGATGGTCCTTGAACCACTGATCAATTCCATTGATATATACAGTGCTCTATGGTATCTACTGTATATAACATGGATGTTTTAACACAAGTCATCAGTCATCAAGCAGCCTGACCAAGGATACATTCATACTAATACTTTTTGTTGGAAATCTAAAATGATCTCTGTCCATGCAAGTGTTTTGGCTCTGTATTAGTTTAATCTCCTCCATACTAACTAATCTGGAAATTAATATCACATGACCATTCTCATATACAGGGCATGCACGTGGGAGTGTAAACAGGAAGGAATAAGCTGGCACTTTAAGCTGCAGTTGTATCATTGTAAAATGCAGAATTGAACTGCACAACATCTGTTACCAATGACAAAAGGGTCATTAGGCTTAGCCGGTTGATAAGAGCTTTGATAAGAGCATGATAAATCAGCAAAGGCTACAACATGACTGAAAAGACCCAATAGTAGGCAGTTATGAGTGTCTACGTCATTGTTTCCAAACTTCTCTGTTACTGTAACGTTTCCAAACTTCTCTGTTACTGTAACGTTTCCAAACTTCTCTGTTACTGTAACGTTTCCAAATTTCTCCGTTTCAGTGGCTCTTAAACTCCAGCCCAGGTGTATCCATAGTAGAGTTGGTGCATGTCATCAGATTTCTCACCTCTCACACACATGCAGCTAAAGACTAATGTGAGTCAATAACTGACTAATAACAAACTACAAATCATGAGGTGAACCACATGAGAAAATCAAGCAAATGGGTCCGGCCTGTGAGGGCATTTCAGATGATGCAACTGCAAAATGATTTGAGTGTTAAACACTGATTGTAAAATGATAAATTAAATTTATCAAGAAAACTTTCTTATCTACTGATTTTCTCTCTATCATGCGAGTCCAGCCCCTCCTTCCTCCTCCCACTATACATTTGGCAGAAAAATCCCTACTTGCACATTTCACGAGTCTATCTCTTTCTCCACACTCCACCTGCTTCGTATAGTCATCCCTCCATCATTTCTTTCTGTCTGGCTCCTGACAGAGAGGTGATTAGGACGGGAGACCTGCTGAAGAAGCAGCTTAGCTGTAATTATCGTCTTGGAAGGAAACAAACTGTTCATCAGAGCCTTCCTCCGCACACTTAACCACTGTTGCCAGGATATATCAAATGCTCGACAACCAGCCGTTACCAAGGTTACCATTGTCTCTGTGTGGCTGGGGGCTCTCTGAACAGATGAGTTATTTTTTTCTTTTTAATTTGTTCAAAAATGGCAACATGCTGCAACCCATGACACACAGACTTCATTTCCTGTGCCATGTTTTCTGTCACGCTCCATATTGTTCATGTACTGATACACACACATTCCGCCTTTTCCATAAATTATTTGTGTGGCATTTCTAAAGAGTGGAGAGTGACAGGGGAAATATGTTGAGGGGAAGTAAGGAGGATGTGATAATAGTCCCCGGCTTACTTCATCTGAAGATATCACAGTCGCATGGTACACAAACTGCTGTCATAACTTTCCATCAATGTAACACTCTGAAGTCAAGCATGTAATAAAGATATTACTTTAGTCGATATATCTCTGCCTTGGGTCAGAAACCTCTGACACATGTGCAAGCATGGGCACGTGAAGCCATTTTCAGTTGCACATGACAAAGCATATATTACACTACTCAATGACAAATGTTATCGCTTTGTTAGATATGAAATTAGTGTGGTCCAATAAGTATGACTTCCAAAATCAGGTTGCTGATAAAAAAAGACGATGAAGTAATGTTGACATGATGATCTGTTGAAGCTGCACAAAACACGGAGGCTGCATGCATCATGGCAAGCAGATCAAGCAGGCCTCGTCTGGAGGATGGAGTTCAAGAGGTGACGACGCTGCATGTGAAAATGTTGTGTGTTCAACATTTTCACAGTAAGCGTGAAACAATCTTAATGAGTGCGATAAAACTGAGTCAATCAAGAAAGCATAGTCTTTAAATACAAATCAAAGAGAGTGCTATTAAGCAAAGGAGGTCATTGAGTAAGACCCCATCATGGCCTCTATCTGCAGCTGCTTTTGCGAGGCACATTACTGATATGGTAGAAAATGAACAACTGATATCACAGGCCCTTATGTTCAGGCTGCAGATACAAGTGGATACACAAATCACTTTGGGTGACTGAGTAGCTTGAGGCAGCGACAACGACTGTACTGATTAGTATGCCCAGTTTACATTTGACTCATTAGTAGACTATATCATATTGTGTTTTTTTATATTGTATGTGTGAATGAGAAATGGTATCTTACAAAACTATTATGAAAATAATAGTTTCACCAAATCATAAATTATTTTAATAGGGATGTAAGATTAATCAATTGAGTACACACAGTTGAACAATATACACTACAGTATCATGTGTAATATCTTTGCATTAGTCAAATTATTTAATTATACATATTAGTAGAGTTCCTATGTATTTATCGTTTCCACTGCTGTTCCCTGGCCACTTCTCATCGCCTCTTGTGAGTTGGGAACATGTCTGGGTGAGTCACAGATTACTATGGAGGAGTAGTAGCTACACATTTCACCAAATTGACACAAATCACTTCAGATATTTCAAGAGAGACAGAAAAATTTGACATGAAATTTGCAAATGCACTTTACAACACTAAAGTATAACAACAGCAGCAAAGCTCTCTACTCCCAGCTGAGTTATTGAACCTGCTGAAAGTGTAGGGCCCATCCAGATTCTGGCAGTAGTTGTGCTACATATAGTACCTCAGTGATGGAGATGAACACCTCAATATTTTAACAATATACTTGTGCTACAATCTAATTAATAATATAGGCTTCATGGCACAACATTTTCATTGTGCTGAAATAATTATTTGAAGCATTGATTTCTCAATTGTTTGATTAATAGAGAAAAGCATAATAATTTGAGTATCAGTTGAAATATGTGACAGTATGAATATCTTTTGCACAAAACAACCAATCTAAATATGTCAACATGGGCTCCAGGAAATGTTGTCACTCTTCTCAGACATTTTAAACCAAGTTATAAATCATTATATGTTGGCAGATAAATCCATAATTAATGTGACCTGCATTCTTACTATGAAACATACTCTAACCAACTACAGTCAGAATTAATCAATCATTTATAAGATGCAAACACAAATTATCCATCTCCATCTAAGGCCTGATCCACATGCACAGTATATCCTATTATTCACTGTTGCAATGACGCACATTACCCCCAAAGATATACAATAGTTGTATCTGTATGCAGCTACATACAATGTGTCTTACATTTTAAGATCCTCTAATTAAGTCTTCTCCTAATTCAAAAGATTACTCCCTGAATACCAGCCATTAAGGTATTTCCCCTCTAGTCTCTTCTGGGGCTCTGGCATTAGATCAATAGCAGAGTCCCAGCAACCAATGAGGAACCAGCTCTATGATTCAGAGAGAGAAACAGAGAAGGGAAGTAAAGGAATGAAATGAATGACAGGTCAGGGTTTCCCTCACAGAAAAGACCGAGGCGGCAGCCTCTATAGAAAACAGGTGCTGCTAATAGAAAACCCATATGATATGCTTCACAGGTGCATGACCGCAGAAGAAGTAGGTGAAGTGTATCATCTCTGCTGCTGAAGGACAAACACACACGCACACACAGACGCAGAAGGAAATGTGTCCTCTTCCCACTGATGGACAACAGAAGCTGTGGCAGAAGGACGGCATTAAAAACCAGCAGGGGATGTAGTGTGATGAAAATGTCAGATCAAAACCAGCAGGTTATGTTCTGTAACATGTTTAATCAAATTACTGTGTGCGTGTGTGTGTGTTTATTGATTTATAAGTGTAGAAAACAAGTTCTAATTAAAAAGGACAAACTGTAAATCTGCATTAATTCTTTTTAAAATCTGATCTTGCTCTATCACACTGTTCTGACAGATCTAGAACTTGCTACCAATTTCTAGTTCAAAGGCTTTTACAGGACATGTTAAATTAATTTAATGACAACCTCTGCAGCTTTTTGCAATCTAGTGACATAATTACATTTACAAGCTCGAAAATCTGTTACACTCTAGATTCTCTTTGTGCATGACACTGATCGTGCACTCCCAAGCCCTGACTTGCACATTACTGCTGAAATTTGTTGCATGTGGGTGATGTGAATGTCTTTCGTGCCTTGTGTGTAAGCCTCCAGTGTTTATGCATGGTTATGCTTGGCCACCTGTGAGTTTGTGCATGTGTTATTGTGTGTGTAATCGCATAACTTACCCAGCCAGTACAATGAAGAAGTCCAAGCGGTTCCATGTGTCACCAAGGTAACAATTCTTGCCGAAAATCCCCAGAGCCACCATCTTGATCACCATCTCAACAGCGAAGAACGCAAAGATGAAGTCGTCGAAATCCTGCAGAGTGATTAAAACAGAAAATACAAGGGATCACCGGTTGAAAGTTTGCTGTCAACAGTCTAAAACAACTAACTACTACCATTCCATTAGAGATCAAATGTCAGATATGTTCATCTTCCAAACTCTAATGTCTTACATAGAAATACATTTTCTTCAGGACCTGAACATGAAAAAAAGGTACATTAAAAAGAAACAGCAAGGTACAGCTGGTACTCAGCCGGACATTATACAGTTGAACAAGCTCAAGAGGCTACAGCCATGCTAGCAGCACCGTGAGGCTATATTTTGGCTTCACGGTGCCTTGAGCTAAATTCTAACATGCTCACAAAGCTAACACGCTGATGTTTAGCAGGCATGATGATTACCATGGTCACCATCTCAGTTTAGCATTTGCTAACTTTTGCTATTTGAACAAAATGTGTTAAATGTTAAACCTAAAAAATATAAAAAATACATTTATACAGTTTTTCCTCTGGGGAGAATGAATGTGTTATCAATTTCATAACAATTTTGGTCACAGAGATATTTAACTACAAACAACCGACTACAAATTCCAGCCTCACGGTGATGCTTGAAAGTTAGAAAAGTCACATTATAAACAAAGCTATATACATCCTCTGGGAGCATGCCAATATAAGTGTTTGGAAAAACAAGGTCATGGGATCACCATGAGTCAATGAGATTGACCCTCTGAGTACCATGAATGTCTGTATCAAACACTATGGCTATCCATCTAACCTTTGAGCTTCAGCTGCTGTTTATTTATTGGCCAACACAATAGAATAAAAGTAACAATCTATGAGACCTCTCCATTTCAATAGCCATGCTTCTATATCAGTCACATTTGATGTTCCAAAAGGCAACTCAGAATATGTGTTGTCAATGTGATACTTAATTAATAACTGCAGATGAATCCTCTGTATCTATGCCCTGCTGTAAGAAAGTCAGGCTCCCAGTGGGAAAAATATCAGAGATAAGGGCATCCTGGCAGCTAAATAAGGATTAAGTGTCTTGCTCAAGGACACTTCAGAAAACCAGATGCTCGCTTACAGCACAGGTCAAATGATGGTTTTGCCATTATCCTGCCTTAACAGACACTCAATTGCAAATGTTTTCACATCCAAAGCACATAAAGTAATAATCTAGAACAAGCCGCTCATTGCACTAATTGCTCATCTGACTGTTTGGCTGTGCTTGAATTGGACTGAAGAAGAAAACAAGGACAAGGGAACATAACCTTAATTTTTAAAATGTGAAAATCTATAAATGAATTAACAAAGGCAGAGGAGAAGGAATTTGAGATGAGGAGGAAAAAAGTTAAAGAAAAATAAAAGACAAAATCTGGAAGGAGATCAAGGCACAGGACACCCACTGATAGATGAGTCATCCAAAGAAAATGTATAAATATATCAAATCCTGTTAGCTTAGGCAGACGCTAGACCCTCATTGCTCTGAAGTCAAAATGTGGAGGTTCACACAGGAATGTATATTTGTGTGTGTGTGTGTGCATGAACAACTAAAATGCTCAACCATCCCATCTTTGGAGAGCACTGATGGAGTCTGCAGAGAAAACCCAGCAGATTTTATTCAACACATTGAACTCCGTGGCTGCTCTCAGGACATACCGCTTAGCAGACAGAGGGTGTCTTTAGCAAACAGCTGCACCGTGTTGACTCCATCACCGGACACTGCATCGCTCCAGATGTTTAACACACTACTCATTTACTCCAAAAGAGGCAGAAGAAGCTCAAAGCAAATTGTTCAGTGATGCGTAATCTCCAAAAAAGAAAAGATCTAAATTTAATGTGGACTGTGCTGGAACTAACTTTTGCATGTAGGGCACAAGAGCATCAAAGTACATGACCTTGTGCAACTGTTTCCACTATTGAATGCAGATTTGAACACAAGCCTTATCCGTATGACTTAAATTAGATATATAATCAAGTTATAAAATTAAGTTGTACCATCATCATAATATCTTTTGTGGATAGACTTTATAGTCACATTGTTGAAGGAATACTGTAATTTACAGATGATTTCTTAGAAAACCTAATTCAGCCACATTAGTAGAAGAGAACATACAACATTCAGTCTTGCTCACCTATTCATAATCTCATGTTCAGTTTTTCATTTATATTTAAGAATCCATACGTGAAGATTAGGGGGGACAGCATCTATGGACACAATTAGATTATGCTTTTGGGGGGCAAGCCACATTTTTTAAAAAGTAAAAAATAGTTGACATCTGTCATGCATGCCTTTAGGTCTTTATTGCAAATCAATACTGCAGAGAGCCCACTAAAATTGGGTAAATATTACTTTGAATGAATTTAATATGTTAATAGAATTAAAATAATAAGTAAAGACACATCAGCTTTAAAATAAGCTTTAGTGGATGGGACTGGTGTTTCTTCCCCATGTTAGGAATCAAAAGATGCTTTGCACACTGGGTCAGGAATGACAGATAACAGAGCACAACAACACACTGTTGGAAAAATAACAACAAAGTCTATTGGCAGATGTTACAACCTGAGAAATGACAGAACGAGCAGTGTGTGAAGTAGAGAAGAGCAGAGTTGTTAACCGCCACACTGAGCATTAAATGAGCCCCTTGCTTTCTCCTCTTATACTCCCTCCTTCTCCCTAGGATCTGTTTTGGAGGCATTTCTCTTGTTTCTGGTAAGGACTTCTCACTCATCTATTTTGTCTCAGCTCTACATGTCCTCCTACTCTGTCTGAACCGCCCCACACACACACATTAGACACATACTGTAAATACACACACATGTACATCTGCATTGATTACATAACACATACATGAATATGAACACTTTAACATATACAACATGGGACCAAGCCTTCGGGGAAATAAATTGACATTGAGCAAATGTCAATCAGCGCACGCATGCACTCACACACACACACAGACAGACAAAATCTATGCATGGCAGGACATTTCATTTCTACAAAGTCAACAGGACATGCTGGCCTGAGGCTTCCCCACAGCAGCACCACATTGTAACACTAACTCTATTGATTCCACGAAACTTGTGTTACACATCAGTGGAGCGTGACACATTTTGCATGATCCTGAGGAACATTGATCAGGTCTGATATCTTAACATACAGGAGTCGCTGTAATTGTCTAAATCAATTACAGCCTGAAATCTCCAAGGTTTCTTGAGACTTAGACCCAATCCCATTTCACCCCTTGGCCCTACCATTTAGCCCCTCCCCTTTGTTTCACGCATTCCGGTGTAGATGTAGGCTGTCCCAACACCTGTTGGGACGGAGGGGTAGGGCCAAGGGTTAGGGCTTTATAGCTCGAAAGGAAGATTCGACCCCTCACTTCAAACCGAGGGGTATGGAAATTTCACAGAATGCCTTGCGAATCACCGGCAAGCTGGGAGACCCGCAAATGTTGTATTTTCTCCATTAATAAGGATTTCAAAATTATGATGATGATTATATCTTAATGTCATTTCAATATATTATTATGGTCCTAAAGATTGTGAGTGCCCTTGCATTAGCATGCTAGCGATCTTTTCATGCATGGTAATCCCGTATTTTCACATAATTTAATGTCGCACCCCCCCGCTTTTGATTCATATATGAAATAATGCAGGGCATCCAAGCTTTTCAATTTCAAATGTCATTGAGTCACCTGCATTAGCATAGATGTGATTTTGATATTATAGGTTTATCACTTTAATAGCTGCAAACTGTAGCATTGGTTTATTTATCTCAACAAATTTATTACAATGACATCCCAGGCAAAACTTTTCGTCTCGTCTTTTTAGTTGTTTCTTGACAACTACTGATGATGTGACAGGTTTTTGTTACGACTACTGATGATGGAACGGCTTCTTTAAGGGCTGTCCCAATTTGTAGGCCAAGAATTCAACCACTACTTCTTGGGACTCTGTTTCAAGGGGCAAGGTAACCCTCGAAAACAACGGGTAGGGGTGGGGGTAGGGAAAAAGCGGTGAAATGGGATTGGAGCTAAAACTTCAAAGCTGTGCATTTACCGAAACATAAATACTGTATGTGTTGGTCTGTTGTCACTATGGTTCACTGGTAATGTGTCCATGTGGAGACCAGAAAAGCTAAACACGCATACACACAGTCACAAACACACTTCTGCCTCTAAGGGAACAGACACCAGTGGCCTGTGCTGAACGGCTCACTGCTCACACACTCCCTAATTTCTACCCCCAACTGCATTCTCTCCCTGCAAAGACACAAAGAGAGAGAGAGAAAGAGTATTTTATCTCCTCTGGAGATTTTCTGCAACTTTTGGAATGTCTCCATGGAATAATGAGACTTTCGCATTATCTGAAAACTAAACTGAAAAGTTAATTATGGTATATCATCCAGCCTAATCCCGCTTCAGACAAGCCTCACAAAAATTGGCTTTCATTGGGCGTCACACTCATATAAGTGTGAAATAGGCCAACAAATGACAGCAGAGCACTGGTGGTGAGTCAGTCCAATCTAAAACTCTGAAACACTGAGGGATGTGCACAAATATTGTTAAAGCAAATCAGATAATGACATGGGTGGTTAATAAATATTTTTAAGGCAATCTGAAACCATTTATGGCGTGCATCTGTTATAAATAATGATTGGTGGGGTCTTACAGGGTTTGTCTGGTGCACAGGAAGTGATGGCATTTCTGATGGAGACAAAAGTGGTTTATTTGGAGTAAATATAGAAGAATGGGCAGTGATATATAAAAGACCGAACAGTACTGCTAACACTGTTTCATTGACAAATCAACTCTGGAAGAAGGAACAGTACAAAACAACCCTAACAATAAGCACAATGTGTACTAGAAACATTGCGACATGTTGAAGTTATAGTGCGTGGTCATTGGTAGCATTGTAAATGTGTTAGATGTTGAATGACGACATTATTTTTATGGCAATGATAAAAAAGGAGAAGTAGGATTCGCTTGTCCTTTTCTTTCTGGCAGTCTTTTCTGCTTCCACACAGCTGGATGGAATTCATGCTGTATGTGAGCTACTGGTTGTCCTCCTCCTCCGCCTCTCGTCTACCACTTACTTCCATCGCTCTCATTTTTATCACCCTCTCATCATTTTCTCTCACTGCCTCACACTGGAAGTAATACCACCACAACTATAACTATGGTTGCGTCTCATAATTGCGAGAGTTTGTGGGTAAAGGTACGGCAGTGTGTGCACGGTAAGTGCCATTTTTCACATTATTGCTTACATACATTTGAAGATTATTTGCAGATGCATGACTATGAGCATATGTGATCTTTACTCTAACACATAATTACAGATTATAGACATGGATAAACCCTCGCACAAGTTCCCTCCCGATGTGTACGAGCCTTCCTGCTTTAATGGTGACACGACACATGAGCTTAACAGTCACATCGCCTGTGAACAAGGAGCGCGCACACACACGCATGCACGCACGCACAGCCAGCTGTATTGCGTGTTATCAGCGTGTCAAGCGGGTGCCAACATTACATGCGCTCTCATCACCTCCTGATTGGAGCCTTTATGCTTTAAGTGCACTTTATCACTAATGCTGAGTGCACTTAAAACACTCCCTAACGACTCGACGTGGCTCACTAGCAAATCCTCAAGTGTCAAAGCAGTTATATGATACAGCACGGCGCCCAACCGTGAAGTGTCGCAGCTCTTGACAAACAATCGAGATCTGCAGACCAACCAAACATTCCTCTGTATGATTCACATAGCAACATGTGTTCCCAAGCTAGCTCAGACAGCCGTGGGTAAACAATAAGCAATCAGTCGGAAAATTGCAGCAGGAAGGCATCCACCCTGCTTTCAGTGAGATGGTGAAAACCTTCCAGTTCCTCTGTGTATGTAATGCCGCTGACCCTGAACTCATGACTTTCCATAACTGGGTGAAAGCAGGGATTAATGTCAATCAATAAAGAATAACGATGAGTAATATCAGTGTAGCAGTTTCAGAATAGAGATCATTATTTGTCTTTTCTACTCTAACATTTTGAAAGTGCTTACAAAATGTCTTTACGAGCACCACTGAAGTTATCTATAATGTTATAAAGTTGTTGGTACTTTACAACTTGCTTGTATGAAAAGATACAATCTACATTACTTGGTGGAAATTAAAACTGATGACATAACAAAAACTTTACACAAATACTAGTGCCATCCTGCAAAGTTAGTGACCAGGAAGAAACACTTATGTTGCTCTGGTCCCCAGTCCCAATCTGTCTCCACATCAAGCACTGGTAAAAATTTTATTGGGACTTGGACCAAACATTGATATTTCCAACCTCCCAGTGATAATCACTTAAAGATGCCTGTCTCATCACCTCCTGAGTGGAGCCTTTATGCTCCAAGTGCACTTTACCACTAATGCTGAGTGCAAAACTCAAAACTGAGATTTATTTTCTTTTTAGAAAATACATTTTATCTTTCTTTAGTCAAAAAGACACGTTGAAGCAGTTTTCCTCTGTTTAAAGGACTACAGTGATATCATTTATGGGCAGACAGTTAGTTACACACTTTAGATAATGTACATCATAATCTTGCCTACTTAACCTTCCTGCTCATTCAGCATTTAGCATTTATTCCAAAAGCTATTTAGCCTCATCTTGCAGACGTGCATTCTTGGAAACTTGGTTGCCATTTTACGCAATCTCACACGTAGCAATGCCAAAAAATGTTCTGTTACTATGCACAACTGAAGGGGATGTGCTTCAAATCTTTAGATTATCGCTGAGGCAATTCAAATGTTTAATGACTAATTTGTATTGATTGTAACTGTCACTTTTAATTGTGTTATTTTTTCATCGTTTTACTTATTTATGTATCTAATTATGAAATGGTACACTTTAAATTTGTTGTTAGTTGTTTTACCTTGTTTAAATTGATGGAGTCATTTAGCCTTGTTTGTAATGGCTATCGAATCTGTGTGTATTGAACCATGGTGTGTCTGTACCTTGGCACCACTGACTATGTGAGTTCTTCCTCAATGAGTTTTCCAAGGTTTACTATGAATATAGGTTTGAGGCCATGTGCAGACTGACAAAACCACAATGATCAGTGTTGCCATATGTGTCGGGTTTCCCCCAGGAAACAGTGTGACCCGTGCTGTCATAAGAGACTATGTTAACCAAAAGTTAAATGTTTAAAATAAATGAATTAGCCTTAGTTAGCAGATAGTACGTTAGAGAAACTTTTTTGAAATGTTTAGTGATTGTCATCATCAACTGTTAAAGTTGAGTTGATGTGAAGTTGCAAATGGAGCTGCTGTAATGCCAGAGGATTTGTGAAGTACCATCATAATGCTAATAGCTACACACGGTGACATTTATCATCTCGGCAGAAACCCACTGTGCCTGGACTATACCTTTTTCTCCTTTGTTTCCTACACTGTAGCATGCTGTTTTAAATAATTACCGCAAAGGCAGCGTGCAAGGTGATCGATCAAGCACTGTCACCTGCTCAGCTGACATTTCCTGACGCAATTTGTATCGCAATTAAACAGGAAAAGCATTGATCGAGCAAAGCGTCACACCGTGCATACATTTACATTAAAGAAACATAAACATAGAAAACATAGAAAGTTGACTCCTATGTTCTTGACCGAAGGGCATCTTGACAGAAAGTTGTACATGCAGTATGTGTGTGTGCACGTGTTTTAAAACACAGGTGCCATCATTTTCATTGGTGAAAACATTTGCTTGCACCCTCTCCTGAAAATAAATCTTAGCCACTATGTATGCTAATTTTGCCTGTCACGAGTCTGAATGCCATTATGACAGGGGTCAGATACTTTCATCACACATGCTCACAGCCAGGCGGAGAGCCATACGTGCCATACGGTGGATGCATCGTGGTGAGGACAATACAGCAGGCTGACTGTAATCTGCCATTCAGGTGAGATCCACTCTACACAGGTGGAGGGAGATAATATTGTGAGAGAGACTTTTCAGCTCGATCACCACCAATGGCTGTAACGCTGCACACACATTCACGCAGACACAAGCTCTGACGTTTCCTCACCCTCCAGACACATGCCAGGCTGACATGGGGGTGAACTACAGTGTGTGTGTGTGTGTGTGTGTGTGTGTGTGTGTGTGTGTGTGTGTGTGTGCGTGTGTGTGTGTGTGTGCGTGCGTGCGTGCGTGCGTGCGTGCGTGCGTGCGTGCGTGCGTGCGTGCGTGCGTGTGTGCGTGTTCCATTCAGACCTGAAAGCTTCTACAGTAGCTCCATGTAGCAGCAGCACTCCGGCTGAACACAACTGTAGGAAGCTCCATCTCAGCAAGACATCAAAATCTATTCTTCTGTCTGCCATCTCCTCTCCCTTCTTCTGTCTTCCTCTTTCTGTACATCGTTCTATGACCCAGGGCTCCCATTGTACAGGCAAAATGTTATTAGCTTTCCATTGACATACTTTTGTACTGTAGCGGCATGGGGGGGCGTGTTGAAGGTTAAATTTTTTCTTGCTGTTTGCATTCAGAGCAGATTGTGTTTTATTGAATTATCTCCTTAGGGGTAAATAGAGTCAATCTTTTAAATTAAAGCTGCTATATAGTCGAAGAAACCTTAATCTTTCACTCTAACTGTATATGAAATGCACTTGGATGTGTTACTATGTGATGTTATGTTCTATTTGTTTAGCTGATATGATGTTCAACATGCTCGTCATTTTAGTTCTTCATGTTAGCATGATAACACACACTATGATAGTTAGTGGCAATGAGCATTTTAATTTCCCTTAATGAAAAAAATCAAAATGTCAGGGCTAAACTTTTCCCACTTTCCAGGTGGCACAGGCTCAGCTTAGTTATTAGAATTAATCCTCTGGGCGCAGTGAATGACAATGCAAAATATAATTGCAATGCATTCAGTAGTTGTGACGATATATTAGTCCAGAAATACCATCTGACAGACACTGACATAACTGGAGCAACACAACTAGCATTGGTAACAGTGGTGGTGGGGTAAACTGGAAAAGAGTCTAAAATGAAGGAAGAAAAGTAACAGATGGTTAAAAAAAAAAAGTCTTTAGATTGTTGAATGATTCATGATATGCAATATCACCAGTAGACTGAACCTCCAATGGGAGGAGAAATTAATATAATTTAAAGTTTGTTAAACAAAATTAGTCAAATGATAGATTTGATTGCATGCAGCAATAAATCTGACACATTTAAAATGTATTCATTTTGTCATTAAAATAAATTTTAAAAAGCCTAAACTTTTGAACAACACTCAATGAGCGGGGGTGCACTTTTCAATCCACGCTGCAGCTCCACACTGGCCTGTGATCATTGCAGTGGCCATTAGCTGTGTCAGGAGATGAGAGCTCATTTAGCGAGCATCACAGAGGAGAGCAGTGAACCTGGCTGAGCTCTCTCATTAGCTCTGATGCCAGCATGGCCATGTTGGATCTGAGAGTTCAGGCACTAACACGAGTAACTGTGGAGCACAGTGGCATTAGTGTTGTGCTATAAGACATATATAGTATTATATTGTGTAAAGTGGCTTTTAGCTTTGTACTTTAAATGCTACTCTGTAAAGGACTTTGTGACTTATGTCTGGGCAAAGTGCTCTATAAATAACTTTTACCTACTCTCATTTCCTCCAAGACTGCTATAGATATAAGCTCAAATAAAAATGTCCCTAACTGATCAGCAACTGAAAAGACAATGGAAAGTTGAAATCTGGAAGAACAAGGGACCATGTTTCAAGGTTAATCAACATATTTGATAGCTCATTTGACAAGTATGTTAGCGTTAGGAATCTGTGAAATGACCTGTGAAATTAAAACAGTTTGTCAGATTAGAGTATGTATGACTTTGGATTGAACCTAGCTGCACAGTGACGTCAGAGGGAAATGGCCGTCATGTGAAAGTGGTCTGTATATTTAAATAGAATAAAAGGTGAACTTTGGTGCAATGGGCCTGTAATGTGTCCTTGTGAGGCCCAGTCTGTGCTGTATACAGTATACACACTAGATGAAACTAATTTAGCTGCATTGTTATAACAGGAAAACTACAGTTCCAACTACACCATCAGTGTTTTCGACGAGAATTTATCAAATCTATGGCGGTAACAGGGGTGCATATGCACCAAAGTCACTCTTACGAAAAGCTACGTCTGACGTTTACTGTGTGGACGGTAAAACGTTATGGACCATAAAACAAGCATGCAGGAGTGTAACAGTGCAGGGGAGCACACACCAAATAGCGCCACACACACACATGAGTAAGACATGAGGGGTGTAAAACGTATTGGTTCATTGAAACTGTGGCGAGACAAATTAGAATTTGGCAGGCCGCCACAGTCTAGATAAGTAATGGGAGACACTGATCATGCTATCAAAGGCCATCATATACTTAATGTAAGAAGGTCATTTAGTCAAAGCAAGCTCAAAAAATATGAGAGCGTGTCAATAGTTCATATCTGAAGAGTCAATATCTTTCATATAGCATGAGATGGATCAAAGTCAGACCAGAGAGGACGCAGGTTGTGAACTGTTGCCCTCTCGAAACGTATCGATGTGGGGATTGATGGGCGAGGCTGAAATGGAGGCAGCGAGGAATTAATGAAAATGCATTTAACCTCTAGGCTCTACATGTATCTGCGCTCCTGAGAGGAGAGATGATGGATTAAACCTCATCTCATATTGTTGAGCAGAGGAGGAGGAAGAAGTCGATGAGTGCAGGCTGCATAGCAACAGCCGACAGGAAACGAGACTCCTCAGGTTTTCATCTCAAATCGTTTTCCAAAGTAGCTTTCATGTTTTCTTCTCCTCTGGTATTTCCTTTCCTTTGTCTTTTCCATTTCCTTATTTGCCTCATCTTTTTCCCCACCTCTTCTTCGCTGTCTCTCTTTCCCCTCTCCATTATTTTCCTTTCATTTTCTGTATCTTCCTCTCACTCCTATTCTCTTTTCTCTCTTTCCATTCCTCTCTTTCACATTTGTTATCTTTCTCTTTCACATTTGTTATCTTTCTCTTTCCTCTACTTTTCTCTAATTTCCTCTACTTGCCTTTCTTCCATCCCCCATTTTGTTTCCTTTCCTTTCATCAGCTTTCCTCTCTTAAATAATGTTTCGATACCATGAGAGAAAAAGATGTGTATGTATCCATTTTAGAGAAAACTAAAGTCTGATTACTTGCTGAAAAACGGGCTCTATTCCTTTAAATGAACATAGCCACTCTTTTTCATAGAATCAGTGAACAAGAAAATAAGATGTCCTTGTTCTGATTCAGTCTGGAACCACATATTAGCCAGAAGATGAGCAGTGCCAGATGAGTCCTACTGCACCTCACCACGCTTGATTCCCTCATCCGACAGTACAACAACAAAAACAACAAACCATGCTCCTCCATTAGTGTTTGCTGGGTTAAAGAAGGACTATAAATTAATGGAAACGCCTCCACACAATGGTGTTATTTATTCACAAATGGAGGGAGCTGCAGAAGCCAGATATGACGGAGAATATTGTTTCAGTAGTTCTCTCTGTGATTCAAAATATTTTTATATAATTCATCTCAGTGTTAGTCAGTGCTCCTGCTCTCTGTCACATCAAGTCTGACAAGCAAACAGTGTATCTATGGTCTTCCAGTCATTACTCTGCATTTGTTATCCTTATCTACTACGTGCATGAACGTTGTTCCTCTAATGTGAATTTGTGTTTTTCTCCTTGTTGCTTGTCACACTGGAAGACATTTCAGTGGGTTGTGCTTGTCTTATTAAATAAAGATAAAGACAGATAAGCTGATACTATTCAGTCATTAATGTGTTTCACTGCTTGGTCAACTCAAACGTTTTTTTTTCACTGGTGCAATAGATTTAACTATGATACTAACAGTGGCACTATACATACAGTGCTTAAAAGGGACAGTCCACTAAATTTAGGAGATAAGGACTGCAAACTCTGTAGAAGGAGGAGTTTTATGTTTTCTGAGCTTGGGTTTGTATCGACTGCAAACTCGTAGCCCAAAGCATTTGTTTTTAAACCTTGTGAATGGGCTGAGTGCTCAGGGTGCAGGCAGGGTCTCATAATATGAAAAAGTCATGAGACGTGACATGTTGTATTGTGGGAAAGGATCCAACAATTATGGCCCTTGACCTGGGACTACACATCACAGAACAAACAGTGCTTTACATACATGAGAATCAAGAAAACAAAAAGACTCTTGTCCATTTTGCATGTCACCACTGGTTCTAGAAGAAAAGCTTTTCTGTATTACACAAAATGGAAGACAAAATCACAGAATTTAAACAAAGATGGTCTTACCTGCAGGATCCTGCACCTCTCAGTTTTGCAGTCGCTGTCCTCGCAGGGATGAAACATGCCCAGTGTCACACAGTTCAGCAGAATCACCAACATGGACGCACGTTCAAACCATGTGGACAACAGTTAAGGAATATAACACAGGCAGAACACATACAACAAGCACAACAAAGGATTTTTTTCTCTTTTCTTTTTTCTCTAGTGACCTCATTGTCTCATTCAAATGTATAAACTTTTGAAGAAAGGAATGTACAAAGGAAAACAGGAAGAAGCTGTTCTGACTGACAGTCATTGCCACCAATTCACCATTTTAACAGCATGAGGCCTGCTGGAAAATGTTAAGATTGTTGAGAAAGGTTCAGCATGTGAACTTTAAAGAGATTGGGACCGAAGCAGAGAATAAGAAGATGAAACATCCAGCTTCAGAGTCGCTGAGTGTGACGACATCTTGATGTAAAGCGCATGAATTGATTGACCACAATGTCAAAGTGGAAATTTCAGATGTGGTTAAGTTAAACGAAGAGCTACGTGACGCCAATCAGTGATGAGAATAAACACAGATTACACTGACAGTTCTTCAATAGATATAGACACTCATTCACATTCACACACACACACACACACACGCACGTAAAGATTGCTATTGTGTCCACAGCAGTGAACACATTGTAAACCGCTTTTAAACAATGTTACACACTACAGGCCGTTCGTCATCCAAGTTTTTTGTGTGTGTGTGTGTGTGTGTGTGTGTGTGGGGTGTGTATCATGTGCTTATCTTCTGTGTATGTGTGTTGAAGTGTGCAGGCTGTGAGGACCATGGTGAGGAGAAACGACCTGTCTGTCTTTTATCGCATTAGCCTCCGCTTGCCCATTCATCCCGCTGACCCATAATGCAGCTGGGTCGCCATGGTCCCCAAGCTGACACACAAAAAATATATATATAACAGCAGGATGAACAGTAATATGTAAATTCATGATTTGTAAAGTTTCAGGGAAGAAAACATAGGTGGCGGAGAGTAGAACAGAGAAAAAAAACCCAGTTCCATATTTGTACATCAGTCCTTAAGTAACTTTGTCGCCTGAAACTGTTCTTTTAGGTAAATTAATAATGTACAGCAGGAATGTTTTAAAAACTAATTTATTTATGGATCACCATGAATCACAATGTCCCTGCTTCGCATCGCACAATTCATGCTGATTACCCCAGCACCCCTCTGCTGGGATAATCAGCAGAAAATGGATGATGGATGAATGAATGGACAGGTGGAGATAAACTAATTAACTACTTATGGGCAGGACTACTCTATGAAAGAGTTAAATGTCTTTGGTCACTTGGGTGGAGCTCGACATCACCCAAGTGACCCAGTGTAATTTGTAAAGGACTACACAGCACTACTATTACTGAAGCCTTACATCATCATTTAACATTTAGTCTAGAACTTCTCATTTCACTTTTGAATGCCACTGGTCACTAAGTGGACAACCAGTAAGAGCAATGAGTGGTTGGTGAGGCATAGTGTATTAACAAACGATCCTGTTTCAGCAGATTCAACAGACTTCTCCACAGCAGCCATCCATTCTTCAGCAGCTTTCCTCCATCAGTCATTGTACCAAACTGTCCAATTCCTAATGGACGGTTGTGATTGGCTCGACCTGTTACAGTAAGGATGGAAATCTGTCTGAATGGGAACAGGACCAAACCCATCTTCGAGAGAATTTAAACATGAGCTCAGTGATTGGTCTGGTTTCCAGGCTACACTAACCAGGCAGATAGCAGTGTTTCCCATAATTGTTTCTCATAGTCTAATTTCATAATGATCCAAATATAACTGGAAACAATTCTAATCCAACCATAATCTCTGCTGTCGTGCTCTCTCACCATAACATCCATATCGATAGATGCTACTTTCGTTGTGCCCGTTGCTATGACATAAACACAGTCCTCAGCAGGCAGACTCACCTGCCTTCACTTTGCATCAAGTGTGTATGATAGTGTATGTTCACAGGGCAATTACCTCCCCAACCTCCACCCCTGGACAGCTGTTGCCACAGACTGATCAAATTCTGTGGGAAACACAATGGGTAGTGTCTCACGGTCAAGGTGCATTATCGCAAAGGATGTAATTCAGATTTTTGGTGCTTGACCCGACCCTGAGAAAGATATCTCGGCTTCAGCTTCTTTGATTCTGCTTCAATTGTTGAAGTGAATAAACCACCTTCTCCTCAGTGAAAGTCAGTGCCCATCCACTACCACAAGCTCAAAACGTTTTCTTTACACCTCCCTAAACAAAGGCCACACTGCTTCCTGTGCTGGCCCTGAACATTGGCACTGGACATTAATCTTGCGCTGCAGAGTCATCCAATTAAAATGTAATTCCAAGAGACACTGGGCCGGAATGTGATACTCGGTGGGAGTTTCAATACAGTATTGAACAGGATCTGTTGAATAATAGATGCAGGATGGAGGGATATACGAGTCTGTGACCAGAAGCAACCTCAGTAGCATCATTTGGGTAAAGATGGCTGCATCTGGAAGGCAGCGCAGGATTATGTCACACACTTGAGGATGCGCACAAAGTTTTGTGAGTCCAAAGGGATGTAATTAAAAAGATCAGTCAGTATGGAGAGTGGGATCATTAAACAGGAAACAAAATCTCCGGCAATCAGACCCGTAGTGTGAGAATGGTGGCGCTAAAAGTTTTGGGGGACGCAAACTGTTGCAGACAGACAGTGGTGGCATCTGCAGAAGCTCCCAGTTAAGGGCTGAGAAGGTGGGGCTAATTAAAAATAATGAGCTTCACAGGTTGTCTTCTAAGTTACTGACATAATCAACCTTCACCAGAGCTGAGCACAGAGTCATTTTAGTTCAGGAAACTTTCAGTTCAGGAATCTTTCAGTTCATCAACGAGATCCATCGGGCTCCAGAGGATTTAAAGAAATCTGACAGGAAACACTAGATCAAGTAGAAAAATTTTTAAATATAAATTTCTTATTTAAGCAGATTCCTTTCCTGTTCAGAAGTAATACTTGAATATGAGAGTTCTGATAAATTACTGTACTTCTGTGTAACAGACCAGAATATGTTCTACTCTACATCAGCTCTGTATGAAAATGTATCTTAATCCAATGCCACTATATCTTAGCCTTCACAGCCAACTTTGCATTATTTAAAGAGGTTTTGGAGAAGGGGCTTAAAATGGAAACACAATAAAGACTACAATGAAAGAATACATTGTATAGTACATTGGTTAATGTGTGTTAATGCTTTAGCATATGTTCACTTTCAATTTAGCAGGCCTACTTTTCTAATGTCGATGTTAAACTGTATGAATATTGCTGTGTAAACCATGATATCACTCAGTATGGTAATCCATGGGATGTTTTCCAAGGTTAACCACCTGCAATGCAGTACTGCAGTAGCAAAACGTACACACCGTCAGTGGAACACTCATGGGCATGAGCCCATCAGGAACACAACACACTTGCTATGACCGAGACATACTGCCTGTATGAACACAAGCCCTGAGCCGCTCTCCTATGACTGCATCAGTTTCAATCTTTGGTTTTGCCCAAGCTATGCTAACACAAGACCAAAATGAAAATACCTCATGGTTTATAATTCCCTCAGTGTGCAAAGGTCAGCATGAAAAAGTTCACATTAACATACAAAGGAAATCATTCATCAACATGTACAACCATGACAGCAAGGAAATAGAGGTGTATATAGAAAAGCAGCCAGGTCAGAGTCAGACTACAAACTGAGAAGAGTGTGTTGAAGGTGCTGGTGCAGCAGATGAGCAGAGTTATTATGGAAATATGGAGACTCAGTGTACAGCTGCTTAAATTATAAAGATCTGTGCTGTCTCCAATTAAAATATTGTTAAAATTCCAGAGGGGGAAAAGTTAAAAGAGATAAAACATATTAAAAATATGATTTTGAGTCAAGAGTATGGCAGTAAAGAAGTAGAAAGTGGAATGACTTACACAAGAAATGGTTGCAGTGAGTATTAGAAACACTCTGTACTTAGTCCATGGTGTGTTGATTTAAAGTCAGAGAGTTGTCCAAGACCTTGGACCAGACATTTGATGCTCCCTTCCTGTATTTATTATCAGCAGGCAGATATAATGCATGGGGAAAGAACCCGAATGCCAAAAACTCTCTAAAGTCATTACGAATCATTGGATGACCATTTTTTCTCTTGGCATTCAGTACCATGGTATAAAAGGTAGTCATTACAGTCAAGAGTCAACATAAATACTGATGCTGAGCGTCATTAGTTTCTGCTGCTATGCTCTGAGTGGTTCACTGGAGGCATTGCATGGTCTGTTATTAAGCAAGGCTGCTATCTCACTGCAGTAATGAATCTATTGAGAAAGAAAGATTGGGGTTTGGGGAGTTTGAAAAACTGGAAGACTGACAACTGAGTGGTGAGCTGATTGGTATAACAACATGGCAACAGTTAAAGAGGGACTATGGAACTTTCACAAGAAGGAACCACACATCACCTTTAAAATCCAAAATACACATCCTCTTATATTTGTTCAAAAAATAACTAACAATAAAACTAATGTTTGCTTAAACAGAATCAATGTTTTTATATATTTCAACAGTGAATTACATGATTACTTGAATGTGGGAGGAGTCACCAGCACCTGATTCCTCTCAGCTCTACAGAGCTGTTATTGTCTTTGGCTCATCGTTTTGATTTCACAGCTGGAACTTTCATTTGACTTCGTTCTCGTAAAACTGTTTTCAGCAAAAAAAAAAAAAAAGGGCTCTGGAGACACATTGTTCACTACCTGCCCAGCAGACTGACAGCAGCTTTCCTGATGAGCATAGTGGAGAATTTCACAGCAAACGAGTCAGATATATTTCTTTCAGGGGTCTGTGGAGACCAAAAACAGAGGTAAACGAGAGGTGAGAAGAAATATGAATGAATGCTTATTGTGCCCCATAAGTGTTTGTGTGTAACTACTCAACATGCTCACTGGTGGCTGCTACAACCTCACTTGGTTCAACCTGTAGCCACGTTGGCCTAGTTGATTCTCCTGCACTTGTGTTTCTGTTAGACTATGTGGTAGCATTTACCATTATTCTGTTGCCGTTTCTTGACATCACTCTATTGTTGATGTTAATATTAATACAATTGCACACAACTAGTTAACAGTGCAGCATATTGAAGTGATTACAGGTAATTAATACTCTGAGAAAAGATGGAATATATTATTTTTTTTGCATGAAATTAGCTCAAAACAAGCTGAGGAAGCATGTTTTTTTAATCAGGGTCGAAAGAAAGCGAAGACTTACAAAGGAAGTAGATTTTCTCCTTTTCCAAATGACAAAGCAAGGCCACTTTTTTTTTAACAGCATGAGAATGCACTCCTTGCCCTCTGTGCACATGTAAAAGTTTAATTGGTGCCCCTCAGACCGTGTCAATTGATGAAGTTTATGACAATGCATTGTTTATTGGTGGTCCTATATCGACAATTTAATAAGAAGAAAGGAATCAAAGAGATAGCAGAGGGATGGGTACAAAGCCAAACATTAAATATGAATAATCTGACTAATTTAATCAATAACTCTTCCTCTCCTGCCCTCATTCTCTTCCTCCGTCTCTACAGCTGGTGGGCTATAATTAAACAATAAGGAGAATGTTTGCAGTGTTCTGCCTTCAGCACACACACACACACACACACACCTTCATGGTGTCAGCATATAAACAAGCGGTGACGCCCTAAGGGATGGATTCAATTAGAGGAAAGATACACACGGATATGCTCTGTCAAAACCCTGAAAGCAAGAAGCCTGCTCCCACACCACAGACACACACACACGCAAACTCACCGAACCCACACAACAATGCTTTCATCAGAGAGGCAACAATATCAAACTCATCAACACCTGAAAAAGTATTCTATGTTCTCTCCCTCTTGGGGACTTCTCTCGCGCATTCTTTGTCTCTCGCATGCAAACATGCACACACACATTTAAAGTCTCTTTCTTCTTGCCTAATGAGTAGAAAACAAATATGCAAACTGAATGTCCTCCCCTGCCTCTCTGCATCATGCTGCCGATTTATTTGCTGTCCACTAATGATCTGACGCCAGACATCAGGACACAAGCAACAGAGTCGACAAACAGCGTGTGCATGTGTGTGTATGTATTTCTTGAAAGTGTGTGAGAGACAGATGTGTGGGGTGTAATAGATTCGAACAATCAAAGTTTGACACAAAAAAGTTTCCGCTCATCTCATCAAATTTCCTTATTATTTCCAACATTGGAGGAGGGAATTGAATCCGCAGCAGACGGCGATGAGGTGCACACGCGTTCCAAGGGTGATCAATACAGAGCAGCTTCTCTGAATAGATATTAGTCATTGTGTTAACTATAACTAACACAGGACGTGGGTCTGCATCAGATTCTGCTCAGTCCGTCCCCACATACAACACGAGGCCAGGGCTTTTCGTATATGCTCTTTCCTCAAAATCTATATCCCTCACACAAATCTTTATATATCACACTTTCAATTTATTCAGAAATAAATATAGGTGCATGGACTGAGGTAAATTTGACAGGGTTTCATGAAAAGCCGTCATGTTTTTCCAGAAAGAAAATGCAAAGGTTTAGATGGTTCACTTCTGAGTAAATGAGAAGAACTGTCAATCAATATCGTAACTATAACACAAGCGTTCTTCGTTTGATCTCCGCTCATTAGTGACTGTCAGTGGCACTTCTTCTGTGCTGTGGTGTTTAAACAATATGCAATACTTCACAAACCTTTAGTTGAAACGTCTAGAACTTTGTTTAAGATTGAAGAGGCAATGGCACCATAGAGAATATGTATTGTGTATTTGAGATTAAATGTATTTTCAATGACATTTGGAGAAACATGCAGAACCTGCTTGGTTTATGTGAATAAGTTGGTGAATTTATACAAAGAAAATGCAACAAAATAATGGAGTTATCAAATGAATCCTAACATACCTGATATCTCCTCCATATGTTTCCAATTTAACATATCTTCACAATTAGGAGCTTCAATTAATTGTGAGCTTAATTTCAGAAAATTCTGTTGAAAGGGCAGGAACATTGCCTTCTCTGTACAGTGTGGACCTGAGACTGGCTGCTTGATGCAACCTGTGGAAATTCTGGCTTCAGAACTCCCAATTATGTTCATGAAAGGAATTCAGATCAAAGCGCAGAGGATTTTAACAGAGGGTGTGCACGTGGCGTCTATTCACGATTAAAACTCATTCTGCCATGAAGTTCAAACCTGACAAAGGCCAGTCCCCACTCTGCTGGTGGATGTCAGGTGCCCTGGCTCAGGGAAGACGACTGGGAAGCTGAGCTGGAGGTGGGACAGGTGCAGTGACATTTAACCATACGTCACAATGCATGTGAGTGTGTGTGCGTGCAGTCCCTCATTAAAAGCTGTCAGTGGGACTTGAAGCATAGACTGAACTTTAGCAGCAGGAGGATATGGAGGGGTGGAAGCAGGGACATAGAAAACAGGTTTAGGTGAGAAGAGTGTTGCTTCTGTTTCAGTAGATTTATTGTTTAGTGGATGAGAGGGGCCCAAGAAAAACTGCAGAGTCTAGTTGCCAGACATAAACTGGGCTGTTGCAAACCTCCATCACATGTGGGGGGCTAAAACGTGCAATTAAACAACACCGAAGACATAAGTCGTTGCCAGTGATATGAGCAGTACCACTAACCACGACCCAATGGTCCTGTAAGGGCAGAAATAAGCTGGGGGAACTTATTGATACGACTTCACAAACACACAGTAAACCAGCAACTGGACAAAGCAGGGGACCTTCTCAGTCCGTCGACTCAAAGAGATGTGCTGCTCTGCCTGCTCACAAATCCAGTTTTGTGTAAAACCACGTAATCCGTGGTGTTGCACGTTTCTCTGAACATTTCTGCTCCGCATGAAACTCACACTGGCAATTCATGCAAATATCAGGCCTTCACACAAATTAACATGGAGAGAGAGCGGTGAGGCCACAGAAAATGCATTGGATGCCCTTGGTGGTCGTGAATTGTGGATTTGGCCGCTCAAAATTAAATGATGAAATGCATTTTTTCTTTTTTAGAGATTACTCACCGAATGAGAATTTTCTGATCTGCCACCACTGCTGGCAGGACATTTGACAGCTCCTTCCAAAACTGTTACGAATCACCATAAAAAAATAAAAGCACTTTCTCCTTGGGTGAGATTTGGTCAGGTTTATGTGCCAATAAAGTCCGCAAGAACTGTTTGAGAGAGATCGGACATTTAGATTCAGCCAGGAGTTAGTCCAAAGAGGCGAAATAATTGGGGTAACGATTATAAAATGGACGCTGTGACGAGAAGTAAACGACTCTTTGTCTTAAGCTGCTTTCAGACATGCACTGAACTTCAGATAAACTCTGGAAATGATCTGGAGTGTATGTGAGAATGCAAATGACTGAGTGTCTCTCTGGAGTTTCTTCTGCCAGCCCCCAAGTAATGAACCAATGAGAGGATGAAAGAAAACAGAAGATTCTTGGAAAAATGCTTTGGCAGCTGGTTGACATGTAGATGTCGTTTCTAACGCGTGACAATACAAATATCTCAGCATGAAAAGGCGGTGCCACACATTTTGGAGAGACCAGTTTTAAACAAGTCCGAGCGGAGAATCTCTGGAGAAAGTCCAGACCCAAGGAAAAGTTCGGCTGAAAACAGCTTTTGTTTCTCAGGACGGCTGTTCCTTGTCTTCTGAGAACAAACTTTACAAAGCAACAAAAGAAAACCCAGCAACTATGTGAAAGTGTGCAAAACAAGATGGAAGGTAGCTCTGGGTGAAAAGTGAGGTTCATCTCTCAAGTCAGAGACAACTGCTGCTGCTCCATCTCCTTTACTGCTCATCTCATATCAATCCCTCCTTTCACCAAACCCTCAAAGCTTTCTTTCTCTCTCTCTCTTTCCTTTCTGTATTCTGTCTGTACCATCTTACACCAGCTATTTTCTGGGAAGGGACTGACAAGAATGAAACTTTTTTTTTTCCAGAGGAAGAGAGCTGAACACGCCAGAATAAAATTATAAGAAAGGACGCAGAGAACTGAAAGAGGGAGGATGTTCATGAAATATTGAGAGCGACTGCAGCAGCCCTTTGTAATGTGCGATTCGTCACTGTCATAGCGCAGTGTGAGTGTGCGAGCTCTTGCGCCAGTGTGAATTCACACAATTACATTGGTTTATCTAGGTTTGTGAGCCCCCACATGAAGAGATGCCATTTCATCAGATAAACAGGTGGCAGTTTTCTGGTCATCTTTCTCTTCCAGCTCTGATCAGGTGGACATTAAACTTCTAGCTGTGTATCCTTACTATACCTCTCTCTCTTTCACTTAATCTATTAATCTGTTCGCAAATGCTTCCATTCCACAATCTGAGTTGAGCCTAGCTCCGGATGACTGCCTCTCAGAGATAGGATGGTCCTAATCCATCAAGCATTCTCCTGAGCTCCATAACTGTTCATGCTTATGACCACATGTTTACTAGAGACATATATTAAGGGTTATCTGACTGTTATAGAAGCCAAGTTACATAAACACTTGACAAAATGTCATCAAACATGTTGACAGAAAGTTCAATTCCTCCTGTCTAAAGGACACACTCTAGTGAAAGCTGCTAATACAGCACATTATCATTATTATTTTCAATAAATCTGGTTTTGGTCAAATCATTTTTATGTCTGTGTCTATAAACTGTTTGTGTTCTTCTTCCAAAACCTAGAACGTTAGGGAAGAAGATGGCCAGGCAACACACAGACCCACAATAATGGACATTTTGCTCCGACAAACACAATAACTGTTGTGGATTTAATCTAAATGTCAACACTTTGAATAAGCATCAAGCTTGAAAATAAAGTGCCTCAGCGACACACTGAGAGGTGCAACTCTGAGCAAAAGGAAGCGTCAGGACATGTGGCGTGGAAAATCCTGCTGGTATAACGCTGTATATCCCAACCGCTCGCTGACACGGCTTATGAGAGGCCTGAGTCAGGAGCCTGGGAGTTAGGAGGCTGAGGGAAATGGCAGCATAATGTTACACCAGCTGTATCAGTGCCTACCATATGAGAAGAAAAAAAAAAAAAAACGAACCAAGCGGGTGGATGGGAGAGAGATGGAGGAGGGGTGTGGGGGAATATGCAGGATAAAGTACGGGGCAAGGTAGAGGGGCCGAGAGAAGAAATGTATAAAAATGTGAAAGACGAGGCGAAAGAAGAAGCAGAACACACATCCGAGTCAGTTTTATCTCCTACAAAACATTTCACCAGTGTGTGTGTGTGTTTTAGATAACTTTCCTAATGATTTCCCATGGGGGGGGGGGTATTGACGACAGCAAACACCATTAAACTTTTACCAGCTTACATTATTGATAAATTCAGCCCTCACTCCAAGACACTGTCCATTTAAATAGGCAGCAACTTTGTTTCCTGCTCCCCGCTCATGAATATGGATGCATACAGTGCACCAACAATTAGTCTGACACAATGAGGATTCTCAGGAGGAACTGTATGCAGAGATCAATTTTTATGTGACAGCAGCAAAAGAAATGGCTAACTTCATGAGCCCGGTGCCTCGTCAATATTTAAAACACAACACCGGTTTCTTTTCCAGTCACCGTTTCAGCCGCAGACGCAGTCAGCGAGTGAACTGCCGCCTCGTGCGATTTAAAAAAAAGTGAGTTCAACATGTGAGGTGTATGCGCCAAGGGGGAACACACGAACTGCTCCTCCACACACACACATCTCTCTCATCAGCCAGGAAACTCCCCTGTATCTTGCCACTGCGGACTGTGAGTTGCTAGGCAACGCAGGCTTTCATTGGGAAGTATTGTGGAGTCCCATCTCTGTTGCTGTGCTGTCTGTAGCTGAGGTGATGGGGCAGAGTTGCCGCAGCTACTCAGCAGAACTTTGAGCAATACATCTGAAAGTCAGTGACACGTCTGACATTCAGGTCAATAAAAACATCGTCAACCACTAAAAGCACGGGGAACATGAAAGAAGTGTCTTTTCCTCTCAACCCTACTGCTCAGACTGAAGTCCTGCTTTGTTATCTCAGCTTTCTTTAAGTCAGATCTCAGTTCCCCAGAAACCGATGCGCCTCAGGTCATCGGTGCACAGTGGGAATGCAACAGCATAGCGTGACTGTGAGTTAATCTTAAACCTGCAGGGGTAAAAACGACTAAGATCTACCGCACAGAAATGGTGCTGTGCTATCCTATTAAATGACAGCAGGCCAACATGTGAGCAGAGAGAAGAGAGAGGGAGAAAAAGGGAGTGGGAGAGAGATTTCACACTTTTGTTGGTGGGGTGACGTAATATTAGGAAATATCACTTTCTCCACCACAGTCAGCAGGAAGGCACAAGGACGAGACGACAGTATATCATACACTGCTGCCATTTAAAGCTTCAAATATGCAAATCTTTGCAGTATAGTTTTATGACGTACATTATTTGCTCAGTAAAATGCTTCTTAGCACAGATCTAAGAATGCCTGATCAGCAGCTCTGCAAAGGCAACATAACCTCTTGCATGCCATTATTGCCCAGTGTAATGGCTCTCCTTCGTAGCAATTACACTACTTTGCTCTGTTCATGCTCGGAGGCTGACAAGAGAGGGATTATATTACGCTGTTGAACCGGTGTGGAGACAAGGTTAGGGTTAATTTGTCAACCACTTGGAAACGTTTAATCTATTGACAGAGAGAGGAAAAAAAAGACACACACACACCCACACACACACACACACACACACACACAAACACACACACACACACACACACACACACACACTAAGACATACAGGTAGACCACAATGATACTGTACGATTCTGCAAAAACTTTAGGTGACAACAAAGGCTGGATTACAACACAATTTAATTATACATTATTTAATTAAGTGTCTGTACAAGGTAAAATACAGTTAAGTTGAGGATTAAGGTGAGAATAAATAAAAGGTAATTGTTGCTCCGTCACAGAAAGAAAACCTTGTCCTTTGTGACTTTGTGATTGAACGGATAAAAGAGCAGTCATTGTGTGGGGACACCTTTTCATGCTGAAAGTTTTTCGGTTTTGCACATGCAAATAGAGAATTATAGAAACACAATTGAAAAGCAAGGAAACAGACACACAAACACATACACAGACAGAGAGAGAGACAGACACCTGCTTCCAGGAAGTAAACTCAGTGCTCTGATTTAGCAGATGTGTGTACAGCACCATATCTGTCATCCTAATTGACAAAGATGTACTTGCTGTGTGTGTGTGTGTGTGTGTGCACGCAGGTGCCATACAGTATGTGTGAGCTCTGACAATCCTGGGGAACTGAAGGGATATATATATATATATATATATATATATATACACACAGAAAGAAAACCTTATATATATATATATATATATTAGTTGTCTCAAGGAAACACAACCTCTGACAGAAATCACTCTAATACAGTTTGCATGTTTTGTGAGCACATGCAATCAAATCTCGTGTCTCATGTTGGAAAGAAACACATATTATCAAGTTGTAGTGTTAACTATAGCTTACCTAGAGAGAGCCAACCATGTCTCCATGAAGGCAAAATGCAAAAAAATCAAACTTGGAACTTGGTTCAGGTGTGATGCAGTCTCACTTACACGTTGCTAAATGAATGAACCACAGCATTAATCCCAACCAGAGTGATCCATGCCTCCAAAAAAACAGGATGGCGCTGGTCAAACTGGAGGCTTCAAAACTGCAGCTCACAAACCAAACAAGCTCCGTCTCATCGCTGCAACACTGCATCATTAGACAAATGTAAATCATTGTGTGACACACACACACACAAACACACACACACACACATTCAGAATATAATCTCAATACTAATGGCTGCTACTGTCTGATTATCTTGCTGTGGGTTGACACATACACACTTCCTCTAAAGTCTCAGACTCAACTGGTCTGTTAGAAAGTGTCTGTGATCGATGACACTGAGAGAGAGAAAGAAAGAAAGAAAGAGAGATGAGAGTAGAGCGAGGGCAGAGATCAATTCCCTGAAGCTTCTCATTAATTAAGCAATGACTGAATCGCTCCCTCTCTCTCTCTCTATCCCTGTCCGTTTCCGTCTACCTCCCTCGCCCAGTCTTGAGTCTGCCACGGCTGCCATTTCATTCATAAGCCAAGCTATTTCGAGACCTGCTTCCATTCAGTGAAATTAGCATTAAATGCACACAAACACACACAGAAGCACACTCACATTCAGGATATGAGTGCCAGAAGAAATCCTGCTAAATGCCACGGCAAAACAAATAGAAGTAAATCCTTTAGGGAGAGCAAAGAGAAAAACACACCTCCTGCTGCACTGACAGGTCAGCAGGAGGTCAGCTGGCTATACCAGGATGAAGAGAAAGATTCATAAAGCGGATGTAAAAAAAGAACTAAAAATATGCAAATTGAGATTCGGCACAGAGCCAGAATCAGCATGATCAACAGGAGGCCAGTTATATCAACGCAGCTAATCTGGCCCCAGAACAGAACGCAGGCTAATATTAGGGAAGTAAGCAGAAGCACGCTACTGTAGTCTGCACGCACACAATACAAATGAGCACACATGAAAGTGCTCATACACACAGGATATTTATGTGTGAGATGAAGTTCAAATATTTAGAGTTCTCAGAAAAGCTCATTAGCAATCAGCGCTAATATCAGGAAAGCATGTTTGAACTCCAGCAATGACGACATGCTCAAGACGCACAGAGGAAAAAAAGTCCAATACCAAGATAGGGTGCCGCGAAAGGGGCCAATTAATAATTCATTGTTAAGAATTCTGGGTTAATACAGCACAGATGTGTTTTAGAGACTTTTTTTATACCTTTGGCTACCATATGAGTAACAATATAATCTCAAAACAAACTCACAGCATTTTGACACCTAAGCAAGCTCTATGTCTTGAAAAGGAAAGCACCAGAACAGCAACCGGAACAATGGTGGCCGGAACGATCCGGATTCAGGATCCGACACCATCGATTAATAACTAAATACATGTGTGGTTATCAAACAAACAAACACACACACACAAACACACACAGGTTGCAGACAGGAGAAGCACTTCCCACACATTTTCACACAAAGCAGAGGTTTTACTTATTTGTTGCAGGAGAAGCGACGCCCTGTTTATCCAGGAACATAAATTCAGCAGGTTTTTATAAAGATCAGCTCGAAGTGTGAGTGATTATAAAGGAGGAGAGGAGCAGAGTTTCCTGTTGACCAGCTGAGTAATGCCCCTCGATGCTGCCGATGGGGGCCAGGGTGATGAGAGCCTATGTTCCCACCCATAGTTCTGGCTGTTGTCGCGGAATGAGGAGATATTTATCAGACATTACATTTCAAAAGTTAAGATATAACCTTCAGTTTGAGGTGGTAGGACCTTTATCACAGATTACATAAACAACTAGACACATACACTGGTTGACAGATATCTTCTGATGTAAAAGAGATTTCTTTAAGATGTTGTGCGTTGCATCATTATTTGTTTGGGTTACGTAGATTCTCACCCTAACAGCTTGTCAACTGTTGTTTTGTTAAATAATATTATGCTGGTTTTGTCAGCAGTTCAAAACTGCATAAAACGCTGTGATATTCATAAAACATTTACATTTCAGAGGCTGAGAGCGGCGACTTTTAGAGGTTTTGCGTACAAATCACCTTTAAAACAACATATCGTATAAAAACTAATGTGAATAAATTTGTGTCCATCAACTAATCAAATTTTCAATAAATCAGTTTATTTATCCCCTAATATTAATCAATTTATATATTTGATATTCAAGCCCTGTTCAGATTAGTGCATGAATAGTACTGCAAAGCATGAATGTATGCCTGGATGGATGGATGGATGATAGATAGATATACTTTATTGATCCCAAACAGGGAAGTTCCTGTATCACAGCAGCAAGATATCACACTATATATAATATTAGAATATAAGAACAAACCTGTACAAAACATAAAGAGTTGTGACTTAACAAAAGTCCCATTAACATGACAGTATGAAGAAATGTTTGCCCCCACATGGTTAGTACCACAAGTACACCCACAGTCTCTATATTTGAGTCTAGTGGTGTATAATAAGTGGCCCAGTGAGGGTGGTGTAATGTCTGGTGCATTCTGTGCTTTGTCTGGTTCTCAGGGCACTCAAAGTATTCCTCAATCTCCGCTTGGCTGCCGCTTGTGACCACTACTTCATTCATAATACACACACACACACAGAATCATTACAGTGGAAGTCTGGGGAACCGTAGGCCCAGACCAGCAGTCCTCACGGAGCAGAACTCTGCTTTGCCTCCCCCCCCTCTCCTCTGGTCTCCCCTCCAAGCCAAGCCAATCCTCTGGCACTGAGCGGCCCATTATACAAAGCAAATAAGCCATCGCTATAGGCTCCAAAAGCCTCTCAGAGAGGGCGAGCGAGGTAGGCAAAGACTGTAGGAGAGGGAGAAAGAGCCCATAAACCCCAGTGACTCTAAAAGCTTCGCCAATCTAAAAAAGAAGTCATTGTGGATATTAAGTGTCGGATGACTCCAAACTTTCTCTGTAGCTTTAGAAAAGCCCCAGGTCTATGTTGTTTGGCTCTTGCCGACATTGGAAAGAAAGGGAAGAGAGGAGAGAGATAGAATTCCACCTCTAAAAAGAAGGACTTGCAAAGGCAACAACAGCAAATTTAAATCTTCAAATATAAGCTTCTTTTTAGCGGTCTTCACTTACTGGAGCGATGATGTCTTTGTCATGAAGTTCAAGCGTGCGGGAAAAGCCTAAGAAGAACAAACAGTTGTTGAACCCGCAACCCCGAATAACCTCCCCCAGACCTGTGAGCCAACACAAAGCTGTGATCATGTACGCTCCAAACCACAACCTCCACAGCCCAGAACATGTGGAGCTTGCAGGAGCATTCCTTCACCTAAAAGTGCACCACACTGTGAGTGCTATTAATTGTTGCTTTTACTAATACGCTTAGAAGCCCTAAACCTTCTCTTGCTCTCTCTTGAGCACCTCGGGGCATCGCACACACACCCACACACACACGGTCGGTATAAAAATCTGAACAAATACACGGCATGCAAACAGTGTCCACTTCTCCATGACAACAAAGAAAATGTTTACACTCCCGAGAAGGCAGCTCCTTCTTAATGGCTAAGATCCGGTTTCTATGGTGACGCAGTCAGCATCTCTTTGTTTGGGCATCTCAAGCTGAAAGTGTGTTGATGTTATGTACAGTACAGGAATGTGTACACATATGGCGGTGATTACACACACACACACACACACACACACACACACACACACACACACACACACAAACACACACACAGCAGGAATATCATGTTTCTTGGAATTGCGAGTCTGACCAATGGTTTTTCTGCAAAGCAGCGGCGAGTGCTCAGATTGGCTGTTTCCTTAATTTAAACGACTTGAGTTCTGGGACTGGGATGGGATTTAATAAGAGTTAAAGACAAGCTTAGATGGGTTTTACTCTCATACTTGAGTGCAAATGTGTTTAAAATGCATCTTCTTACATCCAATAATGGAAATAATACAGGATTTGCAATATTCTCTGAACAAAAGAAAGAAAATATGTAATTCACAACAAATCAGAAAAATACACACATGGCTAATCCAAGGGCAGCCCTCACAGACTCATGCGGCGGGAAGTAGCCGCCGGCAAGCCCTTGTAATGAGGGAACACCAGTGAGCGCCAGGGGAAAAAGATGCGGATGGAAAGAAAGATGGATGGAGAGAGCTGAGAGCGACAGAGGAAAATCCAAACAATATAAAACAAATAAGGAGGGAGACTCAAAACACACAACAACTCTGTTGAGAGATGGACAGATGGAGGCAGAAGAGAAAAAAGAGGTGAAGAAAATTGGACCGATATGAGTTTTGAATGCAGTTAGTGAAATCAATATTTGTGCAGTGAAACTGCCAGGGTAATATTTTGTTCCCATATTGAATATCTTTGTTTTCATGCACTGTTTTCAGGAACCCAGGCTAAACCCTACTGAAAGTTTATCCTGCTTTCAACTGCAATTCCATTCACACTTGCATGTAAATTGAAAGGATATTTTCCTCTCCGTTAGATAACCTATGCAGGAGTATTACTCTTTGATAATAGACTTGTGCATAGGATTAACATGGAAACACAGGCCTCCTTTGAAGAAGCTCAAAGTGCCTCCAAATGGTACAATTAGTTTGTCCATGCACTGTGTGTGGGCAATTAGATTAGTCATTTAAAGATTCCACTAACATGCTATTTGAAGTGAACCAATTCTGTTACCCATCTGCATCTAATGCAACATCCTAGGTTTTTTAATTAAATAGTCTAAGCGTAAAGTTCCACTTGTTCCACCAGTTGTTGTTTTATCATTGGAAGCAGTAGAGTCTGCCATACCAGTGTTGGACAAAGGTGGACGAGCTCAAGGGATTCATAGACAAAATATTCCTGCATGTAATTATCGTGGTTTCACTGAATAAATTCAGTGTTTACCGTTAAGCTCTTTTTACACTGTGTTGGAACTGCAGGAATTTACAAGTGCAAATGGAACACTCTACTGTGGCACATTAAAAGCTGGAGAAATACAGGGTGGCTTTTATTTTAAAGTCGGCCAAGTTATTTATTAATTTAGTTTCCCTGTCAGTGCTGCATGCATCTTCACTCTATTCATCCTGTTTAGATTGCATATATTATTGCTGTTTCCTATATGTCCTATATGTTTATAGTGCATGTTTACTTATTCATTAGTGTTTTTCTGCAAACGTCCCCAGTGACTAATAGAGGACTGTCTTATCTCAAAAACAAGACGATGCTTACTTTCTTTATTCTGTTTCATTTTTGCAAAAATAAATCTTAAAGTCTTCAACCACAACTTGATTGAATACTGTCTTTTAATAATTAAATTTTGAGTAAGCACAGTAGAAAGTCTATCACAAAACAGATAGAAAGGAGCAACAGGAGCTCATCAGACAGAGTAGGGGAGGCTCATCGGCAAACAGAGGGGCAGGAGAATCAAAGAGTACAGCCACAGGGAGCGGTCGGCCCTCTGGGGACATCGAGCCGCACTGTGTGAAGTGGCCGATGCTTTCGCAGGTGCATGAGGCACAAACAATGTGCCTTTCACACAGAAGCAAAGAGCCCAGTTTGAGATGAGCAAGACGGCATAATTAGAGCCCAACAGATCTGTACTTCTCTGCTACCCCCCCAAACACCAGCACACCCTGTTACCTATCCAATTTGGATCATTCAGTCGCTTCACTTGTGTAAGGACAACAAAACCTCAGTCTTTAATGCAGTGGCATAATAAATCTGCATCTTACTTGCAGGGGGAAACAAACACACTTCCCTCTTGTGGCCTTTTACCACCTGCTTCCCACAGTGCCACCTCAAAGGACTCTTGCTTCCTACAGTAAACACTTTGTGTCAGATGTTTCCCGTACCATCAATGATTCGATCTATTGTCCACAAGAGGGTTATAATCCAAACGGTCCACCACCTGTTTGATTTGCATCGGTTTGATGTGTTGTGGCACAAACACCTGTTAATGTCCATAGCTCTTACCACCACCAGAGGCGGTTTGGATTGATATAGAACATGTTGTTTTTGAAGCATTGGCCGCTCGCTTGATACACTTGAATGGAGGCCTACCTGTCGATTGCAACAACAGGCTGTGGTTTCATGACGGATGAGTAACCGGATGGTTGGAGACCGGCACTGTTTAAAAACAGCCTTGAGACAAAGTGGCTGAGCTCGTGTGAAACATCATTAGCGATGCTGCTAACAGGCGTGAAGCAGAACATGGATGTCAGCGGGGTTTGATGCACATTACAGTTGGATTCGCTGGTGTTGTGGCTGGTGGATAAGAGAGCCTAATAACAGAGTGAAAGAGCCAGCTGGGGAATGCTAATTAGCCACATAGGCTAACAATCAGATCTAATGGGCGCTGAGTAAATACCAGCGGTTGGCTAATAGTCATTAATGTCCTACAAAAGAGCCAGATAACTGCAGCATCCCACTATTATTTGGTCTGTGTGTGTGTGTTTGTGTGTGTGCGTGTGTAAATGTGTTTTTGTCCTAAGGACCAGACATCATCTTAAGCGTAATTGTGAGGCCACTCTTGTAGTCACTCATTTGCATGAAGCCAGTTTAGGGTAAGAAGAAAAAATAATGTACAAATGCATTGTTGTGTAATACTGAGATGTTTACTTGAAAAGCAAAGTTGTGTATGTCTGTAAAATTGGTCATTTGTATGGATTTCTTCAAGGCTGACGATTGGCTTCAGGCCTTTTAATTAATTTGAACAATGTCTGCTCACACCCAAACTGGTTGTAAGAAATAGGAAGCAAAATCCATAGTTCTTGTTCTGTGCAAAATGCTAATATGACAAGTGTCTCTCTGCTGAAGCTTGGCAAGTACGGAGAAGCAGAAAGAGAGAATTATATATGAAACTAATTCTTTGGAGGATTGGGCTCTAAACACTATTTCTGGTCTCATAAGCTTGAAGCTTATTATTTTCTGTGTATCTGTGTGTACATTAAACAGAGACTCTGGTAAACAATGACATCACAGCTTCCTTTGTGGATGCCTGATGTTGCTTTGTGTAATGAAAATGCACCAGAAACAACAACGGCAGCTATCTGGAGCTTCTCTACGTCTGGATAGCACTGCTGGGTCTAATTAAAAGTTTGAGCATTTGTAGTTGTATTTGTGTTCTCATCAGGATGGAGAAATTAAGTTCAACAAAGGTCGTGTGGATGGAGATTTTGTTAAAAACAGAGTTCTATCAGTTGTATTGTAGACGAGGCCCACAGGCTCAAGCTTCCCCACCTCTGCCTGAGGGTGATTAACTGCTTTACTGACCCCTAGTAGTTCAACGGCTCACGTCCTGCAGCAATGAAGAGGTGAACTCAAGGGTGTGTCAGTACTCTGTGACATCACTGCTGGGTGTGGTCAGAGCTACAACAGACGTGAAGTTTCATCTGGGATGACATCTGGCGACCTGGGCTTAGTGCTCATCTGCTGTAGAACTATGGCCCAAGACAAATTTCCCTATGGTACAATAAAGTATATTTGATTTGATTTGAAGTTTCAAGCATAGGGCTGTGAAACAGGCCTTTTCCATTTTTTATTGAAGTTTTTATTCAACAACTTGCTTGTGAAGAGAGGGATGTTAAGACAGATGCTACTCTCATGTGTGCTAGAAAAGGGGAGAAAAAGCTATCTTAGCTTTGTCTAAGGGTAAAGATCCACCTACCAGCATTTCTAAAGCTCACTAATGAATGCCAGGACTGATTGCCATGCAACCAGCTGAGACTCCAAGTTACTGGTTCCAGCCATGTAATAGCCTGGAACATAAACCCCAATGAAACAGCAAATTGTTGTTTTCACAGTTGGGTCTTTATATGGATTAACCAAACACCTACAACGTGTAATCTAAGGTGCTTGGAGGTGTTGTCGGGTGGAATTTTCTTACTATTGAGCAGAACCAGGCTAGCTGTTTTCAGTCTTTATCGCACACAGCAAACACTATCAGTCTTCTCAGTTATTTCTTGCCCAGAAAGCATTTAAGAGCATTTCCAAAATGTTAAAGAAAAACATTTTTTTGCCTCTTAATTCAAAAGCAGATTCTGTGTATCAATATACTTGACCTCACCTTTATTCATAAAAGAAAAGCCTGCAGATTTTTTGTCCTTTAGTGTAAAAGGAAGTACACATCATGTAAATAGCTATGTAGCTGAATGAAAGTGAGTAAAATGAGCAACAATTACCTAGTTAGTACTGGATGAACAAATTATCACAGAACACCTAGAAACTCCTGATATTCTCTGTACTTAAGTTTCAAGCACAAAAGCTATTCCTCCGACTTTTTCTCACATTCATTTTCCCAGGGGACAAAAAGGGGGCTGCTGTTTTAGTTAAGTAAAGTAAGTAAAGTATGTGTGGTCTAATCAAGAGTCATCTTCTGCAGAAAGCATTACTCCTAAAGAAGATCTGTTCTTCTCGCAAATTCACCTGCTGGCCCTTTGCATTACCACATCTGGTTACCTCAAACAACCGGCGAACAGCCCAACTGGCCACATGCAAATCCACGGTGCCCTGCAACAATTCACATTAGCATAGCACAGTGAAAACATCCAACTCTCCAGTTTCCTCATGTAAATGAGTGATCTGCATTTTCTAAAGGCGAGGACTGTTGAAGTGCCTCACACAGCTCTTAATTGGAGTGTCGGCAGCAGCTAGGCTAACCCTATTAAGTTGTTTCAGATAAGCATCAGTAAGACGGCTTGATTGCAGCTAATTCACTGGGATCACACGACACCAGACGCTAATGGAGTTCCTAATGAGTGATACATCAGCAAATGATCGCTGAAGGTCACTATGTTACCTTTTAAAGGCTGGTTGGATTTGAGGGGGGGAAATGCGATGAAAGGATTGGGGAGGGTTTTTACTGAATGGATGTTCCATAAAGATCAATGCTATGAATCTTTGCAAGGTCATGCTGGTGTTAAGTAAAGCTTTGGGCCAAGGCGTTCACTGTGATCATTTTTGCCACTCCTGCCTCATCAATCCAAATATTTTGTCAATTCTTGGTACTGTTTGTACGTTTTCAATTGCTGTGTTCATCCAATTATGTACATGACTACATCTATAAAAACTGTTTATCCGTTGTGGTGTCATCTTAGTTCAGCCTACTGTCACGGCCTTAGGACATAGATCTGTTTATTTGCAGTGACACAATGGAGCAGATTGATCAAGTGGGGCCCTGCTCCAATGGCTTGTCTAAATGTCACACACCATTACTCACAAGCCATAACTAGCTTGTGCTAACATGGGATGACAAAGCCAACAGACTAGGCTGCACACAAACATTCACACAATGCACTCACAGTATTTTTGTCTTATTGGTTCTCGATGTGGGAAGAAAAAAAAGTGTACATAGGCAAAGGCATCAAAAATCCATCAGCACTGACAAAAGTATCATGAGAACTTACAGTATGTTAAGTGACAAATAAAGAAGATGGGGGAGACAGTGGATTGACCATTATGATGACAAGCGACAAACACACCATCCATGCCTACGCACACAAACATGCACACACACAGACACACATCCTCCTGTCAGAGTTAAGTATCCCCTGACAAGACGGCAGCGGTAATCAATTCCCATTCGCATTAGAGCCAGGGTTCTCATTAAACTGCTGGTCCATTTCTTCTCCTCTGGGACTTTATATCTCTCTATCACACACTCCATCTCTCCTCCTTTCACTCCCTTTCCCTGGTTAGAAAAAAAGAGCAAGTAGTGGTTTAATCTCTGCATCATTTCATTGAGAGGAGGGGGATTCTATTGATCTGCACACGTACACACACACACACACACACTGTAGCAACAGTTATTTCAGGAAATAAATGGAGTGTGTATGTATATGCAGTGCGGAAACAGCTTTATTTCCTCTCACACCCAGCTACTATGATACAAAATGCCAACATTTATGCACACCTACTTATCACCTCAATATTGGTGCATTAAATTATCAGCCTGCTCTCCATGTTTGATCGGTCACTCTTGGATACAACATCAAGACTGCTTTAACAGAGCCACAGCCAAAATGACAGGGCTTGTGGATTACAACAGTTTGATGGAAGTCACTCCCTGCCAACATTTGCATGTAGTGCTACACCATAACAATCAGTCTTCTGTCTTTTCTACACAAGTAGCAAACGTGTGTGTGTGTGGGCAGCTCCTGGTAGCAGCGATGTGGAGGCAGCAGGTATGAAGCTGCAGGGGCTGCAGGCGCACGGCGCACTTCAACGGCAGGGATAAAACAAGCTTAGAGACTGAAACTCTCTCTGTTCCATTAGCTCAACAAGAATTTGTTTCCACGACGCAAAGCCAGATTCAGAGTAAGAAATAGAAAATACACCTTACACAAGGTACATCCTAATTAACAGAGGATTCCCATAAAGCTTTAGGATTTACCATCAGGCGTGTTGGAAACTCTGAAGCGAGGCTGGCTTACAAGCTGAATGGAGAGGGCAGCAGTATGTGACAAGAAGAGGGGAGGATGGTGGAATTTAATCTTTCTTTCTGTTGTTGTGAGTAATTTTGTTTTTCTTTTGAAAATCGTCAAAAAACCACAAGAAACCTCCTTCCATTGCCGGGAAAAGTAAGCTTGGCTTTTTAAGCAAAAGTCTCTCCAAGTAACAAGGCTGTGGTTGAACATTGTTGTTACTGAATATTGAACCAAACCCAGAAACTCCCTGTCCTGCAGCTCTATTATCTACAGAGGAACAATATGAGAATTCCCCCTTGTGAGGGACCTTCTTCAAACCTGGATGTTTTGAGAGCTACAACTCTAAACTTGGTCTGTCCAGCTTAATCGTCCGGCTGAGTTATGTCTTGTGCTCTCTACGGATTCTGGAGTTCATGGAGGTTATGAGGCTGTTTTCTTATGCTACGTCAATCTAATCAGATCAAATCAGAAGTACACTGGCCACATGAGGATGATACCTAAGGATCATTATAACTTTAACTATATAATTATGAGTATTCAATTATAATTTGAAACCAAGTTTCAGTGAGATTGGAATTTGTAAAAGTGCTTTCAGACATGCTTGAGTCCACCTGAACGCTTCAGAGATTTTTGTGTTGTTGTGAAAGTGTCTCAGCCGAGAATCTCCAACCGCATTGTTCATATGTGAAAGGCAAACTCCCGAGAAAGACCCAACCCCATTATGTGGGGTATTCTCCAGAATACATGTCAAAAAAGTATTTAAACAATGCAGTGTAATCCCCCAAATAAGATGCTACCATCATCAGCCTGACCAGAATGAGTCTAAACGGCTGTGCACCATTACAGTGCTTTATATACAACTGAGGGAAGTGGCCATGCTGCCGCTGTGAATGCCATGGTGGTCTCTCTGCCCACAAAACAAAGCTCTAGTCAGATGAAGACTGTGTGTATTTACTTTTGCTGGCACAAGAAGGAACGCAATCTAAATATAAGAGTCTACATACAAGTTAATGCCTCAAATGAATGCAAATAGCCTGTGTACACACAAAAACGCAAGTCAAGATATTTACTATACCTCAATGAAACTATGATGGAATTGATCTACTGTAATGTTATGGACTCTATTTTTTTTGGAAAAGTTCAAGATGCATAAGAAATCTCCAAAGGTTCACAAAGAGGCCTGTTAAAGTAATAATGCTGCAAATAGATTGAATTTGCGCACTCATGCAGGTTGTGAGTCTTTGTCTTCATGTCTTATCCATCATGAGCAACCACAGACGGATGATGAAAACCAAAATCCCTTTACCCCTTTGTCTGACTGTCACTTTCCATCTCTGTCTCTATTCATCCCTCTCCCTCCGTTTCACCGCCTGTCTCTTTCTGTCCATCCATCTCTGCATCATCCTCTCTGCACACGTGCTCCCATGCTATCGCAGGACTGGTTGACGATTATTCCCCAGCATGCATACTTCATCGCCTCCCTCCGTCTCTGACGTCTTCATCAAGCCCCTGTGACCCCCAAAACCATCGATCATCTAATGAAATCTGCCACCATCAGTCAAATGAGGGGAATCGTGTGACATGCAGGGCCACTTAGACCTGTCAGGACTTTCTGTCTTTCATCACTAGAGTGAGATATCTGTGAATGGATGAATGCAAAGCTGTGGTTTGACATGCATTTTTAGGTATGTAAGGAAATGAGGACATGAAAGTCAGAAAGAAGTGAAAGTCAAAAAAAGACAACATGATTATTGTTGTGGATGAAATCAGAAAAGGTTCTATATATTGTCCTAAGAGCCACAGTCAGTCTATAACTGAGAGAAAGAAGCCGAGTATTTCACTCTAACACCAACACCAACACACTGGCACATGTACAGCTTGATCAACGATATCTCAACTCCAGCTGCCCTGTGAGAGCATAAAGATTCATCATACAGCATAGAGCTGCAGTGTGTGTGTGTCTGTGGGAGAACTTAATCAGCCTCAAAGTATGACAGCGCCGAAAGCATCTCCAAACACCACGTTCAGGTCTGGAGGGGAGGTCAGACACTTTGGTCAGGTGTCTGGTAAACTCTCAGCAAAGCTACAGAACAGCAACACAAATGAAGTGGGAGGGTAAAGTCAGAGTTCAGCGCTCGCTCCTCGTCACCCTGCCAAAAACACTGCTGTTACAAAACTGGAGAATAAATCATTTCAAAACATAGACAGGTCTTTGTTTAGTTGATGGAGAATTCAAACCACAGAAATGAGCTTTTTAAAAAAAAAAAAAAAAAAAACTTCTTTGGCTTTTGGCAAAGTCGCAGCAACACAAAGTAGAGCTGAGGGGCGTGTCAGTGTTTCTGTTGGTATTTATACATAGTATATAAGTATTTTTACCTGATAATGGTGCTATAGAGGAAAAGTCAGGCGACCACTTATCTCAACACTCAAACACTGGAACACATAAACATCTGCACTGTGAAACATACGTTTATTAGTTTATTCTACTCATGGGCACTTAATAATTAAGTAAACATAACAAGTAAATCAAACTTATTATATTTTACTATGTGTGCAAAATGTTATCATGAATCAATATGTTGAGATATTTCAGCTGGACCAAACAACTGACACCACAAATGATAGAAATCATTCAATCATGAAGAAACTGTAGATTGTTTGTCTGTGTATTTGTTTATTGGTGCATTTGGCCACAGATGCACAGACAACACGAACGTGCATCACTTTTTATACTAATCCAAAAGGCTAAATGTGATGATTTTGAGGAAAGATCTAGGTTGTAAGGCATGAAGTTGTCATTAGATTTATGAAAATGAAGCCTCAGCAGGCTGGTTCTCTGCGGCTACTGTCTGGAAAGAGAATCTACTTTCCCTTGATTTCAACAAGATGTTTATGACGATATGATGTGTGGTCCTGTTTGACTGAAAGGGGGAGATTTTTCATGCTAACTGCATCGATACCATGCTTAGCCTTAGAATACACAGAATGCTGCCCTTTGCCTCTGTATGGAACAAATGTGGAAGATTCCATATGAAATGTGGCTGTTTGGAAGGGGAGAAGGGAAACCTCTCTTTCTCTCACCACAGTTTTCTTCTCATACGGATTTCTCCTACACCCCTTGATTCTCACATAAATAAAACTGCAAACTCTGCATCTCTTCTTCCAAAAAGGTAAAAATGTTCATTACGCGCACAAAGCTGAGAGTGTGTATCAGCAATGATGCATTTGCTAAAACACATACAGTAGACGAACACAAATGCACACACACACTGCCCAACTACATCTGGTTTGCGTTACCACATCGACGGTGGGGAAGTGCATTGGCGCCCTGCTCCCATTGGTCCTTTGCTGCCGGCACTGGTTTTAATTGGTCGTCTTAGTGCCAGACCCTCAAGCTCACGCACACGCGGACACACACACACACACACACTGGGGCTGCGAGGGGGAACGTTCTAGAAAAAAAAAGAGGGAATGGTGGCCAAAGTTTCAAAGTTTAGCTAATTGGGAGCCATTTTCTCCCCCTTCTGTTGCTCACACAGACACAAGCATTCAACTGAAATATTCTGCACAATTAGCAAAACTGTTAATACCCTAAGGTGAACAGAAGAAGACAGCACTAAATAAGAAGGGGTACAAGCGGAAAAGAGTAAGCGAATAATGTTTCCTGCAACGAAAGCATAATTTTTCAGGCAAATCACAGGGTTACCCCCTGTGTTACACTGACTCACACATACACACACACTCATGTGGGATCTCCCTGACTCGAAACCAAAGTTTTTACCCCTGGTCTGAGAGATGATGTGACTGAGTACACACAGTTGCAGAATAAATGGCCACTGGCTGAACTCTGAACCACCAGAATCATATGCACAAAAAAGATTTAATTCCACAAATATTCTATCACCTGTATACTGCTCGAAAAAACATTTCTAAACTTACATCTGCTCCACCTCATCACTGCATCATCTCAACACGCCGCCAGGATGTCAGTTTTTGTTTTGCCAGACTTCCTGACTTCGTCACCATGCGTGACTGTGATTCATCGTAGAATTGAGTGCAGAAATCCATCAGAAATATCCAGTGCTAACAGAATCATAGCGTGCCATTATCTTACCACTTGTCTATACACTCCTAGCGAAACTTCCCCTTCTTGGAATAACACTTGGAGTATCACATACAGCTGCAGCTCTCATGTGTGAGGCTGTGTTTCTCTGGGAACAAACCGCACCATGCACGATTAATCAATATCTGGGCTCTGGTCTGTGGCCAAGTGGGGATCAGTTACCCCACCTCATCCCTCAGAAAGAGATATATGGAATGGAGTGTTAATCTTTCTCTCTCTCTTCTGTTAGTGTGTGTTTGCATTTTCAACTTAAAGATATTACAATACTTGGTCAGTGCTGAAGAACTGTAATTGTAGCTATCTGCCTCTATCTTATTGGAGATTCCATCAAAAACTAGAATCATCTCAGTTGAGCACAAACCTCTGCCATGCCCCGAAGTCCCCTTAAATTCAATCAAGCTGCACCAAATTCCACACACACATAGATATATATCAGTCCTTTTCGTATGCCAGATTTTGTTTTACTATCGAGATCCATGAAATTTTCCCTGGGTAATTAGTGAAAATGTTGAAATGTTCTGACCCATACCAAATCCTTCTAAAAGGTTTTTTGGTAATGTGTCCAGTACTTTTTGTGTACAGCCAACCAATAAACAAACAAACAGCAGGGGGTAAAAACATAACCTCCTAAGTGGAAGTAAAATCCACCAAAACATTTTATTTTCTTTATTAAATACTCACTACCTGCTGGCTTCAAATGTGGCTCTGAGCACAGGATCAGCTATAACATGGATTAGCAACAATCAAAAGCTGCATAAAGGGAGTCAATGTGCACATTTAACGTTTAGCTCACACCTCTCTGTGACCTCACAAGACACAGTGTGTTAAGTAATGAGCTTAACAAGTGTTTCCAGTCTTTATGCTAAGCTATGCTAATTGTCACCTGGCTGTAGATTAGTATTTAATGGGCACATACAAGAGTGGTGTTGATATTATTCACTGACTCTCAGCAAAAACCCAGATGGGTGTCTGTGTGTGTGTGTGTCTATATGTTATACATAACCTCTCTGTCGTTATGCATGTTCCAGGCCGTCAGCCTCTCCACACTAAATCCACTACTTCCATGTCACAGACTCCACCACATGCAGCATGTTCAGTGATTTATTGGCAGTGATGATGTTTGGAGCATCTGAACATACATGGCAGTGAAGTGGATGAACCAGAAACCACAAATACAAATGAGTCACACTATTCATAATATTGTGGAAGGAAAGTGTGACATTTGTTTCCTGCCACTTCTGATTAAAATGACTTAAACACAAATCCAAAATGTTTAATAGATCAACTAATTGATTATATGACAACATAACATAGTTAAGGTATTAGATTATAGATGTTGCACCAGCCAATATTCACAGATGTGAGAAAGAAGTAAATGGGGAACAATTCGTCCTTTTAAGTGATCGTCCAAACAGTGACAAGATCACAAAGTTTCCAGCGCTCACTAAAATACAACGAGATAGATAAGTTCAACTTTATTGTCCCTGTGGGAAATTTGCCTTTTTTCTTGCATTGTAAAAAAACACAGAGGATGAGCAAATGAAGTTGTTGTGCCCGCTTTTGGTGAGACTGGGCCACAAAGAGCTGTGAATCCATGTTGACGACAGCTACGTTAACTCTTTAAAACGTGACAGAGAGGTTTTCGTTGGAGTGCTCCTTTAAAAGATCACACAGAGCTAAGTGTTTTCCCTGCAGGTCCCACCGAGTGAATAGAACATCCTCAGAGAAAATAAGCAAGAAAAAAGTGGAAGAAGAAAGAGGAGAATTATAAAGAAAGCCACAGAGGGACGGAGGAAGAAAACAAGTCCCAAAAAAGTGAGAGAACGAGTTCAGGGTAGAGAGGGGAAACAGAGAGAGAGAGAGAGAGAGAGAGAAAGGGAGCTCTTTGAAGTGTCAGGCTGCAGGCTTGGCTACTGGTGGCACTTCTAATGAAGGCTGGGCTGCTGCTGCTGTGTGTGTGTGTGTGTGCATGCATGCATGCGGGTGTGTGTGTGTGTGTGATGTGCACTGCGTAGAGTGAAAGGTCTCTGCTGCATTTGACTCTCCATAAAAGTTCAACAGCCACAGGGCTTTGGAGGAAGGCCATGCTCCACCACAACACGCTGGCCCCCAAACCTGCTTCATGCTTGCTCCAAACACCCACATTCAAACACACACACTCACACACACACACAACATCAACACAGGCCCACAGAGCACGCAATGCTGAGATCATCTATAAAGCCACAAATATGGGCAATCAAACTTTTGGAATAAAACACATTGATACTGATGTGTACACACGCGCGCACACACACAGAAAGTGCAGCCGCAAACTTGGCAGAAGGCAGCCATCCCGTCATATGGTCAGAACCATAACACTAATGCAAAAAAGATGGAAAACATGACAATCATACGTCCTTACAAGTAGGACACAAAACAGAGTACAATAAAAGAAGCACATCAAATATTAATAGAAGAACATTTTGAGCTAATACACACCAAAGCGGCTGCAGAGACTAACAGACACCGTGTTTGTCTTAGAACAGGAAGCAAGAAAGACTCAGTCTGATGCTAACTAGACCATCATCACTGGATGTTCCAACGTGCGGATGTTCCTTTCTTCACCATCTTCCATCCAAGCTGTGTGTGTGTGTGTGTGTGTGTGTGTGTGTGTGTGTGTGTGTCCATCACTTTCCCTTTGGTGTCTTGCCTAAGCACACAAATTCAACCACTGTCCTTATGCACTAACATAGATACTGTTTTATGTTGTCTGTGTATCAATGATCCCGCTCAATACAAACAGTATAAAGGGAACACTTGCAAGATCTCACATGGTTATACTCCAACAGTGACACACACACACACACACACACACGCACACACACACACACACACACACACACACACACACAGACACACAGACACACCTTGATCCTGATCACCACATTAAAAAGCAACTCAACACACTAACCTCTAAATCTTATGACACTCGAAGCTTAATATTGCACAGGATGTCAATGATTGGTGTGATGAGCTAGACAGTGCACTCCACCATCAGAACTAACACAAGTGACAATGCAGTGGAAAATGCAGCTGGGGCGATATGACTTCAAATTAATTATCCCCTTCCAGTGTTTATATAATTCCCTTATAAGCTCGAGAGCGAATCAAACAAACACAACGTCAACTTCAAGGACTTTACTAATAACTTCTGATTAGTGATGGTGTTTATTGTTAACGTGTAAAGTGAGCGCAGGTCGGGGGGGGGGGGGGGGGGGGACATTTGGCAGCCGCCGCAAAATGAACGTAGTGGAAACAAAACAGTTTGTGAATTGGGGAAAGTATTAAGCAACGAACCGACATGAGCAACATTATGTCGGTTGGAGGTTAAAATGTTGGTCTCTGTGTGGACAGCTGTTAGAATTGTCCTTATCAAACAGACCTATCAACGAGGTCACCTGCAGCAGAGGGCGGGACGACAGTTTGGGCACTTCCAGGCTCTTTCCTTTTTCAGTCAACTCTGACCACCCCTGACATCCATCACAAGTAAAATCCATAAATCTCATTAAATCAGAGAGGAAAGTTTCTGCTTATAACTGTAGGACTTATTGGAGAATCGCAAATAGAAAAGTGTGTTCTAGTCCAGTGGTGGACAAAAACCTTCATGATGTCCTAATCCACTAATCACCAGCAAATTGTAGAGAGTAGTAGAAAGTAGAAAGATACCAGTATAATAAGGACATTGCCTTTTTGTAGCCATGTTGTCACCAATCTGAACTTACTTCAACTCGTGGACGAGTGTTGTCAGTCGAGATCTTTGTGACAGTACACACATTCTCACACACAGTCACAAGAACGATATCTAACACAAACATATGCTGGAGATAAGAGTGTGTTCATAAACTTACTAATCTGTGAGGGAAGGAGAGGAGAGGAAAGAGAGAAATGGAAAGACAGAGAGGAGGGAAGGAAAGAGCTGAGAAGGTTGAGGAAAGCAGAGGAAAGAGTAGAGCGGGAGAGGAGAGGAAAGTAAAGCAGGGAGGAAAGGAGGCAAATGGATGACGACGAAGGCGAGGGAAGGAAAAAGGAGAAAAGGAGAAAAAAGAAGAGAAGGAAAGGAGAGGAAAGCAAAGAGGGGGAAAGAAAAAAAAGAGAAGAGGGAAGAAAAGCGGATGAGACATTAGGGAAGTATGGCAAAAGAGAGGATATGAAATGAAGGAAAAGAAGGAGATGAAGATGGAAAGCAGAGAAAAGTAAGGAGGAGGAGACATGAGGGAAGAGAGGAGAAGAAAGTGAGACAAAGCAGAGAGGAAAAGAAAGTGAGACAAAGCAGAGAGGAAAAGAAAGGACTGGATTAGAGAGGATAGACGAGGAAAGGAAAAAGGAGGAAAGAGGAGACAAGAGAAGGAAACGAGGGGAAAGGATAAGAGCCAATAAAGAGAAACATAGAGGGAGGGAACAGATGACCATTCCCAGTGGTGCTGTTTACATGGAATCTAATGCATCCCAGGGGACGGAGGATAATTAAGATAATGTGCAATCAGTCACCGACCACCGCAAAACACCACCTCCTCCTCCTCCTCCCCTCTCCTCCTCCCCCACAGCCTTCCCTTCATTCTTTTACTTCCTTCAGTCGACACACCTCCTCCTTCACATTGGCCGAGTCGCTGTGACAGGTGAGTGTGTCACTGTTAGTAAAATCTTTAACCTGGATTTCCTTTGTGCTGCGGTAAAATGCGTCCGTGAGCTCACCGTACTGTCCCTGTGTCCTTTGAAACGCAATGGTGAGCTAAACAGCATGTTAGCTGCTCCTAGCACGCGCCCGCCAAATGACTGCTGCAGGGTTTTGAACCCCTTTTCTCCATAAACACTATTTTTTTAGCACTATTGCACAATTTATCCCTGAAATGCTTGATGATGGGGAAAACAACAGACTCATAAAAAAGAACTCCATGTGGTGGCTCCATGTTTTAATGTAGCAGCATGATAGTGCAGAAAATCTCGTAGAAAGTGCTACTGGATCATCTGAAATGAATAAATAACAACTGTCTTTAGTTACTGAGGCTTGAAATTAAGATCAATATATGATTCATAAACCACAGTAATGGGTCCTTTGCCTAGTACTGTTTGTTCTTTCAATAAAAACTCTCTATGCAAATATACACAGCAAATAGACCACCCGCAAATCATTCTGCGTAATCGCTGTTCTGCTCTGTTCCCTTTAGTTGTTTCAGAATGGTGTTTACACATTGGTAGTCAGAGTGGGAGGGTACAGGTGGGAGTCACCAGTGAGGCCTCAAAACACAGGGGTGGAATCGATGGAAGTCGCCCACACACAGAGACTGATAGCTGGGTTGCAAACCTGCGGGCTGAGCTGCGTTTACATGAATCAGTGAAGGTCAAACAGGGTGACAGCTGACTTAAGATTATTTATTTGAGGTGCGTGTTGTCATCCAAACAACACGTACCAAAATAAACTTGATGTCCACCTATGAGACATTTCCAGGAAAGGTCAGGACTTAGTATATGGCTGCACCATGTCAATGTGTGAAATGAAGTATGTAACAGTTGTGAAAGTGCGAGAAGCAACTTCTTTCAATGAAAAGTAGCTGTTGCATTCTTACTCGTGTCAGTCAGTGTCAGCCCTTAATCTGTTTGCACCTCTTCAGCCTTCTCAATCAAATTTAATTTGTAGTGCCCATTTAAAAAATCCTAAACAGGGGGAGAGTCACAAGTGAGGGGTCCCTCTACCAGCACAGGTAGAGGTGCAGTAGACTTTGCATGTAACAGATAATGTCAACAAAATAACAAAAGTCAGTGTGGAACTGTCTGGTGAATCTTCTGGACAGTATCTTAGGTTTGGCCAAAAAGGTTGTTATTGTTATTAATTACTTTAAGCCCTTAAATCCAGCAATTACTATAACTCCACTTGGGACATTGATGATTAAAGGGCAACTGGGGGAAAAATGTTTGTGTTTCTGTCATACAAGGATTCATGTTGTCCTCAAACCTTGAGGGCTAAGGGGAAAAAAACAGTGATGGACGACATGAGCCAACAAGATCAATGTGATTTTGCCTCCAACTACTTACAGATGAAGGAGGAACACAAACAAGCAAATAAAAACAAATTACTAAAAGCCAGCATCATCACATCAGTGATTTAGAAATTGATCAGTATGAAGAAACATGCATGACGAAGCAGAGTAATATTGCACTTCAAAAATGTTGAAGGAATAGTACATCTATGTTTGTGTTATGAAGAAGTTTTTGCAATTATTAATCACTCACTGTTCACAGACACGTTTCCTAAAGCTTTTGAAACTGCTTTCATTAAACAGCTTCTTAAAAAAGACAACACAGATTGTTCTGTCACCTCCAACTACAGGCCAATCTCCAACCTGCCCTTTCTGAATAAGATTTTCGGGGGGAAAAAATGTTTTTAGAAGCTGAGTGACTTCCTCTGCAGCAACACTGTTTGAAAAAGCCCAGCCTGGTTTCAGGGCCCAGCACTTGAACACTGGGTCGGTCTCTCTGGCACGGTTCTTAAATGGTTCAGGTCTTACATAACTGGTTGAAAATTCTATGTAGCCATGGTTGACTAATTCTTTTCAGCCTGTATATGCTGCCTCTCGGAAATATTATCAGAAATCACATTCATTTCCATAACTACACACACAATTCTCAATTATTATTATATCTCTCTGTAAGTCTGAATGATTACAATTCCATCAATTACTTATCCGATGTGTGGGACATAAATCTGATGAACTTCCTGCAACTGAATCAAGATAAGACTGAGGTCTAATTATTGGAGCCAAGCTGAGAGAGAAACCATCATAAATTATTCTCACTGAACACTAAAGAACAGGCCAAAAATCTTGGGATTATAATTGAATCTGGCCTAAATTTTGAACGCCACATTAGAAATGTGACTAAGGTGTCCTTCTTCCATTAAAGGAATATCTTCAAAGTCAGAACGATTCTCTCGCTGACAGACACAGAAAAATGAATCCATGCTGTTAACTCCAGCAGGACTACTGTAATGCTCAGCTGTCTGGTATACCTAAAAAAGCCATAAATCAATTATAGCTTGGAAAGAATGCAGCAGCTTGTGCTCTTACAAATACCTGACAGTGAGCACACATCACCCTGATTCTAAAAAATCATATATTGGTTGCCTGTCCAACCTCTTTTTGGGTTTTTAAATCACTGAATGGCTCTGCGTCGTGTTATCTGACAGGCACGGTCAGGATGTATGTGCCTGCTAGGTCCCTTAAGATCCTCTGACTCAAACCTTTTAATTATTCCTGAAGTCAGAACCAAAAGACACGGAGATGCTGCCTTTGTTAACTACGCCCACAATCTCTGGAACTGTCTGCCTGAAGGACTCAGGAGCTCAAAATCTATTGGCACTTTCAAAACGAAATCTTAAAACAAAATCTCTTTACCATTGCTTTCTCCTGAAGGGTTGCTTTTTTAAATCTGATGATTGTTCTGTTTGCATGTGTGTTTTATGTATATACTGTATATGTCTATCCAGAATTGAAATCTGTGCGATATTGTTTTACAGAGCTGCAAATGGAACAAGACAGTTTTAGGTTGACTATTCCTTTACTGAGTCTTTGTGGATTGTACCAGATGGATTCTTTGTGTGCTCTCATACCATCGAATCAGTAGGTTAACCGTAGGAGTGGACCACATGGCACTTTAATGGAGTTAATGCTGTGAACCAGGAGGAGCAGAGTGGGAGGCTGGTGTATAAAACAGGCATCAATGAGAAAATGCTTAAGAACAGAGTCATTTATGTGGGAGGCCACTGCGCTGATATGATGCCAGAGCACCGGGACATTCAGGGAAGAAGTGCAGCCAGCATCACTTCCCTGGAAGGAAACGATATTGACGTCCGGTCTGTGCGATTCATCCTCAAACTTCTTTTTCTATCCTCCTTTTCTTCTCCTCACACACCCCACCACCACCGCCACCTCTTTCATACCCTTACCTCTCCCCGCTGCTTTTGTCAAACTCTGTGTAAAACTGTCAGCAAGCAGCTTTTTGGGAAGTAGCAATTAGAAGAGAACAGAGGCTTTTTGGGGGAGGGCGTGCGCACACACACACACACACACACACACACACACACACACACACACACACACACACACACACAGAGGTGTCTTGAGTATTTTCCAGTGGGTGCGACCTCAAAAACTGTCTTCATCACTTTGGATAATGCATTCTTAGAACAGAAATAACTAGCTGGAGCTCTGTGTTCTATCCAGTTTGATTTACATAAAACTGCACCATTTGAGCGTGTCAAGTCAGACTTGACTTTACTTGGATTTTCCTCAGGAAGCTGCTGTCGTGTGCTCTCTTGTTTGAGTGCATATTCTGTTTTCTTACATGCAAATGTCTTCTTACGGATGCAGACATGTCCATGTTCCTGCAGCCAAGCATACTGTATAGAAGTATATTCCTTTTTCCCATACCAAAACACAGCTCTCCTCCCACACTGTCACACAGAGACATATCTCACAGCTGTGATGTAACGTGACCCACCAGGCTGCCCTATATTCTCCCACCCAGTCCATGATTCATATAGCAGATGGGCTGCGAGCATGACCGTGCATTTGACACACATCACGCCCCGTGACCCCAATCCACTGGGTTAGTGAGTTGTCAAATAGTTAAGAGTGTGGGGTCAGCGGTGGCTGCAGCCAACAGTACGCAAACTCTCTGTGTTTATTTATTTAAACAGAGAGGTAAAATTCGGTGACTTATTGATCTCTCAGGGAGAATTGGGTGCAGAGGCAGCAGATTGCTGTAAATCACAGAAGAAACTATTAGGAGTTGATGATAAAGAGAAAGCAATCGAAACAAAAAGATAGCACCTTTCTGGGATTGACATTCAAGCTCCTCAAGTGAAAGATGCTGGCAGTTTGCAAGTAGAGTGTTGTTAAAAGAAAAATATACATTTTATTTGGGGGAAACCTTTATTGATCTTAGTACACATACCTACTAATTCCTCAAACGTCTGTCTGTCTTTATGTGGAACGCATATCCTGCGAACCACTCATCTTACTGGCTTCACACTTGGCATTGTATCAAAAATTGCTTGAGGAAATTGCAACCAGCATTAACAAGCAAACAGCCCATTCCAATAGGCAGGTTTAGAAGATGCACCACAATAGTTTTTCTAAATAAGTGCACCAATGTCCCCAAAGCCCATCAGGGATTACTGTACGAATATTTTGTTGTGATGTCTCAGTAAAAAAAAACAATTCATATGCCAAGAAAAAGAGTTTTTCTACAAGAAACTAATGATGTTTTCAGCCAGCAGCACTAACCTTCTTCTTGGAGAGAGAAAGCAAGGCCTCCGTCTCCTCCATCTGTCCCAGAGGGGAGCAACTCTGACACGGTGTGAACATGCTAATGGTCTCACTTCCCCAGCCACACCTGGGCTTCACACCCACACATACAGAACATACATATACACACACACGCACAGGGAGCAGAGAGCATCCAGACAGGCGTCTGAACCAAAAACAAGATTGTTGACAACAACAAAAGCAGCGACGACTGCACCAATCAGAATCACAACAATTTCAACTTTGTCTGAACTATACAGAGTTTCTTTGAATCGCAAACCTTTTCAGACTGGATGAAAATGTGTTTATTCCATTGCCAGAAAACCACGAATCCTCACACAGAAACATTCTAATGAGGTATAATCAAATGCTGAGCTGAATTTAAATTGAAGCTTCACAGCGTACCGAGGGAATTGAAGATATTGTTAATACATTGTGAGAAGGATTATAAATCTCACACTTCACGTTGGTCTCTACTCGAAAGAAACTAAATTTCAAATAAATCAGGGAAAGAAATTTTTTGGGGATAATCAGATTGCAATCAGAAAGAGCTTTTCCATATCTAAGTAGAGGTGTAAATGCACCGTAAACACTTGAATGATTTGTGATCGGAGAATACATTGTGACAGCATTGAACAAAAGTGTAAACACATTTGTATTGTTAGTACACAAACAACCACAACAGCATGGGCAGAAACAGGTAATCACACACAATTCTTCCAAACCAGCAGCCGTTAGCCAGTAAATAGTGCAAACCACTAACTGCGGATGGAGATAATACAAAACCAATCGGAAAGCAAACAGACTAACAGAATATACAGATGATGATGTATAATTATTTTCACTCTTCTTAACATATTGATGGGGGAAGCTGAAGAACAGTGATTACAAATCTACCTAAACAGGCCTTAATTCCAAGTTTTACAACCATCACATCTGTTACAAAATTTAATTAAGAGCCATCAAACATGTTCCCACCTTCACCGTTTCTATATGTACGTGTGTGGCTCGTTCAGTGTACCCATTATTTACTCTTCATGCCAGGGAGCCAGTTTCAGACAACTGCTGATGCCAGCCACTAAAATCCATCCTCTCTATCTAACGCTACCTACAGCACATTCAAATCCAGCTATTCAATCCCTACATAAAGAGCTAATCATTTAGTAACATGAGCAAACAAATAATCATTTCCATTCCTTCCAGTATTAACATACAATGTTTTCACACTGCATCTTGCAGAGAGATAAAAGGGAACGTGGATGAACATGGATGAGTTACTGTAAATGCACGAATACTGATTATATTCTATAGGTCCAGCAAGTGAAGGGAGACCTTGACACACAAAAGATTAAAGCTCAATCCAGTGTATTGGGTTGCAACCAATTAGAGCCATTAAGAAACATGAGATTCATATACATGCTAAAATATACAGAGTGCTTCTGAATGTGAAGAAGGGAAGATCCTGAGGGTGGAGGAGGAGTGTGCATGTGCATGGTCTATAGGTATTTATGTTGTGGGCACTTCAAGTACCCAAAAGATATATTGTTACATTTAAAGGCAAAGACATGCATCGAGAGTATGGTTAGGTTTAAGTTGGGGTGAAGGTTAGGTAAGTAGTAATTATGGGTAATTATTAAGTGTGTGTGTTTGTGTGTCTGTGTGTGTGTGTGTGTGTGTGTGTACTGATAGAGAGGCTTCTCCTGCTGTAGGCTCTCTAACACTGCTGAGTGCTTGTTTTGCTGAAAAACAAAAGAGGAATTAAAAGCTGAAACACTGAACCAATGGCAGTCCATGGCTTTGTCGGCCTCCCCAGCTTTTGCTGTATGAACACAAACAACAGCTATTTATTCATCTGATTTCCCCTTCAACCCTGTCGGCTAACAAACACAAACAAATGCTCGACAATGCCTGGGCCTTTTATTTCTGCCACCCACCCCGACACAACCAGCGGTTTAAGAAACAAGAACAATATAGACATGAACGCTGCGTCATCCCACTGGGAAAAATAAGTATCTTATACAATCAGTTACAGCAATGAGTCTCAAAATCATATATTTTCTTTAAGCGGATGAAAAATCCACCTGAGGGTTGTGATGATGATATTCTTTGTAATAACGCTTTGTGGTGGCACATGAATGTTTTTCAATTTTAAAAGTACAATATGTAACTTCCGCCACTAGGGGTCTCTCAATCAAATCAATAACAAAAGACATAGTTTAATGATGTGGTGAAGCGGCGTGGGATCATGGGAGCTGTTGTCTTCACCAGATATCCATTTTGAGTGACTAATACAAACAGTGGAAGGAACAGACAGGTGACTAGCTAGCTGTGACCCTTTCCTTTGACATGTCAATTTCCCCGAAAGTTAAAGCAGAGACGGGCAAAGCCATGGTCTAGTTGTTTTTTAGAAATTTTAATGAGGAATTGTTACATATTGTATCACTCAGAATGCACCAGTGTCTGGACAGCTTTTTAAAATTCACCTCCAACATAATAAGGCTTTGGGTCGGTAAACAAGAGAGATCAGATGGAGGGCACGCAGGCTGGGAGGAAACAAAGATCTGAAAGCAGTGGGAGAGGTGGAGGGAGGCAGGGAGGGGAGTGAAGTAAACAAGAAAGGGGGTAACGAAGACAAAGAGTTGAGGGTGGAGGTGAATGCGTTGTGTTGGGCCACGTGAGACTAGTTATGAAGATTAAACGTGATGGACAGAGGATTGGTTTCTATGTGTAGCAGGAGCAGGTAGGGGCAAGACTGTGTGTGTAGCTCCCCGTGCGTCCTGTTGCACTGAAGATGTCCTCTTAATGAACAGCTAGCTTCTTAAAAACAACAGAATGACTAAACACACCTCTGCATTAATATTTTGGCGAGCATGCGGGGGGAGGAAACTGGAGTGAGACAAAGAATTTGATTTTCACTCAGAACCTACGCCCTGTACACTGTATGACAGCAGACAGGAAGATTTCTGAAGCAGTCACGGTGGCAACGTTATCATCGAACATAACAGTTCATTTAAAACTATCATCACCATAAAAACCACATTTAACAGGTCAGAGCATTAAGACAGCGTCAATTAAAATAAAGATAAAATCAGCCATACTTACATAGGTCATTTAACAGTCCCATGAGCCTTTGCACTTAGATCTGAATGACCGGATCGCAGATCGTGAGAATATTGTTACCCTACAGATTTAACAAGTGAAAAAAAATATGAATTTCATATGTGCTAGATTTTTACCATCTCATCGTTTTTTTCACATGCTTTTCTGAAAGTGAGGTCTGGCCATTTTGATTCCCCCAACTTTTAGCCTAAGCTGTGACCAGTTCTTTGAAATATACTTTGAAATTGCCTGAGTGATTAAAGAGCAGACTTTCACTACACAGCTTCTCAAACTGGGTTTAAACTGATACAGGGAAGGGCAGTGAGTAATGCTGGACATGGCACATCTTAAAAACCAGTTCAGACATTGATTAACTAACATACAAGAGGTTATCTACATTATATCTCTGCCATAGATATAGCAGATGCTATAGATCCTTATCCATTATGCTTCTATTCCTTTACACTAATGAAATTTGGATGAACCACCAAAAGATACTGTTTGTTTTCCAGGCTCCTCGACTGTATCAATTACCCAAGGGCAGCGGTATCGTCCAAATCCCTATCCACAAGTCAACAAGCAGTTGTGAAAGAAAGCAAGTCATGTTGAGCAAAGGCCAGAATATTTCCAGCCTCATGCATTATGCATTAAGCCACAACTGGGCTTGGCTGTGTGTTCAATCACAGACCTGAGGGTCCAACTCACGAGGTTCGAGGATCAACATCCATCACAAGAAAAATAGACCTACCGTGCGTTGTATAAATAAACTATGAATATGTGGCTTTGGAAGCACTCTTGTTAATTATTGTGTTGTGGTAATCTCTGGCTTCTTTCTGCACACTGATGTTTCAGGATGATTCACACATTTCTTGGTGAGATTTAAATAAAATTGGTATAAACACTATTTCTGAGAACAGGCTTTGCAACCAACCATCCCATCAATTCAGACACAAATGCATAATTTAAGATCGTATTGACTTTGTTCGGTGCTGGAACAAAGGTGTGATGTTTGACAGGAAATGCGGAAAAAGTAAATCCATCAGCTGCGAGAACATTGTTGGGCGAGACATTATTAAATGAGCAGTCACAGTTTTTCGCTGCCAATAATTCAGCCCCACTGTGGCTAATCAGGTGTAGAGTAAACAAAAACTTTTCCTTTTAAATATGAGAGGCTGAGATGAATAATTCATCGAAGACGGTGTTTGCATGTGTGTGTATTGTTGACCCAGTTACCTCCCACTGTTGTTTTCGATGAGGTGGTGCTACTTTAGCAACTTTCACGAGAGGGTGTTCTGGTGCCGTGGTGGTTTGATGTTGTAAATCAGTGGCTAAGACCTCTTTAGCAGACATATCCCCCAGCACTCACATATGAACTCATGGTTCCCCCTCATCAGCACCGCCCACCATATTTTTTTTAATCTAAATTAATTTGAACCCTTATTTACATTATGAACTATATAAAGGTCGACTCTGTGGCTAAGCCGTCACTGGTTGTCTAGAACTTTTAAATATTCATTTCATTTTTTTGAGTTTCAAAGAGTTGTCTAATAAATTCAGCAAAGTTTAAACAATTCTGACATTATTTTTCTCATTTTTTCAACCTAAAAAGCTCAATCTGTAAATAATAAAAAACTTTTTTCAACCTTATCCATGACTATTACATATTTTACCCATTAGCTTTATTTTCAATGACTTGCTTTTTTAAATATTTATCCAGTAAACTTTGCCTACTTTGTGTTTATTCATTACCTAATTTTCAATTGTTTTTTCCATTTCTTTAAGCTAAATGCTTTAACCATTTTCTTTGACTTTCACCCTTTTTATCTCTTTGTCAAGTAGCAAACATCTCAATGTTTAATTGTTGAGCTATTTTAACTTGTAATCCATGACTAAAATCTATTTTATCTTTTTATCTGCTAGCTAAGATCTCGACTTCTTATTGATCACTTTAAGATAATAATTTCCACCATTTGTCAATGCCCTTCAGCTCTGTTCAACAATTTTAGATTACTATTTAAACCATTTATATGTTTTACCATTTGATTAAATCGGTTCATTCATTCCTTTATTCGCTACTTGAAGTTTATTCTGTTCCTCCAGTGAACTTTTACCCATTCCAGTTGGCTAATGGATCTGTTTATTCATTTCTTTTGTCTAATTGTCTTCTTGCTCGGTAATAAGGAATATTATGACATACAAATGAGAAATCCAAACCACAGTAGATCAAGGAGTCTTAATGGAATAAAGCTTTAACAGATGTCAAAATCCAAAGATCAGAGCAATCAACATTATGTTCATTTTAAACTGAATGGTAAGCTATTATTGTAATATGTAACAGTAAAACTAAGGGAAGGGGTATGTAATTCTTTCCTTGCATATTTCAAAATAATGAGATTAAAATGCATGCATACAAGACTGTGTAATTATTTATTACCTGCAGTTATTAGATATTATTTTCTTTACAGTGGTTGTGGAGGCAGTTTGAAGTTGGTGGAAGTTCTCACACTGCACAGCTGATATTTGTGAGTGTGTGTTTGTGCCATTTGCTCCTCTTTCTCACAACAGCTGCTGTACAAGTTCAGGATTTTGTTTTGTGTGAAGTGTTTGCGGCTTGGCATTACATACTGTGAATGCAGTTTTTCAAACATTGCCTTGAAGCCATCTCTCTCAACGGTTTGGGTGGGCACCATGTCTTTACGTTCATGCTCAGTTGTGGCGTGAAATGTCCCACCACCACTGACATTTCTTTGTACAACAGGACAGTGATGTCTGTATTGTGTTTTTCTCTTTCGCAATCACTTGAAGTCCTTGTGTCATAGCCAGAGGATGTTCCCAACAATTGTTCACAGTGGTTGATATGTTTCCTTATGGTTTGGTCTTGCCTCTGACAGAAATGTCTGTCTCCTCTTCCTCACATTTCTAAGAACGTAAATCTACATTTGTTTTAACTTACAAGTGACATTTATTATAAAAGGTTGTCATGTAGTGCAATGCAATGATGGCACACAGTGTATTGTATGTAAAATGGCAAGAGAATTCTAAAGAGCTACACAAATAAATGGACAACATGTAAGTCATCCAAGTATACCTCAGAATTTCATCCATATCAGGAAATTAAGTACATCACAACCTACATCCACTGATCAGTGTGTGTCCTGTTAAACAACTGTAGTTAATGTTTGCCCCTGTACTGATTTTAAGTGTCCCAGCTATAGTTACCTACCACTGACCATGCCTTAACCATAGATCTCTAACCATAGTGATGTCCCATAACCTTTACTATAATGTACTGTAGTTATAGGTTTTAATCACTTATTTAAAGCTTATTTCTATTAATAAAAACAAAACAATGTTCAGCTTCCATCACTTCAGCCCAGTGCCATCCTCTTTCAGTTTGGTATACAGCAACAAGGAAGTGTCAAAAGCTGTTAGAGAAAACACTGAGATCGCTGCTCTGCTGTAATGTATAGTTGTCAACGTGGGCCTATTAAAGTGATGAGACCATGACCAACACAGGATATATAATCAAGACATCTCAATAAGGGGACACTGACCATGACTTGCAATTAACTGCAAGAGCAGCCATCAGGAACAAGCCGGAGTGGGGTCAGAAAGCCAAAGGGCAGGTTTAACTGAATACAGCGATCTCAAAGGCAAACATGGTGCTCCGGAGGGGCTGATTAGTTTAAGTGTGTGTGCAATAGCCGCATGCGTGTGTGCAAATTCTGTGTGCATATTTCTCCATGTTTGCTTGCTTGCATCTGCATGTGTGTGGCTGAGCGTCTGTGTCTTCGCTCCAGCCCGGAAAAAAAAAAACATGTAGCCCAAATCAGAACCATATGCACTGTATTCTCAACATGCAATGAAGCCCCGCGTTCCACCAGCCTCAGGTCTCCTAAGTCATATATTACCCAATTTTGTGTCTTGTCTTTGCACAGTGGCTCACAGAGAGAGGGGAGACTCCGCCACAGCTACTGACTACATGTTAATCAACTGGGACTGCACCACAATGCCACCATGAAGAGAGGAGCCTCTAAAATGGCTGCCACAGAAAGATATTTCTGCTATGAGCCGCTCTCAGTTTCTGCTAAAAAATGACATTCACTTTCTGATCTAGAAACTATCTAGAGCGGAGAGGTTTTCAATGACACTTTCCCAAGTCGGACGTTTACTCCCAGGGTGTCTTGAGAGTTTCTGTCAACAAGTAGATAGTAAAATTGTCTTGTGAATGTGAAGTGAAGCCATGTTTGCGTGCCAGCTTTCTGTCTCACTGGCCCTTTTTTTCTCAAAGACACCCCCTCTGCCTATACTGCACACACACACACACAGATCCATACACAGACAGTCAGCAATGGCAGTGTTGATGTGATGCCGCACTCGAGGCTAGTGTATACACACCGTCCATCCTTGTAGGCAGTAGGCCTCCGAGAATAGCAGCAGATAGCATTAGAAGAGAACAAAACAAATCACAGGCCAGCCAGGGAAGTCAAACAGAGAGAAGGAGAGAGAAAGAAGGAGGGAGAGAAGGAGGGAGAGAAGAAAGGATGAAAGTTGACATGGAAGGAGTAAGACACAGGGACAGTGAAGCGAACCAGAGGAGAGAACAACAAATCTCTCCCCTAGGACTTTCCCACTGTTTAGGACTCGGTGGCGCTTTCCCCTCCATCTGTCCACTGCAATGCCTATCATCCTTTGCTTCATTCCTTTCACGTGGCCTCTCCTTGCTTGTTCTGATCTAAGGAGCAACACTAATGATTTGGCACTTGATAGTGAAGTGAACTGGACTTGTGGGGCTTTAGCTGCAACTTCAGGTGGGAGTAAATACAGACAGCAGGACAGGAACAATGATCAAAATCTGCGGTTCCAACAAAGTATTTCATAAAATAGATTAGACGGAAAGTCCAAACTGGACAAACTAAAACCTTTTGAGTTTTCATGACAACTGAAGTTGACCACAGGTTCTCTTTCATGTTTGGAAGGGGAGGGTGAAATGAGGAGTATTCAGCTGCAACTTCACCTCTAGATGTCACCAAATTCTACACACTGAACCTTTAAATATCTATAATATCTTCTGCCACTTCAGCAAAGCGATGTGATGTTTACAGTAAGTGAAGTCTTAATTTTACGTGTGTTGTGTGATTGCAAGGTTACATGAAATCAAAATACTCAGTGAAAAGTGGATTGCATGCAAAATATTGTGTTTTTAGCCTGTTTAACTGCCCGACAATGGGGATTTATAATACATTTAACATAAAGGTTTAATGTCTTTCATCTGCACTACATGACTTTGTGAGGATCAGCTAATTGTTGGCATTGGCAGAGTTGAACAGGTTAAAAAGATGTGAAATCCATCAGGGAGACAGACTTTACACTCTAACTTGATTTCTATCAGCAGGGGCTTTAGTCGGGCTTGAGGGCTGAGGTGTGAAGTGGAGTGTGTATACATGCCTACGTAAATACGTGATCACCAAGGGTGAAAATGTGAGGAGCAAAGCAAAACAAGAGCATTAGAAAAATGGACAGGCCGAGCACAAGGAGCAACAAATCTTGAGAACAGTCATCTGACAGAGTTTAGGCATGTCCGTGAATAACATCCCTCCAAGGATTGAAAACCAAACAAGTCAGACATGTGGGGACAAAAGCAGAACAGAAAAATAGTTTTTGGATAACTGAACCAACTTAAAGTCCCCTTTCAGAAGTCATGACTTTAGTCTGTTCTACATGAAATGCATATATAGCTCAGAGATAAAACTCCACTTTAAAACTGGTGCTGATAACGATTTCAATTAATTTGACTCTTGCTATTACTGTTATTTTTCCGCCCCGAGTCACATTTAGGATTAAAGCATTTATATGAAGATGTTTAAACCAGCGAAATGGCAAGTATAAATCCCAGTGAGCTGGGAGCATTGTCAGAGGACAAGAGGGAGGAGGAGAGGGCGATGAGCGATGATCTTTATCTAGATTACTGTGGGTGCGCAGTGTGTGTACGTGAGCATGTGTATATGAGATGAGTCATCCTCAACCTTAAACACCCCCTGTAATCACAACATCAACACAGCACAAGACGCTCGGTGCTGGCACAAACATTCCCACACTGTGATTGTGTGTGTGTGTGTTTGTGTAGTGTGTAGCAAATAGTTTTGATGATGATAGTTCTGTTATTGTTACAGTTTGGGTTGCTTCAGGGATTATCTAATACAGTTTTCAGCGAATCTCCTCTCCATCACTCGGAAACAAAAAGGGTTGTTTCTGTGAGTGTTCATGGAAAATTGTATTTGTTGCATTTAGGTAAAGTAAGGTAGGTAGGTCAGGTAGTCAAATAAAAGATGTAGTATAGTTAAAAAGCCCAAGGTACAGGGAGGTTCTCTCAATGACAGAAAACGCTGCTCCTGAAGTCTAACCCATACTGCCTGGGTGCATTGTGATGTCACGTCATCACAGTGCCCCACATTCGCAAGATCCACGCCTAACAGCTAGTGTGACACACCCTCTAAAAAAGTCAGGTAAAGTGTGAGCACCGGCTGACATTTCCGACACGCACTTGAAGCAGTTGACCAATCACAACAGAGGGGGCTAGCTGGCCAATCAAAGCAGACTGGGCTTCACCGGGGGGAGGCATTAAATGAGCAGGAGCTAGAACTAACATCCAAAGTGATTTACGAAGAGGCTGTTTTCCGAACATTAGAGCATGTAAGCCTTTTCCAGTGATAAGTTAAATTAGAAACTTGAATATGAGCATAATATGTCTCCTTTAAAGGTGGTCAAGGGCTTTAAAACTTCTATTTGTTTTTGTTCTGGTAACCCTCATGAATCATACCCTCTGATCTTCTTCTTGGAGTCATAACTCTGTCATACAAAGGCTGCTGGAATCAGTGAAAGCTACTCTTTCCAGTGATGTATAATCAAATTTAGAGTTTTCTCTCAGAACCTTAAATGAATCCAGTTGTCTGCGAGTCCATGGTAACAATGCAAACAGGATGAGCAAGTAGCCGTTTCAGCACGCCTTCTTTTTTATCCACCCGAAGAGGTCGATGACCCGTCCTTTCCTTGCCTCTGATACTTACTGCCTTCGCTGGCTGGGTTTATCAGGTTTGGGCATGAACAGTGACGACTGGTTAGGGCCACAGTAAGAATATGGAGTACACCAATCAGAGGCAGCTTTGGGACAGCTCTTGAACTAATGCTTACAGTGTAGATATCTAGTTGTGGGAGTTTTGCCGAAATAGGATTGAATTAAGTTGTAAAATAACAGCGTTCACTCGGCAACAATTACACATGACACTGTGTGTTTCCACCACGCATAGCATGATGGGACTAAAAACAAATGTAGGGCTATTGAGACCTTTTACCCAATCAATACTTTTTGTAGTGCTGCAAATAACACTTACTTTCCTGATTGATCAATCACCTGCTAAGTTGAGTTGAGAAAGTTAATATTGAACATTATTGCTGATTGATCGATCATTCAGCTCACATTTGTCAACAAAACTTAGCCTCGACAGTCCAGCAGCATGGTTCACATAGACACTCTGCTCTATTTTTAGACTGACTTTTGCTGTTTGTGTTGGAAGGATTTGGATAAACAAATCTATAAAGAAATGAATCTTTTCTATTAGTCTGTAAATAATAACCACTGAACAACAACAGGCGATGGATAATATGGTTAAAACGAACCTATTATCCACAAACACATCTGTTTATGTTCTGCATGTCAGTGTTGTGTTGTGCTCCTCAGCCTGAAACAGTGTGTCCAATCTTCATTAAATACTTATTTTATCTGGTGTCCAATCACGATTGTGCAAGTTTGTGTGTCTGTCTGCTGCCGTGGAGAGGGGTGCGTGTTTGTTGTGGAGATGTGGCGGTGCTCAGAGTGGACAGTGAAGTGAGCTATTAGAGAAAGACGGACGCTGATTAGGGCTGAACTTCTACTCTACTTCACTTATCACACAGATACACACGCACACATACACACAAAGACAGACAGACACTCCTGGTTAGTTTATTAGCCTCTCTGGGACTTGTGCGTGCGTGTGTCACAGGCTTATGTATCACATATAGATGTAGGTTGGCATTTTTAAAATTCATGCATAAGAGCGTGTGCACCAAAGTGTTTGTGTGGAGGTATATTTCTGCACACATACTTATGCTTAAGTGCATATATGTGCATGTATGTGAGTGTGTGATTGTGTTATCAGCAGCAGATCCTCTCAGGCCTGGACAGTGTGGTGAGTGTTTGGAAGTGAAGCACTGAAGTTGAGGCTGTTTTTATTAGGTGGAGATGAAGAGCAGCGGCTGAGGGACGCACAATAACACTGCGAGAGGCACGACAACAGAATGCACACCTTCGCCACATCTCACTGCTTTAACCTTTTTTCAGGCAGAGAAGGTTAAGGAAAATTCCACTGCACATTCACGCTAAGATACATCACTAATGTCAAACGAATCTGCACTATCCCTTTAACTGCATGCCCTCCCACTTTGTTAAACAGCATCTAACATAGCTCTAAAGACTCGGTCTAACAGTAGTAACTAATTTTTATGTGACTTTGAGGTTAAAGGTTGTAAGTGGCGTTTAGAGTTTACATCAACAGAAAATAAACCCATAAATGTTTAGAAATGATATACAGCCCACTTAAGCAATTTGGGACTGAAGGACAGAGAAGGTATTTTAAGTTCCACCGTCATGGGGAAGGCGATAAAACTTTCTGTGAAGTGACACTTCCACTGGACCAAAATATCTCTTTTCTTCGTACAGACTCCCAGGTTATAAATCAAGCTGTCCTCTGAAATGCTTTCTGTGGTTCTGAAGGAGCCAATCAAGGAAACCGTGTCACCTTTCATATATCAAGTCAAAGCAGATCAGAGATCTAGTGTCAGTGGCAAAGCACCTTTCATTTAATATTCACCAGGCTACAGCTTCACATGGTACTGCATGATGTGATGTGTGAAAGATAAACATGGACACTGCTTTGGCACCTCAGTGAAGCAACTTCATTTTAAAGCTGTTTTGCTTTTGCGTGCGTGGGCCGTTCCCATCGGGCCACAACTTATTAGTCCATTCTCAGAGGTCCTGGGGATGGGTGGTGGGGGACCAGAAACAATGACCTCTGACCTCAGAGGCAGATGATGGAGGTTGTGGGACGGCTCGCTGACGTCAAATAATCTAGATAGACCGACTGTGTTTATTCAGCTGACTGAAGACAGAGGCAGCAAATGGAAGTGAGGAGAGAGAGAGGGATGAGGAATGACATTTATCGACATGGACAGAAATATAAATTCACGGACTTGTAGCAGAGCGACAGAGTTAAATAGCCAGACAGAGAGCGGAAAAGAGGTGGGAGGATCGTGGAGATGAAAGAGAGAGTGGCTATGATTCAGATGACCCTCTTAGGGACATGAATGCAACTCAACTTCCACTTTGATCATGAGAGCATGGCGCAAATCTCTGCAATATGGTCTTCAAAAAATGTAAGAAAACGTTTGCGTGGCGATAAATAGAAGATGGTGGAGGGAGGTCACATTACTGCCCAAGGCCCGTGAGAGTAGTGTGAGAGAGGAGAAGGGGTTAAGGCAGAGAGGGAAGGAGTAAAAAAAAAAAGAAAAAAGGAGGGAGAATAAAAAGGGCAAGCGGAGGAAAAAGAGGCAGTGGTGGAAAGAGTGTCCTTAAGTAAAAATCCTGTCAATTTACTCACATTAGAGAAACTTACTTTTAAAGATCTACAAGAGTAAAGGCACAAAGTAGATTCTTCAATTTTCTCAGAGAAAAACAGGACGTTGCTGGAAATCATTTTTATGACTTCAAAAAGCAAACAGGACAGAGTTCAAACCATACTGTTTTAAATGGAAAATTTTGGAAATTACAAAATGCACAAAGTAAAGACAGATTTTTGTTCTTGGCCGACTGACCGTTTCGCTGGTAACGGCTCCAGTGCTACAAAGCCAAAATTTTGATGCTTGTGGAAAATCATCAACACGTGTAATAATTACCCAGTGTGATCCGAATGAAGTATATTATGTTAATAAAATCCTAATGAACTTGGTGGCTCGGTGCACACAAATTCTATTCAAGCTGAGAAAAATGAGTCACTTCTGATCGTGAGATGTTGCAGCGTCCTCAGCAGAGGTGGAAAAAAATGTCTTAGTCTAATGTAATTCCTGTAAAAGTTCCAGGTTTGAGCTGTGTGCTTGAGACTGTCCTCCTATGAAATATGAAAGTTGGTCATTTGTTCAGGTAATTTGACAACCACTGTTTATGCTTTTATGGATTTATGTCACGAGCAGTCTCCAATTCCTGCAAAAGATACAGACACACAAAGTGGTTGAAAACGATGCATGTCTGTGCTTCAACGTTGACTGGGTCACTGATAGAAGCCTCACTGTTCACTGACAGTAACAGAATTCAGTTACTTCTAAAAAAAATGGAATATTTCCTACTGCTGATGATTCACATTGAATTCAACTCATTCAAATAGCTAAAGCACTTTTTTTTCATTGTGAGGCAGCTGCAGAATATTCACTCTCACGGGGGAATATGTTTATTTTAAAGGCACATGGTTTGTGCATTGACCTAAACAGAGACTTTTCAGTCTCAGAAATAAAAGTGGAAGTAATGTGACATTGTAGCACCAAAAGGCATCATGGGATTGTGTCCTGAAGTGTATGACTTTGGCACAAGCAGTTTGTTGTAACAGTCGTGTTGAGCTTGACCATTAGTTAACCATGACAACAATCTTTTTCCTAACCTTAAAGCATTTTACATCAACAATTTATCAAATCACTTTGTGCAAAACTTCAAATCTAGTGAGCATTTTCATGTAATTTAATTTAAACTGTTAAACCATCATAACTGTTATGTTTTGGTTGCGTCCCATGGTTCTCAACATACTGCTGTATTAGAAAGCTGAGAGATGAATCCACTGTACACTACTTGCCCGGCACCAAATGACAAATAACACAGCTAGCGGCTAACTTTCATTTATCATGTGGATGCAAACATGACTCCAAATAGATGGCAGTGTTTCTCCATGTCTGTGCGATATGTAAATAAGCAAATATTGACTAATATCTGCTAATGGTTCACATCTTGTTAGCTGCACCCAAGTGGACAAGTTAAATCAGTAAAAATCTTGCACCTTAAGTAAACTTAACCAGATCATAAAACAGTTGTGTTCATCAGCTTCGGTTTGTCTGTTGGTTATTATGCAGAAAGTACTTAAAAGCAGTTTTCTTTAACGTGGTGAGATAGGGCGTAATCCCTCTAGTTTTTAAGTTTAATGGAAGGCACCAAAAAACTTGTCCAGAGATCAGTCCTCTGGGTTTTTTGCCTTCTCAGCATGATCCTTGCAGGCTGCCGTCTGTAGCTTTAACATGGTTCTCACGCCACACGGGGACCTCTCCGGGGTTTTCCCCATCTCCCCAACACAGGGCACTGCCTCCTTCTCCTCTTTCCTCCATCACTGCATCCCTACATCTAAGGGGGCCTGCTTAGCTTTTCATTCATTCAAACCGGTTGTCCTGAGGGCTGACCATGAGGTAAAAGGAACTGTTATGAAGTGAGCCATCACTCATTGACCTCCTCTTCTCTTTGTCTTCTCCCTTGGTCTACTCTCTCAAATCTTCTGACAACTTCTTCTGTATTGCTGTCCTCTTCTGTGGGCTTTTTTTCAAGCTACTCTTCTCTCCCAGTGACTCAGTCCTTCAGCCTCTATCTCTATCTATACCAGCACATCAAAACAAACTATAACTCAAGATGAGCCACCACAGCCTCCCCACTAGTTCCCATAAAAGACACAGCCAACAGGAGAAAAGGAGAAGAAGAGAGAGATGGGGACGGGGAGGGCTACGGAGGTTTGGGAGGGAACAAATCAGCAGATAACACAGACATAATGAGAGAAAATGAGAGAGATAGCAGGAAAGCAAGTGCAAGAGGTGGACAGGGAGAGGAGGCAATGACAGGTTGAAAAAACCGCTGAGGTGAGAGGTGTGGATGAGCTGCAGAGTTGTGTAAAAATGGGAAGATGAAGCACAGCAAATGGATGTGGAGGGAGAGAAAAGGGAGTGGAGAAGAGATGGGTTGTGAGGGGAGGAAGGAGAAAGGGAAGTAACCGACTCAGGGGGTAATTGATTAGTGGACTGGAGCTGGGGAGAAATTCCTGCACCGCCAGGGATCTTAGGAGTGGAGAGGAAAAAGGAGAGAGAATCAAAAGGAAGGTAAAGGAGAAGGAGGGAGTCCTGAATAAAAAAAATTTTTAAAGATCAAGCGTGGTCAAGGGAAATGCAAGAAAGTAAGATGAAAGAGTAAATTGGGGAAGGGTTGGAGGGAGGGCAGGATGAGAATATTGGCAGACAGTAATTTAAGGCTGGCCATAGGGGAGTAAGAGAAAGGGAGGAGGGGAGGAGGGTGTATGCTGCAAAAATAAGCATGCACACATTCACACACACACACACACAGTAGATTATGCTTTCCTCTCATAATAAAAATAGAGTGATCCAAGGCAGAGCTGCCTTCAGACGAAGCACAGCCCCCCCCACCACCACCAGTCAACCAGGAAGTGTATCCAGGCACAGCATACAACAGCCAAGGCGCTCGATATCCCACTGTATGCGATGGTATAGCACTAAGTGAAACCACCACGGGCGTCAATCTATAAGTGTTCAAGCAAAGAAACTCTGAAGAGCTGGTGTATGTTTTTCTTTCCAATCTTTATTCAAGAGCATGGCCTTTCACTTTGGGAGCAGGACTTGTTGATTTCAAGTTCAGACTTTGTAATGCTTTAGCCTGTGCTTGTGCTTAGACTTGCTCTGCTTGTGCTCAAACTGAGCGCTTGCACTAAGATATGTTGTTGCTTTGACAGATTGTCCAAGCTACAGAAAGAGGAGACGGCTTCACGCTGAGTACAGAACAGTGCACGTCAGTGATTTAATGTTGTTCTATCATGTGGGTTGCAAGAGAACAATGGTAAATTACCAATATGTCTTAACGCCTCTTATCACAGGCCTTGCATTTATCATTGGTAAATAAAAGCATTTAGTCTGCCTGCACTGCATAGACTGTAAATAAAGTAAAGCCAAATCATCTTGATCCACCTTCTGGTGGCTGCCTGCAGCATAGGTCATAAACCGCACCTCCTCCATGTTAGTCGACAAAGACTAAACTGAACAGTCATGTCATTTCTTTTCTCAGAGATGGTGTCTGTCATTTTAGGTAGTTCTTATCACACAAGTGCTCATTTTCCGGTAAGTTTGGTTTCACAGTGTGAAACGTCATGATTGATATTTGTTCTGTATTGGCAGAACCTCAACACCACAGCTCAGGGTCTGACTCCAAATGATGTTGAAAATGCAAGAAGTAGAAACACATCATCCATATTTACATGCAGTTTATTCTGCATTGTGGTTGCAAATTAGGAAGGTAGAGATTGCCAGTATGTAAGTATGCTGACATTAGTGGTTAGCACTGATGTGCCTGCGTGCACAGCACATTATCAGGCTCTGTCTGAGTAACACCTGCATTTCAAACTCTACACCCCCAGTTTTCAATGCAGGCTTTCGACAGAAAAACAGAAATAATCTCCAAGCCTGAGCTGAGATACTACTTTTGAAAGCTCCTCCATATCCACATAAGACACTAAACAACTGTTTAAAGTACTCTGCATTGGAAATAAACTGACTTTCTACACATAAAATACCACCTCTAAATCGTAGAAAACCAATTTCACCATAAGTGTGCCCAAGTGTACCAAGAGAGACTTAATAGATTTCATTACAGTGCAAATGGGGTTGTGCAACAGCAAAGTGTCCAGCGAGTCATAATCCTCTGCAGGGATGTGACTTCAGTTGCTGCTTCTATCAAGACCACTCCGCTCCAGCCAACGTCACGACGGGAGGCTCACGCTAACAGAGAGGTGAGGAATGTTAAACGAGTCAGTCCGGGCCATGAATGAAGCAGCGATGAGGCTGATTAGATCCCCTTTGCTTTGTTCTGCCCTCCAGCCGAGGAAACACCGAAATGACTTGTTATTCTTGCGCTGCAGCCAGAAATCGCTCAATGTCCTCTTACTTTGGAGGATTTTTCTTTAACCCGACTTGCACATATCACAGCAGGGTCTCACACTGGCTTGAAACGTGTGCTGGGAACTTCTATATTCACACACATGCACTAAAATACACAAAGCAAAAGAGGAATAAAGACACACGCCGACTTTATCAGAGGAATGTTCTGGGCTTGGAGGTATTTCCTGATATCATAGTATGATTTGATCAGATGTGTGTGTGTGTGTGTGTGTGAGTGTGTGTGTGTGTGTGTGTGTGTGTGTGTGTGTGTGTTTACATCTGTAAAGTGGCCCTAGGAGAAGAGGTAAGAGAAAACAAACACAAAGAAGAAGAGGAAGACGAAGTAGAATTAGAGGCCTGAGAAGGAAGAGGGGCAGCTCTGTCGTTTAAAGCAAGCGAGCAGGTTTTACAAGCAGCTGAGGAATGCAGACATGAATCGGCTTTTATTGTTTTACACAGAGCAGCGGTGGGCTACCAGCAGCAACTATCTTTATCACCATATTTAAGTTTTCTACTTTTCTTACCTTTATACTCCCCACAGGTCATCTCCATCTCTATTGTCCTCTCATCCACCTTTCCACTTTTGTCCTTCCAAAGCCCTGCCTCCTGTGAAATACAGCCTCTGATTTGCTTTGCCAAATACATTTTGGCCCAGAATCTGGCCCAGATTAAGTTGCAAAGGTTTTTGTTTTCCATTAAAGGAAGTGTGACATTGTTGTAGCTTACAGAAGTCACAGCAGGTCAATTTGGACGACTGGGCGTACAAAGCACAGGATTTTGACACCGGAGTCCTGTGTCCCATGTGACGTAAGTGGATAGTAAAGCATCTTTTTAAGAATAGGCAAAGGTTAAATTAGTTAAATATAGAAGAAAAAAATATTGCCCTGTCTAGTTTTTCACATCTGTGTAGATTGTTTTCACACAGTACACCACTTAGACCCAGATCTTTCTTCAACGATCACTGAAGCTGATTTTTTTTAGAGATTACTTTCCCAATCACAAGGGCCTCGACGGTGAAGTAAAGGGAATAACAGATGAATATTTCCTACAGTCAGATAGCAACTTTCTTTGTAAAAGTGTTTCAGTATAGCAGCTCCATTAAGTTAACTGAATGTCGCATTTCAAGATGGCCTTCTTATGAAATATATGACAGTTTCTTTCAGGTTTTCACATTTTGGGGGCACATTCACTGGAGTTCCTCTCTGATCAAGTCAGCTGAATCTATCTGAGACCTTCCTTTGGACAGTTTTGCTGTTGGCTCCCGCACATAGAATTCAAACACCTGAAGTTGAACTCCACAGATTTTTATTTCAGTTCATTGGATCTAATGGATCAAACCCCGGTGATAAACACAGTGATTTTGGGCTGTGTGTTATTCTTAGAAAAAGCTTCTCATTCTTTTTGTAATGATTGTGTTTGAGGAAAGGTTATTGGTGCCAGGGTGTACATTGTAATACCAACAGTGGCCACTACATCAACTTCCCCCCACAGCGCAGTGCGGTTCGTGGGGGCCTGGCTTTCCCCTCAGGGGCCTGACACATGGGACATCACATGGAATTCTGGGAAACTTTGTTCTTAAAACAATAATGCTGTAACCACAAGCAACCACAGGTGTCACCACACCAAGCAGGACTTAAAGTGGAAGAATTTTTACTTTCATTTTGCTTTTACGACAAGATGAATATCTTCACAATCTTCAATGCTTCATGTGGCAGTGTTTTGTGTGTGTTTATTTACTTTTATGTTACACTGTGTCTTTGAGTATCCCCATATGGTTGCAAAGTCTATAGTACGATAAATATGTTTCCCCTATACTGATGTATGGGATTAGTGTGTATCCATGAGTGTGAGTTTGTGTGTAGTTAAGTGTGATGGATGACTGTGTCTCAGCAGTAGCGCTGAACACGGAGCCTGGCGAGTGAGTTAGGGGTCGATCAAGGCCTTCTCTTAGTGATACTCGCTCTCTCCGAACACTAGCATGTCAGCTATGATAGAGCGAGGCTACACAGTGCAGTGTGTAGCCTCGCTCCCTCAGGTATACTTAGCATGGCAAACTCGCCTCACAGACACTCCCCGTCATTACACCGGGGAGGAAGGGTGTAAAGGCAAGGCGAACATACGGCACACACACACCATACATTACACTTTCTTAAAAACACACACATTTGTGCAGGGAAAGGCAAATAAACTGAATTGACCATCCATAGAAAACCCTCCTGCACAGTTTGTCAGTGAGACAGCTGGGTTGTGTCAGGTTTTCAGTGGCAGTGAATGATGGTGCCACCTCGCACAAGCAATGCATCACACTCACACACACAAACGTACAGACACAAACCATACACACACAAACATGGAGAGGCACAAACTGTGACGCTAGAGCTACATCTCAATTTTCAGAAATGTAGAAAATAAACAAACATGTATTTAAATAAAACTGCGACAACAAAATATGATTGTTCGGATAATATTTGTATACATATATATATATATATATATATATATTAATACTATACTATACCCTTCACACTACTATTATACTTTTCAGTTTCCACTTGATGCTATCCTATACTTCCCTTGCACCTTCACTTCTATTCAAGGTTTAGTTACTTTTTACCTTGAACGGTATGAGTTATACATTTTGCTCCACCTGGACAAGCTACAACATTAATATCATGGAATGTAAGTGCATCATTAATAATCCATTATAATAATGGATAAAATATAATGCTTTAAAATGCAGGACCTTTATTTAAAGAGAGTGATTATACATTACGTATTGCCATGGTTACTTGTGTAATAAGTACATTTCCACATCAGGACACTTCTTACCACTGAATCTCTTTTGTGGTGCTCACAGATACATCTAAATATGCAGCAGTGATGAGATTTTCCAGTGTGGCTCAGCTCTCAACTCTAAAGTAAAGCAGCCCTGAGAGAGAATCAAAAAGGTCTCTGTGCATTCCTCTAAAACTGGCAAATGTTTGATTTAAATCAGGAAATGACAGGAAGTGATTCCATGGATGCACGTAAACAGGATTACAAATCAGCAGACCAGACATTTTAAGCCAATTTTCAGTGCTTGATATTATTTTTAATCACACAATCTTCATATCTCAATAGTCTGCTGCAGGCACATTTTGTTTTGGGACCAACAAAGTACTGAGGTTACACTGTCCAGGCCTTCACCCATGGAAGGAAAGAATGCATTTTTTCTATTGGAATTACTCCCGCTCATTCACCTCCATTGATGGCGAGGCAGACTGTTTTCTAAAGAACCAAGAGAATTAAAACCAGAGCTATCTGCATGGCTACATACCACTTAATGCAAGTATGTTTTCTTTGTAATTTCGCGGAACCAACCGTTTAACCGAAGACGGGCTTTGTTATATAAGAATATAATAATTACAGTATATCAGGGGAAAAAGCAGCTCCTTCTGCTCTCATCTTACTTCATCATCAAAAAATGTAAATGAGTTGTTTGCTAATCTTTTTCTCAACCTCTAGCCAGAGAGGGTAACGGCAGCAGTCAGGCTTCGTTCTCACTGGAAGACTAATTTGTGAAAATCTGTGTGTAGTCACCCATCTTACACAAATCCTCCTTTTCATTTAACACAGACCTCATGTCGCATCCATCTCTACCTCTCCTCTCTGTCTGTCTCTCATGAACCATCGTTTATGCCAAAACAGATGCTGCTACGTCTGTTGCTGCTCTGATGATGTTTGTGTGTGCGAGCATGTGCGTGTGTGTGTGTGTGCGCGTGTGTGTGTGGAGGAACAGAAGGAAGCGGAGCAAATAATAAGGGTAATCAATAATAAAAGAAGAAAAGAAGAAAATCCTTCACACACACACACATCCCAAACATGTACTCAATCATTCACTGCACTCGCATGACAATGATGCATATTTCATGAAAGAAGTGGTCCCTACATCACCTACACACACACACACCGTCCACCCACACACACGCTCTAATATTCCTCAACCTCATTGACAGTGATGTTGCTGACTCAGGGCTCTGAGGGGGGTTAAAGGGCTATAGTGTTGCTGAATGGGCTTCTTTAGGACACACACAGATGTACACACAAACCAACTAACATCACCAGAAGGTACAGATGCCTGCCGTCATTTTACACTTTTTACCTCCTGTCCATGTTAGCACATGCTTAAAAGAAGACAACCATGAGGCTTTGATCCAAAGCTCTACGAGGGCTAGTTACTGCTTCCGTGTGTGTTTGCTTGTGTTTACACGTGCTAGCGTGGGTGCGTGCACATGTTCGTCTTATGGGCAAAGGCTTGCATGTTGTTCAGCTGTCTGCTCAGCAGAGCAGCCGTGATAAATAAAGTGAGGGTGAAATATCATTTAAGAAGGAAAAACAATCTTGGGAAGAAAACAAGAAGATTCTTCCTCATCTGAGCATGTTATCACACGATTGAGGGGTGCAGAGACGGGTCAGACACACACAGAGTTTAGAGAAAGAGAGATTCAATTAAAAAGTAAATACAATTTAAAAAAAGATATTTTTTTTGGCTACATACAGTTTGATGTTGTCTGTTTTTATTGACTGAGCCATTGTGCAAGTACTGTGAGATAACCTCAGGGCAGGTCAAACCTCACTGCTCCCACACACAATCTCCCATTTCATGTACTGGCTTCGATTCTTCCTCTCTACTCCTCATTGCCTCTTCGTAGATGTTTTTTTAATTTTAATCGTCAAAGGCAACTCTGATAGCTTCTCTCCTCTTAAGACATACATTCATCCATCTGTCGTCATTTCACAGGCAAAGCAAAATTTGTCCTGAAATAAACAGTAACACAAGTCAGATCTGAATAATACTATTGATAACAGCTCTGGTCAGATTTTTGTAATGGCAGTCTATCAGCTACCATTAATGCACAGTACAGACTGGTTCACTGTAATTTTCTCCATTAACTGTACCTCATCCCACAGAAACTACATAGATGTGCTTCAGATGTGGTGTAGAGGTGGGCTCATTCCTGCAATGTACCTGGCTTTGTACAAAGGTGGGGCCTTTTTGGTATAATTCTGTGACCCCCTGACCAAGATCACAGGAGTCACCTTGCCATTGGACCCTCAGTTACGGGCAAATTTCACAAGTCTCAGAAAATCTTAAACTTCAATTTCAAGATTCAATTATGGAAGTTGCATTCTGTGTAACCAGGAAATGCATATCAGTAACATGGAAGTCTTACTCCCCTCTCTTAATGGGTAGGTGGTCTCTGGAAATCAATAGTTGTATCCCTCTTGAAAAGATCACATATCAGTCTTAGAAAAGAATACAACCCCCTTTCTGACAATTTGCTAAAAAAAAAAAAAAAAGGTACTGAAACCCCCCTGATTGGGTTTTAAAAAATGGGTAGGGAAAGGGAGTTGAGGTTTCTTTGATGTTGATGTTCAATATACCTTAAAATGATCAAATAAAATAAAAATATGTGTGGGATAATGCTATGACAAATGAAAAGGACGCTCTGTACTTGGTCTTTTGATCTGTTCCTGCATTGTATCGTGTGCAATGCCATTTGCTTGTGCTCGCTATTGTCCATAATGTTTTTATAGCCCTCATATTTTCAGCTGCAGTTGTGCTTGCTTTCACTCTGTAGTCTGTTTACCTGGATTCTGTTACGCGTGAGAGCAACGTTTGTACGCGTGCACGCCCCTCTACTGCCATAGACTGAATGATTTCTGTGGGAAACGCTCTGGAGAGAGGGAAATAAAATTCTTGGATCTGCTGCCAAATCTAAAGCATTCTTCCCTGACCCATACTGCATCCTTCCGTGGAAATCCCTCCAGTTTTTGTGTAATCCTACTATAAATAAGATTGATAAACAAAACCAAAACATAACCTACTTGGCAGAAGTACTGGTTTGGGGTCTTACCCCACAAGAGCATCCTTCTTTTTGTGAAAAGCCACCTCAAAACACCCTTGTTTCATAACTGGCCTGTTATTGAACTCCTGTATCTGTAAAACGTGCTTAGTTTAGTGGTGTCAGCATCTAGTTACACTCTAAAGATTATTGATCTTATGTCAACGTTTCCTCTTTGGTGCTAGTTTAAATGTCTTTAACAGCCTTTTCACACATCAGTGTCCATGTCTAACAAATAATAACGTTGGTTGTGTGCTATCATTTGTGTATGTGCAAGTGTGTATTGGTTCCCCCACTGTGTGAAAGCTGGACCTGGAGGATCAGGCTAACGGAAAACGATCTTCTGCCAATCTACATCAGTTAGCTTTCATTCTAAAAGCCTTTCTCTTGTTATGTTATTGATTACAGTTGTTGGGGTTTGAAAAAATGTCCAGTCTGGGCTACTGTAATAAACATGGCGGCCTCTGTAGAGAGGACGCACTCCTGATGTAAGTACTAAATATAAAGGGCCCATCCGAGGGCAAGGAAAACAACAATTTGTACAATTAAGATGATTAAACACTACTGATCTTACACACTGGGCCTTTAAATATATAAATGCAAAACCCATCATCTGGGAACAATGTCAACCAACACACAGAGCTATACCATAAGTTAATAAGCAACAAGCACATGGAAATATTGAGTCAGCATAAGAGACCAGGTTTTACATCAAACAAGAATGCGAACCCCGCCAAGGCCCAACAGTCCGCTCAAATCCAGCTGTACCAAATTTCACACTCTCAGATATCAGTTCCCTAGATATGCCTGATATTTGCAATCATGTAATGTTAAATGTTAAAGTGTAAAAGATCTACACCTGATATTTTAATGGGTTCTTTCCTGACCCATAACTCTACCAAGTTTCATAGTAATCCCTTCAGTTGTTTTTTGTGTTATCTTGCTTTCCAATAAACAAACCCCCAACCAACAAACAACGGAGAGGGGTGAAAACACAACCTCCTTGGTGAAATGCTTCGGATGCATAAACATGCTCACAATGAAAGTGTAATAATGCTGCAGTCATTACAAGTTGATTCTGTACTGCAAGATCTGAAAGTCAGAAATTGAGCATTAAATCTAGATGAAAATACTTTAGATTCTATGTTATGTTGTGTGTCAGATGTGCAATAAACCTATAAATGTGAATCCTTCTTATATAATCGTCTCTTCCAATCTGGCAAATTGTTTTTGTTCTGTTCTGTTGCGTAGTTCATCTGCTGCTTTTGTGTTATTTGTCTAACGTTCCATTCTGTAAAATTAATTGTACCGCTGCCCGCAAACCAAATCTCCCCAGAGGGAATAACTGAGTTACATCTTCATCTTATATCTTATGACTCAGCTCACTTCACTTCATCTTAGATTGCCTATGCCAAACCTTGTTTCCCACATTTCTCCCTAGACAGGGTTTTCCCTCTTTTAAAAAAAAAACGTTTTTCACTCTCTTAAATTGCATCCCCCCCACACTTTCTCTTCGCTGTTCCTCCTCGCTCCATCCCTGCCTCCCGGCGTGCTGCGCCCACAAAACCCTGACGGATACACAGATAGCCGATTGCTGGACAACTCTGCATGCACCCTGGTGAATTTCACACACACATACTGTATATTTCAATGAGCTGGTTGGCTGCTGAGAGAAGGATTGTGCTAGGTGGGCGGATGGATGAGGACAGACAGTAAGAGAAAGGAAAGAGCGAAGGACAGGTAAGGAGATGGAGAGTGCAAAGCTAAAGGAAGGGGAAGGTAATACGGCATGAAATTGAAAATTAGATGAAACAACAGACAGGAGAGAAGGAGAGGAAAGTGTGGAGGTGAGGGAAGAGTTTAGAAGACACCAGAGAGAGGGAGAAAAAAAGACACCTGTCCTTTCTGTATCCAACCACACCCACACCGCGCTTGAGAAACGACACAGCAGCTAAACAACTCCGCCCTCTTCGGATAAACAATGGCTGCATCCTCTGCAGAGGAAAGCAGACAGTCAGAGGAAGAAGAGCAAAGAAAAACCAGTAAGATGAGGAGGAGAGGAAAAAAAAAACATTGGAAGAAGCTCCCAGTATATAAAAAACTCACATCACCATAGCAACCCTGCCTGAGGAAGGAGGGTAGCATACTAGAAGGATGGGGGGAAATGTACTGAGAAAGAAAAAGAGAGGAAAATAAAAATGCCTGAAAAGAAGGGATGGATTCAGGATCAATTTTAAAAGAATGATCAATAGTGAAAAGCTACAGCTTGTCAGCAAAGGTCAAAAAGGCTTAAGTGGTTAGAGGTTGAAGCTGAAAGGTTGCAGCCTTGAGCAAGAGACGTATTTAGAAAAAAGCTGTGAGTCTAAAGCCACACAACAAGCTCTGTGGGTCTGAAATGCTCATCGTACAAAACTGTTCTTATGCAGTTTAAGGGTGGTTTGATATAATGGTTTATCATCATGAGCATGAAAGTGTTAAGACATGTATGTGAGGGTATTGGAGGTTGTTAATGTGAAAGTGGTACGCACAGAAAGATTGTCATGTTAATTTCATTGATTTAACAGTTTCCATACTCAATTTCATCCAACTTCAATGGTGTTCTTTAGCTTTTTAGTTTGGTCCATGTCCCATCTATCAACATGGAGGCAGCAGGATTCATTCCCTATACTACATCCAGCCACTAGTTGGGAATCAAAACCTCATGGTACTGCTGTAGGTCAGGATACCATCAGTGTCAGCAGGGGTGTGGACCATAAATGTCTGTACACATTTCACGGCAATTCATCCAATTGTTAGAATTCAGTTTCGAGCCTACTGCTGCTAAAAAACTGAGGGATACAGGCATTTCTGCTTCAAAAAGCATCACCCTAAACATAAACATAAACCTTTAACCCATTCTGAGGAAAACCCAACACCTCCCTCCATATCTCTTCATCTTCGCTTCATCCTGTCCTAGCTTCCAGCACTTTTCCGCTTTGCAGTCTCTCACCTCTGCCCTGCCCTTTATCTTTAGCTTCACTTTTTCATTTTCTCTTCATTCCATTTCTTCCCTGGTGGTCATTCTATATCTTTCCCCTTTTCTTCCCCTTTTCTCCCCCCTCTCCATCTACTTGGGGGTAAAGATGTACTGAATAATTCAGAACAGCCTGATTTATAAGAGTGCTTGTAGTGTCCAGATGCCTCAGTCTCACTCATCAGTCTGGCAGCTCATTATGTCCAAAGAACTTTGTGGCGGCCTTATCTCCAATGAAAAGCCATTGTTTCCAAACCAGTGTACAACATCAGCACCAATACATGGCTATAGGAAGCTGTGGCTGCAAACGACAGGCCGTGCTCTGACTCCCTGTTTGTTATCGCAGTCAAACAGCCAGTCACAGTTTGTCTCAGGGAGATAGATCTCTCGCTGTTGTCAATATATCTTAACTCCAGATTTGGTGACTGAAATGCTGACTGAGGTGTTACTGGTCGACAAAATCAACCCGGCTACGAACCACATCAACTTGCTGTATACCCATGTCGTCTGCCCCATCCACATTTTTCCAGTTGCTCTTATAACAAGCAGTCTTCCAATCCCACTTGTTCTGAACCCAAAAATAGTATTACAGGCTTCCATTTTATATAGCTTTTCCCAAAGGAACCCTAATATGAGAAAAGTTGTGTTGCTGAACTGTAACTGTCTGCACTGTACGTGAGTAAATAATATTAGAGGAAAGAGACGAAACTCATGATTACAATACACAAAGACCCCTGAGAAACCCAGGACTCCGAAAGACGTTAACATAAGCACTGTCACCATACCTACAAAGTTGAGGGAGAATTCAATATATGCATCTAATGTACTGCAGGTACTCATTATCAAGGTGAAAATCAGACAAAACCTTCGTTGTCAATTCTTTGTCTTTATTTCTTAAATATTTTAGGAGTTCAACTCAAAGTGAAGTTTGAAATCTGTCATCAACTTTTGTTAATAGGTGTGAGAAACTTAATTTTTTCAGTGGTAGCTAAATTAAAATGAGAGTGAGCTTAGCGAGAAACACCTAACCTGGTTCTGTCTACAGGTAAAACAAAGCTGCAGCAATTACTGGTTAATTTGAATAATCAGCATTGAATATAATCTGTCCGAAACTTAAACGTGAAAACAAATATTTCAGTTTTTTATGCTCTAAGCTAATCACTAACGCAGTTCTTCTAACCTGGAACCAAAATAGACCCAGCTACCAAAACCCAAACATACAAAGTGACCTTTGAATGATAATATCATTACCATGCTGTTAAGCAGACATTGTGTGAGGTGTGGAGTAAAGTGTGTACTGTATGGTAAGATCAGCTCAGCAGGTCACTGTCCTGAAGTCAATGCATCATGTTTCATCCAGTGTGGACAGGCAGCGTGGATCAGGTGTCCGATGCCAAAGACGATACTTTGGGGATAAATGACTCCCTTTGCTGTCAAGGGATGATATGAATGTCCAATTAGTCCTGCTTTAAAGAGGTTGGGGTCCTCAATAATGCAAACTCTCATACAGATGCCGACCGACTGTGGATGGTCAGCATTACCACCAGCTTTGTTAATGCCGATAAGATGTGAACATGATCCCAGCAAGTCCACATCATGAAGATACAGTAGAGGCCTCACTCTAAGCTGGGAGATAAACTTCCCTAATGGAGAAATGAGCTGCTCCGCTGAACCAAACCATCAGAAATGACCTCCAGGCCCTTGAAGGAGCAACACAAATATTACATTTATATAAACTGTAGCTCCACTTCCCGTTTATCTCCTCTCTATTCCCTCAGCACAGCCCCTTTTTTTCCCTCTTTCTTCCTTGAGTGTCAAAATCTGCCACAAACATTATTGTTCCACCAGCGGGACTGAAAATAATAAAAGAGGCCGAGCAAGATGATGTTTCCCGCATGGTTGACTTTTTCAGTCTCTCTCAATCTCCTTCAGAAGTTTCAATCAAAGCCGTTTGAATCCGGCCATGGTAGTTGCAACAACAGAGAAAAAGACAGAGGATGAGAAAGCAATGAGAGCATAATGGATGAAAACACCCTTAGAGAATGGTAGAAACAGAAGCCTTATATCTGAAGGATAGGTGTGTAACACAGAAAGTAACATCAGCAGTTTGCTGTAAGATGTTTGTGCAAGGATAAATAGAGGAAATGGGGCAATGAGGTAGCTTAGCCTGAAGGTGAGTAATCTTTCATAAACCTTACAAGTACATAGAACCATGTCAGTCACATCTAATTTGGTGCTCATTTCCCACCCCGGCCCGCCTGCTACCTATATTACCAACACCTCTGCAAACCCTCCCCAGCCTTCGCCTCTATGAGAACCTGGAATGCAGACTCAGCATGTTCATTCACTGCATGCATGTTCATTTTATCTGACCTCATGTTCATGTAACAGTTGCATGTCACTATAAACTGTATATAAAGATGGACGATGTGTCTCCACTTCCTCCCACTGTTAACAAATCAAGCTAAAATAGCCGGTATATGAATGGTCCCATCTTAGACATTTGGAGTCTGCGCAGTAGTGATTGGGAGATTGAACTGCCACTGCCGTAGTGAGGTCCCGTAGATACACAAATCCAATAAGTAATCAAAACCAAACTTATCAGATAAAATTAAGAATAGCCATACAGTTCAATAGTGTGATAAGAATTCCTATAACGACAGAAACCATCTTTCCAAAAAATACTCTACTTCTCAGATTTTATAACCTATACTGGAGCCAGCCACCAGGTGGCGATCAAGACACCTTGGCAGCCACAGCGTTATGAAAAGAAATGGGACAGACCCATGTTTGTCAATTTACTGTGGAGCATCACAGCAGCAAAGTTTCCCTGTCAAACATAAATATGTCATGTTGCCTCAAGAAGTAGTCGAAGTGTCCCAGATTGAGTTGGCAAAGACAGACGTAAATAACAAGTTTATCTATGTGAGCTCATTCTACAAAGCCAAAGAGAAAAGCACTGACAGAGCTTAACAAGCTGAAATGTTTGACAGCAAGTAAATGAGACTAGAGACAAATGTGGTCTCAGGTGTGAGACAGTGGTGAATATACAGTGAAGAGTATACAGTGCTTATAGTGATTTGACAGAGATGTTGGTGGTAGGTTTGGGAAATATAACAATACACGATTAGACATCATTTCGACCCAGGCTTCAAGATATTAGGTTTTTATTTTGATAAGTTGATTTGATATTTGATAATGATGCAACTCCTAAAATCTGACATGTTTTCATCTGAGACCTGAGGATGTCCTAATATGAATGCCACAACATGCTGCCATGAGTTGAAAAGATTTAGCAGATATTGTATGTTCGATGTGTGCCGTTACCTCACTGTCACCTGACAGCAAGAATACATATTCTACAGTTACTCTGGTTTCGTCCGGAAGTCCAAAGACATGCAGACTGGGGTTAGGTTAATTGGAGGTTGTAAGTAGTTGTTTGTCTTCATATGTTGGCCCTGCGATACACTGGATGGATGGATGATCAATAAGACGAGTTTGCTACTTGGCAGATTAAAAAGTTTCTTCATTGCATTCATAAAAATGTAATTGTTGAAACAGACATTTATATTTGTTGTTTTATCTGCAAAAACATTATCAGTTTAATTTGTACTAAATTACAGTATATCAATGAAGACATAAAATAACTTAAACCATAAGAGTGGATCTGTTCTCGTTTCCATCCCTTATTCACAACACAAAACTCAATGATGGTTAGTGACTTTATCCAGAGCGTTTTATCAGATGTTACTCTGCAGGCGAAACATTATAAAGACCCAGCACACTCTAAGATAATGAACAGGACAAGTGAAATATAACTACATTTAGATACATTAAGAAAGAGGAGCAAGAGAGGGGAAAGGTATAAAAGCAAACAGCCAGTGCTCCCCTGTGAGCCACAGGCACACGGTTTTATTTATGAATTTAATTTGTGTTTTTCTTAAAGAGGCACTTGGCGGGCTGCCTCGACACAGAGGGGAGTTAGGACCCAGAGGAGGACAGCCAGGGAGTACGCTAAATTAGAACCAGACTTCTCTCTCTCTCTCTCTGCCTCTCTTTCCCTCTCTGTCTCTCTATCTCGTGCTGGAAAGACAAAGACGAGGAGGAAGCGGAGGGAGAGGGGAAGAAAGAGACAGAGGAGTCTGGAACTGGTTTTGTAGCCACATCTTGTAGGAAATCCTGAACAGAGCAAGTTAACGAGGGACACCGACACCACAAGCAACGAGGCTCCCCTCCCTGCACTCTGTGTGTGTGTGTGTGTGTGTGTGTGTGTGTGTGTGTGTGTGTACATGTACAACATATGCCCACTGTACCACTACTGACAAACACACAATGAGAAAACACAGACATACAGCACACAAACAAACCCAGAGCCACACATATGGCAAAGACTGGCAACTACACAATGCATAAATATGAGAGAGCACACAATAACACTGCACAAACAAATGTACAGTAATAGCTTGATTCACATTACGACACACCTCAGACAGGGTTTGCCTCAGTCTACATCTGTAAATTGTGTATCGTTAACCAGGGATGACTGCAAAGTGCGCACGCACAAACACACACACACACACAGAAGTGAGACCTCCCCATGTGCTTGTAGATCAGGCCAAGCTATGCTGTGTTAGCCTATGGTAACATGGTGACTAATAAAGACCAGATCTTAGACTGGTACGCAACAGTAAGCTCACTTGTTATAGACACACACACACGTGGGACTGAGGGAGCAGGGAGGATGATATAGTGGTGACGAAGAGAAAATATTAATCAAAACAAAAAGCAGAGCTCGCTCTCTCCCTCACCCTGCACGTGGGATGGTCTGCACCCTCGGGTGGAGTGCACGCATTTGTCTCCCAGAAATGATATTGTCACATTTATGAATGTGTGGGAGCTTCAGAGAGCAATATGCGCGATGAAGACGAAGAGGATGAGGGTCGAGCTGTTCGCAATGAGGTATCATTTGTGTCTGTGTGGGATGCAGGTTTTGTATATTTTGGAATATTCTGTTGAGCTGTTGTTCCTGTGTGAGTGTTTGTGCTTGATGCTGGGCTTTTAATATATAGAGGTTTTTTTTTATTACTTTCTCCCCTTACTTTTTTTCATTACTTCTCTCACGCCAGTTCGGTTACTTGCATGACTTCATCTCAAGCGGTATTAATGTGCAGCGTATGAAATATGATTTAAATACTTTTTCACATTTTAACGAGGTATCTACACTTGATTGCATACGGTGCTTTATTGTTCATTTTAATTTACATGGGACTGTCATGGTTTATTGAAGACACCATAAACTCCTTAGGAAAAAAATGTTTTCTGATTTCAGGGTCATTTTCACAAAGGCTGCTATAGAATCAGATTTCTTTTTTTTTTTTCAACCAGTGATGTTTCAGTAATTTCTATATTTATGTCACCAGCCTAAATCCATTTTTATACAGAGTCTATGATCCAGCCATGGATATTTTAGCTTTATTTCCGGATAGTGAAAGAAGCCATGTCAGCCATGTTTATGAACAGTCTATAATGAAAAGCTTTAAGACACTAAAAGTTTATATGCAAATCCGTAAATAACGTCACAAAGCCGTTGTTGAACCATACAGGTGTTTCAATTGAATTTGACTTGTTCTCAGGGTTGGCATGTACAGATTGTGTTCATTTGACATCTCTCTCATTCTCCTATTTGGACTGGGAAAGTATATTGAGTTTGGTAGCATGAGAAAACACTGCTTTTGTTGTTAGAACTCAAAATTTATTATAAGATATTTAATTATCATTTTTATTCTGATTGCCTGACCTGAACTTTTTTGTTTTTGACCTTTAACAGCAGGTAAACCACAGGAGTAACTAATAACATATTGATGGCTCTCTTTCATTTAATGTCCCATTATGATAAAGAAGTGAAACAGCTTGTTCAACACCAGGGCCGTGACACACCCTTTTTGTCACACAGCAGTCATTTTGACTTGTCATTGCAGTGAAAAGCACAAGTGTGTCAGTTGCAAAACATCTGATCTTATCAGATGTTTTGCAACTGGTGGGAATATAAGCTATTATCCCATTAACTGGCCTATTGCTTTAGGTGTAAAACACATCAAGCAACCGTGAAGGCGCTGCACTACAAGAATTTAATTAAATTAATGTCTTTAATTACACATTTAACTTTTCCGTTTTCACTGAATAGTGAAACTGACAGAAACACAAGCCACTAACAAACCCATATATTAATTTTCTCCTGAAATAAAAGGCAGCTGCTGCTGAGCCCATTCACAAGGATGACTCCATCATCAGCTGCTACAGCACTGATCTGAGTCATTTTTCTAGTTGCCAGTCTAACAGATTACACCTGTTTCACCTGACCTTGTAGCCGCCTTTAAATCTGGTAAGCTCCAGGCTCGTGGGACGTGATCCCATTCGCTCTTCAGCGGATTCCTGAGCAGGTGTAGGTCTCACAAGGAGGCAGAGGCTTGGCACTTTTCACGCAATGCTGTGATCTGATTCTGGAGCAGCCAGTATCACACAGTCGCCCCTGGGACACAAAGCTCTAATGGCTGCAAAACTGTAAATGTCACAGTGATTTGGGCCAAGCGCCGTGAGGGAGAGAGGCTAACGGCGCGTGTGTGTGTGTGTATGTGTGTTAGTCTATTGTCATGTCAGATCCACTGCATGAGCAAAACAAATTGCTGTGAGAGGGCACTGAAGTAAAGCAGAGTAATTACAGTATGACAAAAGTAAGTACACAGACAAGACATATACGCACAATCCAACAGCACCCAGCTCCATATATTACATACACCTAACCTGCATGTGTTTGTACACTATAGCTTTGCATGCAAGGCCTGTGGGTCATCCCTGTAGTAACAAATACACGGATTATAAGCTTCTCATTAAGCCCTGGCCTTCTTTAGTTGTTTTCTTTCTCACTCACCACACATACATACACAGACAGTTTGCAGACTAAATAGAGGCAGATTTACCCTTTGATGGAAAAAAAGGGTCCTTGATTTCAGAGGAAGACAAAAGCAGGCCCCTCATTTCTAGCCAGGGACCATCACTTTGCCAGCATAATGATAACTGCCACATTTTATTAGCTGTAACATTAGCTCCATAAACTGGTCGAAAACCTTGATACCAGTGAACCTTTTAATGCTTCCAGCTGACTCATTCTCAAAAGGGAATCAAATAAAAAGAGTCTTTATTATTCACTTGATGGCCACATACATTATACCACGCTAAAATACTGACATCCGTTCACACGATGCAGTCTGGCTCAAATAGTCAGACTTGGACCTGCATGAACTACATCTTGTTTTGTTGAATCTTCCCAAAAAACATTCACACCAAATTCCATGGTTGCTACGACAGGACAATCACCACTCAGGGAACAGGTTGCAATGACAGAGCACTTGCTCACACATCGCATACAGTCATCAATACAAAAGCCCCAATTAAAAGATCGGTGTCTTTTTCCTTCCGTGGGACATTTCTTAATTACACACACCATAGGGGCAATTACACACCACATAATGAGTGAAACGCAAACACACATGCTTAAACACACACCCCCTCTGGAGGTCAGTCCATGGAGCAGACACGGCTGGTGAGGTTCACTGGCTTCCCTCATCTTCCATTGTATCAATACTAACTGGAAAAAAACTAGTTCATGCACATGGACCATATGTACCACACAGCGAGGCTTCAGGCACACCGTAGGATGTGAACACTAATTTAGTGAATGACTATCATGCAGTCTGCTACTGTATGATTATGCTGTGTAAAACATTGCACTTACATTAATGGGAGAGTTTTATCAAGGCTCTGGTGGTACATAGAGGCAGGCAAGGCACATATGGGAGCTGCAGATAAACAAGCCTATGGAGAGGCCACACATGTACACAGATGCAGACACACACTCGTGCACAAGCGGGCTGAGAGGCCAACGGACATATCATGACTCTTATATAAGCTTCCCGCACCCAGAGGTATTTATATCCCTCGTTTGTTATCTATAATAAGACATCTCTCTTTTTTCCCCCTCGCTCCTTCGTCAGACTCCCTGGTCCTGAAGCAGGAAAATCCTGATTAGTGTCCTGATGACTTGACAGAGAGCGATCGAGACACTGAGACAGAGAGCGAGGAGGAGAGAGGTGGAGCAGGAGACCAAAAAAATAAGTGACAAGAAAGATAGATCTCAGGTTGTGTCTGCGTGTGTCTGAATTATTGACTACACTGTAAATTCCACAGTGGGCTGGGCTGACAGCCAGCGGATTTGACGCTCTACATGTTTGTTCCTTGAGAAGTGTGTGTGAGTGTGTGTGCTGGTAATGAGATAAGGGTAGTGGTCAGGCCTGGTGTGTGTCAATGCCACCTGAGTCCTTAAGACTAAAAATGTTGCATCTGTCAGACACGGTATCCAGCTGTGCTGGTCACCAACTTATCAATCTGTCTGAGCAGAAAAAAAGGTCTGGAAATGGGGAGATGAATTTATCACAGGAACTATGAGTAGAGGGTGGAGCAGGAAAGATTAGTGTAAAAATGGAAAGTAACAACAGGAGCGGATGAAGACTGTAAAACCAGTTCCCCTTGTTTTAGTAGCTAGTTGTTAATAAGAGAGAGAGAGAGGGGCAGTGAATGAAGAAACCAAGGAGTGAATGTTCCTGGAAATAGGGCATTATATGGTGGAAGACGGAAATATGTAGATGACGGGTTTGAGAGAATCAAAAGAAGAGAGGGGAGAAGGAGAAGTGAAGTAGTTAGCGGTAAGGAGAAAGGAAAGCGACAGAAGTATTGGCTTTGACAAGACAAGATGCAGGCCCCTAATGAGATTTTGTCGCTTATGTGAATAGCTAGCCCCCCTCCCATCCTCCGCCTCCCTCTGTACCCCACCTTTCAGTTGCCATTCTGTGCAGCCACGTACAAGTTCTTGACAATATAATGAGAAAAAGCTGGCAGGAAAATCCTGGACTTGGTCCCATGTAAACTTACAGCCATCTCATGGAACAACCCAAATGGAAATGGGCTGAGGAAGAAGAAAAAAGACACTGAAAGAGAAAAATGTGACAGATTTTGAAAGGTCATCTTCTCATTCCTTTGCTTATACTATATTTGTGAACAGACTAGGGACTATGTATCTACTTTCAGTATTTGTACATCCTTCGGGTTATTACATTACAATTTCAGATTTGTTGCATTCTAAGCTAGTATATTAGCACAGAGTGTTGCAAGGCTGATATTCTAGAAAATGCAATTTATGTTTGGTCTGTGCAGTAATTCATTTAATATAATATATCAGTGATTTTGGCAGGAAATTGTAATCTACACAATTTACCTTCTATGGAAAAGTAGAGGAAATTCTAAAATAGCATTTGTGTTTGTTTCTTAGTGGACGAGCCCTTGCTCCATTTAAGTTGAGACCCTCTTGATCGACAGCTGACCTGCCAACCAACTAACTAACCTTCCACAAGTCAAACACCAAACCATCTTATTAAACAACAAAACAGAAAATCATCCACCAGCTATTTAGCAATGAACCAATCCAATACCCAAGCAAACCACATATCCACCAATAAGTCATGTCACGTAACCCACTAACAACCCTACCACAATCCAAACTATGTCCCAACTGCTCAGAAATCAAACCAACCAACTACTCAACCAGCCAATACTCAACCCAACCATTCAACGTCCAACCAATCATCAACTCCGCTGTCAAACTACCAATCTACTCCTCATGCAATCAAGCTACGTAACTAGTCAAACATTCAACCATCCAACCAGTGGGCCAGCCACATGACCACACCATAAATCATCATCTGGAGCAATAATAAAACTAGACCACCATTCCTGATAATTAACTGCAGATGACAGTGACAGCATTGTTTTGTTATTTTAATGCATCTTAATAAGTCATGTTTTGAAGCAGCAGTAATTACTGCAGGGTTTTATCTGCACTAATTGTTCTCCCTGTACAAATAATTGATTGACAATCAGTGGCAAATTTGCTATCTGGAGAGTGGAGACGCACACACAATTGTGCATCTCAAATCACAGAGATTATGTGAGGAGAGATACTGGAGCTGGAGATGCAAACAAAGGCTGTTCAGACACACACACATGCACACGGTGAGCGGATGTTTAAGGGCTGCAGATGAGTTATTTCCTCCATTGGGGGAGCTAGCCTGTGGTTTTTACAGGATTCACAAAAACTTGTTAACTAGGTCACCAGAGTCACAGGGTGAGGGACGTTATATGAAGTGACACGGCAAAATATAGTAAGAAAGAGCCAGTTTGAAGCTTCCACTCGTTTCTACTTGGTTCCATACCTTCCTCACACACACAGGAAGCATGGTATCAATTATCAAAGTCATCAATTTAGTCCAAATGTTGATCACAAAACACAGACTGAAACAGCAAAACCAAGCACACAGATACAGGGATACAGTGAGAGTTCCTCCTGCTGCGGTCAAGCAGACAACGGTGGCTGTTGGACCACTGGTGTCTCAGTCTCTCCGCTTGGGTATCAGGTTACCTGGTCCTCCTCTGCCAACACACACACACACACACACACACACACACACACACACACAGCCTCTTGGCCTCACACAGTTAAGTAACCAGGTTACTCTGAGAAACAAGGTTACACAGGTAATCAGAGACTCCTTAAAAGCTTTACCAGAGAACATGGCAAACCGCAGCTTTAGTGTGCGGAGCTCCACTGTAAATCCAAAGTACTGTGAATCACTCTGTGCTCAGATTAGTCTGTCAAGGTTTATCACTAGATGTAAACGGTGATGCTTCAGAGACACACTTGAGGACTTTCCATTGATTATATCATTTTTAAACACTTATTTAGCGTCTAAAAGTGAGTGTGTTGAGTATAAGGATGTTTTCTGTTTGGATTTTCTGTCTGTGGTATTTTGTTCACCTAGCTTCACATATTCTACAGTAAATTCTCATATTAAATATGACTTTTGCTCAATTAACATCCAGCAAGAACATATGTGGGATAGGTGAAATCATCTGTAACCTGCTGCCAGGTCTCAAACGGTAAACTTGTTGTATTGTACACTTGCACAGGACTTATTCCATCACTACTATAGGAGAGTCACATTCACGGCTGTTCTCTTATGCTTTTTTTTTTTTTACTCAAATCTAGTTGTATTACATTTTTATTCCAATATTTACACTGTGCCTTATCCCCCGGTTAATGCTTAGCTACAGTGATGCTGACATACATATATATGTATGCATCAATTATCTGTTAGATGGTGCCTATTCCATGGGTGATTGCAAGTGTAGTTGGGGGAACTGAATGCAAGAGCAGGCAGTGAAAATGTGTGGTTGGAGCTTGTGGATATAATCACTTGTCTGTGTATGCCTGTCCTAAAGAGGATGTGTGTGTGGGCTGCATGTAATGGTCTTGTTTTTAATAATGTACTATAGATGTGAAGCGAAGTGAAAAGCGAAGCCAAAGCGACTAGATTGCCCCCAAGAGGCTGTCTGCAGTGGAGGTCATAAACCTCCTCCATGCTTGTGGATGGGACATGGGCCAAGCTAAACTGTCAAAGTGCACGTAAAATAATTCATTTTTCTGTTAAGTTTGGTTTTAGTTTTATGCAAGAAAAACAGGGTGAAAAGTCATGATTCACAGGTGAGACCGACTTGGGATTGGCCTGGTGATTGTGGCTCCATCCCCCCGATCACTAGGCAGACTCTGGCCCCAAAAAAGGCAGCATTTATATCCAGGATACTTTGGCATCATTTCTGGATAGTGGGAGGAAGTGAAGATTTATCCATCTTTACACACAGTCTATATAATGCAGCCACAATGCTTGAGTCTCTGTGCTCCAAACAGATTTTAATACACCAAGTTTGCACCAGTAAAGATAAATTGAAACCTTATATTTCCTTGAGGAGGAGCTCATGAGCAGCAAGTCGAAGCAATTTGCAAAATGATGCTAAATACCCAGTTGTTTCTGTTCAATACATAATCTGGTCGAGGTTAAATAACACCGCACTGTTTCTACTGTAAAACATAATAATACATGTCTATCTGTGCCCCAAAGGAGGGTTTTTTCATGTGGAACAAGAAATGTAAAAGCTTTAATGAGCTGTGTAGGTTGAAACTAAAGCACGGCAGCAATCAGTGATAGAGAGTAGAAAAATGAGTTGCAGGCTGGTTACAAAGGAATCTCTTCTTTGTGCTCAGTCTGTTTGCAGTTTAACAGCTTAAACAAAGCTCCTCATTAAGAACAGGCCTCATACTGCGTCGTCTACTCACACCTTACTGCAGTCTGAGCGCTGCCTCGGCCCCGTTCACTTTCACGGCCCCACTCCCGCTCTCCCGCCATCTCCCTCTGATTGTCGGTGCTGTTATTCATCAATAATTGGCACTTTAAGTGTGGCGGTGGCTGAATCACTGGATTTCACACACATACTGTGGAGTGTGTAAGGAGTTTGTCTTCGCCAGTAAACTGAACTATCACTGTCAGTGAATCAGTGTTTGGGCTAGGTTCAACACATTACCCTAAGAGAACCTTCACTTTCTTCAAACAACCTTGGTGCCTGCGAGCGTGTGTGGAGTGTGTAAAAAACAGATGTGAGGGAGGTTGAAAGCACACACAGTAGGGCTGCACGAAATGGGCAACGAAACATCATTGCAATTATTCTGATAAATATTGCAATTGATATTTGGACGGGGATACGATAAACACTCATTAGTTTCCTTCAGCCGAATCCAAGAGCAAAAGTTCGGTGACTAACGGCGATAAATCTCTGCTAACATTAAATTCTGAATGTAACAAAGATTTTCAAGCACAATAAAGTCTTACTCCCACACACACATGCCTACATGAATCCCAGCTACAGGCCGTGCTGAATGTGTTTGACCAACACTGTGTTCTCATTAGAGTTTTTTGGTTGGCAGTTATCTAAGTTCTCATTCTACCACTTAGTTTCCATCTTGAAAGAAAAACTGCAGAGTGAGACAAGAGAGATCTGGTTCAGCATCTTTCCAATGATTCAACACATGTAACATTCGGCCTAATGAGACATACAACGTGATACATATTTGTTCTGCTGTTCCATAAGAGGGTTTTTTGTTGTGGAGAGCAGTAGTAATAACAAGGTAAGAGATTTCCCAGTAGGATATGCACGAGGTGTCATTAAGTTTGGGTCTGCAGAGTTTGAAATTCTTAAATAAACCTTTACTTTGATGATGCACCATGGTTTCTGCTACATACATTTTGCAGTGGCACCAGTTCACCTGCCACACGCACAGCCAGGACATTGGGATGGACAGGAGCAATCTAAATTTGCAATCTGACACCATCTATTAATAAGAACTTAATAAATCTGATTCCTAGAGGAAACATTGTGCACCATTTGTTTAAAACTGGTTGGCTGCAGGAATCAATGTTTTTCAGCAAATATGGGATCAAATGTGCAATGTAAAGATATCACTTGTAGTTGTCTTGGTAGTCAAAATATCCCATCCTGCAGTTTCTCCTCAGGTTTATGGAGTATTTTAGCATCTCTGTTCTTGATTTGTTGTTAGTTTTGCTCACTCTCTCAGATTCATCAACTTCTTTTCCAAGAGCATAAAGAAACACTTAAAATAACTCACTTCACAGTACCCGCCCAGCACCAACCACAACACAGACCAACTAACTGGTGAACATGACTGAGCATCTGGTCACTAAAAAGTCCAATACTTTCCTGCGGAGTTGGTAGAGACCAAAGGTTGTAAAAAGTGTATATTGAATATTGGACTTGAGTTAATCTGATAACTTTCCTATGAGCCTGTTGGTGTTAGCACCACAAGTGTGTCACACAGAAAGTGTACCACAGATGTCGAGTTGCCTTCTTAATGGTCAACAGTACATGACATTAAACGTGCAGCTCATCTGAGCTGTGTTTTATATGAAATACACATTCCTGCTTTTAGAAATTCAAGATGAGCAGATTCAGCAGTTAAATATTAATATGATAATGTGTGTAGCTCTGAATACACACACACACACACACACAGCCCTTGTGGCCAAGCAATTCACATGCAAAGTACATGCAAGTCACATTACATGCTCAGCGAAACACATGAATCACAGACTTAAAATTCCCTTACTCACTAAACTAAAAAGGCTGTGCATGGTTAAGTAAATGAATACTTAATCAAACACAAGCTGTCAGTGCATATAGTTCTTGTCAGCCTGCAGTCAGTTAACACACAGACTCTGTTCCTGTAGAGAATACAGAAAATGCACTGACATGTGCATACAAAATGCATGCTCTAACACCTATGATAGGAGTTCTGATAGAATTTGCAATAAACTGCAAGAAGTTGGAAATGTCGGAAATTCTCGGAGGAACCGGGAGACGGGATTGGGGGTGAGGGGGAAAGCAGATGGAGAAAAAAATATCAAAGTAAAGTTGTTGGTGGGTACAGGCCTACTTTTTCACCTCTTAAAAAATGCTCTCTGAAATCCCACGCCGATCTCAAACTGAGCTTCGCTTTTTTATTTCACCCCCCACCCCCCCACCCCACCACTCTTCTTTTTTTCCCCCTTTACTCCTCTTCTACTGGTGTTCGAGGCAATGGGAGATGGAACACACAGCCCTCCTCGTTCTCCAGCCAACGTGAGGCTTTTAACTTCAGGAAAATAAACTGAGAAAAGAGAAGCAGGAGAGGAGGTGGTGGTGGAGGAGGGGGAGGAGGAGATGGGAAATAAACGACGGGGAGGGCAGGAGACATTTTCTGCTGATTAAGTAAGTGTTCGCTTCGGCTTCCATTATTTGACAGACACATCACAACAACAAGCAACAAATGTGAAAGCCCGCTTTGCAAGAAAACAGCAAGAAAGCGAAAAAAAAACAGTAGCATATTTCCACACAATCCCGACACTCCCTTGAGCGCTAGTGGTTTTGTCTGCCTTCCAATGAGGCCATTTCAACATGATGACAAACACCTAGCCTGGCCAGGTGTCCTCCCTTACTGTTCTGGGCCATGTAATCCTCTGCTTAAATCAGTGTGAGCAAAGGAATAGAGAGCACTGGACGAGTTCCCAAACTACTCTCCTCCTCCTCCTCCTCCTCCTCCTCCTTTTGGCACAACATCCAGCGCCCCGCCAGAGAGGGGACACCTACGGGAGTCCTAGGGAAGTGTGTGTGTGTGTGCGCTGCTTACACAACCGCACAAACTCACTCACTCACACAAAAAGCTTTCACTCTCTCGAAACCATACACAGATTCTGCAGGAATCCTTAGCAAAACCAGTGGAGGGAATTTCACACAGGCAATGTGCAGGGCAAAACATCACTTGCACTATACACCCCAGGGGTCTTCAATTAGACCCTAAATACCTCTGCAAATATCCAGGGGTCCTAATTACTTCAGACTGTTGAAAATGGCCACGGGCCGCGTGAGGCCAGGGGCTTACCAAGGATATGCCTGTTTAGAATAGATTCTGGCCCCGAGATCAGTCGGGTTTTCCTGAGTTGTTGGGCTAGAGCAGCAGACAGAGGAGGCTCTGTGCATCAGAGCCAAGGCAGTGCTCGCTGCCGCTGGTGCGCCGTGCATGTATTAATAGCAGGAGATAGAAGAGGCTGCTGCAGGATTGATTCTCCAACCAAAGAGCAAGAGAGCTAGAGACATGGTGTGGAGAGGCAGCAGCGGCAGCAGCCGTGGAACAACAGAAGTAGAGTTAAAAATATAGATAAAGATACATCTGGTCTCTTGGATACAAAGCGTCAGTGTGCACACAGAGATTCATGTAGTAGAATCTGCGTGAACACACAGGGGCACAAAGACAGATCGATCTCAGTAACGTCACAATGCATTACAGAAGCACTGACCTTTTCCTAAATCGCTGCAGATACACATTAGAGATCAAACAAGAAGAAGACAGAATGTCTAAATACAATCCTCACAGTCCTGGGGACGCATGTACACACACACACACACCAAAAAGAACATTCAAACATCTTCATAAATTACCCAGGAGTCTTCTCATTGCTTTCAAACACATCTTACATTTCAAAGCAGTGGCTGTAAATCTTCACTGTGTACGCTACGTCCATGTCCAACCACAGATCTGATTTGACTGAAGAGAATAAGCCATCGCATGAAAAAAAAAAAAAAATTCTGCATCGCAAGGAATCAAAAATTTAGATGATCGTATAATGATTTCAAAATTGTCTGATTTTATTGTGCGGCGTGCCCACAACTAACTTCTCAACATATATAAATCTTTTCCAAAGGTCTGTGACGCAGATCGCAGCACATCCGCAGGTGACGCAGTGGGCTCCGCCTGCAGGTCAGCATTTATTATGCAGGCTAGAACACTGTGCAGTTGAAAGTGCGAGAAAATAGGTCACATGTACAGAATTGAAGTACAGTAAAAAGATATTAAACTAAGATAAGATGAAGAACGTCTTCAACTAAATTATTATTGTTACTGTTCGTATAATACCCCCCCAAAGAACTGTGAAATCCAAACCAAGAGATTGGTTGTGTGCAGTTAATCTTATATATGTGACTAGATCATTGACGGCAGATCCAGGATAAGTTGATTAAAATGAGTGTGATTTGGAGGCAGTACAGAACGATAGCATGTCAGAAATATCCCAAACGCTAGTACTGATAATCAATCACACAAAGGGCTAAATGACAGCAGACAATAATTATCATAAGCTAGGGGGAATAAAGTCATATGGTTGCTATCATGCATTGAAGTTGAACAGTGGAAAAATTTTACTTTTCCAGACGACAAAGATTTCTGTTTTAGAATTTCTCAACTTCGGCAGCTTTTAACCATGAATGTGAGCAAAAAGACTAAACCACATCCTCCGTGTTAATGTCAGTGTGGTTATCATTAGTCTTAAGCAAAGATTAACATTATTCATCACTTTTTATCGTCCAATTGCTTCGGACCATCCTTTGTAAACTGAAAACTAACAGGAGGTCTCTTGGGTGATATAAAGTGATGAATAATGTGAATCTTAGCTTTAGATCAGTCAAACCAAATGAGTCAAGTTTAGCCAAATCTGCTGCCATGACTTGGGGATCCAAGTTGAGGGGTGGGGGTGTCTGTGAAGAGACCCCCTGACAGATAACAGTTTCAGGATTGTCTCCGATTTGCTCACGGAGGAGCCACATGAGACTGAAGTGCCCCTGCTACTAAAAAAAGTCTATTTGTAAGACCTTTGAAAATGTGACATTTACAGACATGTAAATCAGCTGTGATCGCTGGCGACCAAATAAAGAAGGAGAAGAAAGATGGAGGTACAAAACAGACCAAGATGGGGCCTATGAGAGAGAGCCGTAAGTGCAGGCAGCATGGTGAACGACCAGATATTCAACAGACTTTAGACCTCAATTAGAACAGTGACAAATGGAGGTGTGTGGAGGGGGTGGAATGTTAAGCAAAAGACAAGGCAGAACGAACGGATGGTGGGAGGGAGGAAGGAGGACGTGTGGGAGGCATGTAGACAAGGGAGGAAGGAACAGAGGTAATCCGAATGACATTAACACACACACACACACACACACACACACACACAGGACCTAGGAGAAAAAACAAAGACTGTCTGAAACCTCCAGAGCACATTCCTCCCCATGGCCCTCGCACATCCAGCCACCGAGACACACACACGACAGGGAATGACACAGGGAAGCAGAAAAGAGTCTCCAGAGACTCCTTTCTCTCCCTCTCCAGAGGAGTGAATCAGTGCAGGTCTGTACACTTATGAATCAATAATATACAATAACACGCTTCGGTGGCAGGAATGATTCGATAAGGCTCTGTGACTTGAGTAGACTCCACCCCTCCCTTGCTAACCCACCTACCCACCCGCAAAAGCAAAGGCCGAGCGCTCGATAAACAGCCACTCCAGGTGCGTATCAATAAACTCATTATCACACGCGGCCCACTCACTGTAGGCCCTGCTCACGTGAGGTTGATGGATTTTCATCACTCACGCAGCCGTTATGAAAAGTCAATCTGAAGCAAACACGGGTCGTGCAGGAACCAGAGCGTGACGTGGGAATGGTGAAGCAGGTGAGGGCCAACACACAGACACACATGTTGGATCTATAGCTGCAATGGGCCACACACCTCAAATCTGATCTTTTTGTTCATGTTAGGTCAGAAAGCTTGTTCACAGGATGCACACAGGCTTGAAACGAAGATGGTATCAACACACACAAACAACCTTGTCGAGCCAGGACTCAGAATGGTCCTCACATAGATTTCTTTAGTGTATGGACATGTGTATCTTCTGTCAAGTGACTGTAGGTGCAACTGCAATGAGACTCACACCTCAAATCGGTTTTTGCTCATATAAGTTCATAAAGCTAATTCACTGCACACACACACACACACAGACACACACACAGACAGACAGATTTATGTCAAAATATGTGTGTTAGGGTCAAGCTGGCCACGTGCTAACCCTCTGACCCCTGGTCTTGTGGTCATTCAACAGCCCTGGGGTCAACCGGAGAAGCTGCGCAGCGCAGCAGGTGTTTCTTACCTGCCACAGGTGGAGGCCGCGCGTATATGGTGCGCATGAGCAAGCTCCTAAATCTCGGGGGCTAAAGTAAAAGGATATGGGTTGCACACCATCTTGAGACACCAGCTCCGAGGCCGCGTGGTTTGCTTCAGGTAAAAGAAGACCACGGGGGCCATGGTGGGGTAGGGCAGGCTCTCATCGCCGCTCGCAGACGCTTCCTCCCCGCTCGCGGAGATCCCGTCGGGCGCAGGGGACGCCGGCTCCATCACCGCAGCCGCCGCTGTCGCCTCCCCGCCTCCTGCCCCGACCCCGGACAGGTCGTTGAGCCGGATGAAAGTCCTCGGCAGAGAGGAGCGACCCTCCGAGCCCCTGGCATCGGGGACCCCGGAGAGATTTCCCCCATCCTCGGCCATCATTCACCTCCTGTGGGCATATGTGATGAGACAGTACAGTAAACATGGAGATGTCCAAGTGTCTGCAGAAGCCGTAACAGTGCGCATTAAATGGGAGGAATGTGATTTAGGAAATATGAGCAATGAAATGTGGTGATTTTTCTTTGAAATCTACCAACTTCTTAACAACCTGGATGTGCTCACAATGAGATAAATAATGGATGAAGCTGTGGGGGTGATGGGGTTTATTTTAAGAAGATATGCGCACACCTCACAGAAAAAATATTCTTAAGAAGAGAAAATATGATAAATTGTTCATGGTTACATATTGGCTTATTAACTAGGCTTCATAAAGGTAGAAGAGGGAGCTAACATTCCTCTTCATCAGAGGCAATGCCAAAAATCTCCCTCTCTCCTCAGCAACAAAATCCTGCGATTGTTAGGCTGTAATTTCGTTTCCAAAGTTCAGCAGCATCACTCATCAACCACTGCCAGTCGTTTCTGAAGTGATTGTTTTTCTGAAAGAGTGCAGGGGCATCTTCCCATTCGATTTTATTACCTGTAATGGATTCTGTAGATGTGCCCAAAGTGCGCTCAGTCATCGCATGATCAGTTTTTGTCGTGGCTGTAAAGTCCACAGCAGCCTGAAGAGGGGAATAAAACAAAATCCCACTGGGTAAGAAGGAGAGAGGAGATGAAGAAGAGGAGGAGGAGAGGGTCCTTGTGGGTTTTGGTGCGTCTTGAGGGGCAGTATAGTTTCCAGGTGGTGCGTCGCCGCGCGGGTCAGTCTCCGCAGACGCGGTGCGCCCGAGCCCCGGTCTCCGGTGTCCAATGAGCGTCTTCCAGGGGCCTCAGCAACACTTCATAATCACCCCCAGTTAGAAAGAGGAACACATGGAGCCGGGAGATGTCTTGTGCTGCAGCGCGCAGTCTTTGTTAATATATTAACCGCGCGCACAAACTTCTGTATGATCCTCCTCCTCCACAGAGCTGATGGACAAACCTCAAAAAGAGAGGGAGAGGAAACGAAAATCAATGACCGATTCGTTTCCCCCGCGTTTTTCCTCCTTTAAATTAAGAATCCAGGACTTTTCGTTGCATCCACAGGCGGTTTGAAGCGCGTATCCCGCATCAGTGTTTTACAGATCCGTGGAGATGCTGCTGCGCATCCTGTCTCTGGACACAAACAGGCATCAGGCGCTGATACTTTCTCACATCACAAACTGCTTCCACTCATCTTTGCGCATAAATGAGCAGCCGGGCAGCTCCTTGCTCTCGCTCTTGTCTCCTCCTGACTGTGTTCGGTCGGTTCCGTCCATCAGCAGAGCTCGCACAGCTGGATGGAGGATCCTAACTTCTCACTCGCCGCCCGAGCGCCCACTCTGCGCCAATCGCCGCGCGTCCTGACCTGGAGCGCGCTCCTCACTGGCCGAGCTCCCTGTCAATCTAAGTTGTCCATGGGAGGGGAGGGGGGCCAACAGCTGGAATCTTATTGTCAACTGTCAGCCAATGAGAGGCAAGGGAGTGGTGGCATCTTGCAGAATCGCCGCGTGATTGGCCCAGAGCTTTATTATGGGGAATTTCGAGGGAGGGGGGAGTTGCCACATGGTGCAATGTGACTCCAACCGAGAGGGAATACTCAGGTAACTATAGACTAAACGTGTCTCCCAAGTCCAGAAGAAAAAACTTACATCCCAGCTAAACCATAGATCCCAGACCTGACCAGTCCTGCATTAAAACCCTGTTTAAATGGCATTTATAGAATGAAGTGTTATATAAGGGTTTATGTAATATAAGTTACAGCAAAATGTGAACTCAGCAGTCTCAAAGTCTTACAATGCAAAATGTCACAAAATCATTATGAATCTAAATTATGCCATTCTGTGTACAGGAGGACCCCTCATCTTGCCTCAGGGACCCCAGGAGGCCCCTCAAGGTCCAGCCTGGGAGCACTACTGACATTATCACATTTGCAGAGAATGGATAATTAGCACAGACTTTGAGTCATTAAGTTTAATAAAAGTGAAAATATGTCATTGTTATGTAAAAATGTACATGTAGGTACATAAAAATAACAATGAGACTTATTTTGGTCATTTCTGTTGCAAGATTTTGAAACCCTGGAGGAGCGCTCTGATATGTATGGTGGTGGCCACTAGGGGAAGATGTTTCCCCAGGCCATCTCACTCACTCACACACGCACGCTCACACAGTGCCACACACACACAGCTGGTTTAGGCAGTGATGCAGCTTGTGAGGCAGAGCAAAGAGTTGCACTCTGTAGTTTTTAAGGAATATGGAAGTATCTGCATTACAATGCTACCCCCATTCTTATGCACTCACACTTTTAGTCTTGGAACATTACTCAAAAGTAGCAGCGGCATTCTTCATATTCATTATAGTGCATGATCATTGATCTGAGAGCAGGAGCAAATCAATGAGCAGCACCAATTTATTTTTCATAGAATTGGTTGCAGCCGGCGCTTGTGTGCAGTAGCAAATATTAATCACCTAGGCTGTTTACATGAAGCGTGAAGACCGAATAGCACACATGCACACATGACCTAAAAAATAAATAAACACCTGCATGTGAACAAAGGAGGAGACAAAGTAAGAACACATGAGGGTGTGAGTTTACAGCCTCTGTCAATACTTCCTGTTTGGTCAGATGACTTAATTGTTCAATGTCTTAACAGGGTATCCATTAAATATACTGATTAAAACACTGCTTTGACCTATCAAGCAGGAAGAAGGCACTGCTCTGAATACACAATGAAGATCTGGTTCTAGGTAAAGTTGCACCTAAAAGAAATACAACCTTCATTTATATTAAGAAATACAAAAATGCATGTATAATTCATAAACAGGAATAAAGCATCAGCATTTCAACACAGAGTGCTCCCCAAGGCTAATGTGTGATGGGTTGATGAATGGTGTTTGTTAGCGCTGGCTAGCTCCAGCTAAGACCCCAATTTATCAGAGATGAGTGTTCTCATCTTCCAGGAGAAATTCTCCCCTTAGTCCTCAGACTGACCAGCAGCATTGTTTACACTGTATATGGACTGTATACAAAGATGGAGGCCCCCTGGTGGCGACTGCAGTAGAAGTCATAGTCCCATTTGCTTCATGTTGGTGGATTGGACATGTAGTAAACCAGAAATTCAAAAGTAAAGGTGAAATAATTGTTTTTATTTTAATGTAGTTCTTCTCCTACTGATTTTGTTCAGTTGCCCATTTCCTGGTCAGTTTGGTTTGAATGTATCATTATATTTATCAACATGTGGAATGAACTTCTTCATGTAGATTGTAATGAACTAATGTGTTACGAGTTTTAACAATTTTAGCAATATGATCAGTACGTTGTTACTTTATGCGATGCTTGTGCCATGGCTCTCTGGATAGTCATTTCGGTCATTTCGGTGCACCATCTTGGTCCAGACTAAAATATCTCAACTCCTTGATGGGGTCCCATGGACATTTATAATTACATTGTTGGTCCCCAGAGGATGAACCAATATAACTTTGGTGTTCCTCTGATCTTTCCTCCAGCAGCAGTATGGCTTTTAACAGCTGAATTTTAAGATACATGTCCCAACAACTATTGAATGGATTGCCATAACATTTGATGTCTGCCACAGGATGATTTTTATTAACTTGTTAATCCTACTACAGTAATCTAGAGCCATCATCAGAAAAACTGGAATAGAACTGTTCATATCCCAAACTTTATATGACACTGGAGCTTTCACAAATGTTGCCTCTGTGTCATTGATCTCAGTCATTATCTTTTCCCTATCCTAGAAAGATGACCTGTTTTTATGCAAATGACTGACACAGAATCCTTTTCAGCTCCAGAGTCTCTGACCTTCCCTGTGCTGTTGACTACAATACCAATCTGTACATTGCCATCTTTATGAAACCAGCTGACTGCTATTTTAATTAACTGATAAGTGCTTACTTCTGATTATCATACAGTAATAGACCGAAGGGTGTGTACTGTACTTGTCTGATTTGTCTCCATGAACCATCATTACACCCCCCCCAGGCTCTAGCAGTGAGGTTTGTCCTCAGAAGTGATAATTACTTTATTGATCATTAAGTTATTCTATCTCTCCTCGTTCCAATGTTGTTCTTACTGTTAACCCATTTCACTGCATGATAGAAGGCTGTCTAATCACTTAACACTTTATGTTACCTAAGCAACAACCATTCCAGAGTTCCACTTTGGGCACAGCACCCATTGAGTATTTTCATTCAATCACACAGGGTTGTTAAAAACCAAAGATTACTGTTGTTTCATGAACATATATATCCATGATAATCACAATTGTTTGTTTTAGCTCCCAAAGGTGCCAGAGGACATAAAGTCATATTTTAGCTCTTGTAGTCTCCTTTGAGACAAGGATATAAACAAGTAGACTATATTTTAATCTCCTATACAATGCCTTTGCATCACTAGTACTGGAGGAAAACCGGTCGTCATACAGGATTTCATATTCTCTGTTATGTCACAGGAAATCTAGCAACTACAAATTCCAAAGCAGGGGAGGAAGTCAACTAAACAAAATGGAAATACGGAAAAAACCCAATTCAACCGACAGCATGTTGAAATATGTCAAGCTGGTTCCTTTTAATCAATAAAATCATCAGAAGTGGAACATTGTTTTTGTGGTTGATGTGAAATCCAGGAAGTTGCTATTGACAAATGCTGTTTAACTTTGCGGTATTCATTCTCTGGACAAGCAGCAACCATTCCTGAATCATGAGCCAGCAAACCTGCAGTCATTTGGACCTAACAAGTGATAATGTTTTTGATTCAGGACATTTAAGCCCTGTAAACTCACTTTTAAATTATAAGCACTGTTACTCACAACAAAGAACAGCAGTTGCTATTTATTGAGACTTTCACACTCAAAGACTCAGCTCATCTGTTTTAACAGGACTGTGTGGAAATGGTCCGATCAGATTTAACTGATAATGCTCGGAATATACTGTGAGCATTCACACACAGCTGCAGTCAGACTTTGATTTAAATTTCACATTACTGTGATGAATATATGGACATCACAAATCAAACAATTACAACATGGAGTATGGAGGCTATGTGGTTGCAAACAGATTTAGCAATGCACTACTATTTATGGTGAAAGCCGGGGTCAGCTGGGGGTCAAGGGACATAGACCAAATGGCACATAGGTGATCACTATTACATCAGCCACTTTAGCAAGGGTCATATGAGGTAGAGGACATCCACCTGATCAAGGAGGTAGCAACCTCTACACGTTTGAACCTCTGGCTTAGCTGAACCTCCTGTAACTGAGGGTGCAGCTGGCCTCAAGTGCATGGATGTTCATGTGTGTCGGGGGGATGAAGCAACATTTGTCATTAATCCATTTCATGTGAATGACACAGAACAGGTACATTTTCTTTATATATAAACCCTGTCTACTAGAAATTACATTTCTAAACTTAACTGCAAGAACACCTTTTCTAGGAATTGTAATCAGCTGCTGGAATCAGCTACATTTAGGCAGAATCCCAGTTATACCAGGGTTCACATTCAGAGTCCTCTAGTTAACACAAAAGAAACTTGGGTTAAAATGAAGGAAATATGGGGATTTTGGTTAAATGTAAAACATATCGGGTCTGAAATTACAGCAAACCCTTGTCTGTATTAAATCAAACCAATATCACTCCCTTACCGTAATCAAGTCCTGTTAGCATAACTATAAAATGGTTGAAAGGACAGAAAACAAATACAGTGCCAAATAGTGATTACCACAGTATTGAGGTCCTGTCAAAACACTTGCCTGACCAATAACATGCTAGTCTAATTAAAAACAAAATTACCCCAAAAATTTGAACATAAATCAGTGTGATAAGAACTACCTAAAATAATAAAAACTATCAAATGTATACTTTGACTTTTGGTTTATGTCCCATCCACTAACATGGAGAAGGTGGGATTTATGACCTATATTGCATCCAGTGACTAGAGGGCAATGTGTAGAGTGCTTATATCTGTGAACAGGTGCACATGTATGTGCAATATGGTGATAAATTGGCCAATCAGTCTTGGCGGTGGTGTACATTCTCACTTGTTGACATGTTATTGCGCCATTAGAATGATTCCTGTTGCATTAGGTCTGAAAACGCCATAAACAACGTGAGAACAGTAAAACATCTAGTCCACCTCATGGTGTATTAGGCTGGACTATGGCCTGACTGCCTCTTGAAAACATTCAATACACACACTTACCAAACACAGTCGCATGGCTGGACTGAACAGGGCTGGCAACCAGATGCAAGTCTCACTTTTCTATTTATCTGTTGAATGATAAATAGAAGAAAAGGAGCATGTCAGTTTATTTTAGCCAACATGCAATCCAAAACAATACAGTAATACAATGCACTCTGTGTGACTCATGTAGTGTGTCAGTGCGTGTGTGTGGGCGTGTTATGGGAGCCCGAAGAGGGTCAACATCAATATCAGTCGTTTAGAAACAAAAATCACTTCTAATTGAAATATGTTAAACACAAGACTCCAGACTATACAAAGCTGTGACTCTGAAGCTTTTCCATTCCTGTTTGCCCACCTAGAAATCACACGTGATTTCAGCGATACTGATTCACATGTTGGTAACCTTGGTTACGGAGCAGAGCAGCTCCGAAAGGAACATTTTCAACACTTCATAAATTATACGCCTGTCATGACATGGAGGCAAAAAGATGAGGAGACTGCAGGGCCGACAGGGATATGAAGAATAGGAGTTGAACTGGAATAAGAGGGAAAATAAAGATATAAGACGAGAAGAAGGGTAGGAGGAGGAAGAGCAGAGAAACGAGGGTGACCAAAGAAGGAGATGGTGCATTGAGAGAGGAAGAGCAAAGAAGGAGAAGATATCCAAAATAGAGGCGAATTGAGATAAAGTGAAAAGAGCAGTGTTGGAAGGAAAAGGCAATACAAAGGAAAACAGGTAGAGATAGAGGAAAGAGCAGAACATAGAGATGTTGGGTGGACAAATAGAAGACAAATGAGTTTAAGATGAAGTACATGCAGTCGAACAAGAGGTCGTTTGGCTAAGACAAACAGATGACTAATAGATCAGTGGTGAGATGGGAATCCCACACTGCTTTTGATTTCCTCCTCCCTTCCCCGAACCTAATTAAAACTTTTTTTTTTTATGAATGTGCACTGATAACAAGAACTTGCTATTGCAACATGACAAAACAGTGACAGAGCTGAGGATACAAGTTGAGATGAAGGAGGGGGAGAAACAGAAGGGGCCCCTCAGCGCTTCCGTCTTTCATCTATTTCCTCTTTGAGCGTCCTCCAGCTCTGTTAGTGTCGGCTCCCACAGAGCTCTGCACTCCCACTGGGGGTCTTAGTGAGTCAACCCAGGACAGGCTGCTGTCCCTGTAGTGATGCAAGGCTATGTGGGGCCCCTGCTTTGGAGCCTGCGCTCCTAATAGCTCAGGGCACAGCAGGTTTTATATGGGTATGAGGAGATTGCACATTTCTCAAGTGTGAAAAACTACACTTCAACTAGTAAAGAGTGAATAAACGACTGGGATAACTGAATTGGGGTCAGTGTGTATTATGCCTCCACAAATTCATTATATACTGGATATATATGAATCAAAAAGCTTGTGACAGAATCATTCCAATACAAATACTTTTTAAATAATTCGGTTATAGTGATCAGGTAATCAGCTCATCGTGTTAATTTTGGGTCTTTTCACACATGTTTTTTTGTTTTTTTTACCAGCTCTGCCAGTAATTTACTGCTCCTCTCTGTCTCTATCATTTGCACTGCCAATCAAATCAAGCCAAACCAAGCGCGCCCGCCATCTCCTCCGGCTCCCCATACATTGACTAATCCTGTTGTCTTTACCCAGTCTGCGTTGCTTTGTATGTGTATGTGAGTGCGTATGTGTGTGTTCGAGTCAGCGCAAGAGAGAGAGGGAAAATGAGAGCTGGATATATATTAATCATGTTGGACCTGGACAGACGTTTCTACTTTATATATGTGTCGAGTATATATTATAATGAGAATTTACATGCTCACCAACAGATACTGGGTCAGGTGTTTATGTGCTCAGGACTGACACCCTAGGGCAATCTTTATACAGATATCTCCATCAGATATAATCATGGCATCCTATCCAATAATTAGGCTCACCAAAAAACAGAAATGCCAATGCTAAGGTGATAAAGGAAACAATATGGGATCAGCAAAGTCATCAGTGTTCATCCTCAGGGGATCAGGAATGTCCATACCAAATCTGTATTTAAACTAATTCCATTCATGTATTCTAATCTAGTTTCACATAATTGGGTTATTAGATAATCCATGCTACAAGCTTATCCACAGAATTGTAAACACCACACTGAGGCTATTATACATTGCTGTTTGAAACCTGATAAATATTGACAATAAGCACAATTACATGAGTAAAAAAATCTGATTGGAGCGTTACATACTCTAGCATAGATCATTCTTGTGCTCAGCCAACCAGCTGCTACCGAATGGTATGAGAAATCACAGGGTAAGTGTCAGCTGTAAAGATTACAGTGTGGTTATGTGGGTTAAAAGCTGGCTGCGCTTATTCAACACAGGAAAAGGAAAAGCGATCATGGCAATTGATCACTCCCACGGGACGAGTGTATTGACGAACCACAGACACATATTGTCATGTCTGACTGACATTACATTGACTTACATATTTTCTAGCACACTGACTTTAACTTCAACCATGTTTGCTACTTGTCTAACCCTAACCCTAACCTAACTTTAAAATAAGCTATGATTTATGTTATGAGAACTTGCTTCAAGTCCCAATAATGCCACTGTAAACACATTTTGCTCCCCACAAGGCTAATACCTGGAAATTCCCCCCTTACACTAACAGATACAATGCTGCTCTTGGAGAAGAATTACTTTATGATACTTTCCTCTCCATGAGCTCAAACTTTTCGAAGTCAAACTTTACTTTCCATCATTCCCTTTTAGTTTTGTCAAGTCTGTCCATCGGAAAGGAGTCCCTTTTGGATTCCTTCATTACAGAGACAGTACTAATGAGGTGGCCTGACATTGCGTGAGTGTGTGTTCTAAACCTCTGACCTCCGAAATGATCTACAGCTGCTACCTGCCAATTGCATCCAACAAGCAATGTGTTCACCTGTCTATCACATGTCCACTCACGCCCACACAGCAAGCAGACACAAGACTTCACTCACTCAAGACAAACTGTTCAAACTACTCATACAAACACACAAAAGCTGACAACACACTCCGATCATGTGAGAATACTTTCCTTCCTTCACCTCAGCAACAAACTGATTCCTCTTCATCATAAGGGGAAAACAGATGAAGGTGTTTACGTCCCGAATGCGATTGAAAAGGCTCTCGGCAGCCTTCCCTTCAGTGCCAAGATTGACTGAAATGTTGTGTTTCCATTCCGCACATCAGAAATAGCAGACAGCCCTGTGCTGTATGTTACCCAGTGGAGATTAAATAAAAGACCAGGGCCTTCACATTTGTCTCGAGCCATTTCCCCAACCGAAATGAGCGACTGGAAGGAAGATCAATATTTCCATTCCATGATGGCTCGGGTGGGTGTTTTGAATTATTTGAATAATGGAAAAGTGTAGGAGTTAGGGAGGAGTGTGCGTGAGTGTGCGTGCGTGAGTGTGTGTGTGTGTGTGTGTGTGTGTGTGCGTGAGAGAGAGAGCACGAGAGAGAGTCTGGAGCAAGAAAAGAAAGAGCATTAAAAGGGGGAAAGACTGTTTGCATGCATGCTGTCTGTGGACATGTATACATTACACGTGATGGAGTTTCCACATGTGTCACCACATATATGGTTCATCAGATTCCTCTCATTACCATGCTGTAATCCCTACATTCCCCTCGTCTGCCCACATCGACTTAGCGGTTACTAATAGAAACAAGATATGTAACTTACAACTCTTTATCCTCTATGGATAGGTGAGCATTGAGAAGTTGGTCAAGTTTGAAAATAATGTGAATCATACCTTATGCTGTGGTCTTTGTAGCCACCAGATATATAGTGTGTGAATACACAGCTTTCTTCCACCACCATCACTGAAACACCAAATGATGGAATCTCTCTTGGATGAACTCTGTTCATTCCTCTGGTGGAGTTCCTAGAAATTTGGAAAAGACAGAAAAGAGAATTAAATTAAAGAGAATTAAAGCTGGTTTCCTGTAGTTAACAGCGGTTGTTCATGACTTAAATCTTGAGCTCGAGCAATATCGATTTTGAGGGACTGATACTGATATTAGAGAGTAAAAAATAAAATAAATACAAAATACAATCCCAATGTCTATCAATTTACACCTAAACTTTAATATACTAATCAATATAATTATATTCTATAATTATTATAATAAACATTTAAAAACAAAAACAACCAAATAAATATAGCTGGAACATTTTTTACATGTAACAAACATAAATACACTTTTCTGCATCGTGTATTCTGTAATCAGCAAACATAAACACTGACACCAGTATTTTATCTTTATCACAAAACAGACAATGCATTTATCAACATTCATACAAGTGTGAATGCAACAGAGTTATAATAGTTAAAAAGAAAAATGCATTGTTGTTAAAAATGTGTCTGCGAGGCGCATATTTGCCACCAAAATCATTTCTTCTTCATTCAATTAATTTTAATTTAATTTAAATACACATGTGATTTACCCGTCAAATTTAAACAGACTGCACAACCCAGACTAGTTCTTATGTTTAAATTAAATATTATGTCTCAACAACTGCCAGACAATGTTTGTTTTAGAAATAGCATATTTTCTTACCTTACAACAAAACTAGTAACTACAGTTAGCCGCTAGCTAGTTGTATTTATTATGAACCTAACAACAAGTTAGATTTTTTTTCAACATTTAAGTTTTGCTAAATAAACACTAACTACTACCCTGGCTTTTAATCTTATAGCAGTCTTGTAGCTGCATGTGTTAGCCAACTATTAATGCCACATGTGCTAGCATAGCTAATGCTAAAATGTGCAGGAACAGGTGAGGAACCAAATCCAGACTTCAGAGGAGAGAAAAGTTTTTTATCTGACTTTAGCCACTAAAACTAGTGTTTGGTTCACTGGTCAGTCAGAACATGGCAGAGTTAAGAAAAACAATCCACTTACTGACAAGATGAGCTGGCAGCAGAGGAACCACAGCAGCTAACAACACACAGGTAAAAGTGATGAGAGCAGCTAACCAACACAGGAAGTGACCCAGACTGAGACAGGAAGTAAAGTGAGAGGGGCGCACAGCTTCAAAATAAAACAGGGACTAAAGAACTCAAGGTACAAACAATCATCCAGAAAAACAAAAAGACAGGAGAAGTCCAACAAAAGATGAGAAAGCCACAAAAAAGTTATAGTTTGAAAGGTAACAAACAGGGACAGTATTGTGAAAAGCATTCTACATTACAATTATAGATCCTCAATTTAATGCAGGTCATTGTTTACTTTAATTGAAAAGTGGAATATATTTAGCAATTAGATAAATCTGCTCGGTCCAGTCACACTTTTTATAGTTTTTATATTAAAAACCCATCACACGCTGACCACATCTGGCCCGAATGCTACAAGCTGAAACCATACAATGTATATAGCCTACAAGGTTCAAACACAATTTGGTCAAAAATTACCCACGAACCATTGTGTTGTGTGGGCCACATCACACCCATATACACTATGCTGCAACCACTCCTAAAACCAACATGCTGTTAAAAACTTGGCATGTTTGTTCCCATGTTGTCAGAACTGAGACTTTCTAAAGTCATGACAAGTCTAGTATAAATATGTACTATATGAATCTATAGTCTTGTTAAGAATCTTGTTTCAGGAACCATATATATGCATATGATCATTTTCATGGCAAATAGTATTAAGTTGTGAGGTCAAAAAGTCGACTTGTGTGCCAGGCCTCATCTTAACAAAAATGATGCTGTACTGTCAAACAACCACCCTTAACTTGACAGAATGACAAACTTGTCATCAATGATGGAAACAAGTGCTTAGACATGAATCACTGAATGGTAAATTAAGTTATATTATACCAAATAGACAGAAAGGGTGTCTTACTGAGTTCAAATGACCGTGCAGAGTTCAGGCGGGTTTCCTCTGGTCGCTGAGTCTCCAGCTCGAGCTGTTTATTATGTAAATTAAACTGTCTCATTCATCATGTGACTCTGATGAAATTGGCCACACAGGAATGTCACCTGGACACAGATCAGAGAGAAGGATGGCAGTGGTAGCAGGGGAACAGATGTGGTATCGTAGGCTGGAGAAGATCTCCATAAGCCACTGAAAATCTGGGCCTGTAGAACGTACACACACACGCACACACTCAAAGGACTGATGCCATCAGACAGAAGGACTGATTCGAGGTATCCATAGATGTCAGAGTGTGTGTGTGTGTTTTCTTTGGAAATATGGAGGGTGTAACTTGCTCCTCAGTGAGTTTTCTGAGCGGGTCTCTCCTGTCAGAACAGTCACACTTCATTAACCTGAGTGAGAGGAATAGAGAGAGGGAGACAGGAACGTGTGTGTGTGTGTGTGTGTGTGTGTGTGTGTGTGTGTGTGTGTGTGTGTGTGTGTGTGTGTGTGTGTGTGTGTGTGTGTGTCTGTGTGTGTTCCCAGACTCTGGCTAGCCTTCAGCTTGTTTCAACGTTCTGGAGAGAGTTACAGCCACAACAGCGAGAAGCCACGGAAGTGTTCGTTCTCTCTGCTGTAAAATGTCCAGAAGAAAAATGATCTGCAGCTTTTATCCATGTTCTTTGTGGTCACAGTGCTGTTCAGAGTTTAGATGTCTCATCAAATAGGAATTCCACTTCTACTTTATCAATCTTATTTCTCGGGGCCAGGAGTCTGTGAAGTAGCTTGCAGATGTGACATGCCTGCTGAGGTTTAAGCTCAGTCATTGGATATAGCAGATGCAGTATTATGCAATGGATTATGGGTGAAATTAAGGGTTTGTGTAACTTAGTAGAACAACGGAAACACCCATTTATCCAAATGAAGTTAAAAGGGTAAATCAGATTTAGAATTCTTGCAGTTGTTTTCCCCTTTACTGGAAATTACAGTTGAAAAGGTCGGGGTTTAAGGTTAAGCCTCTTCAAGATGTTGCAACGTCACCATGACAAAATTAACGCGAATCCATCAATCTTTCCATCAATCTTTATACGTATATATCTATACTTACTTTGAGGGTTGCTGGGAGGGTGGGGGACTGGAGCCACACTCTGCTGACATTAGGCGAGACACGGGGTACACCCTGGACAAGTAACCAGTGTATCACTGAGTCAACACAGAGGCAATCAACCAATCACACTCACATTTACACCTACAGTCGATTTAGAGTCTCCAATTAATTCAACCCCAATCTGCATGTCTTTGGACAGAGGGAGGAAGCCTGACACAGGGAGAACGAGACGACTGCGCCACCCACTGCACCACTGTGCCGCCCTCTAATTCCCCCAATTTGAATTCTGTACAATCTCGCAACCGTTCAGTATGTTTGACCAACCAATATAGTTTCCCTCAAGTTTCACCAAGTAGCCCCCACCCACCCACTAGCATATACTGAGTCCAAACCAAAGTCACTTCCTTGTTTTTGTTTGACTCGTGTGACATGAACATCTCACAAGAAAAGAAAAGTCCTGCGCAAAGAATTTCTCTGATGTTCTGCCTGAAAGCAGGGGTAAACTATTTTGTTCCACGTGTGGTGAAACATACAAGTGAAAGTGATTGACAACACACGCCTGCAGAATGGTGGTACGACAGGCTGCCTCTCATATCTACAGCGAGGGCGGAAAGCAAAACGTTGAGCTCGATTAAATATGCTCAGTTAGTGACATTAGTGCTCCAAAAAGTGATTTAAGCAGGCCCGTCTGTTTCTGTAACAGTGTGAATCTAAATGTATGATTCACATTCATCATTTCATGTTTTAATTTATGCAGGAAAAGGCTTGTGCTTCCAGGTTTATGCTATAATCTGAGTTGTCTTTCATTTAGACCAGTGCAGTCATTTTCTCAGCAAATCCTTCTTTTTGATTATTGTTCAAATGACTTTTTATGTGATGTTGCTGTATTCCAAGACCTTGATCATCAAGTCATTGACAATCCTGGTATTATTATAAATATTCATAATGGGCAAGGCTACACAAACTGTTGTAAACTGGAATAATCCTATACAGCTGTCCACAAAGAGTAATTACACAAAGAGTTTTAGCATCGCTCAGCTTTTTGTTTTAGTTTTTACAGCCTGTAACCTTAAAAAAACCCTCAAACAAACCGTATATTGATATTTCCAATAGTTCATTCCATCCTGTTTATGCAGAGAAACAAACCTCCAGTAAATCCTAAACAATGAAGTGAATTTATCTGTGCAGTTACAGTATGGCTTCTCAATACAGATCAATTCCAGCTATACAGCCCAACAAGGGAAATGCAGCAGTAATCAAATCATCAATGCCCTGCGCTGTTCACAGACTATCACAGTTGCTCTCTGTGTCTGCATGAGCAGGAATGAACACAGCAAATCACAGAGGGGTTGAGGTGTAATGAGAAGGTATTTGTTATGCTCTCTTTACAGTGCGAGGCCTCCTGCTCCTGCAAAGGCAGATCAAAGCTTCAGAAATGACTTGCACTTGTAGCGATGTGTCACTGTCATGGGGCTGCTGTAAATATTGACAGGGGGTTCAATCATCGACAGCAACTTTGACTGTGAAGATTATACTGTTTCAGTTCACCCATGTTGCCCTGCATCATCATTCACTGGCAAGTATCATCCCATGGGCAGGAGAGACCATTTAAATGTTGTAAAGTCTTATAGTCAGTGTTTAGAGCAAAATCCTTACTTTTGCATCAGCTTCCATGCTAATGTTAAGCAGGTGTTTACAACGTTATATGCCAACACTGATGCCAACACTGAATTTTCTTGTGAATGTTTAGTTCCGTGGTGCATGGAATTTCATTGGCGTGATTAGCGAAATTTTCAGCGTTGCACAAAATTTATCCTGAGGGGAACATGAATCTGTCCAGCAAATTTAATGGCAAGCAAACTAAGATTTCATTGGCCAACATTTCACTCAAACTACTATCACAACCTCAGGCTGGCGCTACATGAAAAGTAAGTGATCAGCACCATCATTAGGAGCCATCTTCTGGGAACCATGAATGTAGAACATTCCATGGCAACTGTGCTATAGCTGTGGACCACCTGACTGAACAACAGATTGACAACCATCTCTCGGTCGGGCGAGGTTGAAAAGAAACCACAGTATGTTCTTTTATCTGATGGCAGTTCTCTTGCGGCCCGTCTGTCTTGCAACGTCAGCGCTCCTCACCATATATTAGCTTTAATTCTTCCCCTGATGAGTGGGTGTGAGGCTGTACAAGGAATTTGGCAACGCTGAGCATCTATCGGTCCTCCAGTTACAGCGTGGCTGAATCATGAAAGCCCCATATGCAAACAATATTCGTCTGTCTCTGCATCTGTCTTACAGCATCTCTTAATATCGTTTCCATCAGAGGGGCCTAGCTGGTTGCAATTTCAGTGACAGTGTAGAAGGAACTTCTGAGAGGAATGTCGCTTTGATTTGATGCTGATAAGGAATCTTGTATGAGGCTTGCATGCGAGGCTATGGTACATTAACTTCTCTACAATTAAAATTATTTCAGCAATCAAAAGCAAAATATAATCCAAGGCCACATGTGTGCATACATGTAACAGGAGTTTTTCTAAATATGACGACTAAGGATAAAGCTGAGAATCTTTTTGGAATAATATTTTCTTGGTTGAATATATTAATAAATTCATGCCCTGCTCCATCTGTCTTTTCAAGCGGCATGTGTTTTCTTTGCCTGCTTGTGCTGTGCTTTTGTGTGCTGGTGGTGCTCAACTCTGGTTGTGGGAATAGAGAGTCCAACATAGTAAAGTTTGCCTTGAGTGTCATACCATCCAATAATAGCCGGTGCCAAACGTTAAGTAGTGCCAATAGAACTTTTTCCATTTATATCACTTTTGCAACAAAGTGTTCAAGCTCCAACCGACTTAAATAGTCCCAAGACCCCGCAGACAAGTAAACAAGTCTCCAACACCACCTATTTCACAATGACATCAATTAAATGTGCAAAGCCATCTTGATGTGTGACCAGGTCCAGCAAGGATTTTTCCCGGCCTGTTATGATTTGAGTTTTAATCTCAATATCCTAATATTAATATCTACTGTGTGTAGCAATATCTACTTCAATGCGTTAGATCTGGGTTGTGTGGCAACACATGTTATAGATTGTGAAGCATTTTCTATAAACTGGACAGGTTTCCTGTAGCGTCTATTGCTGCTGGTGGTGGATAGAGGTCAGCCGGTGGTTGATGGAAATGTTCAGTAAGTCTCCCTGGACATTCATGGTGGTGGTGGTGGGATGGATGTGAAGGTGTCGTAAATATAAGGACTCGGTCAGTATGAGAATGCAGACGTGACAGAGAAGAATACAATAATTACATTTTCAAATGGGAGAAATTTACCCAGAGCATGAAAGAAAGGATCTTTCTTTGTGAACTGCCAAAGATTCATCACCAGTGATTGCTTACAGATAAATTTAACTTTTCAGCTTTGATCTATATATGCTCTATTGTTCAATTATGTTCCTGTGTGAATCCCTTTAGGTCACTTGATAACCCTAAACTTCTTTTTGCAGGATCCAGTGTACTGCCTGGCTCCAGAGTTAGAAAAAGCTAATTGTGAAGAAGAAGCAGAAGAAAGAACTTTTTTTTTTTTTTGGCGCATTGTCTGGTTCATAGACTGTATACAGCCCAACAGATGAGTAATATGACTGCTCCCCAGAAGTGAAGCCAAATCATTTTGATTGCCCCCTGGAGGCTGATTACAGTATAAGTCATTAATCCTGCAATGTATCAAACCATTTAGTCAAAGCACACATGACAGAAAGATGTTTTCTGCCATTTTTGGTAATTCTTATCACACTGATTTAAGTATTCATGTTTCCAATATGTTTGGTTTTAATTACTAATTTGATACAATAAAATGGGATGAAAATTCATGTTTGAGAATTGAAACAGACTTTTGTTTTTGGTGTGGCTGCAACACTTAACACTGTTCCTGTCGACATTTTGCATGCTCTCGCTTCTCATTTTAAATCCAAATAAGTGGTGCACTAAAATCCAGCTGAACTGTTCATCATCTGTCCACTGCTAAGATGCATACAGACCAAACACAATGACATTGTGCAGACATTATGTACAAAGTCAATGTAAGATGTGAGTATCTTTAAGTTGAAATATTTGACCAACAGTCTGATGTCCACGTCGAACTCGTTGTTGTTGTAGTAACAGACATGGAGGACAAAATGATTGTATGTGGGCACGACGCACTGTATGATACAACCTGCTATTTATATCTAGAGTCTGCAAAGAAGGAGAGGGCTCGGCAGAAAGTCAGTGTTGAAGAATACCTGGTAAATCCTGAAAATTACTTCATTTAAGCTACTGGTTACATTTTACTATGAACCTAGATCTATTCCATTTCATCTGTTTAAACTAATGTCCTCAATCTACTTCCTTTCAATGCACCTTATTTAAATTTCTGTTTGCTAGAAATATTGATTTTAATGTATTTCTAAGTTCTGCTCTTTTGCGCTGTTGATGGTGATTCTGTTTTATTACTTTTGTATGTTTTATGATGATTGTATTATTTATTGCCATTGATGTTATCTGATGTGAGGTGACCTTGAGGGTACTCGCAAACTTAAAAAATCAGCTTTAGATTTGGTCTGAAGGCACCATTAAGCTTTGGAGCAATGCTTCCACTAAACCTCAACAATTAGTTTGGCGAGTACAGTGTTATCACAGCTGCTAGAAATGATGGTCAAATAAACTAATAATAAACCGGCAGCCATTAAAGACTAATCTCCAACACCCACTGTGTTTAAGAAGCTGCAGTCTCACCCCCAAGGCAGCATAAACAACCAACACCCCACTGTCCCACTGTGCACCTCACCTCGGCGCTGGAGGCACAACAGATGGTCAAAGCCTGTTGACATTTTGCTGTCATTATTCTCCTTCCATTTTTGATAAACTCCCAAATCCTGCAGTTTACATGCGTCCACAAATGTCATCAAATGTCAAGCAAATGTCAAGACATGAAGCCATAAAGACTTGATTTTGTAAGTGTGTGTGTAAAACTGGTAAAACTACAAGACATCAAAAGAATACCCTGTTTTAAAAGTGTTTACTATTTAAGCAGGTAAAAATCTCTGAAATAAATTGTTTTTATGAGGGATATGTTCAGGAACGCAGCATAAAAAGAGCGAAACGTCCTCACTTTCATGTGAACTGACCCTGACACGGGCCCTATGGCAGTTTGGCAGATTTTACCTTTCATCAACATTGACTTTGAGTCTAATTCAGGGGACAAAATGAGCCGCAGGAAGCGTATAATCGCCCAATTGTGTCGCGTAAACGCTTGTTTCTCTCATCAAGTGTGACGCAAACCTGTGACGCAAACCTGTGACGCAAACCTGTGACGCGAAACTGTGACGCCGCGTAGGAGCGAAGAGGCAGGAAACCGAGGAGGAGAAAAGAGTTGGACGGGGAGGAAGCATTTAATGAGCATCTTTTTCTCTCTGCTTTCATCTAACTAGGCTACCATGATGAACTAGTTCCCCTCAGCCTCAGCTGCTCTAGTTACCGCTCTACCCAGCACACAAACCTGGCAACACATGATGAATGTACGGGAGGAGCAGGAGAGAGGGAGATGGAGAGGGTGTGTTCACTCAGCTGCAAAGATACAAGGCTTCATGTTTTTTCTTCTTCTTCTCGGCCCATCAGCTGCTTTGAATGGATTCAAATGGTAACTGTTTTTTTTCTGTCCTATTTTAAACATTTTTATGACTCACAACCTGCTCAACTCACAGCTCCAGTACCTTAATTTCCATTCTAGTCGAGGTCTTGAATGTGTTTTTTTTACGGTGCCAATAGAAACGCAAAGATTGATGCACTGCTGTTCCGAGGCAAATGAGAAAATATTAGATCAATTTTCCCTCTTTTGATGACACGTGTTTTAAAATTTCACAGCACACACACTTTTAGCCTCCTCCTTGTGAAAGGAATTAGCTGTGAAGTTACATTAATTAAACTTTTATGAACACTGTTTTCATTCGAGAGAGAACTCTAATCAATAGCGGCTCTAATTAAACTCAGGCTGGCTGGTTTGACGATGATCGAGTTACGTGGCTGAACGACCTTGAAGAAACCTGATGTTGCAATGATGCAGGTCTTTGACCTCAGCTGCCGCATTCAAGTCTGTTTCTACACTTTAACAAAGACCAGAGGGAGTCAAAAGGAAAAGGGAATAAATATCAACATATATCAAACCTCTCATCTAAGAAACCAAATATGCTTGTGCTTTATAAAATCTGATAATTGTACCTTTTTTTCCTCTCAAAAAAGATCTCATCTATCTAAATTGTTCTGACAGTGATGGGATCCATACAACACGAGATAGGTGCAATTTAAAATGCATTAGGTTTAATGGTGTATATTACAGACTGGTGCTGTGGCTCTGTGAGGGTTTTCTCTGCTTACATTGTTTAATAACATCTTTATATCCACTGTCATGGTGCAGAGCAGCAGCTGGAAAAAGGCAAGACAACAGCAGAAGAAGATAACGTTCACACAAAGTGACTGAACGAGAGCAACAGAGATGGAATGAAAACAGCCAGTGTTCCAGCTACACAGCACGAAAACCACCATGATCTAAAGTTCAGTTCTCCAAAACAATTCAGGTTGTTTTGGCATTTCACCTCAAAGCTGTCTGTGTCTCACACAACTGACCTGGTGACTCAGTCTTCTGTCCGCAGACCCATCCTCCTCTCTCCATCTCATCCTCCTCTCTCCATCTTATCTTCCTCTCTCCATCTCATCCATCCCATACTCCTGTCTCCATCTTATCTTCCTTTATCCATCTCATCCTTCTCTCTCTATCCCATCCTCCTCTCTCCATCTTATCTTCCTCTCTCCATCCCATCCTCCTCTCTCCATCTTATCTTCCTCTCTCCATCTCATCCTTCTCTCTCCATACCATCCTTCTCTCTCCATCCTTTCTTCCTCTCTCCATTCCATCCTCCTCTCTCCATCCTATCTTCCTTTCTTCATCCCATCCTCCTCTCCATCCTATCTTCCTCTGTCCATGCCATCCTCCTCTCTCATTCCTTCTTCCTCTCTCCATCCCATCCTCTTCTCTCCATCCCACCCTTCTCTCTCAATCCCTTCCACCTATCTTCATCCCATGTCCTCTCTCCATTCCATCCTCCTCTTTCCATCCCACCCTCCTCTCTGATCCTTTCTTCCTCTCTCCATCCTCTTCTCTCCAGCCCACCATCCTCTCTCAATCCCTTCTTCCTCTCTCCATCCTCTTCTCTCCATCCCACCCTCCTCTCTCAATCCCTTCTTCCTCTCTCCATCCCACCAACGTATTATTGCTCCTCTCCAAGGTGTCACCTGCACACAGCACTGGGAGACACCATGTGAACCAAGCTGCTAATAACCAGCCATCACACGCTGTCTGCTTCAATACTGGCTCACAAGGGAGGTGAGACAAACTCACACAGACATTTTAAGAAGAGGATTAAAAAGAAGAGCAGAATTACCGGCCATCAGTTGTATGCCTCTGCACACAATGCAATTTCTTCCCCTTCAGGTTTTCTTCACTGACTTCTGCATTCACAATAATTTGAGGTCTCTATCTTTGACCACTGAAATCAAATCAGTGCATCTGTGAGTCTAAGTGAAGATAATGTGTGAGAGATGACAGCTGATGATTCAGTCAGACGTTCAGAACTGAAATGATTGGAGATGTTGAACTGGAAAAGTGATATAAAAAGTATTTGCTATTTGAAAAAGTAATTCTACTGTGGCCAAGCAATTTTGAATGTAAAATGCTGTGGACAACAATAAACTCAAGTCTGATTGGAATAATTCAAATTAAGATGAAGGACATTCAGAAGGCTTCAGAAGAGAAAGTGAGGATCAGGAGATGCATCAGACATGTGAGGCCAGAAATGAGTGTTGGAGAGTTTCTATATTAAAGGGCCATATCAGTAACAGTGGAATAAAGAGAGAAGGACACTGTGTACAGTGATATTGTATTCTTAAAGGCATATAAAGGATTTGGGCTAGAAACATATGTATTAAATATATATTTTACTGCACAAGTGGATATTTTAGGATGCTGGAGTGCTATAAACAGTTTGGTTAAAGATGGACACCATGTTTTCATTTCCTCCCTCTGTACAAGAATGAAGCTAAAATATACAGGATGCTAAACTCTTGAAATGTTCACGAGTCAATCTCAGCTGTCAAGCCATCCCACCCAATTTTTAAAGCATCAAATAACAAATCTGAATCAAAGTAACCACTTGAACATACAGTGTCAAATGAACTGGTCCATGTACCATCCACTAACATGGGGTTTGAAAAGGCTAAAACACTATAAAAAACATTTCCTTGCAAAATCTAATGGTTATGTGACAGAATGTTCAACAAGATATGCTTGAAAACAAAGTTTAAGCTATGAAGCAAAAAAATTAATGAAATGACTCATAGGCATTTGACAGATTACGCATATGCTCAAGATTTGTCAGCAGATGTAGGTGGGGAGGACAATTGGGAGACAAGAAACGTCTGACTCATCAGCGTCTTCGGACACGCTACAGTCTATTTGTCTGACCATGTGACAGCTGCAGCCGGCCAACATCACCAACCAGGTGAGACGTAACGTCAAATGTTTCGGTGTAACTTTCCGCCTCTGCTGTTGCAGTCGGCCGGCGTCTGGCCGGATGAGCTCTGCTCTTTTGACATGCTGCAACTTTTGATAGAGTTTCAGCCGCGTTGGCTGAAGTGTCACAGGGAGCAAGACAAGAGGACACAGCGAGGTTAGGAGCGTGGGAACTAAGGTGACAGACAGACTAATTCACCAACCCTGCTCTTTTAGTGCTGTTACGGGGCTGTCAAGTAGAAAATATGAATAATATTCATTTCTAGCTGTTCGACGTGATGCTGTGTCTTTTTCCACCCTACTGCCCACCCCCACCTTACTATCCCACTGACTCCAGAGGAAGTGATGATGGATGTGAAGAGACAGATCATTCCTCACTTCCATCGCCACCTCCTATAACAATAGCCTCCGTTCGATCATTCCCAGCATCACCCTGGGCATTCTGTCAAACCGCATCTCACATGAGCCTAATTTGCAAATTGACAGCAAAAGATGATGTGCTCAAATTTGGCAGGAGACTGTGGTAATCCATATTTGACTGTGTCTCTTACCCATGACAGAGTTTCTGCAGGTTTCAACCATTGAAACTTAACAGTTTTTTAGACACTCGTTACCCCTGTTTCACCAAGATATAGTTCCAGGGCTGGAACGGGCTCCAACTATTTGCTGGTCTGGAAGACAGAACCACCTACGTCAGACACACACACACACACACACACACACACACACACACACACACACACACACACACACACACACACACGCACAAGTATCAACAGTTTTCCCATATATGCGCGTGCACTCAGGTCACCTTTGCGCCTGCAAGTTTTCACAGGTGGCAGACACAAAAAGTTTTTAATGAAGAGAAACTCCACATCCAAATGTTTTCCAAATGAAGTTGATAAATTGTGCAATGTTCTGAAAAATGACATCAGAGCAGAGAGAAATGTTTTAAGGTGCATGGGGCTTTTGAGCTCTAAGGTAGAGGAAGAGAATAAGAGCATCCTCGTCTTCTCCCGCACCCACACACCGTCTCTGATCCTTCTCCTGTCTCCAAGTCAGTGCCGCGCTCCTCTCAGCCCCTTGTGGCCTCATTATCACAGCGACACACTGAAACACAGCAGTCATGCCTGATGGTGAGCACAATAGAGTTTGCACACAAACACAAACACACACACAACCACACAAAGATATAAGGGCAGAAACACAGACACACACACGCACTTCCTTTCCATTCAAAATAACACACAATTTATTGTTTAAATTATCTTTGCTACAAAATTTAACTTTGTAACATTTTAGCGTCTCTAAGAAAACAAATCATTTACTTTTGCAAGAGAGCACAACAACATTTATTGACTTGAACGTGATAGAGAAAAGATTTGTAAGTATTTTCAAGTATTTTCCATTGAATGATATCAGCATATTGTGTTTTCTCTCATTCAGGAAAACAGTATTATGGTGTGAGTTAATAGAATCAGAGAATTTAAATCGATTTTGTTTAATTCCACAGTAAAATGAATGTCTGAATGGTCTGAACAGAATGTCTGAACACTTCTCTGGTCTTGATGACCACTTTAAGAGCTTCACAGAACAGTTTTACCATTCACCCCCATATGATCTGTTCCAAAGTCAAGACTTACATCTAGAGGTGACCGTGCTTTTGCCATCAGTACCCCTCGGCTTTGGAACGACCTGCCTGAGGAGATAAGGCTTGCTGATTCTGTCACTTCTCTTGAATCCCTTTTGAAAACTCACGTTTACAGACTTGCTTTTATGTAATTCATCTTCTTTTTAATGTTTTATGACATTACTTCTTTTGATTTGTATTAGTTTGCTTTCTTGTAATATTGAAAATGGATGATTTTGTCTTTTTATTGTTTCTATTAGTGTGAATGACTCTTTGCAATTACCACTCCTTCACCGGCATGGCTTTGGATCAGGATACACAGTCATGTGAAATAAACATATAAATAAGCTTCTTTTATAAAACTTTGAATTACTGATTGTGTTTTTTTTTTTGTCATTTCTAAGATTTACCAACATTCACAGGGCTACAGTTGTGGACGGCTGTGGCTAAGGAGTTAGAGTGTGTTGTCGTTCATTGTCCAGAAAGTCGGTGGTTCAATTCCTGGCTCCTTCAGTCCACATGCTGAAGTGGCAACAGACAAGACACTGAGCCCAAAACTGCCCCTGATGGCTGTGTGATAGAAAAAGTGCTGTGTATAAAAGCCCTGTATGAATATGTGAGCGAGTCTGAATGTGACTTGTGCTGTAAAATGCTTTTAGTGGTGGATAAGATTATAAAAGCTTGATATAAAAACAGTCCGTTTAGATATAGTCTTACACAAAAACCTTCCAAATGCCCTTGAAACACAATAAATCATCATCAAGACATTACTTCAGCGAAACACTATGACAGCAGCGAAACAGCGGAGTTGAGATGAAGTCAAGATGGCTGCACTGACAGCTCGGAGGCCTCACTCACCTTTTTTTAAGAGCTGCTGTTGGCTGAAAGCTGCACATTTATAGTTTACTTTGTCCAGGCTGCAGAGGCTGTCTGAATCTGGTCCAAACCTGCAGACACATTTCTACAGGACGCTGTGCAGGATACACATCTGGAAAACGCATGGTGCGCAAAATAATATCAGAAAGTATTCGTCGATTACGGTTGACAGGGACCAGGAGTGTAACCCCCCCCCCAACATTCTTGGTGACCGGCCTGCTGCATACTTATTGTTACTCATTAAAATAGTGCTAAAATGTAGCAGCTCAGCTTTTTACTATGAGACAACAACAATCTCTTCCTCCATTAGCTTCTTATTGATACAGTTCAATGTTCTACTCATCACTTGTTTGTTAGATTCCACATTCACGCTGCTACGTCTCTAGTTTCCATAAAGCCTCACCACTTGAGCCTTGAACTGACTTCACATCTCTTGCATCATATTATGTTTTACTTCTTTCTTTGTCATTGAACTGATTCCCCATTCTTTAGTTATTACCTCCACCAAGGAGGTTATGTTTTCATCTGCGTGTGTCTGTCTGTAAACAGGGTTGTGAAATAACTGCTGGACAGACAACCACAGAATTTATGGGAAGGATGTGTTTTTAAACATTTTCATTGATTTCTCAGAGAGTAATTCATGGAGCTCGACGAAAAAAAATGTGCATGTTCAGCAGACTTATTTTATGAGTGGGGGATTTGGTGCACGTCCAAATGAATATCCAGACCCAGTGAATTTATCCTTGGCGGATGTACTGTCTCATGCTTTGTGTGCCGTTTGTATGTTTCTGTGCCGATACCAAGTAATACATAGATTACAGCTCTGTAATTAATAGGGCATCAGGTCAGCAGGGGTCAACCACTATTCTCAGCACAAATAAGAATTTAGCTTGTGTGGCTCATCAAAAATAATTCATGAGCAGTGATGGAATTCAAGAGGGGAGGGAGATAACAAGTGTTGCTTATATGTAAGTGTGTGTATGTGTGTGTCAGGAAAAAAAAACTGATTGAAAAGATGACAGCAGTTCTCACATAAAGAGCCATCGAGAGTGAGAGACAGGAGTGCGTCTGCTACCAAAGATAGAAGGATAGGGTGTGAGGGTGAGACAGAGTTTGGAAGCATTCGTTGGAAATGTAAGAAAAGTGATTCCCAAAGAGACCAAAAGAACTTGACTGCTCCCAATCTGACAGGTTAAGAGAAGTGAGGACACAACAGAGCTTAAATGGAACAGAGTGATCCCTCTCTCTCTCCCCCATCTCTGCTCCTCACTCTGACTTTCCCTCCCTCCCTCTCCCGGTAATTTCTTGATCCTGGTGCAGGAGCAGCCAGAATGACTTCCCCTCGCTGCTGAGGAGACGAGGCCCCCGCCGGATCTGAGGAGGAAGAGAAGGATGGAGGGTGGGGCTCGCAAAATAAAAAAGCAAAAGGGAGAAGTAAACAAGTGCAGGCAGCTCAGGTGTGGAGCGTTGGTTGAAAATACACTGAGGTGAAGGATACAAGGCCGCAACTGCATCACAGTGGAGGGTCACATTTGTTCCTTGTCATTTTCTCCTCCTTCGCTTCCACAGCTCAGAGCCGGAGACAAACATCACTCGCCTCAATATAAGCAGTCCATCTGTCGCTCCTCCTCATACACACAAACCTTCACAAACACACACTCTCTCACATATGCCCCTTCATCTCGCTACAACATAGTGGGTTTACATTACCTCCATCCAGCCTGCTGTGGAGGGACGGGGACGGGTGGCAAGATGATTATTTATAGTACAGAAGAAGAGAGAGGAGGATGCTGGGACACACTCAAGCCGTTAACTTCTAGAGATTTCCCATCTTGGACTGAGCGAAATATAACATCATAAAAATGCCACAATCTGTTCTGTCAGTGATTCGAGGATTCCTAAACTCTTTTTTTAACCAATGGTGTTGAGAGATCCCATATCTAAAACCTTGTGTCAAGACGGCAGCCGCCCCATGAAAACGACAAATGAAGCATTTGTTCCCCAAAAAATGAAAATGGACACGGCTCGTGAGAAGATGCAGTTTTATTGATCAGGGTTGTATACATGCTGTTTGTTATTGTCGCCTTAACTTCCAATAAAAATCACAGGATGCCAGATTCTGCCACAGCAGAAGAAAACAGAAGTAACCATCAAAGCTGAGAGCAGATGGTAAACGGAGGCTTGTTAGAGAGCAGCTCCTTCACTGGGAGGTTACTACAAGTTAAACCAAACATCAGAGTAGCCCCCCCCCCTTCTTCTTCTCTTTCATATTCTCAAGTGCAGTGCCAGTTCTTAACCTGCCTGTTTGGAATGTTCTGTTCTCTTGTCCCGTGTTATTGCTCTGGAGCTACTTCAGAATTATTCCTTGTCATTAGTGAGTCCTCCTCAAACAGTTCTTTAACATGCTGTCACTTTTTTACTGTTTGTGTGCTTGTTGTGTATAGTGCAGTGAAGTTTGAACTTTGTGTTCATCCTACCTGGTTTAACTGCAGGGAATATTTTACAGTCAGTGTTTTTCTTCAAATGCAACTGAATAATCTTTCATTTGAATGATTTATGGAACCGCTGTTATTTTTTCATGCATTGCATGTCGGCTATTTCAGAGGTCTTGCTTTAACTTTCAAGGCTTATTGCTAAAGAGGAAGTTATTGTATGAGTGTTGTTACCATGACCACCCATCAATGTATGTGTCAAACTTTGTATGGTTCAGAAAAAGAAAAGGAAAAACATCTGTTGACCTGTAGTTTGACCCAGTTTCAAATCACTGAAGTTTATCAGAGGATGTAAAACGAGACATGTTGAACTGGGTCCTGTCTGCTGCAGAGCACTGGTGGCAGGTTTATTAAATTTGTATTAATATTGAACGTATCGCTCGTCCAAATTCCTACTAAACTCAGCACTGCACTTCCCTGAGCCATTATCAAGACACATGCCAAGTGTGAATCTGATAAGTTGAACGGTTTGCAAGATACACGTTCCACAGACAGACAGACAGACGTTTGTGGAATAGTGGGTGGGTAACATTTGAATCCCTCTCCCCACAAGAACAGACTCTCCCCCAGTCTGGTCTGGGGGCTGCTCAGGATGGGTGAATGGCGATGAGGTGCACCCCTGTCAGCGAGCCTCTTCCCCAGGACCAGGAGGAGGCTCAGGAGGGGAAACCCCTCAATTTTAAAGCACTAAAAATGATTGAGAAAAAATGACTGATGTTTTTGTTTGTTCCACTACTTCCCCATTATACAATGAATCTTCCAGTTCTTTTGACTTAACTCTACACCTGCACTGACACACGGATTCGACAAAATCAAATGCTCTCTCTTACACACACAAAAATCTAATACATTTACTTTCCTCCTATCTTTTTTTCACCCATTGCAGTACGGTCTGTCTCGTAACGTCTCATGTGTTAAGTCGCATTTGTCACAACAAATAAAAATGGAAAAGAAAAAAGTTAAACCAAATGCACACATGATGAAACATTTCAATTTATGTACAGGGATACATACAAGCCTGCAAACCAACTATTTTCTTTTTAAACACGCTCACACACAACCAGGGCATGCAGGCGTCCACTGTCAGATCCATGTGACGTGGATGTGGGAGCTGGAAGTCGGGGCGCGGAGCGGACAGCCGGGCAGACAGGTTCCTCTGCGAAATACTGACGGCCATGTTCATCCAAGTGGTTTTCGATTATCGTCTGAGGAGTCTGTAGTTTATTTTGGGGCTAAAAGTCAAGCCTGGACATTTTGTACAAAGTGCTGTGTTTTTAGAAAGCTGCCACTGCTGCTGTGCATATTTCTTTATAAGGATGTTTGTGCACCTGACTCCAGAAAGCCTGCTACGATGAAACTTGATATTTGAGGTATATAAAGCTGGTGTTACTACTAAAGAAAAGAGGAGTTAAGGTGTAAGTGCAGACCCACTGACAGACAACGACAACAGCAAACCATAAACAGCTGAGCTACGGCTGCAGACTGAGAGAGTACAGTCTTTGAGGATTTCACAAAAATAAAATTCTTTGGTCGTCATTCTGCCTGCGTGTCCGTGGTCCCGTCCAGCAGGAGGCGACGCAGTTCTTGGGGGTCAGTTACAGGCAGAGAGCAGGTGAAGTCCTGGCAGACGTAGGCTGTGGCGACACCGTCCTGCTGTGCCATGGAGGAGAGGACAGGCAGACGCTGGCACAGGAAGCTGTCGTCGTCGTTGACGAGCATCAAGACCTGAGCAACGAGATGAAATGAAATGTGTCAAAATAACGAAAAACTGGCAAAAAGCAGAAAAGGGTTACCACACGGTTAAAATACAACTGACTGCTAAATCAATTAAGACAAAGGAGTTATGTTTTCAACCCTTTCAGTTTGTTCGCTTCTTTTTTGTTTTGTGTTTTTGTCGGCAGGATTACGAAACAATGGATTTCAATGGAACTTGGTGGGAGGAAAGTATGTGCAAAGAAAGAACATGCGTCTAACCACACAAAAGGGTGACTCAAGGAATTCTTTAAGGAATGATTAATACATTTTGAAACAGCCATATTTAAGAATTTGATACTATGTTTGAGTCTGTGTGCTTTGGTGAAGTTTGAATTTGACTGTTGGACCTTGGTCTACTTCTATGTGTTCTACTGAGTGCCATTCAAGAAAAAAAGATAATTTTTTTGTATTGTTCACTTTCACCGTTTGTTTTTGTCTGACTGGTTTATATGGATTCAGACCTGGTCTCATAAAGAAAGAGAGGAAAGACAATAGAGAGTGTGCACGAATACGTGGTTCAGGTGTCCTGCCTGCAGCACGAGTGTTTCCCAAAGAGACCCTAAAAACACAGCTACAACAGACAGTGTTGACAGAGATGCTCGGTCTCACCCAAACAAACAAAACGTTTAAATATATGTATTTATCGACCAGGGTGTGAAAGTGTCTCGTGGTGACGAGAAGAGGAAGAGACGACCTGGCTATCCATTTGCGTGTGTGAGTGTGTGTGCATGCTGTTGGACAGGAAGCAGAGCGAAGATAAAAAGGGCTGCCCTGTCCATCCCTAAGGCGTTTTCCTGTCAAACACGTGTCATTTCCTCCTGGCCCTGCACCACCTCTGGTTCACAACAGAGCGAGAAATGACAACGTAAACGAGTCCAGACAGAGTGATAAAAGCACGGAGAGGGGGAAGAGAGAGAGACAGAATGAGGAGATCCAGTCTGGTGATACATGTCCTCCCAGGTGACTCTCTGCCAGAGAAGACCTGACATTAATGCCAGAGTGTGACAGGCTGAAGGTCAGTACTTAATAGTACACAGATACTGATACTGGCTGATGCAGGAAACACCTGTAGTTTAAATGCACTTTGCAGTATTCTGTAGTGAAGTGCATATATTCTGAAGAATCTGTTGACCAGGTACAATTTTGGGTACAGAAGCAAACGGGTTTCTGTTTGGAGTTTGACCAATCACCTTTGAGCAGTCCACAGGTAAACCCTAATTCTGCATGTAGCTTCCTGCCCTCTTCCTCACTCTGTCCTTAGCCGATTAACAGACCAGTCCATCAGAGCATGCACTCCCCCTCCTCCGTCCATGCTACGCCTGCCAGCCATCATTTATCCAGGCCACCACGCAGAACTGTTCCCATCCTCTCCATCCGGTCTCAATCAGCCTGGCGGTCTCTTCCCTCTGCCGTCTCAATGCGTCCCGAGTGCTCCCCTCGGCCATTTAGGTCCTCATTTGTGCCGGTAGCCATCTGCACTTTGAATCCCAAGAACCTTTCGCCCGTCTCGTGTCATTGAGGATCGTCTCTGAAGCAGTGAGGATTTCTTGCTTCTAAATGTGCTGCGTGGTAAATACAATTCTCCTTCTCAGGCGATGATGAAGTGATAAAGTTCCGTCTTATCTTATCTCTACAGTGTTGCTGTTTGTGAGACACAGCTCAGGGCATAAATAAACATATTGCTCAAACAGAGCACAGAAGGCTGGAGGGTCACCACTCAACTTTTTTTAGACACAGGAGAAGACTGGTGAGGAGTGTGATGCAATTTGGTCATAGTGACTGTTGCTATGGAGACAGGAAGAGGATTTCCCTGCCTAGCCTTTTGCTTGTCAGCCTCATGCAGTCCCTTCCCGGGTCCAGACCACATCCAGCCACATGCCCCCAACTTAAAGGTCACGCTGTAGCCTGTCTGTGTCACAACCACACTATCTGCACACAACCCTGGGGCCTGGCTGTGTGTCTGTGTGTGTGTGTCTGTCTGTCTCTGTGTGTGTGTGTGTGTGTGTGTGTGTGTGTGTGTGTGTGTGTGTGTGGAGAAACAGAGCAGCAGAGAGATAGATAGGGGGGGATAGATTATGTGTGAATGTATATACAAGTTTTGCAAACATGATGAAGTGAATGCAAAGTGTGTGTGGTCTAGGATTCTGTGGACTGCACAGTGTGTGTGTGTGTGTGTGTGTGTGTGTGCGTGTGTGTGAGGAAGACAGTGTGTAAAGCTGTACCAGACAGCACAGTTGGAGACACATGAGAGCACAGTCAAACTCCCACAGGGTTAATTCTTTTACACACTGGGCAACCCTGAAACACACACACACACACTGGCGCATACGCACACACACACACACACACACACACACACACCACCCTCTAAATGTCCCTACCCTGACAGCTCCCTCCCACTCTCCCTCTCTCACTCAGCTATACCAGTCGAGTTCAGACATTTTAAAAGAACACAGTGTACCTGTGTTGACAGTGAGCCACACACACGCGTGCATCACACACAAAACATCTTCAATGTTAATGTTTGCTCTCCCCTTCAGTTTCTAACCCAGCCTGCATGCCCGCGACTCACAGGCCGACCTCTGTCAGCGAGGTCGAGCCTGAGAAACATGACAAACACACCAAACACACACTTTGGAGAGCTGCTGTCACACATGAGAAAGAGCGATGGCTGCGGCTGTGAATAACGCCGCGTGCAGCCAAGCATGAGGAGATGTACTTCCTCCATCCCTCTCAGCCTGTTGTCTCACACATTTACAGTGACCCACTCAGTCCTCAGGAGAACCGGGCACGTGGACCACCAACACAAGATCGAACACACATTCACACTAAAACGGGCGACAGAGCAGCACGGGTCACACGTGCCACGTACATTATCAGACATCCGTCGACACCAGTTTTGCCACCAGCTTCATTTGCTAATCCAAAACTGATCAGACCGAAACTGCCCAGACGTGCACTGAACTTCGGATAATCTCCTGAAATTATCCGGATGGGCTGTTGGAGAGAACACAAACGTCTGAGTCAGACATTCTCCGGAGTGGCTCCTGCCAGCCTCTTAGTGAAAACTGTGGATAATGTCCGAGTGAGCCCATGTGAGAACGCAGCAGATTATCCAGAGGATTGACAGCGGGTGAGTGGCTGTGTTGATAAGGTTTGTAACGCGCAATGGACACAAAACTGGAAAAACCAAAAAATACAAATATCTCAGGATGAGAAAGAGGTGTCAGAAACAAAACAGACACAGACAAAGATGTCAACTTGGAAAGATGACAAGATTCGAGAACCTTTGGTGATCAGAGGAACGCCGGTGTCAATGTGCGGTGAATAAAAACATGTGATCTCCGTGGAGGATTTTATACATTACATCCAGCCTCCTCTCGTTGCGTCACCTCACACCTCAAGAGATTTCTCTGTTGTTGTGAACATGTCTGACCAAAGAATCTCCTGCTGCATTGTCCGTATGTGAGAGGCAAACCCCAGAGAAAGTGGCTATGTTTGAATATACTGTATTGTCTGATGACACACACTCAGGGAAACACTGAAGAATTGAGTAGAGGAACTCCACGACTGCTTCTGCACAGGGAGTTTCTAACAGATTTTGGAGCTGTCACACCAAAGGCTGTGTTAGTTCAACACCATGTCGCGCGGGGCCATTATTCCCAGTGGAGAGCAGCTGCACACTCTGGAGAAGCCACTCTAGGGCTTCACACTATGCTGATTTTCCAGCAGGTTTAACAGCCAGAGCTCAATTTAAGTTAAATCGAACTCCACTCTGTGCATCCAATGGGATTCAATCAATGCCTGGAGAGTGAAGGTTTATTGCAGCAAAACATTTTTACAGCATGGGAAACTTAATTTTGTGGATGTCTCAGTTTGCACAGTTAAACAGAAAATCTGCTTGTGAGTTTATTGAATTGACTGATTTTTGATAAAAATGAATATATCTTTCATGGAAACATATATGACATCTATGTAATGATGCAGCGTTGGTTTGTGAGCTGTTGTTTTGAAGCCTTGAGTTTGACAATGTGTGCAGAAGTACCCATATTTGGAGAAAGGGTGGGGGAGTCTGACTGAGAGCTCATGGACACTGGAAGCCCATCTACACCTGCGACCTGCACCCATTGGGTGGCACTAGCCGTCAATCACACGAGTCCACACTCCAATGCATGGAGTGTTTTATGATCTATTATACTCTATATAGGACTAATTTACAAATTAAACAGGCTGCATAAGACTTGAAGACTTGAAACAGATGAGTGAATCTTTTCTTTTTTAAATTGAAATTTTTGCTAAAGTCAGGTACACTGGAGAGCCACTTTCACTGTGTTTTGTATGTGACTGTTCAATCTTTTTTCCCCTCTATCTGTGGTGTCTGGGGCGTTTCAAGGGACATTGCGGGCCCCAGGCAAAAGGGACCTGGGGAACCTACATTCAACCAAAATAACCCCTTCTCAAAGAAACACATGAGCTCATTCCCATCTTCAAACAATGCTTTTAGTGTTCAAATTATAAACAAAGTTCATATTATGCTGACACATAAATAAAAGTACAGCTGTAGTATACATTCACACACATATTTTGATGTTCTACTCAATTACAAAGCTTTTATCAGAAAGTTAGTGGCATGAAGTGTCACTAGGGGGTTTCTAATAATGATGTAGTTACAGTTTCCTGTACACAGCTGATCATAGACATTAAAGGGAGTTCTCACAAAATTATCGTAGCTGTGGACTGTAATGATCAGCTGTTCTTGAATGCCTATTCTCAGCTTGGGGTCCCTGGCGATGTCCTGCTTCGCCTACATTGTTGCACGGCCCCTATGTGGTGTTTAAATTTCTGCTGAAAGAAAAAAACGTACCCAAGATGCTGTTGGGCAAAGATGAGCCATGATTTCAAATGTCAAATTGTGGTATAGCTATGGAAAAACATGTTCATAAACACCTAACAAAAACTACTGGTTCTGAAATAGACACATACACAGTCACTTGTGTGACGGGTATGGGCTGATGTCTGTCCTTTGTCAAGCTGGGAATCAGTTTTCAGCTGCTGACAGTCTCTACAGGGCCCTCTCCTCTAAATCACCAGTGTCTGCAGCGACGCTGTGAGAACGCCTCGGTGCCTGAGCAGAATTAACGACACCCTCTCTTCATCCAGGCCCTGACACCTATGAGATACTTCATCAGCTCACGTTGGGTCTGAGATGAAAGGGAATTCTCATTTGGTGAAGTCATAAAAGTGGCGGCATGTTAAGAATGTTCGGGAGATCAAATGTGACATAGTGTGTTGCAAAGAATAAGCCAGACATCTTAAAATATCCCAGATGGAACAGATTGATGAGGTTAATATCATGGAATCAGGTACACTGGCCCTCAAGTATTTCAAAGGGTGTAGTATTTCAGGACATCATCGCCAAGGCAACCCAGCAAAAGGTTGACCAATCCCAGATGACGTTCTGTAGTATATCTGGGGGTTTGAGCAGTGGGATGTTGAACACTGTTTGTTTCAACACCGTTTGGAGAAACATTTTCTGTTTCCACAAAAAAATAAACCGGAACTGTCACATCTCAGGGTAGCAAAGTCTTATCATGGAGTGCTGACCGAAAAGACAGAAGTAGAAGTATCTGCGGTTGTCTCCGTTTGCTATTAAGGAATAAGAAATAAGAGAAGAAACACCAAATCTATCTCTAACACTATTAAAAACCACTGCAATGCAAATAGTAATTTCCTCAACAGAAAGCAAGTTTATTTTTTATAAAAATGTCCAAATTAGTACATAATCTAGTCACTGTTGTTTAATATCCAGTCTGTTAAACTCTAAAATATTATTATTTACAGTGTATGAACCTTAACAACCCTTTACTGATCAATTCGATTAAGAGTAACCTTCATAGACTTATAGAAGAAAGTGATTGATTCTAACAAAACTATTTACTGCACCTAGTTAGGTTATCGTCTGCATTAGTTAGTTGGTTAGTTAACAGTATTACTCAAAAACGACACAACTATTATTGGGGTGGGGCATGGAAGAACCTATACATTTTTCCAGTATTACATTGACGGACAGGGTGTTTTTGAACATTTCCATTGATTTCTCATGGATCTTCATAACAAAAACAAAAGGTGTGTTTAGCAGACTGATGTTCATGAGTGTGTGCAATTTTGTGCTGAACCACACCACAGAGTCCTTCTTGTTGAAAACTGCCTAAAGCTGCAGAGCCTGGCTCCTGGTGGTCACAGTTAAATAGTCAGGGTCACTGTTCTGAACATACAGTGACGGTGTGTATGTGAGAGATTAAACACTGCTGGACTCCATGTGAGGTGCTTCATTAGCTCCCAGTTACACAGCACGTCAGAATCACAAACACGATCAAAAACATTCAGCTTTCTTTCCAACTCATCACCAGAACCTGGAAACTTAGGCAGGTGTAGAGAAACCACTCATGTCATGTGTGAAAGTATTTGTGGCTCGAACATAAGGGCTGTTACATCACACCATGAAGGAAGTCATCTGGGCACTATAGCCCACATCTCATCTCTATGTAAGACATATGTTGTCTTTTAATGACAGTACAACGTGATCTACTAAGTAAATGATGTTTAATTTACAGTGGCAGGAAAAAAATAACGAGAGAGATGAGAAGAGGAGTGTTGTGTCGAGGAAAAGCACGTTCTACACTATTACAGACTGGCTTGTCTCTATTTAAATTGAAGAGAAAAAAAATATAAGTCCTATTTTCAGGATGTGTTGTTACATCAGAAAATACAAACACGTTCCACAGAGGATAGGGCTTAATGATTAAATATCATATTCTCAATGTTGTAACTGAGATTTAAGGAAGAATTATTTTTCACATCTTTACCGTCTTGTTTATTTTGTAAAAGGAAAGTTGCAAACATAAACCCTGACTGATATGTCTGTGAAAGGCTCATTATCGGCCAATCGATAAATTAGTCAGCCTCTAATTGAAATGGTTCCGGTAATTGGGCTGGAAATGCCCAGATGCTTTCACTAAAACGTGTATAAATAACCTGAATACTCAGCAATGTGAGAGCCCTCACAGCCACATTAAATCAATACAAATTGGAAGAGTGCTGCTCATTATTTTGTCAAGAAATGAAAAACTGAATTTTAAGTTTGGTTGCAAATATAGTTGTTAATCAGTTATAAAAACAAATGATCAGGTGATAAGGGAACTATAAATGCTTGAATTGTATCAGGGAGGTTTGTCGGCCTCTTGAGTGGATCAGTGAAGTGGCAGATAATAGTGTTTCCTATAAGAGAGATTCAGATTGTGAGGTGGGATCAATCGAGAGCTGCAGTGACAACAATAACCACTGGCTTTAATAATGAGGCAGAAGAGGGAGCACGTTTAAACAGTATGAGTAAGTGTGAGTTTATGAAACACAGGCGGAGAAATTCTGAACCAAATGCAGACTTCTATTTTGAGAATAAACCATCTGAACAAGTGAAGCTGTTCTCACTTGACTGCATCTTAAGTGACTGTGTGTATTCCAGAGAAATACAAGCAGGACATTTCTCAACCGACGCTCCTTCACTATTGGAAAATGTCTTGGCACTGACAATGAACAAACTGCTCATTACTGCTTTCCCTACCTTTAAATGCCAAAGAGATATTGGATGAGTTTAGTGTATCTCCACTATTTTTGGCCAAAGAAACTATTAAGTTATAAAACTTTCTCAAGGTTTACATGAAGTTTTGAAATCAGTTTTAATGTTGGTCCATAACAAATCTTTACTAACTCGCTTTTAAAAATCCATTCTTTGACTGGGAAGTATATCATGGCAGATACAATCAGCAAAATGGTATATTTACCTCCGCCAAGGAGGTTACGTTTTCATATGCGCTTGTTTGTTTGTTAGTCGGCAGGATTACGCAAAAACTACTGAACACATCACCATGGAAACTCAGGAAAGAACCCACATTTTGTTGAGGATCTGGATCAAGGGCTGGATCCAAGCTTTTTTCTTTAACATTATGTTTTTGACATTTTTGTGAATTTCTAAAGACATGATGGAGAGATCTTGATAAAAAAAAAAAAAAGGAATATTTAGGGAACTGATATCCATGAGTGTGTGTCATTTGGCTCGGCTGGATTGAGTTTGGCCTTGGTATGCGCCCCTTACCAAAATAAAAGTACATCTTGCTTTATATGTAAAAAACAGGGTTGAACTAAACTTGGATGACTGCTATCCCCCACTTCATCCCTGATTGTATCAGACTGAAACAATCACAGCCTATAAAGATGAAGAGAGAGCAACAGAATCAGGCAAACATGTGGGCTTCAGCAACTGTGTGTGTGTGTAAAGGCATGTGCACACACACACACTTCCTATCTGTTCAGCGTGGGTTTTATTAACCCAGCTTTGATGTGGAATCTGCGGAGCGTCGGACACGACTATAGCGGACGTACAGACAGATACAGCCACAGGGATTATATCTCAAACAACACAACCAAAGCTGTCCACTCTGCTGCATCCAGAGCGAGCACGCACCTCCCCCATTGCTTTAAGGATGTACTGCCACATGGTGGAATTAGTAGATAGAGGAATGAAGGTAAAAGAAAAAAAAATCACTCAGGGAAGATTAACTTAGAAGAATGAAGTGAGATAAAGGTGAAAGTGACATTTAAAGCATGGTGGTGTGGAAAATAGGAAATAAAGAAAAAGGATGAGCGGCTGTGTGAATATATTCCGTCTGGAAAAGCGCTCTCCTGCGACAGGAGCCATCTGGGACCTTTCCCACAGCTGTCAATCAACCTGGGTTCTGCTCTCTGACTGGTCAATGGGCTTAGTTGGTCATTAACGGAGAACAGCAGACTCGATGCACCACACACACACATAAAGCCTTTGATGAGCCAACAGAGGGATTGTGATGGAGGGAGGGGAAAGGAGTGCAAATTAAAGTGAGGTGGGTCAGAGGTCACAGAGGAGGACTGTGAGACTGCCTGCCTCTAATCCGTCTCGGAAATGTGTTGTTACCAATGCTAGTTAGCCTGCAACAAGGATTTCTATCTCGTTCCTTTCCTTCTCTCAGACTGCCCTCCCTGTCATGCTGCTAACTCTTCCCCGGGTCTCTGAGGTCTTGTTAGGGAATTCCCAGTCGAGTCCCTCAACAGATGCTTTCAAAACAGGGACCCGCTCTCCTCTGAAAGGCCGTGGTCTGTTGTTCATTCTCCTCTCATATCAATCCTCTGGTCCGCTCCTGCTCTTTTCCTCCTGTCAAGGGGAACTGAGAGACGCAGGAGGGGCAGGGAAGCAGGAATAAACATGGAAACTCGTCTACTTAGTTATCTCCTATCAGGAATTCCAAAGATCCTGTAAAGCCCCCCCCTTAAGTCTTTCTGCATCTTTCACAAACACCAGCATCTCATGGTCCCTCTCAACACTCGCCAGACACCTTCCCCTTATCCCTGCACCTCAGTTTCTAAAAATACGCTCTCTGTGGGGCTGTCTGACAGACTTACTTTTTGGGGGCAAAAGCACAGAGACTGATTAATAAGCAGCACTGACAAGAGCCATTCGGACCAGCAACAATGAGAATACAGTCCTTGTAAATCATTATTAAACTCATAAAAATCCACAAATGTAAATCTTTCACTGACATACACTCATACTTTGAACCACTTTCAACGCTACTGCCAACAGGCTTTGTTGCTTTATTACAAGAATAACCTTGAGAACATAGAGAAAATATGCTTCATTAATATAAATCATCGCTGGTTTGTTTTCCATTCTGCGTAAACGTTTTCTAAGGAGAGAACCGGAGGGGAAACCTGATTTAAGAGCTTTTTAGTGATTTTTGTGGTTATTAATTCACAATGAAAAAGATCTATACCCACCTGTGCTCCCGAGTCACGGTACAGCTCATTTTTTTCATGCAGATATTATTAGAAGGAACAGAATTGAAACTTTTAGTAAATTCGCAGCTCAGGAAGAAACTGTTCACACTACAGTTGTCCTTCTCTCGGGCCAAGATGATGGCACCATGGACTGTGTGAAATGTTGAACACTAAAGAACACAGGGTAAGTGAATAAGGAGTGAACATGGAAGAGGGTGTCATAGAAAAGCAGGGGTTTCTTTCCACTGGGTGCAACTTTCACGGTATTGCAGCATAAAAAAAAATATCCTTCTTAAATGATGAAATTCACATGCATGAAAAAGAGCTACAGCAGCCAATGAAGTCCAGTGAAGAAGTCATTAAGTACAGTTAATGTGTATTTAAGGCTGCTAACGAACAGTTGATGAAAGGAAAAATTGTCTGGTTTGTTTCCACATCCTTCCAACAAATCTGCCTGATTTGGTCATGACCATTGCAACGACTGAATATAAAGATGAGCGAGGTGTCCTGCTACAGGTACTTTAGAGCACGAATCTGCTCAGGAATGTTTGTGGTGTGGAGCCGGAATTCATGTGAGAAAACGAATTTAGAAATGGCGCACAAAGGCCCGACAGTCTATAAAACCACAGTTAAATTCACTTAATTTTTATTTTGATCTTCATCAAATTACACACACTCTAGAATATATATCAGAGCCCTAAACTTTCCTGATTTGCTGATTAGCTCAAGTACGTGGAAAAAAACAAATCCTGGATCTGCCCCCTGATGCGGATCCACACCACAATTTAAAGACTTCTTCATGCTCCACCTCTCCACCAAATTTTAATGTAAATCAGTTGAGCAGATTTTTGCATTACCGTGCCAACACATTAAAAATGCAGATGAAAACATAACCTCCTTGGCAGAGGGGTCCAGCTTGCTGTTTTTTGATGTTACTAGATGCCAATTCTTACAGACATTCCACGTGTCTTGTGCTTTTCATATGACTACAACATCCAAATTATTAATTTAACCATAGTGTTCTTTCCTCCTTTATGACCATATCCCTGCAAGTACCATTATATCTTTCATACATCATTTCATACTTCCATTTGAGGGCGACAGAGAGCAAAAAAAAGAGGCATAGAAAGATTCTGGTGCCATTAGGAACAGAAACACAAACACACATACGCACGGCAGAGGAACAGGCGTTGGGGAAGAAGGGGAGGGGAATAATGGCTCGAAAGACGGCTATACCCGTTGTGCTCTTTCCGACCTCTTAAAATTTCGAGCCTCTACAATCAACAAACCTCGACTTCTGAGTGATAGAAAAAGGAATCAAGAGTGATGTTTCAGTGTGATTGTTTTCGGGCTTTCATTGGTTTCAATGAGTAAAAAAGTGCAACAGAAGCTCTGAGTGTTGGAGTGAATTGAGCAGCAGTACATAAAACCTCTTGCGTCAGTACATAAATCAAATGAAGTAAAGATCTCAAGTGTGCCTGTGCATGTTTGCATAAGTGCGACTTAGGCTCTCAGCACCTCATTCAGCACAATTAGAGCACGTCAGCCTTGCACCAGGAAAACAGGCGAGGAGTAATTGGATTTAAATTAGACATGTTCTCTGCTCACAGCGAGCTAATGAAACAAGGAGCAACAATCCCCTCACTCACTCCCTTCTTCCACCTCTTATGTTTATCTCATTTAACATCCTCCCATCCTCTCCCGCCCTTTGCACTTATATAATTCACCCTTTTGACACCATCAAACACTTTATTCGTTATCTGATTCCCATTGCCCACCTAGTATAATTGGTTTATCCCCATTAATTATAACAGCTTTTAGACTAATACCAGGAATTAACCCCAAAGTAGATCGGATAACTAAATGAACCTCTCACTCTGTAAAATATTACAAAATGGTGTAAAATACTGGCAGTCAGGCCCCTTGAAGAGAGTAAAAGTAGGAAGATTGTGTAAATGAAGTTGTAGTACTGTGAGAATAAATTTGTAACATTACGAAAAGGAACAAAACCCTTGGTAGGCAATGGCATACCTCTTTTCGACTAAACTGCGAGGCTTGCTTTGTTTACAGCTTTGTAGTTTCTCAAGAAAAAAAATTAGATTTGTAATCAAGATTTGTAACTTCGATCTCATGAAAGTATGACTTTCTTCTCTTAATACCACGACTTTCTTCTCGTAATGCTTCATCCTTGTAATAATACATGTCAGTCTTACAATTTTATTCTCATAATATTATGGCTTTATTCTCGAAATCTTACATTTTTCTTCTTCATTATTACACAGTCTACAAGGAGAGCGATCTTTTCAAAAAGCTTATTTTGTCCAACAAAGTGTCAGAAACCCGAAGAGTAAAACCTCACAGATGAGAAGCTGGGTACAGTAATCAATTACTGTATTTCAGTGGACAGAAATACACTCAAGTTCAAACACTATTACTTAAAGCCCCTGCAAGGATGGTTTCATTATTGTTGAATATGGCGCCTCTGTGTCAACCCCAGTCTGGCCAGCATGTGCATTAGTTTTTGTCTGACCTCTCCTTGGCTGTTGTAGGTCACAACGAGGCAGCAATATTAAAATGAAATTGTTTCATTAAAAACTCACTCACTGAACACCTGAAGCAATCAGCATTCGGGTAAAATAGGTAAAAATACATTTCATTGCTTTTACAGGATGTGTCTTTTAGCATTCACAAACCAAACAAAGAAAATGAATCCCTGAGTTCAGGACTGAATAGTGTGTGTGCTTTTAGTAAGCTATAAGCACATTTGTCTAACCGACTACATGTGTATTCAAGAATCACTTTAAAAGCCAAAGCAAAACTGGATCTTCAACTAACAAGGCTACATTAGTTAGTGGATCACAGGTCTACAGCATATTTGGGGATATGCTTGTGAACATACTGTATTTGCCTGCTAGTGTGCATTTGTGCAAATTCCTTGTGGTGGTATTCCCACGGGAGCGTCACATCTCATTGGTGTGTGTGTGTGAATTTACTGGATCATTTCATCTCTGCCTAGCCAAGATAGCTGCTACTGCCACTAATGGCCAGCTGTTCTCACAACATCTGGAGGAAAACTCACTTATGCATATATGCACGCACGCAAACCCGCACGCACACACACGCACACGCACACACACACACACACACACACACACACACACACACGCACACACACACATGCACACCCCCCCTTAGTACTTTCCTCCCCCTTCAACTCACTCTGAAGCTCAATGTAGGATAATTAGAGAATATCTGGATCTGTCATATCACTGACAAACCTGTCAAGGAGAATCTACACACAAACACGCACGCACAAAGTGTATACTGTACTGTAAACCTATAAACAGAGCACGTTTGCCTCTTTCTATTCAGCGTCCAAGCGAATATATTTTAATTTCACACATTCTAATTACAAAGTTAATATTAAAAGTCTAGTAGGTTTCAGTAATAAAGAAAAAGCACCACACACTTGGGAGCACTGAGTGACTCTTGTCCTACTTTGAGTCAACCTCCACTCTTTCTCATTCACCATTCTATTTCTCCCATTAGTGAAGACCTCTCCTTCCTGTGGTCACTGTCCATCTCTTTCTCATCCTTCACTGTTCGAGGCCTTTAAAAACCCCATTCCTCTCATGTCCTCACCTCGACCATTACTGCTCTCATTAGCAGACATGGGCCAACACCCTCAATCAGGCTGAGGGTCTTATTAGTTTTAATTCAATGCATAAAATAGCAATTTGGCTTATGTTAATCAGGGTGTTAATGTTGCAGAAGGCCATCAATGTGAAAAACAAAAGTTTTTACCTCTCCATACTGCTTCTGTTATTTTTAACACCAATAAACTACAAAAGTGCATTATCCCATGTGACTACCTTGACTGTATCAAAGCCTAGTATCTAACGGGCCCTGGCTGAACGAGACAAAAGTGCGACCAGCTTAATAGTTCCATCCTGCTAATGGTTGGCTCTCCATTGGCTTCTGTCTCTCTGCAGGGATCTGAAATGGCCTGATATTACTGCAGCCGTCTCCTGACACTGTGAAACTCATTTACATTTCAGTAGGGCTCTGTTGAGAACTCAGTGAGCAGCCTCACACAATCAGAGCAGTGCAGGGCCAGTTTACTCTGGATGTAGATCTCCTCCTCATCTCTAACTACTCGTAGACAAATGTCCACAAACGACTACTTCTCTTTGAGATTCATTCAAAATAACATGGGTGTACTTTTCTTTATAACTCCGGTTAGTGTAACTTAGCATCAAGACTCAAATTAAATGAAAACTTCTCGTCGATCCAAGAGTTAAAATAAAGCCAACTTCCTGCACCTCTATAGCTCACTAACATGTATGAATAAGTGTGAACCAGACACGTAGCTAGTAAGAGGCCAGGGCAGCACTGGCCCACCCACATTACTCACTGGCCTTCCAAGAAACCTTTGATCAGAAAGCTATAGGATGCCACTGTTCAATTTTAAAAGCATCAATTCATATCTCATATCATGCTCTCTCTTACACTCGCTGATCATCAGTACCGCAGAAATTCAGCCTGTGAGAGTGGTCCATGAAAACGCCCATGAGGTTTTAAACGTCCCAGCTATACCAGTGCACACAGTAAAAATGAGTAATCAACAGTGTCTTGCATTGTTCAGTTAATGTCAAGCTTGTTCTTCTGGCCTGATTTATATTATTGTGTATTATTGACTGAGCTCTGATGTCGCTGTTATTGGCTTTGTAATGCAAGTAGTTCCAAAGTTAACCTTCACTAAGTAGTCCTTTTTTGTGGGAAAAAGATGGACCGCCCACATCCAAATGATTATTTCTGCCTACACCAAAAAACTGAAACTCCTGATAATTGTGGCCATAGGAAACATCAATGTTTGTTCAAACTTACAGAATGTAAGTTTGACTCAGACTGACAGCTGTCCAATAAATAACAGCTTGTGTCAGGGCTGGCAGGGAGACACACAGACACACACAGTCAAATCTTCTGCAACAGAGCCACTAGGCATTGAGATGTTAGTTCTAAGGTCAACTCATACCTAAAAAGAGATAGCTGGGAAGTAAAAAATGAGAGGAGAGGAGAAAGAGGGAGACTCCATCTGACCTTTAAGGAACCACACTAAAACCAGCCAACACTCCAGGCACTGTCCTAGGTTGGTCCCACTCTGCATCTGTGTGCATGTTAGTCGGTCTCCATGTTTCCAAGGTTACTGTGAATCTGCTGCCTCTAGAAAAGGTACTGATGGAGTCAGTCAATGCATGTCTGTGTGCTGTAGCGTGCTTTAGGGGCGTATGACGCACTTGTTCTGATGATAGGTTTGTCAAGATTATGCATTACTCTATCAAGCAAACACACAAACACAATCCCAAACAATTACCTTATGTGGTAGGAAGAGGGAGTTGACAGCTGCCACAAGGCTTGTGGTGTCTGGGGCATCCCTCTGGCCACAGATCACGATCTAAAACAAATAAAAGTGGAGGAGTGAGAACGTGGAGGCAAGGGAACAGGGACAAGGAGTGATAGTTAACGAGATGAAGGAGTATGAAAAGAGTGAAATAAGAGGGGAGCCTTGACGCATAAAAGGAGGGGAGAGAGGGAGGAGGTGATAGAGGTCAGTAGTGTATTTGTAGCAATAACAAAGGAGGCAGGTGTTTTCTCTGGGACTGCTTCACCTTGCCTCGCCCCTGAGCTCGTTACCCCCGCCCTGTCGCTCTGACTCATCCTCCGCAGGTCATATATGACGGACAGATATAATAACTATCCCCCTTCCTTTGCCTCCTTCAAGTCCTTTCTTCCTTCTGTGGCTGTTTAGCAAATTCCTTCAAACAAAAAAGTTTTCTCAGGGTTAACAAGATGCTTTAGGGTAACTGCTGGGATTTGCCAGTACAACCAATGGTTTCATTGGTTTCAGGCTAATTGAGGGTGTTAATATTTCAAACCTAAGTATATAACTGAGGCTCAACAGCTCAAACAGCCCTTTAAATGCATGATCAGGAAGATTTTGACAGTGTTAATATATGCAGAGAGCTGAGATGAAGGCGAGCATCCTCAATAACCTACAACTATATATCATATCAGCCAGTTGTTTCAGGAGATACCTTTGCAAGCAGAGGTTCATCAGAAAAGGATTGTTATCATGGTGCTTTGAGCCTCTGCCACAACCTATGTCTACCTCTGCCTCATCATGACCATTTGTTTGTCTGTCTGTTGGTTAGCAATATTATGCACAAACTAATGGGCGGATTACCACGACACTTGGTGGAGGAAGAGGTATGGGTCAGGAGAGAACACATACAATTTTGGTGAAGATCCAAATAAATGGGTGAATACAGGAATGCTGCTTTGCTTTCTCTACAGCATTTCCCACCATTCCTTCAATCTATGGCAGCAGTGGGAGTGCACGTACATTGCTCTCATGCTCAACAGATTCCAAGTGACAGGTGCACAGACTTAAGAGTAAAGGACAAGTTCTTGCGAGAGAGAGAGAACTGTATTACATGCCACTTGGGGGTACACACACAACTGCAGCTGAAGTTATTTTAGGGCTGTTTGTGCAGATGAACGCTAAACCCCCCCTCAGTCACAGCTACCATTTAACTATGGCTGGTTCATTGTTCTACAGTAAATAATTTTCCTTATCCATTATTCAACCAACTATTATCTTGAGATAATGAATTGATGGTCAGCGTAGTTTTTATTTTATTGTGATGGAGCAACTGTAGTAGAAAAACACATGCATTATTAATAACTGAAAGTGAATGGAAAGGTTATGAAGGGACTTACCTTGAGGCACTCCTTGATATTATAGCATGGTACACAATGTATAATTTAAACCTTGATATGATGCTTGGTCCCAAAAATGTAGATGAGTGATGAGGACTAACCACTTGACCATCTTTTTTCTTTTTTTGTGAGAATGGACATTCTGAATAAGAGTGTACAATTTGAATACTGCAAGACTCACAACAAAACAATATAGTGCAACTCTGAAGTGAAAAACAAAAATCAGCACTGGTGGCTGCTTTAGCAAGTCTAGTTTACTTGCACTGATTGTCACTTCAATGCATAATGAAACTGAGTCAGCACGGCCAGTGCAGGGTTGTTCAGCGTCTTGCTGGGCCTTTTGTTCAGCTGCTGTGTATTGTTTGGTTCAATTGGTAAATGTAATGTCTATTGTTCTCGCACAATTTGTCAGAAGCAGAAACACTTGCTTTCAGTAGGCGGACGTGAGAATGAGTTGAGGCAAACAGCCAAGCAAACACACCCACACCTCAGGCTAACATGGGGTTTAGGGATCTCCAATGATGGCAGCTCAGCGGTCCCAGTCAAAGACATTCAGATAACTGAAAAAAAGCACAATAGTAGATCCATTGTGCTACAAATACAGATATCCAAATTAGAATATAAATTAAATTATAGGCTTGCTGACCACAGCATCTGTTGTAACTCTTTGTAGTCTTTAAATAAGTTTAGTGTGTTTTACCACTTTGCTAAAGCGACTTAAATCCCTCTGGAGTCTGAACTTACTTGTAGCGCACCTATCAATTTGTGTGTGCCTGTGTGTGGAGTTGAGAATAACCTGTTTAAGTGTGTAGTGTTGGGCCATAAGAGATCGGACCATTTCAGGGAGGGCTATGGGAGCCCTGGTCAGACGGTCGGAGAAAGCCGTCAGCAGTTGTTGGGAGCTCTGAAGCCACTCATGTCTTCCAGTGTAGTGGGACAGACGCAGGAGATTGGACGCAGACACCGAGTTAGCACTGGGCTCAGCTCCGTCCTGATCTGAGACACAAAAGATACAGAACATAATAAGTTAAGATGCACACTGTTTTCCTTCTTATCCCATCCCCTGGTACACAACCAACACAGAGTAACAACGTGTGGTGTGATGTGATTGGGCGACCTCATGACTTAGCCCTGTTAAGCCATCTGACTTTATCTCTTATCAGTGTCCAGTGAGAGCCTGGAGGTGATCTTCTCATGACCTATGACCTCACTGCATGTCTGCTGCTCAACATCACCCTAATGCTTAGATCTGAATGTGTGCGTGTGTGTGTGTGTAAGAGAGAGAAAGAGAAAGACAAGGCGCTTTGAAGTTAGACTCATATTTTTGATTAAAAATAAACTAGAATTACCGCACTGCAGTTTTATGCCTCTGCCGACCAGTGCCGTTTCTATGTACGTATTTCTACATACTTTTCCCCCCAGATTCATATGAGGTCACTGTGATCAAACTCACATGATTTAATCTTTGGGTCCATGTGAATGTTTGAGCCAATGAAAAAGGAGTCCTTGATGGCGTTCCAGAGACATGTCCTTTACAAAGCGAACATTGTGCTTTGTGAGGTCACTTTGACCTGTGACCCCCCCAAAAAATTATCTGATTATCCTTGAGCTCAAGTGAATGTTTGTGCCAAATTTGAGAACATTTCCTCAAGGCACTGCTGAGATATTGTGTTCAAGGGAATAAGACGGACGGACCTGAAAACACAATGCCTCTGGGCCACTGGATGTCTGCAGCAGAGTCCTAAAAAGAACAAAGGATTCCCCCTCCCTGAGTCTCACTCTCTCTCACACACTCACACTCTCACACACACTCTCACACACTCACACTCTCTCACACACACACACACACAAATGCATGAATGAACTGCAGTAATTATTTGATTTCATTCTGCTGTATGTTTCAACTCTCCTCCAGCAAACAGCTGAGCAGACCAAAAAACAGTTTGAACAAACTCAGCTGATTCTATTTTAAATTAAAGGCAGAACCAATACTGTATATCACTTTTACCTTTCTTATCAAATACAAAGACGTAGAGCGGAGTAAGGCAGGGCTGTAAGATGGAGAGTGACAGCGTGGTGGGGTAATTTGTCTTGCAGTGACAGGCTACGCTGCTGAGACAGATACCCACACTGCAGCGGCTGTAGCGTCACTAATGCGCTTCAACCCTACCCAGCGGCACCACAATAATGGCAGTCAAGACTCAGATGAGAAACCTCTCACACGTCAGCTTCGATAAACACACGTACATGCAGGTGTGATGGCGAGAAAGGCGTCCCCCCACACACACACACACACACAAAACCGTCATCTCTGATCTGTCAACAGTTCCTAACAAGAATAACTATTAGCTTTGTCACTGTTTTCATCATTCCCAACTGTGATCTGGTCTCAAAAGGGGGTGAAGCATGAAGCGGACAAAGGCGGTGGTTCAGGCGGTACAGTGGGTCGTCCACTGACCACAGGGTTGGTGCTTCGTTCCCTGGCTCCTCCAGTCCACATGCCAAAGTTTCCTTGGGTAAGATACTGAATCCCAAAAAAAGTCAATGACAGCGGTACAAGCAGGGTGTGATAGAGGAGGATGCAGCATGTAGTTGCATTGTATGAACGTGTTTGAATGGGTGAGTATAGCTTGTATTGTTAAAGAGCCCTTTGAGTGGTTGATAAGACTAGTAAAGTGCTATATAGATATAGTCCCATTACAAGAGGATACGAAAAATATTTTTTTGTTGGTTTTATGTAGTAGCCAGTAGTTATAAAAAAGTTATAACTTTTGAAATGACAATAAAAAAATTGAATAAATGTAGAGAAACTAGCGAAGACTCAGTTAGAAATGAATTAGAATTAGAAAACTGGTTGTACATTTTGTATTATGAGAAAGACACCATGCAGAGTAAAGATGACAACAAAATAAATAAATAAATAAAAAGTCTGAGAAACAATCCATTTATACAGTTGGTCTGTCAAGAGACTTGAGAGTAAAAAACAAAAAGAAACAGGAAACTGGATCCAGGTTGGAAACTTTGGACTGACAGATCAAAGTTAAATGTCTGCATGTCTACAAGGTGTCAGCTTCTCTGAGCTGCCAGCAGCCGACAGGGTAAAGAGTGAACTGGCAGCTGAAGAAGGGCTGTGGTGCACGTTAAGGTCAGACCCATTTATATTTATATCCCGTCAGTGCTTTGGTACAAAAACCCTAATTTAGCCACAAACACTGAAGTGATGCAGCTTTGCAACAATAAACTACATACAGATGAAAAAGGATAATACAAAGAAAGCAGACCACCTGTGAATCATCCACCTTTGACTGATGATACTCTATTGAGGCTTTCCGGAGAAAATCCAGAAGATGTTGAAGTGAGGCCATGTGAGGAAAGCAGCAGGGAAATGTCTGGAGAACTCAAGAGCGGGCGTGTGGATGACATTTCTAAAATTTGACAGATGCATAACTGACAAAAAAGAACACTTGAACCTGAACCTGGGTCTGAACCTGATCCGAGCCCGGAGCAGTTAAAGTAAGCTGAGTTTGTGTTACTCTGTCCCTGACACAAATGGTTATTGCTTGTTCTCCCAGATTACAGACACGAGCAGTGTAAAAAGGTCAACGTGACCGACCTGAACCTGAATACTATCTAAAACACACAGTACTGTGTTGCCAATGCAAAGCAATATGCTGGTCTGGCTCAGATAACTTTGTGTTTTATGGGCATTTGTGTGGCATTTACCTTTCTCTGCTAATTAGGAAGTTACAAAGACATTTCATCAATTTAATAACAGAGGTGCAAACAAAGCTGTGATTTAAAAACATGAATATGACATAGAGTTTTCTTAGGGAAACTTCTTAAATACAAAGAAGACATTGCTGAATGAGGTCCACTGATATTACTGCACAACAAAAAGCATTTCATTCTTGTAGGAAAAAAAAGCTGCACCAGGAAGGTTCGTGACTTGTCTACTAGTTATTGTTATACTAGATCATTCCATTGTGGGACTTTTTTTTTCTGTCTGCAAGATGGTGCATCTTTGAACTGCACCAAAAGACAGTTTGAGGACAACGCAAAACACAAACATACAAACAAAAGTAGGAACATGCAGTAAATGAAAAAAGTGGATGAAGTTATGATGTAAATGAGATGAAAAGAGGTAGAGATAGATTGAGGATTTAAGATTCCTACTGTACATTGTGTGTGTGCCATTTCAATCTGTCAGGCGCAGATGGACCCAGAGACAGAAACGAGACAGATTTGACAGGGCTTGTGATCAAAGTAGCCGAAGATTCAGAGCATCGGTGTTTGAGTGCTTTCATGCCGGAGGAGTTCAACTGTGAGAAAGTGAGTGAGGGCGGCATGTTACTGGAGGTAGGGGAGGTCAATATACATCTGCTGTTATCCTCTAGCTACTCATCTCACCATCCATCCATCTATCCTTGCCTGCCTTTTCTCCTGTGGCTGAACTGTGGCGATGGAGCGAAACTGGCAGCGATATTACGGCGAGAGCTTCCATCTTGTTAAGTTCAGGAACGATCAATGAGGTGAAGGATATAGGCAGGCGAGACACTAGGGACAAATGAGTGAATGAATGAAGGAAGGATTACACCCATCCATTAACACATGTTGTTCAAAAAAATTACAGCCATTCATTCACACATCTTTTGTTCCTTCAAATCAATGGGGTCGAATTAAAGCAATGTGTTGATATTCCCCGAGTGTCTAAAGAGTAGTAGTAGTATTTATTCATCCGTCTGAGACATCAATCCATCTTTGAACCTCGTCTAAGCCCCAGGGGTATGCTGCTGGAGAGGGGCTGTTAATCCTTCACCTGTCCATCAATACTCCCCTGCATCTCTCAACCAGGAGCAGCAGCATCAATACCTCACTTATTTTCCACTCGGTTTTGTCCCAGACTGAAGTATCTCACCAATTACTGGATAGATCGAAACAAAAAAATTCATGTTGTCTTATGGATGGAACGTACTGACTCAGTGATCCTTTTACTTTTCTCTAGCGCCACCAACAGGTTAAAGTTCTTACTTTTCCAGTGAAATACCTCAACACCTGCTCAATTAATCAAATGCCAAAACATTTGTGCAGACATTCATTGTTCCCAGAAAATGTATATGGGGACCTCTCGTAAGGAGCGATGAAGTATGAAATTTGACTTTGGGCCAAATATCTTGACAAACGCTGGAACGCTTGCCATAATATCTGATTCAAATACATACAATGATGTAAAATTAATACAACAATGTTCCCATCAGTAACATTTTGCAAAAAAATAAATATATGAGAATTTCTGAATCAATTCGAAATTGCAAGAGCTAAGAAAAGTGATTGGATTTAAATGTCTCTCTCACCCTTGCAGCCCAGAATTCTTCTTATTAATCTGCCACATCACATGGCTGTCAAAAATGTGATATTGTTGTGTTGAAGGCTTGGAAGTGAAAAATATGTGAAGTTTCATATGAGGCAAAATTTCATTACCTTGGTAATTAATCTCATTAGCGTCAAGGGGTAATATAGATTTAAGCCTGCTGATATGGGCTGACTGATGAGAATTTCACTCTATTATCCCTCACCCTCTTTGAGTTGCAGCAGCACGGTGCTGTCGCTGGGATCGCTGCAGAAGTAGCCTCCTCCCTGCTCGTCCCAGAACAGCGCGTCCTGTCGGAGCTGGAGCTCCTCGGCCCACTGCAGCCACTCCGTCTGCAGCGTGGCCTCGTACAGGTCCAACAAGCCACAAATGATGAAGGCATAATCATCCAGGAAGCCGGAGATGGGTGGAGAGCTAGAGAATAGAAGAAAAATGAGAGAAATAAGAAGAAAAAGATAAATTATCAATCAATAGATGAATATGAGGACTGGTGAGATTTAGTGACTGTTGGCGAACTGAGTCAGCCTCTCATCTTTTGTATATCAAACACATATATAACGGCTTTGAAAAAAAATCAAGCTGCGTTTTCTCAGCCCAGTATAGAAAACCCAGAAGAATTGACTATAAAGTGAAACCAGAAAAAGCCTGAAGGAATTATTTGGGACAGTACAGAGCTACAGTGTGATATACATAGTACACTGAGTGTGTAATCTCTCCCTGAAGCATTTTTCTCTGTGTGAAGTTAGTCTTGTGCACAAACACAACTGTGAACACACTCTTTGAAGTTTCAAGTGATGCAGGACAGTAATTAGTCAAATCTGACTGCAGTGCCTTTACTTCACCCCACCTCCCTCTGCCATCAGTGTTCCACCTCTTCCTTCAACTGTCTCACTACAGTATGCTCTCTTCTAACTTTTGCAGCCTCTTTTTTAACTTTTACCAAAAATCACATTTTAATTTGAACTTGCTGAACTCCACTTTGAAGTCTTTTCAACACCTGGAGTTTCTTGTCTCAACCAATATGTCTCATTCCCCGGTGTGTGATTGGATTTATTGTGTGCAGAACTGATTCGTGCTCTTCCCAATGCACTGACATTATACAGTATCACCAATAAACTCAGCATAAACTCAACTTTAGTTGAAGTTTCTATGATCTGCTGTTCTCTCCTCTACCAAAGCTGCAGCCCAACACCAAGCCGTCCCTCCTCCTCCTCTATTTCCTACAATGGCACATCTATCTAGGTGGGTGCAGGGGGAGGGACGGCAACAGGAACCCAGATAAAAGGTTGTGTCAGGCGAGGCTGGTGGTCAAGAGGCTGAAAAAAAGAGGTAGCTCTGGTGATGAAATGCATGAGGAGGTCATGGGGACATGACGAGTCACATCTAGGCCTATCTGACCCAGACAGAGAGTGTCGGAAAAGTCAGAAGTAGGAAGGGGGATGGCAAGCACTGTTGCACAAGACAGGTTTGATATAAATCCAAACAATTTGTAATTTGATGTGTTTACGGTTTATAAATGGGTGTGCGGATATGGATCTGTGGCTGTAATGTTTGACCTGATGTTGTTGCTAGATGGAAAATCAGGGCATTACTACCCCCAGTTAACTGAAAGTGCTTGAAGCAGATTTACCAAACTAGCCAGTTATGTTATGTCAAGCTTGCTGTGACGACTTTATGAAACCCAGGTGAGGAAAAAAGAAGCATGATGCTAGAGGAACACCAACATTCTCACAACTCATCCTGCAGGGAACATAAATATCTGTACTAACATTTTATCGCAGTCCACCATAGAGTTGTCCACCCCAGCGTTGTATCATTCCAATAATACCCCTGTTCTCACCAACGTCATTGCTGACATTTGACAACACAGCTTCAATCAGGCCAGACAGGGAAGCAAACTGCTTATTTGAAAGTAAAAGCTAAATGTGTCTGAAATGCCAGTAATAAACTGCTAGTGGGAGGCTACTTGAGGGCAGGATGAAAGTGAAGGAGTGAAACATAATCACGCATCAGCGTATCAAGACTGTAGTTGTTACTCTATTAATACTTGCTATCTATCTATCCATCTATCACCTCTGGAACACATATCTTCAGCTTATTGGCTTCACACTTGGCATGTGTATTGTTAAGGGCCCAAGAAACTGCAGCAAGTTTGATATTTGGTAATATTATTAAACTTTAAATACACAGGCGACCAGCCAGTGGTGGTGGCTGGGACTCATCTACAGGAGTGATGTTGTCAACAATGACAACTGATTCTCCAGCTCAGGGATCTGTGTACTGAGTGTAGCTTCAGTGAACTTTGAATAAACAGGTAAACAACTCTATGTGCAGCCGCGGTGGTGCAGCTTCAGGGATCTGTGGACCAAGTGTAGCAGCCGCCCAAAACGCACCAAATTGCTCACACTCTATCACACATCGATAGGGCTCCTCTTATTGTGCATGGTTTTAAATCAGCATGGTTCATGAAGCTTCACATTTATTGCTTCACAAGTTAACTACTAAATTTGTCATATAAAAAGAATCTATAGCAACTTTGGCATAAACTTTAGGTCTCATCAGTTTCACTCTGCATTACGATTTTTAAATCAGTAAAACTTCTGAAATCTTGGTAATTCCATTCTCCTCGTGACTCTTTTCCCACACTAACACCCTCCTGGCCCAGACCTCATCACTCAATCACAGCTTTTTCCCCCCTCCTGAGGATACCCCTTCTTTCACAGGATGACACGTTATCAGACTGAGGTGACTCCAGCCACATGAACGACAACTGATACAAGACCTGAAGAGGGCCTCACTGACACGTAACACAAAAAGGTAAAACAGCCTTTTGAAAATCTCCCAGAACCTTTTTCGTTCACACCTTTATAATATTGCTGTTAAATGAGTGATTTCCATAACAAGAAAGATAAAACGCCTTGTCAGTCTACCGTATAACAGCATTATTACAATAATAGCTTTATAATGGTTCTCATGCACCAGCTACTTCACTCCCCCTTTAATAAGCCATAGAGGGAGAGACCTATTGGCATGATATGGGTCACGTTACCACATTGAGTATCATCATTTCTACAACTGCAGCTACCTTTATGTTGGAGAATAATCTAATATGCGTGCCTGTGCGATGCCCATATAAATTCTCCCATTTATCATTGTAGCTGGTGCTTGTTTCTGCAGACCCTTGGTGTTTGTCACACATTCCTGTGTTTCTCATCTGATGGTGACGCCTCATATTTTATCTGATTCTTTCTGATCTTTCTTTCTGAAGACCACAAGACACAATCCAAAGGCAGTGTTATGACTGGCATATTTTTTGTTGTGATAGAATTTAAGTGTGAGGCCGGGAGGTGTAATAAAACAGTATGCTTGATAAAAGATTGAAATACAAGGGGCTCGATTTTTTAATAAAGTAAAATCATATTCGCTGGCAATTACTGTCTTAGTATTAGAGATGTTCCTTCATTACCACAAACAAGGGCAGTAGTCCAATAAAAAATAATAATAAAAAGAGTACCCACCAGACTATATGCTATTGCTTTTGTTAAAAGGTCCAACCATTTAATCTTTAACAAATTACCTCAGGGCTCAGAGCCACATGCACAGCAAAGAGGTAGAAAAATAATCAAGAGAAGGACTCAAGACTTTGTTTGGTCTTTTTAAACATATTAAGTGTAACGTCAGCCACTAGGGGTCTCACAATCAAAACATTAATAGACCGCGTTTGATCATCGTGAAAATGGGAGTTGTTATCTTCACCACCATCACTGATGAAAATCTACCTGACACGACTCATGAAGCGTAATCATGATTATGAATGAAGTAATGTATTCAAATTGTATTCACGTTACACAGCAAACAGTAAACTGTGTTCACGCAATCAAAAGGCGACCAAAATGAAATTTACCATAAAATTGAATTCTCTGGGTTTTTAGACAGTGTGAGTCCACAAATCAACAAAACATTTAGCAAAGGTATGGTTGTTTCTAAACATTTTACTGAAGTGATCTTACATATCATAGCTTTAGTTAAAAACAAAATGTATATATCTTAAAATATTTTCTGATGTGTTGACAAAGCTGATTGATACGCAATATGTCAGTATGATTTGGGCAAAGTCCGATAATTCAGTTGAAGGGAAGCCTTAAAGTTACATCCTATAATGCGTTATCAGACAATAGTGTGCTTCCAGCTTGATGGGAAAACATTTTGCTCTTTTGTTTAAAATAATTAGACATGTGTGGTTACAGTATCTAGCACAAATGAGCAAGGGTCCACAACCCTCACCCTTCAATACCAAATAATCCGCTGAACGAGGCACTGATTGACGAAGTAATCTCTGTAAAACAGTTACTGCATATGACCAATCAAGAAGGAATGAGTCAACAGCCTCAGTGTTTCTCAGGTCTCCTCTCTGCTGCCTGGAGACACTGGTAAGACTCTTAATCACACAGTGCCAGATGAGGGCCACAGAAAAATCTATGGCATCAGCTCCTCAACACTTCCACAGCCAATTAACCTAGTTAGTCTGAGCACCGACCATTTCTCCTGGTAAATTATTCCAAGGCCCATATGTGCCTGGCATGACAGAGTGATTTACCAGCGTATGGAAACTAAACCAGGCTCAAGAAAAAGGGCCTTGGTAAGCATTCTCGGTGCTGACACCCTCCAGAATTTGGACAATTATGAATGAGACAAAGGCTGTGGAACCAGGCCGGAGTGTTTAGGTAAGAGTGTGTGTCTGTATCAGGCGAATGTTTAAACTACTGCATTTCATCATGTGTTTTGTGGGACTCCTGGTGTATTTTTCTGCTGATTCAGTGGCACTTCACACTCACTCATTCACAGTAACTAGGGCACAGGGCTGGTCAACAGAACAAGGACACTTAGACAATCAACAGCAGACAGTACATTTTCAGGGACACACTTTTGGGGCTAGAGGTCTTTTGCTTTCCATTCCTCGTTTGACCAATAACTTTTGAGCAGGCTTTGGTTGGCCGCGGGCAAAAAGGAGAGCAACAGAGGTGGAACACATTGACCTAAAAGCATCGGCTATCTGTTGTCACGTGTTTTCCACTCTGTTGCATCCTGACTTGTCATACTCAACAGTGTACAGCAAATGGAAGACCCCGATATCCACTGTCTACACTGGAGGCCCCAAAATATTTGCCCCAGAGGCTAACTCGTCAGACGATAATAGGTAGGCCCCAATATTCGACTTAAGGTAACCTGGCTATTCTGAGCATTTTGGAGAAAATTCCTTTTAAATGTCATGTAAATAAATACTGCGGGTTGAAAAATTCAACTATTTGATTAGAGCAGGTACATTTCTGCTGGATAAACCTATTTTCTTGGCCACGTCAAACAAGACTTAACTAAAACGTTCAATAAATCTAAAATTTGACTCTCGATAATCGGTCAAAATACTACATACATGTGCTTTTAAATATACTGCATGTTTTAAAAGTAAAAATACTTGCTGACAACACTAGTCTTCTCAACAAAGTTAGAGTCTACTACATCATTTTGGCTGAGCAGCTACATTTTCTGATTAATATGTCAAACAGGGAAATTTCTGGGTGTCTAACTTTTTCTCCCATGTGTTGAGGCGCTGCGTTATGCTTTAACAGTACATTCCCTAAGTCACCAGAAGTTATTATGCCTTTTAATACAGTCAAGTCACAGTTGTAATCACAGCTTTAATTCTTAATGCTTCTTATCTTCTCTTCTTACAATGCATGTTTATACAGAAACCAGGCTCTTACATCTGTTGCACCTCCATCTGGTCTCCACGGTAACAGGTTCGGAGGATGGTCTGCCGTTCAGCATCCCACAGGTGGTCCTTGAGGAAGTTGCCAGCCTGCGCTGCCCTCTCCAGCAGGGCCTTGTCCCCCAGCACAGCTCCGGCACGAGCGTAGGCCGACAACATCAGGCCTGAAGAGAAAGAAACGGCAGAGATGGTCGTTGGTGGTTGTGGTGATTAGATATGAAATAACTTACTAACTCAGTTACTCAGCCCAACTTGTCCTCTCTCCACTGAATGTGTTGCCACAACTCATTCTTTGAACTCTCCTTGTTCTCGCTCTTTCCCGCTCTCTTCCCTCTCTTTTCCTCTCCTCTCCTCTTTCATGTAGCGTATCAAAGCCTGGCGAGTGCACAGCCCGGGCTTCAAAGCGCTGCAGCCGAGGACAGGTGATTAATGGAGGTGTTTCTTCATTAGAGAGGAGAGGGGGAGTCTTGTGTCTAATTGGAAAGTTCTCGGGATCGCAGGGCCTCATTACCTCACTAACACACTGTGTCTTGAGACATCAGGCCCGAGAGAAAGATTTGTTGGTGGTTGTGTTTATGTATGTGTAATGGCCTCACTGTTCTTGTATTTAGTAATTTGCTGGACAATGTGAGATTGTCCACGTTGACTTCACATGATGATAAATGTTTGTAATAATCTTTGGATGTTGACCATCAGTGAGTTTATGACAGCTTTTACCTTTGGCTCTGCCACAGAGGTTATGTTTTCATTTGTTTATCAGCAGGATGACGCAAACACTCCTCAACAGATCTCCATGAAATTTTGTGGAGGGGAGGAACATGACCCAAGGAAGAACCCATTAAATTTTGCTGCAGATCCAGATCAGGGGCGAATCCAGGATTTTTTGTTCACTTATTTTAACATTGTGAGACCGGGCATTTTTGTAACATTTGTTGATTTCTCAGAGAGTAATTCATGGATCTGGATGAAACAACATGTTTACAGGGCTGATATTTATGAGTGTGAGTAATGTGGTGCAGATCTTTTGAATTCAAATGTGGTTTTACAAGTGAAATATTGGGCCTTGGCAGAGGAATGCACTTTACTGAGTGCCATTCTAGTTGTTCTTCTAAACGGCCACATTTGGTGGAGTCAACAACGCTTTGTTCTGATTTGGTGCATTGTCACACCTAGTTGTGTAGTTTGTTGTCTCAGGTCCATATCAGTTGATGAGGTTGTGTGAGTTTTCGTTTTTCCATTTGGTTTTGTTTCTTTCCAAGCAAACCTAAACGCATCACAGCAACCCATTTGAGAACGATATTTATTGGTCTGATGTGTTTGTCGTGGGAGCAAGAAGGTTAATGCAAGATGTGAGGACACAGACAGCAGTGCAGGTACACACTATATTAGACACTGTGCTTGTTCAGAAACATATTCACTGTACTGTTACTGATATTGGTATCGTTGAGTATACATCACCTTGCAACTTTATAAATGAACTCAAATATGATTAGTTTGTTCCAGATATAAATACTATAAATTTTGATCATGTTCATTTTATTCACATTTTTTTATCATATTCATATGTTTTATTTGTGATGTTGAGATGTGTTGTTAAATTTCTTCTATGAGCTCATGCTCTCCGTATGTTTATGTGTGTATGTCAAAGACACAGTAAATGTAGAAACTTTGTTCCCGTATCATTACATAGATGTAGGAGGTAATATTATTATTCCACTGTCTGATTAAAAAAGGTGATCATGTGGATATACGATACCAGAAGAAACTAAAACTTCCTCAACAATATACTCAAGGAAAATTCTTCTCCCTGTACGAGCAAAGTGTAAACCTGTCGAGACATTTACCATTCCAGGAGGCTAACATCTTGGTGTCCAGATGTGGGCGTGGCCGACTGGTCCTCACTTCTGCCATCTTGGCTCTGGCAGCAGCCAGGAGCTCGTTCACCTTCTCGACACTGATGCCAAAGCGAGCAGACGTCAACTCCACTGAATAACGCACGATCAGCACATTCTGACCTTCCAGCTCCCCATGGGGGTCCTGGCAACGCACCGCAGAGGAGAAGAGAGGGCGTTCGACAGAGATGAACTCATAATGACTGCAACAGCTGCCATGTTATAGCCTTAATCGACCCCCTTTAACTCCTTAAAATGCAGTTTGAACAAAATAACATAAGTGATCCAGCATTATGTCTTATGTTATAAGACTTTTCTGATCATTTACCCACCCAGCTTTTCTTCTTGGAAAGATCTCGGAATCGTGTGCCAGGCAAAGTTTGCAAATGCAACATGTGGGTTAGAGCTAATATCATATAATAATAAAAATGAAAGATACCTGTTCTACAGAAACGTTGCCCTGCTCCTTGACCCCATAGTGGTGCATGAAGATGTCTGCCTGAGTGACAGCTTCACTGGCGCCTTCCACCATGTCTGGCAACAGCTCCCGAACTTCTGAGGCTGTCCAGACACAGAAAGCCCCCTCTCGCTTTTTTGTCCCCCCCGAAGATGGGACAGAGTCTGCATCCTCAGCACTGTAGAAGCCCCCGGACTGTTCAAGCAAGCAGACGGGAATGAAGGAGGGGGAAGGAGAGTGAAAGCTGCTTATCAATGAAAGTTGATTTGAGATTAAACAAATAAGTGGCAGAAAAATACAGAAAAAAAGACAGAGGCCATTTCTAATCATCATCTAACAAAGGCTTGACAGGTTTCTACAGATCTGCTCTCTTGGCTCTCTAAGATCTCTCCATTATAATGAGCAAATGTCAAAAAATGTTTATGGTTAAATCAGGAACAAAAATTAGTTTGAACTGAACTGAAAGTAAATGAATCAAAAAAACTGCAGAAAGGTTTATAGAGCTATTTCAGACTAACACAAAACAAATCTGGATGTTTGAAAGAAAATATCTAAGTACATTAAATGTCAAAATATTACAAATTTAAGGCAACAGAATGAGTAAAGCTTGCGTTTGAGACTCCTCACCCCAGGTCTGTAATGGGCATTGCCTGTTGAAAAAGAAACTAGAAATACTGGCATGAAGTTGTATGCCTCGACCGACCACTGTAGTTTCAGTGTACAAATATTTTTTTACATCTTCATACGAGGTCACTGTGACCTATGAATCTTTGAGATATCACGATGAAGTGGGCAACAACATGTTTTGTGGGGCCACAATGACCTTGACCTTTGAACACCCAAATCTAATCAGGTAATCTGTGAGTCTAAGTGAACATCTGTGCAAACTTTGAAAGGATTCTCTCGAGATGTTCTTACAATAATAATGACAACACAACCACACACTTAGGTTGGTGTAGGAAGCTGAAGAAAGAGGCCTTAAACTTTGCTTAATCACAGGGATGCCCTTATCTGGAGCAACAATCACATAACTGTGAAATTGAAATGACAAAACTGACAGCAGTGAATTAAACATCACCTTTTCCAAGGTCTAACTACTGAACCGTTATAATAACCGAATATTTATGTAAAATCTGAAAGAGAGCTGCAGTGGTTGTTATTTAAAGTACTGAAATATTTCAACAGTTGTGATGAAAACTGGCAGCACGATCCAAGCTGTCTTAGCACAAAGAAAGCATGGGAGTCTACACTAGATTACCTTTGCTGCATTAATTCATTAACGTATAATTACATAATAAATCTCGGGGCATATAATGATTACAGGGAGTGCAGTTTTAATTGTGTGCCCCGTTCGCTGTTATCGACTCATTAATCAAAAGGAAAAAAAGGGTTGACCCTCAGAGGAGGGCAAGGGTTGAAGAGGCTATTTGTCAACATGGGTCCCACCCCCTTCCCCTCGAGGATGTATCAACAAGGTGCACGCACACAAACAACTCGTACAGTTATTATTATTTCCTGATGGGATTTACAGCTAATGTTTGTGTTTTGTCTGCAGCGAAAATACATAGTCACAGCAAGCCAGTTTATATTCCTCTATTTTTATGGCTAACCTTTGCCAACATGCATTCCTACACACTACATTAACACTAACCTCCTCCTAGCACCAAACTGAACCTAACCTCACTTCCATTCTGTGTGTTCTTAACCCATTTAGACATGGTGTGTAACACGTGCGTGTATATACCTTTAGGACCAGGTTCAATTTTCCAAGGCTTCTCCATTTCGAGCCAGATGTTTTATATGTGTATATTTTTAAAACATTTGACAAATGGAATGCATCGTGATTCACTGAAACACTCACAGGTAATACATAACCTATTATGGGAAATGTAGTCTGTTTTTTAGCGACTAATTATATCTCGATCTGCTTCAAGATGAGGGATTCGGATTTTTGAAAATGTGGGCAATTCTGTCAACTGTTCAGAAAACCCTCAGGTTTAAAGTGGTTGATTTTGAAAAACTATTCAAGTCTGTTTTTATTCTGCACCTTAGGTTTGAATATGTTAAAGCTTTAGTAAGGACACATGATCCGTGGAAGATCAGTAAGACAGAACAAGCACACACAAAGGAAGTGGTAACAAGGCAGGACATGATTCACCTGGTCGCTAAGGTCTCTGGAGACGTAGAGCAGTATGTCCTTAGCCACATCTGCAAAGAGCTGCTCGCCTGATACCTGAAACACCAGAAACACATAGCAACATGTGATTTATGTCCAGGATCTTACCTGCAGCATTCAACAAGAGTGCTGAGGAGGCTTCTACAGCCTCATTAAACACAAGTGTATGTGTGGGTCTGTATTGGAGTTTGCCTTCATGCTTGTGCCCTAATTAACTTTCTGCATCTCAGTCTCTATCCACTGTGAAAAACAGGCCAGCCCGTCCCACACTCAGGAAAAAAATACAAACATTCTGATGACGCCGTTTATTGTTGCATCCTTTTTCACCACTGTGGGAAGTCATTAGAGTTGAATCGATTTGCTCTTTCTGTTTTTTCCTGTGGAAACTGGTTGAATGGAAATCAAAGATCCTTAAAACAACTACCCAAATGTGATGTTTGTGTGCAACAGCAAATGCACTGTGATTATGAGAGGACTCTGCTGCACAGCTAATGTTTTCCAAGTCACTCACCAACGTTTTTTTGCTGACTGGGTAATATGATGATAAATTACTAGGATAAAAGAGATAAGGAATGATGGAGGGATAATTGCCCTGTCAGATAGGCAAAGAATACACACGCACGCACGCACACACACATGCACACACACCTGGGAGGCAGTTATGTAGGCCACAGCCAGCTGAGCTTGGTCATACAACATCTTTTCGAAGTGCGGAACATGCCAGGAGGAGTCAGTAGAGTAACGATGAAAACCCTGAGAGAGAGGGACATAAAGAGAGCATTGGAGGAGATACAGTATATACCGTCTATTGGTTGCACTTGCACACTATATTATTAGAGCCAGTTTTCCGTTTCTCTGGAAACATAACCTTGTGCAACGTAAGCAAATCTAACCTGAAATGAAAAAAATGGAAAGCTAAAGTTAATGGTAATAGAAAGACTAATAAAGTACATATGGTGGTTTCTATCAACTAACTTGTGCTGCAAGAAGTAAATATTCTCAATTAGCAATAATATTGATTGATCATGTTCTTTATTACTCGATTCATTGGAAAATGGATATTATAACTTCTCAAGCCCAAAACATTGCTCTAAAACTGTGTTGTTTTATCTGGTCAACGTCCGGCTGTAGAGTAAAGTGGCATCTTCTCAAACTGGAGAAGCTGGAACCAGAGAAAATTTGATTTTTTTTAAATTAAAGAAATTAGTGAAATGCTAATAATTGATAAATATAAAAGTTACAGTTAATCTTCTGTTGACTGTTAATTTAATTAATAGTGAGAGTCACTGTAGAACAAAATGTTTGATACATTGACTGTATACAAAGACGGACGACATGACAGCATCCAAAAAGTGAAGCCAAAGAGTCTCTATCACCCCCTGGTGGCTGGCTGCAATAACAGTCACAAACCCTGCCTCCTTCATGTTAGTGGATGGGACATGGATCATATTAAAAAGCCAAAGTACACCTCAAATACATTTTTCTAAAATAATGTCCTTTTTAGAATTTCTCATCACATTGATGTTTATTCACGTGACTATTTTCTGATGTGTTTGGTTTGAATTTGTTATTTGATGCTATAAAAAATAATTCATTATAAAAATTGCTCAAGTTTGTGTATCAGCAGGTTTGTGGCTTTCAATGTGGAAGATGGCACAGTTTGTATATAGGATCTTTCGGCCTTCATTTCTGCACATGTGGCAGATTGGAGATGCTTTGTCTGTATTAAAATACGGTCTATGGTGTGAACCTGTGCCACGTGGTCGTGGATGCCTCCCAGCGCCATCATGCGGAGTGTGTGCAAGGCCATCTGAAGAGCCTCAACCCCTTCTGACGTGGAGCGATTCACAGACCAGTAAGACATGAGGAACATCAGATTCACTATGGAGTGAGAAAGAGAGATGGAAAAATAGTGAGGTTTGGGGGGGGGGGGGGGGGAAACACAAAAGTGGGCGGGGTGAACATTCAGGGTCTTTCTCGTCTACCTGGTTTCGGGAACTTGGGAGCATCTCTGAAGCCTCCGTACTCCTCCTCGTAAGAATGGGCCAACTGCTGGAAGCAGCGATTAGCAACATCTGGGGCCAGAGGTGGACTCTCCCCAGGGTTTGCAGCTACAGCGGTGCCTTTCTTTAGAGCTTCAAGGATCCTCTCCCCGCTGGACTCCAAAGCAGGACGGTTATTCTGCCACTGGGGAACATAAGTCATACATACCAAATGTAGTGATAACAGAGATGACGCACGAGGCTGAGAACTATTTACCAAAAGAAACTAGGGCAAAAAACAACACTAACACTGAGGACGTCATAAACATGAACACACTTTAAGATGATAAGAGATTTGGATTTGTTCACTTTTTCCTCCTCTGCTGCTGCATTGCCCCCTCTAGCCCACTGATATTACTTACATCTGCGAAATTAAATGTAATTATAATAATAAGTGTTGCTTAAAGGAACAATTTACCATTTCGGGAAATATGCCCACTTATTTTCTTGCCAAGGGTGAGCTGAAAAGATCGTTACCGCTGTCATTTCCACCCATTAAATATAAGGCCAGGAGACAGTTAGCCTAAATCAGCATTAAGGCTAAAAGCAAGGGGAAGCTGCTCACATTGCTCCATCTAAAGGTTTAAAAAAGAAACGTCAAGACTATCTGTGCTGACACACACAACACAAACAAGCCTGTTTACCTGTTCCATGATTCTGGACAGGACTGTCTTGAGTCCAGGTCGTCTCCCATGGTCTCTAGGAGGAAAGTAGGTGCCTCCGATGAAAGGTTTAAGATCAGGGGTCAACCAAACGCTCATGGGCCATCCTCCACCTCCACTTGTTGCCTACAGATGTTAGCAACCAAAAGACATGACACAACATTAGCTGAAGAAGAGAGATAAGAAAGATCTACCGGAGAAAACAAGTGTGCACACACCTGAACAAAGGTCATGTAGACCTTGTCCACATCAGGTCTCTCTTCTCGGTCCAGTTTGATGCAGACAAAGTTGTCGCTGAGAATTCTTCCAATTTCCTCATCCTCGAATGACTCCCTCTCCATGACATGGCACCAGTGGCACGTCGAGTAGCCCACTGGTGGTCAGGGAGGAACAGAGATCCACAGATAATAAGACAGTTCACGTCATCTCATATCAAAGCTTTGTCTAGGTATGAGTTACATGGACTTCAAGGAGATAGATTCCCTTCTCTCAAACTGAAGCATCAGGGAATTTGGAATGAAGTCGCCTAAAAAAATGAACTGAGGCACCCATGCTTGGAAATCCAGACTGACCTTGACCCTCATTTTATTATGAATGGAACCATGGGCACTGACATGTGACCAGTTATGACTGGTGCGAGTACAAACTCTCAGCGGACATGGAACAGGGAAAGTAGGGTCAATCCTTTTGTACCAGGTGTAAAAGCAGCTTCCTACCGGATAAAAAAATCGGTTTGTCCTCGTTCCTGGCTTTGTCGAAAGCATCTTGTCCCCATGGATACCTAAAACAAATATCACGTCGGTCTGTGTAATATCAGCATTCAGGATATATATACATATGTGCAGTTTAGTCACTCACCAGTCGACAGGGTTGTGCGCATGTTGTAGAAGGTAGGGTGACCTCTCCTTGGCTAACCTGTTGGTGTGTCTGTGAGGAGTGGAGGGTGGACCTTCACCCCCTGATGCCATGCTCATGAAGACAGACGGACTGGACACAAACATACCCACTGTTTTGAAAACGGCGTTGATAATAGAGTGCACACTAGTCCAGGTATCAGACTGCTACAGCCGAATTGTTTGCTTCATGAAATTGGTTATTTTATATAGATAAAGATGTATAGATGTTTTGTGGCTGGTGCCTATACAGATATTTGAAAGTAATACACTTTCAATATATGTTTCAAATTGGCATATTTATTATAAATAAAACTGCAAAGAAAAGGAAAATACAAATACAACCCAATATATAGAACTTGAATTAAGGAAACTATAACTTTTATACATAAAATATTAACATAAATGCATATGTATTGTGCATTTTTTCATTGGCCCATATAGGTAAACATACACACTGATAAAATATGTCTGTGAAAGGCTCATATCATATAATCGTATCATCTCATATAATTATGTTTTGCTCGATGTTGTTTGATTGTTTATTTGCAGGATTAAGCAAAAACTACTCAACCAATTTCCATAAATGTTTGTGGAGGGGTGGGGCATGACCCACTGATGAACTCATTACTCATTTTCATTCATGGTTCTTGATGAAAGAAAACTGACATGTTAATTAAAGGTCCAGTGTGTAAGATTTAGGTGAAAGAGATTTTTGACAGAAATTGAATATAAATTAATCCTAGTGATGTTTTCACTTGTATGTTTTATCTAAGAGGGGGGTCCTCTCTGTTTACTGTAGTTTACTATAGTGCAATTTTTACTATAGTACTCAGCTAATTTGGTGCAGATCCAAATAAAAATCAGGATCTAGTGAATTTAAATCTGGTTTCATAAGTGGGTTGATGTACTCTGACTGGTATTCTAGTTATTTAGCTGTAATCGTCATAACAGTGGGTCAGAGACCATTGAGTGAGGAAGTGGTATCTGACCTTTGAACCCCAGTGTACAGCTCAGTCAGTGACTGAAATACTGATGCAAATACAGGTCAACAAAATAAGTGTGTCCAAATACGTGCACAAATACATCACTGACAAGACCCACAGTTTGACTGATGTTGACATGTCCCAGCAGGAGAGCCCAGTGCAATAGATGCAGACACCTGTGTGTGTTATGCTCAGTGTTATTATTACAGCTGAGGGTTTCCTGCAATGAAAAGTCAAATGTCTGCTGTTAACAATGTGCTATTTTAATCCCCCCTAAAAAGGTAAACGTGTATTTCCAGTGTCCTTGTCTAATCCAAACTAATCTTTATTGACAGTGTGCAGCCTGGCCTGCCTTATGTTGCTTAAAGTAGCATTCATAGTATTAACCCGTGTCCTGATGAGCTGATCCTGCAGATGCTGCTTCTCAAGCCTCGCTGCAGCTGTGAGCCGATCTGCAGAACTCCGTTTCAATATCAGCTCATTTTATATGACGTTGCTTTTCAGCACACATTTAAGCTCCAGAAAACATGGCTGAACTCGTTTTATTTGAATAACAGCCCTTTTCTTGAAATTCGGCTTAATCGATGCGACAAATAGACGCATATCCAGCTCGTTCTTAACACGACAACCACAGGGAGTTAGCTACATTACAACGATACAGCAGGTGCAACGTTCTGCGCAAACTAGCTACAAAATAGAGCAAGTTATTGAGCATAAGGGATGTTTGGCAGCTTATATAACTAATACCGAATTATTGCTTGAGGCATTTGGGTTATCTATGGACGTCTTTGTTAACAAGAGGATGCGCAGTGGCCGTGTTGAAGCATCGGGAAGTTTTAAACTGTATTATTGTTAAGGGAGTTCCGCATGCCTCTACTCGTCCCGTCTCCACAGCCACACTTCACGTGTTAGCTGTTTACTTGTCTCTGGCTAACTTAGCGTTAGCAGCGGCCGTGTTTTACCTGAGGAAGCGGGCCGGCTGAGGATGGAGCAGCGGGGACTGGTCGCCTGGTGGTGGGAGGGGAGTGAGTCTGAAGCCCCTCGCGTTGCCCCCGGACCTCTGCTGCCAGCTGTCCGCTCCACAGATCCCCGCAGTCAGGAGGCGAGCAGGCTCACTGCCGCTGCTTGTGGACACCGACCGACGCCATGCGAGTCTTAGCATCCTAATCCACCGAGAGTGTCGCTGTGACCTCAGTGAGCTCAAGTTAGCCACTTATTAAGCTAACGTTAGCCACTTATTAAGCTAACGTTAGCCACTCAGTAAAGACACCAACAACTTTCACACGTGAGGTTGTCACTTTACTGCAATGCCGTAAATCCACACGCGGTGGCGCCAGCAGGACAAGAGGCGCACTAGTATATAAAGTTTATTTATCAGTAGTGGAGGAGGAATTGAAGTATTTCACTAAAGGAAAAGTACAATTGAATGTCCAAAATAGTACTCAGCTAAAAGTAAAAGTACCACATAAACGTGTTTACTTCCTCATGTAAAGTTGACAACTTTATTGCAATACCATAAATCCACACAGGGTGGCGCCAACAGGGCAAGAGGCGCACTAGTATACAATGTTTCTTTATCAGTGATGGAGGAAGAATTTAAGAAATATACTTCAGGAAAAGTACAAATGAATTAACAGAAATATACAATATAGTACTCAGCTAAAGTAAAAGTGAATTTTATTTCAATATCTCGTACATGATGCAGAAATACATTTCATGTGCCACTGCACTTTACGCACATTTCTTTACAAATGTCACAAGGCGTATACTATCAACATATTCTCTGTATTTTTTTAAAATCTCATTTCATGTTTTTATTTTCTATTCTATTGCCTATTTTATATTTTGATACATTCACATGTTCCCTTGCCTACCTCATTCTGTCTGTGTGCCATGTAACCAGAGAATTTCCCCAACATGAGATTAATAAAGTTTCAGTCCATCTGAAAGACTGAAAAAACTGTGTTTGTTAATGAATGATCACAAGACGTTCGACAGAATTCCACTAGGTTTTCACTAACTCTGAAATATTGAGCTGGACAACCGTTGAGACAAAGTTGTGTCGAGTCACCACATCTGAGGCGATGATGTTGGGTCTTTGGCCGGCTTGCTGTTTCACCCACTGCAGCAGCGTGGGCTGACTCCTCTGTAACACCTTCGTAAAGTTGTCATTGGGACGGAAGATGTACTTGAGTACCTTGGCATCTTCCGGCAGGGTCAGGTTCAAGCCACATACGTGGAAACCTGCAGGACATGGGACGGGGAAGCGGGACACACACATACAGCTGGGACATGTGTTTGTCAACAGCATACTCAACCAGATGAGAGGCAGGAACACAGAGAACTCACCTTGAGAAGACCGTGTTTTTTCTAAAGCCTGGCGGAGTTTTGATTCCACTTCTGCAGGGTCCATACTATTACCATAGCAATACGGTATCCTACCCCACATCTCAGGGTGCTGATTTGCCGAATAATCATATGAAACTATAATGTTTCTGCCTTGGTCCCAGCAGTTCTTCAGTGAAGGAATGTTCCACTGTCATACATTGAAATATGTTATTTTGACTTAAAAGCAGTGTTGTGAGGGACAAGATATGTTTGGATTAATACAAAGATTAAGTATTGTTACCGCTCTATGGAGAAGTTTGGATCCAAACAAGGTCTTGATGAAACCGATGAGATGGATGTGGAGCTGCTCCTCGTTCTCTTTGGGGAATTTAAAGTGGGATAAGGCCAGGATGAGGATCTCTTTGGGGTGTTTCTCTGCCCAGTCATGAATCATCCTGAGAACAGTCTGATCACAGCAGCAGAGTGGGAATTCATAAAACACCTGGAATCTTCTCTTCTGTAGTACTTCTTATTTAAACGGAAGTCCTTATTTCACCTTCGGGGATCAATTAAATCCTCTACTAAAATGGTCACATGATGTAGCTACATTTTCCAAGAGATCTGACAGGAGTCTGACGTGTTCAACTTGGTTCACAAACTGACTGAACCTGTTTGTTCTATTTTTACTAATAATGAATGTATCACATGTCCAAATTGTGTGCTTTCTCAGGCAAATAGGAACAGTTCACCTGATATGTATTGCACATACATACAGAAAGACAGACATTGTGGAATTGTTAAGCAGATGGATTCTAAAAACAGGAATAAACCCACAAAGCTCCTCCGTTGACTACGGATCCACAAAGGCTGATTTACTCTTAAATATTCACATATGTAAGCGGAAGTGTTCTTGTGATTATGTTTATCATTTCTTTTCTTTACCTCCACATCAGTCCGTGTACACAGCCCATGGTAAAAGTAAAGCCTCGTCGGCTCAGTGTCGTCTGGCTTGCGAGCGATCCTCAGGTCAAAGTAGCGAACTCCTGCATCCAGTTGCTTTGTGATGGACTCCTCCTGCAACACAAGCCACCACAACAGTTTACATCCCCCCTCTCTTTTTCTTCCATATGCTCCAACACATCCAGCACTGGCAGGTTGTAAACTCCCCTCACCTGAGTGACGGCCCACTTGCGCACAATTCGACGTGCACAGCAAATCTTGCTCAATCCCTTCAGGTTATCAGGCTCTATGATAGAGGAGCTGACGTCCAAATCGTAAGTCATTGAGTCGTGGCTTCCTAGGAATTACAAAACATACACACAAACAAACGTGGTCAGTGAGCAGTGAAAACCATTTGTGGTCATTTAGAACTCGTTGTTGGTTTGTCGAACCGCCGTTCTGTCGGTTGTTTGGTCGGTCCATCGCTTGTCCAGACGGAAAAACCTGTCCTGCCATTTTGATCGCCATGCAAATTAGTAGACATTTATTATTCCCAAAGGAATAATCCGAATGACTGTGTTGATCCTTTGACTTTTCCCATAATACCACATGAGGTCAACATCTGTGGCCCGTAGTGAAAATTGTTTCAGCTTCATACCTGGTATGGCCAGATTGCAGAGAGGAATGTTGTGTAGGTCATCTGGTAGTTGCGACATCCAGTCACAGTAGCTTGGGGCTTGTCCTCTCCCCGTGTCGTCTTCTGCAGACATTTCAGTTTCTACAAAAGACATCTCAAACTCAATTTGCAAATATAATATGATGGCTGTACAGCACAGAGTCAATTCATTTTAAAACAAAGCTGACGTAAAGGTCAGAAGATAAGTGAAACCACCACTCACTGTGTTATGGTAATCCTCGGCCTTCCTGGATTTCTTTACCCCCTGCAGTGGGTTCAGAGAAGAGTTGTAGTCATTGTCCTGTGGTGCTCCTCAGAAAGCTGCAGTGGTTATTTGACCTATGATGATCTCGTAGGACTCCGGTAAGAAAGACAGGCATGAGTCTGTTGTTGTGAAACAGGTTCTGCCACTGAAGCCTACTGAACGAGGAAGTAGGCCGCTTTATGAAGAATATCTGGAGTCACTTCCTCATACCTTTAACATTCACTCTCAGTCCAGCAAGTATGGTGAGTAAAGACACTCTGCAGGCTTGTGTCAGTCAGATCCAGCTGCTGACCACAACCATGAATAACTCAATCAGTTGAGATTTGACTTATCTGACAATTCATTCATACTTGGAATTAAAAGTTAAATGTGCACATGCATCACATTGTCTGGAAGTTCAACCTACAAGGTTTTGTATAGGACTAAAGAGTACATCTATCCACTAATCTGAAGCACTCATGACAAGGACCTGAAAAGTGTTGACGTCAATGGGAGACGTGTTTACACACACTGAATTGTGAAGGGCCTTCCTTAATATTTTTAAGAATGGAGGTTTTCTTGCAGTTTACTCTCATTCCCTGAGAATTTCTTTCAATTTCAAGCAGAATTGGTATTGTACACTGAAATATCCTGAACTGAACCGATATTCAAAAAATCAAATGGAATCAAACCCTGAACTGTCAAGAAAAGGTACAACAGGTGTAGTGTGTAGTTGTTTTCACTAGGTTATCTCTTTTCTGTTGCTCACCTTACGTTTACTGATCATTTTGTAACACATTAGAGATTTATGTTACAGTGTGCAATCTAGATGAGACAGACTGGAACGTCCAGTGTGCTCAGTTACACAGTTAGTCTGTTGCATGTACGTTTTGTTGTGGTGCCATCTTATTTAAGTTTTCATGGTAGCTCACTGTCCACACAGATTTAGTCGTGTCTGTTTGTGGTACAGTTCAATAACAAAACTCAAGTCAAAGTGATATAACTCTTTTTATTCGATGAGAGAAAATGGAATCATTTATAAGACAGAGAATAGATTTGAGTCTCCAGCATCACATATTACAGTTACATTGGAAATCATGCATGTTCAAAGTCTTGCTATTGTACTAGGATATGTTTATAATTGCCGAAAGGCTGTGGTTTCTGATTGCTGAGAGTTGACTTAGGTTATTAATTAGCCTGAGCCAGACCCACCATGTTCTGGGCTCTGTTGAAGATGGAGAAATACTTTCTGATGAAGACATCCCCCAGGATCCACAGGCTGTCACCTCCGTTGCCGAAGCCGGTACGGCAGCCGAAGTATTGGGACTGTGGGAAGGATTCAGGAGAAGAGTTTCAGACAGTGAGGTGGGAAAATGCTACAGGCTGGAAGGGAAATAAACACTTACCTGACGGACGTAGGCAGAGGCTGGCAGAGTGAATTGCTGTCCGTGGATGTGGAAGGTCACATCAGGCATTTGGCTAAGGTTATCACAGTTGACAACATACTGATTGCAGAGGGAGAGAGAAAAGAAAGTGAACGAAATGAGAGAGCATCAAAATATAGTTTTACTCAACTGTAAATACAGAAGAATTACACTTACGTCTCCGTTCTGGCCGCTAGCTCCCACGTATCTGTTGATGTTGCTGATGCTGCTCTGAGGTCCAACGATCAGGGAAGTGCCAGTGTCCACGATGGCCTGGCAACCACCATTGCAAGCCACAACCTGACCATTGACAGTGACACTGAAGTGGAGAAAGTAAAGACACGTGTCAAACACCTTTGGCCGTTTTATCACATTACCAATGTCTGCATGGATTTTGAACTTTGGCTCTACCTGTCCACTGTGATCTGCCAGTACAGCTCGTTGGAGAGGGGAATCCAGGTGATGGCGCCACTGTAGTGGTTGGAGTCAATACCACCGAAGGTCACCACGCTACCTTGCTGAGAGTTACTATAGTGGAAAGCGAGAATGTACTGATATACATGCTAAAAATCTCAGTTGTAAAAGTTTATGAAGAAAATGTTAGAATGCTGTACGGTTCTTCGACATCCAGAAGTATGTCCTCTGTCCCTACATACAAAACTATGGTGTCCTTACGAGCTCAGGTACACGGAGAAGAGGTCCTGGTCGACGAGACCTTCCCTCATCATGTTGTCGAAGACAGGTGTAGCGCCGGAGGCAGACAGGCGTGGGTAGGCCAGGCCCAGGATACCGTCAGCACGCATGTACTGCATGAAGGGAGCTTCTGACTCACTCAAACCGAAGATCTGGTTCTTCACAGAGATACCACCCACCTGAAAACCAGACATCAAGACATCAAGGGATTTTAAATAATCTCAAACTCACAAGATCACGAGACATCTTGCAACAAACTATGAAATATGAGATTCTGCTGCAGCAATTTCAATTTATCAGAGTAGCTTTTTGAACATGACAAAGGAATAATCAATGTGTAAGTACAGCAGTTCAAAATCTTACTGTACTGTTACTTTAGATATTGTTATTTCTCACCGTCACAGTGTCGTATCCAAGGATGCCGGTCATGCTGCCGGTGCCATAGCGGATACTGAGAGAACCACCGTTGTTCCTGTAGGTGCTGCTCTGGCCAGGGTTGAACTTGTCATGGTTGTCTAGGCAGTTACAAAATGTGCAAAAAATATATATTAGCATAACCTCAACTATGCTCATCGCTTCTTAGACACCTGCCTCAGACACATCAGAACCCTTCTGTCTTTAGTTTCCCTGTGTGATCTGACTATTCTTCTATTATTCAGCCTAAATTAGCAGATTCTTTCAGATCCTTCCAAGCTGACATACCTTCTGACCACTACAAGTCCAAAAACCTAAACCCAAGTTCGGAAATCTTACAATCATTTCTGGTGCTCACAGGCAACCAGTGTAATCTTCTAATGATGGGAACACCTTCAAATTAGAAGACATAACCTTCTAACGTTGTTACTGAACCTCCCACCAGTCATCTAACATCTGTGTGTTAAAGGTTTATTAAGGTGTATATGCATGTACAGTTTTACATACTGCAGGCTGGACTGCTGCAGTAGATGGAGGGCACCCACAGGTTAGAAGAGCCGGTGTCAAAGACGACCTTGAAGGACTGAGGAGGTTCTCCGATGGAGATGATTCCATAGTAAGCCAGCTGGAGACGAAGAGGAGTTACAAAGGTGACTCAGGACCAAAATCACACATTTGTAAACGTTGGTCTGTTTAGGCTTGAGCCTCTGTTACTTACGTCAGCGTCATTGGTCATGGACTGGTCGCCCACTGCAAAGCGCTGGTCAAACTTGACCATGGGGTTGTATGGGTACTTGAGCCTGTAGCCCTCCCACAGACCCTGCTCCTCCAGGAACTCCCTGGCAGTCTTACCTTTCTCCAGAGGGACCCTAGGATTCACACGACAGCAATTTCAATTCTTTACCTCTTATAAACGTTTTATTGATTTAAATAAAATTAAAAAAAATCTAGAATAATGCCAAAGATGGAACATAACGCCACAAAGTGTTTTCAAACAGTCTTGGGGTTTGCAGAGCCAGAGCTAACATGGAGTAAACTATTTGAGCGATCTCCGCATCCTGACATTTACATTAAAAAAACAAGAGCAACCTCAAACCAAAGGTGGGCGGCTCCCTAATACCAGCGACCGCTCATGAGTAGAAAAGCCGTGCTCATTTTCAAATCTATGCTTAAAACTTAACTCCTTCTGCCCCGTGGCTGTCTCTCTCTCTCTCTCTCTCTCACACACACCATTTGAACCATTGGCCAAAGCAGCCACCTGTGCCAGTGGTTGAATCGGCTCGGAATGCATGGTTTAGGTTGTCAGGAAGCTTCTACTTTATAAAACATTTTGCAAAAAAGTGTGTGTGCTGCTACTGGAGTCACCGCTCATCGAGACAAACGTGAAGGTTTAAGTGGTGCAGTCTACTTACTGGATAAGGCACTCGGACAGTGCCACCATGGCACACACAACAAAGGCCCACTTCATCATCACGACGCTGCTGTCAACTGTGGAAGATAAAGTATCTCAAATCTGACTCCTGTCACTCTGAGGTTGATGATATTACAGTGAAATGCTGCAATAGAAATGATAGCATGTCTTTGATCATGTTACTCACCTGTATACTGGAGACTGAAGACAGGAGACGGACTCGCCTCCTTTTATACAGGTGGACTGACATTTTACCATTGCACAATGATAAGGCAACAACACACACAACACACCCCGACAAATAATAAGTAAAGATAAGGCACGGAAAAATCAAATCACTGACCTCACAACAATCAGTTGTGTGATTAAAAGAAGGACAGCAAACTTTCAGAAAAAACTTGGATGTGTCTGCAGCACATGTCCATGTTGAAGGTGCTGACAAGTGAGAGCCAAGCGTTTCTTTGCAAGGTCACAGGAAATGATGTTAGAGATAAAATGTAGTTCTTATAAATCTGTTCACTTTTTGCCAGCACTTTCTGCATTTGCGTGTTGCTTTAATTTATTTTGCCTGGGCACACACACACACACACACGCGCACACACACGCACACACACACACATTCTTGGTAATGACAGTGTTTGTGCTCATGTGTTTACTTGTTGGTCAAGGTCTTTCCTTTAGATAAGTAATTATTTGAATTAAAACTGATAAAATAATCATAGAACTGCGCTATCACTCTGGAGTGTAGGACTTTTACATCATAAAAATCTGTTCCATTCAAGCACTCACCAAACAAGCTCACATCATACTGATTAAGCCGATCAGCACCAGCCAAATCTCTGTATTTTACAGTATAGCACAGTAGTGAATATGGTGTTGTCACTCCTGCTCTAGCACACTGATAGCAATAATTGATGATTCTCATTCCCAACTCGTTGGTGCTCTGGTTAAATCTACAAATGACTATAGTAATATAGCTGCAACTCGTAGCAAAACGCTGTTTCTCTGTTATTTATAAAACAGATCAAATAAACGAAACATGAACCTACTTTCAGACCATGTGGTCACTCGTCTTTATTTGTCTGTAGAGTTAAGTATCCAGTTAAGTATACAGTGTCTCTTTAAATATGCAATATTTTTGGTCCAGGGATTTAATGTTGCATCTCTTAAGGTTGTGGGACCTGCGAGAAGGGCCCTCATTCCTCCTCCAAGACTAAAACCAGGTTAGAGAAAGTTAAAAAGAAATCCCTGGATCTTCTTGTCAATCAGGATTAATAGGTTCTACCTTTGGTTGTGTCCAACCCCTCAACAAAAGTCCATGGAAATCAGTCCAGTAGTTTCTGCGCAGATAAAAACACTAGAATGAAACTCAGTAGAGCGCATCACCTCCACCAAGGCCCACAAGTCCCATTAAATTCAATCAAGCTGCACCTCCCAACACAGAAACACCTTGGTGAAGGTAGTAAACTGATGAGTGAGTGAACTGAATTAGTTTTCTGAGTACACAGGGTCAGTCTTGTTCACTCTCTGGTCCTTCAGAGATCCAAGCCTTCCTTTTCACAGGGACTCCATCACTGATACGCCTTTTTGCCCCTTCTTCGCTCCTGGGTCTGTCGTTCATGTACGTTAAATTTCCTATTCCATTTCCACATGGGGGAGGTCCTCCTGAGAACTGGAAGGCTCTCTGAGCTGCATCGGCTGAATGAGAACTCCCAGAATGCCAAGCTCTTCTCCTGGGGTACTCCCCAAAACTAAGGGAACCTGCAGGATACAAACCACAGATTCCAGATGCAGAATTGGCTGCATCAGAAGAATGTTTGTCACTAGACACCGGAGGCAAGACTGAATGAGATTCAAAACAGGAGCCTCTTGTGCGGGGAAAGATGCAGAGTGATGCAGCCGAGGAGTGAAGCGTAGACAGATTGAAAGAAAAAGAGGATGGGAGGGAGACTCGTGGCTTTGGGTAGAGAAGACTTGTCTTCCTGTGTCTAATTTCTCCTGTGTTCATTCCTGCTTCTGGTTCCTTTGGGTTTGTTGTTGATTCTTTGAATCTTTCCGCACTTTGCTTGTCGTTACTGATCCACCTCTTCCTCCTCCTGGTTTGAGCCTCCTCTAGCTTTATTTCCAGGTTGTGAACATCTTCGGTTATCTGATTGACCCGATCGAAATGAGACAGCAGAGTACTGACACTGGGGAGCAGGCGGTCCAGGTAGGGCGACACGTCAAACCCAGACTCAGACACCGATGAGTCCTCTGATCTCACAGACAGAGCCGAGGACAGGGGACGGGGTGATGAGAATGAGGAGGACAGGGAAGGGGAGCGGTAGGAGGGGAGAGTGGATGAAACAGTGGACAGACGGGATTCCTGGGAGGATCTGGAGGGAGGGATGTCCATGCCTTCAAACTTCACACTGTGCCTGAACTAGAAAGGAAAAGAAATGTGTGGAATCAGCAACAGAAGATGCTAAAATACTCAGTCATCAACAAAATGCCCCAAATCCAAGCACTATTTACCTCTTTAGCCTTGCTGAGTCCCATCCACAGCTTAAGTCTCTTGATGAAAAACTCCACCATCTCATAATCCTGAGGTTCAATGGTCGGATGGTACAGCTCAGCCTGCTCTGCTCTATAGCACAGTAACAACAGTAAGTAATGAAACCTTCTTAATGCACTACTAAAATCTACAAAACTTACTCCTAAATGATATATGTAATGCTAATATTCAAGTTCATCATTTTAATTTGGGTTACATGCTGAAATGCCCAGAAAACACTTTCCTCATGCAGTCCAGCTGCAGCTCCTTCAGCCTCCTTGCACAAATATTCATGTTTCCCAGAGGATGAACCTACAAGCAATTTGACTTCTATTGTAAAATAGAGATTGTCAACATTACATCGATTTTGTACAGATTTTTATGGCTCCCAGAGGGAAGGAGGGCCTGATGACAAACCGTAACCCTTACCCAAAACCCCAGTCTAACTTGTTTAACTAATAATACTAAAGTTATTCCCACAGCCTCACTGTAATTGGTCGTCAATGCTAATTGTTAGCACACTAACATCAATCCCAGCTGGTGAGCATGAATTATAAACATTATACATGCTACACATTAGTGTGTTAATGTCACTGTGAGCATGTTAGAAGGCTGTCATTACAACTCAAACTAACACTGCAGCTCAGTAGAGCCTTACAGACCTGCCGACATGACTCTGCTTTTTATCTCTCAAACCTTTCCACCTCCATAAACGCACTCCTGTGATTTCATGCATCACTTGCACCTTCTAGAGAAATCTGAAATGCAAACAAGCACTTGGGCAAGATTCTGTATAAAGTACCTGTATGCACGGATGAGAACAGCTCCACAGAGTCTAGCCAATAGCCAGACACCTCCCCCCATTAGTAGTAGTCCATGGAGGGGTCCCAGGACTGTGTGAACCTTGAATAGCCTTTGGCGAGCTATTCGGCCACGTAGGACGGACAGCACTGAAACACCGGCCTCGTGTACAGACTGGAAGCCTTCCACTGACTGGGAGAAGAGCTGAAACAAAGACGAAGCTAAATTAAATACATCTCTTCTTCATAAATATTCTACTCAGTCAAGCTTTTCTTTTGGTACCATGTGTCCGAGATGAGTGCAGAGCATGAGCAGAAGCAGCAGTAGGACAGTCAGAGCCCACAGCTCCCCCCAGGCTCTCTGCAGCACTCTGCCTATCACCAGCCACCGCCGCACAAACCTCAGGGTTCCCAGCAGCTGGAACACACAGCAGTGGAATCAAGTAGACATTTAAAACAACGATTAAACTGTGTGGAGCAGTGCTGTTGTTTAATAATGAATCAGAGCTCTCATTTACCTTTAGAACAAGCAGAGTGAGCAGAACAGCAGCACACTGAGACGACCTCTGTGCCAGAAGGGCTGCATTGTTGAAGTTGATGAAGTTGTCTGGTTGGTTACGAAGCTAAATGGAAGGTACTGGTTATTATAAGGCCGTCAGAGCCATGCACAGAGTCATCAACTTCTACTTTAAGGGTATTTTTAATATCAATATTTCATTTCTACCACTAAGTCTACAAAGAGCAGCGCGTAAGAAGGTTTATAATTTACAATGATGCAGAAGGTGCGGTCAGTGGACCAAAAATGATTTTTTTTTTTTTTTTTACCTCGGAAACACATGAAGAGGCATGAGACAGGAAGCAGAACTGCAGGATAGCTGTCGCCAATGACAACAAGGCCAGGAAAAGCTGGAACCAGTGTCTGCAGTGATGCAGATACTGAGCATGCTCAGTAACCATGGACCACAGCTCCGACAACAAGAGGAGGAGAGCAGAGATGAGAAGGAGAACCTGAAAAACAAAGTCAAAGCATCAACCATCTATGAAATGATTTTGCTTAAGAATATATTGCTCTTCATTTCTTGTTCTTTCTTTGTATTTGAAACACAAACTGTAAATAAAAATGAACCACATGACTGCTCCTAGAAACAAAAGCCAAAGCATCTTGATCACCACCTGGTGGCTGACTGTGGTTTAGTTTACAAACCGTGCCTCCTCCATGTAAGTGAATTGGACATGAACTTAACTAAAATGTCAATGTTGACTACAAATAAAATGTTCTCAAACATGGTTTTGACATTTAACATAGTTCTTATCACACTGATGTTTATCCAGCTTAATTTCTCCATTTAAGTTTAGATTTAACTAGACATTTGATGTGATACATCATGATTGACGGCTGGGACTGACCGATCTGCTACTTTGGCTCCATCCCTGATTGCTACTGGACATGCTACAATTGAGCAAGATGGCAATGTTCGTTTATGTGATATTTTGGCTTCATTTCTGGATAGTGGGAGGAAGTGAGAGAGATGCCGTCTTTCTTTACATACAGTCTGTGGTTTGAAGGTATGCTGTAAATGTTACCGTGAGTGCCACCCGAAAGTCCAATCCAGACGAGGGCGAAGGGATGAGGAGTGGATGGATGGAGAGGAAGGCAGTGACTCTTTGTGTCTGAGTCCATTGTAGTTGAATGGACACACACACAAACAAACCAGAGTCTCTGTTATAGTGTGTGAAATCAATAGAAAGAGATTGAAACCTGAAAGAGAGAAAAAAATACAAATCAAAGTCGATGTTATTAAAATAACTTTTAAATGAGATTATATACAATTTTACGTCAATATGATAATGTATAGAATTCAATATAAAACCCATTTGGCTGAAAACAAAGGGGGAAGGCTCATCAAAAAAAGTTGTACCACAGATAACAGTGACACCAGAAAATGGAGAGTGTTTTAAATGGTAAAATATTTTACACAAGGACATTAAATCATATTATGCAAATTATATTTTGTCATCTCGTATTGCTTTATTTGTTCTCAGAAGATAAGATGCTTTAATGGGCTGACACGCCTCATTACTGTCAGAAAGGTAATTCAGCACTCGAGCATAAATTGAAAACAAAGCTTTACATGAACACCTCAGAACATCTTGAAGCTGTTGAATCTGTAACAAATCCACTCACATCTTCTTGCCCCAGTCCATCATGTGCAGGTCAGCAAGGAGCTGACGCGTCCTCTCACTGCTGTTTCCCAGGAGGATACCTGTCATGTGGCCGAGCGCATGTGTGTACTGCAGCCGTGGCAAACCCACCAGACGAAGTGACGGGTTTTGGTGCAGCTTTGGCACCAAGGTTCGATTTATCCACTGCTCTGCGTCTGACCAGCTGGATGAAGAGAGAATGAGTTTCTGATTATTTATCTCCAAAAACACACAGACACCAGTGTCAGCTCTTATCATCACAAACTCTGAAATCTTCATCGGTGCCTTCTCGGTGAATGACACTGCTTTCTCACTGGGAAATATTTGTTCTATGTTTGTTTTTTTCATTTTTGCATGTGTTGCATCATCAACCCCTCCACTTGCTCACGGTGAATCCAGCGGGGGATCCCCTGCTGTGTTCACACATTGAATCATCCTGACTATTTAGGGATTAATACTAGAAGGCCAGGCAGACAAAGTCCATAGAAACTAAGGAGCCTCTCTATTTGCGTTCACACATGCACCTCCTCCAGAGACAATACAGAGGATCAGTGGAGTTCAGTGCATGTCTGAAAGCAGCTAATGTAACCTCTGCCCCCAAAAAACTTACTGAGCAACAGCGTCCATTGCATTCATTGAGTAACATTTGCTAAAAACTACAGTGCCCAGCTGTTTGAAGAAAAGACTGAGCCTGAAAACAAAAAACTATGTTGGATTGATCAGTGGAAATGACAGAGCTTTGGGTTGAGAGAAGTGGAATAATAGATTGCTGGTTCCCATTTCATGGAATCTGTCTGGAGACAGTAACATAATATAAATTATAATGCAACAATATCCTTAAATCCATGCTGTATTGGATTGTCTCATTTTGTCTGCATCCCAAATAACTTTTTCAAATGAGTGCAGAAAAATCTAATTATCACAAGATGTCTTGTACTTGGCCTGTTTTTCCATGCACAACAAAAAAGTTGATGCAGTTATGTATAGCACTGTATTAATAGAGCACTAGAAAGGCTGCTTTATTATGTAAAGTATTTCATTTCTTTTTAGATACACAACAAAGAGTGCTTTATAATGAAAGTTTAAAGTAAGAAACACAAACAGAAGTAATTCTGAAGTTTCTTTTTTTTGTCTGGCTTTGATTATGTGCAGAATTTTACATGAAAAAGATACAGAGTCCACCATACAGAGACCATATTTGTCTTGTGGGAAAAGCTGCATTCTCTGTATTTTTTATTGTGGTTGTATTTGGTGTGAAGTGTTTTATCAACATGAGTGAGTGTTGTCCTTACTCTGTGAGTGAAGTGAGGTTAGGGGCTCCCAAGGGTGCTGTACGAAGATGGCATCTGAGAGCAGACTGCAGCAGCCTGCCCTGCCTCTCTTCTACACTATCCTGGTAGTTCACCATCAGCACCAGTAATAGAAACAACAGCTGACACACACAGTGCTAGATAAAAGACATAGATTAAAATGATCAAAACATTTTTTAATCCCTCTGGAGAAAATAGTGCACTTTGAAATCTGACTGTATTCTCACCCTCATCAGTGTTCGCAGAGCTCGAACTTTGCGCGCCTCATCTTTAGCCTGCAGCAGCCCGTAACCACATGGTGGTCGAACCTTTGCACTATGCTCTCCAAATGCCCTCACCACAGTGGTCTCCTGGGACAGCTGGTCCTCCACCTCTGGATCCACAGGCCTCCACAGTACCGTGTAGATGAGTGCCTGCGCACACACCTGAGCGAGCAGGACGGAGGCAAATCAAAGCAACTATCCACCAAAGATACCCTACACAAGTTAATTGGATGACATGTTTGAACTCACCTTGAGAGGCTCCAGCAGCAGAGCAGAGGTGAGGAAAGCAGAGAAGGCTGATATCAGCCACATGAGAACTACATTTCTGGAGAAGAACGGGCCGTAGAGTCCAACCACAGCCAAGCAAGCTCCCAGCAGAACAGCCACCAGGGGGTAAATCACACGCAGTGTCCAGCGGGGGAGCAGCCAGCAGGGCTGACCTCGAGAAACGCCTGGGGTGGAGGAATTAAGCAAGAGACACAAACACCAGATATAATAAATGTACACATTTTTAAAAAAGAAAGAAAAATTATCAGCTCAAAGAAATTGCTTAAGATGGTAAAGAGATGAACAAATGGTTACAAGGAAGTGATGATGGTACCTATGCGTGTGGTGGAAGTGGAGCGAGTAGAGTCAGGAGAAGGGCTCGGCAGGAAGGTGCTGGCCACTGAGTCAACAGACAGCACAGAGGGACACTTGTAGAGTCCTGTCCCGTATTGGGAGGAGGACTGGGAGTCTGGCATGAGGATCTCTGCTCCACACAGGGACTTATCCTCACTCTGATCTGACCAGCTGCTGCAGGAGGTGCTCTGTCTAAAGGGAGAAAAACACAAATATATAAAGTTCTGCATGAAAATGCATCTGCATGAAAAGTAGCAAAGCTTACGTGGCTGTATATGAGGATGTGGTTCTGGGTGAATCCCGGCCGCTGTCTGAGTTACTGTTGGTTTTGTGTGTAGTGTCCTCCGCTGCTGCTGCTGCTATGGACATCAGCAGATCCTCCTCTGGTACCAGGGATGTAAATATACAATTAGACTCATTCATTTTCCTGATTAACTTTCAACCTTCCAATTAAAAGTTGGAAACATTTTATATTTTTAAGGAAACAATAAATTATAAACTTTGACGAGATAATATAGAAGCTGGTTACAAAGACTAGATATAGGTAATAAATAAATCCTTGTTTCCATCATTGAATATATGATTTCTCACCAGACAGAGTAAGAAAAGATATCAGATGGTGGTTGTGAGTTTGGACCGGGTGTGCGTTCACGGTGAGCACCTCCTGGTCTGCTGCAGTAGGGGAGGGATAAGATTCTGAAGTTTCTTTTGAAAGGGGATACTTGTGAGATGAAGGGACAAGAGTGATGGGTGTGTGTGGGGAGGAGGGTGAGGCCAGACACAGCTGCATCAGGGCCTTTTTCCTCCTCAATTGGCGTGTGGGGCCCAGAGTGGGTGAAGACTTGCAGAGTTCGTGGGCTGAGGTCATCTTGGTGGGACATAAGTCGTCTGGTAGATTGAGGAGGCTGTCACAGGACGGCCATGTCACCACATCTCTGTCTGTCTGGGGCGCCAAGCCAGAGGCAGCCCAGAAGTCCAGGATACTGGAGTCCAACCCCTTGCTCTCCAGTAACTACAGACAATTACAAGAAACACTTGCAAAGTTATCCTTAGAAACGAAACAGGAGCAAGGTTACGAAAATGTGTGTGTCCACATTTGTGTGTGTTGCTCTCACCGATGAAGGACTTTCTCGGAATGGGCTGGAGGAGTCTGGCAGAGACAAGAGTGACGAGCTTGAGAGCTTTGATTGGCCAAGGTTATTGTCCATCTCCACAGAGTGACAAACGGGAGAAGGAGGGACTGACATGTCCACGGTTACCTGGGTTACACAAAAACACACAAACACACACAGCAGATTGACGTTAAATTGACTTAAAATGATTTCCTGGAGATGTATTCTAACCTTAACCATAGTTAGTACTTGCCTAACTCTAACATGTCTTCACCTTAAATTGTAATGATTTACATTATGGAGACTTGATTTTTGTCCCCATGAGGAAGACAAGTCCCCATTAATTGACTGTGTAAACAGATTTAGGTCCTCAGAACATGAGAAATATCTGGAACAAACACACACACACAGATAGACAGACACAACACGACACAACACACACACCTGCTCGCTGAACATTTATCAGTGTAACTAAAGATAAATAGGAAACACTCACTTGTATTGTTTCCACATTGAGATAAAACTGTTTGACAAACAAAGCATAGACTCATGTCCAACACACTGCTGCAATGACCTCTAATCAGCAGCACACCGATGGCACGTGTAAGAACACAGAGGCACAAACCCTAACGATCTGTTCATCATAAATATGAATATATATATATATCTATACTGTGTCACAATATATCAAACTCTCTCCAGCAAACTATTTTAATAGTAAAATGTATGAAATTGTCTCCGTTACCGTTTTAACTGTTTCCAGTTACCTGACTATGAGCTTTCCTAAACAGGAAACAGAGGAAACACTGAAGAGGAAACGCCAGTGCTGCAACAGTCATCCCCACGGCAACCGTCTCCACGTTCATCAGCAGCTGCGCTGACACCGGTCCACTTGTGGAAAAGAGACACAAATCGTTTTCCTCCTGTCAACTCAGCAGAATCTTTAGAGAAATCTTAAATTATTTGTAGTGTGTTGACTTAATTAAACAAAATCCTGCGTTTGTGATGTATTATTACACATTATTAACACCCTGCTCTAGAAGGATTTACATTTTTCACTGCAGCCTTTAAATCATCTCACCTGATCCCCTTGGAGCCCACAGCCCCAAACCACAGAGCCCCCAATGCCAAGTAGAGGTGCAGCATGAGGGCGCCACAGGTAACCCTTTGACCCCTGGTGAAACGGCTGTGAGCAGGACGCTCCCACAGTGACAGCCACAGGTGGCGCTCTATCACCCCGAACATCAGCTGGGAGGTGAGGATCCGTCGAAACCCACTGAGCTCTTCTGGACCTGCATGGAAAAAAATGAAGAATTGAAAAATTCTCTGTTTCTCTAAAGAGATGAATTGCTTGTCATCTGTACTGACAGAGAAAAAGCTCAAATGAAAGAGCACCCATCATCATGCAATATGAGATATTTTTTGCAGCATGTAAGAACATTTTTTTACATGAGGCCAGAATTTCCTTCTCCACAGTCTCATTCTTCTGATTCTCCACAGAGAGCCAGTCCTCCAGTACGAAGAAGAACATGTGGTCTGTCTGAGGGTCCCACACCACCACATGCTGAATGTACCAGGAGGGGTCCAGACCTATGTTTACAGATATGAAATCCCAAAAATCCAGTTAAACTTCTGATGAAAATCTTTATTTTTACTTTACAATTGCAAAATATGTCAGCATGTGTTTTCTAAAGAAGCAATATGGAAATTTGATATTGGCTAATTGTGTAGGATTTAAGGCAGAGGTATACTGGCAGAAATTGTATAATGTTTTCATTGGTGTTAGTTATTTAATTTAGCAGTTCCCTGTCATATTTCTAAAGGAGAAAGAAAAACTAAAACTTAGTTCTAGAAAGGGCATTGTGTTTTTATGTTATCTGAAGGACTCTATGTGTTCTCCTACGTGCAAAGGGAGAGAGAGTGAGACAAGCTCAATTAAATTGGTTATATGGCACTAGATGGCACTAAATAGTTTTTTAATCCTAATCTTTCAGATTATATTAGATTAGGTAATCTTTATTAGAAAATAATCAGTGCAGTAGCAAATAACTTTGAAAGACGTTTATTATCATAGTGTACCTGTGTTGTCGTGCCAGATGCGTATTTTCCAGACTTCCCCCAGGTTGTCATCTGTCTCCAGGTGAAACTGGTCCAAGCTTCCGCGCTGAAAAGCTCCATCCCTCTGCAGATGGCGAGAGCCGCTCTTGTTCACACCGTACAGACTGATGCCAACATGAGCTGTGGTGCCTAAAGGGTTATACCACGGCATTAAAAACATCTAGATCATATATAGTCAGAGGTTTCATTTATATAAACATGAACATGCCCTCGCTAGTTTTATTTATGTCGTACAGTTTTTATTTCTACGTCTCTTGTCTTTGGCTGACCTGCTCCGTGCCTCCAGCCGGTTTTGACCAGAACTCTGTAGTGGTACAGTCCTGGACGGCCACATAGAGGGACCTGGCTCAGTCTTAAGCTGTCCAGGTGGTCCAGTTTATGGGCGATGAGCCCCACTAGCAGGTGAGTCAGAACCAGGACAGCACACACAATCCCTACCACTGAGTTACGCATGGGACCACCTGACTGGAGAGATAAGACACACAAAGAGCCTGTTGATGAATATACACCTTCTTATCCTCAGTCTGTATTTGGGGAATAGATTAGTTATTTGTCAAGACATCTAAAAAAATATGCTTGAAACAGAGTGCTGCAGGAATGAGTCCCATAACCTGGAAATAACCTTCGGGCTTTAGACCAAGTTTGTGGGTTTTTTGAAGGTTGTATGAATTAAAAGGAATAAGGGCTGTGGTTTATAAAAGCTCAAGGCAATGTCTACATTTACATGGACACCAATATTCTGATATTAACCAGAATGAGACAACAGTCTGAATAAGACACTGAAGAATAACGGTGGACGTATAGTTTAGTGGACTTAATGAAATGAGTCATAATCTGGCTATGTACACAGATATTGCACATTTGTGAAGATTGTCTTGAAGCATTATAAACTTTCCTGTGTCACAGATCTAATTTTCTGCAATAATCCAAGAGAAAATGAAAAAAAAAATTCCGTTTAGCCTTAAAATATGTCATCCCTGCATGACTCTAAAACCTTAGCCTTAGTGCTCTCACATACCGGTGGCAGCAGAACAACGGCCCCAGGATGGACAAACAAACTGGCCCCAAATATGGTGAGATGCTGGGTGAGACAGTGAGCTGCCTGGAGTGTGCTGCCCTCCAGAGGCTGTAGTCCCTCACTGCTCCATCGCCTCTCCTTCACGCTGTAGTACTGGCACAGAGAGCTGAACACACACACTGACACATGGACCGGCCCCCCGTCAGGCACAGACGAGGTCAGGTTGATGGACAGAGGCTCGTCTGTCCCGTGCAACCTGTTGCAGGAGACAATGCTGTCATGATCCTTTATTCATTAAAACAGTGATTGAGTTAAAGAAAAGACTGGTGACTCACAGTGGAGACAGAAAGATGGTTTCCTCTGAGGAGGTGGTTGGAGCAGAGAGAGTGAGAGCCCACTCTTTCTCCAGGGAACCCTGAGATGCATTAGTCCCTGGCACTGTGGAGCTCACTTCTATCTTGACATATCCCAAGCTCACAGAAGTAGCCCCTAGAAATGCATAATGCAGTTTGGAAATTCATAATTCATGCTGAATCTCACATATATATGGTGAGGTTAATTAATAATTACGTAGGCGCTGCATGATCAACCTTAAAGATAATTCACTCTCATGGTTCCACAAGTTTCATGTCATGTCAAGAAATGTCACCACAACTTCCCAGTCACTAAAAATACTAATTATTTAAAGTAGATAAATACTGAATTGAGGTAATTCAGGGAATCCCACTAATAATTTTTAAACTTTGTGCCAATTACATTTATTGACATAGAATGGCACTCATTAGAACATATACCGCTGCCCCTTAAATTCCATCAAGCAACACCAAATTTCATAATCTCAAAGAAATCAGTTCCCTAAATATGTCTGATTTCTTTCATCAAGATTAATGAATGATTCCCTTGGAAAACTGGGAAAATTTGAAAACTGTCTATCTCACAATGTCAAAGAAGATGAAGAAAAGTTCCTGGATCCGCCCCCTAATCTGCACCAAAATGTAATGAGTTCTTCCCTGATCCATACCACATCTATCCAATCAAAGAAACACTGATGAAAATATAATGGTGGAGGTAATCATCATAAAGAAGGCTTTACAGATAACAGATTAGAAAGATTGGTTATCAAAACTGTATATTAGCAGTTTATAATATATATATTAATATGAAAATAAAGCAGAGTACATTTTCAAAGTGCAAATATTTACGATCTGGTCTAGGAAGAATAATGGAAAAATAATGTACTGTACCTGGAAGCAGACTGAAGTTGAAGGAGATGTATAAACCTGCATTTTCATTCAGGCCGTCCACAGCTTTTACTGTGAAGTTCAGCTGTCCTTCAGTGGGGAGTGTTACAGTGAGACATGTCTCATTCCTGTTTTCATCTTCTCTCCCATCTCCCCCCTCGTCTCCCTGACCCACAGGGTACTTGTGGGGCAGGGTGACCTGTATGGCTTGTTCAGGCGCCAGATTCCTGATGGGTATGGGTTGACCCTGAGGAGTGGTGAGCTCCATGGCAACCAGAGAGGTCGAAATCGGAGGGTCAGCCTCACTCAGCATAGGGTTTGCCTCAAGCGCTCCGTCTGTACCGAACAGTACCTGCACCACCTCTGACCTCTGACTCCTCAGGTGAGCAGTAAGGGAAGTGGGGATATTAAAGGGACATATCTTTGACCCATCAGTGGATGATGACCGAGAGGAGATGACCTGGTGTTGGTTGGACTGGTTTGTCTGGTGAGTACAGAGGAGGTCTGTGGGGTCTCCTTGAAAACCAACTGTATTGATGTAAGGGGTGGAGAGCAGAAGAGGATCCTCGCCATGAACACGTGAATGCATCAGAGTGCGCATGAGGGCTCCTGCGTGGGCCACTGCTGACAGGGCGAGAGTGGAGGCTGACGGCAGAGAGCTTGAGTATGCTGGGTGAGAACTGGAGGCATTGGCGGATTCAGACACAGCAGCCAAGGTGCTCCCTGGAAACACAGAGAACAAGATTCACCAGTTCTGTACATCTGTGGTCCTGTTCTGTCACTTCTTATGGCTAGATGGATACTTTATTGATCCCTAGGTAAATTAAGTTAGCGTATAATGCAAGACGAGCACCTAAGACATGAAGGATGTTTCTTCCTGTTTCAAGAGCTGATGAAACACCAGGACTCATCTGTTCCTCCATCACAAGGATCATCTTCCCCACAGCTTCTAGAACCTTCTCCTGGCAGCCTTCGCATACCAACTCATCAGGTACAGCCTGAAATAAAAAGTTAATAATTCAACATTAATAAAGTTGTAACTGTGAATAACTTGAAAATTGGGCAAATATATATAAAATAGTAGTGTTCACTTACGCTTGCCCGTGCCAACGCTGAGCTGATCTGATCAACATCCATCAAGGAGGACACGGGGAGAGAGGCCAGGGCTTGAGACACATTTACCCGGATCTCCCTCCTGTCCATGAGCTCCTGAGGGGTCCGTTCAGACGCCATCTGTTGACAGGGGTGAAACTCATTATTCTAAATCTTATGTCTAAGATGTTCAGTTATCATGTTATCTGGTGGTGAAGAAAAGCACTGTATGCACTGTAATGTGAAGATATGACACACTACCTGATTGAGCTGGCTGGTGAGGGCAATGGTGTAAGGGATGAGCTCCTGAGGGTTGCCATGTTGGACTAAAGCCCACAGCTCGGTCTGGCTCTTGTTTCTGAGCCACTCACTGGTGATTTCGTCCACTGCTGGATTTTCAATGGTCAGTGTTCTTGAGAGTGGAGGAATCCAAAAGATAGAGAAAGTGGACTAAATCTTGACTATGAAATTAGGCATGATGTATTTCACACAAATGATTTTTCTTTTTACCTGTTCAGAGCAATGACATTTGAGCCGAGATGGTCCTCCACCAATACAGTGACTGTGATGAGTGACAGTTTTTTTTCTTGCCCTGATTGTCCCATTGGAACCAGGCTGCCAAATGTTGAACGAGTTCCCCTGGGAAAGAATTACAATATGCTGGAAGCTTAATTTTTAAAGGGGAAATTAGATTTTAAATGTTTTAAATGTTTGGGTTAGGATTAAACTTTGTTTCTGTAGTAACAGTTTAAAAATAGAGGCCAGTAGTCACCTGTACAGAGTAAGTGTGGGGCACATTGTGCTGATTGGCTGACATGGTGCAACCTGGAAGGTGTAGATCAACTGAGAAGCCTCGCCTTCATCATCTCGCCAGCCTACCAAAAAATAACAGAGCAAAGCTTTGACCAGTGGTACACTGGAATTAAAATAAGATAAGACAAAACTTTTAATTATCTGAAAAGGCAACACTTAAAAAAGTAATCTTTCAAAAATTAAAATGCATCAAGAACAAGGCGAAAAGGCACATTAAGAAATGCACTGACGCAAATTGAACTGTGTAACACAACACATTACCTGAGCAGTTGTAGGTGACCACAGTCTCCAGCAGACGTACGTCAGACTCTGGCCTCAGATCACAGAGGCCTCCATGTGGTGGATTGTTAGGCAGTATAGTCTGACTGGCACTGCCCCATTGACCTCCACCAGGCTGGGAGACATTGAGAGTAAAGGTATAACTCAGACCTGGTTTGAGGACACCTGAACGCACCACCAAGTTAGGAGAATGTGTCCCTGTAGAGGGAGCGACGTCATCAAGGTCAAGTGTCACGCCAGTCTGGACTTCAGCACTCCACTTGAACTGTGGATAGACACATGATTATGACACACTAAGCCTTGTTACAATTGAATGTGGATTGAAACGTCCTATAACAAATGAATAATCTGAGCAGATAAGATAGACAAAACTCAAGCAAATAAAGACTACATCCTCTTCTGACTGACTATTGAAATGTTTGCTGGGAACAAAAAAAACAGTTGGCTGAGACATGGTTGTTCAATTTGTAACTTGATTTAAGTACACCTACACTACTATTATTTGTCCGTTGTTTCAGAGTTTAATACGCCCACTTTTCAGAAGCTTGAAAATCCCAGCGTTGTGCACAGCTCTGATCTGAAACTCCGAAATTGATGGTTTGAAAAAAAGCTGTGATTCTGCAGATGGGGACATTATTATTCCGCAGCAGCGTGTTTCTGGATTTGTTTTGACTATTTGCAGTCGTGTGTTGTCAAATTACTTTCAACATTTGAATTATCCTCATGAGACATGTTTACCAGATTTCTACAGAAAAAAAAAAAGTTATTATGTGTAATTGTTTCAGAAACATTACCTGAATCTGGTCATCACATTGTTCGCATCGTCCAGCCATGATGATGGCACTGTTATAACTGTGTTGAGAGGAGGAGTGGCCATAACAGGACACACATTCCACTGTCACATGAAGCACAGGGGCTTCACACACAGTTACCTAAAGATAAGTGGTTGACATCATCAGCATAAATAAATCATTAGTTAAATAACATTTTCAAACATACATGTAATATGTGTAACACTCACAGTCTGGTTGACGGATGCATGCTTTCTTCCTGCCTTGTGTACAGTGAGTGTGAAAATGTAGACCGAGCCTGGGTGCAGCTGTTCGGTGAATAAAGTCATTCTACTGTTGTTGCTCTCAATGGGCTGTTTCACAAAATGAGACTGTGCAGAGTTCTGTAAATACAGGAAAACGCAGGTGTTAGAAGTGTGTCCAGTGTGTATTAAAGGATTAATGCATCACACCACCTATCTGTTCTTAAATTAGTTTTCATTTCTTAATCATTAATACACAACTCACAACATGGTTTTCAATACACTGAGTTTGCAATTACATCAAAAGGCCTTTACCGCTCTCATGAAGGTCCAGTGATATTCTAGCGTATCCTCCACTCCGGGCTCCGCATCAGGGTCATAAGACTCAGATCCGTCCAGGGTGAGGTTACTGAGGCTTGGCCACAGTTTGTGCGAGCCTCCCTTGATGACAGGTACCAGCGGGGAATGGACCACTGTGATGATAGTGGTCCGCTGGACAAATACAGGAGTTTCCTGGAGCGTAACGGTGAACACAAGGCAATACTGTCCCACATCAAGAGTATGCCTCTGGAGTAATAGTAAAGGAGAAGCTGCATCCACTTGACTCCGAAGAAAGACTTTGTTCCCAGATAAAGTGGTAAAATCGGACCCTCTGTATATGTCCCATTGGTACATGGTCTTGTAAACAGAGCAGTTAACGTCCACGCTGGCTTCAAAGAAACTCGGTCTAGATCTGTAGATAGTAGATTGGCTCTGGACTAGAGAAACTTGTGGGCTGGAGCACTGGAGCTCCTCCACCTCCAAGTGAAGCTGTGTGGACACATGGCTAACACTGTTGACAACTCTGGCCATAACACTGTATTTTCCAGCAATATAATAAGTATGATTAACTGTTCTCAAGTCTGTCACCAGTGCTTTAGTGGAATCTCCAAAGTCCCAGAGGTATCTGACGTTGCTCCCTCCACTCACTGTTGCAGAAAACATGACCGCATGTCCAACAAATATTCTCTCTGAAAGACAAACAAGCTTTATCTCCTTAACCGGCCACTCCACTGAAGCAGTCTCATTCAGCATTTGTGAGCAAACACCATTGCTGGCTACAACACTGATAGACAGTGAACCACTCTCTGGTGGAGTAAATATTACTTCTTGACCAATCAGCCATGTGGGCTTCAACCCCACCAAGTGAAACATCCAGGTGTAAATAACTGGAAACCCACTTTGCACCTCTGCTTTGAAATGGGTTCCTTTCAGAGCCTCCAGTGCAGCAGAACTACTGTTTACAAGTCGCAAACCTTGAATGCGCTCAGTGACCAGAATGCTGGAAGACACCTCTGTGCTGCTGACCAGGTTCCAAGCTTCCACTGTAACAGAATATCTCCCAGCTGAAAGGCTTAATGAGCTGTTTTGACCTTCGAGAATGGTCTGGCTATGAATCCAGTCTTTGTTTTTAAGTGTTATAACAAAGCTCACATTGCTTCCTTTGGAAATTGTCGGAATAAAAGTAGCTTCTTCTTCACTGCAAAGGGAAGATTTGCTTATATTCAACTGCAAATCTTTGATTCCATCCTGGACAGTGATCCTGTGTGAAACCATCTGCCAATTTATCCCATTGGAGACATTCAAAGACACCTGGTATATATCCGGATTTGTAAAAGTGTAGATGAAGGTTTGATTAGTAGCATCAAAAATGTTGGTTTTAAAACGTCTAACTTCCCAGTTCCAGTGCAGGTCACTGCCCTTACGAATAAGCCCACGGAGGGAAACAGCAGCACTTGCACTGATATGAAATGGACGTGTCTTTCCTTCAATTTCAAAGTCCACCTCTTGCACACCCTCCTGGACTATAAGCTGTTTGGTATCATTACATTGGCTGAGTACATTCTGAACAACCACTGTGACAAGACCATCGTCCAAACTTGTAAAATTGTGGAGAAGAAAGGGTACATGTGTCCGCAAGGGTGATGGATCAAAGTTCATATACCAAAGGTACTCTAGGTCTGACCCTGTAACAACAGACACAGAAATATTAACTAATTTCCCTAATGCCACAATGTTTGAATGAGTTGCAACACATGCACTTGTTACACGCTCCACTGCTACCAGAGAAACAGTGGTTGTGGCCTCACCCAACGTGTTTGAGGCTCTTACATGAACTGATAACCCACCAGGCGTTTCAGCCAACAGATGAAAAAGCTTGCCATCACCAGTGATCTCTTGGTTTATTCCACTCTGCGCAGCAAGCCAATGATACATGACATTGGAGCCTTTGGTGACTGAAGCAAGAAATAGCAGTTCCTCTTGTGTTGGTGCATATTTCATATTGGTCAGACTGGGACAATCAATGTGAAGACCCTCTATTCTTTCCAAGACCTCAATTAAAATAGCTGCCTCCATTCTACTCACCAAGTTCTGGGCTACAACCCTCACTTGATACACCCCTGGTTCGGGGAAAGCAAATTTAAATTGATAGGTCCCTGTTTTGGTTGAAGTTAAACCATCAACAGTCCAGTAGAAGCTGGTGCTGCTGACTGCACTACTAACTGCAGTGATAAGAGTTTCCTCTCCTACTACAGCATAGGGCTGGTTGCTGTGAAGGGTTAAGTCTGCAACAGGGAGTAGAACATTCACTTTGATGGATGCAGACTCCCTGCTCACCATGTTAGATGCCGTGGCAGTGACTGTGAACTGACCTGTCGAGGTAAAGACATGTGACACGTTCTCGTTCTGCTCTATCGGAGAACCATCTCCGAAGTCCCACTGCACTGACACATGGCTTCCACTGCAATTAGCAACCCAAAAAGACACTAATGTATTGAGTGTCAGTGTGTCACTTTGACTATCATGTCCCACAGACAGTTTACTCACAGGCTTTTGAATGGTGATGCTAACTTTGGCTGTTTGATTACTGACATTATTACTTGCCATTACTGATAGCTCTTCAACGCCCTCATCTTCACACACAAAACACTCCTGAGAGGTTTCCGTCTTGGCAGCGGGTGTAAAGGAGTTGCTAAACCACTTGAATTGGTAACCTGTCATTTGTTTGGGGGAAACTAACACCCTGAAGCATACCTCTTCTCCTACTGCTACAACATCCTGTGATGACTGCACTGTCATGCTGGTTATTGGCGCTTCGACACAAACACTCGTATTAATTGATACAGATGAAACAGAACTAAACACTGTCAGGCTAACATTAAAAATACCTGGCCTTGGAAATGAATGCATGGCTGTGGACTGACCTGCCACTACAGCCACAGGGGATCCATCGCCAAATCGCCAATGGAAAATGAGAAAGGATATTTTCCCAGTGACCAGAGCAGTGAGCTGTGTGTCTGTTCCATTTATGATACATTCTATAGGGAGAATTCCACTTACAGCCAGACTATAGACCTCTACCCTGATAGACTGCTGAGCTTTGCTGACAGAATTAGAGACAATCACAACCACTGTATAATTCCCTGGAAACTTATAGATGTGTGAGATGGAACCATCTGTAAGGGTGCCCTGTAGGGACCCATCACCACAGTCAAAATCCCAGATGAGACTTGTACCAGTGGCTACCTTAGCTCTGAAATCTGTGGCAGAGTTCACTTCATTAGGTTCGCTGTAGCTTATGGTTAATCCAGAGATCTCCTCCATAACTTCCAAGATGAGCCAAGTGGTCAGGGCCGTCAAAGTGTTGTTGACACACACTGTGACATTATAAAGTCCAGCAGATGTAAAAGTGTGATTTACTTTATGGTGGATGCCTTGGACACCTTTGGAGCCATCGCCAAAGTCCCATCTATAGAAGACACCAAAGGTGGAGGGCTCTGCAGCAGCTTCCAGAAGAAGTGTATGATTGACAGTGGGCACCACAGGGGAAGAGGAAATGTGGACATGACCTAACTCAGGGCGGACGATAATCTTCATTGATGTGCCAATGTCTTCAAATTGATTGGAGACTTGGACATGAAGTGTTAAGTCACCTATATTGAACAACAGAGAAAAATCTATTTGACTTTAAGATCTCAAAATGATACATGGATCTCTGTCCAAATAACAGCTGCTATAATCAGCCATTCTACAATATGTCCCACACATTCATTTTTTGTTTTCTCAATTAGCTATATCTTTGAAGCTGTTTTAAATCTGTATTGCATTTTGCCCACCTAGAGTAAAATAAACTGTAAACACAACAATTTATGACGTTGTTATGACTCAATTAGCAAGTAGCTGCAAATCATAGGTACAGATACAGAGCAACATTTGTATTTTATTTAAAGTAGTTTCAGCGTCCACCTGACAAACTTCAGTCAAATATTTGGTTTATTTCTCCTGCAGGAAATATCTGTTATTAAGATAAGGTCCATTTGACAAATATTCCAATTTTCACTTTTTTCAATTTGGTCTCATGCAAGACATTTTTGTGTTATCATGTTATTTTGTGTATTTGTTGTGTTTTGTTGTTGCACTATGCTCACCAGCTAGTGGCTTACTTTGTTTTGTCTAGTAGTGTACTGTGGGTTTAGCCACCTACGACCACAGTGAGAGAATATCAACCTGTGTAAAACTGCAGGGTTTAATAGCAAAACAATACAATGAAAGATGCTAGAATGCTTCATAGAACTGATAGAAACTGCTGAATTGAGTCATAATTTTATGCATGGAGTATTTCATACATTCTTAATTTTAAAATGCTGATTTATGCAGCAGTTTGTGTGTATTTACCTGGAGAAGAATAGGTATAGTTCACCGAGTCCTGGACGTACATTTGCTTCTCTCCACTCTCCATAAGTCCATCCATGGTCTGATATGGAGCAGCCTGGGTGTGGCTCACCTTTTCACTGCCGTCTCCAAAATCCCACCTGCGTGTTGGAGGTGGAATTCTCCATCGTAAAGTCAACATGATACAATATATCCACATTTTTCTCTGAGGATTTGAAAGGGTTATTGATGAATAATGTCCTACCCAAAGGTGACTGGCAGGGAGATGTCCACTTTGACTCTGAGGGTGTAGAGGTGGGTCACATTCACAGCTATGACCTCCCTGACAAACAGCAACTCTGGCTCAGCCATTGGGCTCATTTCATCAGCAATCAAGAGGATTTCCAGGCTCTGGGAGCTCACAGGGTTAGATGCTGTAACCTAAGATAAAGTTTACAGATTCATTTTAAAAAGTCAGATTAGTAGCACATCAAAAAGAAGCAACCAAACAAACGCCTTACCTTGAGTTTATACTCAGCAGGTCTCTTAAACGCTACACTGTAAGATTCCCCTTCATAGGCAAACTGCTCCAGGTTGTCAATAACCCATGTGAATGTTACTGCGGAACCATGCTCCACTTTGGCTGTAAATGACTGCAATATGAAAACACAGAAGATGCCACTGAGAGAAATGTGAAGAAATGGGGTGCATTCTGGTAAAATTCAAGTTTTCCATGACAACATTCCTCAACAATATAACTCTACATTAGCAAATTCTTGCTAAGTTAAAATCAAGCATCCGTATGCAAACATGCTCACAAAGTTTAGCTTTTTAGCATGCAGCTGAAATTTATGGGAATGTCAGTTTTGCAGGTATTCCACCAAAGTATTGTAAAAATTTTACCTTTGACCAAACTAACTTGAAATATATTGAATATCTGTGTCAAACCTTATAGATATATATAAATAGTTATCAAGACATTATCATTCTACCATTGATAGACCTCTCCATTATACTAAAAAGTTTTTCTAATCAATGTTGTAAATACTGTTATTTTGTTAATATGTTCAGTGACATCTACTACACTTCTGTGAGTCCTGGGATAGGGAACTCTCAAACAGAGGTTTCTACGTTTTCCCCAATTAATAGTTTTTTTATAGTCATCTCTTACACTTCTTGAGGGTTAAGTACAGAGGATGTCGCACCTTGTTAAGCCCTATGAGGCAAATTGTGTTTTCTGAATATGGGCTCTACAAATGCAATACAATAGTGACATATTTCAGTGTTGACCAAAGTGATTGTCTTACTGACATCTTGACCCACAATGCTAGCATGGCTACTAAAAACTTTGGCTTGAATGCAAATGGCATGTGTTGTAAATTCTCACCTGTGATGTGTCTGTTAGCATCCTGAGACGTCCATGAGGCTCAACACTGAGCCCTGTCACTGCCTCGTAGCCACAGACTCTCACACTCACACTTTGCACACTCTGAGCGCTCACTTCATCCACCACACTGATATTCAACATCTGAACCCCCACTGAGGGCAGCAAGAGAGTGACAGAGGAGAACCATTCATCAGGAGACTGCCTCTTACAGCCAGGCTGAGATGGAGCCACCTCTTCAGGACACGATGAGAGAAACGGGACCCCAGTTTGGAGCACTGGGGCTGACCATGAGCTCCTTGCTCTCTGAGCAGACAGGACTTTTACCACAATGAGTGTCGGGGTGTTGATTTGGACATGAATTTGGTTCTTTTTGTCCGGCAGGGGGAGGATGATATTAAGCCTAAATTTTGATCTGGGATCTGGAGGAGGAGCTGTAGTTAGAAGACTAACATCAGGAGGTGTGTTTGTCTCTGTGTGGGTGAAACCAAAGATACCATCGAGCTCAGTGCCCCTGTGGAGGGTGTCTATGTACAGTATGCTCAGATCACAGACTACCCCGTCCACCCACTGGCTTCCTTCGGACAGTGAAGTAAGGCCTCCCTGCCACCAACCTCCCCATTGGGCCCCTCTAAGGGACAGGTAACTCTGGCGCCAGGGGGAGTTTTGAGAGGCTTCACTGCTGCGGCAATGTAGAAAGGTTCCAGAGTCCCGCGTGTGTTGTAGTGCTATAATATCATCAGGGTACACCATAATTGCTGCATCTGGAAGAAGCACCTGTAGTAGAGAAAACGACAATGATACAGGACTATTTACTATTTACTTTGACCTGATTCATAATGAATAACTGTATCAAAGTGCAACAAAGGTCAACTCACGCTCAGAGTTTTCAGTTCAGAGCTGGGGTTTATTCTCAGAGACAGGTCTGCTACCAGGTGGTAGAAGGGTGGTATTGCAGGGTATCTGGGAGGTAAAGCAAAGCCACGGCCACTCGCTGCAAAATCGTAGGGGCTGCAGGGACTGGTGTTGGGCACACAGGCCTCCAGCAGGTGGCACCAGTACTGACCCATGCTGCAGCCCCCTGTAGTGTTACACAGTGGTACTGGTGAGCAGCAGCTAAACGGATTAAGGAGAGAGCTGCAACCTGAGGAGCAAAGAGGAGATTCTTGCATAAAAGTACTCAACAGGACTGTTTAGCAATACCTTCAGTACTGTAAGAAAGACACAACAGTATAGCTTCCAGACGTCATGCTATTGATGTGCTGTACCTGGAGGTACCAGGTGGTGGTTGGGGTCGCAGTAGGGTCGGAGGATTTGAACACGGGCCAGGGAGGACTGTGGGCTTGGCTGAACCACAAGCTTAACCTTTACCAACTGACCTGCATGACTGAACCACAAGCCTGGGAACAGCTGCATCTGTGGGAATATTTCAACAAGACTTTAGCGGGTATATAATTGTGTGGAAATAATTTGGCTGCTGCTGCTGATGCGTGACCAAAGCAGAAAGAGCACTGTGCTTCTGTTTTCTGGAAATGGCGACTCTGGGGCTTGAGAGGGTTAAAAAAAACAATATTCAGATCAGTTAGTACTTGACCTGTTTCAACCACTTTACTTTTCAGTTGCTAGCTATTTTACTATCTATCCATTACTTTTCGCCTCATTGTTTACTGTTTTTCATGCACCAACATTGGAATATAAGCTTACAGCAATATGCATCTTAAAAATATATAATATCTATTACACTTTATCCATCATTAGTCAAGTTCCCCCACAGTAATTTCCATCCTGCCACACCACAGTAATTGTAATAAAACTACCAATGGCCTGGAATCTGTGATTTGGACCAGTGATTTCAGTCCTGAGCTGAAACCTCTGATGAGAAGTTTATCATGTCTGTGTGGTTGTGATGTTTTGCTCTACATGTGTCTTCTCTTCCTCTGTCCACCCTGGTCACATTTTACGAACCTCCACTGTGTGTTGTCCAATGTCTGGGACGCTGAGAAGAGGTTGTATCTGGGTTTGGGTGTAGATGCCGCTCATGTGAACCCATCCCGTCAGGTAACTGTCCATAGGTGGTAGAGCCTCTGCGTGGGATCAACCAAAATCACCCACACACACGTCTGCTGTTATTCTCTACTCCTGAGCATCAACCAGATATGTCAATGTCGTCTCTATGGGCGCAGATTGTCCACATACTACATAAATAATGAAGGAGATTTTATGTTTTATATGTTAAAAACAAAAGTCTTACCGGTTAAACCTTTTTCACAGAGGTAGAGGTATCGTCCAGCACATTGAGCTCTTCTCCACTGTCTCATTGAACCCAGAGCAATCTGAGTACACCCCCTCTCACTACCTCCAGCCCACCGTGCAGGACTCACCGGCTCCACAACCCCAGCCTTCTCCGACCCTTCTCCCCTCATCCATACCCACACAGTGGTTTTCCTAAAACAAGAACACACAACAAAACACATCTGCTCTTGAAACAGAGAGGAGTAAAACACGATGCCAGTGTAGACAGACATTGTTCATGTAGGACTCACGCAGGAAAGGAGTAGTGGATGAACGTTTGCAGCTCTGGAGTGTCAGCAGATGCCAGATCACCTCCTGGAGTCTCTCTGCATGAATGCTGAGCCTCAGACCACGAAGACGTCACCTCTGACATCCAGTAGCAACGCACGCTGGACAAGTGGATCCGACCTCCTTCTGGGCAAGGAACCTCTTCTAGAGAGGAAAAATCCCATTGAGCTGACAACGTGCAACAGATCAATAATAATATCACATAGAGAGAAAGCAAACAGCTGTATGTTGAGGTGGCAAATGAAAATTAAGTTTTTTTCTCTGCAAGAAAATTGGTAAGTCAGTTGGTAAGAGTTGAAAAAGTGGAGCTCATATGGCACATGAGTACAACTGACTCACTATCAGACGATACAGGTGCTGAACAGCCGTGATACCAACTGTTTGACAGCCTGACTTTCTCTTTGCATCTTTTCTTTGATCAAACACTCATTTTTGTACTTAAACTACTGTAAATTGTTTCTTTGAATGGGACATTTGAACACATAAGTGCAAATTACATTGCAATAGATTTGATTGAAAGAATAGCAATACTCCATTTATTTTATCGAGCATCATTAAACTGTAAAGATTTAAAGTAAAGGTATATTGAAGAGTGTGAAGCATGTGTAACACTACACATTTTTAAACATATCAATGTTGTACAAGTAAAAACACTTCTTCCTGAAATGTGATGCTAAATTAAATAAAAACCTTATAAAATATAAAATGAGGGCTAATAAGAGGAATTGTCTAGGATGATGTTCAAAAGTAAATTTCCATGAGTCCAGAGACATCTTGCTGTCTTGGAATCCACTGAAGAAGACGAAGAAAATGTCAACTTATTAATTTTAGCCTTCAATAAAATAAATCTTCTCACCTCCAGCTACTGTGATCAAAACCAAACAAAGAATCCAGGGCAGCACCTGCTTTTCTGCCACGAGCGTGCCTGTCATCTTGCAGAGCAAATCACATTCTCACCAGGATGAAAAAATACTCTATGCAGGAGCATTGTGGAAATCAATACTCTCCCCTCCTTGTATTAAATGGCTGGAGTCTTCTGGCTTCAACTCTTTTCCTCACATTTTCTCCTCATCCCGAGCGTCTGTGTACAAGTCACACTTTTTTTTCCTCTTCTTTCACATTAAACCCAACTCTTCTCCCTCCACCAGCACCCACTCCCCTCGTCCTGCACACACACCATGAGTTATGGTGGCGGCGTTGTTTTAAAGGCCTCTTCTTCACTCTCTCTGAGCGTCTGGGTGACTTCTACTTTGTCTCTCAGCAACAGCTATAGAGGCAGAGTGGACAGAGGAGGCCTGCGCTGCTCATTACCATGTTGTAAAACCCCCCGGCCCTCAATAGAAACGGTCAGATTCACTCAGGCAGGTTGCAGCAAGAAACAAATCTCAGAGAACAGAGTCCTTGTAGTGTCTTTGTTGTTTGGCTGCAAATGGTTGCCTTTTTTTTTTTTTTTTAATATATGCTTTAAGAATTTTGAGGGATCAGCTTCTTGTTCAGCATCCTGTTCTGGGTTGTCAAAACCCTTTTGGTTCTTTCTTCTGCGTTGTGCCCACAGCCTGTTGCCTGAGCACTAACACCAAGACCTCATCAGTAACCCGACAAAGGCTCTGTGACGCACACGCAGAAGAAATAGACCCAGTTTGAGAAGAAAGGATGCCATGCGGGTTGCCTGGAGAGGGAACAGATAAAGTTGAAGGCAGTGATAAGGGGAACATAGCTGAGAGCAGTCAGTCTGCTGCCATGGATACAGTTGTGTTTTACTTTTCCCCAGAGTATGAGATTCACCATAGAGTTGAATCTGTTATGAATTCCATGATGAAACTATTTTATAAACTGTTTCTAGATTTATGTTTGTTTTCTCAAAGGCCCTTCTCCATGGCTATTGGAAATCAGCAGCTGCTGAGTTGTGATGCATTGAGTTATTGCTCCATATTTCACTGTGTCCCCAAAATAAATCAAATAAACATGAAAAAGAAAACATTAGCCTAATGTCCTGTAGTATGGTGCATTATGGGTCTATGACACCACATGTCTCTGTCGTAGGGCCCACGTGGAGCTTTGTGCTTTGTCCTAATGTCAGCATGCTAACATGCTTAAAGACAATGCTAACATGCTGATGGTTAGCAGATGCACAGCCTAATAACATTATAGCTACCCGACTGTAGCATGTCAGCATGTTAGCCACCCTAGCTTAGCATACTGGCCACCCTAGTTCAGCATGTTAAGCACCCTTGTTTAGTGTCACATATGTTAGCTGTCCGAGTTTAGCACCCTAGCTTAGCATGTCAGCCACCCTAGTTTAGCATGTCAGCATGTTAGTCTCACGGTAAAGCCAAAATAATGACCAACATCTGACAGAATTACTGGAGGAGATGAGTTGTATGTTGTTATAAAATGGTCTTACCAGTTATTTCTTTTTCACAGAGGTAGAGGTGCATGTTGCGCTCTCCTCTATTGGATGCTAGTGGATGTTAGCCTGGTTTAGCATGTCAACATGTGCCCAAAGGTCAGTTTAAGTTTACTATACTACCTTGGTTAAAGTCACATTTTATTCCACAATGTCACTCTTTAATTTATTAACTGTACCTGTTTTAAGTGGGCATGAGGGTGGAGGAAGTGTCGTCATTCATTTAATAATTAGATATAAACAGACATTTGAAATAGTGCCTTTATAAATTCATTTATATTGTCAAAAATGATTAACTCCTAACTTTTTTAAATTGTTTAATACTTGTGGACAGTATGATCAATCATCTTACAATAGTTATTTTAACATATTGTTTTTTTACAATATGTATTTACAATATATATGTTTGACGCTTATTTAATAAAAAAGCAGTTTTAGATTATTGTGAATAAACCATAGACTGTATATAAAGAGGAATACACACTGTAAAGGATGTTCCTGGTGTTGTGGCAGCACCTTCAACCAGTAGGAGGCAGCAGTGCATACAGTAATACAATTACTGTTGAACACAACACAAACACAACGAAGAAGAAGGAGAAACGGGAAGATGAAGGCAGCAGCTGCTGAGGACACATCGTAGGTAAGCTCATCTAAACCAAGCAAAGGGGAGCATGGCGTCTTTATGAGGCTGTAACTTAGTAACAAGCAACGAAACGCGAAGTCTGTAAAGCTAAATGTGTATTTTCACTCTAAACTGGACATGAATGTGGTTGTTTCAGCTCCTTCCTGTTCGAGAGAGCGCACTAGCCCAGATGACGTTACGCTGTGACTGTATGTTGAATGGAGATGCTAACAGAAAGCTACTGTACTCTACATTAAATTAACCTTAAGATAGTGTTTCTTGAGATAGCATATCTCCTGGTTCGGCTGACACTCAGTGCGCCGAGCTGCAGTTTATATGTCTTCTCTCTCCATCATTGTCCCGTCAGGACAACACCGTGCAGAAAGACAAGATCATTATAGGAAGTCATATTTTACCCAGTTCAGAGATTTCATTATTGCCGAACTGTCCAGGACACGTCATTTATTAAAATCAGCCATTGGTCGCAGTTATTAGGTTGCGTACTTAAGGGAAATAATCTTCAAATATTAAATAGTGGAATATTATCAGTGTGGTTTGGTGTGAAGGGCCGGACAGGCTTAAATCGATTGCTCTCTCATCTTGTGTACTTCCACAGTGTCTTTGCAGGGGCGTTGCAACAGGGTCAGGGGGCCCGAGCTGAGAAGGGGTGTGTGGGAGGGGGTCCTTTGTGGACAGCTGATTACGTTAAAACATTGAATTAGTAATGTGACGCCTCTTCAGATAGGTAATGATGTTGCTTCTTTATCTGTTCATCAACCAAAACCAGGGACCAAACTTTCTGGAAGTGTTGATGACATTACAAACTAACTTTGAAAATTTGACCAATTGTTAAGTTATATATATATTTATATATATATATGTAGCTGTTCCAAACACTTAATATTGTGATATTTTTAAACTGGGAATAGTACACGATATAAAAGAACCAATCACATGACCAGTGTATACAAGGGATCTCAGCAGAAATTAAATGTAACATGCAAATTATCTTTTCATTGGTTTGTTATCACCTGCAACTAAAATTCAGGACGAATCATTATATATAAGTGAGCTGTTGGATTTTGATGTCTAATTCATTTTCTGTGTCCATGTTGGCACCCTGCAGCAGGTTCTATGCAGTTGAAGACCTCTGAAGAAGAAGAAAGGAGCTGTGAGATCTCGCAGCTCAGACAAGCAGTGTTACAAAACAATGACAGACTTCTCGATGAGATGCTCTGCCAAGAAATCTACAAGAAAGTCATCAACTGCAGAGGTGGTTGGGGCATCGCAGGCACGCCCCTGCACGCTGCAGTGTCTAAAGGCCACCTCAGCTGTCTGCAGGTCCTGCTAGCCCATGGTGCTCTGGTGGACTGCGTAGATGTCAAGGCTCAGACGCCGCTCTTTGCAGCTGTTCGTGCAAAATACCTGGACTGTGTCTTAGCGCTCCTTGGAGCAGGCGCCAACCCAGATGGGAACTCATCCAATAACTGCTCCCCCGTCCTCACGGCCGCTCGTGAGGGCGATGCGCAGATATTGATGGAACTGCTCAAACATGGCGCAGAGGTCAACTCCCGCTCTAAAGTCCTGCTGTGGACCTCCAGCGCCAGGGTGTCGAGCGGACCGCTGTACCTGGCTGCCGTTTATGGACATATGGAGTGTTTCAAACTGCTGCTCCTCTATGGAGCGGACCCAGATTACAACTGCACTGACGCAAAGCTGCTGAGTTCAATCAAGCATCCGAAAACTGTGCTGGAGATGTGCCTCAGGCACGGCTGTGGTGTGGAGTACATACAGCTTCTCATCGACTTTGGTGCAAATGTCTACCTCCCTACGCTGATCATCGAGAAGTCCACGAAGCAGAATGAGGCTGTGGAGCTGCTACTGCAGGAAAGAGGTGAAGAACATGTTAACATCCGTGTTTCTTTACAGTTAATCTGTACAGTGGATGGTATTCTGCTGGCTGGGTGAATTATAAAAATAAGATATTGTTTACTAGTTGAAGTTAAGCAGTTACACATTCACAAACATGAAATAACATTGAGACTCAAATTTAGAAATAGTTTATTGCTTTTTTTAAATTTTTAGCTCTGTTCATAATTATCCAGGTCATGTTATGTTCTTAGGTTTTAGGTTTGAACTCTTAAAGTCTGCTCTTAATCATTTTGGAGAAGGTTTTATGAAAAGGCCAAAATATAAAGTGTCAATAATAATAGGAAAGCAGGAGTTTTGCATATAAAGTGTTATAGTTGTTGCTGTGCAGGTTAATGTTAAATTTGTCTTCAGGGAATAATATGATGAATAATGAAGGTCAATTTACTGGTTTAAGTCCTGTTTTCCCTAAAGTTCAAACTAAATAACATATTCACTCCTGGGAAACTTTCTATAAGACACCAGGAAAAGGTTGAGAATTTATCAGTATAATAAAGCAGTGTCAACAGCCTCTGGGACAGAGTTGTTCTCGTGGTGTTGGTGGAACTGATCATCAAATTACAGCTGCAAGTTTTTTTTTTTTCTTGTTGCGACATTGATATTGGCAGCAAATAAAGAGCAACCTTTCTCCTTCCCCACTCCCACACAGGATTATTATTTCTTATAGGCTACTAACTTCCTGTCATCTCCTGTGTGTCCTCAGGAAATCCTAAAGCTCTGAGTTCACAGTGCCGACTCGCCGTCAGACAACACCTCAAAAAGATCAACAAGATCCACTGCATCGAGGAGCTGGAAATGCCAACGAGTCTCATTCGCTTCCTGCAACACAAACCCATCCCAGCCACTGTTCTGTAGCTACATGAGCTGGAGGCCTGTTCATGTCAGTTCAGTTTAATTTGAGCTCAATATTTTTGTTTTAAATGCAGATTATGAACCAGCTTTTTTGAAATGACCCGTGTGTTCATGTGCTGTTGTGTTAAGACTGATGTGGTAATACATTAAATGTGAGGATGAACAGCGTGTGCTTCTGTTTCATTGTGAGTACTCACCCTGTAGCTGTTGAAAGACGTCTGAAGGAGGCTGTTTGTTGGAGTTGCTGTACTAAGTCACACGTTCATCACAAGACAGTTTAAGCTGTTTGCTGAAAGCTCCAGCTTTTCTTGAGCTGGATCAGTTTGTATAGAGCTGCTCACATTTTTGCTCATGAACGATTATTTTAAGCCCCAACCCCCCCCACTGGACTGTGATCATTGTGTTTGACTACATGTCTCATAAACTTGAGAGCAAATGAAACAAACAAAAAGTGTCCTGTACATATCGTGATAACCTCTGATGATTGTTTTATTGTTAACTTGTAAAGTGAGCTCAGATCAGCGGTGTAGTGAGGAGGGAGGACATGTTGCAGGGTAATACAACACGGGACAATGTACCTGGGCCACCGCTGGAGAATGAACGTAGCGAGAACCTGACAGTTTGTGAATGCACCCAGTGGGGAAGTATTAACTGAACCAACCAACATGAGCAAGAGGAAGACGGTTAGAGTCGATATGTCATCGGTTAGTTGTCCAGCCCCACTGTGAAAATCTAAAGAATCATGTTATTTATCTCTAATTAAATAAAACAACCTGCACATGAACCTGCATTAAAACTTGGTCTCACTTCCACGATGATTTAAGAAACCACCAGATGTCATAAATGAATAAAACATACAAGGTCTGTCCCAGCACCCAGAGTATATAGTGTATGAAAAAGTCCACTTTGTGATTCTTTCAAATGGTCACATTAACCACATGTATGTTCATTGTATATACCAGGGTTCCCACACATCCTGGAAAAACAATCTGAAATTTGATTAATATCCTGGAAATCTTTATTTCCTGGATTTTTTTAAAGTAGTATTTTGATTTAGCCTATTAGTTATATCACCTACGTAAACTTCAGTGCATTCTTTTAATAAACTGAACTAAAAGACCATCTTTAGACTTACTTGAAAATATATCTAAAATGTCAGCTAACTGGGAGTTCAGATTGAGTTTTCTCAATTCCTGTCTCGACTCCCACATCTGTCTTACACCGCAATCAAGTCTTGCACATGATGTGACTGCAACTGTCAGGAAACACTGATGAGTGGGAACACTGATATACATGTGCAACAGTTAGGTACTGTAGGTTGAGCTCCTTTATAAACTTCAGTTGAGTTTGAATTCAATAACAACAAATGTGTCTAATTTGCTGGTAAACGTTTAAACACAACATTTCGTGTTCATATTGATTTCCTGGCTGTACAGTGATTCTTAACTTTATGATATTAAATATATATTTCCATTTGTGTGGAATGACTTGGAACGTGTTTTTATTACTTCATGTAGACTGGGAGCAGGTTTTCTTTCACAGGAGCCACCATGTTCCTACAGTAGCCTAGAGAGGACAATCCAAACCCTGGCTTTTGAGGGGACCTTTTGCATTTTGACATTACCTCAAGGCCACCATAGATTTCCCCTACATGCTTCACAAAAAACACATCACTGAGAATGACATGGCCGTATAATTATATAAATACTCATCACGTCATAATTCATCAACTTCAGCATTTAAATAATTAGACAAAGGCCACAGCGTGAGTCTTCAGACTGACCTGTAGATGGTAGGAGAGGGTTAAAAGGGAGAACATAGTTTGAGATTTTTCGAAAAGAGGACAAAGTACATGGTCAACATCAGAGTGAGTCAAATGAATGTAATAATTACACTGAAACAAATGTTCAGATGGAAAACATGGAGCTTAAACAAGTCCCATAAAGAACTTCATATTCAGTCATCTTGCAGAATGAAATAAGAAAAATCGAAATTTTCATTCATAGTCCCATAGATGATCAAATCAAAAACCAGACTTCAAGTATTGCCATCATGAGGAAATACAAAAACTGGAAGAAGCAAAACTTTAAAAAAATAACATTCCTAACAGAGTTTTTGCTTTAAAACGAAGTATCTGAAAAAGTAAAACTCAAACAGCAACATCCTCTCATTAAACATTCACCAGCTCTGCAATCAGGAGTATATTCATTATATGTATGAAGTCATTGCCACACATTATAAGATAATCATTCAAGTACAGTTGCCCTTTAGTATTTCAAAATAGATCTGTTTCTGAATTAGCTCATTTCAAGTAGCAACAATTCAAACAAAACGTACAAACAGTGTTTCAGAATAAAACACCCTTTTTGGTCCCTTTAAAAAAAAAAAAAAAAAAAAAAACTGAGGTCAGCATCACTGTCATGACAACGTAGCCATTGAGGTTCCTGTTGACATTGCACTGGTTACCCTGGCAACCTTAGCCCAGGCCCACGTCTAATGACATCATCACTACGAAGCCCAGGATGGAGGTCCAGGACGCCAGCTTCCCGTTTCCACTGGTGATGACAAGATGGAGAAAAGGAAACATGAAAAAGCGTGAGCCGTTATTAAGAGGGTGCACATTCGTTGTTCCACATCTCTCCTTCTTTTACACATCTTCCTTCTTTACCTGACTTGAGCTTCTGGTATGATGTCATCGACCACCACGTAGACCATCGCCCCGGCAGCAAATGCCAGAGCATACGGCAACAGAGGTTCTGCCAAAACGACAGCGAGGGCGCCCAGTACCCCAGCAACAGGCTCCACCATGCCACTTAACTGGCCGTACCTGAGAGGGAGACACTAACCGTCAAGAACCTGCACAGTCCGAGCCGTGTGTTCAATTGTTCTGTTCTCTGACACAGTGTTTTAGACACAGACGTCTTTTCATACCAGAAGGCTCTCCACGTCGAGACTCCTGAACCCCGCAGCGGCAGGCTCACTGCCAAGCCTTCTGGGAAATTCTGGATGCCAATACCAATGGCCAAATTTCTGGAGGAGACAGGAAATAATAAGCAGTCAGTTCATTTCTTTACTCATTATATATTAGCAACTCAACGACTTCATCACATCCCCCATCTTCAGCATGCACTGGGGTGGTTTGCACCTCTCTCTGCAGTACCATAATAAAACCACCAGGTGTCAGCAGCACACCATACAGCAAACCACCATACTGCCAATATTCACACCATAAATTTAAACATGCTAAACCACAAACCACTCACTTTTTTTTCCTTTCACAATTTCTGAGTGGATTTTCTACAGAAATCATTAGAGCCCAGCGGATGAAGCCTAAATACTTCTGGGAATGTTGAATCACCATCAGACCAAAACATTTCCAGCAACCTGTTGAACCCATGCCACCAAATACAGAGAACCAGCTGTGCAAATGTATATGAAAAGTCCAAATGTGCAATAAAATGTGCATTGTGTGAACTTCACTCTTTGGTTGACTTGTTAACAGGATGAAGATGGATTCAAATTAAATGACTTAATGACAGAGTTGGCCACTGTGGGACTACTAGAGACTGTTTCCTCATGTGCCTTTAAGAAGCACCTTTTCAAGGAGTTTGTCTGTGCAGGACATTTTATTATAACTGTCCTTCTCATCTCAGAGTACTGTACATTTTGTGCTTGGGTTTATTTATAAAAAACACAGACTGTAAGTGGAGTTGGGTTTTCTCAGCAACATTGTTCTCCTTTCCTAACCCCTTACGGATTCTCCTTCACATCTTTACTTGACCACTTGACTTTTCCATTAGGGTCATGAAGTAAAAGCGGTTAGGAAAGAAGATTATTTGAACTTTCCGGACCCACCCATGTACTGGGTGGGTTGTTAAATGGGATGAGGCCAGTGCTCCACCTGTAACAACCAGATTTACCAACTGCCACTGCTCTCTGCAATACCACAATGTGACCACTAGATGTCAGGAGCACACAACCCAGTTTTAAACCCCTCATCACGTTTACCATTTTGATCATTAATATCTTATCCCAGCAATAAGGAATCTTAATTTGAAACTAAACATTTGAAGAAACCTGTCACGGTGCATTGAAACACATGATCCCAGGATTTATAGTTTTGTCTCCAATTGTTTTGCCGTTTTTCAATGTTCGACAGCATTTGCCACCATTTATTAGTGACTGAGTTCTTACTTGCCAGTGTAAAGTGGCTTTTGTTTGTTTGTTTTCCTTATTACCCGTTTTACCTGGCGCTCTCAAAAGTTGCAGATGAAGTCTTTCCAATGGCTCCAAATCCAACTCCCACAGCCAAGCCCTCTGTGGATAAAACAAGAAACACTTTGTGAAGTAAGATATATGAAGAAGGGATGGAGAGGACTTAAAACATATATACTGTGATGTTCTTTCAGATGGAAGATGGTGATCCACTTACAACAGTCCAAGAGGATCTCTGGCTCGAGGCTTACACTGTGTACTGTTAGTTGCTCTTACCTTCTATGGTGAGATTTCTACTGATTAAACCTACACCTGAAGTTTCCTCCTGTAAATCTATCTGCAGAGGCAGCCCCTGTGAGATGGAGCCATATTTGCTGAACTACTGATCCATCACAACACAAAATAGTTGCTTTTTGTCTTTATTTTATTTCTGTAAGACGCAGGGATTTGCAACAAAGTGTTTGCTCAGGATTCAACTGATATTAAATTCCTTCGACGGCTTCTTCAACTGAAATAACAAGAGTGCTGAGCCAAGAAAGCTGCTCTTCTTCACTACTATGGAACAGGTTCCAGTCTGCACACCCAATTCTAAGTTTGGGGGATTTACACCAAGAATAAATAGGTTTGGACATCGAAAACTCAGTTTCCAGCTTGAATCAAAAAAAAAGAAAAGAAAAAGCGGGTTTTTAAGGGCAAACTGATAATCAGTGGCCGTGTGGAAGTGTTTCATCTTCAATTGTAGACAACAAACAAACATCCTCTGTTAATGTCAGATCTTTGATTCCAATGGTTCTGCTCCAGACTGGTGGAAATGCAGGCTGCCTCCGAGTGGCTCCACGGTTCTCTGAACTGAGCTGGCTCAAGAAAAGCAGCTGATTTGGTGGAAAAAAGCCTATAAGAGAGTTTTTTAATGTTGTGCATGCTGCCTCTGTTCCAGTCAATGTTCTCTGTTTACACACTATACACCCTGAGCAGCATCCCTCTCCTCTGATACGTTTGTCTCATTTGAAATGCCTGTCATGCATACTTAAAGCAAACACCATTCAAACTCAAAGCGAAAAGGTCACAGTGTGTAGCTGTGTGTTTGAGAGGGACGTGTGTGTTTGAGCAGTCGGATCTACAGGCCGCTTTGCATTTCAGTCCAAAGAAGCAGAGAGATGGCCAGACTTCAAACGCTGACAAGTGGTCACGTCCGGTCATGCCATGAGCAGCCATGTTATTACAATGCTAAAACATGCTAATTTCCTGATCTTCTTTCCCCCACGGCTACTATCAAAAACAAGATAAGAGCAGGCATCAGTGGGTTGAGCTCACATTTGAAAGGTTTACACACTAAACTTTGGAATCACATGTGACACCCAATAAAACATGTTTTCTCACAAATAAGCTTAGTCTGAGTTTTGCAGCTCTATCAGATGTGTTGTTACAATGATAACACATTTCATCACAAACCCACGGCGGTAGAGCAAACCATAAAACGTCCAAGCTTTATTCAAGTTTTGCAGTCAGACTGGTGTCGTTCGCCTAAGAAAAGCAAAGATGATTCTTCACTTTTCTTCTCCTCTACAATTTTGTGTTTTTACAGAGAGCGGCAAAGCCAAACTGCTGCAGCTCTGGCGGAGCAGTTTTGAACACCCATCTTTTCCCAAGAAAAAATATTTTTTTGTTTGTTCCTTTCAACCACTGCATATCAGCAAATGGACATTTGTGTTTCATCTCTTTGGAGAACATGATACATCTGTCTGATCTCAGTACTCGTACAGTATATGCAATATGGTGGTAAAGTGCCCACTCAGTCTTGGTTGAGATACGTGCTCACCAAATGCATTTCCAGTTTCATCAGTGTATGGAAATTGCTCCATCTCATCTAAGAGTTTTCTATTGGTCCACTGTACCTTGGTCGATTGTCTTTTCTGTCTCTCTCACTCACTGCCTGCAATATTTATAGCCGACATAAAACCTTGAACCAAGAACAAGTGATAAAGCTAAAGATAAAGTAAAGACAGAAAAAGAGTAGTCAGAGGAAGCAAAAAAGAGATGAAAGACAGAGCGGGGAGACAACATCGGCAACAGATCAGTATCCTAGCACCTCTGCAGCAGCTGCACATCCCTGGAGCCCAGGGGCCACTTCATCATAATCTAACGGCTGTCATTACATCTGATAACAATGCACACCGCCTCTAATCAACTTCACAACAGCCCATTAAAGGCGAACATACTGTGGAGCTGATATGAACAAAAGCACCCTTCAGTTACACTGTGGGTCCCAGTGTGGGTCCCCATAATCCATCTCAATCCTACACAACTGTCTGCAAAGCCACAGGGGCCAATAGGAACTATCTGCACTGAAACACCTTCAACTGAGTTTGAATAAAACATGAGCTCAGAGTTTTAGTGTCTGGTGTTTCAGCAAAACTAGAACAAAGCTGGGGGCAGATGAGACTTAATATTAAAATGTGGCCTTATTTTAAAGACACAAGAAGACCTCAATGATGAATTATCCTGTTTGAAACTCCATATCTGTCAAGAAAATGGTATCACAGGTTGTGCTGATGCTGCCGTCTGGAAAATGCGATATCCTCTACTCTTCTGGATCAAGAATAAAAGGTTTTTCCAGACAGTCTTGTTCAGCTACACAGCTGGAAATGTGAACCGGGGATTTGGGGAGCGCTTTGCAAGTCCACTGAGCTACAAGACATTTCTTCCAAAGCAGTGTTAAGAGTCAGCAAGGAGCACTAAACACCCAGACGCCTGTCAGCTTTTACTCATGTTTTAATGTCTTTGCTGGAGGCACATGGCCATTTTATAAATATCTGATGGATTTTTACATTATTGAACAAAACCAAAATCTCTGCTGGCTTCAGTTGCTTTACTCCTGACAGAAGTGATAGCGGTGACGGGGCAGCAGTAGGCTGCTGTGACGCCTGTGCAGCTTTTCAAGTGTGTGTGTGCATCAATGTCAAAAATGCCAGAATTCATCATTTATCTTCGCTCCTGTGTCAGTGACTGGTTGTACAGAATTATCTGCATTTGTGCCACATTAGCTGGTTTTATCCAAAGGAACTAAGCTGGGCGTACATTGTGCCATTTGAGCACGATTTCGACCGGTTTTGGAGTTGGATTGAATTTCAGCTTCATCGTGCATTGTTTGTTTTGCAGTGTTCGTAGGGTAGCGAGGAGCAAACAGATGCCCCCCGACTGGCCCTAGGACGGTCGGGTGAACTTTTGAAATGTCAGATATTTTGGTCGGCCGTCTTCGTGCTCTTGGAGAGAGGCGTAGTCTTGAGTCGATTCCTTAAAACTCAGCACCTCTTTTTTGCTCACTGCGCCTTTGGCAAAATGCTGTGAAAGTGAAACCAGGACACAGCACGACGCATGGACAGAGAACATATAGCATCCCTGCCTGTTAGATGTTGGCCCCTCTTTTCTTTCGTTTGGTCAAGTTTCAACTGCTCCTGGTCTCTTTCCTCTCTCCCTCATTTTTCTCCGCTTACCCAAACCTGTCAATGCTTGAGAGTGTTACGGCTACCCATAAAACCCATTTTCAGTTTCTTCATACAACTGTAAATCCTGTCTGGAAAGGCAGGATCGCTACAAATCAAGGGTTCTGTACATGCTAGCTCATTGTGGAAACTGTTGGGTTTCTCTATAATATTGTAAGGACTCTACCTCACTTGGTACAGTGCTTTAAGATAATGTGTTGTGTTGATAATGTGATGTGATGTGTATTGTTGTTTTGAGCTTTACAAATAATAGAGAATTGAATATTGAATTGAATGCAATCAAAATGGTTCTGAATGATATTTTTTCTTCGATGAAACCTTTTATCATCCACAGTGAACAACTGGTCACTGATTTGTTGGATGAAAATGATCTGTTTTGAATTGTGACTGAGCGTTCATTTGAGAGAGAGAATCTCTGAGGAGCCCAAAGAAGCTTCCTGTCTCTGATGGAGGAAATGAGAGATGTTTAATATTGCCAACTGTGCATCTGTATATTTTCATCTTTTTCTTCATTCCCCAGAGGAAACTCGAGCTGCTTTTGGGCAACAATGCAAGAGTGTGTGTTTCTTGTGTGTGCACGGCTACCAGTCCATGCTGAATGTTCTATACTATGCTCTTTTAAGCGGGTGTTATGATACCGCTGCTGACAGCACACTGTCATAGAAGCCACTCATTTCCATCGCACTTCTTCTTTAATCTCTACCCCTCAACCTCCTTTCTCCTTCCACGGCTGCACCTCCCCTCCCTCAGCTGCCTCTACTCCTCCTCCTCCTGCAGAACTGAGGTTTTGGGTCGCAATTTTTAAAAACATACTATTTTTCACATCTCTTTTAAGCAAAAATCTTTCATCCTACGTTTCATCAAAGATTCCTCTCATGGCTCTTTCCTTAGCTTTTTATCCTCCCCTCGTCTGGGATGGCAAGCTCATATCTCATAATGTTCTGTAATCAGCCGGATCACAACATTTCACGATGAAACCCAAGACTTAATGTCCTGCAATTTCAACATGTGAAGAAATGATTAAGTGTGGTCTCATCTGGATATACAAAGTAACTCCAAAAATGTCTTGTGAAAAATGTCTCTAGTTTATGGGTTATACTTAATGTTGAGACATTATTTGAATACCTCCATTTTAGCAGCAATACTTTATGGTCACTTAGTCAAACCAGCTCCTTTACTTTTACATAGACACATTATGATTATATTAAGGTTCATAATTCTAGCTTTGGGTTTGTACTTGTTTACATGCTCTAATGGTCAGAAAACACATCACTTTCCTCACACTGTCCAATGCTGCAGCTCCTCTTTTCAGCCTCAAACCCTTGGTTTCAGCTCCTGTCTCTTTGAGGGACCCCACCCGATAAAACCCAATCTTCTCTGATTGGCCAGTTGTTCCACTCTGTTCTGATTGGTCAACCACTTCCAGCACGTTAAGGAAATGTCGACCTCTGCTTTCCCTTTACCTGTGTAGGAATCACAGGGACGAACTGAATGGGATCGTATCTATTTGTTGCACAAAACTTCAAGTATTAAACCCATGCTAAAGAGGGTCCTCGGCATTTGTTTTTTTTAGGGGGTGTGAGTGTCAGACTTGAGCTGCTAGAAGTACATTATGCAAACATAGGGAAGACGGGGCAGTATCGATGTATTGACGAGGTGTTTCAGAATCTTTAGAAGCTGTAAGGAGCTCCTTTTAACTTTTACTAACACATACCACCTACATATCTAGAGGAAAGAGAAAAACTGAAAAAAGCATATGTCTCCTTTAAATGCAATTTCTCCAAGTTTTTAGATTCTCTTTTCTAATATCTATTTGTATGAAGTCAGTTACTTCTTCTCTTAATTTAATTCTTTAGAATAAAATGTCAAGGAAATGATATTTGCTCCTGATACACTTTCAGAGCCCAATGTGACATCTTAACACTGCTTTACCTGTCTGACTGATGGTCCACTATCCCAAACCATTTAGTTTTTATGTGAGAGAAAGATGCAGTTAATCCTCACAATGGAGAGATAATTTGACTTGTTTATTATTTAGGGTGACAATAATAGTTTGTTGTTGCGAACCAATTTCTCCTTGTGAAGTCAAGGTTATCTGGACAAGAATATAAAAAATGGCTTCAACATTCTGAGCTCCTTGTGAAATCGTTTACTTTATCATTATATTACGGTTAAAGCAATAATGCGTTGATATCCCTGGTTGCCTCTTGTTTTGCTCAAGGAGCTGTCAATGACCTTGCTCCATCCATCACACTAACAAGGAGCAACCCAAATCTTGGTGAGAAAGGGCGGCCATCAATCTCCTGCACAGTCTGATGGACCGTCACCAACCTCCTGTCATGGCCCTGTCTCGGTGTAACACAGTGTCACGGAGCATCAAGAGCCTCTAAGATGATCGGCACATGTTATTATGCACCTTGTTTTTGTTCTTCCATCATCCTGAATCACACACTGGGATTATCACAGCCACTAAACGAGAAAGGAACTTTGGTCCTTACCATTTGTAGCTGATGTAAAATGACATGATTACTAGTGAGGATGCACTTCAAAGAAGCCTAACAGGTCCCTTCTGCTGAAATTTGTGTCTTTACAATAACACAAAACACTACAACACAACAGGTTAAAACCACTATTGTCTCCTTTAGAAAGAAGAAAGAAGCAGATTATCAATGTTATTATCCTCATTACAATTTTAAAGATTTTTAAAGATAAGCAGTGTATATAATGGATGGATTCAATAGTAATGAATAAATAAGTAATAATAATAAATCTTGTATTTTAGGCTCGACACCACAGACGGCAGAATTATCAACAATGACATGGCTGTTTGACTTGTATGCATGTATGCATACCAACATATGCATGGTCTTTGTAATACAGCCAATATAATACATAAGAAATAATGAAAAACACCTTTCTCTTCTCACTTCCCCCTCTTCTATGGTGTTCATGTATAGCACCAAGGTTTCTGCAGGTTTTAACAAATTCATATTGAAATCTTGTTAAGACCATAATGATTGAAAGTTAAGAGCTTTTTAAAAAATGACGAAGGAATATCAAAGTTGCCAGAATTGCTTGCACTCAATTCCATTATTGAAGATAAGGTGAAATTACATCCTAGTACATAATATTTAAAAAAATGTAGGACTCCAAGGTCTGAAAATGCAATGATTGCATTTTTGAGTTTGATGACCCCACGGAAACCCTACATGCACACACATCTATACTTCTGTTGTACTACTACTACTTCAATACTATGCTCTATTGTACATGTCAACAGGTATTTTTAAAGTACCTGCTATGAAAATACTGTGAATTTGCTTAATACAATGACAGAGCTGATGCAAGCAGGAAGTGCACCCAGTTGGTGCATCACAGATAAACGTGTGGTTGTGAAACGATGTTAACAATTATGAGAAGTGAGGTGTATGCAGTGAGCGGTAAAGGGATGGTCTCATCAGAGGAGTACTTCCTGGTGACAGAGGCACCATCATCTAATCTCCTCTTACACACGACACATGGGCCCTAATTCTCTATTTATCGACACTTCCTGGAGCAATGAATCATTCCACATGATGAATATAATAATCCTGTGACTGATGGAACAAATGGAAATCAATCAAGTCTGACACAGAAAATCATTCATCATAAGGGCTACACTTTGATGTGAGCAAGTTGTTCTCTGTCCTAGGTGCTCTGCTCTGTTGTGTGCTTTCAGTGAAGAAAAATATGTGAACATTTACTCACAAATGCAGGACAGTCAAAATATGATCATACTTTAGTCTCTCAATTATTAATTCACTCATTTGTACTATTTCTCTGTCAATTTAATGCATTTCTGCATTTGTTTATCATAAGGATTCAATCTATCCATCCATCTTTATTGATCATGCTAAAGATGAAGATGGAGCTGCCAAGGAAGCACCTGACACATTTCTTACTTACAAGTCTGAACCTATCATGATATGCTGTATTGAAAAAGTTGATGTTTCCTCTTTTGACTGAGGAGATTTTTGTTGTTGGTTCCTTTAGACATTAGTATGAGGCTTTATGAATAGTTTTCATCAACATAAATGAGAAAATCTAAACCTAAATATGCAGTAATATTGTACATTTTAATGCATGCAATATCTCCCTAGGATAATATTAAATTAAGGACATACTGTACTTGAAAATACATGTTGCATTTATTAAGGAACAAGCAGTGAAACCTGCACTCATATTACACAATCATAAAACATTTTGATGTCACCACCTCGACCCCTCAGGTTCTCATGGGACAGTCCCTCGAATAAAAACTAAACATGGAGAAGCAGTGTATCACTTTTTATGCTTCACATATGTGTCAGAAGCTCATAGAGAACTGCAGATCTGAATCATAGTTCTTTTAAATCAGTGCTGGACACTTTCCTGTTGCCACATCCCTCTACTACAAAAAAATAAAAATGGCATATTTTACTGCAAGACACTGCAATGGACTCATTTTGTTTGACTGTCTGTTTGTTTGCAGGATTACACAAAAACTGGTAAAGGATGTGGTATGGGCCAGAGACCTTATTACTTGGTGGAGGTATGCACTTTCAGAGCGCCCTTCTAGTTTTCTATTATGTTATTTATTATAATTATTTATTTGAATTATGTATCTATTTATTTTTCATTTCTTTCTAAATTACTCTTTTGTTGCTTTTATTTGTCATGACGCCTTTTTCTGTTGTGTAAAGCACTTATATCTTTGTGTAAAGCATTGTATTGCATCTCAGCATCTCACACTCAGATGAAAACAATGCAGGTGAGATCATGTTTTGAAGCTACACTTTATTAAAAAACATGAGAGATGAAGAGAATGCTGCAAATCAGGTCAAGATCACAGCACAGTACTGGCTTTACAGGCCCAAGTCAACATTGCTCTCGACTCAGCCCAAGCTCTTTGACAAGAGGGGTAAAAAGAAATCCATGCAAACATTTAAGCTACATGAGGTCTGGTGTTAATTATCACCTCATATAGAGGTTATCAACTCCATTTCCTCAATCAAACATATAGCTGCTGTTTCATCACTGACAGACTCGAAATACGAAACGCTGCTCCTCCTGGGTGTCACCACTGATTTGTGATTGACATGTGATGAGTCTAATTAGCTTCCAGGGACTGACTGATTGATGAGTGTTCAAACATGGAGAGTACGTTTCCTCGAAAAACCTATGGATTTGTCACAATAAATATTCAAACCTATTAATCCATGTGAAGAATAAAAGAGGGTGTTTACATTCAGTGACGTCTCTACCAAACCTGAGCTGCTACGCTAGATTCAGTGCAGCATGTGTGTTGTTGTCGATGCACTCAGCACCATGAAATGTAATTTGGTTATGATGCTAAATTTGATACCTACATGCTGTGTATATTATTGTAACAGCTCATGCACCAGCTGCAGGGTTTTCGGTTCAGTTTAGGATTTCTCCACTACCTGCAGTGCTTCATATGTTTCCATAGCAACTTTAACCTCCAACATCTACTGGCAAATTTTTTCATTTGCAATATCTATATGATTTAATTAAGCTACTTTGTTAGAAAAAAACAGAACACACTAGTTATTCTCCTACTTTTTTGTGAAATATGAAAAAAGCACCTACTCACATAAAAAACTAAGCTGTTATTTGCTTGTAACCACAGGAGCAAAAGTAAAATAACTGTATTTAAGTAACATTATGAAGAACTGCACTGCAAATAAATGCTCCATTCAGACAAGATTAACATTACAGGGGGCGATGCAAAAACAAGTGAGCAGTGTGGTTGTCGATAATTAAACTCATTATTCCGGACGGCATTTTAATCCTTGGGAAATTATAGGATGTGGTCATCGATAGACAAACCAAAAAGGGGTTTGCGGGAGAGTTTCAACTCTCCCAAAACAGTAGGTAATTCCAGATTGATTACTAGGAAGGTGGTGCAGATTTACTTATATATGCTCCATGTACTCTATTAAAATCACTGACCACAGCAGGTTAAATATGTACAAACTAACCCACGTAGAGAACTAAACCCTGTCTGAATGAATGTTAAGAATCTACAGCTAAAGGCTACTGAGAGGCACAGCAGTGTTTTCAGCTAATTGCAAACATTTTATTATTAGACTAAGACAAGGCTGTGGCTTATGGGGAGCGATTCTTTCCACAGCCCTATGGCTCGTTCTCACCTGGGATGTTGTGGATGGTGATGGCAAGGATGAGGAGGAGAATGCGTCGCCAGCTGCTTGCCGTCTTCCCAACCACTTGCTGTTGTTTACTTTCTGTTTCCTGTCCGTCTGAGCTGCCTGGATGTTGGCCTCTCCTCCTCTGGTGAACGTCTCCATTCTCCATTTTATCTGCGCAAAGGAGGAGAGCGATGTTGAAGACATAATAACACAAACTGCACAGTGGGTTACCTGTCAATAGACCATTCATTAGAATAACCTTGAAATAGGATTGACTGTAGAATCTCCCTTTTAGATGTATGGAGGAATCTACAAGTAGCAATTAGGGCGGGTGAATATGGCCAAGAGTTATATAAAGATAAATAAAGACGATCAGTGAAGGTTGTGGTTTTAAACTCTTCTTGAACAAGCACTTGATAAACAGCAAGACGTTTTACTAGCCTGAGGTAGAACATTAAAATCAATGATGTGTTATACCTCCTCAACAATGATAATTGTACTGTGATAACTGTTGTTTTATTTGCCAGCCCTAGCACCTGTATATTGAACTATTCAAATTCAACCACTATTTGTCAACTGTGGATTATATAATGATAAATTTGGGGAGGCACTGCCTCGAGCTGTTTTTGTAACTTTTCTGCAACGTGACAGTCATGCTGAACTAATGCAGTACTTTGTGAGGTGAGTCACAGTGTGAATGGCTGATGCTTCTCCAAATTAGTTTTCCGCTTCTCTCTGAGGTTCTCACTTTTCATTCCCCGTCCATTATCTGGTAGAAGGGTCAGCCACCATCTCCTCCTCTCTTTGGTTAAATTCGCTAGTCTGACAGAAAGTAAAGACTCTGTTTTCAGCTCATAGACTGTACATAAAGATGGAGGACACGTCTCCACTTCCTCCTGTCACAAAAATGAGGTTAAAGTTCGCTACCTGATTGTATGTGGTTTGGAGATTTGCTTCACTTCTGCGTTCGAGGTCATAGAAAATGAATTGGAGGAAAAACACTCACGCTGCACTAGTAACTACTCAGTCATTCATGGCAAGGATCAGCATGACTACACCCCAACTATGGAAAAACAAAACCCAACAGCTGCTTTTTGACACTACCCTTGAGTGATCCTATTTGTAAATGGTATTAACCTTTTTGCCTTAGGATGCTAATTTTGTTTCAACAATTCTGAACCATTCATGGCTTGTGTAACTGAATGGAAGTAATAATATATTTATAGCACATTTCAAAACAGATGGAACAAAGTGCTTCACAAAACATTAAAGCAAAATAATACAAAATCAGAGACCACAAATGATTTAATAGAAAATCTAAAATCAAACAGATGGAAAGCCAATGTTAACATCTCTCAATTTAGAAAGACGGTGATAATAGTCACAGATAAATTTGCTTTATACTAAGATTTAAGCAAAGTAGTCCACTGTTAGCCCACACTGCCTGCCTGAGAAGCGGCTGTTCTCACGGACGGCATAAAGCCATGAATCTTCCGGTCTTGGGAGATTGAAACTGTGGTTAAAGATAATTTTCATAGTGAGAAGGAGAAAATAGGTGAGACATCTAATCTCGAAAAGAGCAGCGCAGCTAACAAGGCCGACTCATGCTGCTCAAACTGTGTTGCCACTCTAATCTGTTAACATGGGCATGGAATGAAAAGCAAGCAGGCAGTGTGGCCCAGGGAGTTAGGGTGAATACCACCAGTGAGATTTCAGCGATAATAGCTCACCAGCTGGATGCGTTTACAAAAAGGTGTTTTAAAGTCGATTCACGGTTGCGTGGGATCATTTGTGTCAAGAGGTGCTTCCAATAAAATTCGACAAAGACACTCAAGATTTCATCAGTCAGGCTAATTAAGTTTGTTCTGTGAAATGCTAATTAGCCATTTTGTTGCCATCAGGCAATAAAAACAAAACCCTCCAATTTGTCAGTCATCATTGTACACAAACACTTTCTTCCAAACACTTGACTCTCTGTCACACAATGAAAAACTTTCTGAGAGGTATGACACACAGCAAACAAGATATTTGAACCAATGAGTGAAGAAGAAAAAAGGGTTTAAAGATTAATCCAGATGACTCTGATAGATGCTTCGAGCCTGATTAACACATCTATTGACAACTTAATATTTATATCCTGAGGGGCAGAGAGCTATTATTCCTCTCTGAAATGAAAAACGTCCAGTGTCTTTACCAGTCCAATTATTAACATTGCATACTTTACTAGTTTCATGAATACAAGGTTAATGGCGGAAGACAATCTAATTTAGCACAAACCCTCAGATTGAGTTTGCATAAAAAGTGTTTGTTTGACAAAAAAAAAAGCTAAATGATTCTGAAAAAAGCACATCATCAAACAAATAGAAATGATGGGTTAATTTATAATGAGCATCACAGTATTCAGATATTTATTCAACTTCAAATACGGCAGAAAATTAGTATGAGGTAGGAATATTTCAGACAAAGGAAACAGGAAAGGAATTGAAGGAAACTCCAAGATTTTGTGTTGTGATAATCATGTACACACAAGAAAAACAACCACAGTTTAAGTGTTTTTTTCTTATAAAAATAAGTTAGTAGAAACTGATTTTTGTTTGAACTTTTTAAAATCATTTAAAAGTAGCTGTAATCAGTGTATAATTAGTAAAACATTTCCATTAACAACCTATTGAATAATTAAGCCTTGGGACAGTCTATGGTCATTCCAGTGGAACAATGCAGACTCCCTGCAACCTGTCCACATTTTTCAGAGTCTGCTGGTTCTCTCTCCTCCCTTTCTCCCTCACATTCATTCTCTCTCTCTCTCTCTCCCTCTTTCTCTCTCTCTCACACACACACACACACACACTGACATATATTAGACCCTTCCAAATGTCTCCCTTTGCCATGTAGTTGGTTTTAAATCAGAATTATTGGGCTTGCAAAGGTCAAAAGATCTGGACAATTGCTCGTGGTGCTCTGGTTACACCCTCAGCCAGCTGTTGTTTTCAAAGGCCAGAAACACAGAGCCCATTTTTCTCAAACTAAACTTCCAAAACCATTTACCCAGAGCAAAGGGCTCTGCGTACACCAATACAGGCGGTTTTACTTTGGGCAGTTTTACTACAACAGGAGGCAAGAAGAAAAAATCGAAATGTAGGCAATATAGCGTCTGTCTTCCATAAGAGCAGTGTGAGTCAAGACGACAGTTTCAGCTAAGTATTATTTAATTAAACACATTTCACATGGGATATTTTGAGGGCAGCAATCAGGGTCTGATTGCGACACAGTAGAACAAACTTTCTGACCTGCCAATTTAAACCAGTCGTTCGATAACCAGATTTCTGATTGTTCAGTAAATCAGCCCTTGACCCTCCTTAAAAGGGTGAGCATGCAGGGTTGAGTGGAATAGAGCAAACTACCCTCTATTTAAACATGTAGACTGAATATGTATCACACATATCTAAGTATCCGTGTGCACACTAGTGATTGTGAAGAATAATCACACCAGCCTGACCAATTATGAGTCAATCGTAGCTTTCAATCACTTGAACATATATATCAATGAGAAAGTCCTAAACTAACTTCCATTACGACTGCAGAGGCATTTCAGATATCCACTTCAAGGACCTGAAAACACTCCGATCTCATCGCAACATTTCCGGATGTAGGTCATCTCCTGCGATAGGCCTGAAACCTGAAGTGGTGCATGTGAAAATGAAAGTGGTTCAACGTGCAAATTGTGTCTGCTGGACCAGCAACATGTTACAAACCCATGCAGATCAGATCGGAAAAGGCTGATTCTTTTTCCTGGTGTGTCAGGATGGTGTTTATTTTCTATTACACAGTTTGTCTGTTAGTTAGTTTACTATGATAATGCAAAGCTACTATAAATATGTATCGAGAATTGAAAGGACACTGAAAAATCTGGAATACGAGGAAGAGAAACAGGTGACTCACTCTTCTTGCGCAACAATCGTGCTGCTGTGTGTGGGAATGCATATGTACGTCACTCGCATAAGTGCAAATCATCATCATCGTTGTGGAATTAATTATTGAAAGATTATATGACCATGACGTGCAACAAACAGTGACACAGTTTGGTGGAAAAATCGTGCTGTTTTGTGTCCAGTATAATAAAAATAGACAAAAGGATGCGAGCATGACAAAGAGGATGAAATGAAAAGACAGATTGTGGCTGCACTGATGGATAATCGTGGTAATGAGACATTACAGGGACACAAGGAGCAAAACTGACGAGACAACCTGTCAGGTTGAGATCAGGACCAGGGGGACTGTGGCCATGGTGGTGAAATGACTCTCGCAGCATCTCAATATCAAAATATAAGTGATCTGCAACAGCAAAAGTCAATATTGTCTTCATTCACAGACCCTTCTCACCCTCATTAGTGGGTGTGTATGTCGGTGGTTCATGGCACCGAATCCTCTTCAACAATGACAATGGAGATTCTCTCCTGTTACACCATTTCTGATTTCACTGCTGTCTCTCATGATGTTACAGCACTTTACTTAGACATATGTCAAGTGAAGTAATGAAACAGCATTGATCACTATGACATGAATCACCACAGTGGAGGGGAATCCAAATCTTGTCCTGTGTGAGCATACCCTGCACATCCACAAATGTCTATTATTTAACTCGATATTTCACTGAAGAGATTTATTTCCTTATTTCTCTGCTTAATTGTTTTTACTTGCAGATTCTTTTGCACATATGGTTGTAGCCTGATGGGTCACCAGCCACTATCTGGTCAAAATACTATATATATATATGTTACCTGTAAAGCTGCACCTCAAAACTGTATGTTGGTTGAGAGGGAAGGGAAGTAAAGGTGGTCATTTCATTAACGAAAACATTCTGCACTATTCTTTTCCATTTATAAGATGGAACAACAGTGAGATAGCTCCACTGTCATTAACCACCAACTGTGACTATACCAATGGATTTAAAATGAAATGCAATTCTCTTGTTTTACTGTCCAATTTATCTGTAAAATAACCTTCGATACAAGCTTTTCTGTAAAATACTGTATCTGCTGAAGGACTTGATTTGTTTTGTCTGATGTTGTTTCAGTTCCTGTTCATACACAAAGTGTTTCATGAAGCAGATTTTATGTTAGAGTTAGACGATACCAACAAGAAGCACACCACATCGGAGATCAGGGCTCCATGTGGGGGCCAGACCATCTGTGTCACGAATCCTTCCTCCCTCCTCTTGTTCTTTCTCACTCTGGTTAAATATGGGAACATTTAAATTAATACAATTCTAAAATGCCAAAAAACCTTTGCACAAAACTGTTGATCACCGAAATTCACTGTAATCCACTACTAATCTACAATAGTACTGTATTAGGTTTGTGTGTAGGAAAAGGTCATATGCTGCTTTTAATCCTTGCATCCCAAAATATTTTTTCATGAATAAAAAAAAAAAAATCAACCTCTAGATGAACTTGTTTTTCATAAGTAATGAGGTTATAAAAACACACACACACACACACACACACACACACACTAAATACCACAAGCTGGTTCAGAAGAACACAGCTTCCCAGTTGGGGGCTTAGATTTACTGTGAAATTGATTTGCTTTTTGAAGGCAGCTTTAAGAAGCTGTCTGGCTTGGATTACCTTATGCACTTAGAATGGAGCCTGGAGGTTCACACACATACATCTCATTAGAGCATATTTTGCAGTCTCCTCTGCATGCATAGCAGAGCAGCCTGTTACTTTGACTGACAGGTGGGTGGAAATTCGTCACTGACACAATTAGCATTTACTGCAGAGGAAGTCTGCTCTCACTGACCTTGGCAAATAAATTTAGACAGACAAGTGCTCCTTGAAAGTAAAACTCAACATGGAATATTTCATAACTTGCTGGCTGTAGTATTTTTGGATTTCCATGCAATTTGGGACTCTATTTCAGAATCAGTCCTCGTCATTGAAAATGTCTACAATTTACTGCCACTTTTTATAACTTGCGTGCCGGAGGTTGGTTTTTATGAACAGTCTATTGTGCAGAGTGAAGTTAGAAACAGACAGAAAGGAGTTTGTGGAATCAGTAGGTAGAGGAATATAGGAGGTGGAATATAGCGGCTATAAAAAAGAAGCTATATGTATTATCAATAAGGATAGCTACTATGGTCACACAGTTTAAGTGTCTATAAATTGTATAGTATATTGTAAAATATTTCAAATAATGTTCAGAGCAAAAGCAAAATCAGCCAAACAAATAATTTGGTTTTTTTTTAAATAATGCGCATGATTTTTTTTCTTTATATATTTCTGCATGATGTTTTTGTTGTTTAATAATACTTATACTGTTTTGAGAGTATGCAGGTATACATTCTCATTTGCTTCTTAGTCAACCCTTTGAGTCATGTATAAAATTTAGACTGCCACAGTCTATTTTTATATATCCTTGTTGCTCAATGTCTGATGATGAATTTAAAAAAATGAAACGTCTTAAGTGTCTTTCCCCCACTACTTTATCAAACCCTCTTATCCTCAGACTGTCTTTTTACCTAACCGACCTCTCTCCCTCTCTCTTCTCCATCCTGCAGTCTTCCACTCGCACTCTGATCTGTGTCTCCTCAACTCCCTCTATCCATGCTGACTGTGATTTCAACCTCCGGGTCCCCAAGCAAAAGTTCGTTCCTCCACTTGAATCATTATTTTTTTCCCCCCACTCCAGTGCTCATCAAGAATCACCCTCCTCCACCTCAGCTCTGTCACACTTCACCTGCACTGCTCTGTCCTCGCTCTTGGCTACTCAGCCTTTGTCCAACCAGTGATGGGAATAATACCAACTCAAAGCCACAGACGACCATGAATAAACTTTCATCTCCAAATGGTGTGACTGTCTGAATGACATAAATACTATTAGTTAGCAGTGCAATAAATATATTAGTATTTGCTTTTGATAACCTAATTATTATCATAATCACTCAGTTAATTTCATCAATACATTGATTAAATTCATTTCATTGATTAATTTCACTTTATGCATGTGTGCACAAGAGATAGAACACATGAAGCACTGATCAACAATTTGCACATGTTAACATGCTCTTATTGAGTCCCACTGCACAATCCTGTGTACTAGAAACAAGTCCTCCAAACTGAAATATACGGTGGCCCTGAGAGTACAACGCACTTCAATTCAAGAAGACATTCAAATGGAGAAAACATAATGATCAATTTGACAACACGTGCTCCAAATAGAAAACATGCTGCAAATACTTCCAACAAATCCAAAATCCCACAACAAAACCAAATACTCACTCCATAACCAAATCCCCACAGGGACACTACAAGTGGTCAATCCAACTGGGTCAATGCTACACCATATGATGACATCATAACCTAGAAGGGCACTTGGAGAGTGTTATCTCACCATTCAAGGTTAAGGAACGTGTGAACAATTTCCTGGATCCGCACCATTTATTGTTTCCATTCCAAAATGTAATGGATTTTTCCTTCATCCATTACCCACTATTCAAGCAAGTTTCAAGGAAAGTGGTTCAGAAATCTATATCATATTTATTATTATTCATTAAATCATACTATTTATTGTCCTTATATCCGCTTCAAATTAAAAAAGTAATTATGACTGCTATGTAATTTGTGTAATATGGTTTTCTTACTGGTGACAGAGGTAAAACATGTTATGCAATAATTTTTCTTGTACACCGCTAATGGATAACATAATTGTGAGGGCATTTCTTGTGGCTGTTTTGCTAATCAGAGCACAAAACAATTAGTTCATAATGTTGGTAGCTGGCGGTTTGTCTGCCACCCTGCAGTGCATTTACATTACGTGCTCTCTCACACTACCACATGCCTCCTTAACATACCAGACCTTCCACACGGCCTCATTTCTCACCTGTTGCCGCTCATCAAGTATACTCATTAGCAGCAGCAGCCGTTGCAACATCGCTCTGCTAACAAACAACAAACAGCGTTAACAGCCACTGATCTATTATTATTAATACACAGATACGTGCAATGTCCTGCATGAATGTGCCAGCCACTCACATCCGCAGCAGCTGGGTTGCTGTTACCTTGACGACAGATGGAGCATTTGCCAAAACACAGGGACATTGAATTAGAAAAATGAAATGGTTGAGATGACCTTCCCAGACACAAGGAGGTTTGAAACAATGTGAAATACGTGTGTAAACAATTATGTTTATGTCAATCCGATTCCTTTTATCTTTTTACACCTTTTATTACAATTTTTTGTTTGAAATTGATAATTAAATTCATATGATGTGATGTAGACTTTACTTACATCTCTATCTGTCTTAATCTGTTTGGCTGCTTTTTTTGTTAGTTTTTCAGCTCACTGTTTTTCAGGTAAACTAGTTTGGATCAGTCTCTGTTTTCCCCCGCACCTCATTCCCATCTGTCTCAGGTAACAGTTTTCAGCAACAGGGTTATGATAAACTAATGACAACCTACCACCAAACAGAAGGCAGCTTGAGATTATAGTGGAGCAGCAGGTCAAGACCAGAGGAAATGTATTATTATAACTTTAAATTTTCATTTAATTCATGGCAACAAACACTTGTTGCTCTATGTCTGCTTGGCAGCAACCTTTGTGCTCATACAATTTATGGACAACACTTGTCCACTTCCTCCAACAATTCAGAAATCAAGCCAAAATATATCGGGCAGAAACGCTGCCATTTTGTACTGATGACGTCAGAAGGGATCAGAGGCGAGCAGAAGAAATCGGATATAAAGCCGACACATTGTGCCAGACACATTGTGTTTTCAGTTTTTAGTTCTGCCCCCAAGTTGCAAGTTCTTTGTAACTGTATCATGTACTTTTTATATGATAATATCTTTAGTATTTACATAACTGAGTGATCTGCCAAACTATTTTTATGAGTGACAGAAGCGCAAATCAAGAAATATCAGTAAAATCAGGGAACTGAATGAGTCTTGGTTTTTTTCATCAAGATCTATGCATTATTCCCTGGGTAATTGGTGAAAACGACAAAACATGCCTCACATCTAACAATGTTAAATAAAGTGATTTAAAAAATAGCCTACATCTGTGCAGAATTTCAATGAGTTCTTTCTTGGCTCATGTCCCGGTCTTTCACTAAGTTTCGTGGAAATTCGTTCTGTAGTTTTGTGTAATGCTACTGAAAAATAGTTAGGGGACAGAGGGGAAAACTTGACCTCTTTGGCAGAGGTATACATGAATGCAGGTAGTAAAACTTTTCATGCTACCTTTGCAGGTTAACATCTCAGCTAATTCAACTCGACAAAATACACTCTCTCTTCCAGCTGCGGTCGTGACTTGACTCTCAGCCCGTAACCCCAACCACCCATGATCAGCTACCTAGGAGCTGCCAAGTGTAATCAGAGCTTTCCCCTGTTGACCAGTGGGCAGCTCCGGGGCATGAGAGTCATGTTTAAGGTCATTCCTCATTCAGTCATCTTACCTGCAGTGTCAAAACCTGTGGATTGTTCACAATGTTGTACACAGGTCTGATTATGTAATGTCAAAGATTATACAGTCACAGTGCTGTCTAAAGTCAAGTACTACGACTACACTTGACACTAGGGTTGGGTATTATTTGGGTTTTTTGCAATAACAGCGTTAAATTAACAGTTCTGGTGCCGAAAGGTGCCAAAACTTTTTTTCTTTAAAATGACGACTCACGATAAGAACAGCTTTTTCATTGCTGAGGTGAAGATGAAGTTATTTAGAATAACTGTTTTAAGTTTACCAAAAGGTTCAGTGTATAGAATATTATATCTAGTGATGAAGTTGCATGTTGCAGCTGAATACCCCTCCCCTCACCCTTCCCTTCCAAACAAGAAAGACAAATTGTGGTAGCCTTCAGTTGTCATAAAAACTCAAAGGTTTTTAGTTTGCCCAGTTTGGGCTACTGTAGAAAACATGGGGGCCTCCATAGAGACGCCCTCCCCCCAATGTAAAGTATAACATATAAAGGGCCCATTCTAGGGTAAAGAAAACAATAATTTGTACAATTAGATTAAACAGCAGTGAAAACAATATAGGATTATTTCACACTCAGTTTCTGCCAATATTCTTAAATCTTACACACTGGACGCTCAACACACAATCAGTCAAACATGGAGCATTCCTCCCTATGGATTATTAGTTTTTTTATTTTCTAAACTTTCCGGTGTTAGAATCTTTTAACATGAAATACAGCAGGAGTGGAGATGTTTCTGTTGCCTATAAGCAATGGAACTATAGTGTTTCAGGCAAAATGAGTCACTTAAATCTGTGTTGTGATTTGGACCAGTAGGTACCTACTTGACACTGCACAGATTAGCATGAACAATATGAAAAGTAAAAGGAAAGATTTGGGGGGAAATTAATTACTCTGGGAATTTTTATTGACAGCCACAATTTATGATAGTTGGTGAGGGGGTAGGAGGAACTGATTACTGACATTATCAGCAGCATAGAAGCTAATGTTCCTTTGCACAGCCTGGGTGGAGCTTGTGCAGCCAAGACAACATGCCTATAGATGGGCGAGTTCATATTGGTTTGAACACGGCCGCTAAACAGAAAAAGGGACAGCAAATAGGCTGTGAGGGGGGAAAAGATTTATATGATACAGTGGAGGAGAACGAACTAACGGGAAATAAAAAGAGACAGGGAAGCAATGTAGGTCAGAGGAAGAAAGAAGTGACAGGGGAGAAAGACAGGAAAAAAAGAGACTGACACTGAGGCAGAAGAAAATAATGATTTTGTTGTTGGTGCTCTTAAATATTGTGTCCCACAGTGGGAGCAGGAGGAGGATAAGAGTTGATTTAAAGTTTACCAACACATACAACTAAACAGTATATGTAATATCTATTATAATATAAATTATATTTTATCAACAGAGTTTGGACATGTTTTTTGTGGAGAATTTTTAAACATTAAATATGTTTTAAATGCTTTTTATGTAAAAACAATTCACATGCTGTGATCTAAAATTAACCACAGCGGATAACCAGTATTTTAAATTATTTAAAATGATAAAACAAATCCAATACTTATGAATTATATAATGTAACAGGGCTCTTCTGCAATTTAAGGGTGATTCTGCTTTGCACAGTATCACTGTATATATAGGCAATTTGATGCTTTTACGCACATAAATAACCTTCATTTAACATTAAAAAAATAAAAAGATTTTTTTCTACAGTGCAAAGGTCAGCAAATGTCACGGTCCAGAATGATCCTTCAGGATTTCAACAGAAATACTGACAAATGCTAAGGTGAGAGAGGGCGAGACGAGAAAGAAAATCACTCACTGCTCTGATTAATTGTCCAACATCATTACCCATAAACCAGAGCCCACAAATGATTCCTGTCTGGCACAAACATCCACACATTTTTACTAACACAAAGCCATCATGCATTCGTCCAAGGAAGCGAACAGCAGCTGCACAAAGCTCGGTCCGTGCTTTTTCTGAAGGGCCATTTGTTCACACTTGGGTCATGTATTGTCCCTCAACTCAATAGATTTTTCCCCTGCCATTTGTGTTACTTTTCTCCCCATCTAGGAGTCCAAAATAAACACGCTGAAATAATGGGGGCTTGTGAATTTCTGCTCCTCTTAACCACTTAAATCCCTAATCTGTTGCAAGGATGTCTTAATGCCAAGATGTCAGTGTGCAACTCACACTGAATTTCGAGCCAATACGTTTAATTTACTCTATTGAAATTTGCAATTAATTTCATTATCTAATTTGACAAAATTTTTACGGCTCAATATGGGCATGACGGATTAAATAACCTAAAACTGCCAGTACAAATCTCATTAATACAGCATTAAGACAATAACACCATCAGTAAAAAGGGTTAGGGTTAAAATAACTACAACTGGATTCACACTGATGTATTTTTGTGTAATCCTGCTGACAAACACAGATACATGGGTGAAAACTGTAACGGGTACACATGAAGGAAATCAGTTTGGGGCTAATAACACGATATACTCTTCATGTTCACTTGGCAAACACAGATGGAGTTAATGACATTAATAATGGCTGCATTCCATTAAGAAGCTGCAGCTCCCGGGCTCTGGTGTTGTGTACACTGGCTCAGTGACACAACTGACTCAAATGGAAGACGCTTTGTTTGACTGGTTGGTGGGATTCAGGTTAGTTTTGCTCCATCGTTTGCTTGGGTTTAGAGTTTTGCTTGTTTCTATTGGCTGCTTGGTGGGTTACAGGGTTTTATTTGACTGAATGGTTGATTGATGGAGCTTGGTTGGATCCTTTTTCTTGTTGCCTGGTTGGTACAACTGGAGTAGGAGTTTTGCTTGTTTGTCCAGGTGGTAACATTGCATTAGTCCTCTGGTGGAGCTACTTTATTGAGCCGTTTTCAGACATGAACAATTCCGCACAATGGGGTCCGGACTTTCTCCAAGTTTGCCTTTTAACAGGTGAGCAACGCAGCAGCAGGTTCACCGTTCAGAAAAATGTTTACAACAACACAGAAATCTCTGGAGTGCGGGGTGGGGGTCCGCAGCAGGCAGAGGCCGGATGTATCATTCTGCTGCAGATATCATGTGTTTTTGTTTACAGCACATTGACACTGGCCCTTATCACAAAAAGCTCTTTTGACATCTTCGGCAGTGTCTTCTATATGTGTGGCACCGCCTCTTCATCTTGAGATATATGTATTCTTTTTTTGAGTTTTTGTTTTGCAGCTACAACTTATTCGAAACGTCATCAATAATTGTTCACTCGAAGGGAATTCAGTGGAGAATCTTCTGCTGTGTTCTCACATGGGCTCACTCAAACATTCTAATAGGTGGCTGGCAGGAGAAACTCGGAATAATGAGCTAGGCTTCTCACTCACGTTTGTGCTCTCACATGCAGCCCTGAGCTCAGTGCAGGTCTGAAAATGGCTTTGGAAGAATACATCTAAACCTTGGCTCAAGATACCAAACCATTGTTGTGTCTTCTCTATCTGTCTCGCGGAGATATAATGTCTACCTTTCTCCAGTTGTTATTTATCTGGCTTCCTCAGTCAACCTTGGGTCTCACTTATCCAGCAATAGAGAAAAAGGGACTTTCCTCTATTGCTGTGCATATTACAACAGAAATATATGGTGGTCTTGGATAATCTCCTGATTACTGTTAGAGGGACCCAATTATAATAATCATGCATACTAAGCGAAAGATAATAAACAAAATTAACAAAATAAACCTAAACCATAAAAAATTCAATGGTTGGATTCTTTCTACTACAAAAAAATATACTTCAGAATAGATATAAACAGGTTTAAATTAAAACAAATATGAAAACATTCAATTGCAGCATTAGTAAAAAGACATATTGAACTTTTAGAACGGATGGTGACACCAAAGGAGCGATCGTGAGGATCAGATATAGATGGAGCTGACAGGACATCCTGCTCTCCCACTGTGATGATCGATGACAGGTACAGACATTCACATCTTCGAATGGTGTATAAAAAAACATCAGAGGCAAGGGAGCGGATATATTGGCCTTTATACTGACATACAAAGTGTACTCAATCTGGAAATCCAAACTTTGAAGCATGTTCTCCTGGGAGCCAAATAGACTTTTGGGATTAAGCTATTTACATTTGTAAGATTGAGAACTGTGAATACTGTGGGGCTGGTTGGGATCCCTTCAATAAAGAGCTGAAGCTCCTGAAGTGGAATAGTTTTTTGTATTTTGTACGCAAAACCAAAACACGATACCTGGGTTTTCTGTCAATATACTGAGATAAACAGTATCTTTGACCTGACTGTGCTTGCTCGAGAAAAATGAGAGCGTCATCATATTGTAAACGTAAAGATAAAACATTGGAATTTTGTCAGTATTCAAAGGTTTCCCATAAGTTGTGGATAGTGGGCCTCTCTCCCAGAGAGTTTCTAGTGTTTTTGCAGCTGCCCTTGGCCATTAGCAGAGCTCAATAGTGCCCCATGTGAATGGTTACAATCTGGTTTGGTAATTACGAAACACTAGCGAGGCCATTTATAAAAGTGCCCATTTGTATAGTTTTTAGTGAATGATGCATGATATGAGCAATGACACATTTCAAAGCGTCTTTTAGCCTGACGTCATTACGGGTTACCTCCCATGTTTTACCAACAGTCGACCAAGAGCTATGAAGCAAAACAAAAAGTCGAGAGTGCCTTGAATGTGATGAAAAGCATCCTTCATGCTCTGTTTCATTTTGTATTCATTCACCTGTGCCTTCGTTCAGTAGAACTTATGTCTTATTAATTTATGTTTGAGAACACAGAGAAGTTCAGCAATTGCAAATATCATGAGGGGAAAGTATGGAAGCATGGCTCTAATAAAACAAAACAACGTGGCCTTGAGGAGGATTTGACAATTCCCCAGGAGCTGAAACAGCATGACAACATATGCACGTACTGTAGCACAGAGAAGACAAGACTGAAAGACGAAAGATTTTCTGATTCCATTTTTCATTTTCTTTATATTGCCCATGTCTTTCTGAGGCAGCAGCAGGAAAAATAAATAAAGATAGAATTCAAGAAAATGTATTGGGAAGATGTGACACATCATCTGTCATTTTTAACCGCTAAAATAGAAATGCTGCTGGCCCCATTATAGTTTAAAAAATCCAGGGCTGTGTTTCAGTGTAGATGGGCAGAGAAAGAGATGTTTGGAAACAATGAATAGACACTCACAGCGGCTTGCTGATTAGGTCTTTCGGTCGTGATGTAGCCTTTGCCAGTTTATCAGTCTCCTATCACATCATCCTCTTCAGGAAGAAAACAACCAGCATTACCTCAGCTACCCACTGTAGCAACATGGGTAATCAGTCAAGTGTTGCTGACCCTGATGTCTTTGTTAACAGCTTCTGTGCAGTTAAATTATGTACTTTTGCAATGATACAACTGCCTATATTGTGTAGGAGACAAGCTATTGTCCATTAAAGTGGCTTCCTGTTTACACCAGTACACACACGTGTCCATAAGTGGTCAGATGTTATGCATTTTGAAAATGCATTTTTCAAATTTCAATGGGTGTTTTGTGCTGATGTTTCATTGTAGAGATCTGCAGAGAGAGTCTGCACTGATTCACTCAGCCTCTCTCTCAGAGACACATTCACAATGGACTTGTTTTTCACAGTTGGACAAGCCATCTGGAGAACCTGGAGAAATCATGGCATCGGCGGATCCATAAAGGAACTTTGCTCTTACCATTTAACATTTCCGTATGGTTCTAGTTTTTTTGTGTAATACTACAGATCTATAAATCTATAATAAAAACATTGATTTGATAACTTTTAAACGTTGTAATTTACGCCAATAACACATACTGATTCCAAACTAGACTCTGAGTGCGAGAGCAACAGTCACAGCATGTGAAAGGCAGCGATAACAGCGAGAGAGAGACTCTGGTGGTCAGTGAAAGAAACGGGGAGTAAAAAAGCGAACTGTCACGCATCCATGGCCATAGTTGCTAGGCAACTGACCCTGATGTGGATACCATAACAGTGTGTGTAGATATTTTTACATTGAGAAACTTTGCCACATGGATAAGGCCATACACACCTCTGGAGAGAAAATGTATTCTCTTGTGAAAACTAAGGAGGGAGAGGCAGGGGAGCTTGTATCAGTAGAAAACATTGATCCAATGAGGCTCCAAAGTGACATCTTCCTTTTGTCTCCTTAGAAACCGCTGCCATCATTATCACTCCATCCAGTATAATCACTCTCATCACAGTTACTAATTATTTGTGTTTAAACTGACAGAACAGTGTAGTAAGATCATAATGCAGTCCTTAAATTATAATCCATTAATGAGCCAATGTTTATCCTACAGAGAAAGACCACTCTTGTTACAAACCAAAACAAATGTGGTTGTAAATTTGATTGCACTGGTAGAAAACAACAATTATGTACAACATTCAGGATCATTATGTATTGTCTTGTAAACATCACTCAATGAAACTCTGAAAGAAACTTAAGGTGCGTTCTACTTTAGGGGCTAAATCCTCCTCAGGACTCCTCCTCTTCATAGATCGAGTAGACCACGATGGCCAAACCAAACTGGAATGGTCTGATCTACGAAGGGTTTGCATCATCAGCCTGTCCCACCCTGACTGTTGTTTCAAAAGCTACTTTGAGCCGTCACGCACATAACACACTTGTTAACGACATCACTGGCAGACAATGATCCTGGGATAGGTTAATCAGAGAGGGTCCACCCACTGGACCCGTTGCTACTTGGGAATTTAAGTATGCATTTCTCACCCTTGTTTGAAATGGAGGTGAGGGGTGGATACCTGATCTTCAAATGAAACTGAACTTTAACTTAATAAAACACAAGTACAGCCTGTCAAAAAGCAGCAGTAGTTTCTCCTCAGAAAAATGCTCCCTCTATTTTTGTTGAAGGCATCAGTGATATTTTTCTGCTGCATTAACATTTTCCCTCTTTTTTGTAATGTATAATGTTTACATCATTAATTCTGCTAAAGCAAAAACATCATGTGGATGTGTGCTTTATGGATCCCAGAGAAAATAGTAAGTGTCTAATTTTTATTTTGTCATAGGAATTATTCTCCTACAGCGCTTCAGCTGCAGTATATTTCCACATGCCTGGTTGTCCATCAGTTTCTGTCTCTGTCTTTCTGCTTATCATTTCCTCTATGTGTTTTTGTCAAGCTTAAAACAAGGCATAAAACAGACAATGCAATTAACTGAAACATACTGACCAATAAGTTAGGATACATATAGTTGTATTCTTTCAGTTAATGTTAGATGATGCTACTTGTTGCTGTTTGAAGACCAATTGCATTTGGCATTTTATTTTATCGACACTTTAAGATTAAAAATATTGGCCCTTCACACTCAGGGGCCAAACAGTATTTTTTCTCTGCTGACATTTTGACATTTCGTAGGAAAAATGCAGATCTGGCTTATGTCAAGATTATTTCCTTGTATTAAAGTGTCCCTATAAACAGTGCTGCAACAAAATGGATTGAAGTGTATGACGTGTGTATGACACACACACACGTACGATCATCAACTATACAGCACGACCAAATGGATTTAAAAATCAAATCAAAGCAAAAGCAACACTTTTCAGTCCATTTCCATGTATTTAATTGAAACTTCCTCTTCACCATCTGCATCTTGAGTTTTCCTACATGTGGGCTCTTAATACTTTGTAAGAAGGTTTAAAAACATAATTTTGATCTCTGATTGAAAAACCCTAAAGAGAGACACGAAAGCAGCATCTCCATTTGTTCTGTTAAGAGCACTTAGCAATAGAAGGTAAACTACTTACTAATGTCTGAGGGTGGATTTTTTTTCTTTACCTTTACTCCAACTTTACTACAAGTATTTAGGGGAATTGCAAGAGTCTCAGAAATCATTTCATTTTGCATCAACTCTCCTTTATTGCTTCAATATCTACAAACCAGTCATAGCCACAACATAAAAGACTAATTTCTTTTATATATATATATTTGGCTAAAAAAGGAGACTTATTATATCTCAAAGTGTAGGCCCACTTCCCCTCAGATGGTTGGAGATCATTTGATTTACAAAGCTGTAAGAGGGAAAGACGAGGGGAAAGTTAAAAGAGGAGAAACAAGTAGAGGAGTTATGTCATCTTTTTAGAGTTGGGCAACCTGCTGATTCAGTGGCTGCCAAGAAACCTGCTAAGCTGGGGAACCATCAAGGCAGGGAGAGATCTCACAGATATTTCTTCATTAGGGTGCTGCAGTTTCGTTTCTCACAAAACCTCTTAAGATTGACACACTCAAGGAATAGTACAAGAGTGAAAACACGTATCAGGGTAAGAACTTTCTTTTAAAACTGTGTCTGAGACAGAGTGAAAGGAGAAATGAAAGGCAGAGGAAGATGCAACATACTGTAAAGAATACAGAAAGGGAGATGAACATTTGGTGAAACATTTTAAAGTCTGGTCAGTGGAGGTTTCAAGTGTTTACTCTTTTGGTCTCACTCTACAGGGAACATGCATGTCCATTAAGGTTTAATGAAATATGATTCAACATGAGTGTTCCTTTTTGGAAAAGCACTGAAGTGGGGTAAAATGAATCAACAGGATATTGGGCCACATGGCTGCTTTCAGGAGAAGAACTGTACCTGCTGGCCAACAAAAACGTCTGCACGGTGCAGATACCAGGGAAAGGTAGACCGCCATTTGTATCTTCAAAATGTGGGGAAAAAGAGTTTTTGCTACTATTTTTAATTGATTTGAAATTTGTTTTGTTTAAAAAGTGGTAAATGTACTATACTATCTACCGGGTGTTTCCTTTAAATGTGAACAAGCAAAATATAAAAAGATATTTTGGTGTGAATATTTGGTTCCAATTGATGTTCTCAGTCAGGTTTTCTACAGGTTTCAATAAGTTAAATTTAAGACTTTTTTAAGACCATACTGAATGAAATTTAAGACGATGTATAGTGCGACAGATATGAAGGAATATCAGAGTCCCAGAGTTTCTTTCACCTACCCATAACTTTTGTTATCTCACAAACGACAGACAGGGACAGTAGGTATTCATGCAAATCAATGGTTTATCATTTAAATCCGAATGGCTATAGGCACATTAAGCTGAGTTTGGACAGGTTGGTAAGATGCCATCTGAACAACTCGAGACAGCTATGGTGAGCTGCAGCCAATCCTTTATAATGGAGGGCGAGCGCAACACTTGAGTTTGTAAGAGCTGCTAGTAACATAGTACGTGATTAAACTTTGTTCCTACAGTGCAAAATCTAAAATCTCAAAAAAAGATTCTCTGGGTCCTCTGTAAGGTCCTAGTGGTCAATCAATAATTTAGGATGTTTTCATTTTTGTACAGGTAGTTTAGAAGGTTTGTCAGTGAAGTGGATGTAAGAAGGTTTTACTAAGAAGGTTTTACTGAGAAGGTTTTGAGTGGGCCTTTAGGAGGTTCTAGTTGTTATTAAGGAGGATGTGGCTTGTGGAGATTATAGTGGTCCGCTACAGTTCAGCAGTCGATCAGGAGGCTTCTAATGAGCCTTTTGGGGTCAATGAGGGTAAACACCAAGGGGAGATTTTTGCTGTGATGCGTTACACAGCGTTTCCAGCCACCATCAGCAAAACACAAAATGAGGACATGTCCTTTGTCAGAATACTAGTGCCATAAAATGTAAAATGGCAATATGTGGATGTAATTTGAAGGTAGCGATTACACCTTTAACAAAAAGCTTGACTGGTCGACATTATAACACATAATTTTAACTAGAGCATGTTGTAAAGATGAAACTGCACCCATATTTTAAGAGAAGCTGTAACAAATGTATACTTTTGACTGTCAAAAACATCTTTATGGTAGAAGATGTGGATAAATGTTTGGTTGCACATGGGTGCTCAAAGTTACATGTGCTTTTGATAACAAAAAGTACTCCTGTTCTACCTCCAGTGTGGAGAAATGGAGCAGATTTTATTATTTGGAGTTGGCATCTTTTTCAAAGGTTCCCATCTGATGTAAAAACTTTATAAGTTCACTTTCAACCAAAAAACTGGAGCAATTACAGAGGGGACTTCTTTTCTTTTTACATTGTTAGTCAGCTCAGAAAAGCCCTTAAGGAGTAAACAGTCTGGTCAATTAAACTCATGGAGAAAACAAACCACCATCTAACACAATAATCTATGAAGGAAACTAAGAAGCCTAGTCTAGTATTGAACCGGCCTTGCATGAAATCAATGCTCAGTATGAATAAATGCTGCATTTTCCTGCAGTCACATGATAATTTCCTTTGACACCTTGAACTTGTTGAAAAAAAGTGATTTTTCACATGACAATATCCATTCCTCTTCAACATAAACACAAGGATTTTAGTCATTTGCTGTCATGCAATGCATTTCATCCGAAATTATTAATGTAACTGGTAGATTAGTTTGACTTTTAAGATTAGTCCAGTTTGGCTCCTGTATCGTGCATCAAACTTGATTTCTGCTCTGCATCAATCTCACTTACATTTTTACCTCATCCCATTCATCATGTCAAACACAAACACTTTGTACTGCACAGTTTTGTCATCACTGTAAGCAGCTATAATAGGAGCCAATTTGCTTCTCACTGTCCTTATTGTGTCCATAATACAGCTTAAGTAAAAAAAAAAAGAAAACAACTGTATTAAGTCAAGTTTTGGTAACTATTGGAAGCACTGAATGTCACTATCAAGACCTAGTATTGCATTTATATTAAATGCAATCATTGTGAAGTACATGCAGAAAGTGATTGTTTAGTATCAGCAATTCTCAGATATCTTTACTCCACATTGAATCCCAACAAGTCTTCCCACCAAAATATCTATTTAAGAAGTCTGTCCATATGCACTGATAGAAATCATGGGAGTGTGCCAATAGAGGGTAGACAAGACCATCATCATGATAACAGTTATGTGAACGTGGTTAAGGTTGTGGAGGAATCGCCATGGTTTGGTTATGGTTCAGGTTCAAAAATTACTTGGTTATGTTTCGAAACAATTGTAGTTTAGGTTAAAATCAATAATTCAGAAGGGTCTTTGCCCCCATGGATCATAATCACTGCGTCTGCTAGAGTTCCTCTACGAATGAAATGTAACTAGTGGTCATAAAAAGCTGCTTGTACAGAAGACCCATGGGTTAAGTTTTATAGGAGGTACCTGAAACACATGAAAAAGGTCAGTATCAATGGGAATACTGATCAAATTTAAGTATTTAGCGTCAAACTAAGACACGCAAGTCAAATTTTCCAATAATCTGATTGTAAAAATAGAAATCACTTCCTTAAGTTATTCTACCCTGCCACAAAAGAACACTGTCTGTCGGACTGTTGGTGCATTAACTATACAGTTAATGACACGGGTGAACGCAGACTTCAGAGGCTGTAAACAGCCGTTAACTGCCAGGAATTAAGGATGTTTGCAGCTCAACTACACACAGAGACGTTTCTTTAAAGGAATTGCTAAACTCAATGTTTACATCTCCACACCCTCAGGTAAGTGATCGCAATTAACTTGGCTTTCAACTCCATGAGCTTTTTTTCTCCCTTTTTCATAACTTTGAATAAGAAAACCTTGGGCCCCTCTGATATTTTGATGAAGGCTGACATTTGTTTGTATTACTGTGTAGGATATTAAAGACTGGCATATAAAAACCCATCCCTTTATGAGTTTCCAGAGTGAGGATCAAACCGGTGTATTTTTTTGTTGTTGTTTCACCTTGTGGAGATATTATTCTGAATGCAACTACAGCATGTCTGACTCCTCATTATAAAAGATATAGGTCATGTAGTTGGCTGCAGTTTTTGCCAAAAGGCTTGAAAAAAATATGATAAAAGGCAAAAGATGAATTCATTAATTAAGAGGTACATAGGGAAATTGGAGTATGTAGGTTAAAATTTTGCACAATCAGAGAAATTCCAGTCTAATCCAATTTTTTTATTTTGGTACACTCCTAAATTTAATCTGAATTAACAGAATGCCAAGAGGCATGCTTTGATTTCTTCTAATGCTGACTGAATTATTGAGGAAGCCATGCATTAACTATGAGAGGGAACAGGAATAGGTTTGTGCATGTATGTGTGAATGCATGCATCCTTGAGTAGGTACATGCTTACAAGGGGCTTCTTGCCACTTCAAATACCTGAAGAAAAGCACTGATCTATTAAACATGCCTTTCGTAGCTTGTAGAGTCAGAGAGAGTCTGCTTTTTACTCGAGTTGCCACATGCTCACTTCATGAGCTGACAGTATGGTTGTTATTCAGTATCTTAGATTTCACATCAATGTGTTGCGTTTAAATATTGGCATGCCTGACGTGCCATTTTCAGACATTCTCTCAGGAGAATGTAAACACAATTGGATCCGGACTTTCTCCAGAGTTTTACAGTCACAAATATGCAGAAGGACATTCTCTGATGAGAATAATTCATAACATAGAAATCTGTGGAGCGTTCAGGTGAGGGGTGATGCAGCAGGCAGAGGAAGGACGTTACATATAAATCCTGTTGTAGAGATCACACATTTTGTTTTACTGCACATCAACACCTTTTCTTGAATCTTTTCTAAATTCACATCTTATGGCTCCTCTCTGCATATGTCCACAAAGGGGATTTCATTGGCTAGTTCCAGCACTGCTGCTTGAAAAGATGAATGTTTCAAGGCGCAACAGGACATCAGTGCAGTTAGCACATGCATCACGCCACCCCTTCAAAGTTAATGAAAGCCAACTCTGTTGAAGACTCCTGGGCATACATGTCAGTGCTGCAGCCGACCATAGAATTCTACTGTAACAAAAATCACATGCTGTGTCATGATGTCAATCACCCTTCTGTTTGAATGCTACTATTAAGTTAATTAAACAAAAATTACAGTGCTTTTGTGAAGGGACTCAACTGGACTCTGGTTGAGTCCGTCATATCTTGTACTTGCTCTTACTAGATGGGGGCAATGTATGAAGAGGTTTAAAATAAAGGATGCAATAAGAAGATCACTAGAATGATGCCCTCAATACATATGAAATAAATGACACTTATCCTCCAAATGTACATAATTAAAATGGAAGATTTTAGAATTTGTTTTTTTATAAATCACTGCAAAATTCAACAGTGAAATTGGCAAACAACCGATAAAAACAGAGTTGAATTATTTATTGTTGGCCTCTGACCTTAGTTTTCTTATCGGTCTTATCATATCACCTGCCACTACCACTACACTACTTCTCACTGTTGCAGAAGTCTACGCAAATATTTTGCACTTCAAGTTTGCTTTGCTTTCACCTTCTTTAATTTCAAACCAGCTCCATGAAGTTTAAGTGTGGAAACTGTGCTGCTCTTCTATTGTGTGAAGCTTCTGTCTCTTCTTTTAATGTTTCAGCTCAGTATGTTGCTGTGGAACATCGGACCAACCAGTCTGTCTTCCTTTGTCCTGTGTATTTATCTCGTCATTCTCACATTACTGCAGAGTACTACTAAGTCTGTATTAACCGATTGTTCAAACAGGGATTTCAAACCATGAACAGCAGTTGTGACATGTTTGCATTAACTTTAAAGCTTAATTTACTTCCATTGCTGTATTATACTAATTTCTTAATCCCTGAAAAGGGTTTTCAGATTGTATTAGTCTTATAAAACCTTTGGCAGTTCACCACTTACCCTTGTACTAATTAAGCTGAAAAACCGGACATGAAAAACTGGCCTTTTGATAATTTCATAATGGTCTCTCCATCAATCTGGACAATAGACGGACGCTTAAAGAAAATCTATTCTTTCCAAGAGATATCTGTCTTTGCAGTGGAAGATACTGTAACTAAGGTTTCAGAATATAATTAAATACAAATGGCAATACATACCATCCACATTCATATACCACACATCAAAAAAGGGCAAAATAGGATGATTGGTTTGTTCTATCTTCTGTGATGGCTGCAAAGCGAGTGACTGCTGTGTCACAGAGAGGCATTTGGAAACAAGAGGCCACCAACTTATTTCCATTAAGATGAAGCTGAAGACAAGAGGAGACAGATCCTGAATCAATCAGATCCCTTCAGATCGAAAAGAGAGACCAACCACCAACCATATAAAATGAATCAGACAGAAAAATATCAAAGATTATTGAAGGACATTGAAAGAGAGATGGAAACGTGTGTGTTTGTGTCATTGTGTGATATTAATGTTAAAAGATTTGATTAGAGATTGTGAGTTTCTGCAGGAGGTATTTAGTGAGATCAGAGATCATCGAGGTGAATTTTAATCTTGATGAACTGAGCAGTGACTTGGTCTGACCTTGTGTGTTTTGCCTGCAAATTGAAGCGTGTCAATTATCTATTGTGCAGCTTTCTTCAAATTAGATCAACCTCAAGACACAGAAAATGCTTGTTGAGCAATTGAGCATATGTGTGTGTGTGTGAATACTAAATTCCTGCCTATGACCTCAGTTTAAGTTGTAACTCCGCTGGCAAAAATTAGAACTGGTGCTCAATGAAGTCTTGAACGACCTAACTGAGCGTCATGCATATTATGAGCACAATTAAGAACAATTACAACGCTCTACATTATGCAGTATATCCTCTCACACTTCTAACTCCCTCCCAATGAGATGAAGGGTGAGGATAAAGCCTCCATCCTCCCCCAAGGCTGCAACCAGCCTCTCCTCGGGAACTCTGACATCGAAGCCGATGAGCAATGACATGAATACATTTGCTGTTTTCGAGGTCCTTTTTATATGCGTTCTGGGAAACAGATATTTGCATTTGTTGCAGGAGCATATGTGAGAATGACATAGGTCTAAAGGTCACAGTAGTTGTTGAGGGGCAACGTCTCTGTAAGCCTCCCCTGAGCAAAGCTATTGGCAGTTCGGTAAATCCCTCCACTGAACACTGACGTCTCAATCCTAGCAACCGTAACGAGGTACCTTTGCCTGCAAGTAATGTTCACAGGGCTGGAGAGAGACGATTAGGAGTCTGGATGCAGGTTTCTTTTTCCCCTCAACAAAACCAAAAGTGTTAAGAGCAAAACGGTAATAAATGGATAAGACAGTGTATAATTAATCGATTAATCGTTGCAGCACTAAATATACATGTATGTGCAGCCAATGATTCCTGCATATGATGTGTATATGACATTCCAAGGTTAAAATTAAACTCCATCAGCTGAGTTCTCTCCATCACAGTGGCTGTGTCCATCTGAAGTTTTTGGAGATGTATATTATTTTTTTGTAAATTAAGTAATTTGTGCTGTTTGTACCATAAAAATAAGATCCAGCTTTGGTGAAAACACTGTAAACTGCACATGTGCCATGTGAGAATGGAAATCTTAGTTTGTCTTAAGAAGATATATTTGTGATATGTTGTTTGTTTTTTCTCCACAACAATCTAGCCATCGTGAGTCATTATTTCAATTCAATTTTATTTGTATAGCGCCAAATCATAATATACATTATCTCAAGGCACTTTACATAGAAGGTCAAGACCTTAAAATCTTATTTAATGAAGAGAAACCCAACAGTTCCCACAACCCCCTTGGAGGTTGGGACTAGCATGTGGATACGTGACCCAAGAATTTAGGGACCAGTCTGCACCAAGCCAGACCAGATTTTTTCAATGATATTAAGGTTGGTCACTTTGGCTGGGTGGTACACTTGATTATTTACACTACATTAGTCAGGTACAAACACACAAAAAGAATGCCTGTTGGGTTTGGAAAGAAAATTACGCCCCGAGCCACACTTTAGTTTGACAGTCCCGGCCATAATATAAATACTGTGGCCAATATTTGTTTGGTTGATCATTGCTTATTCATTTTTCTTTTTCTTCTTTATTGTATTGCCCTGCACTGGGCAGTGGTGTGGGAATCCAGCCTTTCTTAGATACATTTGACTCTTTTTGATGTATGAAAGTGCATAAGGGAGGAAAAAGTGTTGATTGGATATGCCGCACTGAATGGCACGTCCAAACATGCAGCAACTTTCAACACTTCCTTAAACCACGTTGGTTGACTTCGGATGCCTTCAGGCAAGCCTTAGTGATGCAATGAGTTTCTAACCGATCTCTCAGAGCGTGTGTGGAATACATTTTCAATCCGTGGACTGGAGAGCCTCAGGAAATGTACTGTGAATGTAAACAGTGGCAATGGAATGACAGCATTCTCATACCGTACGTTATTTAAACAAAGGTTGTGAAATACTGTTTGGGTTGGAAATGATCAGAACGACGTTTTTTTCTCCTTTTGTCTTTTTTGAGCAGCTCCTACTAACTCTGATATCCTGAAAATAACTTCAAGGTATTTCTTTCACAGAACTTTATTCAAATCTAACTTTCAGTCTCTCTTCTTGACACCAGATATCACACCAGCTCCCCTGACATTTGAAGCAGTGAAACAATGTCCCTTATTATCATTAAAACTATAACATCTCAGCGTGTGGTTTATACATGAGGTCACAGTGACAATGATGGAAATGAAGAGGAGGAGTGAGTCAGATAAAATGACTGTGAAGATGTGCTTACACACTCACAAAAGACATTAACAACCAAAAAACATTGAGTCAATCTTCCAGATAGTTTGATTATTTAGCACGAAGGATGCTTTCTACTTTTGTGATGATGCTAAATGAAAGAGGATTTGTAATTAATCAGTAATAAGAGATGCCTGCTGAGGGTTGTGCTACGCCAAAAGATCCCAGAAGGGTCAATTATGTTAGTCACTGTATTAAATTAAAAGGAATTGTACCATTCTTGATGAGGAATGCGGTTGTCACAAGATCCACATGATCTCAGCTGCAGTGACTCACGTCACCATCTTTGTAATTTGAAGACACATGGGGCGGACTGGTTTCTTGTGCACTAACTCAAGTCATGGTTCAGATTTTCAGGTGTGAAAACACCCTAAGAAAAAGGAGTATATGTGTTTTGTTCCTCTTTGTCAAAACTATGTGTCTAAGGAGTACACATCTGCTTGAGTGTCCCTGAAGGGCAAAGGTGCTCAGTGCCACTTTACTGTTGCTATGTGCTGGTTATGCAAAATTAAAGAAAGGGTCCATTTGCACTTATCACGTTATTTTATTTATCATCATCACTGTCTCTATATCAATTCTTACAAAGCGCTTACAAAGAATCACAGTGCGACAACGCAGTCCGTTGTGGTGTGCCACAGTGGCTGATGGACCTTTATCACTATTCCAGGCTACTAGCGTTAGCAGTAAACAGAAAAGCAAACCGAGGTGTTGAAACTCTTTAAAAGTCACAGCAGGAGGAACTTGTGTGGTTGTGTGTAATGTCTCTTATAGAAAAAATGCCATAGAATGCAGCTGTTTGATAACATGAAGAGAGCTGTTTAAATATGCTCACTGAAGCATCAAATATATTTTCCTTTTTGATAAATAAAATGCTGCAATATTGAATGTTTTAAATCATTCATGTGAAAAACAGGTTTTAAAATTTCTATTGCATGGAAATAGGTGCTTTTAGCTGCTCCTCATTAAAAGTCGGTCAAATGTAGCAGCAACTCACTTGGGTAGTATTCCCCCTGCAAGACACCTCTTTTTCATTTCCCGTCTAAAAGGTAGACACTGTTCATGAAACTGGGAGGAGTCACAGTCTCAACTGAACATGCTCACCAATTCCTCATGAGCCACACCAGAGAAGATAAATAATAAATAAGATAATTAAAGACCTTTAAAGGGCAACATAAGCAGTCAGAGGGGTTGGGTCATCTGGTGCCAATCCTATACACCCTGTACATACCAGACAGAATCACAAAGCAGATGTCGGTGCCTGAGCTTTGTGCTGAATTAGTTTCCCTGTTTACAGACAACATAATGCTCTGTGCTTTATGCACAGAGTCGTTACCGACTGTTTAAACTGATACCAATATTTTGTGGGTTATAGTTTTTACTATTTGCATTGATATTCCGACCTGGTTTTAATATTTGAGTGTCACTGTCAGTGAACAGGTGCATAGCTGAAGAACTCACTGAAGATAATAAATAAACTATTGTGGCAACAGCCAGTGATGCGAGAACACACACACACACACCCCCAAACCACAAATTTCCTTTGTGTGTCGTCTCTGTCAAGCTTTTTTGAAAATCTCTTTTTCTTCTTCACTGATTAGGCTTTCTGCATTTGTTTATGCTTTCATTTCCCACCATTATTGTCACATCATTTTTCACTTGCTTATCATACGCATTGTGTGTGATGACTGAAGTAAAGTCAGTGCCCACAAAGCCACAAAGGATCAGTGTTTAAAGAGCTTCAGCCAAAGGTAAGGGACCAACACATGATTATTACAGAGAGTGACAGAGGAATAAAATGGAGAAAAAGGAAAGGAGAAAAACCAAGAAAGAGTGTTGACAGGTGAAACGAAGCCATCAGAGAAGCTCCAGGTGAGATTTTACAGTCAATGCAGCTTCTCTTCTCAACACTTCTAGTCTGAATCAGTGTGACACCTTTTGTGGCCCGACACTGGCTGTAAGAGCTGCATGGTTTTGTCATGAAGTGTAATGTTTGATGTGGGTATATGAAGGGAGGCTTGCCTGAGTGAGGTCCGGCTCTACCTATCCTGATGCTCATCTCGTCAGATTCGGTGAGCTGGAACGACGGCTCCTCTGCTTTCTCTTTGTCCAGTTTAGAGTCGGGGGGCAGAGCCAGGGCAGTTTGGGGGTCCGCACCGACACCCTGTGGATAAAAGTCAAAAAATACAAAGACAGAAAAGGAAGGGGTTCAAATTAGTTACATATACCAAAAATGGCATATAATGCTTTATTTCATGGGGCCCCTTATTTCCTACTAATTTATCTATATTTCATTTTGATTATTCTCTAAAATCAAACTAAATCAAGCAACTATCATAAAATTCCCCCAAATTACTGACAATCAGCAATGCAGTTTGTATCAGTGTTGAGTGCTGAGATTTTTATACTTTTATAATACTTCATTATACATACACCCGTGTGTAAAAAACACTTTTTATTTGGCTGGTTAAACATAGGCTATATTTTTCTTAATTATAAGGGAAATAACTATATCGACATTTGTATATATTAACTTGAGAATGCTTTTATAAATTTCCAACTATCAAACTTTTGTTTGTTCCTTATTTGCAGCCCAGTTAAAAACATCAATACATGTGAAAACGTAAGAGCATCAAATAAGAAATGATGTAACTAAATAAGGAATAGTGCATTGAGGTTGGACATGTTGCCCCTGATATAGAAATCTACTCCTCTACGTGTAGTGTACATCATGTTCATGTTATTTATTCAAAAACGCACTGTTTTGAACAATTTCTCCCACAGTTACTGTCACTGCAATGCTCTGAATCATCTGGCCCTGCCAAGATGTTCTCTAATTTCCTCCGATGTTAGTGGATGTCGATATACGTGGCCTGATTGTGAGACTGCTACCAAATCAGGCAGTTCCAATCTTACAACAGTCGACTGAGTGGTGTGATCATCAGTTAGATAGTGGATGTTTTGCCATGTAAGTTTACAGTAACATAGTACACAGTTAAGCCCCTGGAAGCAATATAAATGGAAATGCTGCCTCATTGAAAACCAGCAGCGGACAACTGGAATCCACAATTCTGAATCCTCTGCAGTTTTTACATAAAAACTTTTATGTAGTGATAGTTTCACGAGATAGAACATTGTGATGGATTTTAATTAAAATAAAATGTTAATGCACTGCTTTGCTGCCAACTTTCTACACACTCCTGTCGAGCTGAAGGAAGAGGAGATTTGAATCAACATAAGATTCAATCTATTTCAATCTGGATTTACCACCTGAAAACAGATGGTAAATCCAGGCTGTATTCAAATACCTATTGAACCTATGGCCCAAAATCCTACCCGCCGCCTGTCAGTCAACATCTGTTTGTTTCCAATGAACAGCCTCTCACAACATCACACTCAATATTTAGAGGGATGATGAAGATGATCCCATCTGTGCTGTTGATTCCAGTCACAATATGAACAGTGAAATATAAAACCAAGACATGACATCAGCTATTTCAGTCAATCTGATCCATGGACTGCCTCCATGGTGGCTGGCAGCATCATATGTCTTAAGCCCTCCCTCCTCCAAGTTAGTGGATCGGACATGAACCAAAAGCTCAAGATGGCGGCGCCTGTATCCAGGATAATTCCGCAGGAGGATGTGGAGACACACCATTCACTCTAATATGCAGTCTCCGATTATTACCTGCAGGTTTATGTTTAGTATAAAATGTATATGTATAGTATAAAAGCGTCAGGATGTTAACATGGTAAGTGAGGCACTGAACCATCCTTTGTGTTTATGAACACAAATAATGTGTGACTACTTTCATGACTCTAAAAAAGCAAAGAAGTAATTAAAGGAAACATTTTTCTGCAGGAAGACGACAATCCAGAGGACAGTTTGACAGCCCTGTGAGATTACTTTGCATAAACTATGTAAACACTCTCATTTCATTGCTTTGCTTGCAATAAAGTGACTTTTTAATGCACGAGTGTTTTGTCTCCTGGGAGAAGAGAACTAAATCTGGCTGAACTAAATCAAAACCAAAATCTAACATGTCAGACACCATCTGGGGCCAACAAATACACAAAAAACTGAACAATGAATGCCAGTTTTCTGTATTATGTGTATGTTATTTGTTTTCATAGACCAAACTAGCAAAGTAAAGTGACACAAACTGAATATTGATAATACTCAGTAACTTAGGATGTACTCATACCAGAAGTCTACAATCTTCCTGATTGTAACTGAGTTGTTTGTTTATGAATTGGAATGGAATTTATTTTATCTATACAGGCACTGATTGAAGTACTGTACCTCAAAATGCTCATCGACCTATCTGGACTGGCCATTTTATTTCTGTCCTTTTTCATAATTTTTTTGTCTTGCTTATTGTGAAGCACTTTGTAACTGTGGATTGAAAAATGCAAAATAAATAAAGTTTATTATTATAAATTAAGTGAGATTTGACTATCAAACAATCAACAAATTAACCAATTAACTAACAAACCAACCAACCAAACTTTATTTAAACCTTTCAAACTATTCAAATGTAGTTTAAAGTGCTTTGCAGGTTATCGAAAAAACATAGGATGTTATTTCAAAAAAGTTCACTGTTGAAATATTGAACTGGACAGGAGCTTAATAATCATACAGTAAAATGCACTCAATAAAAATTGTATTATTCATATTAAGTATATGCTTTTCATCCTTTTTCCGCACAGATGATCTCACCATAAAAAACATTTTGTTCTGAAGAGATAAAGTAAGATCCTCTGAATAAAACCACGATATGTCCTCATTCCCAGGAAAACATGAAATATACATTTATAAAAAACATTCACTCCCTGTGGAGGCTTTCATGTTCTGTTGCTTTATCGCATTAAACAAAGCTATGCATATCAACTGCTTTCCATCCGCTACTACCAGGGAGGTATTAGGAGCTGGTTTAAACCATTGCTAAGGAAGATGGTTCAATGAGATGATGGTGATTAACAGAGCACAGAAACAATGAGGTTATGTGATTTATAAATTAACATTTATATTGTGTGAACTGCTGAATGGATGAGCAGTGTACAATAGTTTTTGGTGTGGTTTCAAAGGAGTTTCCTTTGGCTGACTTCCATCTCCCACTGCATTCAGTATTGCCAAGTTTCTTTTTTGTTTTCCTTTAATCACTTTCCTTTAGGCTGAGTATGTTGAAGCACCCAGACAATTGTTGTTGAATGTACAGTCTCTAAACTGAGCCTCTGAAACCCTGAATATCTTCCAGAGTTGGCAGAGGTTGTTTTATTGTTGATTAACGTCATAAAGTGGGAGGAAGGAGGGAGGAGAAACCTTTTGAAAGGCACTGCAGTGTGGTTATGCTCTAAAATATAGGATGATGTGAGAAAAAATAAAATGAATGTCTTTTAATAAAAAGTGAGAGACAAAACGCTGGAAACGAAAAAAAATGATACTATTGTCGTGGAACGTTCTTTGTCTGAGCCATGAATTCAGCAGTCTGTATTTGTCATTCTTGTTCCTCGGTCATTACTTACGCCAGCAGCAATGAGGTGTGTGAGAGGGAGAGAGCCAAGAACGCCACAGAGAAGAAAAAAACAGGAAGTTCAGGCATAAACTGATGAGTGAGGTGGTGCATGACATTTGGGGATTGCTGGGTCGTAAACACTGAATGCGGCCCGACCTCAGGACACGAAGGGCTCCTGTGGATGTGAATCCATATTTTCATCCATCCAAAAACATTGATTTTTTTTCCCATCCATTATTTCAGCGTTGTCTCAAATGTTTATTCTAGAGACTGTTACTCTCCCTACAATTGATTCACTGTTTTCATGGTCATACATTTGCATCTGTTACTGAGAGCAAAGTATGCAGCATGCTTCTCATTTATCTGACTACAGTGCTTTTGATAGTGTGTGAGCATGTCTGAGTAAGTGTGTGTTCAGCGGTGTGTGTGTGTGTGTGTGTTATGATGATGGGACAGTTCATACACCATCCTGGGGGATGTTATTAACCCATGCTGGCCTTCGGTGATGACCCAAGAAAGAACCTCATCAGCGGGTCCAAGCTCATCATTAAAAAACACTCTCAGCAGCAGTCTGGCTCTGCTGATCACTGGATGTCACCTCTGTCTCCCTCTTTAACTGTCCAGAGTGGAAACATTCCATTACCAGCGTCTTAACCTGCAGGTGCAGTCAGGAAGCTACCACAAACATGGTGTCTGATGGACAGCAATGTTGTCTTATTACTATTGTTATTATTATTATTGAGGGGAAAAAGCTGCTCCTTTGTCATGAGTGACTCCTCCTCAAACAGTTCTGCAATATACTGTCACTTTTTATTGTTTCTGTGCTGGACGCTGTGTGCAGAGCTTTAATAAACAATCTATGATGCAGAGTGAAATTAGAAAACTTTGTGTTCATCCTACCTGGTTTATCTGCAGTGAAGATTTTATATTCAACGAAGCTGAATTTGCTTAAATGACTGTTCAAATGTTTGGGTTATATATAAGTTTGAATGATTTACTTAACTGCTGGACTGGATTAACAAGAGCATTATCCTGCTGGAAGTAGCCATTAAAAGATGGTAAACTGCTGCCAAGGACCCCGACATTTAAACCATGATTTATTAGCATTAAGGGTTTGTTGAGAAAACATTCATTACAGCATTACACCATCACCAGTCTGGACAGTCTGACACAAGACAGGTTGGGTCCATATAAATTATTGTGAATAATGCTAAATTCTAAATGTAGGCTACTTTTTTCCAGAAATGAAGCCAAAAAAAACCCAAAAACAGATATGAGCGCTGCTGCCTTGTGCCAAGGACAATTGGAGGATTAAATCGTGGTAGCTATGTTCGATCTATACATGCACTTGACCAATTGTGTGTCAGTCTCCGTTGTCAATCAATAATTCAAACCCAACACTGGAAAAAGAAGGACCTGGACATACATGTGAAGAGAGCTACCCAAAATAGCAGAAACCATATTTGAGAAAATTTTTGTTGATGTGTACTTCAACTTTTTTAGTTGGGTCCATGTCCCATCCACTAACAGCTTATGACCTATACAGCAGCCACCATCCTGAGGCAATTGAGATGCTTTGGCTTAACACTTGGGGAGCAATCGTATTCTCCTCTTTATAGTCTATGGCATAAATTACTCTGACCATTCTCCTCCAACCACTGTCATCGAAAAGGTGTTTTAGTCAGAAGATCTGCTGCTCACTGGGTGTTTCAATGTTTTAATGAGCCAACACTCGAAAGGCTATTATGTGTAAATCCCAAGACATCAGTGGTTTTGGAAATACTCATAACTAGCCTGTCAATCTCACCAACAATCACGCCACGGTCAAAGTGGCGGTGGAAGATATGTCGAATATACTTGAGGCTTGTTCTATCAGCCATAAGTTCAAATTGTCATGTAATTCTTTCTAAGCTACTTCTTCGAATAAATAAATGGCTTACTGGAAGATTGCAGACCACCCTCCTAAGCACATTGCTGCCTACTGTGACGGGGTATGAGGAATCAGGATATTAGATAATCAGAATACAAATTACAACCTGCTTCCGACTACACCGATTTTCTGAAATCCTGTGCTCAGTGTTGATTTTAAACTCCATTCCTGCCTGCCTCATGTACTATGTATTTTAATTTATCTCCCTTTCTGAAATAAATTCACTACAATGTATGAGAATGTATATTAAGACAGAGTTCCTTGTGTGATGCATGATCTGTTTTGTTACAGTTTCACAGAAGAGGACTACAGCGAGATGTCAAAATATATACACAGAGAGCCAGTAAGACATTCAGGTATTTTAAAGATAAGATTTCAGTCATGTGCTTTGCTTAACAAGTGAACCCCTTTAAACTACTGTTCAGAAAAAACAAATTCTATGTGTATTAATATATTAGACAAATATAAAATTGAGACTTTTTCTACTGGAGTCCTTGCTTGGTTTACTATTAAACGAGTGACAGTTTCATTGTGTTTATTATAGAATATTAAAAACAAAACAGATGCAGGCTACTGGCCAAATATTTTTTCAGCATGTAACGCTGAAGACACACACTGATGTGAGCCTTGAGACAAACCATCCTCTTGACCTTTCAGCAGAATGAAGGCAGCCACAAACTCATACCACATCACAGCTCTGGACACAGTCCCAGCTGGAGCTGTTGATAGTGGAGGCTCACTGGCTCAAAATCAATGCATGTTTACTGGCAGCTCTTCAAACTCTTTATATGCATAAACTGTATCCATTTCATGTTGCCTCAACCGAGATCAATTATTATTCTTGTCAACGATACAATGTTATGTTTTGACTGGTTGAACTGATTTAACTTATTGATACTTGAAACCTATAACTGCACGTTTAAAGAATTTAAATCTTCACCCAGTTTTAGGCTGAGCCATGTTCAACCCATAAATGGAGATTTTTCATTAATTTGTTATAAATGTGATTTTTCAAACCAGCATGTAGGTATTTCTTTTAAAAAAATTGTCATATTATTTAGTTTACAGATCGAAAAACACATTTAAGTGCAGAATCAGCTTGGCTCAGCGTATCTGCCTACTAGACTCCTGGAGTCAAGAAGAGCTCTGCGGGTATCTTTATATAATAGATCTTCCTGTACGGTAGCAGGACTCTATATGAAAGTATTCCAGCTATCTGATGTTTGTGTGATTCATTCCGTGTCGAAGCTGCAGCAGCACAGACAACTCAGGGGATGTGTCACACAATTTGATTAGGAAGGCAGGAGTTAAGAAGGGGGGAGAAAAAAGTCAAAATGGAAACTGTCCTGCTTCTGTCAAACATTCTCTCTCTCTCTCTCTCTCTCTCTCTCTCTCTCACACACTCTCACACACACACATACACACACACACACACACACACAAACACACACAAACACACACACACACACTCGATGATTTGTGTGCTCTGATTAGTACTCAAACATCAAGTGTAGTTGTAATATAAGAAAAAGAAAACAACAGATAGGAAATATTCTGCTATATTTTTTATAAACTAATAAAAACATTTCAATGTAGACATACTGTATGTTGCAGGGACTAACAGAACCAAAGTATTCTTATGTTATATAAATTACTGCAAGGTGTTTGTGTTCGCTCATCCAATTTTCATGCAAGGTCACCATGTCTGTTATTAGCTAAGCCCACAACCCTATAATCAACACAGAAATGCAACTCTCCATTCAAAAAGCTATTTAAATGAATGCATATGTAAGAGAAGAGAGCTATAATGCATTCCCCTCTTTCATTTGCCTTTTGAATGGTTTCATTTGCATCCAAGTGTTCAATAGTGCTTTGTTTCCACAGCAAATTACCAACCACTCATCCATTTCATTGATGGACATTTTAGCCAATGGTGCTGACCGTAGTGGTACAGCCGCTCAATGGCCCCTTCCACCCTGACTGATCACCTGACATTTAGAAATAATCAAAGGGAATGAAACAATGAGACAGAGGGCCTTTTTTTCTAAGATTAGAAAATTAGTATGCGCTTACATGACAGCATCAGGGAGCGAACACAACTGAACAGATTTTTGTTTCAGCTGCAAAACATGTCTGTGGTCAGTGATTAATTTCCCCATTTAGCTTCAAGCCTAAAATTGAGATGTGAGGCCTAACGGGACGACTTAAAACATCATTAAGACAAAGATAGAGCTGTTACCAACCAAGCGAGAAGAATAGATAACTCTCTCCTAAATGGCTCAAGCTTGACCTATTCAGTGTATCTCCATGATTGGAAGGGTTACTGGGAATGTGGCCAGACCCTGCAATGTCCGAGTCAGGTCTCGAGCTGGTCAACATATATTTTATCTGCATCCATTTATGTACATAAGTGGCGTTCATTGCCACATTAAGTCAGTCTTTCCAAGTTCTAACTGGCGGAAGTTTACAAGATTGCTAGACAAAGCAAAAAGCTAATAACTACATAGGCCTAGTGTTTCTGGCAAAATGTGACTTGACTTTTTGGTGTCCATTTTATTTGTCCGTTTTGATATTATTATGCTTAAGTGTGAATAAATTAAATTACTGAGCTAAAAAACACAAACAAAGACCAAACACAGTCACCGTACTTTTTCCTTGTCCTGGACTCTTAGTTAGAAGAAGAATGCGACTCAACTAATTTAGGGAACTGGTGACCCCTTCTGCATGTGTATCATGCAGACTTGCAAACTAGATATTGGCATAAATGTTCTCATCTTACTCCCAACCGTTTCATTCAAAATGTCAAGAGTTAGGCTGAATATCATAAAAATGTGTACAAACCATTGAAGAGATGGGGGAACAGATTATACTAGGAGTTAGAAGTACGAATTAAAGGTGAGGCATCTTCCTACTACTGCTATGTTATATTTTAAAAAAATCCAAGCACTCCTGCCAGTATCATGTTCGTGGACTTCCCACCAGAGGGGTAAGGAGCCTGGATCTACTTTGTGCTAATATTTAAAGGCCTGCAAGAGGTTAGAGGTTTTATACATTTTAGCTATTGCTCCCTCCTGCAAATATAACAAAGCAGGGATCATTAAAATCAATCAATAGGTTAGTAGACACGTGTGCGACTAATGTTGGCATGTTGATTTGATTTTTCATGTGGCCTAAAGGTCGCATTATTGGTTCTTTGAAGGCTTACTGCTGTTCTACAAGTCCATTTAGGAAACCCAGTTTAAAGCCACCTCCCTCTGTAGAAACAGAAAATGGTCATAAATCATCAGTGGAGCAGCTGAGAACTGCCTTTGTCACAGGTGACATTCACTCCAATAAGGTGGATTTCTTCTGTGATTGTGCAAACATCCCTACCCTTAGAAAATAGACTCAGATAACAAAGCAGAGACTGGTCCCGTGATACCTGATCATACACACAATTGTTGAAGAGAGTTGAAGGCTGATGGTAGATTTCTTTGTACCTGCCAACAGGATCGATATGCTGAGATGAGAAATGGCAATTATCAGGCTAAAAGAATGCAGAGTCCATAACTGCACGCTCCATAGACACACTGCTTCACAATATTCTGACAGAAAGCTACTAGACTGCATGTGTAAAAAAACGTATCCGACAGAAGTAAATAAAAGAAATGTTAATGGCATAGCAATTAATGCACACACAGAGACTATTAAAAGACACTATAATTTATCTATATTGTGCTCCCCCTTACTCTTGCATTCATTCGTCTTTCTGTTTCTCTTTGATATGGAGCCCTTCTTTGGAGCAAAATTTCACAGCACCGCAGACACGACTTGGATATGTGTGGTGCCAAGTTTTTCATAAAGCTAGTGGTAATAACAAACATTTGGATGGGTAAAGAATCAAGACACAAAGACTGAGGAGACAACCCCGAACCGCCACTGCCACTTAAAAAGCTTTTCAATTCATGTTGCAATGAGATGGTTGGACAGCGGTTTGAAGACCACGCTTGATAAAACATGAAACAGTGAAATCAAAGGATGTGCAGCCTGTTAGCAAACACAAATGAAATGAACCAAACACACAACAGGGACCAGGTCGACAAGGGTAATTAGAGGAATGCCGGTTGGAATAATTACTGATTTTAATGAGAGTGTGTATGGCCACAAATCGTGGGGGTCCAGTACCCAACTCACTCAAGTGTCTATCTCTTTGTCATGAACACACTTTTATGCATATGTTCCAAACAGGAAAAAAACATGCAAGTGTGTTTACAGGGGATACATATTCCACTGCTGGTCGGTAGTTTGTTGATGTTCTTGCTGTTTATGTTCCTAAGTGTGATGGAAAAACTTGGCTCAGTGCCGTCCCACACATTCATCTCATATTCAGACCCCTGCTATAATCTCTTCTCTCACTTGCCAGTTTATTTAAAACGGGTTTTAAATTAAATCAATGTTTCTACTGACTATATAACATAAAAGTAAAATCTTCTTCAACTTGTTTTTATCGTCTCCAACTACGATTAGCAGGGATGCAAACATGACACCCTTATTTTTCTTTATTTTCGTAGTCTAGACGTTGCCACTGCACCTTTTCTGCTGCATCATTATGATGCACATTGAACTTCCCTGCATTGGCGAATAAATAACCATGAACGTTTGTGTGCTTCTCTGTTTCTGCCATGTTTGTGACTCGCCAGGGAAATCCCTTATTTACCCATAATAAAAAAAACCTGTGTATACATGCCCCAACCACCAACTAACTTTACTGCATTCACAGAAGTTAACAGTTTTCTCCTGCTGCAACTTGGGTTTTAAAAAAAAGTTTTTAGTTGCACTTTCTCTCAGGTTGAGAAACTTGAGAAACTCTCAACTCTTAAACTTGGGAACTCAATATACTGTAACCACCTGGCCAGTGAGCAAACATCCAGACACAGGATGTGAATAAAAAGTCACCATGCCAGGGGAGACAATGTTGCATTGCTATCTTGTCAAATGCAAGACAATAATTTGCTAAATATTTAAGAGTATATATGTATTTCAATCTCTTCACCGTCAGGTCATATTGTGTAATTTATATTATCATTTGCAAAATAGGGTAGGATTTCAGAGTCGGTGTATGTCTGCAACACAGCACAAAAGGTTTGTTTAACCAACAAACACACAGTGCTGCATGTCTTCATGTATAACAAGGAACCAGGGGAAAAATCATGGGGGACTTGTGCTTTTATATGACACAGAAGTATTGTGATTGAATAGGTTTCTTCATAATAGTGACCTATATATATGATGATATATAAAAGACAGCTCATAATGATCAAAGGCTAAAGCTGAATGCCTGGTTAGTACTTAGCATTTTCTACTAAAGAGACTAAGTGAGCTAAAGCTTCATGTGCATTCTTGACATAGAACACAGCAGCTTATATATGGAGGCAAAACAATTTAATAAAGGAGGATGTGTTTGTTGAAAAAGCATAGGGGTCTATTATGTATTTTCTCTGCAATCTCGTCCACAACCAATTATTCACCAGCATCATCCCACTTTCAGGAAATGAAACAGCAGCACACTGGTTTGACAGTATGAGGCAGAGAGAGAAGAGAGACCAGCAGCTGGTGCCGTTCATGTTAACTCTCTGTTCCATTTTGTTAACATCGTTCTGCAGGGAAGTGGTTAAAAGTTACTACATCTAAAAACGGAAAGAAGATCAATATTGGTCCCATTTGTTCCCTGGTTGCCGGACGCATAAGTAATTTAAATTAAGAATATTCAAATATGTAGAATCTGTAAACACATACCGAAGCAACATTTCAAACAAACTGATCTGAACTGAGCTGTACATGTGTAAGGAAAATGTGTTGATGGTACTCAGATTTATGAATGTTCACATGAATGTTACTACAATTCTGTAACTGTCTACTACTGACAATAAAACGTGTGTACTGAGATGAGTAAATGTGCAGTGAAATTGTAAATGTGAACACAAATTTAAAAATGGGAGTAAGTTCTGTAATTTCCTGGCCATCACTATTTATTTTGTACTGTTCTGTTTTGTCTTTTACTTTGTGCACCTGATCTAGTAAACAACTGAACTGAACTGAACAAATATGCAAATATGTGCACTGTGTATTAACAATACTAAAAAGGTCTTCTTTGCCCTAAGGCCATAAAGAATGAGGTCCTATAAATGTACAGCTTATTCTGAGAAATTGATAGGAATAAAAACAGAAAGTCTATCCAGGGCTTTGTTTTGTCTCCTTGTTGCACGACTTTGTCTGCTTGTTGATTTGTTAAATCTTAAAAGTCTTGTTCTTTGTTAAATTCTTTGTAAAGTGAATGACAGAGAAGGAAATGTGAAATGAAAAATACAAGGTAGAAGGAACAAAACAACTTATACTGTAAAGAAAATGAAAATAAGAGAATAAGCCTCTATTACTGTAGCAAATAAGTAGCAACCCAACATTCTTTAAGCATCACCAACACATGTTGATGGTCACCCTTTGTCTCTTGTCCTTCTTGGAACTGACACATACACAAACTTGCCCATGAAGCATGCCCCTCAACTTTTTCTGTTCTCTATGTCCTGAAACCTTATTTGACCTTGTTATATGATAAACACGTCATTATACGAGATCAATACATAGATCCATAAATAGATATGAAACTCTTGTCATGTCTCAGGAATTACTGTCATGGATGAAGTATGATGTGTGTGAGGAGTGAAAAACAATGTAAAAGTTCAAAAGATGGATCATTTTCACTGCTCTTGAGCCAATATATGGTAATAAGTGTGAGGAAAAAAATATGTGAAATATGACTTCATTTTAAAAAGGGCACTGCGCCAGATAAATGGGATACTATGACACACAATGGTCTGCTCAAGACAAGGACAGTGTGAGAACCAGCATGTGGTTAGATGGTATGATTTATTCTCAGAGATACAAGATAATTGGCAGGAGCAAAGAATATAACAGAAAAATTAGCACATGCATATTACTGCATGTTTTCCTTTAAAGCACCATCAAAACACATTATTGATGTGCAAATAATTGTACACTGCTGCTACCTGGCATGATTTTGAATGGCTCATATCGGATGTAGTCGAGTGCATTAAGATTGAAGCAGAGAACCATAGGCCTGCCCATTTGTGAAAGGCCCATAAAAGATATATACCTCCTGTACACACAGGACAGGACGGGATTATACTCTGTTAAAGTCATATGGGAGGAGTGGTAGGTAAAAACCTTAAAATACTAGCTAGTCCTGATCCATCCACCTGCCCCCCCACACATCCATCCCAACTTTCCTGTAGGGGAGTGGAGCTAATCACATCTGAGACTAGTCAAGAGGTGGGGTATATGTTGCTTGTATATCACAGGACTTAATTCTAATGTTAGATAGAATAAACTTGAATTTTAAAGCAAAAAAGTCAGCATTTTTTTGATTAAAAAGTAGATACATTTATTGTCTTTCTTTTATATGCAGTGTTTCTGCTTTAAATGTTTCCCGTGTGGATATGAACCTCACTTTTTACTTTTAATTTGCCTTTCATTGTATCAGAGCTGTATAAAATAACTGGTAATGATATTACAAGCTCAACTAGACACACAAAACATGACTTCTATTTTGACAAAGCCAAAAGAAACTCAGTGTATTTGTAAAAACATGTTGTTCATCAAATAATATCAAACAGCCATTTTGAGCTGTCAGATAAAACTGTTCTGTGCAAGTTGAGACAAATGCTATGTGCAACTCAAAGACTGGTAATTATGGCAACTAAGGTGACATTTATACTGCATTAATCCAAAGTGTAAACCAATGTTCTTTTACTTCCTGAGGGAAAAGCAATTTGATTTAACAGTAGGGGCAGAAAAGTTGGATTATTGTTGACAAATCTGCGATGACCTGTCTTACAAGAAGAGTCTGCTTAAAGACGTCAACCAATATTCCAAATTTATAAACAGAAAACACTTACGTTAGAAATCTACAGAAAACACATATGAGGGGAGTTTAAAGCTGCGGTTATGCTTGAGGAATTGGTCATTGTGCGAAAACCGTGATGTCATCACAAAACCTATACTCAGCTTGACGCATGGTGACTTGGTGCACTCTTCTTTTAAACCATAGGTGTCACCATTGAGAAAAAAACAACACAAACTCAACAGTATTGGCACTGACTTGTTTCGTCCAGGACTACAGTTCAGCGCTTGTGTGCACTTCTCTGCCTTGACTAATTGGTCGCAGTGTTTTTTTTACATAGTTTCCTGCAGAATGATTGATCTTTACCAACAGTCTCTGCAATCTCCATCCAGGAGCCATCTGAGAATCTCCAGCTCCAACACCATTTTGTCATACAAGAACAGGAACGGCGAGCATGAAGCACACTCAACGACAAAAAGGTCTGCTATGGTTTGTGTGATGTAAATAATTAAGACAGTCCTCCAAGAAAACTCTAAGTGGACCAGAGAAGTTAAACTAGAACACATTCATGTCTGTGGTGGTTGTAGCTCTTTGTGTAGGGTGTATAATTGAGGCTTAAGACAGCTAAGCATTAGGTATGCGGCCAAGCTCATTTCCATATGCACATATGATAGTAAAGGTCGTGCTAAATTGAACAATTGTGGAACTAAATTATGCACCCTTTAAGGTAATACAGAAGAGTAAGCACAACTCAGTAGAGGAGTGTGTGTGGCCTTCTTGCATCCATATCTTCACAGTGTGTGTGAGTGTCTAAGAGCTTATCAGGACAAGCATGCCTCTTGTAAAGCCCGCTGACACATGGCATTTGTCACCTCTACTAAGCTTTCAGAAACTCTTTTCTTGGAGAACTGGCCATTTTGTCTGATCAAAGATAACAACTTTCAAAAAGGGGGCATGAGCTAGTATTTCTTGAGCAATGAGGCCTTGAGGACAGTTTTGATCAGACAATACCTTACCATCAAAGCAGTGCCATAAGCATCTACTGAGAGGATCTATGCGTGGGGACATGAGTGTATGTGTGGGTGGGTGGTTGTGTGTGTGTGTGTGTGTGTGTGTGGCAGTGGAGAAGTCGAAAAAGCCAGCAAAGAGGCTTATAGGAGTGTTGAGCCACCCCCTTACTGCCAACTACTTTACAATGTAAAAACATGCACTGGGAGCTAAATTTTGATACCAAAATGGTATATCTGGAGCTAAGTAGCTGCTTGCTGCTGGCTAGAATAACAATCCTGTCCAGATGTCGCTGTGCTTTAATCTCCCAGCTGTCTGGAAGTAAACACTTTTGCATAAACAGTGTACTGAATTGACAGTTATGTTCCTGGGTGAAATATTTGTGACAGGAAAATAAGTCATGACTGCCAACAACCTCGAAACTAATGAAGGACTTAATGGTGCTGAATGTCAACCACAGGCATGACAGATGTTAACAGTTTGACCAGGACACATGTGAAAGTGTCCTTTATATAGATAGATAGAATTGCTTGTTTTAGTTGAATATGAATGATCTTTTTTCCGCCTCCAACATCATGTTACAGTGGCAGCAGGCTAAGCAGAGCGTTTCAGACATCCTTCTCTCCAGCCACACTTCTGAGCTCCTCCTGGGGGATCCCAAAGTGTTCCCCCCCAGCCAGCCTACGGTGAAATCCAATTTTGGCCACTTGTGTGTCGCAACATCATTCTTTTGATCACCACCCAGAGTACAGGACCATAGGTGACAGTCTGAACGTAGGTTGACTGATAAACCATAAGCTGCTCCTTGTGGCTCATCTCACTCTGGTCTGGTACAATTCCGTTCTGACCCACCTGTCCGTCTCCCAATCCATCTTCCCCTCACTCAGTGGACAAGACCCTTAGATACCACCTTGACCCAGTGAGAGCAATTAAAACATTTTTAGAGCAGAGACCCATGGCCTCAGACTTGGAGGTATCGATTCTCACCCTGACCACCCCAGTGCGCATTGACGGTCACAGTCTGATGGAGCCAACAGAACCACATCATCTTCAAAAGGCTAGAACACAATTCTCAGGCTCCCAAACTGGACACTCCCCTCACAATGGCCGCACAATAAAATCCGGTTCATAAAAAGCCCACAAACAGGGTTGGTGACATGGAGCAACTTTGGGTGCAGCGCCCAAGGGGAACGTGTTTGACTTTGTGTCAAGGACAGACAAAGCTCTTACTTTGATTATATAAGAACCAGATAGCCCTGCATGTGATATATGTGTGTTATTATTTAAAAAGGTATGAAATAGGTTGAACTGTTACAACAAGATGTCGACTATATCACTTAAATGGAATTAACTCGTTAATTTTATCTAGTTTTGCATGTCAATTCTTTGTCTATTTACAGGATTATAATTGTAATTACGGGTCTACTATTGGTTTGCATGTTGTGTCTTTCCATCCTCTGTCTGCTGTGACAGGTCAGCACACCCCGGTACTGCTCACCCTCTTAGCGTGTGTCATACCAGTTTGTGCCATACTAGCAAGTAGATGGGCATGTTACATGTTAGTTGGTAATGTAAATGCTTTTCAGTTGAACATGAATGTAAACTTGGCTTTTCAGTGTTTGAAGTAGGAGAGAAGGAATCCTTTTGCCACTGACTGTGGCCTTTGTAACTTAGCAGATCTTTTATGTGCACAAAAGAGCTATATGTCCTACTAAATTTGAAAAACCACTAAGCATAATATGGGCATTTGCCACTTACTAATTCTACTAATGCCCCTTACTCCACATTGATTGAGCGTTTTGTATGTAATTGCCTGTTTTATGTGGAACAGCCTGAGGCGGTGGGCTTGTAAAGTGGTTATTAAAGTCTTAAACTGGCTATACTCAATATTTTTTAAGAACCATGCGTCACAGAAATAGACATAGCCTCAACACTAAAGGCGGAGTTAAAATGGAAAGAAAATTAGACTGGCATCCTCCAGATGGCCAGAAACTAATGACCATAATGCTACAGAAATTCTAAATGTTCAAAAGAGGAACTATTTTGCGTAAAAGCTCCCCATCTTACTGCAGGTTAAATGTGTTTTGTCTTGTGTGCATTAGGAGTGTGCCATCTAATACAGCAGCAGACAAATTAAGAGCAGGGATTTTACATCAACTTTAAAGGTACAGTGTGTAGAATTAATTGATATCAAGTGTTAAAGTTGCATGTTGCAGTGGAACACCCCTCACCTTCCCCTTCCAAACATGAAAAATAACCTGCAGCCTTCACTTATCATAAGAACTCAAAAGATGTTTAGTTTGTCCAGTCCGGACTACTGTGAAAAACATGGCAGCCTCCATAGAGAGGGTCCCCTCAATGTTTTCTAGGGTAAAGAAAACTACAATTCATATTTTATATTCAATTTAGATTAAACAAACTACTGAAAACATCATGAGAATTATTCTACATTAAATTTCTGCCAATAGTTTCACCTAAATCTTACACACTGGACCTTTAAGAGAAAAAAAAGCTGCATACCACAAATGGAAATTGTTGTGAATCTTCATGCATATATATAGTCAGAAGTCACATTGACTTTAGGTCATTCAGTTTTCACTGTAATCAGTGAGAGGTTGTTGATGGCAAAGCTCAGTGGGGAAAAAATGTTTTCTAAGTGCTTAGTCAGAGAGGGATCTGATAGAAAATACTGACATGGAATGGGAGGGATGGACACTGTTCCGTGCTCTAGGGTATGTGAGTGCTCAGCCAGCTTTAGGATAGACAGAGTGTGTGGTCTGATTGACACTTACTCCTATACTGCAACAACTCAGACTAATTTGGCCTTAGGGGCATTATTTCACCCCCTTACATATCAAATAATAAGTATTTTTCTCTGCATGTGTTGTGATTATAACTATTGTTACATGGTCACCACTGGAGCGTTAAAGCAATTTGCAAGGCAATCTATGTTGTAGCATTGCACATTTTAATTGTTTTGTGTGTTGTTGGGTGAATTAAAGGGTAAGCTCTTTGCACCAACAGTCCAATGCTGGAGGACTATGGATCTCAAATGTTATTTCCATGGTGACACGGTCCCTCAGTAATGAGATCGCAACAAGATTTTAAGGGTTATGGAGATGCTATCACCTTGTTTCTACACACAAACCAAAAACACACATACATACAGACTTAGTAAGGACATCTTAAGATGCCTACCTGATTATATATCTCAATTTAAATTGGCTTCATCTCAAAATCTGTGTCTCTCACACACACACACACACAAACACACACACACACACACACACACACACACACACACACACACACAGTTGCCAAACCCATAGACAGGGATCTGCTTGGGGCAACTGAGTTTGGAAGGTGACATTTCAAAAGGGAATGATTATTCATAGGTAAGCTGACCAGCAGCCAGCACAGTAGGAAAAACACGCACCCCTGCACACACACACACACACATATTCAGTATGGAGCATGAGCTCTGTGTCCATGTGGTGCATAAATGAGGTGGAGATTGCTGTTGGCTGCATGAATCATGGGGCTCCACCGGACCCTCAAAGCTTGTCAGGCTCCAGCCACTGGGAAACGTGACACACACATACATCCACTGCATCCACAGCTACAACACCCACAGTGAACAGATCGTTGACAGTGCGTATTATCCGAGAAGGCTGCCGATGTTGCAAGGTTGAAGAACGCTCCGGCTGACACATCTGTTCAACTGCATGTAGTACGCGGAGGTAATGCAAAATCAATCAGTGAATTTATTTATGTACGTGCTCCCAACATATTCAGACCTTTTGTCTTGACTGTTTTGACTTTAAAACAAAGTGGTGCATTTACAACCACTGAGAACAACAGAAAAACAACAAGGTATTTTGACAAAACTCCCAACACTGCATGAATGGATATGGAAATTTTGTTGCATGATGTTTATGATGTATGGCAATCTAAAAAATGATTAAGACATCTGTACTGGGGTCAGGACTCAAGCTTTAGAGGCTCTCACAAGGTCAAGTAGCAATGTGTCATCTAAGGGACAAAGCACATATCACACGGGTGTATTTTTGATTAAACCTACGTGTTGACGCTAGGGGATAGGACAGAGGCAGACATTGATCTTGTCACAGTGATAAACCATGATGACACGCTTTAACGAGCAGGTGCAAGTGACCTGAAACTACATATATGCTGCTGATGTTGCCCTTCAGTCCCATCACATTATGATTACTTCATTTGTATTTCGATCATATTTTTCTTTATCATCATTGTGACTGAATGAGAACAGATGCATGAACTGAGAGCAGCAACAGTCAGCTGTGGTTATGTACTTTTTCATAAACCTACATTGTTGTCAATAAAGTGTTTGAAGCACAAATAGAAAATGCACATTAAAACAGGTGGATGGAGATGACCTGACAGAGAGCAAGTCTCTTCCTTTTAAAATCTGCCAATACTTGACAAAAATATGTCTCAAATACACCTCTGTTAGCTTATATGCTTTTCGACGACCATTAAGCTTAGGAAGAAAATAATGAAGTCCTGAAGTCATTTTTTGGAAATTAAGTATATTTTTCAATAACATTAAAATGATCAAAATAGATGCAGCAGCACCAGGTGATAAAACCTGGGGCCTACAATAACCACAATGCAACTCTACAACATCCCTTGAGGATATTTACCAGACTTCACACAGCTTCCTCTGGAAACACAAAAACACTTAAAACAACACTGTTCACATATGCAGTAAACACATTCTGATGTGGGAAATTTGTTCTGCTTCAACCTCAAACCTGATGTAAGAGTCCATGTTGACAGAAATGACAGAATATTCTGTTCCCTGCTTCCTAGCAAGAGCAACAACTGGTTACTAACAAGCTGTGAGTAATGATGAACAGCGTAGTGCTTTCTTGGCCACCCTGGTACATTTGGAAGGTGGTGGTGATGGTTGCTTGCCAAGACATTCAGCCATTGTTGCGTTTACAATACAAGAGGCAGCACTAACTTCAGGAGTATCAAAGTAATGGCAAAAATAGAATAAAAACAAGACTTAACATTGCTCTTATCTTGGAGGAGACCAAAATTAGAGACAGCCTCCAGGTGCCGATAAAGAGGCTTTGGCTTGAGTCATGCTGTTAATCTTTAAATATAGTATATGGCTAACACCAACAATGGCTAGAGAACTAAAACTCATGAACAGAACCTTGATGAACACAAGTCTGAATAAACGGCTCTTGTGTGTCTTTTGAATCAGCTTGACCCAATCACCTTTTATCATCACTCAGCAGGATTAAGTCATGGAAATGATGGCTCATTCATCAAAAGATGAAACAGACACTAGCCCATAAAATGACAAACGTAATAAATTCAGTCATCTGCATATTACATTACTCTTTCATTCTGCTGCCACAAACTTAAACCTCAAGTCTAGTGGCTTCAAATCCCATTTTAATGTCTTTCAAACAGAATTTGATTTATTTACGGTTCAAACACACAGTTTTGAAGCATCTCATTGCCTGTTTGATTTTTTTCATGTGGAGCTTATGCTCCTTGTCACAGGTTTTACTATTAAACACCCACACATTAATTATCATTGTTCCCACACAACCACAGGATGTATTTAACAGCCTCTGTTTGACACCACAGAAAATTGTTCTTCAATATTCAAGCTGGGAAATTCTTATCTAATATATCAAATATTAGACTATTAGACTGAGATAAAGCCTCAAATATTTTTTATAATTTCTGTTGCTCCTCCTGAAACCATTAACTTATGTATTAAATTTACAGGTAGTTAGGTTTCTTAACAATTCCACTATAACTCTGACAAAGTGGCCCTGCACCTTGTTACAATGATGGTTTTTATTGCCACGTAGGAGGTATTATAATTGTGTTTTTGCCTCTGAAAAGGAATCTTTATTGGCACAATTTGATATGATAACCTGTAAATTGTCCTAAATACGTTTCCTCAGGATTGGCAATGAAACTGAGGAGAGGAAAGAGCTAACTCCTTATAGACACAGCGACTTTTCTTCCTCAGGCTGATGGTTCCCTCTTCTTTGTGTCCCTTACTCTCGCCCTGTCTCACACCCCTCCACGCACACACACACACACACACACACACATGGACACACAGTAGGAGAAAAGAGCTGCTGTCTAATGAAGTGAGCACACTGAGAGGTGGTCTTGATGTGAGGCAAAGGGCCATTACTAATGCATTGACAAGAATCATCCTCTGCTGACGCACCCTCTCACCCCGACAGCGACAGGACAAATTTCAATAAGCCTTGTTCGCCTCGTCACAGATGCTTTCCGCACAAGGACATGTGAGTTTTTTTTTTCTCTCTTTTTCCAACAGGCCCGCACACCTGGAAGCCCAAATCGCCCGTCTTCATTATTTTATCGTGCATTCAAGATTGCGCCAATAATAGGAGAAGATTATGACGTTCACACAATTTGGGAAGCTTACATTTCTGAGATATTAAAGAGATGCATGTGTGTGATGAAGGGGAAGACTCTAGTTTGGAGAGCAGACAAAAGCGTGATTCCCGCAACAAACTTTTACAGTGTGCTGCTTCCTCACTGAGAAAAACAAAGGTTACAACAATAACTAAGTGTGGAAATGGCTCAGACATGTCATGGGGTTACAGAGCCAAGAAGGTTGGGTAATATTCCAAGACAGAAAAGCTTTGATACTCTAGGGACCACAATCATATATTTTGTGAGTAAAAACTTAATCAAATTTGCAGAGTTTGCAATTGGTTTCAGCAGAATTTGGTTAGTTTATGACTCTAATGATTTGAAAGGATGAACTGCAGCGCATGTTTGTGCTGAGCGATAAAGTAAAGATTTATTTGGAAGTTAAAGGATCTGGCAGATGATGTCTGATGGCATAGAGGGAACAGCTGTTCGTAAGAGAGAGCTGGGCAGGGAATGAAGGCTGAAATGTGAAGGCGGCTGTTTGATGGGACAGCAGGCCTGAGAATAAAACCCTGGTAAAGCCAGCGTTGTAAAGCTTGACCATGTTTTTCATAGATACTGACTTTAGAGGGTTGAGCGTGCAGCTGCAGTTGATGGGGAGGAGCTGGTTATGGAGAGGCGATCATAAGCTCAAACAAATAAAGTCTCATCTGAGAAAATCACAAATCCAATTTTAATTGCCCATAGATGTATTTGATTATGATTGGAGCTTTACATTGCATTTTAATTTCTGATTCTCAGAAAATCCTCAATTTATTACTTGTAGATTCCTTTTCTTTTTTTCTCTTGTAAATGTATGATCTTTTTTTTGTTCATTATTAGTCCCCCTTCCCCAGCTCCATAATTTTAGTTATTACCCACAGTGGCCTTAACATTGATCAGACTTGAGTCATAATTATGGTGTTTATTTAGTCTCAAAATGCACGCACGAAAAATTCAGACAATTCGGACAACAATTCCTCAGCCCAGTCCCGGCGGAACTGCAGTTGTGTATTCCGAGCAGAAATGGTCTGTTGAGACCGGATGCTGTCCTGTGCACTCATGTCATATGCGTAGGTGGAAGTGTGCAAATTTTGTGAAGAAATAAACACCATACTTACCTAAAAATCTGCACTGCATCTTAATGAATTATTGTGTTGACTGCAAAACTGTCACAGAGTGAGAATAGCATTGATTATTTTTTGCTACATAATTAATCACTCGACACACAAGATATTTCCTTAATGATCACAGAAAAGCTTCTTGATTTTACTGCTTGAAAAATTAGAAGACAGGGAGAAATCCTTGTCGATGTTTCTTTAAAGAGACTAATTGATCATTCTGTTAATAATTTCAGCTCTACTTTAAACTCAAAACTGAAATCTGACTTTAAAAACAGTGATTAATGGCTTGCCTTTAATTTGAATGACAGACATGAAAAAAAGCAATAAAGAAAAAAATGCTTCACGTCGACAAATGTAATATCCAGCAGTATGCTTTAACACTTTGAGCATACAGTCAGACAGTGTGAAAAAGAGGATGATGACATTTCATGCCTATCTGCTGCTGTCAGACCTTGTCATTTTCTGACAAATTAAACTACAATATTTGCCCAACCAGATTTTTACTTGACAGCAACAAAAGTATATTTTTGCAATCCAATGAATTACTATGAGCTGTAGTAATTATGTTTGCCACCATGAAATGAGCACAACACAGTCAATGTGATCGGTTGAATCCGAGATGTAAGCAGCCTGAAGCGTCTGCAGAAATCCATACACATTTGAAGCTCATATGACTGGAGAGAGAACTCTGGCATCTTCAAGGCTAAGTTATCTGCGTGCGGAACAGGCAGTCCCAGGCACTGATTGCATAATTAGCTGCTGCCATTGAAAATCAGATGCTAATTACATGCAGACTGAGAGCAAACTCAGTGAAAGGGCCTGCGCTTTCTTGTCCATTAAAGTGGACCACAGTCACAGATGGTCCTGTTCTTGGACACACACCTGCGTGCACACAAAACAATGGAGGCAGCCTGTGGAAAATGTGCTCCCTGTCAAGAGTGCAACATGTAGCATTTGGTTTCAAAAGCACAAAGCAGTGTTGCCTCTTGGCCAAGAGCCCGAGGTTGCCACTAAACCGGTGTTGAATTTCTAACTTCAGATCAGGAAAAAATAAATATGACCTTTTATTGCTTTTGCTCTGATTTTCAGTTTCACACTGTTTTATACAAAAACGATAATTGTCATAACCTACGTGGGCTGCATCTACCTATGCTTGACATTGATTGGTTTGAAGACAGTGCGTCTGACATTGACGTGTTGTCAGTTTCGCTATTGTATTAGCAAACTTTTAACTGCCACATTAAAAAAAGTAGTCTTTCTGTTTGAATCGAGAAAAAGACTGAACCAACTCACTTTGTTGCATGGTTTCCACATGTAACATATAAATTATGGTTTTACTACCAGCAAAACAAACATCCTCACCCTTGAAAAAATATTTTGTCAGAAGACTACAAGCAATCCTGCGAGCTGCTTCCAATTCTACTGAGATCACGTCACCTCTTTTGACAACATTTTGATCCACTGGTCTAAAGAACATTTCCCACCTGTTATTTTAAGTAAGACAAGACTGAACTAGCAAGATAAGAAGGTCCAGATCAAACAAGGTGACAGCACCTTGAAAATTAAAAGATAATCAAGGAGTGAAGTATACCAGACATCTGCAGCCCCCTTCCCCATTTCTGCTTGAGGCTCCAGGCTAAATTAGCTGCTACTTGCAAAATAAATTTGGACAGTTGAGTGTCTTGATTTGAATTGCAATACAGGGGATATAGAGAACAATATAGGAATCAGGTTTTGACAAGGACAAAGTCTATACAGAATAAAAAATATCTCAGGAGACACTACATGGATTTAGATCATGTAACTGTATGTCCATCAATGTCAGTGGAGTGCTGACAATTTTGACAATTACTCCCCTAATGGATATGGTTTGATGGAACAGGCATGTTTCTATTTAAACTGCCTCCACTATCCATAAAGCTGCTCACACACACACACATCACATTACTGCAACTGAAAAACAGTCATTTTTCAGCTTTTGGTTATTTTAAGTCCTTCACATAATTGGAAAAATAATTAACATCTGCTGCTTTTATCTGTCTGCTTGAATTTAATTATCTGAAGGAGAAGCATGTCTTAAAGTGTAAAGCAGCTGTGGACAATAGGTATTGTCAGAATCAATAATGTTACTTTACTCTTACAGTCTCTCTCTCTACAGATGGTGCAGCTCCACTGATGCCCTGTCTGTCAATCTTCTGCATGACAGAATTATACAACAAACCCACATCTATCACAAATCTCACTTCATCATTAATTAATGTGATGCATTAGCCCCAACATTCAAATTCGACTTGAAGCGGCATCATTTAAAACAATTTTTTTAGCCTGAATGTCCGCTATCATCCTCCTCCTAGTTACTGCTGCAATAACTGCAGCTATTGCTATGAAATCCATGAGTTACTTCATTTACTTCAATTGTATTGGACCTACAATGCTGTTTACCACTGAAACTCCAATTATATTTTGTGGAGTCAAACACTTCACCCACCCCTTAGTGATGAATAGATTAATTTTCTTTTTTGGGTGAACTATCCCTTTAACTGTACAGACATTTATATATATCAAATTAATTCATGTTTGCCAAATTTATGTTTACCCGTAAATGTAAAAACAGCTAGTCAATGCCTAAATTAACTTTTGAAAACTTAAAAAGATATTTGACTCAATGTCTGATCACTGATTGCAGTAAACCTTGTTTTTAACCTTGGTATTAGTGTAGAAATCACTTTAAACGTATCTTTGCTGTCTGGAAAATCATTCAATTGAACCCATTTACTGGGAGAAAAAATATGTAATATGATATCAAAGAAGATGGAAATCTGCTCTGGCAGGGTTGAGATTCGGGCTTGTGGAGGCAAAGCTCAGCTCCAGAGGGCCCAATTTAACCTCTGAACGCAATAAATAATTCTCTAATGCTGGATCAGCAGGGATTTCTAGCAGGTTCCATGACCTAGATGGGGTCAACAAAGTTTTTCAAATAGTATATAACTATAAACTTGTGGAGTTACCATGTGTTTTGTAACTTTAGCAAAACACTGCTTGTAACTTGTAACTCTAATTTTGATTTTCAACACATGTACTGCGAATGAAACCATGGAATTAGAAAGCTCGAGTGGAATAAGTATTATTAGTAAGATATTACAATGTTTCTTTTGCAGCATCAATAATTACTACTGGTGTGGCACCACAGACTAACTGATGGTCTTGTTACCGTAATTGTTACATTATGTACTTTTGTTAACTGCTATTACACAGCTCCTTGACGTGCAGAAAGTGGAGGAAAAGAAATAAGAAGAGGAGGATGTTGTGACAAAATAAGACCAGAATGCATCCATCAGAGAGGAAGTGAAACAGGTGGCACACCTGATCGATATAAAGCCACAGCAACAGTGAATAAAGCACACAAGTCAAGAGTCACGCGCGCACATAATGAACAGATTAGCTCACCATGACTAGGCAGGTAGTCAATGCATGACTATTCAATACCTTTGTGATATTTAAATCCCTGTCTTTTCAGTCCACATGTTTTTGCCCAATCTGAATACCCCAAGCACTAGCAGCAGGGCATTAAATCAGAAAAATACCCTTGAAGTAAAAAAAGGTTGCAGTTTTTTTGCAGCTTGTTTGATATTAAAAAAACACACTTAAAATGACAATTTGTATGCATGTATTCCATGTTCAAATACGTGAAAGATGCTCAATCAATGTTGTAGATATACCTTTTCTTCAAATCGGTTGTAGCTATAGGTATTTGGACATTATTTTTATAGTGGGGGGGTTAGTTGGAGTTACAGCACCACCAAGTATCACAATTTGACACACAAGCTCATGTCTGCTTTCTTTTATCTAGCAAACATTCTCATCAAGAACTTAGCATGAGACAGTGGGACTAGAGGAATCAGGACACGCTACAGTGGCTCCTCTCATGCTGCTCACCCCCGGCAGTGTTTGCCAGATGGCAGCCAGAGGAGGGACCCTGGTACAGAGCCTTGACAAAGTGTTCCTCAGTAAAAATAGAAATAAAGGTTGATCTCTTAGAGCTGGTATGATTCATGTTTGGACTATTGTGCAACTAACTTTTCTGTAGTCCCTGTTTGTGTTGCTAGTTTGTCAAGATGTCAGTTTTCCAAAGCTTAAAAAGCTTACTCTTTTTCTGTTTGCACTTGGATTTTATCTACCTGTCTTATCCAGAAACTAATAATAAAAAACCTTAAAATAAAAAAATGTATTCAAAAATTAGACTGCTACCTTTATTTGCAATCGATGTACAACTATTGCAATTAGCCATCAAATGCCATAGATCTGTGCCTAGATTTCCTTTGCTGTTCATCAGAAGAACTATGCAAAAACTCCAATTTCCATGAATTTATTATTATTATTATTTAAAAAACGTAATTTAATTTGGTAACAGATTGCGCTAAAAGTATAAATATACACAGCCACTCTACAATATGTGTTATTACAAAGTATCAGAAGAAACAGAATCGTGGGCTGACCGGCGCCAAGAAATGTGCTTCTTGTGTGAACAGCCAGGCGACTGCACTAGAATTGACGCTTCACGGCACCTCCGTCTCCAGTGAGTCCCTGGCATTAGCCTTGGCCAAGGCATGATCTCTTCCAGTGCCCCTCTAGTATATGTTTCCATTTACTAGAACCCCAGAATATAAAAATTAATCCCCCAACTGCCTGCATCTACGCAGTGCTGCGGCTCAGATAATTCTAAGCCTTTCATGACTTACCCCTATAACACAACCATTCCCACCAATGGCAGCAAACATCTATGCAAGGGACAGTCCTAACCACTGGGAGCAGCACTGAGGTTCAGGAGGCGATGGGTTTCTAACTGACAAACCCTGCAGGTGGTTGCCCGCTGAATGGTTTGCTCTGATCTCGTTAATTGCTCTGCTGATGGAGCTAAAATGCTAAGCAGCTAGCCCTGACCTGGCGAGCCTGTCTCGTCACTTTCCAAAAGATCCACAGTGGTGTTCACTATGCCCAGAACAAGTAGCACTGCTCAGAGGGTGTATTATAAACTTAATGATGGCTGAAGCTCTTGGCAAGTGACCATCCCCACTCACCCGCTACCAGCAAGAAATGATGTTCAGCAGCACAGAAAGAATTTCTAGAGAGCATATTGCGAGAGTCACGGCTCCTTGGGTTGCTTTGTCAAAACTGAAAGACTTGATTGATTCCTACATTTTGAGCAAAAACACATTCTTCCCTCAGGATACTGGAGGCAGGCAACAACATATTCTTTCCACTGAGAAAAGATAACAAACAAGCCACCGCAATCAATTTTCCCTAATAGCGGATGATCCAAAATGATTCTACTTTTTATTCTCTGTCTGCTTTTTCGGATTTTTGATATAAAATGCCCTTGAGGATCACTCAGCATCCCTGCGTCTCTCTTTTACTCATAAACACTGACTGAGATAGCGTATCAGTGTTTCACCAGCGCCATTCATTAAACATACGCACACAGAAAGAGGAGCTCTACAGCCCAGGCAGACGGCTCAGATAAGGAAGACATTATTTATTCACAGGGCAACATAGACCTCCATGAAATCCAGTAGGTAAAAAACCTTTCAGACAGTACAGGGAGGGAGAGAGAGAAAGAGAGAGAGACAACATGTTCTCATTAAACGGTCGCTGTGCTCCATGATGCACCACGCTAGAAGCCGCGACACCGATGATGTATGAAGGGGCAGCAGAGTGTAATGGCAGTCGAGAGATGTAATTACACTGGCTTCGCTTCAAAAAGACAGGTGGAACAGTGAGTCAAAGAGCAAGAGCCTGAGAGAACTTTTCTGAATGAAACTGCATACGCACCGGAAAAAGATGAAAGCCTCCACAGCAAACCAAAAGGAACAAGAGTCAATATATGGCTTATGAAAAGGAAGAAGATCAAATGAATAAAAATGAGCAGAGACTAAAAGAAAGGCTTTTGAATTTTTCTTGATACTGTTGCTTATGTGTGTACATTTGTGAAAGCTTTGAGTAACTTTGACTTATTAGTGGCACCAGGTATGTGACAGGTGCACTCAAAAGGTTTGCAACTGTCTCTGTTTTTTTTAGGTACAAACATGCAAAGGTGTACGTGTGTGAGCACCTGTGCATGAGTGTGCATAAGCATTGGTGAGAAAGAAAGAAGAGCGTGAGTTTCCATAAATAAGAATGACATTAAAAGTTCCAGGAAAACAGGATACATCAGGAGAGCATGAGGTCTTAAAACTAAAATATGCACCAGAGTTTCTGCGGATTTCAACAAGTTACATTGACCTGTTACAAGACCCTAATGAATGAAATTTAAGACTTATACGGACTCTGAGTGCCAGAATTACTAACATTTCCCCATAAGTCAAGATAAAGTGAAGTTACCTGGTAGAGAATAAACCTTGATATGCCATGTTATCTCAAACAGGCCTTCCCACAGCCAAGCTGAGTTTGCTGAGATAATTTCTGACCGAGGTGTCGGTGACCGTTCACATGAGTAAGACATACCTAAACATATTTAAGGCAGTATACGTTTTTAAGGACTAAAATTGTAATCATTGAATTGTTTAACCTTTAGCCTCTTTAAGACCCAGCAGAATCCCAGTAGACGATTAGCAATTGTCCCATACAAATAAACATTTAATCATAAGATGACATCACAATCAGCAGGGCAGCATCATTGGTAAGTGCCTTACAAAACTTTTTTAAAACAAAACAAATTTTACAAAGCTATGTTTGGTTGGGTAAAGGCACAAAAATGGCTTGGTTAGATATAGGAAGCTACAGTTGACTCCATTTTAACTAAATCTAAAATGATACGATCCGACAGACTCTGTGTTAATGTCTCCGCCATGAACAGATATCTGGCATTGGTTACAGGCTCACCAAAACTGGGCAGTTGAAGACTTGAGAAAAGAAGATTGCCTGGTCTGATAAATCTCCATTTCTGATGAGGCATGCAGATGGTGGGGACAGAATTTGTGTATGATCCATCCAGTGGGGTGGTAGGATGGCTTGTTGGCAGACTTCTGGCCCCTTAATACCAATTAATCATGATGTGATTTCCACAAGCTTTGCGAGCTGACCATCTGCATCCCTTTATGGCCATTAACTATCTTATAATGGCTAATTCCAACACGATAATGCAACATGTTGCAAAGCAAAAGTCAATTCAAAATCAAGTCATTAACGTGATCATGACTTCAGTAGCCTTTCCAAAGGAACACCTTTGGGATGTGGTAAAACAGAAACATTTAAAACATCTTGTGGAATCCATGCCACGAAGACCTGAGGCCATTTTGATAGCAAAGGGAGGAATTATCTTGTAATAGAAAGGTATCCTGATAGTGTGAGTTTATGTTGTTGATGCTATTTTTTTTTTCTTAGGAGAAATGAAGTACATTGTCATATGTGTCAAATGAAAACAAGAGGGTAAACAAGCAAGAGACTAGTGTGATGAATTATTCAGTCAAGGCTGTTTGCTCTCGTATCAAACCGAATCCACTTGATGTGATGTTGAAAGTTGGCTTGGCCCAAAACTGGGCCAAACCAACTGTTCCTCATTTTTTTTCCAGTTATATAAACCTTCCATTTTATAACTTTAGGTTTTGTGCAGCTCGGCATGTAGAGCAGAGATTACAAGTCTCATTCCCACTGGGGCCACCCACATTTAATATGCATACACTCAAAATACTACAAGGCTGTATGGAAAACAGCTCACCACGCACAATTTGATTTAACAGTAAGTCAGGCACACCAGCCATTTAGCTACCTGCAGCGTCTCGTGCAAAACTCTATCAGGCTGTAAAGACTGTGTGAGCCTTTTGATAGTCTGCAGTCAAGGAGGGAGAGAAGACGCATGCTAAAAATCCAGACAGTGATAGTGCATTACTCCCTTCAGGTCACAGCATTGTCAGGCTTGTTTAGAATAACCTCAGTATTTGAAATGTTGCCATTATTAATTTCCTATGCAGTTATTTTGATACTGTGGTTATTAAATGTTCCACTAATCTTCTCACTCTGTACTCAAAGTGGTGCGCCCATCCCAAATGAGCTAACATTAACCTCATTGGAAAAAAAAATAATTTAGGTAATTGATAGTTAATTATCAGACTACAGAGAGTATCCCCAAAGCAGTCATGACTAGAAAGACAATTTAAAAGGAAATAAGAGAGGGAAGAAGCAGGACTGAGCCATAAATTATGATGATTTAAATCATAAATGGAGAGGCAATGCAGTAAAAAGCCTGTTTTTTTTACAATTGTACACAGCTTTATGCTGGACACCAGGAACAGAGGTTATTAAACTTAAACTTAAAGTTCCTTTATTGATCCCACAAGGGGGAAATTCTTTTTACACTCATTTTACATTTTTATACATGCAGTTTAACCCACAATCCCACACACACAGACGGCTCAAAGACATGCACATTTTTGGAGAGAGATTGTAGAGTGATGGGCAGCCCCAGGAGAAGTGCCCTGTGAGCAATTGGGGGGTATGGTGCCTTGCTCAAGGGCACCTCAGCAGTGCCCAGGAGGTGAACTGACACCTCTCCAGCTACCAGTCCACCTTCCATACGTATGGTCCATGCTGGACTTGAACCGGTCACCCTCCGGTTCCCAAGCAAAATCTTTATGGACTGAGCTACTCCCATATTAAGTATGGTTACGAGTGACGACGAGTTAACGTTACCATCCAGCTCGGCCGCCCTCTCCCAGTAAGTTACTGCCAAGATGTATGTCTTTGTCCGCTTCAGCACTGAGCTGAGGACAGCGACACAAGAGCCACACAGGTAGGCTACTGAGTCGCTGTCCTCAGTACCGCAGAAAAGCGCTGAAACAGAGATGAAGGGGAACCCGGGTTTTTCTTTTTGGCATATTTTAACTGGCCCATCCAGTTTTCTGGAGGCCCACCCACATCAAATTCCTGGCGCCGCTAGTGCTCTCATCAAAACTATTAAAAAGAAACTAGTTTGATGGCATTGTGAAGCAGCGTGGAATCATGGGAGTTGGAGGTAATTGAATGCCCAACACAAAATGACATTCCTTCAGAGAAAGGAGACAAAAGTGTTCCATCGTGAAACGACAAACTAAGCGATAGCGTCCGTCAATCAAAGGTCTGGGAAATCTCCCCCATGTTGGAGTGTTCAATCACATCCATTTTTTTTTGAAAAAAACAACAGGCAAGGAATATTCAATCATGAACTATATTTCCATCATTATGCAGTTACACAATAGTGAACGAGGAGAAGTATGATTTCCATTATATCTTATGATGGATGCAAAAAATTTTAATAAAAGTCTGCAAAGCTAGTTTGTGTGGAGGTGTAATAAGGTGCATTGCTCCGTCAGAACAAGAATACGACCTAGGCCCCTGGAGATGGATGGAACCTGTTCAGCTGCAAATGTGGGAGGAAAGCAACGAGGGAGGGTAATGAGGCCATTTCTGTTCAACACTCTTCTCCAATTAGTTTTTGTGAGAGAGCAATGTGAACAGACATGAGACATTCATGTGCACCTCTGAAGGTCCCAGTTCCAGGGGGCAGGGGAGCTCATAAGAACATTTAGAATGCTAACCACTTGTGAGATAAGATTGCATTACAAAAGGGAGAAATTCTATAGATCCCCTGCTGTGGAATTATTCATGCTAAGAATAACATGAGAAAATAAAATAATGGTCCATCACACACAATACATAATAATAGCACGACACACACACACACACACACACACTCTTGTTATTAACTGTTATGTATCTTTTATAAACAGGGTATGAAGCTGGCAGATGAGCAAGACTCGCTCTTTGCAGAACATCAACATCATCATAATCAGAGGAAACCTTCGGGCTTTTTAGTGGCCGCAGAAGGTTGGACTAAAAATACACTCAACACAGCAAGGACCTTGGTCACAACACAGGAGTCTTGCCGACAGGGTTAACATCCTTATGTTGAAGAGACACAGGAGAATTGATTGCCTTACACCTCGGTGCGGGCGGCGGGGATTGTCTTGCTTTTCATTTAGGTCCTCATGTTATCAGGTTAGAGCGTCTACACTGCCTGTAGTCTCGAAAATGTTTCGCCACAGATTCAATGTTAATCTGTCGAATATAAAGGCAGCATAGATTTGCCTAAAAAATAATTGAATCTTCATCTCATCAGTCAGATGAAACTGATGGAGAAAAAGGCTACAGAGTAAAATGAGATTGCTGAAAACAAGCTTAGTACTTTACAGCATGAATGTCCCAGTGATGGTGTCCCAGTTGCTGAGCTGATCATCCTAGGTAACCATGACAAAACACTCCCGTCACTCACTCCTGTGAGACAGCAACACCCCCGACACAGCAAACAGTGAAGATGTCATGTGTTTGCCTCGCTCTGGTTATTGTTACCGCTTTCTACTTGGCTCACTGCCCCCTGCATACTGTGGACGGGAAAATCCCAGATCTGGTGATATACTGTATACCATGATGCAATGCTCCCATTGTAGGCTGCCAACACATTTTTTTTCTCCCGATCACTATTTGTTGTTACAGTGATGGATGCATGGTGGGACAAAGAAGATAATAAGGTGAGAAAGTAGCACCCTGTTTCATTCAAGTGTGCGATATTTGCAGATACATCAGAGTCTCTGCAAATATCTGCGAACAGAGAATCAGCTTCATGTGAGAAGTGAGAATTTGGAAAATGGAAAGTGGGTCTCTGTCTCTCTATTTTCCCCCCACCTCTGTTTCTGTGCTCTCTCCACCATCACTTTCACTCCATCTATTTTACCAAGGTGCAGCTTCCTGAAACCACTTAATCCCACAAGAGAGTGGCCCCTGATCCCCCCTTCTCTTCATGACTTCAAATTGAAAGCCAGGAACTGGGGTAATTTGCAGGAAAGTTCAATCAGTCGTCTATCGCATTTCAGTTCTATTTTTCCCTCAACAACAAAATACACACACAAAAAATGACAGAAAAACAATACTTTTTGTGGCAGAACACAGTGAGTAGTACTGCTGTTGAGCTTAATTTTGTGAGTGTTTGAGGATAAATTGGTTCAGCAAGACACACCCTCAGTGCCCTCACTGTTGAAGCAAACAATATAATTCATAGTTTCCATATCCACCAGTCTGCTTAGGTCCACTAGGGTCCATGCAGTAAATGTTGTTATCACCCAAGTCCACTAACCGGAAGTTTGACCCCATGCGGACGTCCTCATGCAGCCTGAACTTTTTGACCATGCTCATTGGACAGGTTGACCGCACATGCCCAATGCACAACATATCCACCTACTGAAATGGAATGGAATATGGGACCAAGCTCGAATGAGTGGAATGCCAGACTGGCGCAGACCCTCATTTTCGTATGAATAGAACTGTGGTTATGTAGATGTAACTGGAATGATAACTAAACGCTCAGCGTAGCGGAAAGGCACAAAGTATGGTCAACCCTTTAACCCAGTCTCATTGTGATGTTGCATTACAATCATTTCTGACACTAAATGCAATATTTATATCAGAGAAATGCTCACAATTCTATAACAACATATCTGCTGTGACTCTATCTTATTAAATCCAATACAAGGACCAATTGCTTAACAATTACTTTCCTGGGTGTGGAGATTTCAAGCTTTCAATATCCCAGCTCGTATTCAGGTTTTGGAACACAATGTACTGCTATTAACACATCTGAAGATGTTAATTCAATGCCCTTTGGATCCTATTAGCGTGAGGGGTAGAATACAGATGTGTTGAAAGAGGGAAATAGGAGAGCTGATAAAATGTCTAATTGGAACCATTATACAGTGTCTTGGTTACCTGGCTTTCATCACTTTTACGGCTCTCTAAACTCGATCCTGCCTCTCTCCCTCTTTCTTTCTCTCTCTCTTTCTCCCCGTTACCTTATCACCACCATCCTTCTCTCCCTGTCAACCCCAGGTCTCCCCCTCTGTCCATCTTGCCCTTCCTCCATCACTCTCCTCATTCAGCTGCAGTGTTTGTTGAGGAACCAGTAAAAGTGGCACCAGCAGCTGTCCAAACACTGATGGCCCCCTGCTGTGTGTGTGTGTTCCCAGTTGCTTTCATGTTAGCTGTTATCTTAGCCCAACATATCTACTGTTGTCACCATGGCACCCGGAAAGGAAAGGGTACATAATAATAGTTTACTGAACTAGAGAGAAATAAGAATAGAAACCTAAAATAAATTGATGAATTCTCATCCACTCACCATGTTAAATAACCATATTTTAGCACATCAACCTAAATAGTTCAGTGACAGTCGGAAAGTTCTCTCACTAAGACATCTGCTTCGGGCCCTTTATGCAGTTCACAGTCCAGGATGATCCTCTGTGGTAAACTCTCTGAAAGATTTTAAATCATCCATCGCAAAGATTGTCTAGTTTTGACTTCCTACCATCTATGTCAAGACTGTTACATTTACACAGAATGTTTTTTGGCACACATCAATCCAAGATTATTTATAGTCACAGTATTACTATTGTTTGTTTGTCTGAAGATATTTGAGGAAAACTTTACTCTTGAGTGACATAGTGAATGAAACTAGGCCACTAATGGAGAAGAACAGGCAGCCTTAAATTATGCTATTCATACCAACCTCCCTGAGAACAGGTAACGGTCTTTGGTCCTGAGGGGGCAATTAAAAGGACAAGTCTGACAAGTTCCAGTGTAGTGAGGCCTACTTACCATCCCCTCTGAGCAGTGTATATTTATGAAAGGTATACTTATGATCAAAGTACATTCTCCACACTAATAGATTATTACAATCACAAAAACAAAGGGAGCATCTAATAGTCAGTGTACAGACAATGGAGGTGGCAAAATTTCTCAATTCTAAGATGCATGGCGATGTGGACAATGCAGTGACAGAATATAGTCAAGTTTTTGCTCTATAATTTACATGGGACACATTTAAAAACAATGCACATGCAGTTCAACTGCCACACACAACAAGAGACGCACAGAGGACATCAGGGTTAGAGTGAAGTTAACCCTAACCTTAACTTAACTTTACCATTTATGTTTAAGTTTAAGGTTTTGAGATGCATCAATGCATTGTTGTGCATATCAATTGTTAACTGCTGAATTTTAATTGAATGCACCGTCAATCAACACAATTGATGAGAATAGTGTTACAGCAATATAATAAACAATTACAGTGGATGGGCAGAAGGGGAAATTTCATCATGTGGGGGGAAAAAAATCAAGGAAGCTAAAACTCCAGGAGAACAGCAGGAAAATCAAAAGTATGGGATGTACCATGATCATTTATATTTTATATAATATATCATTTATATTGTTAAAAAAATGATTTTCAGTGTGTTTTCTGGACGGATTCCGATGAACGGAAAAGATAAAACAGACACTGAAACCATCACTGCAGATTGCAACATGGCGCTTTGCTGCCGGTGTCAACAGCCCAACTGATTAACATGGGCGCTGAAAGGTAGCAGACAGCGTGGTGCTTCGCGGCGCTTCTGCCTCCGGTGTGTCCCTGGTGTAAGGCTCGTAGAAGATCTCAACTGCTCACCAAAGCTACACAGTGTGAAAACTGGTGTTCTGGGCACAAATTGGGGATGAAAGAGGCAGCAGTGTTGCTTTAATTAAATTTTATCGCAACACATAACTTCTGACCAACATGCTCTGTCACCTCAAGATATTAAAACTGCTTTTCTTCACAAATGGGTGAAAGGATTCAAGATTGTTTGTCCATCACTACTGATAAAGACCTTCTGAGTAAGTTCATGGTCATCCCCTCTGCCTTACAAAGAGAGTGAGACTGAACTGCTGCACGGGTGACTTTAGGTCAGGAGGTTCATCTGCCCAATTAGCCCCTGCTGAGTTGAGAGGAGAGACGAGGAATGACTCTGCCAAGTCCTCACGGCTACCAGTACAACCAAGCAGATTCTCAGTGCAGCTGTTAGTGAGCATCTGATTGTTTCGAAGCAGAAAGTATCTCTTGATTTGGTTTGACACAAGATAAATGATCATCATTATCTTCTCAGTGACAAATATTTCTTTGCAGCTGCATCAACAGCAAAGAGCATTGACAGGACTTAGTCCTAGCACGTAACCGTGAAAGACGACTCTGACTAGCACAAGCTAAAAATTAGAGGCAGACTGAAAGGTTAACAGAGCATCGACTATTTCAAGGCAGCAAACAAATCCCAAATATTGTTTCATTATTGCATGTACAAAAGCAAACTGAGGTTGGATTATAATGCTATGATATGTGTTTACATTTCACAAAACATTCTGTATTCAGATTTACATCAGACACAGACAGGGCTTATAGCTTCTTAGGGTGAATTTATAGTTTCCATGTCCGCCAGCCAGCTCGGTTCCGCTATGATCCTACCCACGGACCCCTATGCAGGCTTCAGTGTGCAGACCTAAATTTGAGACGGCTCCGGGTAAGATATATCCACCTACTGAAATGCAATGTAATGTGGGATCAGGTTTGCATGTGTGGAAAGCCAAACCAACATAAACCTTCATTTAAGTTTAAACAAATCCATGTGAATGGAATGAGTACACAACTCTCAGGGAAAAATGTACATATGCACACACAATAGGGAATGGAAAAATAGGCTCACAACACAATGCATCTCTAGAATATTCAAACCTCATGGTGTGAATTGGAGCAGAAATTATTACACCATGATCAACCAGATGATGTCAGCAACAAGAAATAATCTTTATCAAGCTTTAAAAGCTGTGGCTGACTAAAAGACATTTGTGTGTTATTCGAGTTTGTGTCATCTTATATGAGTGTGCATGACGGTGATGTGTCAGCCGCTCCTACATATGTAATTCTTGTCATTCCCTCTGTCCTGGCGTGACTGCAGGAGCTTAAGGCAACAGCTGTTCTCTGCTGCTCCGACTATAGTGGCTGCGTCACATTTCTGTCAGTCTCAGTCCCGTCTCCCTGCTTTTTGTAATTCAAGGTTTGTACTCTATATATCAATCAAACCTTGGATAACATTCACTTGCCATGAAACAAAATGCACTACATTTAATTGCAGGGCTCCACAAACAATCTTGGTAAAATAACAGTGGCCTTGCTTTACTCCTCAAAGAGAAATGGATCATAAATGGCACTTATTGGGCATGATTTAAATCAAGGACAAGTCCAAATGAGGTCGAGTCCAAGACTTAGTTCATATCTGGTATCAACATGCGTGATCCAATAACAAGTGTAGAGCTCTGAGAGTTCACACCTGGTATTTGAACGCTTCTACACATGCTTTTAAAGTGACCACCTGAGGAGCACAGCTCTTCAACTATATAACATTTAGCTTATTTTAAATTGTAAATAACTAGAAAATATGTGGCAGTTAAAACAGATATATTAAAACGGTAAATGGATTGTATTTACAAAGTCCATTTCTAGTATTATTGACCACTCAAAGTGCTTTACTTTTCAAACCACGTTCACCCATTCAGACACATTCATTCAAAGCTACAATATGCAGTGCTTTTTCTGTTGCACACCATTCACACACTGCCGTCACAGCTGAAGGGACATTTGCAGTATCTTGCCTGAGAACACTTTGGCATGCGCACTAGAGAAGCTGGGGATTGAACCACTGACAGTTTCATTAGTTGATGACTGGCTCTATCTCCTGAGCCACAGCCACACCATTGTTGTGGTGGGCAAAATTAAGTAAATGTATGGGAAAGAGTTACGCACGAATGTTAGCTGCGGCTGCTTGCGTTACTTGGTTTGACCTGTAACGTACACTTGCTAGAAAAAAAAAGAATACATTTGAGAGTGCCACTGGAATAATATCTGATAAATCTCTCTCTCAATAACACACACACACACACACACACACACACACACACACACACACACACACACACACACACACACACACACACACACACACACACACACAGAGGAGGAAAGAAAGCCATCTGGCCATTTGTCGAGTTCACAGACTCAAAAAGCGAGACAGTCAAAACACCCCAGAGTCTGAGATGAAAAAACAAAACTTACTGGGACTGGACTTGAGACAGACACCACGTCAGAATCTACATGTTGAGCAGTCGCATAATGCTCACACTTACTTCAACAATGAAGTTGAATACTAGTAATTTAAGTGTCTAGATCCTTGATTCCCTAATAATTCTCTATCAAAGGACCTAAAAAGGGCCATGTAATTATGTACTAATCAAAGTAAGAGACAGACAGGAGGAACAAAGAAGCCAAATCAGAATTTCTCAGAAAATGGAATGGAGGTTTGGATGATGCCTCAGATTATCCAATTATAAGTTCAGACTTCAGTAGTTCTTTTATTTATTTATTTATTGCTTTAATTAATTTGACATTTAATTGTCGCGTGTTAGAGGCATCAAACACATGGCCTTCTTATTCTTACCTCTTTTCCATTGTTCTCCTCAGTAATAATTACTGAGCTGTAATAGAATGATCAACACATATCTTAAATATTAAGATTTACACTGTTTTGTTGTTCAATATATTTTTACAGTACATGAGAGGTTCTTACCAGCAGGGGCATGGCCAGGTCAGCCAAATACACAAAGGCCGCCCCAAGTGTGAATCCCACAGCCACAGGTATGAAAGCAAAAGAGCCGTACTTCCCAGAATCCTCTGCCATATTGATTGCTGGCGCAAGCAACGACCAATAGGAAGCAGCCAACATTACCTGAGGGAAGAGAGAGGGAGGGTATTGAGAAAACATACTTCTACTAAATTGTTGTACAGTTCAAATAATAACAACAGTGAATTTTGTTAGTTGTTTTTGTTGTTGACCCTAACCTTACTCCGAACCTCCAACCCCCCCCCGTCATTTTGAACTGCCGATGTTGTGCAAAAATGTGACATCATCGGTGGTTTAACATGATAGTGTTTTGTGAAACAAAACCCATTAGAGTCTATTGGAGGTCTATTCGAGGTACATGAAAGCTCACAGTATCTGCAGCTTCTGTTGTTCATTTGTTATCACTGAAAACTTGCAACATGCCGATTCTTATACTCTTTGTGTTCTGGCAGATCCTCTCATGCTGATTCCCAGCGCGATCCTGGAAACATGAAGAGTCTGTGTTCAGCCCTGCCAATCAAAAGCAATGAAAGCCTGCAGTTGTTTTAGCTCCAGCACTCAAACGTGCTGAACTGCTGACATCACTCAGCTTTTGTCAGTCACACAGATGGAGTATAACAACACCAGACTTGATTGCAGCTCATTTGGTACGGCTGAATATTAAACTCTTGGAGCTGAAACATGCATTATGGTAAACACCTCAGTTTGTGATCGCAGTTGTTTTTACAGTTTACATGGTTCTCTGACCTTTCACAATCAGAGGAAAGAGCTGGTTTTAAAAGAAACGAGGGAAATAAAACCTTTCTTTTCTTTTCATCTGGCAACAAAAGTGGGGCACATAGATCAAAGACAACTCAGAGAGGAACTTTAATGAGAGGCTGAACTTTAAGGGTCTAGGGGGCGATATTGCCTTAAATTTATACTATTTCTGTAGATGATTTTGTGGTAAAAGTGGTTATGATAACTACAGAACCACTATAAAATATTAATGGTGTAATACTACCTATATATATATATAGTAATGACTGTTAAGACTTGGGATACTTTCCTTCTGCTTAATGTTGACCATATTGCGTAATACATGATCAGTGGCTATATAGGCATAATTATGCTACTGATAATAAAAGCAGCTTCCTGATGAATAATTATAAAGCAGGTTTTCATTTCCAAATTGTTCTGCTTCACTTAGCTTCTAATTAACGGCAGTTTCATCCCAGCGATGTGGTTGGTCAATCACAGCAACTGGTTCCAACCAGGATTCTCCATCAATTTAGTGTATTTTACTCGCTCTCCATGCTCTTTTATTAACTTGGAAACTCAATAGAGACATGGCCTCAGACCTAGCCAACAACACAACACACAATCACAGAAAAAAGGACACTTGTGAGGGAGATTATTTTCATCTTCCATGCCAGCTCTCTACTAATCAATTCCGCAATCTGGTGGACATTGTGCACCACTGTGCCAACTGTGCCGAAATGGGGAGCTGTCTACATGTCAATTACCACCAATTAGGGGTGCTAATGATTAGCAATTTGACACATTGCTGTTACAGCTACTGAGTCTCAAAGGTGCATAGAATATATTTGTACTTTGCCTTTGCTTGCGAGGGGTTTCATGTTTTAGGTCTTCTGTCATCATTAAGTAATCGAACATGTGTAATTTGTGTTTTGATGATTGATTTAGTAAAACATTTGATATTTACTATTTCCTGAAAGCATGCACATATCCTACATTGATTAATACACAATACATAATTTTACAGACCATTCAAAATGGCAGAGGAAGTAAGATTGATCATTTTACAACCTTATTTACAATGATAAAAGATAATTGATTTTGGTTTTATATTAATGAGCTAGGCTTTAATATTAAGTTTTTCATTTTCAATGTAGCTTCATAAAAAAGAGCCCAAGTTAAGGAAAATTAAAATAGAAGTCACCAGTCTGTTAGCAGTTCAGAGAATAGTGACACTATTGCTACCCCCACATCAGATATATATGGGATATGAATTCTCTATTGGTATGTGCGGCCACATCCAAAAAAGTAGAGCAGGTTTTCAGACCTACTGATCTCTGAACACAGTCCCAGAGAAACTAAAAATAGAAAAAAACATTTTGATGATTGGATGATAAGGAATGGAAAGATAAGGAAAATATTATCTACTTTTGTATCATCCTCCTTCTTTTTTACTGGATTTATTAACAATACTTTTCTTCATCTTTTTTCTTTGACACTATTTCAACAATGTGCTACTGATCTTTCTTCCTTCATGGTTTCTTGTTCTCATTTGCATTTCCTACAGTCAGCCCCCAGGTCAATTTCACAATCTCCACTCTCACTCATTAAGTCTGCATTCCACTTCTCCAGGTTATTGAATCACCTGTCTACCACTAATGCCAGCACCCAATTACTACCCTGTTGCTTAAATCAGGGTCATATACAATTTTTTTTTTTGACCCAGGTTAGATGGAGTATGGAGCATTCTGCTTTATTCTTATTTGAACAAGTGAACAAAGCTGGAATCTATCTGCATATACAGCTAAGCACCGAACCAAAATTACTGCATTTACATTATTTTGATATTCTGAGCATGTTGCTAACACCATCTTATACAGACTGTGAACTATGTGTGAAAATTGATACCATATTCAAATTGACACCAAATTCAACTTGGTGTCCAAATATACTGGATCACTGGGGCTTTAAATTGAATGTTGCATAAAGGTTTAAGTGCTAAAAACGATAATTCACATTGCAATGGTGCAATGATAGAAAGAATCGAAGGAATATATGCTCGATATATATCCAACCCTCCTTCTTGCCTAATGATAAAACAGAAAGCTTTACAGGATTAATACAGCAATGAGTGCATAGTTGTTTTTTGTTGACTTATGGCCTCTGTGATGGAGAAGTTAAACTTACCATGGATGACAAAAAGTGAAGGGACTGGCAATTTCTTCACCATCTTTAAGCTATTCATTAGCTAGTTGATTAAATTAAATAAGTTGCAACATGTAAAAAAAAAGTTCTGAGGTCAGGAGAAGAGGTTGAGGAGCCTCTTGTGTTGTTATGGACTGGAAAGTGCCCTTTGAATAGTGTTTGTTGTAGTTTTCCAGGATTTCCATAGATTGTGGATAATACTACCACACTTGGATAATGCACATACTTTTAGTTTTAGAATTTCTGCTGTTAATTCTAACAGTAAGACTTTTTCTGGTCTATGTTCCATCTTCCCTTGCAAAAGACAACATTAATAATTGTCCTACTTGAATTAACCTAATATAAACAGGAAAACTGACATTATGAGTTATCAAACTTCCGTCGAAAGTCTCATAAAATGCTCTCATCATTAGGGACACTCTTCCGGACACCATGGGATGCACTGGTCCTACACTGCTTGAAAGCAATCACCTGAAGGCCCGTTGCAGCTTAATTAATCCTGCAATCAGTGATTAACCTGCTGAGTAAGTAGGATTCATATAAGTGATGAATGTCAATAACAGTAACAGAGACTGACCTAATTTAATGGATTTCATAACTGCTTGATTTTTCATTCAGTGTCTGGCACATGTGACGCACATGGCACTGAGGTAAAGTAGGGAGAAAATAGGTGCAATACTGATAAGTAAAGATTGGTTGTTCTGAAAGCCTGCTCCAAGGGATTAGTGTTGATGGTCATATTTCTACAGTTAAGAGATTAGCATGAGGCTCTTTGAAGGTGAAGATGGCAAGACGAGTGCAGAGGCGTGCATGAACTGTAGATGAAAAATAACCTGAAACAAGAATCCGCAGGTCTGCCTTTCAGCTGAAGACTTTTCCATGAGATTAATCATCAAGTTTTGTCAAGTAATACATTGTATTTAACAGACTGCTGGAACATTAATTAAATCCTAGAATATTAATTGTGAGGGACAATGACAAAAGAAAAGACAACAGACAAAAACTTATTGATGGACAATTCAAAACCATTCTGGAAAAATTGCAATCATGCAAAAATCCCTGAATATGTTCCAATTATACTTGACCAAAACTGGTTATCTGATTTATTGCTTAATATAATACTACAGTTATCCATTAGGACATTCCCTTTTGTGTGCAGCAACAATGCAAACTGCTCTGGACACATGCAGCAACAATGAGTCTTCAATACATTTGAAATAATTCTATAAAAGGTTGTCTCTTCAAAACCAATCAGATCATGCAGGCATCAAAGCTTTGTCTCCAGAGTAAAAGAAATGTAGAGATGAATGCATTACATTATCTAAGGAAGATTATTGTTCAACAACGCTAAAGCCCTGAGGAGGAGGCCATTTACCTGTGTGGCTTTTGAGATACAGATTTAAAAAAAGGACATGTCCGATTCAGAGTCAAGGGAAAACGTCACGTCACTTTGCATTTTGCAAGGATATATATTAAATAATTCAGTCAGGCAGTCTGTCCGTCTGTCTGTCTGTCAGTGGAGCACATCTCTTGAGAACCATTCATTTTATCAGCTTCACACTTGGCATGTGTTTTGTTAAGGAACCAGGGAAGTGCACTGTTGAATTTGGTGAGGTTTGGACCTGTGATACATTCAATATTGATTACATTTGAATAAACAAGCAAACAACTGATACTCCAGTGTCCGGTGTTCTGTGTACTGAGTCGAGCTTCACTAAACAGCTCATTGTGGTTTCAGGGTCCTGCAGCTGGACTTTACTTGTCAGGGCTCAATTACTACAGGTCACTTTTACACCTCAGAAAGAAAGCTGCAACCAGCATCACCACAGGGCAAACAAACAGCCCATTCCAAACAGGGACATTTAACTGCACTAGTCAAGCAAATTCACCAAAGCACACAGCATGACATGTCTGAAAGCAGAAATCCTGCATTATGAAACTGGTTTAATAACATTGACTTATAAGTACAAGTGCAGAATCAAGGTAATCCTACATAATTAGGAAAATATATGCTGATGCACGTTTAGTACTTCTATACTTAGACTGCTTAATGGGTACCAAAAATGTCTCTGCCGGAAAAGGTCACACCTAAGTACTTGTTGGTCAAATTAATTTGCAATCTAAGCATTCAGCTGGAACCCTTCACACAACAGAGTGCTGAATACTTTTTCCATAAAACAGAATGAAATGTAATTTATTTGACCAATAGAAGAAAAGCAGAGATGAAAGTAAAGGATATATATTATCAGTTAAGTAGTTAAAGCTTTTCTCTGCATATAAAGCAAATACTTAAATCAATAATTGGACATATAACACTATAATAGTAGTTTATTTTTATTTATTTAATACTTTGAAATGCCAATTTCGCTGGTTCACAGCGTTACACGACACGATATATACAAATATGGATCATATGAAGTCTCCCCAAAAGTAAAGCCAAAACATCTTGATAGCCCCCTGGTGGCTGGCTGCAGTGCTGGTCATAAAACCTACCACCTCCATGTCAGTGAATGGGACAAGTCAAAGATCACATCAAACAAATAAAACTAAAGTTAGAGCAATAAAGTAAGAATCCTATGGGGACCACGAATCACAAGATTTGATAACAATCCATCCAAACCAGGCCAACACTGGGTTTTCTAAAGTTATTTGGTTTAAGTGGCTACGATTCCCTCTTCAACAGTCATGACGTGCAGAGCAGATGTTTTTTATTGCCCAGTTTAACAATGATATATGCACAACCTTTTTGCTACACGATTCCCCAACAACTAGGAATTACACGTCTCTGGGCCAATGCAGGGGTGTCTTAGTGAAGGTAGATGGTCTCAGACTCGTTTTGTGAAATGTAGATTTTCTCACCACAGTTAAGAATCGAAGCCATCACTCACAAGCTTATCTTTAGCCTGGCAGCAACTGGGTGTAAAGGTGCTAAACAGCGAATATTTTTTTTACCAAAGTCGAACAAATGTCATGGGAAGGGGTGTTAAAGTCAAAGAGCTCAGAGAATGGTTTCTAGAAGCTACACGACCACTCTCACAGCCCTATGGTCTTGCTAGTGGAAATATGAATTAGTGCTTGGTTTTAATCTCTGAATACTAATTCAATCAGTGACATTCAGCCTGTTTTCCAGTTGCAGAACATTCGGCTGCAGGGCTGATCAAGTATGCTGTAAAAAGCCCGATGCTCTACATCATTCAAGGATGAAATGATGTCTAATATTGACTTACAGCAGTTACTCATCAATATGTGATCACGAAGGCACAGAAAATGTTTCCATTAATTCTGTCAATTCTGTCAATGGTGAGTTCTATGGGTTGCTTCAATTAATTTGATTTACACTCAGCCATCAAAAGAAAAACTGCCATACTGTTTATTCATGCAGGAATAATAATAATAATAATATATTTTATGTATAAATGCTAAAATCACACCATTGTACTTAAAGCAGAAAGCGTGGATGCTTTCTTTTCAATTTTATCAACCAGAACCACAAATACAAGACAGATGCAGAATAAGAATTTTTCTTTACAAAAGAATTAAGAAAAAGAAAATAGAAATTAACACCCATCATAAAACACGCCATCAAAACCTGGTGCACACAATAGCACACTTTTCGTGCCGGTCTGCTGTGATTGCTTCATTATAACATGCGTCCTGCATTCCTTCAACATCTTGTTATGTAGCCACTCAACGCTGCAGTCTAACACAGACTGGCAAATTCAATTCATTTCAACGCAGCGTGACTGATACTTGTGATGGAAAGGTGAAAAGATGGCTAAGGATCAAGAAATTCATTTGAAATTCTGGATTTGCAGTGAGAGAGGGTGAAGAAGAATATCATTATTTAGGTAAGGCCTTTAATTCCTCACAAGGAACGTTAACAAACAGACAGGTCATACCTTATTGGTTTTTATGCACAGAATCGTTTTACTTGCTCCATTTAAATTCATGATTTGTTTTTCTGATGATAATTATGACTAGTCTGCAGCTCTTGTTAAGTATTCCTGATAGGTACTGTCTAACCCTGAGGATGCCAACGCTCATTCTTTTCAAACACACCATGTCCATATGGACAGATGCCTAGACCTCTGCTACAGCTCTTTCAAGCTCAGCTGCTGTGAACCCAGTGGCTCCAAGGATGAGACCTTTGGATGCTGAAATCTGAGAAAAATAACACCCAAAAAATCAAAAAAATGGAAATCCCATATGGTGTAATTACATAAATTATGCTTATTGTTAAATCCCTCTTCACTTGATTCCAAGGTTTGTGCATAACAAGAACCTCTAGCTGTGTCTTTGCACATGAATTTTAACACATTTTAAATTCAATGTAAATCTCAGTATGTGAGGGTATTCAGAGAAGTATAGCCACAGGGTGACGAACATTACAAACGCTCTCGGCAAGGACAAAACGTCTCCTTGGAGAAAATTCCATGTATTTGTTTTTTAATTATAGGTTTTTACATTGATGTGTTTCTTAGCAATGAGGGATACAGCTGCATGTAGAGAACGACAGTGTCAACAGTGAAACCTGGAGTTTGAGCCTCATAAGCTTGTAAAATGACTTGGTGTGAGTTCTCTTTCATGAGGTGAGGACATGACAGTGTGTAAGAAGCTTACCAATGGAGTGGAGGATCTCTATGAAGACATAATGGACATGTCAAATTAAATGAATGCTATTTTGTTGATGGTTAATGGTGTAAATCCAACATTATCTGACTGCAGGCTGCTCTCTGATCAGTACATTGTTGCAGTAACACTCACAAAAACACACTAACGCACACACACACAGCAGCAAGCCACCGTGCCTGACTATCTGGAGGATCTTTGGTTCAGTTTCTTGCATGAGGAACTGTGAACCTTAAATTACCAGTTACTTGGTATTCTACTGGAGCTTTCAGCCATATCATGGGCACCATCAGTGGATGATTTGCTCAGCTGTCATGGAGATTATCTGTCAATATCTCTTCCACATATAAATAAAACCACTTGATACAACATACTAAGATAACAACTAACATCGATCCACGACAATCAAGCAACCGCTGATAAGATGACCTTCACCAAAGTTACACTCCATCCATATTTGTGTCTTCCACTAGTTCTACCTACTCTACAGCACATTTTACATTAATTCAGCCATGTTTTAATGTTAACGTGACACATTACACACATTTACGAGACACTTTGTGATGTCTTCAGTCGAGGCACATCATGTTAAGGCCCTGGTACTGATTCTATAAAACTGTGTCCTAAATTGGTTCTTGGACCAATGATTTTCAGAGACTTCTTGACAACACAAATTTTCTAGCACCAAGGAGTTTATAGATAATGGTATTTGCCGTGTTAGAGATTTAGCAGGCAATAAACACACTGTTATGACATCCCACTCTTTTAGTCTTCTTGATGCATATTCAGCACTAGACAGGTACTCAGAAAAGGCAAACCTCTGCCAAGGCTAAGTCTCCCTATGAAACCACATTTAAATGCACTGGTCTGAAAGGCATGCAATTCAGATCTCTATCACTTCGTCGTTCACTGTGTACCTGACATGAATTTGTAGCGTCGACATTTGTGTGCATCCACATGCATCCCCGCTACTGCAATAGATTTAATTAATTCTGGGCAACACACAGCAAAGAAAGTGAAAGAAAAAAAATAAAAAAAAATGGATCTGCACTTTTTTTAATGTACTCCAAAATGGAATGGGTACTTTCTTGGGTAATGTAATGGAAATCGGTTGAGGAATCTTGCGTAATCCTGCTAACAAACGCAGAACCCCTCTCCCTGGGAAGCAATATGTCTAAATGAAGCAGATATGTATTTTTTGAAAAGTTAAGGAAGCAATACGCTAAAGCTGTTGCAATAGGCGTAGGCAAGAACTTAGCAACCTGTTCTTTTCCGTAGTTGTGGGGTGTAAACCTCTGGAGTAGTGTTTGTGGACACCGCAGATTTACCTTAAAATTTACACTACTTTTTAACGGCACAAAACACAGACCAGTGCCATTTCTTCACATCTCCAGGGCTGGAAACATCTACTGCATCATGTTTCTTAAAAACTGTGTTCATTACTGTAAACAGAGAGTTTACATCGGCCAGTGCATTCTGAAGGAAATGTATTACAGGCTGGATTACATTCACTGGCAATATTCTGTTATGTTCCAGTGCTGTAGGTAGTGTGACGTCCATACACAGCAGTGAAAACTAATTGGCCATTGAAAATTGTTGATGCATGAGTGACCTTCGTGCAAGACAGCTGGAGAACTGTCTGTGGATGAATTACTGCTGTGTTATATCAAATGAGTCATCAGCAGATGAAAGAAAAACGTAAATGTTCTGCATAATAACGTCAAGAAACAGAAGATTGAGCTTAAATGTTGCTCATCAACGCCTCTATGTCTCTTACACTCCAGTCCAGGAATTACCAGCATCATTACTTAAAAAAGGCCAAGAGAGGTGGGACTGGATGAAGAAGAGTTGGAGATGTATAACCAAAAAAATAAGGGCACGTTTTTTCATTCTTCACATAAGGTCATACAGACGCTGTGCATGATGCAATTTTATGATAAAGACTGTGTGGTGTGATTTTGGGGGACAGCAGATGCGAAGCATGGGAACAGGATGGCATCTGAATCACATGAGATAGAAAAAGCATGACACATACAGGCTATGAAACACCCACCATGTCACACACACACACACACACACACACACACACACACACACACACACACACACACACACACTAGATTCTTCCGATGTATATTTTGTGGCACAGGTTCAACTTGAGGGCACTGCACTGTGCCAGTGTGTGCACACATAGGGCCTGATCTACTAAGATCCCAAATAAAGAGTGCTAAACTGCGTGTGCACTATAACAGATTGCACGTTTGTTTGGTTGATCTACTAAAAAAGAATTGCTTAAATGATAACATGGAAGAGGGAGTTAGTATTTAAATTAGTGTATTGTGTGCGTAACTGGTTTCCACAATGGAGCAGAGTGACCGCAATTTAATGCCATGGAATTGGAGGTATCAGTGGGAAAGGCATACAAAGAAATATTTATATAACTCAAAGAAAAGCAATATAGGAGAGTCTCTGCGAGAAAGTAAAAGCTGTGGGTAAAACACAAAGATGAAATTAAGAGAACTTGGCAGGCCATAAGAAGAACAAAAAAAAAATAGCTCAAAATAAAACCTCGGCAAATAAAACAGGTGGGGGGGCCGGTGGAAGAAATGGCTCTGACCAATATTGAGCAGCAGGTGCAGTTCACTTTCTGAAAAATAACGCTCACCGTCTTCTTCCAATGCCGTCTTCTCTGAACCACAATAATTGCAGCCATCTGTGAGAAACGCTGTGCCGATTGGCACCTACCTTTCAAACATCCGAAATATAGACGCAGTCACAATCACCGAAATAATTTTAAGGCTTTGTAAATCACAATGCCTGTGTTAAATTAAAGTATTTACATCTACCCCTCCCAATAGCTTGTGTTATTCTGCATGCAATCCTCAATGTGCACCTTAAGTAGATCAGCTTGCATGTGTTTTTGTAGGTGAAATCAAGTTTGCACATGTTTTACACACTCTAACCTTTAGTAGATCAGGCCGACTGTGCGAAAAACAAAGTGTACAAATGCATGTAACAAGAGAAAGTAAATGAACTCAATTACCTGAAAATTATAGAGATTTCTCATCTACAACTTGATAGACCTTTCTGTAGGTTACAAAAAAAACTACACATTACACAGAATTCACTGAATTGTTATTGTCCACAAACATTTAAACTAGAATGGCACTCAGTAGAGCATATACCTCCAGCAAGATCCAACAGTCCCCTCAAATCCAATCAAGCTGCTCCAAAGTTGTACACATTGATCGATATTAGTCCCCTACCCGTGCCTAATTCTTTCATTAAGAACAATTAATTAGATCCACACCAAAGTGTACTATGACTCAAGCGTCCTGGTGCAGACATTGTTATATATTAATAGCAAATACACTTGCAGCCGTCTGAATGCCCATGGACGTGTTGGTCTTTCATACAGCAGTGAGAAGAGTGCCCAACAATAATCTGGTCTGAAATCAGAGGTGCAGTATTTCACTGTTACTTTAAGGCACATAACTAAGACAGTTACATTTTCCCTCCTTGTCCTTGCCTCTGTAATATTTGAATTAAGTGCAGTGCACCAGGCCTGTCTCTGAAATGAGCTGTGACAAGTCCACTGCAATGCGTCTCATTCCTTGACTAACAATTATTCTGTACACTACAGTCACAGTCTTCATGAGTCACCTCAAGATTTCTGCCTGCTATTAAATTTGACTGTCAAACTGACATTCCCTCCAGTCTATTTTAACTCTAGATGCAAAAAGTGCAAATATAAATAGATAGGTATTCAGTTTGAAATGCAGATAAAATAAAAAGGCACATGTATGTATGTTATGTAATTTTGGAACCATGTGCTAACTTTATATAATTGATTTTGAATGAAATGTGTATATATTTTACAGACAAGTCAGAGTGAGGACTTACAGATGTGAGAAGACCAGAATTGAATAATTCACTAACATGTCAGCCTTATACAAATATTTAAAAAGTGTGTTATGTCATCAGACTTTCTGGCCAACTCATGAGGATCTTGTAAATATTTAGGTGACTCAAATAGTGATTCTAACTTCTCACAGCAGTGAACCATACCTGCAGTTTTATTTTGCTTTGTGGATGATTTACAGACGTTGTGCTGAGTTTTAAATGGAACTGTGACATGGGAGGAGCGGTGGGAAGCTTTGAGAATCTCTTTGGGATTTGATTCAAACCCAATTACTGACTTAATAAAAAGAAGGGGGCACAAGCTTTAGGTTTTTTTTATTCCAGTGCACATCAGTGTACAATCTATTTAAAAAGTGAAATGCACTCATTTGGGAGCACGTTGTGGTTTTAAGTAAGTAAACATGATGGACTAAAGCAGGGTGTTATGTCTCCGGCAGTGGAAGGACTCTTCTCGCTGCCACAGTGTTACCATGGTTATCATCCACAGCATTGTACAAGCACAGCTCGCTTGAAATGAAACCGATTGTTGGCCAAGTTATTTTGGCGTCTCCCTTCGCTCCATGTCCTTGGATGATGTCATATCATATCAATACTTTACCTTCATCTGACAATGCTCATTAAAAAGTGTTAAATAAAAACTACAGGATGATTCTGGTCTGGGTGCATTATAAGCTGTCCCTGTGTTGTGCTGAGTCCAGTGATTTCATTCAGAATGGTTTAAAATAAGAGTTTGGATTTTTGATCCATTTTGATCCAGCTCTGATTCACCCGAGGCTAGCCTATTCGCCAAAGCTATTAAGGCTAAGGACTGGTTGGTATTGTGGTATTTAAAGCCATTCACCATATTAAACTGACTGAAAAAAAAAATTGAGGCAAATTCAAAATAACTAAAAGTGATGACCATAACATTTGTATTCCAAAAGACTTCTCTATTTTTATATTCCAATAAAAGAGACCTTTGAAATTATAATTTAGAGTTGGTAAAATACTCAGCCAGCTGCTCCTCAAACTTCATAACTCTTCCTATTTTAATCTTTCTTTTCTAAATCCTTCCTCAGGTGAGGCTTCCCTCTGAGATTGGAGACCAAGGAATAATCTAGTGAGAATAGAGAATTTATTTTGCTCAATAAAAACGTCAATTATGGAGTAAGAGGGCTGGAGTGATGTGAGGCATTTCTGCTTCTGCTGACCATTACCCAGGACTGAAAGTAGCACCATCACTTGCTGTCGAACATTCCCTCCTTCTGTAACTGCCTCTACTTTAAAACCTGGTTCCGACTGTCAGATGGATCTTCTATCACTCTCCATCTGAGACCTAATAGAAATCCGAGGGCTTGTCAGGACATTCTTCTTTAGAAATGGAATAAATGGAGAACCAATCTACTTTCAACCTCTTTCCATCAGAACTGAACCCCCTCAGGTATTTTTTATCTCTCAGAAACTGATATGGCCTAATAGTTGAGATTGTCCAATAAAACCAGAGCAGTAATCCTGCCACTTGGCACAGACATAACATCAGTGACCATGAGGGACTGCTGATTCAGCATTCAACAAGCATCAAATTGCAACAGTTGGCACCTTTTAGCAACACAACTAGGTCTCTCATATAATGTGCATTACTACAGCAGACCTTTTTTTTCAAACAGGAAAAACAAATCCCTCTTTTTCCAATCAGAATCAATTCCTGTGCTTTTGTGAAAAAGTCACAAACTTTGATCTAACGTGATTTGATATTTTTTTCAAAAGGGAAGCATTAAAGCATAAAATACTAACAAGAGGCTGTAAATTGTGTCTAGTTTGGTCAAGCTAAAGTACTAAGTTTATCAAAAATCTATTTGAGAAAGATACTGTGTGCGATGTACAAAAGCGAAGCTGATATCTGTCCATATCATATTTCATTTGAATGTAAATTATATATTATTATAGCCTGGGTTGAAAACATGTTAACACTAAACCAGAGAAAACTGATAAGGAACTAATGGAGATTAAATTAATCTCATTGTTTGGCATTAGTCTTATCAACTCACTTATCGGGCCCTGTAATTATTAACAACCTCAGAACCACCACTGGGAATCTTGATTAATTTTATGTTCAGGGCAACCAGATGTAGAAGTTCCTACTCTTAAAATAAATTATGTTACTACTATTTTTTCCAAAGATGAGAAAAGAACCTGTAGTTTTCTCTGTTGAACATTTTCCAAATCAGTGTTTGTGGAAATAGAAAAAACTGCTGTTTTGGGTGAACATTATTTGTATTGTGTTGCAAATAAGTGCACACATACCATATATGGTAAATAGTCTGTATTTATATAGTGATTTTCTGGTCTTGATGACTTCTCAAAGCACTTTACAGTACAACCATTCACACACACACACATTCATACAGTGCATCTATGGGCATCTATTTTTCTTTCCTGTTAGGGGCCATACTGGGTTCAGCATCTTGCCCAAGGACACTTTGGCAAACAAACAGGGAAGACTGGGATTGGAATGCTGAGGAGGACCGATCTATATGTATATAACACTGATTCTACCGACACAGACATTACACCTTCTCTGCTTTTGAATAAATGCAACCATCAGTGTTAAACCTCAACACCTACTTAAGAAATCTACTGGCCAGTAGCTTAAATATGAACAAGCCTTGGCTACAATACTAACATTGTCAGTGTGGGCAGACGCCTCTCAGCTTATTTATACATGGAGCACACATTTTTGAGAACATACAAACTCATTAGTCTCCTTGAACAGGGATGCCACACTTTTTGCAAAGGAGGCTTTAATAGTTTATAGTTAAAGATGCAATATTCAATTCATATTGGCTGTTTTTTATTATTGACCAACTTATAAATATGTTGGGCTGTGGTAAATATACTATATATAATACACATGTGCATGTTTATCATTTCCCTCCTCTGATTAGCAATAATAGTTGAACACCATCACTGCAGCTCTGCTTAATCCCAAAGGAGACATGATACAAGACACATTTCATGGGTTTATAAAGCTGGAAAAAGGAATTTTGTTATTCAAAATAGACGTCACCCTAAGACTTCACACTTCAGTGCCAGCTCAGATTTCCTACTGAATTCCTTCTCTGAGACACTTGATGAACATTGGCTATGTACAGCTTCCCCTGAGGGAAATCAAACAAATGTAATTGTAAGAGTCAGATAGCAGGGTTTAGGGGATGTTTTTCTATTGCAGCATAATACCTCTTTAGACATGATAAGGCCAAGTTCTCCTTCAGGGGAACACTTACACGTATGAATAAACGTGGCATCTGAACGTGTCAGGCTGCATTTCTCTGGAGGACACTCAGCCTGTGAGTGAAATATCCCAAAACTCATCAGCATCTCCTGCAGCATCCTCCTACAGGTTGTACATTTGTGTGTGTGTGTGTGTGTGTGTGTGTTTCAGTTAGAAGAAAATCGAACTCACCCCAGCTGCAAAGCCTAAACTTCCATCCAGGATGCGCTTCTGAAAAGGGCAGACAAAAAGACAGATTGTTTGCAAGTCAGTGAAAAGAATATCCTCAAACCCTGACAGTGTAGCATCGAGCCTGTCAGTGAATCACTTTAATGTTGACTCAGGCTGGAAAACAGGCAACATGTCCTGAGAGTTGGACGTTCAAAGATAACATAAAAGCATAATGTATGAGCAAAACCATTCTGTAGTCAGTAGAGGGATTTCATGTGAGGTATTTTACTGTGACAGAAGTCTTTGCGCATCTGAAAACAAATTAGCCAACATAAATAACATATGCTTTTTGTAGGTGCTGTTCACATCTGGGAAATGATTATTCATACACTGGTACATGACTCATTTTGTAAATGAATGCATTATTTGCAGCTGTGCTGTAACACAAAGAAAACCACATTAAAGGAATAGTTTACATAAATAGGAAATACACTTGTGTATTCTCTCCGAGTGATAAAGCAGAAGAGAGAATACCACTCTCATAGTATCTGTCATTAAAATGTAAAGTCTTAGCCAGGAAACTGTTAGCTTAGCTTAGTATAAAGACTGAAGCCATGTAGGAAGCAGCTGGCCAAGCTAATGTGATGCAGCCTCATAGTTCAGAGAGCAGTATTAAAGACTGCAGTGATTTACTAGATTGTTTCTGGAGTAAAGAAAACATCTACAATAAATGCTATAGAGTCATGCTCCATAAAATATGAAGGAGATCAGTTTAGTAATTTTTGAGTAATCCTGCAAACAAAAACAGACAAAGGCTGAAGAAAACATTACTTTATGGACAGGTAATAAAGGGTGGGTACATGTTATTTACAAAGCAACAAAAGTGGATTTAGTGCTACTCTTACAATCCAGACGGTAAACAAACTGTACATTTTACATAGAGTCCAAGAGTACTCTGGAACACCTTCACTAAAGTCTTTTGGTTTTGTCTGAATTAAATGAGAATATGTGTGTGTTTTAGAGGTGCTGGTGGTGAGACTGTGTTATAGGGGTGTGTGGCATAATGGTGTCACAGTCATCACCAGTGTAAATTTGATAAATCAACATCTAATCTAATTATAGAAATAAAGCATTTTGGTTTTCTTCAAATGCTCAGTTATGCTCTTATTACTTCTTCTTACACAGGATATGGGCTTGGGTCGGTAACTTGCACTCTGTTACCAAGCTTTATCGCTATGTTGTGAAAAGGTGCAAACACAAGCAACCTCTTCCACCACATGCTCATTAATATTAATATGATAACTGGCGCTGGAGCACACGCCATATACGACAAGACTAGTAAGAAATTAAAAGATATCACTAGACAAGACAGGCTTGAATTTAAAAAAAAATAAAGTAATACTGTGATATAATACTGTCACCTTTCAAGTACAAAAAAATAACATGATATTAGTTTGGGTCACCCATCCAAACTGTGTTAGTTCTGGACAGAGCCAGACTAACAGGTTCTGCTTTTTCTGTCTTTAGGCTAAGCTAAGCTAAACAGCTGCTGCCTCCAGCAACATGTCATATCATCGGGGCTTTTTAAAAGGGTTACTTTTAAAGTGTGTGAGGTGCTTCCAGAAGCTCAGAGTGACAGTTGGTACCTGGCGACTGGAGAAGACAAACACCAGGGCGGCTCCGGCAGCAGTCAGACCCCAGGTGAACAGAGTCCCCAGCAGGGCCTGGGTCACGGGGCTGTAGCCTTCAAGCATTGCGCCACAGCTGGACACACAAAAGACACACACTCAAGTTATCCTGTTGCATTCAGATTGCACTGGAAGAGGTTGCAGAAAACATCTTTGAAGAAAACAATATGTGGATTAAAAGCTTACAGTAATCACTCTGTTTTCAATTAGTCCTGCAAGCCTAAAGTAAAGATTGTCCCATGTGGATGATGACATTTAAAAGCTACATAAACACAACACTTTCAGGAATCTTGTCTTTGGAGCTCAATATGTATCGACAACAAATGAACAGACAACAGATGAGAGAAATTTACTACGTGTGCTTCAGCCCTTGAATCAATATGTTTGCCTTTAAGCCCTCACATTAGTAATCCAGCATACAACTGCCTGTGTTTGTTTCCGCTTACAGAATAGAATAGAAACGAGCAGCAAATCCTGTTTGCTCAGGATGTTAATATCCTGGACTTTTTTATTTACACCTGTGTGGACAGACCTGTTGAGGCGAGCCCAGAAATTAGCATTTAGCAGATAATACTGAAGAGAAAAAAAGGTTAGAATTCATGTTATTCCATGTAAAAAGTACTGGAGAGACTTGTACAGTCTGTGCTGTGAATACTATTGTCCCACAACCACAATACAGAAAAACCCTTGTCAAATTCTAATTTTTTAAGTGGCTGTTGAACAGACTTCTCCAAGAACGTTTTCTTTCATATGTCAGAAGCTACATGGTTTCACTTAAAACAGCTTTGAGCCCTTCATAGTCCTATGTAGAGACTGCAAACTGTTTACTGTCTGAGGTGGAATTATTTACCAGTGTACGCTGCGAGGAGCAGCTTTCATGCAACCTTGCACATGACATTTTCATGAGCATCTGAATCAAAAAATCATGCACTGGGAATATTTACCAGGCAGAAGCAGCGGAAGCCTTTAAGATGTAGAGACAACTTCATGTGCTAAATATGACTCACTAACAGTCGGAATAATAAGTGTGAGGGCAATTTTATGTGCTTCTGAATAACTTATATTATACTATATAGTGTGTGTGTGTGTGTGGATTTAGCATTGGAGGCTAATCTACCTAATATTTGTAAAGATCAGCAAGACACACACACACACACATACACACACACACAGCTTTAATGTGACTTCATTTAAACGAGTGAGTGAGTTTCATAAAACACACACACACAATACGTAAGGTCCCCAGTTAAATGACGTCATTAACCTGTAAATGAAAGCCAAACGGTTCATTTTAACACCTGCTCATCTTTAAATCTAAATAACGTGGTTGAATTTCACTTCAGCGCTGTTGGTGACATGAGCAGACGTCACACATTAATTCGGCATCCTTCTTTTTCACCCTGATGCAGTGTTCGCTGTCGTTTTAATGAATAAGTTTCAGTTTTACTCACTTCTCTCCACTGGCACCTCGTCTGCTGCTGTATTTACTTCCTACTTCCCGGTACACGTGTCTATGACAGGCTAAGCCCCGCCCCTCCTCGCAGTTTATTGGTCAATACGTTTGACAGCGGCAGTGGTCGAACCACGATCATTCATAAAAGAAACACACGTGAAGAACTCACAATGTGCTTGAGTGTAGGATTACATATAAATACACACAGACAGTGTATATATTTCTATATACATATACACACACACAAATATATACACATATAGACAGACAGACAAATATTTATATAGATAGATAGATAGATAGATAGATAGATAGATAGATAGATAGATAGATAGATAGATAGATAGATAGATAGATAGAAAGATAGATAGATAGATAGATAGAAATGTCATTTCTCAGGTCCTGATAAATATAAAAAAAATATTGATATAATTTTGGTTAGGCTGTCCACAGTGTGTGTATGTGTATGTGTGTGTGTGTGTGTGTGTGTGTGTGTTTAAAATATGTCATCTGTTTATCCAAACAATGTCTTTTTGAAAAATTGCAGCTAAATGTGGAAAAATGTTGCTGGTGATTTCTGCGTGTGTCCTTTTATAAACAGAACCACATTCCTCTGCCCTTAGTTCCGCTGTTACTCTCACTACTTCAACTCTGCTCGAGTGTTTCCATTTGTTTCCACTTTATGTTTTACTGAATCTACATTTACTTCAAATGCTACTTTACAGTAGAATGATATTGTAATAATAATAATATTGATAATAATTCCTTGAGGCAAATCATTCAAGGACAGGCAGTTTTATTTCTAAAGCACATTTCAACACAGAAGTAGACTCAAGGTACTGTACAGGGACATTGCAATCAACACGGAGACTTAGTTAAAAGAAAACAATTGCAAACAATTCTTGTTGAAAAAAACAGCAAACCAAAAGAGATTCAAAAAATGTTTAACAAAAGTAAATGAGGTAAACAGATTTTTTTTAAAGATACCTTAGAATACAAAATCTAATAATTTAAAGGGATAAAATAATTATTCTTAAGACCACCAGGTTCCAGGGCTGTACTGCATCATGACTAAAGGCTGCTTCTCTTGTCTAGACTGTCACAGGCACCATGAGCTGACCACTCTCAATTATAATAACAATACTCATATGGTTAGTGCACAAACTACGTGGGCAAACAAGCTGCAGGTCTCCAGCAGTTCGGAGTCTTTATTGCAGGACACCCCCTCCTCTCTCCCCCAGCATTTCCTGTCTGTCTCCACAAGCTCTATCCACAGACTGTAATGTCTCTATCAGACATAATGGCCAAACAGATAATAATTCCTTAAGTCAATACAAAATCATGCAACTCTCACAACAGCCATAGTACTTTTACTTTTGCTACCCAGCGTATAATTTTCTCATTTGTCATTTACTTCGGTTTGTTATATTTATGTGGTATTATTGCATTTATCAGTATCAAATCATACTTCTCCCCCACTGGTTTTTCATTGCACGTGTGTGTGCATGTGCAGACCTTTTTGCTGACTTCTAACAGAAAACAGACTCTGGAGATTTTGCCTGGGAGTTTTTCTTCCCAGTGGAAGTTTCCAGGATTGCTGCTTTCGCTCACCTCTCTGTGGTAATTCCTAGGCATGTTGGCCTTTGACCTGTGGACCTATCACCACACTTTGTCTCCGATGTTTCCCGCTTTTCAACCTTAAGAGTATCCTGCAAACACTGAAGTGATGTTGTAACAAACATCTGATGGTGATTTAAATTTCTATTGGTTTACTCAGCAGCACTTACCATCCAAACTCTGATCAAACTCTGTTCCTGACAATGGAGATACATCAGTCCGGGAATATTTCAAAGTCAAGTATTTAAAGCATCTTGCTTCAACAGAAAGTCTTTCCCCCTCAAAAGAAAAGGCCAGAGGGGTCCACATTAAACCCACAGTTATCAGCATCCGGTCTCCGAGCTGTTCCAGTGGACCTGCTGGTTTGAAAAGGAAAAAAATATCAGAATCTCTACAGAGTTGGACATTAACAGCTGATTTTTATTCTTATGAAAGAGTATTTCCTGCTAGTGACAGATCTAGGACTTTTGTTTTTGTCTTTGTCCAGCATCCATTAAAATTCCTGATTCAGTTAAGTGCACATTACCTTTTAATTCCAAAGAAAATACACATATCATCATATTCATTGTTAGTATTGTTATTAAATAACTGTGCCCTCTCAATTCTTACTTTGTCAATGCAGATTTCTAAATAATTTATATACAGATTCTCATAAAATGTGGTCATAATGGACTATTTGTCCTTAACTCTATTACGACTGACCTTTGTCATTTTTGTCAAACAGTGTCAAACTATCTGCCAAGAAACTCCTCGCTCTCTCTCTGTGTGTCATGCTATCCTGTCAATAAAGGGGAAATGTTCAGAAATGTTCTCAACGTTTTGAAAAACCTGTTATAAAAATGCATTATATTCTGTATCTGCATTGCACTCTTGTCTTTTAAAAGATGCCTTTCTGCGTCTTCCCCGATGGTTTTTTCCGTCTTTGCAGGATAATTGAACATCTGTGCATCATGGCGGCTCAAGAAAGAAGCCCTCGCTCTTTGATTCTGTGGAACAGACATCAAACCTCTGATGTGATAGATCTCTGCTGTTTTATGCAAATACAACATCAAAACACCTGATGCTGGATATATTCCAAAGAGACATCATGTTGCATATTTTTTGGGGTCAGTTTTGCATGACAGTTGCATGAAAACACCAACTAAGAAAAATCAACCAGCAGTGGCACAGTGATTCGAGTTTTTGGAATTTTTTCCTCCAATGTCTAATTTTGAATAAAATCATCAAACATTATTGAGCACAAATTTCCATAACAAAACTGGACACAATAAATCCATCCACTGATGTGTGTAGATTATGTAAGAGCAGCTTTATCCATGTTTTTAATGAAACACAGACGACAGTCGCTTCCATCAACATTCCCTTAAATATTTCTGTGTTGCATTCGCAGGAAGCAGGAACTTAAAGAAATGGACAGGGTGGGAAACAACAGCTCCTAAGCAAGATTAAACAAAAACAACTGAATGAATTTCCACAAAACCTAGTGGAAGGATGTGGTAGCCTATTGGTCAGAGAAGTACCCAATACATTTTGGATTGGATCCAGGATTCAGGGGACAAATCCAGATTTCCCCATTTTCATCATCATGGTGTGGCAAAAAATTTTGAACGGACATTTATAGTTCCCACAAGATGTGTCTTGTCTGTGTGCTTTTCATTTCAGAAATGTGAAAAATGAGGTTCACACATTCAGATTTTAATAAAGACATCATACACAAGGGAAAGACTGTGCACAGTGCACACTGGTAGTAACATAAAGATGATATACAGTATACTGTACATAGTGTTGGACTCATTGGAACATATAGAAAAGTGAAAGAATTGTGTAAACAATACAGAAAATAGAGCTTAACAGAAAAAGCTGGCAATATGTAAGGTGGGTGGGGGTCTGCCGTCAGACAAGCATTTCAGTGGAAGCATTCTGGCACCTTTAGAATTGTTTATCACCAACATAACAAAGATGAAAAGCCACAGCGCAACTTGAAACCTTGCTCGTCGCCCCAGGGAGAAAAATCCTTGGAGCAAAATAAAACCTGAGAACATAGGATATGTTAAGAAAGAGAAATTTTTTTCTGATAAATGGCTCTTTCACTTGAGTGGCCAGATACCACAGGCAATATAATTGCCTGTGGCTCGCTCCATAGTCAGCTCATGTGTCACGTGTGATATGGGAGTAAACAAGTCTCGTCTGAACATGGAGGTGAAATACTGCTGGTAGAATACAGATCAGTCAGACTTGTACAAATGTAGCACCAAGTGTCTCGTGTAATGTTTTACCAGGGGAGGGGGAGGATAAGGTGGGCTTCATCATATGAAGTGCCAGTCTCTGGGGGGATGTTGAGCCACAAGCTAATCAGGACTACAAAAGCATTTTTTTTCTCCATTTAATTGGAGCCAGTTAAAGGTTGAGGGGATGGCATGTCCAGAGAAATCTGTGGCATCAGATGAATGCACTCTCAGATAAGGTGTTAAGTGCCTTCGATGAAATTACTGGTTGAAGGTGGAAGACCCATCTAGTTTCGCTAGCTGTATTGACGGTGGGTGGTGGAACGAACTGGAGGTTCGTTTTTCCTGGGGGATGTTCCCGGGGTATTCCAGCTATGCGTGTCAGAGCAGCAACAGGACGGGGTCAGCGCTTATCTTCAACAAACGCCCCACCACCCCTCCCCTGCTTTCTCCTCTCCACTCTCTTGTCACCTTTCCTTTTTCTCCATTTTCACTTCCTCCACTTCATTATGGATAGAGTGAAAAAAACGGATGGATGGTGTCAAAGAAGCAGACAATGGCGTCTGCATGTCAAATGTCAGAAAACAAAAACCCTGAGAAAATAGACAGGAGGACTTTATCTTTGACTGTCGGCAGATTTACTCAGTCGGGGCTGTAAAGGTGGGTGGCCCCAGCAATGAGATAGTGTGTGTGCCAGTTGGTGTAGTTGTATGACCCCCCCCCCCCCGGCCCTGCTGAACTGTGAACGAGTCAGAGAAGGGGGTGGAGAAGGGACGGGGGTGAAGTAAACAGAAGAGGCAAGAAAGATGGAAAGAAAGAGTTATGAAAACAAAAGTATTGTAGCAGATGGGGGCCGGAGTTTACCTTGGAAACAGCATTACAGCAGAGGAACTAGGGAAGCGCTCTGGAGGGGGGCATGAGCCAAGCTGGAGTTTATCGCGATCTCTGGAGACTGATGGACAAGAAGAGGGGGGGGTATAAGGGGTCCCCCCCCTTGCCACACACACACCCACACACATATGAGTAGAAACACTCCTCACACACTGTGGGGGGAAGAGATATAAAAGGGCTCCCAGGGAAAAGGAGCACTCAGGCAAGCGTCTAAGAGGCAGTCCTGCTCATTTCCACACGGCTGTGCACCCGTGAGAGTGTGTTTACGCAAGAGTGTATATGTGTGTGAGAAAGAGTGCGAGTGTCTGACAGAAGCGTGCAGTCCCCACCACGGAGGATTCAACTTTGACAGGTCTTCTTTTGCAGAGAATAAGAGAGTATTGACTGGATGGGGAAGGTGATGAAGAGCTGCTGAAGCCGGGCCATCGTTGAACCCGTGAACACTGTTTGATATTTAGGGGGGGTTCTTTTTTTGGTTCAGTTGACTCTGAGTACTTTTTTTTACTTTAACAACAGGGAGTCAAGAGGTGACTCTGGAAGTGCTTGCACAGGAATTTAAGCAGAGGTTTGATCCCGCTGAACTGCCACTGCTCCGAGTGCATTTGTGTGTTTTTATTCTCTTTTAATCATTCACTTGATGCTGAGGCAGAATGGTCGCCTCCTCTCTGTTGGACACAGATGACAATCACACTTACGTGGATGAGCGTTTTTACTTTGAGGACAATATTGATGCGTTTGGCATCACTATGGCCATTCTCTACCCCGTGGTTTGCATCCTGGGACTAGCTGGGAATTCCCTTGTCATCATTGCCATTTTGAAATTAGACAAAATGTCATCGTCCACAACAGTGTACGTTTTCAACCTGGCCCTGGCCGATGGACTCTTCATGGTCGGTCTGCCATTTATAGCGAGCCAGAACTTCCAGAACCGCTGGGTGTTCGGTGACATGGCGTGCAAAGTGGTCATGGTGCTGGATGGCATCAACCAGTTCACCAGTGTCTTCTGCCTGACAGTGATGAGCATCGACCGCTACATGGCGCTGGCCGACCCGCTTCGGTTTGCGCGCTGGAGAACGCCACGCTGCGCCAAGGTCGTTTCGGCTTTCCTGTGGCTGTTCTCGCTCCTCACCATTCTCCCCATGGCGCTTCACTTCTCGGCAGATAAAGGCCTTTGCATACCAGAGCTCGTCTCGGACACCTGGTGGCTGGGCATCCTCTCTTACACCTTTGTCATGGGATTTGCTCTGCCATTCACGATGATGATCGCATCCTACGCAGCGCTCCTGCTCACCCTGCGGCTCCAGCGACTCAGGACATCGATACCAAACCAAGAGAGCCACCGGCTGGAGCAACAGGTCACCAGAATGGTGGTGGCGGTGGTGGTCGTGTTTGGTGTGTGTTGGCTGCCGTTTTACACCTTCAACTTCTGCTCCCTGTATCAAAGTGGTCTGGTCCTGACTTTCGCCAGAGCCTTTGAGTGCATGGTCCTTTTGTCGTACTCATGGAGTTGTGCTAACCCCATTCTCTACGCCTGCCTCTCCGACACCTTCAGGAGGCACTTCCGCACCCTCCTCTGCCCCGTGGCCAAGTCATCTCCCAGCATGCAGTGCAACACTGAACGGTATGACTTGAATGACACAGGGGTGCGGGACGTCACCATACTGGCATAGAGAGAAGACTAAAGACTGGGTCACCATTTATTTCCATTTCCTGCACTGCATGATACCTTAAACTTATTTACTCATTTAATTGTGATTAATCCTAATTTTTGTGTTTATTTTTTATTTTGGAAACAGTTACAGATACATTATTTTCCCCAAGAATGAAGTTGAACATATTTTCTTGAATATTGTTATATCCAGGGTGATTGAGTTTGGTTTTTTCCACACATGTGTATACAAGGTAAGAACTCATAATGTTGACATGGTGTCTGCAGAGACTCCTGTTGACCGCACACTTCACTGTTTGAGTACTGACTGTAAATCATTCTGCCCAGCTGTTAGTTCACCCTGTCCTCCCTGTGTAAATTAAAGTGTTGACTTTGTACTTTCCAATGTCTTTCTCACGAAAATTTCTTTAAAGGTCAAAAAGGCCAAAAAAACCCATTCTCGTCAAATGGCGTACTTCATTTTGATTTTGAGGATTTTCCATAAAGTTCTTCATATGACAAATCCCCCCACTTGTAAGAGTGATGACCCCTTCCTCCCCTCTCGGTCTGACTCAGACCTGTTGTATAATTTGTCATCTAATAACTCAGACGGCCGAGCTGCTCTAGTGCATCTCCTTACACTGCTTTCCACCAGGAACTAATGAAATACGGCACAAGAGGCTTGAAGTGAGAACAGGTGGAGTGTAAACAACGTAGCATGGGTCACATGCCTTTGGCCAAACACCAGCACACAAAGACACAGACAGGCCCCCTCGACTCCCACGGCCGGTGGCCTTTGAGTGATGAATAGTGTCAAATGTGTGTGTGTTTGTGCCTGGGTGGCCATGTGCATGCATCTATATGCATGCTTGTATTGAAATATTTGTTGTTTTCTAACCATGTGTTTGCATAGAGAACCTGCTGCATTGCGAATGTAAATATGTTGCACATGTCGAACCCTAGAGGGCACGTCAGAGAGCTCACACCTCAAACAACCACTGGATTTGCATTATGTAAACAATATACACGATTACACGCAATTGGTCTTTGGATTCTGTGGTCGGTTAAGGCAACTGATTACTGGTGGACAACAAACGCTGTTCCAACAGTTTCCACTGTGCGCAGACTCCACATCAACTTACAAAATGATATTAATCTGTCTTCGGCTAATTTGACTGGCATGTTGTAAGTGCAGACTTCATCTATTAACATGTCTTTAAAGCTTTCCACCACACTGCCGTAGACTTTTGAGGATATGCTTTGAAGCTGCCATCATGCACACTTTAATGTGTGATTAAAAACAAGTATATGTCCTAACTTACTGTGGAGATGAGACATTTTAAACGGTATCTCAACCTGTGTGTGTGTAACCAGATTTATAAATGTGTGAAAGAATCAGGAAATGCATGCTGAGATTTGCGAATGCGAATCTGCAAATGTGTATTCAGAATGTGTGTGTAGTCAAATATTAAACATGTAAAAAAATCTGTAAATGCATGCATAGATCTACAAGTGTGTAGATAGGTGTTTTCCTGTTTACATAGATTAATTGCTACAAAGGCGAAATGTTTAGATCCAGCAGCTGGAAATATAGTTACAACTCACTTTTACCAAACATCTGCTGCAGCAAATGGGCAAAGGCGTGGATGCAGGTTGATATGGACAAATCTACTACTATGTATTACACACCCATTGAGATACAGTTACACAACACACACGCACACACACACACACACACACACACACATCCTGCATTAGAAAGAGAGATGGTAAATGTAAAAAAGATATATCTTTTTGTAAATGCATTCAAATCAGTGATGTAAATATGTACAAATGAGATAATCTGTATTTTGTAGAGAAATGTATGATATATGATGATATTTGAACATATACCACAGATTTGAATGTCTCATTTTAAAACTGCATGTCAGTGTTCTGTTACTGAACTGTTCATGGTAATGTGAATAGAGACATTTTGCCGGGGCTCGAACTTCACCGATCACTTCATATTAATCATTACTACAGCAACCCTACTTTCTATCCTGTAAGTGCCTCGCTTAGATGTTAGAGCGATATATTTTGTAAATAAAACATTTTTGGATTTCCAAATTGGGTGTCTTCTCAGCTGCTCGTTCTCAGACTTTATCCCGGGGGCATTCTGTGAGCTGGAAAGACTGTAAATGTCAAGCCCGTCGTAGCTGCGACCCACTTGTGTCTGCCAGCCTGTTCTTGAAAGAGATAATAAACCCTCAGCACAGTCATCAGTCAAGTTTTAAAGATGCTCAAGTGCCGACGGTAAAGATTAGGCCAAGATCAATGTCGGCCCAAAAGCACAAACACTCACTAAATTATTTCACTCCACAGCTGAAAAAGAAATCATGAGAAAACAGTTTTGACAGTATTTGACTGTTTGCAGGGATGATTTTGGGCTCTGATGTTTTCTGACATGGATTCAGCACCTACATGTTTGTTACTATGGGTCAGTAAGTGAGTAACATGTGTTTTTCATCAGTGGTGGAGGAAGAACTCAAATATTTAACTTTAGTAATAGTACAAATAAATTGAGAAAATGTACTCAAGTCCACACTAATGCAGATATTATGCAAGACAAACTTTTCCCTCTGTGTTTGAGGGCTTTCCACAGTGCAGACGTTTAGCTAACACTGCTACCTCAAACTACGAGTTCACAACACTGCACCACATTACTGACAGCCACAGACGTCTACCTGGCCGAGGACTACAGCGTTCTTCTCTGCTATTTGATGGATTGTTCACGGAGAAAGTAGTAAGTGAGGGCCGGAAATGCAGACAAAGACAGGAAGTGAAGTGATGTGAAACGAGAGATAAGGGTAAGTAACAAAATACACAGGAAGTGACTAAAAATGTGCAAAACAGAACATAACTCAGGCAGAAACTAAACACAAGGAAAACAACAAGTCTCACAAATGAGCCACAAAGATAAATCACAACCCAAACACTGGCTCTGACCATAGAGTCACTTCTGGGTTTGAATGTGTCTCACAAGCTGTGGATCTTCATCCTCCGATCAAATGAAAATGCCTGGCAAATGTCTGAGGGTGGATCTGGAAAGTAATCTCAGTGCATCATGGGCAACTGCAAACAATCCCTGAGTAAGGAGGCGTTCAGGTTTATCGGAGAATGTCACTGACTCCCCGGTCATGTTGTCAGTCTCTCGACGTTATGGTGGGGGTGCACTGAGGTGGTGGAGTTTAGGGGGTATGTGTACTTTTACTGTGTCATGACCCTGCTGGCTCCACCGCGGCTGAACTCTGAACCCAAACCAGAAGTGCCCTGATATGCAGTTCTCTCATGGGGCCACTAGATGCCAGGTCTCAGTCCGAAGTGCCTCGTGGTATTTTTCAGTGTTTAACCCTTTGACTTCAGATTGGTTGTGTTTGCTTTTTTCAAATATGCTTTTCATTAGTATTTAACAAGTATGCAACGCAACAAATCTCTACCTAACCCACAACCAACCCTCTCTAACATCCTCTCACAGTTGCAAAGAATCATGAGAAATAAAATAAGTAATTTTCATAATATATATACATTTGACAACAATTAAACAATAAATAAATAATAAAATACATCTTGTGCCAAGATAATTACACTAACATTAACAATCTCAGTATAGACAGAGAAGACTGGACTATTCCAGAGGTGTAATCTACTCTCTAGGATTGATCGTGATTTGGTTCTTTGGACAAAAAAAGTGAAAAATAAATTATTAATATGTTATTGTAATGTTTTCAACTGATTTTAACTGAGCCTCAACCAAACTACACACAAAACGCTATTTTGACATTTTGCAATAAACAACACAAATATCTCACAATGAAAAATTGGTCTTAAACACGTAGAAGACACAGACGCGGATGTCAACTTAGAAAGAGTGAGATTGATGAGAGTTTGGTGATCAGGTCAACGTCCTGTAAACAAACACGTGTTATTTCCAAAGTGGAATGTGTTCTATAGCTCTTGTCTGCTCGGACCAGTCACCACTCAACTGAATGCACCGGAGATTTTCCTGTTAGTGTGAAAACGTCTGACCCAGAGAATCTCCATAGTGCTACTGTGGCGTCATCCAAGTGTCTGTAACCCCCGACATTCAAACTCAACTCAAAACGTCATTTATCGTGTTTCAGCCTTTTTTAGCAGCGTCTAAATTTTAAAGCACCAAATGCAAGGATGGCATGAACTGAATACATCCCTGAATACATGAATAATTGACAGGAAGTAACTGTGCCATTCTGTTTTCAAGCCAATTAATCCTGACAGTCCCAGACTGCAAACTTTATTTCTTGGCTGTATTCACTGTTGCTGTTAGCTTCAGATTGGCATGTACAGTCCTCCAGGGCTGTTTGACAACAATATGTTTCATTATTTTCAAGATGGACGTGCAGATGAGAAACTTTCTGTTCACTGAGGAATCCAAGAGTTCTGAAGGAGTTGATGTGAACATTTCTCATTATATTATAGAGCAGTGATGGCAAAAAACTCATTAATGGACACTGTATGGAACAGTTATTGGTGAAACTCCTTTTTTTATTATTTATTCTCTATTGTTATTATTATTATTAGGGATAGATCTGTGCAAATTGTGTGTCGTTTGGTTGAGGCTCTGAAAACTGGAGAAATCAGTTGAAAACATTAATATTAATATACATTTTTTTATGTTGCTTGGAGCTCCAAGAGGATTCTTACGGACGGCTTACGACCAAGCCAAGTTACAGCAGTTTGACTCTTCGGGATCAGACCCAATGATGTGTTGACTGATCCATGAAGAAAGGTTTGAAGGAATAGTTTAAGTTTGATTTTTGGGAGATAGACATTTGAAGACTGTTAACACTGTCTGTGCCAAATATGAAGCTGGAGATAGAAGACTGGAAACAGCAGCGCTCCGTCCAGAGTTTTAAGATCCACATGGTGGCACAAACTAAAGCACACTATTCAACATTTGATTAACCCCTACTAAAACCTCTGTGTGGTGAATGTGGTGCAGGATAAAATAAAAATCTGGATCTTGCGAATTTAAATGTGGTTTTATAAGGGGACAGTGTGGCCTTTACTAGTTTTGGATTATTCTTATAAAGATCGAACAAACTAGAAATAAAGTGTCAACTGATTTTTTTACTTTTAGAAAAATCCAGGGTAACTGCTTTTATGCCATATTTAGCATAAAAAGATGAGAACGTTCCTGTTCTTTTTAGCTACATCTCTGCATGAGGGCAAAAATGTCAAACTCTAGCTTTAAAGAGTCGTTAAAGAGACATATGAAAGAACCTTTCAAGAATTTAAATAGATTACAGAATGAACTGTGGCCTGTGGAAGTTTTTTTTCCAATTGCACATTTGGTATGACACAAAACTGAAGTAGCTTTTCAGTCAAACTAATAATTACATATTGGTATGTGTGTTGTTAAGAGCCCAAGGATAAGCAGGGGGTAAACTCTGAATAAATAGGTGACCAGCGCTCAGCCGCTGGGACCTATCAACATAAGTGTCGTTGTCATTAGTGCGTTCAATTACTGCAGGTCAGAAAGAAAAATGCGACCAGCATTGCCACAGGCCAAACAAACAGCCCATTCCAGACAGGCAGGTTTAGAACAGGTACTGAACTAGTGCTGACAAAACCAGCCAAAAATAAAATAAGTAGATTAATTGTTCAATTATATTCAATGGAATGTGCTGTGAGTGATGCAAGATTTACAGTGAATCGTAACACCTCAATCCACAAGGTCAGAGTCATAAAAGAGATGTGTGTGTCCTTGTGTATTTGTGTGTCCTGTGTGAGTGTGTCGGGTCCTAATTAAAGCACTGGCAGACACCAGTTATTTTCATTGGTCCTCTTTACTCCGACTGATCCAGCCTTCACCCTCTACGTGTAATTGAGACCAGATGAAAACTGCCTGAGGGTTTCTCAATAAAGAATATTGATGGGGCCCCAGAGAGAGAGAGAGAATGTCTGTGTGTGTGTGTGTGTGTGTGTGTGTGTGTGTGTGTGTGCGTGTTTGTGTGTGTCCATGACATGATTAGAGGATCAGATCAATAAAGGTCAATTAGACTATTTACAAAGTTCACTTGGTGTAAAATTTCTCCATTTCTTTCAGATCGCATCTATCTCTTGATTCCCCCTCCTCCTCCTCCTTCTTATTTTCTCCTCCATTTCTGTCACATTGCCTCACCTCGTTTCCCGACAATGGATTTATCTTTCTAAATCTCTTCTTCCCCTCTTTCACTCTGATTGTGCAACAGGACAGCACGCTCGCCAAAATTAAAATCTTTATGACAAAAACAAGACACCGCTGCGCCAGGGTGGACTGCAGCAGTTATCGTCCCTCTGCTGTGTTCTTGGAAAGCACACACGTGAAATATAACTGTTTCATATAATTTCAGACTGCTCATGACATCTGCCCTCTGGAAATGATTCTATGTCTATTGAGGGAAATATGAAAATTCCTTTGTACAGATCACAGCAAATCAAATGTATGTGTGAAGCAGTGTTATTAACTGTGTTAAAAATACAATACAACAGAAGTACATGACAATGATGATCCACAGTGGCAGCTTTGGGGGCAAGATGCTGTAAAGGATATGCAAATAATGAGCAAATGCATGTGGTGAAAAAATCGAAACGCTTTATTGGTGTTTATTTAGTCTCACTCAAGCAAACAGAACAGTATCTGTGAGCGGCAAGACGTGCTAGCGTTCATTTCTGTTCTGTGTGCTCAGAAGTGGCTCTGCAAGCACAGGGCTGAACCGAGCGCAAACTCGCCCTTTACTACGTGCTTGCAGTCGCTCACTCGTCTAGTTGGCAGTGGCTGATGTTCCCCTCCTGTGATTGGTCACTTTGAACTTCCCAGCCTCTCTTACATCTTCTAACCCCGGCGGCAGTTGGAGAAAACAGAGGTACATTGAGCCAGCTACTCACTGTTGACACGTCTAAATATTGCATAAGTGGTATAATATGATCTCGCCTCCAAAGTTGAAAAGTTCAACCTGAGGAGCGAGTGACTGTCGGGTGGTATTGAGCAACATTTGTGTACTTATTATTTTTTACATTCCGAGAATAGCGTGTTTTTGTTGTTTCTGGCGCATTTGTGTCGCCAAGCATGACTCACCAGGGGAGAAAAAACTTGTAATCTTAGCGGGTTTAAAAAACCTGCGTTTACCTTTACCTTTGGTGTAAAATAGGTAATAATGAAGTAGGATTTTAAGGTGTTTGTACCTTTTTACTTCAACTTCACGGCAATTTTAAAACAAACAAGTCACCTATCAGACTACGACTGTCACATATTCGTTTTCATAAATATCGTTATATAAATATACATATATATAAACACATGATGAGGTTATTACAGTGCTTCAAAATTGTGATTCTCAAAGTGTTTAGTTTGTGTCCACTTCCAAACAAGAGCCAGCAGGAGCGGTGCACAGTGGTAGCTTGAGCTCTGGTATGTGGTGAACTGACATGAAGGGGGGGAAAGCATCTGTGCACTCACATTAAGGCTGCACTGGAACATATCTGATTCTCTTCAGACACGTTTTTCACCTCTCAGTGTGAAAAGCTGTGGATCTTTCTTTACTGCGCTTCTTATGTGTAAAATACAACATTTTCACCACATCAGAGCCCATAAAAAAATCTATTCGTGTCAGTTTTAGAAAGATTTCATGAAAATGGATCCAAGGGTTACTTTTCAAAGGATGTTACCCCCCGACCAGGTTGCAAAGTGAGTAATGTCTACACTCCTTTCAGCTGCGGCTGTGGAGCCAGACAATGCTACGGCTGCACAAAAATGTTTTACCCAAAGACTAAATCAATCTTTCAACAACATAATTCAGGTTTAGACTTTTGTCTTCACATTCTATCCCTTTTGTTGTATCTCTGTGTCAGAGCATTTACTTCCATACAAACCACATAGGTTCAGTGTCTTGCGCAATGACATTCAAAGGAAAAAAATTATCTACCCTCTCCATCTTTTCTGTCTTTGGCTTCTTTTTGCATGATCTAAAAACACATCTTTCCACTTCATTCTGTGTCTGAAACGGATCAAACCCATCCATCTTCATTAAGGACCCTTGAGGGAAACAACAAAATCAAGATTCCCATTGGAAATTGTCCCAGGTTCATGCAGGGGGCAGCACACACGACCAAGTGAGCTTTATCAATGAGCTGTTTTTAGGTGCTGGGGATCCGATGATGGGTCGACTCTCACAGTGATAAGGTACCGACTTTTGTTTTGTTCGATTGGCTATGAGGCTCTTCAGTGTTTGCTAAATACAAAAACAGCTGCAGGAAACATGCAAGAGAAAAACAGTGGTCTCTTTTTTCAGTTGAAAGAAGAAACAGAGAACATGATCATCTCTCCTGGTAAGTTTATAGGAATTTCTGCAGTGTGGTGTTTGGCCATGTTGCCTTCATCTGCTCGTAATGTAAGGTTAACGTGAACTCCATGCATTATCTGTGCCGGTGGTCCTATAAGGATATAAGGCTCACATTCACACCTACAATCTATTTAGAGTCTCCAATTAAACATGGGGTAAGTGACTTTAATCCAATACATACTCCTCTTTCTAGGACTGATTTTTGAATAAACTATGTAACATCCCCTGTCACATCTCAAACAAGACAATGTAATCATTCTTCTGCCTTCTACTATCGCGTGATGGGAGGACGACTTGAAAAAGTGGCCTCAGATAACATACGACACCACAACAGGTTCAGAACTACCACTGAATATTTCACTGGGCATTTTACTCGGAATCATTTTCACAGCAGTGTCATGACTCTGCACCGGGAACTCTTACGAACAGTTAAAAAGAACTGGATTTTTGATTATGGACATTGTTCTTATGTTTGGATTTGGTTTGTGTATGGTTGTTTTAACCTGAGTTCTCAGTTTCCCTGTCTTTTTCCTTGTGATCGTGTGAACCTTTCCCTTATGTGTTTCACCTGTGTACAGGTATCCCTTCCTCCCTGGTGTATATACAGTCTTTGTGTTTCCCTTTGTGTCTGTCAGTTTGTCCTGTTGTGTATCAGTTGTGTGTGTGCTGCTCTTTTTCCTCACCATTCTCTGCAGAAAAACTATTTGGACTTTGATTTTTGGACCCTGCTTTGTCAGCCTGGGTTTCGATTGAGTGAAACTTTTGTTTTTGCACCTGGACTTGTCTCCTGCATTGGGGTCCACCGGATCAAATACAAAGATATTTAAATACTTATAGGAAGAAGATCCATGTGAGCATCAGTGTGGCGTTTCACGCTAGAAAATAAATGGAAAGGTATACAGAGGTAGTTGTGTGTCTGCTTGTCAGGTGGGTGATTTTGTTTTGCTCACATTTGGTATAATTCCAACTTTTTGAGATCAGTGGTTTGCCTTGGCGAGTGCGTGCAGGAATATGGGGGGTGGAGCAGCCAAAGGACCAGTAAGAGGAGTGGTGTATTTGTTTACTGGAAAAAACACGCGCAGACACAGCTGGAACACGCCACCTCCACTCACAAAAACGGGAGGAGGAATCAAACGTAGAACCTTCTTGATGTGAGGTGATACTGCCAACTACTGCACCACCATGACGCCCCAACAAACATTCCCAAATTTACCTCATCAAATTTGCACATGACCAGCTTTTTGTGTACAAATCATACGGACGTACTTTGACGTCAAAATGTGCACAGGCTGGAGTCTGTTGCTGCTACATTCAAGAGATTTATAATGTCCCACACCCCTGAGGGGCTGGGGAAATCATAAGAAAACAAGTACAACAATAATTACAAAATTAAAACAATTTGCTAAATAATATACAATAATAGTATGAATATAAATCAAGAATACTTATATGTCTCTTGAACACTTTGTGATCCAATGCTAGAAGTCTAGTGACAAGGACAGATTTATGACGTGTATGACTGACCTCTAGATTTGAAAAGGAATGGTTTGAATTAGTGTCTGCATTTAACACAGGGGATTCATGTAATTCCTCATGTACATTTATTTGTTGGTTTGGAAGTGACACCTTTTTTCCCATTTGGTCACATTTATTCCTGGTATTCATATTTTTTTCTAATAAAAGTGTAAATGAATGTCTGTCTTATGAAATCGTCTTTTGTGTGAGAAGTATTCAAATTATTTTTGACAAGATCAGGTTATTTTTCAGCTCTCTCTCCTGTGTCTTGTTCTATCTTTCAAAGTCTGTCTTTCTCTTTCTTTATGATCTAAAAATACAGTAGAGTGATTTCTGGGTTTGACCTGAATTATGCTGTCAACCAAGTCGACCAAGCTTTTTGAGGCTTCAATACAACAAAGTGCTCTTAGCATCTCACAAGGTGCATGATGGTCATGTTAGCGTCACTCAGTTCCAGCAGATATTTGCTGCTCTACATCCTCCAAAAAATATCTGGGACCCGGGGTCCTAGGTCCCTGGACCTGTTCTCAGGATGATACATGCATCACAGGGAGCCTTCTGAGGAACTTCAGCCACAGCCTTGAAGAAATGGCTGTCTATTCATCATTAATGTCTGCAGCCGTCTTTCAACTTTGTGGTTCTATAACCCCTCAATTGAAAAATAAGACCACTCTGCTTATATCACGCTTTTAAACCAGACAAGGAAATCTCCTCAATGCTGACTAATCCCCAAATCTTAGAGGAAGTCAAGTCTCAAGTAAATCAAACATCTTGAATCAAAACCAACTAGTCCCAAAACAATAGATTCAAGTCAAGAGGAACAACTTTGACACCAACTTTGATTCAAGTCAAGAGCAACTAGTTTCAAGTGAAATTTGAGATAACTTTTAACATGTCTTGTTTCCCAACTCAAGTCCATAAAGAAACAAATCTTAAATCTATCTACTGTCTGTAAGTGGCTCACATATCTTGATATCCTATTAGGTTATCAAGAAAGTGAACCTTGGTTCTCGGACAACCTCTGTTTCATTTTCTCACATAACAAAAAACCTCTCTGACAGTTTTGTCCTCCTGTATAATGACTTCTGGGTCTGCCAGTTGATTTTTAAATCCATATGCCCAATTAAGTTGACATTTGGACCGTAAAGGCTATTCTGCAATGTGAAAAAAAACAGATCCTACTTAAATTGCTTTGCATTGCTCATTATCTCTTTTTATGTCTTTCTCTGACAGCTTGTTGCATTGAATGAGAGCAGCTCTGATGGGTGCAAACATTTCTAAAAAGTACAGAATTACACATACTTACATGATGGAATGAAGCAGTATCTGGGAAGCCACAATTCTTTCTGTTGTCAAGTTGCCTTGCACTTGTATTATGACTATAGATGGGTATTAGAAGTAAGTTACAGCAGTGAGGACTCTGGTTTGGGAAGACTAAAGCCTCCTCAGTCAGTCTGAAGAGCATCCTTGATACCACACTGCCACAAAAGCTTTCACTACATATTCAATTCAATTTTATTGCAGATACAAAGGTCGACATCTCTCTAAAGTATAAAACAAACCCACATATATTTATATTATTAATCATAGCAGCACAAGAATCCAAGATAATTAGATTATGTTAAGAGACATGCAGGCATTTGTTCCAGTGTTTCCAGAAACAGAGGAATACCTTGTGTCACTCAATCGACGCTCAGTTGAGGCCATTATGATGAGATTTGTTGAATCAGTTAATCGACACAATTTTATAGATACAATTCCTCAAGACTGCATGGAAAGTGGGAACATTACAAGCTCCAAAGATCTGACTTGCACTGGTCCATCTTGGGAGCTTAAGAAAGATTCTAAATGCATCGTTTTCACCTGAAGCTTTTTCATTTTAGGAAACGTAGCTTTTTATCTTCTTTGATTAGAGCGATCATAACCACACTCTTCTTAGGGTTGAACTTGATTTCAAACTGCAAACCATATGGGAGCAGACTCTAAGTAGCTGCTGGAAGCCAGCACTATAAGGAGACACCTAAGTCATCAGCATATAAAAGATGGTTGACAAACCCGTCCCCCACCACACAGTCTTTCACTCCTCTAACTTTTTACAATTTTTTAATAGCATAGCACAGTTCACCAAGTCTTATAACCATATGTAATGAAACAAATGTTGACCAACATTGTTTTTCCTTTGTCTGAAGGCTTTAGAATGAGTTAATGTTTGCACAACTCAATTTTCTATTAATTTAATCTAGTGCAAATTAATCAAATTGACAATCTGCAACCTTTCAATGGGTAATTTTCAGTCATTAACAAAATTGTTAGATATTTATGTGGAGACAATTTGTCAAATCTGCAAGATGAGAAGCAGCATTTTGCTCTCTCGTTTGTGTCAGGTCATATAAATGATTATTTCCTTCGGTTACAAAGAATAAATTGTTTTTCTTGCCCCGTGTGCCCTTAGTCCACAATGTCACAGTGATGTGCTGCGTTAAAAACAAAGTAAAAGGTGATTACGTGAACATCCAAAGGCGGAATAAGATCATAATTCTATCACAGATTGTTACTAATATAACATCTCACAGCTCCGTCAGTCCTTCTGTCAATCTTCTATTCATTGTCAGTTGTCTCTTCATCAGAGTGATGACACAAGTTTGTAATTCAGTGGTTCTCTGCATCAGTGCGCGGAACATATGACACGCAAACATGTGTGCTAACAGCTCGCTGCAACGTCTGATCACAGCAGAGTGTGATACACTTGTCATCGGGGTGATTCACAGTCTGTGAAATGTTTCTTCACAACCTCGGAGGATCGTGCTGCTGCCACGTTTCAGCAGTCATGACATCATCGTATGTTGTCTGGGTGAGTGGAGATTTCTCATGTAAGTTCTCATCTTGCCCGTGGAGCGCGGAGACTGGGAGTGTTTGACGTTTAATCCGGCAGCAGACCCACTGGCTGTGTGCAGCAACCATCACTTTGAATTCAACACTGCATCGATTCAGATTGATTGGCTGATCTGCTGTGCTCTGCGTCGCATTATGGTTTAGTAACATCTGCACAGAACAGGGCTTTTGTCATGAATAATTCTAGCTCGTATTCTACTCTCACCAGATGCTGTCGCTATCACACAGACACAAGATCGTTATTTAGCTGTGTGCTTAAGTATTAACGAGTGAATGTCTTAAATCCTTAGTGAAATTGAAATCACATTTTTCTTGTTTGAAAATAAAAATAATTAAAAAATGGTTACACTATGTGACTCTTCTCATTCTTCCCAAGCAAACTGTATCACAAGCATATGTTATATTTATTCACATTATTCAAGACTTGCCTGTCTTAGAGACAGTTTTGGAACGAAGTGTAAAGGGGAGGAGGGGCCTGGAGGTTGTACTCTTTCAAGTTCTCTTTTTCTCTCTCCTCTATTTTCAAAATGCTATTTACTACAACTTTAAAAGGGAATTCTGGTATTTGTCCTTGGTGGGTGTGTAAATCGATGGTACTGGAAATCTTTGGGAACGATCCGGTAGACCACCTCCACCAGCAGCTGTAACATGGTGACAGTGGCTACAATGTAATTTTATGGGGCAACTGCGACAGTCCACGAAATGTCCACTAATAATATTTTCATATTACATTACTGCACCATGGAGTCCCCACATCACGATGAGGAGACTGTAACTTTCCTATCATTAATATATTACATAAACAGAAACACCATATTTCCATCATGTTCTTTATCTTCCATTGTTTAAAGACTGGTAATCTTTTAATTACATCACCTTGTCACTCTCTACCCTACTGTTTAATGGCATCTGACCGAATTAGTGCCACTAACTTCTAATATGATCATCACACACATTACCAGAATGGACAAACCAAACATTGGCTTACTTAAAGGTCACCTCCATATGTTCTCCTACACACTTTGAAAAGGAGGGTGAAATCAAGGGTTGCAATATGAAATCTCACCACTAGATGCCACTAAATCCTGCACATTGCACCTTTCAGGAGTCATCTCAGGAGAATCAGGTTTTCCCCATTTGATTTTTTATTTTTACTTCCTCCATTCATAGTCAAATCCTACATTGTGGTGTGACCATCACTCTCCTCTCGGTGGTTGACTGCCCCGTCACTCCGAGGCCCCTGTGGTAACTGATCTTGATCAAGTCTCCTCTCTGTGTGGAATAAACTTTTCTAAAAACAAGACAGTGAAGTTTCTACACGTCACCTGCAGACAAAAAATCCCCATTTTCAGTAACCCATGTCATACACACCCTATATTTAAAATATTTTGAGTAGAAAGAAGAGAATATTTTTTCTTTCTATTGAATAATAATACACGCAGAATTAAGAATACTTTTGAACCTTCAGGTATTTTTCATTAGTTGTGCCACTCAACTGCTTTGCTGGTCACCATCCTCAACCTGCACATTTTTCTACTGATGTGGTTCTTTTCAATCACTACACTTGAGTCTGGAAATTTTCTTAAAACATCTATACTAAAATTGCCATCTCCATTGTGACAGCGTTTTTCAAGAGAGAGAAACACACAAAGAGCCTCAGAAGTGCACATAACACAAGTATAAATGAGAATAAACTTTTAAAATGAGTATACATAGTATATATTGTTTGTGCATACGCCCACTCACATGTGAGCTACATGAGCTCCATGTTTCACCCCTAATATGATAAGTTTCATTTTATTTTTGATGAATACCAACAACTACAATGTGGGTTTTCAGGAACAATTTCAAAGTATATTACTGATGTTGCTCATCTGAGTTTGTTGTTCTTAGAGGTTGTTCTGAAGTGCAGTAAAAGCACTTACCTCTTAAATATAATTTTAGGAAGAGCCAGCAGGTTACCCCCCGGAGAACCTTAGACTTGTGCAGGTTGATAACGAGAGAGGTGATAAGGAGAAAGCTAATATCTGGGGCCAGACAGCTCTAGCTATAGGTAATGAGTAGGATCTTAAAACATATTCAAGGTCCTTTAAGGTGGGTAAGGGTTTCCATGGTTTCAGTAAAGAGTGTGAATCGTCTCCTCATTTATAAAGTTGGAAGTGAAAGCATGTACAATTTATTCCAGTATTTTTCTAATGTGGGCACTGACTGTCAGGGCCAAAAGATTACAGGTTTAATCTGAACAACACTAGAAAGGAAAAAATACTAAAGGGAAATAAAAGTGACCCCTGTACAGAACTCTGGGGAAGGCCACAGGTTGGTAAGGTAAGTGAGATATGGTCACCAAGAGCAACAAGTATCTTACAGTTCAACCATGCAAGGTTTGTTTCTGATCGACTCATCCAGTGATTCACAGACAACTTGTGAGGTAACTACAAAACATATCAAATTTCATTAAGCTATAATATCGTTCAGTTTAAGTTTTAGTCCCCTGGAGAAATCACATAAAATGATGTAAAGTGAGCGCAGTCATTAAAGCCTTCAGGGACCAAACAGATTATAATACAGCCTTCTGAGGCTACAGTTACATTTTATTAACAGTAGAGATGGGATGTAAATACTGAAATGTAGATGCAACAGGAGCAAACATGGAATACAAACAGATAGCAAATGACATTAAAGAGATGAACGACTGCAGCTATAGAAAACACAGACAAAGATGCAGCAGCAGGAAATGATTATATAGGGACAGAGAATTATTACCAAAAAAGATGGAATGTGAATATAAGCAAACTATGATGGGATGACCCATAATCCATGGGATTGGTCTGTCTTGACCTGGTGTGACATTGACAAGCAGTGCCTCTCAGTGAATTGCACTTAAATATTGAAATCAATAAAATTTTTATGAGGCCTGAAATTATGTTCATGTGCCATCACGGCCCAGTGAAGGAAAGTGTATTTTCTCTCCTCAAGCCAAGCAGCAGAGAACTTCCCTTGTCAGGGGAGATTGTCCTCTTTGGATGTTAGGGGGCACAGGTAGAACAAAAATTACAATGAAATACTCAAACTGCATCGACCTTGAGGACCAGTCACACTGTTTTTGTTTGTCCGTGCTGTGTAGCACCTCGACACATGCTCCTGGTGCTAGGGGGCGTCACGTGGCGTGTGACTTTTAGTGCTGCACTGTCACCAGGTGTCAAGGTGATAAACATCAAATCATGTCACAATGAAGGCTTACTCTACCCCCCCCCCCTACACAAAGAGTTTCACCACAAAAACAATTTCAAGGTTCTGTAGCAACATCCATTCAGTCGCACTTTGAAGATGCAATTGTTTGCTTTGTAGGGCTGGGGCCATGAGCTGTATGAGGACCTTGCTGAGAAGAAAGCAGAAGAGTAGCTCGTGACAGGGTAAGGGGAAAGGGCCGTTGGGTGTTAGAAGGTGAATGAGGTCCTGTCCTGCATTTGTTCAAACAGATTTTGACAGAGCTCATAACTCAAAGTTCACCATCATGGACTTAAGCACTTAAAGATTGGGGGCTTTCTTTGCCTCTATTCTGCATTGTTTGTAGCTGTGTGGAGAACAGCGCTGCATTGGTTAACACTGTTGCTATGTACTGCTGACATGTTGCTGCTTCTGAATAAACAAGGATTGACGTCGGAGTGTGAGAAACTATCTGATCTCCAGGTTTGATCTTCGGGCCTTATCATGGACGGACCGTTCCCCTTCAAACTAGGCTTCATGTTGACTTAGACGTGTGTCAGAGTTGAAGGCCAAGTAAAGAGACGTTGAGCAACGATGTTTACAGTGTGTGACTGTGTGGAGAGGCGAAAGCACGGGGAAAGTCTGAGATTCATTGCACCGTGTATGAACTGACACAATGTACTGCGTTTTAAACATTAATGCACACAAATGAGATCGTGGCCCAACAAGCATTGACTCTTTATTGCCTTTAATCATTTATCCTCTTGCAGGAAACTCTGTGGGCGGTGGTATCGAGCAGCAAACGGGCTAATTAACTCCACAGTTGTGACATAAAGCATTTTGACACATTGTAACATGTTTATTCCTTTTTTTTTTAAACAGCATTAGTATGTGTTACTTTCAGTGCTGCTGTTTCTCAAAATCAAGCCCATGTTTCCCATGAACCTTCTTGTTGAAGGGGCCTTCATTTTAAGAGTAAGATGAAAGATTGATATCACCACTTCACATCTGAATATCCAGACTAAGGTCTGATTCTAGGGCTTAGTTGTATTGTTTGCATTTGATCTGATTTGCTTTGGTGTCAAGTTTAAGGAGTGGACTTTGACTTCTGTATAACACAGGCTCTTCCTATACTTGACATTGGTTGGTTTGTAGACATGTGCTGACTTTAATTTAAATTAAGAAAATGTGTTGATTTTGTTGCCACTGTAATATCATTGTGGTTTTACTACCAGCAAAATGAACGTCCTTGTCATTCAAACATTAGATCTTGGGAGGTTTTTTCTTTCCATTGGATGATTTCTTCTGTGAATCAGTTTGATATTTTGGTTCTGACATAATTGAAGAGCTCAAACGTCTGGACCAAACAGGTAGGTGTGAAAAACCTCCTAAGCTAAAAAAAAAAAAAGGTTTTAAATCTTTGTTTCATTTCAAATAAGAATTTGCACTGTTGAAATGTTTAAATTGCATCAGGACTATTATTTGAGGTAACTCAAAGTCAGCAGAAGGGTGAGACGTGAATTCCCAACAGGCGTTGTGAGACTAATGCAGCAATGGGTCTGGGGGAGCTAATACTGCTTTCAATTTGAGCAAACAGATTTGTGCTTATCTAGAGGCTTTAGGAGTCCCCTCCATACTTCTTCGTTAACTCTCAGCAAGAAAGCAAATTAAGAGTCATTCTTAAAATGTCAGACAATTTCTTTGATTTTCAAAAGGCTGCATTGCTTCTTCCAACATTCTGGCCTTTTTCTTCATTTAAAAATGAACTGAAACACTTCCTGCTTGGACGTTGTTGTTGTTAGTGGGAATGAGAGGTGAACTCACCCAGAGAACTCACTGACCTCAAACTGCAGCAAACACAAATGTGAACCAAAAACCCTCCTGACCTGACGCAGGGTATGGACAGGGGATTTCTGCTTTGAATAACTCAAGACATGGATGGTTCACAAACCCTCTAGCCAAACTTCTGTCTTTCGCTTCCTCCTCTCAGTGGCCTCCTATCATGTTGCGCATAAATAGATGTATTAATCTTTATTGGATAACAGCTGGTATTAATAATAGCAGCACTTTTGTGTTACTATGTTGAGATAGTGCAGGACATTTTCTCACGCAGCTTCCCACTGAGAGAGGTCGCAGATGATACCCGCCATCTGCACTTGCTTCCAAGGCTCCTCCTTTATAAAGACTGGAAGGAGGTTAGAGTTAGATTGGCTTTATCCATCAGTTCCAGGTGCCATCTCATTCCCGTCTGCTGACAGTCGGATGTGCATTGATGACTGTCCTGCACTTGTAAGGCCAGGGACAATAGCAGCAGTGGAAGCTGATGGATTTGGTAAGGAGCATCATTTTGGTGGACAGCTTGAGGTTGAATTTTTTTGTCCGTAGGGCCAGTGAGGGGGGGATTCAGGTCTGTGCTATAAGACTTTACTGATGTGGTTTATCTCGGAGCATTTAAGACGCTCTGGTGTCCAGCACATGTTTGCAGGAAAGTAAATGTTGCAGTCTGTCATGATGGAAGAAAAAACTGTGGGACACCGACGCACATACGGTCAGGGTGACGCGCTCAACTCTCTCTCTCTCTTTCTCCCCCCTCTCTTTCTGTCTCTCCCTCTCTGTCTGCGGCACAGTCGCGCGTCCTGCCGCTCCGCCTGTCTCGTCGCGGTGGTTTCGGTGCCAAGACGCTCTTGTTGGACGCGCGCAGTGCACTCTGAGCGCACGCCGGCTTTTTTCAGTTTTTCTGTCTTTCATAAGTTTCAATTAACAAACTCGGGATATTTCCTGGATGTATAAAAAAAAATGACCTGACGACATGTAGTTTTATCACAACCAGCTCCGGTGAAGGCGGCGAGTGGGCGTCGGAAGGCTAGCGCCGTGCGCAACAAGAGCAGGTGGATGGAGAGGCTGGCGCGGGATGCGGTTTTTCCAGCAGGTCAGCGCCGCTCCGGAGCGGCTGGACTCTACATCCTGTGCTGAGGGACGTGATTTGAGCAGGACGTGTTTAAAAAGTAAGTGATGCTGTTTAATACGAAGAAAAGAGTGATTTAAAAATGGTAGTTTGGTTTTTATCAATAAATCCGTCTTCATCCATTGGCATTTCGGCGAGGACTCTGGTTTGCTTGTGCGCACTGGCACACAATCTTGTGATATTTTAGCTGATAAAAGTAGTTTTTTATGGAATCTTTTGTGAAATAACACGTTTTCTTGCATTTAAACGCACTTAAACAGTAAAACCAAACAAATGTTTGGATGTATGGTTTAAGGGGCAGTTGTGTACTTGATTTAAGCACATTAAAACACAAGTGAAACAGGTGTAATTACAATGGAGAGACAGGTGCATGGTTATCAGGCTGGGAGTTCTGTTTTTTCTATTTGGAGAAATTACCCTTCATCTCCAGCTTACAATATTTATAACACTGAATTCATTTTTCCTCGAACATGTGGGTGCATTTCGTTTGGATTGCTTTCCTCTTTGTAGCTCATTCGCTCTCCAACACACTCACAAGCCCACAATGCAGGCTCCACAGATACGTGTTAGCAAAGGTCAATATGTTGTTAGTGGATTTCAGTGTTTTGTACTTGAATTAACATTCATGAATTGTTTTTATGGAACCAGACCAATTTCTAGGTGAGTTATTTGTTTCTTTCAATTCTAATCATTCATTTCACTTTACATTTTTGCCAAAGATCCCTGCACCTTTTGTAATCACTAGGTAAATCACCCTGAAATGCAACACTAAGGACCAAAAATAATATTTATAGGCCAACTTATTCACAGACATTCCCACAGCCAGTGAGTCAAATGCACAATGTGAAAAATGAACAAACCACCACTATCAGAGGCAAATAGTCACTGGTAGAACTGCAGGCAAATAATGCAATATGTATTTCTCTTCACGCTACAACTGGCTAACAAACCTAATCAATGATTATTCTGATAATCTGAGGGTTATTTTATTATCTAAAACTTAACTGAACACCTCTCCAATAAAGCTCAATGAATGAAAAATTTTATGAAAATATCTGATTATAAATTTGTATTTAATGAGTCAAACATTTAGATGAATAAAATAATAAAGTGAAACCTTTTCTAACCCATGTCATCACCTGCAACTTGTACCCAACCTCTTATCACCACAGTCGTCATTAGCACAAGGTGGACTGACCCAAGTGAGCCCACATGTGCCGGTCACACGTCAGGTAAATTATGAAAGAAAGAACTGGACCGTTGCCCGACTGTGGGCCAGCTGCTGTCACTGCAGGGAAAGAGTGAGTGATCCTGCCACAGTGTCAGAGCTGTTTGTTCCCAAGATCGATTAAATAAACATTTGTCTTTGGCAGCGAGGTGCCCTCGTCGTTCATTCGCTCAGGCTCACCGTTTTGAATGCATGCATGCAAGGGGGGAGGCATGCATACTCACATGTGCACACACCTGTCCTGGACTACTTAGGGTCAGTGCAGCGAGGGAGGGGAATTTATGAGCAGAAGACCTAATGAGACTCATAAGACGTTTTCACAGTCTCATGTTTTTAAAACTTGTGAGTGTTTAGGGTGATGATGAATAACGGAACGTGTCCTGATTGCATATGTGTTAACCTGACACACCAGTGGATTCGTTAGACAGAAATAACTGGGACAAGCGCTTTAAAAAAAACGCACACACTGTCTATCACTGTTTTCTGACTCCAGGCAGGAAATTAGCAAAAACATCTTTTCCAGTGTTGATCTTAGTACTTTTTTCAATCAAGAAATAATTGATGCTATAGTAGCTGCCATTGGGTTTGACCAACACCCACTAACTTGCTGTCAAATATATGAAAGACACGTCTGTCTGCCGGAGTAATCGATACAATTCTGTGGGTTGACCACAAGTAAATACCTTAATTAAAACCTTGGACTTTGCTGGATACCCAGTCCCAGTCGGGCTGGGCTCTTTCTGTGTCGATGTTTCAAGTTCTCCCGGTGTTTGTGCGGGTTTCCTCCCACAGTTCAAACACATTTAATTGGAGACTATACGTGTGAATGCCGGGCCTCCCTATCTGCTCACTTCGCACATTGCTTAGGGGCCCCGCAAATTAAGCAAGGCCCCTCCTCCCCCTCGTCTCAGTGAGCGCAGTGTACGTCTTAGCCATGCGCTATGCGGTGGCCTTGTGCAGCACCTGCCATAATTGCATCACCTGCCAAACTATGGCAGATCTGTAACTGGGTAGACTGCAGAAAATATCCTGGGTTAAACCATTTCTATTATTATTATTATTATTTTCTAAGGCAGAGTCGTGGATTATTTGAAACATGTTGGACGCGCACTTAACTCAAAAGCCTGACTCCTCCTCACATCTGCTTTCTGCCACAATTATTCAAATGTCTCCACCAGTTCACTCATTTCACTGAATGCAGCATTTATGTCCTTCTGGATTCATTATAACCATAGAAACCAAAGTGCTACCTTCAAGCATAGCCTTTGGATCTTTTTTAAAAAGGGCCATTTTTTATTTCATCTACTTTTATGTTTTTATGACTGGGGGTAGAGTGAGAATCATTGCTCGTACTATTAAAGTAATAAAAGATTAGGTCATTTAGGATCAACAATATTTCTTTTTCACCATCTGTGTGACAGAAGTCGTGTGTGTCTGTGTGTGCACATGTGTTAACCTTAAAAACCATAGAAGCATAAAGGCTGGCATTGGTATAAGCAACACAGCTTCAACTAATACAATTTTCAGTGGGTGTGTTCGTGGATGGATGGATTCAGCCATTTCTTCCATGTCTGTGTGTGTTGCAGTGTTGAGTATAACCATGGGGAGAAGTAAACATTTCTAGGAAATATGGTGTGAACATAGTTATGTTAAATAACATTGGAACTGTTGCTGCAGATTTTAAAGGACTATTATTACCAAGTATATGCTCCACATTTCTCTGCCATACTTAATGTTTTCACTCCGTTCTCTCTTTCTCTAGATCCATCCCGGTCTCTAACCATCTCCTTCCAGCTGGGATGTGATATTTTTCGTCCCGAAACTCAGAGCCCTAAAAACATTCACCCAAAGATCTCAAATTCCCAGAACCCCATGCACATCCTGGAACTTAACACATGAAGTCCTCAACCCTTATTTCCACCATCCTGTGAATTCAAATCAATGTCCAACCCAAAACCCATTAATAGCTACCGTCTCTGACCTCCTCTCTGATCGCACCCTATCTCTTACTTCCCAGCGTTTTTTTTTTGTTTACAACCCTTTGATTTCCCAAAACATAGTCAGCCATCATGGCCTTGGATCAGTGGCCCTTCCTCTCGACTCCCCCAAACACCTCCATCCTCGAGCCCCTCCTGTACAACAGCTACATTCAAGGGAATTTGTCCGACCTGGCCCTGAACATCTCAGAGACCAGAGAGCGTCACCAGGACAAGACCAGCTCTGTGGTCATCACCTTCATCTATTTCATGGTGTGCTCCGTGGGGCTCTGTGGCAACACCCTGGTCATCTATGTAATCCTGCGTTACGCCAAAATGAAGACAGTCACCAACATCTACATCCTGAACCTGGCAGTCGCAGATGTTTTGTGCATGATGAGCCTGCCATTCATTGCCCTGCAGCTCGCGCTGGTACACTGGCCCTTCGGAGAAGCTCTTTGCAGAGTGATCATGACTGTAGGTGGGTGAAGAACAGGAGGTTATTGGTGCAATTTATTAAAGAGCAGCAGTTTTACTTGACAGAGAAGCGCTGTCAGGCTCCTCAAGAGGGAAATTACGCTGAAATCTTTCCTTGCTAAAGTTGCAATTTCAGGAAAAACATCTTTACTTTTTAAATTTTAAAGTTAGTTTGAGTGTTTGAATGTTTTTTTTTCATAGATTTAATGTTTACAACCACTCACATATCTATTGCAGATATGGAACTACAGTCAGGAGGCTGCTTAATAAGCAACAGGCTGGATGCAGGGGAAACATCTAGCTTCCCTCTGCAGGTCAACGGTTAAACAAAAATATGAATACAGACACTTTCTAATGAATGCAGTGTATCCCATTTTGTTTTATCTCTAAAAATACATTCGTAAAAAAGTTTTGGTTTTATCGGAGGTAATGTGCCAGACTATTTCCTGGCCAGGTGTGGTTATATCTACACCACAGCTGTGTCCCAATTCAGGGTTCGAAGGCCGATCCAAAAAAAAAACTATAAGCAGTAACCATTACTCGATGCAGTTTTTATCTCACTCTAATCAATCCTTGCTTCCTTTTATAGATTAAGTAATTGCTTTGCATGTGATACATAACCTCAACTCACCTTGTTCCTTCCTCTCCTCCCCTGCCCCTTCCCAGACTCTCTCAATCAGTTCACCAGCATCTTCTGTCTGATGCTGATGAGCATCGATCGATACTTGGCCGTGGTCCACCCCATTAAATCTACGAAATGGCGGAAGCCCCGTGTAGCCAAGCTAATTAACCTGACAGTCTGGGGTGTGTCGCTGTTGGTCATTCTGCCAACTATGATCTTCAGTGGCCTGGACAAGGTGCCAGTATGTGGCATCGTGTGGCCGGAGCCCCAGGACGTCTATTACACAGCCTTCATATTCTACACCTTTTTCATTGGTTTCTTCTTGCCCCTGGCAGTCATATGTATGTGCTACCTGCTTATTATAATCAAGGTGAGACTGCATGTGTGGTATTATAATGCAATTATGTTTCTGTTTTGGTCTTGCATTTCTTATGTCCTGTAAACTCTATAACATTTTTCCATAACTGGCTATGGCACTAAAATGATGCTGTGTCATTTTCACATACAGTCATTGACTCAAGCTGTTAATTACTTTTCTGGAGGGAAATATGTTCATTTGCTTTCTTACAAATAGTTAGAGAACATTACAGCTTTTTAATGTGTCTATTGAAAATTAAATTAAAGCTCATTTGCTCGGGTTAGCATAAAGATAAGCATCTTTAAATCTCTCGGATATATCTTGTTAGATAAAGTCACTGTGTGGAGCACAAAAAACAGATTTGAAATCATCTGACAGAAAGATATTTGAGTGGTATTGATCTCTTATCTGAGGGAAAAACAAACACCAGTATATTCTATCACGCTGTTTCCTCAAGATGCTGTTGTGAAGAAGAGTTTGGACATTTTGCTTGTGTTCTTGTGATATCAAGCCACTAACAGTCCGCCCTCTTACTAGGTGAAGTCGTCTGGCATGAGAGTGGGCTCCACCAAGCGCAAGCGCTCAGAGCGCAAGGTGACAAGGATGGTGTCCATTGTGGTGGCCGTGTTCGTGCTCTGCTGGCTGCCGTTCTACATCTTCAACGTCACCTCTGTCACCAGCTCCATCAGCCCCACCTCTGCTGTGAAGAGCACCTTCGACTTTGTGGTGGTCCTCGGCTACGCCAACAGCTGCGCGAACCCCATCCTGTATGCCTTCCTGTCGGACAACTTCAAGAAGAGCTTTCAGAAAGTTCTGTGTCTGAAAAAGGTGGCGGGCCTGGACGAGATAGAGCGCAGCGACAGCAGGGCGGACAGGAGCAGGATGGTCATCGATGCAGTGAACAACGCCAACTTGGAGACTCACAATGCCGCCCTGCTCAACTGCGAGCTTCAGACCAGCATCTGAGGATAAAATAGAAGCAGTCACATCTAGGGAGGCCAGAGAGACTGAGCAGTGGTGCTTGGGGGATGATGGGCTCCTCTTGCACTGCTAGTGACCTCGGCTCAATGACGCCGGGGCGAGAGGATGATGTTATAGCTGCCGCTCATGGACAAGGACACATGAGCATAGTGAGTGAAAAAAATAAACAATTTCATCAGGGTTTTCAAAGGTCTGGGAAAGTACACTGACTCCAGATCAAACACTTTATATGTGGACTAATGAGGGAACTTTAGTTGATTAGCCCTGAGCTGAAGCTAATGTATGATATGACAAATTATGTTCAACACTGTAGAGAAATCAAACACAAATAAGACTGCAGCTCACGCTCACCAGCCTGGGACTACTATCAAGCTACCAGAAAAAAAACTACCATCGAAGAGTGGACCCACCGGAGAAAAAGCAGGGGGTGAGTTCACCCATAGTGAGGACAGAGGCGGCTGAGCTCCGTCTCTGACTCAGTGATGGAGATTTCCAGATCTTACAAGGTCGGGCATTGATTTCTCTGAATGTGGAAATACTCTGGAAGAAGTGGGCCAAACATTTCAAGCTGGCACTGTAATTCTCCAGAGACTTTGAAAGATAAATATCAGCAACTAAAGCTCAAAGATGAATACTTTCATGGTCATGTTTTATTCCTACCAGCTGAATCGTCTGGTCTTGCATGATCGACAGTGCAACAAAATGGTAAACCTGTCAAAACAAATCATATTTACCCTGAAAGGAAGGATGCTCTTTTCCCCATCTCAGTGAAAGGAGCTGCATTGATCTGTAAATGCTTGAATTTAACATCTTGGATTACTGATTATGTGGAAGGAAGGGAAAACATATTGGGAGCCGCTCTGACCCTGCGTACTTTGTATATAGGAAATGTATTTTTTCTTGTCAACCTCTAGGGGAACGTTGTGCTCATAACTTCATGTCCAAGCCAAAATGAATCTCAAAGGCAAACCCAGCTGTAAAATTCTGCGTTGTTGTGATATGTGTCAGGAAAAGCTTTGAAACTATGTTTGCGGAATCCATCACGCATATGTTATATGTCACTGCAACCTGGTCTTTAAAATATTTTCCCTCTGTGCCAGAGACGCAGCGATGAAGAGCCAATTTCTTCTTGTAAAGTTCTGTGTTTTGACAATGTAATATTTCTGAGTTTAACGTCGCCTAAGACAGCATGTGGTTTCAAAGACGCTTAAATCTCACAGACGACAGGAAAATGCATCGCTTTGTCAAAGAGGGAGAGGGAAAGGATGAAGAGGAAAACACAGGGAAATAAATACTTACAGGTGAAAAGAAGAGATGGAGATGTGTGGCTGAGAGAGCGATACACCGAAACACAAATATAATCTATTGCATTTTATTCTCAATATAATTTTCTTTTTCATAATATAACTGCGGACGTCCCGATGGTTGGGCAACAACGACTGAGAAGAGCCGGTTGTGTTTCTGAAGCTCTGAACTGAACTCACCTGAATTTACACATCAGACTATTTAATCACAGAACCTGTCATTTAACTATCAATGCATTTTATATGTGTTTGGTTGATTTCAGCTTGTTATTACACAAAATCCAAAATCAATGTAAAGTTGACTTGAAGGACTCGTGAAGTACAAAGTCTTTGGCCTTACTGTGCTTTCTAACCCATCAGCCACCACACCTACCCACCTGTTTTTTAATGTGGCAGTTGGAAAACCCACAATACCATAAGAGATTTCTAACTTAGTGCTCTATTGCTCCATTGTATAACTGTGTGCACCGCTATCTGGTGCGTGCTCACTCCTACTGTCGGACGCAATCATCCGTAAGGTTTTTACTGTTCAATCGGACAGTCAGACCTCATAGATTCAGCTGCTGTTATTCACATACCCACAAGTGAAGTCTCTCTCTCTCATGCAAGAACTTCTCTTTTCACTCTTTCGTCCACATGTGCACAATATGTATTAAAAAGAAAATCATTTCTTTAAAGTAGATTTAGATGAGGGGCGCTTTTACTATGTTGGTCTGGAAGATTATTTAAAGATGGAGGACATGCATCTGTTCAAACTGGATTTTAAAGCTGGCTATTAAAACCTTGTTTTCCCAGGTCCAGTTTTACCCAGTTGATAATCCAGCTTGGTTTTTAACTTCAGACAGACAGAAGTACAAGAGACATGCAATTTACTAATTTATGAAGCATATATAGATCATTCATAAAGTACCTCCACACCCACTCTCATGCAACAGATGTCACCAAAGTGACATATTCCAACCAGTACAGTTCTGTGTGATGAATATGAAGGCAAACTCTTCAGCCTTGTTGATCACTACATGTCACACAGACATAAGCGCTTTGCACCCTTGTCTGAATAATGCAAAAGGCGATAAGGGTGACGAGCTGTGTAACGTAATACTCTAAGTTATTCCGTTTTTTAAAGGATAAATTAAAATACATCTGTTGAAAATGGAGACAGTCAGCAACACAAAGAATGGAAAAAACACAACATAAATATTCAGGAAATTAAATTAACATCGATTAGCTTTTCATTTTCAGTCTGAAAAGGAGAAGGAAGAAGCAACATGCTTGTCTCATCCTACCCCTATTCTTCATTTAATCATCAAATGGAAATTACAAATACAACTCCATACTTCCCCCAGTGTCCAACTGCCCACTACATCGCTGCAGTCTTCTTCTCTAATGTGCAGAAACATACCTTTCCTCTCAGTATTTTCTGCTCCTCTCATAAACGATGTATTTATACATCTTTTTAAACATTCTGAGATCATTGCTTTGTTTTATTTCCTCCCTCAGGCTATTCTACAAAATCTCCCCACAGATTGACATGTTTGTATTTAGACTGGTGCAAAATATCAGGTTAAATTTCTCTCTCAAATGAAAACTCCCAAAACAACATTTGTACGTTTCCAGGAAATAGATTATTTCTTACTGTGTACTTGTTTTAAATTCCACTGGGTCCATGACTTTCAATCTATATGGCTTTAAAAACAAATTATTTGTGAGTTGATATCCGACGTTAGGTACGATCCCTATGGCTCTTTTTTGTAGTGAGCGTCATTGTTGCAGGGAGGTTTTGAAGGTGTTGCCTTAACACAATTATCCACTTATGATCTCTATCTTTGTCTTCACCCCCCTTCCAGCTCATTTCTGTGTCTCTCTTTCTCTCTCTCTCTTTCATTTGCGTGCATGGCTGGTGAAGAATATGAGCTGACACAAATTTTACACCCACCCAAGCTGATCTGAGCTGAAATGAACTGAACCATGCTAAGGAAAGCACAATGTCTGTCTATGCCACTGGCTATCTGAACATAATTAACAGACCTTATGTACGTAATGGAGCACCCTGATGTTTTATAGATGTTGAGGAGACAGTTTGTGTCAAAACCAGTGTAAATGTACAGCTACAAAGGGGAGCTGTGGCGATGAGACGGTGCCTGTGGTAACTGCTTTCTCTGTCATTTTGGAAATGGAGACCTGAATATGTCTCTGAAATTAGGTCGTGCCATGTTCTGGAAAAGATGCGATTATCTGGGTTGACACCGATCTCAACTTGCCGGGTTCAGCTCAGCGCCAAATGTAGAAAGTGCATTTGTCTGAATATCTGGCTGATTCCTGCCACTCTGTAGTGTAGAAAAGCAAAGCCGGGGGGGGAGGGGACCTCTCTGTTGCTGAGTTCTGTGTATTTTGTTTTTTGAAGCATTAGTTAATTTGCGAAGGGCTAGAACGTGCACTCCAGAGGATGCACCGTTCAATATTAAACTCTGTGTATTTGTGGTATCCGTCACTTTGTTTTATAGCCTCTTTACTTTATCACCACACGTACTAAATCCAGTGATTCATTTCTACTGGGTGTGACCTCTTTTGCTAGATACACTCTCAGAAAAACAGGACAAAATAATATTGAAGTTGTACAGTGGTTTGTGTTTGTGTTTAGCAACAACAGATGCAGCTGCTTAGGTCATGATCGGCAGCACAAATGGAGTTTAGTGAAATAAAATAAAATGTTTTCCACAATACAGATAATAATTCTGACTAAGACAAATTAGAAGTAAGCTGGTAATAACTTAACCTCCCCCAGGATGCGATTTGTTTAAGGGGTGTGGCTTGGTGCACCTGAAATGTTTAAATAGGTGCTTGAACGAGTGGCACTATCCGTGGTACTGAAAGAGAGCTCTCATGCTGGCATGTAAAACCAGCGCTTTGGTTTTGTTGGACATGATCGCATCCCCCGTGTGTGCATGAAGAAAGGAAGACATACGTGTGACAGTGTTACGCTGACTCTAATTTTCAAAAATGGATTTCAAATATTCCTGAAACTAAAGTGGATGGAGTTGGAAAAGTTTTACTTGTGCCAGACGACAGGTGTTAGAATGATGTTCAGGTTGCACCTAAACCACAAAACAACCAGATTAATACGCACCAACTAAAAGTTTCATTTGTGATTACAGATGCATCCGATTGCAAAGTCATCAAATTATTTTCCAAAATTCAATGCACGTTGCTGTTAGAATCTAAATTCAACCCTTTTTTCTATGTCGTAATGTTTGCTCACGGGCTTCATCTTTTATAAAAACCCACTGTGGTTCGTGATTTGCAGTATTTTCATTCATAAAAATGTTCAAAAACAGATCTCTCCCTGCAGACATGGATATGTACCTTCCTGCTCTGTTACTTTTGTCTATGTGCCTTGGAACTTAAACTGCATATAATATCATGTGAAGACATTGGTGTACTGCAACTCAAGATTTTAACCTGTTCATCCCAAAAGCCAAGCAACCAAAGGCCTTTGTATTGTACAGACGGTACATGTCGGTAACCAAAACATTACAGAGACTTGCTGTATATTATTTTTAATACTTTTACCCTGGCTTACATAGCTTATGTTTGTGTGGTTTAATGTTAGAAGCAGATGTTTATTTGTGACTCTTTATTGTTGCATAGTTGATAATGTGATCACTGATTGTAACAGACAGGCCGTTGTCTCTGCAATTAAACTGCAGACCAGTTTCTGCTCCCATGGTCAAACGTGTGTTCTTTTTCAGTGGGTGTGCACACACAGGAGTAACATATCTGCCCATATGTGTTTGTACTATGTGGACTCACTCAGCTGGTCACAAGAATAACAAAATCCAGCTTTTAATTCAAATCTTTCAGGTTATTGGAATTAGAGGCTGATTTTTAACCTAATTTTTAATGCATTCAATTATTGTCATTTGAAAGTACTAATATAGTGATTTGCAGATAAAAAAATGTTTTAGCACCTCAGCTAAAACCAAGCTATATGGTAAGTGAATTGAAATTTGACTGTTTGTGTCACTAAAACTAAGACTTCAACATTCACTGTTTTTTAATAACCGTTTTATATTTGATACTTTAAAATGTACAGTTATAATTCAAATACTATCTTTCTCAACCCCATAGCTATGCTAGCAGTATGATGAGTCCACCCATTACTTTGGTCCAGACTGAATTAGCGTAATAATTAATGGTTTGATTGCTGTGAAATTGTATAGATTTTACACAGGTCTTTGTTTTCCCCATATTTTTCCTCCATTAGTGTACAGTCATTGTCCTTGCCAATAAGTAAATGTCAGCATGCTAGTATCCTAAAGTAAAACAGCAAACATAAACTCATGTCTGAAAACAGCTGAATTATTTGATGCTACGAAAACAGAGTGAATGATTGCGATTGGTTGATCGTTTTTTTCGATCACTAATGTGCAGACTCTGATTCTAAATGTGTTTGGTGCAAGATGGCACCGTTTGTATCCAGGATATTTTGGCTTCATTTCTAAATCGTGACAGGAATTATTTACAGTCTATGATTTCACCAGTTTGCTATTGCCTCTACTCTACCCTTACACAACCATGAGTGTAGCAACAGAAACATTTGGCTGTATTTTATCATGGATCTTATTAATTCTGTTGTTGCCATCCCTACAGTGGAGACTGTTGCAGTAGGTATTTCATATGAAGCTGTAGCTGACAATCCAAGACTCTGTGTATCAAAGACGTGCGAAATGCATGTTTACTTTGGTTAATGTGGATTAGTGCAGTCATCTCTGACACTAGAACCAGCAACGACATCCCCTCATATCTTTCATTTTCTCTCCCGCCTTAGTCGTCTCCAAATGACTCAACACTCTCAGCGCTGTGCCAATCTGCGCAGCTGAGGACTCACTTCCACTGTGAAAACAAATAATGTGTTTGCTAATGACAGTCGTGCTCGGGGGTGTTCTATCGTGGTGGCGGTGACAGATTAAAGAATGAAGATGAGGATTAAATGCACACAGCAGACAGGGAATTTTCACATACACCTCCACCCGGTTTGAGGAGAGTAAAGATTGAATGTCAAAGGGAAAAATGTCAGCTAAAGGGGCTTTGTTCTTCCAGGGGGGTCAACAACAGATTTATTATCTGTATATAACAGGTCCGAGCTGTGCCAAAGCTCTGGTTGTGTATGAGCCAGCCTCTGTAACCTTTTTGATAGTAGAAAAATAATCAGTCAAAGTCCACGAAGAATCTTTTGAAAAGTTCTGTTGCATAAAATGAACTAAAAGTAAAACAAAGTCAAAGAGAGTGGGCCAAATAAACTTAATGCAGCACAACTCACATGAAGTGTTTTGAATCAAGGTATCGCTAATAAACAAGATGAAAAGCACATCAGACTTAGCCCTGAGGGTAAAATATCTTTGAGTGAAGTCCCTAAAAGCAGAGAAGAAGACATGTTTTCAACTTGAAAAGGTATTTATTTTCAAATTGCTTTGAAAAGGGTACACCTTCAGTCAAACTGAAAACACGAACATGGTGTAACAAGGCGTCTTTTTTATGAATGCAACGAACATTTGTCACTTCAAAGAAGTGTCAAAGCAAGTTCTTCCCTCATTATTAATGATTACATTGATGTAGTGGTGTCCCCAGTGGCCGCAGCAACACCCCATCATGTCCCAAACTAAAGAGGAGCCCTATCAATTACATTGGAATCTCTGAAAGAGCTCTAAAATCCCAAGAGGACATCGAGAACCTCCTTACTAACCCTACAACATCCTTAACCCTCTGAACGACCACATAAAAGCTCCAGTGTGTCAGATTTAGGTGAAAGGGAACGATTGGCAGAAATTTAATGTAGAATGATGTTTTCACTAATTCATTTCATCTAATTTGTATGAATTGTAGTTTTCTTTACCCCAGAAAAGACCCTTTATATTTAAATACTTTATATTTACATCGAGAGGACCCTCTCTACGGAGGCTGCCATGTTTTTTACATTAGTCCAGACTGGACAAACTAAACACCTTTTTAGTTTCTATGACAACTGAAGCTACCACAGGTTCTTTTTCATGTTTGGAAGGAGAGGGTGAGGGGCAACATGCAACTTCAACACTAGATATCACAAAATTCTACACACTGTAACTTTAAGATTCTCAGTGACTAATAAAACCTCCCAAAACAGTCCACAGTCTTCAACAATTAGAATTGAATTAGACATTAGAAGTGTCCTATCTTTCCATTGACCATTAAAACAGACTAAACCATCCTCAATTAACACTAGAACACAGTAAAGGATCCTTAGAATCTTCTTTAGAATATGTAAATAATGTGCTGAGGTGGTATCTCAGGCTGCTTTCAGACATACTCTGGACCAGAGGGGCTGGATGTGAGAGGACTTTCTCTGGGCAGCCCCAAAGTGAGAACGCAGCAGCTTGTCCGGAGGAGCCGTTATGAGAACACAGGAAAAGATCCTCAGCAGGATTCACCGCGAGCAGGTGGGTGTGTTGATAAAAAAATCATGGAATGAAAAAGTGGTGCCATACATGTAGAGGACGCTGACAGAGATGTCAGGAGAGCTTTTGGTGGTAAAGACAGACGCCGGTGTGGATGTGCAGTTAACAAAAACATGTGATCTCTGCAGCAGGATTCATACGTTACATTCTACCTCCGCCTGCTACGCCACCCCTCACCTGAACACGCTGGAGATTTTTTTTTTGTTATGAGCGAGTCCAAGTGGAGAATCTCCTGCTGGTTGCTCAGTACCGACCAAATACTGCGGACATCCTTCCTTTGGAGTCCGACTAGAGCATTGAGTTCGATGGATTCAGGTCTTTTATTTGTTGAATGAAAGATACGACTGTTGGTTCTCTATGCTGCAGGAGGGACGGCAGACTTACGCATGGAAAAGAGCAAATAGATGCTACTTAACCAACTGGGTCCCACGATAGTGATTTCATCATGTCGGTGAAATAAGATGAGAGCATCAGGGACATTGCATCAGAAATGTTTCCATTTCCCAGCCTGCACTTGTCAATACATTATAAGTGCCTGACGTAAGTAGATCCCAAATAAAGAGTGCTAAATTGCGTTTGGTTGGTGGGCGTTTTGAGGGGGATCTAACCTTTAGCAGATCGGGCCCTATGGGTTTTAATCTATTCTGCTGGTATTGTTGTTATTGTCTCAGAGAAAGGAACCATGGAGGTGCAACACAGTCTTTTTGATCTAACAAACACACCCTTGTGGGTGGAGATGCTGTCCGGTGATCGAGTGGAAACTTCAGGGAGCACTGTTCACTGCACAGCATGTGGGCTCTTTGATCATACACTACATGGTCATGCACTCGCAGTACCCCCTTTGTCTCAGAAGGTTCGCCTGAGTTTCGACACCCTTATTTTTAAAGGTACAGTGTGTAGAATTTAGTGATATCTAGTGGTGAAGTTGCATGTTGCAGCTGAACTCCCCTCACCTCACCCTCTCCTTCCAAACATGAAAGAGAACCTGAGGTAGACTTCAGTTGTTATAAAAACTCAAAAGGTTTTTAGTTTGTCCAGTCTGGACGGATGTAAAAAACATGGCAGCCTCTGTAGAGAGGTTCCCCTCAATGTAAATATAAAGTATTTAAATATAAAGTCCCTTTTCTGGGGCAAAGAAAACTACAATTTGTACAATATACATAATCTAACACTTGTGAAAAGAATCGTTTAGAAGTGACTCTTGATCCAGGCTGTCTTTTCATATACTGCTGACTGTCTCCATCTACTGCTCAACGTTAGCATTGTTTGATTGAACATATAGTTTTATAGAATTTACAGTCATTGTGTTCAAGTTACAAAATACATTCAAAACTGTTTGTTTTACTGGCTCACATGTGTGACATGAGCTCTTTGACCACTGAAGTGTCCAAAACCTTTAAAGACGAAGAAAATAAACAATAGTTTCTATATATATATATATACATATTTACATGAAAAATCATGAAGGGTGCCTAAAATTGAAAAGTGCTTTGTACAAAACTCACTCAACATTTGCATGAGTTTCCAAAAGTCAGATTTAGTCAGGATTTGGTCATTTTCGCTCTGTTTTGCTCATGTGAACTGATTTCCTCTGTAAGCCTTTACAGAATTTGACTACCCACCTGCAGTGGGTCTATTCTGGGTGAACACAGGTTTCTGGAGGTGGTTGTTTGGTTGACGTGATCCACACCAACACCTTCTCTACTCACTTAGAAACCTACAGCAATTACTTAGGATCTACTGTATGTTCTTAAGACTGACCTTGACATTTTATTTTTGTTTTGGAATTTTAGAATTCTTTCCTTCTGCTGTTCTGGGGCTCTTATGTTCTTTTTTAAAATAACTTCACATAAGTGCATGTCTATGTCTGAGTTTTTGTTATGCATCTTGCGTCATATGAACAGATGAAGGAGGAGGTATGAGTGAGCACAAATGTCCGAATGAGAGAATTTCTGCTGACTTTCTCCTGCCAGGCCTCTGACAAAGAGAACACAGCAAGAGATCCTCCGCAGCAGAGTTTTCAGCGTAATTTATACATTGTGAAATTAGCCGAGAATCTCCTGCTGTTTTGTGAAAGTCTGGACACAATTCTCCAGACATTTCTGAAAACTGCTTTACCTACAATGCACATGATGGTAGAGTTGGTGATTATTGTTAACTGTTATTCACCAAACCTGCATTTAATAAGTATAATAACACTTAATAATTTACAATATATATCCAGTGACACACTTTCAATTACTTTCAAGACATGGTTCATCATTAATGTTCACGTCTCTGTGACTGTTTCTCTTTTGAAATTCTCATGTTCAGCAGCACGACTGCACCTGTGGGTCTCAGCGGGCAGTGAACTCCTATTGTGCAGCTTCCAGCTCTTTGTTTCAAATGGGTAGTTGTAAAACGAAAGTAACACGTTTTTATGACTTGACGCCACATCATTTCTCTTGGTATCTAACAGCTGCACCGCAATTAACCTTCATGAACTTTCTATTCAGGTTCTTTTTATCCATTTATTTATTTCCCAACCAACCAAAACACTTATTTCCTTCACTGTACTTCTCATTCATCTTCCCTTGATTTGTTGTCATCCACCGTTATTGTATTTTCGAACTTTTAGTTCCATTTCCTCCTCGGGTATTCCCTCTTTTTACCTTTAGCCCTATGGTTTCATTATTTGAACACATTAATAACTATAGGAGGTATCTGTTTAGCAAACAGGCACTGTGTGAAACTAATAAATAAAAGATTGGATGAACTGCTGACTGCCACTTTGTTTAGAGTCACTGAGCAACCTCAACAGATTAGGGACATTAACGCTGTGCAGGGCTTAAAAACACAAGATTCAAATATGTCTTTGTTCCACTTCTGGGAAAAAGATAAATCCCAGAGCACCTTTTCCATTAAGTCTCAATTCTAAGTGCTCATGCTGTATTTTTTAAATTGAAAAGTTCTGTGGAGAGTAAATCACTTTGAGTGAAAACAGTTTCACAATGACGTTGAGAATGTTTTAGTCACATCTACACTGATCCCCTACAGTAACTACAGACGACTGTATGATTGCTGTTAGTTTAGGTTTTTCTCATTCCCTTCTTTGTAGAAAAGCGTCTTCATATTTTTTACTTTTCTTACAGACCTTTTATCTATTATTTTCATTTTCATTATTATTTTACCTGCACTGTAAAGACGGCACCCACATTTCGTTGTGCAATATCGCATTGTTCCAATGACAATAAAGATTTCTGATTCTGATAACTGAGGTGACTGTGTGTTAAACAGTTAAACTGCAGTTTGACTGTTTGATGCTTCATGCACTGATTCATATGTCTTTCAGGATATTTCAGATCTGTGCATTCACTACATTTCAATTTGCTAATTTTTAGGTGAAATAAGGAAAATACTACATAGACGCAATATTATCATATTTTTTCATTTTAAAGTGGTATTAGAAAGGGACTGAACTAAACTCCTTCAAGAACCAAATTGTTTAGATCTATCCACTAATTCCACAAACATTTGTCTGTTTATAGAAAGTCATGACTCGTCCAACTGATTGACTTCACACTTGGCTTGTGTATTGTAAATAGTCCGGGAAAGTACAATGCTGAGTTTGGTGTGATTTGAATACGTCATACGTTTGTTAGTAAAACAAACTAAATTAAAAACAGGTGACCATCTTTGAGTGAGCCTTCAGTCTGTGGACCGAGTGGAACACGTCCTCTGATAAACTGCAGCAGTGCTTACACGTGGCAGCATTTCAATTGGTTTGCCTTGGCGGAGGTACGCACTCTCCGACTCAGAGTACCATTCTGGTTCTTTAATGATATCTATTTATTCCCATGTGATGATGGGTGAAGAACGGCCTTAAAAAAAAAGCCAAGTGAGACAGAAACAGCATCAGAACAAAAGCAACAGAATAAACCAGGATAGTGGGTCTTGAGATGGAAGTTTTTCTATTTCTCTTTTTTACTTTTTTACTGTTTATCATATTGAAATCTTTACAAATCATCAGTGTTAGCTATGATTCAGTGTGTGTCTGCCTGGGTGGTCCCCTACGGGGTCCTCCGCACACAGGATGGGGGAAGTCCCAGCACCGGCAGTGAGTTCACACTCAAATGAGCCTTCACACTGAAATAAAATACAGGCCTCTCTCACTCTCATCTTCAAACCAAGGATTCTCCCACTGCCTCTTCGTCTCGCCAGGTAAGTGATCTACAAACGTCGTTTTCAACACAGAGTGGTTAACATCAGTAGTTTTTGGTCCAGGAGGGACATGGATCCTCAACTTTGAGCCAGCATTTTCACTTTCTGACCATGAGTAGTGAAGTTTGTGTTGGGTCTGTGAGCACACACGGCAAATACAGCTCCAAATGGAAAAAAAGATCAATGGTAAAATAAGGAAGAAGAAAACTCAATAACTATATGACAAAGATGAAGACGGCTGAGTCTAATGGGTTTTTTTTGTATGTAAATTTTTTAGTGACTTACAAACATAGCGCTTGTCATAATTTCTTGTTGGACAATGTGAGAGGGGGACGTGAGTGAGACCCTGAGCTGTGAATAAAAGAGTGTGACAAATCTACTCAAGAGTAAATCAGACTTAGAATTTGGCATGTTTGAGAAAGGAGTGAAGGGGTGGAGGTTTTTGATCTGTACTTCTTTCACAGTTCGCTGACTCAGTGCTCGCTGGAGCGGAGGACAGTATCTACGAGCACAGACATGGTTTCTGAAAGTGTGGTTGTGCAAATTTGTTTTGCAAGGACGGCTCGACAGGACGTTTTAATAAACCAAAGCGAGTGGGTCTGTGCTGTCAGTATGTCGGCTGTTTAACTGGTTCAATAGCTGGTTCACTCACACCTTTGGATACCTCATGCTTTTACCAATAATTACACCAATATCCAATCACTGAAATCAAACACCAGCACTACAAGCAGACGTAACCAGAACATCTGGAGTAATCCTCCGTGCTACAAGGTTTAAAAGTTGAATATATTGTAGGTATGTGTAGTATAGTACAGTATACTCTACCACATCATAATACTTCTATTCAATACAAAGTTCAGTATAGTATGATATCGTATAAAAGCTGTATATACCGTTTTTAGTGTAATATACAACAAATCTACTTTAACTCTACAACACAATAATTCTTCAAGCACAATCTAGCATAGTAAAGTATGATCTAGTACAGTGCATTATACTAGACAACAGAATACTATTATTATTCTACTACACGATGATTCCTTAAGTACAATATACTACAGGATAGTGCAGTATAGTGTCATATGATCTGCTATAGTGCATTATATGATACATCAGCACTCTATATCCTACTACATGATAATTCTTCTAATACTATACTTTATAGTATAGTATAACATGGTGCAGTGTAATATAGGACAAAACATCTATAATCCTACTTCATATTTAATGTCACAAGTATAATATACAATAGTATATACGACAGCAGGCTATAGTCCTTTAAGTATATGTTATGTAGTATAGTATAGTATGGTCTGGGCTATACTATACTATACAGTATAATCTGCTATAATCTAATGTGATACAAAACACCAGTCTATATTAGTACTACACAATATTTTAGTATAGTATACTGTTGCATAGTACATAACAGTAGAGTAATATAGTACGGCAGACTAGTTACTCTAGAATCTTTCAGTAGAACTTCACAACAATGGGAAGTATAGTGTTTAAGTCACTTTACAGTTTATTAGGTAAAACTTAGTCAAACAGTTATTCAGCCCATTGACAACAGTGAGGGTCAGTTAAACAACCACACGACTACATCCTCCTGAATGATCAAAACACTGAATCGGAATCTAAGTAAGACAGTTTGACCAAAAACTGAACATTACAACAAAAACTGAGCATCGCATGTTCCTCAGCCTCCGTGACTCAGCCGAGGAACACGCCAGCTGCAACAACCAAGGACAAAACAACCAAAGACCCCGGCTGTGTCTGAAATCGCTCCATATTTACACAGTGCTACAGCCAATATATGAATATATGCAGCAATATTTGTTTTACAGAATAAACTATGCACCAGTAATTCAATTTTAATTCATTTGTATTTAATTAAGATAAGTTCAATATATTTGATACGTATTTTCTTTTAATTGTTATATATAGTTAAGATTATGGTTTAACTAAAAATAATATAAAGCCCCAATTTCACTTGTTTGTCATGAGGGTTTAATAACAACATCTTTTTAATTCATATATCAGAAGCTGAAATTTCTCCCTAGTATCTTCAGTCCGGCTCTTGGATTATTTATATAAGATTACAGTTCTCAGTATTATATATATTGAACCATATTATCCCAAATATTGTGTTCCCTGGTGACTTGTAGGTACATATGCAGAAATGAGACAGTATCTTTGACATATTTATTTACTTCCTCCTCTCGTAACCTTCCTGTGTGTCTGTGTCTTGCCGTGCGCGTGTTCCTCAGAGTGACAGTTATCGGGGCTGATGGGTGGAAGCTGCCCGGAGGGGCAGTACTGGGATGGCTTGGTCAAAGAATGCCTGTGCTGTCGTTTGGTATGCGAGCAACCGCATGTCAGCAGCAGGTGCATCAGTTATTGTGGTGAGTACACACACACACACACACACAGAACGAGGTCAGAGGGACGAGAAACGTATCGTCTGACAGAATGGCCGCGAGGTTTAAAGGTCAATGAGACATTGACCACTGAAGCGCTGACTCATTGTGCTGCTGATCCACGGTCACGTGCTTGTTCTTCATCTGCCCCCCCCCTTCTGATGAGCTACATCAGATAAATGGAATTTCAATCAAACTATGAGTAAATTATGTCAAATTAAAAAACTGCTCCCTCCAGCATTTTCTAATCGCATTGATTGTGTCTAAAGGATGATATGAACGTTACAAAGGTTGCACCAGAGGCTTCGTCTGAGGGAGATAAATGCAGTTCAGTTAAGGGTTGGATGAATATGACCCTGCAGGAATATGTAAAAGCTAATGGATGGAGCAGAAGACAGAACAATACATTTAGGTGCAGATCCAGAAAAGGGGCAGATCAGGATTTGTGTTCACTTTCTTTAAGATTATGAGATAGAGGGGTGCATAGACCCTGATGATTTACATGTGGTTTCATATGGGGACTGTTGGGCCTTGGATGCGCTCTACCTTAGTGCCATTATGTTTTTTTTTTCTTTCACTGTCTTAGAATTACTCATTTCCAATCATAAGTGCTTAAAATGAGTTACAGATACTTAACAATGACAGGTAACATGCTTTTAAATGATTATTTCCAGCAGAATATTTGCATTTCTTTCCAACAGTTATAGAAAAAGAAGAGAACTCAAAGGAGCGCAAGGCTGACGCTCTATTTTGCCGTCTTATTGACAATGAAAAAATAAATAAATCATAGAATCAACTGATTCTACAGTTTTTGAAAGACAGACATAACATCACCTCCTTGGCAGAGGGAAATAGAGAATATAGAAATGCACAGAATAGACTGTGTATCCACTTCTCCCGTTTGATTTCACATGTCTTCCTGCATCAGAGTCTGCACATTGTAAGCGGCAGCCTGGTCACTACTATGATGTGCTGCTGAAGACGTGCATGAGGTGCGCCGAGGTTTGTGGCAAACATCCAGCAGAATGCTCCAGACACTGCCACAGTAAGTAGTGACCCCGGTCCTCTGGATTAACGTTTGAATCCCTTCATGACCTTTCTTGTCCCATCACTGCTGTTTTAATGAAGGCGCTGAGTTTAAGTGCTTGAGGTTGACCTCAGCGGACCTGGTTTTCAGAACACAAGTCGGCTAACGCAAAGAGATTATTGGCAAAGAAGGAACTGTGGTCACACTAGAAATTAACAGCAACTTCTGTGACTTTTGCAGAATGTCTGCAGTTAGAAAACAAGAGGATGCTTACAACCGAGTGTGAGACCTGATCCTGGGTTTATTTGGTCAGGAACCTTTGTTGCATGTAGTAAGCAACAAAGCACAGAGCTGAACAACAACAAAACAAGACCCAGAATGTTCGAGGTTACTCCCTTGGTTTCTAGATGTTGTTCGTCAAAACATAGCAATAGTTCAGCCATTTATAAATCAGACAGAAGCTGAAAAGCTGATTCACGCCTTCATTTCTAGAAAACAACAGAGACTCATTCAGAACTCTGCAGCTCAGCTGTTAACCAGAACCAAGAGGAGAGAACACGTCGGTCCAGTTCTAATGTTCTCCTCCGTACATACAGGGCTCTGAATGGACGAGGACCCAGTTACATGGCTGACTCTCTAGTTAACTGTTTCCTCTAGAACACTGAGATCATCAGCAGCAAGTCTGTTAGAAGTTAACAACAACAGCCAATAGAAAACCAGAGGTGCAGCTTCTGTAAACTATGCTGCTAGATATCAGAGAAGCTCGTTCAGCACACGTCTTTACAGGAAAACTTTCTCTTCGCTTCAGCCTTTAACAGGATCCTGCACTTGCCTGAACTCCTGTCATAACTCTCTTTTTCTGTTTGATGCCTGTTTTTAAATTGTATTTATTTAAATATTTTATTTTCTTGTTTCTGAACATCTGTTCTCTTCTTTGTACATTAAGTACATTTCCATTACATTTATTTAAATCTGTATTGTATGTTAAACATGAAAGGTGCTCAACAAATGAAGTTTATTATTATTGAAGGTCTTTTCTACTATGACTCAGATGATTAACAGCTATCATTAACCCCCCCCCCCCAACAGCTACATCATATCCTGTGACCGCGACAATGCTGGGGGTTAAAGTAACCTCACACCTGCCGAACTCCAGAGGGCTCTCTGTGCCGATGGCCCTGGAAGACTCCACGCTCTTGCTCTACTCTCTGCTGGCTCTGTGCATGGTGCTGCTGTTTTCTAGCTTGTCTTTAGCCCTGGCTGTCTTACTGAGGACGGCCAAAAGCTCCAAACCGAGACCCAGCGAGGCCAAACAGAACCTTGTTGTGCAGCCAGGTGAAAAGGTCGGCATGCGAGGTGGGCAGCTGGCGCCCACTTCCAAAGGTTAGTGTCGTACGGATACATCCAAAGACCCCGCAACTGAAAGAACAAATCATTATCATTGGTTTAAAACCTCTTACATTTCTAAATTGTTTATCTCGGCATGTGTTTCTCATTGTATACCCTGTCTGTCTGCAGATCTTGTAACAAGTTCAAGCTGCCCTCCGAACCGCATGCAGTCAGATGACTCCATCCCGACAGAGACGTGCGTGTGCATCCATTGTTTCCCTGATCTGAAAGCACTAGGCCAAAGCAATGACAGGCCACCGCTCCCTATAAACCAGCAAGCTGTTCTCCCCGGAGTCCAGACCATGGAGGGCAGGCCTCTCTTCACTGAGCAGAGCCTCCACAGTCCAGGAGGGGGCAGCAGTGAGATGAGGTCCATTTACTCCCCCTCATATCAAAGTGCCTCACAGCAAAACTGGAATGGATAACCACGTCCCCAACGCACCAAAGATGCTCATCAGTACATAAGATAACATTTGATAATCCTCTCTCTTCACAACAGGTACATTTCAGATGTTACAGCAGCAAGAGATCAGTCAAAAATAGACAAGATTGCAAGTAAACATGCAAGAATCGCAGGGAAATGTAAAAATATAAATGGAATAGACACAAGTACATGCAGTGCTAAAACAGAATATATACAGTGAGAGAATATTTACAGTGGAATACTGGATTTTTGTTCAAATTTGAACTGAAAATATTGTCTCAAAGCAGTTTGACAGTACACTGACTAGGAATTGGGAGATAGGGCCTCTTTCATTCCCACCCCTCAGCCTGAACGTCTGCTATGGACTATGTAAGTGTAAAACTGACAGTTGGTTGCAGCTTAAATTTTGGTCCAGGCCAATGTGTGAAAGGTGAAATGACCATTTCACACAAGCACAGCAACAGCCCAGAAACCTTTGATTGCTCACCGACTGTTTTATCAGTCAGAAAGGCACCAAATCTACATTTATGACTCATTTGGGTTTTTTTTTTCCACAACAACACAAATTCAAGAGTAAATTAGGAAGCACTGAATGGTCGAATGAAACAGTGTGTTCATCTAGATAAAGGAGAACTCATAGTAATAGCACAGTGACTCAATGCTGGAGAACAGTCGGCTGCTTGAATGAAGGGCATCAGCTCTCCTGAACCACCCCCCCAAAAGTGTTCTTTTTGTTACCACCACTGGGAGTCGCCAAAGTCAATTTCATAGCAGATACTGTCTGTACGTATAGGCCCAGAATATTGTGTGTACATGTGTAATATAAAAAGAACAATATGTTTCATGTATGAGAAATAAACAAGCAACACAAATGAGTCTACAGATATAGATATTTCTTTATTTGAGTGTCTTTCAATCACTGTGTCCAGTTTCTTGCAGCAGTTACATGTGTGTGCGAGGAATGACTGATCGGGTCGAGACGCTTTATTTTTCCTATTACGACCCCCTGTGGCTGGATCCAGCGATATCAAGGAACAAACTGACTTGAGGTTTCACCATTTGGCTCTTACATACAAACTGTACATAGATACTTTTACATACATCATCAACATGTGGAAAAAAATCCTATCAAACTGTGATACCCAGCTCAGACGGCATGCTGAATGCAAGTACTGATTCAGTACACGAACATACGGTACATACGCACGCGCACAACACACGTGCATACAAACAGGAACACATACGCACTGTTTTTTTTTTTTTCTTCTTCCTCTTTATACGCAGTAATATTTTATACAAACACATACACCGAGCTCCCCCCCTCCCCTTTCTCGGGCACATACACGTGCACACACACAAACACGCACGCACACACACACACGCACGCACATATATACAAACACACCGAATTAGAGCGACATGCGGCCGACGGTTAATACTGCGAGATCGAGCTTCTGACCCTTTATACACACACTGTACTGAAACCCTGCCCGTTCCAAATTTTTTTTTTTTTACCGTTTACCTGAAACGGCATCATGAAGACAGACATTGAACGCATCTTTATCGTCGAGATTATGCAAAAAATCTGCCCCCAAAAGCCAAATGAAACAAATAAAGCAGAATAAAAGCCGCTATAGCAGCATTTTCATCAGAACGATCTGCACTATTTTGTTTTTGTGTTAAAAAAAAAGAAAACATATTGGATAGCACAATGCAACACACGCGAACAATGTGAGAGTTTAGGGAGAGAATGCAAAACCGTAAACGATGTATAAAAATATATTATTCACTGTGTTATCTATTTCCCCTGTGACTGTTGGAAGCAGCAAGGCAGAAAATAACAGATCCTTTATATACGTGTCCTTGTTTCACAGAACATTTCCTAGACAACTACAAAGTCATGGGTAATGAATGGAATCTGTACAATTTTCACAACATCACTTGTCAAGCGATTCCCTTGCACCCCCACCTTTTGCATTTGGAGCAAAAATGCATAATAAAACTTCCTTCTTTGAAATATTTGGTCGTTTGGAGGAGTGTGTGTAGGTGAGTGCTTTAGAAAAGGGTTTGTCCGACACACCCAAGAAATTAAATAAAATAAAAAAAACACTTCTTAGCTAAAGCAGAGCCCGACACTTTCTTGTTAATGTGTGCAGCTGTGCGAGCGTGAAGCCGGACCTTGGTGAAGAACAGCATTTGTGATCATGTAAACCTTCCCCAGATAAAATAAGGTTTAAAAGAACCTTTTTGCCCTTTTGTCTGTTTTCTGAAAACGAGCCGACTGATCTTGTAGTAAATTCCTTCTCTTCCTTCTGCATCTCCTTAATTCCAGTGAAAAATGTTTGCAGGTACGCAAATATCCCTTCAGCGCATTTTGTTTGGTTCTTGCATCTTGGTTCTATCCCACACATCAAACACTTCAGTCTTAAATTGTCGTACGGAGGAGCATGATCGTATGTCCTACGCGTGGTTCCGTGTGAGTGAGCATTGCGACTCAGAATGATTCAGGTAGCCTTGTGTTTCTACTTTGCCTCTCTTATCACTGTGTTACCTGTTCCCATGCAACTCCTCTGGCGTCATCCCTCAGTTCCTCCTGCCGGCTGTGCTGATGCAGGGGACTATTCATACTCCAGGAACTGTTTGTGGTAAAACAAGAGGTACCTACGGAGATAGAAGCAGCAAAGCATCAGATTGCAACAACACTAAGACCCAAGGCAACCAGCTGCGTCGTGAACGTTATGATCCGTGTACTTGTACTATGTGTTACTGCAGGATTACAATAGAAGCAAAATCCTGAACTCAGACTGATGATTGTCGAGCGCTCCACTCTATAATGTTTGACTCGGTCTTTCTTACTGCCAGTTCCAGATTTGCGAGCATTAAACATAAACAAAGATTGCGACACTTGAGGAGATCAAGACAGAAAAGGCAACAATAGCACATGGTGGAATGTCAGACCCCTGAATCAGACACGTTCAAGTTCACTTGTGTAGTTCTGCCATTTCTGTCACTGATGATGTGCCCACAGTGAAAAATGAGTTGAACATGCATCAGGAGAAGCTAACATGACAGATACCATCTTTGGTTACATGAAAATGAAGGGTTTATGACCTATACTGCAGCCAGCCACAAGGGGGCAATCACGTTTTATGGAGCAGCCATGTTGTCCCTCTTTACATAGAGTCTATGTTTCAGAGCATGAGGTGGGATCGTCAATGCTCACCCTTCACTGTCCAGCACATCCTTGATGCTGGCCTTGGTGATGATGGCGTCGTCACATTTGAACCACTGGTCCTTGTGCTGCCGGATGAAGGTGGTGTAATGGCCACTCTCTAGTGTCCCCTGGTGGTTGACCACAGCAAATAGACTATACCTAACATAGAAGAAGAAGAAAAGGGTTCATGAAACAGAAGATATACATTATTTTACAAAACAGACTGTAAAGATTTACATCAGTGCAACAGTGTTCATCTTACTTGTTGTCGTTGTTGAAGGGGTCCATGGTCTGCTGGTACTGCCCATTCATCCTGCTCTCTTTACTGAATCACACACAACACAAACACAACACATGAGTCACAGAGCAAGACAGTTTAAAACTTTTCAATCTATGATCCTCATTAAACCCTAGTTTCTGTTTTTATTTACTTTTATGATTTCAACCAGTGTGGAAAAGTGTCTGAACAACTGAAACATTATTATTTGTTATTACTTCCTCAACACAGGTCTCTCTTCCATTCATTCAAGATTTGAAGAAGTTTCAAGTTTTTAAACGACATACTTGATTTGCATGTTTGAGTTTTAGGCTGAGTGCTTCCAATCCTCATTTGGACCGTGCTCACCTGGAGGCCATGAAGGGCGTCATGTCCAGCTCCAGTGGGAAGGAGACATACGTTGTGATCTTCCTCCGTAGTTTGGCTGAATGCTCAAACCTCTGAAAACCACACAGGCAAGTGTTACAGCTCTGTCCATAACCAACCACACACACACACACACACACACACACACACACACACACACACACACACACACACACACACACACACTCTTACTTTGAGGTGAAAGCAGGCCACAATGGGCAGCTTCTTCATGGTCAGCTGCTTAGTGGATTCCTGGTAACTATGGCAACCGCTGCACTTGATCTTAGCGCTGCTGCCCAGGTGCTCTGGTCTGGTGAACCTGGAGGAGAGGGGACAGGATTTAGTGCTAGTATATGTGTGTGTGCGTGTGTGCGGGCACGCGTGTGCGTCTGTGAGTGTATGTGTGTTTTTAGCGATGCTGCTGCAGCCCCCCCGATGTCTCTGCTCCAGTGAATTGGGGATGAACAGGAATTGGTTTCAGGGAAGCGTATCTGTACATGTTACTCACTGCTGTCTGAGGGTTTAGTGTGATGGCTGAGGAAAGTGATTTCAGATTGGTGTTGTCTCTGAGTTTGTGTCTGTTCTAAAAAGAAAAAAAAAAAAAAATGGTCTGATGGTTAATGCCACGATGGAGCTAGAAAAATGATTTTGATACACATAGGAAATAATCCAAGATTATCAATATGGTGAATAGCAAAGTACATACAGCACAATATTGTACATAGTATGTGAGGTAAGACCAGATTAGAGGCAGCAGCGCACGCCATGAAGGGGTGGAGTCTGGAGACAATGAAAATACTTGTTTTTTTGTACATGACTGAAGGCAGGCTGCTCAGGCGAACTACCAGCTGTACATCCTGCTGATATTTTAGGTGTCTTTTGCAAAGCAGATGGCATGAGTGAGAAGTTTGAAACAAAAAATGCTCATACTGCAACATTATGGTTTAGAAATACATATCTTTGTTCAAGTAAACTAGAATTTAAGATTATAATATAATATAGTTCAGGGGGTTATTTTCAAATATGTGCTGCTATCTTCTAATGGGCAAGTTTGCAAGCTTGTAATTCATTTCTCACCATGTACTTTATTTATTGCAGCCACAGAACAGACGTTAGTTCGAAAACTAGAATGTTTAAATGCATTTTGAATAGATTCTCATCCCACCTAAGCAACCTTTTCCCAGCTGAGGTTGGCGCCTCACTTCTTGAAACCCACGCCGTCCCGTGTATACGACTACATGCTGAATATTCCATGACAATGTTTGTTCGCTGGGTCAGTTACCTGCGGAGACAATCTGTGAGCGTTGTGGCTCCGGTGGTGTGACTCTCTCCGTTTAGTGCCGATCCGTCTCCTCCGGGGCTGAGGGGCCAGAACGGCGTGGAGGATCCTGGCAGGTCCAGGCTGATGTCCCAGAACGGGTCTATGGTTGTTGAAACACCACTAAGAGGAGGGGGATAGAGAGACAGAGAAGATGGTGAGAGTGTTGGAGGGAGGGAAAATGCTGTACAGTAAGTCTCTAACATAGATTCAAGGAGTTGCTGTGTATCATGTGTTCATGTGTTGGTAGGAGACTCACACACACACTGTAATTTGTAGTTTTCCTTTATTGTGTCAGGCATTTAAATTAGAAGGGACACAAAAGAAGGGGGCAGGAAATTCATTCTGGCATCAATTTAGCTGCTGGCTTACACCCTTGCAGTGCTTATGTTACCAGCTAAGCTTGTTCATCTGGGCTGTGAAGATTACTCTGCTGTTGAGCGCTATTCAGGGGTGCACTCTGCAGCCGGCAGTTGACGATATACAACAAAGGATATCAGATGATAGTGTTTGTAACCCTGCAGAAAAGATGGTCTCCAAGGTTTTTTCGGGTCACAAAGGATTAGAGCAGGTTCCGGGGCGAGAGGTGGGGTTCAGCCAATGCAGGTGTCCAGTCCGTCACAGCACTGACTCATGAAGGCTGTTATTTGTTATTTGTGTTTTTACTGGAGCCCAACCGATTTATCATTCTACCAATATTTTCCTTCCAGAGTCACATTGGTGAGTATCAGCATCTCCCAAAATATTGCCTATATGCACTGATTTATTTAACTCAAAGTATTAATACCTCTAATAGTGAGAAGAGCTTCATCCATTTATTAATTAAATCAGTTCCAATTATATTCAGCAGGGGGAGCTATTAGGACACCTAACTTGCCTTATTTATGTTGTGACATCATTAGAAATCCAGCTCAAGTCAAGAAATGTAACAGCCACCTCAATAATGGTTTTAACTATAAGACAAAAATGGAAACTATCACAATCTGAGGTTACAGATGTACTTTTAAGCTGGGTTGAATCTATATGTTTATTTCCTATACTATAGAGTTAAGGGGAGAACAAGCAAACTCAAATGGATGTTACTGCTGCACAATATATGGATGTCTGGTTCATTAAAAAGGTGAACTGCTTGTTTCCACCCTTGTTTGTTTGAAAACAGGATAACTCAAATACTGCTGAAGGGATTAACACAAAACATGATGTGGTATGGGTCAGGGAAGAACCCCAGATCAGAAATCAATTAGTGTGTGAAATTTGTTATAGCTTGATTGGATTGAAGTAGATTATTGGGCCTTGGCAGAAGTGTGTGTCCTACTGAATGAGTTTTTTGGAAAACTTTGACCTCTGAAGTCCAAGGACAAAATATACTTCGGCCAGAAGGGTGGTTGTAGCCACCCTAAAACTGAAGTTCTAATAAAGACAATCAGAGGCATTTGCTTACTGTTAAGAAAATTATTTTGTACCAAATAAACTTCACTTAGAAGTTTAGATGAGATGTTCTCCAGCTCCCCAGTCCCTTACAGGATAAGCCGTGTTGATAATGGATAGATAGAATATTAGATTGTATTGTAAAATTACAGGCTTACAGCTGCAAATGCAATGTTTTTGACATCTGTATTGGCACCACCTCCTTCTCCACATGTGGAGGTCTGCACCTGGAGCTGCTCTAAGTGAAGCGTAAGACGGAGAAATGTAACATTGTGGCTGCAAATTATTTTTTTTCCAATGGTCTCTCAGGCCACCAGGTGGAACTAGAGATGAACTTTACAGACTGTAAGCCATTAAAGGGTCTTCTTGTTGCTGCAGTGTGGCAGTGCACTGCATGTGTATGTGTGTGTGAGTGATGTTGCAATGTGTAAACGGTGGAGAAGAGGGGGGGGGTCACCTCAAAGCGACAGATTAGAGCGTTCTGACAGTTCCTGTTTAGCCGAGAAAGGAACAATGTAGCAGCAGCACTTAAGACAACACATCCTCTCTATTACTCTTCAAATCTTTCATATCATCTCCGGAGAGCACACACACACTGACACACAAACACTTACTGGCAGACTTGACAGGTGACGTCAGACTGCAGGCCCCCTGTGAAGATTTGGTCGATGATGCAGTTACAGTGGTTTGGGTTGTTGGCTTTCTTTCCGTTATCATCTGCGCACACACACACAAAACACACACAGTCACTAAAAGCAGTGTTGTGTGACTTCACAGTTCCCTCTGCTTATAAACTGCAGAGAGGCACAGAGATCTAAGAGAGTCCGTCTCGCTCCATCTCTCACTTCACTCTCCCTCCCTCATCCTCTCTTCTCCACTCATCACTTACTCCAGCTCTCCTCCTCTTCATCCTCCCTGCTTTTTTCCTCATTTCTTTCACATCTTCTAGTCTAAAGGTCTTTGCACACCAAGTCCGTATTTTTCTTATGAAATTGTATCACGTTTAAAAATGAACAGAACCTCACATTTTGTAAATTTGTTGACACACTGCGAAAATTTAACTTTGTTATTAAACTTCATTAATGTTTTCAGAACACGTTCATTTTGCTGCATTTTTTCCATACGTGATAGGAGCCTGACCAGAGTTTTCAAACTATGAACTTATCAGCAGGGTTTCCAAACTTCTCTCTGCTTTAGAGTACTGTGGACGTCAGACGTATCTAAGGCAGAGTTCATGTGTTTTCAAACAAACATGTAGCAGTGTGGATGTGGCCTGTGTGTGTCTGTCCATTTGACCTTTGCAGTGTCTGTGCAGGACGTCCAGCGCCGCAATGAGGAACTCGTGGGCATCTTGCTGCTCGTAACCAGCCAGGTGACGGGCGTGAGTCCACACCAGGTGGAGGAGGCGGAACGGGATGTGAGGAGAGCGATGGCCTGAGTAGAACTACAGAGGACATGTGGGTGTCTACCACATCTCTTATCTCTTTGCTTTTATTTGAAAACATACGAACCCAAAAAAATTAAAAGGTACCTCCTGGAAGAGTTGGGACATCTCACACACCAAGCAGGAGTTGCTCTGCATCTCACATTTGTGTCGGTCAGACAGGAAGAAGTCCCGCAATAGTGGAGTGTGCGTCAGCGCCTGGACAATGCAGTTCATGAAGCATGTGTTGCCCAGGTTTATCAGACCGCGAAGGCCTGAGAATGGAGCAGAGAAGAAATAATTAGATAAATAGATAAATAAGAAGTAAATAAAGAATAGATGAACAGAAAGAATTGGGGGATGAGACAGGGAGGAAAAAAGAAACATGAGGGACAGAGAGGAATTGCTAAAAAAAAACAGCCAGATCCTTTTTCTTCGGCTGTTGCAGTGGAGCAAATAGGCTGCAGTGCTGCCAATGACACACACACACACACACACACTAATACTATGATGTCCCTTAGGCAATGTTGAACTGCATGCAGGGAAACCCTTGTCAGATTACAGCAGACTAAACTGCACGTACACACAGGGGAGGTGAAAGAAAAGGACAGAGCAGGAGGGAGAGGAAGGATGGAAGGGGTGATAGATGGAGGTAAGTAGCGCTTTCACAGATGAGATGAGCACCCTAGCCGGTAATTTCCCCTCACCTAAGACGGTGCCAGGGATGTAAATGGTGCTCGATCAGATCACCGCAGGCTGCTTCAAGGTGTTAAACGTATGCCAGCTTTCCTCTCTCCAACACACTGCCTCATTTTAATATTCCCTGCTGCTACAAACATGTGCTAGTGTTTTTCTCGGAACACAATAAAAAACACCTCTCACCGTCCATCTATTACCCCGGGCTGTGCATAACTAATTTATAATTCATGTCGTTAATAGTTTTGACTTGTTGTGTATGGAAATAGACAAAATATTAGAACGACATTTAAACGTTTTTTTCAAGAGTGGAATTACCACCCCTCTGGTAGTGTCGACAAAAACTGAACATCGTGTCCCTCCACTGTCTTCCACTTAGCCGGGTAAATAGGGCATCCCAGAGGTCCCTCTCCCTCGCCATGCTTTTCCAGCTCTTCCTGGGGGATGCCGTGGCGTTCCCAGGCCAGATGGGATATTCAATCCCTCCAGTAACTTTGGCATCTACACCGTGGTCTTCTCCCAGTTGGGCATGCCTGGTAAATCTCTAACAGAGGGCGCCCATGAGGCATCTTGGCTACATACCCGAACCCCATAACCATCACCTTTCAACGTGAAGGGGCAGCAGTTCTACTCCAAGCTCGCTCCAGGTGTCTGAACTCCTCACCCTATCTCTAAGGCTGAGCCCAGCTACCCGACAAAGAAAACTCATTTTGGCCGCTTGTATTTGCGACCTCGTTGTTGCATGTGTAAGCTTTGAAAAAGTAGGAGTGATAGAGCTGCAGAGTGGGATTGGTTTTGACTGTGATGTGTACGTAATAAAGTGGCCAGTGAGTGTATAATAGGTCAGTAAGTCCACAGCAGAGGGAGGGAGAGGAGGAGGTGAGCTCCAAACACAGTACTTGCAGCAAAATGTTTTCAACGTGTATGGCACCTCTTTTTCATCCACAGATACTTTGTCCTTCACATTAACACATCCTCGCTCACTGTGAGGACAGAATACTGCTGTATTATCACATGGGCTCATGCTGACATCCTCCAGAGTCCTCATTCTCCTCTTTACTAGGGGGATCTTACAGAATGTCCAGAGTTTCTTCTGAGTCTTGGACATTTGCATTCTCACAAATAGCCCCTTCGGAAAAAGATTCAGGGGATTATCTGGAGTTCAGTGCAAGTCTGAGAGCAAAAAAAGTGACCTGCCCAAATTGACAAACAGCAACTCAAAACTAGATAAGCTTTGCTTTGCGTGTGTGCGTGCGTGTTTGTGTGTGTGTGTATGAGTGAGTGAGGGGCATGAGACACAGAAGGTGAGAAAGAAAGTACCAATAGTACAGTTGGAGGTGATTCTTCTCCTCTTGGGGTTGTGGCGGAGCAGCTCCAGCTCCCTCTTGGTTGGCTCCCATGTTGAGTACTTCTCCCCTATGCCTGAAAAGAAACAAACACACACACGTTTGCATCATGCAATTCTTGAGCGGGAAGGCAAGTTTCTTTGTACACAACCATTTAACAGCCAAACTATTTATTGTGCAGTAACTATACAAGGTGAAATAAAGACATTTTAACAGTATTTAAGAAGTATAAAAATATTTCTATAGTATTTCACCATCTGACATCTGCCTTTAGACTCTGCAGGGACTACTTGTTCTTTGTCTCTTGTGTGACCAGATCCTCTTTCTTTGTCTTAGTGATTTAATATATAAAAGCCTACTGTTGCTTTTCTGTGGCTCAAAACACATTTAATTCTCTTTTATTCTTGTTTAATTGCAGGAAACATCTGTTCAGTTCAGTTTGTTTAGTGCTGAGCGACTGTATGGGACCTTAGTTATGTGACAATATCCTTATCTCTAAATACTATACGTGCATGTTATAGCAAAGAAGTTAAAATTCTATGATTGGGTGTTATTTTTACTTTATCTTATACTTGTCATTGCGCACAGCTTTGTGTTTGATCCCATCATACCTTGCATTTTCCATGCTTTCCTTTGCTCCTCTTTGGCAATCTGTTCCATGTCTTTGTCATAAATGTAGTCTTGGCACATAAAGCAGTAAATTCCCCCATACAGCAGGTCAATAGCTGGAAGGACAGAGAATGAGAAGGAAAACAAAAAGCTGTATTATTTAAATGCAGGGACGCCGTTTTATCGGATTTTCATTGGGTAATAATGGGGCTGTGCGCAGCTACGAGCCGTGTAAACTGCTTCAACACTCTTCATTGTTTTTTTTTTATTAAGGCCACGTTGCCATGGTTCTGCAATGCCAGGTAGCAGGGGTTTATCTGCTGACTTATCCGCGATCTGTTAATACCGTCCAGAGACAACAGCGAGACACAGTGAGAGATGGAGAGAGCATCAGGGAAGTCAAAAGGTGAGGTGAAGGAGGGAGCTGCAATCTTTCACTGTCACAAACTCTCTTACTTCCGCTCCTTTCCTCTCCTAACCTCTGCTCTGTGCCCTGCAGCTACCTGTTGGCAGTTGCCATGACGACTTGCCTGCAGGCCTCTCCTGGCATCCACTGCAGGTATGGGTGGGAAAAAAAAGGGATTACAGCATAGAGGAAAGTAAGGGGGTAGGGAATTAACCTACAGTACTGGATTTGCAGAAATTAAAAAACTAAAAAATGGAACAGCAAGATCAGTAATGGTACAAGTAGAATTAGATGAAATCGTGTTACTATTCTGAATATCGAAAGGGTCATGAGGTAACCATGGGAACGAGAGGAAGAAAAAGAAGAGAAATGGAGGACAGAGACAGAGAGATTATCACAGTACGAGGCCGCAAACAGAATACAAGCAATAGGGAGTGAAAATGCATATAATGGTTTGATGAAAGAGATCGCACGGCAAAAACAGGGAAGAGAAGCAGGAGGAAAGAGGAGAGGGAGGAGAAGAAGAAGAGGAGGGGACGTGTTTAATGGAGGCTAATTTCACAGGGTTTGTTGAAGACGACTTAATTACCTCCTCACCAGTCTTCTGAGATCTGTTCCTTTTTTAATTTTATCATTTCTCTCCCTCCATATTACACAGTTTCTCACTGTTTTTTTTTTGCAACATTTAATTTAGCAGTTAACCTAATTAAAGTCACAATTACAATTCGTGGAAAACAGAGGGGGGTCTTCTTGAGCTGAGCGATAGTGCAGAGTAAAAGGAGCCTTCATGAAAACAAATCAGCAGGTTCTCAACATCTGCCAACCCCAGCTTTTGTCATCGACAATCCTGAGTGTCTCTGCTGCGGCACAGTTCTCCTCCAGACACTGCAGTCTGATGCACTTTACTTAAACAACCTGATTCTATTATGTGGAGAACGTAAAATAAAGATAGCGCCGCTGGTGTGGCAGCATTTGGACTAACAGATGATGCCTTGTGTTGAAGATATTACTGAGTCTTTTGAATGTAAAATCAATGGGGCATTTTCATTAGAGCCCATGCAATACCTCAGTTGGGCTCTAAAAATGATGTGAATTGGATGCTGTGGCCTTTACAGTCACCAGATCTCATCCAAAGGTTTTGGGCACTATCATCAAAACACCATCGGTTAAAGGTAGGGTTGTTCTCTTCTCTTCCTGCCATCAGCGAATAAACGTGTTGTCTGTGGCCGTCACTGGAAGGTAATAAACACAGCCAATTTCATTTGGACCAAATCGAATGAATCGCTGGCGTACCTGTCTGTCACTAACCGACCTGCCTACCTGTGCTCTCACTGCTCATGACCATGAGTCTTCACAAGCTGGAGAGACATAAGCTACATCCAAAATCCTAAGTATGTTGTTGACGTTTTAGTTTGAAAGATCCACGGTTGTATTTTAGTCTGGACAAGCAGAAACTGAGATTTTTGGAATGACAGTCACTCACAACCAATGTTCAAACGGCTTATGTGTGTAGGACACACCACTGAAGCAGAGAAGATAGCCAGATGTTTGCAAGCCAATCGTAGGAATTCCATTCATCCCTCCAGTAGAGAGTATATGGCAAAGACCACAGAAAATGTTTTAGAAGCTCATCACAGAGGCTTTTCCTTTGACTTCACAATGGTTTGTATATTAATATGGCCCATTGTTCCCAGAAGGAAACATGCCATTTCCAGCAGTTGCTTTTAATGAGTGACTTCAGGTAATTCAGCAATTTCCTCCGCGATATTTCCGTATGTTTTGATTAGTAAAGGCAGTGTGTCCCTGTGGGAGTAGCAGGGATGGGGTAGAACAGCCAACTGTTCTTGGGGTTCTGCAGACACCCACGTCTTTGTTTTGAATCAGGATCCTTCCAGATTGTGTCTCTGATGCAAATATTTAATACATAGAGTTCAAATATGACTTTGCCATTTCTCACTGTGATGCAGCAAACAAAGCGACCTCTGTGTGAGCCGTGGTGAGAAGGTTAGTGCGTCTCTAAAAAATTATTTAAAAAATTATATTCATTGAAATCACATTCATTGAAATCACATTGCAATGTTTTCAATTATATTCTCAGTTTTAGATGAATAATCCTTTCAAAAAAAAAAAACACAGACCACATATTTTTTCTTTCCACTTCATAAAACGCGTGCATAACACTGCATATTTTGAAGGATTTTGGAGGAGGCTGATGATTATATTAAAACACTTAATTCATAAAGGTCTTTTTAAAAACCGAGTTTACAAAATGCCTTGTAATGTCCTTAATTTTAATGAGCCATCACAACAGAGCTCAGTATTCATTAGTAAGTTCACCAATGCATATATTGCCTCGAATGGACTACACAAGGCCAGCCCACAGGTGACGTTCAAATCCTTTGTCTGTGTTGCAGTGTTTCTTCCCCCCCTATCTTTATTCAAGACCGTGGTCTTTTTTATGCTCTCAATCAAATACCATGCGCTTGCACTTATTAGCCTTCCTGCATTCCAGCCTCAGCTCCTCTCCTTGCGCTCACTCTGCCCTGTCACACATCAGGTGGCTGAAAATTTCCAAAATAAAACTAAGTTTGAAATGATATGAAATATGGACACACAAAGACAAACACATACATACATACACACACACACACACACTCTGGTGATATGAACTGTCACTGTTTCATGCAGTCTCCCAAAGCTACATCTTCATTATCCACTCAACTGTATAATTAGCCCTTTTAGCAGCCTATGTTGTGAGAGAAGCAGCGTTACTGGCGGCGGAGTGTGCAGAGGTGTGTGTATTTGTGTGTGTGATGTTTGTACTGTCAGTGTGTCTGCTTAGGAGGCAAGCACCAACTCATTTAGGCAAATGGGGCTAATTGCAGGTGTGGATGGGCCAGTGTGACACCCATGTGCATAAAAGAACCCCCAAAACACACCTGCTTCAACATCAAATACGGACACTGAATATATGGGTAGAGAGAATGGGTACTGTGGAAGACTAAAAATTCCTTCAGGTCCAAATTCTGTGCTGGTTCAGATGAGTTTTATTCACAGCACAGCATCACAGCAAGACAACACCATACTGCCTCCTGGTCAACAGTTTGGAGACATTTTTATACCATCACATCAAAGTCAAACTAAAACAAGAGGGTCTGCGTGAGGACAGTCTCTTCACCCCCTCTGCTAACCTGATGCCTGTCTGAATCAGGGGGGTGGGTGTTCTGGTACATTTAATACACATGTAGGCAAGAAAGTCTTCTCATCTTACACAGGCACCTGATAATTAATGTATAAACAGTTTGTCTCGCGCAGACCACAGTGTCATGTAGAGGAATAAAGGAACTGGCATTAAGAAAATAACAAGAAGAGATATTTAGTCAAATATTTTCTTCTACAGTGCATATTTAAATGTGTTTGCTTGGGTGTGTGTGTCATACCTAGGTTATGCCTTTTGCTCTTGGCATGTTCGTGGATGTGTTTTTTGGCAAAGCAGGCGAAGAAGACGCAGTAGAGGCAGGAGTGAAGTCTGTTCAGGTGGGCGCCGCACATGTGGCAGATACATGACTTGGCCTGGAAGGGTCGTGGTGGGGGTCAGAGGAATGGAGACGGACAGAGAAAGAAGCATTGATTATCACAACTGTTAGCACTTACAGACATATTAACGACATCAGTATCTCTGGTTTCATCTGCTTAAAAACAAATATTCAAGATATAATAAAACACAGGTAAAAATTGAGAAACAAAGTGTATCATTAATGTTGGAAATGGGCTGCATGAAGGTGCAGTTTATAGCACTGTTGCCTCACAATAACAAAGTATGTTGCCTCATGAGTAAATTCAAACTTTTTGACTTCTATTAATATTTAAATCAGATGAAAAACATTCCACTGAGCTTTTTCTATAGGCTCTGATGTTTAGCACATAATCTCAATAAGCAACTAGTAAGCAATCAATTTTCTTAGTATGAGAAAGAGTGGTGTGCGCAATATCTCTCACACTTGGCTCTTCCTATTTTGTTGCTGTAATGGCTAGAGACCCCCTGGCAATCCTGATTTACTGTATGTAGTGTATGGACATTAATGAATCACATGCATTCTGTTTGATAGTCATGTTGGAAATATGAGCGGGGTGGTAACTGTGGATGGAGAGTAGAAGGCAAAAGTTCAAAAGCATGCAGATGAGAAGCTGGCATGCCAAAGAGCCAACATGAATATGAGGAGGCGTGAAGAAATGAGCAATGCCTGGGAGAAGAGTGCAGGGGTAATGAGAAAAGACAGCGGGGGAGAAAAAGAAAGAAGATGGAGGAAGGTGCGAGGGAAGAGACAAAGACAAAAGAACACAAATCAAAGAGAAGATGATGTTTATAATGTTGATGCTGATGATGCCAATGACCAAGGTTGATTTCAATGTCAGATTTCAGGTGCTGACCGAATATGTTCCACTTCAGTCACCTACAAAAGGACACAAACATATAGACTGAAACAGTTAATAGAAAGAAAGAAAATAAGTATCAACATGTGAACAACAGACGACTTGTCTGTCTGGAGTCAAAAGACTGAAAACTGAGGTGTTTTATTTGCATTGTTTTGAACACCAGTCCACCTGTACTGACCGAAACACATGCACTGGAATAAATGACATTAAAATCTCTCCTATATTTTGCCACACTGTCTTTGTGACAGTGCTAATGATGTCACATTGCATGCATTTACCCTGGTTTGAATGTGGAGAGCACATTAGCATGTGATGCACCACATTTATGAACAATGGAATTCTTTTTATATTTGGGTAATATGCTGCTCATTTTCCTTGTTAATCGTTTTATTATTTGGTCTATTAAAATGTCAGACAGAAGTAAAAAGTGCCTATAAACCACAGCCTATTGTGGCATGTTACTGACTTTATGAATGACGAGCAGTCTCAATCTCACATTATATAGAACTAATACTGTAACATATTGGTTTGATCCATACACAAATAAAATATCAACCCACACCTGGCCAGCTGTTTCCCTCAGTTTCCAGTCTTTGAGGTGAGCTAAGCTAATCACCAGACAAGAAAGTCCCATCAGTTTTTCCCTCTCGGACTCAAGGCAAATAAACATATTTTGAAAACCCAAATTCTTTGATCAGATTAATGACAACCCCATCCTAACAACAAACATCCACCTTAAAACCCCTTAAGCAGAAAACCTTAAATCAGCATAAACAAGGACGAAGACACAAAATGGAAAAAAAAAACTGAGAAACACAGATTCTTATTCCAGTCACACACACCCATCCCTGCATAAGTGCTTATACAGCACATGAATTATGAAAAGGCATCAATATGCAACAATCTTCACACTCATTCTCAGACCTGCCAGACAGTTCACATGTGTACTTTTCTAGTCCCTGAGGACACTCATGTAGGAAATCTTGTCTCCTCGTCTATCAACCCATAATTACATCCTTTACTGCCATGCCAACAACAGTCTGCGTTAGGGCTAAGCAGTATGGCCATAAATATCATAATGGTAAAATTTGAAACACAGTAAAGGTATATATCAGGGTATAACTGTGGTAAATGTCTGTGAAGGGGTAAAGCATTATCACGATGCTGTTTTTTTTATAAACCCCTCTTCCTCTTTGTTGTGTGCAGCACTTCCATGCATTTCTTAATTTCCAAACAAAGCAGCATGGGCGCTCACAGACGATTCACTGGCCCAGTGAAGTGTTACCCACAGGTTGAGAAAATTGTGGTGGTTGGTGGCACCATAATGCCACATCTCTATTAAATGATGTGTGGGTTTGCTCAAACCTATAGTATTAGGCATGGATGTTAGCTAATTGGCCCCTCTGTGTACACTGTGGCCCCATTATGGCCCCCTGATTTAGACACTAGGCAAAAATATGGTATAGTAGAGGAGTGGTGGAGCTATACACTGAAGCACCAAGCTTGATTCTGCTGAAAAGAAAAATGGAAACATAACATGAACTAACGATGGCTGAAACTAGCGAGTGTTTTTATTTTTGATTGAACTTATGCAGGTGGGGGCAGAATAATGATTTCTCCACTCGCGCCAGTGGCTAATGAGCTCATTAGACAAGGCAACCTAACATGATGCATTCTGGTCAGAGTCTGACTTTTGCCTGTGCTGCAGAGCATCACAATGTCACATGACATTAAAACCTAGTGGGAGTAAAGTGGCTTGTTTCATGAGTCAGGCGCAGCAGCCTCTCTCCTCTGGCTGCACCAAATGGGAAGCACCTCAGTGATGACAGTACTTTGCCCTAATTGGCTTAGGGCTTCACTGACACGCATGACGTGTGGTATGGTTTTTATTCAGAGAACTTCAGTTCTGTTGTCTCCTCTGATCATGTCGCTCACAGGGAATGTAATTCATTTGATCGCCTTCCTCTTGCAGCTCATGTATTCCATATGAGCAGCAGCACTAATAGTTTTCATTAGTTTACCTCAAGAGTTTGTTAACAAAACGAAATCCCCTTACACTTGATTTAATTTATGATTATTATTTTTAAATATATTTTTTCCATTCTTAAGATAAGTTCTCTTTCATCATCTATAGATTTACCTAGAATCTTCTTTTGAGGTGTATCCCTTTTAATTTGAAAATACTATGATATAAATGTAAGGTCATATTCCCCTCTGCTAATCTCTTAATTATTTTCTCAATTCAATGTTTGGTAAAATGTCACAAATAAAGAAAAAGTGCCCATCATAATTTCAGAGACCAAAATGATATATAAATATAATTGCTCTGTCCAACCAACACTATGAACCTTTATTGACCTTACTTTCAAATATGGCAAGAAAACGCAAATCCTCTCATTTGAGAAGCAGGAAACAGCAAACACTGTCTTTTTTCCTGCCACCAGCTCTGGGTTTATAACCCATTTGACCTCTTTCACAATGATTCCATTTTGTGCTGTTGTGCTGAGCAGAGGCAGCAGCAGTAGTACAAAGCTGACAGAAAACAGCCTTAGCTGGACTTTTTGAAATTCATTGTGTGATTGATAATAACTTCCAATGCACCTGTCACCCAGATGTGATAAGACACTTCAGTGATCGACACTGCTGCCAATGGAGCCTGTGGATTCTCAAGGTGAATGGATGCTTAGCATTCAACGTCTGAGAGTTGTTCGTGACAGCTGCTAGATATAACAGTAAGCAAAGTGGAGAGTGAACACTGGGAGAATATAGTGACGGAGGAAAAAATGGAGGAAACCAGCTAAATTTTATGTAAATGGTCTGTATTTATAAAAGTTTTTCTAGTCTTGATGACCACTCAAAGCACTTTACAGTACAGTTTGTCAGCCATTCACACACACATACATAGCAGCACTTTTTCTATGAAGGGCAATTCAGGGTTCAGCATCTTGCCCAAGACATTTAGGCATAGGGAAAACTGGGTTCGAACTGCCGACCCTCTGAGTTGGAGGAGGACCTCTCTACCTCTCAGCCACGGCCAACCATCCTGTAGCCACCTACAGACAACCACAGTGGATGCAGGAGCAGTAAGGAATATCTGGTAACATGCATGGCATTGTTCATTTCTCTCCTGATGCTAAATGTGTATGATTCAGTCCAGAGACTCTATAGGGCTCTATAGGAATGCACAGCATTGAGGTTAATCTGCCAAATAAAAATATGAGATGTGAAACTGAGGGAAATCATCATGCTCCCTCCTGCACATCAAACTCTGAAGGGATCTGTAATCACACTCCCTAGATTATGTCTCCTCTGGAGTAAGGGCTTTCCTGTGAGACACATTGCTCCTCTCTGAAAACTGAGCCAGGATCAATAAAACATGTAGCACCACAGGGAGGTCATACGCAGCAGGCATGTGAGAGCCCTCCTGCCAGTCTTGTCTGCTCTTTGGGGTATAGGGTTTGCAACATTCAAACTCCAGTGTACAAACCCTTTGGACGACCAGCTCCCACTGATCCCGTGCACATGACAGGGGGACGCAGGGTGCCCAGAGCACACAGGGGTGCAGAGTGCATGCAGATGCATCAGGCATGTTCACATGCTGCAGATGCAAGTAGAAGATGCACAAAGTGCAGGTATTTACTGTGTTATATTGATTCTAACATAAAAAGGTGGATTTTTAATACGAAGAACACATGTACAGACACAGTGTGCCCTCATGAAATGAGAGGCTGACTAGTGGTTACACACACAGGTTTGCACAGCAATCCTTATTAGCACCTTGCATTGACTACCATTCATTGTGGACAGCCTAACCCAAACATTAACTATAAACTTAACCATGGCCAATTCATGCCTAACCCTTGCCTAAGCCGAAGCACTGTTTACATCTTACCCCCTGTTTTAATCCGGACCTCTGAAATGGCGTTTTGTCTTTATTAGAACTGGGCTTTGGTCCCCATGAGGTTTACTGGTCCTGACAAGGGTTCAGTGTTTATGCTGGAAAAAGTCAGGCAACACAAACAGGTTAGCTATCCTTACTGGCAGTTTGCATTGACTCCCACTCATTGTTGACAGCCTAACCAAACCCGTATCCCTGCCATGGTAGTCAAACCTTGTTGATCCTGTCACGCAGTGTAAACGCACCATCAACATGGCTTGGGTGTTACCGGGAAAACATCTAATTAGATTGGGCTGTGGTGAAAAACATTTATGGCTGCTTGATCACATCTTCCTCCAGAAAACAAGCGAGGAAACGGCGGCATGGAGCAGTGGCCCAGCGGTGTGTCAGAGGAGGAAGTGGAGCCACTGCAGCCGCAAAACAAATGCACAACACATCACGATGCGGTCTCCAGCTCCTCTGATGGAGCTAACGTGCGGCAGAGTGGGGCTAACTGCAGGGCATGCTAACAGCACTTCACGTGTCGAGGCGGACATTTGAGCTCAGCCACACGGCTAACACACACCGAACGTGTGGGAGTGTTTGGCGGGGGGGGGCAAGCATCAGCAGCGCCCGTCTGGTGTTGATGTTGTTTGGGAAGGGCGGGGAAGTGTCCATGCCAGCTCACCCTCCCTCTCTCCCCCAATCACACGCTCACACACACGGCCAGCCGTTGGATCCTTGCCCCCCCCCCCCCCCCCCCCTTTAATCACTCGTTTCCGCCTGTCACTTTTTACCTTTCGTTTCCTCGTCTCCGCCGAACCGCTCCACACGAAGCACTGATAAATGACCCTCAGGTTCTGCTTCCAGTTGTCCACTTTGAAGCCGCTGACATGGGGGCAGCCCGCGGGACTCATGGTAGTCACAGCATTCGGCGCCGCTGCTGCTCCTCCGAGGGGGAAAACCCGCTGCTGCTCAAACCCCGACCCTCGCCGCAGACCCAGCAGTCCGAACGAGGCTGGCTCGGGCTAGCTCGCCTGCCAGGGTTCGTTATCCGCCGATAGCCGCGCTCTGGCTAACCGGACATGTCCTGGCTGCGGTGACGGAGACACTGGCAGCAGTGAACATGAAGACGAATTGAGCAATGTCCCTCCGCTGGAAACCAACTTTTATTTGTGCGTTCTAATCCACAGCAGCTTCGTACGAGTGTGTCTCCGCTCAATTACATATTAGCAGCCTGGCTAAAGTTGGTTAGCATTGGAATTTCAACAGTAGCTAGTGGCGTCAGGACCCACCTCATTCATAACCGCGGACCAATCAGGATCGAGAGCTGCGCTTGATTGGCGTGTGCCAACTTTAATTTAGGGGTTGGGTCCCGCCTCTGTGAAGAGGGTGCGGCGTCGCGATTGGTTGTTGTCCCCCATCCGCCCGTGTGAGGACGCTGATTGGTTGAATTGTAATTCCGCTTCACTATCAACCCATTGTGGCTCAAAGTGACGATCAGAGTGGATGGAAGTTCAAATCCACACCAGAGAACAAGCAGAAAACAAGCTGGATGAGTGTTATGATCACAAAAGGCATGAAACCCACGACTATATTCGTAAACAATTTATTATTAACAGATCCACAATCGCAAAAGCTCAAGCTCCCAAATGACATGACATTGGTTTCATCTGCTGACTTCACGTCTCCTGTAAATAACAAGCTGTCAAAACGGGGTTCTGTACAATGCTCTAGCGACCTCTAGTGGATCCCACCTAAAAAACAAACAAAAAGAGAAAAGGAAGGAAAACAACAAAAACAACAAAACAGTGCACCAGATTGTGAACGACTCCTGCGCTGTGCCGAATTTGGTCAAGGGCATGTACATGTGTACAGATTTGACTATTGATGATATCTACATTCTAACCAAAGGAGTGAGGGAAACGATCGTTGCAGTCTTTACAAATGTAGAGTATATCAGATTTATTCCTTGTCAGCCATAGAGGTGTTTACCTTTTATGTAATGCTCTCGAGTTACGGCCATCATGCAGCAGAACCAAAACAAACAGTGAAATTATTCACACATATGTTGGAACAAAAAGTCCAGTTTTTATTATTGTGGTTTCTGTTAATGTAGCAGTGGCGCTCCATCCTGAACATTGATAAATAAAACACTGACAAAATTGTAATCTTTTTTCCTTTTCTGTAAGGACCTTTTTGTTATCCTTAAGACACTGTGAAGAAAGAATAACCAAATTTATCATCATTCCACACATTTAGATTTTTTCCTTGACCAATGTCCTTATGCAATAGAATGTTTTTCCTCTTTAAAAAAAATCCAACTCATCCTGGGAAGAACGTGTTGGGCAGCTGCAGCGTTCTGTCCCTGTCCAAGGCCCCTCAGGAGTAACTTGATGTTTTGCTACCAACTTCGTCCTCCTGTGATCCCATACTCTAGAAGAAAAAATGTGTCACATGTCAAAACTTTGTCATCAGTAACGACAACAAACCCAACAACTAGGAGCAAACAGGTTTTGCTACAGTTCTGTAAACAGTGTCTGTCTCATTTATCTCTTGGAACCAACCAGGCGCCTTTTCCAGGAAGCAGTTCTACAAACAGATTAACTGGATACTTTAGCTGTGAAAACCCAATAGTAGTGCTTTGACATTAGTCCATGATCAAATGTGTTTTTTGCATAAAGAAGAGCTAGAGCGTAGGAAATATGTCCCAACAACAAAATATCTGAGTTCAAGCACACAGTTTGAGCCAGGCAGAGCAAATCTAAGCACAGGCCAGGTATTTGAGTGCAAAATCTGTTCTCATCCTGCTCTAAAACTGAAAGACCACTCTCTTGAATGAAGGTAAAAAAATCATGGATCTTGATGACAAAAATATTTAGAGAACAGAAATCTAGGAGTGTGGGAAATTTTGAGGTTTGCGTTCTACTAAATACCATTCTAGTTCCTACAATTTCATTAATTTCTACTACTGCTAAGCAACCATTCTACTAAACATGGATGTATCTTTGTCCCATAAAACGCCTGAATGTAAATTCCCCAGAGAAAAAAAGCACATCATGACATTCACAAGGAAAACTTCAAGGGCCTTCCCATAACATAAGTTCATATGATAGAGAACGAAATGATATTTACATATAAGATGCTGTTTAACATCAACTCACCTTCTGCACAAATTGTGGGTTTACTGTGATTTCTTGATCCATAGACTTTAGCTTCTCATCCAGCTCTATACATTTCAACATCTGAAAATGGAAAAAATGACACAGCTTCACTTAAAAAGTTCTAATACTATTATGACAAGAGCTTGCAAAGCAAGTCAGTAGTGAAAATAGAGATGGGCATCTTCACCTCTTGGTCAATTTTGTGTAGCATTGCTGGGTTGTTGTATTTTTCCGGGTTGTCATGGAAGCAGACCATACCATCCTTTTGGTTAATGCTAGCATAGATCTCACCATCTTCAATCTGCAAAAAGGCACAAAGAAGAGACATGTCAGTGTCACACAAAAAAACCTGTGACCATGATGGCGATAGACAACAGCTTATTTTTTTAATATAATTATATCCTCTCATTGTCTGAAGGCTGAAAGATTTATTTCCCATCAGTCTAATAAAAAATTAACTGTGTTGGGGCAACTGAGGCTCCACTAGGTGCATCCTTCTCGGCCCATCATATCCCATGATTCACTGCCCTTCAGTGACGAACTGTATTTTTAAATTTAAATTTAAGTACTCAACTGGACAGCTCATAGAACACATGATAAAAAAACATCTTTTCAATGTTTTTAATCAACTGAAGAGCATTTTCTTCCATAGTTTTGTTGCTAGGCAACGGATGGGACAAGCTGGTGATGCAATAAGAACACTAGAATGTCTCCTTTCAGTTTGGTCGACATGGTCTATGCGGCCGTTGGGAGGATGCAGCTAAAATATCCCCCCCGGAAAACTTAAAGTATATGTTAAATATGATTAAATGTATAATGTATAAGACTGTTTAGATATCAGGTGATTATATTTTATAATTTATATGTGAAGGGGGGTCTGGACCAACTCACCATGTGTAAGACGTATTTCTCTGCTTCCTGGGGGCCTGACAGCTGCACTCGACTCGCCATGTCTTGCAAAGACAGCGTCAGGAAAGTCTGCAGGAGACACAATAGAGAGAGAGAGAGAGAGAGAGAGAGAGAGAGAGAGAGAGAGAGAGAGAGAGAGATATTTAAACAAAATCACAATGGAAAGTCAACTCACCCTGTGGACTGTGGTGAAATAGTTTATTGGATATTTAATGTTGGATGACTGAAGACAAGCAGACAAAACACGTCATAAAAGGCCACGCAGACCAATAAGTACCTTGTTTAATCAACATACTGTAGTCTTGGTAAAATAGCATCATGTGACTACATTTCAAGGATGAGTATTAGCAATATTTTGCTTCGGAAAATAACATGTAATGTGAATATAGTGTTTCTGGAAGATAGAGGAGCACATGCTCTTATAACTGACAGACAGGCGCACACAAGCAAACACACACACTCACCTTTGTTAACCGCTGGATGTTCTTCTTGTAGAGGGAGGAGAGGCACTGTTTGACCAGGCCTGTGTTGTTGTCTCGTGTGAAGGTCTCGCTGTGTTTGTTGACCACGCTGCGCAGCTCAGCCGGGTTGTTGGTGGTGTAAACCTGAGCTAACTCATGGTACGCATTGCTCAGGGGCTGATGGACAAGAAGGAAAAAAAGAGCTAAGTTTCAAGTGCTATTGCAAAGGGTCTGAACACTAATGTCAATTTCATACTACAGATTTTTAATTCAAAACAACTTGGCTTTATCGATATGGAGTATGGAAGGTAAATCATGAGGCTGCAGTGTAACAATGTGGAAAAAAGTTAAGGGATACTTTCTCAGTGTACTAAATATATTTATATATATATATGTATAATAGATATCAGTATAAAATGCTGCTTTTAACAACTTTAACAACAACGGTAACCATTTAATCCCTGTAATTGTAATATTGCTGTCCTTGTAAACAACCAATGACTAAACCGTCAAGTTATATTAAAGTGTTTTTGAACATATTACCTCTTAACTGTTCGAGATTTTTCAAACCTTACTCAACTAGTTGGTTTCCCAAACTGAGGAGCACCAGACGGGCACATTTTTTCTATTAATACTAGTAGCGTTCTTTTCACCAGTGCCATGCAGACTCACCTTGATGAACCTCCCTACTATTTGGGAGGTGTATTTGGGCAACTGCTGCACTTTGCCGTGGAGAATGAGTGACACCAGGATGTATTTCTTATAGGCTTCCAACATGATGTGGCTCACTGCCATGGCTGGAGTGGTTATTGCCTGATGAGGGAAAATGCAAAATGTGATCATATATAGAAACATAGGCAACACAGGTGGGTGCAAATGACAAATTCAGATGGATTAAAAAAAAAGTACCTGTTCATAAAAATACAGTGCTCTTTCAAAGTTTTTGAGGCCCGTGTAGATCATGCCACCATAGTAGTAGTAACATAAAAAGTGCTTTGCGTCATAGGCTCCATTCTCCTTACAGATGTCCATCATGTCCAGCTCCAAGAAGGGCAGGGCAGGCTTGAAGCACTTTGCTAACAAGCACAGCTGCAGGGAGACAGGGATATGAAGTGTGACTGACAGTTCACAGTGGACATGAGCTTGTCTTTGAATAATTTAACACAACACCTATAAAGCGTTATAAAATAATGTGCACCTGGGAAGAGAAGGCGATTGAAAAAACAAAGAAAGAACACATTGATTATAGATATTACAGCCCAAACAGACCACATTTATGTTACATCCACCCAACTGCGTTTTAATTTAAAAATGCTACTGATTCGCCTGGCATCCACACCACTTCAGAGTTTTAGAGGTGCTAAAATGGTGAGGCTTGCTTGCAGCTCACTGAAAAAATATTTAAATAGATTGTGTGCCCTTGTAATTTTCTTCACTGATTCGTCAGGCACCAATCAAATGACCCACTTCTGGAACACAACAACCAGCCTCAGCTACCTGTGTAGAACGCAACATGGATTATCATGTACAGGGTTGCTAACCCTGAAGTCTTTGCCAACAGCTGACGTGCACTTAAATTCTTGAAGGCAATGGATTATCGAGCAATCTGCAACAATTCCTCTGTCCAGGGAGACGTGTATAACTTCCTGTTTACACTGGCACACTTATTCCCAGTGTACGTGAGTGGCCCATGATATGCTGTCTTTAAATGTATACAAATGGATGTACCCTTTTAGCTACATGACAAGGCCTTTTAGGACAGCCATTGAGGTGATGCTGCAGGAGGCAATGACTCACCTGACACAGGTCTGCATGAACTGAGGTAAGTTGGTTTGTGTTCATCTGCATTTTGTCTATTGCCTGCTTTAGGATGACGACACCCCTCAATGGCTGTTAGAGAAGGAGAAGAAAAAAGTATTTAATCAGTTACAGCTTGCATGAGACATACAAACACACTCTAAGTGGTCTATGACTGTACCGCACTTTAAAATGCATTTAAATATTTAGAGCTAGAAGAAGGAAAACATGGGCCTCTGATGCTGTAGTGATGGGGCCTTGGCTCATTGGACAGTGTTGAAAACTAGGATTTAAATTGAATCATTTTTCCAGCAGGTAGTAAATTGCTTTTGCAGCAAGGTGCACTGAACATTTCATGAGATATGTTTCACCCATTCACAAGCTACAGTGTCAAGAAAACATTTTACATACAAGTTTTAAACATTAAACATACATTCTCACATTTCCTGACTTGACCCAATTCTAGTTTTTAATATTGTAGTCTTGCTTAACTTACATCCATGTTTTCGTGCTTTCAATTGTCCTTCACACCTCTACAGACTGTTGTATTTGAAACCATACACAACAGTAGCTTTAGAAGGTCAAGTTGACTGAGATCATTTAGATGTGAACATAAACTGAAGTTCCTGAATGGTATACCCATGAGTCTATGCACAGAAATGCTCCAATGCATAAGCAAGCAGGTGTGCAAGTGTTCTTAATGAAGTGCTCAGTGAGTTGTGTATGTCAACAAAAAAATACACAAAATTGTCACATTAAAATAGTCTTTATGCATAAAAAGTCTTCGTTTAAATAAATAAACCAGCCATGTATTTTAAATGATACTCAAACAGTTTGGTCCTTATTAGTAACTGCAGCAATACTGCAATATCACTACACATGATTGTCAAACATCTAGGCTGGGTAATATTGATTTGTTTGGAGTTTAAAACTCGAAAAGATATTTTATATCAGAGCTCTTTTATAATATCTTGTTGGACATTTCACTCTCACTTGAGTCAGAATCGTCAGTCTTACCTGTTTGCGCTCTACAAGGGCATTTGTCAACTGGTGGCAGAGACCAGCAACTATGAAAGGAAACAGAGAGGAATCAAAATGACTGGTCACATGTGTTAAGGACATACGTTATCAACACTGACAATGGAGTATATACATAAAAAACGGAACTTTTTCTCAATCTCAAAGTGCAAGAGTGCCATGATTTATCTAAAGAAACGTCTTAATTTGTTTGTAATAATTAATCTAATGTCAAGAACCTAGCCAGGGTAGAAGGTAGTTTTTGATCAAATATAAATAGCGGGGAAAAAATGATTCAAATAGACATCAAGCTCTTGCCTTTGCTCTATTTTTTGATGAGGGGGAAAATGTCAAGTTCATGATAAACTGAAAACAAGGAAACAGTACCATGAACTCGCTGAAGAGATGGTGGTATTCAGTAAACCACCATCTCTTCAGTGTGTTGGGAATGGATGCGTTTGCCAATGACTGCATAATGGGGTGACCTTGAATTATGCAGTTCCTCATGAGGAAGTACTGCTAATTGTCCTGTAGACCCGGTATTCAAACAGGTAGTGGTTAAGATTTGATTGGCTGCCTTGGACAACTGTGACATTGCCAAGGGCTGCAAGTTGGAAACATTTTACTTTTTATGAGCATCCTAAAACTGATTGGATAACGTACTATAGAAAACTATTGTCTTGTTGTTAAAGGATTTCTAGCAACATGTCTGTCCCTTACATTTCAGATTCCATAGGACAACACAACGTGTTCTTATTTTGAGTTGACACTGAAAAACATTTTGCATTAGTTGTCTACAGACACTGAAAAACATTCTGGACATGATAATTAATGATAACTAATGAAAGCAGTGGGAATAATTCACTTAAAGCCTGACTACTCTGCCTATTTATAACAAACAACAGCACACTGAGTAGTCAAGAAAGATGTTTTCTGGTTCAACTGAAAACCTGTGCAGCATACAAACAGCCACCAGGAGACAAACAGGGTCCTAAACATTTAGTAATGAGAGGTTTGGTTAGTCAGGACTTACAAGTGTCTGTTGCATATCTAATGTGCTCCCCATTGCAGGTACTGATGAAGAGCTGGACTTGGGAGAAGAGGGTCTCAAAGTCGGGGATGTTTGGCATGGAGAATTTCACAAATCTGGAACACAGTAGTAGAAGAAAAAACATTAAGTAAAACACAGAGACTTTGATACAGGCCTGAAAGCTTCACTGGTAACAACAATACTTTTGCATGTGGGATGAAAATTAAAATACATTATAGGGACCTTTTGTTTACTGACTTGCAGATATTTAGGTTTGGGTGAGATGAGAACTAATCTAGGGCATTAATAGTTAAATATTTTTAAACTGTCTGAGAGTTTTGCTTTGTTTGATTTCTTCCCTTAGTCCAATCTACAAAAACACATACGGATATGCACATACTTTTAATATTGGTGCGAGAATACTGATGTTTGAAATTAAATTTCTGTGTCAAGTTATAACCCCCCCTCTCGTTATTTTGCCACATAACAAATATCCAAGAAGAGTTACGTCTCTCATTCAAAACAATCTTTCTTCCTAGCCCTACTGCTTCTGCCCTGTTCATCAGGCAAACAGTACAATACGACCTTCACCAGGAACAACAATACGACAATCTCTTGGCCAAGTAAGGAGCATAATGAAGGCAGAAGTGTTTCAGACATAAATTAACATATGAACAACAGAAAACTTTCCTGGAGACAGAGCTCTTGACTAGGGCTAACTGTAGCAATGGAGGCAAACCTGGATAAAGTTATACCTTTTACACCAAGCAACTACAGATAGATTTTTTAAAACCTGTTTACCTTTCTGCCCTCACACCCCCGCCCCGATGTGTCATGTTCCATGTCACACATGCACTTACAACTGAAGTGTGCATTGTCTTGTCAAATTTGCATGTTCAACCGGGTGTCACGTTTCCATCACTGCTTTGTCATTTGACCCAGGAGTGAATGCAGACTGAATCCATTCTCATTGCAAATAACGGCCAGATGTCAGCAGGTGTTAGTGGGTTGTTTTGACCAGCGTAAAAAGGGGTTTCTGTGTCGATGCAGGGTACTTACAGCACAGCCAGCACGCCTAGGGAGTGCTCCTGGATGTCCAAGGCCCCCAGCACCGTGTCCAGGTGGGACAGATTTTTGGCCAGCAGCTCCCCACTTTTGTTGATCAACTCACACAGCTGAGTCATCTGGCCTAGGGGGGTAAAGTTGGGAAATAAAGGTGGAGGGACAACAGAAAAAAAGAGAGAACATTAAACCACTTTGAAACTTCTCTCATGTTCTTTAGATCATTGGAAACACATTACGTGGCAACGCTGGATACAGATTACATTTCAGATATCACTGTCTTTAGGTGGGCCTGTTATTTGTATCATAGATTGCGTGCAGTTGGATTTAATATCAGTGTCAACAGCACAGGGTCATTATTTGCTGTTGTACACAAGAGTATACAACTGCAATGGGTTGGTTGCATAGGTTAGAAGTTATATTATAAAATTATCACAGCAATTGTAAATATTGAGGTGAACATATTAGAATCCACAAAGGTCAGCAGGGAAACACCTTGTGTCGAGCGTGCTACGATTTTGTCTTTATTGTTTTGAGTGGAGAAATGATTTATACAATTTCAATGTGCGTGTCAAAGGTTGCAGAGACGCGAGTAAATACAAGTGCAGAGAACAAAATGACTACTTGAATTCTTTACGACCACCGTGCTGCGTGCTGAGTATTTATATAAACATCGCCCGGTCAAGTGTCCTGTCAAGGCCTTGCAACAGAGGTAATACCAGTGGGATTGACAGATGACTTTTAACCAATGATAATCCCCAATTCAGTCGGGCAGCCAATCGCGCGGGGCCGGGGCGGGACTACCGGTAGGCAGTCATCAGAAATTATTTTCTAGATCAAAAACAAAAAGTATGATTTTGACATTATGTTGCATGAGCCACCAAGTTCGCGGCCGCCACCGGCGTCTGCGAGTCCTAACGCATCTTCTGATGACACTTTGCGCAACTCTCGTAGCCGGAGAAAGTCACATTTGCGGTGTGTTTACATGATAAAGCAGAAAAAGGGGCACTGGCCAGTTTGGCTGCCGAGCTATCGGCAAGGCACTAGATAGCATATGCTAGCTAACTAGCTAATACTTGCCCACTTGAATGGGTTCAGCGCGCTTACCTTGAGCGGAGAGCTGCCGCACGTTGTTCACAAACTGCTCCAAGGCTGAAGCCATTATTTCCCGGGTCCAAAGTGGAGGTAATTCGCACTGTTTTTCATTCAAACGTCAGAAACTACTCCGTCCGGACTGAGACAGGGGGCCACACAGCCGCCACTGAGGAGAAGGTATCGCGAGATCGTGAGAGCAGAGCGAACTGACACGAGATTTACCAACCGCCCGTTGGTTTGTTAAAGGGCCAGCGACATGATTTACCCGCGATGCTCCTCGTGGTTTTTATTGAGACTTCTTATTTCTTGTGCTTATTTCACGTGTTGAGGGAATAAATGAGCCCATTTGAGACTTCAGGGTAAAAAGAAATGCAGGTAAGATAAACAAAGGTGTTCTAAAATGTAAAGAGCTCTTGTTTACTTGTTTGTACCTCGTCCATTGATTATTACTGGCCAACAAAGTTTGTTATAAATCCAAACACAAGATACAGTAGTTATTCATCTTGTCTTGTATTTGTATTTATTGATGCAGATGAAATGCATCAATTGTTATTATGTCATTGTGTAAGTATACAATAACATAGAAATATATATCTATATATATGTACACACACAAACACACATTTCTCTCTATAGTTGTGGAGACATTCATTGGCATAATGCATTCCCTAGTCCCTTACCCTAACCTTAACTATCACAACTAAATTCAGAACCTTAACCTGATTCTAACCCAAACCCCAAATTCCAAGTCTTTTCCCTCAACAACTCTGAATTTGTGAGCACCAGCTAAAATTGGATAGATAGATATGAGCACACACAAACAGTTCAAACCCATGTCCTTGTTCTTTGTATAGTAGTATTCAAAGAGTATTTGCCTTATGAACTGAGAGTTACTATTTTCTTATGTATTCATATGCGACATTCAGTCCTGTATTCAGCTGAATCTGGGCTTTTTTGCATGAATTAAACACCTTGAACTGAGAACCTCTATTCCTGCTTGTCATTTGCTACCACAAAAGAAATGATAAAGTATGAGCCGACTCAAGCTTTTTGAGTGTTACCGAATAACCGCAATAACTGCAGATAATACTAATAATCATCTTCAATACTGAACGTTTATTCTGGCACATTTTCAAACATCTTGTATTTATATATGCATACAATATAGGATGCAGTGGTAAATTTGAAGTGAAAACTTTGCAAACATTTGACTTTTGATAGAAAACATAGAAATCAAGAAACATTGAAATATTTAAATAAATACAGAAATGTTGAAATAAAGAAATGAGAAATACTTGAAGTGGTAAAATGAATTTGCAAAATTAAATATAAAAACACAAACAATCATTGAAAAATGACCATGTAGAACTCATGGTATTATAGTACAGCAGCTGAAGCAGCAGCAGAAGGCCTGACACATCTTGATGCTTTCTTTGTTCTGCTCTAACCCACAACCTCTGAAAACCACAATGAAACGTTATGTTAGTTGAAACAATAAACACTAGGTGACTAAGGGATTCAGACGTGGGACTAACCATGCTGGACAGGAGCTATTATCTTCTCTTCATCCTCTAGTTTTTAAGGAACGCTGATTTCTGGAGTAGGACTGATCTCCTCGAACCTCAGTTGGTCAGACTGCTGAGGTACGGAGGTCACTAAATTCTAAACACTGAGCCTTTAAAGGTTCACTGTGTAGAATGTAGTGACATCTAGATAGATAGATAGATAGATAGATTACTTTATTCATCCCCAAAGGGAAATTAGGTGAAATTAGGTTAGGTTAGATGAAGTTTCATGTCATAGCTGAATACCTCTCACCTCAACCTCCCTTTCCAAACATGACAGAGAACCTGTGGAAGCCTTCAGTTGTCATAAAAACTCAAAAGGTGTTCAGTTTGTCCAGTCTATTTAGTTTAGATCAGTTTAAATAAAGAGGGACCATTCTATGGTAAAGAAAACACTTTGTACAATAAAGATGAAACACAGTCGTGACAACAGGATTATTTCGTATTCATTTTCACACCAGGTTCCCGATCCACACTCCCTACCAGTTGGTGGCGGTAGAGCAGCTTAACGTTATTGGCTAACTGCCCTACACCATCAAAAAGAAGAAGAACGCGACAGCAGCGCAGAGGAGTGAGACGTCTCGCCGCAGGGACATATCTCTGCAGTGCAGACCTGAGTACAGTGTGTCCTCTGCAGCGGGGCTCCTCCGGTCTCCCCGTGCTGCGGTGTCCAGCTCCTCTCCTTCCGGTCACGATAGTCCCTATCACAGATACCGTGTGGTGGAGAGGAGGCCGCCGGGTCAGATCACTATCCCTGACCAACTGTGCGCTCACCGCGGCCAAGTCTGACCCCGTCCGCTGCGGTGCTGCTAGCCCCGGCAGCTTCTTACGTTAGCTAACCCTCTGTTAGGGCGAATGTGATCAAAATAAAGTTAAGATAGCACCTGAACACAACTGCACGAGAAGACGAATAAGATTTAATTCAGAGAACAGTCAGAAAGGATTTGCAGGGTTTTAACTTCTCGACTCTTATGCGGACTGTATCCACGGGTTCCTGTCGCCGTCCGGACCGTGTCCCCGGAGCTCGCTTATGGTGAACGATGCTGCTGCTCTCCGCTACTACACGCCTTCTCGGAAGAGGAAGAGGTAAGACTCTGCTCGCTGACCCGGTGAAGAGGATCTGCGAGAAAATGTCGACTTCCTCCCTCGCCGGCAAGCGACTGCGGGTCCTGGTCGACATGGACGGGGTGCTGGCGGACTTCGAGGGCGGGTTCCTGAAGAAGTACCGGGCGAGATACCCGGGCGAGCCCTACATCACCCTGGAGGACAGGAGGGGGTTCTGGGTGTCAGCGCAGTACGGACAGCTGAGGACGGACCTGTGTGTAGGTGTATGAATGAATGAGTGAGTGGATGGTTCCTGGAGAGGCCTCTTCAAGTGGTGAACCAGTTCAGTGCTGCCAGAAGTAAACGAGCAAAACGATTCCTCTCATTTAGAGACCGTGTGTTCTTAGTGGCAGGTTTGTAAGATGAAGTTTGATAGTAATCAACAGGAAATATTGCTCTTCCCTGCATCCAAAACATTTATAGTCCTGTATGAATCAGTCGGAGGGTCATTAAGTTAAAACATTGTGTTCCCATGTTGATATACTCAAGCACAATTTAATGATTTGTCTTCAAAGTGAGTGTTTTTTTTAGCTGTAACTAAAATATATGACTCTTCCTCAATGGAATAGATTAATGTTGGTTTTGATATCACATTTGTTATATTTATGAGTGGAACGTGGCTCAAAACATCTTGGACCTCGACATTTATTGATAATGCCCTCTAATTAAAGGTGGTCGATCGTCTGCTACAAGTGAATCTGCCAAGCCTCATTTTCAAATCTATGCTGAGACTAAACCTCTAACCCACCACATCTCCTACGATTCATCCTCTCCTGGCCCTCGGCCGTCTCTCTCACATACACAAACGCCAACACAGCAGAAGTGTCAGGAAAACGAAAACATGTCTGGTGTTGTCACATCTCTGGAGCCATTCACAGGTGACACTTGGAGAGAAGTCTGACCTTGAAAAACATGACTTTTAGACGGTCCAGCTTCAGGTCAGATACACATAAATGCACCTCATCAGCTGTTAACTGCTCAATGATAAGGTCTATGCCTGTGTGTGTGCTTTGACTTCAGGAAAAAGCCATCAGTATCTGGCAGTCCAAAGACTTCTTCACAGAGCTGGAGCCACTGCCAGGAGGAGTGGAAGCCGTCAAGGAGATGGCCAGGATGGATAAGTAAGTTAGTTACTACGAGGGAACTCCTGTTATTATACGTCACAGTCAGTAGTAGGCTCACACTGAGTCTAGCTCTCACACCGTTTGGGTGTATGGTGTCCATAGGCAGCCCAGCACAGCATTGCAAAACCCTCTGATGACTTCAAGGCAGCTATTTGGTCATTTGAGGCAAAGCTAGTTCACATTCAATCTGTAGAGATGCACCGTACTCTCAAACCTGCCTCACTCGGGTCCAACGCCTATGTAGGATAAACGCCTGTTACCACTGGAAACAACCTGAACTGGCGGAACTCAGAGCATTGATAAGTTGCAGTCATTGACCTTGAGTCCCATAGCCGGCATTACAACACAAGAGTCCTTGTCTTATCTGAGTCCATTGAGGGGCCTCGTTCTGCGGCATTCTTCTCAGAGCTGCTGACGGATGTATTCATTTTCTAACATTGCCATGAGAGGGTTTAACTCTCAACTTGTGTTGCAATGGTTAAGGACGCAGTTTATTTGTTAACCTGCAAGAACTGAATGTGTTGGACCAGCTGTCACACCAACCTGGATTAGTGTGTTAGCTAAAGTGGGCTGATGCTTATCTACTGGTGATGTGTGTAGTCAATCAGTTATAGAAGTATGAGCAGCAGTGCCACATACAAGTTAACCAGAGTGTTTTTTTTTACCTAATCGTTTTTTCTCATTATTGTAGTGATGGGCCGATGAAGCCTATTGAAGTTTTTGGGAGGGTTAGGCTTTAATTTCTATTTGCGCACAAACAATGATAAAAAGTTCTAGGGCTTCAATTAGGAAAACACAGTGACATCTAGTGGTCTGCATCACTCATAGCACTGAAGCTGAAACTGCATTACCTCACAAATCTCAATACCTGTAGTCGTGCGTGCAATAAAAGTGCATTGCTGTTAAAGTGGTGCAATGATTGTAAATTTGAATGTTTAATATTAATATAAAAAATGAATTACGTGCCAAAAAAAGTTGAGTGAAATAATCTTGGCAGCTTTGGTACGATCCCCCATCTTCCTTTTTTTTCTACTTCATTACTGCTGTATATTTTTACATACATTCCGCAAATATAGATTAAAATATATTATTTCAATTATATATAATGGTAAATGGTTGTATTTATACAGTGCTTTTCTATTCTATAATTTTGACATTCGCCCATTCTCTCTCTCTCACACACACAAAAATACATTTATAGTAATAATAATATATTTCTATCTAATATCTTTATTTCTACAGCACTTCTCAAAACGAAATTACAAAGTGCTTAACAAATAAAAGACTCACAAGTAAGAATACATAAAAATAACAAGTCATAAAAGAATGAATACATTAAAATGTAAGCAAGACCTTGAATAAAACTTGAAGCTAAAGCTCTTATTTCAAAAGCTCTGTCTCCTTTATCCGAGAATCTGGAGCATTTGAAAAGACACCTGTTTAAGGACCACAAAGTGAGAATGCTTGTATTGAAACAAAAGATGTGCAATATATTGAGGAGTCAGACGATTGAGTGTTTTGTAAGTAATTAAAATAACCTTAAAATCAATTCTGAAACCCGCTGGAAGTCAGCGTTAAGACGCTAAAACCGGGGTGATGTGTTTCAGCCTGTTTACTCTGGTTAAAATCCTGACAGCTGAGTTCTGTGCCTCCTGAAGCTGCTCTACAGATTTAATGATGGTTGTCCAGTAGATGGCAGTAATTGACTTTTTTTGTTTCTGGAGCCAATAACAAGGATTTATTTTTTGGATGAGTTTGCCCGGGGGTTATACTTTGACATCCAGTTTCTTACATCCACAAGGCACTCTTGTAATAGACTCGGCCTGCTGAGGTCAGAGTCACACAGTGCTTCTTTGTGCAGTTTCATCTCACATCACTCATGGAACAGCTAGGGTCAATTTGAGCCACAGCCGCCCATAGAGTGTGGTTCCAGTCTCACATGTGCTGTAATCATATTTGTTTTCGATTGCACATGATGAGGCACCAGTTTGAATTACTGTTTCAGAGAGTAACTCTGTAACTCTGGAGAGTTCACGTACCAGGAAGCAGGATTTGCTGTCATCTCCTCTACCACCGTAAATCACCATGATAACATATTCTGAACTATTAATGCAGCTAGTTTAAACCTGATAATGCCCAAGTCCAGACCAGTCAGATCACTGGAAAACCAGTCATCTGTCCACAGGATCCTGACAGGCACAGAAGATTTGTAAAGCAGCGTAACAGACCCATGTAAATATAAAGACAGAACAGTTGTTTTATCTTCCTGATACACTTCAGTGTCTTCACATGATCGCCTGAGCTCCTGATTTCTTCTTCTCACATGATCGTCTGAGCTCCTGATTTCTTCTCTGTCAAATCTGTCCAGTCCGAAGGAAACCGTCTTGAATTGTAGGCGTAGGGCACAGTTTTCTTTGTGTATCTGCTGTTTTATATAAAGTTGTTTTTTTTTAAAGCAGAACTCTTTAAGTGGATGGATTTTCTCTGCACTGCAGTTCTCCTTTCCTTTCCTCACGGCTTCTCCTCCAAGGAATAGTGTTTAGAATTATTTTGACTCTCTGACTGCAGCCATAGAGTTAACTTCAAATTAACTGAGACAATTGATAATTAGCTTCGTAATAAAGGTTGTCCAGGAAGCTTGATGTTAGGCTTAGTGAAGCTAGACAACAGAAACATATCCTGGGTATGATAAACTCACGTTGTAGTTCAGGCCACAAGTGTGTTGCTCTTTTCGAGCAACCTTCATCACGTCAACAGTGATACTGAGAAACGTCAGTGTCACTCAGGTTTTAATATGGATATTAGAAGCTCCACTCCAGAACTTTGAAAACCTCACATCAGTCCAACTCTTCATAAAGACTGTGATTACATGTAGAAGCAACACGTAATTAGCATCGACTTTATGAGTTTTAATTCATATGTAATCTCAGTCAACAGAAGGAGGCTGCAGTTGCCTTTTCCAGCAGCATTCTGAGAAACACACAACACACTGGAACAACATCCAGAAATAGCCACCACGTTTATGAAAGTCTATGTTTACATTTCCTCTCCTGCTGAAAATAGGACTTCCCTTTTCCACATTGCCTGAATGAACCTGTTTCCACATCAGGGAAATCTCAGGTGTCATTTCATGTTTATATTTTTCTCCCTCTCTACCTCTGCCTGGTGCCTGTTATAGTTATCCATTCCAGTTATGAACATCCTGTGTGGCTGTGAGACATCAGGGGTGAGAGTGTAGCATTGATTTCATAATTAATTCTTCCCTTCTGGTTGTTTTGTCTCTCTTTCTCTCTGCAGCACAGATGTCTTTATTTGCACCAGCCCTATAAAGCATTACAAACACTGCCCATATGAGAAGGTAGGCCCTCTGCCAATCAACAACATCTATTCTGTGCCTTTTGCAAATTATTACTCTGCTTTTTTTTTCTGATGAGATCTAATCTGCTGTGTGTGTCCAGTATGCTTGGGTGGAGAAGCATTTGGGCCATGACTTTCTGGAGCAGGTCATCTTGACCAGGGACAAGACATTAATCAGCGGAGACATCCTCATAGACGACAAGCCTGATATTCTTGGTGAGGACTGTGTGCATGATAATGTGTGTGCACATGAAGTGTTTACCTCGACAGTCAACAGAGCACTCCACTGCATGCTAATATTTACCAAACAATAGTGTCCATGAGTTGTAGGCACTGACACCCATGTGCAATACATGAACACAGGAAAGTGACCTGGACTTACATTGTTAGTGTTTTGAAAGCTGTTAATGTTAAATGTTAAATGAGTCAGTCAGTATGTTTACATGGACACCAATATTCCGACTATTCTTAATAAGACATTGTTTTGTTTGTGTTTACATGAATTGCTTATAAAATATTCTTTTCATATTCCCATTTACATGTTACAGAGCATAATCTGATTAAGACTCATGTCAACATTAAGTCGTACTATTTGTTTACACTCAGGGCACATAGACATATATAGAAATATACATGTGCTACGTCTTATTCAGGCTTAATCAGGTTATTGATATCCATGTAAACATGTCTAGTGATTTACATTTCATTTTATTGTAAAAATTATCCCTGAGAAAAATCTATTCGACTTTTTAGTTTGGTCCATGTCCCATCCACTAACATTGATGAGGCAGGGTTCATGACGTCCACTGCAGCCAGCCACTAGGGGGTGATTGAGATGCATTAGCCTCACTTTTGGGGAGCAGTCATGTTGAGATGAGTAATACTTTGCACTTGCACATTTGGGGTTCAGTATCTTGTCCAAAGACACTTTGTGCGCAGATGGTGGAGACGGGGATCAATTCGCCAACCTGGTTAATGAACTATCCACTCTACCACCTGAGCCGTAGGCCGCCGATAATGATCACACAATCATTCCAGGGAGGGTTCGTACAAGATGAAAAAACTGGCCTCAAGATAGACAGTGATGTAACAAGATCAAAATGAAAACATACATATTCCTGGGAATAGTTCAATCAGTTTGCAGTTTATGAGACAGCTGCCACAGTGTGTGAAGTGTCAGTCAGGTGCTGCTAGGTCGTCTGAAACATGTGGACACTGCGCACAGTGAAATGAGTGTGGTTGTGTCCCGAGCAGGCGTGGAGACGAAACCGACGTGGGAGCACATCTTGTTTACCGCCTGCCACAACAAGCATCTGTCTCTCAGCCCCTCCCAGAGACGCCTCCTGTCTTGGTCGGACGACTGGAGGGCCATCCTGGACAGCAAGAGGCAGTGAGGGATGCTTGCACTGAAGAGCCATGGCGGCCTGGCTTCCAAGTTAGTTTCTTGGGGTGGGGGGTCACCACCACCGCCATGATATCATCACCAGTGGGTGTCACTGGAAGGAAACTGATTTATATGGTTGACTCAAGGTCTCTGCTGGGAGTTGACATTCACTTGAAGGACCACAGGGGGGCACTATGAGACTGAGAGTGAAGTCATGTTGACAACCACATTTCCACTTCTTTCTGAAACAACATGTCACAACAAAACAAACGAACATTTAGACAATGTGGATACATGGGAAGTCTGACAGAGCAGATTGGACTTCTTGTCGGCTGCGACCTGTTTGCTGTTATTATGTTTTTTTAAGGATCTATCTGTTGACATTTCTGCCTCAAGTCAAACATGTTTTTAGTTTTTTTCTTTTGAGCCACCAGAGTGTTTTTATCTGTCGATCACAAAAAGGCTTATCAGGATTTCTCAACACTGTGTTGCATTAATGAGTCATTCAACCACGATTGACTCACAACAACAGACCACTCCACTACATGCTAATATTTACAAAACAATAGCCTCCATGAGTTGTAGGGAAAGTGACCTGGACTTACATTGTTACTGTTTTATAAGCTTATTAGTTGCTGTTTTTAGGTGTGTACCATACCACTGTCAGCAATGTGAATACACACGCAGAGATACCTCAAGAGTTAATCTGGCTACTGTATTCTGGTGCTTTTTCCACAAAGATCCATGGATCTTAATTACGCTGTTTTCAGATGTGAACTCTGCAGAATGTCCACATAATGGGGTCCAGACTTTCTCCACAAGAACGCAGCAGGAGATTCATGCAGGAAACGGGACATGACATATAAATTCTCCTTTTCATCCTGAGATATTAGTATTTTTTTTGGGGGGGGTCACGTGTTAGAAACAACATCAACCCGCCCACTCGCTTGCATTTAATCTTCAAGAGAATCTCCTGTTTTTTTTCTCACTCGCACATTATCCAGAGTTTTTACTAGGGGGAACTCTAGAGAATTTCCCGAGCAACTGACTCAGACCTTTGCGTTCTCACACACAGCCCCTCTGGACATTATCAAGAGTTCAGTGCATGTCTGAAAGCAGCTTTAATAGATTGATAAGACAAACAAAGTGCTGGTCAAACCCCTCAGAATTGAACAAATACATATGCATGTGGCCAAAACCATCACTTGTGTCAAACAAATCTGTGTTGAATTTATGAAATATTAAGACATTTTAAAAAATTAAAAGATGTACGAAAAATAATGAATATAATTGTAATTTTGAGATTAAAACATTTATATAGACGATATATTATCAGATATGTTCCGCTTTTACATGTGTTAGGGTTGTAAATACACACTGAAGTTAAAGGGTAAACAAGAAAACAGAACCAGAGTATCTCCAAAACATGATCAGATATGTTTGTGTTTATTTTTCATGTCTTTTGTTAATTTCAAATCAGTATCGACCAAAACAAATCATTCAAGGTATCCACATTATTTTTTAAACCACTCTGTTTCAGCTGAGAAATGTATCTCTGGGTGACCAGTCATGATTTTGCCTCAATTGTGCTTTTTAATAACAAAGTGATGGATCTTGAACATATGTATTCACCTCACTTCAACCACATTCAAAGCAAAGAATAACTGGACCAAGGCATGTCATCATTTTAATTCACATTGCTAAGAGTCACAAACGGCTTGACAAAAGTTTGGAAAGCTTAAAAACCATTTCAGGAGTTTTGGAGAGGTAGATCTATCGGTTTGATCAATCGACCTACTCATACACTTGAATCGTTGTTTTTGTTAACGATTCCTGTAGTTAGCTCCAAATACTGTGTCATTTGTAATCAAACTCTTTCACACTTTTGAGAATTACAAAAGAAATACTATCAAAAGCCTACATGGGAATAAATGAAAGTTAATTAAGCAACTTCCTCTTTCTTGCGGAGAAGTGTAGGAGTAATGTTAAAGAATAGCTCATAATATAGTTCATCATGGTTACAGAGGAGACAAACAGTTAGAGGCAAGACATTAAACATCCGCCCGATGTTGATTCTTTAAAATGAAGCTTATTTTTTCTTCTTTTTTTACTTCATTTATGAAAAAAATATCTTCAATATCTCTGAAATAGGAAGTTAATTCAAATGAAAAAGAAAATGGTCAAGTTTACGCAAAAAAGAGCAGGGAGGGGCTCCTGGCAGCGGCTGTGCATTTGTTTGTGAACCCAGCACTTTGCTGCCATTCTCTCTCCCCTCACTTCCTTTCTCCTATGAAACTGCTTCCTTACTGTGCTTACATCCGCTGTCAACTAGGTCAACTTGTGCTGGAGACCACTGTGAAGCAGCTTCATCGGAAGTCCTGTCAGTGTCATGTGATCGCCCCCTCGATGGATTTGTTGTCACTGAAGCTACTCAAAAGCAAAAAAAAAGCTAGTCAGCTTTCAGTGGCGCAAACACTGTTCTAGTGTCAGTTGTAACTCATCCACTTTTGTCACGTCTCATGTTTGTGGTGCTGGTAAATATTTGAGCAGCACCGGAGATGATTGATTCATTAAAGAGTTCTCAAAGTAACGATGAAGAAAAGTGATATAACCTGTTATCTATCATGTAAAAGTATGACGGGACATGGAGAAAAAGAAATTGATGGTTGTAAAATAAAAAATATCTACTTTTACCACATCTCATAATGTTTTTCATTCAGCACTTCAATGTACTCCAGTTTGGTAACATGGAAACCACAACAAGATCTTTACTTTGGCCTCAAATATAAAGATATTAAATCAGTAGGTAAGGGTTTTACATAAGAGGAAGACATCTCAGGAGAATACATGAGAGTGGACAAGTCATGAATTCATTCGCAACCAGCTGCGCATGAGGAAAGAGGATGTGCGCTCAGCGTTGAAAGAGCTGGATCCCCGAGGAGTGTCATTAAGTCCAGGTGCCAGATATATTTTGGTCCTTTTGAGAAGTAACTCCCTTGTTTAAGATGGTGATCTAGATCCTAGGTGATCCAGCTCCTTCAACCCCAGTCGCACATCCTCTTTCCTCACAGGCAGCCCATGTTCTCTGCATTTTACCAGTACCCGTGAAGCTGCCCAGACTACTGCAGCTGGCTGTGTCTCTATAGGTCCCTAAAGGCTCCATGTAGAAGTGAACCTCTGCGTAACTCTCTGACAGTGGATATTAAATAAACAACACTGCAATCATTGTCCACAGTGGTTTGTCAACGGGAAGGATATGTTCACTGGAGGGGGGGGGTATAAACACAATCTTATGTCTTCCTCACACAGCATTGATTCTCGGGCTCTTTCAGGTCATCGCTCTGCTTCTTCAGCCTTTTCAAACACACCTCAAGACTCAAATCTCAGCGTGCACCTTCACTCTTTTGTGCCGCTCAGTTGAACTGATGGAAGTGGTGTGCTCTATATGAAGCGAGGCAGAATATTAAGGTCATGTCTGCACAGAGCTATGTGGGTCAGCCTGATGCAAATATCGTTGGCTGACCGAGTCTCTCAAGGCCTGTTTGCGGATGGAAAATTGTTAGTCACACATACTGAACACAGATAAGTACATAATTTAAAAACCCTGAACGCAATATTCAATAAATTTAGCTGCATTTATAAAACATATTGCAGGGGTTATTAAAAACTGTCTTTTTTATTATCAAAATCATACAAAATAATGTAATATATGGTGCATTAACAACTAATGCAAACATCAAAAGAAAAATCTTATTTAAAGTGTCAATAGTAGAGTATTGCTGTAAATGTTGTCATTACTAACATTGTTGGATAGGGGTGGATATTTATCAGCTGAAATCTGAGTGGCCCCCCCTTAATGGCCCCTGATTTAGAAAGATCCCAGGTCCACCACTGCTACTGTGAAAATTCCAACAAGAAAAGAACATGTTATTTCAATAAAAAAAGAAATTTCACCTCTTCCATGTTCTCTGATTATTGCATTGTGGCAGAATTGTGCGTTAACTCAATTCTCGAATTTCAGCTGACAGTCTTCCCTAATAAACCCTAATCACAACCCTAACCCTAACTCTAACCCTCATTGCAACCCTAAGCCATATTCACCATAGGGTGAATAACTCCGCGCTGCTTATGCGAAACGTGCTGAAATTCGGTGTGGTTGCGTGGCAAGCTACCCTTTATTAATCCTGAAATGCCCAAGCCTCTATGAAGAATATCTTGATCTCCAATAGGTTTTCATCCCTAACCCTAACCACAACCCAAAAACCAAACACTAATCACAACCCTTACCCTAACCCTTCCAAAGGTCGTAGAAGCTCGGGGATGGTACCAATGGATCGGGCATACCCACATTAGTGGAGAGGGTTATGGTCTCTATGGCCTTCAGAAAAAAAGTTATTGAAGAATATCTTGAGTGGGTATTCATCCCAGTCCAAGTCAAGTGAAGCATGTTGTGACAGTATTCTTTTCTGCACAGTGTGGATGAAATGTTAATGGTGGGCAAACCTGTTGGATCTCAAAACGAGTGTGGGCTTTATCTGTCGTCATCAGACATATAGGCTACTGTGCCTCACGTTTCATGAGAGGAAGCAGGAAAAAATAATCTGAGATTTTCTGGTGGACAGTGTGATAAAACTATCTCTTTTTTTATTTGCAGTTTCTAAATACATAGAAAGTGAAACACGCACACATAAGGGATAAAAGAAAAAGTATGTTTCTGTGTGTGTGTGTCACATGTCGTCTTGTGTTTGTGTGCCAGTTAGAAAGTTGTCCCTCATCACACAGTGACACATTTCCACCCTCATTGCAGGATAATGATTTAAAGTTTGGCGTCTCGCTCTCCGACTCTGCTGTCGGCCATATTTCTTCTGTAGGTGTCATTTTACCTGGAGGCAAAACAGCGTGGCGTGCTGACAAGGTGGCGCTTCATATTTCTGCATCACACAAACAAGGAAGGGAGAAATCCCCCCCCCCCCCCCCCTCTTCCACTCTCTCACATACAGCCTCTCTGGAGAGGGACAGGTGATTATGTGGACAGTTACTTTGGAGGTCTGAAAGCAGCTTGAGGTATATGAGGCAAAAACGACTTGATTTCCATGAAAACCTGTTGGATGAAGGATGTGGTGTGGTTCAGGAAAGAACCTCAAATGTTGGTATGAATCTGGATCGGGGGCGGATCCAGGATTAGTTTTTTCACTAATTTTGGTTTGAGATAGGCTGTTTTTTGACTATTTATTTGATTTCTCTGAAAATAATAATTAACCCTTGATTAAAAAATCTGGCATCTTGAGGGGACTGATATTTATGAGTGTGTGCAATTCAGTGCAGATCCAAATAAAAATCTGTATGGATAGCATTACGGATGTGGGCCACTTTAGGCAATGATCTGGCACCTGTGGCCCAAACAAAATGGATGTGAGCCTAAAGTTGCCCATTTGTAAAATAGAAGGATGAGGATCAAATATCCCAAAACAAATTTGTGCCTCTTTTGGCAGGGCTCTCAGTAACGTGTTACCTGGAAAACACAGACACACACAAAACACATCCAGGCCATCTTTTGCTTACTTGTTGCCCAGATCAGCAGATCCAAGTGCCATCCATCCACACAGCATGTGGGCCATTTCTGACCTAACACAATTCCTGCAGAGGACGTCCTTGTGTTTTCTGCTCTGCATTGTGCTGGGGTTACAGCGCAAGTGCGTCAGAGTCCTGAGGAAATCCCACCGGAGCAGTAAAAATGGAACTTGGAGTGAATTTCTCTTTAAGATAAATAGAAAGGGCTTATGGGAGTTTACTGGTATTGAACGCAATAAGGACATAAACCCTGTGCAGTACAGTTTCTGTTTGTGCTGTGGAGATGTAATGTACTAGATGTTCCCTAAGATAGAGGGGGGTGGGGGGTGATATTGCTGCTGATGGGGAAGGTTTATAATTGGACTGGGACAATCCACAGAACATTCGTGGATGTGTCGTATGTGATGACGGAAAAAAACTGGAAGTGCAGAGAGTGCGGTCCAGCAGTCTGTTGTCCTCTCTGTGTGTTTGAATCGCTCTTCTGTCTGCGCAGGATCTGCTGCAGGTCAACATCAGGACCATCTGCATGTGGAAGCTTCACTCACTCCCTGCTTTTGTTCCCTTGTTATTACAACCAGCTAATGAAGGACCATTCTCACAGCAAATATCAATAATCATCAATAATCCAATGTCAGGGAAGATCTTAAACCAGAACCCAGACAGACCAGCTAACACATTTCTATATTTACTATGTAGCTGGTGGTGTTTTCCAGTGATTTTCCAGTTTTTTAGATATGTAAGGAAAGTTGCATGTGCTTGAGCTGCCCAATGTGTTCTCTGTGTGTGTTTGTGTGCACGTGCATATGATCCTCATGTGTTAATAAGTGCAAAAAACACAGATGTTACTAATATGTAATATATGAGTCAGCAGATAGATACCACGTTTTTGCTATAGCCCTAGACTGAGTGAGTCACTGACGTGCAGCATGCTCTCTGTTGGTGTGGCTTATTGTTATGTTCCTGTCGCTGCGTGTGTGCATCAGTCTATTCATTGCCTCTGTGTGGCTGCAGGAACAGGAACACTGTGTTTCGCTGAGCTGCTGCTGTGGGTGGAAGTCAAACACTGCGAGTGAAAAGTGTACACCTGCAGTACGGTGACACTGAACATTTGTTTGTTCTGCTTTGATTCACATGGTCCAAATTGGTCTTATCGGTTTTCTCTGCACACGCTTGAGGCTGCACCAGTGTTGAATCAGTTCAAGTTAAAATTTCAAACTACTACTCTATCTTGAGATGGTTATGATTTGGATGAGAAAATTACGGTCAGGTATTAAAATACGAATCGATGGTGTCGGATCATGAATCAGAATCGCTCCGGTGGCTTTAACACTGAGTCCTGACTGTGTGCGTCACGTCTCGTGTTGTACTGAGCGCACGAAATGTTAACGACTCATTTTTCATTATGTTGCAGCCTCATAAACTCCGGAGCAAATCAAACAAACACTGAGCAAACATCATGTACTGATCAGGTCCTGATAACCTGTGAGGAGAGTTTATTAGTTGAAGTGAGAGCAGGTCAGAGTGGAGGAGGACAGAGATAATTCAGCTCGGTACAAACCACATGCAGCTTCTGCTCTGATCGTGGTGCAGCTGTGGACTTCAGTGGAAACTATATTTTCAGTGTTTGTTCCCACTGTTCTTCAACAAAGTAACTTACAGGCTGCTTCACGTGAACAAGCTCCTCTTATCTCACTGTGTCGCTGTGAGTGAGTGGGGCTGGGCCCTTGGGCATGTGTGTGTGTTTTCACTCACCCCTGGTATTTCATGTGCTGGCCTATACGATGGCGATTAAAAAAACGTGAGCAGCGTTCACTCCAGTGAGAGTTCACGTTCATCATTTGTAAACAGATTTGTTCAGCTCAGCGTTCACCAAAAATATGAACGCGTTCACTGAACCCTGTTCATGCACAACACTCTAACCTTTTCATTTGAAAATGCCTTAACTTTACCAGCCCAGCATTTTAATCTGGATGGGCAGAAGCAGAGTTGTTTTGAAACAGTGACGTAGACACTCGCGAGGGTTTGCTGATTTGGTCGTTTTGGTCACGACTTTGCTTACACTGATTTGTCTGGATCTTATCAAATGACTCCCTTTTCAGGAGAAAACAACTGACATTAGCCTTGGCTACCAGGGTAGAAGGCAAACATGGATTGTGGAGGTGGCTCAGTGAGCACCTGCAGGGAGAGGGGATTGGCACAGCTGAGACTAGTTGGCTGATCGACTCTGCCTGGATTCAAAAGGCAGTGAACGAGCTGAAGCCACAACTGACTTCAATCCGCACCGTTTACCCCTGAGACTCCAGAAGAGAAAGGAGTTCAAATCAAATGTTTCAGACACAGGCTGAAAACAGGAGCTGCAGTAACAGACAGTATGAGGAAAGTGTTTTTTTTCAAGTACAAATCCAAATGACTGAATATTTAACGAATATAAATGAATGAACCTGGATACAAGCATATGTCTCCTTTGATTTCCAGCAAATTAGACCCATGTTGATAAGAGGTATGACCAGGGCCTGTTACGCTGCATTAGGGTGAATGAGTCACTTCCTCAATGGAAAAAAACCCCGCCATATTTGATTAACACATCTTAATTTGGTTTTGTCGAGGAATCCTGAGTAATGTTGGAAACCATAAAAAGGATTTAGATGAGGCGGATTGAAGAGAAGTGGGTCAGGCAAGGAAAAGCAATTCCTCATCTCAAAAGTTGAATGTGTAAGATTTAGGTGAAAGGAATCTGTTGGTAGAAATTCAATATAAAAGAATCCTTGGGCTGTTTTCACTAGTGTGTTTCATCTGAATTGCACAAATTGTTGTTTTCTTTACATTTAAATACTTATCAGGCGAGGGTCCTCTCTACAGAGGCCGCCATGTTTTTTACAGTAGCCCAAACTGGACCAACTAAACACTTTTTGAGTTTAAATGATTATTGAAGGATCCATAGGTTCTCTCTCATGTTTGGAAGGGGAGGGTGAAGTGAGGGGTGTTCAGCTGCAACATGTTAATTCACCACTAGATGCCATTAGATTTCACACACTGAACCTTTAATGCAGATGGAACTAACTATATAGTTTCATAAAGTGAAGCCTCATTTACTGGGACTGAGCTGAAACAAAGATAACATAACAATGTAATAGTTCTCCTTGTTTCATTTGGTTCAGGTTTGTTAGGAGGGCAAAGAGTTCGCTGTGGTTCTGTGAAGAGCTGCTGTTAAGAGACCATTAATACATTTTCTTAAAGCTTATAAAAGACGGGACATCATTTTCTTTTCAAGGGAAAAATGAAATTACATGAAATATCTGGGATGAAAGAGGGTGTCAATTAAACTCTGCAGACCGCCATACACTTATTCATGTAATCACTATTAGTCATGTTATGCCAAAGGCTCCTGTAAATGTAATTCGCTTCCAAGTAGGGCTTAATGATTTCTGCAGAATAGAGGGATAAAAATGATGAGTACAGGGAAAATGGATTGGTATGTGAGCCAGAAATTAAGTTTAATATTACGATATAACAGGAGAAGTTTAACACAGCTCAGTTGTGATTTGGCTTTATGCATTATGTCAATTAAAAAACTGCCCTGGGGTCCGCTGGGTTTGATAAGTTGTGTGTAGCGTATTATTAGTTATGATTAATTTCCTTTGTGTTCTTTCAGCGTATGCGTTTGTTAATACCTGCTTTATTGTGTGTGTGCATGTGTGTGTGTGTGTGTGTGTGTGTGTGTGTGTGTGTGTGTGTGTGTAAATGGAAAGGAAAAGTGGGTAAATTTCCACAGCGGTGCAGCCAGACCACCACATCGCTCTGCCATCCATCTTCACGCAAGAGCAGATATTGCTGCTGACGGCCGCAGAGGTCTCGGTAGAGCTTCTTCATTTCCAGGCGCAGGGAGCCAAGCTGGAAAATTTTCACATTAGGGGCCACACACGTCACTAATAAACACATGTTCATTTCATGCCGTCCCAATTGTTTATTAGGTTTGGGTATTTGGCGTCGTCTGTGGTAACACAATAACCTTAATCTGACACATAATCACCAAACAACATGAGATAGTGTTTTTCCACCATCTCAATATGGTTGCTCAGGATAAAGAATGTATTTCCCATGAAGTCGTTAACTTCCTGTCACAGATTGCTCCCCACTGTGTTCCTTTGCATGTTTTTCCTTCATATGCTACAGGATTATATTAACTTTTAAAAATAGCACACAAGCTGCTGACATGGAAAGAAAAACTTGGCGAGCCCCTTGGATCATTCTGTGGAATTGGTGGCTTTAACATACAAGAAAATATAAGAAATAATGAGTTATATAATTGATACAACTAAAAAAACAAAAAACTAAACTTTAATTGTTCGAATGTTTGTCGTCTGTTGTAGTTTAAAATGTTTTAAAATTGGAATAAAGTGTTGTCCATTAAAATTCATACACAAAACATGAATGTGGTGCTGCAACAGCTGCATTTAATATGATGCCCTTGTACACTTGTGCTATTTGGTCACATTTGCTATTTTACAAGCAAGCAACTTCAAGTTTACATCCATTTTGTTCAGGCCACATGAAGTGCACAGGTGCAGCATCATTGAGCAGCATCACATCCGAATGCTGTGTGGGATTTCACATCAATATCACACTGGTCAGAGGCAAAGGACACAGAATGTAAACTAGGAGACAGGACCAGGCTCAAAATCTCAGTCTTTAACCATAAAGTTCAGAAGATAAAATCAGTCCAAGAGACAGCAGAGGTAGCAAAACCATCAAAAGGCAAAAACAACAGAGGATCCAAGATCATACACGTAGGAACAATATTTAAGAATGTGCTGGAACTCACAAGTTGAACACAAACTGACACAACTAAAGGGAAACTTGAGTAAAAGAGGACGAGAGACAACAAGACACAGGTAAAACACATCAGAGCAGGTGAGTGTGAACTGGAGAGCAGGGAACACAGGAGCATCAGGAAGTGAACTGACCTGGAACCAGGCAAGATTCAATATAAAACAGGAAATGATACAGAATTAAAAAGGAACTGGAGATGTGATCACATTAAAGTCAAATAGTTGAAAATAGTTTTAAAGAATTTAATAATTATAAGTAATCAACAATTATTACTCCAGCAAGACTTTTTATTTCATCTTTAAACTTTCATATTAATGTATTTTCACATATTTCCAGTATGATCTGATCTAGGTTTTAGCTGGTTTTAGACAGCTGAGAATGTCCAATGTCTGCATTTAAGATTATTGATGTGTTTTGACGGTTGGTATTCCCATCACAAGCTGTATTGTGTATGCATGACTCAACAGGTCATTGTGAATTTTTTTATTAGCACTGGGTTTGTTTCCATCATGTGGTCATTTTCCAAGAGATACGTTCTAGGCTGCAAGGTTTTCCACTGAATACAAGATGATAAATGATGCAGTGGGCTCAGCGGCAGAGGAGACTCACACACACACACTCGCACACTCGAGTGGAAACACAAGATGACGCAAACGACACAGTGCACATTTATATCTTTTTGTGCATATGTGTGTGTGTGGTCTGAGAAGAGAAAGGATTAAGGAAGAAAGATCGGCAACAGTTCACTGCACAGATTGGCTCACAAAGTCTCTCTCCTGTGTTTGTGTGTGTGTCTGTGTATGTGTGTTTAATCAAGCGAGGGAGGAGGAGCTGCCACCAGAAATACTGAATCACTCAGCTCTGAAGTGAGAAGGGCTAAAATTAGAAGAAACGGGCATATGAAAAAGAGAATTACAAAAATAGCTTATTTCCTCTCTACAAATATGAATTGCGTTTGGTTTGAAAATGTGGAAGCATATTCTTTAGAGCAGGTGCTAATAGGGGGGGTGGATTTTCACAGGGATGTCCTGTGGATTTTAAACCTCTGAAGGTTTTTGTTGCTCCAGTTTGATAGTTGTCTCCTCTTATGGTCTACTGGTCCAAAATCCTCTCTTGAATCATTGAAAGTGGTTAATATTGATTGTATTTCAGGCAATCAACATATTCAGGCTATTTCCTTTCGTCAGTTGTAAACCCAGCCACTATATAGGTCTTCCTTATGTGTGTATTTCTATGTAAGCATCCTTGGCTGTGACCACACATTTGTTTGCCAGGAAACTTCACACACTGACGTCTTTGCTCAACAGATAGAGGCCGGAGCGCAGAGGAAGGCTCACAGCGTGATGCCGAGCGATGCTGCCAACATGTCGCTCCCCGTACTCAGCATGTTAAATCCTTAAATGGCATTCCATCCATTCCCCTGGTGTTTTTGTTTTAGACACAGACTGACGCGGCCTGTTCGTCATCAGCCAGTGGGAAACCTGCTTCTACCACAGCCAAAACACATACTGTGTATAAAGGGAAGCATATGAGTAAATGATGGATACTTTTTTTAAGCCAGTAGCCAGAGGGATTGTGTTTTTGGGTTGTCGGTCCAGCCATATTTCCCATTCTTGTGAATCCAATATCTCAAGAGCGCTTTCAAGGAATTTCTTAAAAGTGCAAGGTGGCCTCACAGAACATGTTTCTGGCCTCTTGAATCTGTTCTCTCAAGGTGGTCTTGATTCAAATCTTGACCATTAACTGATTAGGTTTCAGTGGTCAAAGGTCAGTGATACAAAAATCATGCGCTCTCTCAGAGGCTCCATCATGTCGTTCCATGATTGTGGGCTGAGCTGGAACTCGTCAGTGACCTTATATGAATCAGGAAAACCCTTGACCCTTTCCCTGGTTGCAGCTTTCTCGTAAAATGCTCATAGAAACAACTTCACGCTTCACACTAAAACAATGTAACAACAATTTTCTGAGCATTCATGAGTGTTACAACTAAACAGAAACCATAAAACGTCAGGTGATGCATGAAATAATGTTACATTACCACAACAGCAGCAGCGCAGAACAATTCATGAGGTCGATGAAGAAACAATGCAGAAAGTAAGTGAGTAAGTTTGTGAGGCACAATGTTAGATCTTTGTCTGTTATACTCCTCCATGTAGACTGATTATGGCTGAAGGTTTTTTTAGAGATGGATTTATTGAGGGATTTTTTGTTCTGTGCAGTTCACTTGAGTCGGAGGATCCAAAGCAGTGCTGTCAGGCTCCTCCCCTTCTTTGTCCACCTGCGCATTGTTTTTTTGACTAAGACGCAAAATATTGGGTCGCCTACAAGAGTCAGGTTCAGTGAATTATAGTGTAAAACAAAACTGGTCTCTTATTCAAAACTCTGTAGCTTTGACTCAAGGGGCTGCATTCTTTGGAGGCTGAATTTGAAGACTGATTGCATCAAAGCAGCACAACTAGACTCTTCCACTCTGAAGGCACCTTCAGATGTGGATTACAAATGTGTCCTTCTATCCTCAGGAAATAAAGGCTCCGATGGATGGATCCTTCCCGGGCCGACCTATCCCAGGATTCATTGCACATTTTATCAAAGAAGAAATGGCACCAACAAGCAACATGATGTTTGACGCTTAAGTATCACGCTTCAAGTCAACCAAAATGCCAACTAAAAAAACAAGGAGCATTATAACTTTCTTGTCATGTCCAATTTCAACTTTGTTGCTAGGCAACAGCAATCAGGGCAGGAAGAACTGGTGATGCCAATCACAGAACCAAGAGGATTCTTGTTTTGGTTTGTCTTTCACAGTCTACCAAGCCCACAAAGGATGCTGTCTACATGGGCTGGGTAGAATGCATCCTCCGAAGGATGCAATTGAGACACAGCTTCTCTATGTCTGTTCTCCTTAGGGGAACTGATATCTATGAGTATCCGGTGCAGATGCAAATTAAAAAGTCAGGTCTAGTTGTGGTTAATGTGACTGTTGGGTCTTGGTAGAGGTATGTGATTGATGCCATCCTAGTTGAGTTGGGCTGGTGAACCCCTGAAGCTAGCTAGGTAACTGCTAACTCAGTAGCATATTTTGTTTCTCCTGTCCAAAGTCCACGGCCACTGAGATCTCATTTTACAATGGCTGTGGGTTTTTGAGTCTCATTTTGGGCGGAAATAACAAAAATTCTGAATGGTGAATGGTAGACCATAGAAAGCTGGGTATGATGACATCAGTTCACGTGCACTTCATCACTCCCATTATTCATTTGTAAGCAGTTAATTTGAAGGAATTTCATTCCCTTGAGGCCACTTTCTGAAATGATAAATGAATAAATGATCATTTGTGTTGCCAATGATGAATCTGAACCAGGGAAATGATGAAATGTGTCTCTGTGTTCATCATATTAAGTATGTTTTAGTCAAAACTGCTTTAAATTATTCAAATTACTTGATAATTCATGGTTAACTTTTTTCATTTCACATCTATTTTTCAATTCAAATTGATTTTCATCGCCTCAATTTTTCTTACTTCTACTCATTCTGTCATATCCCTCGATCCCATGCACACCCTGCTCGGTGTACAGGGTTGTGTGGAAGCAAACATGAGAGGGATGGCTGGGTGATCACTTGTGGGCTTTAACAAATCATGCACTCTCTCAGCTTTCTATCTGAGATGTCGACCCACGTACACTTGTGGGCTGAGCTGCAACTCGTCAGTCCATTTACTCCCACTTACTGACAGTTGAGAGATGTGCACACATACACATATACACACACAAAAAAACTAGTTTCTTTTAATGTGCATCACTTCGTCTCCCATAGTGAACGTTCAATAATCAAAGAAATTGCTCCGGAGCTTATAAACTGTTACAGTAGAGTGCTGCAGTTAATGCACATAATTTGCCACATATTACTATTGAAAAGAAGGTTCTATAGGTGCTATTAATATGCTAGTATAGCAGTATTCCACATGAGCAGTCATGAGATACATATAAAAAGGTAAATCACTTTAAAAGCATTCATTAGAACTGTGTGTTCTGGAAATCTCTAAGTATATCTATCTATATGTGTAGCCTGTGTCCTTACAGCTCTGCTGTAACTAAAACCAAGGATCATAAGATGAGGAATGGCTTTGTAGTGGGGCTAAATCTTTGTCAATTCACTGCTGGGATGATCAGATAAGATGCAGAGTGATGATACATCAGAGGATTAACATTTAAATGCACAGATCACATGGGTTGTCATAAAGCCCTCTGGGCCTCCATGCAGCGCTTGAGCAACTGGAGAATGTTTAATATTATCTTGTTTCATAATCCTCTCCCTCTTTCATGCTCTGGTTGAGTAACCCACTTATCTGTCACTTACAAAAAAGAGATTCATGTATGAAGCCTGCAGACTGTTTTAGTCACAGCCATAAAGCCACAAAGGTCATGTTGGCAGCATTGGCATGTGTTGCTGCAGGTCATTTCTCTATACTTCTATCAGTGTGACACTCATGCTAACAATGTAGATCAGTTCAAACTGAAAAGATAATATATTGTGTGAAAGAGACATTTATTTCAGGGGAAATGTCAAGGCGAGTCTTCTTCTACGTCACTGGATGAACTCAGACCTCTGAAATAGCCGACATGCAAGGCCGGATAAAATAACATTGGTTCAGTCAAACTTACATCTATGCCAAACTCATGAACAGTAAAAAAGCCAATACAGTTTTATTTTATGAAAAACATTAATAATAAAATCTTTACTTCAGATAAACCAGGTAGGATGAGCACTAAGTTTTCTAACTTCCTTCCGCATTATAAAAAGTTCTGCACACAAACAATAAAAAGTGACTTGTAGAACTGTTTGAGGAGGACTCATTAATGACAAGGAATAGCTCTGAAGTAGCTCTGAAGCATTAACTCAGGACAAAGAAAGAGCACATTCTAAACAGGCCGGTTTAGAACGAGTACTGCACTAGTGTAGTAAAAACTATAATCACTTTGTGTACTCGATACTCAGACTGGATTTCATTTCGTCATGACCACCAGCAACAGTAAGTTCAAGTATCAAAGAGGGACAGTGGGAGGGAAGTCAGGACAAATCCCGTTTGAAGCTTCACTGTGAAATTGTAATCAGTTTCAACACGTGTTGTGAGACAAACAGGGCAATAGAAATGGAGCTGATGTACATCATAGTGACATCAAACATGCCTCCATACTGCTCATGTGGTGTCAAAACCTGCCCTGGGAAGAGAAGGAGGGAGAAGGAGGGAGAAGGAGGGCATCCAGGAGAAAGAAAACATCAGTTGAAACAAGTCTTGTAAAGACTGGTGTGAGGAGACTGTACTGTCAATAACTCAATTTGTGTTTTATCTGCTCTTTATATATATATATTTTATAAATGTGTATATATTTTGAAATGTGCTCTGATTAACTTTTTCCAAACTGTTTAATTAATAATTAAGCCATACAAAGTAAATCATATCTCTGAGAAGTCATGATTAAAATTAGGACCTGGCGTAATTATACAGGGAGCACAAATGTCTTTAATTCAATTCAGTTTTATTTGTATAGCGCCAGATCGTAATATACATTAACTCAAGGCACTTTACATAGAAGGTCAAGACCTTAAAAACTATAGAGAAACCCAACAGTCCCCACACTTTGGCGACTGTGGAGAGAAAAAAAACTCCCTCATTAACTTGAAGAAACTACTTACAGAACCAAAATCAATGTGGGAAAAATGAAAAAAGAGCTTTTGGTGATAAGGGCCGACGCCTGTGTCAATGTGCTATAAACGAAAAACCCTTGATCTCTACAGCAGAATTTAGACATTACATCCTTCCTCTGCCTGCTGCTCCACGCCTCACCTGAACGTACCGGAGATGTTTGTGTTTTTGTGTCAGGGCGGAGAATCTCCCGCTGCGTTGTGAAAGGCAAACTCAAGAGAAAGTCCAGACCCAATTCTCTGGACATCCTCCGGGGGTCATGTCTGATTCCTCGGTGTGTGTGCACCATACGCTGGAAAAGCAGCATGCAGGTAAATAGACTTGGTGACAGGGAACATCTTGGAAAGTTTTCTTCCCTATGTGAAAAGTGAAGCAATTGTAATGACAATCTTTGAAACATTCAGAAAAGAGGGTTGTCTGTTGAGCAGGTTTTTCATAAACATTCTGTTTGAAGTAGTTAGAAGAAAAGTTCAAAAGAAACATTAACTGTTTGATTAATGACCGAGCAATGATGCATGGCCCTGTGTTCTTAGAAAATTTATCTGTACTAAATTTCTAAGAAATTAATGTTTTTTTCTGCAAATGCATGACTGTAAAAACTGCATATAATAAACATGTTACAGCTAATCCTATGGATCTGCATCATTCTGTATGCTCTATTTCTGCAGAAGCAAGATTACAATTATTCATGAATAATAAAAAAGAAGTCTAGTTGTTATAAGATAAATGTATCATTTATGCCTAAGCAGTTATGTTGTTGGTCCTTTTGTTTGTTTGTCAGCAGGATTATGCAAAAACACTGAATGGATTTCTACAAAACTTGGTTCAAGGATGGGACATCTTCTAAGAAAGAACCAATTAAATTATTTGCAGATCAGATCCTATGTCCTATGAATGTTATTATTATTCATAAAAGGACAGTCTGGCACTGGCCGAGCTATGCTCTCTACTGAGTGCCTTTCTACTTTCATAATGAGAAAGGTCAGAGGCTTTAGGCGAGCAAGAAAGAAAACTGGGAACAGAGCTACAGTGTCTCCTCCTATGCTCACAAAAAATGATGCATCGCTGCAATAAAGCTAATGCTACAGAGCTACAGCTTGTTACTGTCATAGCTGCTGGAGCTGCAGCAAGTAGTGATGCAGACGTACATTTAACAATGTGTTGTGTTTTTAAATGCTCATTAACCAGAATACAAAACATCAGAGACAAAAAGCAAATGAATACAATGTCATTTCAAATGTCAGATGTATTACATTAGATTAAAATAATGAATCATCTAAAGCAATAGAATAGATTTTTGGAACAGGGAGATGAAAAAGGGGTGTGCTCCGTCCACTCCACACGTCGAACCTGGGCCAGGAACAGTGCACCAACACAGTGGATGGAGGTAATGCACCTTGACGTTGGTTGCCACCCGCCAATAAGCCAATCAAGGACCAAGTATACATAAATAAATATGCAGAAATAAATAATTAAATACATAAAAACTGTACTTATTTCCTTTATGCATTTATTTCAACACTTTTTTATTTCAGTACTTCTGTCCATATGTTATTAAGTGGGCAGGGTGGACTCAGTTGATGTAATGAATAGAAAAATGTAGATACAGGAATGTTTATTTATATTGACATAATTTTTTGTCTTTTATAAAGTTTGACAAATGTTTTAAAAACAGAAAGCAAAGTGTCAGGTTTGACTTCCTCATGCAAACTATTCCATGTGTTTGTGGCCCTGACAGCAAGGCCCAGTCCCTCTGGTCTTCAATCTTGACCAAGGAATAAGTAATAAGGTCCTATTGCCTAATAAGGCCACCACATAGGGAATAAAAACTCATGACAAGTAAAAACCACTTCTCTCAACGTCATTACTGCAGAATGGAAGAAGAGAAAATCTGTCAAAGGCACAACAATCACAGCTGTCGAGCATGATGAGCTTGAAACAGAAAAATGCTGAGGTCAGGAAAATAATGAGAGAGACAGGAATAAACTTGCTGCAGTAACTCAGTCAGCTGACGATTTTGTCTACAGACAGGTAACAGTGTCCAGAGATGTCCAACTACACACAAGAATCATATCGTATCATATCTTATGTTATCATATCATGTTCTCTTTTCGTATCCTCCTACTGTATCGCATCATATTGTATCATATCAGTACCTCTTATCTTATCCAATGTATCCTGTCTTATCTTAGGACATAGCACTCAACAGTCGATGAGCATAATGGTTTCTGTTCTTCTTGCTAATCTCTGACTGTGCTGTTGGAAAACAGTATTGTGTTCTCCTACATAGTGCAATGCTAACATGCAAATCACTCATAACTATTACCACACTGAAAACCTTCTGCTTCAAGTAAAAATGATGCAAAACGTATATATGAAGTACTTCTCATGCAGTCACTGCCAGTGTTTTACTATTTTTGGAATAGTATTACTGCAACATGAATGTGTCATTTTAACAACTTTAAATACTCTCCGGCAGTTTAATGAATCATATTATATGTTTGTAGTGTTGCTGTTCTGTGAGAGGACCCTGTCTCTTAAAAGTCAACATTTCATAACATAATCTAATATCATTCCTTTCTCTGTTGGGCCGTAACTTGATTTCTTAAATGCCATCAACAAAAAAAGGCAGACTATACTACTTCTGAGAAAATAAAACTGATAAGTAATTGCAATGAAGGTAGTTTCTGGAATTGAACAGTGGAGCCTTTTAGCTGTAATGTCATTCCAAATGTGTTGACGTCACAGCCAAAATCTGGATTTAGCTGAGAAGCACTAGCAGCACTGTTTCTCAAAACTTCACCAAAGCCAGTATCCCATCTGCTCTTGTCATGCTCATTTAAGTCGTATCTCATGCCCTGTCCCAATTCACCCCTCAGCCCTACCACTTGGTCTGACCCCTTTCTTCACCACCAGTGGACAAATCAATGACAATAAGCTCATCTATTACTTTGAATAACATTGATTGTGACAAATATTAATACACATTTTTCCCCTCTCTCATTTTAAAAATGTAGTTTTTTCTCCAAGATTATCAAGATGATTATTGCCATTTATAAGATTATTGTTGTAAAAATGATGTTATTATTATTATTATAATCATAGTGATCAGCTTATTAATATCCATTATTTATTAATATTATTGGAAAAATATTAGTATTCTCAGTTAGTATTTAGTATTTATACTTAGTATTCTTATATTTCTTGAACTTCCCTCCTAATGCTCCCCAGCAGGTGATGATGAAAACTATTTAAAAAAAAAATAATATTATATATATATAATCATCATTACTACTTCTCCTGCTATTACTATATTATAATTTACTTTCTAAATAAGAGAAAAGTACAAACAGTCATTCTGCTCTGGAGTAAAGACAGAGGGTATGGAGAAGTAAAAAAACAAACATTCTGCTGCAATTAAGCAAATATGTGTTGACAGATTTTGCCATATCACACATTACACTCTGTTGCTTTCTTCTCACACTCAACTGTGCAGAAACACATTTTGTGTCCATGACTGCAAAACAGCACTCAGTGTTTTGCATTAAAATTAAAGAAGGGACTTTTTATGTTCTGAACCCGTGTTATAATTTTATATTTTTAAATTTTAATGACAGGAATCCTTTCATTCTTTGTTGTGCTTACATAAAGCACCAATAGAGAAAATATGAATGTTTCCCATATATCCCAGGTAATGTGATTATCACTGCACAGCTATATATATATATATATATATATATATATATATTTATATATATATATGTAATGTGCAGTAGTCACACAGAGATAAAAACAGACCTTACATCTGATTGCAAGGCTCATATCACAGGCCTCGTGAGTGAACAAATGGAACCAGGGTTGTTTATGGAGAGAGGGATCATTATTAACAAGAGCCCTTTATGTGCACTTGTTGAAGGGGGCTTCTGAGAGCCAATAACATTTGGTATGGAACGCACCTGAAAGGGATAAATGTTAAATCAGAACAATGTGAACAAAAGTCCAGCTCAAATGAAATAAACAGGAAAAAAACAAGAGTTTTTTTCGTATAGTTCAGATCCCCAACCCATACCAATGTTAATGCTTAATGTCAATCGCTGAAAGGTTCTCTTCCTTTTCCCAATCTACAGTGTTCAATGCACATGAGCATTGTATTTTTCTGTGCTATTAGTTAGAGTGATAAAACTCTGACCATAATTTAAAGAGATTCACACATGCACTGAACAAAACAACTTCAAAACAAAAACTGGATGTAACCTATAAAGATGGCTCTTATAATGTGACATTACTCATACAAACGTGACGAGGCATCCGCCACAAAATTGTCTTGACCTTTCTTATGACGGATGTCTAGGTTGTATTTTTGAATCAGGCTGGCCCAGCGCATTCTGTTGCTATGCACCAAAGATTTGGAACAAACTCCCACCACACATCATACGAACCCCTTCTGTTGATAGTTTTAACAAACAACTCAAGACATATGTCTGAAATAATTTGATCTTTTCTTAACACCACTGTCTCTATTTTTAAACTTAATTTTATACCTATTGCTAGTTTTATGCTTTATTCTACGTCTTTGTGTTATTGCTTAAATGTTCCATCTAATATCATGTCTTTTGTAAAGCACTTTGAGCTGCATTTTATGTCTGAAAGGTGCTGTATAAATAAAACGTTTTATTATTATTAGCCTCTAGTTGCTGTTGTACATAGGAAGACCAAAAGGTTGTGGTCTATATATACAACCGGCTACAAGGTAGAACCAACATATACTTAAAAATGCTGACAGGCCCACAGAAAAGCCACGGCTTCTTTCTGTAGAGAAGAGCTGTAGTTGCTCTATGGATTATCCCAAAATGATCCCGGACGAGCCCCCTTTGTTATGACACGGCACCGAACATAATAATGGACACAAGACCAAGAAAGACTATTAATGCATATAAGTTAATAGAAATATTGAAACGGGATGTAATACTGTCAACAAGATCACATGATCTCCACAGCGGAATTAATACATCAATTGCTGCCTCTGCCTGCTGCACCCAGCTACACCACCCCTCGCCCGAATCATGTGCAGCATTTGTTAATAATAAGAATAATAAGAATAAGAATAGTTATTATTCATTAATAATAAGAATTGTTGCTGCTATCATTAATAACATCTTAACACTCTCATTGTTTTCACTAGCCAGAGCTGAAACCGGATGGTGCACGTGGTGCAAGTGTTCCTGGTCTCTCTCTCTCTCCTCCTCCTCCCCCTTCCTCTCTCTGCTCACCCCAACCAGTCGAGACAGATGGCCACACTGAGTCTGGTTCTGCTCGAGGTTTCTCCTGAGGGACTTCTTTCTCTCCACAGTCGCCAAAGTGCTGCTCATTGTGGGAACTGTTGGGTTTCTCTATAATTGTTATGGTCTTGACCTTCTATGGAAAGTACCTAGAGATAATCACTATTATTCGGCGCTGTACAAACAAAATTGAATTGAATTGAAAAATACAGCGCCAGAAGTGAAAACTGGGGTCTGGCATTGAAAGCCATAAAAACACTATCTCGTACTTGAATAAAAAACACTATCTCACCTGAACACAAGGCTCTTCAGTGTTTGTTATTCAACTGGACCCTATTGTGACAAAAGTAGGAGCAAGATGTTCAATGGCTGTACCTTTATTGTCAACGACAGTCAAGAAGTGTTGTTCAATGACGTGGAGTGGATGCTTGATGAGACAAGCACATTGCGGATAGAGGGAGGGGAAGGACATATAACACTTAAATGAAGCTGTGCAGAATGTCAGAGTGACCTGAAGTAAACTGTTACAACTTCTCCTAGAACATATTATATCATTGTAGAAAACATTTTATTCATTTGAGTGTGTACAACAAATTCCTTGATTTATCCAACAACATGTAATGCTAGAAACAATTCATAGTCAGTACCAGCTGTCATTACCTTTCCCCATCTGTAAAAACTTCCTCCTGCAGGTATTTGCTGAGGGAGAAATACCAAACTAAGATTTACTGATTAATCACAAATAACCATGTAGTAACGCAGAGACCTAAACATCAACATATGGTTCTTTCTTATTTCTATTTCTTTCTTATATCTAGTTAAATCATTTTTAAATAAATACATTTCAAATACATATGTTAAAATCAGAGGCATTTGCTAGTCATGTTGAGTTTAGGTTTCATTTTGCGTCATCTCATCTGTCAATTTTAATGTGGAGGAGGAAGCTTGCAAATCTTTACTTACTTAAAAATATCAGATTGTTTCCTTTTATTGTTTTCATAATCCTGCTGAAACGATTTGTCCCGTCCTTGGTGTGTGTAAAAACAGGATCCCACAGTTACACAGTTGCACAATTTCTACGTACAACCTTGAGCTGCAAAGAAGTCGCGATACAAACAAATAGTGGTCGTAAAAAGTGTGACATTCCTTCGGAAATTTGCAGCACTCGTAAACTGAGGGAAACTCTAAAACAGGAACAGTTTTCGATTTGTCTTGATCCATGCATGTGAGGAACTTGTAGTGGAACTACTCATTCTATTCATGAAATAAAATTAATGTTTTGAAGAAAGAATGATTATCTAACATGATGAAACCAAAAAAACGATATCTCACCTGAAATGGCACCAACAGGATAATTTTCTCGATAAATACACAACTGTTGTCTCAGGTCGAGTTTGCAGATGAAAATCAAATATATAATAGACACACAGCAATGTTCTGTGCACGAACGTTGACCAATTTGGGAGTCGGAACTGTGAGAGAATACAATAAATCTGAAGAGAGTACAGTCTGACTCCTTCCACAGATACTCCCTTCTGTCTAAGCAGTACCCAAGGTCAGGTTGTAGATAAAGGGGCCGACTGACGGAACATTGTAATATCTTTGCTCATGGACTTTCATATCTAATTCAGATGCCCGGACAGCGAGGCACCAACTCCAACTCTTTTGCGTATTACTCCAGTGGCTACACAAAAAGGTTAGGTATGCATGCTATCATGGATGTGCTGGTAGAATGGGTGACGCAAGATGAGGAAGATAAGTGGGGGAGACATCTTCAGATTTGGGGGTGGTAAATGCTCATGTTGTTAGTGCGTCCAGTGATCTGATTGGTCATTAATTGACAGGTTTTGATCTCTTGATGGCTTGTGCGTTATACCATAGTTCCTGACGACGACTAAATGGCAGAGCAGCAGTGAGGAACCACACATGTACTTTAAAAGCTGCTCTGATTGCAGTAATGTTTCTCAAGTATTATTTCACAGCGGGAATAATTACTGCAGCTCCAGCACTTAAAATGTTCCAGGCCCCGATAGTGTGATCACTCTGTTAAACAAGGTAAGCATTGATCTACTAATCAGTTACACAAGCTGCTTTCATTCATCATCAACGTCATTGGCCATCTCTTAAGACATGGAGGACTGTCTCATCATGGAACAAAGCGTTAACTTTGACTTGAAGATTGTAGAAAAACAGCCGGCATTTGAGGGACTGCAGGGTGACTAACCACAGCGGCGTGTGGGACAGTCGGTGCACGCAAGCCAATTACGTTCAAACCCTTGAGTCATCGCAGGAGCGCGTTGCATCAAATCCACATCATACATGGCCAGTAACAGGCTATATTGTTGCTATTTGAGTGATGTTGTGCGTCAGTGGATTGGTCTCCTCCTCTCCACACACACACACGCACACACACACGCACACACACGCACACACACACACACGCACACACACACGCACACACACACGCACACACACACACACACACACAGACACACACACACCTTGTTATCTGTAATTCACTCCTAGGTCTTGTCTGCTCCCATGTAAAGCCTTTAGAGGAGCAGATTATTGTCACACACACAAGACACTCAAATCTTCTGTCTCTCATAAAAAAGGGAATAAAAAGCTCCTCGTCAGACTTAAGAACAACTTGCCAGGAAAGCTCTGCAGGAGCTGTCTGCAGAGGGCACTTTCTGCAGCATTAAGTAAATGATGAGCGAGGACTGAATACAGAAAAAGACTGAACTAACAGCCAGAACTAAGAGTCCCCATGACATCTTAACAGTTCAAGTCATTACGTAACAAGAGGAGGAGGAGTCAGGTGAAGCGTTTTTTAATTAATGCAAATTAAATAATCACTTAAATCTATGTTTTTATTATGGACATGTGTCGAAGAAAAATCAGACAAATCTCATAGTGATGAATCTTCATCAGACGTTACATCTTGGCAAGCAGGACCCAAAGAAACAGGAAGTGTAGGAAAAATATTTATTATTTATTAATATTTTTCAAAAGCTGCAGGTAACGCCGATGCTATTAAAAGGTGACCAAATTGAAACTCCCATTATCTTGAATAAAATTGGGGATTTCTCTGGGTTTGAATATTGTTGGAAACATAATGGATAAGAGCAGTACACAAGCCAACACACATATATATATATATATATATATATATATATGTGTGTATTCCTTTTTTGATATTTAATGAAGAATTGTTACATATTATGTCTTTAAATTCATTTGTGATTTCACTGGTTTGCATTTTTGTAAGTTGCCTCTTCAAATCTCCAGGAAATCTTTGAGAGCAGTGGACTTCACTTATTGTTTGTCTATAGGACGCACGTGTAAGGCCAGTTGAGAGTTTCCCTTCTGTGTTTTCTTCGGCTTGTCTCTGAAAAATGTTCCATTAGATCTGATTGTGAACTAAACTCTGAAGTGCTGTCGAAACCAATCTTTATGGGGCCATTAGGCTGCGAAACGCCACCAAACACAATGTCCTCAACTCATGCTGAGTTTGAGTCTGCTCAAATCAAAGCAGCCAGCATGTGGTTGTTACAAATGCGTGTTCAATTGAGACAACAAGACGTTGTCTCAAGTGTGGACGAGGACAAACAGAAGTGATCTGGTGACTGAGACATAAAACATTTACAGACTCCACTGCTGCAGGTGGCATAAACAATAGATTTGAGAGCTGTGGTCTGTTTCTTTCCAACTGAGAACAGGTACAGGACTATAACAGAATCTTTCAGAGTTGACTCTACCAAAGGTTTTCCCTTGTAATATGTCTATTTTCCTCAAAAATCCAGAATAACTTGTTGCATTATATCCGTAATAAGAAATCATCGGACAGTTAGAGAACTTGTCAGCAACTCTCCCAGCTGCCATAGCAGGGCTGCAGCTAGGGGGGCCTAAGCCAATGCAGTTGGGACGCAACAGCCTCACACCAGAGGAGTGTGAACAGGGGAATCTACCTGTATTGTGGCCAGGCCAGTCATTTTGTTCAGTAAAAGGCAGGGCTCACCAGAAGATGGGGGATTACAGATGGGCCAAGCCCCCATCAGATCCCCCCACTACTATCAACCTCTGAGTCACACCAGGCTCCTGTCTCATACCCAGTGAAATTATTCTGTAACATAGAGTTTCTCTGGTGATTGATTCTCCAGCTCTGTGGGCATATTTCAGTCTTAACAAATGAATGAACGATAGGAAACAGCTTACTCTGCAGAGTGTGAAACCTCTGACTTTGCACACTGCTGTTGTTACCGTTTAACTACAGATTACTTCCTGTCAACCCGATCATGCGCTGCCTCAACAGGGGACCACTGACCAACCAATCATTGTCTGCACAAAGTCAACAAACTTGTAAATTAACAATGCAGACTCACATGCACTGAAGTGTAGGTTGACCCAGTTAAGGCTGCAACTGCATCAATACAGGATATAGCATGATTGCACACGTGCCATACCTGTGTATGCACATGACACAATAGGAAGTCACGGACTCCTAACGCACACTAGCTCTTCCGGTTTAGTGTTTAACCACTAGTGTGAGATTAACAGTGACCACTGATGAAATTACTGCTGCGGAGGTGCAAGGTCTAATGTTTGTCTAGAGAATGCCCATCTGAGAAATGGAGAAACAGAGAACCAGATGCACGGCCATGACTCACGTGGAGTTAAAACAACAACTGGAGAAAAAACGGATGCGCAGATCTAAAGATCTCAAGTTGATGAGTTGCCTCCCACGTGTCTGAAAAATAACTGCTCTAGTAATATTCTGTGTCGGGCAGAGGAGCCCGCACATTTTCACCTCGTAAATTTCTGCCATTTTTAAAAACTTATTGAAAAATGTTCACAACTTTGATTCAATTCCCACTGAACTTGCCAAAAAAAACAAAATTTGGTGGAGATCCAAATAAAAATTCTTCTAGTTTCATCTGTGTTTCTATTTGTTTGTTTGATTAGACAACAACTGTACTCAATCAATTTCCATGAACTTTTGTGGAGGAGTGGGGCATGCAGTATGGAAGAACCCTTTTAACCCTGGCCTAGGGTGATCTGGTGCTATACAAATCAAATGTAATTGAAAAATCATTTTACTTATTTAATTCTGAGCAAATCCCTCATAGTTTTAGTTATAGCTCGCTAGATGCTAGCATAGATTAGTTATTTTGGGGCAAAGACAGGTCAAAATAATGAGCTAACAGTCTGTGACAGGACACAATCTTTGGTTCTCTCCATGAACCAGCACTCTAATACCTGTGGTGTTAGTTTCTGCCTCTCCACACAAAGGGTTCACCACATTGGTAGAGAACACAACAGAGTGTACAATACGTTGTTATGTCACTATGTACAATTGGTTTGATCTCAGCATGTCTGAGCCGTGTCTGAGTCCGCTGTCTGCGGTGCTCTGCTCAAACACAAATACATCACGGATTAAGGTGGATCGCTGCCAGAGACTCGGCTACTCATCATCCCTGTATCACTGTGTGTAAGAGGTGAGTATGTTGTAAGAACAATCCGTCCGCTCACTCCTGCGTTGTGTAATAATACAGACGGAAAATAAAGGTCCGTCTTCCTTCAAAACTACAAGTATATTATATATAATAATAAAAATGTTTCCGTTTGTTCACAGACATTCAGCTTCATCTGTACATAGTGTGCATCAGTTGTTACATAAAATGGTCCACCTGTCCAGGGGGTTCCCCGCCTCTCGGACAACGTCAGCTGGGATTGGCCCCAGCCTCCTCTCGACCCCTCAAAAGATAAGCAGCGTAGATACTAGACTGACAAATTTGCGTTGTGGTTGTGCAGTTGACCGTGCTGTTATTGGAAGATTTAAGTAGAATGATGAGGTTAAAAATGAAGATGCCATCTCAGGTCGTTCCTGGAGAGGTAATTTAGTGCTGGCACACCGTCCCACTGCATTACTAGAATGTTGAAGAGCAGCACACAACACACGGCAAAAGTCAGATTTGACAGATTGTATTATTTATCTACTACGCACAGATCTTTATCCAGTGCTGGGAAACATTAACCAGAATCTAAATCATAAACTGAACCATCAGTTTTTAACCAACAGCTGCTGTGATATGTCTTGAATTTCTCTCTTTTAAATAGTTTGAACGTTTCTGTGGATAACTGGTCAAATGTTGCTGCAGTGTCTGGTTTGTTTTTACTTGATTATCTTTTTTGCAAAGAAGCCTGTTTGAGGGAAACGCTAAACTTTGATAAATGTTTCAGTAGCTGCCCAACATTTTGAAAGAGCTGCCTTCTTCCCCTGTTATTCTACAAAGTGAAGTCCAGCACTGTGTTTCAAATGGTGTGAGGTTAGATGAAGAACATGGATGCAGTTCATAAACATTTTCTCACATCTGTAACAGTGTTATATACCCACTCCCCACCACCCCCTCACCAACACACACACACACACATCCTGCTTTGGCTCTAGATATGAACTGCGAGGTGTAATTCTACTACTGGACTGAATTTTGATCAATTTATAATTTATCTACAGTACATACACATTTAATAAATGGTTCACAACAACCAATAATATAAACAATGCAGATGTAAGCAGGTAAATCATGGAAGCATTATTAAATTACTGTATTTTCATTCGAAAGTTATAATCATTCCAATAAAGATTGATATATTATTGCAACTGTGCTCTTTGGTGAATCCCAAATGAGGCTTTGAGTTGTTGACAGTTACATTAGTAAAATACGCTTTATTTTATCTTAAGATTTACTGGCCATGATGCCAATTCATTAAAAGTCTTTCAAGGAAACATATTAAGAGATTATGAGGAAACTTTTCAGGATCATCAGGATTTGTTGGCCTTTTTACATAACATATTTGAGTTTGGTAGAGGTTCCAATTTTTATTTTAAAAAAGTTACCGTGATATTTTAGTGCCCCTGAATAAGAGTACCCCATCCATAGCCACATAATTGTGGGGGGTAACAATATGTAAAATAACTGACCACCACTGACATGAATCAACAACAGACAGCCATAACAATAATCAATGTCCAACAGCAGATCAGAATCAGAAGTACTTTATTAATCCCCGTAGGGAAATTCAATTGGACATAGGAAAGAAATTCATAGTTGCAGGAGGTGGAGAAACCCGAAATTATTTTGTTTCTCCAGAAACAGAGGATTGTATGAATGGATGGATGAAAGGAGAAGGTAACCACGACGTAGACTGTGACAAGAGGTTGATTCACTTTATTCAGGTAAATTATGCAACAAAATAGTTACTGTAAGCAGTTTCCGACCATGTTGTTACATTTCGTGATGGATGAAATCTTATCTCTCCATATGTCAGCTGGGCTGTGATGTCTGGGGTCAGCTGAGGAGGATCTTCTTGATGGGACTTGACAGGGATTCTGTGTTCAGGCACAACAGATGATGCAGCTGATATAATGTACAGTACAGAGTCTACGTAACCAGGCCAAATCAAAAGACATACCAATTAACCACATGTCAGTGAAAGCACAAATGCATGAAGTCCACTGGAAGAATTACAATATCTGACGTAAAGAGATGAGTAAGCTCTGGGATGAGAGCTCATAATGTTCTCTCCTCTGACAGACTCTGCGTGCTCAAGGCCATATCAGCTCTCTGGCTAACTTCCTAATGTTCCTAAACCGTGCTTTAACTCACTTAAGGTCAGTTAAGACTAATTGTCTTGCATAAACAGGATTCAACTTATCTTCACTGTGTCACTGTGTCACCAACGTACCAATCAGATCTCCTTTCTCTCATGTGTCTGCAGTGACACATATCAGGCTAATCACTGACATTTGATTAAAATGGCAAGTAGGCTGGTGTATTTCTGTCGCATTAAATATCTAAGAAGTGCAGGTCATCGAAGTCTGAGCAACGAAAATCTACATGTCCTTTTCCTCTTTAGATACACACTGAGCAGAAGCCCGATCGCTTGTAATCGCCGATTTCGTTGCTGATTAGTTAAATTTACATTAACGCTACTTCAGCTCAGAACGGTAACTCACAAAGAAAGAAGAATGAAAGTCACGGTCACACATGTGCAAATGTGTTGCACCCTTCTTTTCCACACAGCAGCAAGACTGGACGCATGAATGCAACGTCACCACAGATTTTTCAACACTGCCATAAAGCAAACTGATGTCTTACTGTGCCGCTTAAACCACAAATATAATTTTCCCCTGTATAAGCAACAGTAAAATAATGTACAAAAACAAATACAAAGAAACTGCATCCTCTGCATGGCAGCCAAACTTATCACTTTCTAAGAATCTGTGACAATAACAATAAAATTCATGACTAAAATGTGACTAATATTAGACAAAATACAATCATGGAAAGCAAATAAAACCAGAAGGTCAAAGGTCAGTGTGAAATGGTAGCTTTCTCCCCCTTTTTCACTTGGCCTGTCTCCCTACATTAAACATTATTATTTGATTTTTGAAGATCAATTAGATTATGCATATAATCTTTTCTGGTGTTGTATTCTTTTACAGTAAGTATGTGTTGACAGTTTATCGCTCTGTTTGCTTGTTTGCTCGTTCTTCCAGGTATGTGGGCTCAGATCAGCGGGCCCATCAGGGAGAGTGACAACAGGTTTGCACCATCAGGGCTCTGAGAGAGGAGGGGCTGGGCCGACTCAAGGTGACAGAGAATGGGTGAAGTGTGCTGCATGGGATCACATTTAAATCAACCCGTTGCATTTATCTTCTGTATCTGTGCAGATGGATTGAGTTGTGAGGTCAGCAGTAACCCCGAGTCCAAACTTGGTCTTGTGTTGAGTGTGGTTTCTATTTGTCTTCCTGTGCAGCTCACCTTATACTCACCAGCGCAGGTGGTAGGATCCAGGCAGGTGAGGCTATAAAGCAAAAGTGCCAGTCAGTAGTAGAGGGGGAACAGGGGAGTGGGTGGTTTGCTGTGAGGCTGTAGATGTGTCTAGTTTTGTGCTCTTTTCTTACTTTTGTGTGATTTAGTTTTGTTTCTCTACTCCTGCTTCTCCAGTATTGCTTTTTTTCTCCAAGTTTTCAGTGCCAGATAGCTTCCTCCACTCCTACCTGAGGGTTACAGCGCTAAAGTCAGCTTCACTGTGACATCAGACTGTTCTGCAAAAACTTCCAAAAACTTTTCTGGACAATGTTCTACACCACAACATTTGTGACCTTACTTCCCTGCAGCTTGACTGGTTGACAGATACAATACGTATAGCACTGACCAACAGTCTTATGTCCACAGACAAAAAGAGTTTTTATGAAAATTTAAAGACAAACTTATCTTTAAAGTGTTTTAGCAGTGAATAACTCCTGCAGTGCCTCGGCTTGTTGAAAACAGTTCCTTGAGTTTTTCAAGTGAGCTTAGTTTTGAATAAACTTAGTCTGTTTTTAACAGGACTACAGAGAAATGACTGAACTAAGTTCCCTGAAACTTGGTGGAGGGGGGGAACATGGGTTAAGAGTGAATCCATTCAATTTTGGGGCTGATCCGGACAAATGGGTACATCTGGGAGATTTCTTTCACTTTCTCTAACATTGCCAGATTTCTCAGATAATGATCTTGATGAAAAACATCTGACTTAGACGACTGATATCGGCTATGCAGCTTGATTGAATTTAAAGGGGACTGATGAGTCTTGGTGTACGTATGAGCTCTACTGAGTCATTCTAGTTTCCACTGTGAACACACTTTTTTTGGAAAACCTGTAGAAAAAGCTGGGGGACCTCTCTGGGGGACGAATTGGTGGTTAAGGGGTTTAGTCTCGGCATGGATTTGAAAATGAGCTCAGCTTTCCATTTTCCCACTAGGGAGCAGTCACTTGTCATGATGTAAAGATGTCCTCAGCATTTGTCCTGCAAGGTCCAAGCCACTTTGAAACACTAGGTGGCGTTTTGAGCCACGTTCGACCCATAAATGTTGAGTTTTGAGTAATAGATGTGATTTTAAAAACCAGCATTAATGTGTTTCATCAAAGAACAGTCATATCATTTGGTGTGTGGTATCTCTTCATTTAGATTCCTGTTCTCTTAGTAACAGTGGTTACTTTTCCCTCTTGTATGTAAAATATAAAGATAGTTGGAATATCATCCACTGGACCCAGTTACATAACAGTTTGAATTTAATTTAATAAGGCGTCAGTACTGATTCAATATGTGCAGTTATGTCTGACGCTGTGGCCTCCTTGTGATGAAAACAATGGATTAAACATAAACTGTGCTTGTGTCAGACAGGTCTTTGTGGATTTCTGCAGCTGAGAGTTTATATAAACAGCATCGATTGAAGTACAGATAACAAGATAATCAGATATTTGATGAGACATTACGAAGGAGTCCTGGACTAACCCACACTCTCATTGTTTGTCACTTTCTGTACACTGTGACATCGGCCTTTCTCTCCTGCTGACACTTGCACTTTTGGATGCGATGGTGAAAGCTTTGTACATCATGATCTCTCTTTAAATATGTTTTTGTCTCCGATTACAGATCAGCTCCTGAATTTCATTACAACATAAACAAATGTTGGTCTTCAGCTACTTTCATCACGACATGCAATCACTACTGCAGCCCGATGCATTGTATTATCTGTGTGTGTTTGTGTGTACTGACAGGATACAGTATACTAGGATTATCACACGTAACACACAGAGAGAGAAAGTACTGGACGCTGTGGTGGGTTTGTCTCGGTGGAAAAGGTTGAGAGCAGGTGTGAGAAATGTGGATTAAAACTGATGATGATGAGAACACGGTGTCTGTTGGAGCTGCAGGGTGATAATATTCTGCCCTGTGCTGGTCTTATATGCAGCCCACAGACACAGGGGGGTATTTTTAGAGACTCTCACCATCTCTCCCCCAGGTGTTGAGGTAAATAAGATGAGGTATGTTAATATGAAAGTTTATACAGAAATACTATGATGATTTCCCTGAATTAGGGAAAGTTTGTTTCTGACTCTTGTTGGGACAATTTAAAGTCCTATTATAGGGACTTGTCTTCCTTATGATGACAAAAAGTAGGTCACAAAAACATAAACCATTAAGTTTTAAGGTGAAGGCATGGTTTTAAGCTTTGGGTTTAGTTTAGGTTAAGCAAGTAGTTACAATGGTGAAGGTTGAAGTGTGTGTGTGTGTGTGTGTGTGTGTGTGTGTGTGTGTGTGTGTGTGTGTGTGTGTGTGTGTGTGACCATTATACCAGATAACACTAATTTCATTCCCTTTCCTCTTTTAACCAACACATCAAAGTCTTCTGTCACTTGAGGCCTGTTTCTCTTTGAGCCATCTCTTCTTTTTATTTAATTATCTCTGGATCTGGCAGCCACAGACGCGGCCACACTGAAGATGTGTCACTTTTTTTTTTTTTTTTTTTTTTTGCATTCTGAAAGATTTTGAGGTCTTTCAAGACAAGAGAGCTGCAAAACATCAATGTTATATGTTGTAATATAGATGGTTCTGAATGATAAGCCAGTGTGTGGTTCACATTCTGCTGTAGTGCACATCACTAAGCATCAGTGTCTGTGAACTTCAGATATTTATGAAATAACCAGCAGGTTTGTGTGAAGGGGGGAAACATTATAGACACAACTTAAGAAATGAGAAGCACTGCAACCTTCATTATATTTTAAGTTTTTTATTGTATTGTAAGATTCTCTTTCTTTGCAAAAATTGACATTTGACAAATAAATATACATTCACATTAGAAAATAGTTCAGATAACAACAAAAACATTCAAGTGTACTTAGCAATTATAAAAAGTATAAGATGTAAACAACATTTTTTCTCCTCTACTATATTGACCCTCCTGAGCCAAAAGTCTCCTTTACTCTCTAAAAAGGCATGACGTCAACAAAACACACTTTTACGCACCGATGCGCGAGTCTCACAAGGTATGAAGCCACATGTGGATCTGACAGACAGAATAAGCTAACATTCTCATATGTCCCGTGGTTACGTGTTATGCGTATTTTTTAAGTGGTTTGCTGCGGACAGGCTGGTCCGCTCAGTGTCTCTGCGCCGGAGCGCGGCGCTGGCCGCGGCGTCTCCACACCTCCCGTGTCAGTTTGAGCGCAGCCGGGCGCACAGGTCGCTTCTCAAGCTGACGCACCGACTCTCCTTCTTCTTTCAAAGATCTGCGATGAGCTGCTGTCTCTCACTCTGCTTTTTAACTGATCACACATCTCTCTTTGTCTTTGCCTTGGCCGCCTCCTATCGCCTTCTCTTTAATGTACATGAGGTCGCTGTGCACGCTGGGTCTCCGCGCGCACGGGGTGACCACGCCGTACGCCTCTCCAGCGTCCTTCACCTTCTTGTTTTTCACGGACTTTCTGTGCAGCATGTCGCAGTACTGCACGGACACTTTCCGGTGCAGGTCGGGGCTCATTTCGTGAGGTAGCTTGGCCAAAGTAAACAGAGTCTGAAACATCTTATCCACGTTCTCGTTGCGCTTGGCGGAGATCTCGAAGTACGCGCACTTGTCGTCGCCGGCCATCAGCTGCTCTATCTCCTCCTGCTGCACCTCCCGGTAAAACTCTCGGTCGCCCTTGTTGCCGCAGATCACCAGAGGCACGTCGATGTTCTCCTTGATCTTGTTTTTCAGGCATGACTTGGTCTCGTAGATCTGCCGCTTGAGCCTCTGTACCTCCTGGAAGGACTCGCGGTTGTCCAGGCTGAAGACGAGGATGAACACGTCACCTGGAAGCACAGAGAGAAGGAGGGTTAGATACATTAAAGTATTTTCTAGCCGTGCAGTATTATGAGAACCTATGCATCCATGCGCTCAGGGCGCACAGTTTGCGCCAGGCAACATGTGTGCGTTTATGAAAAACCACATCACGGCTGCGCTCTAACCCTGAGTAACTGTCACCCTGCACAAACACAACAAAGCAGATGTGGATAAGTACCTGTCAGTATGGACAGTCTCCTCATGGCGGGGAAAGGGTGGTTCCCTGATGTATCCAGAATGTCCAGCTGGTACACGTCTCCCTTGATACTGTACAGTTTCCTGTGAAAGTCCTCGATGGTCGGCGTGTACTGCTCCTCGAACCTCCCGTTCAGGAACCGGGACACGATGGCCGTTTTCCCGACTTTGGTGGATCCTAAAATCACCATCCTGTAGCAGTTCTTCGCCGGGATGTCAAAATCGCTCTCGGATGGAGACATTTTCTTAATCATGGTTAAACCTGACTGCGGACTGCTCTCTCTGTGAAGCGCGTGTGTGCGTAAAGAGCGCTGGAGCAGCTGTTTCAGTCGGAGTCAGGGTTCTCGGTTGCTCTGCTGTGCGTTTCTGTCTGAGTTGCGGGCTGGAGACTTGTATTTAAGCGCAGGGCGGACTCCTCCTCCCCCTGCGCGTCACAGCTCACAGAGCTGGCGCCCGATGCTCCGCTGCGCGCCGGGAGAACATCGGACCCAACTCCCACCGGTGCGTCAGACTGTCATTTCCAACGAACACTGGACGCGATAGAGAGTTTGGAAACAGTGGGAAACAGACATGAACATTAATAAAATCTCATTAAAAGTATATTTTGTTCATGCATGGGATGAAACACGGCAGGTGACGCAATGACAAAAGGAAAAACAATTACTACCAGGGAACATAACCAAGTTAATAATCGACTCTTCTTCCGGCGTTTAGCCCGGTTGTGAAAACTGTGCTGAACACAAAGATGAACTGTATGTTCCCAAATAATATCACAGCTGGACAGATGTGACAGAGCAAATATGTTGTGAGGCACAACTGGATCTGTCTGAATATATAGACTACACATGTGTTTATATATATATACACACATATACACTTCTGCCACTGTTTTTGTTTGTGCTTCTCTCTCTTATACAACAGGTCATTCGTTAATATAGTCAGTGAGTGCTGCAGCTTCTTCATGTCGGCAGCAGGAAGGGGCTGAGGATGGAGATGCTGCAGTACGCAGGGTGACCAAAAGGTGGCACTCGGGGTACAATTAATTGTCCAGACACCAGTTCCCTAAGAGAAAGGCCTCTCCACCTTGCTATGGAGGGGCTGTGTGTTTGTGTGGTGGTGGGGGGGCGGCAAGAGGTCATGGGAGTTAATGGTTGTTTATCTGTAATGAACATAAAGGAATCAGACACAGACGTATTTCCCGGTAGGGATTGATGGCCTTGATCTTTGGGATGGGGTGAGTGAGTAGGTACTCTCTTTTTTTCCTGATTTTTTTTCTCAGTGTTTTCTGTTTTTATATTTCATCTGTTACTTTATTAATTGTATATTTTTGTGTATTATTTATATTTTATAATATGAACACAGAGGAGGTCAGCATGTTGATGCTATCCATCCTTTGGCTCATCTTAGATTTTCCTGTGTTTTCAAGTCGGCTCACCATTACCCAGGGTAGATCACCATGGTAACCCACATGGCACAGCTGCAGAGGATCAGATCCAAACCTGTCAACATCCCGGGCACTGACCAAGCAGTTCACACAAACATGAGTCATCTTTTTCTACAGGAACAAAAGCACTTGACGAAACATTCTCATAAATCACTTGAACTGTTTTACACTGAAATGTTGATGAACAAACTTTGATGATTTATTGGTGAGTTTCTTTCATCCCAGCTTCGATTCTCGACAATCCCGATTTGTTTATGCTGCTACTAAATCTCTGTAGCTCTAGAGATAAGACAAAAACACTTTGTGAGCACAATGAGCTTTTTCTAAACATCTTTTTCAATCAGAAAGACCCTGTCCTGCATGAACTGCTTCTCCCCAGCACAAATGTACGTTAGTCGAATGATCCCCAAACAGCCAGTGATGCTGACACATGAATGGAGCAGCTGATGTTGATGAGCCAGTGCAGGCCAACTTCAGACTGTGAGACAACAGGACCCTGACCTCAGACTCCTTCATACGAGCGAGAGCCACGAGACATCCTCGTGTCTCATTGTTAATTTTGTGTCTCATTGTGGTAATTTTGTGTCTCATTGTGTTTTTATGGTTTCTTTGAAGTTGTGTTGTGTGTCATCGTGGTTGTTAAGTCACTCTCTGTGTCTCGTGATGGCCTTTTTTGTCTCTTTGAGGTTGTTTGGTGTGTCTGTGCTTGTTTGTGTCTCTTTGCAGTTGTGTTGTGTCTCTTTTTAAGTAACTTTGTGTCTGGTTGTGGTTGCAAGATGAAATTGTGGTTGGTGGTTTTTCAAATTAAATGAATAAAGCCTCTGGTCAAGGAACTCTATCTAGTTGGTCTGTTCATTTATCCATTCATGGTACTTCACTAATACCATTTCATGTTCCCTCATTCATACTTGACTAGATGTCAGAATATAATATATTTTGTGCTGAATGTATTTATCAGCTATATTTACGAGTTACATTTCAGATTAAGATTATGAAGTTATGAACATGTGAACCCAGTCCTTTTATTGCCAAAGAAAACTCCCTGTGTAAGTGTGACTGTCCCCTGAGCCTTTAAACTCAGGCTTAATAAGTAAGCATATTGTCCGTGTTAATGTAAAGTTGGTTAAGCTACTGCAAACTGTGCGTCACAAGGTCAGTGAACACCACTGCTCAGCCAGCGCAAAACTCCTGTAAAATGTTTTTCCTGAGGCTTCTTCCTCTGATAAACAGGATTTGACAAGAATTACTCTGACTGTCTGTGTCCCATGAACTGATCACCTGAATGTTTCTTTGTCCAAGTTGGGTCTACCAAGTCTTTCAAATACATGCGTGTAGGTCAGTGCACAGGAATAATGTGTTCTGTGTGAGTAATAAACTGAAATAAACAGTAACTTTAATTGCATTGGATTTGGCTGCAACACTTTTTACCCCTGAAACTCCAAAAGTGTCTTGTGGACTCAAACAACTGGTGAGTAGATAATGAGTGAGAAAATGAATAAGTGTAAGTGTAGTCGGATTTTCTCTACACCGTGGTTCTCCTTTCCTTACTCCTTACGGTTTCTCCTTCTCATCTTTCGTTGACCTTGTGACGTTTTCAATCAGGGTCAAGGAGCAGTGGCTTATTTGGACTTTCTGAACTCATCCCATGAGTGACAGTGTCTGAGTTGAGTGTGAACTTCTCCTTCCCTACGCCATCTCAACTGCTCAGTGGCTGAAGTTCCGCTCCTTCAATTGGTCTCAGGACTGGACACTGTGGACGTTGTCAGACATATATCATTGTTATTGGCGTCTGGACCAAACTGAGTGAGCCCAAGAACAAATTCTCAGGCCTCATGTTCTCTGAAAGACTTAATATGTAACAATTCTTCCTGATTCTTTATATGTTTTGTTGACTTGTGTACTTACATTATCCAAACCGCTTTTTGGTTTCCTTTTAACTGCATCATATTCACTTTACCTGTGTCTCTAATGACTTGGAGAAAGGTGAAAAGAAAAACACACTGTCAGCAGGTTATGAGCCAGTCGGCTGTTTTTTCCTTTGACTATTGAATTGGTCATTAGTAATGGATCATGATTGTTCATTGATGTTTGCTGCACATTCTGGAGGATTATAGTGACCCTAGATGATTATGGTGGTATACTAGTTTATAGTAATGAAAGCTGTAAATGTTCCATCCTGTACTGTAAAACTTTAAAGCCTTCTACAGAATGATCCCTCATATGTGATTGCAGAATGCATGCATATAAACTAAGATTTTACGTGGGGTGAAAGGAGTGCTTGTAGTGGAGAGGGTAGCGACACGACTTCTCAGTCGCTCGTGTAAATACTGTTGAGTGCTCTTGTGCCACTCAGCCGTTTGTCTCTGAAATCAATCAGGTGGAACAAGTGTTTGAGGCTGTTTGCCTTGTTCTCGTTGCTAATGCAAATTACTGCTCGCTGCAGGAGAGAAGGGTTTACGCTGCTGTTCTTGTTCTCATTTTATTTTACACAAGTGCGACAAAAACCAAGCCTGATGCCTCACTATGGAGAATATGAACTAAGAGAGAAGAGTAGATGTCATTCATCATCATTTGTTTATTTGTTACTTAATAAAGAAATAATCATGATGCTAAGTTTTGTAAATTAGACAGATGGGTGAGGTTCACTTGATTTTACTGGGCCCTTCTTTCATAAGGCATAAACTGTGACACAAATCATGAGCTTGGGCTGTCACTTTTCTACAAATCAAGTTTGAACCAATTTAACATAACATGCATTCAGTCAGGAACACTTTGTCTGGATTTACCCATTTACTGCACAATGGGAATACAATTATGAATGACGCTGAAGGCTCCATTCTTTGGATGTTCCCTGGATTAAAGATAGAACAGGGACATTTTTTTAAGAGGAATATCGTTTACAAAAACCATGTTTGGGCTCGGTGGTAAAAAGTGGAGGCTGGGGTAGTGGAGGCAAGTTGCCGGCAGCAGGACGTGGGTGGCGGTGTAGCTGAGGAGGGTGAGGTCGTATTTAAAGGGACCCCTTTGGTGAGAATGGGTTGTGATGGGTGGTGGGTGACTGACGAGCCTCACATATGTTTGTTACTTAGCCGTCTATGGAGCAGACACCAGTATACTTCCACAAGCTGCTACTCAAATGGTTAGGTGTCGTATTTGTCTGCTCACAATGGCTTTGCCTTCATTTTCGTGACAAAAGGGTCTTAGGTACAAAGGGTCCCTAAGAAGCGGCCTGCATGGGCCATTGGTCTACAGAGAATTTCCGTGATATGCTTTACGAGCTTGTCTCACACAAATACCGCTGTTGCTTAACAACAGAGCAGCAGTTGTTCACAACGAGAAAGTTTTATTGCCCCTTGGTTTTTTAACATGTGTACCATGATACTAACAGTTAAGTTTATGCATTGGATGTTCTGGTCTCATCTCTTGAAGCAGTCATTATCTCTTTGAAAAAACAGTTTGTCATCACAGTACAATGAAACCTGGGATAGGTTGTTGGCTGCATTTGAAGGAGCCTTCAAACTAGGACAGCCTTGTTGCGACACTGTGACCCAATCAGTCTTCAAATGCAGTCTATGGGGGAGCCCCCAAACCCTGAATGGGACACAGCGGTACTCACAGACGGGTACAAAAATAGCCTGCACTCAACCCGAAATTCAAACTGAATATTTAATAGACAAGAGAGATGTCTTTCTCCAAGTGGTGTTTCGTCACCCTGTTTTGAGCAACCCTTAGGATTCAAGGTCCATAATGTGAGGGAATAAATGGATAGACCTTACAGTGAGATTTTATTTATCATGCAACAGTGTAAATGTTGGCCAATTGGATTCAAGAAATGTTTAACAATAATTCAGTTACAAAATCCACCCAGCAGAAGACACTGCCAAGTTTTATGTCAACTGTTAAATGTTTAGATTAAATAAATAAGAAAAGAATATAGCACCAGTTTATATATTAAAAAAAAGTCAGTGGGTCATCAGAGTCTATAGTACTCATCCTCTGAATATATCATCAACCAACATTGCAATTTGCACTGCTGCTATACTGGCATGAATAATAAAGAAGTATATGGTTGGATTGATAGGCAGAACAAGATCTCACACCTCATGTTCTCTTAAAGACTTAATATCACAATTCCTGATTATTCTTTATATATTTTGTAGAATTGTGTACTTACACTATCCACATGCTTCAACCAATGTTCAAACCCAGAGAAATCCTCAATTTTTTAAAGGTTGTTTAATTTTGGTTGCTCTGATTTTAACTGCATTTTACTCTCTTTACCTGTGGTTTCTGCCTGTCTCTAATGACTTTCAGACAGAATGGTGAAAAGAAAAACACTGACAGCAGGTTATTAGCCAGTCGGCTGTTTTTTCCTTTCACTCTATTGAACTGGTCATTAGTAACAGATCATGATTGTTCATTGATCTTTGCTGCACATTCTGGGGGATTAAAGTGACCCTAGATGATTATGGTGGTGAAGAAAAAAAAAATCCCTTGATCCCACGCCGCTTCCTGTCATCAATTGGGTCTTTTGTTGTTTTGATTGAGAGACCCCTAGTGAGTGAAGTTACATATTGTTGGTTTAATAAAATTACCTAATGATCGAAAATGAATGTGACCTCATACTGCTTGCTGCTGAAACTTTTATTCCACAAAATCTTCCCATCAATACACAGTACATCACCAGGCAATGTGTCTTGTTGAGTTCAGAAAGGTTTGCATAGGTACAAAGTATAAAGCTATCACTGGTGTAGGTCTTTTGTCATTTGAAAGGATTCACGTCATACGTCATGACATTATCAAGTCTATTCCATTTATACAGTGACAAGGAACACGTAGAAACCTCGAGCAGAACGAATAATGAGTTACACTGTGTTCTAATTAACATTGAACTACATTAAATCATGTAGTTACAACAAAAAAGTAAAACAATACATTGTATAATTAACACCAGAATTACCATTTTAGAGTTATTGAAAACTTCATGATCTTCAACTCTTTATTTTTTGTTTTTACTCACACCAGTTGATCCAGGATGATGTCATTTTCAAAAATATGAAATCTTGCACATGTTGTATATAAATGTCGTCATCATGTTGTGTCTAAAGGACAAACTGCGGCAGTGTAATTCAGTGGTTTTTAAACCATGGTCCCTTGTGGGGTCTGACGCAGGAGGGTTGGCAGATCATTTTGTTAGAATGGCGAATGGAGGTTGCATGCCTCATGCATGGTGGGTTTGGAAAGCCCTGCTGTAATTGATTGAGAACTTGTGGCAATATTGTAAAAAATAACAGTGCAAGTCAAAATGCTCTTTGTGTCCACATAGTAAAACATCTGGAAAGGATACTTCACAGATTCACAGACGTAGTTCACATCACTGGGTCACTCACATGTACAGAACATCATTTATTTTTTCCCTAAAGAAGTAAGTGAACAGTAAAAAGTTACAGTAGAACATAATGTCAAGGACTGATGTGTTTCAATGATTCCACCTGTCAGCTACTGTGGTGGAGGTGGGTTGAAGGTCAAGTCCAACTGTGCCAGTGACTCTAAATAAGTATCGTCTCTGTTAAGGTGGAGTGGTTCCAATATTCTGTTCCAGAGCTTATTCAGAATTATTTAGGTTTTTGTTATGTTATAATTGCTGTGCACAGTAGAGCTTTTAAAGACAGTTGAGAGCTGAGAGTTTACACTGAACTGGACAGAGCTGTGGTGGGAACTTTGTCTTTGTATCCACGTTGGAGGGGGACTGGTGAGCGAGGCTGCTGGGAAGTCTGTCGCTTGCTCTGTCCCCGTGACAGGATGGGAATCCTCGACAGGAAGTGTCTGCGAGGCGATTATTCATGCTTGCGGCGCTGACTCCTCTCCTGATAGATCTGCTCGGTGAATGGTCTGTAAATACAGAAAGACAAACATGTACTGGGACTATAAATCAAAGACTGGATCTCCGCACCACTCTGTGCCAGGAACGTGTGTGTGTTAGACCGTGAAGCAGTTTGTTCTTTGTGTGTGTGTGTGTTTATATATGACAGGAAGATGCCACATGTTCCTTCACTCTGTTGCACTCGAGTGCACGTACACTTTTGCACAACTGATTCCTGTATCAAACAACCAGCTCTGCTCCTGAGGTGTGTTCAAGGAAATCTGGAAGATTGCAACCAGCATTTGCTCAGCCCATTCCAAACAAGCAATGCACTAGTAGAACTAATGAGAATCAAACCTGAAATTAAATAAATAATAAAACTTGAAGGGTGGTGGAGCGCATACCTCTGAGAAAAAAGCGTAACCTCCTCTTTACTCGAGGTAATAAAAGTAAATGTGGTAAGGACCTCCATGTAACAGTCACATACTGATATTTGCTCCATCTTTGTCTACTTAGACAACAGACACTGTCTGCAGGAGGTTTCAGAAATCTGGATAATGTATGAAGGTTTTCTGATGTTCCATTTTCCGTCCTAAATATAATAAACACAGCAGAAGAATATGACAAGACACACATCAGAAGACTTAAGTTGAATTAAAAGTTTATTAAATATAAACTAGAAGGATGTTCTGAGAGTGCATATCTCCTTCAAGGCTAATGCCATATCAAGGCCATTAATTAAAGACTATGTGGCAGCCCACCATATTTTCGAATTAGTCTTGCCACAGTTTATAATGAACCAAAATAAATGTTTACACTTTTCATATTAACGTACGTGATCTCTCCCTCTGTGCAGTGCTCTGTTGCTGCATTGTATAGTTGTGTGCAGTGCTATTTGCTGTATGCTCGCTTGCGCTGTTGTCTATAAAGTTTTTACCAACCACGCAGAAAGTCAGATTTCATATCTGTATCTGCAAGTGTAATACAATGCAGTTCTTTCTGATTCTTTTGATTGTAAGTTCTTCCTTTGGCCATAAAGTTTCATGGAAATTGGTCAAGGAGTAAAACTGGAAAAAAAAAAGTTGGGATGCATTTTCGGAAATGACTCAACACCTATTTCCATTCACTGCTTGGTTCCTGCATCCATCCCTCTGGTGACTTTATCCATTCCAGTCACCATGTGAGGTGATATCCGACTGCAGGCCTTGCTATCTTCGCATAGTTTAACTAAATGAGATCATTCAGAATCTTTGCCAGAGGCACAGACCAATATAGCTGATGAATCGTTTCCCAGTCGCAGCGTGTGGTAAAATATGGCACCTGCCTTTCCTTCAATTCACAGGTTCGGGCTAAATGACACAATTGTGGATCGGCGCTGCTGGAGATCTCCCCAGTGACACGTACACCTGTGCGCTCATTCACAGGGTGTGTGTTAATATGTGACATTTGCAGAAGAGCATGCTCATGACACCACCGGGGCCCACCTCATTTTCCTTTTCAGGAATATTGCCTTTTTTTCCCCTCCATCCACTCATGTGGCTTTTACTCTGAAAGAGTTGACTACACAAAGGTCGCTGAACCTTGATCCACCTGGGTTATTTAAGTAGCAGCTGAAATATTGGTGAGAAGATTTGGATAAAATAACCTTCAGAGTCCACATGAAGAAGAATAAAAAAAGGGTCTTGTCACAATTTCCTGATTGACCCTCAGATTGCTGAAGAATAATTTTCCCTGTGACTGCATGTGTCTTTTCTTTGGTTAGTATTTTTTAAATTTAGGTCATTCATCTTGTGACTTAATGAATTTGTCATTTTCTATCATTTGACTTAATGCTACTAGTCAGGATGTGTTCTTGTGATGGAGCTCTCAACAATAATAAGGTAGTTGAGAAGATAATAATCAAGGAACGAGCCACGTGAATTTATAGCCGGCACATGTTAATCAACAGCTCATTTGCTGCCATGTGACAGTTTTCTCACATATGTAACGCAAAAGTTGCACATGTACATACACACATGTACATACACACACGTACATACACACACGCACACACACACGATGAGTAAGTGCTCACACCGGCTGCTTCTATGCCGAGCTCTGTCTCATTTCTCGGTGGCTTATGCGGTAGCAGCATGTTTGTGTATTTTTCTGTGTGTATGTGAGTATGTGTACTTCAGACAGATGTCCAGAAGTAGGTCAACCATTTATTTGGGGGGGGGATCTTATTTTGTTTTTGTCCTGCAGGAGGACGAGGGAATTTTTTTTTGTGCAAATGAACCAACAAAGCTTTTAATATATGATATAAAGGAAAAAGAACAAAGAAGACAGACCGCCTGTTTTAAACCTTCTTTTTGTCCATCTCCCAACTTGCGGAACAAAATGAATGTAGTCCTGAATAAATGGAGATGACATTGGAGTAGAAAACACAAAAGAGGAGTAAGAAGGACGTTGGGGTGTGTGGAACATCATTGTCCTACCCAGGGGGCCTTGTTAACTTGCACTTGAGTGACACGTCCCCATTTACCTGCGTAGATAGTTGACCTGCAAACCGACTGTGTCTCAGCCACAACAGAACTATGAATGGATAAGCTCTCATTTTAATCTCAGGATGGTTATTTAATATAGTGTGAATCAGTTCCACTCAGTCACTTCACCCATTATTAGGCCACGACTATGGATTTCCATGAAATTTGGTGGAAGGATGGGACAACAACCCCTGGGTGTTTTCTTTACATTTTCACCAATTCAGTTTTCAGTAATTAAATCAGCAAATGATGGATCATGATGAAAAAAGGACATTTACTTGATTGGATGTAAGGGAACTATTGGACTTTGGGGGAGGTTTTTATTCCAATGAGTGCTGTGCTAGTTTTTCTTGAAAGAAGAGACTAGTAAAATAGAAAAGTCGACATACACGTAGCTGTTATGTGTAACAAATTTAAAGAAAGGCTTACCCCTCAAATCTTAATGCCACCTTGTACACCACAGCTACTATGGCAGTCAGGACAAGTCCAACAGGACTGGCACCACTGGAGAGACAAAAAAAGAACAGAGGAAGGAACATGCATTATACATTTTGTGAATATGTAGACCACTCCACAATAAAGACCCCACTTCGGGCCGTGTCTCAAACAGACATGAAGTGCGTTGTGAAATATATGATGTGGGGGCAACAGAACATAGATTACATTGAGCTTGGATTCAAATTAAAAATTAATTGTCCGTTTTTTTCTCCTTTATCCACTGATTCAAATGAGTAAATCTAATTATAAGAGAAGGGAGTGGCAGTGGAATAAATTATTCTTTGATAATAGTCAGCAAAGTCTAATTAATTAATAGGGAATTTGAAATAGTCATTTTAAAATGACTAAGATATTAAACTGTTTTCAAATATGTTTCACCCTGTAGTTGAATCCATGTGTAGAAAAATACACACACAACATACTGACCTACATATACCTGACTAGAATGTGGCACAGTGACACAGATTTTATTAAAGGTTCAGTGTGTGAGGTGAAAGGGATCTATTGGCAGAATATAAAAGTGTAGTACTCTTGTTTTCTTTACCCTAGAATGGACTTTATATATTTAAATACTTACATTTACATCAGAAGCAGGGTCCCCTCTAAGGAGGCAGCCTTGTTTTTTTACAGAAGCCCAAACTTAACACCTTTTGAGTTTTTATGACGAAGGCTACCATTAGGTTCACATTTGGAAGGGGGGAGAGGTGAGGGGTGTTCAGCTGCAATATGTAGATTAACTACTAGATATCACTAAATTCTACACACTGAACCATTAAGGGAAAAAAACCCGCACTTGAATAATGAAGCATGCTTTGAATTGCATGACGGAGGTAACGCAGTGAACATTATTAGATAAAAAACCTGCGAGTGCTGCTCTAAAATCCCTCTTCAAGTAGTGCAGCGGAGGGAGTAACAACAGGCTTTTAATTGTATTCACAGGAGATTGACTCCACATTTTCAACATACATTCTGTGGGTGACGGGTCTAATTTCTGGCCCCACCACTTTTTAAAGCTTGCTACAGCACATTGTAGGGCATCAAAATAAGACTGGATGATGAGGCTTACAAAACTGTCGTCCCTGACCTAGTTAAGAAAACTGTAATGGAGGAAGCAGGATACAGAGAAAAAAAAGATTCTCTAAGGTTCAATGACATTTGATGAACATGTATTGTAAATATATGTTTTATAGGTTGCATGTAAATTTCGTGGGGGTATTTTGAACTGGTACAGAAATCCAAGGTCGAGCATGACACACCGACTGTGGTGATGCCTTGGTCTTTTACCGACCTACTCATTATAACACATGTTGACCAAGATGATCAGTGAGACCACTGAGTTTAATTTAGTTCGTAAACCTACATCTACTTATAAATCCTCTTATAAGGTTCAGTTTGTAGGTGTTTAGTGGAGGTGGGGACATTTCTCGATTCTTAAAGGCATCGCGATGCGGACGTGGACGACTCGGCATCGATGCAGAGACAGAACATAATCGATTCATGTTTTTCAGCTTTGTCATTGTTTTAGCAATGTCCTGCCGGTGCACAATCACAACCAGCACTGCTTCAGGATCAGGACAGACGCTCATTAAAGGGCCGGTCGTCTGTGTCAGAGTCTCTGTCGGAGACCGCTTCCTCCTCACTCCTCTGCTCTGATTATTAGGACACGTACAGGACTGACGTTTAATTTGTTTGTTTGATTCCCTCTAGAGTTTATGAGACACATGTCGAAACCTGCGACACAACATGAGACATGACGCACGGTCAGGACATCAGGGTTAAAGTGAAGGAACGAGTGAAGGAACAGGGGGCACCATGATACAGTAAAGGCTATAATCAGAGTTCTTGTTGTCTTTCTGAGCCTAAAGTGCAGCACACAGGTCTAAAGTGAATGAATCTGAAATCAGTGTGGAGTGCACTGACCACTCTCATGCACTTACTGCTGGTGTCTGATTTTTAACCTTTGTCTATGTTTAGTTTTAACTAAGCAAGGGGCGGCATGGAGATGTCATCAGATAATAAACCAAAGTATATCATGTGACCAATGATGGAGGCTAAGACTTATTCGAATTCATCCTGTGGGGAACAAACCAAATACCATTTATGCAATCCATCTAACAGCTGCTGACACATTTTAAATCAAAAACTCAAATCGTGATACCTCATCAGGGGACCATGTGAATAACATATAATGACCATGTGAATAACATATAATCAGCCCCTCAGTGTAACTCGTGGCTCCTTTATGCCTCGTTTTAAGAAAAGTCCTAGTTCTGCCACGGCCTTGTTTGTTTGTTAGCCTGGAATTGTGACTTAAAATAAACCTGATCTGTGACTTAACACTTCACAACCCATCAACCTGGTCAAGAAACAACATGAAGTCACGAAAGGTTTAGGCGCCACGTGGTTTCCAACAAAATGACTTCTTTCAATTCGCTTAACTGCCTTTGACCTCTCTGGAGATCAATAGAGCAACACATAGAAACAGGGCTGCAGCACAGATTTACAATTCCAGGTCAGTAGTCTTTCTTCTAATTTGTTTACTTCATTGCATTTTACATTTGGTAAATGTGCCTTTGCAATGTGAAAGGTTCCACCACTTACCATCAGTACATGCTGGGTGTTCCTCGAACACATCTCCCTCTATAATATTTTATACTTTTACTCCCCAAATAGGGGCTCCCATCTATTTCAGTCCACAGTGCAGTGGATGTTGATGGCAGGAAGATGGGAGCCCAATCGTTGAGCCTTCGAGCAGCTTTCTCATGACTTAGGATTTCTGTGTCAAGCGCAGTAACAGCTGTGATTACAGTCAGTTCACAGCTTTCCTCGGCTGCAGATCTGACACACGATGCTGGCTTCGGCGAGACCCGCTCACCGTGACACGTACGTAAATCTGACACGATGATGAGTCAGTACACCTTGTGTGGTAATCTATATTTGCCAGTGACCCACATTTACAAACTACAAATGACAACACCAAAATTGGTCAGGCGTGGGTGACTTGTTCGTGGTTAAACTGGAACATTATCCGCATTTATCAGAAAAGCACAGCGCTCCTGTGAACTAGGACTGAAAGCCAGTTTTTAACTCTCCTCTTTTTTCGGACTCTGTTTGTCCTTGGCTTCAACAGGAAGAAGAGTATTTCTTTAAAGAATTCCCTGACACAGATTTTTTTTTTTATGTCAAGGGACTGTTTTTGTCAAACCATTTGTTAAGATATGATGATCCATCAACTGGACATGTGTCAATTTATTAGAATAATGATATTATTTTCAGTTTTGTGTATCTGTCCAGCTCACACGTTTCTCAGTCTGTATGCTGATATCAAATCTGTATCTGCAATCTATGTCTATGCACATGAATATGTGTGTTTCCAGTGTGGAGCATAAAAGGTTTGGACAAAGACGTGGGGGAAAAAAATCATATTTATTTGTTCAGTCAGTTTTAAGCTTTCAGCATGTGCTGCTGCCCCCTGGGGGCAAAGTAAGGCCCTGTTCCAGTTCTTCTACCTTGGTCCTACCCACGCCTAACGGAGCCAAAGGGAGAGGGCTAGAAAATGTTCCCCTAAGGAGTAGGACACAACTTGGTTCATCATCAGCAGCCAACCAACTTTATTACAGTGACAAACAATATCAACTAATGTTATTAACAACCATTATCAACCAACATTATAATGGTGAGACACCTGACCACTGCAGGACAGACTGGACAGATTGATCTAATGATCAATACACAGTCAGTCAGTGTGTTTATCAGTTATTTAATAATTTTACTTCAGTCCTGTCCATAGAAACTTCTGCCCTGTACTGAAAACTTTGTAACACTTTTTCGAATTTCATATACAGGACACGGGTGTAACAAACTGTTTGCGTGGCTCATTTATGTTCTGTTTGAGTTTATGTTAGTGCCCGTTCTTCAATAAAGATGCTGAAAAGCAAATGGGTTGTCTCTGGCTGTTGTTGGAGACCCCGGTGGCAACACAAACGTTTATCGTTACTCTCACTCAAGACTTTTTACATGAATAGTGATTTTCCTGAAATGCTTGTCGCAGTCATTCAGTTACATGTTTATATTCTGCTGGATTTAAAAAAAAGATTCATGGTTATTTTGCAAGACATCATACTTACATTTTACCCGCAGCTATAGGGGCCCTGAATGCACTATGTTGAAGGGGTGTTTAAAGGGCTAAATGGCCACTACCCCGAGATCACACTAGGAAATAGGACAACACTTCACGGCCAGGAATAGGAAGATGGATGTGTGCAAACTATGGCAACTACGGGGAAATAGAATTATATTCATTCACTGCTGAAGACTTTAAAAGGTTTAGCAGTCATATGCATCCATATGTCACTGTGAGTGACACATTTGTACATGGCAACACAGTGAAAATGGACCACTTTTCCATGTGCGTCATTATTCTTACATGATTTTCGGGAATATGTGGGTCATATGCTTTTCTCTTCAACCCTGGAGAAGCACCAATGGAGTTCATACATACTGATCGAGAAACTCAATATAAGGGAAGAGCTCTCCATTCTTCCAACCATTAAACAGTTTTACATGCTCACTTGTGTAGCACTTTAAAAATCATGACAGCAGCTCTATTCATTATGTTGTCTCGTTGTGTGTGTGTGTGTGTGTGTGTTTTCAATGCTTAATAATTTGGTTATTAAATATTAATTCAAATATAATGTCAACTAAAAAGGCATTCATTAGAACATAGTCCCCTTAAATTCAATCAAGCCGCATCAAAATGCACGTACCCGTAGTTCAGTTCCCTAATTTATTCATCAAGATCCATAGATTACTCTCTGGGCAATCAGGGAAAATGAACCTTAAAACCTTAAAAACCTTAACAATCAATAGTTTGTTGTTACAGTTTCCTGCTAATCATCACTTTAGACCAGGATACAGTGAATGGTCATAATAAATGATAAATGGAATTACTGACCAACATGTTTGCTCAGTGTAAAGAGATTCTCTCAACACTGGGGCAGGAAGGTTCTCCTCCTGAAACTGGGTTAATAAGATGCATTCAAACTCTCCTGATCCATAAACACACACGTTCTTCGTAATTGTCAGGAAGCCGACAGGTTACATGTGCCAATTCACTGTCGTCTGTGTTCTTCTTAACAAGACTGGGATGATACCTGGTAGTGATGCATAGGTCGAGATTTTTTTTATAACTAAATATATTTATTAGCTTGTACCTTTTTTATTGGCAGACAGAGGTTTTATAAAAGGCATTTACACAGGTTTTACTTCACGTGTTTTTTTTATCACTACATAAACAATTGCTTATTTCTGTGGGTGTCAATTTCTGCTACCAACCTTAACTATGAAGGAATAGTAGAATCTAAGTTATGTATTTATCTCCTTGGTAAAATCAAAGCCTCATCTCAAGGCTGAACAAAATAAATTCACCTCGACCATACATGAAAAATTTACATGGTAAATTCATCTTGTCTCTAAAAAATCAAACTCTTCATCTCTGACATTTTTTGATTAAATAAGACTTAACTACTTGTTAAATGAGATTTGACTGAAAACTGAAATAAAACAGAAAACTCAATGCTGTCATTATATGGAGAGAATGTAGAGGTAAAGAAAACTTTGGCATGATGGAAACCTGCCAAATGTATTTTAACCACATTCAAGCTTCCTTCTATTTATGATATTGAATGAAATGAGTTCATTTACTCAACCTAAACAATGCCAAAAGGATATGATGCGAATAAAAGTCGAATTTGAATGAAATGTCCCGTTACTTAAAATTTGTTTGTGGACATTGTTGTAAACATTTTAGATCATTTAAGTAAAGGTCAACAAATAACACAACATAGGTCAATGTTTTAAGACATTTTAATGAAATTATTTTAAATATTCTATCTGTAAGTTAAGGCAGAGTTGTATTTATTTTGGTACATGACAGATACGCACCTCTAGGCAGATCGGTGCCTGTTTAACAGATTGAGAGCACAAACAAACCAAACCTTTCATATACTTTTGTGTCACAACACAAGGGGACTTTTTTACTCAGCTTTAGCCTTTAAGGCTACATCCACACTTATGTCTCACTTGTACTGTATTTATGCCTGGCTTCCATCACTCTTGATTCCCAAGCTTCAAGAAGGAAGCCGTTGGAAACACTTCTGGCTCTGTTTTAGTTTTGGACGAACCATTGGAAAACCCCACGTTCACTTCCTAACTGTCTTATCAGGCACAATATTTTTCTTTTGCTGATTTGTCAAGCATAAAAGGGGATCAGCATCAACTACCAGTGGTTAATGCAACATTGTTAAAGAATAACAAGCTTTGCTAAAGCTGAATGTCAATACCACTTCCACCTTGTCATATGCCCAAGCAAAAATCCCTGGTCTCCTTTGATTCACTATTATTGTACCTTGTTTGGAGTATTTTCTGAGACTATAAACCAACTGCAGACAAGACAACTTCAATGGTATCGGTAATCGTTGAACATCAACACCATCTGAGCAGGTATTCTCCACTGTGGCTCTCACAGACTGCACACCAGACTGACCCCAAAACAAGTGAACATGTTGCTATCCCTGAATAGAAACCGGCAGAAAAAGCTTTTTGCTGAGCACGGAGTGGGTCTCGCCTTTTACTGAGGGTTGATTATCGTGATTGGCCACTGAAGTTGAGCGCATTTTACTGTCGTCCACATTGAGTCACTGCACGCTCGTCACGGCTGCAGGAAGGTGCACAGCAGAAAGTACTGACGCATGCCTGACCAAGACACTAAAAACCAAAAGGATGTTTTGACGGCCCACTGGGCCACTGAAGTGACTGGATTTCTCCTGCTGTTTTCACAAGTAAAAAATGTAAAAAAAACTTTACATTGGTATTTAATATGGTATTCAACATATGATTCTTGTTGGCTGATGGTTAATAATCAGTGAGGGGAAAGAAAAAATCAAAATGTACATCTCTAGTTTGTATGTATGGTGATTATCTCTATCTAGTTGTTCTAAAGTAGATCATTTTCATTTAAAGAAAGTATTTTAGTGTCTTCTCACAGGCGACGCGTGTAAAGCCTAAGCCAGGGGGAACTGCTGCTTCAACGATCAATGATGGAAACCACAGTGTAAAAGACAATGCAGAGAGTATAGAGTATGTGCCATGTGTAGCAAGAGAGTTCAACTTTGTAATAGTAACTGAAATAACCTTTAAAGACATGAGGCTCATTAGGAGCAGATAACGATCCCTGTGGTCAATCATAAGGGCGGGACAACTTCCACTTGACATACTGGGTTTATGAACTCTCATCTCCATTAGACAAAGAACTCAGGGCAGGTAGCAATCAACTGAATCAGTCTTAATGACAGAAACCCACAGAAATCTTTCCAGTCGATCACCACCCACTTAAAGTCCTGCATTTATCTCACCCACGGGAGAGAATAAATGTAGGGGGAGTGATGCATTTCAGGGTCAGAGGGACACATGGAGGTGGTGTTGGAGATAAATATTTATTATATACTGTATATAAGTTTTCATAATTACAAAAACAACTCTGAACTTCAAATGCAATTAAATCTAATGATTAGGATATAGCATACATCTCTAAGAAGTCTAGGATGTTTCCCATTAGTTACCTTGACTGTATCTAAACTTGCCATATTCCAATGTTTTTACTGTCCATGCAGGCAGTCAGACCTCACAGCTGCAGTTGTGCACATACCTGCAAGTGTGAGAACCTGTCTTTCACTTTTTAGTCTGTGTGCCTTTCACTAGGAATAACCCTTACATCAGATGTGGTCAAAACAAATGCAGGTGGCGGTGCTACTCTTACATGTCATAGAGCACATCCCAATGAGACAGCCAAAGCCTAATCTAAATAGGTCATCCATTTCTATACTTTTTCACCGGGGATCTAGAAAATCAGCCTAAATCATTGGCCTGTCTTGCCACGTGACATAGAGCGATAAAAAAACTGTCCTGGATTCACCCTGCTGATTGAAAATTGACAGTTACAGTATTTGATTATATACAGTAGTTATTTATTTAGTGACGCAACACAAAAACATAAAGGCAACAGCTGCTGCACTGGTGAAGCATATATATGCATGAATATATGCTTTGTCCGTGAAGCTGTCTTGAGATGAATTTCACTGTTATAGTCCATCTGTATTGCACTGTCCACATATACGCAATATAGTATCAGCAGCAACACGTACTGCAGAGCTGGGGGTGGAGCGACGAGATTGATTTGGCCTAGAGCTGAGAGTGACCTTTTAAAAGAGCGTCATTGTTCTCTCTCGCTCAAAGATACGGCTCCATCTCACAAGCTCAACACATGATAATGGTCCATGATATAACTGAACGGCCGCATTCAACTGTTAATCACTCTGGCAATGTTATGGTGATAAGACAACTGAAGTGAGTGAACTGGAGGGGGGGTCTTCCCCAAGCATGAGAAAAGAGCAAACAGACAGGGACAAGTATTTGAAATAGCTCAATTGCTGTTTGAAGTTATACTCCTTAAGATTGCAATGCAAAAAACGCAATCACGTGTTACTACTAAGAGTATAAAGTACTGGAAAAGTTTCAGGAACCTCATGAGTTCCAAAAGTAATGTATCCTACAATTTTACAAGAACTGAAATAATGCAAAAGGTTTTGCCTTGAGTTCATACATGACCACCAAAGATAGACTCTGATTTTTTTACATGTGTCTTGATTCTGTTCCTATCTGGAACCTTTGAGAAGAGACCTCAGAATGTTTTATTTGACTTCTTGATTTATTTTCTTTCTATCAGGACTCATTGTTGACTTGTTATTTTATTTTATTTTGGATTTATATTGTCATTTGTTGTACGGCTGGACCTAAACGCAGACACAGCAAAGCACAAGACAGGCAGGCTGTGCAGAAAAGAGTACAGTGGAAACTGGTTACAGTGTATGAAAAGACTAAAAATGAACACTGTAAGTGGAGTAATTGATCACTATGACAAAATTATTTCTATTCTGTCCCAAGCATTTTGATCCGTACGGTGTCTCGCTATGTCTGTGATCACTATATCCAGTTTCCACTGTATTTTATTTAATATCGATCTGCAGGCTTAGTGGACCGGCAGGCACAAAGAAACTTCAACAGCAAAATACAGGTGGAATGAAGGAACAAATTGAACTGAACTGAACCGACGTGAACAGCAGGGATAATGGAACACAGGTGACAAGGGTGGGAACTAGGACAAAGAGGAAGTAAGGTTTTTAAGGCCATGCAAGAGCATTCAAGGCCCATCGAAAAAACATTTGGTGTGTGCACAGACTTCACAGACCCTGACCTTGGCTCCAGATCGTCTGAGTTTAGAACCCCAGACCTTGTCAACTCCCGGAAATGCCTCTGCAGCGACCTGCTGTGATTCTTCTTTTTTTTTTACAAATTCTATTTTCCATTCTTCTGCCATAACCTGCTTAACTAAATCACATGTATGTCTACCGCTGCATAGAAAGTTTTTGTGGTGTTTGTCTGTAAATGTTAAGCAGTCGAGCATTAATGAGATATTCACTCTACTAAATCCAGGATAGCAACAGTAAGGAAATCTACTTTAGGACTACTCCTGCTGTTTGGTACCGCAGTCCTTTCTCTTTTGGGCCAGTGCTCCATACAAAAATACATGATACATAATCACAAAAAGGAATGGTATCATGCAGCAATTTCAGCTCCCATCTTATTTATTTAGCAGCACGAGTGCGGCTCGTGTTCATGTAAGTGCATCTGCTAATGTGTGTCAGCTAATCTCGCGCTCAGGCCACAGAGAGAGGCCACTAAGTGGCCTAATGTGTGGGAGAGATTGTCTGGCACAGAAAGGTGCTTGGAGGAGCGTGGCGGGTGTCTATGTGGAGTGTCGCCTCCCTTCCTCTTGTTCTCCAGCTTTGAACTGTGACGAGTATACAGTGTGGTCTTTGTTTGTGACTGACAATGTGACAGAAGTGCTCTAAGTCCCAGTAAAGGATTTCCTTTACGACCTTTAAATTTAAAGTTAGCGAGTAGTGCATCGATTTTTGACATGGAATAAGAAACAACGGCACCAAAACCTACAATCTCGAATTGTCTATGTTGCAGAGTGAAGTTAGACAACTTTGTGGTCACCCTACCTGGTTTATGTGCAATTTTTTAGTCAATGTTTTTCATAAAATGAAACTGAATTTGCTTTTCAAGTGTGTGTGGGTTTATAGGATTTACTAAACTTGCATGTTGGCTATCTCAGGTCTGCTAAGTACACAACTCTTTAAAATAAAAACTCTGTTCGACAAAATGAACATTTGCTTTTACTGTGAAGACAACGTGCGAAAGAGGAATTGACTCAGTAGATGTTGCCATGAAGTAGATCTGTCAGTCTGATATAAAGAAATTATCACAATGATCTTACAGGGCAGATATTATTAGCCACAGGCTGCTGGTTGTCGACTACTTCTGTAGCTCATCCGAGGAAGAAAATATGTTTGGTCTGCAGACTGACTGCTCACACTGGCCGGCCCCCACTGACTGCTCCATAATGCCAGTCATCGTTTATTTAATATTTATTATTATTGAATGTATCACGTGTGCAAATCAGACCCAACTACTGCACTCCCTCAGGCAATGTACAATACCGTGAATTCAATGTGTGAAGTGCATAAGATGAACGATTAGCAAGATACACATTTCACATGCAGACAGACACATAGAGAAAGAGCAGGCAGATAACTCGCACACAGTTAGCAAATGAATCAATCTTAATTTGTAGAGCAGTTTTCATGTAATATAAAGTGCTCTACAAAAAGTGTAATACATCCCACCCCCCATCCACACAGTGCAGAACAACATTACCTGGAACTGAGGACATAAATAATATATAATATATGCCAATATTGTATAATATTTTATTGGTGGAATGGGTGAGGATAATAAAGCAATAATAACCCAGGAAAGTAGAAAAAAAAAGGTCCAAGTCATCTGTTATCAGAGCAAACAGCTAAAAATGATCAAGAGTCAGACTGCTTAATTACACATTATTGTGTAGATAGTCGCTGTTTTATCAGGGAATGATATTTCTGAGGAAAATGTTATCTGGGTTGTTTGTCGACTACTGAGATAACTGGCTCTTTAGCTGCTAATTTCTCCGCTAATTTACCTGTCTGCTGTTTGGTGCTGGGCAGGCTGGGGGTTTATCGGGAGTTTTATGACTCAAAACAGCTACTTGTTGTGGTTGAAAAAAGAAGATGAGCAGTGAAACTGAACAAGAACAGTAAGAGTAAAAAGATGCTAAAACTCTTTATGGAGCTGAGTGTAACTACAGAGTCGATGATAATTCTCTCTCTCAAACTCTTATACAGTTGGGTCAAAAGCTTACAGGACATGTAAGTAAGACCAATTTGAGAATCAAAAATTGAATCAGATACCTTTGATTAGAGAATGCCAACCTTTTTCCAAATAAATGACATGATGCAAAGAGGTCCAAGACAGTTTAAAACACATTATGAGCCATGTTCAACCCATAAATGTAACATGAATCTGGTGAGAAATGTGATTTTAAAAACCAGGTGTAGTGTGTGTCATCAAAGATAAGTCATATAATTACATTTTATTCAAAAAACACAAGTGTGCAATATCACTTCAAATTCAAAACTGAGCTGTAACAGAAATTATGTGTATGTTGAAATTATATAGATTTTCTGTTGTTAGTGGGTTGTTTTAGGGATGATAATCACCCCCCCCCCACACCTACTATACCATATATTTTGTCTCTGTAATGTCTTAAAAAAAGTGTTACATTATGCTGGAAATGATTTTAAAATGACTTTAAGGCTATTTAAGGTTAGACATAATGCATTAACCTCACTAACACCAAAATTAGGTTGAAATCTGCCTTGTCACACACACACACACACACACACACACACACACACACACACACACGTTCTCTGCCTCAGGTCACAGTGATCAAACCGCAAACTTATTTTCAAAGACTTTGTTTTTAAGACAGCAGCAGCGAGGCACGTAGGGATCAAGAGAGAAAAACAGTGAGGCTGAGGATGCTTCTATATCTAAAATTACTGATCAGCACAGAGGGAGACAAACATGGAGACAAACATGGAGGGTCACAGAAAAAAGAGAGAGATGAAGACAGAACAGGGGTGAGATACAGGAGTCTACGTAGCTCTGTGCGAGGAAGAATGGGGGAGCTAATAACTGTCATTGGCGGCTGAGCTTGCCAACCCTGGAGTGTTCGCTGGCAACCACACACAACGGGCACAGCGATGCGGTCATAGTTGTCATAGAGACGAGGCACACGTAAAAGTTTTAACCTCCCTACCTTTTTCAAGAGGTTAAATGTTTTGCAACTTGGAAACAACATTTTCCATTTGCAGGTCGCTGCTTGTTATCTTTGCCTTCACTTTATTTTGAGCGCTGCTTTAAAGGCATCATCACTTTAACAGCAAGGCAACAGGTCATTTGTCATTCATTTTGTTTATTCTTTGTGTTCCTCCAAGTGATGGTTATTGACGAACCTGGGAAAGGAGCCTGTTGTTATCATTTTTTAGAGCCAATCTCAGCTGTGGACCTCTGCAGAGACATCAAATTCAATAAACACTCTTGTCGACCAAGGTAACACTCGTGACAGTGACCTCTTCTCCCCTCTGGACACACACACACACACACACACACACACACACACACACACACACTTACATGAGTGCCAGGCCAAGGTAGTTGGCTGTGCTGCCCCAGTACATCGGGTTTTCTATGATGTTAAAGGGAAATCCTGTCACCTTCTCATCCATCAGGATGCCAAAATAATCACCTGAAAAATACAAACATACACACACATCACGTTAATGTTTTTACATGTTCAGAAGAGAACATTTGGGTTCACAACACACAGCATCTCACAACTGCAACAATTTTACTGGCTTTCCTCAATCTGACACCTTGGTGTGATAGACGCGAGTGTCTCTGAAGATGAAATGGTTCCAATTCTGTCTCCAGGCTCCAGTTTCCATGTGGACAGGGATTCAGTGCCGAACTCGGTGGACTGTTTCACACCGTCCCCATGGTTACAACTTGTTCATCTGCCGTAATGTCTGGTTTTGAACTCAGACAAGAGCGAGTTCTGTCTGCTTTCATTCCCCAATCATTTTTGCCACATTGCTGACAAAACAGCAGCAGACTGACTTTGGCACCACACGGCCTTGTTAATTCTGCATTGCCAGGCAGCTCCACTGTCATTGGGCTGTTATTGATGTCAATATGGCCGCGTGGAGATGACCTCATGTGAGTTTGAATATTGTAGCAAGAAATGAGCAGGAAAATGTTAATTTGATGAAGTATAGGTATAGACCTGGTGATATTCTTTAATGAGACAGTGTTAACTCAGTGCCTAACATTTAAGCTTCTGGATGGATGCTTCATGGCTGCTGTTGCTCAACATGCTCAACAAGCAAGTGTTGCTCGGAGACCTGCTGTCAACTTGCCCTATCTGTCCCTGACGGCACTCGGGTGTGTTCTAATGTTGTCCTCATTGAATCATGCTTTTCCAGTTACAGCTTTACCGGGAAAAAAACCCCCATCAAGACAGTCCAGTTACAGCTCCTAATACAATGAAGGTAGAAGGAAAACACAACTAAGTGCCATCACTGCGCCACGCAAGCTGAACTGATAGTGATTCAAGATAGATGTCCCATCACAACACGCCATATTTGACCTGATCTCCTATTGAGTTTGTTCTGAAGAGGTGAAAGTTAGCCAACTAGGTCAACTGGCTTCCAAATTGATAGCCGAGCAACTGTGTACACTAACATTAGCATAACTTTCCCACCAATTGTTAGTTTTAATTCATGTTATTTTAACACTTAAAGGACTGTTTTCATTAATACATTTAAAATATTTCTTTCGTGTGGGTTGTTACCTGTCCAGTGGGGCTCTTGAGCCCATAGTAATGTTGGAGGCAGTGGAACTGGGGCACTGCTTCCTGTAACCTGAGCACTTACTATTGCTTGCTATGTAATAAGGTCACTAGGTATTGTCCTTACACACACACACAAACATATGCAATCTGACCTACTTTACTTGTAAGAGGACATGAACATTTAAATACTTTCCAGGTGCCTCCGTCGTCTGCCCACCCACACACACATTTACATGCACCGTTTTCCAGCGGGTAAAACCAACCTGCTGAATTGAATTTGGTGTTGTTGATTCCCGAGTTATATAACAATTTTCATTATGTATGCTCATTTAAACACACAGGCAGGGTGAGATAAAAAGAGATTATATAAACAAATGTGTTTGGTTTTTGAATAGAAAACCAGCTGTAACTGGCTTTCAGAACAATATACTAACCTCATTTTTGACCCCAAAGTGACTACCGGTTTTTAAAGTCAAGCATAACATGTTCCTGCATCACTGTTGTTTCATTGTGGTAATAAAAAATGGCCAACCTAGATTTGCTGCAGGGTGATGACTGCTCTGTGTCTGTCCTTGAGGTTAGAAAAGGGAGTCTGTGATCAGAGTATGGATCCTGGACCAGCTGGTCCACACATTAAGACAATGGGTAATTTGATTTTGTTTAGACCTTTGTTTATGCCCCTGTGCCACCATTTTGAATCATTGGGTCACGGTGTCTCAAGGGGATTAATATAGAACAAATAAGACACATCAAATTATAACACACCCACAGGCTATATCCTCCAAAATGTGAGGGTGTGTGTGTATTTTTAGGGGGCTCATGGAAACAGTTCTGGTGTATTGTGTTTCAATCCTTGTAAATCCCATGCACAGGCACACACTGCCTAACTAAGATAAAACAAGTAAAATAAGTAAATAAATATGTAAAGATAATTCTGACATAATTGTATTGACAATGACTGATAAGAAATGAAAAGGTCATACAGTATCACTGGTAGGTAGCTCCAGCATGTCAGAGAAATGTTGTGAGGATCTCCACCCACATTCCAAATGTTTTAAATCAATCACTGACCTTTTTGTTGAGTTGATACACTATTGCTATTGTTTTCGCTCCTGTTGCACTGAGGAGTATGATGAGTGAATGCTGTTTAAACATATGTTTACAAGTTCAATTTGATTTCTGAAGAAAATTCTGGATGTCTGATACAGCATGGCATCAAATTCATTCAACCAGGACTACACCATCAACAATGCCTTGAAAGTTCGGGCAAACTCGGATGAAAATGCTACTGAGCTAGCATTTAGACAAATTCATCTCCGTGATAGTTTATTTGTTGAAGACCATGTGATATGGTTGAAAGTTATGGAAACAGCAAGGATAGTGAATGTAAAGCTTGTCCTATTGATATAGACAGAGCAGGGGTGGGGGGCATTTGGCCTGGAGACGGTTTGATGATAATGTTTTCTCCGTGATGAAAGAAATCCTTTCCAGTTGTATGCGTGTCAAATCATCAGGGGAACACAACATGCACATAGTGCTGTGTCTTGTATGCATGGAGCCACTGGAAGGCATTTGGTGACGAGCTTAAGCAATTATAGGACATGAAACATAAACAAAATGAACTGTTAATACTTTGTTTATGTGGATCCAGCTGATGTGCCTGATAGCCTAAACTGCTAAAAGGTCTATCGACTGTGCTGCTTTCTTACATGCATATAACCTCGGAACATTCTCCTGATCCGATTGGGTTGTATTTGAGACTAAAATTGCACATTCTCTAGGGCTTTTTCCTGATCATGTTTCTAACATGCCATGAATGCCAATATTGACAAAGATGTCAACTTGCAAAGACGAGAACCAGGACGAGACAGGAACCTTTGGTGATATGGACCAAAGCTGATGTACTGTTAACATAAGCATGAGATATCCACAGATTTTCTGTGAGGAGCATCATCATCATCACTACTGTCGGACATTGGACACCTTGCCAAAGAGAAGCAGTTCCATCCATCATATAAGAATATATATACAAACGTTTGTGTTTGTTATTTTTCCCCCTTCAACTAAAATAAAACTATTAATAAATATTATTTTTTGTTATGAACAAAAAAAAAGAAAAAGCATGCATTAACTTTGCAATTCCTAGGATTTGTTCTCAATTCCTCACACCACCATTTATAGCGGTACTCTCTGGTTTCTGCCCCCCGATCTTTGTTCACATGTCCGAAGGAAACCTGCTTATTGGCCGAAACTGGCAGGGCCTGGTTTCTCGTCCTTCTCATTAGTCAAACTGTCATCCTTGACAAGAAGCTTTGCTCACGTTTTGTGTTCTATGAACTTTGGCGAATAAACCATGCCAACTTTCCTTGTGGATGGTTGACCAGATCTGCATATGAAGTAGACACACGACCTGCCAAATCCTGTCTCCTTCTGCTGCTCCGGCTGCCTCCCCTCTGTCATCACATTGGTGATTAGAGACAGAGATGTGGACTGAGGACATTTCAGTCTAGTGATGGACAACGATGGTGCAAGAGATGAGACATCAAGTCTGGATCTTGAAAATGACTCACTGATGTGATTTACCTAGAAGCTACCAGTGCCAATTTGTCAAGCTCATGCTCATTTGAATCAACACCTTCATTTATTCAACAGAATAACAACAAAAAAGAAACATGTTTATCTCAGAGGCAGATGCTAAGATATTTGCTAATGCATTATGTGAAGTGTGGATGGAATAGAGCATGGTTGTATAAATGGAAACAAATGTGTTCACGTGTCTTTTCTCATCTAATTGCCCCTGCATGTTTGGTCCTTTGTTTCCCAAGTTGATATGATCCCAAAGCCTTTTTCTCGAATGGTGATTACAGGCTGCAACATGTGGCTATCGTCTAGTATCATCTAGTAATGACTACCTGGTGCTCATATTATAATGAAATAATGACCTCAGAGTGCTCATGTAATTGTTGTATAAGGTCAATTTTCATCAGAAATGGTGGTGAAAACAACTTGAATGATTCCACACTGCTTTGATGAAATCAAATTTGGTCTGTTTCATGTTATGAGTTTAAATCCTGTTCTTTGATACCCACCTAGGAAAGTTCCAGTGAATCCCAGAGCGAGGAAGCTGCTGACAACCAGTAGGGTGCCCAGCCCCATGAGAGCTACCCCTGTGTAGAACACCTCGGTCCTGTCCATCACATCCCACCTGGCCTGGGACTTCATCGCTACAGTCATACTACAAAAACAACGAGAGAAAAAACAAAAAAACTTTATTTAACCAACCTGTAACCTCAACACACTCTTTGCTTTCAGATTGAACAACAGGGAGAATAACACAAAAGAGAATAAGGATATTCAAGGCGAGAGGAAAAGCTGACATCATACAGTTCATGGTCGCGCTATCGTTACACTACAGATGAAGTACTCATGAATTAAACCTGCTGAGTTTAAAGTTGTGAAAACTGCAGATGGCTTCTTGATTAGGGTATTTGAAAAGCTCCACTAAAGGACAGTCCATTTGTTAGTGAGTATTAAATATATACATACATAAAAAAGAGTAATCTTTATTATATTATTTAGTATAATTGTGCCCGTCTACCATAAACAAGCATTGTCCAACCGAAAATATCTCTATTCAGTTCTTTCAGCTCATTTTTTATGTATATATATATTTCTGCTCTTTATTTTATATAAAGATGACTTTTAGTTACCACTGTATTTTGTTTTGCTGACATGAATATAGCCTTTGTAAAATTGGATACACTGTGATTACAGGAGTGTCATAAAATCACAAGTTGTTGCATGCTGTTGAAAGAAAAAAAAACCTCTGTAGAGCTGGTTCTGGCTAGCTGTCAAATTCAACAAGTTGACCAAAGTAAACAAGAAAGTATGTTGGTTTTTTTCAACAGTTTCTGATATTACGTCCCTGAGACATCATCTGTCTGTGCCTACTAAAACCATTACAAATCACTGTTATGCCAATGAATCACTTTCATTGTGTGATCCTTGTATGGTTAAGGTTTGGATACAAAATTGATTTGTCAGGATTTAGGGATAAAACGTGGCTTACGTTGAAATGGCTTCAATAAGGTTGGGGAACTTCATCCTCATGAAAACCATGACAAAAACGTTATTTCTCCCCAAGTAAAAGTCTGCTGTTTTGTTGACCCTTCCATCCACTCGACCTCCTCCCCATGCTGAATGTGTTGCTTTTGAATATCTGATAAACTCCTCAACTCTCCCTGTCATCGCTATAGTCAGAGAATGCTGATAAGGGTTAGATGGTAAAGAAAACAAAACAAAAAAAAGCTGCTATGTGCTGCGGCAGAAGGAACCAAAACATTTTTAATTTCCAGGTGCAAAACCAAAGCAATGAGGACACATTTGAGGAATGTGAAAAACATAATTTGTGATAACAGAAAAAATATTGAAATGCTGTTGGTAAGATAGCGAACCCAAAATTACACCATTAGTGGGTGAGCGTATGTTTGTGTGTGTGATCAACCACCGTCTGAATGTGTGACTGCTTGAATGTGACCTGTACCGTAAAGAGTGTTTGATAAAATGAGAGAAGTGCTGTATAAATACATAATGAAAGTCATTTCCCAGGGCAATCTTTTAATAGGAAGCACATACTTCCTTTGCTATTATAGTGGATCACAGTGGCCTTGAGAAGAGAACCTTCAGAGAGTAGGTAACTTGAGTCTCGGGCAATGATCTGTCTAAAGTTGCCTTAATATGATTACAAACTTGTGTTTGCTCATCTCTTGGTAGGTTGCACACACGCGGAGGCAAAGGTTAATAATCATCAAAAACCACATTCAGCTGATTGTCCTCAGAAAGGTTAGCGGTCACCAGGGTCAAAGTTGAAATAATCCGGAGTTAGAGCCAATTGCTTGGTAGCAATTTCAGGTGGTGCACCAGGCCAGGGGTAGTGGCAGAATCCACGAGGCAGATGAACATCTCAGCTCTCCAGAATAGGATAAAATTAACTGTCAGGTAGACAAAGACCCGAAGCACAAAATCAGAGCCCAGATTGATTGCTGAGCATGCTAAAATAAAGGTCTGCTGCAAAAACAAAACATTTCTTTCATCAAATATAAGATACCAGAACTAAAGAGAGGATGGCAACATGTTGTACCTTGTTGGACTTATTCTAGATTTTTGTTGGACACGTTTGATATTGGAATTGTTTGACTTGTTTGAGCTGGTTGTTCATTCTGAGATCTGTTTCTGTTTTATTTTGAAGCTTTGTTCTTCTTGTTTCACCAGTTGTGTGTTTTAATTTAGATTATTTGGATTTAGACTTTTATGACCTTGCTTTTGTTGAAGAGCCATAGCCTGAATAAAGAGTTTTATTGTTTTTACCTGAACCCGTCTCCTGCATTTGGGTACCTGCTTACCTCACTGTGACATGAAAACCACTAAAAGCCTGCAAGCACATAGCTTGTGACTACAGCACAGCAGATTGACTGTTACACTGCTCCTTTTATGCATTTTGTTGATGACAGGCAGCGCGGCCCCCAGGCCACAAACAAACTCCCTTTTTCACAAAATTATAGCTGCTCTACTTCTTTCATCACTGTATCACCCCCAGGGGCATTGGGGGCATTCTCCAGTCTCCCAAGGTTTTCTTATTGTTGACAATATTCTGGATTTCTGGCATCCAGAGTTCTTAACACTCTAGTTAATGCTAAATTAATTCATCCACTGGGTCTGGGATTCCTATGTGAGCAAACATTATATCGCTCAAGTAACTCAAAACTACATCATATAGATACACATGAGATACAGTGATGGAAAAATGCTGTTTGTTAAAGCTTTCAAAGGTTCAAACTTTCAAACTTTTTTATTATGGGTATAAACAAGTACATTTTAGTATCCAATTAAGAACTCATCAACAGGATTTGCATGTTATGAGAATACTGCTACTGCAGAATATGTGTATCCTATCCCTACTAATTGAGGCATTTACATTTGAAGCAGTAATTTCTAAGTTTGACTTCCCTGAAATTCATACAGATTCTTTTGACATTGTGGCAAAGTCCCACTGCTACCCAGGGTCTCCCAACACAACCAGACATCAGCCTCTCACTAAACAGCTTTTATTTTCATAAATCAAAACTACAAACCTAAATTCAATTTATTTCACATAAATTACCCAGCACATAACCTTTTCAAGTGGTATCTCAGCTCTGTATGTGTCTCTCAGGCCATGACAGTGACTCCTCTTCATTTGTGCATCTTTTGTGGCAGCTCTTTGTCACCTTTTAAACTGGGGAGTAATCAGCTACCATCTACAGAATGACACTATTAATAATGTTCATTGCCTGTTAATGTTTGGTAATGCTGTCATGCCCCACAACCTCAGAACATTTGTAGAGAGTTCACAAATTAAGTCTGGGTTGTGTTGAAAGGATGTCTAATGGTGCAAATTATAATGAAACACACACACAGGCACTGGGGCAGATGTAGCTTTATGTGTTGTGTGAGCAGTAACACACTTGTGGGCTGATGTCTGAATGCAGTGTACTTCCTGAAGAGGAAAACGTATCCCAAATCGAATCTAGGTTTGGGGTAAATGAGAGAAAACTGGGTTTCGAGGTCTGTGCTGTAAGTCCTATGGCGCCCTTCCTTTGTCGAAGGGAACAAGAGGTGTAATGTGATGAAGTGTGTTGCTCCACCATGTCCGACAAAAAGAGCAACACAAAGAGCAACCGCTGAGCTGTTTGTTGGTGGTGGTTGGGTACACTGCTGGGATTTGGATTGGAAAAGAGATGGTAAAGGGGGTCTTGGAAACAGACATGGGCAGGTGGTCAGTGGCTCATCCACTGACCACTGCATGTACCGTACCAACTGATGAAAAGTCACTGTTGATTTAGTGTCTACAAATACAGGAAAACTGTCTTTCAGAAACTTGGTCATTAGTTAATGCTATTTGTAAGTATAAATCTATACTTTAGTCACAAATGACAATTTGCATTTCGTTCTATTGTCCTTAAAACCATGTCATATGCGACTGAGGTATTGGATGTAAACGAAAGAGTGATGGTGGTATGAGATCGTTAAGGACTAACACCAATCAAAGCCATACATAGACTGTCCTTTTACCTTTTCAAATGTGACATGGAAGTTCTAATTTTAGAGAAAGAGTTGATGAAGAGGAAGTATTTGAAGGTCAGGGATGGAAGGTGTTGCGTGGTTGAACAAAGATGCTTTCACATTGAGTCGCTTTGCAGCCGAGCTTACACAAGCAAGAATGGAAGCAAGAGGAGCAAGGGTGACTGTTTCACATTATGGACTGTCTGTATTTATATAGAGCTTTTCTTGTCTTGATGACCACTCAAAGCAAAGGGGCAATTTGGGGTTCAGTGCCTAAGGACACTTCGGCATGCAGATGGTGAAGACTGGGATTGAACCATTGCCCTTATCGAAATGATGGCATTTAATTTGAAAATCAGGCTGAAAGATTAAAATCGAATTAGCACAGATTAAACTTTAAAACAAAAATTCTTGGTATACATTTGTCCAGGAATATTTTGACTGATGGATTCATTCTGTCCTTACACGTCGTCAACGTGGCTGGCATCTAACCAAATGCCTTCAAACCTCAAGTGTAAAACTTAAGGACCCCAACTATCAATACACTGGCCAACTAAGTACAGGCTGTCGTCCAACCGTCCATTCCTTAATTAGTAAAATAGTTGGAAAGATAGTCTTAGACCAAATAAAGTTATATCTTCAAGAAACATATACCCTGGAAGAATTTCAGTCATTACATTACTGTAATATACTTTATACTGATCCCCCTGTAAGAGACTTCTGCTGATTTAAAACTATTATCATTATATAGAGAAGTTGGACAAATGAACACAACCAACAGTTGGTTTCAATTCAGTAAGGTTTTGAATTATAAAACCAATTTATACATTCAGGCATCTGAGTTCAGTGCTGTTTAAAGTACTACAACACACACACACACACACACACACACACACACACACACACACACACACACACACACACACACACACACACACACACACACACACACAGCATGGAGAGTGTGACCTTTTAGAGCTGCACACATATAGATATTGAATTAATTCAAACTTTTTTATTATTTTTTTCATCATGCCCTTTTCCCAAGAAAGCACAACTGCCCCTCAAGCAAGCATTAACTGACCATTCCACATGACTTGATGTGGCTGGGAATAGCTCTGGAATTAGTTTGTATGACTTAAATATATCACCATGTGAGTGTGAGTCTTTCCATACTGACGTTCAAGTTCCCCAAATGATGACTCTTACAGATGTTGTTGATGCCTTAACCTTTACACTCGCTCTACAAGCAGGTCCATGTTTTCACCTATAGCCGTACGAATTTCAATATTTCACATGCAATGACTTCCTATGACTATGGTCCTGACCTGAATTCATCTCAAGTGCTATCATGAGGTTGACATCACAACAGCATCACAAATTAAGTATGAAAACATTGGTGATCCTGTGACTTTTAATCCGGGGAATATATTATGTTACATTTTGGTCTGTGTCACAAAAGACATTCTCATCAGCATCGACTACAGTATGTTAGCCTGAAAACAAGCTAAACTAAGATGGTGAACATGGTGAACATACATCTGCTACTCACTGCAAGCATGTTAGGATGCTTACTACCTCACACAGCCATCAGCAAGGCTATACAGACTCTTGCTATATGTTGATTGTATTTGACATTTTCCAAGCAATTTTAAATATTTGGATGGGTATAACAGACAAACAAGAGAAACATTTTAATATGTGAGTAAAAGCAATAATGCGATATGTTGTATTCAATAACTATTTCTAAATTACACACTTCTGCATTCTAGACTAAAAACAGAATGAAAGAAATTATTAATAACTGTGTGTTTCCAAACATTACTCATGTTTCTCAATATGGGTTTTGGTACAACACATTCTTTATTTTTAGCTTTTAACATTCTCTGAGGATAAACAAAGAGAATGGATGCGTACCATTTCGGTATCTAATACTTCTAAATGTGTAAATCCCAATCCTCCCAACTCATTAAACTTGGTGCTAAAGCAGGGGTGCGATTAATTAGAAATAGACTTGGGGCTTCACTATTAAACGTAATCAGAAGAGATTATCACTGCAGTGAGCTGAGCGAATAAAAATAACAACTGTGTATCTTCTGCATGTCTCTCAAACAGCGTAGAAACATATGGTGGAGCTATAGAAAGACAGTTAATTGGCACACCAGTAAATTAGTCAGTGTACAAGTCAATTAGACAGCTGTATCGAAAGCAGTCTGCTGGTCAATCAGTTGGCTTTTCTGTTTCTTTTCTTTTTTTGAGCAGGAAAGATATGACTTGTTCCTGCTTGTTACTCTGGCCTCGTAATTAATGTTATTCAGGTCCTACTGGGTAGCAGGTTTGAAGGAAGTGTTCTTAGACTGTTAATTTGCCAAATGTTCAATTGCTGCTGCTCTTTAACATTAAAAACGTTCTTCCAAATTTTACAGTGAAGCAGCTCCAGGAAATATTTGTTCCAGACATATTCCAGATGAGCGGTGCTTTGTTGATGATGCCAAAGAGTTGCCAATTGGGAAGCACCACTGCTACATTTATGTTTTTTTACTGAATGTGTATATACTCAATACAAAAGTTTGAAACGCAGGAGTCGTCTGGATAATTTAAGGTTCATTTTCTAACAATTTGTTTTAATTATTTCACCTTGCCCACAGTACAAAAACCATGAGCCTCAGCCAGTGTTGTTAACGTGGATTTGACTGTTTCTCACATAAATGTACTGGTTGTGCTCTGATTTAACCAAAAAAAAGTAAATGCTTTCCCCTTGTCATAAAACATCTTCAAGGCTACTAAAATCCAGTGCAGAGCATCTTCTCCACACTTAAATACCTCAGATCATCATTTGTTCACTTTTTCAAAGCAAAGAGAAAACTAAAAGGTGTGCATCCTTGCCAAGGTTTATATATTTTTATAAATCAATGCAGCAGCCACGGAGCACCTCTGCCACTGACGTCTCTGTTTGCGGAGACAGCAGCAGAAGATGCTGTAAAATATTCAAAAGTAATTTCACTAACTTCAGTAACCTTCAGGACCCGAGCTGCGATGCTCTGTGTCGTGCTGCCCTTCGCTACCATCCCAGTTGGTTTTTAAGGGAAACTTTACAGCGTGCCGTGGTGTTATCCTGGATTACCCTGTGTACAGTGACGTAGCTAAAATAAAAAAGGTAGTCCTGGATGCTAAATTTACACAAATTATATTAATAGCCCTTATTCATGGCCGACATTTCAAAGTCAAATTTTCATGTGAAGGTAAGAGCAGCAGAGGTTTGAAAAAATTTTAATGGATGATTACTGAGTTCCATTTAGATGCGTCAGTTTTGTGTGCAGGTATTGTGCATACTGGCTCTCTTTCCCACTGTCAGAGACACTTGAAGAATATTCAAAATATCCGCTGTGAAAAAGGCCCATAGGAGTTTCTGTCAGGCCCTCCTTAATGTCTTTCAAAGTCCTGACCCCCAGTTTGTTTCTGAGCTGATGTTGTTGATGTTGTTTGTCAGTGGGTTTCTTGAAAAGCCACACAACACAATGGGATGTGCGATTTAGCCCACACACACTTGAGTGTAAAAACACTGGAGCTCTGCTTTGATAAAGAAAGTGAGGTATGAAAGCATGTGTTCACAAAATAAATACATTTTCCAGGCAGTTATTGGAATTTCATTACAGCACAATACTTCAACTAAAAGCCTTTAAAGTGCTCTATATGTTCTTACTTTTGTTTGACAATTGAGCCATTATTCACTTAATTCACATCTTCTGTTCCTCACACATCAGAGTGAATGAATTACTGCTATTTTTAGTTCCTCGTGTTGCTCTGAGTGTATTGATAAACATTCTCCTCAGAAGCACAAGAAGAAAACTGGCAGGACAATTTATCGCTTGGAAACAGCTTGCTCAAAAAGCATTGTTGCCCAGCAACAAGCATCACGGACATCCTTTGAGAGATGGAGGAAGAAAAAAGTCTTCGCATACTGGCATACTGTATGTGTATGGTGTTTATAGTGGGCTGCTTTGTCACCATTATGATCCACAGTGGAAGGTTTGTACTTCCACTGGCTGCTGTTTGATGGTAGGTATGTGGGTGTCACAGACACGTACAGAACTGTCTGTACAAAACCATGGCAGGGAGCGGGGAGCGGGGAGCAGTGAGAGAAAAGAAACAAGGACACCAAGCTGAGGCGGAGGAAAGACAATAGGAAGATGGAGAAGGGCAACAGGACGATGGAGAAGGGCAACAGGGCAATAGGGCAAAAGAGTGCGTCGTGTACAGTAGAACCTTCAGATTCAAGGTCTTTATTGTCATCATAATCAAGTACAATGATGTAAGATGTTAACAAAATGACTAAAGGTTTAACTAGGGTACTCAGCTGGGTATGGTTAAATAAAAATCTAATACAATAAAGCTGAAGAAATATTAAGAATAAGAATTAGAAGAAAGATGTGTGCTTCACCTGTGGCTACGGTAGACGTTGAGCAAAATGATGATGAAGCCCAGGCAGTAACAGCCCAGGTAAGGGCTGCCAAAGAGCCTGGAGAGTCTCCGTGTACGATGTTCCCATCTTGCCACCTGACGAATGACAGAAACAGAGGGCGGACGACATGAGACAATGGTGTTTTCCTTAGAATCCTATCAAGTAGTTACAGAAATGCAGGAAATCATTCTCTGTAATATGCCAAGGGGGGCATGCAAATTACTTTTAGTTCTGGTTGGGTTGTCTACCAACTACTGAGAGAAACTTGTTACCCAGGAATCCCTCTCCCCAACAAGACTTTCCAGCTCCTCTTTTCGGATCCTGAGGCGTTTCCCAGGACAAATGGGATATATAATTCCTCTTGTGAGTTGTGATTCTACCAGGGGCTACTCTCAGTTAGGCATGCCAAGAATACTTCCAACAGAATGTACTCAGGAGGCATCCTAATCAGATGCCTACACTGCTTCAAATGGCTCCTTTTGACAGGAAGGAGGAGCAGATTTGCTCCGAGCTCCCTCGGGATGTCAAAACTACTCTAAGACTAAGCCCAGACATTCTGTGGGGAAATTATTTCAGCCGGTTGTATCTGCAATCTCTAAATACTAAGTGTCTACTCTGCAGTTGGCTGCTTATTTGCAGAAAATGCTGTTGCAACAAATTGTTGTTTACTGCCATTTATGTTTTTCTTTAGCTCCTAAAATGTCCTATTCTAAGCAAGTAACTCTTAATCAAACAATACAACAAGATTTTTACTATTTAAATAGCATCTAATGTTTAAAATAAAGCCATTGCCAGTATGATCCATTGAGCGTCAGTAATCCCTCAATGGATCATACTGCATACTTTAAAGAAAGAGGTGGTGTATAGTGAGAGATGGCTCACATGAAATAATTGGTTTTAAATGAGAAGATATGAGAAAGTCTCAGGGGTAAACAGTGTGCAATGACCGGGAATACTTTGTATACTGAAAAAAGGTCCTGAAGACATTATGTCCAGATATGAATGTAAAGGGAGTTTTTTGATGATTTATATTTGAAGTTATAGACATTTATCAGTAATCAGTTGTTGTTGCTGTTGTCAAACCAATGTTGCAAAAGTGCTGTCACTTACAAGGATGAATCCCAGTCTCTGCTGCTACAGAGCCTCTGTTTATTACCATGCATTACCTTGGGCCATTAACAATATACAAGTTTGCAGGCGGTAAAATGGTTCTTGACTCGAGAAGTGCGTTCCACATGCAGAAAGACAGACACAGATTTCTGGAATTAATAGATAGACTAGCAAACTGTTTGGGCTGGAGAGGAAAAAGAAAATTGGATGCAAATATTTGGCTGCTTTTCCACTCAGATAGAATTATCAGCTCTTGTTCTTCTTAATTTGGTTTCATCCCTCAGAAAGCTGTTACATAAAAGCGTCTTTCTTTTGGTGGAGCTTTTAATTCATGCTTTCAGCTCTCGAAATTGCACCATGCATATTCCACAGGGACTGGCAGTAAAATACCTTATCTAAGAGGTCACAGATGCATTTTCTGAGATGCAATCCACACTTTTTTAACAGTTATGCAAGATTTAAAAAAACTACAAGCCTGTCTGTGGCATTACAGACTGAAAAACTGATGGAGTTACAGACAAACTTCAAATGGTTGACTGTATGTGGGCTGCAAAAGTGCGTAGATGACTGAGAAGTGCAGCTAAACATAAAGGACACAAATGTTGCCGTGGAAACAGCCTTTATATGTTGTATGGAAAGGTGGAAAAAGGAGCAGGAAGATAAATAAAAGAAGAGAGTAAATAAACTTCATATGGGAAAAAAGAAAGACAGCGTTTAAATACACCTGCTCCTGGTTCGTGAGCTCTATAGAAAAAAGATATTTTCACTGCAGAGTTGGACATTTAGTCACAAAGCAGCCTGTGGACAAAATTGGGTTGTTTTATATTATATAAAAATGTATGTATAAAGTGGATAAACTTACATAGTGCATGGTGGTGAGTAGATAGAGTGAATTTTCTCTTTCTCCATACTAAGAGTAGAAGACTGCTGTGCAATAAAAGCCTCACAATAGAAGATCCTTTGTGACATATTGAAACATTCAAACGTTGGTATCATTACCGTCCGCTCAGTGGATTTCTGGGACAGACGGAGCAGCAGAGAGAGAGACACAGCAATAACGATAACAATGGGGGGACTAATGACAGGAATTAGCCTCGCAAGTAACAGGTTTCTGCATTTTGATGTCACTAAGCAGCACTTTGTGACACATAATAACACATACTGTACGTCAGCATTCCATCCATCCATTCCCTAATCCACTTATCATTTAAGGGGGCTGGAGCCATCCCCAGCTGACATTGGGCAAGAAGAGGGGTAGAGCCTGGACAGGTTGCCAGTCCTGCACAGATATCAGCATTCTCTCAGGTCAGAGGTGTACAGTGCGACGTATACAATGCACAAGCTACAAAGAAACCATTCAAACCAATTTAATGCTGTAGCACTCGTACGATACAGTTTTGTGTTTGTGTGCAATAAAGAAAAAATAAAGAGGTATTTTTACATCATAAAGAAATCCTCAACAACCAGTGAGGTTGTTCTCCTCTGAGAGGGCTAGAAGGTTATGCAGGCGCACACAAACACACATGGTGAAATTGAAGCCAGCCATGCTGTCACTGCCATTGACATACTAACCTATAAGCCAAGGAGGTTATGTTTTCACTCCTGTCTGTTTCTATATTTGTCAGCAAAATTACACAAAAAAACCTGAACATATTTCCACAAAACTTGGAGGTGGAAGGATGGAACAAGGGCAAAGAAAGAACCAATTCACTTTTGGGGCAGATCAAAGATGTGGATCCAGGAATACACTTTCTTTAACAAGAGATCAGGGGGTTTAGACATTTTTAACAATTTCCCAGGAAATAATGCAGTGATCTTGAAAGAAAAACATTGTGCATATTTCACAGACTAATATTCATGAGTAGTTGAAGACTGTTGGGCCTTGGTGGAGTGTCAAAGCTGAGGTAAAGGTCGGGACAGCCTGATAAGAAAATAATTGAATGAAGAGTAAATCAAGTCTCAAAGAAGAGGGGAGACAGAATTTAACCGAACATCTAACATCCACGTGTTTAAACCCAGGACCATTTAACATTTCTTGTCCTCTCCAACTTCAGCTCTGTTGCTAGGCAACCAACAGCAATAAGAAATGGACAGACTGATTACAGAAACCTTTCGTAGACCAGACCGTCTCATTTCAGTTCTGTTTTCGTGGGCTGAGTAGAATGCATCCTCCAGAGGTTTGTTATGAGAGACACATACAGCATCCACACAGGCAAGCCATTTATACCAGTACACTGCTACAGTCTATTCTGAGCCAATGATGGGACTGAAAGCTCCCCTCAAAATCCTTCAACACATTTTACAGACCCTCCATGAGGTGATTGAGTACACTAAAAATAATCAGGTGTACTGCACACAGACTACTGATGTTTTAATCACTTCATCAATCAAGACATAGAAATAACAGCAGGCATGGGCGATAGGAGCGCTGGGAGTGGCGCCGGCTTGGCAGAACGAGCAGCTCTCCATGACAAATTCAATCAAGGTTTAGGTAACAGCCTCCTCCTGCATCCCCATCAGCCCACTTAAATGTGAGAGGCACTCAAATGGGTTTGAAATCAGGACAGAAAGATTTCTGAGGGGTAGGAACTTCTGACATCTGATGCTGCCTAATGGAAGAAGATTTAAAGGTTCAGTGTGTAGAATGTATTGATATTGAGTGTTGAAGTTGCATGTTGCAGCTGAATACCCATCACATCACACTCTCCTTCCAAACATGAAAGAGAACCTGTGGTGAACTTCAGTTGTCATAAAAACTCAAAAGGTGTTTAGTTTGTCCAGTCTGGACTAATGTCAAAAAACATGGTTGTCTCAATAGAGAGGACCCCCTCCATGTAAATATAGAGTATTTAAATATAAAGGGCCTTTTCTGGGGTAAAGAAAACTACAATTTGTACAATTTTGATGAAACGAACTATTGAAAACATCATGAGGATTATTCTAAATTAAATTTCTGGCAATTCACCTAAATCTTGCACACTGGACCTTTAAGTAGCAGAAACTGTAGAATACAGCTAAAAGCACCATCCAACTAGTCCTCATCCACATATAGGAAATATACACAATGACATACCAACAATAAAATTGTATTAATATTAGTACAGCTGTGTGCCACCGAGAAGAACAACCAAACACAAATGCACACACACGCACAAGCTGTATTAATACATGGATGTGTGTCCCGGAGTAACAGCGAGAAAGAGAACAAGAACATAGACGGATCACATGCACGCCAGGAACATCCTGATTAAGTCCTCACTCAATTCAGAAAACACTGATTGACTATTAAAATATCTGGGGATTTGTGGACAACACTGAGAGTACACGCTCTTTCAATGTAGCAAACTAAATTTAGAGATAAATAAATTGAAATTTGGGGACAGGGGTTTTGTTATGATAGAAATTGAGACACACACACACACACAGCAACATATTCTGACATAACAAAAATAAGACAGTCAGTTTAATGGACAGCAGTCTCTCATAATGCTTACAAGTAGTTCAGGTTCAACTCGAGCTGCGCTATCATGTGACACGCCTCATTCTCAAAAATCCTCTATCATACACACCCTATCAATACGGCAGTCTATACATGCATACATTTATATATATACATTCATATTTATATATATATTGTTAGTACACACACACATATATATATCCAAAATGTCCTTATCATGTAAGTGTAAAACCAAATGAGATCATGGCTCCTAAGGCTGCATCGTTCCACTTTCAGGCAAAGTGAGAGGTCAAACCTATTATATCACCTTGATTATGTCACCAACAATGATTCGGCTGAAATGTTTACAGACTGCAAAACTGCAAAATGAAGACACTCAAAATGAGAGGCTATGGATCTAAATGTAACTTCTTATATCACTTTAATTTGGGGCATCAAAATGAACTGATTCAAATCAAAACACCTAAAAAGCAAAACAGTGTTGACTAATTCAAAGGTGGATGAAAGTGTTCTGAATACAGCCGCAGGGTAGCTGCAGACTGCGGCCTGTTTGTCACGGACAGTTACAGGAATACTTTTGTTGCCCTCAAGTTACAGAAACATTTCAGTCACACAGTGATGATGACACTGATCATCTGCCTTTATGAACAGGTCAGAAGATAAAGACTGTTTATCAGTCTGTGATACAGAATCACAGGGTGGAGGGAAGAACAGGCATTTTCTTAATTTATTGCTTAAGTTATGAAAGCCTTGAAACTGAAACGACAACCAGGCACTTGCAGCTCATCCAGAATTCAGCTTGTTGTGGACAGCCTAACAGAATTAATATCCATAACCTTAACCATGACCAATTCATGCCTAACGTTGACCTTGACCTAACCACAATTCATGTCTTATCCCCAACTTTAACCAGGACCTCAGAAATTAGGTTCTGCCTCATTAGAACTGAGCTTTGGTCTCTAAGAGGTCTACTGGTTCTGACAAAAGAGTTAACAAAAGTGAGTACACATACATATGTACTGTACACACACTAACACATTTCAGCCTACACTATGTGGGGACATCTGAGGTCACATCATCCAACCAATCAGTGTAATTGAGTCCAGTGAATAAAAGCATTAGAAACAATGAACTAAAACCTTAGTCATTCACTGAAGTCATGAATATCTCCTACCTGGCTGAGCTAAATACATATGAACAATAAATAGTTGGATTAATGACTCAAAGCTGCTTTGTTGTTTTCTGTTATCTTTAGTATCACAGTCATTTGAGGTCAACCAGCATTAAGTGATTTTTGTCCATCAGGCTGAACGTATCCAAAACAAACACGAAAATAAGCCTTGTATTTTACAACTTCCAATAACTGTTCCCCTTAATAACTGCCAACATATCCATCCAGCAGCATAAACAGTATTAAACACATTATTCACATGGTGTTTTACCTCCTGTTTAGTTATTTAATTCCTGAGGAAAATGTCAGTTGGATCTTCAGCAAAAATTACCCCTTTATCTTATTAATCTTTTTGGTAAGACACAACGTTCTAGCGACATCAGAGACAACAGATAATTTGTTGTTTGGTTTGTACAGATTCATAGATTTGGGTATGTATCATGGATTTGTATATCACTTAAAATGTTGCCCAAACTCGATGCTAAGATCTCGCAGAGCAGCTCAAAAAGTAGGTCCAATGGTCTACAAGCCATTTTTTGTATATAAAGATGGGCGACCAGACAGCTCTGCAAAAGAAAAGTCAAAGAGTCTCAATGCTTCCTAGTGGCTAGTTGTAGTTTTGGTTATAAATACTGCTTCCTCCATGTTGGTGGAATGGACATGGAGTGTGTATATATATACCCCAGTTAATGAAAACTATTTCGCAATGTAATTCCAACAGTGGTTTTGTTGAAGTCCTGATTCAATAGACCTATTATTGGCACAGTACCTTTTGGCTTTGCCTGAATATAAACTGGAAGCTATTCTATTGGCTTCTTCACAAACTGTATTACTGTCTATCTGCATTTGTTGCCTCATCAGAGCTGATTTCATTAACGTTTTCATGCAAATAAACAATAACTTCAGTTTATTGTTACCATAGCTGACAAATCAAATGGGGCCACAAATAAAAACCCAAGTTATTGTAATAAAGTTTATATTATGTAGAACTAAGCCCTGAACCTTAAACCTTTGCTTAATTCCCTGTATATAGATTCACTCAAAATACTCGATATTGCCTTGATTCATTCGTCTATATAGATTTCTCATGCTCTCAGCAGTCCAGGAGGCAATTTCAGCTGTGTGAGACATAGGACCACTGCAGCAGGTGACGCAGAAAGCAAGAGCTGAATAGCACTTTTATTTCAAAGATGTAGGTCACTAGGCAGCACAGACCGGATGACAGACAGTCACTCCATATGCAGGAGAAGATTAGATGATGTTTGCTCTATCGGCTTCATCGCCACATGCATGCAAGTTGATAATGCATGTACCGGGTGGCAGTTATTTGTTCAGGTTAGCCTGACCTCTGCTTGCGAGTTCAGAGTGGGAGGGGAGGTTATAAGTTTGTGCAGCTCCAACAAAAAAAAAGGAATCAGGACCTTTTGCTTGCAGATGCACTGGGTAAGGCAAACTGTCAAGCTTTGGAAAGCCCTACATGTTAAAGTGGTGCGTATAAGGAATTAACTGAATAGTCCATCTGCACAAAAGTGAGCTTCATATGTAAGCGAGCCTGGCGAACAAGCCAATGCTAAAGAAATACTACAGGTTATGTTACACAAGTCTGAAAAAAAAGGCTAGACTATATTGCTGCGAAGGGCTAGCTGAGGTGTTAGCACCTCTTTCCTGCTGTAACACTATACTAGGACTGACTAAAATTACATGTACATTTCTTAGTCCTATTTTAACCATCAGCTGTAAATAAAGATTGACAACACATCTCAACTCCCTACACTATCCAGTCATGAAGCCAAAATATCTCAGATATGAAGGTTGCCATCTTGCACATTTAAAAACTAGTAATATTTGGGGGATTGAGAAAACATAATGAGAATTATTCTACATTAAATTTCTGCCAATAGTTCCCTTTCACTTAAATCTTACACACTGGAACTTTAAGTCAGCTAACGCTCACAAAGTCGTTTAGTCACTCACCAAACTTAAGAGCCTTAGGCCGGAAATGAAAGGCCTGCTTTCATTTACATCTGTGTGAAATCACATTGTGAAGAAACATGACTGGGGCTTCTCTGTGGTGACCCTTCAGCTGTCGCTGTAAAGAGCCTGCAGGCAGCACTGGATAAGTAAGTTTCACACCCAGTGAGGAACAGGGACAATGCAATGCCACTGCTGCAAATTGGATAATTAAGATTATAGGAAGATATTCAAACTATTCATACTACATAATACCCCCGTGGACAGTGAAGGAAGAGAAGTCACTTCTGAACACTAAATTCAAGACTCTGACAGCTCACAAAATGTTGTCACTGTGGAAATCTAAAAGTAAAACGGGTTCTTGAAAAGAATACAAGCAAACGCAGAGAAGCAGCAAACTCTGACACTTTAATGCACAGTCTTCAGCTAATGCCGCCTTGCTGATAATCATCCTAAATATAACTGCCATTAAGTTTTTGTTGTGAAAAAAAAAGCCTTGTTCCCGTGCGTGCAACACTTGTGCGTCAGACCATATAAATAAACTCTGCCAGGGGCTATCATGACTGCATGTAAAGTGAAGAGTCATCATGCCCCACACAAGAGAAGGTGTCTTCTGCTGTAGAATAAAGTTCGTCAACTCAAACTAAAAAGTAAATAAATAATAACAAAATAAAAAGAAATATGAAAATTTTAGCTCCAAAAGTTCTACTCTGCTCTCTTTGGCACATTCTAATCCGATCATATATCCATGTCTTAATTAGTTTGATGCATAATTTAATAAGTTAACCTGCCTAATTGTAAAAATTAAGTAAATTATTGTGAAGACAAATCAGGCTTCTTGTGGGTTTTAGCCCACAAAGTCTGGAAATAGCTATTATTATATAAATGAAAACAGAAGATCAGTGTCAGCACAACATCTTGTGATCCGGTAGACGCTGCTGTGTAAACAACAAAAAAGGTTTGTGGATAATGGTTTTAATTATTTCATTATTAAAACATGATTTGAAAAAATGAAGTACCCAGCTGTAGCTATGAAACGATTACCTGTAGTGGCAAAATTCCCAATGGTTACCGTTTAATCTCTAATTACAGTAATTATTGTGATGATTTGGTTGATACTGTCCAGCATCAACCAAAGTCAGCAAGTCTTCAAGACGCAGGCAAAACAAAAACATGGTGGAAGGAGCAGCCAGCAGTTGGGGGCAGTACACAAATGTCTGAGGCTGTTTACGTGAAAATGCATGGAAGTTCAATGCACGTCATAGCATTAAAAGAAATAGTCCAGCAGCGGCTTCTAGACTGCCGAAATAAAGAAGAAGAAATTAGCACATTCACCAGGGTGTCATGTTTCCATAACCGGCGATCAGAGCAGGAGGCGGTAAAAACCTGTGTCTGCTGCAGAGTGAATATCCATTCCTGTTGCAGACAGAAGCTAGATGCTAGGTGCTTTTGTGACCGTTGGAAAAGGGACTTAAAGGTCCAGTGTGCAAGATTTAGGTGAAAGGAAATTTTGGCAGAAATTGAATATAAAATAATCCTAGTGATGTTTTCACTGGTGTGTTTCATCAAAATTGTATGAATTGTTGTTTTTCTTTACCATGGAATGAGCCCTTTATATTTAGAAACTATATATTTACATGGAGGGGGGTCCTCTCTGTGGAGGAGATGGTAGAGTGATGAAGCGCCCTGCGAGCAATCGGGTGGTACGCTCCACTTAATACATTTTCGATCTTTTTTTCCAATCTGTCCATTGTGAATCTGGCATTTTTATCAGAGTGCGATCAGTGGAGTACTCTTCCAGTGACCCATGTTGCCCCCTGGTTGGGAATCACGGCCCAAAGAAAACAAGGTCATTATGTCAAATGCTCTGCATTTCGCACATCGCCTCCTATTCACTGGTTTCAAAATAGACTTTAAAATGCACTTCTACAACAGTTAATTCAAGCCAAAGCAGAATATGGTTTGCGCTGCAGTCTTCCAGCTGCAATTATAAAGTTAGTTCCCACATACTGTTATCTAAAGCCATGTTCCCTTGGTTTCAGCTGAGACATCAGCCTGAGACGAGATATAAAACAAGAAGGCTAACCACTTTTTTTGGGAGCCTTCATGTCAGCGTGACATGTATCTAAAGCATTAGACAGACAAATCTCATTCGTGACCAGATCTGACTTTGACATATCTGCTGAGGCAGAGGCAACCTGTTGCCATCCACAAAAGGTGAAGGTTGACAATGAATGAGGCATCAGATTTGCTTGTGCATGAGGTACAGCTTTCATCTTCTGTGCCACATCTGTTAGTGTTACCACCAATCACAGAACACAGGAATACTGCTCCAGTTGCCCAGGTAACTGGTTCACAAGGGTTTACATGATGAAAGATGCAAATGAAAAAAACCTTCTAAAATATCTGTGGCATTAACCATTCCTCTTCGCTGACTGCTTTTAGTTTACTCTTAATCAGAAAGAGAGGACGTAAGCAGAGTGAGCTGACAATGGAAAAGGAGGTTCCACTTTTGCTTGAATATGATTATGTCGCCATAATATCTAAGTTTATTCACAATTCTTTCCAGAAAAGAAAAACTTCATCAGGTAATGAGATGCAGAAACGGCAGAACATCGATCAATCCACCCATCCATTCATACTGCTTATACTTTGGGCTGGATCTAATAGCTGACGTTACGCAGAAGTGGATGCCAGGTCACCAGTGTATTTCAGGGTCAATGCACAGAAACAGACAACCATTCACATAAACACAACAGCAAATCAAGTCCAGAAAATTGGATGATGTGCTTAGAAATGTCCAAGGCTCAAAATCAAATCACTGGGTCTGTTTGTGTTTCACAGCAGAGTTTAAACTTAGCCTCTAGGCTGCGGTTGTCATCCTTATCATGTTGAGTTTGGAATTATTCATTGTTTAATGCTTTAATTGAATAGTGTAAATAATCAATTATAGAAATAAAACTAATAAAAAGAGTAAACGCAGCAAATCATTTTAAATTGAAATGAGCATAGAAAAAAAGCAAACAGTTTTGAATAATTTTGAGCATCACATCAAATTGAGCATGTCTTTTCAAAAAGGATTTTAATTATAAAAGTAAATAAATTACAGGCCTACATCTTTTGAAACAGTTTTGTATTTTTTTTTTACACTAGTTCACTTTCAGCAAATAGTTTTATTTCAACTTTGTTTTTACAAATGTTTAGCAAATAAGCATAGACATGGTAATTTTTCTCTATTTTAGTGACAATGACCTCAGCGACCAACACTGAAGTTCAGTAAGTACAAGCTGAGGAGCCCAGCTTCTCAATACACCCCCCTGCGCACGAGCAGAGGTTTATATAACTGGCTGATATTTCAAGTTGACAGAGACGACTAAAAGCAAATTTTAAAATATGGAGCCTGATAAATGTATCACAAGGCTGTCATGCAAAAAAACTTAGACTGGGAGTCTGTAATTAAAGTGAGTCAGAATAAAAAAAAAAAAAGAATTGTATTCATGACCCAGGACTGATGTAACTAAAGATTACAGACCCAGATTAAAGGCCCAGTTCAGGGCTGCACGAGTTGAGGAAAATCTGCGATAACATTGTTCAATATTACGTTGATGACATGACTTTAATACACCAAATGAATAGACAAATGTAAAAGTGCGCATATAGAGTTCAAATGTCTTCTTTATCCATTGTGCTAGCTAACCTCACAGTCACCACCACACTGACACTAATAAGGTGGGTGGCTGGTGGAAAACTGGGTTTTATCTGATTGAGCACATGATGTGAATAAACAGCCCATACATCCTGGGCTCCATGCCGAGGGTGTGAGGGTTTCTCCTAAGTGTCTGGACGAATAAGAGGTAACACAGTGAAAGGTTCCTTATCAGAGTTCAGCCACATAATATTCTCCTATTCATACTGTCCCACTCATTCAATTTCCATCCATCCTGGAATCTGTAGGGCCGATTGTAAGCATTTATCTAAGATGGGGTGGGTTTGATAACTTGACTGACATAGGAGCACCCAAAGGGAGCTCCACTGAAGCATTTTTGTTGGCAACCACTATGGCTACCACTAATGTGCAGAGGTTTCATATTCTCAACATTAAAAAACGCCTTCCGTCCATCCTCTGCATTCATTTTGTTCATATTTGTGCACATTTTCTCAAAAAGATCGAACGAACCGCTGCATAATTGTGTCTTTACATTTTTCTGTCGCTTTGCACTACATCATGTGTTTCATCGCTATGATTGGCTCCACGCCGGCTCTGTGGCCCCTGGAACTGAGTCTGAGGGGACGCCAGGCTAGTAGAACAGGCCACACACCGAGGACGGGGAGATGGGAAGAGAGTGAGGATGACAAATATGTTGCAAAAAAAAAAAGATTATAAATGGTGGCAAGAGGGGAGATGAAGGGCTGGTGATAGGAAAGAAAAAGAGAAAATTACTTCTGTGTGCTTCACTAACCCTCACTGTGAGAGCAGCAGGATGGTCTCAAAGGGGGAAACAGCAGGAGGCACAGAGGGGAAATAGTGCAGAAGTGAGAAAAAGAAAGGAAATGACGAAGCAGTGAAGAAGACGTACTCAGACAGGAGAACTGTGAAGAATACATATTAAACATTTGCAGGAGCAGATATTAACATAATGTCAACCCGGGTTATGTGTTCAAGGTGAAGGTGATGCATGTGTCTGCCTATTCTGGGCACGACTAGTGGAGGGAAATCTTTTTCGGTGCACAGGAAGTGAAGGGTTGTAACTATTAAGTAAATAAGACAGGATGTTACAACATGTGTGCACTGCTTTGGATGATAGGGCAGCGTTTCCCACAGAACTGATTCAGTCTTTGGGCGGTGGCACGGGTGCACCTGCAACTGAAGACACAACAACAACAACGGCTATTTTTCATTCACTATTGTTCATATTGCACTTCACTTTAACAAGTAAGTATTATCTTAGTGTACTTTATTGAAACATTGAACGTCTAGAGGAAAAGCAAAACAGAAAGTTATATGTTTCATATAAAAAATTATTCAAATGGTGAGTATTATGTTGCATTGCTCACCTTTATACTTTAAAGAAGGGCAGAACCAATTCAGTACAGTTTGAACTCACTGCTTCTGTCTTTAGCTGCCACCACAGTTAATAAGCACAACAAACAAAGAAAAAGTATTTCGAGGTCGAAAAATCTGAAAATATTGCAGAAAACGGTTCATAATAGCAAGTACATCTCATCTGGCTTCCAAACAATGTGTGCAGCTGTGCTATGAATAGTTGTCAGACTTTTTCACACGCACTGACAAAGCTTTTGGAATAACAGCATGCTATTTATGCAGAGATTTTGCTTGCCCCAAAAACAATTCCACTGATTGTTTTTGTTTCTTATGGTTTCAAACAATGCAGCAATAAGCCAGTGTTCGCCACAATTCCCGTGGGCATCGGGGTTTGTCGAGGGAGTAATTATTAATTATAGTCTCTGTGGCTCAGCATTCAATCGCCAAAATCAAGATAGGTCAGCGCACGTGACTTGTGCACAGAGTGCTTTGCAGACATGCTTCACCTCTCAGTATGTGAGCGGTCTGCGCTGTTGATAACACGTGTTGGGGCCTGAAATGAATTTAAACACTGTTCAGAGCTGAAAAATGTTGCACGTTATTCAGAAAAAAGGCATTTTATTCGATTTAGCTGCAGTGCTACTAAAGATTTGTACGTGTGCAGTGACAGAAACACTCTCATCACCTCTGTTACGTTGACCAAAAGAAACCCTCTGCAAATCTAAACATGGTGAAGCCAAAGAGGAAGGTTGATGCTGGTGTCTCAAAATGGAACTGTGGAAGAAAGCAAGGGTTTGTGGACCCCATATCATCTTTTGTCAAGGGATGAACACAAAACTAGATACTAGAAAGTATAATTTAAGGAAGCATTTTTACTTGAAATACATTATTGTCCCCAGTGGTCCATTGCAAACCACGACACCGCACATTTTCATGACTATAATCACCTCATTTCACATTTTCACCACATAAACAGACAAAAATATCTTGTAGTCGATCAGCACTATTGAACTCCTCCTTCACATTCTATAAATCAATATTCCATTGTGATTCTTCAATCATTCCTACTCAATAATCAGTGACCTTTGACTTTCAGCATAGCCATTGTCACAGTAGTTTGACTGTTAATAGTATGATCATGAATACAATGTTTAAGTACACAAACATTCAGAGACATACAAAAGACACAAAATCAGTTTGACGAATGATATGCATCATCACAACTTAAATAGCTGCCCTCGTCAGTGGGAGGAAATGACATAAACCGCACCTGATGCCACCACAATCAGTATAATCAGTATGCAGGTGTAATTGGTGTCTGCAAGTGTCTGGATCTGAGTCTTAAGAGAGCGCTGTGCTTCATTTGACAAAGTGCATCTGCACTTTCCAGACGTTTTCAGAAACTCTTTTCAGAAATGAGTCACTGTGTGGGCGCACGCACACACACACACACACACACACACACACACACAGTAGATGTTGGATTAAGCTATGCCTGAGGAAAACATCAAATGATGTGATGCATCAGAAGATATACTTTTAAGATGATAAAAGTTGGTAATCATTTGTTTAAAGGAAATAAGTGATAGAAGTGGGCACTGCCACAGACATCTCCAGACTAAAAATACAGCCTGAGCAGCACCAGCGGGTCAGAGTGCCAATGAGGCTGTGACACAATGACCCTGGGATGGTGCTCACAAATTGGAAACAGTCAGCCTATGGTAGCTCTGCTATGCAGAGGTAGCTGGAGGCTGGTATATTCTGATCTCTGTTCACACCCACACCCACACACACACACACCAGATTTCAAGAACAGGCCTTGATGTGTCTCTGTTCCAGTGAAGACTCTGTTTAGTGCAAATGCAGGTGAGGAGTATTTCCTCTTATCCTTGATAGTGTTCAAGCACACACAGTGAGGTGAGTATTGAATGGGAGACTTTATCTTGACCAGGTCACTGACGTCTGAGCCTTTTTATGTAAAGCTGGCTAATAAAATAAAAGCTTTCTCAATGTTACCAGCTGAGATTTGTTTTTTCTTTGACAGGTTAAACCAAGTGCAGGCACACACTTTTACCTTGGTTGAAAATCACAATCTTTATCAAAAGCCAGTCTCCCCAGAAAAAGGTTCAAGCATTCACAGAATCTCTTTGTAACTGCTGCCCTTTTGCTGACTCCTCATATGTCACAAGGTCGTCCTTCCCAACCTTGAGGTCAGGACATGATGTGAGGTTGCCTGATATGCAAATGAGGCCACAGGAATATGACTAAAAACGGAGGTAGATTATTTTTCATCCTGCATCACCCCATTTATTAAATATTAAAAATGAATGAGAAAGAACGCATATGTATCCAAAGTTGAGCATAAATGAGACCTTAGACAACTATCTCTCATATGTGTAGGGCTTGTTACATGTTGAATAAGATTAAAAGACTTTGACATGAATAAAACTAGATGCAAAGTTAACCAGGGAACATTTCAAGGACAAGTAAGACAAAGTTAGATAAGTGAGCAGTAACAAAGTCAAACACAGGCCCCATCTTGAACCCTAATGCATCTACAATTTGCGTCAATATTAACTATTTGGTTCATTTTGGAGCAGCAGGTCAGCGTGCCCCTCACACTGCAACTTATCGAGGAAAAAAAGCTTCCTGCTCCACCCACCGGTCTTGGATTAGATCAGGGAAGAGTGTAGGTGGAAAACAATTTGGCAGCTCCCGATACTAATCAATGATGTAGAAATGCAAGATGAGGCCTTATCCAAAAAGCTATGGGCAGGCAGCCTTGGTGTAAAAGTTTAAATGAATGTACTGTCTTTCATATTTTTCTTACTGACTGATATAATAGTTTGGGCTAAACTAAGAAAAATAGGGGAAGAAATACCCACAACACTTCCTATGCTTAATTATTTATATACAAATGTAATTTTTTTGAACAACTACAATAAATCATGGTTGTGTAAAAATGGACATAAAGCAACTGAAGGAGTAACGTTCACTGTAAAAGATGATAATACATCCGTTTTGTGTTTGTAGGTTGTTTTTACAGCTGCAAAATGACCTCAAAAATGAATTTAATGCAAGTTTTAGTATCCTACAATATGAAACCACTAAGGAATTGTGCATGGATGTTTCACATATAATTGGTCCCTCCTTTATGGTCCCTGATTTAGAAGATTTCTAGATCCGCTCCTGGATCTTTCGCTGGGTTTAAACACTGTTGGAAACATTTTGGATAAGTACATAAGTCAACAAAAGACATAACATAAATCATGTTTTCAGACATTTCAATGAAAGAATTGTTCCACAACTGATCTTTAACACTGAACACTATTGGTTTAACATGAACCATCTAGTGCTGAATAGCAGACATGTATTTCAGCCTCTCATGAAGACCAAAATAAGATGAGATGGAGAGTGAATATTACTTAGTGTGTATGATAAACCTTCAGTGCTATCAGGGGTACAGTACTGGCACAGCACATGCAGCACACTGATGCCCCTGAAACGAGGCAACAGCGTGACCTGCGTCGAATGACGTACTTTTCATCAAAATGTCATCAGAGATGTTCTTCGGACCAGACTTCTGGGAACGAAGGGACAAGTTGGCGCCCTAATTTGATATATATTTTTCTCAAATTTGTTAGCCATCACATGTGACAGACATTCGACCAGAAACTTGAGTGATCCTTGGGATACGAGGCAGATTTAACATTAAGACATCCATCCCGTGTCTCTCTCAGCCCTCTCCCTTAAAGAGATAAAAGTCAGATAAAATCAAATTAATCATCATCCCAGATAATGCTCGCAAGAATAAAGGCCGTGACTGGAACAGACAAAATGAAAAGATCTCTTAATGCATGTCTCACTAAGTTCCATCAGTCCTAACAGTGTATACCTAAATAACCCACATTACAGCCACTTACAGCTTATCTTCCAGCACATTGCACAAAAAGGGTCATTTGGGATCACGTGCAGGAACAAGAACACCTCAGCAACATTAACTTCAAACTGTTTGGCTTCTCCTCTGTGACGAGAGAGCATCTGTCTGATGAACATGTGTCCAGCTGAGGTGCAATGGAGTCATGGGTCACCTGTCGAGAGCAGTGAAACTAATGTGGAAAGCAGCGAGTAGATCGAGGCCAGTGTAGTTCATGAACTGACAGGAGATCCATCAACAACTACACTTCACAACAAAATAAGTGATGGAGGACATGATTATCAACTCACTATATCTTTTTAAAAGTATGTTTATCTATATATAAACACACATAACATGTGGGTGAGGAACACAGGCTGAGAGGGGTATTTTCTATATGACCACTATTACTGAGTCAGTAGCTAATAAACTTCTATTTTTTGACATTCCCTTTACCTAATTCTAGTATTTATTATTGTAATACATTTTTCTCACACATTTAGTATCTCTATTCTTTAATGACTGTGTTTCTATTTGTTTCAGTTATTTCTATTTTTCTTTTAATCTGTTTTTTATTTTAAAGTGCTATATAAATAAAAATTAAGAAGAAAATGTCAACAGCATTTCCTGAATACCTTAACCTGAATAGGGTCATACTCAGAATAAGTAGTATTGGAATAATAATTTAGTATTTCGACCTTAGTTCACATTAAATAGACATGGATATGTTTTTGTCACCATATAACTTCCTATTGGAGATTTCATAGAATTTTGCAACATCAACATCCGGCACTTACTAACTGTTTGATGAAACATGCCGTAAATATGAATGTAAACAAGATGGTGCTACAAAGAAGTAATACTTTTGGGGTGATGCAGACACCATAATGAAGTATTTGGATGGGCGCAAACATCACAATAGCAGTATTTTTATTTTTATAGCAGTAGGGTCAGAAGGGGACACGGGATGTATTAAGTCATAATCAGACTCTGGAGCATGTAAACAGGAATATGAATGGAATATTATATCTTATATAAACAAGTCAACACAACTAGAACTAAACACTATTATGATCTAAGAGATGCAAGATTATGTGATGTGTGGCCAACATGGTATCAGTTGACTGCAATCAGTCTTGATGCCCTGATGATGATAGACATTTCAAAATATCGCAGATTAAATCATGAAACGTACGTATGTCATCTTGTCCGGGAAGCGTAACACTGTGATATAGAGGGGCTGTTTTATCAAGCTCAGAGTCACCGTCTTGATTTGATAAAGACAGACCAACAATCAGTGTCAGCCTATCTTTGAACAGAGCCAACAATCAAGTTTTCATGGGCTCCTTAACTGAGGAGGCCTGAGACCAAGTTTCTTCAGGAGGTTAAAACAAATGTCCGAATGTGAGAAATTCTGGACATCCTTCAGAGTTAGAAAAACCTGTGGAGAATGTCCGAGTGAGACCATGTGATAATATAGCAGGAGATTATCCGGAGGTTATTATAAACGAGTGGACGGGATGATCACATTTCTAACACATGACGAATGCAAAACAGGATCAAAAAGAGAAGCCATACATGTGTAAGACAAACATGTTGACTTAAATTTGAGAGCTTTTGGTGATAAGTGCTTCAGCCAGTGTTAATATGCTGTAAACAAAAACACGTGATTTCCGCAGTGGAATTAATATGTTACTTCCTGCCTCCTGCACGCTGTGCCATCCCTCACCTGTACACTCGTAGATGTGTCATTAACGACTTTGAGCAGAGAATCTCCTGCTGCGTTGTGTGAAAGGCAAACTTCAGTCGAAGTCCTGACTTCAGTGTAATGAAATAATTCAAGTGGAAGTTCACAATTTCTCCATGAACCTTCCCGGTTCACATGCAAGTGTCCAAGCACACCAAACATCATGATCCCTCACTGGCCTCCCACAAAGTGTTATGCTGGGAGGCCAGGGTTAAAGCTGCTTAAGATCTATGAGTCATTGTTTCTTCAACAAAATATTTAGTGATCAATCCCTAATGATTGGTTCCTGGTGTTTACTCGTACCATAACAATAGCAGCTGCTTTTGTTTACGCCCCTCTGAGAAAGTTCTTGATTGGATTTAAAAATACTGCTTAGTCACAGTAAGCATTATCAACAAGCTCACACAAGTCAAGAGAAATAGAGTCAATAGATGAAATAAAACTGCCTTTAAGCTGCAATTCTTTTTTGTTTGTAACCAACTAAAGTCCAATTACCTGTACCTTTTCTATAATTCTCAAATAATCTGCCAATCGTGAGATCAAGTATATAAGAGGCAGTGCATGATTGGTTATGGAGCTTTAATATCTACGAAATGATTCACTGGGGTTCTTACCACATTCCAGAAGAGAGGGTTGAAAATGATGGCAATTACGGCGATACAAAAGCTGGAGTCACAAAAGGCAATGTTCTTAAGGAGTTCTTCCATCAGCGTCAAGTCCATCTGAGAGAACAGAGCATGTGGAAGGTGACAAAAATGCATATAAAAGCATTGTTCCATTAAAAAGACAGATGATTGCATACTGTAAGTGTGGGCTGTAATACCATCTTCAATAATAATTGTATCCCCACACTGTAATTCAAGAGATCCAGTAACAGAATCTGTGTTTTCTTGTTTTTTAGGATGCTTACATGGTTTTAGTCATAAATAATATTTGCTTCAATTTTATCAGTGTGTTTTTGACTTGGGGTGAAGTTTTAGGTGGTCAATCAAAAAGCCAACAAATCATTTGTGTTTGATTCTAATAAAATCATCATTTTTAGATAGGCAACATTAGCAACTTGAAATTGTGAAGCAAGAATAAAACAATTCCCATATACCACACACAGATGTTTGTATGTTCAGCATTTTCCCACAGAATGAATTCAATACATGGAGGTAATGGGGCACGCATGCACGATGGTCACTCTCACATGCAACAGATTCAGAGCGACAGATACACAGACTGAAGAGTCAAGTTCTTTCATGAGAAAAATAATTGTATCGTTTTGTATTGCCACAACTTCAGCTGAAATGATACGGTCTGACTATCTGCATGGAGGGTAACTATGTTACAGACATATAAGCACACGATAGCTTGAGTGCGCACACTTCAGCTTCTACCCACTGATGCCAGAGATGAGGAGGAACTAAGTGTCTCTTACACAGGGGGCCTCTGTTTGCATTGGGTGTTATATATGAAACTGTTGAGCCCAGAGGGGATATACGGCTTCGGAGTGATTTGTATCTTTTTCCATTGACTCTGATAAACAAGTAGAAACAACAGAATATGGTGTTTTGCAAAAAGGGATGGTTGTTCATTTAGAAGCTAATACTCTTCATTAGACATGTTGGATCAAACATACATGTTGACATTTGTGGGTAGTGGTTTAGCAAACTTAGAGGGCTACTATTATTAATTGTTATTATTCTAGAGCAGGTTTTTACTGCTCAACTGCACAAAATGATGATGATAGTGTATCTCTGGAGATAGGGAGGCCATTGATGACTTAACCACAGTGAACTTTATGGCTCAAATCCTACATCAACCGGTCTGTGTTTATAAGTACAGTAAGTGGCAGGTATTACACAACATGTACAACAACTGTAAAGGCAAATTATCTAAGGGTTTAAGGGTGAGGTCTTTTTTTTAAGTGATACAGGCCACTTGATTTTGAGTGCTCTCACCTTGAGTAAGTAGCTTGACCTTTCCTGAGTCATGGCGTTAAATAATTGTAAGGAACGTGTTTGTGTATAAAAATGATGATGTCACAGTGAAGCGGACCTGTTACCTTTTTGGATACAAATTGTCATCACTTGTTCATTTTATCCTTTCATTCTTTGGTGCTAGTTGTGTTATAATTGTAAATAATTAACTTATGGCAAAAAACATGTTTTGTGATATCACATTGACCTTTAAACTCTAATCAGTTCATCCTTGAATCTCGTGGATGTTTGTCCCAGATGTGATGAAATTCCCTCAAATTGAGATATTGTGTTCATGAGAAAGGGACGGATGGATAATGTGAATACTCTTTTGTTTTAAACATTTACGACACAATGTACACCAATCAGCCACAAATACTAAGGGATATTTAGTTTTTTGTTAGTTTATTAGTTTTATTTTTTTGTCAATAACAAATGACAACATTAACAGGTTTGCTTTAAATTTCCTTTAAATACATGAGTGAAACTCAAGTACTTGTCATTTAATTGATGTAAACCAAATAACTGTATGCTGTTCCAAATATTTTCTTTTCTTGGTCATATATGACAGTTAAGTGACTACATTTGGATTTTGGACAATTGGTTGCACATCTGATCTGTTCTAATGACATAAATGATTAATCAACAAATAGCTACAGCCTTGTATATGCATTCAAAAGAACACGTTCATAAATAAAATGGTTTTAAATATGTGTAGTACATTAGGCACATATGTTGTATGTTGTTGTGTATGGTATGGTATCATTTGGTATTCAAATGGGTAAAAAGGAAACATATATATATATATATATAGAGAGAGAGAGAGAGAGAGAGAGAGAGAGAGAGAGAAAGAGGGAGAATTAGCAAATGTGGTTTTATTTTGGAAAACACAAACACCATTTTTTTCATTCATTTTAATCTATTTTACTAAGGCACAAACACACACACACACACACACACACACACACACACACATAGTACATACATGTGTGTGCTTTGAATTAGCAGGGTTAACAAATTGTGCTTTTATTTTGGAAAACCTTAAATATTTTATCTGATTAGGACATCAAGACATATTTAGATTTTAAAAAGTAACTTCTACACTGTATTTAAGTGAAGCTGCATTCTATCCCAGTAAATACATGTGTGTGCCTTGAATTAGCAGGATTAACAATATAGTGCTTTTATTGTGGAGAACATGGAGCCTCCACCGGCTGCGATCCGGAAGAGGAGCTCGGTGGAGGAGGAAGAGAGGAGCTGATCCCTCGGTCAGACCTGGATCTGCAGCCTCTGAGGACTCGGACATTCTCGTGTGTGACAGTCGGACTCGGGTCAGCTGCTGGAGGCGCTCGGTGTTTGTTTACCTTGGAGTAATCCACGTTATCCAGTCCTCCGCAGCAGTCCAGCGGCGCGGTGCGACGAGCTCCGGGGGGATCGTGGCTCCTCTCGCTGCGCAGGTCGCTCATAGACACCGATCGATCCACAGCGATCGATCTAAACTCGATTATTGCGCAACAGCGAGTGCAAAGTTCTTAATTTCCAGCCTACAGTAGGAGCAGCGTCCGTGCAGAGCCACACGTGTCCAGCGTCACTTTAACTCCGCTCAATGCATTCTGGGAAGTGTAGTCGTTAGTTCACTCGCACTGGATGCAGCCTGTTGTTAGATATCTCACATGTCTTCTTATTAATTCACTCGGAACTTTTAAACTTTATTTTTGTGCTTATCTTCATTTTCATACAAGTTAGTTTTTCTTCCTTGTTTAGTTTCATTATCTGAAGTCAATTATCACTCACCCGCTCTGCAGTGACACCTGCTGGCTGAAACTGCATTACCCCCTTTTTCACGAATGGCATTCAACTGTACATTGAAGTCCAAACGGCTCAATATAATATAGCCTATTATAATTATCACATATGATATACAAGTTTAATCATTGATTGTTGGTATGTATTATTGATGTATGGAAGTATTGTTATTTCTTGTATTAAAAAAAACCTCATATTGTAATTAATAATCATTAAAGAAATAAAGAGAGAAAATCGAACCTCGCCTCTGAGCTCAAAGTTTCTTTCCTTATCTTTCTTGCCTCCCTCCTCTGGCCTCCTTTCCTCTGCTCTTTTTTTCTCCTTTCTCTCTCCTCTCTTCTCTCTCCTTTTAAAGTCTTTTTGAATTCTGTATTTATCTTCACCTCTATAGTTATTATTCCTTTATTTTTCATTTCTCCGTTCTACCCCTTTCTGTCTGCTGTTTACCTCTTCATCTTAATCATTTCCTGTCACTCATAACCTGTCATGCAAATTTTCCTCTGCTGTCCTGTCTTGTATTGTCCCTCATACTCTGTCCTCTTCCCTCTGATCTCTTATATATATATTCCCTCTGATCTCCTATATATATATAGAATACATTCTGTATTCTATATTGTATTATAATTTCTGATCTTGTTTTTTCACTTTTTCCTTCCTTCTTTTCGTCTCCTTTCCTCCGCCCCCCCCGCTGTTTGTTTAGAGTCGATCAGTTAAGTACCACACACCCCATGTGGAGGGAGAAATAGATGGAGCGTTGAAAGCCTCGCAGATCCCTGACTGAGCATACTGTCCATTCATTAGCCCACACGGTGTCAGAGCCGAGAACTTCATCATGTGAAATACAAAAAAGGAACATGACATCCAGCCAGCATGAGAAGCTTACGGCTGACTCTCTCCTCTGTCTTCCCTCGCTTCTCACTGATGCAGCTAAACACGTGTTATCCAAGCTGCAACGTACCCATCCAAACAGAAAAAATATTGCAAACCTGACATGTGTTTTTGTTTGTTTTAGATTGTTGTCTAATGCTCTCTCGACTCCTTTCATACTTTCATCTAAAGCTGTGTCTCAATTCAGAGGCTGCATTTGAAGACTGATTGCATCACAGTGGCCTAGCAGCTCAGTTTTGGTCTCCACCATCTCCCCAGGGGAATATATGGCTCTTTGGCTAATTGAAGAGTGAATGTTTATTTTCTACATGCCAAATTGTTCTGGTGCCACTAACATCATCTCCTCCCTGAATCAGTAGCTCCCTGTTGTACAACATATAGCCTTTGTGTTAACGCCTGCAACAAACTTTTCTGTGGAGAGGTCGGCTCATCTTGAACTCCATCCTTCAAGATTCTTCATGCTTTATAGCTGCTGGATTGCCACCTAGAAACTGCTGCAGTGTAGTTCCTAAATCCTGCCTCCTCCATGTTATTTGATGGGACATGGAACTAATAAATCAAAGTGCATGTCTAATACATTTTTCTCAGATATGCTTTTTTTCATTTTATTTTTATCACATTGATGTTTGTTCAACTGTATATTTTTCTGGTAACATTGCTTTTAATCAGTTATTTGATTATGTAATAACTGGGTGAAAGCCCAGCAGAGACTGATTAGCGATTAGTCGAGCACAAACTTTTGGCGGAACCTTCTACTGTGGCTCCGTCCACCGATCACCATCGTATCCAAGATATTTTGGCTTAATTTCTGGATCGTGGGAGGAAGTGGCAGCGCTTCATCCCAACTTTTTTTATATACAATCAGTGCTGTTCACCAATTCTGTCCCATGTTTGTTACACAGGTGAAGTCCCTCCTTTAGACGATGAAGATGCACAACACATTTGACAGTTGCTTGCATAAAGACACAGGCACACATAATAGAAAGTCTCACAGGACCAGTCATTTATCTGCTCAGTCTGCTCCACACACAAACCTCCTCCACGTACAGGTAAACATTCACACGGCTCCTGTGTTTGCTTTTCCGTGGATTCGACAGGAAGACCACGTGTATTGTGTTTTCATTCACACATGCACGCACACACACACACACACATATACAGACTACTATCAAACAACATACATGTGCACGCTTTTTCTTTGAAAGACATGGATGAAACAAGAAGAGGTAACTAAATGTCAGGGAGAAGTGGAAGACTGTATCCACTGAGAAATCTGTTTTGCACTTTTCCATTAGCTCGACATGTGACCCAGACTTTCATTGATTACACTCATGGGTAAAATAAGTTTATCGTTGGAGCTGGATAGAAACTGAGCAGCTTCTGTCAGAGGCTGTTACTGTGTTTAATCGATGGCTCTGCACTACAGTGGACAGTTTACAAACTATGAGGAGGGACGAATTCTGTCATCACTCCAGGAGGTTTATCATCAAACTGATTCATCTTGGCAGCGGGAAGAGAAGAGCGACACTTTGTTTCCATCTACCCAGACAGTGTAGTAACAGAGAATGTAACGTAATAACTGTCTGATCCATATGAGTAGGACGAGGCTTGTTCATTGTCCTTTCACAACTAACTGCAGATCAACAACATTGAAATGTGCTCAAATGTCTGTGACATAAACAGAAACACCAATACAACATTTTTAACAAGGGGATCATTTTTCACAATTATAAATAGACAAAGAGAGAATGTGTATACTTGTGCACATTTATATAGATTCCCACGTTTTTATAGATTCCCACTTTTGCAAAACAAGTAGTGCACTATAATTCCAGAACCGGTTTTGTGCGTATGCAACTGTTGTAAATGAAGCCCTGGAGCTTCTGCTGCTCTGTTAACATTCTCTCCACCCTTCACTTTTTATAAAGACACAACCCTGCAAGTATTCACTAATCACCAGGCTTCCAGCACCAGCTATTTTTGATCCTCACTGTGGTACTATGTGGTTTGATAAAAGTTCAGTGCAGCAAATTATATAACAATTCCTCCACCAAGGCTCCTCCTTGCTGCACAAATGTGACTTCTCTGGCCCCAGTGCCCAACAAACATGTTAGTGAGAAGTAAACACAAATCTTCTGAGTGATGTCACATATTCTTCTGCAATATCTTCCATATTTTCTTTTTTGTGTGTTCTAAACCGACCACAGTGAGCATAGCTGTTGTTTGTGACAAAGGCCGAATGCGTTTTGTTCTTATTAGACCAGCCGGTCCTCAAGAGCATAGTAAAACACAAATTACACCCATATTATGCATAAACACAGTCAGACAGGCATGCATGTGCGCTCTCACACAGCGCAGGTAAACACTGTCCATCAAAACAGCAGCTCGTCGACATCATTTCCTCCAGCTTCCTCTCTTGTTTACCGTCAGACGCTATCAGAGGGGACTAGACCAGGCAGAGGCATCAGGAACAACAACCAGCGGAAGGCCCTACGTTTGCCTTCCCACGATCCCTCTGTCCCCAGTGAGAGCACTGAGTCATCGAAGACTAGCGATAAATATACCTGATGTTATTCCAAAACACACGGACTCTGTTCTCACAAAGACGGACGGGACACACAAACACTGGACACTTCATAGCCAGTTACATTATTTCTTATTTCATTTCAACAGAAAACAGATTATATGGAACCCCATGTGTGCTGATTGTATGTAATGTTTGTTTTTACAAATACTATGCCAAAATAAGACGACTTTGCTCATTATACATAATATGTGACATAAACTCATCATAGGTCACCATATAATATTTTGAGTTTCTTTTCATTTTGGTTTTCATGTGGTCAGACATACAAAATCAAAACTCTGTTTCTTTGGCTATTCCTGAGGTATTCCTTCCTATTTCCCGTTTCTTAATTTTGAGCTTCAGCCTGCTGAGCTGCTCCCTGCCAACCAGTCCACTGCTGTGTCAGAGCAGTGTAATAGATCTCTATAGTGATAATGCAGCACAGGAAACTGATAAACACAGCAAATGTATCGAGGGAAACAATGGAGATGATCCTCATCACTGGTACTGCACGTCTCATTTACTCATTTGTTACCACCACGTGTAATCACTTTAACTGTTTCTTACGCATGAGCTTATTTACACCAATTATCTAAGGCAAATAAGACATTGCTCCCTACATACGGACACTTACAGTTACATCTGCTGACGTAATAGCAGCCAGTAAGATGCACTGATACGTGTCCACAGTTTCTTGTGATCTGGGAGGAAGGGCGTCATTGGGCTAAATATGTCAGGCTCATGATGTTTGTTGTTTTGGTACAGGAGGTAATGGCACATGCCGCCTACTCTTCCTCTTTCCCATAAAGGCAGGCAAACTAAATGGAGAAAGTTTTATTAGATTTAAGTTACAACCTCCTGCTGCAGTGATGCAGTGGAGGCTGAATGTACTTCTTTATTTATTCCCGACAGCATTTAATCGGTTTTAAACGTGAATCTTTTCTTATACACGTGGGAGAGAAAGGAGGGAAAGAGCACTAAGCACAACAACAAAAACAACATGATTAATTGTATTGTCATATAACAGTGCAAACATTATTACCAGAATTTGATTTTTTTTGCCTCATAGCCAACTCAAGAAGAATGATTATTATATTAAAGTAGGCTGTCATACATTACAGCAGCAATAATTTTAATATAGAAAAACAGTACTAAGAAATGCAGATAGTGATGAGTAATAATTATGTGAACAGTTATTTTACATTCTTGAAATAGCCTAAAGTACATGTGTATGATAATAATAATAATAATAATAATAACATTTGCATACAAATACCATAATAAAATATTAAAACGATTACTACATTAACAACTCAACTTTACAAAATAGTAAGATAAATATTTAGGTAGTCAGCCATACAGTATATTGCAGTAGTAAATATAATTTATATTTTTTAAGTATACATATGAATACATAAGTATACTTAAATGATTATGGAAATTGTTATAAATGTAAAAAAAAATCTGAGCAGTGTTATGAAAAAGTAAATAGTGCATGTATGCGTAATAATGATAATAATTTGCATACAAATAACATAATGGATAGTTAGCTCAATCATAGAGCAACAGTTAACTACATGAGACATTTAAAAACTGTAATTAAAAGGACAGAACACAATGGTCCAGCTCCCCACATGTGTACATCGGCCTACTCAGCCACTGTTCATTTATAAGCAGCAGGTAACTAAAGGTCAAACATATTAATTATGTTTTTCACTGATCTTTCTAGTTTATATCCAATGTCGCAATATAACCACATGCATATTCATCATAGTGGCACAGGAATGTACATCATAGATTTGAAGTCATTTTATTATTATTATTATTATTATTTGTCTTTGTCACATAGAAAATTGTAAAATGCTACACCACATTTCTCTTCTTTTCAAAATAAATGTATTTACTGTTTACAATGAATCTGATCATTACCATTTCCAGCGGCTGTATCAGAAAGCTCTGTTACATCTTTGAGGTTGTGTCGTAAGCGTAGCAGACTGGCTGACGTGTCTTTTCTTTTACAACAATAAAGAAAAATCAAACAAAGCAATTATACTACAAACCTTCAGCCTAAGTGCCGCTGCTCTGTATGATTGGATGCACGTAACCACAGTGATTGTACAACAGTGGTCTCCGATTCAGTTACAAGTCAGTCAAAGTTAACTTTATCTGTGTTAAGGCAGCTCAATGTGGTTCTTTTAAATAACTGCTTTACACTATTGACGGTGCATAAACGTATGAAACAGGGAGAATGATGTCACGTTGATTGCCTCAGCCCTCTGTGAACGCTTGGTATTGCGCTGTGTTACTCTGGTGTGCTGGAAGTGTGGATATTGGAAAGGCTTTCATTAATTAGCGAGAGCTAAAAACATAAAAGGATGTGTGAGAGATCCTGATCTGGTTTATGCTCTGTAGGGTATTTTCCGGATTAATGATGTTTCAAGCTGATCGGGCTTTGGGGACAACGTGCGTATCCTGAATCCTGCCTGCAGAGAATCGTAAAAGATTGATTTATTTTACAGGCCTGGGTCATGTATCCCAATACTGCTGTTGGTCAGCATGTTTATAAAAATGTGTTTTTATGAGCTGTTGTGAAATTGGTATCAGGATGAGGCAAAAACGATACTGAATGGTTTACCATGAAACTTAATGGAAGGATGTGGTATGAATAAGGGAACAACCACGTCAGGGAGCAGAGCAGGATTTTTATTTCACTTTAACATTGCAACAAAAGGCATTTTGTAACATTTTCATTAATTTTTCTGGGAATAATTCATTGATCTGGTTGAAAAAAATCTAATTTTGGGGACAGAGACTTAGGAGTATGAGGTCTACCCATGAAGTCCTCAAAGACTGAACGGAAATGAAACGGTGTCACCAGCTCGTCCCGTTCTTTCTTGTGGTTTCTGGTGGATGATCGTGGCCTATTAAGACTGCTTGATACACAATAATTCATTTACTTTATATTATCTGATGTTCTCAGCTACACGTGGCATCTATTGCACATCTATCCGTTCCAGGAGAGGGATCCCTCACACGTGGCTCTCTCTAAGGTTTTTTTGTTTTGTTTTCCCCTGTTAAAAAGTTTTTTCCCTTCTCTTGTTGAGGGTTAAGGACAGAGGATGTCGCACCTTGTTGAGCCTTATGAGAATAATTGTGATTTGTGAATACGGACTGTACAAATACAATTCGATTGATTGAGAGGAGAAGAGTTTTCGTAATCTTTTCTTATCCTGTCAACAAGAAACGTGCGTCACCTCCTCGTGGGAGACTCTCTTGAGCCCACCCAGGAGAGCAGATTAACACTGTTTTCTAATTCGATCATAGTAATTTTATGAGTCTGTCAAGCAAAGACCTCTGTCGCAGTGACGGAGGCTGCTCGCAACGTGCCCTTTAATTTTGGCTGCCAGTCTGAGAGACATAATGAGTCACGTCGAGCACAGAGCAGCAGCGACTGTACTTCCTCCGTGTCTCTGTCTATCTGTGACGACACACAATGTACTGTATGTATTTCCCTTCTGTACAGTTTCATCACATGTTTATTTAGTTTTCATTTCACTCACTCCTTCACTTGCTCGCTCACTCACTTTTCGTTTCCTCTGACTTTTTCACTCACTCCCTCTGACTTTTACATTTACTTATACTTACTCACTCATTCACTTACTTCTTCACTCGCTTACTTTTTGATTTTTCACTGAACCTCTCTGACTTTCTCACACACACACTAGTATTCCACGTACTTCAGTGTACTCCAGTTTTCCCACATCACAGTTCAGTCGGTGCAGACTGATGTGTCTACCGGAGACACAAAACCCTTGTACAGGTCAGATTCGCTTTGCTGCCATCATGCAACAACATTAAGCAAACTGTTCAAAATGAAAGAACAATGATGATCCCTCATGTGAAATTAAACGTAGGATTGCTAGAAGCACACATTTTGTGGTACTTATCTACGTCAGCTGTGGTTCAGTGAGGATGTGTGTTTGTGTGTGTGTGTCTGTGTGTGTGTCTGTGTGTGTGTGGACAAAGGAGCCATATGGAGCTGCCACTCTGCTCTCACAAAGTAATCAGGAGTCACATGTGGAGAGTAGCCACAGTGTCATCATCAAAATACACTACATGATGTTTACCAGTGTAAAATACCAAACAAATATGTTTCTATATTTGCCATAGAATAAGCCAATGCATGCATTATGGTGATGTGGACACTATGCACAAAGCATATGTGTACATACATAATAGGAACTGCATCCCACTGACAAATGTTCTAACTGGTTAAATGACAGACACACACTGATGTGTTATTCTCGGTTCAACTTGATACTTTGATATAGTTGCAAGGAGGAATATGAAGATTATAAATAAAAAAATAACGGTTTTGCACAAGGACGTGTTGGGTAAGGTGTGAATCCAGTGTTGGTGGAAACCCTGGCATATTTTATCACTCACTCATGAAGAACACACTTTACATATTAATTGTTAACACTTGTGAAGTATTTCAATGCAGAGCCGTTGGCAGACATTGGGGTGGAGTTGGCTTAATGCTAAACATCTCATATCTGACAGGAACTCAGATACAGCACCAACCCACAGATGAGATTTATTTCTCGAAAATGGGAAATAGATTCAAAGTGGATTCCTCAGAATCCAACTTCCCAGGATCAAACTCTAGTCTGCACGAGCCGCCTCATCTCATCTAATTTCTCAGTATCTTCTATTTTTTTCAGATTAGCCAATAAGAATCTTAAGTGACGCTCCTGCAGAGCGTCCACAAGCTCATCAAGTCCGACTGGAGGAATGAAACAGCGATTTCTGTCATAGAAAAATACAGAAGGAAAGGAAATTCAAAGGGAAGAGGAGAGAAATCTAAACTTAGAGAAACACTAGGAGAATCAAAAGAGTAGAAACACAGAGCTGGTGTGGGAAGGGAAGCACAGAAACTTCTACACACAAGGGAGGCAGGGTTGAGTGAACACAGGTGAATCAGGAACAGATGCAGACGATCACAAGAGCGGGAAACAGGACAAAGACAGGAACTAAATCTAAAGACACACAAGGGGCAAAATTTCAAAATAAAACCGGAAACTCAGGGAAAAACAACCAAACACAAGCAAAATGTCCATAAATCAAAAAAGGTCTCCAACAAAATCCAAAAACTCTTCAGCGCAGAGCTCAGAGTCATGACACAAAGTGAAGCCAGTTGACTTGGTCAATTACTTCAGTTGCTGATAGGATGAAAAAATGTGTTGAAGGGGAAAGAGTGAATGTTCATGGGTTGTAGAAGGCTTTATGCCCCAGTTAGAAATGTAAGACAAAACCAGTAGTTTATTGGCATGAAGGTGCTGTACACAAGCCACAGAAGTACAAGAACATCATGTCAGCTAAAAAGACTGTCCCTCATCTGTCAGTCATTTGTTGCCATTAAAAAAGACTTTGTAGCTTCCACGAATAACGTATACCATAGGAAATGTAGAACATCCTCAAAGTTTATATTGTTATTATCAGAGTTCTCAAATTACTTGTTCCAGTTTAAGATAAAAAGCAAAAAAATTAAATAATAGAGCTCCATTTTATGGTTCATCTGACTAGGAAATGGCATCACTACATTATTTCAGATTATCTGAATTAACATGTTTAGCAATAAACAGGTCATTTCCTTTTCCAGACAAACACTCACGGATATTACTGCGGACAAATTTGTTTTTGTAATATCTATAATCATTTACACTGTGCTCCCAGTGCATGCCATATTAAGCATGCTGTGTCAGCTTCTCCAATAGCTTTTCCATTTTCATTATTTTCATTGCTGGGGCACTAACCAAACCCTGTGAACTCATCCTCATTTCCTTTGCGGTTGTGATCTCATTTTCCCACATGCAGCCACCAGGCTTGGAAATTATTTTGCAGCTCAAAGACAATAGGGAAACAATTAGTAGTTTCTACAAACTAGGAACTAGGTCAGTCGTGTGTGTGGTGTTTACCGGTGGTTTAGGATTAATGCTTATCTTGAGGCCATGCTTTGGATCAGAGCCATCAATTACTGTCTCTTACCATTATCTACTGTTGCGTCAGCTCAGCATCTGTCCTGCTGTGCAAATAAAAGCTCCAAATCTAATTACAACTATGTAACTAGTACAACAACTGCATATTGTCACTTTGAAAGTGACTGAAAACTCAACGAAACAACAAAAACATGAGTGGAAACATTTATTTGCAGTGAAATGATCAAATAGACAGCTGGCTAAAGTCATACATCTGCCATCTGCCACTGGCAAAAAACAAATTAATACACATTGGATTAAATTTGTAGCAATGGAATGAAACAATAAATCAGTGCTCATAAGAAATGTCTAAATTCACTGTTGAAAAGCTTGTGATTAAATGATTGACTTATTACTCGGTAGCATATAACAAGAAGTTCAGTAAAAGTCTCAAGCAAAATACTTTAGAAAAGAATTATGAGCACCTTACCAAATGAGCTCACATTGCTGCAGGAGTTTAATTACAGCTCATATACAGTGCTCTCTACTTTGATGTTTGCCTTCATTAACTGTATTAATCAGGGCAGAATAATTAACTTGTTAACTGTGGGTGTGTCTAGTTGTGTGTGTGTGTATGCATGTTTTGCCTGTGTACTTCTGCCTGCACGTGCAGTTATATCACTTTGCATCAGGGAGACTGTGGGAGCTTTGTCTTCAGCACGTGCTCTCTCAGTTTGACATCTTCATTCTGACATTTAACGTTCCAGATCAATACACATCTTTTGCGCCGCTCTCGCTATAGTTTTTCCTTTGACTTCTACTGATTACTTTATCTCGCCAGATAGGCTGAATTTAATCCTGCAAATAAATCCAAAGATTGTGTTAGTCAGCCCGTCCATTCATTCTTTAGGCTATCCTACCAATAACTAACACAGCCATTAACACCAAAACGTGCCAGCACCAAAGTACAGATCGAAAAAACGTCTCTTTCTGTGTAGCCGTGTGTACATGATGTCACAGCTCACCTGATTGCCTGCTGCTGCAGTTTTAATGAGCATGTGCCAGAAACATCTTTCAATGTTTGGTTCGCACTATAGGTCTAATCAAGTCGCTCTGGATAAAAGCATCAGCTAAGTGATATGTAATGTAATGTAATCACTATTCTACAGCGAAATTTAGCATCATTACACTTAATTACTGTTATTCAATTCACCTGGAGGTTCTCTCTGCGCCATCGCCAAATTCAGGCCAGGTAGTCCTCCGGGCTGATCTACTCACACAGGCCGGGAGAGGTAGCCAGTCCGCAGTGCTGAGGCTCTCTGGAGGCTGGGCAGGTTGGCGCCGCCACGTGCAGGGTCTCTCTGGAGGCTGGACAGGTTGGCGTCGCCACGTGCAGGGTCTCTCCGGAGGCTGAGTAGCTGGGTGCCGCCACGTGCAGGGTCACGATGAAGGCCGGGCAGGTTGGCACGAGATATTATTTGAAATGAATGGTTGTGTGGATATTTTTTTTTTTTTTGTATATAAAATATCAATTCACCCAAGGAACAATACATTGGTTCAGGCATGGACATATATTACCATCAGAGACAAAGAGAACTGCACACATGTACACACACAGGCTAACACACGCTGGTGTAAGGCTGCAGCTCATAAGTGGTACCTGCTTGTGTTTCCATTACTACATGTTCATGCTCAGAGACAGAGAGTCGATCTGGACTGACTGAGCCGTGAAATCGGAAACTATAGTACATGGAATGGAAAACATAGAAGCACAGGGTTCAAGTACCTGTGTGTGTGTGCGTGTGTGTCCCCCATCATTTCTCACCTTAAGCTATGAGTGATCAATGGAAAGAGTGATGTATACAGAGAAAGAGGTCAGAACAGATGCACACATTTAGTCAACGCATGAATTGTAACTAGCTCATGCTCACATTGAGTCTTCATCTTTAATTCCGTTGTAATAAAAGTGATATATACAGTTTACACCTGTTGCCATAGAAACAGTGGCCATAGCAATGGCTCTACTGGGGGACATGTGATGCCTGGTTTTAGGTAATAAGTCATGTTGTGTGGTCAGAGAGTGCTACAGGCAGGTCGAGCTTATACAGAAAGAATTCAGCGCTACAATCCAGTGATAGTTTGTGGTCATGAAATTCAAAACATTTAGGGTTTACTGTCACATATTTATTGTAATGTAATCTAAATAAAGAATCTTTAGACTGTCTAAAATGTAAAATTGTATGTACTTGACATTAAATCACAGCTATTTAAATGTTTTCTCTATAATGATGATATTTCTATATTAAATTTTATTTGTATATTATCTCAAGGCACTTTTGTAGGTGTGAGAGAAGTTTTCTGGAAGCTGGTGAAAGGAGAACGCAGGCAGCAGCTAATGTCTTACACAGAAGGGTTTGTCAGAGATCAGAGACCCGGGATGAAACAATAGCAATGTTAACAGAGTAACATGAGCAATTTTCAACCCCAAGTCTGAAGATGTCTCCCACAGCATCCCAACTTATCTCCCTCACCTTGCCTCACCCATCCCAACAGCACATCCATGATAGCATGCACACCTAACCTTTACGTGTTGCCACTGATGTAATACGCAAAATTGTAGGAGTTGGTGCCTCTCTGTCCGGGCATCTGAATTAGATATGGAAGTCAATGAGCAAAGATATCACAATATACCGTTAGTCAGCCCTTTATCTACAACCTGACCTTGGGTACCATCTGCCTTGTCAGCTTGAGGCTAGCGGAGAAAAATGAGGAAGAGAGAAGAGGTGGGTGGAAAAGAGGGGAGAGAAGAGAGAAGTATATATGAAATATATGTATTCAGGTGGGTTATTATATTTATATTTCTGTAGTTTTTATGATGATATTTGTGTTTGTATTTAGGTCTGGTTATTCTTTTGTGAACTACAAGTTCACTATGCTAATTGTTCACTGTGACACTACTGATGCATACACAACTCTGGAGTTTCTGGAAAAGTAGTAGTTGCATGTAGTTGAGAGGCCCAAAGAATCAGAGGAAGACCTTTTCTGCCCGTATCTCTCCATCTTTCTTGTCAATCTCTACACAGTCTATGAATGACATGACTACAAAACACAAAAAATGCATATTTGATATTACACTAAGAATAGTTATCATAGAATGTATACTATAGGTCACTAAAAAGGTTCAGTTTTGTTCAGATGTGCCCCGCAGTCTCTCCCGTTGGGTACAGAGAGCATATTCAAAAGTGCGGTAGATGCAGACCGCCAGGATAGAACAGAGAGAACGGATTTGTTTCTTGTTCGAGTGTTCTGTACCCGCTGATGTTTCTAAATGAGACGCTGCCATGATGCAATGGCTAACCGCTGGAAACTACTACAACAAACATGTGCTTTATATTCAGCCGCATTATGAATACATGAACCACTACGGTTTTGTCCTGTGGGTTAACAGGTTTACCGTGTTCCCACAGGGTAATCCCTTTGCGGCTCAAGTTACTGGGAAGCACAGTGACGTACAAATTCTGTGTGTTTGCATGTTTGTGTGATTGTGTTCTGTACAACTTCATGCAAAAGTGTTATGTCAATCTTCTATTTTAGTATTACTCCTATAAATTGTCCTGAGGGACATTTGAAGGATTTTGTTGTCCCCTTGGTAGTATTTCTTGCATTTTGCCAGAGACAAACTCACAGATACAAGTTAAACATCTCTGAATACTGTACAAACTTAAATAAAATATCCAAATTATAGTAGTTTTGATCATGCCAGACAGTGGACACTTTTAAGCTCACCTTTAAACCTTGTCCTTTAATTTTGAGGGACGTATGAGGGGATGTAGCTGTGATTCTGAGGAGTCTACATTCTGGTTTTGGACGGTTGGATAAATTCTTGCATTTTCATCATTCTTGAATTTGAGCAAATCTGACTTTGATGAGATTGATTTCTATGTTTCACAGCCATTCGCAACTCCACTTTTCATTCTTGCTTTCCATTTCTTCTTCCTCTTGTTTCACCAACATTTTCTAATTTAAATTAGACTTCAACATCAGGTGTTGCATCTTTATGTTATGTGGAATAATAATAGTAATAATACAATCATTTATCTATAGAGCACTTTTCAAAACATATATCCTAAAACAGACAGGTCCTGAAACATCAGGTTCAGAAGAAACAGGTAAAATAAACTAGTGTATGAATGTGGCCATGCAAACATTTGCTTTGTCTTGTTTTAAAATGACTGAACCCCAAACTGTGGCAGAGATAGAGACAGGTAATGGAAACAGGGAGAACCCCATGAAGCAGCAAAAACTCATAACCGAGCTATGACCAAAAAGGCAACCTTTACTTTCTGTATACCCAGGGACTGATGTGACACTACATGTGTGCATGAGTGAATATACTGTATTTCTCTTATTTGCAAATAAGGTGTAATAAAGAAAAGACCTCAGTAAATATGTGCAGTGTTTATAAAATAAATAATAATCACAGACCCCTGACCAATTAAAAAAGTTTAATAGAAGATCTTGAATGAAAATCCTGATCGTTAATTGTCATGTCGATGCAAATGACAACTGAGTGCTGGAGCAGTTTACATATCGTCGCTTATGTGTGCACACTGCAAGATGTGTCTGTAGTCTGGTTGTGATTGTGGTATGCTGCTGGACCAGATTTTTTCTGACTACCTTTCTATTGTGGAGCAGTTTTATTATTTTATGAGCAACATCATAAACTACCGGTTGGTTCGACACTGCTAATATCAGGGTCTCCTCTGGCTCACTTTGCAATCTGCAGCCACACAAACATTGTTGCTTTTGGGTGAGACTGTGACTTCCTTGGTCAAAGTTCACAAAAATGTAACCCCATGAGAAGCTGTGCTCCGAATGTGCACTCCACTAACTGTTCATGAGCTTTTTGAATGTTTGTGGAGGGTAGCATTAGTTTCTAAAGAATTGCATGCAGCTCCCTAAAGGGAAAAAAAATGCAAAACTCTTGTTGATGGGGTGTTCATTAGATCTGGTGCAGATCAGAATCAGGGGGAGGATATCTCTATAACAGATAGGGCAGTTTTTGTTTCCCCAGGGAATAATTCACTGACATTCACGGGAAAAATAATCTTGCACATGTAGGCGGCTTGACATCTATGAGTGTGTGAAATTTTGTGCAGCAGAATTTAATGGGACCGTTGGGCCTTGGCTGAGATATGTGCTTTACTGAGTACCATTTCTTATTTTGGTTATTCAACCATTCGCCTGCTTTCTACTAGCCAGTGAGGTTCCTGCAAGACATGAAATAGCAGGAGGAGGAGCAGCAGAGAAAAGATAGAAGAGGGAGAAATTAAGGTTAAGAAAAAGTTAATAAATAGACGAGAAAAAAATCACATGATTGAGGTGACGGATATACACACACACATACCTGGCCTCTATAATCACCATCTCACACTCATCTGATTGCCAGATTGACAGGCACGGACATTGCCAGCCACCTGTGCAGGTGTTGCTATGGTAACTGTCTATATTTACACCCGTGACTGGATTCATGCAGAAGTTTTTTCAGATGAAATGAAGCTCTGTATCAGAACCAGGTGTCTGATGCAGCGCTGTGTCTCAGGTGATTCACAACACGTAACCAGACCTCTTCTCACCGCAGGTGGTTTGATCTCTACAAGTTCAGATCTGCACCCTGAGTGGGATATTTCAGCGACTGCCTCCTCTCTCCTTGACAGCTGTGTAATCACAAAAGGACACATGGAACATGCCATCTGTTCTGAAATGCAGCACTTAGTAAAAACATGTTTTATGTATGTTTATGTACCGGGGAATCATGGGTAAATAGCCATTCACACTGTTTAGTTTGTGTTAATATGTGTTTCTAGCCAACACTGTGGTGTTGTGGACCACCATGTCCAGAGGCAATATTAGAATTGAGCATTGGCTGAGTTCAGAAATTTTAGGATTTTCCACCCAATATTTCAGAGTAAGATGGATTTAACCCATGAAACACTGCACTCTACCAAAACGCTCTGATCAGCTGTGTAGGGTTTCACAATATGAAATCATATTAACTGAATGAAAACCAGAGCTATAGGTTAACTGAAGACTCCAAATTGCCTGAAGGTGTGATCGTGAGTGTGAAAAGATGTCTGTCTCTCTATATACATGGTCCACTCTGTACTAATTTGGCAACTAATCACAAGTCTGTAATTATCAAACTAGACAGGCGAGAATTGAAAATGCTCTGCTCTTTAAAATAAGCCTGTTAGGATTGTGTTATACATACTGTATTTGCAGCACATGTTGTGTGAAACAAACTAAAATAAACACTGTCCAGTGTGACCCTTGCTTCACTTCTAATGTTTGCTGGGATTGGCTCCAACCCGTGGGAATAAAATATGGTTAGGTTGATAATTCCTTGGTTCAAAGACAAATCCTTTAGAACTTCTTCAGATTCCTTGTAACTGGCAAATTGGCAATAACTCACAACTCTCAAAAATAAAAAGACTAGAAATTCTCAATACTTTTGCTGTTTGTATTAACATGGAACAACATCCTGCATGCTCCCATGGGAATTCATCCAGAGTTTGTTATTGAAGTAAAAAAGGCCCCAGGGGACAGCCACTGAGCCAAACTGCAACTTATTCAGGTCAGTGACTCATATGCTCACACAGTCCCGAGGAATGTGTCTAAATCTGAGTCTAACATTGTGAGTGATGAATAAGATGGACTTGCCTGTGCATGACTGTAAGGCTCAACACTGGATCCCTGAGTGTTTCTTCAGGTCTTACTTAAGCTGCTGAGGCGTAAAGGTAGATTATAGATAAGGTAAATTGTTTAAAGCAATGTTATCAGGTTTGTTTTCTCATCAAACCATAGACTGTATATAAAGTTAAGCGACATGCACAGCAGCCTTTTTACATGCTCACGATGTTGATTTTGTCAAGTTTCTATTTCTGTGACATTTTCACTGGTAACGTTGCCCAAAGCATTAGCATGAAACACTGTGTTTGTGGGTATTTCAGTATAAATCATAAATCGTATCGGGCAAATTATTATTAACCGAAGAGATTCAATTTCATTCTGAGGAACAACATGAATGTCTGTGTAAAATTTCATTGTTATCCTTCAAGTAGTTGCAACAAACCTATGGTAGCACAAATGGATGTGTCAGGGAAACACCAATGTCATGAAGATTGATCTTATGAATGAATTCATGGCCAAACATTCAATAGATTCATTGTTATCATCTGAACCAGGGGTCACCAACCTTTTTGAAACTGAGAGCTACTTCATGGGTACTGAGTCATACGAAGGGCTACCAGTTTGATACACTCTTCTGGAATAACAAATTTGCTCTTAAGTTATATATTACACTGTATTAATAATGATAAATGATACTCATCTATGTGAAGACACTGATCACGTTAATGATTTCTCACAATAATTATCAGCAATGACTTGAACAAGGTGGGAAACAGATAATATCTATATTCAACACTCTGTTTCTGTTCATCTCAGCAATTGTTTAAATTTTCAGACGATCACTTCTACAACATTTCATAAGAAAAATGTTCCATTTTCACTAGCCACTGACAAACCCTTTTAACAAATCATAGTCAATAGTCCACTTCAATGAGAATAAAAATTTGACAGTATAAAAAGTAAATAATTACATTTAATTAGAAATGCATATCAAATTTTAGACACAGCTCACTGGTGAATTGTGTTATTTTTAGAACAGGCCTGCAGGCTACTCGTGTGGTCCTTGGGGGCTACCTGGTGCCCGTGGGCACCGTGTTGGTGACCCCTGATCTGAACAAACAAGCAACCATGGCTAAAATTTATTTTAAACTTAAGCCAAGAAGACAAAGTAAAGGCCTAAGATAATTAAACAGGAACTGAAATGTGGGAGGAAAAATAGGCGACAAGAAATATGACAACATATCCTGACAGTATTACCGTGGGAGAGCATAATCACATCTAATATTGAAAGGTCAAATTTTTATTCCTGTAGCACTGAGGGAACTTACAGTAACTAAATGACAGAATCTTGTTTATTCAGGAAATAACATTAATTTATATATATATTATGATTCATTTTTAGTCCAGTAGAATCCCCTGCAGGAATCTCTCCTCCACCAGCTCCCTGCTCAGCCACAGACAAAGATGCATCGTGACTCCATCATCACCAAAGGGTCCAAATCCATCTTCAAAAATACCTAGCTAAAAATACCATCCTTGAAATCATACCGCACTGGCAGGGCACAGAGAGAATACACTCTCCCCTCTGGAATCACTGCAGGTCTGAGGCCCCAGAGAAGCACAATAAAACTTTTTATCTAAAGCCAGATATCCCAATTGTAAGGCAGAGGGCTTCGGAGCAAAAGCAAAAAAAATTGGATACAGTCAATAATAAAAAGCAATTGGCCCAAGACTGGCTGTTTGGACAGAAGCTACATTTAAATCATTCATACTGAATGGGATTACAGCTACATCACACAAGTCTCAATCTTAAAGGTGGAACATATTGTTTTAGAAGTTATTATCCTGACCCATACCTGTCATTGGGGTGACTGGTGTACAGGCAGTGTAAAGACATATCACCCCTGCTCTTAAATCTCTACACTGGCTGCCAGTAAGATTTGTAGTTTTTATTTCTTAATGAAGCTGCCCCTAAATAAATTGTAGACATGTTGCAATATTTCCCTGGAAGACCTCTGAGACCTCTGGGAATTGGTCTAAACATGGAGAAGCAGCTAACAGTAAATAAGGAAGGACTTCAATATACACCTTACTGAATCAAAAACTATGCATGGATGTTGCACATACAAACGGCCCTTTTATGACCCCTGATTTAGATAAATCCTACATCCACCACTACTCATGACTTTTCTAAGGTTCAGAAATTGTCAATTTATATGTTTGAAATGTGTTTACAACTTTTACACTTTTGAATATTTACATATCTGCGTTTGCACATTTATCTGTTTTAGGTATTTAAACACTTAAATTCAAATATTTACATTTGCATCTTCAGAACCGTTTTAGTGATAGATTCTGTTGTTGCCTCACATTCACCTCAGTCTAGGACCAACCACCACATTTAACACAATGTCTGATTAACTTCAAACAGCAGTACCTCTCGCTGTAAGTTTGTGCTCAAAGATACTGTTCTTTATGGTGTGTGCTTTATGTTCGGCATCTCAAGCGAATAAGTCAGTCCATAATGTGGTCGTCTCTTCATGGTCTGTGCGCCGCTGTTCTCATCAGGAGCAGCACGCCACACCATTTAAGAGAGAGATTGGTCTATTAACAGGCACCAGCTGTGCTAATCAACTTTAATCATCTCGCTCTCTCTCGCTCCGTCTCTCTCCCTCTCTCTCTCTCTCTCTCTCTTGCAGCTGAACGCCAACCTGTTCAACCCCACAGTCCCCATCATAAGTAAAAACAATGGCTGAATGCTATTGTCCATACTGTAGACTGTAAAGATGGATGTCTGCAGTGCAGGTGATAAATCCTCCTCCATGTTATTGGATGGCAAATGGACCAAGCTAAGTTAGCAAAATAGGGGGGACAATTTGGCTTTATTGACAGAACAGTTCCAGGATAAAATGTGGAAGACATGTAGCAAAGGGCCAGGGCAGAACCGCATATGCACCTGCTGTACCAGGTGAGCTGGCAGGCGCCCCAGCCAGGTTTGCTACTTGATTTAATCTAATCACCATCAGCTTCAACTACCAGCAGTGAATAACGCCTAGTAACAACTAGGCAACAAGTCAAAGGAAAGAAATCCCTGGTCTTACTTTTTTTCTCCATTGAAGCATACCAGTAGGTACATGGCCACTGTGCATGAGTTACAGAGTTTCAGGTGCATTTGAATGGACAGAGATGATTTCTCATATGCAGCTAAAATTCTCATCTGGACAGAAATCTGTTTTCATTTCAAAAGCCTGAATTTAACCTCTCACCAGGCTCTTTGTGCATACCTTGCCCACGGCCGGTACTCTACAAATGAAAAAATTGTAGTTTACCCGTGATAAATAATTTTTCAAATAATAAGACATACCTCCTCCATATCATTTCACTGAATCACTGAGTATTTATTGTGCAATATTCCCTTCCTCCTCTTCGTTTGTAGTCATATCTTATTAGGTAAATGTCAGAGAGGGTGGAACCATGGATGAAAACAAACAAAACAGTAGATACACATGGTCCATCTTGACTGCTCCACAGAGTGAGTACACAAACTGATCAAAATATGTGTGTGTGTGTGAGTGTGTGTCTGTGTGTCTGTGTGTGTGTCGCAGCAGGAGGTTATGCCCAATGTTTGTTGACGTTCTTCAGCCGATTGGAGAGGAAGCTTATCTTAATGGGATTGCATAGCTGGATGGCCGGTGGTCACCATAACAGAAACCCAGGCTCGCACACATGCATGCACACAAACACAAATACAGAAACTAATGTCAATCTTTCCACATGTGCAGATGACAACTAACTCAACCATATTAATATCTGCCTAGTCAAACACCATTTACGATTAAGGAAGTGTTTATTTCGGGTATTGATAATCAATCTGTTTAAATAAGGTCATTAGGCTTCATTTACAAGAACTGCAGAAACACTTCCTGCATCACCAACAGTAAGAATTACGTGAAGTGATGGGGGCCATGTCATAACAGAGGATGAAAAATGATTCCTGAAGGTTATACACTGTAAGAGCAACACACATGACGCAGCACTGGACCACAAAGCCAATTCTTTCTTATTGTTGGACAGTTTTGGTCTCAGATCACACTGTGACTGTTGTTGCATAACATGCCAGTCTAATGCAATCCAGAGATTCCTGTCCATTCTTATCTAATCTAATCACTTTGCACCCAGTCCATTTTAGTCCAGCCTATTTCAGCTAAATCCAATTCAAGTCATTCAAATCCAGTACTGAACATTCATGTCCAGTTTAGTCAAACCTATTACACTCCAGTTCAGTCTCATCTCATCCATTCCATTATTTCTCAATCCAATCAAATCTAACATTGTAATCCTTTATAGTCCACTCAGTCCTATTCTGGTCCATCCCAAGCCAATCTAGTCAAGTCTAGTCCAGTTCAGAGTCTAGAACATAATGTACAGTGTCACATGACATGTAAATAGAAAAACACATGAAAGTAGATGAAACAGCTCAAACACCTCCTGACATGCTGATGTCAACAAAAACTAGAATGGAAAAGACAAGCCTGGGCCTGGGCTTTGTACCTTTAATTGTCAATGTATGGAAAGCCTTCTTATTACTGAAACATCTAAAAGATAGTAATCATGCTGCTGAGTTCACCAAGTGTTGTCACAACAAGTTCTAATGACTCAAAAGAAGACAGACAGACTGAAAGAGAAGCCGACATCCAAACCCTGACTACAACAAAAAGACGGCTCATCGTCACTCATTACTCATCATTGTCTCACTTTAAAAATAACCCAGATCTGAATATCTGGTGTTAATGTTACAGTTCCACACTATTACATTAACTATGGTACAGGATCATTTAAATGTTAGTAGAAATACCTTTTTCCAGATTTCCAGAATGATGCTTTCCCAACAAGTCATTTATACACGCACACACACACACACACACACACACACACAGAGATCACATGGCTTTGTTTGGGGTTCCTGATCATTTTAGCCCAGTAGAGTGGACTGCTTGGCAACTCGCTATGGGTTGAGCAAATCATACACACACACACACATTGACCACTACAGAAGAGCCACTGGGGTTATGGTGCCCTCAGGTCAGGCTAATGACACAGAGAGCAACCGGTGCAACAGATGGCCCTCGCTAAGTCATATGAGGGCCTCTGTTAGCAAGTGGCATGAGTATGACTGTGTACTATTAACTTATTCACACCATTGAACACATTTACACACATTCATGCGGCATGGCCACTCCTGGAGCCTGTCTGTGTACCCTGCTCCGGTGGATGGAAATAAAAATTGTGGAGCAAATTGTTTCCACAAAGGAAATTTGTGTCCGGAAATATCACCGGCCGGTGAACTTTGAGACACTAAGTGTTTCTTGTTCTTAATGCTGCCTTTACACATATTGCTAGCCAGGTATGCATTGTGTATTTATGTCTTCTCCAGCAGTGTCGCCAGATGTATGATAATTATTGTATTTGTTCGATAATGTAGCTCTGTACGATGTACGAACATGTAATCTAAAAAACACGTCTGTTTACGCATCAATTTCTCACGTGATGTCTTTCCAGCAAATATTGCATGCTGTGATGATGAATGTGAAAATGGACCCCTACGTCTGTACTTACGCATCTCCTCTCATGTGACATATTTGAAAAGGATTGTTTATGTACACAGAATCTCGACACAGCTTCGAAATGTCTATATTGATCGTCCCATCCCTACTTTAACTCGTGAAAGATGCATTTATTTGCTTCAAGCCAAAGAAGTAGATTACAAAGTTTTTTTTCTTATCAGGTACCAGGTTTACACCAAAAACCACTGGCAACACATTAAAAAGCAGAGGAGGTAGAGGAACACACAGTTTTGTATTAATCCTTTTTAGTGACCTTAATACTAAGACTGATAGATTTAAAGGAAATGACAGAAGAGCTAAATATTCCGCGAGGTATTGTTGATGAAGTTTTTTTGCTCATAAGTTCTCGCTCCAAGATATTCTACAGTGCAAGAAACTGCATGAGTGAGCTGGACTGCCTGTGACAACTTTATCGCTCTGTGATACAATAGTGGCCCCTGTTGAGAATATGAGACATTACAGCTTGCACCAGACCTAATCATGATAAGTGTTACAAGTTAAAGCTATTGCAAAAACTTGTTTACACTGTGGGAAACTGGTGTGCATTTTCTATTGTAATTGATCAATTAACAAATGTATGTTATTTTGTGTAAAGGACTAAAGTGATGGCTTCTTTATCACGACTCTACACATGATTGTACAAATGTTTGAGAACGTACTATGGCGAAATGTATGATCCATAATTATGTGCTGGGTTAAAATCTTGAGCCCTTTAAACAAACAAGTAAGACAGATGAAAGGGGATGATCAATGATTCACTCTTGACAGAACTAAACAAGGTCAGTTTGAATAAAGGCAAAAATTAGCTGCAGTGAAAATCAGGTAATCATACTTGTTAATTATATTTGATTTAGGTAATTTGTCCAAACTCATGGGTCACATTAGCAGACAAATATCTGCCCATCTCCTGATAAGTGCCAATGAATCTAGTGAACTATAGAGAGCAAAAAATAATTTGGGTGTCATTATCAATTTGTTCCAGACTGGTGTGTTTTAGGGACATCAGACATTAGTCTGAGTCACAGCCTGTCTGAACACACAGTGTTTATCACGTGGAAACATATGTTCCACACACCGAAGGACACAACAACACACACACACACACACACACACACACACACACACACACACACAGCAACAGAAAACAAAATTGGACAGGAAGACAATGTAGATTCAGTACTTTTCCATTATCATAATCATGCTCAGCACCAGAAGGGCCCAACCGCTTTAAACTGAAAGCCTTAGGAAACTCAAAGTAATTCAACTTACTGTCCCACTCCAGTCCCTTTTTACATCCCCTAAAATGTTTCTCTGTTCCTTAAGTTATGTATTTTAAAGGTTTGTCATGTTAAAATCCCCCTCGTGGCTTTAAAATGGCAAAATATAATTTGACATCTTCCTTCCTTATTTCCTGAGAGGGATCTATGAATATATGGCCCCACTCAGTTTAGGAGCCTTTTCCAGCTACTAAAACTTGAATCTTAAAAACTGTTCCCTGAGAGGGACTTTAAGAGGAGCACAAAGAAATTTACAGCCGTGCAGTGGATTAAAATATGTTCAAGCTAGGTTGGTAATCCTGGTTAAAATAGCAATAGCATGCTACACTTGCGTCAGGTATTAGGCAGAAAAGCTATTTGGTTGTGTTTGGTAAAAGATCAGGATTTAGGTTAAAGTGGGTAGCACTATTTAATTCAGGTTAAAGGGCCTTAATTGACATGGTTACAAAATGAACATGCATGTAATGGAACAGTCATGGATACAGGAAGAAACTGACAGCTGGTTTCACACAGGAAACAAACAGCACCCCCTGTGTTTGACTCATCCACCCACCCCAAACTCCTCACCTCCTAATTATGGGCAGAGATGAACCATGGGGGCTTGGTGACAAGGCCGGTGCTGGGAAGGTGCAAATGCCTGGCTATGTCTTTCCTGTCAGAAATAGAAAACGATGATCCTTTTGTTGAAAAATGGGCTTTTCTGCCTTCCCTTCCTACAGTGGGTCATGATGCTCTCACTCACTGTTCTGCGTCGTGTAATTCCGACCTGTTCCTTTCTTCTGGTCACATCGTCTCGTCTCCACCTCCCACTGATTATTCCATTCCCTTCCTCTTTCTGTTCCTCCCTGTGACAAAACATCATCGCATCAAATGTTGGCTGACCCATCAAAGCAGAGCTCAGTACTGACGGATAAAAAAAGAGGCACATGGGTTAAAATGTCCCTGTGCATTGTTCCTCACCCCCACACTGTTACACATCATTCTTCCAGGTTAATCTGGCCTGGTCATGCTTCCTAGCTGTCCCAGCTCTCCCTCACTCCTTGAGAATTCAAGTTTCATAAGCATTTTAGCAATGAAAACAATAATTATAATAATGAAATAGGACTTGAACAGCAGAGCAGGCCTCCAGATCAATGCGGGGGAAACTAAAGAACTGGTGGTGGACACCGGTGAACATCCAGAGAATGGACACAGAATTAGTGAGCTCTCACCTGAACAATAAACTGGATGATCATGCCAGTGCAATGTTTAAGAAGGGCCAGAGCAGACTGTCTGCAACAGAGGATCATCTTTGTTGCATCGCTCACCAATCTCCTGCTGTGAACGAAGCAGGATTTGTGGTTATCAAGGTAATTTTAGATTTAGTTCAGGATTTCCGGTCCAATGAAGCTTGCTCACTTTGTATCGGGGTCAATCAGCAGGGTAGCTTATGATGAACAGTTAACCTGCCCCTGAGTAGGTTAAGTTGGAGATATCGACCACTATAAAAGCTCCCCCCACTGACCAATCAATTGAAACATGACATTACCCTTCTTAGCAGATCCTGTGGAGGAAAAGAATAAAATAAAATGTAATGAAAGGATCCCGTGGAGCTTGGTGCATGGATTGTTAAAGGAGGACAAGGGTTTTCAGAGACCGACAAAATGTGTATCTTAAGGAAAAGAAATAGATCCTCATTGTGAGGCAGTGATAAACCTTTGTCAGCTACCGAACATAACCAACCTGACAGAGCGGAGCGATGAGCTCACAGTTCCACAGACTGTCTGCATTGATCTCTTTATTTATGGGAGTCACTGATTTTGCTGTAGTGGGTGTTTTAGCGGCGGCATAACCAGACATAGTTTTATAATTGTATCATTCCATTTAAGTAGATTTATCCTATGTAATTATATATTTATTTGGAATGGGGGTTGATAGTTCACAGATTTACTTTGTGATGCCTTGTGACGTTTTATTTATGAAACATTCAAGTCAAAAGTTGGCCACTTTTTCATTATGACATTCATAATTTGCTCATATTAAATATTATTTAATTATTCCTTGAGAGGCAACACAGATATTTCACCTCACTGTTGTTCATAGTGCCCCCCCACTGTCACTATGTCTAGTTTCAAAAGATTGGACTCTAGAATTATTGAGACAATGAAAGGCAAAGGTGGCTACATTTTCATTATGGCACTTGTTATGGCCATGGAGTTGAGAATCCAGGTCACAGGTTCCCCAGCTCATCTGGAGCAATGGGATGCACCTGTGGTGTCCCTCAGCTGGTGGCAATCGGCTGAGGCTGGGAGGGTTTATAAGGAGGTTTGGTTTCCTGGTTCATTTGGTTGTTTGCTGTCAGAGGATCAACACCTTCAGTTGGTTCTCTGAGTTTGTGTTGTTTTGTATTGTTGGTTCTGTTTATCCTAAGAATATGTCTGTGCTCATTTTTATTTCCATCACTTCTATGTGACTCTTACAGTCTCTGAGAGCTGTCACAGATATTTCACATCATTCCTATTCAGGGTGACCCCCCACTGTCAGTATGTCAGGTTTCAGAAGATTTCACTTTAGAATTTCTGAGAAAATTAAAAGTGATTTTGGTGTGACCAGGTTTTTACAAAGGGCACACCACAAGACCACAGTCACAAAAATGACTAGACTGTTGCACATAGCTAAACAGATCATCAGTACCTTTTTATTTAGGCAGGTGATGTGAGCAGAAACTTGATTGAATATAAAATTGATTATATTAAATGTTCATTATTAAAGGAAATACAACGGAACACTCTTATGATGCAAAATGGTGAACTGAAGATCACTAGCTTTGCTCATATTAAATATTAGGTATTGTGATAACATGTGACTGCCACACGATGGTGCTGCAGATCCACATCCAAGCTTCATGATGGTTCATTCAGGACCAACTCCATTATTAATTCTTTAATAAGATACTTGAGATTGATACAATACAAATCATTTCAGTTAAGATACAGATTACAAGTTAACAATAAATTAATGACATCTCATGTATTCTCAATTAAATTTGATCTTTTTTAATCTCTTTATTTACAGGATTTTTAAATAAACGTGTATTATTTTTAACATCGGCAGAAGCAGCAATGATAGAAAATAAATAAAATTGTGTTTTTTTTAATCAAAGCAACCTTTACTCATGAATCCTCCATCTTTCTTTGTCCTTGAAAACAATCCACAACAGCAACATCTTTCATCCCACTCCATTTTCCTCTCGGGACTGAAGCCATAGCACAACATTAGCTCAGCACAGTAATAATGGTGACACGTCTATGGAATGAAAGCAACCAGAGCTGGGTGCTTAAAGATAAAAAGATGATTATCTCAATATAATTTTCATCAATAGCAATATAATAAAAGTTCAATATATAGCTTATTCATTGTGAGAGCATGATGAGGAGGTTTAACACATCAGCGGTTTCAATGCTCTTCCTCAGATTTGCAAAATGTTTTGCTGTTTGTCTCTAATAAGGAAGATTTTAAAACCCCAATCTTAACTCGGGAGCAAAAATCTTCAAACTAAACAAAAAATGTGACATTTGTTGAGATATTTATTAAAATCAAATGAACATTTTTATCTTGATGATCACTTCTGGCAATTTTGCCCAGCTCTAAGGGAGAGGCAACTGTTCAACCTCTATGTCAGACGATTTCCAATGCTTCATCAAGGTTTTGTTTTTATACACAATGCTTGGTGTGGTTTAAAATTCAGTGTGATACAAACAACATTATTATGTTAACATATAAACTACAAATTAATTAAATTTCTTTCTTTGATGCTTTCCACCACCTTTCATCAACTTCATGGATTCGACACAAAAATAATAAAGATGATGAAGCCCATGATGATCCAGGAAAAGACCTTGAGTTATGAAAATGCAACACTGATTTCTCCTAAATAAGTAAAATGCAAAGTACAGTAGTGGTCAGTGAACGCCTACATGCATTTACTGATTGAACATGGTCTAATAATTACAGAGAGAGATGTATTCATATTAAACATTAAAGCTTTAAACCCAAACTGGACTAAATGTCAAAGAGCTTAAATCAAATTTTACAGACAGCTGTTGACAGTCATGACCACTAGGATATAGTATTAAAAACATCATATTTCCTCCTGTACATAAACAGCACACAGTGCCATTTGACGGTTTAACATCAGGAGCAGAGCTGTATCCATACGAACGTGTTCATCAGATCTATTTCTATTACATTAAGAAGATTGATTCAATATTTAGCATGTTTGTGTTCATATACTTGAGTTTCAACATGACGGGGACGTTTACATACTACAAAGATTTCAGAACACAAAAGTAAAATTACATTTGAGATATGTACATGGTCACACTTATGGAAAACGGCACAGAACGGATCTAACAGGTGTGTGGGTGTGTACTTGTAGTTATATCTTTGTTGAGACCATTTTGAGTGTAGACTCCTGAGTGGGGGTGCTTGTCTGTTTGAGAGTTAAGCCTTGTTTTGAGGGTTTAGTTTAGGCATAGACATCCAGTTGTGATGGTTAGGGTTAGTGTAAGGGGCCAGGAAATGCATTATGCCAATGGGTGTGCTCACTATGATAAAAGTGTGTGTGTGTGTGTGTTTACTTGTACAGCCAGCTTTGTGAGGACCATTTTGAGCGTTAAACTTTAGGACAGGGGTCGATCCTGCATTCCTCAAAGGTCTGTTTGAGGGTAAAGACTTGTCATTAGGGTCAGGGAGTGTTAAGTTATCTGAGCAGTTGAAGTGGGGAGCCAAAGGCAATGTCCTGGCAGACCCACATCAGTCAATAGCTCTCCATCCCTGTATCGCCTTTACCAAATCATATTTCTGACTTTTAGGCTGAGTCAGTTCCATCCAGAGTGAATTGTCCATGTTTGTGGATTTTCGTCATATTTCTGATTTGTATCTCAAGTGCAGTCCCACTGCCCAGCTTTAAGATGATAGAGTTCTGACTTGCAGCTTCATCTTGTAAAGGTGTAACTTACGGATCAATCTCCTGACCACTAGGTTTCCAGACAAAGGCGGTTAGGCTTAGGAGTTTTAGGACAATCAGTTAGTCAATGCATTATGACCTCAGGAAGCTATTTTTGTAGGTTCTCCAAATGAGGCTTCTAAACTTCTGACTTAATGGTCATTTAAATCACTCAAAGTTTACTTATATAGCCCATATTCACAAATCACAATTTGTCTCATAGGGCTTAACAAGGTGTGACATCCTCTGTCCTTAACCATTGACAAGAGTATTTTATTTGTTTGTTTCTCATGAGGTAATTAGGAGTAGGCATTGTGTCGAAGTGGTTATGGTTGGGTTAAGATAAAAATGTAGTGCTCTGAATTGGCACAGGCATTATGTTAGGTTTAGGGAATGCATTATGTCAATGAGTGTCCTTACTAAGATAGAAGTACAAGGTTGTGTGTGTGTGTATAAACATGCATGTACTGTATATGTGTAAGCATGTAGATAGGAATTTATATTACATTCACAGTTGCAGAGGAAAGGTGGGTTGGGAGAGAGAGCATATTGGCAGTATCACGTCAAAAATAAATATTACAAACACTGAGAATCCATGATTATTCCCAGACACACCAATTCAAATTAATTACATACTCTAACAGAACGTACATGTTCCCTTCCTCACACACACACACACACACACACACACACAGATAGCATGTGGTCTACGAGCGGCAGCAGCCAGCAGTCCTCATTTCTTTGTCGACGTACTCCTGAAGCTGAAACTTTGGCTGGTCAGGCTCCTTCATGGTCCTGTGCTTCAGTTCTCTGAGACAGAAAGGTGATAATGTAAGGCTATGGTTAGCTCTGCTAACAAAGAGAGGTGACAACATGCAAAACAATTTAGAATGAAATCATCATGGTTTTTAACACATTTCCAATGAAAAAACCCAATTCATTTACTGTGTATGTGATTATTAGCAGAGGCCTATTCTTATATATAGAAATGTGACCAATCATTTTTTATTTCTATAGATTCCTCCCCTCAGCTCTTCCTGCTCCTCCTGACAGTGGCCAAGTCTCTTAGCCAAGTCATTGGCGAGTTGGCGGCATGCTTAGGTCAGTCACAGTTTGTTGTGGAGGAAGAAGAACGCCATCTTCCATTAAACTGCCACAAATCCAATGTTTTGGATTTGTTAAAGAATGTGAACAGTAGGCCTTATTTAAAGATGGATGACAACAACGGCAGCCCAAAAGTGAAGCCAAGACGCCTGGATTGCCCCCAGGTGGCTGGCTGAAGTTTAAAGCCCCTTGTCCACTAGTTAGAACCCCATTTACATCTGACTTTTGTCTGAATGGGAATGGATCCATTCGACATTCAATTGGTCAATGACTCTGCAGTAGACACAGGTTTTTAATCGGATCCGGCCCTGATCGGCAGTGATGGGAACATGACACGGTTGAATGTTTTAATTAATACTTCACTGGTAAGACAGAGAAGTGAGAGAGCTGCACCTTCTCGCAACTTCGGATATGACTCACTGGGGAACAAAAAAACAGGCAAACTTCGCTTCTGGCGATGGGAACTGAGTCAATCGACTTTTTTTGGCAGGTGTGAAAACCCAGAGATACTTGTTTTATTGTTAAGGCTTTTACTTTTTCTCCTGCTTTTGCCGATGCAAAATTTGCACTTTTGTTAATTAATTATTTGTCTTCTTTTGGTGTGTTAGGAAATCAAAAGTGTCACTATTTGCCGAATTTACAAAATAAGCAAAACATTCTAAGTCGCTACATTTTGTATCCGCAGATTGTCATGTGTCTGACTGAATGCTCTTGCCAACACCCAACAAGCCTGTTCCCATAAAAAGGATATAAATGTGATGAAGCTCCCACACAAACAGTCCAACACTACATGTTTGAGTAAGATGGTATTCTCACATTTAATTTTTTTCTTGTTAATATTATTCTTGAGAAAAACAAGATTATTTGAGTTTAATCTTGTAGTTTGTGTTTCTATTACCTCGATGATGGACTTTGACATTTTCTATTATAAAATGGCTGCAGGGAACAAATGCATCTACATCATCTCAAAAAGTATATTTTATATCATCCTGCTCTCATATATTACCAGACTGACACAGTGTTTGTAAGACATGAGCTAATTTTTGCTTCTGCTCTTAAATGTGTTCACATATGCTGTTACAACAGTAACAGTCCTTCACCTGCCCTTCAAGATTAAAATCTTGACATCCTAGTTTTTGACAGGCACAGTACACAAACAAAACTCAACAACTGTTGGCTCCTTCAAAGTAAAGTTTTCATTCAATCTGAGGACACTGGGATCTTTGCTGTGCTCTTTACACTGGGCTGGTATGTGTTTGTGTGTGTGTGACTCACTTGGCCACAGCAGTGAAGGCCAGCTCCACATTCAGTCCAGATTTAGCGCTCGTCTCCATGTAGGGCACTCCAAACTCCTGCATGGAGAAAGAGAGAAACATCTTTTATCGTGTTTATTTGCTCTATTGTGTTCCTTAAGGGTGATGACCAGTGGCGCAGATAGAGAGATGATGTTTAGAAGGGCTTCAGGATTCAGAGTTTTGGTTCAAAGAGTTTTGAGGACTGCTAATCAATACCAATAATTCTGGTGGCATGAGATTTCTAATTCTTAAGTTCTCCCCACTTAGTTCTAATTTATGTGAAGGATCGAGCACAGTGTGTAACTGATGAAAGTATAATAATCGCATTCACACTCTCACATGCTTATCTGAGCAAAACAACCTGGAAAATGAGGTTACCCACCCCCTCCCACCCAGAAATCATTTATTCCAAACAATAACAACATTATGTGTTCATGAATACATAATTACACACACTCATCAAGACACAGCTGCTGCACAGTGGGGGGGTTTTACGTGCACGTGGCTGTACAGGCAGATTCATAACCACTTATTTCTACTCGTGTGTCAGGAAGCTCACCTTTGCCAGTTTCTCTCCCTCCTCCCGCTTCACCACCCTGTCATGTGTGGAGTCGGCCTACAGACACACAATAGACACAAGTCCTGTCACACAGCGTCTGGGGAGATGGGCAATGCTACAAGGAGAATTCAAAGCATTCAGTCGTCCTTTTTTGATGCATCCGTGTACATTGCTATCAAATCTTCCTGGATTGGAACATACAATTTCACAGATTATAGATTTCAAGATGTCTTGTCATAAAAAAAACACTAAAGCTGCAATAACCGATTTCTTTGTCCACTTGGAGGTAAAGGAGCTCTATATGAAGGTAAAAATAAAATATCTGCTCTAACCTTACAAAGCTGCTACTTCTAATATACAAGCTTAGACAGGGTTAACCATGAGCATTCATTTGGAGCCATGTTTTGGCTACTTAATGAGTGTAAGAGCAACGTTTTAGCTCTGTTTTGGTCTTCACCAACTCCAGGGGAAAATAATATTTGTTTTAAACTTGTTCTAACAGCTGTTGCTTCTGTCTGCCTGCTGTTTGATGCCAGGCAAGTAGACCACTGCTTTTTGTTTCACTAAAAACAACAAGAACGCTGGAAAAAGAGAGAGTAGCACCCCTCACTGGAGAGGTTGTAATTGCAAGGGAAAAAAATAACACGGAAGCCTTACATCAAGTTACATTAGATCAAATAATTTTATATATATATATATATATATATATATATATATATATATAAATAATTTCATTAGAACGTTCAGTGTGTTTTCTGTGTGGCCTGTCTGATACACAAAATGGGACAAAGATGGCTCAAATTGAAAGTATCAAGGATTTTAGTGGTGCTGGTAGTGGGTTTGATATACCTCAAAACAATTGATTTCGATGTCTTTTAAAACAGACATTTAACTAAATAAAAAAAAAATGCATTTAATATGACAGCATTATAAAGACATTATATAGGAAGAGAGTGGTGAGAGAGGAAAAGAAAGGATACAATAAATAAAGGTTTGATCTAAAGTTTGACACTTCAGTTGAGATGGGTGTTCATTTTCTATGGATTTTAACTAAATGTTTTCATTTACAGTGATTTGATCAATTCGTATGCATTGTAAAATGTCCAATAATATTTCTTTTTTTAAAATACCTGTTATTTTACAAATATGATTCTTCAACCATTCAAAGAAAAGGTTACAGCTAAACAGTCCATCTGTCCTTATAACCTGACTTCCCAGCATACCTCCCTCCATAAACCCTCCCTCCTAGGAGTCCATCTGTCCATCCTTCTCCTGGAGCTGCAAAGTCTCACCTTGTTGCCCAGCAGCATGACGACCACGTCCTGCTGAGCGTACTCATGGATCTCTGTCAACCACGCCTGTACACAGTGAGGGATCCAAGGGGGGGATGGAGAGGAATGATAAGGAGAAAAAGGGAGAGAACAGCAGAGATGGGCATGATAGAGGGAGGTTAGATGCAGATAAAGAGATGCAACAGGGGAGATGGATGAATCCACACAGAGGGAGGGAGGGAGAAAGACAAAGGATTAATTTATTGCTGATTGGTTGCAGTTCATCTTGCCCTGCACTCCTCCACCAGATCTTCACCCTCCTAAATCCTCCTGCCTCTCTGCTCCTCCATCTTCATCCAATTACAGGCCAGAGCTCTCAAGGCTCCCTGTTACCTGCCTTGGTTAAAAAGCACTTAGTGTCTCTGGAGGATCACACACTTGCACACACACACACAAATCCACACACATACACACACACACTTTCTCCAACATAGATCTCATTGTGAGTTTCATAAAGAATATGTGAAGTACACACAAAAACAAATCACTCCATTGATCAGTGATGTCAGAACAGAGCAGACTCCTCGTTTCCACAGTTTTGCATTGTGTCCGCAATTCTCCCTATATAGGTTCAATGCCTGGAGAAACATTTCTTCTACAAATGGACTGAGACACCACATGGGACAGGTTATGCTGTCAGTACAGATATGCAACAACAATGTTTCTCACATGTGTTGGTGTCATCATGGAAAGGAATAGAACAGGAAAGCAGCCTCTAGTTATAGACTGTCAAATGAGCAGCAATAATGGAGGGAAATAAAGTTTGCACATTGAACTGCTGCTGGAGAAGTGAATAGACACAATTCTATTGCCCTTACCTTATGGATGATTTAATAGAGTTCACGATGGAACAAGTATTTCACAGATCCCTTGCAATACCATGATCCACCAGCGGGAGTCCACAGGCCATTGGCTAATAAAAAGCATTTTCATCTGAAATAAAAGATGGTGCATTTCGGAGGCGTTCTTTTAAATTTATTCAGCTCCAAACCCTGTTTGTTCATGTAGCTGAGCAGTGTGCATGTGCGTTATCATAAAGTAGGATTTTTGATGAAGGCTACAATAGTTTACATTATAGCCAGGCAGATGCCCTACTTTCATGTTTGTAATTATGGAAATAATTTCAGTTATGGTAATTACCACCCCCTTAACATTTGCTGAGCAGATACTAAACAGTACGTGTGTGTGATTAAATCTAAATCCAGTCTTGCCCTCAGCCACCCTGAGAAGTTGCAATATTTTGGCACTAAAATGAATTTTGGGATGGTAATGATACTAATTAATGAGCCACAGAGGATGGTGGGATTTGTATTAACTTTCCAGCCGGCTTAATGTTCTGTTCACAGGATACCTTGAAGGACGGCTGGATATTGTGATGTGAGTGAGGAGAAGATGGAGTAATGACATGGAGAGCTTATGCAACAGAAAGTCAGGGTTAAGAGCAGTTCAAGGAGAACAGGGCGATTGTGACGTAACGGGAGAATGGACGTTTCATCAGTGCAGAGGTGAAAGAAGTGATGTCCTTCACCGAAATGTCAACATACATGTATATGTACATACATATTGCAGTGTTTACCATGATATGCCAAGAAACATCCTTAGCTTCCTTTACACAAGGACAAACCCAACACGCTTATGTTATAAATAATTCATAGCGTGTGAAATTCTACCTCCAGTAATATAAGTTGATGTCCTGAACTGTTATTGTACTGTTAATGTATGAGGGACACCTTATTATCAAACATCATGTTTTGACTTATGTCCATCATTTTTCTGGTACTGATGTTACTGATTTATTGTTTATTTCTACAAATGTATTTAAAATGTTCAACATAATCTAAACTAAAACCATTAATTGTGCAAGAGTTGGACGTGACATGTTTCTGACTGTTTGTGTCTCTCCACCAAATTTCCAGTGCGAATTCCATCATTGCATGAATGTAAAGCAACATTTGTTTGAGACTATGCTTTGTAATATTTGCTGTGCTTGTAATGATGTGATCAGCAATGATTGACTTCATGTGTGTTTAATTGAGCTGCACCTGTAAGAGAAGCCTTTATATATGTTGAACCAGCTCATTCTGCACTGAAGGAAGTCCGCTGGGACTGAAACCTTTGTTCACTGCCCTGCAATATGTGAAGTTTGGACATTTGAAATCCAAACTGCATTTTGAATCATTTGGTTTCGTGTGCAGGTCCTCCCCTGAAAGTGAAATTAGACAAGATCTATATAGCTGATACCAGTTGTAATCCTCAAACTTGGTATTCTACAGCAACACTGAGAGGCAGTCCCACTATTAACAGACAACTCAACTATCTACATTGTCCTGTTTAATAAGTCCTAAATGAACCACTAGTTTCACCACCTCACAGTCGTGAGCCCACCGCCATGAGTCAAGCTGCAGGCAATAAGGCCACACTCCTGAGTTATGGTGTTAAAAATAGCAAGAAAAGTTAGCCGAACATTATTAAGTCGCAGTAAAGTTGACCTTTGGAATGTCATTACATGATCATTTTATCCAATTATACAGATGCCTTAAATTTTGCCACCATTAATCAATTAATTCTTGTGTTTTAAATGGAAAAAAATCAGTATTTTGACATCAGAGTGACCTTGACCTTTTACCAGCATAATTTAATAACTTCAACTTTTCAGTTTAATTCAAAGAAATTCCCTCAAGGTGTTCCTGAGGCATCGCATTCACATTGAGGTCACATTAACCACGACCACAGCTGTTGCCATTGTGGAGGATTCTGAAGGCCAGTGCTAAATTCTAACAGAGATTTTCTTTGAGTGACTGGAAAGAAAAGTGCAGTGCACCATGGGAAAACCTGAGGGGCTCAGCCTTCAAATCTCTGTATTTTCCTCTGAGCTTTACAGTACATCTCCACTGAGCTTTTCAGTGCTCAACTATTGTGAGAACAATCTGTCAACTTTCTGAGAAAAAAGAGACATTATGACATTCTCCTCCTGCGCTTTATTCTCACCTGAATTCTGAATGTTCTACTTCATACTATTGGAGCTTCTTCCATCCCCTGCAGCTTCAAAACACGGTTGCAAACATTGTAGAAAACAAGTCAAGCAAACATTATGGATGTTTTTAAATGGAACAAACTGAACCACTGTACTGTGGTAAACAAAAGAAACATAAGCCCCAACAAAATACAAGTAGAGACGTCCAACAGATAGTTTAAAAGCAATTCAAACAATGTAACTGTCACTGCCCACATACTTCCATTTACGTTGACAAAGTTGTTAAGCAATGCATCCACTAGAGGGCAGCGCAGAGTTGACACTTTATCACTACGACAAATATGGCAACAGTGGAAGAGGTAGTGAGGATGTGCCTCTTCAGAAAGAAGCAAAAGCTGACATTTGTACCTTTTACCAAGTAAAATCATATAGTTTACAACCTACACTGCCCCCCCCCCCCCCACGATTTACCGTGGAAATGCGCCAAAGATTTCAGAAGGCGTCGCCAATTTCTCTATATGAAGCGTATACTGATGATGACATCTGACCGCAGACTGTGAACACCCCTCACCTCACCCTCCCCTCCAAACATGCAGCCTTCAGTTGTCATAAAAACTCAAAAGGTGTTTAGTTTGTCCAGTCTGGACTACTGTAAAAAAGATGGCTGCCTCCGTAGAGAGGACCCCCTCGATGTAAATATTTAGTATTTAAATATGAAGGGCCTTTTCTGAGGTAAAGAAAACTATAATTCATACAAATTACATGAAATGAACTAGTGAAAACATCATGAGGATTATTCTACATTAAATTTCTGCCAATTGTTCCCTTTCACCTAAATCTTACACACTGGACCTTTAATTTTTGTGCAACAGTACAAATGGTACAGTCTATACTTCTGACTGGCAGGGTGCAGAGGCAGATATATTTTCTTGCTATCAAATTAAACAGCCAGAGATAGGTCCGGTCTCACACACACAAACTGTACAGCACAAACACACACACACGCACATTACCTCCTGCAACACCCTTCTATCTGCATCAGAAAAAAATACACAGATCAGAGCTAATCCCTCCCCCCCTCGTGTGCAGGTTTACAGTATACTGCACCGACCCTCTGGGGGTTTACATCATTTCATTACACAGAGATTAATGTACCAAGCTCCTCACCTAACAGCCTCGACTCTCTGCGACATACAAACGTGCCAATTACTCACACAGCCTTGAAAGATCTCAGCAGTTTCTGGGTGGATTAGGAGGAAGCGATAAAAGGACTGCGGCTTCTGCGCTGATCAAACTTCAAAGGCCAAACTGTCAGCGCCGAGCGTTGGAGTTCATATAGTCATATGTTCCGAGCTCGGGAGGAGGACGCGTGTACGTGTTGGGTAGACATGTGATAGCTTTTGACATGCTGTTGGATTTACAGCTTCGGCTCAGCTTTTAGGTCGACACTTTGCCTTGTGTGAAGCCACGGCTATAGGCTTTACACCGAGGCTACTGCAGAATCAAATAAGGGGTCATTCAGCAGTTTATCCTGTTCTCAGGAAAGTATGCCAATTTGTGATAAAATCACCTTTGCTATTTTACAAGTGGGCAACTGAAGGCTCATATCCATTTTGGTCAGGCCAGAAGATGCATCATTGCCTGAAGTGGCCCACACATTGTTCTAAAGAGGCAACCGATCTGCTCATACGTCAAGAGAATGTATGAGCAGACCATCTGTGTGTGTACATACCTCGTCCTTAGTAGGCGCGTATTACTATCTTGATAATGTGCCTTAAAGTAACAGAGAAATACTTGTCCACTGATTCCAGACCAGGTTTTTCTTGGTCAATTGATTTCTACAAGAAAAAAACAATGCAAGTGTATTTGCTGATTTAACAGGGAGAACCATGACAGTCTGAAAATGTCTTTTGTGTTGATTATGATATAAGATAAGACGGGGCCAAGGATTTGTGTTTTTCATGGACAGGTCTATTTGTTTTAATATGCGGTTCTTACAAATGCACAATAATATAAGTGTAAACCATCAAACATGTCACTATGACAGGGGCTACATGTACAATTATTATGAATCTCTCACATCATCGTAAACACAGAATGATATTCTGCACATCAGGGCTTTGAGGTTCAATATACTTCAGAGGAAAAGAGTAGCCTTGCACATCTACCATTAGCATGCTAACATACTCTCAATAAGATAAGATAGAACTTCATTAATCCTGAGAGAAATGGACCAGCGTCTAAATATAGAGTAAGATAAGTTATTTAAATATGATGGTATCAACCACAAAGTAAACTAAAATAGGAATAACAATCTTGGAGTTTTTGTAGAAGAAAGTCTAAATTATGGAAAGTGTGAGAATGAAATCCACAGAGAAGCCGATGTGAGAAATCACAAAAAAGTGGAACCACACACATAAAAAACACAGACGAATGTCAAGAGTGCTTTAGGTGATGAGCCACTGTTGATGTTGATGTGCTGTAAAGTATAAACAGGTGATCATCAGCAGTATTTATCTCACTCTGGAGACGTCTGTGTTGTTGTTGTGAACACATCTGAGAATCTCCCGCTGTATTGTTCATGCGTGAAGGGCAACCCAGGGCGAATATGTAAAGAAAATAATCCAACAACAAAGCTTCTTTCAAGAAACAAGTTAAGTTGACCTCATGTGGACAGTTTTCATTTGTAAATATATCTTCTGGCGAAGAAGGAGATTTCTTTTAGGATCTGGGTCACAACTGCTCATCACTTCACAAAATTAGAAAAACATGTATTTGTACTGAAGAAGCTGTGGAATATTGCATAACATGTATAAATAGTAGTTGTGTCATGGTCTGTTTGAGAAATGTGACCATACAATGAACAAACAATGACTTTCTCAACTGTGTGTGTGTGTGTGTGTGTGTGTGTGTGTGTGTTTGGTAACTAACAGGGCTGGGCATTAATTTGAGGAAGTTGTGGTCGGTTTTGGGTTGGTAGCTGGGAGGGGTTAGAATATATGTTAACAAGAAAAAGGATAAGAAATTACCCCACACTTGAAAAGAATTGAGATCACAGCACCACAGGTAAACTACTTTTTAACTCTTTACATCTTGGTCACAAAGGCATACAATTATATTATAATGATTATTTTCAAATTGTGGGATTTAATGGTTGCAGATTTTCAAATTTTTAAACAATACACTTAAGTGTGAAATCCTTTTAGAGGTGTTTTGTGTTTAATAGACTTATTAATTAGCTTGCACAATATTGTTCATCCAAACTATTTAATTCTGTGGCTTTATTTTTGAGGGGAGCAATATTCTCCTTATATTGTCTAATGCAAGATAATGTTAGCAAAACTACTATCTATTTACACTGTGAATAGATAATATATAGAGTGAAAAGACTGCTAGATGGTAGTTAAACATTCATATATATATACACAGTATATAATGTGTATGTATGTATGTCAAAATTACCTTTTCATATTAAAATATGGTGTTTTTTAGAGAGCAGTAAAGTACCAAAATGTGTGTAACATCTGGCTTTGCTGTGAAAAGGCACTGGTTGTGAAAGACACTGGTTGTGAAACTGTACTTGAGAAATGAGAGATGGGTGTGTATTCTTCCCCTTTTCGAATTCACACACACACATGCAGATTTTTGCAACTAGCCTTATCAAGACCTTGGCTTGACTTCCATTCTTTGTGGACATTCTATCCAAAACCTGATCCATAACCATTAATCTAACCATTAACCATAATCAGGACGTTTTGCCCAATAAAACGATGGAAGACGCATTTTCCTGTCACAACAAAAATGAGGTCACACTACCCAGAATACAGGCGCTGAAAACTTTTGGACGAAGAGGTCTATAGTCACACAAAGACCTATGTGGAAAAAATGTAACACAACCAGATGGCCTTGTAAATATATGGATATATCCCTCACTCTCTACTTGGTTTTTTTTTTCAGTTCTTTTACGACCTGACTCGTACTACCTACTCTCTACATACAAGATGAATAAAGGCTCCACTGCTTCTGATGGCACAGTTAGCAAAGCCTGTGCTAAGTGTGGCCAGATGAGTAAAAAAGAGTCTAGTGGTAAAATTCTGAGCCATGGAGACTGCATGGGCAAACAAAGGCTGGGACAAGCCTTAACACACAGCCAGGAGCCCAGAGAGCTGCCAATGCCACCAGTCTCCACCTCCAGTGTCATGCACACTGCTCATCAGAGGCGGTGGTCAGCTGACTTCAGTAAGTGTGGGAGCCCACGTGTCATTACTGTGAAGAAGAACAAGAAAAAGCCACAGACTCCTCCGCGTAGAGGGTCTCTTGTCAAACCTCACGCAGCATCTGATTCGTTATCCAAGCGCTACTCCTGCCCCCCCTTGGGACTTTTGAGCTCACCATCCTCTTCCTCCTCTTCTTCCACCACCTCATCCTGCTCCTCTCCTCCTCCCGTACAGACCTCCGTCATCACTGGCCCCGACCCTCTAGGTTGGAAGTTGTGTCCAAAGTCGAGCTCCACCACTACCCAGGCTCGCACCAACAGGCTGTCTCTGCAGATCTCCCTCCCTGTCGTCTTTCCAGACAACAAACCCAGGCCTGTCCCAAACTCTAAACCAGATAACTCCCTTAATCAAGACCCCTCCCTGAAAATCAAACCCCCTCTCAGAGCAACACCATCATGTCGGCACCACTCAGAGTCTTCAGCCTTCCTCAGGTCTCTGGTGACACCTCAGCTTGTGGTGACACTTGAGGAACTCTGTGGCATGCATCTCCACCCAATCGACCTCTCAGACGAGCCCGATGACGTCTTCAGTGACGGGAGTGAAGTGGAGTCGAAGGTGACCCCTCAGCGAAAAATACCGCCACCGGTTCCAGAAAAAACCTTCATGGCCAGACAAATAGCAAAGCTGATTGCTCAATCGTCGCAGCACTATGCATCTGTTACCACGACTACAGAAGCAGACATTTATAGGAGCGCGATGAGGCCAAAGCCTAAACAAGCACAGCAGACTGACCTGCATGCCCCGAAATCAGGTAAGTGCTCTTAAAAGCTGGTTAAAAATTGTATATGATTAAATAATTGAAATGCAAATGAATTAACAATCACAACTGTATTCATAAACTGTATAAAAGCTACCTCTCTTAGATGTCTTCCGCTTTACACACACACAATAGATGAAGTTTTTGTTTATTAAGATGTACAAAATTGTCTGTAAAGTTTGCAGAGGGTCTAATTGCAGAAGGCAGAAGAGCCTCTCACCCTGATCAGCTTCTGATTGATTCTCTCTGAGAAGCTCCTCCTCTCCGTCAGTCAATAGTAACAACATTGACTTTGTTCCAGCAGGACTGCATCTGGACACGAGTTCCACTCCACGCTTCCCTGGCAGAGAAATCTGAACCTCCAGCCTTCATCCCCAAACCTCCAACACCGTTTACCATCAAGCAAATAATTCACAGATGGTGCATGTACATTTGTGAGGATGGGACACCATGGCCTCATCTTAGGTCTTATTTTAGTGTTTTGTTCAGTATTGTGTTTTTTTTCTCTGCTGCAAATATCTGCTGACTTCTCTCTAGAGCAGGAGCACACATGAGCTACGGAGCAGGAGATTCTCAGGTGAGGTGCACGCATTCTGATTGGTTACATGTGTACATGTCGGAGGTAAAACTAACCTGGGTCTGGAAAGAATAAAAGCTGGCATAATGCTGAGCAAAGTACCATCTGTGCTGTGAAAGCTTACAGAATACAGGCTTGAAAAATGGTAATGTGCAAACTAATCATATCTGGTGTGCAAAGGCCTTTAATCTGAAGTCACAGAAAAAGGCCAGGAGTGGTTAAGCCTCTGTTCAACCTCTGCTCAAGTTTGAATATAAATTATTATTATTATCATTATTATTATTATTAGAGTGGGATGAAAAATTATTTAAGTGTTGCCGCCAAATGAACCAATCGGTAACCAAATATATGATGACTCCTGGAAAGCACAGTGTAATATGGTCCTATAATACAGGCAAGTGGAGCCAGTGTTGTTCTGCCCTCCAAGCTGTGATGAAGACCTTGACATGTGGCTGAAAGCTAGAAAAAAACACGTGATGTGTTCAATGTTAATAAACAATCGTATTTCCTGAAAGATCAGGGTTTTTTTTTGTTTTTCTTGTTGTAAGGTTTTATATGTCCTGTCAAAACTTTGTTATGTACCTGAAAACTGTAAAAGTATTTCAACAATAAAAATAGATAAACAGTATCAAGTGAAGTGGGTGTAAATCTCCATAATGACAGCTACATTCAACACAATCACTTCCTTTTCTTTGGTAATTTGTCTACACCAAGCTGAATTACAGAGCTTTTATTTCTAAAGGTTGTGAACTTGAGTCTGAAGATTGCTCCAAATTAGCCAACGTGTTATGTATGAAGAAACAACAGCACTGAAGTCAATAATTACATAGATATGTCAAACAATTGAACAGCAATAAAGCAAATTCAGTTTCATCTCAGGAAAGGCATTGACAATAAAATCTTCATTGCAGATGAATCAGGTATGATGAACGCAACGTTTTCAAACTTTCACTCTGCACCATCGACTGTACACAACGTCTGCCACACAAACAATAAAAAGTGATGGTGCTTGAACACAGGCAGAGAAACCAGTCCATTCCTAACAGGCAGGTTTAGGAACATACATGCTATCTACTGTATAATAACCCGGTAGAGAATATTATCTGATACAGTGAAATAGTTTTGTGAAAAAAGGCTTCAGGTAAACTGATGTGAGTGGGAGGTAAATGGAAGAAGAAAGAGATTTGGATGGAGTTACTGTGAATCTGGCGCTGGTCCTCTGAGACGAGCTGGGCGTCCAGCAGAGCAGAGGGAGATCTGCAGCATGGGAAGCTGGAAGCATTACTGCAGGCTGGTGAGCGGTGGGACTGCACATCGTCAGAAGTACACACACACACATGCAGATACCTCTATCTCACACACACACACACACACACCTGTGTATCACACCATGGGCATTCAAATCTGAAGCTGCTGCATATTTCCATCATGGTTCACTTATTTCCTTCATTTGTTGAACTACAAATAATGTAGGAAATAATTATCATAATTTGCTGGATGCTGATTTTTAAAGTTTTCTACTGTATGTTTTGTACACATACACACGCTCATTCATTACCTACACACAGGTTCACACAGACAAGTCAATGTGTCTGTGTCTGGTTTATGTTTTGAAGAATGATAAGAATGCAATGGTTGAGCAGGTTATAATTGTATACTGTGAATGAAATCAAAATGGTCATTTATGATCAGAAAAGTGTGAAACATGACTGAACCAAACATACGTGATTATGGTTTCAAAACGATATCCTGGCTAAACACTGGTGGATATTTGATCATCGTTCAACAAGTGCAGAATTTATGATGATGACTCCAAAGGAAATATATGTATGTATGTCTTTATCAAACCCCCTTTGGTGCCAGCTGAGTTCCAATGTTGGCTCATGCTGGATGATCGAACACTCCAGGGTTTGAAATGTGCCAGTTATGCTCGGAGTGAGCAACACTGAAACACAAGTTTCAGTCATTAGTCACTGGGTGAGAACTTAGAGTAACAAAAGTCTCAGAAGTCTAAATGAGGTGGATGGATACACTTCACCTCTGAGGAACAAAAAGAGAAAGATGGAAAGCAGAGAAGAGGAGTTATTTTTAGCACCTGATTAAGGTTAGTGGTAACTTCAACAGCAGAACAGCATGTAGTAAATGCAACAGAGTACAGAAAAAAAATAAAAGTGACTGTAATTGCGTGAACATGTCGCTGGCCATGTGCCAGCTGACGCTAGTTGTACTTCGCATTGATTTTTGTTTTGCTCTCGTGGGAATCTTTTGAAAAACAAAGACTGTCTGCTGCGAGAAGCCTTTCAGGAATTTAATCATTCAATGATTTTTCTTCACAGCCTCTTTGACCATGCGTGCTGATCAATATTGTGTGTGTGTGTGTGTGTGTGTGTGTGTTCGTACGTGTAGTATGTGAGTAATTGGGAATCAGCACTCGAGCAGTGTCTTTAGCAAATGGTGAACAGGAGCAGGTGTGAAGCCATGATATGAGGTTGTAACAGATTCAGTGGTTTGAAGACTACTAAAAGATCACAAGTATATTTAATGCATGCAGTAATGTGCAGTGTACACATGCATGCTACCTTCCAGTGAATGTGCAAACGTTGCACACCCAAAACTGTCAGAGCATGAATGTGCAACTTAGTAAATGAGAGTATTCCCAACGAACCCTGGTGTGATTTTCTTTTTTCCCCCACAAACTTTTTATTTTTTTAATTTTTCAAGACGTAACGTTACAAATGCTTTGACCACTCCAACTTTTTTTGTGGTTTTTAGGTATATGCATTAAATCTGACATTTTAACAGAGGTGGAGAAAGCTGCTCTTTTCTCCCTCACACTGCTGTTGCCAATTTCTCATCAGAAGACGGGTAAACCCAGTTTGAAAGAGGTTTAGTCGGCAAGTTAGGGAGGCTTGGAATTTGTATTTATGACAATGAATTACACATCCCACCTGTAGGGGGAGCCAGAGTATAGCTAAGAGATAATCTATGTCCGTATAAATATAAACATAAGGCAGACAAGTAACACTTTAGTTTTCACAAATGCAAATGGCAGACATGTCAAAATAGACAATTTAACAGAACAACATATAATTTATATGAACCAACCAGGGCCCCAGGAAGAGTAGCCACTGTTGCAATTTAGTGGCTAATGGTGATCTAAATAAATAAATAAATATAAAACAACTTAAATTCACGATATAGCCAACCACAATCGTGGTTGATACTTTGAAATTACAAACAAACCATCAGATAAGTGTATATTGTTTACAGATATATTAAACTAGTTTGCATACATCACCTTAATTTGCAACATGTTATGTGAGTCCACTGGGACCTTGCCCTTGAACCTTTGACCACAAAAATCAAATCAGTTCATCCTTGATTCCAAGTGAATGTTTGTACCAAATCTGAAGAAATTATATACAGTATGTGTGGTATGTACCCTAGTGTATCACTGCTTTCAAATCTGTGTGTGTCTTATGTGTGGTGCACTACAGATACAGTGTTCATTCTCCTTTGTTGTGAGAGAACAACATCAAACTGTCACATGAAAAGACCTTGTTCCATTCAAACCTTTGTGTATCATAGATAGCGGGATCACTGTCAGCTGCACTCAGCATCATGAAGGTTAATTCTTTTCTCTCTTTGCAAAGGTGCAAATTACACAGGATGTAACTGTTCTCATCCTCCCGCTGCTCCATCCTCACCCATTGTCTCCCGCTCCAAACATGAAGGACAGAGGCTGCATGTCGCTCATTTAGAGAATCATGGCAGACAGATTTCCACAAATTCTGCATGAATGCCGATGTCAATAAATGTGATGTCCTTTGGTAATCTCACAAACCTGCTCAGTAAAGAAAAACATTGTTAAAATGTCTAGTGTTCTGGTGTGTTTAGTGTTGTTTTTGATGCGGCTACTCTGCTTTCCTTCACTCCTTTTTCTTTCCCTTATTATAATAAGTCACTCATCTAAAACTTGATTCAACACACAAAGTCAATAATCATTACAAGCCCAACAGAAACATTACAAAACAATAGGTGTGTTTGACTTGTTGCAACGCTTACTTAACGTGATCACAAATTTTGGTAACACTTTACATTAGGGAGCTCATATCAACCATTAACTAGTTGCTTATTAGCATGGATATTAGAGGCATATTGGCTCTTTATTAGTCATTATAAATTACTTATTAATGCCTTATTCTTAATGATCTTGTCTGCAACTATTCCATTGATTAACAGTTTTCCCTTAATAACCTCCTAATTACTGCTTATTGATGGAAAGTAAGGAGGTTATTGTACATGAATTACAATCAAGTGCTTGGATATGTTCATGAATATAAAGTGTTGCACAAATTTTTGTTAGATTTTTTTCCAGTGCTACAGAATATGGAGACTAACCAGAGGAATGAAAGAAATAAAATCATGGGCATCAGAAAAAGAGAGTGTGAGATGGAAAGTGCTCGACACTCCATCTCTTTATCATCCAGATGCTCTGCAACCTTCACCCTAAGGCTCTGCTCCTAATGGATTCACACTATAGGCCCTATAGTACTGGGAGATGTCAGTGTGTGCCGATACATTCTGCAGCAGTGGCCTTGAATGTCCATGGATGTGGTCAGAGTTGCGTATGCCACTCGCTTGTATACATTTATAGGCGAAAAGATCCAACTATTACCTTGCAACCCTTTATATAACAAGGTGCAGGAAGAAAGAGGGCAGCACTGCTGAAAAGGCAGAAGTAAGAAATGGGAGAATTGGTGAAAGAAGAGGGGATGGGGTGGAGGTTATTACTGATAATGTGGAGGAATTACTTTCCTTTCTCCTCTTCAACCCTGTGTCACGTGTCTGTTTCTCTAGTGAGAATGTATCCTCAGCTAGTGAAGCCATTTGTACACACAAACACACACACACACACACACACACACACATGTTTGTACTTCTGTCTTAGTGAGGACACTCACTGGCATGATGCATTCCCTAGCCCCTTATCCTAACCCTAACCATCCATACTAACCCTTATCCTATTCGAACCCTAAAACCAAGTCTTAACCCCCAGACAGTCCATTAAATGGTGGGTCAGAAAGTGAGTACCGGACAAAATGTCCACACTTTCCCCAGAATTTGTTCTGCTCTAATGGGGCCATCTCGTATGTATCTCACTTTAAGTGATTTGTACATCTTGTAGGCAACACCTCTCAGTATCTAAACCAAGTCATTACAAGAATAATTTTACACTTCCTGAGCTGTTAAAACTTTAAAAAGGATATTTTGAATGTGATCCATTGAGGCCCCTCATATGACTGTATTCTCTACAATGCCATTCAGTGCCAACTAGAACAGTGTCAATGGAACTCTTAACAGGTTTGTCCTTATCAAGTTTTAACAATATAAATATGTCAGGTACTCACTGTCAATCAGGATTAATGTCAATCCACAGATGACAAAACAGTTAACTCACCTCTAACTTTAACCTCCATGACAATGCTAATATCTTTGTTATGCTGTGACTGTAATCAGAGCTTTGAACTGTCTCAGCAAAGATTCAAAGGTGTATTTGGACTACGTGACATTTAGCAGATGTCTTGACTCACGGAGTAAGGGCTAAGTATAATACTTGAGGATACTTAGGATGGTGTTCTAATTGGGGGAGTGAAGGTTAAAGGATGGAACCTACAAATGGAATCAACAATCGAGTTAAGCTTTTGCTTGCCATAAAAGACCCCAAGTTTTGAGTGCCAACCCAGGAAAAATAGTATTGATAATGAACAATAAGTGAACTTTATTTGGGACTGATGATCTATTTGATCAATCAATGTGTTCCTGTTCCTAAGATTTAAAGTTCTTAAACCTTTAATGTTTTGTTTTTGTGCTAACTGAGGTACAAACAGACGGCCAAAAGAAGCTGGACAGCAGAGGAATGTGCTGCTGTTCAAAAGCATTTACGGAAATATATTGCCCTTAACCAAGTTCCTGGAAAAAATGAAAGCCAGCTCTGCATTGATGCAGAACCTGAAACACTCTCAAATTATGATTGGAAAGCAGTCAAATACTTCATAAAAACAGGATTACAGCCATGAGGAGGGAAACTGTGAGTGAAATTCCATTAGGCGAGTTTGAGGCAAATTGTAATAACCTCACTGCTAAGAGTTACCACACACTGGTTATTTCATTTTGTAGTGTGGTTATTTAAAATTTTGTGATCCTTTCATCAAATTATAGACCCAGACCAACCCATAATGGCAGGTACAATTAAGTTTTATGTTTATTTTACAAATGCTGTTGTCTAGAGCATTTGTTTTTTCTTTCAGCTGTTCCTTTTTTTTACACATGTGGTTTTGAATAATGTTTCTTAAATAAAAGTCTTATGGTTTTGAATTTGTTGAGCAGGAGGTCATTACTTGACTACCACGTTACTGAGCTAACCAGGGATGTGTACTGGTTGGTTTAGAGGGAAAAGAAACAAGAAGCAGAATGTATAGATCGTACACTGGAAAGTAAATAACTGATGCAGATGATTGTACCTGCTGTTGGGATTTTATCCTAAAATGTTTTGCATCAATCAAATCACAAGAATCTTATCTTTCCAACACTGTATCACTTGAGTATCTTCCAAGAATAGTATTAGCGTATATATGACTTTATCCTCCACTAACACTTAGTTCCCTGCTAAGATATAAAAACTAGAGATATGTATGTGTGTGTGAAATTGGAAAATGAAAGTGATATAATTGTGATTAGAATTTTTTCAGATTTTTTACGAAGCTGTAGAACCACCGTAAAGGCTGGACCCATCAAAAACCGGATGGTCTTCCTTAAGCGGCAAAAACGAGTATGTGTGTATGAGTGCACATAAACATTCACGTCATGCATGCACATCACGCAAGCATACTGTTACCATGCATACCTATTAACACACAGGCTGCAGATTTAAATGCACCAGGCCTACCAGACGGCAGAGGAGCCTTCCTCCTCCTAAATGTGTATAACACACTTTCATGATACATATTCTATGCTCTTATCCCCACCCTGTTCTGATCAAAGCAGTTGAGCATGGCAAGGAAAGTGGTGGGCAACAGCTGGAAAATCACAGCTGGAGGTGAGTACAGAGGAGCGTTGGGCCGCGACTACAAAGCAACGGCTCCATTTTGGGGAGAAAGTGAGCTCTAAAAGGCGCCCCGATGTTTTTCAGTTCCATTATCTCCTTTCATTTGCTGCCACTGTGCTTGTCGTCATTTACAGTCATTATCTAATGTTCTCTATCCCATCCCTGCTGCGAGCGTGTGGACCTTTTGCATTTTACTTGAAGAACTTTTGGAGCTGTGCACTTTCAGGAGACAGAAAGCTTTCCATAAAGCACCACACTAACTTTTAAAACCCATATTATATTGCTGCTTTGTTAACATGGAAGCTCAGCAAATAAAGGATTCGACATTACACAGATTGTGCCATAATCTAACACAAACATAAGCACTCGTGCAAAATCCCAAGATTCTGTTGTAACCTACACACGACCACATGGCTGTGACTTACACATCAACACAATCCTTTAACAGGAAAACCCCAATTCCAGTCTAGATGTTAAAATGTAACTTAGTAATTCATTTCTGACCCCAGCACCATTTCCTGCCATTATGTTCTGTCCATGTATACACACACACACACACACACACCCACACATTCATACCTGTATATAGTTACTTTTGTTAGATTAGAAATTGTTTAAAATGAATGTTAAAGTGTGAATACTGTCTCCTCTACTCAAAGTAATTCAACCATGACTGTGCTTTTGCTTTGATGAGCATTTGTAATTTTAATGAGACTGAATCAGTGTAATAACAACTCCCTTTTGAAGGGTGCTGCCCCAAGGTGACAAAGATATTGTTTAATATTTACATTGTAATGTCTGAATAACTGTGTAACCTACAAAGTCTGAACATAATTGGTGCTCCAGGTGAAAGAATGGATGCACAAGACCCAAATATATCCCTCTAAATGTATGATTTCTTTGCAGACTTTTATTCTGTATTCAATATGGAGTTGTTTATTACTTTTGGATTTGTATTCTGTCCCTGAGACATTTCCAAGCAAGGTGAAATATAACCCCTCCAGTGTTTTACGTGTCAGGGTCTCCTACTTCAGAAAAGGGAGAGATGCCTAGGAGACATCTTTTATCAAATATCTGAACATACTGATCAGCAACTCCCTGATGACTGAGCTCCTCACTGTGTCAGGTCACCACACAGAGAGAACTAATCACCATTTGTACCTGAGACCTTGTTACTTGAACTGTTTTAGACGAGTGCAAGTGTTCTTACCCGGATGTTGTCGAAGGATGATTTGTTAGTTACGTCATACAGAAGGAGAAGAGCTGAGGAGAGGGAGAGAAGAAAAGACACACATTTGAAATTTGACTGAGAGTCAATGAATAAACCAATTATTGTCATACTGCATTATACATAATTTATATATCTTAATGTGGTGGTATGATTGGTTGACCAATCAAAATTAGTCAAAACACCCTGATCTGAAGAGGCTGTTACAAAATTAAAAAGTAACCCAATACATCCACACTGAAATGAAGGAAACAAACAAAACCATAATTTGAGATTAGTGTTTTATGCTTACAGACATGGTCAGGGACATTCGGTGCTGTTAACATTCCACCTTCTACCCATGGGCAATATAGTTGTTATTATATAGTATAACCACAAACCTCCATAATCTTAAATCACATGTTTCAAGAGAAACGTAATGCCATGCAGAAAACACTTTCAGGCTTTTATCTTTTTGAATCCAAGTCCTGCTACAAACTTCCTGAATCAAGAAAAGTGAAGATATCGTAACTTAAGAATAAAACGCATGAGTTGTTTCACAAAAAGACAATAACCGAGTGAATGTGGATCTTTACAATTGCTGAAAAAAATCACTGTAGACATACACCCACACGTCAAGAATCGTATAATATAAAAAGGTATGTCATAGTAATAGTAATAATAACAATGATAGTAAAATGCATTTAGAGAGTTGTGCAGCCATGTAAGGGTTTACAATCCTCTGATTATTTTCAGAACTCAGCAGCACCAAGCATCATCCATTATTTGCAAAATATAGTTTAAAAATTATAAAAACAAACACTTGTTTGAGTAGCAGAGTTATATGCTCATTCTAATATGCTTTGCAGATACGCATTAAATATTTATAGTTTTGATGTTCAGCAAGAGCTTTTGGACCTTACACAGGAGAAATGCACAAAGAGAAAAAATTGTTTCCGCCAGAACTTCAGCAAACTGCTGAGCTCTTCTATTCAGCACAGCGTTAGCGTTGCACCTGACAACATAACCACACATGTGAATACTAATTACCACCAAGCTCACACATGAACATCACCTCAGGTATTTTGCAGCACGAACCGGAGGGTGTGCATAATAAAGCTCTTGTCAGACAGAAAAAGCCATTACACCTATGAGGGCATTTGCAGCTCATTTTCTCAGCTGGATCAACCTTCACTTTAGAGAATTAGCCAAAGCTAATTACCTCCAGAGCACCTCTCCTCCTCCAACTAATGCATCTGGTCCCTCCAGCCATCTCCTCCTTCACTTACATCTCACACCATCCTCATTCCTACACTGTTGCACGGCAGCATTTTCACCAATCCACTTGAGATTAGGTACTGCATTTGTTAACTCCAGCCAGACAAGTCCATGAAGGGTGTTTTAATGACTTTTAATCACTGTGGTCTGTCTCTGTCACACTCAGAAAACACAGGGAGAGGGAGAGAAAAGAGGACGGTGGAAAGCAAAAGGAACAGAAAAGAGAAAGAGGCAACCTGCCCGTTCACCAACGTCACCATGGTTGCTTCCCTTCACCTTCCATAATCCAATTATAAATTGCCTTGACCGCAAGACAAACAAAAGCTTTTCATCATATGCATAGGGGCTGCAACATAGTTGGCATTAGACGGAAATAACCAACTTCGAAAGACGGAGGAGGCAATGCCACAGGGTAGAGGAAGTGCGTAGTGAGGGATAAAAAGAGAAGAGTTACAGACAGGCAAGGAGAAGAAGACGAGACAAGACTAAAATACAGACATATGCTGACGCACCTGGAAACTTCCAACAGAGGATGACGGCAGGCATGTTTACAGGAGAGAGGCTGACAAAGACTATTAGTGCTATTGCACCCTTTTCTGATGCCTGAATTGACAAGTTCAAAAATTTAATCAAGCATCACGCTGGGTAGAAAACAGTAAAAATAATATTTATTCACACATAATTTTCTTTGTGTGAATATGCAGAGTCCTTAGGTGAGGGACAAGACTTTGGGGCCTGTAGCTTTCGGTTCCCAGTTTGACCAGTCAAGTTTGAGCAGGCTTTGATTGCCCGCAGTCTGTGTTGTATTTGACTCATGTAATCAAAGAAACTATTTAGACTGTGAACAGTGAACGGTAAATGAAAGATTGAGACTTGGCCTGAATATCCACTCTCTATACCAGAAGCTCCAAAATATTGCCAGTTGCTCCCAAAGGCGAACGTGTTCCAAGATTGTTTGGCTCCAAATGTCATCTTACTTTGTCTCATAAAACCATCTGCTCCACTGCTTTTCCCACTGGTTCACTCTCACTGCTCAAACAGCATGGTTTTCAGCTACAGCAGCTTGTTCCCAGAGGTAAAAGCGGTGGAGACCAAAACTGGAGGTAAAGTAATAATGAATATTGGACTAACATTCAAATGGTGGCCACAGAAACAACTCCGAAAGTATAACAATGTTGCTTTTTAACTGCTGGAAGTCAAACATAGTTTCCCATTACTTATTGTGGCTGCGGCACATGTTCTATTTGTCACTCCACAGTGACTCATCAGCTAAAAATTGTGATTGAGATTTCTAACTTGGTGTGTACAGCACTATTTGCCAAATGCTCACTCGCCCTGTCCCTCTACTGTGAGCTACCGGTTGCTCAGGCTATGTCTGTAATGTTTGTATCCTCCACAGACAGTCAACCTCATAGTTCAACTACAGTTATAGCATGCAGTGCAGTTCTCTCTGTCACAGTACAGATCAGAAAATGCACGTATGATTAGTATTTGTAATGCTCATATAAATGTATTCTCTTTTTAACTTTATTTTCAGAAATAAAACAAAACAATGCAAATTCCACCTTCACTCATGTACGCTTGTGCAAACTGCCGGCGCAACAGTATTCCAAACCATATGACCTTCTAACTAAATTGACTTTGTAAAACACAACCAGGCTTCACTATCATACAGTTCCTGCAGGAACGCCTGAGCAGGAAGAGATGGAGTTTGATGGAGTCAAGTGATCCATAAAGAGCACAGACATCCATCACTTCTCGGATGATAATCTTGCGTCAGTAATCACTGACTGACCTTGGCTGCTTTCCTCCTCTTCAAAATAAGTGACACAAACATGCATTGCATACTGACATTCGCATACAAATGCCTTACATGTTGAATGATGAAATAAATCATATTCTTCCTTAGTACTTGACTAAAGCCCTCAGCATTAATGTGTGGTTGCAGAGGTCATAGCAGTTTTACTAGTTACATACAGTAGGCCTATGTAAAGCATCATTTTAGTGGTTATATGATATTTTTGATCTTGATTTGAGTGACAGCACAAAAATATGTATGTATATAATAAGGAAGGGATATAGAGCACAACAGTGTGGTGCCATTCTAAAAGGGTCACTGGGCAGTCACTGTTATGTTCTGGGATTCTGGGAAGGTTGTGGTTCTAACATATGCATTCTTAATGCCCAGGATTCTTTCAAAAAGAAACACTGTAGGAAAAAAGATGTGAAAGAAAAGACAATAATAAATTGTTTTAAAGTTTGGCAGTTGAATGTTATTAGCAATATGATTATTACCTTTTTATTGGGTCTTTTACTTCTACTACCACTACATTTCACTCCTATCTGTTTATATGACAGATATAGTTATTACAGTAGATGATTTGCTCATTAACCTTTTATATCCAAAACAAATTCTGTCTTATCACCCAGTAGTACAGTATATTTTATAATTAGCAACACATCGACCACCAACAATACTAAAATGCTACTGACATTAAGTTAATCAATTATGATGTTCATTCAATATTATAATAAATATACTACAACCTAAAAGAGGCCAGGCCACTTTTAATATTTTCTCATTTAGGAATAGGAGAAGAATAGCTTTACATTTTGGGGAAGTGATAAATTCAGCGAGAGGAGTAAAACCACTCTCATGTCTGTATATTAGATAAGGACACAGGTGGCAAAAGTACACACATTCCTTACTCAAGTAGAAGTACAGATATTTGTGTTAACAACAACTCAAGAAAAAGTATGAAAAAAGTAAAAGTACGGGCTCTGAAAGGTATAAAAGTTAAAGGTACGCCACTGAAGGCCATTTCTTTGGGCCGTATCTGTGCAAAGCAAACTGAAACTCATGTCACATAACTATCGTTCAAAGAGATGTAACTTAATCTACTCTTAAGTCAAATAAAATAAACACATACATGGTTAAAGCAAGAACAGATTTGTGAGGAAATGTGTACATTGTATTTGAAGTATTCCTCGTTTCATTGTCAATGTTATCGGCGATGTTGGCTGACTCTTACTTTCCTTTAAGTTGTTACTCCTTGTTACGAACATATTCACCGAACCTCTTCTCCCTCTCTTGTCTGTTTTATCTGGATTCTTCTTTTATGCTGTGTAACATCTATTTAGCGTGACATTCATCAATATATGTAATAAATGTAAGTAGTAGAAGTAAAACGTTGTAAGTGTTAGTTACTTAGTATAAGTAATAAGAGAGTCACATATACGCTTATGTGCTTCCATTTCAGTGAATAAAGCATCTAAAAGCTTCCTATCTTCTTGCATAAGGTCTTAATGTATATTTCCGAGGTATGACAGGCATCTAGTTTAGACCCATGGCTTCAGAAGTGACTTTTACTGACTGAACTGATTTACATGCACACTGAGCACTTTCCATCAGTTTGCAAATTGCAGCAACTCAGTGCCAATGGTCGCTCTTCTGGTCCATTACTGCCTTGAAAATTAAAAGCATGCAGATGATTACTGCACACTGAGGACACCTGCAAATAAAAACTACAGTGTGTGTGTGTGTGTGTGTGGGAGACGAGCATTGCTTCATCCCATCTGGAAAGTTGCTGCCCCAGCACTGATGTTACCGTTTCAAACGAATGAGAGACCGTGTACGCAATTCCTCCGAGCACCTTCCATCGCCTTCATTATTCCTCTGACAGTTCCAGCAGCAGTTGTCATTTCTATCTCCTATCTTCTGTCTAACATTCCTCTCTCCACGGTATCCATTTTAGACAGGGGTGGATCCAGCACCATGACGTGTAATTTCTAAATCCTCCTGGCGTGCTGACAGCTAAAACCATTCACATTTGGACATGGCCTTTTCAAACAAATGTTGAATAGGAATGAACAGATGAAGTGTTTGGAATATGAGAGCTGGAGGTCAGTGTATTCTAGTCTGTAGACAATACGTTCAGTGGAAGAGTATAAGCACGCACACACACAGCATTCCTTTTGAGCTTCCTCCTCTGAACTCACCTCACACACATCTTCAGGAATAAAGCCTCAAAAATTTCTTTGAATGCGACCTCGGACATCTGTCTGAAAATACAAGAAACTGTGTGTGTGTGTGTGTCTGCCTGTGTGTCAAAGAGAAAGCTTGATGACGGATCGCACAGCTCATGGCTTTTCCCTTTAATGTTTTGTTTCCCATTGTCGTTTCCCTCTTCTTCATCACCTACTTCCTTCTCTCCTTCCCTCTCACTCCTCTCTTTTTCCATTGATTATTAATTTTCCTCTCGTACTTTCTCCGCTCAACTCTCGATCGCTGTTCCCCTCCTGCAGTCCATCCTCCCGTCTTAGTCAGGATTTGTGTCGCCCCCACAGGTTGCCGCTGATTGAGGCCCACACTCTTTCTCATTAGTGATGAAAGCAGTAACTCAAGGAGTTGGAACAGAGGGAATAAAAGATGAAGCGGGCTGGACGGAATGAGGCAGAGCAGAGCAAAGACATAATGAGGCAATGACACTGATTTAGTAAGAAATTGATTTTTGTCTCTATCCGTCCTACAGTTCTCGTTTGTCACTATGTCTGTGTTCCTGCATCTTCACTGTTGTGGCTTTTTTCCAGCCATGGCAGAAAGTTAAAGACGCTTTGCAGCAGGTTTTGGGAGAGTACAGACCATTAGATGTGGAAACACCTGAGTCGGCACAATGTTTTCAGACCTAAAATGTCCCTGATATGAACACTGCCATCCTACACATGTGGAGCCAGAGTCTTGCAGGTGGTGAGGTTCTGACGATACACACACTCAGCAATTGACAGGTCAGTCTCAATCATGACATTTCACTACATTTTTATAGAATTAAATTAAATAATAATTAATTAATAACTTATTAAAAGCAAATTTAAAGTTTAAAGTTTAGCCCTTGAGTATACATCCAGATGCTTTGGCTTCACTTTTGGGGAGCTGTCATGTCGTCCATTTTTATATATGACAGTGGTGCAAATCTGAATAAATGGGCAGATCAAGGGATTTTGTTGCACCTTCTCTGCAGCATTTTCAATCAAATTAATTCACCCTATGGAAGTATCAGTAATGCACAAAGACCTACAGATTCTGAGAGTCAGGTACACATACTAAAGCGTTAAAGACAAGTTCTCATGTGAGAGTAAGAACTGCATTGCATGCCATGTGAAACTAGGAGGCTTGACTGTCTGTGTGGATTGTAACAACTTTAAGGATGATGGTGCCAGCAAGCAAGTGACAAATAACGCTGCACAAAGCCATACAATGAGGCAATGGAGCAAAACACCTGAACACACTCATGTTAACATAAGTATAAAAAAAGATTTGTATTACACACATGCAATTCATGGAAAACACTGCTTTCACATGATGTGATAGGGCATTAGCTCTCAGAGCACCCTTCTAGTTTCCTATTTGTACGACCACGTTACTTCTTCTTTACATAGTCATTACATAGTCTTGCTCTAAAGTACTTTAATTGAGCTGCATGTTATAGCCTCTGCTGCAGTTGTGTTTTTCTAGAATACTGAAGAGGTTTGCCTCATAGTTTGAAAACCTCTGAAATACACTAATTCATCGAGGCATTGCAATAAGAACAAGATGCTCGCTGTTTGAGGAAAAACAGTAATGATGTAGTCGGCTGCTTGGCGAGCAGCCATCGCTTATAGAAAGCTGTGTGGGTACGTTGGTTTGGCACTCGACTTCGCCCCCTGCACTACCAATGGATAACAAAGAAAGCGATGGTCATTACATGGAAATTAAGCTGCTCAAGCACCTCATTATGGACAGCACAGCCCCAACAACTCCTTCAAACATACACCACCATTTGGAGTCGTCATCCGTAATGCAGCCATTGTTGCATGAAATGTATTAACTCCATCATTCTGTTTCTTTATATTTAGGATTTCGGCTTATTTTTCTGCGAGATAAGGTGAGAGGTAAGGACTTTCGGATTTTGAATGTCCATCATTTGTTAATGTTAGAAAAACTCAAGAAAAAGTCCAGAAAATGTGGACCTGACTTTTTCCAGAGGTTGCCTTTCACATATGAAGATTACAGAGGGAGATTTTCCAGGTAAAATGCATTTGCGAGTAGTTGAACTTGCAAATGCTCCTGGTAGAGCTTGCATGATGAAGGAGGGACATAACGTATAAATCTGTTCACAGCACATTGACACCGGCCTCAGTTCTTGAATCTTGTTGTCTAGTAGTGAAACCTCTCTGGCCTCTGTAATCTGGGAACTTCAGACAACCTTCTGCTCCTCTTCAATTCCTCTGTGTTTGCTTTCCTGTGCCACCACTTCATTACAGAGACTATTGAAAGCCTACACTGACTCCACTCTAACCCTAAATTCACCCTCTAGTCTCCACATCAGTTGCCTTTTTGTCTCCAGCGTGGTTTCTGGCCTCAGCCAACCCAGAGGGCGATGAAGGTTAGTTGTTTGTTTGAATAGGTCGGACTCCTCTGCTCCTCTGGGCCTCTTGTTTTCCTTTTTCTGATTTGATGAACTAGTTTCTCTTTTTTGCTCATAACCTTCTCCCCCTTGCATCAGCTTTCTATCTCTCTCAGTTTCACCAGTGTTCTGTTGCATTTTTATCTCTCCCTCTCCTGTCTACCCCCCTCTGGGTACTCGTCACCCCCCTCTGATCCTGCTTGTCTCTCTTAACACCCTGTGGGTTCGCTCCATGCTGTGGAAATGACAAACTGTCAGCTCACCTGGGAGGGAGAGATGGAGAAAAATCCAGCTGGTTTCTGGACCCACCTGGACTTTTGCGGCACCCTCTACACCAGATGGGGCAGGCAGATTGCACTGAGCTCACTGCAACCAACAACCCAGTGTCTGGATCTTCTTGGTTTCTCTCGTTAATGGCTTAATAATGGTCGAAATCCAGGCCAACGATGAATAAAACATCAATAGTTGTCCAGGGAGCAAAGTTTCACTTTGAAATGTTCAACTCTGTGACTCGGTTGCACTGACGCCCTGCACAAAGACGCTTGAGTCCTCCTGCAGCAAACGCAGTGTCAGCTCCAACGTGGCCCCTTGTTACTAGTATTCCGCTATTCTTCCTGCTCTCCAGAAAATGAATCTTTGCTTTAAACCCTGATTTTTCCACCAGCGCCATCTGATTGGCATAACTGCCCCCTATCCAGTATAAATATCTCAAAATCTAAGTGACAGATTTGCCCAATGTTGTTCATTGATGAGTCTCAGCTGATGAACTCCAGTGACTTTGGTGTTCACTAAGACTCTCCTCGGTCATATCCATCGTCCCATTGTGATGAATTGCAATTTATTCATATCTTCAATAATTAATCTATATGGTTTATGAAACAACAACCTTAACAAAATAGTAGCAAGCAAATATGTTGAACTATGAAGCTGAAAACATGATTAACATTATACCTGCCAAATATCAGCATATTAGCTTGTCATTCTTGGCATATGCTTGTGTTAGTGTTTAAGTCAGAGCACTGCTTGGCTCATGAGCAGCCGAGGGCCTGTTTTCACCATAGACTGTTTTTAAAAATAGACGACATGACTGCTTCCGAAAAGTTAAGCCAAAGTGCCTTGATCGCCACATAATGACTAGCAGTAGTATAGGTCACAAACCTTGAACTCTCCATGTTAGTGGATAGGACATGGACCAAATTATATAATACATGTTCATCTTTATATATGTTCTATGGTTCAGAGAGAACTTCACACGCTCCCACTCAATTGAATTTGTGTGTGTACTGACGTCACAGCAGAAAAAAAGAGTCTGACTCTCTGCTCAGCAACGTCATCTGCCTGTACTCTGCGTTGGCTGACTGACATGCAAGCGCACTTTCCTGGTGAATTTCTTTGTACATAAATGGATGTGCCGTGATACAGATCAAAAGTGGAGGCGCTGTAATTGTTGACTCTTTTTTTAGACTTTGAATGTGCCCATTCCTACCTTGCACTGCTCAGTAACGAGGCAGATCTCTCAGACTGCCCGATGTTTACATTTCAAAGCATGAGTCATGAAAAACTGTCCACTAGTTCATAGGAATCGACAGCTTTCATGACAGCTGCGTTCAGGCTGAACCTTCTCCCCTGGTCCTGGCTGTCGGGCTGAATGAGCTTTATTTAAGAGTCAGTAGCAGACGAACAAGTGAGAGGAGCAGCTTTGAGGCTCCCTGGATGCCTTGTTAAAGATCAGCGAGGGTTAACTGTTGCACTGACAGAGCAGAATACAGACGGGCAGCTGGCCAAACGTACACACACCCACACACACTCGCATTAAATGATTCAGAAAAATACATAGATAGCAAGAACACATGCAATTTCATACATACCAACAACCATTACAAATACATCTCCACACTTCCCACAACATGGCACTCACACACTCATACATATACATTTGAAAGATATAGAAATTCACAGCAACCACCAACTAAGATCTTATTTTGTTTGCTGCAGAACAAATTTGTGTGTTACCCAACACCTGCACATTCAGGTTGTCCTAAGGGACACTGCCATTTGTACTCAGTGGGGTTGCTAGACACACACACACAGCACAGTGCAATACCTGTCCAATCTCCCACTGTGTGAGAGGCAGGCTCATTTTTCCACCCAGTGGTTAGCCTTGCACCAAAGGCAACTTGCACATCACAGAGCCTCTTGCAAATTCCTGTGTACACACACACACACATGCGCACACACTACACACATCGGAAACACACATATCTGTCTGCAAATGTTTTTTTTTTTCTATCCAGGGGACAGGAAAAGGAAAGAGGGGCACTGTCAATTGTCCATTTGAAGAAAAAAATACATTTTGCAAAAGGTGGAAAATAAAAAAGTCAAGGGAAGAACGTCAGTCACAGTCAAACAGTCACTCACATTAACAAACACTGAGGAATCCTACCGTGAGCGTCGCGGTAGTAGGCATGTGTGACACTCCGGAAACGCTCCTGACCAGCGGTGTCCCATATCTAAAAAGAAGAACAAATCAATCATCGACATGTCTGCCAAGCTCCCACCAGGAGTAACCAAGTGATAACTCCAGGGCCAAAGTAAGCACATCACTGACTCCATTAGCAGTATGCTAGTACTAACTAGTTTAACATTTACTAACATATAATGCTGCCTGTTACCATTTCAAACAAACTCAACTAAACACTGTTACTAAAGAGGTCCTTTCATTTTTATTTCTACCTGAAGGCCACCGTACACACTATTCAATATACAGCATAACCTCCTACACACTGATCCTTTAAACCGAATCGATTAATTTGCTTGCTACCTGGTTGCTGCTGATAAAACCAGCCAATCAATGGCTAGAAATGAAAAGCTGCTGATCTCAAAACTGATTTAGAAAATGCAACGGTAAATCAGCTGTGAACTGCGTGCATGTCATGTGAGAACAAAAAGGGCGAACGGTCTCTACCAAGTAGAACAAAAGAACGGGCTGCTGATAAGCCACATTTTGGTCGAGTCAATTCTACCTGCAACAGACTTATTCATCTGTGCTTAGAATTGCAGGATATTACAGTGGCTGAGTCATTACAAAGATAATGACAGAGACAATGGTGAGTCTGGATGCTATAAAGGGCATTTACATATCTCACCCTTTGGTATCCCTCTAAACTAATTCTCAGGTTTTACTCTCGCCAGCATGTGTTTCACTGATTCTGCTCCCTTTACTACACTTGCATATGTTTGACGTGCCTCTGTTCAGTAAGAAATCAGAGACATGCAGTAGAAATACAATCTGTCAAAGCAGTGGACATCTGGAGAATAACGCATTCTAACATAAAAAAGTGAAGACTAAAGGTGAATATAACTGTCAGCAAATTTATGACACAAATATGATGATCCTCAATCTGAAAGTTTATCAGGGAGCATTTGCTTTTGTAGGTGCATTAACAGTAGAAATTTCTCAAGAAGCATCAGGCTGCTGAAAAAGGCTCTGATGAAACCCAAAATGCACAACCTACCCTGTATAAAATAATCTCACTTCAATTTCAATGCTCACATGAGACCAGTTTATGCTCTTCTGTTGATATGAACAGAGGATAAACCAGAATTACAGCCTCATGGTTGTACACCTTCACCACCGATAGCAGTTGCAGTATAAGTACATTTTTCTCAAGGCTGGTTTGGTCACCATGACCTTTGACCTTTGAACACTGATCAGTAATATTTGAGTCCACAGCTCGTCAAAATTTGAAGAAATTCCCAAAGGTTAGAATTGAGATATCATGGTCAAGAAGCCAAAAACATGTTTAGTGAGGCCACTGTGGCCTTGAATGTTGAACACCCAATTCTGATCAGTTAATCTGTGAGTCTTAGTGAACCTTTGTGCCATATTTGAAAGGATTCTCTTGAGGGGTTCTTCGATGTTCACAAAGCAACAATATAGTTTTGTGAGGTCACATGCCCTTGACCTTTTACCTCCAAAGTCTAATTAGGTCTATATCTTTTTTCTGATATATCACGCTAACAAGAACATGACATTGCCATCGGACCACCAAAATCGAATCAGCTCATCTTTAAATCCAACTGGACCTTTTGTACCAACTTTGAGGAAATTCCCTCAAGGTGTCAATGAGATGCTGCTTTCACAAGATCAAATCAGTTCTTTCTTGAGTCCAGCTGAACATCTGTAGCAAATTTAAAGAAATTTGAATGGAACGGATTACCAACCATTCTGTGCTACCTTTAAAAAAAAAAACTCTACACTCCTGCAAGTTTCATAAAAAATGTACCTAATATATCACCTGAAATGGAGACTGATGGATGATGGGAAAACAGTCGCTGGTGATTTATTATTAAAAAAAAAACACATTCATAGAAGTACATTTTGTTCTTACCTGCAGTTTGACCTTCACAGCGTCAATGCTCATAACTTTATTCTGAAAGACATGAGGAAAGGAAAACAAATTGTAAGTATAATTGAAAATCTGCAGATATGGAAAGCGAAGGAACAGGGGCCGAGAAGAAACAAAAAAACTGACACTTTACACAAGTGAGTTAAATCAGCAAATAGAGTTTGGTGTGTGTGTGTTTGTGTGATGTACTACTGTTGGCTTTTTGTGACCACAGTTGGTGTAATAAGTGCTTGGCCTCTGCCGTGAGCCTCTCTTTTATCTCTGTGATGTCAGCACCCCATACTATCTATGGTACTATGGCAATGTACCAACACACACACTAACACACACAAACAAACACACACCTGATGAATACTTTTGTTTCAGAGAGTTGCATCATTTACATCATGTGGCTTCCAGGCAGATTTGCATAGTGCAACACATGCACACGCACGCAAACACACACATACGTGTACACACCATGATTTGTATGCACAAGGTAACATACAGGCCTATTTTTCAAGTTGATGGTCACCAGTTGCTGCAGCCCCCACCTGATTTTCAACTATTCCACTCCACAGAGAGCAGATCTAACTCTGTCATCTATCATTACAGGGGATGTGATTATGCTAGCAAACCCGACGGATGAGTGCACTGCCTCGGTCAGCACCCAGTGGGAATATCTGCACCTCAATCTAACGTGTTTTGCGGGTTTACAGGCAAAAATGCGTCCAGGAGGCTGGTTTCCAACTGCTGTGAAGAAAAGTATTTTTTTACATGCATTTTAAAATTCTCTATTACATTGTGTAATGTTTAAAATCCAACACACATCTCCTGCCCACCACATGCCTGCTGGGATGTTACTGCTGTGTCTGTGTCTCGGTGATGACGACCCCATGGCTCGTTTTATATTTGCGCCCCTGAGGGAACATAGTGGTAGCATTTCTGCATGCAAATGTCGATAAGGAGCACAAGTGCCAATGTTTCTTCTTTGAGGAGAATATGAAATTTGGTATTCAGTCTTGTGTTTGAGGTCTCTATGGGGCAATAGATGAAGACTTTGGGGGATCTCTCTGACTGAATAAGCAGATTCAACGGCAGCCTTAAGAACAGGGAGAGGAAATCTCACAATTAATTTTGAAATTAAGCGTTGGCCAAACTCCTCAACCATAGCTCAGCATAGTAATCGTATAACCCCTGTCGAGCTGTGGACTTTTCCAAACAAATCAAAATCTGAAGGACCCACTGAAATGTGAGTTGCAAATCTGCCACCATTATTACGACAGGTTTGTATTGAGAAAGAGGAAAATGTAACAGGTGCAGCAAAAGAACTGGCATCTACCCACAAGGAGACCTGCCGAATAATGAAAGAAAGCTGTTCCACATGGAGGAGCGAGCACTGATACAAGCATGTTGATACACACACAATTACTCTATATTACTGGCCATGCAGGTTGAAGTTGATTACAGTATAAAACTGAGACATAAATCATAGGCTGGAGAAAACCAGTACCACAATTTGCTCACCATATTGTGTGGATAATTTATTTTGTCACTCTACTTAACGCTGCCTCATCTGCACATAAACTTGTTTTTCCATACCGATCTCTGCTTTGCTGTTGGCAGCTTTGATAGCTTGAGCAATCTGCCCATTCACAAACATATACTTTGCCTCATTCTTAATGCATTTCATCCATATTGCATGGGGGATATTGTGAGTTGTAGTTAATTTACCTTTCAAATGGGACATCTTACAGCTCCTAAGCCTTATTCTGACTGCAAAATACTGTGTTAATGTGCAGAAAGCCTGCTCAAGGGCCGGCTCAGTTTTCTCTAGATAAAGAGAGGCTTTGCAGTGCAAAAGAATGTTTGCTTATAGAACAGAGTTTCAGAGATCTCAAGCTTTATTGCTGAAGAGCAGCACACTGAAATGTGCATATTTTTTGGGTCAAAAATAAAGGACCAGTCCCTCCTGGTTCCAGCTGTAGAAAAGCTGGTTCAACCCTAAACCAGCCCCAGCTTCTGGTCCTTTACTTTTTCCAAAGGACAGTATTTTAACCCAAATCATTCTCTTTAACCTGCAAGGAAATATTTTTTATGCAGACAAAACTCATTTAAAAACAGTGAAAAAGCTAAACTTCTTCCACTAACATCACTGCTTTTAGACATCAAGTGCACAACATACAAAACCTGTAGCTAAATGAAATAATATTCATATTTTCTCTATAAAACTCCTTGCGCGAGGTTCAGAGACTTGCAGAATCAGTAACATCTTAAATAGTTGTTATGTTCTTAGGGACTGCTGCACACTAGAGGATTTAGCCTTCACAACAAACTAGGTAAAGGCAAGTCAATGCCAATCATCTGCCCAAATATTTCTGAAGTGTGAGGGGTTTACAAAATAATCATAATGCTACTAATTGGTCAGAGCCTCCCTGATCTTGAATTTTAAATATCCAATATATTTGATAGACAGACCAAACAATGTCAGTCAACCTCCATGTTTGATTTTCTTCAGTCAAGTTTAATCACGCAAGTTTTTCCACTTCAGTTCAGCATCTAAAAGTTGTTGCCACCCGCACTATAAAAAAAAAGAAGAATGACGCAGGTTTCTGTGAGAATCCAAGTCTCTGGAAATAATTTCTTACATTCTGGCCAAATTATCTAGTTCATGCGTTCATGACTGTTATAAGATTAAACATTAGTTAAATCGTCTTAAATCGGTTAAGAGTTCAAAATCCTCTAGTGTGTACCAGGATTGACGTTTCCACCATGTTGTATCTTTTATATAAGATTATTTCACATGTTAATTTTGTGGAGAGTCAAGACATGGCTACAAATGACTGAACTCAGACCACAAACAGGCTTATGTAAAACCCCATGTGACTGTGTAGGGAATGAAGCCCATTGTATTTCTCCTACATTGGATCAGCTGTCCTAACGCTTCACTGGGGAAATTAAGGGGATCTGACTGTGTCTGTGTTCGTTTTTTAATAAACTAAGACATAAACAAGCAAACAGCAATATGTTATTGTTATTAGGACACTTACTTGAATGAAATTACACATTGAATGAGATTTTCTGGTGCAGCCATCCCAAGCATTGCTATTCCACTTTAGCTTCACCAGAGCAGATGTTTCCAATGTGAAAATTCCGCTCATGTGATCTGTTAATGCAACAACCACAGCTGAATGACTTTGTAAATGTCTGATAGGTGCAGCACTGACAGGGATTGGAGCCCGAGTGTTACAGTGACACCGGGTGTTACTAATATTTGACTTTACACTAGAGTGGAGATGTTAGCAGCACTGTGTGTAGGCTGGGTGTTTACATAACTGTGAGTCCACGACATCCTGCAGAGTGTTTCAGCGTTGATGTGAAATCTGTCAGAGGTGAGCAGATGGAAATATGTGAGGCAGTTTCCATGGAGAAATGAAAGAAACTAAAACCCACTACTCTCCTAATGTGGTTTTGTACGAGTCCTAAGATACAACAGTGGTATAACTGATGGGGTTGCTGCGGCAACAGCCAGATTGCAGACTGGGCTGTGATATGGACTCTGGTTGCATTAATGCTCATGCAGGTTGTGTTACTAACTTATCAAATGGAGATAAGGAATTTAGAGTCCTGGAGCTCTCTCCACACAATTACTGAGACAAATCTTAGTGGGACACTTAATTTGTTGGGCCGGTGGACAATTAAAACATTCTTTGTCTCTTTGTGTCGGTTGTTCAAGGAGCAGTGCAGCTTTCGAGTGAATGCCTGCGCCTTAATGCCATCCCACAGAATCATGGTCATGGTGACCTTGACGTTTGACCAACAGAATCTAACAAGTTGTGAGTATTTTGAGTAAAATCCAAAGATTTTCCCTCAAGGCCATAAAGAGATATCATGTTCACAAGAGCTGGAGGGATGGATGCACAACCCCAGAACATTCCGCCTCCGGTGCAGAGGCGAAGAAGTGCCCAAACTGACACACACACACTCCCTTCTTCAAACATAAATAATAATCTGCATGGCCGCCCTGCTAATGATTTTTCAATAACCTGAGGCTCTGATCCCATCTCATCTTCACTCATCTTCTCTCCTCTCCTCACTCTTTCTCTCATTGTCCCCCCTGACCTCTTCACTTCCTCCCTCTCTTCCTGTGTGTGTCTCACTCTCCCCTTCCCACACTCTCTTGTTTCAATCCTCTTTATGATTAGGTTCATCAGAGCTCCTAAATAATCAAAGTGATGGGAACAGAGACTGGAGGAGAGGGAAGTCTGGCAAAGTGCAAAAAGGAGAATGAATAGTAAAAGATGATCGTCTCTGTGACCTCAGTTTCTCTGAGGGTTATAATCTACATTAGAGTCTTCTAATCAGACACGAAAACAAATGTGTTAAATGAGAATAATTGCAAAAAAAATTTGTGACATGATGAGACACTTCTAGAGCCAAGTTAAACATTGTTTATCTCTTTTCTAAAGATGAGTGAAGCTGGTTCGTGTGTGTGTGTGTGTGTGTGTGTGTGTGTGGGTGTGTGGGTGGGTGGGTGGGTGGGTGTATGGGTGTGTGTGTTAACTGATAAGACTGGCAGCGCCAAAGTGGAATATTTTGAAATGGGCTTTGGCACGCAGACAATTTTTAAGTGCGCTGTGCACTGTAGACACCCACACACTGCTGCACATGAGCATGCACACAAACACACACACACAAACCTATTTTTTAGAGAAGATATAATGATTTATGATCTTGCTTCTAATAAATTCAACCATTTCCTTTCATTTACTGTAATCTTAAACTTGCCTTTATCTCTTTTTTGTAAATGTAATATCTTTTTCAGTTTCAAACTTCTGTTGTTCTGTTTTATGTAAAACACTTTGAATTGCTTTTTATGCTATGAAATTTGTCATATAAATAAAGTTTATCATTTTATTATTATTATTATAATATGCAAATGACAGTTAAGGAGGACTACTAAAACACAAATGACAAACAACAGCATGGACATATTAATCATTACAACACCAAAATACTTGACAGTTATTAAATCCCATTAGGATTATACACACGTGCACACAAGCAAATAATAAATATACAAATACCTGCAGAAAGTGCTGAGCTGTTGACAAACCACCATTAATATTCATACAGCTCTGAGCTATCTCTCAATCAACCTGCCAGTCTGACCTGACTTTGAATATATACGAGTCATCCAGACTCACAACTCTTTCTCAAACTTCAGAGAAACACTGAAAGTCACGGACAGAGTGATGGTTAAGAACATGTTACATATAAAAAATAAACCACACTTCTATTACTGTACTAATCTCATAGAACAGGAGAATTGGCCCAGCTGCTGAGACGGTTCTACACATATTCAGCATGACTGTCAGAGTTTGACATGCTGTCGCTAATGTCTTGAGTGTAAATATTTGAGCAAAGTTTTTAATGTGTACTTTTTAGTTTGGTCCATGTCCCATCCACTAACATGGAAGAGGCAGGGTTTATGACCTATACTGCAGCCAGCCACCAGGGGGCAATCTTGTTGTTTCGGCTTTAGTTTTGGGCAGCAGTCATGTCGTCCATCTTTTACAGTCGATGGTTAAATCACACTAGAGCATTTACAACAGTTATTCCTTGTTTTAAAAGATTATTGTTAAAAAAGCTGCTTAACTTTACAGATGAATTGACCATTCACGACACAGCTGCCCACACCGAATGCAGACAAAGGACTACTGATTGGTTTTGCCCATTAACTTCAAAAAATTCAATCAGACAACCATGCGTGTCTTTAATTACGCTGCCAAAGAAAGACAAAACACAAACTGAGATGGAGGATGGAGACAATATGTAAATGACTCCAATGTCATTAAAACCCTGCACTTTCTAACAGATCTGTCGACATGCATCATGGCTTGTAAACTAAAGCAGTCCAATGTAAACTAACATGAACTGTAACTATTTCATTTTCATTTCCGTATCACCCGCAGATAATTTTCTCAATTGATTCATTGATGTGACAGAAAACGCTCATTACAAAATCATGAAATGCACAAAGCCCAAAGATATTCTATTTGTTACTATCATACAAAACAAAACCTCATGGTTGCTTCAAATTTGAGATTCTGGATCCTAACTCCTTACAGCTCCCCCTTCACCTTGTGATGCTTTCCATCAGAGTCAAGGACTAGTGGTTAGGAAAGGAGATTATTTGGACTTTTGCTTCCATGATGACCTGCACCTGCAGCCTCACGAGTCACACCTGAGTCTCCTTCACTGAGAACGCATGATTTACTCCTCTATATAAACCCTGTGTTCTCTCGTGTTCCACAGTTGCTTTTGTTCATGTGATATTTCAAGTGTTTTCCTGTTTCTGGAAGCAGCTTGAATGAAAACTCAAGGGTTGATGGAAACTCTTGGTTTTTAATAAAGCCACTTCTGCTCAACTCTGTCAGTTACTATTGTATCTTATCTGCTGATGAGAGATTTTTATCTCCTCGTGGACATGCTCCACGTAAACATGCTCCACGTGAGGTGAGATAACTAACACTGAACAAAGAGTTTCAGATCACAGGATTACAATCAGTCAATAACTTGATCAGGTTTAATCACAGAGTTCCTTAACCTTTCTCTCAGAAACAGGCCACTGATTCAACTGTCAACCTGTTGAAAGATTTAGTTTGATCAGTCCTCGTGTGCGTCTCATTTAGGTCCTCACATTTTATTTTGGATGGGAGTTTGTAAAAATGTGAGTGGACCATCTTCTACCGCAAAAAGGAATTACAAAAACTGTTTTACACTTTTACTTTGCAACACTTTGAAATACTCTGCATTTCAAAGGCAATAACAGCAAAATATGACATTAACAAATGACCTCAGTTTATAAAGGCTGAATACAACATTACATCCCATTAAGGCCAGCATACCCCGGACATTAAGGGTTGGTGGTAACGATGGATTCATTTGACTGTGACAGAAGGGTCAATGTGTTTGTGTGTATGTTTGAGAGCGCACAAGATATGCATGGATGCTTCAGCCAAAATGATATTTAGAGTGGGAAACCAGAAAAAACAAGAAATAAGACAAACTTTACAGACACAAACAAAACTGTCAGCATTTAGATTGAAAAATAAATCATTCTGGGAACTTTATCAAAAAGTTTTTACAACACACACGCACGTGAATTACCCATTCATCCCTTTCTATCTGTCTAATTTGTGCAGATTTAACGAGAGTTAATTATCAGTTTGCTTGCTCTTCAAGTTTTTCGGAGAAAATGAGGGTTTAGGCAAAGATGAATGAAGAGAAAACCCAGAGTGACGCTGCAAGAGATGAATACAGAGACTACTGTGGGGCGCTCGTTTGATGATGACAGTTATGATCTATTGCGGGTTACTGAAATCAAAAGTTTAGAAATAAAAGAGTCATTTCCTCCTGCTGGCCTTGGGTTCAGATAGAGCACAGTAACATGAACATCCATTACGCATCCCTGGTCCTGACAGACTGCACAGAAACACGAGAGAAACAATATCAATGAATACCTGGTTTCTCACACTGTAATGATAATAATGTCTACTATAATTAGTACTTTTGATCTATTAATGGCTTCCTTGTTGCATCAGTGCTCATAAAAATATAATTTTACTGTAACCTGACGTGGCAGATGGCTGTTTACGCACCATGTGTTGTAACCATCTGGGAAAGCTTTGTGGAAAAATGTTTGGAAAAGGGCAGGCACTTCCAAAAAAAGACTTAGTGATGTCATCCAATCACCTTCTGTCTGGCCCTGAACCCTTTTTTTTATTTGAGACAATCAACAAACTGTCCTAGATGCCCACAGCAGCCACAAATTCCTCCCTCATAGAACACTGAGTGGTCAGAACCACTGTGGCTGCAGAGCATCACGTGGAGCCTTGTGAGGTAGATTCTCACTCTCTGGAAATCCAGCTGACTCGCAAGGTTATCATTGCTGTATCTTTCTAATCCATCAGTTCTCTGTAAAAAGCAAAAATGTAGTGTTAACTGATTAACCTAGTGATGAAGATGCAGCCTGCAACTGCTGTAAATACCCCTCTCCTTACCCCTCTTTGCCCAAGTGGGTAGGAGGACCTTCAGTGGTGGAACATGGTGGACTGTGTGGGTCCTAATTTGGTGTCAACGTTTGCACAAGATACAAGGTGTCAACCTCTCTCCCCATTTTTATCGTTTCATCATGGCTTGCTAGGTTATTTGAATGTAACAAAACAATCATGCATGTTATCAGTAACACACGTGCTGTGTAAAAGGCCTCATTTCTAATATGTTTAGTGGAAGAAATAACAAATTCATCCAATGTGTAATCTATCAATATAAAATATGTTATTTTGCTCTTATAAGTAATCAGACTCTATAGTCCTCAAAATCCCCCAAACCTTCCTGTTGCTCTGACATCTATCTGGCAATACTTTCTCACCTTGTATACACACACACACACACACATGCGTCTTATTTGAGCTCGTCAAACAGAAGGAGCACCCTGCCATGTTAGCTCAGCAGTCTGGAGGAAATGGAGCTGAATTTGTTCTAGATAAGAAGCCTACACAGCCAATGATTCACATTAAATAACAGAGAACATTCAGACCAAAGGCACCATGTGAAAGACACAGTGTTGGAGGCATTTAATATGAGACGCATGCATATTTCTGTCTTGGTTTCCTGGTTTATCATTAACTTAAAAACTGTCTGGAGTTAAAGGAATTAACTTGTGATGTTATCCCAGAGGTCCCCTGGTAATATTGGAATTGGAAAACTCTCTTGTTTGAGATTTAATCTTTCTTTCTAATCACTCACTTTTTTCCATTTTAAGCCATGCAAGAGATGAGATTGTTTGATGGGAAATGTTGGTTGGCTGGTCGTTCTGTCCGGACCTAAATATCAGGTGTTGGATGGATCCCCAAAATTTCAATCCCCCATGACTCTTAAATGACCAGCAGAGGGCATTTTCAGTGGTTGCTGGTCTGCTTCCATAGAAGTAAATAACATTTTCCTTTTTACGTCTTGAGCCTATTATCCTATCAGCAGCATCATTAAAAGCATGTGGCCATTGCGAGGTTAGATTTACCTTGAAGCATCAATGTTCTGATTCAAGACACCAAGCTCTTGTTCTTATTAAGTTTGAATGCACTTACATGTACTTAAGTCCGCTTGGGAAAAGACACGTCTGCCATTTGAATGAAATGTAACAGAGCAGCTGGCCTCTCTGGAGACTCGTCTTCCTGCTCCAAGGTTAAACCCACTGAACAGGCTGAAACATGAAAGATTTTCAGCTCAGAGAATAAATCTAAATGAAAACTAAGGACTCCCACATGAGGTTTGTGTTTTGGCTCAACGTATGTGTGAGAAATGGCTAAAGGCTGAAAAACTATTTTGACCCACCTATCCCAGGTGGGTGCACTTCATCTTGTTACATCGCAGCAAGTCTTGCTGAATTTGTTGGCTTGCAAGACATTTCCTCTTCTCTTCTCTCATCAATTCATCCTCTCCACTCGGTGGTTTGGCACAGACATGGCTCACACCCTGTACTTGGCAATTAGATAAACTAATCCTGGATTTGTCACCCTCTACAACTCTTTCTCTTTCACTCTTTTTTTTTTAACTTGTCTTATTATAAAAGCACCCCACGCCCAGCTTCCCTTTCAAAACTTCATCTCCCTTCCTCCCTCACCCTCCCTCTTCTGAGTCTCGTTCCCTCGTGTTCTGCTCTGTCTTGACCTTTACGATTTTTGCGCAGCTCGCTCTGTCGATCAAGTCTTAAAATATTTAACCGTGTGCTCCTTTTCACCCTCCCATTTCCCTTTTTGTCATCCCTCTCTTCCTATATAACAATCAGTGTCTTACTGCTCGTGACGATTCCCCATCTATTGGAGAAGTCTCGCTAATGGTTTGTACAGCCAGGGACCTGTGAGAGTTCTCGCCAACTCTTCCTTTCTATGCCCTGTCACAACTTTTAGTAAAGATTTCGATTTGTGGGCAGCCAGCCACAGAGAGTTTGACTTGTCCACTTTAAAACTTGTCTGTTCCACTTGTCTTCTCTTTTCATCTCAAGCGAAGGCTCTAACACTTCCTGAACCTGTATTTTTTCAAAGGTTCCAGGGGGATATCATTCACTGCTGCTACTGAACGAATCTGAATGGAGATTTGTATCATTATATTCCCTCCCTAATGAGTTGCAGTTGAGTTTAATGGTCCTCCACTGCCTTTATTATGGAGAGGAAGGGTTCTTTCTTTGTCTTCCTTTTCTTCTCCTTTGCACCAGTCCTCATACATGCTGTGGGTACTGAGCATGTAATCACAAAGGGACATTTTGTTTTCCATTACAGATACTTAATCACAGAACATCATCATCATCCATATGATTACACACTTCTTCATAATACTACCCTGGCCAAGGAGGTTATTTTCTCATTAGCAAAATTCGTTGGAATAACACGTATTTCATTTTATTTCAATTTCAATTTCATTATTATGTTTATGGTTTATTGACTCACATAGCTTTGGTTGTACAAAAGTTATTGATATAAATAAATGGAAGATACTCTATAAATATATATTAACTAGCTGCTGTGACTGGAAACAATAGCAGAGAGACTAAAACAAAACAATAAAGCTGTATGGGTGATCATTTTTCATTGTCAGAATATTTCGAATCACTGCACTGCAGTTGCATGAATCTACCCAGTAGTTTCCATCTACATATTTCTACATATTTTTTCCCAGATTCATATAAAGTCCCTGTGACCTTTACCTTGACCAATAGGTCAAAACACTTTCCCTAAAAGCAGTCTTGAGATATCACATTTAAAAGGCCAAAAACACGTGCCAAATTTGAAGACATTCCCTTGATGTGATCCTGAGGTACATTCACAATGCAAAACATTTGTTTTGAGAGGCCACCGTCACTGTCACCTTGACCTTTGACCATCATAATCTTATCAGTTCATCCTTGAGTCCAAATGAATGTATGTGCCAGATTTGAAGAAATTCCCTCAAGGCATTCATGAGATATCGAGTTCACGAGAATGGGCCGGACGACCAGAAAACATTATGTCACTGGCTGTCGCTAGCACGGAGGCATAAAAATTTCGATTAGCCCAGCATTAAATATTCAGTGTACTTGGACAAACATCATTGAATGAACCTGTTGTTGAAAAGTGTGCTGAAGTCAATGAATTATCAAGCTTTTTTTTTTCTCTAAAAGTTTCCATAAGAGCTTATAGAGCCTGTGTCAGGGAGTTAGAATAGACTCTGCAGGCTCCCTGGATTTAAGTGTGCAGCACTTAATGCCCGGATAAACCATTCAATCCTTGCCCAGACAAGATAGAACAATAAGCTGGAAATCCTATTAGGGCATGTTGCTTTCTCCCTACAAGTCAAACTGGGATTTAAAACTTCTGCTCAAACCCAAGTGTTATCTCTCTGCGTTGAAAAAGGAAACAGTTAGCAACATCTTCTAGTTTAAGTAGTCTAGGAGCACTGTGTGATACTGCAGCATTTTCTTGAGGCTTTAGTGTTGTCAAGCGGAGAAAGTCTGGGCTGGACACCTCAAGAAAACATGCTGTGTATCTTTGTTTTGACCGAGATGGGGGAATTTGCTGTTTCATAGATGCAGTCCTTCTTGGCTTGTAATGTGTAAAAGGCAACATGTTTGCACCTCATAACCAAAATCTGGGCTGGAGGGTAAATTAGTTTTACGTCTTTACTGTTACTTGTTGCCTTACACTTCATCATTTCTGCCTTTATTTTCTTCAGAACTGGCGTTTGATTATTGTGATTACAGAGCAAGGCTGACATTTAATATTGCACTTTCAGCAGATGGAACAAGGGAGAGTGAGAGGGAGGGAAAGAAAGGCATTTGTGTGGGGGGGAGATATGAAAGGACAGAAGATGGAAAACAGAGTCTTGAGCATCAAAGAATCTTTTTTTGTGCGTACACTCATGCATTTTGTTTTGCTTCTTTGTGTACTTGTGTGCATATAAAGCATTTGTCTATGTGGGTGTATGTGTCAGACACTTAACCCCCCACCCACCACCCCTCTGCTCTGCTCTGCTCATCCTGCTCTCTCCAGGGCCAGTAGTGGTTCACTGAGATAAAGGAGGATTACACAGTTGACAAACCCAGAGTTCAGAGCAGCATTATTCATTTCCAAAGATGCTTTAAAGGCCTTCAGCGTTTTTCAAGTCTTTATGGAGAGGGAGTTCATCAAGGAACGTCCTGAGGACCTCTTAAATTTGCTGAAGTGTCTCATTTGTCCTTGGTCACTTATCATGATTTGGGTGTAATAATAGTTTCATTAAACTTGTGTTGGATGATAGAAGAGAGAGCCAGAGGGTGACTCAGAATTTAGGTGAGACAAGATTTTACAACAGATCTGAGATTAGGGTATTCAAGATGTTTCTGTAACATTGTCATGAAGAATATACATACAAAGGATATTTCTTACAATAGTTAATACTGTTGATTGTTCTGAAATAAAACACATGACACCAGTGCCATGACTTAAACAGAGACAGTGTATTGTATTTAAGGCGAAGTGTTGCAACAGGCACAGAGCACAGAAACAGTGATTTTGCAGAGCACTGTGAGGGTCGTGCCTTGAAACAGCTACAACACAAAGCAAACTATTTCCAGCACCGTGCTGATGTGCTTGTCAAAGCTTTCAGCTCCAGTCGTCATTATTCAAATCAAACGCCCTCATTTATTGTTTTTGTGTCGTGAAATATCACTTGCTGTTGCTGCGTGAGGTTTGTAAAAAGACTGTTGACGCAGCCATGTCACCATATGATTAAAAAAAAATCTATGCTCACTTTATTTTCACCATCAAAATCATAGTTAATGCTGTTGTAGTCTGGTTCAATCATAACATGGAAAGAGGATATTATTGCAGAACACCAAACCTGGTATTGCAGTCTGTATAATGTGTTATTATATGAGAGAGGAAGAGGCAATAATGTTGAAATATTTAATTATCTCGTCATCCTCCCGTCTTGGTGTTCTCCTCTGTAATAAATGTAAACTTTTCTTTGAACAGTCTGTGAGAGGCCATTTACTGCTACCTGATCCGTTTATTTTGGGACCGCAGTCTCAAAGGACGTCATATCTTGACGTGGAGGTCTTAGAGGTACTAATAAATTCATCGACTTGGCTTGACGGCTTAAAATTCAATCAAAACAGAAAGTGGAATGAACAAAGTTGTTCTCAACAGAATGTGATAACAACAGCAATTAAACATGCTGTTTACTCTGTTATGAAAACAGACGAAGAAAAACTGCACCTGGTGTTTGGTGGATGTTTCTTTTCCACTTTATAAAGGTGCACACAGACTCCTGGAAATGAATACAAACAGCAGATCATAACAAGTGGCATTAAAACACTTAGAATTGGGGTTTCCACCATAAAACATGTCTGAAGGCTCATTTATGCTCGGCAGAGCTTCCTGTCTGTAGTCGGTGTTGATGGCATCTGTATTTATGCACGTCTCCTGAAAGCCTTCAGATTTGCGAGGAACGGAGTAGCACCACAGGAAATTGTGTGTGGGGGGGGCAGTGCAGCAAACAGTGCAAGCGAAACGACCATGGACATGTGCAACCTTCCCAGTCTTCATTAGCTGCTTTACAAGATGCATTATTCAGTAATGTATTGTCTCTGCCAGTAATGTTACATTACGGAAGTAAAACATAACACATGGACTAAATTCATGTTCAGTTCTCAACTGAGAGCTCGAGGACAGTGCCCCCCCACCTACACCTGTGACCTGCACCCATTGGATGGTAATAGCTGCCAATCACACTGTATCCATGTCCCTATTTTATTTGAAATGGGAGCAGAACTTACAAATTGAACATCATGCTGTATTGAAGAACACTTGAAACTAGCAATTTTTTTTGTAACCAGCATGCTGGTTATTTGACAGAATACAGGTTTTTGGCACTTCTGCATTTGCTTCACTCCTGGACCTGGAGTCTGTCAATTTTCTACATACAGTCTATGCTTCAACATAAACCTAGACAGTCACTAATGTATAATCATGCTAGATTCAAGCTTAGCATGTAGTTTCAGAATACTTAAAAGACAAAAACATTGAAAAACCTGAGACTATATTTCACTTATGTAAGTTACAATAAATGAATATTTTTTTGTTGTCTTAAACAATTATTGAATGACTCAAATGCCACTCGAGTTCCACAATGAAGTGTGTTAACGTGTGTTTGTGTTTGAGGGTATACGCTCTTTCCTGAACTAGTAAAAAATAAATTATAAAAAGAAATACAACCCTGCTACCACAGCCATTATTTGTAAATATCATTATTATAGAATTACAAATGATTCATATAGTTTGGACAGGCAGAGGCAGAGAGGGGAGCTACAATTTTTCCACAGGAGACACCTCATTGGAACATTAATTGATCACCGTGGTACCGCCCTGCCCTTCCACCACTTTCAAGATTAATGTGTTAATACATTTTACTTAGTATCTAATGGCAGGAACCCTAAAGCCAATATATATATATATATATATAAATCCATTGTATTATTGCTTAACTTAATCATGAACCTGATCAGGAATGCAGAAAGAAAAGTCAAAGCAGGAGTTTGTTGACTGATGATACAGCATGCCTTTTAAAGTCTGAACCATCTACCTGAGCCTGTTTATGAATATGTATGATTGCCTTGTCTCTTACGATCACTGCCGGCGTGTTCTAAAATGGTGTATACACTTAGTGTGGTCAGGTCTCTAAAGAAGTGTCTAGTTGATCCTCTGAATTTGCAATGAGAAAAAGGCACTAAAGGCTCCCCGAAGGTATTTTACTCCATTAGGCCGTCAAGCTAAACAAATGACAGGCTCTGGCAAGTGTTTGTGGACTGTGATGAAGTCAGGTTTTCTATACATACGTAGACAAAAATGAATGAAAACATAAGAGGTTTTGTTTAGTTATTTTCTTTTAATTTGTAACTAAGGCTGACAACAGGATTACATCAAACAAAAATCTTGCCTAGAGCAGCAACAACAGTGCAGAGTAACGAAGAACCTCGTCTAGCAAGTGCTGCAAAGTGCTGATCTGAAGTTGTGCCCCTAAATGCAGCACTGGCTATATTACCTTGATTCGCCTTTTTCACAAGAACCCTCAACACAATGTAGGTGTGTAATGAAAGTACCCACTATTCAGTCTAGTCTGTTCATTAGAGTCTATTCATCAGACTTGACTGAATCAAGTAGCATGGTCGATGCCTAATAGACAAAAATCAATACTTTTTTTCTTGAGTTTTTTGATTTGAGTATTTCACTTTATTTTACAATGTTTAGTAAAAATCAATTATGTGTAAAAAGCCCAGTTAGAACAGCGACCACGTCAAGTTTCCCAAATCCAATGCACCTGCCATGTTGCATGCTGGGCCTTGCTAAACACAAAATGCTAAAATACAGAGGGTCGATCCTTCAGCTGGGACTTCTCTGTCCATGTGGTGTGACTCCAGAGCTCATTCAGTGAGACAAAGAGGCTGAGCGGATTGGTTACATTGGTTGGAGCCTGCCAAGTCTTCACACATTTAGTATAACCAAATGTAAAAAAAAATAAATAAAAAATGCACTTCAATTTTCAATACATTTCTGTCTAAATGTTTTAAAAATCTTTCAATGCATTTTAGAGAGTAATGTTCTGCTGTAAACCTAATTAAAAAATTGTATATTGACTAAATGAGTGATAAATGTAGATGTTAAATACAAATGTTATATTTGTCAATGTTAAAAGCAAATACTAAATGTTCAATCGATATATCATATGGTATTCAATGTAAAATATGAATGTAAATGTTCACAAAAGTCTGGATTTTCAAACTCCTAGTATAATGGAATGCAACTTAAAGTCAGACTTTGCTCATCTACCCCAACTTTAAGGCTAGGTCTGGAACGCAATTGGAAAATTGCAAATCCTACATTTCCAACTTCAAGTCTGCATGAGGGGAGACATGTGCATTGAATAAAAGTCTAAGTGAGGAGCACAATATTGCAGCCATGTCATTGATGAAAATAATAATGAAGAAGATTCAGATTCATGTTTCTGCTGACCCGCTAACCAGGGCTCAGTAAGAGACGTGTTTGAGGAGGAAGAGGAAGAAGAAGGATATCAGCCAGTTTTCCTGCTTTGTTCTTTTTAAAAGAAATGTTACCTAAGTCGAAGCCAATGATTTACAATGAAAGCTAAGTGTTTGAGCTATAAACTGAATATTATATTTTATGTTTCCATCTGCTTCAGAGGCAGGGAAATTAAAGTTTATGCAAATGTTGGCAATTCTTTCAGCTCTTCAGAAAACTCTCAGGTTTTAGGTGGTTGTTTTTAAACAATGCTTCGGTTTTAGAGGCCGGTTTTATTCAGCGTCTTAGGTCTTAATAGGTTTGTTATTACCTTGTGATCACATTAGAATTACTTACTGTACCATATTGAACACACTAGTAAGAAGTATGAGGGACCCTGATTGGCTAATGGCATTAGTAATGGTACATTTTATTTTAAGAGTACATAATAGGAGTCAATTAAAAAGCATTTTTTAAAAGCTTGTAAAGTGGTTCTGTCTGTTTAACCTGTGCACTAATGTTAGAGCTGTGTGTGTGTGTGTAACAATAATAATAACAGATAAAAACATCTAATTTCTCTGTGATGCCATGAAAACCCATCAAATTATACACAATGTGTGAAATTGCCTTCAATCCCATTCACACAATAATTGAACTCCTGTTAGGACAGACATTAGGGATTTCTTTGTTTTGATGAAAGGAAATTATTAAAATATGATGAAAAAAATATTGCTGCTCGTAAAAGGCTAATGTTCTATAACCGATTTCACTAACAAAATCTGGTTTGAAGCTGTGTGTGTATAATTTGCTAAAAACCGAAAGGAAAGGAAGATTGTGTGAAGCTGTGCACTGGTGAGAGAACGCGACAAATTCAGATGACATCAAGTGAGATGGAGAGAGAACAGAGGTGAAGGCCTGTGTCTCATAACTGTGACAGACTGAGGCCAATTTTGTCCTCACAGAGTTTGAAATGAAGGGAGTTTGTTAACATGATTCTGTCCGTCCATCCATCTTGCACCAATTCACACACACACACACCAAATTCCTCCCCCAATCACATCATCTGTCATTTTCGAGCAGAGCGAAGCCAGATAATGCCACACCGACACTGCTGTTTTCAAATTAAAAAACAATCCATTTGATTTATTCTATGACACGATCTCTACTATAAAACTTCTAATTATAAATCTCATCTTCACCAGGGACGATGAAAACCTGAGGGTTAGGCAGCAGACGTCTGATTTATTTATAAAAACACATTTGAACATCTTGATCAAAGATTGTATGAAGCCAGTATAAATATAAACTCACAGAGGGGGCGGGTGTAGGCGCACAGGATCTCTCGTCGCTGGTTTGGAGCCCTGGACTGGCAGAGGGGAAAGTGATGCTGCCAAATGCTCCAGCTGACACGGTGAATGTGTCATTGAGTTGGACAGCTATCACATGTGCATTTGTTTTAGTCTATGGAGAAGAAAGGGGATGGATCTCTAACTCCCTAGGTTGTTAAAATACTGACATATCCAGGCATTCTCCAGAAGGGCTGTATGCGTGAACGCAAATGTCCGAGTGAGAGCCTCCAGACTTGTTTAGTTACTATTTTCAGCATATCTTATTGCTGCAGCTCCTCTTTTCAGCTTCTGTCTGAAATAATTGGTTTTAGCTCCTTGCCCCTCTGAGGAAAATGTTAGGAAATGTCAGCCTCTCCTCTCGTTTTACCTGGCAGCTATAAGTGCATTATTCGAATGTGGGGTATAGTGATGTCACAATGATGGGGAATTATCAGAGAGGGCGGGAGAGGAGCTCACTTTCACTTTGGGCTTTTTATTTTTTATCTTACATAAAGAAAAAAAAACATTACACATAAAAAAAAAAAGAAAAACTTAAGTTTCACATTTTTCCTTCGGGCAACAATTCTGAAATGTGTCCTTGAAGAAAACTACAAAAGTGCCAAAACTCATGTTAGATCAGTTTATGTGTGCATGAGATTTAGCTTCTTGTGGAAATAAATAAGTCCTCCATGTGAAGTGTTGTGTCCACATCAAAATGTAAAAACCAGCTCGCTCCAGTGGAGCTGTTCTGCGGCCGTCAGTACAAGACTGTGATTGAACTGGAATGCTTCCAGATCTGAGTGCACTGAGCTGGGAGAGTGCAAAGCAAAGGTTATTTTTTATGCCATCCCCGAATGAATACGGCCCTCAAACCCATCTGTAAAATGTGTCCCCACATGCAGATTTTGGTCATGGTTTGATGTGTGGCTGCAACAACAACAAATAAAAAAACAGCTGATGACCTCAGTCAACCCAGAGGCTCGAGAGCTGCTGAAAGCCGCCGAACGAGCAGAAGCATTTTCCACTTCGTTGTCACGGTTACTGGTCTATAACAACAGTCTCCTGGGAACCCAGCAAGCTCTCCAAGAGTCATGTGACGCAGAAGGGAAAAAAGTAAAACTGAGCAGACCGGTAAGCCTTTGTCAAATATGGATCTGTCTCCAGGTCCTCGGGTTCCAGCGGACCACTTGTATGTGGGGTCATTATGTAACAACAGTAATGTACCAGAGAAGTTAATTCAAATGAAGACCCACAGCAGACAGGATTAGGAATGAAAGGAAGATGAGAAGAAATGATGGGTTATATAAGAGAGCAGAAAAAGCAGCTTTGACTTTCAACTGTTCCGAATGTTGTTTTGATCCTGTGGCAGCTTATTAGCACGAGTGTGTTTCAGCATTTTGCTTATTCATGAACACTGACGTGCATCTGCACATGGATCATTTCCAGCCCACACTGCAGGAGAGATCATCCGTTCTGTCATGTGTTTTTTTTATTTTTGGTGGTGGTGGTTAAATTGTTCATATATAATGCATACAATTTTAAATTAGTATTCATATTGTAAACCATACCTAAATATATTCATATATAAATGCATATAAGATTTTATCTTCATATTCTAATGCACATATACCTTTCACATCCTGCGTCACTGTATTTGTATTTAATCTTACTTTCTATTTTCTATTTCATCACCTATTTTGTTCTCTTATTATTAATTAACATGTTCCCTTATCTATCAATGAAGCTGGACTTATCTGATCTTGTGCTTTATTATAGTTCGAGGTTTTTCGCACTTTATTATCAACTATTTGTCAACTTTCTTTTACGCCTATAAGTTTTACCAATTACCGAGGTGCTTATGTTTACTACTGAAGATTTCATGAGACATTTTTTTTGATAAATGTCCGGTGTAATCTGTACACCCAGTTTTGTCACTAATCTTCTACATAGTGGGAAAATGTCCACACTGTGTCATCCCCAGTGACAGAGAGATCTATATAAAAATCTGGATCTAGTAAATGTGGTTTCATAAGGGGGCTGTTGGGCCTCAGCGCTCCACTGGGTGCCATTCAAGTTGATATTTAAAATGTTACGCACCCTTTAAATAATGTTCAGGTGGAGTGTCTCACCCACAGCCGTCTACCAGAACTGATGCAAGGCTACACTGTGTCACGTAAACTGACAAAGTCATTATGTCAAGGTTGATGTGAGTAGATGCTGGTTACAGACGTATACAAGTTATATATGCACATAAAGAAACAAGGATGTAAAGCGAAGCCCTATTGATTCATTCATCCAAGACAAAATGCAGTGATGAGGTGTGTGAATGTGTGGGGATCAGTTTCTTCCACTGTGCATGCACCTTTAACCCTTTCCCATATTGTGGCCAGAAAATCGCCCCTGGTGTACCTGTACACCGTTACTATGACAACCATTTCTGTCCAGTGTGCCCAGCGTCCAGTGGTAGTATTTCAAAGCAGACAGTCAAGAATAAAGATGAGATTTTTTTTTAAATCATCAGATTTGCCTGCAGCCTGAAGATAGCTGCAGTCTCATTAAGATTCACTGCAACGAAGAAAAAAAAAAACATCTCAGGATCGATGGACGACGTCTGGGAGCCTGAAGAGCCACCGAGGGACCGCAATCATCATCAGTCTTCGGCTGACTGATTACAGTCCGTCCATCAGGATTGTGGCACAGCGTGATAGAGAAGGCTTAATGCATGTGCCTGTCCTAAAATTCATACAATTACAGGTACAGAGCAAGAATTCACATGATAAAGATCGGGATTGTAAAAATGAAATGAACTGATTTAATTACTGAGACAGTGGACGTGAGTAGTAGATTCTATCTCACACCGATAGTACGGCCAACTCTAAAATTACCACAATTCCCATGAACAGTTTCTTCCCACTCTTATAAAGTGAGTGTGAATTACAAGCCTGACACTCATTGCTACATTTCAGTCTTGAATTCCAATAAGCTGAGGCCAGCAGCCAGACTAATCCAAGAAGAATAAGAAAAAAAGATGTAAAGTGAACTCCCTGCCTCTTAAACCTCATCAATCTCTAGATAAACTAATGAACTAAACTCTTTAAACTTTAAATTAAGCGCGGCGTTGTCAGTGCCTTGAGATTTTAGCCTAGGATGACGGATAGTCTTGTGTCTCGTGTGCGTCAATGAGCATTTTTAAGATTAAAAGCATCATGAAACACCACTCCACAAAATTTCTAAAAAATCCATAATAACAAAAAACAAAACCTCCTTGCAGAGATAAAAAAAAATCTTCAATGTGAAACTTTTGGAAAAGTATAACCTGATTACTTCCAGAGCAGCCTGTCAAAAACATCCTTCGTCTTCCCCCGAGGAGGATGATGATGCTGAGAGGGATGTCTCTATTATCCTTTCACTGTTTCCACCAGGTTTTCAGGTGTGTGCCAAGGTCAAGTTAGACTTTTCTCCAACTCAAACCATGGCTCGCAAAGTAAAAGGAAGTTCACGGGCAGATTTTTCTATTGTCTAGAGTTTAACAAGCCTGATGTTGTTTTCTCTTCATCTTTAATGAACAGCTAATGTTTCCCATACATTTATTAATTTGTGGCAGCTCTCCAAAAGATCGCCATTAACTGCCACATGTTGATTTTCTCTTCATTTATGTCATTGTAATGGGGAGAACAAAGATATTGGAATTGATTTCTCCAGTGTTATTTCACTCCATCCAGCATCTATCACCATGAATTATCTGAGGCAAAGAAAGAGTACTTGGAATTAAACCTGCTCTGACTATTTAGAAAATAATCTCTGAAAGTGCGTAGTTAGGAGAAGGAAGAAAGAGGGCATTGCTACACCTGCCACTGTCATCAGCCCATAGATGCATCTCTACTTCCTCCTAACATCCAGAAATGAAGCCGAAATATTCAGGATATGAACGCTGCCATCTTGTCAGTCTGTGCAAAAATTTAAATTCTCAGTAAAGATGTTGCTTAATGTGGCACAGACCAGCTTCCTCCTGCATCTGTTCCTCCCTGAGCCAGTTGCTGGGAGTCATATGTACACAATAACAAACCATGTCACATGACATAGCTCTAAAGGGCATGAGTGTGGTCAACATCGTCCTCCTGTCAAGCTCTGGCAGGCTGCTGCTCCTTCCGGAACACACACACATAGGAAACCATGTACGTCAGTCCACGCGGTGCAGCAGATCAATGATTAACCGGTCAGATGCTCTGCTGCATCGTGTCAAGCTGAGTGAATAGGTGGTGAAGGGAGAAAGAAGCCAAACAATGGATATGATTGATAACACACACACACATCCACTCATTAAGGAAAGAAGCAGGATGAGACACACCCTGCTCGTCATCTAAAATAGAAACAGATACATCTCACCGGCACATCTTTTCCATTTCTCCCAGGCAAAGACTAAAAGAGATGAGACAGTGTTTGAAGTTTGATTTCTGACTCAGTAATCACTTCATCCGGCCTAAAAGAAATACAAATAGATGAAAATGTCAGGAAGAAATTAGGATACACACATTTTTTGGGGGGACTCTGACTTCTCTTTTTCCTTCACATTGTTGCACAAACCCAACATTGCTGTAAATTCTTTTCAACTTTAACCGAAGAGCAGCGTTTTTTTATTCACAACATTCCAATCCCAATGTTCTCGGTGCTGCTATGTTTACGTAAGACCCGACACAAAAGGCAGGAGCACAATACAGCCCCATATTCACAATACAACAAACATCAAACCAACACAGATATGTGATTATTTCCCACAGAGCTGAACTCCAGGGTAAATTGGCCGATGTGTGAACAGATAACAAGCTTGTTTTGCTTCACTGCTGATATGATTTAGCTTCTTGCAGTGCTCACAGCAGTCAGGAACGGTGAATAAAATTTGCCAGACAAGTAACTTAGCAACATAACTTTGCAAACCAAAAAAGTAACTCCCCAATGGTTCTAAGCAACAAATGAATAGCAATTAGCTCTGGTGAACTTAACTTAACCTGATCTCAGTAAATTAAGAGATGATTTGGTTTTTGCATTGCAGACCATGAAAAAACACACGGACAGTTAGCTAGCCCTCGCTTTAAAAAAAAATGAGGATAAACAAATGTTAAGATTTAGTCGAGGCAAACATCAGTTTAGGGCAAGCATAGATAAACAGGGGAACAGTTAGCCTGGCTTCAAAAGGTAAAGAAAATGATATAGTCTACAAAAATAGTCTATCTATCATTTCAAGGGTGACATCCTTAAATAACCTCCAAATCATTGGTAATTATCTGCTCACTCTGTCACCCTCCAGTACCAGGAACGCTCATATTGTACACAAGTGATAATGAGGGCAGACAAAGCATCTGTCACATGCAGTAGATTTAATGAAGTGACACAGATTCCAGTCGCTCACATGTCAATCAAACAATGACGAGTTCAGATCCTGGAGCTGTTGAAGTTTTTGGATGTGAACCTTCTCTGCTCTGTTTTCTCTGTTCGTTTTTCCAGCTGCAAAAGCTTTCTTTTATGAATACTAACAAAAGAAGATCATCTATTTTTACCTCTGTGAAAATACTGCTCCGTTTTCTTTCACCCCAAAAACCGTTGTGCTGTGTGATGCTGTATTTCACACCACTGTCCTATTTTTCAGGGGTTTTGCTCCAGTAAAGCAGCACTTGTTCCAAAGCTGTTTGCTTGTTTGGTTATTGTACTATTGCTCCTTCTGCTGATTGACATGCCTGTTAAGAGAATGGCAATCCAGGTGAAGAATAGATAACAGTCACCTAATTGCAAAACACACAATTATGTTGACTGCATGATACGCAGTGTGTAACCGGCTCCATTTGTGCCAGGAGTATCAATTAACACATCCTACGACACCCTGCTGCATGCTGCATCAACAATGTGTGTTTCAGCTCAGCGCTCTTCTTTCTCCTGTTACACGAGCTCTGTAAGTTTCTCTGGATGACAGCATCGAGCCTGAGAATACGTCCTTGGGGAAGGTTCTTGCCGAAGAGCTGTGTCAGATTCTGCAGTTTTAGGGATCTTGCTTGGGGGAGCGGCAAGAGGGTAAAAGACTGAAACAGGTCATTGCTTCTGGTCTGCAGCACATAAAGTGTGGCTGCTCTTTACTGGCACTCCAACCCTTGTTTGCAATTTCCTCCCGCGGGCACATGAGCAGAAAATGGGTTTGCCATTAGCAGTATAAATAAGCATTAAGCCATCAATAAAGAACCTCACTTTAAATTAACTTTTTTAATTTAGCTTAATTGAGTTTAAATGTGTCCCATAGGGATTGAAAGGGTGTAAACACATTTCAAGTAACATCCTCATATAGAAAGGAAACAACAGGACCAGAATATTGACTATTAAAGCTTGATTGTTAAAGTTGGATGGTTTTTGTTGAAACAATTCTCTTTTTAATCAAAGTCTAAAATACTGAAATGTCCTTTTTGCTTCAATGAATTTCAGGTTTCCCTAATGGTCCATTTTCCACTCAGAGGCAGTGTTCAAACTTTCAGTGGGTTTACACATACAGGTCCAATAACTCATCAGAGGAAGTATTGCTCAGCCTAAGTTGTGAGAACTCAAATAGTATGTGGATAGGCAGTTCTGGATTTCCTGTGGCCTGAACAAAATTGATGTGAGCCCACTTGTAAAATATCAAATGTGGCCCAACTATCCTAAAACAAATGTGGACATTTTCGGGCAAACATGTTTTGCTCTCTGCAAGGTGTAATCAGGACGTGAACCTAAAGTGGCTCATGTCGTAAATGGTGAATATAACACACTTACTCTGAAGTCGATGCCCACAGTAGAGATGAAGCTCCCGGCTAGAAAGGCTCCATCTTTGAAACGAACCAGCAGACAGGTCTTCCCCACACCGGAATCCCCCACCAACATCACCTGAGACACACACAGGTAGAGGAAGAAAGGCTTCGGGTGAAATCTTGTACACAAATACACAGGAACACACACTTCTCAGCTGCCCCAGGAGAAATGATTACAATTATAAATTTCATCTTTCTACTCACTCCAGACGGGAGAGTTGAACCCAGAGCTTCTTCCTTTCTCTTTCTTTCTCATCAGACAACAAACTCAAATTCACTCAGTTCACTATTGTATCATCTGATAATGTTTGTGTGCCCTACTACTGACTCAAGCACTGTATGCACTAATGCTCCTCTAATCTGATATTTAAAGATTCTGGCAGCAATACATGCTAATATGAAAGGTCACTGTGTTGGGTGTGTATCAGATGTGATATTTGAGACACTGATCTTAGTGCATTAAACAAGAGCAGTGTTTTTGGCAGGGCTGCAGGGAATAGAGTAGAATAATAAAACCAGAAAGGATGGGGGGGGTCAAGACTGCAGTGCATTAGTTAACGCACATTTACTAATTTGGTTGTGATTAGCCAGTGAGCCCAGGCCCGCTGTTGAATTCTGTTTACCCATCGAGATGCGTTACCCCACTTATTATTCCCCTTGGTCCTCGTGCACGCTCTTGTGCGGTCTTGTGGACAGTCTGGCTCTATGTGCAGTGCACACACACTTTCTAGCACTGCATTATTCATCCCTCTTTTACAAGTCCACTTGCTATTACTCATGCCCAGTTCTACACTCAAGTGTTGGCTTGTATGAAAAGACATTCTGCACAAACATAAATTAGTAGAAGCACCCACCAGAGTGGATCACTGGAAGGAATGGAGGAGTTTATCTATGCACAATTAAAAGAACAGAATGTGATTTATCAGCAGACCACAAGCTGATATGACACTTTAATCCCTTTACACTGAAACACTTTATCTGTACAAATGAATTATTGAATTCACTGACAAACAGCAAGTACAAATCTATCTGTCAAAGGCCTGCTGGCTATCTTGGGAAAAATCCAGTACATAGACAGCCCCGTTAAAAAGCTCATCATTCAACCTTAAATTTCTACGATGTTTCTCTCTATGTTTAGCTCAATTTAAGAAATGTTTTATTCTTACTCTCCTGGAAAAAGTTCTAAAGATCAGTGGGTGAACGTCGTAGGTCGTAATATTTCCAGCAGTAATGTTTTTACCAAAAACTCCTCGCTTCCATTTAACTCCAGGCTCGATTGAATTTGCAGCTAATTACCGCCACCCACTGACTCAACAAGGGCATGACTTGATATGAGGCGATGTAAGCAACAGAGAATAATAATTACGTGCAATGATTAAATTTGGGTTTTGTTCTGTGAAGTTAAGGTCACATTATAATCTGAATTGTAATCTGAATTATAATTGTCGGATATCCAAAGTAGCGACAGCGACCTTTAATCCCTGGCACTGTTGGGGGGCAAGAATTATTACCAGCTGCCAGCCAAGTTTATTTAACATAATGAAATTACAGACACCAGACAAACAAATGTTTGAGAATGTTATTGACTATGCCCCCCTGAGGGAAATAATAGTTGGATTAATGTTTTCCAGCAAACTGCAGTACTTCCAATACTTATCCACCATATGACAGTGTACAGCTTCTGCACAGGCACCTCTATGGCAGCCCATTTCTGCCAAGACATGAAAAGAAGCTATGCATAATGGAAATAAAAAAGTTCTTAGGGTGAGTCAAACTTGACCTCCGGAGTTCAAATTTAACTTAATGAATTTTGAAAGTTAAATAAAATGCTAAATAAAATGTTTACTTTGCGTGCCATACAATACTAGAAAATTCAATCAAATCTTAATTTACACATCCAAGGTAATTTAGTATATTTAATACATTTTAACTTTCTTTATCAACAAACACACATAAAAATTATCAAGGATGCTGGAAATGAGGGGGCTGCAGCATGCCTTACTGGTGAGGGACAGCAACTGCAAGGCGAACAAGTTTTCTTAAATCAATTAAAGAAAGTTTCATTTGATTTTCTACTGTGACATTTTGAATGTAGCATAGTCGCAGGTTTTAATATCAACCTTTTTTTCCTCTAATATTTAATGTGATATTAGATGGACACAATCTTACTCAAGCTGTTTTCAGACATGCACTAAACTCCAGAGATCCTCCAGACATTCTACAGAGGGGCCGTACATGAAAAAGCAAATGTGTGAGTGAGAGCCTCTGGACTTTCTGCAGCCAGCCCCCAATTTCACCGTGAGGGCTTCTTACACGTCAAAAACAGTGTCATACCCTTATGAGACACCAACCAAGGTGTTGAGAGCTTCAGGTAATAAGAGCTAAATCCGGTGTCGATGTGCTGTAAACAGAAACACCTGATCTCCGCAGCAGAATGTATACATTATATCCTGCCTGCTGCACCGCCACTCGCCTGAATAATCTGGAGACAACACGTCTGAGTAGAGAATCTGCTGCGCTGTGCATGTGTGAAAGGCAAAATCCGGAGGGGAGCCCAGATTCTCTAGACATCCTCAGAAAAGGTTGGCACCCCCAACTCTGACTGACATCCAGCATTCCAGTTAAAACCCAATTTATAAAATAAGTCAAAGAGAATTATATAAATCACGTTTTTTTACTTGATAAATCAAATGCTACTAAATAAAAAAATTAGTTAAATGATCAATTGTGAGATAATAAAGTCAAACTTGTGTCATATTGATGAAATCTCTTCCTCTATTTGGCAGGAATGGGCTTCCATACAGTCCTGTAGCACGTTCAACCATGACACAATGCTTCTTAACTTTGTAAACTCAATAGTTAAAACTATACTGGCTTCAGTCTTTCTCTTAATATTCAGCCTCTAGCATCGAACCCTCGTTTTCTGGTTGGGGGGGGGACTTGCAACTCTGCAAACGAGGATTCAAACTCAGGTGACAGAAGGTGTTTCTGTGGTTTTAAATGTGTTGAAATGTTCGGACCTCGCAGCAGCAGGGATCGCACCTGTGACATGTTTTGCAAACATGTTCCCACAATCTCTCGGCTCACCTTGAAGGCGATGTCGTAAAACTCTCCGCTGTTGCTGATGGACGGTCTGCTGGGGTAAACCAGTCCGGAGGACGGAGCGGCTGCGGCGGCCAGACCTTTCCCCGTCCTCCCGCCGTCTCTGCCGCTGCTGCTCGGCGACGCCTTGGGGCTCTTGGAGCTCCCTTTGCCTTTCACCGCCTTCTTCCTGGACATGGCCCCGATGACCTGTTCAACCCCCGGTGAGAAGAGAAAGAAAAAGCGAGGAGGAGAAGTGGAAGAGGCAGTGGATCTGCTCAGTCTGCTGTTACTTTTCCTTGCTGTGATCGAAGGCGCGTCGAGGCGATTAGAAGTTCACCTGTGCGTCAAAAGCATGACTGTGAGTAAAGCGCAAATCTGTCACGGACACAGTGAAGAGACTGTTGGACTGAGCCAGCTGTGGTCCCGGTGCAGCAGCTGGATGAATGTGGGGTCTGGTTCACTATGTAAACAGCTTCTCTCCTCCCTCCCTCGTATTGTAATGATGGGAGCGCACAGAGCCATGGTCTTTACTGTGCGTCCATAAAGAAACTCCACCCTAAAGCAGAAATAACATTATACTAGGAGTCAGTGCCTATACCTTTACATGGACACTTTTATTCCACCAGATTAAATAATCTGAATAAACCATTTCAAATGGATAGTTCACCCAAAAATGAAAATGCACTCATTATCTTCTCACCACTATGCTGGTGGAGGGGTGGGTGAAGTGTTTGAGTCCACAAGACACTTTTGGAGCTTCAGGAGTAAACAGCATTGCAGCCAAATACAATACAATTAAAGTAAATGGTGATCACTTCTTCAAACGTCAGTGGACAGCTGTACAGGTGTAAACGCACTCAGATCAGATAGCGTTCCGATCACGCTATAGACCACAGTAGGAGGCGGTCTGGTGTGTCGTGTTCTTTTAGCAGTATGATCGTCAATGTGGTCCTGGCTTAAGCGAAATATACGTAGACACATATCGGCACCAGAGACGTCGTTTAAAGTGTAGAAGCAGGCAACAGCAACAACAGAAGCATTTGCTCTGCCTTTAATTTCTTCTTCTTCTCCTTGCTGCATGGCATCTTTGCAAACAGAAATTATGTACGTGTTTATTGGCATATATACACACACACTCAGAGCTGTCCACACATGTTAGTACCAGGTGTGTACAGAGCCTAAGAGAGGGCGCCCTCGAGTCAGTAATACACACAAGGCCAGTGGAATCACACACAATACAATCTCTCGCATGTATGTGTGTGACAGGAAGCTTTACATTTTCTCCACAGACACTTTCACATTCAAGGCTGGCTTCACTATGTCAGACAATATTATCACACACCTTCCTCTGGTATGGGACAGAGCTGCAGCAGACAGGCTGTAAAATGTGGGACTTCAGCATGACATGATTTACATACAGCTTTTTTTCTTTATTCAGAGCAGCTCGAAAGCAAAAACACTCTCGTTGGCTGAGGGAAACGTCGGTGTTCGAGAAATTGCTACAGGAATTTTGTGGGAGAGATAACTTAAGGTGGAACAGAGGGCGTCAAGTTTTGAAACCAGGATGGAAGCAAAGAGGGGAAAAGGGGAGCTGTCAGCAAAAGAACACGGCCTCAATATATATTTTATGCATAAATCATTATAAATCATTATTTTAACGACAATGTGTCAGTGCACATTACCACCACAAACACCCACCAGCCCCCGAGGCTTCCAATACACCCTGGACAACCTGGGGATTTAGAAAGTATACTTCCAGGCATGAAAACAACCTGGAGATGATAAAAATGATAATATTCTCGGACTAAACTTCATTGTCCTGGGACTTTTTGAAATTGTATTTCAGCTCCATTCATCGATCGCCTACAGTGTGTGTTTGGAAGAAGCTGTGCAGAATGACAGGCATGCACCCCCCCTGTAACTGTGAAAACCCATTAAAACAAAGATTTGATAATAACTCACAGCTCACTGTGTACCTCATAGTGGGATCTCCTTTGTTTTGAAATTGTTATCGCATCGTAGTTTTGTCCAAGGTTCAAGTTCATATACGCCAGAGTTTCAAGCATTTCAGGTAAGTTTTCAAGTAATTCAAGTCACAAAAACATGTTCACGAGTAACAAACAGAGTTTAGTGGATGTAGCCACTAATCATGAACCCTGCGTCTTTAAAAAGAAGGACGTTTATTATTATTATCTGAGCATTTTTGATCCATTACTGTCCACAATCATCAGGGAAAACTCCTGGAAATGATTTGGGAAGAGTGGGAACCCTCATGGAGCCACTTTCAAATCCCTTAGATCCAGATTTTTATTTGGATCTGAACCAAATTGCACACACTCATACATATAATCATTACTCCTTGGAAAATGCACAAAAAAAAACAAAAAACAATGAAATTCCTGGATCCACACCAAAATGGAATGGGTTCTCTATCATCCATGTGCCATGTTTATACCAAGAAACATGAAAGTCCAGCAGTTGGCGGAGGTAATGACGGTTATTTCACTTCCTCCACTATGATGATACAGACTCTAAATAATCTGATGTCATGACGAAGAAAGGATGATCTGTCCTCTGCACTGGTTACTCACTTGCTGTGATGTACACCTTATGTCCCACAGAAGCTTTTTCCGTCTATTTTAATCTATAACGTCCTTTAAATAGAGATTTTCAAACCTGAACAGTTCAACCAGTAGGTGCCCGGCATCTCTACTTAAAAGTCACATTTCCATCCATGCATCTCTGACGTGATTCACTCACTTTTTTCTGCCCAGACTTTCTCAGCAGGGATTTGTACCAACAACCCACATCTTTTTGGTCACAAGTCTTTGAGCCTCACCGCCGCCCCCACTTCAATATTATATCACGGAGCGACTGGGAGGATGCCAGGAGCCAAACTGGAGACAGACACATGTCTCTGCTGTCTTGTTATACAATCAGAGCACAAAATAGACCTGTGGTGTAATCTGCAGGTTCACAATTAAAGTCGCATAACACGGCTGCGAGAACCGACTCTGCTCTGAGATTTATCCGTCTGTCCAAAAGCGGTGAACACAGCAAACAGGATGCAGATGCGTTTGATGGTGAGACTATTAAAAACAGCCATGCTGTGCAAGTGGTGCACTGTCAAAACCAATGAGCTGAACAACAGTAGGAGCACAGACACCATCCATCAGCACTGTAATAATAGAGTTCCTACACATCTACAGACACACCGATGGGACAGGCGCATTATCTTCTACATACAGTCCAGGCCGTAAATATTGGGAAAGCTTTTGCTCTGCAGGCTTTGTGCTGCAGCACATTCGATTTATGGTAAAGGAATGGATAGTAAAATAAAATATCATTCAGGAGAGCACATACATCTGCCAAAGCCCAATAGTTCCCTCAAATTCAATCAAGCTCACAATCAACAATGCACACACTCAGGGTCCCCAGTCCCCTGAATATGCCTGATTTTTTCATTTAGATCCATGATGTCAATGCCATGGCTGAGTATTTCCACGGTCACACATACCCAAATGTTGCAGTGGCTAAACTTTGCCGCCCGTTCACTTCCAATCTGTGTGAGCGAGGGAGCGAATAAAACAATGGTGGCTTTGCGTGGAGTTCAACATCTGTGTACCTGCAACACTGGCCTGCATTCATGTGTGACAAACAAATGCCAATCTGAAAAAAATGGTCAGGGTTTGTGAAACCTAAGAAACCAATTCTGCCAACTTGTGGGTCTCTCTGGATGTATTTGATTTTTAAGAGGTTTAACATGAGCCAGGTCACACAACAAGAAACACGAAGCTGTCAAAGTACATTATATAAGTAGTTTTAAACAATTTAAGAATTAATGATATCCGATCGGTTCTCGGCATCGGCTGAGTCCTGGTATCGGAAACTGCATTGAGAAGGGATCAATGATATCGGAGCATCTTTAACCACAGGGAGACAATATTTATCTAAGAAGCAACTGAGTCAGCTACAGTGTGTCTTAACAAATACAGACCCACTGTGTTACACTAACAGAAACAAATCACTGTACTGTTCTTTTTTATCAACACAGACAGATGCTTTGTTGTGGTGAACGCTCACGTGGCCGCTCCTGGATCTTCAGTATATCACAATCTCACTCAAACGGCTTCATAAATGCCTCTCACTCTCTTTGCAGACCATGATGTGTGGCACCAGAGCCATTCACAGAACAGGGAACCAACTGGAATCATTTACATTTGAGACGCGCTGCACGTACTGAACCAGTGAGCGTCTCAGGCAGCTCTTTGACAAATGTCTTCAGATGTATGCAAACGCGTAGAAAAGGCTCAGTCAATCAAATTCAAAGACGCACAGAAGTCAGAGACGATTTTGATTAATTATGCAGCAAAACAGGAGTCAAAAATAATTCATTTAGCAGCCACAGGACTGAGGAAAAAGAAAACATTGAAGTCACTATAACAAGAAAGAATGAGACGACATTATTGGCTGAATACACACAAGGCATGTCAGTCAGTCTGTCAAAAAACAGTCAGTCAAAAAACAGGGTTCAGTTAGAGGAAGGAATTTGGGAGAGTAAAGAAAAAAGTAAGTAAAATTCCAGATGGCAGCTCCATCTAGTGACATATCTGTGTTATTACAACTCGTGCTAAACTCAAGGAACACAAGCCAGTATCAATGTGGAGATGTCAGTTCCAAAGAGACAACCCAAAACCTGCAGAGCTGCTCCAAGAGTAACATCCGACATTTTGGATATGTGATCTTTTGATTTGGAAAATTACTATTTTTATTTCATATTCTAAGTGTCTGTAAATTCAAATAATGTTCAGAGCAAATATCTAAATCACTCCCGGCTATGTACAAAAGTTTTATGTTTTCAATACAATACAATAAAATGTGATCTGAGAGGTGTTTCTTGTACAAAAAGCCAAAACATGTGTTTCACTGTTGGGGTGAAATTGTGGAACAAGACCAATATGAACTCGCTTTTTAAAAGAAAGATTTGCAGAACTATGTTTTGACAGTGAATGATTTTATTTACATGAACTTCTCAAGGGTAGCCTCAATTTTTGGTGTAATATTATGAGTACACTTGTTTACATAAGCATTTGCTTCTGCCTTAACCTTTTCATTCAATATATATTATGTAACTGTTTAGACTTTGTTTACTCTGAATATATTGTTGATACTGTGCAGCGTGTGAATAAAAAAATCTAGATTTGTCAAACTACTACTCTCATGTTGACTTGTTAATTTGCAGACTCAACATGTTGTAGATACATGTAGATATCTTTACTAGTGGCATTTATTTAAGAGAGGTCAGTAAATGAATACAAGAGTAAATAACAGGAAAAAAGGATTGTATGCAATCATTCTGTGAGAAATCTTATTTTTGTTTTTATTTGTGCTAACCAGATGTTTGCCCTAAAATGTTCAGCCTCTGCAGAATACTCAAACACTGATCAGTGTGTGGAGACACTGACGGGTAGATATGTTTCAGTACATTATAACATCCCCAGATAAAATCTTGAAGAGTCATCACATTATTAGGGAATAAATGTCAGGATGTTTGATTTGAGAAATTGTTTTATTAAGCAGGTCTCCATGACAAAACTGAAAAACCTGACGAGTTCTTTGATTCCCTCCTTGTAACATTTATTTGGCTCCAGCAGCGTAGTCCTGAAACTGACCTCAGTCACACATCAGCTTGTGTCGTCCTCTGTTTCCCTTAATGTGCTGATTATCTTTACGTCTTCCTTGATGTTATATGTGGGTGGGGCCACTTCCTGGACTGGAAGTAGCCCCTGAGTCCCTGCAGGTCCAGTGGAGGGAAGTAAGCTCCGATACGTTTCCTCAGCCACCACTTCCCCTCCGCTGCGCTGGCACTGCCCGGCCGGCTGAACTTATATCTGAAATGTTCCCCTCGCACCCACCTGAGAGGGACGAGGGCACAGGAGAGAGTGAGGTCCGATGAGACATAAAGCAACTCCACAACTTTTTCAGCTTGAAAATTAGTTTGATGGTACCTTTGCATCCTATGCCCCCTGTTGGTTGAGATGCCACATTACATTTGTACTCATGGTGTCCTGTTTTTTCTCACCTCCTCAGGTGAACTGTGTTTAGCTGATAAAGAGGAAACTATAAGAGGAGGAGCAGGAAGTGAGTCTCTGTCTGCTGCAGCCTGTTCAGCATGTTGTGTTGTTTCTTTTGTTTTCTTTCTCTGATGGGTCTAGTAGTCCAGTTTTTGCAGCATTCTTTCTGTCAGGTTCAGTTCTGATGTTGGTTTAGGTTAGAGGAAGATCCCCAGATCCTACAACCCTTTGTGGGTTGGTCTGTGGGCTTCTCCTTCTTTTGTTCATTTTGGCCGGCCCATCAGCCCTTTCTTTATCTTTGTAAAAGTTGGTTGCTGATTTCTCTTTTGTAATAAATTTAGATTTTTGCTGCTCCTCTCTAGCTTCTCTACCTCTTTGTGAGGAGCCTTTGGGCTGGATGTGTGAACACAAAGAGACTTTCCCCCACCAGCCCCGAGTATAAAGTGTGCAGAATGTCTGAAGGAGCCTATGTGAGAGCACAGCAGGAGATCCCATGTCAATGACATGACATCACACCACAGATGCAAAAATTAACACCTTGAGTTAAAAGTTTATGTGGCATCTCAACCAGCAGGGGTCAGAGTATGTAACAGGAATAGGGAGAATGTTTCCTCTTAAATCACCACTCCCCACCCTGAACGTCTGTTCTTGCTCTATGTAACTAATTTTGATTTTTTCGGGGGGATGAATGAAAACCAGTAAACCATCATTTTTTGGCACACCGAGACGATAGGTTTGCAAAAAAACTGTATCTGTAAAGGTAAATCACAATGCTGGACAATATTTGGAAAAAGTCATGTCTGCTAATGTTTTCAAGTAAAAGATGTTATGTTTCTCTGCTTCACCTGAGGGAGCTATACGAGAGAAGCTGTCGTTCGATTGATCCGTGGCGAACAGACAGAGCAGTGATCGAAAAATATGACAGGAAAAAACAGCTGAATAAAAAAGTTGAGGATTTTCTTTAGGATGAGAGCAGGAAGCGAAGCAGTGACAAAAAATGCCCTGAATCACAGCGGAGGATAAAGATCGCACAGTGGAAAGATGCAGTGCTCTGAACTGTGCTGCGCTCGCTCTTACCTGGGGGGGTCTCTGCCATGGAAGGGGTTGTGGTCCAGCAGGGAGAGGACGGTGCTGTCGTTGGAGAGCAGACGTCCGGCGATGTGGATCACCCACTCACTCTGCTCATACGTCTGCACAGAGTGAGATTAGGTGGGAAAGAAAGAGGGATAGCTGATGAACAGATGAAGGCTCAAATTATACCCTGTACTAAGAATAAGTTGGAGTAAGCACAAGGAAGTATTGCCCCCTAGTGTCTACACAAAGCAGATTTGGTCTTAAAAGAAACATAAAAATCAAGGCGTGCAAACCTGGAAGGCAGCAAACCACATGAGCCAGTCCAGCCGGTAATGGTATGGTGATATGAGGCACGGTCTCCGGTAGATGTCCCCTGGTTTACACAGGAACTGGTACTCCTCCCAAACTGCCTCTGGGTCCTTAGAATCAGGACTCAGAGTGCCCTGGAAAATCACTTCCGTACGCTCCTTGGTGATGCTGGGGGGGGGCAAACAAAACAGGAGTAAATAAGAATTAAAGCTGCAAGACAGAAGGTCAGAGTGGATTTCTACACATGTAGGACTCAAAACATGTATAAGAAAAGAGACCAATCAGAGTGTAATCCCCCTTTCCCTTTTAAAAGCAAGGTGGAGGAAACTACTCTGCACCAGAAACAAACATGAAATAAAAGGTAGAAGGTGAGACTTCCTCATGCTGAGTGACGTAGTACGGAGGCGGCTTACTAACGCCACAGAAATAGACCTGCAGCACAGAAAGCCCATCACTGTGTGTAAGTATGTTTACAAAATGTGACATGACGCACTTGTGCCCAACAACTTAATTCATTTTTAAATTGTCTTTCAAAATCAGTGTTAGTTCTGTATTTTTTCAGGCGTTTTAAAGCCACGCCCCACCCTGTGACCTCTGAGCCCAACGACCCCTAACCGTACCTGCCAAAGGCCCCGTAGGTGTTGACGATGCGCAGCGGGTCAAAGGAGGTGTTCATCACCTGCCTGGAGCTCAACAGGTTCATCACCACAGGGACACTCAGGCAGCCAATCAGAATGCCCAGAGAAATGTTCACCACCCGGCGTATCAACATGCCTAACACGCACATACAAACACGCACACGCACACACACATAACAAAGAATGGAACAACATGAGAAACAGCTAGGGAAATATGCTCCATCAAAACTTAAAAAACAAAAGTTTAGCAAAGTGCTATTTCGCTAAAATATGGGAGATATGTAAACACATCAAACAAACACCCAACAACACAACGACAAACAGTAAAATAAGGTTAAACGACTTAAATACAAGTCTTGACCTGTGTCTCCCTGGCCCCCCCCTGGATCCACCCCTGCTCGTGACATTTCACTTTGAGCATGAGCAGATCCGTCTCGTCGGTTGAGAAGTCTCCTTTCTTTACCACCGGACAATTCTGACATTCTAACATCGCAATCCATCAAGGTGCAAGTGCATCTCGCTTTTAAAGGGAATGGTAGACAGTTCCGATGGTTTTCCTACATGCTGATCCCTAAACGCCCGAATGATTCATTTCCAGACTAATCACAACCCTTTTGAACCATGCGCCTTCCACGGTGACCTTTTTCTCCGCTGTTCAACTCACAAAGGTAGATTTGATCTAAATGCACTTTAGACCGTGCTCTTACATCGTTAAAATAGAGCCCTGTGTGTGACCACTATAACACTTGTGGAAAAGCTTTGGCCAGTTAGATCATAGGGCGGCTGGTATTGACGAACGTTGGCTGAGTCTCCATCAGTTCCGTCCTACCTGTGTCTGCCTGCTTATCCCGTGCATGGTAAAGACATCAACATAATCCACCTCAAACTTTTTACGCTAAAACAGACTTTCTGCGTCTGTTCAAATGATTAAAACTTGCTCACACTAAAAGGTATGAACCTATTTTTTATTCAGCATCCTCCAATAAATTAGTCACTAATGGGTCCAATGAGACCAATTACTGAGAGGCCACTCTCACTCTTTTACGACATTTTAAACAGTGTGTGCTGTAAAAATGTAGGCGACATCACATTCAATTCCAGTAAACTATATGTCATACGTTTCCCAGCTACTCAGCTATCTAAGTGTTAATCCCTTTTCTTCCCATAATTCCCTCTCCAACATGACTAGATCCTCCACTTAAACCATTGGTAATACCAGCGTTATATCCCAAAGAGAAATACCTTTGGTGGGTTTGTGGGTGCGTCCAGCTGCATCGTCGTTCTGTATCGCCAGCACCGCCTCTTTGGCTCCGCCTCCGGAGCGAAACATGAAGCCAAGGGATTTGTCATCGAAACAAGCAAGACTGGGAACAATGGTGAGCCAGTTTAGGAAACTAAGGTTCCCGCTCACGATCAGAACCGCCTACAGCGCAGAAGACAAAGCAAAGAGAAAAGACACAAAGCTAGCACAGTGAGTCGGGAGAATTGCCATTGAAAAAAGTAGCGCTTCACTTTTGTATGACAAAGAATCCAGAGGACAAGCGAGTATTGATCCTAGCCTGTATATAAAGATGGATGACATGACAGCTCCTTTAAAGTGAACCCAAATAATCTTGATCGCCCCCCGGTGGTATCTCTGTTCACACAAGGAGTGTCTGCTACAGAGCTGCTACGTGAGGTTTGCGATATGATCACTGTATTTCCTTGAATGAACGTAGGTACTTAAATAAATGGCAGGATGCTAAGCTATGAAGCCGTCCTACAATAATAATAAAACCTTTGTGAATATAAATAGCACAGCATCATACAACCAATTGAAAACAAGGAGGTGGGTTTAATGACCTAAACCTCCGCCAGCCACCAGGTGCCAATCAAGACACTTCGGCTTCACCTTTAGAATATTAAACCCTGTTGGTGAACTGCATCACCTGGAAAAGGATCTGGATCGCTCCATTGACCATGCACATCCGCCTGCCCAGGAAGGTGAAGAGCGGCACAACAAGCTCGACGAAGTGGTTGGACAGCGTCTCGAAGCGATGGAACCACCACGGGGAGCGGTGCATGTAGTAGGACATAGGGTTGGGAACTGGCTGGGTCTGGAAAGAAAAGGAAAGGAGGAGAACAGGGGAAGTTTGATGTTGCAGAAATTTTTCAGGAGAGTGTTTGACCACTTAATCAAGAATTTGAATCAACTAGTGCAGTGCCTGTTCTCAACCTGCCTGTTTGGAGTGGGCTGTTCACTTGGCCTTTCCTAGTGCTCTGGAGCTACTTCAGAATTATTTCTTGTCATTAGTGAGTCCTCCTCAAACTGTTCTACAATATACTGTCACTATTTAAATGTTTGTGTGCTGGACGTTGTGTGCAAATTCCACAAAATTAATTCAATGCATTTCCTTCTGCCATGAAGAAAACCTGTCAATCGCTAAGCTGATAAAATGAAGGGCTCCCACAATATATGTTCCACAGACAGACATACAGACGTTTGTGGAATTAGTAGGTTTAAAAAAAAAAAAAAAATCATTATGAAATGTGATTGAAGACTAGTGTCTGATCTGTTTCAGTATTTGCCACCAAACATTTCCTCTGATTTACTTTGGCACTAATCTCTTGTCTCAGCCCAGGTTAGGCAGCAATTTTCTGATGCCACATGTTCTAAATAAAGATGGAACTTTATTTAAATAAAGGAAACCCCACCTACACACAAAAAACACTCAGAGGTTTCATACAGAGCTGCGCAGTGTTTGTGTACGTATGATTAAGTGTGTGTGTGCGTTAGGTGGTTGCACGCAAACCGTGTAATGGCTGAACAACAGTGTCAGGTGAGGTGGTGAAAAATAAACATAGCACAGAAATAGGTGGGTTATAAAGAAAACGGAAAAGATTGTTGGCACGCTAGTCTATACCCTCATTGTTTTTATGGAATGGAAGAGAAAAAAATCGAGGGGGTTGTTATTTAACCTATAGCAAACCAAAACACCTCTGGAAATCCAAGGGCAAAGAGCCTGCAACCTCAGACAACCAAACAACCCCACCAGACCTGCAAAGTAGCTGCGTAACAACAAACAAACCAAAGCAAACAAAACGGCAACGGCCGAAACACACATCCGCAGCCCCCTGGGAGTCAGGAGACCTGCAGTTTCTGTCAGGGCTGAAAGGGAGCAGTGTGTCAGAGGGGGTTAATAAGGCTTCACCTGGCGCCAGTGGGTTTCTGCGTGTGTGTGTGTGTGTCCATTGCCAGCATGGCCGATGACAGTTGAGATGGGAGCAGGATACACATATAAAATGAACCATTAAGTATGATTTGTCAGGTGACAGTACATTTTCTACTGCACTCGATTTAATTACATTTTTAACAGCACAAAATACCTGTCACCGTGTATTTCTGCCATTTCAGAGTTTAAATAAAAGCTCATTTAAAATCACAAATATGCCAATTCTAAAGACCAAGCTGTTGCTAGCCTGAGAATCCACAGCGAACCACTCCTCTCCTCTGACCACTCACTCTCCCTGCTCTGTGAGGCTCGTGGAGGTGGCGAGCCTTTTAAGCATAAAGACATTTTCCAGATCCTAACACTGGCTTGAAGCCTTATGGGAGGGGAGTATACCCACAGCCCAGTGACAACTCTAATAACTTTACAAGGGATTATCTTTGCACTGCTCATAGGCTGATCAAGTCTGGGGCAAAGACACTTTTGACTGCACCTCTCCTTATTGAGATATGTTGGATATGAGATATGGGTTTTTTTTTTAACAAAAACGAGATTTCCTTAAGGCAGATTATCATGTTCAAGAGGTGAAAAACCTTGACCGCTGACCTTTAACCACCAAGATCTAATAAGTTTAAAATCTGAAGAAATCCTCTCAAGATGTTCGTGAGAGTTCACAAGATTAAAAACGTGTTGTAAGGTCACAGTGACCTTGACCTTTGACCACCAAGTTCATCTGTGAGACCAACTGAATATGTCTACCAAATTTGAAGAAAGTTATATTGATATTGTGTTTACAGGAATGGAATAGACTGAAAACATTACACCTCTGGCCACTAGGGGGTTTATAATATAGCTTTAAAGAAAGCTCCTGTTAGCCACTGTGGCCGCATGTTGAATCATCAAGTATCAGTTGCACAAGTAGAGAACAATTTTAAACTGCAATGTCACACAAAAATAAAGTACTAACATTAGCCTGCACGTATTGGCCTCTATGATGATGCCTTTTATTGTGAAACCACACAGTCATTTTGTTTAAAGGTTAATCTAATCTATTTCCAGGCTCTTAACACTCATCAGCAGCTCTCTACATGTTGAACTGTTGCACATGTGAAAAGTTTTTTCCCCAGTCTGAATAAAAAGGAAGTAAACCCGAGAACTGTAATTCATATTTGAGGTATATTATTTCTAATTTACTTCCATATGTCACACCCATTATATTCATAAACTGAATTCGCCATCCAGCCCCACAGGAGCCAGAGTATTTCAGCATGTAAGGCATTCCCATTACATCTTTGACAGTGTCAGTGGGACTGTCAGCTCCCGGCATGGTAAATGCTCTTTATCTACAGTACACAGCGGTTTTCTACCCTTGTTGACAATTCAAAGGTTTTACCATTCAATGTATCTACGTAGCACTACGCTATCATACATCAATCACACACACGCCATAGGTCCATAATAACCAGTGGATTCCAGTCTATGTTAACTGGAGAAGGCGGCCCTCTGCAGCCTCCTCACACAGAGCAGTGCAGGTCCGAGCAGTCGAGCATCCCACAGGGGAAAAACAAACACTGGATTTGTAGAACCTCATGCTCCGTGTAAGAGACTAATGATCTGATTACTGTAATGCGCTGTCACGGTTTGGTTCCAGCCGTCTTGTCATCAGTCAGCAGACAAAGCAATGTTTTGTAGATCTGGATCAGTGCTAAGACGATCAGAATGTCAAGGAAAGCAGACCTTTGGCAAACTCAAAAAACAAGATGTTTAGAGAATCAGCCACAAGATTGATTTAAAATAATACGGCTCTGTAACAAGTGTCATCTGAACTTGCAATTTGATAGTTTTGGTGAAATGTTTGGTTCTCAGGGTTTATTGATGTGGCGTTGCTGCACTTCCCAGAGTTCAGCAAACAGCTTTAGGTTATAGTGATGAGAACAATCTGAGTTTCTCTAATTTTCTTTGTGACTGCTCATGATTGCCAGCCTCCTCCTTCGCTGTTGCATCTGGAAATGTCAAAACCGTGCTTTCTTGTGCACCTGAAGGTTTTTCCCAAGAAGAACGACACGGATACACACGTACTTAAAATACACCAACGTAACACACACACCTCGTAGTGGTAGTCCATGCAGGTGAGGTCTCTCCAGCATTTGTCCCCTCTGATTTTAATGAGACCCTGGAAAAGACAGAAAAAAAATGGATTGACATATTTACAACTGTTACAACAGCAACCACTTGTGTTATGAATCAGGTAAAATAAGAAACCATTAAAGGTTACCATGACCTTAACCTGTCACTCAAATGTCTTCAGTTAATATTTGAGTCTATTTGACAACCGATAAAATGTGAAGATGGACTGGAGATATTACATTCAAGAGGCCAAAGACATGTTTTGTGAGGCCACCGTCACGTTGCCCAGTGACTTTCGACCACCAAAATCAAATCAGTTGATCACTGAGTCCAAGTACAATGTTTGTGCCAAATGTGAAAGGATTCCTTTGAGGCACTACAGATATATCGTGTTCACAAGGCCTTGTGAGAACATGGTCACCTTGACCTTTAAACACCGAAATGTCGTCACTCTAATGCCCATGAGGTCCCTGAGTGAAAGCTTACAATTCAAAAAGATATGTTAATGTGCCGATGCTTTTTTTCCTTATAGAAAGAAAAGGAAAAAAACGAATCTAATAAATGTTGTGTGAGTGTGTGTGTAGTACACTGGTCCCTTAAGAGCCTCCAGCCGTGCTTGCAGCTCTGTAAGATGGCACTTAGGCCCAGTTGTGCTGTGATTAGCATGTTACGCAGCACATTACAACGTGGAGAGTCACACTTCAGGATCAAATCTGAAAGAACAAATCTAATTTGCCTGCTGTCTGAACACATCATTAGCTTTCACGACCTTCAGCGCTCTAACCGCTCACAGATGTGTGGCTCTGGAAATTAGCACTTAGGTACAGATTGTATAGCTGGATTTCTAACTGGACAGGAGCTACCACCCTAAAAATAAAACGATTCAATAGAAAAACAGAAAAGAGCTATAGATGGAACAGTTTCTGTTGGCAGAAAGTTGATAGTGACAGCTGGTGATGGTATTTATTCCACTTTCTTCATATTCTAGTGTATGAGGCAGGTTATTGAAAGTTAATGCACAAGAAGTTAAAGTAAATTAAACCGAAATATGTCACAATATGTCTGTGTGCATGTTCCTTCCATAAAACAGAAAATAAAACACAAGCAGTACAAGAATTCCAGAGAAACATATCTTCATCCCTGCGCCTGTTTTTCAACACATCCATGCCGCGAGACTGTCAATACTGACACTTCAGACCATGTGGTTGTCATGGAATGTGGAATAAATTAACCGCTGACCCCTCAAACCAGATTTAGAAAAACCAGGACATTCAGTTGGATTACGAGCTCGGCTGCAGCTGCTGCGTCAGAAGATGTTGCTGATAATCCAACTGAATCATGAGATCCTGAAATGTCATCAAATCCAACCTGATATTCAGAGCTCTGACATAAACAGAGCAGTCGGCCCTGGGGAAATGATTCAACAGGCTTCCTCAAGGAAAACCACCAAGATTAAACTGACAGTTTCTACAGATACAGTTTCTAAACAAATATAATTCTCTCAAAACTTAAAAAAACTTGAAAAACTTGTATGTAATAAAAGTAAGTTGTAATTTGTGGACAGTTTTCTACTCGTTGAAATAAAATAAACTGGAAAACCGGCGATTTCCCCATCGATTCCATCACCAAAAAAAATCAAGACAATTTGGCATGTGTTACTAAAAGGTTTTTAAAGTTCTATATAAACAAGTGAGGTAGAGACCACAAGTCCCGTCTCTCAGGTAGACTGAATCTTTGACGAGAAATGCATGCGACGTGAGGTAAACTCCGTCATTTTAAATGTGAGGGATTGGCCAGCAAAAGGTTTACCCTGGATCCCAGCAATAAAAATAGGTATTTACAATTTTGAAAACAGGAACCATGGTAGCAGCAGCACCAGGGCATTATTTATATACGTAGTTTTGAATTCAGTAATTAAACAAATAAGGTAGGGAACGCCACATCAAGTTGGAAACATCTCGGAGAGTCAAAAAAAATATTGGTACACAAGTGGGCCGAGTTGCTGAGGTCATCACTTTCAAAGCAATTTAAAAAAATTTCACAATCAGCTTCAAATAGTAGCTTTTAATGCGAACTTGTCAGATGTTACACCTTTGTCCCATGCAAACAGCATGTCCATCTCTCACAAGGACCTGACACCCCACTTTTTCACCGAGACAGCCGTTTTTATGATAAGGTGCCTACTTTTGAAATGATCTATATGCTTATGTCTGTAACATCGACTCTTCTTTTGCTCTTTGTTATGCAAATATTGGAAAGAGATGTTGAGGTGTTGTGAACACATACATTTATTATGGATGCTTTATTAAAAAAGACACGAAGGTTTGGAGAGATCCAGGTATGGACTTTACTCCATCCACAACGTCACACTTAAAAGCCAATTCCCAGAGAAATCAAGAATGTTGAAATATTCCCAATCTAGCAGTTTTACAGACAAAACGACGAAAGACGAAAAGCTGAGACACATGTGAACAAATAATCTGAAAATGTATCACTCGAACAAAATTATCAAACGGAGAGTCCAGAGTATTAACCCTTACAGAGCTGTGATCTAACTGGATCTTCAGTGACACCATTACAATTGATTTGTCAGAGTAACAATCCGTGAACATGAACAACTGTATTTCAGAGTATTTCATGTTTTTCAAATTAGATGTAGTATATCACCTGATTACCTTCAGTCAGCTGCTGATGAAAACAGGCGGCTGCAGCACAAATTAAAAGGGCCTCTATGTCCCAGCACAATGTGCATGATATATTAAGCATACCCAGCTATGCTAATGGCGACACTGTTACTTAGCAGATATCCATATGTCAACACTCCTGATTAGCAAAACAGATGGTCATTTGACATTTATTTTATTTTTGAGGCTATATGTTGGACAACCTGCTGGGCCATTTCTCTCTCGTGTGTGTGTGTGTGTGTGTGTGTGTGTGTGTGTGTGTGTGTGTGTGTGTGTGTGTGTGTGTGTGTGTGTGTGTGTGTGTGTGTGTGTGTGTAGCAGATTGTTTTACAGAGCCCATAACTTCACATACCATATGGTGCTTTATCTGTCTGAGCAGATGTTCTGCCGTCAATGGCCACTAAAGTAAGGAGCTTTACAATCAACTATAAAAACAGCTAGTGAAGCATAAACAGGTATTATCATGGTAATTTGGTTGATACTGTAACAGTAGAAGAGCTGCTACTGCACTCAATGTTACAAGTTGCCATTCTCTCGCCTTTTGTGTTATTTTACATATCTGACATGAGATTTGTTTAATTAGCTGCACAGGTACAAAGGTCACTCTCGCGCAACAGATGTCGAGTGACATCTACACAGAATTGAGAGTGAGAGTTAAGTTCTCACGTGCGAAAGTCAATTGCATTGCATGTCAAATCATCCGGTTCATTATGAAACAAATAAAATATGATGGTCCGTCTGCACAATACTTTGACCATGAACATTACATTTACCTATATATAGTTTAATTTAAAACTTAATTACCAGAAGTTTTCATTGTAAAACAAAAAGTTTCCAAGCTGAAGCCTTTTTCTTTCTTCAATGTGAATGCTGTCCATTTCATATGATGTTATGTGGGGCTCTATTATCATTAGTGATCATAAATACTGTCTAAATATAAAACTTGGATATGTTTGTATCAGGATTTTTTGAACATATTCAGCCTCATATTACCTCAATAATACTGATAAATTAGATAATTTAATATCGTGACAAAACTTTCATGTTTAATCTCTTAGCTGTCGTTATCAAATCATACCAAGTGATTAATATAAACTTTCAATATCAATGTGTGGATTACTTTTCCTTACTAAAACCTAGTTTCATAACAGATGCCACCTCTACATCATGGGTTCCACCATGTAGACAGTAACCAGTGTGAGAACTGGGAACATTCCTTCGTAGCGCTGCAACAAAACAGTCAAGAAACATGATTGCTGGAATCTGCAGCTCCCCCTCATCACCTCATTTACTGACTGACTGAAGAGTGCTTTGAACTGTGCGCCAAGCTGTGTTGTGTTCACAGTCAAAGCCACAGAGTCATGGTGAACCACAGGCAGTCAGACAGACTGCAAAGGCTGTGACCAGGGCAACTTAAACACTGAGGGACCGTGCAAGGGGTGTTACTTTGCTTAACACTACAAAGATGCTGCACAGTCAGCAGGGTGGAGTCTTATCTCTGCTCAAACACTGACTGCCCTTTCAAACAACAAGAGCTCCGCCATCATAATCTCATGTAATCTCTGTTCAATGAACCTTCCAATTAAAAAAGAGCCAAAAACTGAGGCAATTCATTAACTCTTAAATGAAAGCAGTCAAAGCCTAAATGACAGTTTCCTTTTGTTTATTGTTCTGCATCTGGATGTGATTTCCTGACAGAAAAGCATGTGAATAGTATTTGGATCTTTAACTTTAAAGTTCTGGATGTCTGACATTCTTGCCAGTGCCTGAATGCAGCATTGTTATAAACAACCAAAAAATGTAAATCTCATTTAGAAAATCCTCAGTCTGGATTATAGCCAAAGTCAAATCAGTTAAACCCACTGCACTGATATTAGTCAGGTCTGGTTGAAACAGTTTGAACGCAGTTGGACAGGACAACGCACATGTAAAGACACAATATCACCATCCAATAACAATAACATGCTAGTGGATGGTGGGTGTTTATTGCAACATCAGATTGTTGAAAGATCGGGGAATCCATGGACAAGCCCTGGACCAGACCATAAAATAAACATCCAACTCTGCAGCCAATGGCTCTGGATCAGGAGAAACGATCCCAACTGGGCACCAAGATATTCAGCATGTGGTGGGTCCGTCCTGGAGGGCGTCTTGTGATTGAAAGATCGAAACACCCGATGAGGCTAAGGTACATAACTGATGATCTTTCTCTCACATCTGCTGGTGATCCCTGATATCCGCTGTTGGTTGGCAACTTATCATCAAACTAGTGTGGAAGACCTTTACACATACAACGGATATTTGGATTTCTTCTCCTATGTTGAATGTTATGCTAAAAACACTGACTGTTCTCGGAGACCTTATCTTGGTGCCAGCTGTTGAAGCACTTCTTATTACTGTCATCCTGAAATATGTCCTGAAGCAGCTGTGGTAGTTTCAGCGCCTGAGCCAAGTAGTGGAACGCACTTCTTCTTTTTATTAAGTAATATGACCAGATCCCTTGATGTCCCTGATCCCTGAACAGTCACGCGCATGAAAATATGCTTTTCCCTGCAAAAACATTTTTCTATTTACTGCTACCGAAGACATGAACATTTGAATCTGGGACCATCATATATTCTTTGCATGAAAATTGACTTCAGATGAATCAGTTAAAGGATTAATGTTGTAGAGCAAGTACAGATATAACCAAAGTGTTTCTACTAGTTTTTCATGTTTGTTGAATTCGTAACTACACAAACAGAAGGAATGTGCATTAATGTGCATACTAAAATAATTATTAACAATCAAAAAATTAAAAAGCTGATTTATCATTAAATCACAACATCCTTGCAACAGCTCATTGAGATTACCTTGTGCCGTAAGTAAAGGTGACCTGAATCTGGATGTGTATTTTAGTGTTTTTATATAAAGTCAAAACACATCAAATCAAATTAAATTAAAACTTTTATAAACAAATGGCTTTTATTTACTTCTGCACTTCTATATTCATAACAGGGAATGCAGATGCATTTCCAGTAAAAGTCTCACTGTATCATGTCAGCTGAGGTGCCACCCCTGTGTTGCAGCTCTCTTCATGGTCTTAATAGGAAAAACCTCACTGGGTTTGGGGTGGCTGCAGTGATTGGCAGATAAAACCCAGTCGGTGGTCTGACATTCACCATGGAAACTGTCAAACAACCAGACATGTTGTTTAGCCGACCATATATTTGGGTTGGATTTCCAAATACTGGCAGGGTTTTATAGCACAGCTCAGCTCCAAGAGTAATGGTCTAAAATCAGGAGGACAAACACTAGAATATCCTGGGGAATAATGCTGTTGAGAAATTGTTTCATTTCTTCACACTCACTGTGTGTGTGTGTGTGTCTCTGTGTGTGTGTGTGTGTGTCAAACACATCTTTGTTTGCTTGAATTTACAATATCTGCTTCCTCCATGTCAGTGCAGGGTCTCTCCACAGGGAACATGTTAGTCAAGGTGCTGCTGGCAGGACAGGGGTTTTAGCAAATTCCATTTCATTTGTTTTTAATAATGTTTGACAAGTTTAATAACCGCAATAAGAAGTTTAATGCAGCAAAGCAGGCAGCAGAAGGTGATTTGTTTGCAAAATCGTGCAGAAAGAGATTATTGAATATGAAAAATATTTCATGACACTTGATAACAGAAGCCATGATGCATTCAGTCGTATTTCTATATTGTCAAAAGAAAATACTGTATTGTTTGAAAAAAAAAAATATGAGTGATGAGATCATTTTTGGCAAGACCAAAATAATGTCAAGGCAATTTTTAAGCTCTCTGGAATCGCAGGATACTTTTTATATGATGTGATGTTGTACTCACAGCTCCTAACATGATGCGGACAATGAGCCATCTGAAGGTCCAGATGCAGATGAGCGAGGGGGGACAGCGGCGAGGGACCTGGGACAGAGTCCAGACCGGACACAAGAAAATGGCCAGAAAGCCCGTCTCCAACAGCTGGCTCTCCCAACCTACACAAATCAGCAGAATATCGATATAGCGTTTGGTGCTTGACTGACTACAACTTTCTGTCAACTCACTGCTCTTTGGTTATGCAGTAGCTGTGTCTCAATTCAGGGGCCGCATCCTTCCAAGGCTGCATTCAAGACCGATTGCATCACAGCAGTGAGACTAGACTGTCCCAATGCGAAGGCTTCTCTAAATGTGTCCTTCCAGCCCTGGGCAATGGAGGCTCCTCCAGATGCATCCTTGATTTATGTTGCGTAATGGCATTTATGGGGCTTGGACTTTTTTGCTGTATTCTGTGTGCAGCAAAACAATAGCTAAGATCACAGCTCTGTACACGAGGATTATGGCGCTTACGACACAAAGACGATATCACATGGTGCATGAATGCACACAGCAGAGGACAGTTGGGCCTTTGGTAGATGTACACGCTCTACTCAGTGATATCTAAAACAGCATTTGCATTGTGATAATTTCAGAGGATCACCAAGAAGTGAGCCTTTCAACTTTCAACTGAATCCTTCCAATAGCTGTTGAGATGTTTTAGTGTGGACCAACGTGGTGGACTGATTGACACACAGACCAGCATTTCAATAACTCCTAGAAACATGTTGCAGCATGACTAAACACAAAACCCAACTTAATTTGATAATATTCAAGTTACCTTCATAAATGCAATATTGCATGTACATTTAAAAAAAAAAAGTGGTTCAAGTAAGTGAACAGCATTTGCCACTAATGCCCCAAAAACAACCCCCCCCATCAGTCTCTGGTTTGTAGTCTAGACTCGGGAACAATTGCAGAAGCTTAGTCTGCAGACGTGAAGCTGTGCTGTCAGCCATATTGTGATAATAGGTCCATATGTAAAGTAGAGTGAGGGAGGAAAACAAAAAAAAATGTTTTTTTAAGAAAGAGAAATTGGAGCCACAGATCCTGACCACAGACATCGGCCTGGCGTCTCTGACTACAAAGTCTCATTAACCAGTCAGAGAGCTGCCACTGACCTCGCCGCTCATCTGGGCCAGAGCCCTAACCTCGTATTTATACTTTCTTATTTCCTTCTCTCTCTGTCCCCCCTCCTGACTGTTATATTCACGACAGTTTACTGGGTTCAACAAGTTGGGAGGTAATGTACTGTACATCACTGAAACTTAATTCCGTCAGTGACAGTGGGTTTTAACCATAGACTGTATATAAGGTTTTAACTCAATAGCTGACTGTAAACAATCATAAGAGAGCTGGTGGTGAGATTTCGATTTAGAAGCAGGAGCATTAAGGTTCATTTATATCCATGACTCTACAACTGCCTGCACACCGAGGAAAAAACCATACATGATTTTTATTTTGTTTGTGATCATCTGCATAAAGATGGACAACGTCTCGACTTCCTCCAAGTATCCAGAAATGAAGCCAAAATATATCAGACACAAACACGGCTGTCTTCTGCCACTGACAATCAAATCAATGATCAACTGGAGCCAGGGTCTGTGCAGTGATCGTGGATCGGAGTCGTGGTATCGACCCTCTTTTTAGCTCTGGTTCAGCAGCTAATGCTCCACAGGGCTAATGGAGACAACACATGTTAATGTATAAAATATTAATAAAAAAAAAAGAGCAACTTAAAAACCCTCACTGACTATGATTTAGTGATTTATATCATTTAAAATAAATGTAAATTTAGTCATTTTACATATGATCCCACTTGCATATGAGTCATGTACTTCCTTTGAGAAAAATGTACATGTATTTAGATTTTTTTAGTCTGCTCCACTAACATGGAGTAGGCAGGGTTTACGTCCTATACTGCAACCAGCCACCAGCGGAGCGATTAAAAGGGTTTGGGTTAACTTCTGGGGAGCTGTAATGTCGTCCATCTTTACATACAGCCTATGTTTAGGATCAGTTCCCAATAGTATCTTCGTGACTGCGCATTTCAACCCTTCTTGGATTAAATGATAGGACTTTATAAGACATGTCGCCTTTAAAAACTTCTAATCTAAAAACTTCAGTGTGAAGTTTGTAGGCGCTTGTATCAGACGTGTTAGAAGAGCTCAGTGTAAACGAGACCTTAGTTTAAGGGGCCTTACCAAGTCCACTTCTCTTTTTAGGAGGAAAACTGTGTGAGTCACTTGGTGTGGATCATGAAGTTGACTTACCGAAGGAGTACCTAGAAAGAGAAAAAGATGCATTCTTAAGTATCATGAGATAAATAGAAAAAAATGAAAGTGAAGATATATATTTTTTAGCAATATTCCTATTATATTCAAAGTGTCAAAGCAATGACAAACTCAAAACAGTTTTGAGTATGGAATGTCAAAAAGCAGTGAAAAATAGCGTTCAAGACAATGCCCCAAAATATACTTTACGATGAAAAAACTGTTTGATGAGTTAAGGAACATCTCCTCTGAGAACCAGGGAACGTATAATGTCTTGAGCCGGGGGCACCCTTGCAGTTGGCAAATGTAAATTAGCCGATATTTCACAGTGTGAAAATGTGTGCTTATTAGAATAAACAATGAAGAAAAGAAGATGAAGTGTTACACTGTAAAACATCAAGCTTCAATTACATGTCTTAGTAATAAGGGTTTATAACAGGAAACTTAGCCAGTTCTTTTATTAATATTGGCCAAAATATCAGTGTCAGAATTTTTTTACTTCCCAATATTCATCGGGCCCCAAAAATTCATCCTGGTTTGCAAAAGGTTGTTGTTGGATCAGTCCTCTTACAAAAGTCCCTAATTCATTTATGGCAGTAAAAGCAACGTTTCATACAATTATGGCTTTAATGTGTAAATACATGAGAAGAAGACTCTGACTCCAGGTCAAACCAAAACTGAGGAGAGTGCATGCCTCCAGACTTTTAAGAACTGAGAGACAATCTTGTTCTCAGCTGGAACAGGCTTTTTTGGCCATCCAGCAGATTGGATCACTAACATTCACTTCTAGTTGTGTTTCTGTTCGATGTGACTCTAGTATTCACTCTCTTTGTTGCTCTGTTTTTGGATCTCCATGTATTTCTAAGAAAAATGGCTTTTTAGCTGTTAAATGCTCCACAGAGCTAATGGTCAGGTGATAATTCTGTATGATACTGTTCCCAACACATGTTAAATGGAGACTATGATGAAGTCATTTTCAGCAATTTAAGAATAGTATTTAAAACTAAAACAGTTAGTCATTTACATATGATCCAAGCTGTATATGAGTCTATTATCCGAGACTCACCACAGCTGTCCCACGTTGACCAGCGAGTGGTAAAGCGTCCACAGTGTCACCATGATCACCATGTTGGCCATTCCTGTCACCAGCACGAACGCCGACAGAGCCATTCCCACCAGGGCAATGCCATCCAGGTTGGCATCCATATGGCTCCAGTCCAAGAACCAGAGGATGGACGGCGTGTAGGCGAGGGCGGCCATGCCTATCTTGCCCCCCACGTAGCGCTTGACGCTGTTGAGGTAGTCCTTGCAGGGCATCAGACCGTGCTCACCTATCAGCTGCTTGTTCTGATTGAAAGCAACGCTGAACGCCACCACTACGGACAAAGAGTCAAAACGACAGTAAAATGTTTTGTATGCAATCACAATTGACCTTTTTCACAGCAGCTACTTGGACATGAAATAGTCGGTAAACACAGGAGTAATTACAGAGTATTTCCAGGGTTTCACAAGTTAGGAGAATTTTAACAAAGTATGAAATAACTTCAATAGTCCTGCTGTGTGTGTGTGTGTGTGTGTGTGTGTGTGTGTGTGTGTGTGTGTGTGTGTGTGTGTTTTGGTTGTCAGATCAGAGAGCTCCTCCACTGGATTGTTCTACCTCTTGATCACTTGATTAAAGGACAATATATAACAACATGAGTCCCTCCACGTGTGTTGTGTCTCTGTGGTGCAAGGTTCTTCTTCACTCACAGTAAATAAAGCTGACTGCGCGCAGCAGCACGATGCGGCTGAGCCAGTAAGTTCCGGTCTGTAACGAGCCCGGTGTGTGGTCCGTGTCCGAGTCTGAGCCGCTGTCTGCCGCATGTTCTCCTCCGCTGTCCCCGGTCTGTGTCTCCTTCTGTCTCCGGCTGTCCACCCGTCTTCTCCTCACACTGCTCTCCTCACTGCTGGCCGCCATGTTCCCCGAGATCACGGTCATGTGACCAAACAGATGCGGAAGTGAATTATTATACCGGTATTATCTGTTATTAATGAAAGTATGAAATGATAATTAATAAAATAAATACATAAAATAATAATGTTGTTGTTGTTTTTTATTATTCACTATTATCATAGTAGTCGTATTGAATTATAATAATAGAAATATTCTTGTGTTTGTATTATAATTTATAGCTTTTTTTACATAAACCGAGTAAATGATGGGTTAGGAGTATAAACAGCGAAATAAATACAAAGGAGGTTGCTGCATTAAACATTTTTGTTTAAAAAATTGCTTAAAATAATAAAAAAATTGCATATAAAAGCATTGGATTCCGGTCAAAGGTGTGCAATTATAATAATACATGGTCTATTATTCAAGCATGTAGTTAAATATTTTACTTTTACAACAAGCACTTATTTATATAAGTGGACACTTGTATGTATATGTTTTTATATATATGTTATTGTATTGTATTTATACTTAGGCGTATATACTTTGTGGGCACATAGTTATAGTCAAATGTAGTTATCAATAATAAATACCAGCATACATTTATGAATTATTAATGTGTCAGCACTTATATATGTGGGCAGTTGTATGTATATACACAGTATATTTAGGTTATTGTGTGTGTATATGTTATATATAGAGAGAGAGATTTCGTGAGTACATAGATACAGTTAAATGTAGTGAAAAATAAATGTGTCTTTGTGTATTTGAAATCTTTCTGTAAGTTCAATAACTTCGTGCCTCTGAACTTGAACAATTCAAATGCAGGTGTTGCACCATCAAACAGACTCTGAAAAGACTCTTATAGTAATTTTTCTAAACACAGTATTGATAACTTATATTTCTCGGCCTCCTCCTGCTTCTGTCCAAACTGGGAGGAACTCTACAACTTCACAAAAGCCAATAGGACAGCAGGGGTGGAGAGCTGCAAGTACCAAACAGTGTTATAGAGCAAAAATGCTGAAAATAGGTGTTCGTCAAACTCTGCTCTTGTCGTGTGCAATGGAATGGAAAGTTCAAGACAAAAAGCAATTTTACTTTACGTGAGAAGGTGTTCCTACAGCGCGTCTTTACGCACGGAGAAGGCTGCGGGAACTTAATTGACGAATTCTTGTAGATAAACTTTTTTGCTGGGCAAACATGACAGAAGAGAACAAGTCTTTGGAGCATTCATTCAGCCCGGCGGACAGTGACAGCTCCACGACCCCGCATGGTTCGGACTCTGAGTCTTTGGCTTCTTCTGCGGGGCAGGACAAGCGAGGGACTCCGTCAGGAATTACGCACAAGCCGGAGAGCTGCAGCGGCAGCCGCGCGGAGGACGAGCGCTTCCCCGCATGTATTCGCGACGCGGTCTCGCAGGTGCTGAAAGGTTACGACTGGTCTCTGGTGCCGGTGCCCAGCCAAGCGGAGAGAGGGCTCAAGGGCAAACCTCACGTAAAACGGCCGATGAACGCGTTCATGGTTTGGGCGCAGGCGGCGCGGAGGAAGCTGGCGGATCAGTATCCTCACCTGCACAACGCGGAGCTCAGTAAGACGCTGGGTAAACTGTGGCGGTGAGTTTACTGGAACTCAACCAGAGGCTCAGCTTAAGCCCAGGATGAGTTCAAGTTGGTGCATGGTTTAAAGAGACACCCAGAGTGTTTCCAAGCCTTTAAGTTCTGTTATAACAGTTCTGTTAATATCCCTGATTGTTTTCATCAACATCCATTTGGACAATTATAATGCAATCATCACAATCTTAAAGAAACTAAAAACCAATCCTGGTTCTGTCCGCCTGAGCTGGATCCAAACCAGAATTGAATGGGTTCTTGCCTGACTCATACACCATCCTTACCCCAAGTTTTGGGGAAAGGATTTCAGTTCTTTTTGTGCAATATTGTTCACAAATAAACCAATAAACAAATGGATAGGGGTAAACATATAACCTCTTTAGTGGAGGGAGAACAATATCCTCACAGTGATATTATTCAGTGAAGTAATAAAAATTACTTGCAGGTATATTTGAATGAACTTTACTAATTCAGTGACTGACCCCTCTCCTCTTCAGGCTTCTCTCCGAAAAGGAGAAGCGTCCTTTTATCTTGGAGGCAGAGAGGCTCAGGCTGCAGCACAAGAAGGACTACCCGGACTACAAGTACCAGCCTCGCAGACGCAAAAGCACCAAGCCGGGTCTAGGGGACTGTAGAGTAGGTCTGCTCCTGCAGCATCAGGAGCAGCAGGACGTGTTTAAGACAGAGCCGGGGGTGGCCAGACTGGATGGGACAGGGGACACACATCATCATTACCATCTAGACAGGACAGGTGAGAGACTGATCTGATCCAGATATGTTTATATGTTTCATTTGGCGATGTATTGCAATTTATCTTTTTGATCCTTTTACCAGGTCAGTCCCATGGACCTCCAACTCCTCCCACTACCCCTAAAACAGACCTTCACATGGGGAGCAAACACGACGCTCATCGACTTGTGGAGGGCAGCGGCAGCTCTGCTCCTCCATCCAGCCGTCAGAACATTGACTTCAGCAATGTGGACATCTCAGAGCTCAGCACTGACGTCATCAGCACCATCGAAGGATTTGACGTCCATGAGTTTGACCAGTACTTGCCTCCTAACAGCCACGGCTCTATTGTTCTACCAGGCATGGACGCCAGCCATTCACATAACAACCCCCCGGGAGCGTTCATCCTACCCAGCATCCACTCTCACTCCCACAGCAGCCCCATCTGGACTCCCAAAACTTCTCGTGGAACTTCCACTGGAATACCACCATCTTCTTCTAGCAGTGACACACATGAGCCCCGTGAGGACGCTAACCACAAACCTCAGATCAAAACAGAGCAGATGAGCCCAGGTCACTACAGCAGCTCCTCCTCCTCCACTCCTCCGCCGCCACAACCGGAGTGCACCTCCCTCAGCTCAGGCGCCTGCCCTTCCTCCACCACCTCCACGTCTTCCGCCAGCCAGTTTGACTACACTGACCTTCAGAGCTCCAGTCTCTACAGCGCCTTCTCTGGGTACCCTGCCAATCTGTATCAGTACCCCTACTTCCACTCCTCCAGAAGTCCCTACGCCACACCGCTTATCAACAGCCTGGCCTTGGCTCCATCTCCGCACAGTCCTCCCTCTGGCTGGGAACAACCGATCTACACAACACTTACCAGGCCTTGAAGACAAGGATACAATAAAATAGGTCGTATAGACAAAAAGTACACAGTGTGTTAACTGTGAAGGTGTTTTCAGAGATTAGTTAACATTTTGACCTCCTGAAGAGATATCTCAGAGGGCTTTCTATTAGCTGAATGGCTCATTAAATTAGATTTTTTAATTTTCTCGGGAAAAAGAATCATAAGAAAAACAGTTTTTCATTGTTATTGTTAAGTAAAACGTTCTGTGAAATTAAACCATCACGGTAGACTGAAATGTTCCATTAAAGCTCCACACTATTCATTTTACTCACTTTTCATTTGTGAGCCGCTCATTATAGAGGCAGGGTGTCGGAGATTTAATAGCATTTTTTCCACACTTAATCTTGCTGAGTGGAACAGTTTCCTCACCTTCAGCTTCATATTGGTGGGATTTAGAAACGAGTGACTTACATTTTGATTGAAAGGTTTTTCTTTTTATATGGTGTGTGAGCGTTCCACAGTGTTCGCTATGGATGGATTCTTTGGTCACCAAGAAAGCTATTGAACTTCAGGGACAGATTATGTCTCCTGTCTTCTTAATGTAGACTATAAAGGAAAAATTGTCCCCAACTGAAACAGGCACTAAAATGTCTACCATCAGCCTGATAAGAGAAACTGTGTTACTTGAAGAAATAGTATGAGATTTGGGGGAAATAACAAGTCTTACTGAGAGTTATATGATATCATAAACACCATTCTCTTGCCTGCATGCTCAATATATGGCTACAATAAGCAGGCAGCTGCTAGCTAAGATGAGCATAAATATTTAAAGCAGAGGCAAACAAATAGCTAGTATGCTTTTGTCCATATTTACGATTCATGGTACAATATATTTATTGGACAGTTGCTTTGTTTGGACAGTGCCATGGTAGCAGGTTCCAGTCTTTGTACTTCATCACTTTCTGGCTGTTAACCAGTGGCAGATCTAGGATTTTAATAAAACAGGGTCCACTATTTACACACAGGAAACAACCATATGTCCAAGATCCATGTGAAGCTTTGAGCAAAGCCACACATCACTGAGTATATTTTGAAAACTGTTCAAGCACATTGTGTTCTTCAAAAAAGAAAATTAAAATTATAACAAATTGTCATATTTATTCGAAGTATATTGAGAATGTGACTATTATATTTAAAACAAAAAGTCAAGTGACAGGACAGGGGCTAAACTGTTTTATGTTGGGGCAAGTGGCCACCCTGGCCCTGCCTCTGGAGCCACCCCTGCTGGAAGCAAACAAATTTGAGAGTGATATTGGTTTTTGTTATGAAGCTCAACAAGAAATGTTCCAAAATGCCGAAATATTAAATTGAACTGCACTCACTTGCATGAATTTGATTGCTCTCTAAGATAAATCAAAAACTGTGCACACCCCTTTAAGAAGTTAATCGTCTTGCAGTTATGTGATGTAGTGCTTTCTTACCTCTGTGGGAAAATGCCTTTAAATGTCATTTATTTAGCATGGTAAAACTACCACAGTGATTTTACAGTGTAATTTGTCAGTCTCACACATTTAGGTGACACTATGGGCAGGGTCCAAATAACAGAATGTGAGGGCCAAAGTCACAGCAACAGGAAGACGCAAGAATCCGATATCACTGTGGTACTTTTTTCCCCTGGCAGGACTTCTTGCTCTCACTGCCGACCTGTCCCCAACTGCTACTTTATTTTCAGTTTGTTTCCAGTCCAGCAGCTGCTCCTGCTGGGTTTCCTGGGAGGACGTTAGCTAATTTCACAGTCCTGGCTCTGGTTGGATTATTGCCTGTGGAGCCTGATGGACAGGGCAGCTGGACCTGGTTTTCCAGAGGCACTGTGAACACTTGAACTTATTGATCATGTCCTATTTTATTAATGTGCCTTTAAGCCTAATGGGTTAAAAAGAACAAGCCCTGCATAACTCATAAAAACAAATGATTTGAATTTTAAAAAGAAGCGATAATTTAATCAGGGTTATTATTACAAGATTTAGGACAAATACTGTGTAGTAAAGCAGCAGTTTCACCATTATTTTTGTTTGCTGCATGTGCTTACGCTTCACTGACCTTTACCTTCTGGACAAATATGGTGGCGGGTGAGCTGCAGTCCCACCCACTATTTTAAGGCTTCCTGTGCCAGCTCACCCTGGCTGCTGCAGCTCAGTGGCTCGCTGTCCTGTAAGTTTACCATGACAACCTGGTTGCCAACGACAACACAACAGCCAGACAGAAGAAACATTGATGGACCCATAATTCCATAAAGTGCCGGAGCAAGCATATGCAGAAGTTATGTAAGAGTGGCGAGATCATCAGGTGACATTTACACCAGTAGGCCATCAGTCCACTCCTACTGTGAGACTCTACAGTCTTTGGTCTCTGCTTACAGTGACTGATGAGCGCCACCTTCTGGAATATGGAACAAGTGAACAGCTTTCGACCGTTTACGAACAGGAAAATATCGGAGCACATGCTTCCTCTGTAATGACCATCTGCATAGAGTCATTTAAGAAATACAGCACAACACATCCAAGTGTCGAAGTAAGATTTTACTCCATAACTCTGCGCCTCCAAAAATGTTTACCTCATTTAGTGTTAATAGAAAGTAAGGTACATATTTGAGTTGGAATCTGGTGATTCTGAAAGCCCATAACAACTTCTTTCATCATTTTCAGTCTCATTAAACAGAGTCATTATCTTGTGCAAAGAGCAGTTATTTGAGTTCATGATATAGTTTTACTTCAATGCCTCAGGCTCCCTCGTTAATGCATATCCTGTTTGTTAAATCTGTAAATAAACAGAAACTGAAAACAACAAGGAGTGTTTTTTCTTTTGTAAGTCTCTATATAAGATTAAGCTAATTGTTGATTAATTCATAGTTAATTTGCACATCATAGAATTACAACATGGTCCATAGTAGTTAGTACACATCAAACATGGTGGTTATATAAGCCTGAAATATAAACACAGTAAAAATATGTATATGAAGTTTGATGTCTAAACTCCCTGTTGCTGTTCATTTATTTCTTGATATTTGCATTTGTCTGGATTGTGAGCCTGGAATGGAAATGAAATCAATTGGACTGATTGGACTCAGACTTTGTGATGATACCATGCTTCATTTAAAATGTTCACATTTTCTGTTTGTTCTCATTTTGTCACATGTAAGCCCAAAACTAAAAACCTGCAGCTGCAGTTTGCAGAATAAGCAATAGTTATATGTCACCATCTAGTGGTTGATAGGATTTACCGCAAATCAAATAAATCCTTCACCTTCAACTTAAAAACTTTCTAGAGAAAATGATTCTCGTTTCACCTCTGACAGTATAAGACATCAGCAAGAAAGTGTGGCAATTAGTTTTATTTAGTCAATTTTATTTTAACTGCACATAATGGTTAGGGGGTTAGAGGTTAGAGGCTAAGGGTTAGTGTGGGTTTATGGGGGTTCAGGAAGGGTGAGGGAAAATGAAAGTGAATATCAGACAGTCACTTTGTCACTTTTACAGTAACTTTGCCCCTTGTCAATTGGTCAGGCAACTGTTAGCCAACACCTTAGTCATAACAACTATACAAGGTGATGCATGTCGGTTCTATATTGAGTTTGTTGCATTGCAGATAATTAAAGTCACTCAGAACCAAGAAATAGTGAATTAAGTTGAGAAATGTTAGCCATAACAATTGTATAAGGTGATATTACGTCAGTCTTAAGATGAGTTTTAATAGCACATAATGGAGGTGCTGCTTTAGTTGGGTACTAAACCTGTGTTTACCTACTATTTCACATCAACTGGCTGCCATGAAAAGGGTCAAAAGGAATGGTGGCCACACCATGTAAGTCAGACATAACTTTTATTAAATCAAACTTTTCCTTTAATCATCATCAATCCCAGGGGACTGAAGACTCGACTGAAATGTCTTCAACATTGGTTTGAACACAAATCAGACACTTGCAACTTGATTTCAGACTCATCTGTATTGATGTTAAGATTTTGATCATGAAACAAACCAGCACTGATATGGATCAACACAACAATGTGTCCTTTAAAACAAGATGCAAAAAGTAAATACAACAGTTGTAGACGTGTTATATAAATTACAATCCTATCACATTACAATCCTTTAAAGCAGCAATCACGGTCTACGATGACTCGGTATCTTCAACAGTACAAATAAAAAAGAGAACAGCTGTCGGATTGAGGTTTTCAAAGAACCCTGTCTGGAAGCAGATGAGTCGCCTCCAGCTACATTAACAGCGACGGTGATCACTGAGAGTTTGTGTGTGTTTTTATGCATATTTGTTGTTAACAGCACTTTGTAGATTCAGGTTTATCAGGGTGTCAGTGCCAGAGGTTCCACCACACAGCGTCCTCAACGAAAACGTCACGATTCCACGCTCACGGTAAGCCACTGTCATCAAAACTGTACATTCAATAAATTAACAATACACGGTCTCTGTTAAGCAACCAGTGAAATGACTCTAGATTACATAATTACATTAGATTACAGGTAGAATGCACCATTCACGAGACGAAAGGAGGTTGTTGAAGGGGACTGGATGGCCCACCCGGCTGAGGATGGGGGGGGTGGTTGGCATGGTAACGTATAGCACAGGGTCACTCAGCGCAATAGGGATGACATCACCTACCCTTTGGCCTCAGACCACCAGCGTTTCACCCCATGAGGGGCCACGAGTCCCTTTTTAGAGTTTGAGTTTCCTACACATAGACTGGAGTGCTGTTTTCTCCTTATTTTCTTTTTCTTCATCAGCTTTTCTTATCTCTGCACATCTCAAAATGCCTACACGTCCACTTCCCCCACCCCACCTTGCCCCGTCATGGTCTGTGGTCACACGCCGGGGTCGTCTCTGATCTGACTAAGACTCGATTTGGGATCTTTTTGGAGTTGTGGTTTCCCCGCAGGTTTCAAGGCTTGTGCTTGAAATGGGCCTCCACTGCAGAGACAGAGAAGTGAAATGAGCAACATTTGTAATGCAGGTAATAAAAAGAGTGTGAGCAGCAATAAGGATAATTATCCCTTCAACATATTAACAGACAATATTAATCATTAGAAGAATAGAAGCAGACGGAGGCTTCACATGATGAGGAGCAGCTCAGTCTCCGAATCACATCACACAGCTGGTGTAGAATAACTGAACAGAAATAGTTCTATACATATATACATACATATATACAAATAAATATAGTTAAACAAGATCCAGCGATTCTTTGTTTTTAAAATCTCCAGTTCTTTATGGGTTTTCTTTTTTTCCCTATCATATTCAAGAGCGTGGTTTCACAGTTTTAGAGCCGGACTTATTGATTTAATGTTCGCACTTAAATATATCCTGCGTGTTCTTAGATTCGCTCTGCTTGTCCTCAAACTGTGAGCTTGCACTCAGATTTCCTACACGCTGGCTCTTCTCCTCACTCTTACACCCCCGCTCTCAGATGTCTCCTCTGCTTTTGCAACAAATCAGTCAGAATTCCACAACCAAGTTGTAGTGATGTGTAGTCCCATACAGGCGAAATCATTAAGTCCCGCTCTGAAACTGGAAGAAATTTTGAATAAAAATAGGGAAAAAAACCCATAGTTGTTTATTTGTTTCCTTTTTGTGTTTGAATCTATCAGTAGTTTGGAGAAAACCGCAACACTGAAGTCTGAACCACAGTTTCTGATTTTCATTTCAATAATATTTAAGAAGTGTTTTAAACACCGTGTGGTCAGATACAATTGTTGCTGTTACACACAGCCAATAAACACTGTCTTTTCTCTGCACCTGCATATTCCTGTGGCCTCATTGGTCGATTGATGACCCTCTGGAAGGCCGCTATCCAATCCCGCTGCTCGGCCTCTGTCTCGCAGGCAAACAGGAACTTCCTGTCCGGCGTGACTATGGTGATGCCGTGGTTCCAGTGGTAACCCTGCGTGGTCGGGGGCAAGCCAGCCATGACGGTGTAGCTGTTCTCTTTACTGCCAATAAATACCTCGCCACGGGCATATGCATCCTGGGAGAGGAGGGAACGCAGGGTGAGGGGGGAGGACCTGTGAACGCTGAGTCAGAACAAAGACAAAAGCGAGGTCTCTTCTTACCAGAGGGTCTTTAAAATACATGAGTCTCCTGTCGTCCATAGTGAACCACCTCTTCTTGAAGCCCTCTGTGTGCTGTGGCAAAAAACAAGAGAACAGCAAAGCGAATCAATTCATTGGAGGTGTGACATTTGTGGCGTTTGATGCAAAGTGGGTTAGATCAAATCATCGACCAACTAAATAGGCATCGAATTAAAAAAAAATACTTTTGACGTGACCTTCAGTGGGACTGCTCCCATCTCAGTGGGAGGGGTCATGATGCTAACACCGCAGACACTCAACGTGATTGATGCGATTAATAATTATTTCATTTTCCAGAAATGATCCAGTGAGATTAACTACTGCACAAACCTTTGGGCCTGTTTTCTCCATGAAGCCTTCCCTCATGAAGTTTCTGGTCAGTTTGGGAACCAGCTGGAAGACAAGAGAGAAGCACATGAAATAAGAACATAAAACTAGGAAAGTGTAACTAAAGAACCGTTGATCGGCTTCATACGTGGAATGTGTATTGTAAATAGCCAAAGGAAATGCAATGTTGAATTAGGTGTGATTTGGTCACGTGATACGCTAAATGTTTATAGAACTTGAATAAACAGTCTTAACTTGTCCTCGAAGTCCAGATAGTTTTAAAAACTCTGATTATTTTTACTTCACCATATCGGACTAACAGAGGGTGTCACGGGTGCTGTTCACCACCATGACAACAATAATAGAATCACTTCCTCTTTAGAAATTTGTCTTCAAAGTAAAAGTACAATGTTTGTTTTGTTGCTGCCACGCTTTATATCGAGCTGAATTCAATTGTCAGTTCAGGCAATAATTCAAACTTGTATATAAACTGCATATTTGGTGGCAGCAATAAAGCAAATTCAGTTTGATTTTATGAAAAACATTGATGAACAAATCTTCATTGCAGATAAACCAGTTAGGAGGCAAAGTTTTCTCTTCACTCTGAACCATAGACTACTCACAACAGACGTCTTTGACAATTTCTATCCTAACTACGAGCTCCACAGCAACATGTGGCTCATGACGAATGAAAACCTCACCTCCTCATCGCTTGCTCCAGGAAAAGCCACCTGCAGGTAGTGGAACCTGGCTGCTCTGATAGCATTGAACCAGTCGACCATCTCCTGCAAAATAAACAGATAAAACACCGTCAGTAACAACACGTCCTGCTGTCATTTACAATCACATTCTATCACAGTCTATCACAGTCACATGTATTTTGGGTTGTGAGAAGGGAGGAATGAGGAACCGGTTACACGGAAATCATGGTATAATTCCTGACAGTTACTGTTTGAATCTTTAATTAATAATAATAATCATAATAATAATAATCATAATTTTAATACATTTTATTTATAGCGGACTCAAGGTCACCTTGTAAGGCAGAGATAAAAAACAGAACAAAAAAAAACTTTGTATAAAAAAGATGCAGTGAATAAAATTACGTAGGTTGGCCAAATGGAAAACAATCAGACAGTTTAAAAAGAGTCAGTGTTACGGATGTCTAGGAGTTCTAGAGGTGGGGAGCAGATGGCCTTAAAGGTCAGCAGCAGAATCTTGAAAACAATGCAGAGCCAATGAGGCTGCTGAAGGACAGAAGTGATTAATGGAGGGAGTGGGGTCTGGAAATGATGTGAGCGGCAGAGTTCTGGACTAGTTGAAGTCTATGAAGAAGTAACTATGTCACGTCATTATTTGTTCATGCACGTTGCTTTGCTTGTAATGGCTGCACTGTTTTTAAAAGCAATATTGCCAGCCAGTGCAGTTTCTGTCCACATCATTTTTTAATATAAGGTTACTGTGACCTTTGACCCCTGCATTCTAATCAGTTCATCTTTGAGTCCAAGTGACAACTGAACAGCTGAAATTCCCTCAAGCTGGTCTTGAGATATCACATTCATGAGGCAAAAATGATGATTGATGATAATTTGCGAGGCCTCCGACCCTGTGACCTTTGACCATCAGATGTTTCTACAGAAACAAAACATTCTTATTGAGGACACTTTCCTGTCTGCTGTAGGTGATGGTGACATTTTAAACATGCATGCTTCAGCTGCAACCCTGAATCTGTTGAACACTGTTTTTCCCTCAGCTTTAAGACTCATTACTGATTGTGAGTTAAATGCCAAGGTTGGATGGCCCGCCCTCTCTTTTAATGTGAGCTCAAATATCTGGATTACACTGCAGGTACCAGCTGTTTCTACTGAGCACAGTAAATCCATTTACTCATCATGCACATGCAACATGGAACAACATGGAGAACAATCTAAAGCTCAACTAATTTTATCCAGAGAGAAATTGAAGTTTTTCATCTCACCATTTTTACCTCCATTTTCTCTTGTGGTCTCAGAATGTTTTGTTTGTTGTCTATACTCTATATTGTAAATGAGGTCCCTACCTCATTGTATTCCCGGGTAAAATAAAGGTTGAGTGAATGAATATATAAGAATGTGAAGAATTACATTTTTCCTCTGATGTAAGTGCAGGTATCTTTTCTATGCAGTAGGTGTCATCAACAGTGTGCGTGTGTGTGTGTGTGTGTGTGTGTGTGTGTGTGTGTGTGTGTGTGTGTGTGTGTGTGTGTGGATGCTGCAGCCCTGTCGATAACAGAGAGAGAGAGAGGGAGCGACTGTGACACTGGATGAACCCGATGAACTCAATTATATAGCAGACTTTGACCAGCAGAGGGCGCAGCACTTGATCTCACTCTTCTGTACATTAATATCTGTCTCCTTCTTCTCTTTCATCTCTTTTGATTAACTATGCAACACCCTGCCCCACCACGACATCATCATGAACCCCCTTCCTCCACCTCTGTCTCTTTCTCTATTTTAGTCACACAGTACATCCCAGACATTTAAACTTAATGTGAGGCAATGATTTGTGTACCCGTCACTATAAAACCCTCAGCGAGACATAAGGCACAAACATGAACACACACACACCAGTTCACAGGAGGAGTATTAAGAAAGGTTAGAATAGAGAATGAGGTTTAATTAGTTTTTGTTTATTCCCCAGAAAGGAGCTGATTTGTAATATTTCAGGATGGTTCCTAGGAAAGGATTAAGTCATCTGGTGCTACTTAAAGGTTCAGTGTGTAGAATTTAGTGGCTACAGTGGTGAAGTTACATATTGCAGCTGAACACCCCTCACCTCACTCTCCCCTTCCAAACATTAACAAGAACCTGAGGTAGCCTTCAGTTGTAATAAAAACTCAAAAGGTGTTTAGTTTGTTCAGTCTGGACTATTGTAAAAAACATGGCGGCCTCCATAGAGAGGATCCGCTCCCGATGCAAATATAAAGTATTTCAATATAAAGAGCCAATTCTATGGTAAAGAAAACAACAATTTGTACAATTTAAATGAAACACTAGTGGAAACACCACTAGGATTATTGTATATTCAATTTCTGCCAACAGATGCCTTTCACCTAACTCTTACACCCTGAACCTTTACTGCACATAAATGACCTAACCTTTAAGTGATCTAACCTTTATACTATTTTAAGTCGTAGCACAGCAATTCAGTTAAACAAGCAGATGTATTGGAAATTCCTCCCAGTGGCTTTGGTGGCCATTCTGACCATGAAGATAATGACATTGGGATTAAACCTTGACATCCCACTGATTTCTTCTTGCACGTTTGGTTAAGCACTGAATAACCTGTATCGTTAGACCTGATGTCAACTATGGTGATTGTCAACATTTTGGGCATTTTAGGTCAGCAAAATTTGGGCACAAATATAAAAGGAACAGCTCAAGCATCTCACATGACTCGTTCCCTTCTTCTTGCCAAAGATCCACTGAAAAACACTGTTATAGATATTTTCTGACTGCGCTGTAGCTAATGAAGTCAGTGATTCTAGTTGGAAAAAGCCAAAAGGAGATTAATTATTAAAGGAGGTTTTAGTAAAGCTGACAGCATGCATATTATACTACCATCCCTGTATTAGCACCATGTATTAGTGTATTCAAAGACTTGTACATATTGCTACTGTAAGTGAGTGTATGTGATTGTGTGTATAAATAGCAGTGTGAGAATACACCTTAGCATCACTGTGGTAGACAAAGATGTTCCTTGTGCTGTTGTCTTTCAGGTAGGTGATCTGCAGGCCGCAGGGGTTGCCGATCTTGGCCGGCTGAAAGGTGGCGTTGAGCGTCTCGATTTTCATCACCGCCTTGGGATCCCTGGCCTTGACAGAGGTGGCGCACGGACGACAAACAGTTAATCGTTAAAGTGCCAAATGAAATCCTGCCACTGTAAAAACACAACACTTAAAATCGGCTGTGTCATTGCGCTCACATCCTGCTTGTTGAAGTACTTCAGCGCTCCCTCCCTTTCTGACAGGATGAACTTTCGGCTGAGAAACTGACCGTTGTCTCTTCCTCGTTTCCATAGAAACCCCTCTCGGTACCCTGAGCAGAGAGGGGGGGAGTGTAGAGGTTGAGGAGATGGTATCGAAACAAGACAAAAGAGATAAGACATAGGAGACGTTACTAACAGTGATGTTATTGGTGTGAGATTATTCTTCATTTGCCCTGAAATTAAAGATCATTTCAGATCTAGTTTAGAAGTGATGGGAGGAAAATGGAGACAGTGTGTGCGAGTGAGGGAACGCAGCTCAATATCCAAGAAACAAATGGACAAGAGGGGGAAGCGGAGCAGGGGGAGGGGGAGGGGGGTCAGCACGAGGCAGCACATTCAAAGAGATTTTCGTTGTCTCGGTACCAAAGAACATCCGTTTCCATGTTAATGATATGCTGCAGCATTTATAGCCTGCTATGTAAAACACTCTGCCTCTGTCACTTTTCTCCTCTATTTCCGTCTCACTGTGAAGTGTATTCTTTCTAATCTAGATCTATTTCTGTAGCTCGATGCACATCAGCGATCAACTGGTACAACCAAAGAAGGGACTCATTTACATTCAAGCCGGTAGTTTGATGCTGAGTGTTGTGTAATGTGCACTTTAATTGTTGAATAAACTGTAATTCCAGGACTGGAAATGGAGAATATGGGATGTAAAAAAGGAGGCTAATGTGGTTAAATGCTTGTGTAGACGAGTGTAACAGATGGCAGAGGGAAGATTTGGAGAGGATGTTATTGTTGTTCACCCAAATTACAGATTACAGAAGCTAGAATGGGATATTCTTCACCAAGGCCCAACAATCACCTCATAAAACCACATTTATACAAAATATATTCAGTTTATCTTCATCTTCTCTCAAGTGAACATTTGCACCAAATATAAAGAAATTCCATCAAGGTGTTTCTGAGCTGTTGTGATTAAAAATGTGTTTTGCACACAGCCACCTTAACGTTTGACCATCAAAATCTAATCAGTTACCACCATTGCCAAAGCATGGCAGTGTTTTCATTTCACAGTTTCCTATAATTCCTCATTCATACAGTGTAATATATTATTAGTGTATTTGTTATTAGTGTTGTGAAAAGTGAGGCTCCAAATAACACCAAGATAAGATGGTGTTACTTCCTACTACTCCTGGAGTCTTCTTATATCACAAGCTGCAACTGGAAACAACTGAATTTTCACAGCAGATGTGATCACCCTGACAGCACGATAGAGTGCTAAGAATACAAACGTGCAAGTACAAGCACTTTTTTTTCTAAAATGAAATCGAAGTGGTCGTTGTGTTGTCATGTTGTTTACCCCTCGATGAGCAGAACCTTAAAAGCTCCTTGGGCCAACACGTCCCTGTGGAGTCCGTCAGCAGAACTCAATTACCCGAAACATCCATTGCTGACTTTTATACATTCATTTACATCCATTCTCTCATAAGTGGCTGTGTGTAGGTTTGCATTTAAGAAGCATAAAAGCATATTCAAGCAGTGACACTGTAATTGTCACTGAAAGAAAAAAGAACTGCCTGTGTGTGGGTGTTCCTGCATAGACCCTACAGAGTGAGCACATTTTAAACCAGGCTTCGCCTTTTCAATGTTCAAGGCTTAAGACTTGGTTTTAGGGTTACAATTATGATTAGGTTAGGGTTGGGCATTTAGTTTGGATGGTTGAGGGGCGAATGAATCATGTCAATGATGGCGTCAATTAAGAGTGTGTTTGTGTGTGTGTGTGTGTGTGTGTGTTGGGTTGAGCATATCTTCCAGTATACATTTCACATGATATTGAAGATGGAGTATGCTGATTGGTTTGTGGTGACCTCACTCGTTTATTGTTACAGAGGACACACACACATACACACACACGTAGATGATGTAAGTCATTGTGTCATTCCTGTTTGTACATTTATACTCTCTACATAACTCATTGTGATGTGCATTACATCTGCTTACAGTTTATGTGTGTGTGTGTGTGTGTGTGTGTGTGTGTGTGTGTCTGTGTGTGTGTGTGTGTGTGTGTGTGTGTGTGTGGGCGGCTGAGACTGACTATTGGCAGTAAGCTGGCCTCCACAGTGGTCACAGTGAACATTGATTGAGTATGCGAGGGAATAGGAGGAAGGAAAAGACTGTGAGGGAAGGAGGCGAGGGGTGGGGACAAGCAGGGCTATTGATCGATGAGGTAATGCCACTGTAGGTGAATGTTTCATGTCAGAAACACACACACACACACACACACACACACACAAAACGATAGAATGCCATAAGTGCAGAGGACAAACAAAACCGAGGTAATCTGTGGCAGTGAATAAGGAGAAGCAGAAAAACGAGGCATGTGAATCATCTGAACACTGAAGGTCCTGACAAAGGGGAGGATCCATAAATGTGTTTTTACTTTCTTTAACATTGTGAGATTTGTTTTGACATTTTCACCAATTTCCCAGGAAATAATTTAATGATCTTGGATGAAAGATGTCAATTATTAGGAAAGTGATACCTATGACTGTGTGTAATTTGATGCAGCTTGGTTGAATATAAGGGGACTGTTGGCCTTGGCGGAGGTATGCGCTCTACCGAGTATGTGGAATAATGTACTAGGACAATGTGTTGGACTAACTTGAGGTCAACTTTCACAGTTTTGATTCTGAATGAGAACAAGGTTCTATGGCACAGAGGAGTAAGACGTATCACAACACAGTTTTGGGACATTATCTGCTTGGACGGTGCAAAGGGTCAGTGTTGAGGAAAGAGTATAACTGATGTGACAAGCATAACAGAACAAACCTGCAGAATAAGGTTCCTGTTTCTCGATGAACTCAAACTCATTCCTTTCGTACTTGGCTCGGATCCACTGCTCTCTCAACAGCCTGAAGAAATGATAACACACACAGTTAGATTTTATTTCAGTTACACACCCACCGACTGCCCCAACCTGCACACACTGACAAGCTATTCCTAAGTAAGTTGGATAAAACACTTGGAACGTGGAAGGACAGGCCAGCAAGCAGAAGAAACATCGTCCCTGAAGTTGATTTAGGTTTGTTACAACTCACAGATTTGTATCACACTGCAGCACAAAGGCTTCAGTGTCAAATTGTGATCAGCGCCTTTGCTTCCCTGCAGTTTCCAAAGCTGCATACAGAGGAAGCAATCTCTTTTTTAGAGCCTCGTCCTTTTCGGTGTGCGGAGAAACAAATGGCAACAGTCAGCACATCACCATGCCAACAGTCTCTCTCACCATCGCCACTTCGCTGCCTCTTCCAACCTTTCAGTCTCCCCTTCAGGCTCTGTGCTGCTTTTCATCCTTTCTCTCTCTCTCCACACACTTCTCTTTTATTGGCACCTATTAGAAATGAATCGGCTGTTCTGGCTGCACCAAGAGTGTCAAATGTTTTCCTCTTAGTATCTGTTTGAATGGCACCTTATAGTGTCACTGGGTCTTAAACACTAAACTATCTGGTTCTCGGGGGAGTGGAGTGTGCGAACACAACCTGACACCATGGCTTAGATGCAGGCATAGAGAGAGACTTCTCTTTTCTCTGGAGGCACATGGCAGCTTTAACATTGTTTTTCTATAGATACAGAAAAACTAAGACTGCTCATTTTGCACATGTATAGTTACTCATAGCATTTGAATATTAGTGGCTTCAGAAAACAAGACATTTGATATTCACATTTGTATTCCGTACTACAGTAATATTGAACATTTACAAAATCCATATCAGTGCTGAATGCTGCTTGTGGGCCAATTCTTGCACGAATCCAGTCATGGACCAACTCCAGGCCAGAGATAAAGTACATCCAGTCTGGAGCTGGCCCAGACCTGGCACCAATACTGGAACTGGATCTGGGCCAGTATTAGCCTGTTGTGCCATAGAACAACGGCCCAAGTCTGTTTTGGGGGTCTGGATCTGAAGTTGTGAAAGCTCTGGGGTCAAATCAGCTCTGCAGCTGGGATCACTCCAAATCTTTTTGCCATTTCTATAACAGTAGTCAAAACATGAGCGAACTCGCAAGTCACCTCTGATATTTTGGTCAATAAAGGTTATATTATACATTGACACACAAAGTGACATTTAAGTGATGCTTGTACCATGATGGTTCATAACAGTTCAGCTAAAGTACAAAATATTCAGTGAACGTGGGACAATGGGGAAAGTTTTAAAGAGGATATTGTCATGTAATAGATTTGTATAAAAGATATCGTCTTTAACTATTCTGTACTCCAAAACACGAGTAGTAAAACAGGTTGACTCGGTTAGCCTGAGCAAACTGTTATCTGATAGCATCAAGTAGAAACTAATTCCACTTGCAAGAATATTCTCTTTTAAGACTGCAGAGTAAAAATCCTTCGAACATACACGGTTGCACCACCAGTGTTTGCGTTTCGAATGTGACGAAAGAAAGAGCACTCACTTGCAGTCAGTGTGTGTTGGTCTGTAGTAGAAAGCAGGAACCTTCTGCTCATATTTGGCCTTGGCTGCATTGTTTCCCATAGCAGCCATTAACTGAAAGAAAGACAGGACAACACACCCTGGTAATCTGAACAGACAAAAGAAAATTCACTAGTTTCCAACACTTTCCCATGTCGAGAGTCAAAGGCAAGCCAGATCATGTTTTATACAGCTACTGGCAGATTCAACCAACAACCTTTAAGGTATTTTATTTTGAAAAACCCTAGGTAAAATACTGTCAGACATAGGTTTGTAAATTGCTGTTTTGAAGCTTCGAGTGTGGCATTTAGTCAAGCACCATCATGCATGTGTATGTCACTGGGGTTTTTATTTTTACACCCAGTAAGGAGTGGCTATAATGTGTGCATGTTCCTAGCACAAGTTGAAAACAATGAAAGCGATTATTGTACGTGCACAAACAAGCAAATCCCTGATTTTCTGAAATTGTTCACTCATAGTCCTCACTGACGTTCCAGATTTCCTCTAGATGTGAGAATTTAGCATGTGACATTTAGATTTTTGAATAAATATGACCCTAAAAATGTTCGTATTATTAATAGGAAACATTTTGCTGTAGAGTGTTAACTTCTCCAGTCTGCTCTTTTCAATTGTTCTCCTTCACCTCATGTTGAAGATCATCTACCTGTAACACTTACTCAAGCTGTAAATCCCTATTTCAGAAATGAAAAATGAAAATGCTTATCTGATGTTCTCAAAATTGGACATGACTTTACAATCAGTCCTCAAACACCAGAGTCTTTCGGTATGAGAGGGAGCTAGAATATCTGCAGAAACCGATTGAGTCATCAAGTCTTAAAGATGTGACAGTCATATTAGCAAGGTTTGGCTAATTAAGTGAATACTATTGTGACTGTTTGACAAAAGTGGCTCATTAGAATGTTTTATTGGAATGGGACTTCAACAGTTCCAAAAGTCTCATCAATATACTGGCATCTCAAAATCAACCGTCTCCCGATGCAACTCAAATCTTTTCGTCCACTCATCTAATTCTCTTGCCTCCGTTTGTGTTTTTACAGAGCAAAATATTTCTGTCAACTTAACAACATTACATTATTTCAATCAAAAAATAAAATGTGTTAATTGTGGCAAATGTTGCTTTTATCATTGGGAAGTACAGTATATTCTTAAAATGACCTTAATTTAATGAGCTGAATGAACTTCATGTATCACCTCTTCAAGTCATAACTCATGTCTTAAAGTTCTGAGGTGCTCCGGGATAAAAACTACTAATGGAAACTTACAAGCTGATGAAAAGTTGTAAGTTTATTTAGTAGTTAATATTTGCATTTCTTGTGCATTGTATTATTGTTGCATTTTTCTTCATAGACATTCCCAATCTCTTAAGTCAAATCCATCATCACCTCCCATTAATTGTCCTCCCACATCTCCAACCTCCTGGTTTTCCTCATAACTCACATCAGCATCGCCTCCCTAAAGTCGTTTTTGTCCCTTGTGTGGTGTTTAAGTTCTGACATGATACATTCAAAGGCCCACCTCACACTTTCCCCTGCAGAGCCAAACATTTTAATCAGCTTCAACTCACTGAGGTCAAAATATGCATTTGTGTGTTTACAATTGTGCACCGAAGTCAATATTTCTCTCGTACATATCTCTGACTGTGTGCAGGGCACAGAACAGCCCAGCTTCTTCTGACACCCAGAAGAAAGGTTATACAGTCTCACGAATGGAATTATACTTTATTGATCCCTGTGAGGAAACGCACTCAGACATCAGAGGTCAGGGTCGGATGAAGATCACCAGAATTTAAGATGTCATGAGGCGCTGGAACACAAAAAAACATTGCTGCCAAATTTAAGGAAATCCCTTTAAGGTGTTCTTGAAATTTAGTTTTTACAAGGCAAATAATTTGCTTTTTTCAGGTCACAGTGACCTTGTTTGTATCGAATTTGAAGACAATCTGTCAATCTTATCTTAAGATATCACATTCAAGAAAAATATAAACATTTTATGAGGCCACCTTGAAATTCCATCAAAGCGTTCTTGAGATATTGCGTTCACAAGAATGGGATAGAGAAATGTTCTTGCATAAGGCTTCACATTTTGTTACATCCATTCCATTGTTAGAATCCGGTGGGTAACATGTTATCAGTCAAGTATCACATTGAGATGGGGAAGTGAGGGTTACATGTTGTTGACATTTATTCTATATTAAGTTTGGACTTTGCAATATGCTCTATGTTTGCCACTGCTGCCCTACCTCCACCTCGCTGGCCTCCCACGTGTCCTGGACAGACTTTACGCGGGTTATGTGGGGGATGCTTCGGTGAAGGAGCGAGCAGGCCTGGCAAACAAACACGCCCAACGTCAGCGACGCCCAGTCCGGCTCTACGGGAGAGAGAGGGGGGAGGAAATGAGATTGGGTAAAACTGTACAAGGGGATGATAGAGAGAAACACAGGAGCAATAAAAGAGGAGTCTTGTCATAAAGGCGCCGCAACAACGAGAACAGCAGCTCAAGGTTCATGCTATAAATACTGAAAGGGCTGATGCTGGCTCTGTTAAGTAATAGGAACAAAGCAAATGAAGCAAATGTTACAAAGGACCCTGGTCGAGTGTGTCGCTGCTCATAAAGGAGAGCAGCGAAGCAAAATATGATTTTGGGGAAATCCTGTTTAGCGTACTGACAGGAAACAGACTGCCTAAGATCTGATCAGAAGTCAGCCAAGATAGTTATTAGGTTAGTTACATCAGCAGTCTGCTAAATACATTGTGATAACATCATCACACATACGCACACACACTCACACACAGAAAGGAGGCAAATCGTATGCCTCCACTGACATTTGTATGTAAATGCAAACAAATGTCCTGGCAAACACACAAACATAAGCACACAACCAAATGAAAAAACAGAGCCAAATAAACATGCTTACACTCACATGTTTATGGAGATGCAAATGCACACAAATGTTGTGGTATACACACACAAATGCAGTGCTATTTTCTGTCAATGACAAACACACATCCCTTTATGCTTTTAAATGCTCAGAGGAAAAACACACACACACACATGCACAGCGTTTGGAATAATCTGACTTACAGACTACATTCTGCTTATTGCCAATATGATCACGTGACTAAATACACATTTTGAGGACAGTTCTATAAAACGAACGGGCTCATCAGCAGTCAGAGTGAATGTGCAGAGAATGGGGGTGGTGGGGGGGACTGGGGTGAGGGGGCTCTCTGCATCGTGACACAGAGGCAGCAGCAGCGGGTGTTCAGCAAAGGTACGTCTGAGTCACCGCTTCACACCAAGACTTTGATTCTGTCCGTGCAAATGAAGTCGTCAAAGTCAGAGACGCTGCCTGGTGCTGCCAGAGAGAGAAAGACGGCTTGTGGTTTGAGAGAGAGAGAGAGAGAGAGTCACACACAAGGCACAGCTTGTACTGAAAAATGAAAGCTTGGTATGACCACATTGTTACAGTAGACGTTACTGAAAATAAAAGACATTCAATCCTGGTCATAATGAAAGTAAAAGATAAATTTGTGTGAGATATATTGTCAATGTCTTCAGTTATTTTCAGTCATGTATCAAGACAAACTGGAAACATTTAGTTGTTCCAGTTACTAAAAGTATATTTGTCTGTGCTTTCTTTAGGAAATTACTTCAGAATGTAAAATTGTTGACTTTAATGGGCTTCAATGTGTTTGCCTTCTGGGAAATTTATGGTTAATGAAAATTACCCGTTAACCAAATAAATAATTATCATATTCATCAACTTTACATATGCCACCTGATGAAGTAAATAAATATAAACTATCAGTGTAAATATAATGTTTATAATATTGGTAATGCTGGGTTCTGATTCCATTATTTATTCAAATAAATAATACATTTTTGATTGAGTAAATAATCTCCTATAAAATATCAGAAATCATGATATCCCAATGCCCTAAGTTTTATCTAATCAACAATCCAAAAAGTATGATTTCAAACTGAGAGAGAACACGACTATGATGGGTGGGTCACAAAGACTGAATCTCACTTTGAACTTCACCATTAGTTTGTCAGTGAAATGTCCTGACAACTGTTTGATTGTAGAAAAACTGCATCACACATTCATGTCCCCCAGAGGATGAACTATAAGAACTAATCCTTAACTTTTCCTCTAGTGCCATCATCAGGGCAACATTTCATTTTATTTTACACTTTGGTTTAGTATCTGACCAATTACCTGTAAAACTAATAACATCCTTTAGTCATGTTCAAATTCACGGCACTTGAAGACCAATGTTAGCTGTTTTCTTATATTAGCTAAGGAGGTATTTAAGACCTTTTTCATACCTCTGCTATCACTTGGACTGTACCATGTGTACCGAACCTTTGTATCAAAGACAATGTTCAATGGCGTCGCAGCAGTGGGACTACACTGTCCCATTTTGAAAGCTCTTTTAAATGCATAATTCCATACCCTACTCTAAACAAACTATCCCAGGATTCATTGCAGAGCTAACAAGCTGACTGACGGCCAAGCTGCAGTTAGTGTAGCAGCTCAAAGTAGTTATTGATGCAACGATAAAGGCAGGACAAGCTAGAAAATACTAAATCCTCCACAGACTCCACAGTTTCGGTTTAGCCTTCATAGTCTATGATAGCATGACTGAAGACGTGACCATAGACGTGTTCTTCGTAGACCAAGTCGACTGAGTCCTCCAAAGGACGAAGCCCCTGAATTGAGATTATTGTTAATTAGCTATCAGCATATTCAAAATACCACTCAGCTTACAGCATCACAGCTGCTCACATTCTTGTAGACTCTTAGCCTTGATGCTAAATAAATTGCTAATTGCTCATCAGATCTATTGCCAATTAATTTTCCTTCGTCTGACTTGAACAATCGCTTGAGCCAGAATTCTTCTTAGTTTGCTTTTGTTGTATAAACATGTCCTTCACGAGATGCCAACACTGTAGATATTTCCGATAAGACTCCCTTTAATGTGGTCTTTTAAGAATGGCCACCACGTGCTGAGTGCAACGTTTTACATTCGGGGAATAAAATGCTCCTCAAATGAGCATCATAAATTCACAAGAGCCACGAGGCGCTAAGAGAAGCATGTCCTATCAGGCAACACTCAGAAGCCGCCACATTCTCCCTCCATCTCATAATCTCTCTGCCGCTGCCATTCCTCTCACGAGGAGATCCTCAGCCTGCTGCACCACAGACACACATGCATGCACACACACATACACTGAGTGTGTAACTCCCAAAGGAGTCATATAAGAGCTACAGTAGAGAGAAGGGTAGAAAAGGGCAAAACATACTATTCCTGCATTTACGTCCTCCTGAGGCTGAAGACAGGAGGTGCCACAGAGCCTGAATGGGGATCAGCGGGGGGGGGGGGGGGGGGGGGGTGCTCAGGTTCTTTATGTTGCAGAGAGATGATGAGAGCTCACAACATCGCCAGGGGTGTTATCTGGCATTGACAATAATCTCCCTTTGATTTGTCTTTGGTACAACAGAGTATTAGGACCAAGTACAAGAGAAAGAAATTCCGAGATTCGAGAAAAAACTGAGTCATAAAATGAGAATAAAGTAAAAATATTGTGTCCTTCTACAAGAGGAATATTATAAGATCAGCCTGTTGCCTGCAAAAATTGATGTAGCTTGTTAAATTATACCTAAGTATAGGTCTCACAAATAAGAAGATTTTTTTATTTTTGGCACATCAGCACCACATTATCATAAGAACATCATGAGAACTGTCTGTTCTGAAGAAAGAACCACAAGGTCTTGAAGGAAATTGCCTCTTCTGTAGGAAATGTTGGGAGTGGGCGATGCGATGCAATGCAATCCTCTTTATCGTTATAATAAGTCGTAACTTTATGTCCATTTTGTTCATTAAATTTACTCCAGAACTTTATTCTCATAAAATTACGACTTTACAACTTTATTTTTAAGATGTCTGATTTTTTTACCTTCAACATGTGCCCAATACTGCACTGTCCTTCTAACCCGTGACAACTAGGATGTTTTTTAATCACACAAAAAGCACTGGAGATGTGAAGAAATCAGACTTTGTCCTTTTAATATCAGCTATGTCTCATTTTCACCACCAACAACGATGCACACAGATGACGTGATCGAGGAAAACGCACACACTGCTGTCACCATAACGCACAACCAGCCATTCAGCGGTGAGCTCATCGCCGTCTGAGTCAGGCCTTACTGAGACGAAGCACTCATGGAGATTACAGTGGCTGCATGACTGACTAACCACACACACACACACACACACACACACACACACACACAGACGTGCACACATAAACACACAGGTCTTCCTCCTTTTAAATGTACTGCACATAGAAGATGTTTCTTCACAGGATCACTGTGAACAACAGATGCACAGTCGTAGCGAACAGGAGGTGGAAAACTCCTGATGTAGTGTGACTATTTGTTTTTTTTCTTTCCACAGAACATATGCTGTTTGCTAAAGAGCTTCCATCACTAAAGAATTGTTGTGCACAAAGTGAAGTTGCAGGGCTCGCTGGGGTTGACAGACAACAGAGCAGTTGATTCAGCCGCTCAAGGTTGAAGAAAGAAGAGCCTGTGGCGATCCTGCAGGGCAGAGGCAGGATAAATGAACGACGGGGTATTTATACAATAGCAGCCCCTGTGCCCAAGCGCCCGTGAGCACTTTGCAGGCACTTTTTCTGCATCTGCATGAGTTCACTCGTATGTCTGGTCAAACACACGTCAGTCTGTCAAGGGCTGTGTCATGGTGGAGGTTAATGGCAAAACAGCGGGTCGAGCTGAGGTTGTGACCCTCTCATGTCTCAGATAAACCCCTCAGGCAACAAGCACAGTTTCACTTGTACAGCAGTACCTCCTGCAGATATGACTGAACTTTAACAAAAGCTTGAACTGATGTGATTTTTATGAAATTTTAAAAAACTTCCTGGGGCTTTTTATAAGAAAATCATCAAGAAGGAATAACTTCTAAAAAGCACATTCTCAGAGGTTGGTTTTTTTGAACGAATGAATCACTTTTATTTGCATGACCTCTTCCTCACGTCATCACTGAAACAAATCTAAATTATCATAAACAAAACCCTTCTGATATTTATACCCACCAGAATCCAACAGCACAGTTTATTGATCGCATTCAAATATGAATCCCTTTCCTATAATGTCCCATGAGATACTAAATAATCAAAATTCAGATCATGGATAAATAGTCCACATAAAGCAATATAAGGATTGTATATGTCGTTTTGTTCGTGCTTGTTCATACATATTCAGAAAATGCAAAGACTACTTCCACCATGGAGTCAGCTCTACAGCCAACAGATCCACACTAACGCTTCTCACAATATGTCTTTGAATGTACAACAGCAAAGAATCACACACACAAAATTTTCCGACGAGATTGTGGTCCACTTGAGTGGAGCATTGCATTAGCAAACCTAACATAATCAGCTGCATCATTAATGCTTCATCATCACTGGCTCGTCCATGAGCTGCTTGGCTACCGGCTGATGATTTACCTCCCGTCAAGACCTTGGTGCCAATACTGTTTACAATCTTTCCTCCAACACCCCATCCTTCTCTTTCAGCTATGATTTAAACAAAGATTTAATGATGATGTGTCAGTTAAGGACGGATTTGTTCAGAACCCTTGTTCAGAAGACTTTTCTTGTAAAACTGTATAATGTTGAGACAACCGATAGGGGCCAATGGATATATATAAATTCCCAAAATGCTCTAAGAAATGGTGACATGCTTGTTGCATAAAGACTGTAAAGATGCATGACATGATTGCTCCCCAAAAGTGGTAGCTGGCTGCAGCATAGGTTATAAATGGAGATTATAAGTCCCACCTCCTCCATTTTAGCAGATCAGGACATGGACCAAACTAAAAAGTTTAAAAATACACGTCAAATCAAATCATCTCACCACAGTTATGCATGTTCAAGTGATTCATTTTTCAGTACGTTTGGTTTTAATTGGTTATTTGATGCGATAAAAATTGGCTGGAAAAAAAATATATAAAAATTCATATCTGGAATCATTCAGCTTCAGTTCTGGTTCATAGGTGGAAGTGGAGATACACTGTCTGTCTTTATATACCACCTATGAATAGACCCATGACCCTTGTAGATACTGTTTCAGTGAGAATAAGAGGAAGTTACAATGTGAAAGGTGAAATATTGATTATTGTCACCAGCTTTCTTGAACTAAAAAAAGACAAAAAAGAAAATAATGATTTCAGGACAGTAATAAGCAAGCAACCATAATATCCTGACCCCCCCTCCTATCTCATCAGAGTTACTGCTGTTTTCTGCTGTTCGACAAACACCTTCCTCACCGCTCTGAGGACTGCTGAGGCTTCTCTCCGGAGGGAATTAATCGTTTGTGTTTCCTTAGCGAAGGGCAGAGCCGCAGCGCTGCTGAGCTACAGAGAAACCTGCCGTATAAGCCCCCAGCTCAGCCTCTCAGCTGCTTCATCTGAGCACAGAGAGAAGATGGGAGGCAAAAACCCACAAAGAGCAAAGGTAAGAAGGGCAGAGAGAGAATGACTAAGCATAAAAAAGTGCACAAGCAGTGTTGCCACATTGTGTGTGTTTTCAGACTAATTCCTGCAGGCTCCCTGTCTGCTCAATGGAGGTTGTATCCTGGTAAGATATAACAGGGGTGAGGGTGGACAGCCGAGTCACTTGCTGCTGATGAGATATTCTGTCTTAACCTCCACATTCACAGTGAATAAGGGGATTTCATGTGATGTGATGCAGCAGCCACACTGGAGGTCATCGGCAATCCATTGCTTTTAGAACTACAAGTGTATCAATACTGCCCCGGGCCAAGGACTTGAAGAAATTTTGAAAGACTTTTGGTTTATTTTAGGATTCATTTCTGCATTTACTCTTCAGACTTGTTTTCCAGTCTTTTACTTTATTTGGTTCTGTCCTGCTTGTTGCCTTGTGTTTTCCTCCCCATCTTTCTCTGGTTTCCTGCCGTTGTGATTGTCTGCAAATGTGTTAATGTGTCTCACTTTAGATTTATGTATCGCTACCTACTGCGTGTATGATCTCTGCATCATTTCTTGAGAAATTAACAAAATTGTTGAAAATCTCACAATGTCTCCGACTTAAGTGTTGAATCCTCCCCTTCAATCGAATCCACTCCAAAAGTTAATGGGTTCTTCCTTGGGCCATATCCCACCCTCTACTAAGTTTCAAGAAAATCGGTTCAGTATTTTTGGTTTTTGCCTCGATCATGTCATCTTGTTCGCAAAAGCAAACCAATAATATTGTTGTCTAGAATCTTCATTACTGCTATGAGTACTGTAGGTTAGCATTATCGGAGACATATCATGTGTATGTTAGTTTTTTTAGTACACAAAAAGTCTCCAAAGTTAAAAAGCCCATAACCCCGCCCCTGGAACGCCTCATCAGTAGTTCGACCAATACTGCTGCATCATAGTTACATGACATGACGCCCCACATTCGCATAATGCACGACGAGCGGTTAATCTTAGCAGCACACTCCTAAAGCCAAGTAAAGCAGGAGTGGACGAATTTCTTACATGCGCTGGAAGTGGTTGACCAATCACAACACAGTGGGCCAGCTGGCCAATCAGAACACACTGGGCATAAAGCCCTGGGCTTTATCGGGAGACAGAAGCTACAAGCAAGTGTTTCAGACAGAGACTGAAAAGAGGAGCTGCAGCAATGGACAGTAAGTAATGTGTTTTTTGACCATTCGAGAATGTTAATCTTTTCAAGTCATAACAAAAATTAAATTATCAACTTTAAACCAGTGAATATTTAACCCTGTCCGGCCTCCATCCAGACTCAAACTGTTTTTCTTGCCCAAACACAATGATCTACAGAGTGCATACATTTTAAAACACTTGCTCGTTGTTGAAACTGAGCTTTTACAAAACAGTGATGTGAGCCAGAAGAGTGAGGGTTGAATACAGGTCAAATACATTCATGTAGGCATTTTTCTTACGTGGCAATTATATTTTTCTGTTTCGGTCCAAAAAATACATTAAAAAACTTCATAGTGTATTCAGTTGTATAACAACACAGTAGAGGTGACTACAGAGAGCAGCAGGAAGCTGACCAGTGGTGTAATGAGCTATCCACTCTGCAGAGGAACCAGCTGTGAGGCTGCAAAGTCAGGAAGACTTTAAAATGTCAGTGTGGACGATCACACAGCTGTTGTCTTGAACCTGTATTTATGTTGATTTTTTTTTTTTCTGCATAAATACAATCATGAAATAATGATGAGCTGAACTGACGATTTCACTCCTTCCCAATGAAGAAGAGATTTATTTCGTTATTTTGGTCTTTTTTGTGTGAAAAAGACAAGAGTTACTCCAAACCTTTAGTGAGACCTTCATACACAGTGAGATATTTTCATTGGCATTAATGTATTTTGGTAGTTTTTTTTTTAAAAGTCCAAAAATGCTACCACTGCTACCTTCCTTCTCCTTATCTCTCACTCTCGTCTTTTCATTTTGCTGCATGGAGCTGATTTGTGGTGTTGAGCCACAATCAAACTGTGATGTTTCTCCAAAAAAACAGACGTGATAAGATCCCATCCCCACCGGAGGTTGGAGCCACCACACCAGCATCAATAATTCATATCTTGACCATTATGAGAGACGAATCATGAGCCTGGGAATTCCTGGTTTGGTAGCAGATGACAGTGATGGTTTGGTTGAAGTGAGCCCAGTGAGCGACAATGCAAATAAGCAGGAAAGTAGTATGTTGCATTCAACTAAAGGCTCTTCACTAGTCAGAATCAGTCACCGTGCAAATACCTGCTTATCTGGCGCCTCAGCTCCTGAACTTAAGAACTGTCATATGATCTCCCAGATGTTCTTTTCACAACTGTATAACACACAACATCTGTGTAGATGCCAGTAAGGCTGGGTGGGTTTTATGCCAATCCATCCAATAGCTGGTGAGATATTTTAGTCTGGAAAAACAAGATGGACCAAATCACAGACATTTCCATCCATTTCCAGTGTATGTAAAAGCTTTAGACTGGCTATAGGCTGAACTGCGTTATTTAAAGGTACAGTGTGTAAAATTTAGTGTTATTGAGTGTTGAAGTTGCAGCTGAACACCCCTCACCTCACCCTCTCATTCCAAACATGAAAAGGAACCGGTGGTAGCTCCAGTTGCCATAAAAAATCAAAAGGTGTTTAGTTTGTCCAGTCTGGACTATTGTAAAAAAACATGGCGTAAAAATGTCAAACATTTAGAAGCTGCTAGATTCAACACACACACATATAGAACCAACCACGCCGGGAGACGCTCCCCTGTTTATTTCTCAACTGCCATCATGATGAAATCCCTCTCGAGCGTCCACGGCTCAGACAAAGCTATCTAATTTTTGTGGAAAGCGCTGCTGGCTCCAAAAGCTGCACAGCCAGTTCTCAGTGGAGCAGTAACCAGGGCCAAGGAACAGGCGTCCTGGGGCCGTGCTCGCCTCCAAGCACTGGGCGTGCGGCCCACACCGGAGCCTCAGTGGCCACCAACTGGTTTAATGCCATTTCAACAAGAGGAGTGGAAGGGATGGAGAGGGAGAGAGGGGGTACAAAAGGGAGGAATTGGAGGGAGGATAGAGAGATAAAGGAATGAAGACAGATATGGTTGAGGTGTCGCTGAGGGGAATAAGATAACCCAGGTGAAAGTCCTGCCCTATGCTGAGCGGATGTATGTCACATCTGTCAAGGAAAGACAAACACGGACACCAGAACAACAGACAGATAAAGGAATGAAGAAACACCCCAATAATTACTGTGTGGTGGTTGCTGACATTGTAGAACATGATAATAACCGACCACACACACACACACACACACACACACACACACACACACTCACACACATTCTTGTACTTCTATCTTATGAGGACAGTCACCGGCTTAATCCGTTCCCTTGCCCCTTACCCTAACCTCAACCATCACTACTAGATGCCTCACCCTAGCCCCAATTTAACACACACACACACACACCTCATTGTGCACCCTCACACACCATAACATCCACATAGGAGTGTCTCGTGTGTTTATGGCTCAGACTGAGTCCAGAGTCCAGTCTCTGTTAGTCGGGCCTCACTCTACCGGCAGCTGTGTTCAGGTACACATGTGTGCCACATCTGGACCGAATACCCCCCCGACACCCTCCTGGCTCACGTCCCCACCTCATCGTGTCCAGCAGCGTGCATCACATCTGTGCATCCCTGAGCTCCTGGATGCACCGATGCTGTCTGTGGTCGTGCTGGATGAGCTGCCGGATGAATACCTGGGTTGCCGCAGTCGGCGCACGTCCCGTTCCCCGCTCTGTCCAGCTCGTCCTGCAGGAGCCGGTTGTCTCCCTCCGGTTCCTGCGCCATCCCGAGTCTACCCGAGCAGCCTCACTCACCGCGGTGCAGGGAACAAACCTGCGCAGGAACATCCGCTGAACATCCACACACACACGGACACACACGGACACACACACACACACTGGTCCGACCACCTGCCGCCTCCAACCTGACCTGGAGAAATGAGAGAGAGACAAACACACACACTCTCTCTCTCTGTGTCACTCTCTCTCTCTCTCTCTCTCTCTCTCTCTCTCTCTTTGTATCTCTGTAACTCTCTCTGTTTCTCTCTCTCTCTCTCTCTCTCTCTCTCTCTCTCTCTCTCTCTCTCTCTCTCTCTCTGTGTGTGTAGGTGTGTGTGTCTCCCTCTCTCTGTCGCTCTCTCTGTCACTCTATCTCTCTCTCGCTCTGTGTGTGTGTGTGTGTGTGTGTGTCCCTCTCTCTGTCACTCTCTCTCTTACTGTCCCTCTCTCTCTCTGTCACTCTATCTCTGTTTGTCTCTCTCTCTCTCTCACTGTGTGTGTGTGTGTGTGTCCCTCTCTCTGTCACTCTCTCTCTTACTGTCTCTCTCTCTGCCACTCTACCTCTGTCTCTCTCCCTCTCTCTCTCTCTCTCTCTCTGTGTGTGTGTGATGTCTCTATCACCCAGTCTCGCTGCCTGCATAATAATAAAGTCTATATGTCCCCATCCCCTCCTCCCTGTCTGTCTGTCGTCTCTCCCCCTCCATTCAGTCAGATATGAAAGGCTGACATCTAGCGGTGGGTCTATTAAACGCACTTAACTCACTGACAAGTCAAGAACTCAAACTCAGTTCAACAACCACAATAAGAATAATAATTATTTCTATTATTGTTCCACTGTCCATGATGATCCACCATCAACCATCACAGTCCATAACAAGTATAATATGACATATTAACATTTGAATTAATAGGATCAAAGCAGAGTAGTTTTATTTATTTTCTAGATTCTGGATCTCATTGCACCACTGTTAACGTTTCTTATGAGTTAATAAATAAAAACATGACTCTTGGGTTTGTTTGTATTATAACATTGTATTTGACAGGATTGAGCCACATTGATATTTTCTCCATGCTGCACCCCTAAATGTTTAATTATGATTTTCTAGTAATGATCTTAATGTGGTTTCTGATTAGAATTCAGTGTAGAAGCCAGAGTTCATGTGTGCTGTTTTACCATCGATGAGATCTGCTCTACTACTAATGTCTGTCTCCGGCTAATACGTCACATTCAGGCGACAGCAGGCTCGTTTCTGTCTGTGGCGGTGACCAGGAGTCAGGTAAACAAACATGTCCACTGCCATGAACTTCGGCTCCAAGGCTTTCAAACCTCGAGCTCCGGAGAAAGGCTCCTTCCCCCTGGATCATCTCGGTGAGTAGACACACACACGCACACACACACACACACACACACACACACACACACACACACACACACACACAGTACTTCTCTACCCACTGACTCTGATCTAATCACTCTTCTCATAAAATGCTGAATGGCCCAAAACATCTTGCAGCTTGATATTTTTTTAATTTCTTTTTCAACCTTTATTTATCCAGGAAAACTTACAAACATAAAAATACATTTATTGTCCAAAAAACACAACAATTGAAACACAAAACAGCAGAGTACCACAACTATGCTATATATAAATCAAGTTTATCATTGTTCTAATTATGATTTTGCGTTTTTACCTCTTTATATGCAGTCTATGGTTTTTACACATGGGTTAAAGCCCACGTGTGGTTTGGGATTGTATGAAAATGATTGTGGTGGAAGAGGGAGGGTGAATTATCGCACTCAAAACAAACAAAATGAAAATGTGTACTGTGTTTTTTGACTCGCTGTTTCCTAAAAATGTGACGTATATAAATTTCATTCAGTCTTGTGTGTAGCTGATTTCTAAATCCTTAATGTTACTGAATCAAATCTGACAGGTGTGGGACATGCTGTGTCCTCACGTCATCTGATGTCCCACATTACCCAGAAGCCTCTTCTATATATTACGTTTAAAAGAAAGAAATATTTCAAGTTGGCACGCCATCATGTAAAATGGGATAAAACAGACTCTGAACTGGAGACAATACCAACAGTACATCACATTATAGCATTCCGTCACAGGGAATCTTCAAAATAAAACATCCCTGCAGTAACAAACAAGGTAATATTTATATCAATAACATGACGAAAAGTATGTAATGTGGATTTTTGGCTCATTTTTTTATTTCAGGAGAGTGTAAAGACTTCAAGGAGAAGTTTATGAAATGTCTGAGAGACAGCAGCTTCGACAACTCTCAGTGTCGCCTGCAGTCCAAAGACTACCTGGAATGCCGCATGAAAAAGTAAGAACCGTCCCTGAAAAATAAAGCCGACACTTTTCACACAGTCCTTACATGTTGTGACTCAAGCTGTTTTCAGACATGAGCTCAAGAAATGTCTTGAAATTGGAGCTGGTCCATGTGACACGGAAGGTTTTGACTTCCTGGACAAACAGGAGAAATTCCAGTCTGATGTTACCTGTGTCCTGCGTCATCGTGTCTTCCAGTTCTTTTTTTCCATAGCTGCTGTCAGACATGCGCTGAGGCTCCGGACTTTCTGCAGCCAGTGTTCTAGCAGAAAGTCTGATGGAGCCGATGTGAGAACACAGCAGGAGATCCTCCACAGGAAGCACCACGAGTGAGTGGGCGTGTTGATGACGTTTCTAACACGTGGGAGACGCAAAAATGCGAAAAACATATCTGGATGAAAAAGCTTTTTTTTTTTACACACAAGACAGACAAAGGTGTCAAGAGAGAGCAAGCTCCGGCTGTGAATTTTCCTGCCATATTATTCTCACATGGGCTCCCTCTTTCATTTTCAGCTTTTGTAAAGACAAACCACGGCAACTGTGGTCGAAAACCAAAAACATGTCATTTATTTAATCAGAGCTGAAAGTTTTCCTTCTTGTTGTGGGTTTTCCAGTCAGCTGATGGCCCAGGAGCCTCTGGAGAAACTGGGATTCAAGGACCTGGTGGACGCTCCTCCTAACCAGGCGGACACAGACTCGGAACCCTGACCTGCTGACATCACAGCTGCATATTCAGATGCACGACGATGGTGTCTCTCTGACCTGAACACGTCCAGCGTTTGTCGGGGACAAGATGCAGACACGCAGACAAAAGATTTTTAAAGTCAGACTGCTGTGCGTGTGAAGCTGAAAGTGACCAGAAGAGGGCACCGTTCATATTGTGGCCTCAGTTTGAGGTTTTATCAAATAATTGTGTAAATATGATCAAATGTGTAATATATAGAGGTGTGCTGTGGACATGTGAATAAATCCTTTGTATTTAAACTGTGTGTGTTGATCAACCTGCAGTGCTAACCTTGTGAATATGACCCTTCTGTGTGAAGCATTCGTTACTTGATCTGGCGACATCTGCTGGTCATTTGTTGATAGTGCATTTATATGGCTGTGACTTCATAGTTTTGGACCTGATTGTATGTGTTGTTGGCACATTACAACTTTATCCTCATAATATTACTGGTGTTGTGATTGAATCATTTTCCTGATGATGCACGAGGGATATTTGTCCGTGTATTAAAACAAAGGAAATAAAAAAGACTTGATCTTAGCGGTAAATTAAAGTATTAGGCCCATTTTGAAGAAAAATTATTCTAATATTTCAAGGAAAATAGGATGTTATAACTGTAGGGTTTTATATTTTCACATTGAGTTTGTTTCAAGATTTTAGATCCAGAAGGAATGAAACTTCTTAATCCCTAAGACTGATGTATTTAACTTCATTCTCATGATAATACTGTTGTTGTGATTGGATAGTTTTGCTGACGGTCCTTTGAGGACGCAGGAGGGATGTTTGCCTGTGATGCTCCCACCAACAGTGATGTGCTGCAGTATTGAATTCAGGCTGTACCTTTGTTACATCCTCTGCCCCCTGCTGATTGAGATTCCACATTACATGTGCACCCACGGTGTCCTGTTTCTTCTCCTCAGGTGAACTGTGTTTGACTGATGAAGAGGAAACTATAAGAGGAGCAGCAGGAAGTGTGTCTCTCTCTGTTGCAGCTGCAGCAGCCTGTTGAGCATGTTGTGTTGTTTCTTTTCCTGATCGGTCTGCTCGTCCAGTTTCCGCAGCTTTGTTTGTGTTCAGTTCAGTTCTGATGTTGGTTTAGAGGAAGATCCTCAGATCCTTCGTGGTTTGGTCTGTGGGCTTTTCCTTTAGTTCATTTTGACCGGCCCATCAACCCTTTGTTAAAGTTGGTTGTGTTTGTTCATTTCCTTCTTGTAATGAATCGATATCTTTTTGCTGAATGTTATTTGCTTTATGTCACACTTTCACAGACTAGCCAGGGGCGTACCGACAGGGTGGCTAATGTAGGCAAATGCTTGGGGCCCCCGCGCTGAGAGGGCTGACAGCTGATTAGTCAAAGCAAAACTATTTAGTGAAAACCCAATTAAATTCTATGATTAGCATGAGACTGCATCCACACAATGGGTGGAAATGGAAATCGCTCTCTGCCAAAAGCTTAATCATTCACGAGTTTTAGACTTAAATGTCCTTCTAGTATTATTTGTGAATTAGTGCAGTGCCTGTTCTAAACCTGCCTGTTTGGACTGGGCTGGTTCTTTGGTCTGTGGTGATGCTGCTTGTAGCTTTCATTCTGAAACTGTAAAAGTGACTTGTGGTAATTAAGCCAAGTAAAGATTGTTTCATGGAAAGAACCCTGTAGCTGCACCCCGCTGCTGCACTAAGAGCTGTTCACCTGTTCATTCAAAGTTTGGTGAAGCTCGACTCGGTACCCAGAATCCGTTGCGTTTGAGTCCCAGCCACCGCTGCATGTTTAAGTCACACCAAATTTGACACTGCACTTCCTTGGGCCCTGAACATTAGAGCAAGTGTGAAGCTGATGAGGTTAATGATTCTTGAGATATGTGAGTCACAAACACATTTGTGGAATTGGTAGGTAAATGCACAGTGTGCACCTGCAGATTATCATGTTAATCATTAAAGATTTGATTGATGTGGTTTGGTTCAATGTGACATTGCGTCTCTACAAACATCACAGTGGCTGATCTTGAACCCTGATCAACAGGGACTAAACTGTGAATCTGACTTAGCCGATGTTAATCCTCACTTCATCACGCTGCTCGTCTCAGAGACAATCTGACACCGAATTGTTCTGTGACTCGTTGCTCAAACTTCCTCCCTCAACGAGCATGTGTGTGCAGCTTATAACATTTCTGACAAACAAAGAAATTACTCAGGAGCTTTTAAAGTTCCAACCATGACTTTTTATTGTCAAGTTAAACGGCACATCAAACCAGCAATACAAAATGAGACACACACACACAGACAGTAATGAAAATTCCTTCAGCTCCAACAATGAACACAACTCTCTACAAAAACCACAGAAGCCTGGATCCAAAGTTCACCGTGTCACACATTAATAAGAAAACAGTTGAAAACCAGATCTGCACAAGTTATTCAGGCTGTGAACCTCCTTGGAATTATAATAGTATCGTTTCATCATTAGTCAGTTTACCGAATCTGTGATAAGAGCACAGATGCAATCTGCAGATCATCTATTATTTGTCCTTTTTTTGCTTGGATGTTTTGGAAAAGAACATTCTGAGTGGAAAGTGTAACCAATAAAGAAAACTTAATTCATTGATGGCTATGAGGACGTGGAGAGGATTTCAACAAATAAGACAGTGTTTCAGAAACAAGTTACCAACCCCACCTTAAAGTACAGCTACACTGATATCAGCAATATCAATTCAATGCCAATGTTATATTGGTATTAATGTGTTAATCCATAAGAACATAAAAAATAAAATAAAATGCAGACATTTTCATCACAAGTACTTCATATTCAGAAACTAGATCATGTGTCCAATGAAAAACCACATTCGCCATCTTTACAAACCATGTTCTTCATGAAATGTGTAAAGCAAATTGAACAATTACATGATACAAAACGTTATTTTTATCAATATAAATTAATTTCTCCTTTCTTCTCCAACCCCACTCATGTATAGACCATCTAGATTCAGAACTCCTGAAAGAAATCTTGTCATTTAACACAGTACATGTTCTAGTGTTGAAAAAACATTTTGAAACAATCTACCAAGTGACACATAATACTTTTTTAAAGTCCACACTCTCATCATTCATTGCACATTAATAGTTAACCAAAAGAATGTTTATGTCTGTCATATCTACTCGGTCACAACGACCTCAGAGGAAAAGATCCAGGCAGGAGGCGGGGGGGGTTTGCCAATCATTAGCGGGAGGAGTTAGAGCTGGAACGCGACCGGTGACGGCGGCGGCCGGGGGATCGAGACCTGCGCCGGACTGGAGAGCGTCGCCTTGGAGACCGAGACCTAGAAGAGCGAGAAAGTGAGATGGGAGTCTGGGAATGTATCAGCTGTGGTACAACAAGATTTAGTTCCCAAATAAAGCAGCAGGACTCGTTGCATGCTGCTCACCTTCGCCTCATCCGAGGTGGGGTGCGACGCCACATTGGGGGTGGAGGAGGCATCCTGCGGGGAGGGGACAGCCTGCGAGGTGGCAGGCGCACTGTGGGAGTCAGCACGGCTGTGACTGTGATCTCCTGACCGTCAATCTGACCTGGAGGAAATAAAATAAAGAAAAACATCACATGGACTTAGTTTTCCAGACATTCGAGGCACATTAGTGTCAGCTACACTTTCTCAAACATGGTTCCCATCATGTCTTTTGCGTTCATGTTCCCCTACATCCTCTTACCTCCGTCCATGTGTTTCAGGGCCTTCTCCGCCTCGTCAGGCGTCTCAAACTCCACGTAAGCGTAGCCTTTATACAGGTGAGGGTGGGTGCGGTTCACAGGCATGTCAATCATCTTGATCTTTCCATAGGTGGAGAAAATCTCCTGGATGTGTTCCTTCAACAACAGAAAGTAGGACATTTGGACATTTGCTCCACCAACTACCTTTAAGCTGCTTTCAAACAAGCATTGAACTCCAGAGACCCTCCGGACATTCTCAGCAGTAGGTGTGCGTGTGAATGCAAATGTCCGCCTATCCTTGTTAAATGTTTTTTTCACTGTGCCTTTCCCCTCCAAACCACGGAAGAGAGAACATGGACTCTGAATCTGACTGCGTGGTTTACAAACTGTATGCACACAAATACAAAAACATATTTTAACAGGAACCAGAAGGAAATATTTCATATATTTCATTCTATTCCAAGAGTTAGTGCTCAAATTCTACACAATCGACAATCTTCTAATGGTGCAAACTGTTCAGTGCAGTTTGTTTATTACTTGTCTTTATATTACATTACTCATTATTTGTTCTGATCTTCCAGATTTTCTTTGATTCTGGCAAAACCTAAAAAATAAGAAATATGGAATGTATTGGTGGTTTGTTGTCAACATTTTCATGTGTTGCCTTTTTTCCCTCATAGGCACAAATTACTGTAACTGGCAGAAGCAGCAGCAGCATCTCAATTCACAGCAGAGTCACAGAGGCCAGTAGCTTGTTATGAGGGTATTTACCTTGATGATGTTTCTTGTCAGCCGGCCCAGGTAAACCTTGGTGGGTTTGGGCGTGGGACTTCTACGTCGTCTGTCCCTGTCGTCCTTCTTAGCAGATTTTGACCTACAGTGATGTTTTTTACGATTCATTTATCAGAGGTGAGAAATGTGCTGGGATCATTTACATAAGCAAGAGAAGCAATATTCTATATTTACAATATATTACAAGTGATATACGAGTAATCATTTGAATAATTCTAAAAGTGCAAAAATATTTGCATCAAATGTTCTTAAGAATCAAAATAAAAAGTATTCATGTGTTAATGCAACTAAAAAAGAGGAGCTAATTTTTTTATTGAGCTTTATTATCCTCTGAAATTTAGTTTTCCACCAACCAAAGCAGTTATGTGTCCCCGTAGAATGAGATTCAGATGGAATTCAATAAATAATAGGTGAAATAAGATAGAACTACTTGCTCATTCCATCAAACTATTTCAACATGACTCATTTCATACTTTGAGCGTGAGCGTCGTCTGTTGTTGTGGCGCTGGCGGCTGGGGCTTGGCGAAGAGGATGATGAGGAGGAGGATGAGGAGCGGGAGCTGGACGAGCCCGAGTGGCTCGAGGCCGAGGAGCTGGAGCCGCTGGACGAGCCGGAGCTGGATCCTGAGCTGCTGCTGGAGCTGGACCTAAACAACAGCAGGGTGGAGGATGAGAAGCAATAAGTAAAAATGCTCCAGCTCCTGTGCCGAACACAAATCAGCTCAATAGTGACAAACGGAGCACCACTGCAGAAATCATTCCACCTCTGGTCGAACCTTTTCTTCTCACATGTAGAAAAATGAATGAAAATGATAAAAACAGTTGTATTTTGTAAACCTAGCCTCTGACCTGCTGCTGCCACTGGAAGCACTGCGCCGTGTACGGTTCTTCTCACGGCCGCGGTGCTCACGTTTTTTCTCAGTGCCGTCTTTCGTGGCTCCTGACTTCTCCTTACCACGCTGTTTACTCTTGTCATCCTCCTTCCTCTTGGTTGGGGACGGTGCCCTATTGAAGGAAAAGACAACAAATGAGTGAAACTGAGCCGTTAATAAATTAGAATACCTTCACAAGAAGTTGTATCACTTGCACGTAAGAGGCACCTCTGGCTAATAATGATCACACTATCATTTTCAGCGAGCACTGTGCGTTGATCTACCTCAGATTGTAGAAGTGTTAGTCTTGAGTTTGAAACCACCCCCTTCACTCAGGAGCAAAATCTTTGTGTAAACTTCAAGTGGATAATAATGTGTTGTTTATTGTGATAATTATTATTATGTTGAAAATTGTATATCTTACTATAATGTTTGGGCCATATCACCCAAGCCCCATAGTATCTGGGGTTTGCAAACAGCAAAAGCAGAAATGTTAATTCATTAAACTGCACAGGTTTCCATTGACGGAACCAATAATGCAAATATATCAACATTTGATTAAAGAAGACATGTCTGCACAAATAATTAGTTTTTCGTTATACAACATGGGTTTGATTTTAAAGAATGGGCGTAAGAGGACTGCAATCTAACATCACTGTCCAATGAAACAGCTAAACCTCGATAATGAAAACAACAATAGTAATAACATGGTCAGTACAAATATACACTTGTCTAATTAATTACACAACAATAATACCCATCTGATCTGGAGATGATTCTGATCATTCAGAGCAGGAATCGACAAGTCAGATTTAGATGATGAAAATAAATCACGCTGCACTGAAAATAAAATAATCTCTAAACTAATCTCGAGTTAACATATGTATATTTTCCATTTAGCAGTCGATGTACAGGTACGTAATGTGTACGCGGTGTATTGATTCTTATCACCACAGCGGGATATAAATAACATAAGTCTCTCTTCGCCAAACACTACTCCGTGTTAGCATTAGCGAGCTAACATCGGTTGGTTGTGTTCTGTTGGATGTCAGGTCAACGCTGTTAAAAAACAAGCTATGTGATTTATTTTACTTGAACCTCTCCGTGTTGTTATTTTCTAGTTTAACACGAGAATAAAAAAATAAATTCTAATATAAATGGGGGCGTTTACTTACATCTTTCTGCCTGCCCGCAAACACTATTAGTCGCACACAGATGACGTAACGCGTCAGCTTGCTGTAAACCAATCACAGAAGCGATCGTAATCAGGCAGCGGTGGAGGACTATAGCGATTTGTATTCCCTCTATGAAGTCTGTCAGGGTGTTTTCTTTTCATTTCACCAGTAATTTATCTCTGGTATCTGTGCTCATGAGTTCTATAATGATTGTTGAGTCAAACTAAAGCACCTAGTTTTACCCTAGGACCTCTTTCATTGGTTTAGCAAGGAGGTGTGATACAGATCATGCGTGAGTTCTTGTTGCCTGACGGAACACACTGAGGACACAGATTGCGTCTTTCAATCTAAACCGCCGACAGACACCAAGTAGAATATTTACTCAACCACAGGACGCACTCTGAGTGAGGTGTGTTATTCTGCAGTGCAGTTACGTTTGAATCTGAAGCCATCACAAGTTAACTGCAGTCCTTCTAAGGGACCGAGGAGCTGAAGGCTCCAGACAGAAGAGGCATCAGGATTGTTTGTGTTCTGGGAAAGCTTCTTGGCATGAAGATGAATTTCTCAGGTGAATCTGAGCCAGAGCAAACCACCCCATCCTCAGGAAGTACCAGGATCCTTGCATTGACTGTGTGCTCTGCAGCCATTGGTGGCACCTTCCAGTATGGCTACAACATCTCCATCATCAACTCTCCGACGAGCTACATCCAGAGCTTCATCAATGAGACCTACATGGAGCGCTGGGGCATAAGCTTGGACATACCTCAAGTGACCCTGGTGTGGACTTTGATTGTGTCTTTCTTCTCTCTGGGAGGCTTAGTGGGCGCGCTGCTCGCAGGGCCTATGGCCGTCCACTTTGGAAGAAAGAAGTCTCTGCTTTTGAACAACGCGTTCCTGTTTGTTGGCACCGTGCTTGTCCTGACGTGCAGGGCGGCAAAGTCATTTGAGATGATCATCATTGCCCGCTTTCTGGTGGGGATGAACTCTGGTGTGAGCATGAACGTCCAGCCTATGTATTTTGGGGAGAGCGCCCCTAAACACCTCAGAGGCGCTGTGGCGTTTTCCTCAGCTGTTTTCACTGCATTTGGGATTTTCTTGGGTCAGGTTGTGGGACTCACAGAGCTGCTGGGTTCTAAGCCTCTGTGGCCCTACTTACTTGCTAGTAATGCTTTGCCGGGGTTGATCCAGCTGCTGACCCTACCCTGGTTTCCGGAGAGCCCCAGATACCTACTGATTGACCGGGGAGACAAAGAAGGGTGCCTCCAGGCACTTGAGAGACTCCGTGGTGGGGAGCCTCCGGCCCTGGAGATCGAGGAGCTCCTTCAGGAGCAGCAGCAGCAACAATCAACATCTCTGAAGTCTGGATCTGCAGCTGCCAAGTCACCCTGGTCCCTGTTTAAGGATCGTGACCTGCGTTCCCAGCTCAGAACAGTCATGGCCGCCAGTAGTGCCATGATGCTCTGTGGAAATGACTCAATCTACTTCTATGCTTCCTACATCTTTCTCGAAGCAGGGATCCCTTCAGATAAGATCCAGTATGTAACCATCGGCACAGGCGCATCTGAGCTGTGCGCTTCTATACTGAGTAATCTTCTGATTGAACGTGTGGGTCGCAAGTACCTTCTTGTTGGAGGGTACAGTCTTATGTCATGCTGGTCTGTAGTCTTCACCGTGGCTCTCATCCTCCAGAGCCGTGGAGTGGCGGGGATGGCCTACCTCAGCATGGTCTGCGTGTTTGCCTACATCCTCAGCTTTGGCCTTGGCCCTGCAGGGGTGACAGGGATCCTGCCAGCTGAGATCTTTGACCAGGCAGCCCGCCCGGCAGCGTACATGGTTGCTGGCTCATTCATGTGGATAAGTCTGTTCTTGGTGGGAATGCTGTTCCCCTTCATCGTCAAAAACTTGGGGAACTACTGCTTCCTGCCTTTCCTGGTCGTGTGCTTGGTGTCACCTGTGTTTTTGGGGCTCACCTTACCAGAGACGAAAGGCAAGACGCTGGCGGAGATCACTGCAGAGTTTCAGGGAAGGAACAAGTCGAAGAAAGAGAGGTCAAAGACGCAGGTGGAGAAGCCCATTGCGAATCACTACCAGCTGGGTGCAGCCTGCTCCTTCACAAACCTCATGCAAGATCCTGAGACCAACCATAAGAATGGGGACATTCATTTGAATGTTCTAGTAGAAGAGGAAATTAATCATACAGTGCCACTTGTAGCCACTTGAAGCACTTTCAGAGTTGGATAGGTTCGGTGTCATTAGCCATGTCCTCTTGCAAATACACACACAGCCACAAACGTGGCTAACACACAACAAAACACACATGCGTCTTATACAAAACACAACCAAATATACAAACATGTTGCTAACACAACACAACCAAATATACAAACATGTAGCTAATACACTCAATATAGCTAAATAAACAAATGTGTTGCCAATATCACAACCAAATACCAATAGTGGCTCACTTTGATATCTAAAATAACATTTTACAGCAAGTTCTAGGTTCATCACTTTTTGTGTTCCCCTGGAAAGAGCTCTCTGTTAACAGATCAGATCAAGTGTACCCTCTTAAAGTCTTGATTCTTCAGTTTTACCTCATAAACATGAGAGTATGTAGAATATATGTTATTTATTTATGTATGAAGGAAATTCACATTGTAGCAGAGTAGACACAGACTTAGGTGATTAACAAGCTTTATTTATTCTCTCCTAACCTTAATGAATCCTGAATACTGTATTTCTAATCTCAATGAAGAAGTCGAGAGAATAATATATACGTCACAACCTCACATACCTCGGATATCTAAAAGTCTCAGTAGTAGAGTGGTTAGTTGTTTAAATTGCATGAATTGACAGATTAGCACCTTGTTGATTACTGTGATTTTTGTGTGATCAGATTATATTCTGTTTTGTTGGCATATCTCTCCAGTTCACTGATCCATGCTTAAGTACTTTTTGATAATCAAACTGGAAATTTTAACTCCATACTCTGGAAGCTGTATTCTCATGTTAACTTCACAGGACATCTAACATTTGTTATTTGTGGGGTTTTTTGTTGCTATTCTCATATCAACTGGCCTGGATATGTATTTTAACTATATTAGTTAGACTACCTAACCCATCATGTTTATCCTCATGATGACATTCATTTATTTATTTACTGAACAAAAGAAAAACCTTTATAGTATTTTTAACAGCGTGCATGACGATACCTTGATCGCGGTAACGTTATTTTTTGCCCTCAGGCACCAACGTTTTGAATGTAGTGGTCAAACTTGTCCAATAGGTGTCACCATTGTCTCTGTTATTGACATGCTCTCCTTAATGCACTCAAAGATTAAAGCTGTATAATGTCAAGATGTATCAGAGATGAAGGTGACACTTTTGACACAATTGATCAGCTCAGTTGTCTGTTGACCCTCTGTAATGGCGTCAGTATGTTTCTTTTACCAGCCGACCACGTCACTTGAGTTATAGAGATATATATATATAAGATATTTTTAAACTGGAAATCTCTATGTACCATGCTGGATTTAAGGTTTTTTACAAACTGCTGCTGTAGCATGTAGGAGATGAAATGCTGATGTTGTATGACACTGTCTAGTTTATCTAAAGCATGTCATGGTACTAAGGGTTTGGTTAAAATCTGCCTATGTCTCAGGAGTGTTTTACACTTCCAAGATTTATTCTTCTGTGACCGTTGAAAAACTGCAATCATATTTATCCAATTCAAAACCCGATTGAATGTACAATAATAAAATATATCCAACTTTCCCACTGCTTTCTTTATTACATTTAATCACATTACTTCGCTCCTCAGCACTTAAATCCATCTGCTCCTACCCACTTCCACTAAAAATGTGTGAGCGTAATTCTCTTTATTTATGGAAACAAGGGCTATTTGAGAACTTCTCACTCTTAAGTGAACTTCCAGCGAGCTATTTCATTGGACGCTGTTACATCATTTCAGTATAATTGAGTTACATTATGCCTCTTGGCTGTTCAAATTAAAAACAAATGACGGAGAATAAACACTAATTTGTGTGCTCAGACAAGTAGGAATTATAAACTAATGTTATTATGATAACAGGAAACAGTACACTGCAGTATTGGAGTCTTAAAGAGAAAGAAATAGAGATTTTGTCATAATATTGTGGAAAAAGCTGTATTATGAAAATAGTATTATGACATTTTTAATTGTTATTTATTCTCTTTATTCTCATTTATGACTTTATCCTTGTCAGATTATGACTTTCCTCTCAATAAATTAAAACTTCATTTTGATAAAATAACGTCTTTTTCTCAAAACATTCTTACTTTTTCCTCATTAAATCTCATTAAACTACAACTTAAAATTAATTTAGTTTTCTTCAACATGGCCCTGAATATTCAGCGTTAAATTTGTTTTCTGAAATTCTTCAGCCTTTCATAGTAAAACAAGAAGTTTAGACATTAATGAGTCAAAATAAAGAAATCACCTACAATAAAATCCAGTTGGTGTTACACAGTAAATCTATACCTGAGAGATGAGCCAGACAAGTGAAACATTCGACACAGACAAGACATTAGTCTGTTTGGGGCGCTGGCTAATGATCTCTGGGATTTTGTGTGTTTATCCGAGCTTAGGGCTTCGATGAGGGGCTGCACAGAGACTCATTGAGGTAACCTGGGAAAAGGATGAATGACTACTGGCTATAACCAACAAACTATGTCCCTGTTCTGTGGCTTAGCTGCCCTCTCCATTAAGGCTGCACAATTTATTTTCTGCATAGAGAATTGTGAGCTCCCTCCATCAGATTTCGTGCTGCCTCCACCATCCTGACAAAATTGGAAACGGTCTGGCTTGATTCGGTTCACAGTGGACAGCGTGAATGATAGAGACACAGAGAGGAGCAGTAAATTACTGACAGAGCTGTTAACGAATGTAAAATTTAACATTTGTACAAACATGTGAGAAAAGACTCCAAATGATCACTGGAAGTGGACTTTGTGGAGCTGTGCATAGTTCCCTGGTGTCTGCCCCGAACTCGATGACACGGGCTGTGCGTCCTCTCCCTTGGGCTGTGGAGCTGTCCATGGCCCCCGTAACCAGGTCGCATTTTTTCAATAGAACCATGTTGTTGGAATTTTTTAAGTGTCTGCATAGACCATATAGTCATTGCAATATTCAACAATGTTATCGCATATCACATATTTTCCTAATACTGTGCAGCCCTACTCTCCATCTAAAAAGATTATTAGTTAAATTTCTTATTGCCATTTTTGCTTATTTCACCTAACTAATGTATTTGACTCAGTAAGAAGGCTAAGCTGTCTATCTAAAATCTGATGATGCTATTATGAAGCAGACAGCGGATCACTGGGAACCCGCCAGAGAGTCACCAGCATTGTCTTCAACAAAGGCCGACCCGTACCTCTGATATGAGAAGATAGCACGGAGACATTGAGTCGATATTAGTGTTTGACCTATTTTCACCTTGGGAAGGAGAAAATAGGAAGACACATGCACCATATTGAAAAAAACTGGGATGAGAATACAGAGCAAAGGTTATTAAACCATCAGCTTTGGAAAAACTAGACATGACTTGACCAGTGTTGTCTGATAGATGACCTTTATTACATTTACCATGTATGTTATAAATTGTGCTACCATATTTCCCTGGATGCTGGGATTTGGTTCTTCTGGAGCAAAAGTGTCATCTATTTTATTTAATTTTCTACAGTGCGCAGGTCAGACCATTTAAAGGAAATATTTAAAAAAAAGAGTTTGTGAAACCAATTAATGTGAATTCTGTCAAAGGGTAAATTGAGTACGGTAATTCAATATCAGTGTTGGAGCTGCATTAATCACTACTTTTATATTAATCAATCAAATGGTTAAGTGAAATGTGAAAGGGATTTCTTGCATAACAAAACAGAAGCAGCACAAATAATACATAATATAATTACTGTATATGGTATGATAATGACTCAATAATCAGAGTTGTCTATAAGGGCTCAGCAATTCTATTTCTCGGTCATATTATCTGCATATTCAGTCCAAATGGCGGCAGCCCTACTTCTGCTTTATGTCAAAAAACCACCTGTTCTGTACCTTTGACCATCGATTTCTGCCATGACGTAGTAATACCCCCCCTGCTTCAATATTGTGTGTGAGTTCTGCCTTTTAATAAAACCATGTGAAGGCATGTGAACACTGTAAATTGTGCCGATGCCGCACAGCCTACACAGTTCTGCTCATTTCTTCATATCAAGTAATATGTGACATTTGAAGCAGTCTGGAGAAGACTGTCAGCACCGCGCCTCCTCTGGTCCTTAGAAACACATCCGCCAAGTTGGAAGTCTCCTTTTATAGTTAGATATACTAGTTGCAATATGTGTCTGAGGAAGGAATGTACGTCATATGTGATGGTGTGCTATATGCGTGAATGTGTGGGCTTGACCAGAGTAATGTATGAGTATATGTTCGGATGAGATTTGGTTCTTGCAAGGAAAGGCAGAACGGAGAGGATGAGATGAAAGAAAGGACCAAAAAAACAGTTTCACTTACAGAATCACTTTAAACAAGAGACGTAAGCTTTTTTAGTTTTCTTTCTTGAAGTGTGTTATACAGATTTCTTTGTGGATGTAAAAGTTATGCAGAGTTACAAAGCCCAACGTCCTTTGTAAAGGGAGCTCCTCTCCCCCAGAGGATACACTGCTCCTGAAGCTCCTGAAGCGCCTGAAGCTCCTGAAGCGCCTGAAGCTCCTGAAGCGACTGAAGCTCCAACTAATATGTACACAGCATCAGGTGAAGCTCAAACACAGGCCAGCTAACCAAACAGAACAGATTGGGCTTCACCGGGAGGGGGGCCTTAAAGAGACAGGAGCTAAAATCCAGTGTGCCAGACAAAGGCTGAAAAGAGGAGCTGCAGCAATGGACAGTATCAGGAAAGTTATGTGTTTAAACATTAGAGCATAAAAATACATTTCAGTTAATAACCCAAATTAATATTATGAACCTATATGAGCATATATATAGATGTATTTTCTCGGCATTACAATCTTAATTGGTGTTAATTCATTTGTGGACAAATATGTCTTGGTCAAAGAAAGACTGCGGTGCTCTATGGGCCCCAAAACACGGAGGCAGGTGGAAACATAGCAGATGCTTTTCAGAGTATGTAACGATTGACGAATGAATGATTGTAACGGGGGTGAATGGTGGTGTGCCATGTCTCAGCACAGTATTCGGTTCTCTACTTCCATGATCCCACAATAGCCATTTTCAGACCGGACGTTGGCTGTTATACCCAGAAGTCTCTTGATATCTTTATCTGAGTCTTCTACGTGTGTGCCACCTCTTTTACATCCAGAGATATTTGTATTCTGTTCGATTTTTCTTCTTTCTTTCTTATTGTTTCTTTGCATATGTAGTCAGTGTCATCTCTTAGAGAGATTGTGACTGAAATATTTGATAAGGGATTTGTTGGCTTGGAGCTTAATAAATGAGCTTTTACCAAATTGGAGCAAACATGATGTAACCTTCTACCAGAATTCAAGCCTATGACTCATGGATGCTTCATACTTTGGACTGAACAAGGAAAACAAAAAGCCCTGATCCTTTGGATAGCTCAAAGAGTACTTTACTTTAGCAGAGCAATATAATAGGTTAAATCACAGCAAGCACCGATTTAGAGCAGTTGTAAACATGCTCTATGTTTGACCTGATTTATGGTTATGTAGGCGGACACCTTTTCCATAGCCATGGTGTAAACATAACACGTGTATGTTAATTCTGTTGTATTCTGAATAAACACCTGCCCAGTGTGGCTCTGTGCTGTAGCTGCTTCCAGAGACAACTGAAGTAGAAAATGTGAGAATGTTAGAGGACCAATAAACAATATTACATGATGCCATGCATTTCTCACCTCAAATCCAGTTGTGTAGTTTTGTGTTCTTTGAGTCGCAAATTGTGGAGTTGTAATGTGTCACTTTCTGCGAATACAGATGAGATGTCTATGTTGTGTTTGTGGCTAAGAATCCAAATTATTTTTGAACAAAAAATGTTGCATAGTGCAGTGTAGCTGTAAACAAACATAATGAATACATTTAAATAGAAATAGAAATGTATGCACTAACATTATAATAAGGTTTTCCCCAAAAATCAGCGCAGCTTGGATGCATGTATGAATTTCGTGTGTGCGTGTGTGTGTGCGTGTGTGTGTGTGTGTGTGTGTGTGTGTGTGTGTGTGCGCGTGTGAGGCTTTCATCAACAACTCTCTTCCTGCATTGGCCCCAATCTGTGTGTCTGTCAGCGGCAATGTCAGCAGGCATCACTCAGGGACTTTCGGGAGAAGGTAATCTCATTCAACCAGAGCATTGTTTTCCTGCTCTTCTTATTGACCTCTGATAAGAACAAGATACACAGAGATAAATAGAGGCAGAGAAAATGAAGACGAAGAAGGAAAAGGACTGATTTAAAAAAAAAAAAAAAAAAGAAACTTTGCATTTGTAAGAAAATTTGCCCTTGAGGTAAACGGACGCTTGAGCTCTCAACATGACCGGCAGCCCGGAGAGGCCCGGAGGACATGACTGATGCTGTGCATCCAGTGAAGAGGCAGTTACAGCCAACATCAACGCTCCCACCGCCCGTGTGCAAATTCCTCTGGATATCATAACAGGATGATGGAGAAAAATCACCTCATCTCCTCCTGTGTCACCCTGCACTGAGACAGAACACATTTAGCGGAGAATGAGAGTCATTAGGAACATAATCAAGAACCTGGCGAGCAACGGGAACAGCAGATTTACATCCAGATTGTCCGTAGCTGTCATCAGCACATTGTAATAGAGAGCTTGGAGATTGCTGGAGGGGGGGGGGGATCCGAACGTGTTATTCTCTCTGATGTTGTGAAGGTGGAGAAATGATATATTATGATTTCACATTGTTTTGTCGTGAAGCTCATTTTCTAAGCCACAACTCTGGAGCAAGAGTTTTCGTTCTTTGACAACTTAAAGGAAAAAGTTAAATATGAGCCGAAAACAGTGTAAATATTGTGACGGGGTTCAGACAAAAGTCGAAGATTAGGATATGATTGAATAGGATATCATAAAGGGATAGCATCTGCTAAACTATTAAACAGCAATACAGCTCAGACTGCTTTCAGACTGTTTGGATTAATTCCTGATTTTCCTTTTTGGACTTTTGAGACTCATTGTTTTGGACTTGATATTGGATTTCCATTTCAGTTGTTTTCGGATATTAGATCTTTCAGTACCTGTCTTACCCTGTCGTGCTAAACTTGTGTGTCCATTACTTGCCTTCCTTCCTGTCTAAAATTCAGCTGAGACAATACTTATCAAATCATTTATCAAAAAATAAACAGTGGTGCCATGAACAATATGTTATGGTACACAAGGGTTCAATTTTTGGCATTTTCAGGAAGAAATCTCTGCAATAGATGACAGGGGTTTAAATATGTGTTTAATACTTCTACACACTTGATGGTTCATTCTCTGGATTTGTCGCCTTGAATAATGTTGAAATGCTTTAAAAAACAAAAGAGAGTTTGTAGAAATCAATATATGCAGAAACATGAAATAAATTGACATTGAATAACTATTAAATTATTTTTTTAAATCACATTATTGTAATATACTCAAGACAAACAACAACACCAAGCAGCAGCTGCCACATTTGTAGAAAATGTAAGAATCCATTGTGTCCACTGCCTTTAATTACACACAAGATCTCCAGTCACAATGTGGGTAAAGGGTTTTGTGATTTACTCAGAGAAGAAGCTTTAAATTAATGACTTCAGGTCTACAGTAATTTTTCCACCAAGTCTCAATCTAGATTTGTCAATTTATATTCAGTCATTTTTCTAATCTGATTTCTGGCTGCAGGATCGGGAGAAACCCCGTCGGAAATTGAACCATTATGGTTGAAGACACAACCATTCTTCAGCATCATCATTTACATAACTGAAAGTGATTCAAGATGAGTAATAAATTGAGACAGAGTTCACTTATAATTCCGCACGGAGCCTCAGCAGCACCGAGTGTTAGAAGCTTTGTAAACCATTTGAGAAGACTCATCTGTTTTATCTTAACTGTGGGACAGACTCTTTATTCAGCTTTGATAAGGAGACATCAGATTTTTCACATCCTCTCGCTGTATCGTCTTCTTCTGCCATGCTGTCATGGCACTCACTGGAGAATGCACCTATAACAATAACTGTTGTCCAACGTCATGATCTTGTATTTCTGTTTGCTGTGTGTGAAACAGAAAAAAGAACTGGGCATTTCGGTAGACAGACATTGATTATAGTTTTGGGACATTTGTTTTTTGTTAAACACTGAGCACAAAAAGTTGTGATTATTTCGCTTGCTGCTGCAGCTCACTGCTCAGCCCGTCCTAATCTTCATTAATCGGTTCAAGGTTGACAAACTTTTATTTCCCGCTATGAACAGCCACTGAGGCAACAATGGTACATACGAACGCTGTCAACACTTGTGAAGTGTTTGGGTATGTTTTGAAGGAGCATGGTGCATTCACCCTCATATTTTGCCTTCCTGTCTGGCTGTCTGTGAGGTGGGAAAAAAGGAAGGCACTGAAGCATGGATAATAAATACAGCGGCCACAGCAGCCTGGATATAGTGTTTGACTGCAGAATTCAGTCAAAGTTTATTCATACACAAATTGTATATCACACCACATATTCTACACAGTCAAGCACGTGGAGGAGGTGGAAATGCATCATCCATTTTCATATACAGTCTATGGACTAAACACAATTACAGGGGAACAGCTAACAGAACATATAGCTGGTTTACACAGGTTTTATGTGCCAGGCAATTTGTTTTAATTATGCACATTGACTTCCACCCGGTCAAGCGTGTGCACATGTCCAACCCGTGGCCGGAGATTTCACAGACCAATCTATCCATCCCTGACCTCCTCTCTCTTTTTCAGTAGTAGGGTTTTGCTCATGCTGTATAGCTTTAGTTTTTCACGTTTTGTTTTCTTCCCATAGAACTGTCACAAAAGAGAAAACATATATTTCGCACAGTGAAAAAGTGTTAGGCAGAAAAGCTTTGGTTCCTATAATCACCATAATAAACAAGTCTCTGTTATGACAGCCCTGTGCTTTGAGGCAACACCTGTTGTTTCTGCTTCCCTCTCTAAACCCTTGGTACCTTATCGGAATAACAGATTGTGATTGACTGAATCCAACATTATGTCACACAATGGGTAGATGGGGGCCATTATATTTACCAAACAGACACATCCTACTGTATTATTCTATTTACTGTGGATGTCTGACCACATCTATTGATGGGCTGACCAATCGTGTGACACTCTGAGACAACAGACTGGAGTCATTACAATTCATATCCATGTTTGCAGCAAATAAACACTAAATATTCAATGTACAGTACACACATATTGTTTATATTTCTTATTTTATTTAATTTTTATATTTCTTTTAATCTTATATGCTTATATTTCTACTCTTGCATGGAGCAATTGCAACTAACATCAATAAAGTATTTCTGATTCTGATTTTGAATCTGATTCTCACATGTTCCAGATCAGATCGTGTGCGGATGGATTTACAGTGGTTGTCATTTCCAATGATTTGTTATTGTGCTAGTTTTACAGTTGGCTTCTTCAGAACCTCCACAGCAGGAAGAGGATGAGGCAGAACTATTTTAAGGAGGCCTGTTTCCGTCTCGACTGTCGGGCTGCAGAACAAGCTGCACCACAGGCTGTTGAGATGCACGTAAATAGGGAGTTTTTTGACAGATGAATCATGCATTTCTACTTCATTGGATTCTCGGAATAAAAATAAACAGCTGGAAATTAGCATAATACTGCTGGGATTGTGGAAATGTCCTTGTTTTTCTAGTTTAGATGATACATGTGTGATTTGCCTGTCCCTGCTGTGTCTGTTCACCCCTCAGTGTGAGCTGCTAGCTGTGCAAGACCATTGGTTCCTGCTCCTCCCACCAAATCACTCCCCACAGCTAATCATCACTGCCTCATCACTGGCACGCGACCACTCTCCTCACCTGCTGGATGTAACCTCTGGTCTGATCACCACCTGCTGGCCAGAGCGTCACTGTAGGTTGTGGTACTGTGCTCACAATGTTAAAGAAAGAGAAAAAAATCCTGGATCTGCCTCCAAGTTCTGGATCCATTACCAAAACGTTATTGAATTGGATTCTTTCCTGACCCATACTGCATCCTTCCACCAAAATTAGTGGTAATCCATCCAGCAGTTTTTGTGTGATCTTGTTTCGAAACAAATCTTTAATGGCCTGAATGTGGCAGACAAAACACAATAAAGAGCAATTCCACCCATAATCATACATTTATCCTTATATATATATATATATATATATCAGGTTACAGCTACTCTTAGATTGCATCAGTGTAGTTCACTTCATTCTATTCATTATATTATCATATTATCCTATTCATGCGTCAACAGATACGTACATGTTCACATGGTTTTGTCTTCTTGTGCTACTTTTATGTTCACATGAACCAGTCAACAAGTTTGGACATAGGAGGAAATGCGTTAAGAAATCTCATATGGTACTGACAGTTAATTAAATAGTCTCAATGGGGCATGAGCTGGTAAAAAAATGCAGTATGATTCCAAAATATGTTTTTCTCCTTCGTTAACTTTTAAGAAACTAAACTCTCTCAGACAGTTTCATTCACAACCCATGTTGCTCTGACCTCCCTCTCTACCCTTTACCGACCGCAAGGAAAACAACTCCGTCTGCTGCTTCCATGTTGGGCTGTTGCCCTTGTGTCGTCCTCCCAGCCCAGACACCAGCCACCTGGCCACGCCACTGCTGGCATGCATGAACAACGACCTCCATGCAGGGGAGGAACCCTCACTGAGTCATCCTGCGAATGCATTTATCCTGGGCTGACAGACCACCAGACTTGGGGAGGAGATGGTAGAATGAACAAGGGAGCGTTTGAGGGGGAGGCTTGGGGGCTGGTGGTGGGGGAGAAAACGTAATGACTAGGGAGCTCTGCGGATGAGAAATTATCCTGCTCTGCTGAGCATCGATGTAGAGAAGAGGGAGAGGATGACACAATCTAGGGAGGGAAAAATCTCCCAGAGACTCCCGGGATGAGTCATCAGAAAGCCCTTCACTATCTTTAATCTTCGATGCCGTCCTTTAGCAATAGAGTTAATGCAGTTAGAAATTAGATTTTCTTTTGGAAAAGATGGAAATAGAAAAACAATTGACATGAAAAATCACAGCTCTCAGGATGGATGAGAAAAAATTGTAGCAGAGACAGGACGGTGAATGAGGAGAAGAAAGGCAGTTCCTGCATGGAAAGGGACACAGTTATATTATACAGAGGTGTGGAAAATAAGCTCCAATTACCACAGCAATAATCGACCAGTTAAAGCAAAAAGTGACCCATTATATCAAATGCATTGGACACTGGAGCTCTGAAGTGATCAACATCCGTCTGCTAATCTGGCTGTGGGTCTCAGGAGGAGATATCGATAGAAAGATTAAGGTGTTTGTCAAGAGGGTCGAGGAGAACAGAGTCAGCATCCCAGTACAGATGAAAGCATTCTCACCTTTAAATCTTGGCTGTGCTCTGAACCTAACTTTTAACTAACCTTCATTTTATAGTTTTTATTTTTGAATGTTGCTCTTTTATTGTTTTATTTTTGTTCTTTTATCTGTTTTATTTTATTGCTTTGCTGAGTATGATCTGCTCTTTCTACGATTTGCTAATTAATATTATTCTAACTCTAAGCTTCCAAAGGTGCCATTCACATAAAGTTTATTCTTATCAACTTCAATGTTCTGCCCTAAAATAACCGCACTACATGACAGGAAAAGAAAAGATTGGTGCACAGAGGCAGCTCACCGAGTCCTAAAGAGACCATTACATCTTTTAAGCCTTAGCCAGAGAAAAGAAAGAAAGGAAAAGAAAATCTTATTTGATTTTAGCAGGTTGAAAATAGAAACAGTGTGAAACCTGTTTGTGCAGCGTGACAGCCTTGACAAACCAACAGATTACATATCTCAAAAACAGGAAGCATCACCGACCACAAAATCTATATGAACAAGCATAATGAACTATTACAGAAAGCACATTTATGTCATTCTGTTTTTCTCTGACAGGCCGATGATGTATTACCGATGATGTATTACTAAATCAATAGCATTTACAAGGCTGTTATTGGGAGACTGATTCAAACACAATATTTTTCTGGCCCTTTTCACGGCAGATTTGTCGTCTGTGTATCTGACGTCCTGAACCGAGCAGAGCATTTATCACTCTCTTTTCAAAATGATTTCAGTTACAGTGGATCAGTCAGTCTGGTTCATGAAGGCAGTGCGCTGAAGCAAATCTCTGAGGCTGTTAAGAGCAAGGTGCAGCAACCTCATCCAGTATCTGGAGTTTCACAAAATCACCCGGGATTTTACACCTGAGGCTACGAAGCAAGTTCAATAAAATCAGGATCCAGCTTTGCCAAACCTCTGCCGTCCTTATAACCTGAAAACGAATCAGCTTTCTCAGTTAATCATGGGTTTTCTTATTCAGCATTGAGCGTTTTCATGTGCCAACATGGGAAATATTGAGCAGTGTGTAGTTCATTTTTTCAAAAGAGGCTTTATTTTTTTTATCTTACGTTGTTCTGAGCTGTAGCAAAAGAATAAAACAGTGATAGCTTCAAACTATAATATTTCTTAGCCTATGTGTTTTTATTAAGTGCTATAAACCACATAGCAAAATGAGATAATAAAATAGAAAATAATCAAAATGCTCTTACGACACACCACATTGATATTACTGTGTGCTTTAATCCACTGGTTTGAAGGAATCTATGTCATTTATGAATTTTGAATGAACTGTTTTTGACAGATTGCATTTTCATTATAAACAGTATATTATTTTGTATTCTGAAACAGTGTTGTACATGCTGTGCTCATGCTGTGCTTCCATGAAACTCTGCTTCCTGTTTGAATAGAGCCGTTGTATTGAAGCAAGTGTCACTCTACAGGTTCCACACTGTGCACGGATCAAAAACAGAAGTGCACTTTGCAGTAATGCACGCTCTCTCGGTCAGACCATCATGATGGATGCTTTTATCTGAGACAGCACAAATGACATTTCCTGGACATCTTGGTGGATGGACCGCCTTTGACTACAAAGGTTGCTGTCTCATTAATTTTTCAGCTAATGCATTTCTATTCCTTTTTTACATCGTCTTTGACAAAAGACTTTGTTTCAATCCCCTATGTATGAAAGATGTTGTGTCCGTCCACTGTGATGTCTCATAAGGCAAGTGGCACAGATATTGCAGATGAAATGACTTCAAGAACAAAGAACTGTGACAGGAGGCTTTCCCTGGAACAAACAGCTCAGTTTCTCTGAGTGGAGGTTGAGGAAAGACTAAACGCTGCCCACCAGTTATTTTGTTCTCAGGCCTGTTGTGCCTGTTTTTCGGCTGAACAGATATGTACATGCAAAAAGAGGCAGTGAAATCAGTCAGCGGTTATGTGCAGGTGTTCAAAGAGGGTATAAGGCAACGTGATCCTCCTCATCGCACATTCCGGACACACGCACCGCGTCACTACGACTTTCTCCAATCCTATGGCTACTACATAACATAGAGAGGGGATGCACACAGGTATTTCCCTCATTCCCTCATATTCCCTTATCTCTCTCCTTCATGCACATGCACACACACACCACACGCTCTGCTGAATTATTCATGAAATCTGGAAAGTGAAGCACAAAAAAAAAATGTAAATGAGAAAGAAAAAAAACCCAGCCCATTTATCCATCAGCTGGTTCCATTTATGAGTCATCAATCACTGTGCATCCAAATGCAGGAACTTCTTCCTCTCTTTTTAACACACACACACACACACACAATGTCAATGTTTATGCCGAACAAAATCCTTAAAGAGTAAACAAAAACAAGTACACACACATACACACACACACAGAACAAAATCATAGATATTGTGTCATCTTTTTTTTCTATTTGCTTTGTCTCTTTCTCTCCAGGAGAAATCATTTTCGACAGACAATTATTGCTAGTGACAAAAATGGGGAAGTAATAATAATAGAGAGAAGCTGCATGGAACCCTCTGATGTATTTTGAACTAGTTTCCTCCCTTGATTATGCAAGTTATTTAAGCTGCAAGATATTCAGTTTGATGATAACCATAATTATTTGGTTTGATTTCACGCACTAGCAGATATTATATATAATGTCTTTCGGTGCTAACATCTGAAGATCTTGAGTGACGGGTGCAAAAGACTCAGGCACCCTGAGGCCAATGATAAAGACGAGATTCAAACCAGTGACTCAATGATTTTGTGTCTTTCTTGAGTTCGCCCGGAGGCCTGAACAATCATCTTGTTCCCAGCCGCAGCTGATTTTATTGAAAAAGCTCTGATAAACACAGGCACACAAAGCCAGTAACCAAAAAAAGACCAAAGAGATCAACTTCTCAATACAATTTTACAATAATACTAATTGGCTGTTATCTGTATGTAAAGACATAATAGTATGCAAGTCCAGCTTTGAAGTAGAAATTAATTATGATTTTCTAATTTTATTGATTAAATATTATAAATGCACAATATTATAATAATAAAGTCATAATTTCACAAAAATAGAGTTATAATGAGAATGTATTGATAATATTACGAGAATAGAGGGTGAATATCAGAAGATCAGCCTGTAGCCTGTGTTTATATGAGGAATGTGAAGAGTTTTGAGTTTTACTTCAGCAAAGGCCTCATAAATAACTGAATGTTTCATTTTGTGGCACAACAGTCCCACATTATCATAAGTATCAGGACTTTGAAATGATTGTGCAAGAAATTGAATAGAGAACCATAGGAACCTGGAGGGAATTGCTTCTTTTGTGGAGGAGGAAATGTTTGGTAATGGTTGACTGTATATTGTTGGTCACAGTGTTGTAGTGTTCCTAAGAAACAATGAGATTGGTTCAAGATTTTGGATCCAAGTTTCTTCCCAATGTAACTTTTTCTCAAATTTTTTTTCTCTCTCACGACTTTATACTCGTTATTTTATGACTTTATTATAATTATCTTTAATGCTCATGTAAATTTTTATTCATGAACCTGTGGAAATTACCTTATTGCACTCTGTGTCCTTTGGTGTATGTTGTTTACTGTTTTCTTACCAAACTGTTTTTGTGGTTTTTTACTACTAGTATACATTTTATAGACTTTCCGGATAACATGTTGGCGTTACACTCCTTTTTATTTCTACCACACTTTCAACTCTGTCACCTAATTCGATTCATATCGGGTGGCTGTGTCTCAGGAGGTAGAGCGACTCATCCACTAATCAGAGGGTTGTGGTTTCATCACCTGCTCCTCCAGTTCGTAGATTGAAGTGTCCTTGGGAAAGATGCTGAAACCCAAATCAAATATATGGAAATGCTGCATGAATGTGTGTGATTGGGTGAATGTGACTTGCAATGTCAAGAGCACTTAAGTCCTGCAGGTGTTTCAACCGCAGTAAAGATGCCTTGTCTTAATCACTGTTACTGATCATAAAACGATATGCCTATTTACTTTTCTTCTCCAGAAAATCTTTCATTCCCTTCTTCGGAAAATTCAAAGCACGACAGTATGACGGATTGTCCATCTGAATCCATCAGTCTGCTTCTCTATCTTCTCAAGCATGTCAAGCACAGAGTCACATTGAACAGCCTTAAACACAGTATCAGTGTTTGATGTTTTTTTTCCCACTGCTATTTCAGTGTAACACGATCAGGTCTAATCAGACCACTCGAACAACTGATTGTCTCCTTGCTTCTTTTGAATGCAGATGTGTGTTTAAGACCCGAATTAGGAGTCAAGAGTTTACAGCAGAATGCAGATTCAGCCAGGGTTTCTGGTTGGGGGTCAAAGTTGCACCATCAACCGCACACTTTCTGATTTAGGTGATGACAGATGACATCACATCTCCAGTGCTTGTTGCTGCCTCTCTAAGGCTCTACCAGTCAGGATGTTAAAAATATCTTAGTGCACGGTCACACATACTCGAATGTAGCAGTGGCTTCACCTCGTGTTCACTTTCATTCTGTGCAAGTGAGATGATTCTGCCCACAACAACTTCTCTCTAACTGCAGCATCTTTCTCGGTTTTTCACTGTGCATTTTCTCCCAACCTAAAAACTGCTCATTCAATAATCACAACCTCAAATGGATTATAAACTGATTTCCATGTGTTCCACACATTATGATGATGCATAATTTGCCTTTGCAGGCAATTATCATTCACCTGAATTTGTATATTTGTGACCATGCTCTTAGATATTGGCTTACTGGGCTTCTGCAGAGCATAGTGGGCCAGTATGAGAGAGGTTTGGTTCAAAGAGCTGAGGCTTTGGCAGAGGAAGGCCTTGTGTGTCAGTTGTTTATTTGTGATTATGCAGTTAAGTATGCTTGAGTGGCAGTGGTGACATGCTGGTGAAACCTAGGTAAAATGTCTTTCAGGTTGGCACTGTTGAAGCCTATAGTGCTTGATTTGGAGAGACCAGTTTGTAACATGATTCTGTCTGTGGCATGAAGGTTTGCACTCAGAGGGATGTAGATATTGATTATAGGAGTACTGCTATGAGCAATGCAGCATTTTAATGTGATCTGCTCAGAAGAGTAGCGACCTAGACCAGATTCCGACACATTGCTATTAATACAAGTTTCCATCAGTTTCTGGATAGTGGGAGGAAGTAGAGACACATTGCCCATCTATATATAAAGTCTATGGTGTCTCTCCATATGTGAAAGCCTGGGTGGATCACTGTCGTGTAAAACTGAGTCTTGCTGCTTGTGGATGAAACATGTTCAAAAGGTGGACGGAGTGAGAAACAGAGAGAGAGGGAGAGAGACAGTGAAGGAGCAGAGACAATGGAGAGAATAGTGAAAAGAGGCCTGAAGAGTGGCTGAGTCTGGCTGCATATACATCCATCTTACTGACAAGGCCACCTGCTCTCTCTCTCACCTGGAACCCCAGAGACCTTTTGCAGCTCCTTTGTACTTTCTGGGTGTCATTCAGAATCAAACCTGCATGGGGACTGACCCACCAGCTGGGGACCCACCAGCTTTTCCATTTACACTTAACAATCAGAGGCTGATACTACATTTCTATTTTGATACAATCCATTCTTGTCAACGCGCCCTTCATCTCACCCTTGCTCCTATGTTAAAACCTGTGGTGGTCTGTGTTGTGTGGGTAGATTATCTCTGTGATTGGATTTTTTTTCATCGCTCCCTCAGATACTTTTTCACCAATCATTTGTAACAACTGGTGGTTCTCCAAAACATATAATAATGTTAAATCTCAACATTTTTATATAGAGATGGATCGCACCTTCTGTTCATTTTGTCCATCTGCCTGTATGATTTCTAAAAGCTTACGGATATGAATGAAACAGTAACTGTGGGGAGCAGTGTAGCCAATAGTTTAAGCTAAATGGGACACAAAGTAAAAATTTCAGCAGTGGCAGAACATTTTGAGGAGGTAAGGAACCATGCACCACCTTTATATTTTGGAACCCGTTATCCATCGATGGCAACTGGAATGTAAGTGATTTCAGTAAAAAAAAAAAAAAGTGTTTCAGAAACAACTTATCGACCATACTTTTAACAGATACATTACAACAACCTCCTCCACTGTTGACATGCTTGTTGTTGCCAAAAACTCAACCCTGCACTGCCCTGTAGTGGATGTATTGCTTAACAAGCATGCCAATGTAAAGGTTGCATGGAAGTATGTGGGCAGTGGCAGATACAATGTACAGGCAAGTAGTTTTAGAAGTTGAGTAGCCTTAATCAAGCTAGGATTACTAGGCAGATGCTGCTTGAAGCGAACCGTCAAGGTCCACATGTACATACCTTTGTGCTAATACTGAATAAAAGTCAGTGAAAGGTATTATGTGCTTGTTTCTGGTTCAATGTCCTTTTTTTGCTGTTCAAAAATAGAAGCTACTGGCCTCGAAAGTTCAGCAGTAGTTGTCAATAATATACTAGTACACAAGTGAAAAAGAAAGTATAATAGTGACAGTGTAGTGATTGTGTCTCTTGCAAATATCATACTTTGAGGTTGATATAAAGGGTCTTTAAACTGTACAGTGAAGACAACCGATAACTGTAAAAGAGATACGTTTCAGCAATAAATATAATGTAACCCCATAAAGAAAGTTGCAATGTTTCCCCGCCTCCCATGGGTCTCCTCCCACACATCTTTTTACCATTTAGCAAAGTGATCCTGCCTCGCAGTGTTTATGAGAGCTACTTAATGAAACACAAAGTACAGAGTGAGTAGGTGGGGAGGAGTTAGGTATGCAAGACAGAGAAGGTAGCTGGAAGCCACTTGTTAGGAGAAGATTACAAAAGGCTAACAGACAATTTGCATTGAAAGTAGAACTGTCAGCAGGTTTGTATTATTGTACATAAGCCAACATAGGAAAAAAATGCAATTATTCTCAATTAAATGATGACTGAATCACTAATTATGCTGCAAATATAACTGGTTTCATTAGTTTCTAGTGGCACATAGGTAACCCCAAAGTTTCCACATCTGACACATCTTCTATACTTAACACATTAGGGCCAGGCCAATAAATTAAAGGTTAAACAAGCTGCCACCATTAACAGCTACTTTAATGTTAGAGAGAGGCACAGTAGGCATTGTCAGTGCTTTACACTCCAGAACTCCTGTCTCACCTTGAGTTGCCTACGTTCTCCAACTGAGATGACCAGATGCTAACATTAGCAGCTAAGACAACATAGGATGTAAATAAGACAGCGTTGCAATAGCCAAAAGTGGCATTTCTAGTTACGTCAAAAGTCTAATTTATTCTCAACATTAGATACATATATACGAAAACAGAGTAGTAAAATGGATAAGTATCACTATAAGGACGTGAGGAAAGACAAAATGAAAGCATTTCCTCCTTTCGTTTCGGAGGAGTTATATATAGGAGACCTTTGTTCATTCTTGGTGACTTTGGCTGCTCCTAAAATAACCTCCAAGTAAATTCCATATGGAAATACTTTGTATGTCTCAGGCATCATTGCATTCACTCAGGAACCCAGCCTGACTCAGATAAAGAATATCTAAAAGAGATATCCCTTCAACATCTCGTTCTATATTCCAAATGGCCAACTAGAAATAGCCAAATTCTTACAGAGTTAGTATTTCTAAAAAAAGGAATCAGATGATCAGCCTGTTGTTCACACTCTGCATATGGAGGCACCATCTGACACATATGCTGGCGAGGCAGAACAGGACCAGAGGGATAAAACTGTTGATGTTAAATCACACCTCACTCTCAGTGGCTGTGGGTGGACCACAGAAGAAGATTGGAGTGCTGGAGATCCACGGGTCCGCATGAGATGATGCAGAGACAGTGTAGGTGCAAAAAAAGTAAAGGGTACTTCATGACAGACAAAGAACGAATGGAGGAGATTAGTTAAAGGCTACATTTTTCTCTCATTACACCACTCACACAGCACCTTCCTCCGCACATGTAGTCACACGAGACGGAGCCTACACAAACTCTGTTGTGTTAATAAGCAATAGTGTCTCTCTCCATATTTCTCTCTCCATATCAATGTAGTCAGGTCCAGGAGGTTGTGTGTGTCTGGGCTAAAGTTTACAGATATTTTCATGAATGATCAATAAATAAAAGATTGACTTGTCTTCTTTATTTCCTGCAAACATTGTGGTCAGACATAACACATTTTTTTCCCATAAAAGCTTCCATTTCCCACCCCAAAATTGAAGCAGACGGCTAGCCATCTGGGTAAGCCAATTTCCACTGAAGATGAAGCACATAGACACTCATGAGAGACACTTGAGATGATTAAAAGGCTAATAAAAGCAAATTGGATACATTCTGCGCAACAAATCAGGTTAAGCGCTCGCACCCTCATATGCTCAATAGATGCACAAAGAAACGCACAGGATCACACACCTCAGGACGCGCAGATATGTGCACACCCACGTGTCACTCTAAATGAGTGAGTCATGTAATATGTGAGGGCATAAAGGGAAGATCAATGTCAACCTCAGCACTGTTTCCTCCTCTCCATTTCTGTTTCTGTCCCCGGTGACATTTTCCCAGACAACCCAGGAATGCACATCCAACCCACCCACACAAACTCGAGTGTGTAAGGGATCCACAGTGAAGCAAAAATGCAATTAAAGTAATAAAGTGGGACATTTTGATAGAAATAAGATGTCTCTTTTGCCTCTTTTTGTCAAATGAGCCATCATGAATCATGCTGAAGGGAGTTGTTCCAAACCAAAAAAAAACGACCCACTCTGAACATTGAAATGGATGTATATGTCTTTGTGGGTAAAACAAAGCAGTGTTTTAGAAAAGCGAGCGATCCTTTGTAATTAGCAACCTCTCAAAAGGCTGAAAAATAGGGTTTTGCTATAAAACTATGTTTTGGCCATTTCTTGTGTTTCTGCTTATCCTTTCAGTCAATGAAAGAAAACAGTGGCATGTCGTCCTGTACAAGTGATGCTTGCAAGCCCACAATAGCTAACACAGAACAGGATGCATCATAATCTATCTGAGAAAGTTTTGAACTTTGATTTCTTTTCACGTCTTTATTTAAGAAAATTTGAACTATAATTTGAATGGACCTTTTTTCTAGGGCATTTATAAACCGTTTGTGGGCATATTTGTGTGAAATTAGATTCTCTGTGTGAGTTTGCATTATGCCAGTGATCACATAACAACAGAGCTCCTTTTAACTTCCATGTACAATTATTCACAGTCAACAAATCTTGATGTTTGACATTTTTTCCACCCACTTTGTTAGCTGTGAGCTGTTTTAGACATTTATCCTTTTACAACATTCATAATCTTGAAGGACCATTGTGCTGTTGTATTTGTATTGGTTGTATTTGGCTCCAGAAACTAGCAGGTTGGGCTAATTAGGTTCCTTTCTAACAACTTCATGTCACTCCTCATTCATGTTGTTTCAACACCTGCTGAGTCACTGACAGCTCCTACACAGCCATTGTTGTGTTCAATCACACACTGTACTTAAAGATGGACAACTGACTGGTCCCCAGGGAAGGGAAGCCAAATTGCCTTGATCGCCCCCTATTGGTTGGTTGTAGTATAGCTCATAAAACTGACAGAAAAAATCAAAATGCACGTCAAATAATAATTTCTAAAAGCTGGTTGCTGTCATTTTAGTTAGTTCTATTTTAGGTATTGCAATGCCTAGAGACAGAACTGAACCCAAGAGCATGACAACAGACAGTCTTAGTGCAGTAAATGTGGTTTATTCACCAAAGAGCAGAAAAAAGACAGGCAGAGGTGAAAACCAGGATTTCAGTCCGTACAGCAAACAAATTAGAAGGGGCAGACAAGACGGGAACGCACACCGGGTCGTAATCAGGTTAGGAACAGGCAGGCAAGAATTCAGAAAGATAACGCTGGATAGCAAGAACACACTAGAAAATCTGGCAGAGTGAACCTGACTGGTATAAATACACAGACGAACTAATGAGGGAATGGGGAGCAGGTGAGTGTGTGTGGGGAGACTCATGTGAAGGGAATGAGGTGATTAGCGGCTTGTGAGGGTGACTGGATCTGAAATGACAGAGACACGATTAAAAACAAGGCATGGTAGATAGTTGTGACAGGTATAGTCCACACTGATGTAGGTCCAAGCTCTCACTTAAAATTTTTAGTTTTAATTAGTTATTTGATTCGATAAAAAAACAGGGTGAAATGCCTCATGAAAGCTGAGACTGACTCGTGACTCATCGAGTGCTTGTATCAGCGGGACATTGATAGTCTGCTGCTTGATCCTGCGAATGCTACTGCATCTACACTGGCTCCGAATGTGCAAGATGAAAGCATATCCGGGATATTTACCTGGGATATATACAGTCAGGAGTCTTGCTATATGTGTGTTTTTTATGGGTTCAGTCAGAGCTATGTATTTCAAACAAAAAAGTTACTTTTACTTTCAGTTTAACTTTAAACTGCTGCAATATTTGCAACTGTGGTGAGTGGCTCCCCTATAATTTCACAGCTACGGACTCATTCCATGTTATGATTGCATCTGGTGTGTCATTTATACAGTGTAGAGGCCGAGGTAATAAGCAATACACTGTCAAAACAACGCTCTGCCCATTTGCCGAGAGCTACACGGCACAGATGCCCCCTACCAGGCGCTGACCCCAGCGGCCACCTCCTGGGTAAACTGTCATCTCAAGAGAAGAAGCTGGAACTAAATGTGAGAAGAAGAACACAAAGGAGAGAAAGGAAGAGAAGTGTACCAGAGTCATTGACTAAGAACAGACAGACCAGGCGGGAAGAGGTCTGTTTTCATTTTTCTTTATTTTCATGGTTTCTTTTTTCTATCAGAGGAAGATATAATGGGAGAAGTGCAGGAGAGAAGTATGGATAAACTTGTCCTCAGCCTCTGAAGGATCCATGGCAACTGCACAACTTCAGCTCTTTGAACAGCTCTTCAACACAAAGGCAGCAGATGGTCCGCGCAGACTTGATATTTGACAAAAGCTCGAATTTATATTATATTATTTATTTGTCTATTTATTTATATTTAAGCGTGTTCTGTTATTAAATATATCTTTTTGAATTCACTTACTTTGTTATTTTCTTTTTTTTGGTATTATATGTTGTTTTTTTTACTCACTATAATACATCCATTTTCTCATGGGATTTTGTTAATTCACTGACTCATCTTTCTATTTATGTTTATTCAGTTCACCTTTATTGAGTATTTTACAATTTTTTTATTCTCTCTTGTTTCTGTTTTTTTTGGACTTTGGGAGATCTTAAGCTTTGAGATAATTGCTATCCTCTTTTTTATTCAATTCAGTTTTATTTGTATAGTGCCAAATCAGAGCATACATTGTCTCAAGTCACTTTAGAGAGAGAACTGAAAGAGAGAGAGAAAAAGAGAGTTATCATCATCATCATCATCATCGCCATCATCATGGTCCTCGACACTCCTGTCTCTTTTCAGCCCCCACACATTTTAAATCTTTAAATTAATCATGAATGTGCTCCACTTTTTTTGTATATCTGAAGGGAAGTGTCAGGCAGCACTACACCTGACAACAGTTTTATTATTGGCCTGTGCTTTGGTGTTTGTCAGAGCTTACAGCTAATCAATTTCTAATTTGTTGAGTTGAGCAAGGCCATTGACGAAATTACATTAAATAAAATTGATATTGATCACGCCATGGAAGTTTTGACATTTAATCCAGGCTAAGGCGGCTGCTTTACTCCACGAGTACTCTGGGGAAAAGTCAACAAAGCAGCGAAGTTAAATGTCACACTTTTGAAGAAGAGTCTGAGGTAAGTGCAAACAATAAGCAAGCTCTTTAATCACTAAAGCTGAAATGTGCAGAGAATTGGTGCACGCTTGAGATGCTATTGAGCTTGTCTTGGAAGAACAACATGTATAAGAGAAACACATCCAATTACATTTCATTAATATGCAGTCTCCCATTGACTGCATATAAAGATGGATGACATGACAGCTCCCCAAAGATGAAGCCAAAGTGTGTGGATGCATTTCTAGTGTATATAAAAACCAGTATCAAAGATCTTGACTTTTAGTGAGCTCACATCTTAGAAAAATACTTATTTGCTGGTTGAGGTTTATACCATTGATCCTGTTTATTTTTACTTTATCACAGCTCAGCTAATTGTCTTTTTCTTACCTATCTTCAACTTGATTCAACTAAGTTATGTTCATGCCAACACCAGAGAAAAATATTTTCAGCCCCCTGAACACAACAAAAATCTGCTTTTATGTGCATTTTATAATTGGATCCACAACAACACCTTAAAAGTAAAGTATGTCCAGAAGTTGTCAAAGAAAGAAATTATTTTTCAATGACCACAAATAAGTAGTGGTGCTGTTTTGATTGTATAATCATTATATTCAGAAATCATACTCAGTAGAAACATCCACTTATTTTTTTTGTAATGCATGCTTGCATGATAACATATATATATATATATATATATATTATATTGATTGATTGATGATTGATTGATTGATTTTCATCATAGACAGCAGACGGCTGTTTTGTCAGAGATACATTCCACTGTACAGCAGCAGGCAAAGTTAGCTAGAGAGCATATAGTGGCTCACCAGAACTTGAATATTGGAGTTATATTTGCAAGATGGCCAAGAACATGTGATGACGTTAAACTGCTTTGAATGTGGGATTGACAATTTAAATCTTGAAATATCTATTTTTCTTTATAACAAATATATATATTATATTACAACAACCACACATTTTATTGTTTAGATTTCTTTTTCCCAGTACAACTCAAAATACTCATAATACTTCTGCCAACACCTGACACAAACATTGTCCACTGGCCAGATTAAATTGGTGCACCTCCGGGGTCCTCCGACCTCTAGGGGGCCTCCAAACCACCCAGTCGTCCTGGTTTGGCTATTTTTTAATTTTTATCAAATCAAATAATCAATTGAGTGTGTGGATTAAAATATGTGTCAACACACAAAGTAATTTAATTACTACAAAGAAAATGATTGTTTTGGGTGTGTAGGTGAGTATCATGATGATGATGATATGAAGCAGCTCAGGTGAGGTCAGGTGAGGTAGTGATCATGGGGGTGTTGAAGCTCCACCTGTGCATAGAGGAGCAACAAAGATGGAGACCGACATGTGGAAATGTGGGTTTGTTAGCATTAGCATTAGCAACGTGTCTGGAGAGGACAATGGCAGGTGGGAGAGGAAGAGGACCGGGAACAGTTGCTGGCGTTAGACGAGGCAGAGAGCCACAGCCCCGGTGACACACAGCAGCTCCTCCTGCTCCACACTCACCTCCACCGGAGCCTCACACACCTGGAGGTGAGGTGAGTCACCAGGTGAGCAGAACTGTCAGAGTCACCATGATCTCTCCTTTCCTAAACACTATCCCTCATGGAAAACTTCACGAGGTTGAGGACAGATGTGAAGGAGTTAGGAAAGGAAAGACAATCCGACTGCGCTGACTCCCCGTGTTTAAAAACAAACTTATTCGAAACAGAAGATGCTGTACAGTAAAGAAACGTTAAAGCAGAAATGTTAAGATAATTATATGATAACACAAGGAGCATGTGTGGAGATGATTCTCTTTGGTGTTTATTCAGGCATTGAAATAATGTTTTCCTTGTGTATTTGGTTCTGATGATGATATTTATGCTAATATCTTTTTTAACATTTAGTTTTGATGATGATATTTATATGTCTATTTAGTTTTTATCATATTTATGTGTACATTTGTATTGACACTTAGTTCTGATGATTATATTTTTGTTTTATTCAGTTCTACTGACGACATTTATATTCTTATTTTATGTAGTTCTAACGATGATACTTTATTGATATTTGTATTTAGTTCTGATGAAGATATTTTTTTTTATTCGAACAAGAGACATGATGGTGAATATACCTTATGTGGTCTTCTGCACTAGTTAAGCAGATGTCGACCACCAGGTGAGGTCAGTTCACTGTCAGTCATGACATTTTACTCCCTTAGTCTAACATCAAATTACTAATTTATACCAGATTTACAAAAAACATCAGCACTTGAAAAAACATCTGTGTGATAAGAACATGCCAATGACAGAAACCATCTTTTAGAAAAATCTGTGATCCATACTGCAGCCAGCCACTAGGGGGCAGTTGCTTTTTCACATATGGGGATCCATTATATTGTCCATCTTTATATACAATCTATAGATTGTACACATCTGCCTTTGTTTTTAATGCAGTATTAATGTATTTGCGAGGATATTGTGCAACTAGTAGCACAACCATGATCAACAATTAAGATTTAATATGATTGTGTGGGCACCCTTATTCAGTCAGTACTTACCCTGTCTTGGCAGAAGTTGCACTTTGTGTAGCCACTTTTCTTTTCTTGATTTAGGAGTTTTTCGCCCACTCTTCACACCCACTCTTCCTTGCAGATCACTTCAAGGAGTGAGATATTTTTAAACTGTCTTGCACACAGTGTGTTAAGCATCTACCCACTGATTTTCAGGAATGTGCAGCTCAGGGGACTGTGAGGGCCACTCCTAAAGCTTCTGCTTGTGTTTCTTGAAGGAGTTCATGGTGTATTTTGAAGCCTGCTTTGGGAAATTGTGTAGTTGAAAGCTTCTTTTCACTTTCACTCTCAAGTCTTATGACAATACATTTACATCCATCCTTATCCTAAAGCTAAGTTATCTAGGTTGTCTATAGGACCCCAGTACCAGCATACCTTTTGCTTGTCATGAACCTTTTGAACTGCTGGCACAGATGGGTGGTGCCGAGACTGCTGGGGCTAAAACCTTGTGTTATGTCAAGCTGTTTGAACCACTGGCACAGCTGGATGTCTCAGCCAGTGGTTGTTGTTTTAAAAAAAACATTTCGTAATAAAGGTGATTATACAACCAACATCAATGTTTCACATCTAAGATCAGTCATATAATTTAGTTTACAGCTCAAAAACAAATGAAGTATCTCTTGAACCACAGCTTTGGCTTATCTAGACAACTTTTGTGATGAGGTAGCAGGTAAGGTTTTTCTCAGGTAAGGTTTCTCTCTCAAGGCATCGTCCCTGTTGATCCTGTCTGTGAATCTACACTGGGCAACACCAGGCATGTCACAGCTAAACCTTACTGCAGCTCCTTTACAGTCATTTGGGGGGCTTGCTTTACTTTGCCCTGATGACCAGCAGATGTGCAGTTTTATCTGAGTCTTTTCATAGTCAGCCATCCTTGACTTCCATAGTTTCCCTTCCTGGCATTTAGTGACATTTCAGAGAATGGAAATTTCAAGCTGAAAGCGCTTTGATTCTCACAATTCCCAAATCTTAACCAGTCAATTCAAGGGGAAAAGTGTTTTACAAGTATAAGGTCAACAAAACCCACAGTTACTGCTATCCATCTTACTGGGGCTGGGAAAAAAATTCATTCACTAAATATTTTCTCAAATCAGTTTTCTTCTTCATGGATCGATATAGTTCACTTATTTGCTTCCTATTACTTATGGCAAGGTGAAAGGAAGTTGCCTCTTTGATCCAACAGATGGAAGTGTATGTAGTATGGGTGTTTCATGACGGCAAGCCTTTAGACATCTTTAGAAGTGTATAATTCAACGTTTTCCAATGTTAAAAAATCACAATGAATCATCATATTGAATCGTAATACATATCAGATTGGCATCCAAGTATCGTGTCAAAATGTGAGATAAGTGCATAATCCTGTTTATACGTTTGCTTTTGTCATTTCCCTTTTTCCCTTTAAAAAAAGCAAGATAAGCACAAATGTATAATTGTCTACAGTTGGTTTCACACCCTTACTTTTAAATGGAGGACCCCTGATGATCTAAATTGAAAATAATGTAGCAGTGTAGGATCTTTCGTTGTCTTTAAGTGTTGGCGTTGGGTTATACCATCGGTGTTTAATTTGTACCCAGATCAACATATGGTGAGGTTGGTTTCATCAGTGACGGTTGCCAGGTAGTGAAGCAGATATACCTTTACTGTTAGTGCACACTCCGTGATTAATCTGTTGAAAGCGTCTGATGTGTCCTGTTATGTGATTTGAATGGACACCTGTCAGCCATGAGTAAGCATTTTCTCTGGCCATAGTATAATTAAAAAGCTTTCAAAGCAATCTCAATCAGGAGAATTCTGCTTAAAGCCAAGTCTCCCTTTTTGAGGAACTCATTAAGAGAATTGCATCTAGAAGAAGCTATTTCCCAATGTACAGCAGTGGCGTGACATTACAGGCTGTCTGCAAAAGATTACCGGCTGAATTGGTTTTTGACAACTTGAGGGTTTTCAGGTTTTCAGTGATGCTGAAGCTGTCATCAGTGCACCCTTGGGCGCTGTGCTGTGCTCAAAATTGTAATCATCTGAACTCTAACCCTTTTTCCTGCTAACCTTTCAGAGCTTTACATTTTTCCACCAGCCTTTCCATTCAGCTAATTATGCTCCCTTCATCCTCCAACCCATACCCCAGAATGCAATCAAGATCCACTATAATTTACTATTATCAAGGCTGTTCTTTTAAAGGTCCAGTTTGTAAGATTTAGGTGAATAAATAATCCTAGTGATGTTTTCACGAGTGTGTTTCATCCAAATTGTATGAATTGTTGTTTTCTTTGTCTTAGAATGGGCCCTTTATATTTAAATACTTTATATTTACATCAGGAGCAGGTCCTCTCTATGGAGGCTGCCATGTTTTTTACAGTAGCCCAAACTGGAAAACAGCCTCTGAAGCAGATAGAAATAGGAAATAAACATTTAACAGCTTAAAGTTGTGGCTTTCATTGTAAATCATTGAATTTTAATGAAACAACAAACCTGACAAACTCACAGAGACACCTTCTTCTTCCTCCTACTCAAACATGTATCTTATTGACTGAGCCTTTTCATCAGGCAGCAGGAATCTTCCTCAGTATTATTTTCATCGCCGTTTATGTCTAAGAAACTCAGCTGTAACCTGCTTCAATGTCGCTCCCCTTGCTTATCGTAAGCAACATAGTCATAATTTAAACACTTTAATTAAAAGTAACAATTCAACTTATCCATATTGAATTGTTCAGCATTGTAATAATGAAGAATGTAATAGTCACTGAAAGCGAGGGAGGGAACAGACCAAAGTAATTACAAAAGTAATTTACAACATTTGATCAGAGAGTAACAGCTCGAGCACACTAAGTACGAAAGGATCTGAGAGCTGACATTTGCTTTACGCCTTATTAAAAAGAGACCTGTGGAGCACCTTACCTTTCAACTTTGACAACACTGTCAGCACACAGGCTCTACATGAAAGTTTCATGGCAAGGGCAGAATAAGACAGAGCAGGGGTCAGGGTATATCCTCACATCTCAGTACTATGTTACAAACCAGGTGGTAACCCATCATAATGTTACCCATTGGTTTGGGAGCCGCTGTTTTGAAGCCTCAAGTTTTGCATTTTAACTAGCGCCATCTTGGTTTTTTGAAACCAGATGTAATATTATGACGAGCGGTGGGACACTGCATGTCCATCTTAAACTGCATCCTTGGAGCTATTAATGACACAGTATCTATGCCGAAATGCATACTGTGCTTTATTATCTATTTAACTTTAAGTAAGACCATCATTTAAAAAAAAAAAATCATGCTGTATTGAAGAAGCCTTGAAACTAGCGATTGAGAACTCTGTATAAGAACTTAGTATTCCCATGAGCAGTGTGCCCAAACATTTTCTCCTAGTTCCATGCTTAGTTGGTGATAGTTTAAACCCTTATAACTAAACAAGCTGGTTCCACAATTGTTCATCGGTACAAAATGTGTTTGAAGCTGAGGCAAGTGTCTTGACACAAAGCCCTTGTTTATCCGCACCTCTATCTTATTATGCTGTTACAGCCACCTCTGCATGTGCACCTCCCAAATGTTTGAGACCCCAGGACATCATCAAGCCACAACAGCTTAGCCAACATTATTGCTCTATGGGAAACCAGTTTAAGGTGGAATCACTCCTCATCACTCCTGACAGAATGGAAATAGTCAGCAGGGCTGGTAAACAGATAAACAGACATTTATTTGTCATTATATAATTTGTGAGGGAAGATTTGCTTGCTACTGCTACGTCTTGTAGCTTTTCAGATAGCTCAAGCTAGTAGGAAGAGGCATAGTTGGGTGACCTTTACCTTTCATAGGCAGTTTTTTCTTTTTTTTCAAGTTGCAGTGAAACAGAATAAATGTCCACACCAATGGACCATTGGACCAAAAGAGGTGGTCTCAGTCTAGATCAAACTAAAGATTTAGTTTGTTGGAGCATGGAAACACTTTTGGATGGTTCCTTTGGACCAATTGGAGAAAGTTGTGAAAGCATTAAACAACAGAAGAAAATTAAATGGATATTGTTCGCAGGACTTGATTGTAGTCTTTGCCTCAGGAGATATCGCCTCTGACCATACAGAATAATATTTGGATGATTAGCATGTTGATTCGGTGCATTGGAACTATTGTAAAGTACTGCACTTGAAGTTGGTGATTCTGGTTGTAATGGTTGTGATCTAAATGTCTATGTATCTGAATGTATATCGTGCACGTTCATATCGTGACGACGATCAATTTTCGATATATTTTGCAGCGCTTAAGTACATGTAGCCGCAGCCCACGTGGGTGATGCCACCAGGTCATACATATTTCATGCAAAAGTCTCTAAATTACAATGTAAAACAATAACTAATCAGATAAAAGACACAAACCTTCATTCAAACCTTAGTCTGGACTTTTAGGTGTGAAAATGCCTCAATAATAAAAAAACAAACTGACAACCATCTCACTGCTTATGCTTGTGGCACTTCAATTAGTAGGACAGTATGCCTTTTAACTACTGAGAGGGAAAGAGCTGAGGTGATCTATTCAGTGTGGGAGACTGGTTAACAATATTCCAATATGGTTGATCACACTAATGGATGTACAAATCTGAAGCAACTGTCATTCACGATACAGGTCCCTGTTCCAATGCTCTTATTTTCATTAGCATATGAAAGACTCTTAGAAACGCTACACTTGTGTTCTTGAGTAAAAGCTTTTTGGACTGTGCATGAATACCTGCCTGCATTTAGCTTGCATTTCCTCCTAATTTGTACTTGCTTCACCCATGACAAATAACTTATGACTGAATTGACGATATGTGAAACAGCCAAAGGCACAAAGCACACAGGGCTGAACTCGATCATTGAGTTGAACATGTGCAAAGTTTGTCTTTGTGTGTGCAACTAGTATTTCTTTATTCTGACTGCTCATTCACTGTATTTAGAACAGGAAATGAGCGATATAACTTTAAATAGGTGAGCACTGACTTGTTTTCAGAGCAAAGGCAGGAGAAGGAACAGAAGGCTAGATGGCAGAGGGGATGCGAGTTCGAGCTGACGGATCAGAACATGTGAGGCAACTTCACACTGTGATATTTGGCTACCTCTGACACTGGACCCATCACGAACGAATTACAACTAAGCAGATGGAACCCATGGCTGGCTCATTAACAGAACATGCTAATGAGATGATTTGTCCATGACACAGGGCAGAGGGAAAGCACAAGGGAAGAGGAGAGGAAAGAAGCATTTAGAGGGATGTTCGTGGGTAATTAGAAACAATTTATTGATTTATTGTTTGCTCAATTGCACGTGGAAATAATGTGAATAAAGTTGAATTATTTTATCAAGTAATACTGAATAAACAGATAAGCTTTCCCTCACACTGCCATTTTCCAGTGGCTATGAAACCAGTTGCTCTGAATTTATCAGTGAACTGCAATTGCAGAATGGTTGTCTAGTTCTTGTGGTAAAAATATTGAATACTGAATTGGTCTCATAGCATACATTTTTTATCTGTCATAAAAACTTCCTGGATCTGCCCCTTAATCCTTAAAACTCCAAGTATGGTGGAAATTGGTTTAGTGTTTTTTCTAAAATCCTGCAAACAAATGCAACAGAGCCTTAACCATACAAACAAACAGACAGACAAAACCTCCTTTTGGACCTACTATATGTTTTCAGAGACGGACAGAGTGAGATAAGAAATTGCTATCATGTGTCTAGCTTTAAGAGTGGAAATGCAGGCATGGTGCGATTTGGTTAAACGGGCAACCAGTGCTCTGTAGCAGCGGTGGCTGGGGACTCATTAATGTAAGTGCCTTATTCGATCATGAAAAAATCCATTGTCAATATGTAAATATTAATCATGGCCTTTTTTAGATTTATCAAGGATTTAAAAACAAACCTTGGCTTTTAGAAAGCCAGTATATAGTAAAAACACATCTGATCGTAATGGATAAGTTTTGACGTAGCGGTGTTAGGGTATATAGATGAGCCCACCCCTCTCGCTGTCTGTTTCCTTTGCTTTTGACATCAGCCAAGGTTATTTTTAGCTCCATCCAAGGGGAGAGGGAGTGGGAACGACACAGTCCCTTGTAGATGGGTGGATGAGAGGAGTAGGCGTAGGAGGAAGAGGAGGAAGCATGGATGAATTCAGGATGGGGGCCTATTTGAATATTCATAGAAACCGCTGCATTCACAAAGGTGTTGAGATGGAGAGGAGCACATGAGGCATCGGTGAAAATCAATAGAGGCCTCTCCCACATAGAGAATCAGGTGATAGGCTTGATTACCAATGCTATGTTGTTTCTGACAGCTGGTCTTATTATTAATAGTGCATCTTAATACATTTTAACTGATATTAGCTTGTTTGTTTTAGTGTTTTAGGCGCTTTCAAATGAGACAATTAGTAAACCAGATCTGTTGAATCTAATCCCTGGTTTATCATGAGCTTCCATTTTGATTGACTGAATTACAGAAACTAACAATGAGTTCAAGAAACCAGACGTATTCTTCCAATGGGAAGTGATGACCTTTAATAATTCGGTTGTAGTTTACAGGAAGTTGCAAGATTTAATTTGCGACCATGGGGCTCAACTTCAAAATGAACTAAAGTCCAGCCTTGTTGGGCCTTTATATCATAATTGGACACACATTAAAGTACTATTCTTAGCCATACTAGCATTTCTCTGTCTTTTGGTTCGGTCTCCGCTGTGGTTCAGATTTCAGCAACTATTAGATGGACTGCCCTTATAATTCAGTACAGAAATCCTTGGACCCTAGAGGATGAAGCCTATTGACTTTGGCTATCACCTTCTATTTTATTATACTGCCACCAGGAATTGCTTGGTTTTCACAGTCCATCCATACATACATACACACATTCATACATAAATTATCCTCTAAGGGTTGCAGTGGGGGTTTAGCTGACATTCGGCGAGAGGCGTGATACACCCTTTACAGCTCGCCTCTGTATTGCAGGGTTGACATACAGAGACAAACCACCATTCACAGTAACAATTGCAATTTACAGTCTCCAGTTGACTTAAAGGTCCAGTGTGTAAGATTTAGGTGAAAGTGAACAATTTGCAGAAATTGAATGTAGAATAATCCTCATGATGTTTTCAGTAGTTTGTTTCATCTAAATTGTATAAATTGTAGTTTTCTTTACCCCAGAAAAGGCCCTTTATATTTAAATACTATATATTTACATCAGGAGCCATAAAGAATGTCACAATTGTTTGTAATAGGCTTTTTTTTTAAAGAATTTACCTGTTGGGTCATTTCTTATGGGAGGACAGTCTCACGTTAAAATTTTAACAAAATTCAAACTATGTTGCATCATTAATTGTTCATATTTACTGTATGTTGTAGTGCCTCTTTTGTTTTTTATCCATACCAATGGTGCTCCACAATAAATTCACCTCAGCTGATCATCCACACATTTAGCATATGGTGCCTTTAATGTCTGCAGTGGAATGAATAAAAATGTCAGTGACCAGAAAATGGTGAAATGCTGCTGCTGTTCGTTTGAACAACTTCCATAATGCCACTAAATTGTATTTTAAGAGTACTTACCAGCATGGTCAAAAGAAATAATAACCATACAACTTTTATCCAAAATCAACTTTTTAATTTAATCCAGTGCTTCAGTAGAGTACAGTTAACAATAAAAAAAGCATGATCTTGCACACATTTAACAGGGACAAAAAACAAGCTTCTTGATAATTATATTTGGTATTTCTGGGTGTCTACTAAAGGTGTTGTGTCAAAGTGTGACCTAAACTAACTTCATGCACACCAAAACACTCACACAGAAAAAAACTGAAATATTTCTGCTTCTCTCTGGCTGCTCTATTCCTGGCACAAGTAGGCCTGTACAGTTTACATTAACTGCAACTTACAAAGACATATTGATGTTACTAGTAAAAGGCACTCAGAGAAAAGCTGGGCCATGCCAATAAAACTGAAAGCGAACTGACAACAATCACTTAAAGGTCCAGTGCCTAAGATTTTGGTGAAAGGATTATTTGACAGAAATTGAATATAAAATAATCCTACTGATGTTTTTACTGGTGTGTAATAATCAAAATTGTATGAACTTTATATTAGAATGGGCCCTTTATATCTAAAAACGTAATATTTACATGGAGGGGGGTCATCTCTGTGGAGGCCGCCATGTTTTTTACTATCTACCTTTTGAGTTTTTGTGACAACTGAAGTCCTTCACAGGTTCTCTTTCATGTATGGAAGGGGAGGGTGATGTATTCAGCTGCAACATGCAACTTCACCTCTAGAACTACACACTGAACCTTGAAGCAACTGAATCGTTTCATTCCAAAACCATTGATATTTGTCTCATTTAAAAAAATACAATCTGGAATGTTTAAAAATAGCTTAACTTAACACCTACAATGTGCTACACTTAAAGGTACAGTGTGTAGGATTCAGTGACATCTAGTGGTGAGGTTGCATGTTGCAGCTGAATACACCTCACCCTCTCTTTCCAAAAGAAAACCTGTGGATCCTTCAGTTGTCATAAAAACTGAAAAGTGTTTAGTTTGTCCAGTGCGGGCTTTATATTTACATTGCTCCTGATGTAAATATAAAGTATTTAAATATAAAGGGTCCATTCTAGGGTAAGGAAAAAACAATTCATACAATTTAGATGATTGAACACTGTGATTATTTTATATTACATTTTTGCCAATAGATTCTCTTTCACCTAAATCTTACACACTGGACCTTTAGATATAAATTATCATTTGGTCCATTTCTTCTAATTAAAGTTGTTTCATTTTTGAATGAAACAATTACGATAAAAACTCACTTTCATTGATAAAAACCAGAGAGCTATTGAAACAGAAATAAAAACTATAGTGTTGGCGACTGCCTCAATTGATACTGTACTCTGCTTTGTCAAAATAGAAGATACACAAATAATCTTTACAGTCTGTACAAGGATGTTTGTAAGACACACTGTTAGAGGTACATTCAGAAATGTGGCTACACTTGTAGTTAAACACAATACTTATAGTATTTATGATATGTCATTTGTAAGAATACTCAGTATTTCAGGATAAATCTGCACACAAATGAATGCATCAATACTGAAAGAGATTACCTCACATCAGCTTGGGTTTTATGAGCAAACAGTGAAACTGGATAAACAAGAGAGTAGGAAACCACAGTAAAATAAAAAATTGTGTAGCTTTGATGCACAGACATAATCATACTTCTGGAGCTGCTGCACTACACAGTAACCTTGCAAAAATGACCACTTGTGATTCCCAGTAAACATTTAAGTTATAGGATATCAGTCAAATACAAGATCATGAGGCTGCTGGGTCTTCCTCAAAAGCACATCACCTGCTGCTAAGGACCATACACCGATATAGATTATGTGGCTAACATTGCTACATTTGAGCTCCTCAAAAAAGAGGGAGAAGGACTAACTTGATTTATAAAGGGATTCCAGGTTACATCTGGTTAAGCCCCCTGGGCCCACAGAGAAGAGTTGTTTTGATGTCCATTACTCACGTCCAGTCATCTATACAAACAACAGTATAACAACCCCCCACCCCCCCACCCACAAACACACACACACACTGTTCACCTCAATGGTGTTGCCTCTTTTTGCCTCAGCAGGAGGCAGGGATCAGAAAGATCAAGTAGGTAAGGATGAGGCTGTTAAACACTTTGTCTTTGTTATTCTGTGTGTCACTATGGTGTGTCTGCAAAGGGGATTTCCTTGTCATACTATTCTCAAGTCATCTCAAGCCCAGAAGTGCAAGGGAAAAGCAATTTCATTGCTGGTACTGAAAATGTATCCCATTGCCTCTGAAGCTTAATACTCTGCAGAGCACTGATTTCTATTGATCCAGCACAGCTTGGTGGCAGGAGAGAAAAGTGTTGACCTTTGTGCCTGATAATGCTAAATTGGACTGTTGACAGAAACAAGAGGAATATGAAAAAGAGGGCGCCTGTGTTTAGAATCTGTCACCCTGGAAAAACTTTCAGAGCAAGCTCAATCTTTTTGCGTGATTTTAATTCGCCCGCTTCCATTTAAGATGCAATCTCTCACTGCTGCTTGGTTCTGTCGCTTAATGAAAAGCCACATAAGGAACAGTTGGAGACTAAGTGGTGCAAAAGGGAACCTCAACAGTGGTTTTGTAAGAAAGGGCAAAATATGTTTCATTCATTTCTACAAGCAATGCCAGGTTCTATACTTGCTGCTGTGAGCCTCTCTTTCAGTTATAGAAACTATCTCTATCAATCAACTGCACTGGACTCAAAAAATAAGCAAAGGCAGATGTTCTTGGCAGGCAGATCTGATCATAACACCTTCTGTGTCACACAGACACACCACTTCCAGGACTTGAAGTTCAAGGTGCAATGTCAGGCTGTTGACAGAGACGCAGGAGGTGTTGAATTACTATTCCTGAGATGCCCATCACTTATACATTTCTCCTTACTTAAAGAGCTCAGCCGCGGAGCTGTGATCTACAATGTGCTCAGGGCTCTGTGCACCACTGGATCCCCAGGTAAATCCATAAAAGGAATGAATAGAAGAGGAAAGGGGTATTTTTAGACTGAAGCATAGTTAACAATTTTTATCTGCTCAGGATGGGGATGATGCTCTTCCCAATGTGGCATTTTCAGAATAATGACTCACTCTCACAAAGTTTCCCCGGTACAATAACATTTTCAATATTATCCAACTCTTCTACCCTAGTGCAGAGAGAAAACGTATAGATGTCCTCACATCTCATTCTACTCATTCAGTTTGTCCTCGCAAAAGTCCAACCTGAATTCCTCTTCTCAGACTAATGAGGATCTGGTTGTCCATCAGAAAGTGCCCTGATCGGCAGTGAAGAATCCGCTTTCCTTTTTTTTCTTCCTCCTCAGTCTGTGAGCCCTCCAGCAAACTGCAGCCACAAGCAGCATCAATACACCAGCACAGAGCAGTGCCACCGACACCACTTTGGTCTGGAGCAGTGTGTTAAAGGTGAATGTCACCCCAGTGCCTGCCATGCCAATCACTAGTGATATCACGCCAAACGGAAACACGCAGCGATACCAGGACTTCTCTGTCCCGCCTGTAGCCTGGGCAAGTCGCTCCAGCGTGGGGAGAGTCTCTGGAGGTTTGTCTCTTCCAATGCTCCTTTCCAGGTCTCCTCCTTCTCCAAGGCCGTTCAAACCCTCATTCTGGTTCTCAGAGTCTTGGGGTAAAGTGTTAGCCTCGCTGTTGTTGCTGCAGTCAAGGTCCGGGTGAAGGACTGGGGCTGGGGTCTGGCGGCCCGAAGAACAACCCATGTCAAAGCTGCTGTCTTCGGATAACGAGGCAAGAAAGGCTAGCGGCAGTGGTCCTCCCAGCTTGCGCCCAATGATTGCTGCTGGCACTTATGACGCTACAGGGGGTTTCTCTTAAACTGTGTCTGGTATTGTCAATGCCAAGGTGGCTGCTGCTGTTGTTGTTGCTCTCAGCACTCTCAACATCATGTGCCTGCAATTGGAAAGGACAGAGAAGAGCCGTAAATAGAGAGTAGAACAAAAGGGCAAGACGTAGAAGAAAATACAACTACCCTGCAAACAGTTAAGCTGGACTACAGTCTCAAACATTCACAAAGAAAAAGGGAAAATCTAAAGGATTAAAGAAGAATAGAAGACTAAACTGAAATGTCCTTATTACACAGACTATCTGCAAAGAGGATGCACTCACCATGTGTTTTCAGTGTCCATGAATGGGTGAATGCTGTCAGAGCTGCAACGTCTCCCAAGCTGCATGCAGCAGCAGAAGCACGGAGTGTGTGTGTGTCTGTTGTGATGCCGATGTCAGACTATATAATCACAGAAAGGAGGGGAGGGGCCTATGGCAGTGCTAGACAGAATGTGGGGCTCTGATTGGCTCCTTCAGCAGAGTGATTTCAAGGAGGAGGGGTGGGGGTGAGGTTAACTGTTCAGCGGTCTCATTCAGTGTTATTAATTCATTATTTAGTGTGACGAGGAATTTGAGATCCTCCGAAGGTAATGTCTTGTTCCTGGTGTGCAGGAGGATGCGGCTTCAAAGAGTCTTGATAAATCTTTCAGTTACAGAAATCCTCTCACATCATTGTAGTTTTTTTCATGTCATGCTATTTCCACTGATTTGCTGTCCTTACTGGTTTGGGTGGACATACACACAATGTATATGCATGCCAGTCTCTCATCTCTCCATTTTTCACAGTTGCTGTCACACATACTGCTGTGTGGAGCCAATCTTTTTTACGATGCTGTGCAGGATCTCCACCTTAGGGGCGATGATGTAATGTCATTACTGTATGGCGGAAACCTTGTATCTTCAAAGTGTCTCTGTTCAGCATGAAACCCATGTTTGAACGACTACTAAAATTGTTCAATAGCATTCCTAGTAGGTTTCATCAGCCTGGGGGTTGACAAATATGCGGAGCACATGGTAATGTAATTAGTGATGATTAAAAAAGCATCCAAATTTGAATTAATGGGTTTTCGCATGGCAACATTGGTATGTAAATTAGGACTCAGGATAAAAAAACAAAAAAGTGTCTCTCTCTCTTTATTCCCATTGTCCAACATGTGCGTCATCCGTGTCCCCTTGGCATGACAGCGAGCCTTGTCACGATCACTCATCAAATTCCCCCCATATCCCTTGTTCGCACTCTCCTTTTTCTCTTCTCAGACAATCACCATGAGACACATGAGCCAGATGCATCCCAAGGGAAGGATCATATCACCAGTAATAGGGCGTACAGTGCATTTTCTGTATATGCAGGCATGTGCATGTGCAGTGAACAATATTCCCCATGGTTTTCTTTCAGCCAGTGAAATTGCCAAATCCACAGGATCTGCTGTAATTATCCCTATGTCCAATTTAGACTATCTCAGAGTCGCAGCTGCTCAGGAGGCAGCACTAATCTCATTGGTTGAGTTAAACCTCAATCAGTGGAGCCACAGTTTAATATTAGCCCACTGAAGCCCTGTGAAAATGGCAAAGGGTAAGAGAAGCTAATATTTAAGAACAAACAATACCAGCTGGAAACTGAATCCAAGACAGAATTAATTGACTAATAACTACATTAATCTCTACACAAAAGGTTGTAATATTTCTTTGATTTCGACACAAAGTAGTGAGCATCATTTCCATCTGGTGGGAAAATACTGCCCAATATTAAGGAGACTAAGGAGACAACAAGTGTGATAAACAGCATTAATGATGTTTAAGTTCCAATTCAATTTCCCAGTTTTCTTTTCCCATTATCTAGCATATATAATACCAGGCAGTGAAAGCGGCATTACCCGACATAATGAAGCTAATTAATTGCTCCTCTGTGTTTCCTGCTAGGACATGATGTGTCAAATTGTTGAATTGCTCCCAGAAGCAACAAATTATGCACAATTAAAATAATGATGTTGCAAGTTAAGCTCGTTACAAAGCAACTATTTAATAATGATAAAATAAAGTATTGTACCTGCTGTTTTGTATAACATGACTCAATAATGAGCCAAATAATAGAAGAACCTTGTGATGCTAGCACATTGGTTAATATCAACAAACAAGAGTAGCATTTATCTTTGTCTTTTTGTCGTGTGTTGTGAACATAATCCAAAATAAGCATTCATTATTCAACCGGTCGTGTTTTACAGTTTCCAATTTGTTCGCTAATTTTGTTGAGTTGCTTGAGACTTCAGCTTGTGAATATCAACAAAAGTCTAGTGCTGTTGTTCCTTAGCTACTTCCAAAGAGGAGTAATTTGTTGCTTCGCTAGCTAGTGACTCATCAGCTCTGAAGGGAATGGTAATGCTATATCACACATACATACGGGCCTTCGGGAGCAGTGCAGTCTGGCATTTTGCACAAATAAACATAAAGGCATTGGGATTGCAGAATTGGTTCTTCATCACTCTGAAATATTGTTAATTTTTAGTCTCGTTGTAACAACGTTCACGTATTAAATGTAAGCCTCATTCTCCTACTTAGTTTATTAAGCTCAAACTCTGCATAACAGAGAGAATTTTCTTGATTTTAAAACAGTGTGCTTTTTGACAGATTGAAAAATGAATGACATCCTCTGTGTTCAAGTGTCTTAGGACTTTGGCATTGTGCACACTGGCTCATTGACATGGCTAACTGGCACACCCACTGGTAATAGAGACCAACATGTGTGCTTCTGTTCAAGTCCTTGCTCTGTAATTGAAATTATGACGACATGATAAAGCCTGATACTAAAGTTTCTCTCTAGCTGATCAAGTGACGCTACCTGTCAGGTGTTGACGCTGGTGAATTAATGGGTCAGTGCTTCAGTGCTAATTAGCAATATGCAGCTAGTGAGGTGGAAAGCATACTGAGCACCCAAGTCCACGTGTTCTCATGGTGTTACACAATGATAATGGTGGATCTTATCTTATATTAATGTGGAAAAAACTGACACTGTGTAAGACCTTGCAGACATCCCTTGTCGGATTAAAAGTATCCAAGGTCAACTGAAGGTAAGACATTACTTTGTCTATTTGAGCTTGTTTGTTTATGGGGTTGCTTTTGTCCTTAAAAGTAGCATATGCTCAATTTGAAAGCCATCCACATCAGAGTTTTCCCTTAATGCTGCCTGTCGTCAGACGCACTGATGATGTCTCATCCGGTAAACAGCCTTCCAAAGGCATATCCAGGTGTTAAGAGGGTATTTGCAGCCAGTCTGAAGTAAAATGCTTGTTTAAATGGGTCTTTTCTGACGCATGTTTAACAGGTGTCACCACAGTTAATGTCTCCAAATACCCTTCCTGTCTTTTTCACAACAACTGTTTGCATACTTGGACTTTATATTATACCTACTGAATGAACGCCCTCAGGCACTGTTGTAATGTTTTCGTGTCACAGCAGCAGAGTAGTCTAATCACTAGTGAAAGCACCTGCAGTGACTGATATTGTGCTGTTACCTTGCCATGGTATAAAGCCTTATTTTCGTGGTGCAAGTTGTTGTCTGTGTGTCTCCATTTGTGGAAGAAGGTCAGGCTAATAACAGATCGCAGCCTTCAATAATGGATAGTGTGAGAGTTTCAACACACACGGTGGGGAAAAAAAGCGTAGAGGGTGAGTGGAGTAGGAGGTGGAGGAGGATGAGAGCTATACAAAGATCTTACACGCTACTGTCTGCTGTGCTGTCGTCACCAGCTAAAACTTCAAACAATGAGGATCTTTGTGCTGAAGATATGCACATGCACACACACAGACACACACACACACAAAACCACCCACTGTACACACATAGATGTGCTCCTTGCGGGTCAGTGGAGCTGGTGATTGTTTAGGAGGTGAGGATCTATGTGCGAATATTTCAGTGCAGGAAGTTAGAGCAGTCATGGTTAAAATGTGGGCTGAATGTATGGGAGTAAGAAAATAAATTTCAAGTTACATTCCTTAATTTGTCAACTGCAGGAACAATAAAATTCTGATTCGTCAGAAAAAAGTTTATGATTTATAATTAATTAAAAGAGAAAATATAATAAAAATGGTCATTTTAACTACTTTGGCTGCATCCACATATTTTTTACAACACATCAAATCTACTATGGATACACTGCACACTGTGCTTTAGTTTGAAAACTCTGGGGCAGTGATATAGTCTAGACGGGCAGAAATAGAGATTTTTTGGAAACAATCCTGTAGACACTCACAACCTTTTGCTGATTGGATGTTTTTGTTCATGACGAAACCTTTGCTGACTCCTCAGCTTCCTATCACATGACACCCTTCCAGTAGAAAATAACAGGCATTAGCCTCAGCTACCAGTGTAAAACACAATAATCAATTATAAGCGTTGCTGAGCCTGTTGTCTTTGCTAACAGCTGTTGTGCAGTTAAATTCTGCATCTGTATCTCATGTGGACATAGATCACTTTAGTACGAAGATGTGGTGTTAATCAGTATGTTTACATGTACAAAGTCAACTTGGTTTTACTAAATACAGATAAAGGCAATAACCGAAATTATGTGTTAATACTCAATGATATATCTACATGAGGCACAAAAGAGACTAGCTTTCAAATTTCTTTCTTGGAAGAAGTGAGGTGGCTCTCAGGTTAATGGCACATCAAGGGCTGATAGAAAATTTCAATATCACTTGTTATCTCCTGCTTTAGAGCCATTACCAATAAAACAAATGTTACTCTTAGCCCACGGCTAACTAAGCTCACCTGTGACCTTTTTTGGTTTGTGTTCAAAATCAAAACACAGGAGACCAGACTTAACTGTAGCCTCTCTGCATAAGATTCGTTTTTAGTAAGATGGATGAGTTGAGTTATAAATAGTGGCATTTTGATTATCGACCTATGCTTAATTGACAGTTGATGATATTAGAGAACTCTGTTGTTGTTCACTCTATCCCCATTTTGGTGATTGGACACTGCCGTGGCATTAATTAAAGAGCATTAATTAAAGATTAGGAGGTGAGGGAGACATTTAGTGTTAGTTTGTGTGCACATGTTATGCTCTTAAAAATGCAGAGTATATAATTTATTAAATATACTTCCATGATTAAGTATACATGTGTTAGTAAGTCAATTATTTGTTTCTGAAGTAAAGGGACAGTATACTCAAAATGAAGTATCCTTTAGGGGGACAGCATTTATTTACCTCAACCTATTATGACTTTTATGCTTCAAAGATATGCACACATGTATGTTTTTTGCATTAAATATAGTGTTATATTCTTATATATTTTTATGATTTATATATATATATATTTCTTTTGGAGTCGTGTATTGGCTTTACCCTAAATGTGTACAGCAATTTTCAAACCAAGAGAAATCCATATCTTTAATCAAAGTAACAGTCTGTTTCATTTGTCTGCCTGTCAATGGTGCCAAATCCCCTTTGGAAATATGTTAACGTTGTAGTTTAAAGCAGTAAAAATCTAGTTTTTGTAGTCAGGTTTAAGGTCCCATTATTTTTGATACACTTCTTAGATCTTGTTCACAAACGATCAGAGAAACAAGCTGATCAAAAGTCGATTCACAGCCCCATCATAATGCCCCAGGTTTCCTGAACCACTGATTTTTAACATGAAACTTATCCACTGAGTGTTTTAAACCGACTGAATCACCAGGTCTGTTTGTGTTGGAGAGCAGGTAACCACAGCAGATAATTCACCTGGTAAAAAGGATTAAAAGATCAACAATGACTGATTCCTAACTGACTACAATGGTGGTGGGGGTTATTATTATTATAATTATTATTATCACTAGCAGCAGAAATTACATATTGTGCATTTACAAGAATAAGCTTTAGAGGAAGATTAGGTAATGGAGTTAGAGATGTCTTAGTGTGTGTACACGGTATAGTGTGTGTGTTTGCATGCATGCGTCAGTGTTGTTGTATTTGACCAAGACCATCGTCATCCTCTCATCTTTGATCCCCCACTCCGTTGGGAATGAGCCAAGACACCAAACTAGCAAGGACATGAAACAAACTCTGCACCTGTGGCAGACTCCTGTTTTGGTCTGCTGCCTTCCGGGAGAACGCCTTGTAGAATGAAAGGAAATTGGTGCATTCTCCGTGCTGCTGAGACAGGCCTTGGCAGGTTGATTGTCGCCTTGAGTTTCATGCTGTCAAGCCCATCTGGCTGCGACTAGTGCCAAATCATGCCCCGTGTCAGCCTTATGTCAGGCTATGCTGCAAGCCGCCCACATCTTCATGAACACTTCCAGGGTGTAATCTCCCCACTTCCATCTTGTCCCTCTCTGTTCAATCGATAATCCTTGAATCATTTTTAATCTTTCAAGTTATGACTGGGGTCTCGGAAGTTTCTTAACAATATAAAGAAGAAATTAATTATATTACAAATGTTGTTAAACATTTAACATATTCTCTAACTTAAGTCCATGGTACATAGCCAGGGCTACCACTAGGGATGCTAAATTTGTTTTTCTGTCATTTTCTGCAGCATTAGGCAGGTAGTGTACAAACCACTTATCCGAACCAGTTTCTCTGAAAACCACCGCCTGCTGTATCAGGAAATTAGGGTTGATGAGTGGAGAGAATCAATCAGAACACACTCAGGTGAGAGTCTGCTAATAATTCTCCCTGAGTTGGACACTGCAAGCAACACCTTTCACAATACACACAGTCATTGAAGTCATTGTGAAAATAAAAATATTAATAAGTGCAGATTTCAATTTGATTGGCTTTTAGACCAATAGTAGCAATTGATTCAGAATTCTATTCACCTCTTTTGTAATGGAGTCAAAATGTTTCTTTTGAGACATACAATGCAATACAAGATAAGGCTGATGAGATGTTTTATGTAGTTTGGTTGTATCTAGTAAAAGCTGTGAGGTACATACATTTAGTTGAGTATCATAATGTTGCAGCACAGAGGACGATGTTAGAGTACAAATCCATGTTCACATGGTCAAATTAAAAATCTCACTATGTGCCACCTACTTGTACTTTAATCATGAATAAACGGAATCAAAGCATTAGAGTTCCACTGTTTAAGAAGTAGGAAGCGTAGCAGTATAAGGGAACTAAGGATGGAGAAAACAGTCAGTGGTCACCCACCTGCCCCCACAGGCAGAAATGGTTCTAATACACCCCCCTCCTTCCATCTATGAGGTTGTGATTCCCTCCACAATCACAGCAATATCTTGAACTCAATGCAGGAGTGTTTCAAGGGACTCTGGTGGCCCCAGGCAAAAGTGGACTTGGGGGGCTACATTAAAGCAAACCAAACCCATTTCCAACCATCGCCCACAAATGTGCACCATGCTAGTCTTCAACCCAGCCTCTGAAATGATGAAGCTTTTGGCAGAAAGCTGGTGGCATTGTTAAGGGGGTTCCCAACCATGGTGCCAATCATAAAATGAAAGGAGGTTTTCAAAATATTGTTTTTTGTAAAGAAAGCCGCTGTGAGAAATTCAACCTGCAACAGGGAGATGAACAAAACCTTATAAAAAGACTGTAAATAATAAGACATAAGTGAAGTTAGCAGAGAGTTACGACACTCACTGGCAGGGTTGTTTGGACAAGTGCGTTCAGTTTTCAGTGTGATTTGCCAGGAGACAAAGAAAGCGGACAATTGTGTCTGAGTGCTGCAGTTTCATCAGAAGTGTTGGCGAAACATGTTTCATCAAGATGACTATCAGATGTGTAGGTGATATATGGTGGGGTTAAGAGCCTGACTGATAGGGATTTTTGAGAGCAGATACCAATAGTAGGGAATAGAAAGTGTTCAATACCAATATATTGGCTGATATAAGCATTTCATTATTTTTAATTGTTCCGAAGAGGTTGTTATAAAATCCTTATGACAAAAATTTAATTGAGACTTGATATATTATAAATAAATCAGGAAATATATTACAAATAACTAAAAAAATACAACCTAATAAAGAGAACTGGAATGGAACTACATAAAATAAACCTTTTATGTAAAATTCCAACTAATAAATCACTCTAGTTGTTGATAATGGCTTTAGTGTCAGAAAGCCTCATCAACCCAAATGCACACATCTAAAAACAATGAAACTGGTCAGGCCAGGCTCTATTTAACAGGGACTATGTCAGCGCATTTTCAACCAAGAAATGTAACTTGGGATTGCAACTTGAAAGAATAATCTTTATATCAAAAATCAGACAATGTTTAAACTTGTCCAATGACGTTAAGACAGGAAATAGGACAGGATCCTCCCAGAGTGTTTTTCAGTGGCGGTGGAAAAAGCCAGCAGGTGGTTGATGGAAATGGACTTTAATGTCCTTGAGGTATGGTGGTGATGAGGAACCGGAAGGGAGCGCAACAGTAGGTCAAGACAGATTGACAGGATTGCAATGACACTTAAAGAACGGCATCCAGGGGCTGATTGGCTTGAGGTTGTCCCTGGTGACAGCAGCATTGTGAATGTAGGGAGAAGATTTGACTGGGTAGAAATAGAAGAACGTGAGAGAGATGTTCCTCCTTATCGTCATTGTCGTCTGTGTATTTCATAGCTTTTGGACACAGACACTATTCTTGACCTATCAGTTAAAGGGGCATTCATGTGCAACTTAAACATACAGCTTATCTGTGACACCTTATTGAAATGGATTGCAACTGATGATAATGGCACCAGCACCAAGAGTATATAACAATCTTGTTGGGGGCCAACAGCATCCCATGCTAACTAGCACTTAATTATACGTGTGTAAAGTGATTGATTGAATCTATATTATTATCTTGACTAAGAGAACCCAGCACTCAGCTCTCATCTCCACTCATCTGTAGTGAGTGTTAATCGTAAAAAAGAAAGGAAGAAAAATACATTTCCTCTGTAATGTGTACATTACTTTTCTCAGTTGACCTTCTACCTTCATAAAATAAACGTTGAACTTATGTCAAAAAAAGTATACAACCCTTAGCCTCACTATTAACTCACATTACCATATTATCTAAAGATGTACGCATAACCAACCTATGCAGACTGCAAGATCATGAGATCTGCATCGCCTGAATTGTGGTCCATGTATCCAGTAACAGGCCACCCAATAAAATAATTTACATATGTGTACAAATCACAATATTCCAGTGTTTGTGCCCATTGGCAATTCCCTCACAGAACTTGTGTGAAAAGAGCCAGAAATATAACTTCTTATTTTATTCTCATTCGTCACACCTCAGTGTTTCAAGGCTGAAAGCTGGTGCTTGAAACAAGCTAGTTTGTATGAATTCCCTTTTAGAGGGAAACATATTTATAGCTGTTCTGAACAAGCCTGATGGGGCTAAAAGCCTCACATTATACAGACGAGACTCAATGGTCATACAAATGGAGTAACAGTGCACATTTTTGTAGTGTCTATTCCTGTTGGAGGTGGTCGCGTGAAAAAAAAGAGACCATCTCATGCTTGGCAGGAATGTATTTGTTTGGATTGTTGGTTTAAGAGTGTCACAAAAACAAATTGTCAGGCACAGGCTCACATTTCTGTCTGAAGATTGAACTGGGAGAAGGTTTCAGACGTGAGGTGGATATATACCTGACTGGACTTGACTGTAATGTAGTAGCCTGCAGGATAAAGAAACAAAATGACATTTAGCAGGGGTTTCATTTTTCATTACAGAGGACAAAAAAAAAGAATATAAAACTGAATTTCTTTGCAGTGATTACATTTTTAAATGTAGAAATCTACAGGCCCTGTCAAATTAGTGATACCTCTTCCATTGTGTAAAAGGTCAGTCCTCTTTGGATGGTGCTGTTCACATAGTAGAATAAAAATCTTACATATTCATTATCAGCATTCTGTGTCATAAGGACATTTTGTTCTTGTTCTGCTTCCTTTTCTTGTGTAAAGCTGTTTTCATTGTTCTATTATCTTAAAGCATTACAACTTACACTGACCAGCACAGAGTACCATACAGTCAATCTGTCCATTTGTGTTTCTGCCTTGTCACTCACACACTCTATTACACACACATACACATGCTCACTATGACTCATGTATTACTCTCAATTTTCAGCAGACAGAATGATCACGACTTAGATGAAGAGAGGGTGCGTGGGGGTGGGGGGTGTCAGAGCAGTGTGCTGCAGGCGGATACACATATTTACAAAAATATAGAATGTCCCTCCAAACTCACACACATTCACACACACCCTGGAGTTATTGGCTGGCTTTTCTGTCTTGTTTTATTCTATTTTTGGCCTTAAGACTTTCAGACAATGCAGTGGCTGAGTAGGCTTCATTATCTACATCACAAATTAAGACTACTGCTGAAGACTATCAAAGTTACAGCAGCCTGATAAATGCCTTAATTACCTCATTAGACCTCATCGATGTAGTTACTGTCATGACTACGGTTAGCTACTTAGCAGCTGCGAATGTTCTGACACGTGATTATGAAATCCATCCATGATCCCTTTGTTGTTATTAAACCCTGTGACAGAGAAATGTAATTGGGCCTCAATATTCTACAATTTAACTATGGCCTTTATTAAAGATACCAGAAACATACACAACAAAAAATACCCAACATTAATCAAGAATTTTTTTACAATAATAAAATAATCTAAAATAAAAAAAACCCTCTTTTCTACAGTCTTTAGTCTGTGAAATTGTTCGTGTTCATATCTCTGCACATCTGCGAGCATAAATTCAGATAGTGGCACGTCTGTGAAGTGCTTATATTGACAGATTATCAGCCAATCGATGGGGTGGAGTGGGGGGCATAAAATAATCATAATCGGGGTAATAGTGTGAAATGATCGTGATATTGATTTGAAGTCATATCCCCCAGCCCAGTTAATTTATTGTAACACATTATGTCCGTACACACACAATCAACAAAGAATAACAACAACAAAAACTATATAAGACATTGTACTGGTGAAAAAAACAGCCTAAACAGACACTAATGACATTTCCAACATGGTCCATGGATGTTTATTACAGATAATCATGTAACATTAGGCTGAACATTGGTAGAGTACATCAGTGCAACCCCACCCCCCAGACTATTAATTAAAGCATAATTCATGGGAAAGTATATGAATACATGTAAGTGCAAAATATAGCTAATGTAACTGTTTATATTCATTTCATTAATTACCTCCATAAATGTGCTCAGATCTGATCTCACATATTTTTCCCTTTTTGTTAACCTTAGAGTTTCTGACTAATACCCACATTTTCACCATTTCACCTCAAGCCATTGACACAACACACTGGCCCTGGTGTTATAGCCATGTTCTATATGAACCATTGTTATATCTGAACAGAAATAATCAATAACATGTTAATGTTATAAACATGATGCAGTTTTTTTTACTGCATATGGCTGTAATCCTGCCCTTCTGAATTTATTACCAACTGTGAGTTTAATGATATGCATTCAGTGAATACAGAGTAATTACATTGCATTGTATGGCACGATGTAATCAAAAATAATGAATTCAAACAGTGGATGAAAATACAATCCATTTCATACACATGCAGCAGAAGAAGAAGAATAGCAGTAAAAATCTGTGATGTGACTCTGGGGGTGGAGATACAGATAGTGGGTGTTTGGTTGAAAGGTTACGAGCTAGAAAATGTGAATGAGGAGAGAGTAACTATCCATTTCCAGATGTAGAACTGAAGTGCCCTTGAGCAATAAAACTCTCCGTGCAGATCGATAGCAAGGGACTGTGCAAGAGCGTTCTAGCAAAGAGATTCAGAAATACTTTCAGATAAATATGTTTAGATTGGAAAGAGAAGTCTTTTTTACACCTTTCACACCTTCCAAATGAAACAGTTTAGCCCCACAGTGGTCAAAAACCGCCCGCCCTAACACTTAGTTACCTACCCTTTTACCTGTGTTAACCACAGTGCCATCCAATGATCATTTGACAGAATTACACCACAAATATTTGGCTCCAACAAACTGTATGCAAGTGCTTTAACTTTGAAACATGGGCAGGAAGTGTTGCAAATATTTACATTTATCGACATATTGATAGATTGACATTGAAACTGTGGTGAAGATCATTTTCACTGTCTATTTTGCTGTGAAGCATGTGTGACACTCTGAGAAAATAAATGAGACCCTGGGCGCCATAATGAAAAGCATGACGTTCTGCGTGGCTTTTCTGTGTGGCCTGCACATTGCTGGTCTCTCCAGAAGCAGAGCTCCTTGAGCTATAAAAGACAATGATCTTGTTCCATTTTTCAGTAAAGAGCTAAAGGGATGTATGAGGAAAAGATGACAAACGTCCCCTTGGCCTGAAAGCAAAGACGAAATGAGCCCCAGAATACCTTAAATTCAATATATTCTGCTGTGGTCTGCCACAGAGCTGCTTAAGTAACTCAACTTCTCAGCTGACCTTTACAATATCAAAACATTTTAGAGTGCATTATCCCTTTAACTAACTGCCTATACTCACAAATGTACTGTTGTGGATATCAAAATACACTCTTACACTCATACACTGCTCAGCTGGTAATTTGTTCCACCTTCAACCCCTAACAGGAAGGTCGATAACACGACGCCTGAAAAACGGTGCGATGCCAGGTTACCGTTCCTGATAATGATCTGATGAAGCAAGAGAGAGTGAGGGGGCTGCAGGTCCAATGATGAGTCACACTCCAAGAGAGCAGTCTAGTACTGCTGAGTGGCACCATCCATGTGTGTCTGAATGGAGCAACTCAAGCTGTTCCTAAAATACCCAACACATATAATGTTGATTTAAAGATTTTAATCACAGTATAGGTTCTTAAAAAGAACAGCGACAGAGAGTGAATGCAGTTATCCAGCTGAGGGAGATCCTGGGGAGCAGGGAAGAGGTGAGGTGGAAGGTTCAACGCACTGGCTGGGCTTGCGGCCACATTAATAAAACAGTGCACAGGATTCATACTGAAAGTGTATTTGCGCACGAAGACCGAAAATGGCGTCAGCAGAAAACGATTCAGATTTATAAAACCATCTGCATGCGCACCCGAAGGCAATGTTCCCTTTATAACACTCCACCTGGAAACGTGCACACGTGGATATACTTCAAAGTCTGCCCTCTACACGCCCACACAACTTTCTGACACCGTCGGGGGGTTTGTGAGTGAGGTGGAGGGGAAGAAACACATAGATTGTTTAGTGTTCACAGCAGTGATGTCATTAATAAAAGAAAATGCACTGAGTGGTAACGTGTTGCTGCTGCTGTTAATGCAGTGAGTATGACAGAGAGGACAGTGCCTGAAATAAAAAGTGGTCAGATTTAAAGGTGGAAGCAAAAAAAAAAAGTTTCTTATCATTAGAATGTGAGGGGACTTATACTTACAGTATTATTTGTATCAAACACAGACCTGTGGACTAATTAACCCACAGTGGCGAGTACTTGTGTTTGTACTGCGATGGCTCTGCAGCTCAGCACAAAGATCCAAGATCACAGATCTATAGAATCTATATCAGCTGATCAGTCATCATCATCATGGGCCAGGAAATCGTTGTGGTGGCTGACCGCTCTTTTTCTAATGATCCTTCTATACGTGTACTCCTCTATCAGTGCCAGTGCGTCCATGCATTACACGAGTGTCACCGCAGTATTTATGTTTACAGCACATAAGTGGGATCCTAACCTCCATTATGGGACATCATTTGGAAAGTGTAGTGTAAAGGTGAACACAGTTTATTGAGTTTTATGCAAATGGTCTCAAGTGCTCTCTGTGCACTTGACAGCACAGTCATGTCCTCTGCAGGGATTTTACACACACCAACACTATATGAAAACTACACTCGTACTTGGTGATGCAGACACAGTGTTATAGAAGATGTTATTGAAAACTGTCAACCATTCAGTTATGAAACTGTGTTTGCCATCATTTCCTTTCATGTGTCTTTCAGTTGAAGGTTTTTATGGAACAGCTATGTCACGCAAGCACAAATAACACTGATGGTTTTCAATGTTGAAGTGGATCAATAATCTGGCCTCGGTTCACCTCCTCACTCTCCCCACTTTCTCTTCTCCAAAATGTTTGCATGTGTTTAAGTTTGCATATTAGTGCACACATTCTACCGTCACGTTTGTTTTTATAGATCCCGACATTTGCAGTCAAGTGGTATACGCACAAAATAAGGTCTGAAAGATGTGTACATTATAAATGAGGCCCCAGGTCTTTATACTGCACAGGGAGGGATTGCAGGTGGTTAGTGTTGATGTAGATCGGGTGCACAGAAGAGCAGCAGCAGAGGAGGAGGATCTGGAAGCCCCGACAGGCGCAAAATGGGGGGGGGGGGGGGCAGAGGAGAACACAGGAGAAGGAGACAGGAACCTTGGAAATCATGAGTAGGGCACAAACAAGCCATCCATTCATATTTCAGTCTCCCAAAAATGTAAATGGTAATGTTTAATGACCTGGTTTATTGTGGTTCAATACATAGGATGAAATTAGCTCAATAGATACAACTGTAAAATTCTATAATAATGGTGCAGTGTCTGTTCTAAACCTGCCTGTTAGAATGGGCTGTTTGCTTGGCCTTTGTCAATCCTTGTTACAGCTTTCTTTTTGAAACTGTTAAAGTGACCTGCAGTAAATAATCCGCTGGGAGTAAAGGGCGGTTGAGGTGGTTCTTAAGATACTTGCCACAAACAGACATGTCTGGAATTAGTTGGTAGATTTATTCAAGTGGTACTAAATCTAATTAGCTGTCCCTATGGGTGCCCGAGGGGACCTGCTGAATAAATAATGCCACGACAACATGCAACAGTCAAAAAAAATAAAATAAAGTAAAGCATTTGGTAGAAGGACCCACCTCCTACATTAAAGGATCACGTGTTGCTGTGGTTTGAACTTATCCTTAAATTATCTGCAACCTCAGGCTGAACTTCTGCCTGTTTCCCTATGTAAATTGGAAAACCACAGAAACATGATGCCATCCACTCCCAACCACTTCTAAAATCAAATACTTCGCTAAAACAACTCCACACAATCAGATTTGAGTGCGGAGTGAAACGTGTTCTATTATGGTGAGAGGAGAGATGTAGAGATGTGATGTAATGTAATCAAAATAATAATGGCACTTGTTTTTCAGATAAAGTCTCCTGGAAGACCTTAATGGAGTTTCTCATATGAAAAGTGACAGAAATAGTTGTATCAAGGGTAAACAAAGATATTTAAAATCTGCCGTGTTTCACAACCCGATACAATGGGTATAAACCACGGTGCATCAGTCAGTAGTGTTTAGTTGTTTTTTCCCGTACTGGCAACACAGAGATTGCCTCCTCAAATAAATAAATGTATGTGTAAGTGATTGGCAATGAAACAAAGCACTGATAGAACCGTAATATCTGATCTTATTTTGTTCCCACCTAAAGTTCCTTTCTATGAGGACTTTTCTAGCCTCAACATCTCACCATTTTCTGCATATTTGCAATAGTCAGAAGTCAAAAAAACTTTCTTCTTGTCCACTTGGTTGCAGTAGTAATTGTCCAATGTGAGTTTATTCAGCCCAAACACACACCACCGAAGCCTTTGGCAGTCACATGCAGTACATGCCAGAGCTGACTCATAGTTGCTCATCTGGTGCCAGAACACAGCTTAGTCCACCGACACAAAGCCAGAATATTAAAATGGAGGTGGTGATTTTAAAATGGTGAGGACGCCCAAACGAAGGAAACGTGTGGGTGCACATTTAATTAATTCAATGTGTGAGCGTGTCTTTAGATTGTTTTCTCCTGATCAGTGTAGGCTGTTATGTATTGAGATAAGTATGTAAGACTAAATATACCCACTAATTATACAACAATGTAGACTATAATACAAAAAAAAAAGAAGTTTGAACCAGGTTGAAGTAAAACGCAGTTTTTTTATGCATTTGAACACAACAATAGTGGACCACATGGAAATTTACACAATAAATGATTTACAAAGATGTGGTGCGGATCCAAGTAAAAATACAGATCCAGTGAATTTAAATGTGGTGGACTTACAATATATACTCAACTGATTGCCATTGTTGTTTATGTATGCGAGGAGGCTGCACAGTTAATGGTTCAATTATCTAATCATGAGATAATAAGAAACCCCAGATTGTCACGGTCAGCCATGTTTGGCATCACAGTTGGCATCAAGCACCTGGAAACACATGACAAGAATCGAGAATAAGAGAAAATGAGAAAGAGTTCCGACTTTGGAACATGAGTTTACTGAAAGGTAATCAGGTATAGAATAGGTCAAGCACCCTCTACTGGATCACTTGGCAAATAAATACACCATTTCTGTTTATTCAGTAGGTTCTGAATTATATTATATATTAAAATATAAGGAATGTAGGGTTTTAAATATATTCATTTAGAATTACAAATGCGACAGCCCTGCTGAGTTCTGTGTATGTTTGTATCTGTCTGTCATCATTTACTTTAACTTTCCCTGTAGAGCTGTTTCGTGTGGTGTTTATTGGGCTTGTCATCGGGCTGTAGCATTCACTCTCACACAACACCCCCTTGGATCCAGCTTTATCTGGTCCTCGTCATTACTTTCTTTGTCTTGGAGCATATTTGCATGCTGTGCATTGTGGAGGGATGATTAGTAGTTAGCTGCAATGTGCTGTTTTGCCAGGTCATCTTCAATTACAGGGTACAAAAGCGTTTGAATCAGTCTGTCAGCGCTCAGTTCTGTGTCTGCGGCATCAACAGGGCTGCTACTTGTTAATGGTGCTTTAAGAATTAACTGAGTATAAAGGATCATTTTCCTGTGGAATCGTCTTGTTTTTCCTTCATGATTCTTTTAAAGCTGAGGGCAGCAGGCTTTGGGCAGTATGAAAAACTGTTTTCACTATAATCCATTTCATCAACATAAAACCATCAGTGGCTTTGGTAAGAGATTGTTATTTATGGTAATCTATTCATTTTGATTGTTGCTTTTCTTCTTGACATTCGCGGCTCTGCCTGTGACACATAACAGGCTTTGTTGTCAAGTCCTCTCTGTGTTTTTGGAAAGCAGCTAGGATGAGCATCTGCTGGAAATAACCTCTGCCATCACACTGGACGTAATAAGCCTGTGAAACACCTATATAACTGTACGCCTAGAAACTGTGGTAGACATTCAATGGTAAATGGTAAATTCTTTGTGTTTATAGCATGTTTCTGGTCTTGATGACCACTCAAAGTGTTTTACAGTACAGGTTTGAGCAGTTTACCCATTCACACACACATTCATATAGTGCTTCTATGTGCAGCTGTCAATTGCGATTCGGGGTTCAGTATCTTGTCTGAGGAAGACGGATCGAACAGCATACATTCTGGTTAAAGGATGACCCGCTTTACCACCCTAACCACAGCCTTCACGAATATGTAGCAGTTATCATTCACCTGATAGATTGAGGTCCAATATTTTCTATACCTGTGATGTTGTCTCTATACCCCTTTGGCAACTAATTACTAGCCTGGTAGTTACTCGCCACATCTGCCCTTTTTGTGTTGAGTACATCAGAATATTTCACACTAAAAACTAGCTTCTTCCGATGGATGTACGGAATGGAGTCTTGCCTCAGTCAGTGATATAAATAGATTTCCTACATGCTGAAATAGTGACAAACAGAGATATAGATGGTGTAAGGATGGAGTGGGCTGTCTCTGTCTCTGAGACTTGAAAAGCACCCAGTCCAACCTGCCCACAAAACAGCTTTTCATCTACAATCATGTATATTTTTCATTTGCATCCATGTTAGCTTTATATTAGAAATAAACTGACACCTACCTATAAGGGTATTTTCCACACTGAAAAAAACAGACTGTGTAATGTTTTACATAAATATTACTATTTCTTAGCTTTTACTTTAAAATCGATCCATCTATCCACCCATAAGGGTCATTGGACAAAAGATACATCGTGGACAGGTTGCCAGTGTCTCACAGGGCGGACATACAGAGACGCATTCGCTCACACTCACATATACATCTATTCATTTGAAGTCTCCAATGAATCTAACCCCAGTATGCATGTCTTTGGAGTACCTGCAGACATGGGGACAACATACAATCTCCACAAAGAAAGACACAAGCCCTTAACCGGGGTTTGAACCAAGAACCGTCTTGCAGTTTATCAAAAGTTTTTTATTCAAAAACAAAGACTATCTTTGAATATGCAAATATACAAAACATATTCTTTATAAAAAAAGAATAATAGTATATTTTCTTGTGGTGCAGTCTTTGCTAAGTCATAGCATGTAACATTTCCCGGATAAAGGCAATTAGCACTTATATCAAGTAAAAGGGGTTTTATCTGGTATCAGCCCAATGATGGTGTTGTAATTATAAGAAGAAACAGTCCAATAAACTACTTGTAAGCTGACATTACTTTCAAGACTTCATGATATGATTTAGAAAATAACAGATGAAATGATTGATCGAACTTTTGAGGTCAAATGAGCCCTCATCGATACAGACACAGAAATAAAAGCCTTTCAGTAGCATCTCACCTGTGGCTCTTTTACTACCTCTCAACATGGCTGTTACAAACACAAGGGGGAAGCACAGCATCCTTAACTCTGCCCTTTGCAACTTTCACAGATATTATTATCTCCAGCAAGGAGGCTATATTTGTGTTTGTGTGTGTGTGTTTGTTTAGCAGCAGTATTACTCAAAAACCACTGAGCCGATTGCCCGAGGCATGATGCAAGGAAGAACGCATTCAATTTTAGAGCTGATCGGGATAAAAGAACGGATCCAGGCTTTTTTGATTTTCCACTTTTGTTCAAAATGCTGTTATAGGACGTCGGTGGAGGTATGCACTCTCAGAGCACCCTTCTGTTTTCAAATGTTCACAGTTAAGTCAATTTAATGGCTTTCTGTAAGATTTTTAATAGTTGATATTTGGCTAATGTTTTACTCCATCTCAGTGGTGTCACACTTATGTCTCTGTGGATTTGTGTAAAAAGGCAACAAGTTAATATCATTTGCTATGATGTCAGCTGCTTCAACTCAATAAGGTGATAAATATATGAGGGTCATATTTACAACTTGTTTCTACTGCCCCCAACCGGCCAAATTTATTTTTACTTTTACATTTTTACAAAACCTCTTAATTATTGGGCAATTCACCCAAAACGTCAGTGTGATTGTGGTTTGCTATTTTCTAACATAATTCGACGAGAGTTTCTTTGACTCATGCAGAAATCATCTATAATTTTAGGTGTGCTTTTTCTCTACAGAGATAAGCAGTGCTAATAATAATTTAGGACCCAGAAATAGTACAGCAGTTTCCATTAAAAACAACAAATCAATGTAACCAACTTAAGGGGAATGGGTTCATGTCACTGATGAGTCCCTGAAGAACACTGTTTGCTATTTTAGATGATCACTATTTTTCATTTGTGAATAGACTTCAATACAATACAGTACAACTTAATTCATCGGTTAATTGGTTTAGGCCAATTAAAGACCAAAGAAGAAGATACAGACATGCACTGACAAACACACACATACTACAAAACACGTAAATTGTAAATTGACATGAAATATGTAGTCAAAATCTTTATACCACTTTCAGATTGTTTGGCCCATGCAGCCCCTACACTTCCACATAAATCCCACATGGTGGCAGCAATGCTCCATTAAGAAATTGGTGTTTATCGACCATTTGCTACTTATCCCAGATTTAGCTGATAGCAGTTCCCCACTAAACAACCACAATTGCTTAATTTTCCTCAGTGGCGCAAGACCAGAGTATGGCAGCTCTGTTCCCTCTTTCATATGTTTCTGATGGAAGCTCCTGACTCTTCTCAAAAAATGATTTTTTTCTAATCAGATGTTTTATTCTGTCATTCATAAATGTTTCTCTCAGTGAAGGTATGGTTAATGAAAGGTACTTTCCCCTTGTCGCTTGACAACTACATCAACCACAAATTAAGCACCATCAGATAAATCTGTCTTTGGTGAATCACTTTTCACCATTATTATTTAGATACCCGCAATCCATGTTGCCACATTGCTGTGCTGCTGCTGGGAGAATAAATGGTTTGAGCTGACAGCTGACTGGCTGTCTGCCTAAGATGTCAAGATATCTTTATTCAATTATGTTGACAAAAGCCAAAGCAAACTCTTCTTCAAACTATTCCTGCTGTCAGCCCTCAAAGGAATGTGCAAAGTAAAAGCCTAAGTCGTTTTTCTTTAGGCATTTGGGCAGCTCCACTGATGTAGTCAATGCTCAGAGGGCTACAAAGTAATGTAGATACTGCACTACATCATATTCCTACTGGTTATCAGGCTAAAGAGGAATAAAATGTTGCAGCTGTGATATAAGGCAATAAACTGCTGATAGTGTTGTGGCGTCTCAAAACCATTTAGACTCATGGATCTGTTACTTCCTGAATGCTATTCCATGATTCACCATAGCCCAAAGCAACACATCCTTAGAAGAATAGAAGAAAAGAAGATGAGGATAGTTTCTATCCAAACACAGTGTACAGGTGTACAGACATACTAATAGAAAGGTCTTGCAGTGTTTTCAATGCAAAGACTGTATATGTCTGGCAGCTGGCTACAGTACAGATTCTATACCCTGCCTCCTCCATTTTAGTGGATGGGACATAGACGAAATTAAATGCCAAAAAATACATGTCGGATACATTTTTCAAATGTTTCTGTGATTTCAGGAAGTTGTTATCGCACTCATATTTATTAATTTTTCGGATAAGTTTGGTTTTAATTTGTTATTTAATAAATAGGGGTAAAATGTTACTATTGACAGCTGAGGCTGACTCGAGAGGTTGTGTATCAGTATCAGTGAATCGATGTCCCCGATCACTACTGTGCAGACTCTGGCACCACATGGTGCAGCGTCTGTATCCTGGATGTTTATTTTTTTCTTATGTCAATTGTGTCTTCCATCTTTATTTACATATTTATATGATTCAACGGTGTTCTCTGTTGTATGTCCCTCTCTGAAATGGCTCCACCTTAGTTTGATTGGTAATATTAGCATTAGATTGCTAAGTTAAGGAGAATCATACTGAGTTTTTGTAAGTTCTTGTTAGTCAGAAACACAAGCTTTATAGTTCTGAACCTGTTTGAGTTCCATCAGCGATTGGCTGTGTCCACTCAGGTCAGCACAGCTTGTGTCAAAACTTAGAGCTGCTGCTACAGCTACTACAGCAGCGCACTCATTGCCACAAGGGCTGAACAGTTGTAGCATTGATCATTCACTTCTTCCTTTTTAGACTGTATTCACGCAGACAACAGCACTGCATAGAAAACTTGTTGATGAGCAAAAGAGTTGATACTGGCTTAACCTTTGCTGCACAATACTATGTAATGTGTATGTGTACTGTTTCCCTGTCAAACAATGCATCTTCTAGGTTTCAGATGTTGTCGATTTATCACCCAAACTCAACATTTCAAACTTCTTCCCACTGCAGTCAACAGTCAGTGTCTCAGTCTGAGCCAACATGGGACAATAGATCTGATTTTTGAATAACTGGTAATGACAGAACATTTGATTGTTTGAGATAGCCGAGGCACTTTCTCTCACAATATAAAGAAACTGTGAGACTTCAAATTGGCTTGGATTTTAATGGCAGAGGATATTCTTGGTTAACGTATATTTATTACTTCTTTTACATCTCTTCTGTTGTATTTTTCCTATTTTTTCCTCCTCTCCGCTCTCCTCTCCTGGGGGTATCTCCTCCTCTTTATTTTATTCATCCAGAACGCTCCCTGGCCTTTTCCCAGTACCCTGCAGCTGGTCCCCATTGAGCCTCCATGGGACTTTAACCCCCTCATCTCCTTTCCATCCCCTTTTAAAAACTCTTCCTCATCATTAGCTTACACTCTAAAAAGTTAAAGGGGGAAAAGGTATTCCAGGAACTTTTGTGACTCTTAAGATTGTAACCAAAACCTCTTTTGATTTTTAATTGGGCCTCTATTTTTGTCTTCACTTCAGATGGAAAAACCCAATAACAGACCTCCATGCTGTCCATTTGTGTGTATCTTTCAAATAGATACTGGTCAGAGGGGAAACCCCCGAAAACATATTGTATGTTTTGCAGGAATCACTCCCTGATACTCTTTTCTTCCTTTTTTTCCCTGAGTGTGGAACCCCAGCTGCAGCCCATGTTTTTATAGTGTAAAATGAAAAAGAAGTTAAAGAGTCAGGGAGGGGGAAGGTGGAAAGATGTTTCCGATTGAAGAATGTAAGTAATTAACCCCTCTTCCTCTCAAAACAAAAACACTCTCCTGGAGCATGTGTTGGGGTGATTGATCTGGGCGCATGTGTGGGTGTGTGTGAGTGAGTGAATTCTAGCGCTCATTCAGTCTTATATACTGTATGTGCACGATGCTTTTGTGCATTTGATCCTTTTTGTGCAAGATATGTCAAATGTAAAAACCTCAATTCAAATGACACACAGACACACACAGGAACACGCACACAGACTGCAACACCTCCTAATTGGGATGGATGGATTTCATTATGTAGCATCAAGAGAGTGAGAACTGAGATGGAGGGAAAAAAAGCTCAATATGCTATAACAACAAACAGTACAGAGCTGCAGCCCTGAGCTCCCTGCTCACTTCAGACACATTACACAAGTCCTCATATGACGTACATATGTTTACAACATGGCCTTTGGTCGCCGAACTCTGCCTCTGTCTCGCATTTTATCTCACATTCACATTCAAACATGGGCCTCCAGGGGTTAGACGAATGACTCAACATTAACCGACTCCCCCTTTGAAGCCCTTCCGTCCTTCCATCACCCTTATGGTCGTCCCCTCCAGTGTCACCTCGCAAACGGCACCTCCTCCCCTCGCCACAAATCCCTGCCGCCGATGTTGCCTTTCACGCTGACTCAGTGAGCCAACGACACTGACGGAGCTGTGAGTATGAGCGTCAAAAGTCACAAAGGACAGCCTGCTGATGTGCTGCCATTGGGTTAGCATTAAAGTGTTTATGTAGATTATTTTCTCTCTAAAACAATATCAAGCAATTTGCCTCAGTGGAATATATGCCAGGGGATACAGTATATGAATCCAAACCACAAGCACAGAGAGGAGAATTATTAAGAAACACTATGATGGTCTCACTTTTGTGCTTTTCATAGTGCAATTCAATTTATTTCCTGTAAGAGAGGAGGACAAAGCTGTGTTCAGGTAATCACAGCACTGAAGTATCTGAGAAGCAGTGTGTAGTAGGATGGTAGATGTAGTTGGAAAAAATTGCCAATAAGGGTAAAAGCTGTTTGTCGTCCTTTGTCGAGATGTGGGAAATCAGTCAGGAGTTCACAGGAGGGTGAATAATGCTACACATTCATCAGTTGGACTGAAAATGACTTTGTGTTCATGCCAACAGTGCAGACTGTGACAATTTCAACTTTATCAGCTCATGTGTTGAGGAAGTATTTAGCCTGGAGCACCAGAGGCATTGGTCTACTGGGAACATGTGATGTGGTTTCATATTACAGTAGATTTTTTTTTTTAAAGGTGCCATATTTCCTATACTTTATGATACTAAAATGTCAAAGCTTAAAAGTAAAAGTAAATGAATGTTGTCATAGTAGAGTATAGCTGATCTGGGTATTTGGAGGCACTCATCCATCTTTGGAGCCACTCATCCATCTTTCTCAGTGGGGTCCTGAGAGGAATCCTGGGCCTGTTCTGTTCTGAAGCCAACTCAAACACAGTTTAGTTGTATCTACCAAACATGTGTGTAATGTGAGTGAAGCTGTTCATAGTCTGTCGTTAAAGTACTTTCTGACCTGAGTCACTGTGTGTTGAGTCGCCCAGTTTAAATAAAAAATCCCAGTTTGGCCAATAAGAGCGAGTAAGATATTAAGGTCTCTTAAACCCCACTCTCAAACACACACACACACACATGCAGTGGAATTAGAATCCATGGCATAAGAGGCTAATGTAACAGAGGCAGTTGGATCCGGCTTGGGCTCGTTTCCTGCATTGTTAGACGCTGGAGCGCGATAAGTCCGAGTTTGGAGCCCTCAGAGTGGGACGGCCCTCTGTTGTTTCATGCCCTCAGCTGTGGATTAACTCTCTCCTGCCGCCTGAGCCCCAAATCCAGCATCACCACTCTGGCTACAAGGGGAAGGCCCAAGAAACGGGGTTCAAACGGTTGAGCTGTCAGAACCAGCCAAGTATCATTGGGTTTATCCATCATGGGCCTAAACTGACTGAATCACAGTTATGCACAATCAAAGGCAGTTTTTAAGCGTTTTACAAAATACAGAGAAAAATGAAACCTTTTCTGTCAATGTTTTAGACGTGAGACTTTTACAGATGTCGTTATCCATTATGTTTCTCCCATTGTAGATTTTAGCCTATTAATGCTGAATATCTGCAAATGTTGGAATCCTTTCATACAGCAATAAATAAGATTGACTGGGAGAAAAAAGTTGGTGTCTGTGGCACTTGCAGGACTGGCCCGTGTACTGCTCATGACCAGAGTCTTTATAAGCCAGAAAGACATATGTTTTAGTGCCATCTGCAAAGTTTTGGTTGGAATTTTAACAGAATTAAACCAACAAAGTCAACCAGCTGAGGCTAGCAACAGCCCTGGGACATGGGACCCCAATTTCCAAAGTAAATGTATCCTGTGTGTCGCCATGTGCTTCATTAAGTTTGTTGCTGTCCTCCCTTACTTCGTCTTCTTCTCTCAATGGTGGATCGCAAACAGCAGGTCTCCACTTTCAGTTTCCTGCTCTCGGCTAGACTGGGACCTTCGCTGCATGTCCTGGTTTCAGGTTTTGCTGTCATGTTAACTCATAACCACCAGAGTTAAGTACAATGTTATAGGAACATTCAGTGATGTTTATCTTGCCTGTAAGCAAGACAACTATTTCAGAACGTAGCTCAAGCACCGAAATGAAGCACTGACATCTGTGTTGTGATCCGGTCCTAGGTACTGGCCGTGTGAGAAACAGTGCCTTATTGGCACCAGGTTTCCACACCCAACCCTAATGATTGGCCCCACTTAGCAACATTCTAATACTAGTCCCTAACCCCATTCATGTCATTTAAATTCTCAAAGGTGTGTGATGATCAATGATGTCATTTATTTTCTTTAAAGAGCTGCAAACTTAAAAACACAAACTGAGTTATACAAACCAGGAAAACCTTTTCCCAGTCTGGACTGATGCTCATCTCATATTCAGCCATTTGTTAATGTGCCCCTGAGTTCCGTGTCTTTGTCTGGTCCACAGACTTGTATTTGAAGCAGTCATCCACAGTTTATTACAAATAGAAGTTTATTTCTATATCATTACACCCAAAACTTAGGTCTGCTCGTAATTTACTTCAAACATGGCTGCTGACATTACTCAACAACAATAATGACTGTGTTGCACGGCCTGGTGTCTATGTAGGTTAGTGTGTAATAAGCCGATAGCAGAATATTTGAACTTTTCTGTACAAATCACAGCTGTATTCAAATGGCCACATTATGCAAACAGAAAACACACATGGATACCTGATAAATGAGTAAACAAAGGTTATGAATCTGGAGGGCACATGTAAATCCTTAATATTATGTGAGTGAGTGAATATATTTCCTTTTATTTCTATAAGTTCTATCTGAAAAACATTTGCATTTTATGTGAGTTACAACACATGCACCATTACATGTCTGTTTATACTTCAACATATCAAATACAAACTGGAAAGGATGGAAACCATCTGCTTCCGTGGCATTTCCGTTTTCACAAGAAGTACCACAATTTGGCGAGGAGGTTTGGGTCATATCTCACCATGGATGTTCCTTTTCTCTTTCCTCTGAAACAAGACACATCTCTCTCTGATCTCTGTGTACCTTGGCAAAACCCTCAAAGCTCCACCTGGCACATTGCGGCTATCTCTTCCATTCCTGGGATGAAAAGGAAAAACCTCTCACCCAGCGAGCATCCTGGAAAGCGTTGGAAATTCTCCTCCTCTTCGTTCCTCGCCTTTGAAGTGCTCACTTCCTGTCTGCTGTGTACAGAAGGTTGAGTAACTGAAGGAACAATCCAAGATCATGTAAAAACGCTGGTCGATAAACTCTTTCATTGGTGTCATAAAGTAATAAATACATCTGCAGCAATGTGTTCCAGGAGTCAGAGCTCTTCCCTCATTATAAAGATCTTCATGTATAAACAGTGGCTAAAATAACTGTGGTGTGTGAACGTGGTCAGTCTCAGGCCCTGTTCAGATCTGCAGGTTTTAACATCTGTCCTGAGAGATCCGATTGCAGGTGTACATTGTTAAGTTGGTCTATTCACATTACAATTTGTCCTCAATGTTTCTCCTGTGAACACTTGTGATCGGATCACACCTGCCCCGCTCTATATCCAAATAATGTTCATCATTTGTGTTCGCGAAGACCAATTTATGTTGTTTTTAGCTGGTATGACAATACAGATGTGTCAGATAATGATATTTTTTGTGTCTGCGTGAGAGAGTGATATATACAGAGCCAGAGAAAAAGAGTGGAGTCTAGAGGGACTTTGGAAAACAGTGCTCTGTGCAGCTCTGCTATGAAGAAAGACTTTACACATTTAAAAAAACTATAGAAATCACTCTGTGGTGGTCAGTGTGGATTTTGTGGCAGTGACTAAAAATACATCAACGTCACTGAGAAGAGTAAACATAGGTTCAAATTGCAGCAGATTAGAGGACGTCAGCTGAGTAGATGGTCCATCATTAACACTCTCATAAATAAATAAATATATTTATTTAATCAAATATCTTTGGAAAACTGGTGAAAATGTAAAAAAAATAACAATGCAATGTGTTCTTCTGTTCAATTAATCAATAAATCCCAAGGACATATCACCGAATTGTATGACGAGTCATTATGTCACAATTCATAGATAAATTAAGTTAAAGGTGAATAACAAAAAGAAGCTTGAGAATGAAACATGAAATTGATTTTACTTCTAGAAAACTGGGACCCTGTGTCGTAACACTATACGATGTACCTTGTGATCAGATGACGTCTTACTGGTCTCTATGTGACTTCACTGAAAATGATTCTCAGCCTTCAAAGTTTCAGAGGTACAAGCGGCACAAACATACACTGTGTTCAGGAAATGAGTATATAGTTCATTGATGTAAAACCTAAGCAGAACGAAAATAAGGGTGGGTTTTATTGTGTAACAAACCGACTGCGGCCAAAGGGGTGCAAAAATAGACACATAATGTGATCCACCGGTGTTACACAACTGGTTATGGGTAGTGGACTCTTGACATGTGTTATTAAGTTTTGAAAGGCTGCTGTTGAGTTTGACGTCAGAGGGAGAATGAGGGAGCTGCTGTAGGGTAGAGGAGAGAAAATCACAAGACCTTGAATTTCACTGAGATCCTGTTCCCGGAGCACAAGTACAGTATGTGATAATGTTTAGTATGTGTATGTGCGTGCATGTAAATGTCATTGTGTGCGCGTGTTCTCTCCCCTGCATGTTTCTAATATTAAAGCTGCAGGACTCAAAAATGTGTAATATGAAATGACAAACCTCAGATCTATGCAGCATTTTAGCATCTTTCAGCTCATTGTTTTTGGATCACTGTTTTGGCAGCCTGCTCTCTTCAATCGTGTTTCATGTAGCAGCAGTTGTAAGTGAAAATTCCCTGATATATGACCATAGCCCATGTTAGCTGTCCTGCACTAAACAGCAGACAGAATGGTGGAGTATTAAGCATCTAAAGAGACAGATGGTGCCTCCAGAAGTTAGTTGAGCCCCAAACAAAGTTAAAAATAAAGTGAATCCATAAGCTTGAACCATAGATTGAACATAAAGATGGATGATAAGTGTCGATATCGCACTATCCAGGAATGACGACAGAATATTCTGGATACAAACGATGCCATCTTGTGCATCTGGAACCAGAGTCTGCACAGTAGCGATCAGGGAATGGAGCTGCAGTAGCGACGATCAGTTCACTCAACCAATCTTGAGTCAACCTCATTTCAACCCATTTCAAATAACTAATTTAAACTTAGCTTGTGATTATAACTACCTAAAATGACAAAAACCATCTTGGGGAATAATTAATGAGACTTGTATATTGACGTTTTCGTTTGGTCCATTGCACTAACATGTAAGAGGCAGGGTTTATGATCTATACTGCTGCCAGCCACGAGAGGGCGATCAAGACACTTTGGCTTTACTTTTGGGAGGCAGTCATGTCGTCCATTGTTATATACAAGCTTAAGTCTGTTAGGTATCCAGAAACATGACCCCAAATGAAGTTAGCGTCTGTTTGCTGGATTTGTGGAGAGGCAGTTGTTGACACTTAAAGTGTGAATACACTAATCTTGTATCTATAGTTTGTTGTGTTGCTCCAATTTATTATGTTAGAGGGCTTCCACAGTTGTTACATCTACAAACATAAAAAACATCAGCCCCACACACCAGCATATCAGACTGAAAGGAACTCAGTTGTGCATGTGTGTGAGAGAGTGTGTGGGAAGGAAAATATCATATATGTGGACACACACACAAATTCAGATTGAGGTATTAAACTCCCCTCCTGCAGATAGTTGTCAAGGACATTGGCTGAGGCCAGACAGTTATTCTGCTGCCACTGACCACGCACAGCAGCAGCTCCGCTGATACAATGGCTTTTATTGTTGCAGCATATGATACCAGACAGATGCTACCACTGCATGTCTGCATATGATAATAACAATAATAATATTAAATGTTAATTTTATTTATACAGCCCTTTTCTTATTATTGTCATGTGTTTTACAGTAGAAAATAAGAGAGAACAGATTAAAACTAATAAACAAGTAATAATAAACTAGTAAAATATGATGAATTAATCAGAAAACACGGCAGGACTACCGAGTACTGATTATGTAATAATACAAACAAATGAAATAGATTTTCTCTAAAATCAATGGTGCTGATATAGACATAATAGAAAAGAGGGTAAAATTGGACTCAACGATGCTACAGCGAGCGGGGGTGTAACAGTGTGCAAAAATCAAATCATCCTAATCTGAAACACACTCTCTCCTTCATGTTTAACACTTTTAAACTCACCAGATCTCTCTGTCCGCTGCAGATGCATTCATACAAACACCCTGCTCATCCTTTCATCATTCACGTCGACTCTGCATGAGCTGCAGAAGTGGCGAGTTCCAAGCCCATGAGGTCATATGGACATTGAGATTGCAGGCCCCCATTGGCTACGAGCTAATATCACTCACAGCTTGAGTTGAGGATTTGACTTTTTCACTCTCTTATGTTTTTTTTTGTTATTGTGTTTGATAAAGCCAAAAATAAATAAATAATGGCGGGAGGGCTGCTTATAGAAACGGCACAGAGCCGTAGAAAATGTAGAAAAAAAGAAAATAAATAATAGTCATCACTGTGGCTTCATCATATTGGCCGAAGCAACTCAATGCATCTCCATCACTCTGTGTATATTGCTTTTGGTCTTAGATAAACATGTAACAATCAGTTTTACTTGCGCTTGAAGACCAGGAACGGAGATGGAGGTTTAAATTTACTCCCGCTGCCTGCCCTTGGCCTTCTCTATGCTCTCCTCTCGCTCGGCCCAAAGCCATTATGGTTAGATGAAAATTTGCTTATTACACAACCCCCCCCCACAACACCTCCACCCCAGCAACAAGACATATTTGTCTATCATAAAATGCCACATTAATAACCCATCACACGTAGCTTCCCCAACGCTGTATATTTATCTTAGCCTTTGCCCAGCATGCAAGCAAAACAAACACGCCACTGCGGTCATGGGGTGGCGCGACAGAACGGAGGATGCAGACCCCGGGTATGTTCGATATGCCATGAGTGGTTTGTTTGGAGCTGCAAGATTAGAGCGGTGAACTGAAGTGCTGGAATAAAAGTAAGCCAGGGTGACTTGATGGATTCTTTAACAGCAGCATTAGCAAGCTTCTCTGGAGTCAAACTAAATTGTATGTGTTCCCTGAGATGTTATTAATGAGGGCAGAAATGGAAATCCAAGACTAGATTATTTTTCCATAATGCTTTTGCAACTGACTATGAGACTAATGGGAGGTTTATCTGGATGAAGTTGAAGCCTGTATTTAAATCCATCAGGCATTGCTCCCACCATCACATGGATATAAAATGTAGTTATTATTTTCTTACTTTCATCACATAAGTTAGCAAAATAAAATAAAAAAACTATAAATACTGTACTGCAATTATATACCTCCACCAACAACTGCAGTTTCAGTTTACATCTTGTTTTTCACTGACTCATTTGAGTTCACTTTGGCAACTGCTCAAACTGTGTAGAAATTTACATGAGATAGATTTGAGATACAGTCAAAAGGTTTTGTGAGGGCACTTGACCTTTGACCACCCTCATCCTAGATTGCGTTCTGTAAGGTTACAGGGATTTTGACCTCCGACCACCAAATTCGAATTAGTTCAACCGTGAGTCCAAATGAACATTTGCACCAAATTGGAAGAAATTCCCTCAAGGCAATCTTGAGATATCGTGTTCACACGAATAGGATCTTTGGATGATTGGATGGGCGGCCAACCCAAAAACATAATGCCTCTTAAGAATATTTTTTATGATCAATTAGTAAAGATTGTGTGTTGTGTGGCCTCTCATTTATTTATTTTATTTTTTAATATGTTGGTCTCTAATTGCCAGTGGTCAATACATTTCCACTCCTTACCAGTTTGAGTCTTTGATGGAATTGCTAACATGCTGCATGCTGTGTCCCCCAGTCAGACTTTCCCTAGTTTCCCAGGATTCTAACTTGCAACCTTCTGGTCACAGCAATCTCACTCTCTCTCTAGTGTCTCCAACATGCCGTTGCCTCACATTTTCATTTGGTGGGTGATAGTCCACCAACGCTTTGGAAGTCTGAGCTTGGAATGCTAACGTATCATTACTGGGCCATTGGGAGAGACTTGAAAAGATTAATGATCGTTTCAGTCAATATAGGGAGTTATGGCTGCTGGCGTTGCCGTGGTAACAGGCTACAGTTGAGCGTAGGTGGGTAAACATTGTGGTTGGATTTGTGCAACAAGGATCCCGTGGTGTGTATGAATGTGTGTGACTGTTTGTGTTTCCAGTAAATTTGTATAAGTTGAGTGTATGAGCATGGTAGAATGACGAAGCATAATTGTTTGTCGTGCATGTTCACAAGTATATTTATGCGTGTGCACTCGATATACATTTTGTAACCCTAGTGTGTGTGTGTGTGTGTGTGTGTGTGTTTGTGTGCCTGGTTTTCCTCTCCCTTCAGACCCTCCAGTTCTGGTCAGATAACATTTTTTCCCACAATTCCCAACTCCCTTGGAATCTCGTTTATCTTCACGAAACCTCAGCAAAAGACATTTCACCTGGAGGAGCATCTTGATCTAACACACAGTGCACAATGACTCTCCCACATATGACACAGGAAGTGAAAACACCACGTTTCATAGTAAATACCATGAATTGTGAAGTTGTGGCATGAAAATGTTGAACTCTTTCACATAGCAGAGAAAAATAATTTGCACCGCAGTGTGAAAACTGTGGTCAACATCCATGTGGTGGTTCAAAATACATTTTGCAAATGCAGCATTGTGCTGAAAATGTTGCATTGTCCTCCTGACCACCTCAAGTTGTGTGTGAAAAAATGTGTGTGGTTGAACACTGACAACAGTCCAGAAAGTTGATGACGTTTAAAAAGAAAAGTAAAAAAGGAAACACTCTACTTTTTATCTAGGCTGCAAAATTTAATGACACATTTTACTTGGTTTTACTTGGTTTATTATTATTTTTGATGATTTATGATGATGCATAGATTTTGCTTTGACTTTAAAGTCTGTGCACACCAGCCAAAGTGTTTTTGTTTAACGTGACTCATTTTGTTCAGGCTGAAGTGTGTGAGGCCACCATAGGAAAAAAAAGCTCATATATATATTTATTATATATAAACGTGAAGTGTGGTGAGGCCACCAATCTTAACATGCTGGGAAGAATGGGTAAGAGAAGTTAATGCATTTGTGCTATACATTTCCATGTTTCATCCAGGGGATACGTGCCAATAAACATGTACCTTTATCCAGGGTCAATTGACTTTTTGACCCACCGGCCAAGATGGCTGGTAGATGAAAAAATCCACTGGCAAAGGTGTTTTTTACCAGCCAAAATAGAATATTGCTTTTTTGTGTTACATATTAAGTTAACAAGGTTTAATGTACAAACTTTGAAGAGGCCAGAGCTAAATTTGATGAAACATTGGATTTATTTTAAAATACTGATCTGCATATTCATGAAATTCTTCAAATACATATATGAATGATAGATTAAATGACACCTCAGATGTCTAGTGAATAGACACTTTGCTATAAACAGCCATCAAACTCTTTGCTGTTGCAGAAGCTTCTTAACAGGAGCGGCTCCAACTGAGTCTGGGACACAGATATGCAACCAATGTGACACTCGCTGTGTTTTTGATCAAAGATATTTTCTAGTTTCTAGCACACTGCAATAGGACATCTATGCTCTTTTACTTAACTTCATTCAAACAGTGTGCTTGCACTCAGATTTGCTTGGCCCCTGCTTCTGCTCTTCCATGCACAAGTGAAATGCTTGCTTCTCTATTTTATTTTTCTGCGCTTATATTTCTTGTGCACTAACCGAATGCCAGGTGGAGTGACGAATGTTACTTTTGCTGTTAGTACTGTTCCTTATAAATACAGGAGGAAAGAACAGTGCTTGTTTTTATAGTTGCTACCAACTGTGTCTGAGAGCTGACGTTTTATGTGCGCAGGATAAAGGACAAAGTATTTTTCTAATTAGTGAAGAGAATAACTACAAAATGTGAAATGAACATTACGGTGATCAATTTCCATCATATACTATACCTCTTTATTTTTTATCAGGGGGACATTATTACATTATAATTGTGAAGATTTGTCTGGGACTGTTTTGTGAGTGTGACATCTGAAATTAGAGCCAGCTGTCAAAGCTATATGATTCATTCTTGCTTATTGTTTGATTTTTTTTCTTTACTTTTATTATTTTTCCAACAGCTCATGAATGCAGTGCTTTTCAGTAGCCAGCCCGTCCTTAAATGCACCAGTAAGGAGGGTTTTCTTTTTTTCAGGACAGCCCACACTTGCCACCGCATTAAACAAAAAGCTGAAGTTTTCACTGTGACGGATGACTTAGCAACTTTAAAAACTCTGCCTGTTGACTCTCTATTTAATACCTGTTGTGAAATAAATTGAATACGGTGGCCAAAGCAAATACACACTCTGCAGTAGAATCTGTGGGATGATACATTCCCAGTTGACCTGCACAGAAATAAATACATATGTCATTCAGCAGGATGACTGATAAGTGAAGCTACTAACTGCAGAGCTCTGGAGAAGAGCTGCAGGAGTTTGTTCCAGTTTGGAGCTTACGCCTTTAACTTCTCAGAGCAATGAGACAACTCTTTTGACAAAAGGATGAAATGGATCATTGTCCGTCTTTATATATATATATATGTTATATAAAAGTAATATATATTATTGTGGATGCAGCCTGAGATATCTATACTTTTGCCAAGAAAGGGGTGTTTTTTCTCAAACTTGTCAAAGTGAGGAATTTGGCTTTTATGCTGGTCTGACGAATCACCCCTAGAGCCACATTAGACTGGTAACAGTTGTATAACTGTTAAATAACAACTTAAAAGACTCATTTCCTCCACCAAGGAGGTTATGTTTTCACTTTGTTCATCTGTTCTTTAGCAGGATTATACAAAAACTACTGGACAGATTACCACAATCTTGGTTGAAGGATGTTGTATGGATCGGGAAAGAATGCATCAAGTTTTATTGCGGATTAGGATCAGGAATTTAGTTTCGCTTTCTTTGCAGCATTTCTTACAGAATTCGCTCAATCTATGGCAGTAATCGGGGTCCACATGCACGTGTAAGAACATCGCTTACAAATGTAACATATAGTGAAAGGCACACAGACTGAAACGTGAAAGACAAGTTCTTGTGTGAGGGAGAGAACGGCATTGCGAACCACTTGCATTTACGCACACAACTGCAGCGGAAACTATGAGGTTTAACTCACTGCGTGGAGGGTAACAACTTTATGGACGATAGCACAAATGAGCACACTGCAAATAGTGGTACATTAATCTATACAGCAATGGAGGAAAACACCAAGTTGGAGATCCCTCATGTTGTTAATGGGAAACACTGCATTGAAATGGAGGGAATAGGCCTTAGCCTTGGCAGATGTATGTGCTCTCAGAGCACCCTTGTAGTTCATAATATATTTTATGCATAAACTCATTGATCCTTTCAAGCCTTACAATATCAATTAATGTCCTTCTAGCCATTGGCCTTAAGCCAGGAAAATATTTACCAAACTACGTGCATTTTGTGCTCTGAGGCCCCACCTGTTACAGGACTGCACCATCCTGGCATTGCTTATTTCTCCTAAATAAAAGAAACTTGTGTTTTTTTCCCTTGAGGGATGAAAAATGTCCCTGAAAAAACACCATGGTTCCAAAATGCAAAGTTGAGTCCAAGTTAAATCTAAGTTGAGTCACTCATTTGTTGTTGGAAATACCACTAATAGGCTTGGAGCACATGCGGACAACCCTGAGAAGTGCCAAATGGACTGGAAAAGACTCAATCTGAACGCTTGTTGATAGATGTGGCAATTATTAAATTTTTCAAATATTTAAATGGCATATAAAAAAAAAAGCCAATGTTGTTTTATGCCATCATAGCAACTGGTCTGCCTGCTTGTGCATGACTTACACCTTAGGTAGAAAACATCAGAGAAGGAGAGAAAAGTAGTACAAAGTTATTAGGTGCTAATTGGTCTTTGAAGTGCAGTAAAATTAAAGAAAAGGAGAATAGAAATTGTGAAAAATCTGAGGTAATGGATGAAAAACATTCTCTTTCTATCTCTCCATATTTTCCTTTTTCTTTTTTCGTCTCCATCTCTCTATTCGGTGCCATCGTAAACAGTGTTAACGGTAACAGAGAAGCCCTGGAGCTTGTCTGCTGGGTCTGTCATACATACATGGTAGAAGAGGCTTTTCAGCTGCTGGGCTGCAGTGCATGCATGCAGTCACATGTACGCACACACACACACACACACACACACACACACACTCACACAAACACACTCAGACATGAAACTAACACTAACACAATCTTGAGCCAGCAGACAATGAGAGACACAAGATGAAGGCAAGTGACAGAATATAATGAGGGAATGCTGCATGCAAGTGTGTGTGTGTGTTTGTGTGCGATCTTCATTTTAACACATGTACACTCACACATATTGTGCTCGTACACAGTATTTTCCAAAGCTTGCAGAGAGAATGTGCCTGTGCATTTTTTCTTTCTTGTGTTCACTGTGTCCACATGTGCATCTGTCTGTCTGTCTGTGTGTATGTGTGTGTGTGTGCGTCTGTGTGTGCGTGTGTCCATCCATGTGGTTCCATTTAACCCTTTCCTTTGAGTGTGACACCATTTAACCTGTGGGCCGCTGCAGTGAGACTCGAGTTAACACCACATTTCCTGTTCGCTCAGCTGCATCTGGATGCACTCACACACACAAGCACTTAAGTAAAAATAGTCGGTATGAATGGTGCTTAAAATGCATTGTTTTCTCCTGTTCTTGTGTGCGTGTTTATTTTCTTCATCACCTCGCAGTACTGACAGCCATGCTGGGGCCTGGTGTTTGAGCTGTCAATGTGAGGTCGATCCATCGTCACTGCATCAATAAAAGCTTGCCATGTTTTCACCTAAGTCCCCCTCCCCATTCTCTCCAGTCCTCCTTGACAGGTGCTGCCAGCAAAGTATGTCAGTAGGTGGCTCTTTGCACCAATCTGTCACCATATTAGTTGTTGCATCACTTAGTTCCTGAATGTTGTTGTCAGTCTTCACAGAAAAGTCCTAAATAAATAAATGTTGGCTTGCATTTGACCAAGTTCTGTAAGTGTTATGAGTTCAGAGAAACATGTTTTTGATCAACAGGTTGCAGTTGATTATACGGAATTGGCAAACCCTCTGGGAAATGCAAGCAAAGTCTAAAGATGCCCTTAAGTAGGGCTCTTAATCACCAGGAGTGGACGGTTGTTTGTTGACTCAAGTGGCAACCCACTGTGATGTCGCACATGGCTTTGTGAACTGCCAACCAGAAGTAACCATATTTGGGGGAGCTGGAGGATGAGCCTGACTGAATCAAATTGTATCCACGAACCAATGTTTTATCGTCTATGTGACTCACAAAATGAACACCATGCTGTATCGAAGAAGGCTTGAATCTAGCGGTTCAGACCATAAACTCCTTAGGAAAATGTTTACCGATGCTATAAATCAAGTAAGAAGAGTCATTTTCTTCTTGTATAGAAACAGGCTTCTTTTTGCAACCAGGGAAGTGGCCCTTTGCCCGTCATCCGACAGAAAACTGCAACTCCCAGATGGGAATTAGTAAATAAAGAAGAAAAATATTTGCTTTCTGTTGTTGCTCACTGTTGAGTCATTTTGGCCCAGCTGCAGCAGCAAGGCAGGACCTACAAACTCAAATGTCTGTGACTGAGTAGTAAGGTGAGTCAGTGACTGACAGGCACCATTGGTCAGCTGGCTGATTATTGGACTTTTCCCACTGGACATTGCTCTTTCAAAATGATTAAGCACCACCAGTTACTATTACGTTCTATTAGAATATGGTTTGCCTGTGAGAACAGCTAATGCAGATACTACTGGTGTTACCCTTAGCAAACACTGGATGACAATGTTGTCAGCAGCCTTGGCGGGAGAGACAGTCCACAGAATTTCATTACTGACCTATGACCAACTTTATATGTCATGAAATATATGGAACTTTTTATATCCGAGGTTAGTATTTAGTCTTCTTACAGTGGAAAGCCTGTTCTGGTGTTTCTGAAACTAGTCTGAGGAGTCAAACAATAAAATCTTGCTTTCAACAGGCAATCAACAACAAAGTGAAAGTCAGAGTGTTGTTCACCATTCCATCGATGTTCCAACCGCTGGCCTCCAACATAGAGAGTTTGTTTAGTTGCCTTTGCATCACGACTTGCGTCTACTCATTGATCTCAGTTAAAAACAGGCTCTGAGATGGAGACGGACAGAGTAACAGCTCATAAAGTTATGTTGTTTTGGGTGTGTTTGGCTCAGAGGGTATTGCCGCTGATATTGCTCAATAGTTGACTGGGAATATTAATTGGGACAATGCAGATGGAGGGATAGAGGGGAATAGAGTAGGAGGAGAGGAGAACATGATGGATAGAGGGGTGTATGGGGCAGATCATAGTGAAGAGGATTGGACAAAGTGGGGTCTTAAGAGAGAGAGAAGTTAACAAGGCTGCAGCCATGCTTGCAGCTGAGGCACAGTGATGCTTTGAGCTAACAAGTGATATGATAACATAGCTTGTTTAGTAGGTACAACACTGCTAGGTTTGCCATCTTGTGCACACGCTCAAATTAATAAAAGTAAGCTGAGGCTAATGGGAAGGTCATCAGCTTGGTCATAAACTCAACTCAAGGCATTGGAGGAATTTGAGCTGATGATTACACTCATGGCGAAGACAAAGACAACTATTAACAAGTATTAACACATCGTTAGGGTAATTGCTATGATGTTTGTTGTATAATAGGGATTTGTGCATGTGTAGATGTTTATAGCTGCAGCATGGGTGAAGAGCCCAAGACAAATATTCCACTTTATGGGACAATAAAGTTAATCTTGATCTTGAAAACCAAAACCACAAACTTCAACCACCTATGGATCACATGGATTCAGTCAACTACAAGTGGAACTAATTAATAAGAAAAGGCTTTTTTTGTTGCTTTTTTTGGGGGGGACGATGAATATTTGTACTAAATAGTTACGTTTTTTTTGCTAAAATCAAACATGCGGCATAATAGGGAAGTCAGGAGATCATCAAAGTCAAGGAAATTCATTGTCTTGGAAAGTGTTTTTCAAAAATAATGGTTCGTCACTGAAGAAGTAGTTACACATCCCACAGGAATAGACCACCATTACTGTCTGTAATGCCAGTCATATTATTACTAAAAACCATGGACTGAAATTGGATTGGATTTGATTTTGCATTGTTGATTTCTTCATTACTGTTTTTTCCTTGTATTACCACCATATGGTTCTTGTCTTGCAGCTTGGTAAACTTCTTTGTCTGCTCTGGCTCTGCACTGGTTCTTAAGTAAGACGTCTGGTGCTTTTATCACGATGTGATATGAAGGGCATTCCAAGGCCGTGTTGTAAGATGTGACTGGTTCAGAAAGCAGCAGGGTTTGAAGTGTGGGACCTCATTAACATGGAGGTGGCATGGGTGGATACATAGTTAGAGGAGGCAATGAGATGCACATCTGCTTTAGTTGATGCAAACTGAGGTAATGACGTTGTTGATGTTTTCAGTGAAAATACTTCAAATGGTGATAGCTGGAATCCCAGACTCCTGGGGAAATCTTGTTAGTACTTTAAGTTTACATGGTGCCATGCTTCTTTTTCCTTAAGTGGCACCTTTAATATTCATGCTTGTTCTCGAGGATCAACTTTAATGTGGCAATGGAGCATCATCTTTAATTCACCTTGAGCTCACATTATGCAATGGATATTTCTGGCATGCACTGTATAAGTTGATTCCATGATCTGCATTTGGGCAGGTCAAAAGTGCTGAAGCTCATCTGAAGTCACTGCGCTGGGATGATTTGTCGAGGTTAGTGTGTGAGACATCGAGGCTATAAAAGTCACAGAGCCTGAAAAAGTTCAGGGATTTGCTCTGAAATAACTGTCGCCCCTTTTTCATTTCCAACTGGTTTTATGTCCGTCATTAACTTCAGGTATATTTTTAAAAAAAGACCCGAAAGGAAACTGCATTTTAAGAATCAAATCTTTCGACACCCCCGAATAACTCACACCATTTACACTTCAAGTGCAGTTCTTGTTGACGTCAGCTGTAATTCTGTTATTGCTGTGATGAAGTATTTTGGCGGACAACTTCTTTAAGAAAACAACCGGGAGTTAGTGAGGAGTTCTCAGAGGAAAGAGAATGAGAGTTTTTCTGAAGGTCCTCCAAAAAAAAGTCTCCTCTGTCAAGCTGCAATAAAATGCCCCCAATCTCTATTTCTGTCCATGTTCCGTATTTAATTGACATTCCTCACTCTTCAGCATCTCTATCTTCAATAATCCTCCTTTGTTTGTTGCCAGTTTTGAATATTTCTGTCTATCGGAAAGTGGGTTGATGATAAAGAACTATATGTAGACTAAATGCAACACTCATCTGCATGCCTTCATGACAGACTGACAGCTCGTCAGACTATCAGCACAGGTCAAAAATGAAGCCACAGGCTCCTCTCTGCAGCCCCGTGAGGCGAGGCCGCGGCTTCCTGCGAAGCGTACGGGGAAAATTTTAATTCCTAAAATTCCACGAGTGGAGTGTAGGATGTTTGGGTTTGCAATATCGTGTTGAGTGATCTTGACATGTGTTTCCTATGGGGGAAGAAAAAAAAATCAAACACTATATAAATCCAAAGTCAAACAACAGGTTTTACTTGGTAGAGAAGATTACAGCAGCCAGTAAAGCTGAAGGAGACTTTTAATGAGTCTTGAGACTTCACAATATACCTGAATGGGCGTGCGATCATATTGGCATGTATTTTATATTCCATGCGTAAAGATTTAGCTATTTATTTAGTTCTTTGCTGACTGCATGGTATAAAAGTTTATTTCGCCCATGGGAAGTTAAGCTGATAGTGATTTGACATTTTCCTTACAATTCCTCACAAGTATCCAAGACAATTATTTTAAATGTAATATTCAAGTATTATTATTTTCATATCAGTGTGGATTTTAGTATGTAATTGTATAAATGCAGTTTTTGTCCTGCCAAGAAACTCTTGGGAAATGAAATCACATTAAATGTTAGAAAATAGAACGACACTTTGGCATAAGTAACTTCAAATTTGAAGATATTGAATATCGGCAAAAAATACTCCTCAATGGCAACTCATTCAATAATTTTAGTGTCAGTTCTTGCCTTTAGTAATTCATTTTCTTTGAAACTTCACAGATACAGGATAAACTTGTAAAGGGAGACGACAATAGCTGCTGCTGGACATGATGGTGCATTTACAGTCTGTATGTGAACTTGAGCTGTCCGTACAATGGGCGTAAACCATAATTAGTAATGTATTAACTTGTATGTGAATGAGTGTCTGGATTGTTTCGGGACCGCGCTAAAGTTACATGTTAAAATTTCAATGACAGAATAATGACTGAGGGGGAAACCAGCGTGACTCATACTCACCGCTCTATCACCCTCACCGCTCTGCATCACACAGTAATTATTCTCTTTGCTGCTGAAGGATCTCACGGGCCACTGGTGCACCACCAGTGAAGTTTATGTTGGCTCATTAGTTGAACACAAAGCTGCTACATTTTGTCATCATAATAGTTCCATTAAAATGTGTTGACAATTGAAGTAGCGTTCCTTTAAGTAGCTAGAATGTATCAAATGACAAATGGTGGGTTACACCTTGGACAGGCCTCAGCGTATGGCAGGACTGACATACAGACACACATTCACACCTACGGTAAATTTAGTCTCCAATTAACCTAACCTCTACCTGCATCATTTCGGACTGTGAGAGGAAGCCAAAGTATCTGGACGATACCCACACAGACACAGGGAGGACATGCAAACTCCACATAGCTAGACACCAGTTACGCCTGTATTTAAACTGGGAGGCGACGATGCTAACCACTGTAGCTTTCAAACAACATAAAGGCTTCTAACTTTGTGTCTTGTGCCTCTGCTTCAGTGTAGCACTGTGAAAATGTTGCTATCTTTCACTCTATTTTTATCTCTCAATCTCTCACACAAGCACACCGACGCCAGTCCTTTAAAACATCAATAAAGTTTTACCATCGTCTGGAGGCAGGCAGGATTCTGGACTCTTTTACCATCTGATCACCTTCAAAAGTCATTAATGCGGAGATAGCCTATAGATAATTAACCAGGTTGGCATCTGTCCTATATCCAGCTCTTACCAATGAGTAAAATCCGGTCCAATGTTCACCCTTGTCTGGTTTCTCACACCTCTATTTGTGTTCTTGCATTCTTCTGATAATGTCCTCTTCGGTTTCTTCTCTGGCTCTGCCCTGATGTACATTTAGTGTACAGCATGTTGCAAATGCCCCTGCAGGGCACACTAGAGTCAGCATTACTTCATGGGAAATGTTGAAGTATTGACCAGAAGCTTGAAATGATCGTAATTTGAGCAAGATTATCATGTCGAGATTCCAAAGGGATTTAGTGTAGAGAAAGGACATATTTTTAATCATGAGACAGGAAGGTCACGTTTATCATCACAAGCATGATTGGCTGAAAACACACGTGAGAATGTATGAGCACAGACGTGATCCATATTTTACTATCGATATTACAACTGATAATACTGATGTCACAAAATGATCAAATTATCACAGATTATTGATCATACATCATACTGAGGGCAAAATTATCGCACATATAAGATAATGATCATATGTCTGGCAACGCTGACTGGAGTTACATAGTGCAGTTCTGGGAGCACTGTGGCAATGAGATGTCATTGTCCTTCAGTAAACAATTTAAACCGTTTTAAAGCTAAGTTATTTTAAAGTAAGAAAATACATTGTGTTGTTTTAAACTCACATCACTGCCACTGATGTCTACCTCTTCATTGGTACTTACCATCATCATTCCTAGTTAATTGTAAACCTGTTATTGTGCGGGAAGTCCCTGCCACCTCTTAAAACATGACTGGGCTGTGAGCCCTCTCTGTTTGCATACTTTCAGGCCACATGTGGTGATTAACTGGCACATTTTTCCAGATAAAATTGAAGGAAATGTCTCATGAAGATCATTGACAAAAAGATTAAAGGCCAACAGAAGAACACATGGCTCAGGGTCATATGGAGCTGAGCTATGACACATTATCTAAAGTATTTTTATTCAGGTAACATTTGGCTGACTTTTAGAAACCACATCTGCTCTGTTGTAGCTGTGTCTGTCAGTTTTTTTTTTCCTTGAGCATGAAAGGTCATGAGAAGAAATTAAAATTTTTGAACGGTTAACCATTATTGTCACTCAAGCAGGTTTTTGGAGAATCTTATATCGAAGGAAATGCTTCTTTTTTTTTTTTTTGTTTTTCAGAGATTACAGTTTATTAGCAAAAACTCGGGTGATGATTTGATTTCTTGATTAGAACTTAAAACTCAAGTAGCAAATATTTTTTGTACAGACCTGGCAGACAAACCATGTTGAGCCAAACTACCAGGTCTGCCTATGGAAAAACTTTATTAATGGACTTCTCTATTGTTGTCAATTTTTTCGGACTGCAGAATAATTCCTCCTCTAGTCAGCTACTTGTGCCACACAGTTTTTTCGCCCTTCATCTTTCCCTTGTGTTTTTCATGATGCATCAACCTCTTCTCTCTGTGATCCATGGAAAGTAATGGCAGGTTGGATTCTACTGTCTTTCATGGTAAACTGTAGACCAGACAGTAAGACTGTATATATACATATTACATCATTGTATGTGTGAGTCATATTGTTTCATTGTCATAACAGTGAGATATTAAGTGGGAATGCTCAGGTACACTTGCACACAGTATGACTAAACACAGCACAGGGAGTGGCACGACTATATGGTGCCACTGAATCATGTCTGCTGCTCCGATGTTCTGCTGGTGCAGGCTTGGTGCTGATTGCTTTATGTGCTGGATGAATGGTGTACTGCCACTGTGACCGTGCTGCTGGCTTTCACACATGAAGCCAGTGCCCTGCTGCTGGCCGACACTTTTTATGAGCGTATGATGTCCTCGACTATGCACATCAGGACTAAATGTGATCATAATGCAAATGGGTTTAAAACACTGGATTTATATAGAAATTTATTTGCCCGGAGGCAGAAGTTAACTCACTGCCTGAGTCAGTCCTCAGTGGAACGAGCCACAAGAGCCACAGTCACAGGCAAATTGGGTAAGGTAATGGGAAGAGAAGAACTTGACGTATGCAACTATCCAGGGACATGTGGAGACAGTTTGAGGGTGAATTGCTGTGTTACCGAGGGACACTCCTTCACTCATTGTTTCAGCAACAACTTAATTTTATAAAAGATAACTAATCTAATATTTATTTGATTCATCCAGAGGGATAGTTCAGCCAATGAGGGGAAATTGGCTGTTGTTTGAACCACTATAGCCGATAAGCTTGCAAAGTAGCTCATGACATTCACTTTATTGGCTGTGTGGTACAATGTGGCAATAATTACAGCCAAGACTATCACTGCCAGGGGCAGCATGGCTCCGTTGCCTGTAACTTGAAGAATCAAGACATAGGAACACGACTCCAAACCTCTAATACCAGTGATATACTTCACTACTCAAACTGGTATGCATTGTGACTGCCTCACGTATCCTGCATCTGTTTTGTGTCGTGTAAGAAGTAACCTTCGGCTAACCTCCTCCAGTGTCGCCATGTTTTTTACTTACAGAATGCAAATCAGGAAGTTCTGTTTGAAATGTGACCCAATTCAGGGGCTGCCTTCTTTGTAGGACTTGCCCATTGCTGCCTATGAAGGAGGCAAGATGAGACATTCGGAGATGGTCTGGTCCACGGAGGATTTCCTTGGTTGTCACCAACTTGTCCCGCCCTTACAGCTGTCGCCTGGCAACAAAGCTGCAGTTGGGTATGATGAGAAAGTTTTTATGCTTTTTATTGTTTTTTTTTTTTGGTAACATATGTACCTTAGCTGTTTGGCACCAGACATCTCGTCCCTTGTGGCGACCTTACTGTCCCCTCCCAGGTTTGTCACTAAAGCGCAATGAATCCTGGGATAATTTGGACAAAGATGGCTCCTACCTTTGGAGCCTTCATTTCTTGGGGATGGGGACACATGGGAGGAACCTTCAATATGGGGAGTCTAGTCGCGGTGTGATGCAGTTGGTCTTCAAATACAGCCAGTGATGGATGTGGTCTATGGTCCTGTGGCGTGCCACCTAGTGGAATTTTCCAATCACATACAAAATACACGCATAACAAGTTTGTGAACAATTATGCTCATGATGCACCTGGTTGTGCACACAAATGTGTGGCTTAAAAGCAGGTTTATATCCGGCCTAACTGCGACTAATGCTGCATCCTCAGTGTGTGAATGGGGGACAAACATGTCCCACCGGTTGTAAGCTTCTGCTAAATGAGCAAATGCGATTGTTCAGTATGTCTTTTCACGGCACGGTGACAAAGCTTGCCACGGGTTGCTGAACTTGCTGTAGCATTTAGTAGTTGGAGAAAAATATAACTTTTGTTTTGTAACTAGAAACACAACTGCAAATGAATAGAAATGTGTCTGTCTGTGTGCTGGAAGTGTTAATGAGCAGCCATTTGCCTTAGCCGCTTGCCAGATCGCCTTTATGCCACCATTGTGTTCACAGCTTCTTTTGCTACCCACGAATAGCCAAAGAAAACAAAACAAAAGAAATCAGTTAATTAGAAAAAGATTAGCTGTTCCCTGTCTTTCTATGTGTATTTTAATGCAAGATTGAACTTAGAAGGGCAACTAAGGTAAACAGAAATCCCAGGATAGATTTTTTTTTCAGATATTAGCCAGAAAATAAAATGGGTTTGTGACGCAAGTCAGTAAATCTTCGTCTGTGTTTTAGTGGTATGTGTGCCTGTAAGTGTGTGTGAGCATAGATTTACGTGTGAGTGTGTGTGTTTGTGAGAGAGAGAGAGTGTGTGTATGACTAGTTCACTAACAACTGCCAAGCTGTGAAGACACACTGGAGAGCAATAAGGACTCGATTGGCTGTTACTGCTTACCGGAACCATACAGAATATAAAATGGGAGCGAATAAGAAAGCTGCAAGAAAGACAACATGATCCAGAGAGTCCGTCTAATCGAATAAATAAATCAAATTCATGGTGGAACACTTCACACAATATTACAAGTCAAAGCCCTCAGCACATGGCATGGAAAAACATAACTTTCTTTCCCCTCCTAAATACTGTTAATGATGAATATAAAGATCAGTGTGTGTGTGCTTTTTGGCAGTTTGGGGTGTTGATGCGCACGTGTTTTGCAAGTATACACTGTCTGCAATGCATTTGTGTATTTTGTGTTTTCCTATGAGAAATGTGTGTTTGTGTGTTTTTATTGTGTGTGTGTGTAGATAGAAGTCACGCCAGGCCGAGTCACCTGTCACTTCTGTGTTGGTTAGACTGAGCCAGTGGAAAAAGCCCTCACTATTTTAATGCTGCTTATTTCCCAGCACCTCACACTGGTCTTTTCCTTTCTCTGCTTTGGCATTGGACTGAGGAAAACCCTCTGTGTGTGCATGTGTGTGTATGTGCGTATGTATGTGTGTGTACGCCCTCGCACCTCGTCACCTCTGATGCTGCAGCGGGAAGCCTTCATTGCCAGGAGAACCCCAGACTGGCAGGCACACCGAACGCCTACACACATGCACGCACATGCCTGTACACACTAACACATGCTTTTACATGCACACGTGAGCTGCACATATGCACACTCAACAGCCTGCAGATGTGTGCACACATGCATTTAGAAGCAGTATGTATGACACAAACACACACACACACACACATACACGCCTCTCCCTTTCCACACACTCTTGTTAAACCTTTTCCATTATTTTACTGCTTCTTCTATAACAGTGGCAGTGAAGCCCACGTAACTGGTCCACACTCCAATGTAAACAGAAGGACTCGAATGTGACACCCAACTCTCGGCCTGGGAGTCATGTGCACAGCAGTCAAACGACCAGGTGGGGAATCACACAGCATTTGACAAAATCCACAAAAATCAGGATTAATGTTTCCAACAGTAGTTGTTGCCTTTACCACTCAAATTGTGAAATATTCACACGTTGGAACTTATTCATCAGTATTTCCCTAAGTGGAAAACATCGGAAAATGCTGAGATGCCAGACCAGATCACGCACCCAGAATTTTAGCATTGAAAACGTACATGCCAGTTAGATTTTTCCTATAACCTTTGTTTATCTGGGGAAAGTTGACTGTGCCTATTGGATCGTTCTCAGCCTTGCCCTACTTGACTGATTCAGGCGTGTATTTAGCTAATGTAACCCTTTTAAAGACTTTGTCCCCGATGTACTGTATACACCAAAATCAGAGCTGTTTACGTACATGCATATGCTGTGTGTATGTTAGAAGTAAATGGTTACTTTAATCCTACAGGTACACAACTGTTACTTTGTCCATATAGTGTTTCACACTTTGTCACTCAAAATGGTAAAATAATGTCAAATTAAAGTATGGTTGCTTTATAATATGCAAATATGGTCTTCTGTTGCTCACAGCTTGACTGAAGGTGTTTTCACACCTGAGAGAGAAAATCCTGAGAGCCTGGGCAACTCCAGTAAGTCCTTCCTCTTATTTTTCTTCTTCTATTGTTGAATGCCACCTCAACGTCCTGCAGTTGGTACAAAAGTCCCTACTATTCAGTTGAATCCAGACCTGCATCTTTTGGTCGGATTAGATTTTAGTTCCTAGATTCAGCTCTTTATCATACATCAGTTATTTTGTTTTCAGCTGCATTGCTTCTTGTTTCATAAAAGTAATCCCTTTGAACATCTTTACTTTGCTTTTACCACCTTTCTGTTTGCATTTCAATTCATTTTTACCACTGATCACAATGCTCAAGTGAGTGGTTTCCCAACATCTGTAACATGGTATGCTCATATTTTGCCCGTGTATCGACCAAATCTGCAATAAGACCTCAAGAACATATATCACATCTATGAGGGGGAAAATATTGGAGGGTGTGACTTGGACAGGAATTCGCCATGGCGGTGTTTTTCCAGTTGTGTACATGCATGTGTGGATGGTTTACATTGAGTTGTGCACGTGTGTGCGTGCCAGCCCCACAATAAGGTATCGCTGGCAAAGGGAAGGTGGGATTAAAATTCCCCAGTGACATGTCAGCTGAATATTGTTACCGCCAGGGGATCAGAGAGCAGTCGGGCACCAGTGAACCGTTTCAGGATGGAAATCACTAATGCTGGATTTCTCTCCAGCAGCCCAGCCTCTCTCTTTCCACGCCACTCCTATGGATCCCTCGCTGCCTACATGGTGGGGTTTCCCAGTCTCTGTGTTTGTGTGTATGTGTGTGTGTGTGAACAGCCTGGACAGATGCTAACACAACATATGACAATGAGATAATGCAACAGAGGATTTTGCATGTGTGTGTGCTTTTGTGCATGTATTAGCAGGTGGTGACAGAAGTTTGGGTAGTTACTTGTGATGAGTTGCGGTACTGTTATGCATGAGCTTGGAAACACCAGGCACACACACACACACACACACACACACACACACACACACACACACACACACATTGGTAATGGTAACAGAGATGTGCTATGCAAATTCCTGCATCATGAACAATGTGTTGCTGTGTGTGTGTGTGTGTGTGTGTGTGTGTGAGAGAGAGGGAAAGCTAAGCAGGTGGTGCCCAGCCTCAGTGAGGGTGGTCCTTTGAGCAGGGCTGAAATTAATCCTCATTACATTAATCAGGCTCACATACATACACAATGAGCCAACTTAATCACAAAGCACGTGTGTTGCAGTAAACTTCACATTCACTGGTCTAACAGGAGATGTATCTCACAATTTATACAAAGGAAACCTCACATTTGAGCTTCAATTCACCTTTAATCATTGTTTATTGCATTTACACCATATAATATTTAAGATATAGAATACATACATAGTGTACAAATGATATGAAACCTTATTGATCCCACAACAGAGAAATTCACTTGTTACAGTAGCAGACAAGTCAGAATGATGTGTATATATATAAAAATATATATATATATATATATATATATATATATATATATAAAAATATATATATATATATATATGTTTGTTTTTCATGTTTTATGAGTTATATCCTTTTAGTGTTTTATAATTTATGTATAGAAAAAAGTTGTCTTTAATTTTAAATTGATGAAATTAATGGATCGCTTCAGTTCATTAATTCCATTGCCACTGTAATATCATTATGGTTTTTCTACCAGCTATATGAATTTCCTGGTTTATATCTTCAGAGGTAAAAACTTTGTGCAACTGGTCCTACACTCTAAACTATCCACAGGAGTGTTTTCACGCTACAAGAAAACCTAAGTATGGTTCAGTTTGAGTTGAACTGAGACCACCTCTTTTGGTTTGACCTGTTATTTTGATTCGGACTAAACTGACATGTCCGTACCAATGGCTTTCTGGAGAGATCCAGTTTGGGGTGTACATCTTTGTCTTTGCTTTCTCACACACAAACAAACTGAATAACACATTTATCTTTAAAGGGCATGCAGCTGGAATGAGTCAGACAACAGTGGGGTAGATGCAAAGAGCCTATTAATGGTGGATTGTAAGAAATGGTCAGTAAATACAGATGTTTCATCTACTCACACAACCCTAGTAAATTAACACCCTCAATGAGTAGAAACTGTCGTAAAAGTAAAGCTATTTGTCTGCAAAAAGACATTACCAGCTTAGAACTGTGAATTTCCCACAGGTTTGATATTTGCAGATGTTAAATCCAACATGCCCTATAGCAGTTCAGCAGTACAGTACCTAATCAGTGGCAGAGCCTCACAAGTTACTGGATTTTATGATGGTGGGAGACCACAGGATTAGAATGGGGCAGCTCCAGGCCTTAAGCCTTCTGGTATAAAACTAATTTAGTTTACTTTAATTTGATTGAGTATAGGTCAAGTCTAGTTGAGTTTTATAGACCCCAAAGGGAATCATAAAAACCCCTCACAGTCAGAGAAACATAAAAACACTTCAGAACCACATAAAGTACTGTATATTGACACGAAACATGCAAAAACCAAATTATTAATCTAATGCATCAGTTACAAATGAGGCAACCGTATGTACCATGACTTTATTCTAGAATGCTGGAGCCGTGCTGCCCTCGACCACTTTTAATATCAACCTAAATAAGCATAATGTTGCACACACCCAGTATGTAATGGCGCGGTAAAGGTTATATTAAAAGACATCGTGGAGACTTTTTGAACAATGTCATAAAGATTAATGTCCTGAATACATAAAAAGGCTGACTACCCAGAATGTATTGGTGCCTGAGAGTCAAACAAAAGTCACATTTACAGAGAGCTATGTTGTCAGGTTTACATTCTGTAACATATTCATAATTAGTAACAGTTTGTTTATGAGCTGGTTGTTTTGCTTTTTTACTTTTCATTTCTTTCTTTATTCATCGTTCGTTTGGACATAAAACCCATGAACACCTACTAACATCTGGCCTTTGTCTGCAATGGGAATGGATACAATCGACATTCACTCTCGGTTCAAGTCACTCTGCAGGAGACTCAGGTTTTTATCGGCTCCAGCTCCAATCGGACAGCAATGGACACGACACCTTGATGAACATGCTTTATTTTGAGTCAAGATGCTGCACCTTTTCCATTATATTGCAACAAGTCTTGGTGATTATTGCCATGAATGTTTGTGTTCATGTTTTTTAAATCTTGGGAACAATACCCAATAGGGATATTTTATACATATTGTGCAAGATTTGTGAGATCAAACATGACTCACCGGGTGTTTTGGTTTACTAGGGGTATAAACGATTGTGCTGAAGTGTTGGGGAGATGGCAAGAGCTTTTTTTTAAAGTGTGTGTGTTACACTCATTATCTATGTAACTCACATTGTGTCATTTTGTCGGACAAACTCGTAGATCAGTTTTTTTGTGTCCAGTACATTTGTATGTGTGTATGCATGTCTGCCATTGCACATGCCAGTGTGGATGCACTAATTGTCTCTCTGCGTGTATAGGCCTTTGTGCATGCATGTGTGTATGTGCATATTTCCAGCGGCTCTCCCTCCAGGAATGCAGCATGGCTCTTCAGAAGGGGATATTAGTGCTGACCGCAGGGCCTCTTTCCCCTCTCCGCTTCCATCTGGTGTCGCATTAAATATTAAACTTTTTAATTTGATTCAATTCCCGACGACAAACACCCATGATTGGATCCAGATGCCGGCAACCAGAGGGCCCACCCCAGGCCTGGTCTGTGCCTGGGATTTGGATACTCTGGACCTGAGCACAGGAGCTGGAACTGAGACCCGGATTAAGGCTGGAACTGGGAGTTGGGATGTACATGGTGCATTGCTTTGGGGTGGGGGGTTGGAAGTGGCACTTTTATAGAGGAGGAGGTGGGGCAGGAGCAGCCTGTAGAAGCTGAGGATGGAAACTCAGTTGGCAGTGGGGTTAAAACCGGTATTAAGTCTGGGTCTCCATCTAATTTCAGAGCACAGCAAGGTCCTGGGAAGAACCTCTTTTCATCAAGCTCAAGTTACGAATGAGACTCTAGTATGCCAGTGACAGGTCTGAATTGCTCATCTTTCCTCAAACAGATGCTGGTAGTGTTGGGCGGTCTATTGCCCTCTCGTGTCTAACCTATGCTCTTCTCCAAACACTTGAACGCAGCAAGCAAATAGTACAACTTTAAAATCTGTTGATTGAACACTGAAACACTGTGGGGTCCATTTCTCAGGTGGAGGGTCATCTGAGCATCTTTAGCTTAGTGTATGCATGCCACTCTTGTCCTTGTGCACAGTGGCACATGCCAGAAATGACGTCCTATCTGCTTCGGTGGTCTTGTTAATTTTTTTTTTTTTTTTACTTGGCCGTCTGGTGCAACATGAATTGAGCGAGAGGCAAGAGTCTGCGAACAGGTCCATCTCTATAGACATCTTTATTGGGAGCATGGAAATTCCCAGTGTTCTCCTGGTGGGAGACTGTTCTTGAGGCATTCTCAAGGAAGCTATGGAAAAACTGGTTTGAGACTGGTTTGTCAAGGCAAAGAAGTGTGCACGAGCCTGAAGTCATGCTCCTGGAATAAACAAGCCGGGGCCAAAACCTTCATATTTTTTCTTGCTCTTCTTCTTTGCCTTTTTCTCAATGTGTCATGTTTCAAGCCCAAGATTAAAAGGGAAAGGCTTTGTGTCGATGTCTCAGTTGGAGCTCACAGAGACCGAACTGTCAAGCACATCTGCAGATCTACACCTTCCTGAAGATGAAAAGAGAAATGGTGTGTTCACGGACAGAACTGAATGATGAAGGGAGTAATGAGGAAATTCTCAGCCTCAGATAGACATGAGGAGTTGAGTTAACCAGGTTTAAACAAGCTGTACAGGTAATCCTGAATCAGAGTTCATACTTACCACATTGATATATGTATACCCAGACCACTTGTTTCATATGAATAGTTGTACATTAACCCTGTTAAAAACAAACTTACAAAGTGCAATAAAACAGAATTTCACTAAATTTGAACATAATAAGCAAGATGAGAGGAATTAAAATTACAGGAACAGTAAAGACCTGATCTTCTTTAGTCTCGGTTGGAAAAAGCAGGACAGCATCTGTCATCACCTGAGCGTCGAACGACAAATCAGAACCAAATATGACGCTTAGATGGGGGCCCCTCTATGGACGTTATTAGATAAGTCACCCAGACTAGAGGAAAGACTGTTTAAGTCGCTTGTACTGGGTCCGGAGGAGCTAATTATGATGACTTCTGATTTGAAGCTGGTTTGGTCTTCCAATTTCTAATGTCAGTACAGCAGGACATAATGCAAGACACATCAGTAGAGACAGGCTGTAGCAGGACATAGAGTTGAGTTGGACCACAGCTTGTATTGATGATTGAAGGTGGCTCCTCAGTCTTTGTAACATTGGGGGGGGGGGGGTTACTCTTGTGCATGTGTTGACATCAACACAGCAACAGCCTCCGGTCTCGACTTACAGGCTTGAGGTGAAATGTCGAAATAGTGTTCGGTTGTTGGATGGAACTCTGTCAAGTGCCTGTTGTGATTTATCAACTCTCTTGATAACTTCTCTGTTTTCCCACTCTTACTCCTCCCCTCCCCCTCTAACAATGGTGCGTTAAAGACGTTTCAGGCCAAAATTAAGCTGAGGTCTTGGGATTGAGGTTTGGACAACGGTCATGCTCTCCATGTGATTGAGTCTCGGAGCTGTCTGAGTGTGGGCGCTTGCACAGCGAACAATAGCCATCGGGGTCACAGTCTTCACATCTTATTTATCTTAAAACAATGAAAACAAGTCATTTTCCATATAATAAGCGCAACAAAGCTGTAAGTGGGGTGAAATAATATCATTTGTTTCCACGCAAGTCAGTTTGTTGTTGAAGAATTTCCTTGACCCAGTGCCATTGTCTTGATCCTGTTGGATGCCTTCATCTCTCTTGCTGTGACACATTTGCTTGAAGACTCTCAATACACACTGTCATGTAAAAGTACACATTTAACAGTGTATCTGTCTTTCACTGTTAAGACTCTTGACACCTCATGTGTTTTCCCCAGATGTATGAAATCACTATCTCTAAATTGGTTTATTATCCAATATACTGGAGATAATGGAGCTCAGAGGGGACCAGAGATGTCCACAGGACCCAGGGCTGAATGTGACATCCCTTGCTTGTATGAGGACCTGACAGCAGGCTTAGGCCCATGGGTCTGTGTCCCCACCCGTCGTCCCATCTGCCACCAGAATCCAGATGTCTCGGCAAGGATGAATCATAATTACTTCAGCTTGTTACCATTTGATTCTGCATTTGTGTTTTTCCCAATGATATACCCTTTCTCAGTTTAGACAGCAAAGAAACAGGGAACAAGGAAATAGCATTATTCTTATCCTTTTTGCTAATTGACCATTTAGTAAACCCCTCCTCCAAATAGCAACTGTCCAATCCCAGCTTAGCATGACAGGCCTTTTGACCTGTGGACATCAAGGCCAAATGTAAAAGTGTAGGAGTAATCAGTTAGAATATAAAACACAATTTTATGTCTTTGTTAGGAACATACTGGTTAAACATATACTGGGTAACTCAAACACACCCTGGTGATGCTGGAATTCTTAGTATTAAGAACTCAAAATGTTTTTATAACTGTGAAATGATCACAACTGAAGATAATTAGCTGAGCAACTCAGTGATTTTCTTCAGTTTTGAGAGTTGCTATGATATTTTTTCCCAACATTTCTTATTTTTGCAATGCACCATCAACCACTCTGTAATATGTGATCAATGTGTGAAAATGACAGCCTTGTCGAAGTATGAATTTCCTGTAGTGTTACCCTCTCCAGTCACAGATGCTGTAGACCTACATTAGCATGTCTGTCTCTATTGGACTTCTTTTACAAATTGACGGATCGCAGACAGCGAAGCATGAGAAAAGAGGCAGATGGTGGGAGAGACAGTGAACAAGCTTCATTATTAGAGTTATTCAGTGTTTCCTCTGACCAGGTTTGGCCCCTCCGTGGACTCGTTCGGGCCTCAGCGGTCACAGAGAGAAACAGGGTAGTAGAGAACTTTGCAGGATCTCAAATTAACCTCTCTGCGGATCTTATGTAATACGATCTAGCATTATCTTGGTGCTCACAGCTTGTCGAGTGCGTACCTCTTCATAGTTCGGCTGCACCGATTGCATGAGTGTCTCTGTTACAGTTCCCCTCAAATCCAAAACATCAAATGTGTATTATTCAATAAGTCCCCATTCATGCATTTACTCAGCATCTCTCTTTCATAACTACTGCAGGAGGTTTCTTCTCTGAATCTCACACAGCTGAGCAGATTAGTATATTGTTACATAAAACTTTGCTGTGTTTCAACCAACCGGAGCCTTTCTTGGAACTTCTGCCAGCTCGAAAAAGAGCAAAACTCCAAACCTTTTCCAAACAATTCCACTTGGACAGAGAGCCGAGGTGCCGCATGGGGCTTTTAGATTAGATTAGATGAAACTTTAATCATCTCCGTTGAGAAATATGGTCGTTGCAGCAGCAATAAGTAATAGGATACATCAAAGAAAAATAGGATATAAATACGAACAGAGTAAATGGGGGTTATATAAACACATGCAACCAGCAGTAATTGACAATGACTACATCTGTGCAATTTAATTTATGGCAAATCTTCAACACCTAATGTGAAGTATTGAATTATGGCCCATATGTGCTCCATGCATGTTAGGAGGGAGGAGAGAATAAACTACCACTGTGTACATTTCTGCATGTTTTCTTGTCTAGTTCATGTAAAAGTGCAAAGAGACACCACAGGGTTTGATAATACGCAGTAAGTACAAGTGAGTCTCGCCATATGTTTGTGCACTGAAGTATGTGCGCGCGTGGTTGGCATGGCTGATAAACAGGCAGTGGGCTGGGAGGTGGAAGGAGTCCACCGCCTCAGATTATTGACACAACCCTGGCAGAACGCGAGGCCGGGCGCTCCAAGAAATCTAACTGGCGTGGGCTCAGCGCTGCAATCTGATCCGCTCCATCCAGCATGGAGCGCCAAACACACTGAAACAGGCGGCGAGCTCTATCTATTCTTGTACCTATACTTGCAACTTTTTCTTCCTTTCTGCATAACAATCGGCTTTAGGGGTTTCTTCCCTCGTCCAATTTGACTCGCTGTCAGTCAGTCTGTCTCTTATTGTCTGGCACTCCCTCACTCACTCCTGCCCATGTCCCATGACGGCTTGTTTAGAGATGTTTAGGCCACGAGCAGGCCTTAAGGTTTGAGGTCTGGGGCTTGAGGTTTGGACCACAGTCTCAGCGTGATGTTTAGTTTTATTTTCTGCTTTCTGTTTTTGTGTATCCAGCTACATTAGAACAGGGATTTAGATGCAAAGCTTGATGCCGGAGCTACTATTGGTGTCTTACGGCTAAGCCAGAGGTGTAGAGTTATGTTCTCAGTTAATGGCTGAATGGTCACAGGAACATTTTCTCCCTCACAAACCTGTCACTTTCACCCTTGGCTCACATGGAATTTGTAGAACGCATTGCTCTCACATGGAAGTCTATTCCTCTCTGTTGACAGATCGATTGCGGTGCAGATGCTTTGCATCCATGCGTAGGGTTCTTTCTACTATTGATTGCACTTCCATAAACTAAACTGAAAGTTGCCCCCCCCCCCTGTGATGTTATCATTCAAGCATCTCATCAGTGAGTCAAAGGCTCCATGAATATGCATGTTAAAGCACTATTGTTGGTAACTGACAGTGATTAGTCAGTACATGCAGGGGGAAAAACACATACATGGAAGTTTGGCATAGTTTCCTGCAGTAGAAGAGTTATGCACAGTTACACTTTGTGATGTTAGCTCCCTTAAGCAAAAATGACAAGACCTTCAATCAGCTATCATCAATGTTTGTCTAATTACAATATAGGTTTAGCACATGATGATAAATTAACAGAGGATTATCACCATAATCTGCAGCTCCTGTCAGCTTCACAAGGTTTATAGCTAGTTTCAGCTCATTGATTAGCTGTCCTCACCACAGCTCTTACTGTCATAGCAGCAAAACCACCAGGTTCTGGCAAAAAAACAAAACAACTAAGCTCTAAGGAGAAACCCACTGTGCAGCACTAAAGGGCAGATAGACATAGAGCCTTGCTGGTAAATAGCAGCTACAGGAGTTGGTGGAGATGGTGTTGAAATGTCACTGTTTTGTTCAAAACCTTTTTCTTTCCACTGCACCCAAAAACACAACAACAAAAAACTAGCCAATACTTAGCATACATCAGTCAAAGCCCAACGGTCCTCTGATATTCAATCAAGTTGCACCACATTGCACACACTCATACCAGTCCTATAAATATGCATGATGTCCAATTTCATGAAAATATCAGCATTATTGAAACGTTGAAAAATGTCATATTGTGCAATGTTAAAGAAAGTGAAAAATAGTTTCTGGATCCGTCCCCTTGACCAAATCCTCTCTAAAAGTTAATGGGTTCTTCCTTGGCTCATACCCCACTCTTCCACCAAGTTTTAAGAAAATCTGTTTTCTTGCATAATCCTGCTCACAGACTACAGTCCAATTAAAACATTACTTTCTTGGCTGGGGTAAAATACTGTTATGGCAGGTTTATGTAATGTATGATCTTATTGCAAACAGCAGTAATTGCAACTATATAAATGAAAATCACCTTATCTGAACCGCAACCTCAGTGGCTGGATGCTGGAGCCGGTCTTATGGCTGCAACATTCAGTCTATCTTTGAAAGTAAATGATATGTGATAAATAATTGTGTGTGTGTGTGTGTGTTTGAATCCTGCTGTCCTTTGGTGGTCCTCTGACTTCAGCACCATCATTGGGTTGACATTTTTGCAAAACTTTATATTTGGTACAGATCCTTGAGGATGAATGCTGATGACATATAGTTCTGTTACATGCTCCATCCATCCATTATATAACTGCTTATCATTTGAGAGTGGGGGTGCACCCTGGACACAGCGCTGACATACGTGACAAACAAACATTGACACTGTAGCCGTTTTCCGACATTTATTCCCAGAACTTGAACAGCGCAGGAGATTTTGAACATGGTGGATGAGCGTATTAACACTTTTAGAAGTTTGCTGAGAGTCTTTATTTCTCCCACAAGACCTTGTGATCTCAGCTCTGTATTTTGTTAGGCAAATCATTGTTTTCCTAAGGAGGTATTACACCTCAAAGAGAAGATACGTTCTGTACGCCAGAGGTTGCTTCTTGCCTTTTCCACCATTTGTTGTGCAGCTTTAAAATGTATAGCTCCAGTTACCATGGACATCAACCATCACAGATGCTGGGTCAGTACTGGTTTATATTTTTGTTTGTTGGTTTGTGATGTTAAGTATGTATGGACAATATTGTTTTATCTATCACTGCAGACCATGTTTATATTCTGCAGGTGACATTTCTTTTTGTTGCATGGTAGAACCATAATAATCTGACATTTTTATCATTGCTTTCTGAATGACAACGGTTAAAAAGGCAGTAAATCTTGATTTCTCTGAATAATTTCCCTTAGAGATTGGCGCAAAACCACATTAGTTCAGCAAATCTCAAAGGGAAAGCGGCAACAACATACGCTCCTGCTACTATTAGATCACATGCAGCTGCCTCAATCTTGATTGATATTCCAAGATACATGCCATGTTTTAAGGAGATTACTTTCATGTGTATCAAAGATTTTATCAATTATTATATAAATGCTAATGCCTCTTAACAGATCAGAGCATTCACAGTTCCAACTCCAGCCAAGTTGGACATTTTCTTCTATTCTCAAGAACAACTTGACTGTCTGGGAGCTGGCAGCACAGTTTGGATTCACTCGACCAGATTTTAACCATTTGATTGATGAAAGGTCAACGTCTTCAGCCTGTAGCTTAACACAAATTAACTTTGTAGAGAAACAATTAGAAATTTACCGATTTGACACAAGGGACAATAGTCATAGAGCCGTCCACTATTCTTTGCTGCTGCTTGTATAATCGATGTTATAGTGTCCGACCTGAGTAAGGGTTAAGAACATAAGCACTGCCATGTGTTTTGCTAGGCAGAGAGGGTCTGTTTTGCCAGGCCAATCATCTACTGCTGGCTGTTTAAATCATGGAGCTGGGACATTCTCCTGCCAGCCTCAGCTGCCAGTGGACCAGTAGACTTGGCCGAGTACGACTCTCTCCCTCCATGGCACTTAGTGTGACGGTACTCAGCCAGTAGAGTTTCATCTTATGCAGAAATGAGCTGGAAACGAACTGCAGAGGGCTGCAGGCCGGGTTATAATCTTCAACAGTATGCCCAATACTCTTGGCTTATCCTGAGCCGGTCTCAAATACCCTCTAATTCTACTAATGCAAGGCCTTGGCCCTGTGATCTGTGCAGGCAAACTTTAGGCCAGTTTGTTAGTTTTTATTATCGTTATTAAATCTAGATTTATTCTTTATCAACAGCACTGAATCAATTGTGATCCCGATAAGCTACTGTACAAATGGAAACTATGATCCACACACTGTCTACTGGAGTCTTACACAAGTCAATGACAGGCCCAGGGTTGGAGGTTTGATTCTCACATGGTCAATCTTTGCTAAAAAATAAATGGTCTCAGGGTTCTTTAAGAAAACGTCCTGCAAATTATGTGTTATACCACAATTATAACTGCAAAATCGATTAATGGTTCTGTGGGTGTTTAAGTGGAATGTGCTGTATTTTCAGAACCAATCCATTATAACACTGACTGGATGTTACACTCAGAGAAAATGTGTATGTTTGGAAAATACATCTTTGATCATAAAACAATTGTAAACATTTGCACAGGAATATAGTGAAAAATGTCAGTAGGATGGGAAATGGCTAAAGTATCATATAACGTAACCATCAGCAACACATCAAACACAATTTTGTGTGTACGTGTACGCAAGTTGGCAAAGAAATCGAACAAATCACTTGAGTTTTGACAGTGATCACAGCGGACAACAAAGAAGAAGAACAAAGTGGATTTTTTTACCTACTAGGAAGTGGTGTGGTTTTGGAGCAGCAGCTCACTGGCTCCTTATTTCCTGGTTTACAGTAGAAGCTAAGTGTATAATGAGAGCCCCGTAAACCTTTGGTGCTGCGGTCAGAGAACGCTCCATCGCTGTAACATAATTAGGACCAATACCACTCCAGCAGCACATGTAGCACTTTTCACACCACTGGACCAAGCTGGAGCGACCTCTAGTGTGCCTTGTTAACCGAGGGAAGAAGGTCAACTCTGAATCTATCATTGATCTCATTATAGACAACAATTTAGCCCCTTAAATGATCCCACTAAAAACAAAACATACATCGTGAACTGTAATTAGAAAAGAATACTTGTACAATTGGATGTGGCAATTTCATCACATCTGTATCTAGTTTGTGAGAGAATACATTTCTACAACACTTTAAGATATAATGCGCAACATTCCTCATTTAAATGTCTAAAAACAACTAGACCTATGTTACATATGAGGCTAGAGGCTTTGTAACATAGTTTCTACTTGAAGGGCTAGTTGCTTAACTAGTTTGGCTGCTGAGTAAATGGTAAGTGGTCTGTATTTATATAGCCCTATATGGCTAACATGCAAGCAAGCTGGGAGCCCACTGCTAACAACTTTCCAAACTTCTTTGTAATCTCTCGGTACTGTCCTGTTTATTCCCCCGTCACAGCTATGACACCATGGTAGTTTACTTTGTATTGGTCTAGTTTGACTTGAACTGTCTGTAGGTCAGTGACTTTAAGTTGTGCTACACAATTTTGGCGTTTGAAATCCTGGTGCCCCAATGATCATCTATCTCCTGCACCGCTGGAGAGGAGCTTTCCGAAACTCGCCAATGATTGGATAACCTGCCTAACCCAGAGCCAAAGGATTTGATTATGTATTTAATCACAGATTGTCTCACATAACCAAAGTTTTAAAGAAAGCGGCAGTGATGGAAAATTATATTTTTGAGGTTGGGGTTGCAGGCCAAAGCTATAGCAAAGGTCTTTTATTGTGAAGGTGGTGAAAAGCTCTTGGATTTTGCAAAGGTAGCCAGATGGCTAGATTAGAGGAAATGTCGGAGACGTTCTGACGTTTCCAACCCAAATGACTACTAAGTGATACTGTAGCAGAAGTGTGTTTGTACGTGGGGTAATATACTTTGCTTTAAGTGTATATGTTTGTCCATGTTTGTTGCTTTGGATTTTTCCTGGCAGCTACTGCAAACTCCGCAAATCCCCCCAGTAAGTGACTGATCAAACCCATTAACTGCGACAGTGACTGATAATTACGAAACCCCCCCCCCCCACATTCGCTCCTTTAGAGTCTCTTTTTCCCACACACTCTCTCCTCTGCGACTTCAGTTTGGCATATCATCCTCTGGCTGAGGTTAGGTTTGCCGGGTTTAAGTTGGAGTTTTATCTAACTTGCATGGCAGCAGATGGTCTGTGTAACTCTGTTTTACCCCTGGGAAGAAGAAAAAAAAACTGATGATCTTTGGGTGGAGTGAGATCCAAACATGAAGCATGTTGCAACCCTATTTAGAGTTTGTTTATGGTTTGTTGTGATTGGGGCTTGGCTCCGAGGCGGGAGGTGTTGGATGTTCTGGAGGCCCTTTAACGCAGCAAATGTATACCCCCCCCCCCCCAAACACACACACACAAATATTCAACGTCTCCTGAGGCTGCTGGAGGTTTGGCTGTGGAGAGGAGGTGGTGGTTGTGGTCTTTCCTCAGACACTGCTGGGGGTGGTGGAGACGCCTGCCCACTTGACCACCAGCCATGTGAGCTGTCAGCCAAAAAGTGCGTAATGTGTTCAGCTGGACTTTGTGTGTGTGTGTTTGTGTGTGATTGTGTGCATACACTCAATTGCTTATGTACACATGATATTTCATTTTATTTGCCTGTAATGACTACATATTACTTTCAAATAAACCATGTTAAAACTACTGCTGTAATTATGGTGAACAGATAAAAAGCAGAGATGATGAACTGTTTGCAAGGCAACACTGAAGAGCAATGGTGGAAAGTACATTTATTCAGGTACTGTACTTAAGTACAAATTTGAATTACTTGTACGTCACTTGAGTATTTCCATAATATGATTCCTTATATTTCTACCCCCCTACATTTCAGACAAATTGCAATTTCTACAATGCAATTTTACATTAATTAGCCCCCCCCCCCCCCCCCCCCCCCAAAAAAAAAGAAATGCACAGTAAAAAGGCACAGAGATCCATATATTCTAAAGGTCAGTGATGGTCTCATTTCAACAAAGTCAATTGAATTGAACACATCCCCAATGCACGAAAGAAATCCCCAGCAATATTTGAGTTAGCACAGAAAACGGTTGACAATGCTGGCAGGAATTTAAAATACAACTTCACTTTTTTTTCATCAGAAAGCTCAAATATCTGTCATGAAATTTGCAGGTTGGATTGTTTTTAATTGAGTTTAATTTTTCTTTTATGTCCATAATCCAGCATAGTGAGTAGGGAGCATTTTGTTGGCCACCTGCTTGACCACATGGGGCAGGAAATCCCATCTTCATTTACCATTGGCTCTGCACAGGCCTGGTTTTATGGGATGTTTTTGCCCACTTTGTCATTCAGTGTGGTTTCTTGTGTTTGCAATAATCGCTTCTTTCACATCTTCCACTTTTCATTTTTTTGTTCTTTTTTTTTCTTATGTAAAGCCTTTGGGAAAGCACTCTCTAAAATCTGGTTTATATTACAAACCATCATGTCATTTTGATCACTTTATTACATCCAGCTGATCCCCTGCAGAATCACTGCAGTCCATGTACAGTAAATAGATGAAGACATTGGAGACAACTCTTGACCGTGTTCTACCTCTTGTTGTTTATTCTCCCTGGTCTTCCTAAAAGGCTGCGAGGTTGAAAAACATCACTGGGGATTCCAGAGATCAAATATCCCTCCTGTTCCTCTCTGCATTTTTTCTAGTCCTTTATTTGCTGCTTTGCTTTGCTTTTCTTAGCCTTTCTTAGTGGATATTTTAGGATCATTTACAGTAATAATTATAATTACTTCCAATATTAAAACATATGCATAAACAGTAGCGTGTATATCTGCACCATAGTCTATGATCTTTGAAGACTACATGATCGGGTTCAAAGTGAGACAGCCGGACCATGAGTTGTTTGCATTGCCTAATTAATTTCTTCAAAAGGAACATTGTACAGTTCAAACATTAATGTCACCATTTGATAAACTGTTCCAGATCATAGCTTCAAGCTCATTTCCATCTGGCCTCTTGGCAAGTCAGAAGAGGACAATGGCGGCACATTGCACAATGACGAACAGTACATAGAACTCTGATATCCAATGGGAAAACAATTTTTAATTGTGCAACTCAGACACAAATTTGTAAACAATCTAAAGTTTGCATTCTACAAGAGGTCTCATGGTTGTTTTGCCAGCCTGCCCCCAATATCTAATGCAATAAGAATATGGGAAAGGTTCATAGACTGCATACATTTCTTGGCTGTATCTTGGCTGTTCCCAATTATCCCCTGTACCCCAAACCAAGAAACTTAACTGTTTTGGTTGTGTTGGTTTCAGCCCCATTAAGCAACTATCCTCAGTAAAAAAGCTCAGAAAACCAGTGGTGCTAGACACCAAAGAGCTTACAGACACAATTGACTGATTTTTGCTCTAAATGTTATACAAACCAAAAACACAAGAACACATAGGTTTCGTGGTCTAACCAACAGTCTCACAAGTGTAGTAAAGTCAGACTCAATTGCTTAGGAGCTTGAACAACAGCTTGCTCAGTTTGTTTGACCATCTTTCAAGTTTAACTTAGTGTTTGTGCTCACATTTGACAAAATGTGCGAAGCTTCTAACAGTGCAGTGCCTGCAGAATAATGAGAACCAGAGGCCGGTGCTCTGAACAGAGATTTCCACTGTACACCACGTCGAAGAGCAAACTTGAGATGTGACCTGCAGCATACAGACTCCACAGTAACAACGTTTGCAAATGACTCATCTGTTCTTATTGTATTCGCTGAGTCATACAATAAATCTCATGTTGCTCTTACATTTGTCACCATGTCCCCATGCACCAAATCTCGTGAGAAAAGCTGAATGACTTGAGTCACGTTATCTCTTGTCTAAGAGTTCATTGACCATGAAACAGACACGTTGGCCAAATGAGTTCCTAAAGTTCAAGGAGGCCAAATGAGTTGTTTCTCTTCGGGTTAATTTTGATCCTTGTATAATAATAAGCTTCAGGTATTTGTTTGGTAACTAGCTGTTATAGAAACACAGGGATTTTATTGGACAACAGACAACAAGACTTTATTTAACTGCATAAAAAAACAGCAGTCTCCAGCGCCAACGTAAGGTAGATGGAGAAAAGCAGAATAAAGGAGGACTCACACACCAGCTGCCACTGTAACACAGCAGCGCCCTTACAGCACAATGTGTCTGATAAAGATCTCAGTTCCTGCTGCTTCTAACAGGACAGCTTCTAGACCTTTTAGTCTGGGAATCTGCTTCCAAACGCTGACATTTGGGGCTTTGGATCATCCACACTCACACAGGGGCATGGAAACACAATCCCTGCTGTCCAAATCCTCCACCCTAGAAACCTCCCTCTACCCTCCCTCTCCCCCATATTATAACCAGACCCAACTCCTATATAGCTCCCTGGCTGAGCTGCAGTACTGGCAGGCATCTTGTATGTGCATGGCTCTACTCTACTCTGCTCTGCTCTTCTTGTTCTGGACTTGGTGTCGACTGTGGATGTGAATCTGGGCCCAAGGTGACCAACATGTGCTTCTCGTCTGTGCCCATATGGTGGTAGCCATTGCAGGCGTGTCCTCCAGTTTAGTTGAAGCCATTGATTGTATATATGCTGCTGTCAAGAGGACCAATACTAAAACGTCACTATACTCTTCTTTCAGACTACTGGAGGTAGCCAGCAATAACGACCTGCCAGGATGGTTGCCGCTCCTGCTTTGGCATCGGGGCAGGCGCACATTGCATTTCTGGTGTCCTAATACCATGCTGAATTGCTCTGCCGCATGTCCTTGGTCCCCGCTGACCTGTGCTTACTTTTCTTATTGATGGTGGAAACGGTCAGAGGTTCCTGGGACCCGTGCAGTGCTTGGGGTTTGCTTTGTGTTTGTTTGGTGCACTCTAGAGTTTATGAGACACATATTTAAACAGGACAACAGAGACAAGCACACACACACACACACACATGCTCCTGTGGACAGAAGAGAGGTTCTTCCAGCAGATTGTGACGCATCGCAGTGTTTTAACTTCCATGTCACTGAGGTGATGCCTTGTTTATTGGGCAACATGGATGAGTTCAGCGGGTTATTTATTGTTCTGCATGTGGGTGTTTGGAGAAGATCAGAATATTGACAAAATCATGGACCATCTGCAGATTTGGGAGCTGTATAACATGACAGCTCCCAAAAGTGAAGCCAAAGCATCTTGATCATAATCTGGTGACGGGCTGCAGTAAAGGTCATAAATCCCATGGTTTTCACTTTAGTCACATCATTTCTTCTCCAAGATTGTTTCTGTCATTTTAGGTAGTGCTTATAACACTGTTGGCTGTGTCCTCACTTTCTGGTAACTTTAGTTTTATATATTCATTTGACGCTTTAAAAATGGGGTGAAACAGCTGGGACTGACTCACGCATGTCATTGGCTTTGAGGTGGTGGTGGAGTGATGGCCTGTGTGTGCATACATGTATGTCTGCTCATTGGTGTAGTGAAAGCTGGGCCAGTCAAAGAGCTACTGTCACCCCAATACTCCCAATTTACCACTAAATATCCACACAAGTGCGTGTGAAGTTAAAAATGGGGTGATAGTAAGATGTCAATGGGTTTTCACCCACATCACACTGAGCTGAAAACATCCAATGGAACAGTCAAAGCCACTAATGGCTCTAATGGTGAATGACATCAGAGCTGTCATGTTTCTTGTTATTTTTCACTTTTTCTCTTCAGTTCAATGTCTACCTCTGTCACTCTTTGTGAAGTGAATGGTTCTATATGTGGACTCTCTTGGCCTGTGCGCTGATAGTTTTAGTAGGACGGAGAGGGTGTGACGAATACAGTGACTTTTTTGTTACCTGACTTTATTTTTTGGGTGGAAGAAGCTTGAAAACTGTTAGACAGAGACAGAAGAGAAGGGAAAGTATGACACTTCACACCACAGGCCTTCGTGCCAAATTTGCTTCTCATATCTCTTTCTTTGGAACTTTCCTCAGAAACGTTAACTGATGCCAACCTGAAACCAACATAGCCTGACGGCATTATTAAAAGGGGATGATGCGTACACTTACAATCACAAAAGATGTCACATCTGTTTCGGTTTCAAATGCATCACAGTCACGGTACTTTGTTGAGGTTATGACTGGAATGAGGCGTCTCCCCTAAGTTCCAGTGGTGTCACTTATTTGCCCTGTTTTAATTGTTGTTTTGTTGTCCATGCAAAGGCTTCCAAATGAATGACTTCACATTGATTTGTCATGGAAATGTTGATATATGCTGATGTGACTGAGTGCAAGTAGAATGTTACTTCATCGGGCCTGATTTGAACATCCATAGAGTTTAGATAGAAATAAGAACATATGCTTCAACAATGACTTGAAAATGTTGCTCATATACAAGGTATCAGTAATAGAGTGTTGTCCTGTCATGTTTCTACACAGCTTAACTGCAACAAGAAATATATTTTGTAGGAAACATAATTTGAATAGATTACATTTTTAATAAATGAGTATATGTAGCATAATTATGTGTTTTCCACCAAAATATCTAATCTTGTGGAAGAATTTCTTTTTACTGGAGCATGATCAAACTTATGTATAGTTGTTTTGAGGCTCTCACATTACTCATTAACACCTAAAGCACGAAATAAAAACTCACTCAAAAACCTTAGCATTGTTTGAAATGATCTCCTAAAATCTGAGGGTTTTCGAAATGATGACAGAAATGCCAATGTTTGCAGAAACAGCCTCTGACACAGATACAGACATGAAATAAAAATTGCTAACTTAAACATTCCCAAACACATGGCTTATTTATAAATCTTTGCCTTTTCCGTAAACTTCCTGAACATTTCTTAAAGAAACAATAAAGCCGACAACAAGTTCCCCCCTCCTCCTCCTCCTCCTGTCATCCTCCTGTCCTGAACCTTTGATAAAATGATAAAGACAACAGGTTTCTCAAGCTCTTTATTAAACACATTTCCAAGAAATCTGATGGGTATTTGTATGTACAGTATAATCAGGTGCAGGTGTGTGTTTTCCATGTTTCCAACAAGAATGAAGAAGAACAGATAACACACTCGATAAGAGAAAAGCTAAATACCTTAACAAATTTTTCATCTTGTCCACCAACGCTTTGACCATTCAGCTGAAATCACCTGGTGTATAATAGCACGTACTGTATGCTGGGAAGCACAGCAGACATTGGAGTCTCCACTAAACAAACAGAAGGAGGGGAAGACTGAGAGAGTGGATGACTCAGGCTCTCCTCCACACTCATCCATCCTTCTATCCCTCCATCTGGTTTGCATTTATGTGGATGTCTCTCATCCTGCAGCTCCTGCCCCAACAAACCTCAGTTCCTTAGTACCCCTCCCCACACACTGCAGTTGCGAGCTCAGGACTGAGACAGCTGACGTCCCCTGGACATGATGTAGAAATATCTTGGTCTCTGCTGGGCCAGGAGCTGAGCCTCACTGAGATACACTGGACTGAGTGTTGGCGTAAATCTGGAAGGAACAGGACATGTTGTTCTGTGTGGCAACAGTGGTCTGATTACTGGGGTGATAAAGAGAGCTAAATTAGACAGGCCTGGCTTTGGGACGAAAGACACAAGGCTTTGGTTTCTATGCGGCCGGGGCTGGGATAGCGGCTGATGGTTCATGGCTGGAGATGGGATTAGAGCAGGGGAAAATGTACCACCCTCTATCTTGGGCTCAGATCCCTTTATTCTGGGGGAAAAATCTGGCTTGATGACTGATGCATCGCATTGTCTTTGGACGTTGGCGGGCTTGGCACGAGGCACATGGTGACAGTTCTGACGGAGCACGCTCTGGGGAATGACGCAGGAGCTCATCGATCATCCCCGCTTCCAGGCAGTGCCGATAGGCCTCTGTGTCGAGGACAGAAGCCCAGACTAAGTTGAGAAACTCTGAAGCCTCTTCGCTAGACGCCAGAAAGAAAGCGTCACTGAGTGTGATGGAGTGTGTCCGAAATGACTGATGGTGGCAGTCTGTGAGAAATCTGCGGTCCTGTGCAAGTTACTTGGGTTGAGCAAAGCGGTGGTCTGGAATTGTTTTACTTTTACATCTTAAGCACTTGCAGTTTGACACCTACTTGAGGCTTTTCATCTAATATTGAACCTCCTCCTCTAAAGATGCATTCAGGCAGAAAGTGGAGCTGATTTTTATGAGATTGACGCCCCAAACAGCCACTTTACCAGGCCATGCTAACTTTTAGTTAGTAGCCGACTCCAGGAACAGTTGGAGTAACAAATCAACACATCAAGTGAGAGTATGTTGGTGTTCAGCTAAGCCTGTGACTGACCTCAGAACACACCACTTATCTCTGTTATTTGCCTCTTTATGTGGCAGATTCTCAAAAACCCAGCAGCCACGCAAATTTTTTTTCCTCTTCAACTTCCTCCAACATCCCAGGCAAATTATTTTCTAACCTTATCTTCACATTAACTTTGTCTGCAATCAAGGTTTTACTACATTTTATAAAAGCAGTCTCACAGCAATGGTTTGTAATCCTGGAAAAGCTAGCAAGAGCAGGCTACAGGCCAACTGTTTTGTGACTCACATGCTAACTTCTTGCTTAATCTTTGCTTCAGTGATGTCTCCCTGGCTGAAGACTCTGATCATGTGTAGTGAAAGCACGAGCAGGGGTCATGCAGGCAGGCAGGTTGGTTAGTGACAGACAAGTACACCGACCCATCAGTATATTTGGACTAAATGATTGGCCATGTTTGTTACACTTCTTAGAGGACCCCAGACGCCGGCCTTTTTTCTTTTTTTTTCAGATGACTTTTGTAAGAAATCACCAACCGTACGTTTAGATCAGTAAAAACCTCTCAGCAAAACCTGCACATCTTATGTCAATTAAGGATAATTGTAGATAAATAGTTAAAGAGAATCTTATCCAATTATTTTACACCTTCAGTGTAAGTAATTCACTTATTCACTAAGTCATGTGTACAACAGCCATTAGAGTGCAAAATGAAACAGGTAGCAAATGCAGCATGACTGCGTCAGTGGTGCAGTTTTGCCATAATATGCGCCATCCATCCATTCATCCAATATCTACAGAGTTGCAGGGTGGCTGGAGCCAAACGCAGCAGACATTTGGCAAGAGAGAAAATATAAACCAGAACAAGCCAACAGACCTTGGTCACTAACTGAACAGCAACATGTCAGGATGTTTGTTACATGAAACACTGACCTTTCCTGTGTGTTGAAAACCTGCACACATGCTGCACTGGCAATAACACTTTCAAACTGCATAAAGAAAGTGTCATGGAACATATATAGTCATCACTCTAAAGACAAATGATGGCATTTCTGAGTAGTCCAACTTCTTGTGAGTTTAAGACATGTGGCTGGAAACATGTTAAGTAATAAAACAATAAGGAACACCATGCAAAAGCAGCCGGTGTTCAAAGGGTCAATAAAGAGTGTGAGACATTAACACTGCTCAAGTTTTAATCTCCGCAGTTGCAGCTCATGGTAATATTTTGACATTTAATGAAAAATAAAAAATAAAGCAGCCACGATTACGTGTGATTTCGTGGTGCAAATGCATTCACCAATACCACTCGCTCCACCCAGCATGACAAAACATGATTACACTTTTAGAAGCGAGCTGGAGTTAAACGTGCAAACGTTACCAGAAGTTATGTAACATGTCTGCATTTCTCATTCCCATGCAGTGTCATTTACTGTAATGTGTTGGCAATATTTTAACATTTCATTCCCACAGAACCTCCATTCAAAGCCCCTCTGAACTGCGTTCATCCGACTAATACAACTTACAACGAGATTTGGCTTCTGTTATATCATATTAACTGGCCTCTCATTTGGTCTGCGTGTTTAACATGTTAGTGTGGTAGCAGGGAGGTGTCAGGTTGGGAGGAAAGCCTTAAACTGAGCCTGTTTGGGGTGTTTTACTCCACCTCTGGAGCTTTTACTCGATTAGTGTGTTTCATTTGGCCAAACCAGAGAGATCTGAACCATCGTGTGACATAACTGCACCAAGAGATGACTGCGAATGTGGGTTTTAAAAACTGCAAACTGTGGAACGTTTCATTACAATTGTAATCTGAGTCCACAACAGGAAACAAACCCCAAATAGCTAAATTTCACTGGTAGGAGGAGATGGATGTTGACACGTGATAGACAGAAGTTACTCAAGCTTAACAAAACAAAACATAATGAATGAGTGAAAGCAGTCTGGATTGTTGCTTTATATTTCCTCCACTGTTTCACTGTGCCTGACGAAGCTGCTTTTCGTGGGTCCATGTGACTTTGAAGCAAACTGAAAGCGGCGTCCCACCCTGAGAAGAGAGTGGGAGGAGGTGGTTGCGGCCTCGGGACCATTTGTTTTTTCATGTGCTCGGAGATATCACAACTGACAAAAGTTTTATTCCCTCTGACGGCGGGTCAAGGCACTTCCTATGTGGTGCACCACAGTTTAGGATTTCATTCAAATCCGCCTTTTATTGCAGGGCGGGTGGGGGGGGGGGTGACAGTCATTGTTGCTGATGATCTGGGCTTTGACGTGGTGTGGAGACGGAGTGTGTGGATGCATTGTGTGTTTGGGTTCTGGGAGGGGTTGGCAAGGTTGCTGCATCTGCGGGAGAGGGGGAGCTAATCTAGGTTTGATGACATCTTCATTATGAGTGTGACTAGTAACCCACCAACCCCCATGTGATCTTTCTCACATGCCACCCATGTGGGAGAGAAGCATGGACATGTCTTCTGTCTCCCACCCAAGCTGAGAATTGAGAAATCTGACATAAAAAAACCTCAACAACATTGTTTGACATAGATGTGTCCAATCAGGTTGCGCCCCCCTGACATCATATCCCCTCGTTGTCGCTCTTTCTTTTTGGGAGTCTGGGTTACCTCAGCAACTTGCACGCAGGACTGAGTCACTGGTTTGTTTGGGCCCCCTGAAGTTTGACAAGCCTGCGAATTTGCTGCTTAACAAACGTTTTGATTAGCATGCGGGACACAAGGAGGTGATCTATCGTTGGGCTGTCACATCGGTGAACGGCTCAAACTAACATATGCCTCACTTTTGAAGTTTTAATCAGCCGGGTGTGACAGCACTCCTGAGTATAAGCATTCACGGAGAGCCACCACAGCATGCACACAAACACACACACACACACATACTGTACACTCTCCTCAGATGAGCCAAAGTTTGCTCTTCCCATGGTGCTTTGTGCTCGGGCGATATCCCAGCCGCGCCGCTTCCCTCTGAACTCCCACAACTTCATCAAAGAAGAGTGAGCGGAGCAAGGAGGGGCAGGAAGAAAATAAAACCAAAACAAAAAAAAAAGAAATGAAGAAGAGGAGGGAGAGAAAGAGCTGTTTTCCTAATCACATCCCCATGGGGTTTCAGCTGCGGAGGTGAGGGCGAAGTAAACAACTTTGCTTATCATGTTTTGTGTTGTGTTGTTCTTTCATTTCGTGGCCTCTTTTGTTTCAAGCTTTTCATTTTTCCTTTGCTGAGGAATAGAAGGGGTGATTAATGCAGATCCCCTCTCTATTACACTCCACTCTCGCCCCTCTCTCCTCTTGTTTTGGGAAGATTCCTCCTGGTAATTAATTCACAGCATAATTAATCAGAGAGAGGGCGGGGGCAAAGATATTTAGAGAGAGAGGGGGTACAATAAAGAACACTGATGATGAGAGAGGTAGGGGAGGAAAAGAGAAGGGGGAAAGACAAGCAAGAACATTTTGCACTGTTCCCTCTTCTCGCTGGAGGCTGAGCACTGACCCCTCCTCCTCATCCTCCTCCTTGTGACCTGTGTCCAACAGGGCTGACAGAAATTAAGAGTCCAAATTAGGTTTGCCTTGAGCCTGGTGGCACACCGCTGAGCCCCGCTGCAGAATGAGACGGGGCCCGATGGGGACAAAGATAAGAGATTTAGATATTTTGATAGATGGATCGAGTCGCTGACTAATGGAAGAGGCATGGAACCAGGGACGACGTCTGAAAGACGAGAAGAGGGAATGATTGAATGTATGGAGGACTTGTTGGAGTGAGAGCGTGGAGGATGAGGAGGATTAGGGAAGAGTTGTTCCTTAGTTTTTGCGTAAATTTAATTGGTCTCCTCAGTTGCTGCGTAATCCTGACAGGTCTCCAAGAGCAAAGTGAAAAAGGAGTGTGACATCCAAGTGTTGTACTGTGACCAACATATAGACCGAAGTATTCCTAATTCTTTGAGAACTGTTCCTCTCTAAACTCAATCAAGCACTTTTCCATTTTGAATCCACTCGGCGCGCCAGAGTATTTGAGTGTGGATGACTTGATTGAGGCCGTGACGAATCCTTAGAGCTGGCATTGCAGAGCTCTTAGCTAATTGGCTAAGTGTATTAAGGAATTGCAATGTGGTTATTCATTCTCAGGTACAGTCACATTTTCACCAACTGCATGGCCAGGGCCTCTTTTCCTCCATCCATCCCTTTTGCCTCTTCGCCACTATCTCACCTCTGTTTCCTACCACTCTCTATGGCTTTTTACTCCAAGTCCCTGATTATTTTACATCCACAAATTTGTTTTCCTTCTCTCACTTATGTGCTCTATTTCACCCTCTTTCTTCCATTGTGCTCATTATTAAAGCTGTACTGTTGAACTCCTGCAGCACTTTGACTCTGTCCACACTTCTTCTCCTTTATTAGCTCTCTCTTCAGATGCCAGATAGGTCTGGAAATTAGTTGATTGAGAGGTGTTCATAAGTATTCAGATCTCAAGTCAAGTGAGTTAATGTTATTTAAAGGTTAGCTTCAGTTTGTAGTTGTTTTTGTACCAAATTATATCTAATAAGACATATTATTCTCATATTGAGGTTTTTATTATCAATACATTAATACGTTGTCGATTGAATTACATGTCCCCCAAATACTTTGTCAGTCCATGCAAGTAAGACCGGCACAAATAGGGATGAAATGAATGCAGAGTCCGCACAGGCAGATTCCGTCCATTTTGTATGTATCTAACGTTGAGCCTTAAATCTAACGTTGAGCCTTAAAGGTATATGTGTATATATGCATCATATCTTTAAGCTCTTCATAAATTTTGTATGTAACCATACATACAAACTAAATAGTAGAGGGGTGAATAGGAGTTGCCCTGACCTCCTAACTCTGTGAAATGATTAAATACTTAAGTTTAAACTTCGTGAAAGTGCTCAACTAAATGTCCTTAGTTACTGTACATTCCTCCACTGCTCTGCATCACAAATGCAGGACGGAGGCGTCTCTACATTGGGTACCGACCTCTGGGAAACTTCCACTACCTGCTCCTTTTGATATCCTCCAGATGTGCCCAGTCTCTCACTCTTAAGACACACAGCTGGCCTGGCCTTTGTCAGCAGGTTACACATTCATTCTGCCATCCAGGGTGTGAGAGGAGGGCGAGGTGCATTCTGGTCTGCACCGGTAAATCACACCTCAGCTGCCTCTCACTTAATGCTCCTTTAATACTCTTTGCCTGATATGATCCTCTTCCAGGTTTTTTTTTTTTTTACTTTAAGTGGTAACAATCAACAGGGGACAAACTAAGAGTAATGATGAATATGCATGCGGATGTGTAGAAGCCAAATCTGTTATAATAAAATAAAAAATCCACCTCAGTCAACTCCTTTCTCTTCACCTCTCCCCTTATATTTTTTTTCAGCCCTGAGTAACTTCAGCTTAATGGAACTACAGCATGTTCCTCTGTTCACCATCCACTGTCTGGTAACAGAGCGATCTGCCTCGTTGGTTTATATTAGATTCGAGAAAGGTTCGCTGGAGCGATTGCACCATGACCAATGGCGGGAGTATGGGCCTGTTGCACTGATGTCTCCTTCGTCTTTAGGGAGGAAACATTTGGAAAGCATTTAGAGGATGCTTCCTTTCTGTCCCACCTTCTGTATTGGATCATCTTCATTACAAGTTGTTGATCTGTGTCTTTAGTATCCTACACTCTGTTTTCCATCTCCCTACCTTTTACGCTGCGTTCACATCATAGCCGTGTAAACATGCCGCTAGTCAGTATATGTGTTTGCATGGCCTGTGTGTGTGTGTGTGTGCTCAGATAGCATGGGGGTGCAGCGATAAGACTAAGTGAATGATTCCCCCGCAGTAAACAGAGGGAGCGCAGGAGACGGAGCAGAGGGCAGGCCAGCTGCCATGGGAATCTGGATAATCCATTCTGCTCACTTTATTAACATCATTATGGAGGAAACAGACGGGGCAGACGGAGAGAGAGACAGGGAGAGGGGTGCAGTGGAGGAATGAAAGGTAGGAGGACTGGCAGGACAGCCTAGGGAATTGTGGGCTGAGAGAAATCTGAAATTGATTTCAGTCAGAAAATGAAAGCAAACACATGTAGCCTAATATAAGCCTGCGATGTCATATTGATCCTCCTCTAAAGACAGAATAACACATGTTGAAAATTGCCAGTCATGCCTGTCAGGGGTTTCACTCCCTCTCTTTCATAAAGTGTGCAGGGATAATCTCTATACTCCTGCAGCCCACCAGAGAGGGAGTGAGCAGGTATAGAAAATTGATCATGGATGGTGAATTGTTGGTGTAGTTCATGTCAAGTGTAGTTAAATATATGATGTTTTCTTGAGCTTTTACTCTGCAGTTCTCTGACTTATAATTCTTATTTCACTACTCTAATTAGTGTATATACAGTATGAATGCTCCTCAACAGTGAAGCCAGATCATTTTTGTTCACCCCCTGGTGGTTGGCTACAGTATAGGTTATAAACCCAGCCTCCTCCCTTTTAGTTAAACTGACTCCGGCCAAACAAACCACAAATCCATCCAAAAATGTATCTATTGAATTTAAATGTGGCTTCATCAGTTGGACCTTGGCGGAAATATGAAGTCTATTGATTGTGATTCTAGGTTCAGATAGTTGTTATCACACTGATAGATGTCCAAGTGTCAATTTTTCCTTTCAGTTTGGTTATAATTAGTAATTAGATGTTAGAAATGGGGTGATTTACATTCGAGCCTGACAGTTGGTTGAGCTCATGTATTAACAGGATCTTGACACCTCACCTTGATCACTACTGCACAGACTCTGGTCTCAAAAGCAGAAGAAGGAAGAGAACCTCAGGCTGGTTATTTTAGCTTCACTTTTGCACAACAGAAAGAAGTGTTGATGTGTCGTCCATCTTTATATAAACTCTGTGTTACAGTATGAGATACATACGCCCCTGTACACCCATATTGGTCTGGTGTAAATGGCCTAAAGACAGTCCATGAAATCAACCAGAAAACCAAATCACACCGTGACAGTTCCACAACCTCAAATGCATGTTCATTCTTATGATCATGACAACGAGGGCCTGGCACAGCTGGTATGCTTGAACGGGTCATATACGTTGGTAAGAATAAACAACATGCATGGTTTTTGGACGTCGGTTGGTGGTTTGATCCCAGGTTATTCCAGTCCACATTCCAAAGTGTCCTCGGGCAAGACACTAGACCAAAAATATGGCAGTGTGTAATAATAGCTCTGTATGAATGTGTAAATCTGTGTATGTGACTTGTGCTGTAAAGCACTTCGAGTGGACGATAACGTAAGTAAAGCCCAATATAAATATATTCCATGTACCATGTCTTGTACCTGATTTGGGCCTATTGATCTTTAACTATATTCTTCATAAATCTGTTGCATGAAACCAAGTCTGGAACGTTTACTGCTGCACAGAGAGCTGTGATTGGTCCTGATTGGTCAGTTTGCAGCGGCTGAAAAGCTAAATGTGTTTGTTCTATGTGTTTCTGAAAAGGTGAAGAGCAATGCGTCTCTCCTCAGTCGTCCGCCTCCCGGGGGTCTCAGTTTCTCCAAAAGAGCTGTTCAGCAGTAGACTGTGGTTAAACTAGCTGCCCCCCCTGTGTGAGTGTAACTGGCTGAACGTGAAGCCATGCGTTCCTGTAAATGACGCCTGCATGCTGAGTCGTCCCTGGGTAAATAACTGTTGTAGAAAAGCAAACACTCAGAGGAAGAGAGAAGATTGGACAGAAGAAAAAGAGCTGGGTAAATCAATGTCAAGAAGTTCATTTGTTTGCAGCCCAATGCTGCTCTAAAGCCAGGACCATGCAGTTTATTGCTTTGGAATACAGCTTTTCATTATGTTATCAATTCTGTCCTCTAACTTAATCAAGGGCTTTTTCTTTTGTCACTGGCAAAGTGCAGGATTTTAAAGTCTCTGGTCTCTTTGCTTGCATCCAAAAAACAAGCTCTTTTTTTTTTAACAAAGTTTGTCTTGAGTTGATTCAATTAATCTGCTTATCCTCTGTTTATTGTCACTTATGTCAAACCTATTGCCTCTTCTGGAAAATGCAACCCAAAAAAAATAAAATTAAGCATGCAGTGCCGCGCGAGTTGAGAAGAGCAAAGAGGACAGCCAGGGAAATTTCCAAATAAAAGCGGGGCCCTGCACGAGTATTAGAATTAGGAGTGTCACACAAACAGCTTTCTCATTGTGGAAAAAGTCATGAGCTCAATTCTGATTCCTCTTGCATCAAAAGCCATTTTTTCTTGGGGTGGGGGGGTTGTCGCACGAATTTTGAGGTTAGCGTCTGTCGTGATGGCTTTTATGAGTGTGGTAACATGGCAGTGGAACACGCACACACGCAGAAACACAAATTTTACACTCATACTAAAAAAACAGTAAAACTAAAGACACACCTACACACGCCCTCACACACACTTCCAGCCAGACTATTGGATAAGCCTCATTTAGCCTGGTGTGTAACTGTCTCTGTGTAACGAATAGCTTGTGTTCCACAGTCGTGAGTCCAGCCAGACCAACATCATTACAAGCCCTGCTACACTGACCAGACGTGCACACACACACACACACACACACACACACACACACACACACACACACACACACACCGCTCTACACTACCCAGATATCCTGCATCCAACTCCATCTATCACCTCCACATCCACGCTTCATATCAGGGGCGACCGCAGTCCCGCAGTCCCAGACCTGTGCACTGTCTAGGGCCATGCCAATGCCAATGCCAGTGTACACACACACACACACCCACACACACACACTTTTAGTAAGGAACTCCCCTGTTTAAGATGCACCATCATGTCCCCAGCTACCGCCACTGCTTTCTCATTCTGTCCACGGCTACCGGCAGCGGGAAATTATGACAAATGGCCTGATTCTTTTTTTATTGCTGTTTTTTCTTCCTATTTCTCAGTTTGTTCTTTGTGTTAAGAGAAAAAAATACTTAGAAAAAGGATTGAAAAGATTAAAACTTTCCATTTTTGATGACTCAACACAGTTTTGCAGCTTGACCTTTTATGAGGTGTGTGTTTGTATGAATGTGTACAGTACGGGTCTATCTGGTTTGTGTAAATACAGGGCCTCTCTACACACACACAGATTCACATACACAAACACACACACACACAGACACACACACACACACTGGGCAGGGGATGAACAGAAGCAGGATCAGAGACTCAGAGGAAATCCAGCAGAGTTTTGATTGTTTTTTTGTCTCCTAGTTACTCCGACGAGTCCCTGCTCACTGTGTTCTCTCTCTCTCTCTCTCTCTCTCTTGTATGGAAGGTGAAAAGTGATGGCCAAATGGCAGTTAGAGGAAACTGTTTGACGGCACAAACCACAGATCCTGGAGAGTGACATCAGCAAAGGGTGGCACAGTGGCTCAGTGGTTAGTGCTGTCGCCTCACGGCAATAAGGTCCTGGGTGTTTCTCGGGATCTAGCACTTGGTGTTGGGTTGGCCATTGCAGGATGTTATGACTGAGATGTATGATGTATGTCTGAGGTCTTTATACTGTGACAAATGTTCCTGTCGATGACTTTGAAAGTCGCAGCTTCTCACTTCTGTGTACCTGGAAAAATTACTGTGTGTCACCATGACAACCAATAACCATAAGCCTGTCATGTTATTGGCTGCAGGGAAACTGCAAATAAAACAAATTTGATTCTCATTTCTTCTATTAGGATATATTTCAAAGCAAAGCATACTATTCAGCCAGTAATTTTCTCCATTCCAATGGAAAGACCACTTACAACCAATCAATATCAAGTAGCCCACGCAGGTGATGATGTCAGTTCGTACATATCTAAATTTTAATGTGAGACCAAAACTAGGTGGATCAAACTTTCAACAGAACATGTAAAACTTTGCCCGTATGTTATCCGTCATCTCTGTCAGCTTTGCTTCCTCTCTCCTCACAGGAGAGCAAGCAGGTTCATATTTATTTACAAGAAGGGTCGTGCTTATCAGGTCATCATAGACAGCTCTCGGATTTAACTCAGCGTCTTATCTGTGTGAAAACAGAGTGTGTATTGATCACTACCGACCCGGCCTGACAAATATTGACCCGGTGTGACTTCCCACCAGATCCACAGATTAGAAGCAGGCTAGAGAGCCTGTCCAGTGGGAAAGGAAGTGTTTCTGCAGAGCCACAGTGAACTGGAGCAGGTGTATGTAAACAGTGAAGACCTTGAGTTAGGTTTCACACCTCAGCATATTTTGGGGGTGGGCTCCTTCCTGCTGTTATGACATGTTGCTAGGCAACAGAGGTGTTGGTGACATTGATTGCGATGCAATGTTGTTGTTATTTCCCCATAAGATGAGTTTTGTGGTATGCCTTTCTTTTTCTTCTTTTTTATATTTTGGGTGAAGAAAAATTTAACTTATGCAAGAAAATAAACTAGGTGGACTGGAACAGTGTACGGTGAACTGAAGACAGAGTCGAACAACCCAGGACTAGAAATGTACACAGAAAAGGTGTATAAATACTTTTTTTGGCATATGAATAACTGAGCATTTGGCCTCCTTTGCATGTTCATGTCATCATGTCTTCATCATTACAATTTCAAGAGAACAGTTTGCTTGAATTAATCTTAGTAAGTGAGCTATTTGCTAAAGTCTTTGTCTATATGTAATTGTGTAAAAAACAAATGTATAATTGCAACACTGTAACCTGATCCACCCTGTTTCAGATTTGACAGGTCTTGGAACAGCTGACACATGAGACAGATCCTGTCAGTCCTTGCTGTATTGCACAAACACACACACACACAGCCCAGGGCAATGACCGTGTTTGTAATAAAGAAGAAACAGGGATTTCTCTGTAATTACCCTTCAAGTTCGTTGGATCAGCTGAACCAACCTGAAGGAAAGCCAACATGCTCCCATCACCAGCTCCGTCCTGCAAACCACGAAGGCGGCGACATCTTTTTGTGGCTGCAACCTGACCCAGGAGGAGCTGATTTCGAAAACAGGAGATAAAGATCAACAGGATTATTAAAAAGCAGAACATGTAACATCCTCCTCCAACCAGTTTTTCAGTTCTTTCCACTGCTCCTTTCCTCCCTCGGGCTAGATGAAATCAGTCATGCATTTTTGTTAACTCTGTAAGGTCAATAGACAGCTAGCAGGAACAATATTGCAAGACCGGGCTTTTATATTTACTGATACCTAATTTCTACCCCTTTGTTCACATTTCCCTCCTTTCCATCAAATTTAACTTGTCTATGGGTTGATTTTCAGTTTTTGCTTCCTGTTGTTCTATTCTCAAACCTCAGTATTTTAAGTTCCTGCCAAACACTGATTTTTTTGTTTTTAGGAATCATCACATATACAGTAAGCGACTGGCACCAAGCTTCAAGGAAATGAACTCGCTCGAACCGCTATACCGCAGTTTTTAATTGTTGTAAAACAGCTTAGACATGCAAATACTGATTAGCTTTTATATTCTACCGCTTGATTTCCCAATCTGTGACCAGGCCAACATGTCAGCTCTTGATTAAGACTTACTTTGTATTCTAAGCCAAAAAGTATGAATGAGTTGTGTTTATAAATTGTCTACCTTTTCCTGAGATGTAATGTATATGTTCCTGTGTGTTTCACTTTGTTTAAATCCCATTATTTTAAAGATAGGCTGTCACAAAAAAGCCATAAATTGAAAAAGACATAAACAAGCATGCAAACTTGTGGAGGGAGATCCTGTTTCAGATGGTGAAACAGGAACAAGCACGTGACGTCTGGAGGAGGAGGGGGAAAGAGCAAAGACGTGTGAGGTAAATATCTCAACGGGCTGAGCGGGGTTCAGCGAGCGATGTTAAGGCTCACAGTTCACCTGGACCCTCCAGAGTGTGTGTGTGTGTGTGCGTGCGTCAGGAGGAACGTTAATGTGGGACTCGGCCCTGGGAGGTTGACCTTTCCCCTTGAGGTCGTCCTCAGGTCGACCAGCTGTGGGCAAGAGTGACAGGAGCTGTCTGGCAGGGCTGAGATGTCGGACTGGTTATTAAAGTTTTTTTACAGCAGGGCTTGGTGAAATACAGCCTACGTGCTCACTAACATTAGAGAGGGCGCCCTGCTGCCTGGCTCAGTATGAGACAATTGATTGAACTGTCTGTACTTTGTGTGTATCTGTGTTCATGGCAATGGAGGCTAATCATTTTCTCCTTCCTCTGTCCTAATACAACACTGAAACTCACACCATAAGTTAATGTTTGCAGCATGACGCTGTGGAGGAAATACCACAATATTCTAGTTCCTCAAAAACTGCTGCACTGGTCTGACTGGTCCACAACAGTGACTCACTTAAGGAGATCTGTCATTAGCTGCTACCTGCTACAAGAAAGTATAGGTTGTCGTATGTTTCATTGTTTTTCTTCAAGCGTGCACCGACCTTGGAACCCATCGAATCGGCCTCTGGGGACAAAAGCCAATACTTTAGGGCTTCTGAAGTAGACAGTGGAAATCCAGTCTTTGAGCTCCACACAAAACACAAACAGTGTTATAACTTTGGTAGGATAAAAGAGATTTTGGTGAATCTCCTATTAAAAATCAGTTAAGATTTTAAAATCCTCAAGTTTGCAGCCGGCATAATTCATGGTTACATGAATGCAATTTGAATATTTAACTTTTTTCCACCTCATCTCTATGAACAGATTCTGCATGTGAATGTGCAGAATGTGTAGGCGAGGGACACGTTTTGGAGCAAGAAAATTTTTAAGTCCATTGTTTCATTTTGGTGGTTTATACTTTTCTCAAACATTGATTCGTTTTCCTCCTCTCAGGTCTCTATCGGTTAATGCCAGCGACAGGTTCTTTTACCACTGAGTTTTGTGAACAACATGAATTTCTATCCTTTGTCTCTGTTCCAAGCAACAATAAACATCCTGAATAATGCAAACAGATTCCAGGTCACACAAGGATATGGAGAACAGACATATCACTCGTCTTCCTCCTTCATGTGCCAGTTACAAGCTGTACCATCAGAGCATTGGAATCTATTGACCTTGATCACCTGACCTGCTGTTTTGTCTGTGCCCTGTGAGGAATGTGTCACTGCCATCGCACGTCATGCAGCCATGCAGGACAAGGAACTAGACCTGCTGTAAACATGTCAGTTGTCAGCGTGTGGCTGTTTTTCTTACGAAACAGTGAGTCCTTCATTACAGACAGAGATGGACAAAGTCTTTGTGAAGCAATCAAAGAATTTGAACATTTTCTTGGCTTAACACAGCGGCTAATAACAACAATAAAATGTACGATTATTTTAGGCCAGATTCTTAATCCCTGATTTGCCTTGAACTTCTGTTCAGACAGTGCATTCCACTTTATTACCTCGGGCTAGGAAGTTTTGTTTTTACGCCTGTCAGTTTGTTGGTTAATTGGTTTTGTAAGCAAGGTAACACAATAACTACTGAGTGGATTAACACAGAACTTGGTGGAAGGATGACATAATGGTCAAAGATGAACTCATTACATTTTGGTGTGGATCCGGATCAGGGGGCAGATCCAGGAGGGTTTTTAACATTGTGAGGTTTTTTGTTTTTTTGAGACTAATGGACCTGTGTGTGTGTTTGTGTGTGTGTGTGTGTCTGTTCTTGTTTTGTCTCTTTAAGATATTTTCCAGTATAAACAGGACCAGTAGACCTCATGGGGACCAAAGTAAATGTCTTAGCTCCTGGTTAAAGTTAGAGGTATTAATTAGATGTAGTTAATTTTTGAATAAGGTTTTGATTAGGCTGTCCACAATAAAGTCCCTTACAAATCTATGTGTTTGTGTGCGTGTGAGAGTGTGTGCTATTAGCCTTCTTTCCTTCACTACATATGTTTCCTTTTCCACACTTTTTTTCCACAACCCTGTTATACTGACTTATGCACGTCTCAATTAATCCCGCTGTTAGCTTTTTTCTTCTCGTTCCAGCATGACAACAAACACACCTCCTCACCTCAAAGGCTTATCTACCTCCAGACTCTGTTTATGATGTCATCAGTGAGGATCCGCACAGGAAACAGTTACTTATGAGGCTTCATCAGAACAGAAACTATAAAAAGCGCACATGGTAACAAAGCCTGGTAAATAATCACAAACATGTTATTTTACGATGTATTGCCAATGACTTCATTTGACCCGGGCAGTCAACCCTCACCACTGTAGTTCCTGGTGATGAGGATGAGCTACAGGAGGCAGCAGGGGACATATGACTCACAGTTCTTGTATGCAAGAAACAGATAAATGTGTCAACAGTGGATTTAGTTTGTTAATGATAACAGAATGATGAAAGAAACATTGGTACACTTATTCCACACAATCTCAAACTGCTTATTTTTTTCATGATTTTATATAATTTATTGAATTTGTGTTTTTTAAATTATGATCAAATTTGTATTTGAACAGTAAAATATATCATCACGTCCTTCCAAGTTGACACCGTTCTGGGCGTCTTCTTCATGTACGGCTCCTCTTTTCATCCTGAGATATTTGGATCTTTCCAGTTTTATATCCGTCATGTGTTAGAAATGTCATCAACACACCCACTCACTTACACTGTAAATTCTCCTGCTGTATTCTCACATGGACTCACGCTGATATTTTTTGTACAATTAATCAGTTGACTGGCAATAATATTTCTAAAGAATATCCATAAAAATCGATATTTACGTTCTCCAGGGTGCATGTCATGTGTTGACTCTCTGACTAAACGGTTACAGGGTGGAGCACAGGGAGAAGAATGTTTTCACAGTTACTGTTGGTATCCGTTGTAGCTGAAGGCACATATCCTTAAACCTTGTCTTGCTATCAAAGTGCTGTGAATGTGACCATTTGGGAATAAATCTCACAGGTCACATTCCAGATCAACACGCTCTTGTATCAGAAGCTTTTCCTTTTGTTCACACACTTTGTGCTGTGTGTTGCTGTGTGTTGGGTGTGGTGCCAAGGCTGCGTTTTCCCATGCTTCGTAAAACTGCCCTCAGTGCACGGCGGCGGCTGTAGGGTGCCCCGTAAAGAGACTGGGGGTTTCGAGTGGTGTGCCAAAGCCTTATGTGGTATGTGGGGCACAGTGTGTTGGACTATTAAATACATGTCGCCCTGCATATTGAATGTGTCGGGAACAAGTTGCTGAAGGCCAAATTTGTGGTTGAGGAAATGTACAGGTTTACTATTACTTGGCATTTCCCTAGTTCATTGTACTGCTTGCTGCTGGCAACGAACTTGTTGAGCAATGGCATTAAGCAATGTTTGCTCCTGCATGTGTGTGTCTGTGGCAGATGAAAGCTAATCTTGAAGGGAAGCAGTCACATGCAAAGAAGAGTGCACACACCCCTGGAGAGAAAGATTCATGAAATACCCGGCAGCATTTAGTGAAGACGGATAACAAGCAGCATTGCTAATCAGCGCACTTTTACACACCATTAGACAAGTGTACACACAGGTGGGCCAATCAGGTCATCTGGGTTGACTTAATGCTCTCCAGGACCAGTCCTCCACCGCTGCTGTTGTTTAACTCCCTGCCATCTGGCCCCGGACCAGCACGCGGAGGAGACAATCGGCCTCCTCGGCGAGACACAGGAAGAGAATCGCTGAGACCTGTAACGTGAACAGGAGCATCTGAGTAAATAGTGAGAGTTGGGGGGCAAAAGATTAGCTCGTGCAAGGGTTTAATCAGAGAAAGAGAGCCTCTATACAACGATTCAGGTGGCCACCCTCCACTGGTGTAAGTTGAGATAAAGATGGCAAACACTGTGAAATGGTAAATACTCAGAGCCATGTTTATGTTGGCACAAAGATGCGGTATTTACATAAATAGAGGAAAAAATGCATTGATAAACTCACACAAAGGAGGTAAAATAACAGCTTATTTGCAGTCAGTGAACATCTTTAATGGCATTGTGCAGTGGAAAAACTACATTCTAATATATGTAACATAGGAATGGATTCCTCAATCTAAAGCAACTTCGAAGGTGCGTCTAAATTCAGGGGCCACATCCTTCTGAGGCTGCATTTGAATACTCATTGCATCACAGCAGTGTTACTAGACTGTCCCGTTGCGAAGGCTCCTTCAAATGCATCCTCAAGAAAACAAAGGCTCCAACGGATTCAAATTAACAAATTATTATATAAACAGCCCTGTGTCTTGACGGGGACCTTTAGTACATCTCTCTCTTTCTCTCTCTCTCCTTTTCTGTATTTTCACTTCATCTAATAAAATCACAATTTCACACATATATAATTTTCAGCCCTTACTAAACGTTAAAGACAATCAACTTCCTCATCCACATAATTAACAAAGCAACGAGAATATAATGCAGTTGCAAGACTGGCTGCTTTTCTTGTAAGTAACAAGATATGGTTCTTGGTATGCCTCACCACAAAAATGTAAAACTCACAGCTGAATTTTCATTAGTTTAATAAAAAATGAATAAAATATATTACAGTAGCGCAATGACAGTGTGACAGTGAGTCAGAATGCACTAAAACCCAAAGCAGCTAAATGAAATTCACTCGCCATTGATCATTATCCAACAAGGACATGGTTGACCTATGAGTGTCTGCAGTGTTTGTACGAGGGAGTTTCACCTGCACCAGAGTGAAGTGCTGAATCATGGTGGCATGGCACTAAACGTCTTGGCAGTTAATCCATGAAGCATTTCCTTCCAATTCAATGATTCGAAAAGCTTTTACATCCTTATACTTGATCCCTTTTGCCCTCTCCTCTCTTTCTCCCATTGAATCTAAATCTCAACTATTCATACTTCCTCTGAAAGCATGGATTTTCATTCATGCTCGAAAGGTAATGCATGTATACACCCGTATCATCATTGCTCTTTGACATGGGCTCAAGGGCAGGGTTTTCTCTGTGACTAAAACATGATCAGATATCAGGTGCTACGGTATGGATTTGGAAACCTCTACAAGACACTGCTATTTTACAAAACATGAATCTTCACATGAGACATATAGATAAGTTCTAAAGACAATTTCAACATTTTGAAAACAGCTTTCTTTACGTGCATTTTGGATTCATTTTGGAACATCCCTTGTCCTATTAAGCCTCAAGTAGTTAAACCGTGAAGCAACTGACAAATACTTTGTCAAGGGTTGATTGTTGTGGAAAAGATGAGAGAACAGAGTTTGGTTTGGCATCACGCTCTTGATGTAACCTCATTAGCTGTTTGTCTGTGCGATGGCCGACTGGCTCTCTTTTTCATCAGCAGCTTACAAGCATGGTGTATGATAGAAGGGAGAGAGTGAGCTGTGCGTGTCTAATGACCAGAGAGCTTATAGCCAAGCAGCTGGCACAAACCTGCATGCAGTAATATGTGCAGCCAGTAACTCACTGGCACTACTGTCCCACTGTCGTCATCTGCTTTATGAAGTATGGAGGCTGTTGCATCGCAGCGGACAAAACACACCGACCTGGTGGAGCCGTCACTCACATTAACGAGCCAGTAAAAACCCACCCTTGCTGTTGCAGGGGTGGGACCCTGTGTAGGGGGTTGTTGCCCTGTTAAAAGTTAATGAGAGCTTATATCTTTTACTGGCAAATTTTCACCTGCATAGCATGGGGGCTTGAACACCAGAGTGTGCCTCCTTTTTTCCAAACGCTACTGCTACTGCGTTTTGTCAGTAAATGGATGACGCAAGTGTGTTGTGTATGGTGGATGGAGGTGTGAACAGTCGGTTGTTTTTATAATAGCTCAGTCCCCACGGTGTCACTACTTTTGTGCAGTGATGCAAGCTACTTGTTTTATATCTGAGGTGGGAAAAACTCATTCTCTTCCAGTGTTGAGATGAATAAACCCAAAAGCTTGACTCATGTGACACGAGTGGTCGTCCGCAGCGGTGATGTCCACTGATTTGTGGTCAGAGCTGGTGCAACTTTAAAAAGTGACATAGCAAGCGTTGAGCACTTCAGTCTAATGGTGATATACGCAAGTTGGGTGATTACTGATGAAGTGAGTGTTGAGTCCTGAAGTAGTCCTTCACTCATACCTCTTTTACAACAAAATCTGTGGGTATAAACAGAGGTTTTGTAAACGTGGGTAAAAAGGTGATTGACCTCTTTCCAGTAGAGAAGTTTATCTTTTAGTTTTTTCCTCCATGAGTCATATTCCATGTCACGAATGCACCAAAAACTGAGGCACTCTCTCACCTCGCTGTCTTGCCAAATTAACATGTTCACCCTGGTGTCTCGTTTCCATCACTGCCACTTGGAGCTTGAGCCGATTACAACCTGTGTCTGCTGCATTTGTCCAGGGAGTGAATCCCGATTAAATACAATCCTATTGCAGAGAAAAGACAGATGTTAGCGGATGTTGGTGGGTTTGGTGGAAAAGGGGCTTTACAGTAAGAGCGGTCGCACTGTGCACTATTCAAAACAATGGCTAAAATAAGACAGTGAACGGACTGAACTGTAATTTTCTCATCCTCCCATGTCCATCTGTCATGTGAAAGTGTTTGGCTGCTGACTAAATTGTTGGTCAGTAGACAGCTCACTTTCCCAGCGGCCACTCGTCAGCTGACTAGAGTCGATTTTCTCTCTAACTCACAGTCCTTTCGCATTATTATACAGTCAACATATTTCTTTTTGAGCTCGTCATCTGCGACAGCTGTAATTCTTGGCTGTTTGACAGTTTTTCTCTGTGGTTTTTTCTGCTGTAAAGACGTCAGGAGACTCTAAGAACTAATTTTCACTCGTCATGAGTTTAATTCCTCGGTGGCAGCAGAACATGTTACAGCAGCCTTCACACTCCTGCAGGTTAAACTGGATTAATCAAACCCTTTAAGGCTGATTTACTCTGAAACACCCACATGAGGACACTCACTGGCCCATCAACATTAAGGCTACAAACCATAGACTGTGCATAAAGATGGATTACATGAATGCTCCCCAAAATTGAAGCCAAAGTGGCTTGCTTGCCCCCTGGTGGCTGGCTGCAGTATAGGTCATGAACCCTGCATCTGCTATGTATGTGGATGGGACATGGAGCAAACTAAAAAGTCAAAGGACATGTCTAATAAATTTGTTATTTTACAGTAATCTATGCCAAAAATTATATTTTTCCAGTAAGTTTGGTTTTAATTTGTTATTTGAAGCTATAAAAATTTGTGAATTGGTGGAGTGCATGCATCTGTGGAACAGCACTACTGTGGCTCTTAAAGAGCAAGACGTTAGCATTTATATCCTGCATATTTTGGCTTAAGTAGTAGTGTGAGACATGTCGTCCATATTTAGATACAGTCTATGCTACAAACACTCTGTAAACAACTGTACACACATGTACTTTCTCCATTCAAAAATATTGGTTGTAATGAATGAATGAATAATGGTTTAGTCTGCAAATGCTGGATCCACTTCACTGTTACTACATTACTACATTTCATTTAGCTGATGCTTTCATCCAAAGCGACTTACAATAAGTGCTGTTCACAGTCTACCTCTTTCTTCCATTGGGGTACGCGTCCCTCTAACTTGCCAAACTCAAAAACGTTCATTTTACTTTGGTGGTTGTCTGAAGAGAACTTCACTTTGATGGATCTGCCTTTGAGGTTTGGTCACATTAGCCTTTTAGCTAAACTGCAAAAGGATGTGATGATCCCAAATTGAAAGTAGCATATGAGAGCAGATCATGACACATCCATAAAGAGTTCCAAAGGTGCATGCATCAGTGTTTGTATTGGGTGAATTTTCAAAACAAAGTTAAGCAGAGGTGAACTGTGACATGCATGTTTGTTACAGCTGACAGGGAGATCACACTGAGAGATAAAAGAGGTGGTAAAATTTGTCAGCTGCAGCTTGAAGCTTCAACTGAAGTGGATGATGATGCATGACTGTGCCCTACTTTGCTGAATGCATGCTGTTTGAAAGCGCTCTGCACTTCTCTGTAGTCACAGGTATCTGTATATTAGCCTAATCCTGGTGCTCTTCCATTATCTGTGGAAAACTATTTAAAGGGTCATCAAAAACTGATTTTCCACCCTTCGTGGGATTATGTGTTTCACAGCAGCTTAGCTGAGGTTTCTGAGCCTTTTATGTACTTGTGGACCAGACTTGATACCATATCATTTTACTGTTGAATGTGGGACAAGATAAATAGTTGTCATCTTTACAGGATAGATGGTGAAATCTGTGGTTTGATTTTCCTTGGCCGGTTGTGGCAGTTGCCATGGCAATCAGGCAATGTTTTCTTCAAAGACAACATTGTGGTTTTCTAGTTTTGTCTTTTTTTGTTGCTATAGAGTGTGTGTGTATATTTGCATTTGCACTGGTGTGCGGGTGCATGCATGTTTTTTATACATACTCCCCATTCCCGGGGATCTCTGCGTGGGGCACCACTCTGACCAAACAGACCAACGTTCACATGTAAACCTGATCTTCTTGTTTGCAGCAGAAGCCAAACAAGCTGTGTTAACCATCCACTCAGATGTTATCTGATCTCAATCTGTAGTGGAGGGGTGAGGGGCTTCTGCCCAGCTTCAATGAGGTATCTCAGCCACACACATGGGAGGACTCGATGTCTGAAAGAAAACTGACATCGCCAGCCACAGTGTGTTATTTTCTTTGCACAGATCAGATTTGTGAATTGAAGGGTAACATAAAAGATTGAGGGCAGCAGTATGGAAATCAGATTCACTGCATGAGATCTGAGTGAAATTAGGTGGAAAGTACATTTGGAAAGAGAGAACATGACAAGCTCGTCCAAGATCAGTCAAAACTTTGACTGATGGACGCAATCAAACGAGGGCCATTGTAAATTTTCTTTTTAGAGATGGCAACGTTGTGTGGTCTCTGGGTTCTCCACTTTGGTTAAGAGTTAAGTACCTTAACAACTATTTGAGGGTTTGCCATCTAATGTACAGATGTCTTTGGTCTCCAGAGAATGAGCCTTAACGACTTACAATACCTCAACATCCACATAGAGGCAGAACATCTTACACATCTGTTCCATTTATGGTTCCCAGAAGATGAATCCTAATGATTCTGGTCATCCCCTGACTTCTTATTAGTTTGTCAAAATAGTCTTTAGTGGCTGGACTTTCATCTAGCACCATGAACATATAGTTCACATATAGAACATATAGGTATCTGTCAAATACCTTTGTGTATTGGAATACCTACAAAGTTAAAGACATTATTATTAACAGTTTTGTTTCAACATATTCAATAAATGTGACATTGCTATTATGCTGAACTAAGATGAAGAAAAGGACAAGCTTTATTTTCTGAAGTTTTTTATTAACGATTAGACGTCAGTATGCTAATATGGTACCACATGGTCCCAAACCACAGAGCAGCTAGTATGGCTATAGACTCTTAAGGTGCTTTGAGACATGCACTAAACTCTGTAATCCCCTGAAATTACCCAGAGGGGCCCGAATCCTGTCACCTGGCACTTTATCATTATTGTGGGAGTTAAAGTTGAGCAGTTGGACCATGCGAGAGAGATAAAAACTAGGAAAAACAAGATGCTATCATGAACCCTGAAGGCGCAGCGTTGCTCGTATCTTATCATCAGGATCAGGATCCAGTGATGCAACGTCCAACCCCTTGCTCATGAAATGCGCTCACTAAAGCTGCTGTCCTGCACTGAACTGCGGATAAACTCCTGAAAATATTGGAGTGATTGAATTTGAGAACGCACAAGTCTGAATCGGTTGCTGCGGTCATTGTCTGGAGCTTCTCCTGCCAGCCCCCTAAGAAAAACTGTGGATAATGTCCGATTGAGCTCATGTGAGAATACGGCAGATTATCCAGAGGATCCTAGCATGAGTCAGACGCAAACTGAAAAAACTAATATAATACAAATTTCTCAGAAAGAAAGGAGGTGCCATTCAGCTAGTCTTGTTATTTCTTGGGAGGTTGTGTGCTAAAATTGGTAAAATCCCATTTTTTACTTTCAGTACAGTTTAAGGAAAAAATGCTTGCCAATATCCAAACCTATCCTATCAAATGTGTGAATCAAATTATTACGTCTGACTACTTCAAATCAGAAACCATAGCAGAGGTAGTCTACTAAACATGGAACAATTTTAAGGCCTGGACATCTGCAAATCGGATACTTCCACAGTTACGATGCCTTATGAGGTGTCATTGAAGATTACAATTTAGCCATTGCATAAAATAAAAATCATTACACATGTGCAAGTAGGTGTTGGACAGTGCATGGATGAAAAAAACAGAAAAAACCCACAGAGGAGTTTTCAGGCACAGGACAGACTCAGGTAGCGACAGTTTATAGAAGGAGCAGAATGCATGTTTGTTTAAGGCTGTCGGTTGTGGAGCGTGACCAAACAGACTCTTAACCACATTCCTTTCTCTTTCTCCGTCTTCATACCTCTCTTCTTCTTTCACTGCAAACTCTCTCTTTGCTGCTGAGCTGGTCTACAGTGTTTGCCTGGCAAATGGCTACATCCACATGGCAGCACTTCATGTCCAAAGTGCTGAGCTGCTGCACATACCTGATTAGTGACTGTTGAGTCACTATTGCAGAACTTAGTGTAACTAATATCTGAAACAATAACTGATGTGATTTTGAAAATACAGAAGATCAGTAAAGGGTCATATCGGGGTTTTTTAAGTTGGACAAAGTGCAAAGTGAAGTCTGCCAACACAAACCACAAATCATACCCCAAAGCATAAAGTACCACAAAACACTGCTCTGCTTCTAGGCTGTGGTACAAGTTAATATCAAGTCTCTCTGTTATGTCTCCTTGTCCATCATGTTAATGTCGTTAAAGCGGCAGGGGTTTGTCAACTATGAGAACCAGCACAGATAAACCAAGAAAGTTTTTTTATTTTGTCATGGCTACAGCTCAGAATATCATATGCAAATGCTGCAAATATAAATTAATGAAAAACACATGTATCCGTTCAGCTTTTTGCCAGGAAATCAGAAATTATGCTCAAGCCACATTGTGGACATCATTTCTTGACATTCCTAATTGTACTTGCTTTAGTTTCAAGAATATGATATAAATGCAATTCTGTAATTTTCTAAAAAGCCTAATAACTTATGATATTTATATCATAATCTTGTCACAGGATTATCATTTGTTAGCTACATTGTCTTATATCAAGTCAAATATAACATTTAAAGGTACAGTGTGTAGAATTTTGTGATATCTAGTGTTGAAGTTGCAGCTGAACACCCCTCATCTCACCCTCCCCTTCCAAACATGAAAAAGAACCTGTTAATTGTCATAAAAACTCAAAAGATGTTTAGTTTGTCCAGTCTAGACTAATGTTAAAAACATGGCGGCCTCCGTAGAGAGGACCCCATTGATGTAAATATAAAGCATTTAAAAATAAATGGGCTTTTCTGGGGTAAAGAAAACTACAATTCAAACAATTGAGATGAAACGAACTAGTGAAAAGATCATGAGGATTATTCTACATTAAACGTCTGCCAATATATCCCTTTCACCTAAATCTTACACACTGGACATTTAAAAAATATAAAAATAGGGAACAAAATAAAAATATTATAAACATTGCATGATAATGTAAGGGGTCCCTGGTGGTGAGGAACCTACAGAGAAGTATAACCCCAATCTACTACTGACCAGCCTTTGAAAAGACAGTTGTCTTTCATTTCAATTCTTATCCACATGATAGTGACCACAGTGGAGCATTTAGCATCTTCCCATTTGGAGCTAGAGTCTGCACTTCAGCGATCAGGGGTGGAGCCATGGTATTAAGGTCCCACTAATACATGCCTTTGACCAATCGCTAATCAGTCTCACCGGCCAATCATTATTTTTCATCCTGTTTTTAAAAATAACAAATTTAATCAAAACTTACAGGAAAAGGAGCCCTTGAACCAGCATCTGTGTGAGAATTTTTTTAGTCCATGTCCAATCCAGTAACATGGAGGAAGCAGGGTTTATGATCTACACTGTAGCTAGCAACTAAGGGGTGATCACAATGCTTTGGCTCCACTTTTGGGGAGCAGTCATCTTGTTGATACTCATATACAGTCTGTGATCAAAACCATGTCATGACTCCAAATAAATGACACTGTTGCTTCATAATCTGCGGATGTGCTTGCAAGCAGGTTTTGGCTGCGCCCCAGTGGCTGACAGATCTGTCACTGCAGGTCTAAGGTTGACGCAACTTATTTTGCATGAGGTCAAATGTTTTGTTAACGGTTAGAGGAAAATTATAGTCAGAGTTTTCACTTTCATGTCAAACCCCCAATCTGGTTGTTGGACTCCACACAAGTCCTGTCAGTAGAAATTAAACAAAGGACTCTGCCTTCCTTTTGGTGTTGTCTAGATGTTGATGCTGATAAGGATTCATCCTCTGAGAAGGTCTGCATTAAATTCCAATAAATAGGAATTGACATATTTTAAGACCACAGCGGTGGTCTGACCTAATCAACATTACATTGAAGCATTGTTGCTGAATCAGCTGGAAAAAAACCTTCATAATCTCTTCTATCTGATTGGGGGCATGACCTAGTGCATTGATTAAAAAAACAAAAAACTGTGTCACATATGTTTCACCACTGTTTTGTGAAGCAACGTAGCTGTTGCCACAGCTGATTCTGTGTTATTGAACCCACATAATACTGTGCAATATTATGTCTTTGAACGTTCGCTGCAGCTCAGCGGTTGCATTTGATTCACTTGTTTTCCACACTGCGCCATGCCAGCGCTATGGTTAGTAGCAGAGCAGCTTTCAAGGGGCATGACTCTCTTTGGTTTTGGACCCGAGCTGCCTTACTTCCATTTAATGAGGCCCGCCTCTCTCTCAAAAAAAAAGAAGGAGACATATCCTTCGCTGTGTTCTGTCTGAACAGCTGCAGCAGTGGTTTTCTCCTCTGATGGCGCTGCGGTTTTGGGAGTCGTGCCCTTTAGACAATCCACCTCTGCTCCGATGTTTGGTGGCAGTTCATGTGAGACGCAGAGAGAAGAGAGGGAATGAGATACATGTACTCTTACAGAATGATTGGTAGCACATAATTAAAGAACCAAATTGTTAGGTAACTTACTGTAAGTCTTTGCTAGACAAAATGGCAAACCAAATCATCAATGATTAAGAAATATCGCATTATATACTTCATATAATGATTCTACCCTCAGAATGGACATATAGCAGTTTGAAATATAACTTCTCAGGTGTTAAATGGTACCAGGCTTCACCACAGTATCCACAATGTGATGCAGCATTTGTCATGCAGCTCTGCCTTTTGCCACAAAGTCTCAGGAGAGGATTGATACCCACGTTCAGACACATGCAGGAGAGTGGCATTGAGAAATAATCATCAGGGAAAAGAGAGGAGTTAGTGAAAGGAGATGAGAGAAGCAATAAAACTGAAACCTGGTGTTGCAGCCAGGACCTGTGGTTGGGCTGAGATAAATGAAAACTGAAAATACACTTAGTGAGCACATATCGTGAGCATGGGACGTAGCATCAGTGGGTCCGAATCCTGATGAAAAAAAATGGGAGCGTACTGAACCTTCAGGGTTCATGATCGAATATGGCTCAACCATTTTCTCTTGCATGGTCTCAATATAAACTTTTACATTAACCCATTCAGAACAGATGCAACATGTGCATGTATATACTTTTAAGACTAGATGCAACATAAGCGTGTATAAACTAGTAAGACCAGATGTAACAGACATTCAAATTAAACTTGAGACACGATCAATTGCACCTTGTTTTTAGCCTAAATGTCCTCTGTGATCCTCCTCTGGAGCCAAGTTCATGTGTTGATCACTGCCTACATTTAGGCCTAAACAAACAATTAAAAATTGAAGAAGAGGAAGACCCAGACTATGTGCTGGCTGACCTGCTGACAAAGGCTCAGTTGGTAAGAGACACATTTGAGCAGAAAGAGGATGGGGGGGGGGATCTCTGTGAATTTGATGGCTTTTTAAATTTTTCAGGTTTTTGGTGGTTGTTTTCACCAATGCTGTGCAGCTCTTTATTTAGCAGCTAAGGTCTTGATAGGTTAAGTGCCACAAAGGACAACAACTGTCGTAGTAAGTGTGCCACTTTGGGGTTCACTGTGTTTACTTTTTTGGTGTTTCATCACAATGCTGCTTTTCTACTGGACAGGTGTATTAAAAGCACTGCATTCACTTATCAGTACCATGCATGGGAACATGTTTATGTCTAACTCGTCCTCTATTGTAGCTGTCGCTTCATAATAAAGATCACTGTTCTAAGCTCCAGGACACAGCTGGTAGACATAAACTGGAACATGCAGAAAAAAACATAACTGGAGGAAAACAACGGATAAAGGACAGAAAGAAACTCAGTCCGAGAGGAGGAGTGTGGGGAGGTAGGTCCGAATGGAGTCAAGGACAGACAAAGGGAGGAGAGGAAACACTTGTAGTCAGGAGCAGGGAGTTGTGTAACCTTGGCCTGCATTTTCCAGAGTCCTCTGGAAACCTTTACCTTTACTTTTTATCAACACTCTTTTTGTCATTCTGTATCATCAGTGTTAAATTCTGCACAGATGTTGCATGATGATGTTTTGGTAGTTGGGTATACAATAGCATCAATGGACCCCTAACCCTTGTCACAGATAAAATGCTCAGATAATATTCTGGGTCTTTGCTAAGACTCTGGCATTATTACAAATGTCTCACTCAACGAGAAGTCTCACTCTGAGTGAAATGATTGTGTCTGAAACGTTTTCTGATGGGACAATGTTAATGAAGCTTTAGACTTTGATGGCCACCCCTAATTGTTTGAGCTGGAGAATGTCAGTGAGTAAATGAGTCAATGAGGGGAGAGAGAGAGAGAGAGAGAAAGAAGCAATAAGCAGAGGCGGATTGCATAGCTCTGGAAACTGGTGGTGCTCCTCTGGGTGATGTGACGCTATGTTAAAAGGAGGAATACCCATGCTGTAAGGAGTTGGACCTGTTAATGCCCGATCTGAGTGTCCACAGATGATACCATAGACACTGCACAACACTGTGAGACCACATCACACATGTTCCATTATGCTGGAGACATTCTTTCATGTGCCAAAAATACACTGGAAGGGGCCAAAATTACAATTGGAGCCTTTTACTGCTGTTGCCCCATAAGATTACATTGTAACCAGTCTGTCTTGACTGTGCTGATCTTCAAGGCCATGGAGGAAGCTGAAATAACTTATAACCCTGTGCACTGATATAGGCGTGCAAGCAGGGTGATGTTTTTCGCCTCTCCCTGTGTCTACAAAATAAGTCAATAAGGAATGGATGGATTTTCACCAGTGGTAAAAGTCATTAATTAACTAGGAGCTGATTGGTCAAAGCACTTTTACCATGATACTGTATATCAGCAAATAAAAAAGGGACAATCGGAAGCTTACATTTATCAATATAATCAAATATCTATCATATGATGAGTGATACCATGAAGAATTCAGACAATTAAGTTCACAAATTTTTTTTTCGAGGTATCTTAACATCGTATAGGACTACGGACACAACCTAAAGCTTATTACCATCATGACATCACTATGAACTCAAATGATAATTCTGTCATATGGTTTAGTAATGCATAAGCTTTTACAACCAATTGAAATAGAGAGAAAAACTATAGGTATTTAGATTAACTAATCATTTGGCATCATATCAGTAACATCATGATTAGGTCATGGCAATTTCACAAGGTAAAGAAGTTAGTATTGTCTAATTGGGATATGCATTGTCCTTGTATTTGCTCAATAAGAAAGGATTTGTTTTAAGAAACCAAATATAATTAAGTCTATCAAATACATTGTGTGAATTGAAGGTTCTGATTGTGAACAACAGACACATTTATCTTACAAGCTACAGTAGTTCACCAACTGTCCCTTCAAAAAGATACCACATCCTTGAAGGTCACATTGCAGGGTTTTTTTGAATCATCCAGCAACCACCTGTTGTGTAGAATATTCAGCAGGTTAACGGAGGCCCTCCTGGGCTACAAAATTACAAGTGCTTCGTCCACAAGGTTGGGAAATAGTGGAAGGATTTGTGTTGAAACCAGTGAGTTGATTCTGTTGCACACATTCAAGACTTTCCCCTTCTTTTGGTGTTATAGGAAAATCCTTTTTTTTTCTGGTAAAATCAAAACATGGAAAATATGGTAATCTCTTTCCATTGAATGTATATGCCATCATATATTTTTGAGGGATCACTCCTGCGTCATTAAAACCGGAAACATAATGCTATTCAGTGGGAGGTTGGCAGGATGACGAGTGAGCAGCAATCCCTGTGGAACCCTGGGTTAACCACTAACAACCAGAGGCTTTCCAGTGCAGACCATGCTGTGCTTTAAACAGCCGCTACGCCAGCACAGTGATGGATGCGTGGTGCCAGCCGGGATGGCTGCATTCGCTGGGCAGTCACCAATCTTCATTGTTCACACATATGAAAGGCAACAGGGAATAGACAGATCCAAGAAAACCTATTATAGTGCAGTATTAAAGAAAACACAGTTGGAAAATACTCAAGGACAAGCTTTTTCCATCACTTCTGTTTGTGAGAGCCTCTTTTTCCTTTATCTTTCCGTCCAACAAAGCTGGGAGCTCAGTGGAGTGGAAACAAAGAGAGAAAAAGAGAAGTCTCTGTAAGAGTACCGCTCAAGTTCATTATCAGCCAAATCAACTTTATGCTTAGTGACGGTGTGTTCCACTGAAAGCTGCGCTCTCTGCCAGGGGTGTGTGGGTGAGTTTGAGCCAGCGTGACAATAAAAACCATTGTTGCATTTGTTTAGACAGTCTGTCCAAGTGTGACCCTCCCCTTTGGAGCAAATGTCCTGGTTTGTCCACCCAATAATGGCACCTAATTTGTATTGAAGTCGAGCAAAATCATTGTAAAGAAACTAAGCACTCTCTGTAGCCACCATATTTCTGCAGGATTGCATCCTGTTGTCTTATTTTGAAGTGTATTTTTTTGTCCTTGGACCCTTGAGGCGATATAAGTGTTGCTGAGAGTAAGTGACATTTGGAAGGGGTTTGTTTGCCAGGGAGTGTCTGAGCTGTTTAAATCTGGTTTCTGTGTCTATGTCGTAAACATCGAGAGTAGAGGGATGCAATTAGAGGAGGTGAGAAAGAAGTAGAGGTGGGAGATTATATCCAATCACTGTCACCTGTGGACTCAACCATATCCACTCCTTCACCCACATCCTTCCCACTCTCTTCCTTGTACCAACTCACAGGATCCCATTTTCCCTCACTCTGTCATCCATCCATATGCCCATGCCAACTATAAGAAACTGACAGGGCAGCAAGCAGAGTGGGATTTTCCCAGAAACATTAGCCTCTCAAAGGACAAGGTGAGATTGGCGTGCAGGATGACTATCTGTCTAACTGTCAGTCTGGGTCAGTCTCACTGTCAGGCCTGCGCCACTTGGCTGCAAACCTGCGTTCAGCTCCACAACAAATTCATATTCATCATTAAGATATATGAGACGCCTCTCCACAACAGTCTGAAAGAAGAAGATAAATAGGATGAGGACTTTCTCTCAAATAAGAAACTTTCCATTGGTTTTCCACTCCATCTCTCACTTATTCCTCAATGAACAATGGCTCTGAGTCACAGCGGGTCGTGACCCATCTCTGCCAGTCGAAGGGTATAACTCGTAGGGATCAAAAAGGTGGGTGGAAAAAAGACTCCTCAGACAATTTCCCATCGCAGTCAAATAGCAGATCACAGAAATTTTCCTTCACTGTGCACCTTTACATGACAGGTGGAAAGTTATTTTTGTGTCAAAGTAGTTATGTTAGGATTGGTTTCCTTGAGGCCACAGACCCAAAAGCTTTTGCCAATTTTGCCAGGTCCCAAACTGTCTGATAGCTAGTTAAGGTTTGAGAAGGTCAAAGTGGCTTTAGAACTGCCAGGTAGTGGCTCTCTTTCTCTATAGCCATGTGTGAAAGCGAGTCCTCTTCATTGACTGGGCCAGGTTGAATGTTCATTGTTGCTTTACTAGAATGACCCTGAGTGCATGGAAATGACTGCAGGGGTCGTCAAGGTCGCAGACATATCCTTGAAAGTATTAAAATGTGAATAAAAAGCACGGGGGGGGTGATGCATACTCTGCACCCACACACAGGAGAACAAGTAGACTCCACACAGAAAGGCTCCAGTCGATTAATATGAACTCAGAACATTCTTGTGGTGAGGCAGAAGTTCTAAAAAGGATTTAGGATTAAAGACTTATTCAATATTTTAAATTTAGGAGGTCGTTTGATGGGATTGTGAATTCAATATTAAATGATATGCTTTCTTTTTTTGTCTAATGCCTCTCTCTCCGTACTTCTCATCTCCTTCTGTTTCTTCGTAACAAGCCTCTCCCACTTGGGATATAATTTGTGATGTGATATTCATCATTATTATTAATTATAATAATTATTTTATTTACAGTAATTGGTCTGGTAAATAGAATATACTCCCATGGTTTTATGGTACAACCGTCTGCACAGTGTTAACAGTACTAAGCATGTGATTGACCTCCATTGGTAAAGTTATGGGTGTGCTTTGTAAAGTACTGTAATGTCTGCAATTTCATTACTCCCACGCTGGTTATGACACTATAGGCGCATATCAATGACCTCATAAGCTCAATTGTTCTGGAGGTTTCTCACATCCCAGCGTACAAACTATGCTCTTGAGTCACTTCTGCCTGTCATGAGCCATCCTTCCTGATCCCAGCGTGCAAGTCCCTGAGCTCAGCAACCTGATCGAGCAGACTGCTGCAACAAATAACCCCCGTGTCAGTTAAATCATGGCTGAAGGGAAGCTTTCCTTCACCTTGCTGGTTTAACATGACACAGTCCACGTCAGCTGAATCTTAAGAACCTTGAAAGTAGGTTAATCAGTAAACCTTTGGGGTCTTTTAGAGGCTCTGGGTTTATAGCATTAATCCCCCAGCAAGCTTCCAAAGGTTTCTAAATGTGGGTTACTGTGACACAGGGAAAGTGACGTGTCATTGCAACAACCTTACCACCAGACGAGAATTCCCACTTTGGATTACTACATTTAACAGCCTTTTTTTTTTTCGGTAATACCATTACCATTAATACCATTTTCACACTGTGTGCCCCACTTTCTACATTTCTTCAAAATACCTTCAGGTCAAGGAGTCGCATCTATTTTTCAGATACCAATTATTATACCTCAGCTCATAGTATTTTCTGATCACCATGTTAGGAGTCATGAATCAAATCTGTGCATTTTCACATCACAGAATAAAAATACACTTGATCCTTTGAAATAAATCATTTCTGCAAAATGAATCTGTAAAGGTAAACTCCCACAGGAAACAGACATTGTTAAAATCCTTTGAATAAGTGGCACATGTCGGGTTTGTCATTATATCGATGCAGTTTTCCCAGGAAACAGAGCACATTTATTTACTTCTTGACTTCAGTTCACTGACCCAAAAACTGCAGTGGAAAATGTTTGATAGGCCTTGGCGTTGTTTTGTTCTGGTGCCGCCTGGTCCGGTTTTAAACAGCAGCACTGACCTCAAACTTATGGCTATGGGATGTGGGTATGGACTAATACCCGCCATGCTAACTATACCCTTGATGGGAAAGTGGCTGAGAAAGAGACGGGGTGACTGTGACATTTGATTTGTTCTGCCATGTTGATACCCCCGCAATCTCATGGTTTACTAAATTACAGCCTTGTACACTCTCTCTGCTTCATTATCCTTCTCCCACACACACACACACACACACACACATTCTCTCACACTGATGAAGTTGGAGGAAGAAGACGACAGGAAAATGCAGATCTTAGGTAAACCTGTGTTAATTGCATTCTTTTAACACCTACAGAAGACATCTCATATGACGTCTTGTTGAATTCGAGGTTGTCTGATGAAATAACTCAGTATGAATTTCTGAAAGCTGCTGTGTATTCCAATACATTCTGGATCGTGCCTGTGTGTAACCGAGCTGTGGTAATAACATGGCTCTCTGGCCAAGCTGTCCAATGACAGCAGCACAAATGCCACGGAGACCAGCCAGCCACTGACCGAGCAGGCTCCTGCAAAAACACACACACACACACCCACACACACACCCCCCCCCCCACACACACACACGTTGCATTCTCCTGTTGCAAAGGTACATTCTGCTCCTGTGGCAACTTCACAAATAGACTTGTTTTCTTCACGCTGGAAAATATGACATGGAGCTAAGCGCCACTCACCACCCTCACGCCCTTTCAACCACACCCACCCACCCATGAAATGAGATGTTTAGGGCGGAAGATAGAGGCAGTTCTGTCGTGGCAGAGGTGAAGTGTAGACTTTAAAGGAGGATTTGGTTTTGTTTTTTGGAGGGGGGGGTAGTTTAGCTAATAAACACCTCAGTGTTTCTCACCATGACAAGGATTTTATGGAGAACCTCAGGCATTTTAAGATCCCGCAGTGACTCCAGAGGCCATTTTTAGAGAGAATCTGCTTTGTGCAACCTTGCCGTGAAACACCTTCAAAGGTTCCTCTTCTAACTTTTCCTTCTCAGAGCAGACAGCACACTTTGTTCTGTTTCAGGACTATAAGGAGAACAGAGTTTCCATCAGCAGTCGCACATCAAGACGCTGTTTATGAGGGCACTTGCTCTGGATTGGTCATCGTTGTTATTGCACGGATATTGGGTGCTGCTCTGAGGCATTGGAAATCTTGATTATAGTGTGTTTATGTGTGCACATTCATGTGTGTGTGCAAAGCTACCATAGCTAACTACAGAATTCTACCAGAAGACTTCTCTTGTATTTTGTCTTTAAAGTAGTAATCTACTACTATCTTCGTTTTTTCTTGTGTAGCAGTGTGTCACTTGTTTTGTTTTGTACAACACATTCAAGTGGTTCAATATCTTGTGCATGAATTTAATAAAAAACATAGAAAGATTCAATTGCTTTTTGTGTTTTTGTTTTCAGTGAATCAAAAAGAGCAGCCAGCATATTGAGCCTTATGCAAGAACTAATTATGAACAGATGAATACTGAAGCAGAACACAGGAGACATTTAAAAGGGGATGTTTTAATCGTAATTTGTAGTCCAGACCTGTCATAGAACAATTCTTACTCAAATTTACTTTGAAACAAAAGCTCAAGGTTAAAAGGAAGTATAAAAAAAACACTTTCGGGAGCCTTACAAGGGACTTTGGAGTGGCCCACCAAAAAGACACACATGATACCAATAGCACATCGTTTTGACATTAAAATATTTTACTATAGAAATCATAAACAAAGTTTATACTGTGCACACAGATATATTATAGTAAATAAGTTTGAGTTCAAACTCCACCATCCCAGGCACATTATATACAATTAAACGTTCAAACCAAATCTCTAAAATTGTAAAGCAGAAAAATACTGGCACTGGGCCTCGTTAAATAGTTTCTGACCACAGAATTTAAATGGATTCTTACAAAATTGTCGTTGCTGTGGACTAATGTAATCAGCCATTCTCAGGGAGTGGGGGGGGGGGGGCTCCTCTCAGCTCGCCAGCCCCTGACAATTTCTTGCTTTGCCCACCTTGTTACAATGTCTACGTGCACCACATCAGACTGTTTTGAAACAGAGCTAGGTTCGGTGTAATGGGAAGGGTTCTCTCCTGCATCCGTGATGAGATCCGTAAAAAGCGACACTTTCTGATTTTCTCTTTCAGTTTCATGCAGGTGAATATTTTGTGTGAGGATCTAGGGTTTGTTAGAAAATGTGTCATGAACATTGAATATCGTCATGGAAATGTATTTATCTTATCCCTCTATGTCACCTTCACATCCTCTTAGACATGTCATACATACAACTCTACATTGGACAACTTTGAATTAGTAGAATATTTATTTGTGGCATGTGATTTCCTCCTAAATTATGTCACAGTATGAGACAGCTCTGATGACACAATATGGACAGCTGTACAGTAACATTTTCCTTTTTTCTTTTTTGTGTGGCCTCCAAATTGGACTTTACAACTTACTTTGTAGTTTTCTTCTGCTGATTCCCATCAGGCCCTGAAGGTGGGAAGTTCTTGCTCTCACTGTTTTTGTGGATGAAACTTGTTCATCAATTATTCTGATGAACAGAACTCACCAACGAACAGCTACTCAAGAACACATGGCATTCATCAAGTTGTGATTTACACGTTTGTGTGCAGCTAAGAGAGTAATCTGAATCTGACTTGGTGCACACTGCAGACAAAATGCAAGAGGAATTTAGAGATCTATTAAAAAAAAACTGTTTGAAATCCAAGGACTGTATCTGTATTAAACTATTCCACATTATTTAAAAAACCTGTGACAGCATGCTACTTAATAGCCACATGGTCACATATTCACACAGTCATGTGTCAGCCCAATTACTTTTTGTGGTTGCAGTGCTCAGTTGTGGATCAGTCCTGACTAAAGAAGCCAGAGCCGCTCAAGTGAATCCATGCTTAACTGGGCTGAGCCTAAAACCTGATCCAAAACCACCGGATCTACGGAGGTAAAATGAGATCAGCATGTAAGAGCAAGGCTTAACTGTCCGATGCCGTCTCAGCTCTAAGTGGTACATAGCTCATGTCTATTAATCCACAGATATGACGAAGGAATATAAGGATCCCTCTTTGACTGCAGGCTTGTTGAGCTCTCTGCACTTTTGCTCCTTCCTCAAAAGCACTGTTTGTCAAGAATAATCATGTTCCTCCTGCAGGGGCAGGGGTAGAGTAATAATTGAGAGGGTGCTTGATGCTAGTCTTTTCCAATGACACCCACTGTACAGAAACATGACAATAAAGACACCCACACACAATTTTGACAGTTTATTTGATCTCAGCACACAGTTTAGATTGCACTGTAGCTTCTGCGCTTCAGTTCCTTGTCCAAACACTGAGGAACGGCCCAATGCAAGCCAGTGTGACAGGACGGGGTAGGAGGAGGAAAAAACAAATAAATAGGAGGAGAGGGAGAAGGGCCATGACTCTTGACAAAATGTCCACCAGATGTTGGGTCTTCTTCCAACTCCATCTCTGATGGCCTCATCTGTGAGCACGCGTCCAATGGGGGGCTCTGAGGGAGGTGGTTCAAGGTTTTGAGGTGCTTTCACAGTCACAATCTTTTATTAGAGGTAGTTTGGTTTAGTTTGTTTGGGCAGGTGATGCCAATTGAATTTAGTTTCAAGGTGGAACAAAAACATGCCATGAGGTAACAACAACACAGAATGGGCTCAGCCATTGTTGCTGTTCAAAAACACTTACTTTTGTTTCCTCTGATTGCCAAAATGTTTAATCTTACAGGAAAACAAGTATATAATAAAAAGGTTACTTGTGGGTTTCATGTGATTTTCTGGTTTGTTGTTCTCCACCATAGTTAACATGGTAGCACGTGAACATGAGCTAATTGGCATGACAAGTAGCAGGTAACTTGTCAAGGTATTTGCCATCAGGGGTGCTGCTATTTAGACCCGATGATGGCAATAAAAAAGATCAGTGGTTCAGCTAAGTCATCACAGTTCACTCTAAAGGGAACCTGAATATCTCAGCCACATTTCATAGCCACCCACTGAATATTTGTCGAGATATTTCACTCACATCAACAAATGTGAACCCTATGATGTGCAAGATTATAAAAGGCAGAGGATCCACAAAGTTATTAGGATTTCTGGGGACCATGAAAATGAATGGTAGATCGGCTGGAAATTTTCAAGAGGGGCATTTTAAGAGGACAATGCTGTCAGCATCAGATGCTCTGGACATTTTCCAGTAAATGTCTAAGTGAACCCATTTGAGGATACATCAGGAATATTTCTGGAAAATTGACAATGAGCGAATGGAATTGTTCATGACGTTTCTAACGTGATGAAACTGGAAGAATCCAAATATCTCTGGATGAATGAAGTGCCATACTGATGCCAAGGAAGATGTCAACTTAGAAAGACAATGAGATTCTAGAGCTTTTGGTGATAAGGACCGACCCTGAAATTCTCAAACAAGGTGCAGGTGTGGCAAGAGACTTTTTCTAGACTTTTTCTGGACTTCATGTTTAGAAACGGCTTCAGAAACATGCACACATGTAAAAGCCCTTTATTTGAAAGTGTGTGATGTGGCTATGGTAAGGAGTGGAAATCATTAAGCAAAAACCTTAAATTCTCCATGAGAATTCACAAGGTGACAGAGCTCACTGAGGGACCTAATGTGACGGTCAGGTTTAAGGTTTGAATCTGACTTTGATCCTCGTCTTATCCAGCCTTCCTCTCCCACTCTCCTTCTCTCCACCTCTACTTCACAGGCACCTCATCATCCAACCAAATGTTATAGCGAGGCTCTTGGTAGCCAGACATGTGCAAGACACTGCAGCTGCAGGTTTAAAAACATACGTTTTTTTTCTTTTGACTTCATCTCTTAACTTCACAGCCTTCAGATTCGGGAGAAGATGATGTTTCAGGCCAAGCTTTCTGCAAAGCCTATCAACATTTCTTCTCCTGACCTTCCACAGGACACTATATCCTCTGCTTTTCTCTGCTGTTTTTCCACCTCTGGTATTTTCCTATAGTTCCTCCCTTAGACCTCTCCCTCCATAATCTATTTTCCTGTCTTCTAATCCCCAGGCTCTTCTTCTTTGCCTCTCTCCCATGGGGTCTCATCTTCTCTACTGTTTCAGTCATTCATTATGTTCCACGCTCCTCAGATAACGCTGCTTAATGATCATGAGATGTGCTCAGCATCTCAGAAGTGTATCTGCTGCAGAAGGCTCAGGGTTTTTCCTTTTTCTAGTGTAACCATCCTTGCAGTTGTTCTCCATCCTCCAGAGAATGTTTGAGGAAATGAAGTTGTTCTGAATTAGTTGTCATTGGACGTGACAAGGAATATTTCGGGAGTGTTCATGCAAGACATATGGAGGATAAGCTCCCAAACATCAGTATCACTGCACCTTCCAAAAGATCCCTCAGTGTTGCTCAACGTGCAGACAACTTAGTTTCGAAACAGGGGCAATTAGAAATGATAAAGCTGTTGGCGAACCAAGAGGTTTCCCGTAATTAGAATTAGGCTTTGGCTCTCAAGGCGCATGCGAACGCTATTATTGGCAACACATCGCTCACCACAGATTGGAGCTCGGAAACTTGATCATCCGTTGGACGGTGAAACAACATTTTAGCAGAGAGAGTTAGTCAGTGAAGCAGATAATATTCATGTGGACACACACAGAGTCTCTGGTGGACATGAGCACGATCACACCAACACACTATTCGATACTCGTCTTTCCTCTCTATTTTATTTGATTTCATGGAATTAAGATGATGTCCAACCAATTTTCATCTTATTTTATCAGAAAGAGGATCTTAATTGTCTGATGCTGCCTTGACATATCCTGCTCTGCCTGTTTGTGCCTTGGGGGAGAGCCACAGAGTCCTGTTTTCCTTCTCAGCATGACCCTCCACTCTCTGCCAGTGCCTTGCAACAAGCACGAAAATTTAAGGGTTCAATTGGGGATCATAAACGGTAAAACAGGATTGATTACGCGTGGCAGTGATTATCAGGCATGTGCCAAATGTTAAGAGAGTTCGTATGTTTTCATTTCAAACAATCTGCGGATTTCTTCGATTAGTAAAGTTTTTAGTGGGATTGGTAGAAACAAATGAAATCGGATAGCTTAGATTAATAAAGACTGATAACGCATTCATCAATTGTAAAGCTGCAGTTGACTGTTTTAGCAAAAACTTCTGTTAAACCCAATAATGAAAGAAACTAATTTGTAAAAACCAAGTTATCCTTTGATAAGTTTGAATTGTCCCTCCTTCATCTCATCCATGCTCCCTTCAGCATCTCCTTTGTCTATCTCAGCCATAGTCAACAGCAATTCTTGATCGACCCCTGGTGGTTATAGGTCTAACCCTTCTTCCTCCATGTTAGCAGATGGGACATAGATCAAGCTGAAACACCAAAGTACACATCAAATAGATTTGTCTCAAAGCAGCTTTCTTTTATTTAAGGTAGTTCTTATCACACTCATTGTTCAAGAGCTAATTTTTCCGGTTAGTTTGGTTTTATTAAAACTACTTAAAAAACTGGATGAAATGCCATTATTGACAGCTGAGACTGAGAACTTGTACCGTGGCTCTATCCCTTGATCGCTACTGCACAGACTCGGACTCTAAATCACATCAAAAGCATACATTGGTAGAACCAATATCCAGAATACTTTAGCTTAATTTTTGTAAAATGGGTGCATGTGGAGCATTTCTTCAATCTCTATTTGTTCTAAGCTGATCATCTTATAACCGTCTGCAACCCTGGGCAAGTGTTCTTAACAAAGCCACAGCATCTCTCTCTCTCTCTCTCTCTCTCTCCATGCTAACAGAGTGTATTTGGCCTACAACCATTAGTTTTGCAGTATACAGGGTGAAAAGACACACATGAGTCAGGGTGGGGTGGATCCACAGGGGAGGCTCGAGGTGTTAAATACAGTTGTGTAGCCAGGAAGAATTTGTAAGTGCGTGTGTGCAAGGGCACTGGGGGGGTTGCAGCAAAAGAGGATTGTGGGGATTTGTATTAGTTTCCACCCATTTTTCACTTGAGAGAAGATTTAGGGGAAAGGTTGGATGGGTTTTGGGGTGCAGCGTCACTTTAAAGTATCTTTTTTGGCTTTGTGGTTCACATGGTCACATGATCACTTCTCCTCAACCACAGCCTGTATAATCCATGACTGGGGTTCAAAAAGTATGTTTGTTCTAAAGTAACAAATGGGATTAAATGATAGCCAATTGATTTTTTTTTTTAAACCCAGACCAGATGAGGTTATTTAATACCCCCAACACAACAAGCAATATGATTAAGTGCAACAACGGTGAGCACCGTGGATCTGTATGGTTGGATATTATTATCCAAGGTCTAACCTCAACATTTTAGGGATCATGTTTCTGGACTCTTCAGGCATTGAAATATCTTTAATGGTGGTGATAAGCCATTTATAATCATGATTCATTTTACTAAACAGCATCAGTAACTCTAATCTAATCAGACATCCATCCATACATTATATATACTACCTATACTTTGAGGGTCTTGGCTGGCGGCAGGGCCAGTTGCAACTGACATTGGGGGGGTACACCCTAGGCAGATCTGGAGGGCTGCTAATTAAATTTCCTAAAAGAAAAATAGGTAAAAATGAAAAGGATGGGAGGGATGAGATGACAAAGAGAAAAACAGTAGAGAAGGAAAAGGAAGAGGGAAGAGGAAGAAGCCATGTACTTGTCAGGGTTCATGGTTAGGGTCAGCAGGTTGAACCGTAATCAAGTTTTAATGTGATCACATCTATGCAGATGACTGAGGGGAACTTCATTTGCTATAACACACAAACACACACACACACACACAAAATCATGCACAAACGGGCACACGATTGCCAGAGTGCTTACCATAATCAGCATCCTACCACAATCACCAATCACTATCAGTGGCCTTGCAATCACGGCAGCAGCCGCTCTGGACTGTCAAATGATGGATGAGCAGTGATGTCACCAGGATGTTATCATCTGGTTGGCTAATAACAGGAAGTTTTGCAGGGCAGAGGTCATGGCCAGGAGTTAGTCTGTGCCCTAAAAACCTCACTGCTTGGTGATGTGTCACAGTGAAAGTGAGTTATAAGAATGGGTGACTCCATTTTCATATTGTAACTGCAAAAAAGCTGAAGTATTAGTTTGATTGGATAATTTTGACTCTTTTTTCAGCAAAAGTAAAAGCTACATAATCCCTATTTGCCTCTTCTGTCCCTTATGCCCCTCTACCTCACCCAAAATGAATGACTTTAATTCAAGATTATTTATATTACAATATTTATTTAAAGATTGAACTGGTCATTTAAGTCTCATCGATGTATTAAAGTTTCCTGATGGCCAAGTCCACGGTTGTCCCAAGCCATTTGAACGGCTGGCACAGGTGACCCGTGCTGAGACAGCAGGGGCTGAAGCAATTGTGTCTGAGGACATGGAGGGCCAGGGGAGGATGGGGGACATCACTGAACAAATAATATCTGTTGACAGATCTTTTTGATCATTTGGTCATTTTCATTTTACCATATTGGACATGACTCACAGATGATCTCTGTCATGGCAACAACAGTCATAGAATCACTTCCTCTTTGGCGAGTTGTTTCATTGCTGCAGTGCTTCCCATCAAGCTGAATTACAAAGGTTTTATTTGAAAGCTCTGAAGCTTGTGTCAGTTACTTAACAGAAATCTATATTGCAGATAAACCAGGTAGAATCAACACAAAGTTTTTTAAGTTCACTCAGTGCCATAGTTATAAAAAGCTCTGAACACAACATACAGCAGACAAATAATAAGAAGTGACAGTATGTTGTTGAACAGTTTGACGAGGACTCACTACTGACAGGGAATAATTCTGAAGTATCTGTGTGTAAGTGTGTAGTATCACTTCAATGCACGGTTTAATAAAGGTTGTCATTCTGTGTTCAGCGACCATCACAACACCAGCACCATTCGTCATATCACACTCACACATGCTCACACAAGGGAGTCATTAATCAATGTCACACCTCCCTCTTCTCCTCCCTTCATTTGTCCATCCAGCACAGTCTTCATACATCTTTCCCTGTCACTCTTCTGTCCAGTACTTTCACACTCTGTCCGTCAGTCTGTATGATCATCCATCCGTCAGGTGTTTGTGCTCTTTTCGACTGAATTGTGGATCATGCAGAAAACACAGAATGTCCCATTGGAGAATTCAGAAGTAGCATAAAAATCTTTAACGTAGCTGCTTTTTAAAAATACATTTACACTAAGTCCGTCCAAGTTTTAGCATCTTGGTGTTTGTACCCAGCAGTTGCTGAGCTGTCACTCTGTCATAATAAAGGGGCCTGTCTTGGTGGGGAGGAGACAAGTAGGACGGCAGTTTTGATAAATGACTGTTTGAGCTGACGAGTTAAGACGCTGCTTGTTGTTGTCGTTGGGATATCTGCATTCAGAGGAAAATCTGTGAGTGAGACGGGACGTCTCTCTGTCTGACGGGCTCCTGAACCGAGGTCACTTCAACCAGCACGCTGCACTCTCCATCTGTCTCCCCTGTCTGGATGATTAACAGGAAGGGGTTCACTGTTGTTAATTGGGCTTTACATTCAATTTGAATAGCAACAAGTTTAATGGACAATGATTCATGATTCACATGGACTATGTTTTTTCCCTTGAATTATTTTGATTATATTTTACATTGTATTTTTATTTTCTTATATTTATATTCAGCTTCTTGTCAATTAAGCCCGATGCCCCTGATTCCTCAACCTTTTTAAGATTACATGTTATCTAATTTAAGACTGATGTCAACTATGACAAACTGGGAAGAATATTAGAGTCAGAGAATTTATTACATTTCCCCATAATTGAAGTTCAAGTAGCCGGGTAGAGAATAACCCTTATTGCTCAAGCTAAAGGCAGAGACTGTACTTACGGCCAAAAATTCTGACCGGGGTGTTTATAGACTCAGAATGCTCTAATAAAACTATAAATAAGACCAACATGGAACTGATAACTACTATCTGTATCATTGAGGAAGAACCACAGAGACTTTGTAAACTATGCATGCCGCCAAAAAACTTCAAATGAAAACTAATTTTAAAACACGACTGAAGTGTTCATATGATATCACATACGATTAGCTACATTTCCTATCCTGGGGGAACAAACACCAGTTTGACCTTGACCTCTCAACACATACATAAACCATTCACTCTCTGACAGCTGCTGATCACCTGCAGCCATGGACCTGGTCCTTGTGTCTGAACAACCACACACACAACAACACAGCCATGTATGCAAATGATTCTATTGAATCCTTCCCTGTCTCACCTTGTCTTGAAATGAAAAATAAAGATCCCCTGTCCACAATTATTAAGATATTTAAAATACTTTTGTGTCTTACAAAATGTAGATTTTGAAAATGACGTCACTTACTTTGTGCATGCCGACCGATGCTTTGTGTAATGAGCATGCACCAAATAGAACAACAAAACGGCTGCTACATACCGGTTTCTTTACGTTTGGTTAGCACTGCTAGGTCTAATTAGTAATAAGTTTACACTTTAATCTAGCGTCACTATAGCACATTACCGAAATTTATTTTCTGGTATTTGACTTTAGACTTTGTCACCACCTACTGGCTTGGAATGTTTGTTTGAGCATTTGTAGTTGCAGATCTTTTGTAAATTTGATGAAAGGACGGAACGGAGGGGGAAATATCAGTTCAAAATAAGCAGTGTAGGTAATGTTTACATCAAGAATTTGCCCAGCAGTGACAGCCCCCCCCCCGAAGCCCCAACACACACACACACACACAACACACAATGCCAGCTGTCAATCACAATGACTAATGAGCAGTTTATTACATCACTGGCCCTCTAATGGTCGACTGGGGATCTCTCTGTGGACGTGCAGGAGTTTGAGAGACACAAACAGTGACAGAGAGATGTGGAGAAATAGAAACTGTGAGTGAGAGACAGAGAAAAAAGGGAGAGAGGGAGAGACAGACAACGACAAGGGGGGAGAGTATTTATGTTTGGAAATAAAAGAGGAGTATAATGAGCAGGATAATGAGGCATCCCAGGGACGTCCCAGCACAACATGCAGACGAGAGATGAGAGATCTAGTTTCCTTTCAAAACCACTGGGGGTTTCCTGACTGAGGAAGGGAGAGAAAGAGAGGGAGGGGTGAGAGGTCTGTGCATCCCAGAATTTCTTTGCACTCCTCCACCTTCTTCTCTTCTCTCCATTCCGTCTCTGCATCTCCGGGAGAACCAGAGGTCAGGTGTGAGGAATAAACAAAACCATCATGAAGTGTTTCTCAAAAAGACCACATTTCCCATAATACTTGTCATGACTGTTTCATCAGCCTTTTTGCTTTTACTCTATACTTTCTTATCACTGAGTTGAAAGAATTACTGTCTGCCTGCGTCCTGTACGGTGACAGACAGAATATCTATGTCTCTTATTTCCAGCCTCTCTTGTCTGAGGTCTTATTACCTCATGTTGTGTTTGACAAAAGAAAATACCTAATTTAAAATACACCAGCATGACTGGATGCATCCAATTCCATGTCATAAAAATACTTAGCACCAACTTACACATGAGTTCACATGGAGTTATGTCAGGAGACATTGCAGCAATTTCACACAGGGGTTTTGGGTATCATAACTTCGTTGTTTCCTAATGGAAAGACTTTTACGCCCTGAATTGACAACATGCTAACGTCAGATGTACTCTCATCTGCAAACCAATCAATGTCAAGTACAGGTAGACGCTGCCCATGCAGAGGATGACAACAGGACGTATATATGTCATACAAAGTTCTTTAGTGCTCTCCCTAAATTACAACGTGAAACCAAAATAGATCTAATGTAAACAATGTTACAAAGACATAAACCTTGGTTTGGACTTTCAGGAATAAGCTGGCACCTGATCATACAAGTAGTAAAATCTTCAGATGAAATGTTGTATATTTTCCTTTATTCGAGAGATAAACAGGGGCAGGAAGCAAAGAAGACACATGAAACAATAGTCCCCAGTGGGTAATGTTGTGTTAAGTGCATGACTAAGTCAAATACAGTTCCCTGTTGGTTTGGTTTGTCTCTGTCTCCAATCAATTCACCTTTTTTTACACTTAAAAGAGATGAATACACAATATGCTAAAAAAAAATATATATACATTTAGAAACAAATGATTTATCACATTTTAGGTAAATAAGCAGTATTTTGGTTGAACAGATTGATTTTGAGTATTGAATACCAGAGTGTGGGCGGACCGGACTGAAAAAGGAAAAGTGGAACCGCAGCAGAGCTCCACACAGCCTGTGCTGCCACAGAGGACGTGAACAGCAGGATGTTATTAATGACAGTGAGATAAGATTGCCTCTGTATGAGCAATGAGCCTCAGCCCTGCTTCCTCCACCCTGCTCCCACTCAGGGGTTTGTTGTTCCTCAAGAGCAGCATCGTCTCCTCACTCTTTGATTTCTTAGCCCCTCTCGTGTTCTCTTCCTGTCGGTTCCATGTCCACTGACTGATACCGTTTTGGTTCGCCTGATAATAGTAATACTGGGCAAACAGATGATGGAAAATGTGACCCTCTGTTTGCTCCAATGGTTGTAGTAGCTGTTCAGAGATAACACAAGAAAACAAGTTATGAACAGCTATGCTCCTGTCAAACAAAGCTTCATTCTTCTAAGCCAGGGGTGAAGAACCTTGATATCCTATCAAGGGTCATGTCCGTTTTGATAACATCCTTCCTGGGCCATTTTGAATTATCTAACACGTGACACTATTATTGCTCTAATGCATTGAAAGAGATTCTCTTTGGCTCCACGTCTGATGTCAGATGGTAGTGATGATGATGGTTCTACTTTTAGCTGAAACAACTTGCTCAAACATTTTCTCACCTTTGGTAATAACATAAATGTTCCCAAAAGGATAGTTGGGTAATATTTGCAATTGCGGAATGTAACAAAGTAAATGAACTTCATTACTGTACTAAACTGCATATTTCATGTATCTTTATAAGTAGATATATATTCCAGGTGCTTTTCACTTTCATTCCATTATTTATATCAGCAAATATCTGTACTTTTTACTAGATTACATTTTTACAATGTCACACGTTCACATGAAAGGGGAAGTGGCAGGTAACATTAGATCCCGCCTCCTGCAGCAGCAACATCAATGATGAAGAAACAACTAAAATGGATTCAGAGGAGGATATCACCATAATGATGTAGTTCTCTGTGAGTATTTAATACTTAAAGTATATTAAGTATATTTAAATGGTGGTTCTTAATTACCTAATGGTATGTTTACCTTTATTTAAATACATTTTTTTCTAATCTTTTGTTGTATCAGTTATCTGCTCTGTGATGGTTCTTCGAGACAAACTAACCCCGGATCAATTTTACTTTCCAGCTCTGCAGTAACAGTAGTACTACTTCACAAATTGTCCATCTGAATGATGTTTGAGCTTCATAGCTATAAATTTCCTCACTGCAAAAACCTGCCTGCTGAGCATTGTCTCTGTCAGAATGTTGACATGTGTTGGCCACCAAAACTCCGCAGAGGGACGTGAACTTTCTCCAAGAGCATTTGTCATTGCAAACTCAGAGTAACTGCATTTTTCCATCTGTAATGACGCTGAGATTGACCTTTTTCATCATTGCAGCCGTGTTCCCACAAAGTAGAGACACGAGGAGCTGTCACTTTTTATCCAAAAATCAAACATGATTTATCGCTGTTCATTACTTTGCCATCTATGGTGTAGAGCTGAAATCACTTCTCTCCATGCTTTGCTTTCCAACAGCTTCCATTTTCTCGGCACATAATCAATAATGCCATACATTTGGATCACAAGGCAAATTAATTCGGTCTGATGTGCTTGTAGACTTTATACTGTGAATTTGAACCAGTCATTATGAATGTGGACGTTTCCTCCCCCAAATTTGAATGAAGGCACAAATGACTTAAAAAGTGACACATCCCGATGGGACACTGGTTTGTCTTTCATTTAAACAATAAAAATGAATTTGTCCATTTCTCTTGGAGAGTGCGACGTTCCTCATTCTTCACGGTGGCTGTGATGCCTGTCAGTGATCACACGTCACAGCTCTCTGTTATTCACCCTGACCGTGACCTTGATCTGACAAACAGAAGGGACCACCCTGAAAGACATGATATTATTTGTTATTTTCTTTTAAATAAAAAAACTCTTCTGTTGTTTTTCAATTGTCTTCTTTCATATTTATAAATTGTCTCTCAGTTTGGATGTAACTGTCTCATGGGAGGTTTCCTCACTTCTTGTCTTAGCAATCATTTAACAAATGAAGGAAATAGGGAGCATCATTATTGGGTAGATATGACATGAAAACATGGAAAGAAACAGTTAACTTCAAGGTTGTTGTTGAATTTTCTTATTTAATACTGAGCTCCAGCCTAGTGATCTGTTTGGAAACACTCGTCTTCCTACTGAGCTTTATTAAACGTTATTTATCCAGCAAAGATTCACTCAGCAGGTATGTTCTTTTTCACCAAATGTCCTGCACCACACACACTGACACAGTTTCACACATTTACACCTCGGCAAATCCTAGGCCAACCACTTCTGCAGGCTGAGACTGCACCGGTCTGCTCCACTTTATGCTGAAAGGTTCGGTCAATGCACAATTCTCGAACAAAGAACCTTCTTGCTGTCAGGTGACATTACTAAATAAATAAAATAAAGAACAGTACATTTGCTTCGCCTTTGGTGTGAACAAATAATTAAACTGGATCATATTTCATGTGTCACCTGTCACCAACATAGCCCCTTGTAACTTTGACTTTCTCTCTGAAGGCACGATTATCTTTTTTCCTCAGTCAGTGAGAGCGGAGGGCAAATGTCAACCTTGTTAGTGATTCACGCTGTCCAGGAATTTCTAAGATAAAGACGAACACCCCGACAGTGTGATACAATTGATACAGTATCCTCTTAAAGTCATGCTTTGTACATCCTTTGGTCATAAATGGTTGATTTTATGTGTGAAACAGTTTAATGAAAGTCTCACGTAAATTGTGCCAGGAGCTGCAAGGAGAATTATGCAGAAAGAACAGCAACTGGCTCAAGTTTAGCCATAACGAGCTGTGCTTGTTAAACCAAGTTATGTTCAGAAAATGTCTTTATTTCCATGGACAACTTTGAGTATGTAATAAGTATTGTTTGCTTCAAATAACATCCTTCTGGACATCTATTTTGTGTTTTTATTCCATTTGTACCCACAATCACAGTAAAGAACCTCCTCTTTATAGGCTTAGACCAGACTTTAATACTTCATCATCTCTCTCTAGCAATTTATATCTGGCAGCGAAGTCCGAATACAATACATAATAACTCCTAACAGAACACAGGAAGATGTAAGACACACTGAAATCAGCAGTGGAAAGTGGGGGCATCAGCTGGAGCGACTGTTTCGGTGTATTAGCGCAGGATGTTTCCTTGCAGTCACGTGCTGAAGGATACGGTGCAGTGGAAAAATGATTTTCCTGAAGGAAGGCTCCCATGATTGCCGTACATACAACGCTGGATTATGAAGTTGGAAAGAAATTGGAAAGTGGTTCCAAGTCATGATTGAGTGATAACCTTTAACCCTTTCAACATGTGTAACTCTGTGCTTTGTAAAAATGTAGTGGAGTAGAGAGATCCGAACAGATATTTGCTGATATATTAAGTGAAGTGAAAAATAATGAATCTACTTAAGAAAAGTCAGGGGCGGGCTCAGGGGTTGGGCCAGGGCGGTAGGTATAGCTGAAATCTGATTGGCCCCCCCGAAGACCCCCTGTCTCATCGGGGCTTCTTTGAAGAACACAATGTGCTTAAACAAGGAACAATGTTCAAATATATTGAAAGAACGTGTGCTTTGCTCAAAGCTATCGAGCTAACAGTAAACTTAAATGTGCACATTACTGAATCAGGATATGTGCACTGATGTTGGACACATAAAAGGCCCTTCTGTGTAAATTGTGGCCCCTGATATAATGTATATATCTAGAAAAAATGTACTCAAGTAGAGTTAAGAAGTAAATGTACTTAATCACATCCAACCACTGCTCAGTGTCATTTTATATCCAATAACAGATGCTGCAGGTGATGTGGATTTTGGAAATGAAAACCAACCAATTACTCTTTGAGCAGCAAACAAGATGAGCTACTGGAAAGAAAACAGTGGCCAGTCATTGTCATTACACCCAGAAGGTGGCACTGGTCCAAGAATAAGAAGGCCAGCTGCCATAAAGCAGAAGAGAAGAAGAAGAAGAGGACACACCACACCTGACTTGAGGAAGTGCAGGTCGAGGCCTGGTTTTCATTCAGCACCTAAACGAGCCCATGTTCTGTGACACACCAGATCTGTCCCCTCTTTGGTTTGATGTAGGAACATAATGATCAAACTCAACCCATCAGGTAAGACTTATCCTTTAAAATCATCATAATATTTTGACCAAGGGATATATTTTGAAAGTGATGTTTGCGTTGGCTGGCTTTAGGTGTTAGCAGGAGCAGCAGCTGTATTATGAATACACCACATCATATCTTCTTTGGGATGATTGTGACATGTTTTAAAGGTTTGAGAGCGTAATATCATGATTAACATCCACTGAGAGTCATATTTTACTTCTGCTGCAAACATAACTCCCTCAGGCCGGACTGCTATTACTATTATGTTCATAGTGGAGCCTCACGTTACTAATATTATGAGATGATGCAATATGATGAAAGACCGCTGCAGCATGGTCTTTCAATCAGGTACGTCTGTAGCATCTGCTAGCATAAACACTTAAGTGTGTGTGTGTGTGTGTGTGTGTGTGTGTGTGTGTGTGTGTGTGTGTGTGTGTTAGGGCCTCATTCATATGTGTGTGTGTAAAACAAAAAACAGACACTACTGCTCTGGCGAAACATCGATGTCTCCCTCTTATTATTCTGATTCCATCCCTTCCTCTTCACTTTCTTTAGTCCTTCCCTTACACCCCTACTCTTCCTCCTCCGTCTTTACTTTCAGTCCGAGTTGTTGTGTCTGCCGAGCTGCGTTCCCTGGCCGTTCCCCGGTACATGTGCCTCGTTTCCCCCGTGCCAGAACCTCCCCCGTTGCAATGTCCTATTAGTGAAAATGAGACATGGGAGTCAGGCTCCAGGAATGCTCCTTTCCCCCCAGACAGCCTATCAATTACCATGATGGAAAGTTATGATGATGCGTTTTACTGCATCTGTAGAATCTCTGGGCTAACTTTAGAAATCACACACTGTACTTGTCACGGTCGTCTGTCCAGATACAAATGTGATCAGTCTTTTGGACTGTGAATGAAATAGCATCACAAACAGATGCTAATGGAGATAAAATAAAACCTAAAATGCCTCAGCTGATCAATATGAGTGAGGTTGTTTTATATCAGCTGTTTTTTTTGGATTTCCTTAAGGTTCAGTGAACTCATCATGAGGAGAAGTACTCAACCTGTGAAAACCGTATAAAGCTGATGTCATTTATCAAATGTAGTCCTCAACATAGTCTCTAAGTGGATGGATGGATTGATGTGATCCTGAGTGGCAAGTTTGGCTCCAGACCCAACCAGCCTTTTTAAATAATTGAGTCTGTGTCCTAAGCTTTGATACCTGAATCATACCATAGAAGATGGTGCTCGCAACAACAGCCTGATAAAACACTTCCAGCTAATTTATATATATATATAAAGTCTGCTTACACACACACAGATGGTTTTCCTCATGAGGCAGATTAGACCCACTGAGGCTGGAGATGTGCAGAGCTCCGCTGGGATTTACATGAGGTCACCAGTGAGAAATAACAGGAGAAGCTCTGAAATCTTGAAATATGACTATTTTTTATAAATATAACTTGTTGTACAGGATAATAATTTATATCTTCATTCTGTTTTTTGGAGGCTCAATAATTAAGCACCCTGAAAAGGACCATAATACTTTTTTGGCAGGTATAACTGTAACACTTTTTCAGACACATTGACCTTATTGGAACACACACACACAATCTTTCTACTCTTTGAAATAAACACACCAACGCATTAAACGAAAACAGTAACATCTGCACAGTTGGCCTGTCAAACTGAAACAACAGCTGAAGATGATCCTGCGATTTATTTGAAGATTATAGTCCGTTGAACGTGAATGAGGCTGAAATGCTTTTCTTACAGTTCCCCATCCTTTCTCCAAAACTCACCAACTGAGTCCAGCTAGCTACAAAATCAATTGTCTGCAATAGCCAGCCTTGATGTTAGCTTGGCAACACGTTTTATTTATATTAGCTGCATCCAAGAATGTTTTGTGCAGATGACTTGGCCTCGTTCCCAGTATTACAAGTCTCTCTGACATGTGTTAAGTCACTCAGAAAAACCTGTGTGCAAGCTCTGGAGCGCGACCCTCTGCTGTAAATCATGACTTTGTGATTAGTGATAAGCGGCTTTTTGCAGGGGTGCGATAAAGATGTGAGGTTTGACGTGTGTGTGTGTGTGTGTGTGTGTGTGTGTGTGAGTGTTTGGGGGCAGAAAACCTCTGAGTGCTGCCAGATACTCTATAAGACATTATTGAGGTTATCTCTCTACCCAACAAACCTACACATGTACTTTCACCAAGACCCAACAGTCTGCTTGAATTCAATCAAGCCACACCAAAATTGACATAAGTCGTCTAAATATGCCTGAATTTGTTTTCATTAAGATCCTTAAAAATGATGACGGACGAATAAGGCCTTCCTGTGTGAAGTTTGCATGTTCCTCCAGTGTCTATGTGATTTTCTCCAGGTATCTTATCTTCCTCCCACAGTCAAAGACCTGCAGATCGGGGTGAGGCTAGAGCCTCTAGATTTCCTGTAGGTGTGAATGTGAGTGTGGACAGTTTGTCTCTCTATGTTGGCCCTGCGATACACTGGAAACCTGTCCTGTGGTATACCCCCACTCTTGCCCAATGTCAGCTGGGATTGGCTCCAGCCCTGAAATTACCCTCAAAGGACAAACATGTGAAGATAATAGATGGATGAATTTCCTGCTATGTATCTGCTTGCTATGTAAAGCAACAGTTTGCATTCAGGTTTAAAGGAAGCCTCGAGCACTTAAGCTTTTTAGCTTTTCCACAATCTCATGTTTGTATCATGAAGTGCAGCGCTGGAGGCAGTTCATGGTTTTCCTGGCTGAGCATAACAACTGTATAGTGAGGGGCAGCAGCAAGTCTGACCCCGTCCAATACAGATTTCACCAATTTCTTGGGGATACATATAGAGGCGGAGATAGTGTGCAGCCTCTTCACAGCCGTGGTTACGACATGTCTTCTTATCTGGCAACATTGGCGACCTTTAATCTGTATCTGTAAGCTCTCAGAAGACATGCACGAATGCCAATGAAATTAATGCAAAAAAAGGACAACAGGCTCTCTGCATCTTGTTCTCTGTCTAATGTTGAGCATAAATGAGCCTAATGCGTGCGCTCCATGCACAGACATGTGATTGATGTCAGTCTTCTGATTCGCTCTTGAAAGGAAAGCGATGAGGCATATATCCATATAAATATGGATGCTCATAAAGAAGATGGAATGGTCTTGGCTGAGCTGGCAATTCTGTACGTTTGCAGTGTTTCGTTTGCCGCAATGCATGTTTGTTTGTTTGTTGGTACGGAACAGCTGTTGCTCTCCTACTTTGTCTCCACATCCCTCTCTCCCTGCTGCACTGCAGCGGGCCTCCTCTACATCTGGCTGCGTTGTGTTGAACCTCCCACCTCGGCCAACAGATAAGCCCCAGTGATGGATACGCGGTGTCACCATCCAGAGCCCTGCATATCTATTACAGCACTGCGGCCGTTTCATGTGGTGGCTCTGTAAATGTGTGTGTGTGTGTGTTCTTTGGCAGGGAAGATGGCTCACACATTGGTTCGGTGGGTGTGTGAGGTGAGTGGGTGTTTCGAGGAGCTGGAAAGGGAAATCTTCAGTGGGAGTAGAAAACCGGCAGGGACGGAGGAAGATATGGAGAGAGAGAGAGAGAGAGAGAGAGAGAGAGAGAGCTGAGAGAGACAGATGGGAGGGGGACGTAAAGCCCTGAGATGAAAGTCATGTTTAAACAGTAACAACTGTTTTGAGTTTAGTTATAATCTCCAACACTAGTATCATATTATTATTAATAGTTGACAAATTCATCATATGCATTCACCAGTGGAATTTTTTAGTGATGTAATTTAGTGATGTAGCTATGTCTTGGTAACGTGACTTCATATAACCTGTGAAAAGAAAAACACATTCCTCTTCATCCAGATGATGAGTTGATGATAATAAGAACCTAACTGCTCTGTTGCTCAGTTTACCACTCTCAGGGGTGTTGTTGCGACAGCCTTATTTGGTCTATGACCAGCAGCATATGTCAGCTGTCCCTTCACTAGCATAATGAGTTTTCCTTCATGAGCTACTGTTTTAGTATTTAACCATGCTCCGCAATTCTCACTTCATATAGCAAAGTGACACTGGTTCATTTTAATGCAAGGTCGACTGTATTTTTCGGACTTTAGCAGAAAACTGTTCTTTGAGTTGTGGTAGTCTGCTTCATTTACTGTCCATTTAAAACCCGGTGTTAGAATGTGTTATGTTTCCAGAATGTGTCTAAAATTGATTGTAGCCTGATTACTTTGACAACTGGTGTGTCCCCAGTGTCAACATTGACATTTGATTGGTCTGTCCAGCTCACATCACGTCCTCCTCTTGTTTGCTCAGCTCCACAAACAACAAACCAGAATGGCTCTCAGTAGAGCAGATACCCCCCCTTATAAAAACCTCATTTAAATTCATTAAATCCAGATTTTTATTTGGATCTGCACCAAATTGCACACACTCATAAATATTGGTCCCCATAAAAATGCCAGATTTCTTTCAAGATCTGTGAATAATTCATAATTATTCAACCGTACCGCATCCTTCCACCAAGTTTTTGTGTAATCCTGCCTTCAATCAAACAAATGGAGAGTCAGTGATAAAAAGATATCCTCCTTTTTCAGTCCCTGCCATTTGCAAAGGCCTGTAGAAGCTCACAGGCCTCAGCATAAAAGTAAAGTTTTCCTACTCAAGGCCACTAGACACATTTAGGACCCCCAGTGGATCGCTCATGACCCCCATAAAGCCTGTGAACCAGGTGGGATGTGGAGGTTTGTGGTCAAGGGAGGGTTGTTTTTAAGAATCCAGGATAGATTTAAGATCTGAGTGAGGAGGAATAAAAAAGATAAGGATGATGTTGTCTCACCTCTGCTCTCGGCAAGTGTAGATAATGTAGATAATCCCGGATACAGGTGGTATATATTTCATTTATGAAAATAATGCCTCATTAACAAATATTGAAGAGATTTTGTTTAAAATGAAAGTCAAATTCACATTTAATGGCATAAATGTACATTTATAGCCCCTTATTTTAACAGATATCCTCAAAGATACTGATGTTGGACTCAAAATTGACTATGGAAAATCTCAAACTTGTATTTGTTTGACTGATTCTGCTTTAACTCTGTTGAATTCTTTACTGTGTACTAGTATTTACAAATATCTCATAAATCCTGACCGTGCATCAGTGTGCAGCTAATATCCTCTGATGCCTTACCTCCCGCGATAAGTCTCATGGTTTTGTAGAATCTTGATGGATCCCAGTTATCAGCTCTGCTCAGGACATACTTGTCACAGGAGAAAAGAGGCGAGACAGGAGGAGTTACCCTCAGGTCTGTCTGAGGTCGGTCTGCTGACTGGACCTCTGTCTCTGTTACAGTTACTATCTTCCTGTAGCTGTCTGAACAGCACAGTATGCAACTTAGAATAGATTTGAGCTATATGTTTCTTTCTTTTCATTTCATGCTACTTTATACTCCTGCTTTAATACATTTCAGATTAAGAGTTGCTTTACTATGAAACTAACCAGTGGTGGATGAAGGACCTGACATTGGCATTACATTGATACTCTGACAGGGCATTTCTGTGAATGAGTATTTTAACATTTTTGTATATTTTGCTTGGAACATGTTGAATCCAGGAGTTTTACTCATAATAGAGATTTGATGAGACAATGGTATTTTTTATATTGCTACTGCCAATCATTCAGCCAGGTGGTGAGTTAAGTGGGGACCGACACAAGCTGCCAGTCCTGTTTGCAACGGACAAGTTGTATAAGATGAAAATAATAAAAACACTGATCACATGTGATGGCATCGAACAACGACCGCAGCTTTCCACTCGGAGTTGTTCATGATTCACAGATGCCCGTTTCCATGGGAGACCAGGGACCCACTGCTGCTGTAGCCTCCCAACTGTGTCGGAGTGTAGTAAAAACTTCCAGAGCGGCTTTTCCACATTGATGTACAGTTTCCGCTGTGATCAGAAGTAGTTCTCTGAGAGGGCCGGGAGGTTTGTGAGGAGGTCAGTCGCCAAGCGCACACGCATGCACACACACACAGGTCAGGACCGGGTCCAGAAAGGAAGGAAATGAGAAGGGCACGCATGGGGCTCTCACATACATATACAAATAAAAATGAGGTGTGTGTGTGTGTGTGTGTGTGTGTGTGTTCATAGCCATGTAGTTATTCACTGGCATATGTTTTGACTACAGAAGGTCGGAGACAGAGTCGTGCAGTAAAAGCAGCCCCGGAGCACCATAAAGCCAACTCTTGCACTACATAATTTTTTTGCCTCTCAGCTGAATTAGCAAAAACAATGCAGCTCTGCATTGTTTTTAATGATGAGTCGATTTTCAGAGCAGGGCTCACGTTGTGTTTTTCATTTTCCCCTGTGTTGCCGGATGGCTGCAGAAATGCAATTAAAGCCATTGTTTCATTAGAGGCACGTTGCCTGTGAGCAGGAATTAAAACCCACCACAACACAGCTACGGTGCCTTGACGGGTACACACAGCGTTTTGTGGTCGTTTCTCACACACACACACACACACACACACACACACACACACACACACACACACACACACACACACACACACACACTCACAGAAACCTAAATCCCCAGCAGTTAGAACCCTATCAAATTTTCCTTCGTGCTTGTCAACAATCTCCTCTCTCAAACTCTCTCTCCTTCTTTCTTTGAATTTCTCTATCCATTTGTTTTTCCCCTCTCTGCGTCTCTATCACAGGCTCTTGGTTTCGAACCCTCCTTTAGTCTTTGTGCTGTACTTTGCATTTGAAAAGACCACCCATGGGTTCACGAGGGGGCAGACTCTCAGAGTGGAATTGCTTTAGAATATTAATTGTATTTTTTTTTTTTTCTTTTTTCCCCTCCTGGGAAAACTGCCCACATTATCACTGCCTGCCACTTTCATGTAAAACCCCTGTTCAAACAACGCTTGGGAGTTATTGGCTGCAGTTTGCACAGACTCATCAGCACTGAACAAGCAGAGAAAGGACTGTTGTTATTTTGGAGTTTTTTCAAACGTCATTTAAGTTTATTCAGCTTTTAAATTAAGAGATAAATTCCTGACATCACTTCAACAATTATACTAATCGTAGTTCTGCTTGTATTTATGGCTGTAGTAGGTATTTTTAGTTTGATTATATACAAGTTTTCTCCCCAGTTTAATTCACAGGAAAGAACTTGGTAAAATACTAAAACTTCAAAATAAAATGTGATTTCTTTTTATATAGCATCGGACAGGAGCCTTTTTTCACTGGCAGAATATGGAACAATACACTAAGTGTATCTTCCCACATTGATCTTATTTTTGGAATTAACCCATTTAAAGCACAATGACATTCCTCGCTATATTCGTAGCCATCCTGGCCATCACTCCACCCTACACCACATCACGTTACCGCATCTATAGTGACCTCAGAGACTGATGAGATAAACATTTCTTCCCGGACCCTCCCTGCCCTGCTCAAACCAAAAACCCCAGCATTTCCCCCAGTGGCTGTCATGCTCCGTCTTTCAAACCTCACACTACTCCAACAATGGTGTGGTCCTTAATTGTCAGCCGTATCAAGCCTCTAACCGGACTACCCGTCTGCAGGGGTATCGGATGGTAATCAGGACGCCAGGCTGCTAGGCTGCAGTCAGCGCTGTCACTCAGTGCCTCTGACGTCACAGCGGCATGCCCATGTGATTAGTTCTGGTTCGAATCCAGCTGACCTGCATTGTCACCCATGATCAGTGTCCTGCAAATGGGACAAACATTGTTCATTTAGAGTTTGTAAAGTAGAACAATGTGTTGGGACACAGGGCAAAGTGGTTCGAAGCTGGGGCTGCCATCCTGTCTGGAGCCTGGAACACAAGATATTCAAAACATGGTTAAGAAGTCCTAAAGATTATGATTAACATTGAAATATTAAACACACACATAAATATATATATTTATTTGAACTAATGAGTATTATTGTCCATTTGTTTTCTTTATGGACTTGCTTCTCACATGTCATACTTAGTGATGAAGATTCAGTTTGAAATGTATCTTCCTCCTCAACTCTAATTAACGATATTTATGATAATCCGATTAATTTACACACAGAATCAGTGCAAAGACATGAATAGTTTCATCACTCACGCCGGACAACGCAACCGGTTCAGGTGACACGAAGCAACAGAGGTGAAATTCTTATCATTTGCTTCTCTTGCTCGATTTGAAATATTTGAACTTTCGCGAAGAATTTGCATAATGAGATGTCAAGGAAGTCAATCAGCGTTGAGAATGAAATTCACTGGAGATGTGTTCTGGCACTGATTCCAGCTAGCAGGTCATCAAAGTGGCTACTGGTCAGCCTTAGATAGAACTGGAAATGGCAATCATCCATACAGTTAGAGAAGACTGTTAAATTCCTACAGCTATATTATAGGCAAGTACCAGGAGTGAACACAGTGAGGCCAAATATACGTGAATAACATGACAAGAAATTTTGCTTTGCCTTAAACTTGTCTCTGTGTTTTTCTTGGAACTATGTGTTATAATTCTGATAATCTGGACCAACCATTTAATGGTCCCCCACACCTGTAAAGTGTGGTCACTCATCTGCTTGAATTAAACCTTAAAATGCTCTTAAAGTACTGTCACGTTATGATTTTTAACTTTCAACACAGTTGACCACATTTCTGATGCACCACCTGAGTGAGTGTGCTGGGCCTTTGAAAGCTTCCTGTTAGTTGCAGAGGGTTTTTGGTCTGTTTCTTTCCACAAGAGGTGATTAATCATCAAAACAAAAGGCAGATAAGCATCGTGCTTTTACAACTCTGGCACTTGCACTTCTCTTGATAATGTTCAGCGTGGGATGTATGTAGAACTCTCTGTCATCACAGTTTATTTGGCCGAGACGCTGCTCATGCCTGTGATGTTACGTGACTCGTCTGCTTGGCTGACTGCTGTGGAAAACATCCATATGAAACATGTCATCCGCTTGTTACTACCATTTCCCCCAGCCATGCGAGCGCTGCAGAGACTGATGGTTTTTTCAGATGGGACGATGTGCTACTTGCTCTCGGCCACGGTCGGCCCACTCTCCACCTTCTGATGTCCGCCCATCTGTCTGTCCCTCTTGTTTACTTTCTTTCTTTCTCATTCCTTGAGATCTGAGAGCTGGGTCTTGTGCTTCGAGAGCACAGGGTGAGATGCTCTTCTATTCTGTCTGCGAAGATTTTCTTTTGCTAATAATTTAGACACCTACATTCACCTTACTTGACCTCATGTAATATCTTGTGTTGAGTATGACCACCATACAGTTTGCGAGTGAGTCACAGAAAAGTTATCGTCTAGCAGTTGTCAGGCAGTGCAAGTTTGTGTCTGGGGCATAGCTTTGACGAAAGGGCGATTGGGAGGGGTTGGGATGTATTGGATGCATATTTCAGAGTGTAGCCTGCTCTTTTTTGCTTTTCCATCCTTACCAAACCTAGCTGTCACTCACTACTAATCATGTGTTTAGCATTAAACTGTGTACAATAAGCAATGCTCCAGTAACTTTGCTAACCTTTCTCTTTGTAGTCCTCACAAACGCTCAACAAATTCATACCATAAAACCAGTGTGGGCTCAATGCACAGAGCTAGTGGTTGCACGTGCAGAAAATGACCAGGCACTTTCCATGTTTGTATGTTGTGCATCCATATGTTGTTTTTGTTTCGTGATTTATGTTTGACTTGGTGGTTTGTACTCATTAATTAGCTGTTGCAAATTCTTCAAATTCAAAGTAATCCAGGGACTTTTTTTTTTTTTTTTGCCAATGACAGCGCCTTGTGTTACTAAAAGTCACCAACTGCACACAATCATGTCACATGACCACAGTCACCTCTCTCACTTGTACACGTTGCTGCTGTCAACAACATGATTGATGCTTTTTCCGTGTTCTTGCAATCGCTGCACTGTATCTTGTGTCTGCATTTTTGTATCTGTGTCAGGAGCCTTTACACGGATCCAACTGTCTCCATCTGATGTATGAAAAAAAATCGAAATGTAAAAATGTTGTCAGCACCATAAACGTCTCTAGCTCTCGACTGACTATTTAGCGAAACCTCTGCGATAACAGAAAATCATTCCTTCTCTTTCTAAACAACTCATCATGCTGATGAAGCTGAAAGGCCACAGTCCATCAGCAGTCATGCAGCACAAAGTCAGTCTTGGCTTCATCTCTGTCTCAACCGATGGGCCCCTTAACCCTCTGTAAATGGAGTGTTCAAGAGCTCTCTCCAATGAGTACGAAAACACAGTGTCGCCTAACACATAATCCACATCATAGGAAAATGGTGTTTGGTCCCCCGGCAGCGTGACATCACTCAGTGTTTCCCTTCCTTGACCTTTGTCAGATGCCAGCTCCGAGGACCCGACGGGAGGGGTTTGCTGGTCGGAGCAGCACGTGCCTCGTCAGATATTCAATATCAAATGTGTCAGAAAGAAGTGCATGGGCTTTTTTTTCTCAGTGCTGCTGTTGATCTTTGCTCATTAATTAGTTGTGATAGCTGTGGTTGTGTAACCGACGCTCTGCTTGAAGGGGCACCAAGAACAAATCCACAGTTCCGTAACGAGGAAATCATAGTGTTCAAAAAGTTTCCTCGCATTTTAACTGCCTGAATGTTAAACAGGACGTTTTGTGGTGTCGTGGACAGGTCCAAGGTCTGCAGAACTTTGCAGAAGGTTCAAGCTCTGGAGAACTGAAGCTCGAACAGGCTTTCAGTTCAGTCAGCAACAATTTCATGTTTTTTATTATGGATATTATTCCTGTTGTGTTTTCTAGTCGTCAAGAAAAGTCCTTCTAATTTGTGTGACTTTAAATCATGATGTTGACACAGAGGGCATTAAAACGTCTTTAAAATGTAGTGCCAGTTGTAAATAAATGCTTGAGGACTGGCAGAAATTATCCGACAGAGCATTTAAAGGGACAGTTTGATGTTTTGGTTGATGTACAAAATGACTCTCTTGCTGAGAGAGAGATTGAACTCTCATGATTTCATATGTTTAGCAGCTGGTTAGCTTAGCATAAACATTGTAAATGGGGGGGAAGAGCTAAATCTTTACATCTCAGATATGCATGTTATGACTTCTTTGATTCACTCCATGTGAAAATGTTTTTTGAGTTGATATAGTAGCAGCATAGCATCTTTTTTTTTTCTACTCCCGGTAGTATAGAAAAAGAGAAATACATTTTTAAAATATACATATATTTAATATAAACAAAAGGAGTATTAAATATTACAGTGTGTACCATTGCTTTTTGGCAGGGTTGAAAATCTAATTTTTAGAAAAGGGGAAATGATACCTTTTTTCTTTTGCTATAAGATATTCAAAATAATTACTTTCTTCAGTTTACTACACAGCATCAACCACTGCAATGCTGCGCCACAGCATTTACAGCCTTAGGTGACTTTGCACCATCGGTGGGCCTCTATAGAAACAGACACAGCCCAACGAGAACATGCAAACTGTAGAGTAAGCATTAGAAAACACAAACTTGAATTTTATTCATGATCCACCCAGAGATTTGTGCATTGTTCCTCCAAATAACACAAATATGTGTGTCCTGATTCCAAATGATGTGCATTAAAAAGGATTCGTGGGACTAGCTTATGTTTTCGGAGGTTTCCATGGAAACGCTGCTCCATTCACTGGGATGACATCATGCATTGCTGAACTGCATTGTGGGTCTGTTGCGTTGCTTGTGCATGGTTTAAACAAACACTCAATTGCACATTGTCAGCTAGCGTGGCATATTAGGACAAGAGCCGGTTATGTTGTGTGTCCGTAGCATTAAACTGAGTGTGTTAAGCGTTAACACAACATCTATGTATAAGTGCAGCGTTACTGAGACAGAATCACTGGGTGGTTTTACCCATGTTACACATATGGGTATTTCTAAGTTTATTATGGAAAAATTTGAAGCACTGAAGCCAAAGATTACTTTTGTTTTGAATTAATCCACCCATTACTTTTTTTACGTGATCATACACAAATATCACAATCATTACATTTCCTAGACATAAAGATGATGTCAGCAAAGATCCCAAGATAGGAAACAGACAAAAGCAGCAAATGGTCTCATTTGAGAAGCTGGAACCAGCATTTATTTTCTTTGGCCTTTTGGTTTGAAAATGGACTTGATTGACTGGTTGATTTGTCAACCAGACAAATCAATCATCTAAGCTGCAGCTAATGTTATTAAACCATCAGCCTCCGCAGAACGGCACGATTCCTTTTCTTCGACTTTTATTGCATAAAAGTCTTTATGAGGAGGAAGATGTGACCTCTGACAAAGTCAACAGTAAAAGCATCACACAGCTGATATTTATTGATTGCCTGTTGCACTGGATTGCGTTAGTGTGTGTGTGTGTGTGTGTGTGTTATTGCATCCATTTCCACCCACACTGTGTGTACTCCAAAGTTTTAGAAACTAATAAAAACCAGCCTGACCTGAGATTTCAGTTTGTCCATTGTGGATTTTGATGGATTCTTTTGTTTTGACAACTTGAAAACATGACGTAGGAATTATGAGGTTTTGTAGCTTGGGCTTGTTCGTATTAATCTGTGCCCCCTACCAGGATTTTATCTAAGTGGGATGTGTCCACTCCTGTATTATTTTTTCTTCCACCACTTATATATTTTCAGATAAGTTTCAGTAGTTTTACGGCACTTACTATATCAAGTGCCTCCATCCAGGTCCCCCAGAGCCTCACAGCCCCCTGCTGCTACCAGTTGATGGGTGGAGAGGGAGGAAGAAATAAAGAGGAAAAGAAAAAAGAAGCTTCTGGGAAAACAAACAGTCGTCCTGCGTCTTGGCACTCTTCTCTTAACCCTTTCACTCCCTCTGGCTTGTGGAGAACACAATACCTCTGGGCTGCTTCGCTGTAATGTTTTTCAACACCATGATGTTGCATGACTGAAAGTCTCCTGAGTTTTATTCAGAAAGATAAATGACAAACTTTCTTTCTTGTTTTTTTTTAATAGCATTTTCCTTTTTTATTGCAAATACATATACAAAAGATTCTTTGAAGACAGTACAAATACATGGTGGGATGGAAAAAAAGGAGGAGTATTGGGATCCTCGGTTCTTTGATATTGAGAGAAAAGGAAATGGAGCTTGCAGAGCAGAAAGAAAAGGGATGGTCCCTCTGGTGATCACACAAACAAAAAAGGCTTGACAGAGAAAAGAAACTTGTAACTGAGCGTTTTCCAGTTCTTTCAGCCATAGTTTAAAGTCAAACTCAAAGAAATTCACAAATAACAAATAAATCGTACACGTTTTTGTTAGATAGCCCACCCCCGGACCCTCAGAAAAACACAAATACATACTTAAAATAGACATTTAGATAAGATAAATAAACCAAAAATAAAAGACGATTACAGCGTGTACCTTTTTTCTTCTCTCTTAAGTACCCCCTGGGTTGAAAATCAAACTTTTAAAAAGAGGGGAAATTATATGCCGTCTACACTGCAAAGAGAACAATTCATTAGTTATAAGAATAGTATGCAAAATAATTACTTTGAAATAAAATTAAAGCTAATAAATAAATAAAGTTTGAAAAACGAGACTTTGACCTGGGCAGGGGGAGGAGGAGGTTTAGGACACCGGCGTGGTGGGAGACTGCAGGAGGAGACCCAAAGGGTCAAAGGTGACTTCCTGTAGCTGTCAAACACCCGCCGTTAGACGGTAAGTGTAATCTCAGCTGTGGCACACACACACACACTCACACATATATAAAAAGTTTGAGAAAATGTAAAATCCAAGGCACGGAGGGTTGGAAAGGGGGCTGCAGTCTCCCCCTGACAGGACAACACAGCATTGTGAAACAGATTCCGTCTCTCTTTCTCTGCATTGCCAACAGCTTTTTTCAATGATCATGACACATAACTTGAGAAGGAAGAAAAAAAAATGACAGCATTAACAGCTTAAATACAAACCATACTTGCTGAACAGCACTGGAAAAAAGAAAAGGACAACAAAACGTAGAAAAGTCGTATGAGATCAAATGGAAAACCAGACGCCTCACCTCTTGTATGTAGAAGTGTAGCCGCTGACCTGGTTTGAAAAATATAAAGCTTTTTGGTTTTTCTATCTACAGGTACAAATAATTACCCAAACCCTCCCCTCCCTCCACCCCCTACAAACTGCCAGCGTATGAAGAAAAAGAAACATAAACAGTACCTACTGAAATATCGACAATAAGTCCTCACAGAGGATTTTCTTAAGTCTCTCCATCTCTCTAAAAATATATATATTTATAGTTTCTATCATGGTACAATAGCAAGGCACGATGTGAGCCAATCACAAGTCCAGCTCTCCTCTGCGTTGAATTCAAGTGTCTGATTCAAGGGAAGAACTCTCCCTGGAGTAAAGTGTTTTTGGAATGTGTGTTTGTGTGTTTTGATTGGATGTGTGTGGCTGTACATCTCATTGTGTGTGTGTTTGTGTGTCTGTTGTCTCTCAGTCTGCCGGGCGGCTCAGGGTCTGGTGAGCTGGGTGTAAACCGGAGCCTGCTCCCAGTGCTGCGGGCTGCTCTGCGGGATGGAGGGCACTCCTGTGTTGTCGGCTATGGGCGTGTACATGGGCCTCTGGCTGGGGCTGCCCATGTAGCTGAAAGTCGAGTACAACCCCGAGCCCTGCCCAGCCCCTGCATGGCTGTAGTAGGAGGCTGCGGTGCCGCCCCCCTGGTGGTCGGAGTAGTCGTACTGCTGCGCCCGGGAGATGGCCGGGTAGGAGGAGGAGGGGGGGCTGTAGTGCTGCAGGTTGAAGGGGCTGTAGGTGATGTGCTGCGGGGAGCCCTGCTCACTGTAGTGGCTCGGACTCAGCTGCTCCGTCTTGATCTGGGTCCTGTGCTGGGCCTGAGCTGCCTCTGAGCCGCCACCGCCGCTGCTCCCCAGACTGGTCAGGGTGTGCTGCTGCTGTCCCTGCTGGTTCTGGCTTTTGACCAGCCAGGCTGCGGCACCTCCCGTCTGCGGGCTGACAGGGGCGCCACTGCTGATGCTGTAGCTGCCTGTGTAGCTGACCGGCGTGGTGTTGCCAGGGAGACCTGGGTGGCCGTTAGGCGGCAGGTACTGGTCAAACTCGTTGACATCAAAGGTCTCGATGTGGGAGATGACATCGCTGCTGAGCTCACCGATGTCCACGTCGCGGAAGTCGATGTTGAGCTGGCGCCCTCCGGGGCCTTCGGCCAGAGAGCGGAGGCCCCCTTCACGCTTTAGGTCCATCTTGCCTGAGCTGACATCTGTCTTTGGGGTGGTTGGAGGGGTAGGGGGGCCCTGGGAGCCTGGAAATAAATAAAAAAAACAATACAAATGAGCATGTGTGAGGGAAGGAATTCTCTAGATTGTAAACATGGTGATGTGGGCAGGCTTGGGGCACTCATGCAAGCACTGAGGGATTAAGTGCAACTACTAGGAAGACTCTTCTCTCCACTCACCTGAGTGTTCACCCGGAGAGTGCACCTCTCCCATGCTGGAGGCCGGGGAGTCCGCCTGCTGCAGAGCTTTGAAGATGGCATTAGGAGAAATGTGCGTCTGCTCGCTGCCGTCCTCCGGCTCGCTCTGTCCGTTCTTGACCGACTTCCTCCGCCGGGGCTGGTACTTGTAGTCCGGGTGATCCTTCTTGTGCTGCACCCGGAGCCGCTCAGCTTCCTCCACAAACGGCCGCTTCTCGCCTTCGTTGAGGAGTCTGTTTGCAAAGAATCACGTTAATGTAGTGCAACAACAACTATTCAGTTTAAACAGTAATATAGAGTTATAACATAAATTGAAGGGACGATTCATTGATTAATTCACACACTGCTTCCTAAATCCGTGCGTAAAAGCAAGCAAAAGTATTTTCATACATACCTCCACAGTTTCCCCAGAGTTTTGCTGAGCTCCGCGTTATGCAGGTGTGGATACTGATCCGCCAGCTTCCTGCGCGCAGCCTGAGCCCAAACCATGAAGGCATTCATCGGTCTCTTAACGTGAGGCTTGTTCTTATTAGATCCGTTAACGCGCACCGGCATGGGCACCAGCGTCCAGTCGTAGCCCTTGAGCACCTGGGACACGGCTTCGCGGATGCATGCGGGAAACTTATCTTCCTCGTCCTTCTTGAAGTCGACCAGGGTCCCGTCCGCTCGCAGCAGCCCGTTCTCCGACGGCCGGGTGTTCTCGGTGTCGGAGCCCGAGCCGGACGGGCACGGGGAGCCCGCGGAGTCCTCGGACATGCTCGGGCTCGGGGCATCAGAGAGACACTTGTCTTGTTCCTCCGTCATCTTCAGGTAAGGGTCGAGGAGATTCATACGCAAAACTGTTCGGTGCCAAATTACGCGTGAAACGGGTGAGTTCTGAAGGCGCTCTCACGAGAGGAAGACAGCCTCTGAAAGTCACTTTATCTTTCCAGGATGAGTTTGAGAGAAGTGCAAAAAAACAAACAGCAGTTGATTCTCTGTCTCTCTCTGCTCCGGCGCGTAAAAGCGATTTGGAGAGCGAGTGTCTTTACGCACGGAGCTTCGCACCGATTCCCTGGTCGAGTGCGTTTGTGCAAAGGGATCCGCACATAAAATGGCAAAAAAAAAAACAAGCCAGCTGATGAGAGTCTTCTCTCAACTGTGCAGGATGAGACTGTGAAAATGCTCCGTTCCAGTCTCCGAGTACAATCCCCAGGACGCGCGAGTGCTTTGAACTGCGAGCGTTGTGCATGCAGCGTTTATAACAGCGTTACCATGCCGCACAGGAAAGCCCGAACCTGATTGGCTGGCATCGTGTGGAAATTTGATCTCTCTCTCTTAACCAGCATAGAAAGCACAGAGACACTTTCTCTAACACACACGCACGCGCGAGTTGCCCTCCAGCCACTATATTCTGCATGCTGTTTAATTCTGCTGCTGGATTATTTTATATATAAAACTCTGCAACAGGAAAAAGTGATTTCATTAAAATATATACTCACTTTTTATGTCATTACCATTTCTATACTCAAATTGACCAAAAATGATTATTCTATCATGAAGGGTATCACTGAAAGAGAAAAAAACTAAATCTAATCAAACAAGGATTATCAGTTAAACTATGTTATGTATAACATTTGACATCCTAAACAGCAGTTAGCAGTTTTCTTATCCTACCTTTAAAACTTTTTGTGTCTTTCTCCACACTGGTCCACCACCTACAAATGCATAATCTTGCCAATAGGGGGAGACAGCAGTCTGGAAACCCAGCAGACCTGTCTCCTGTTGCTGAGAGAAGGAGGAGGGGGAGGATGGAGGGGCAGCTTCAGCAGACTGCAGCAGTGCAACAGTTGCACTCACCACACCAGCTTCTGATTATTATTTTTCTATCGCTCATCTCATATCCAAAGTTTGAGAAGTAATCTGGTGCATTCATCCAGTTCGACTTCTGACTTCACTTGTTCACCAAACGTTCATTCTTAAATGTTCCTGATTTTCAGAGTTTTTATACATTTTTGAATTACACAGATATTTGCATCTTTACTGCCAATATATCTGCAGCACCCCAGTCTGTCAAATGTGCATTTAATTCATCAACCAAGGGAAAGAGTCTCTAATTTTTCTGTGCATCACAACTGGCATATTGCATTCCTTAGCCCTGTACCTTAACCATCATAACCGAAAGCCTAACCAAATCCTAACCCTAAAACCAATCCTTAACCTTCGGGTCCTCAACAGCCCATTGAGGACCCGCCAAAATGTCCTTACTTTCCCAAAATGTCCTCACTCTTAGTTCTAGGCTCCAAATGGTCCTCACAAAGATATCTGTCCAAAAGCACACACAGAAACACACACACACACACACACACACACACTGCCTTTGTCCTTTCTTTGGAGCCCAGCAGTGCGACTCTGCAGTCGGGGTAACATGAAGTGTTCTGCTGTGGTCACCGATGGTAACCTGCCTACACACACGCCCCCTTTGATTGTTTATTATGCTTTGTGGAGATGTGGAAATGTAAATCTCAGTTCAGGCTAATGTGGACAACATGTGCTACCTGAAGTCGCTTTTAATAGCTCACAGATGTCAGGTAGAGCTAATTTCGCTGCCGCTCGCTCCGTCCCGATGGAGCTGCACATGCAGACACCACAAGCCACAGATAGAAATTTCTTTAGCTTTTTTTTTTTTTTTTTCTCTCCTACCCCTTTTTCTACGTGCGCTGAAGAGAATACAACAGCCTCCTGGTGCTGTGATGTCGCTGTGTTTCTAGTTAGCGTTTAGACTGCTCATACTCTGAATCACTCAGTAATTCTTTCATTCCCCGAGCAATTAGGCCTGCGGTTCCAAAACACTACAGCCTAACATCGCAGACTCCTTCAGTCCCCTGCAAGTTTATTTACATGAGACATGCTTATTTAAGACGCTCACTTTGAACACAAATAGAAGGGAGCAGTTTGGCTCCACGTTCTTAGCTTGTGGGACGGCACTGCGGTCGCGTGCGCTCTGCGTGCTGTTACACAAGGGCCACCAAAATTCAATCGTGTTTGCTGGTGGAGCAACACAGGCGTGAACACGTTGACTCACAGAGCTGCGGCGCAGGGGGTGGAAAACATGCTGTTGCTATTGACAGAGTAAATATGGATAATGGAGGTCTGCAAAGAAGAAGGAAAATCAGGAGAGTAACTGGAAAGAGAGGAAGGAAGAAGGATGATGGCGATACTGACAAAAATAAGAGTGCGTGGACCCTATCTGTGTACTCAGTTGTTGCACACATGTATGCACACACACACTGACAGGAGATATGACCTTCACGCCCACTTGTCCACTCGACTGAAAAACCAAAAAAAAAAGCCTCACAGACATATGGTTGAATACATTCCTCTAACACATGTCACACCGTCACCTTCAACGGAGTCTTAAGACAACTGTAAGATAAAATTCAGTTCACTCAACTCCTTAAAGTGAATATTTATAGATCTGGAATTTTCACAAATTGTCAAACTTGAATTGACCCAGTTTAGTCCATTGAATTCTGTCTGACAGCACAGTTTGTCTGTGGTTTCAAAGTGACTGCAGGACAGTGTCGTCCAGTCTGTGGTCGTTTATGTGGCCAAAGATGGTGAGTGAAGGAGGAAGGCAGGCAGGCCGGGCGAGGTCTTGGGAAACTTCTCATCTTGACTTGAAGCTACAGCGTTAAAAATCTGAGCAAACAGTCAGAGTCAACTGTTAAACTCTTGTCTGCTTTTCTTTCGGGAGTCCCATCGGCCCTGCTTAAAATTTCTCAGCTTCATACCCATGGAGGTGCAAAAACGAATGTTCACATTTCTAATACACATTCTGTTTTAAAGGTGCAATATTTGCCATTTTAAACATCAGTGTAATAATAATAAATAGTGCAGTGGTTGTTTGAAACCCGCCTGTTTGGACTGTGGGGATACTGGTTTCAGATTTCTTTCTGAAACTGTAAAAAATCACCTGCAGTAGTTGAGCCAAGGCAGAAGTAAAGATCTGCTGCTGGACTCAGTCCACAGATCCCTGAAGCTGCACCTCTGCTGCAGCACAGGTGCTGTTCAAATGTTTATTCAGGGTTCGGTGCAGGACCCCGAACTGGAGAATCAGTTGTTGCTAATGTCAGGATCATCAATCTCACTTACACTGATGCGTCAGAGGCACCACCAGTTAATTCATATTAAAACTACTGCGTGTTCATATCGCACCAATCAACACTGCCCTGTCTTTGGCTCTTGATAATAATAAATATGCCAAGCGTGAAGGTGATAAGATAAAGAACTATTGAGATGTGCGTTCCACATAGACGGACTTTGCACATATTATATATTATATACAATTCAAAAAGGGAGGAAGAAATCCTTGTGGAATTCCAACAATTAGTGTTTGTGTGTTATTTCAAGATTGTACCCTCACTGCCAACTTCTTAACTGCTGCACCATAATTACCACTTTGAATTCATTTTTTCAATATAGTCTTCTTTCCTTACAACCTAACCCAATACAGCGCTCCAGTGTTTGCATTATTGCACTCTTGGCTCCTAAACTCAGATTTTAGGAGCCTGATTATTGGTGAACTGAAATGTGAGGGGATGATATGATAGTTACATATGATGCTATGGCTGTTTTGATTTGATTTAGATTTAGGGTTGGAACCTTTCGAGCCCACTGTGTCAGATACACAATTTGTGGCACTGGAGTATTTCTTAAAAAGACTTTGCTTCAACCAGAAATGACGTTTTTAGTTGTAGCCTAATTCCAGATGTGTAAATCGATGTGCACACCTCATGTTTTGAGACCCATCAACATAAAAACGGTTGTTTGTGCAAGCTGTTTATTACGATCCACAATTGCATCTAGTATTTGCATCTTTACTGCCAATATATCTGCAGCACCCCAGTCTGTTTAATTTATCAGACAGAGTTCTGATTTTCCTGTGCATCAGAACTGGTATATTGCATTCCCCAGCCCTGTACCCTAACCATCATAACAGAATGCCTAACCAAATTCTAACCCTAAAACAACTTCATTTGCATAGCAGCTGTAATGGCAGCAGTAAGAGTAGGACAGGATCAGAGGTCTTCAAATTCCAAAGGGATGGAAAGAATCAGTGGAAGCATCTCATCTCTCTGTGCCTGCAGCCTTCAGATAGGTGTGATGAGCCATTCTCAGAAGGTTCGGAGTGATTAATAGTCGCCTTGAACCTCTGTGTGTCAGTTCCTCTGTGATCTGAGCGTCTGGGCACAGGGTGTCTGTTGACTGAACGTCATTCTGCTCCTCATGCTGTTTAAACAACACTTAGGAAAGACCCAGGAACTCCAGAGGAGGATCGCTCTCGCTACCATCCATCACTGGCTTGATCGCTGTTGCCTGACTCTTAATACCCCACACGTCAGTATCTTTTAAACAGATTCAATATTTCACTGTTTCTCCCTTTTTGCTTTCAAAAGCAAAAATCAAGGCTGAGATTCAACTTAGATTTAAAAGTTCGACACTCTCCCTCAGACTAAATCCTGCAGAAAGTAGATCTGAGCACTTTATGCCTCTGGACACATTTCCCAGCATTCTGAGTTGTTGCTGATTAAAATATGTGCATTAGCCGATCATACCACACTGTACGAGAGGTTGGAAAAGCGAGAGGAAACCCAATCCACCCGGGCAGAGTCGAAAAAGCCGCAGAGGAGTACCTTTTCCCTCCGAAGATATGGCTTGTGCAAACAGCCTTCGCTTTAACAATAACAATGGTCTCACCCAGCCAGGCCAAGCTAACTAATGACAGATCCACACCTTAATGCTGAGCAGTTGTTTGGGTTTAGGCGAGGGAGGATGTGTGTGTGTGTGTGAGGGGTTGGTTTTAGGGGGGGAAAGAATGGCAGTTGTCAGCGGGTGGCTCGTGCCACTGGAAAACTCCCCTCCTTCCGTGGACAGAGAGCAAGCACCCATGATCTGGGCAGAGATGGAGGGAGAAAACCTCTGACGCAGCGAAACGCTACTCTGAGCGAGCAGCGCGAGAAGACCAACTATAACGCAGCACATTTTTATGGCTTATTGACTTGTGCAGGAGGCAGGATGAGGTTGTGAGGGAGAGGGGGGGGCATACTTCTAAAATTATTCCTTGGTGTGTTTCTGGTTCTCTCTGTTTCGTAACAGTGACAGCTTGTGTCCTGGCCAGGAGCTCAATTTCCTCTCTGGGTCCCTCTCTGTCTTTACATTGGCGGCTCATGGTAATTGGTGCCTCGCAGTGTAATGATGTGATGTTTTTGATGGCTCTTCAATGTCAGGTGGAGGCTGATCTCAGCTGCATGTACATGGCACCATCACGCGCAAACAGTAAGATGCCTCCTCAGAAGTAGGTATGGCACTAATGCATAGAATAAATGATTTGCTTATGAACTGTCACTGTAAAAAACTGTATAACTGTAAAAACATCAATTTCCAGTTATGCAACTCTGAACCAAAATCTAAAGTGAAAAATCTCTTTAAAACTTTTTGGAGTTATCTACCACATCTCATCCAGTGTCAGATCTTGGGAGAATGGATTCATCTGTGGTTTTTAACTACAAGTTAGCCTGCTTTATTGGAGGAACAGCAAAAGCTGCAGGAGATGATTGATACGTTTGTGGCCAAAGGTTGAGGGAGATGAATTGTGCAGACTCTCATGCATATTAAGTTTAACACTCTGAGAGATCATGCGGCAAGTTTAAACTTGAAGAATAACTTTTGTTAGCAGTGGTTGCAAGGGCTTATTACTCAAGGAGGTCCATGGGGACAAGGAGTCAACACTCGGTCTAACAGCATGGTGAAGAAATGGACAACTGAATTCAAACCCAGTGATAGAACCTAGACAGTGACTCCCATGTTGGAATAGCTCATTCTTGACACAAGAGATTATCATCACGATCCATCTTCTACAAAGAAAAATAAATGTGGTATGTTCTGTAAGTCTGCACCTTTAGTTTTACTGAATGATTCCTTCACAGGCATATTTTTTGTGCATGTTGACTCACTTGAATAGAACTGAGCCACTGAGTATAGTCCGAAAATATAATCTGAGATGCCAAGTCAAAATGTCTTCTATTTACAGAGTCAATCCCCTGACATAAGACACATGTTTGTGTGATCAACTACACAGAAACTGTTATAGCCCTCTGCTGTATTCTCATCATCAACACCACTGTAGGCCTGGCGTGTCATCATGTTTTCTGTTTACATTTTGTAAAAGGGATGATTAGGTCCTAATCTGCCCCTTAGTGGAGATACTTCTTAATCCTCCAGATACACACAGTCCACAAAAACACAGTACACTTAAAGCAAGTAGTAGTACATCAGTGACCTTAGAAGAAGGATATGGATGAAAATAACAACTTTGATTCCATGATGTCCTAAAATACATATGAAATACACATAACTGTATCTATATGTACTATATACACTGAATATTGAAGAGGGTAATGTGTAAATCTAATCGTTTCTTGAACATATTCCCAAGCCGCTTCCTCGATCCTGTCACTCTTCCAGTTTTGCGGTCTCCTTGCACAGAAACACTGAGATCGACTTAATGAAACAGTGATGATATCTCAGTGCTTTGGCTGGCTCGCCTCAGCTGCGTCCCTCCACTCGAGCCTCCATCCTGCTCTAACCACAACCATCCGGATAAAAAGACCAGTTTTAAAGGAGGAAGGTCTATTGCTATCTAGTGCTATTTTAAATGTCATAAATTGTTGCTACACAAAAATGCCATGTTTGCAAGCAGTGGCTGGAACACAGTCTTTGTACATGCATCTTTTTTTTTTTTAAACTGTTTGTTTTTTATATATTTCCTAATTAGGGTTGCAAAATATTAGGAAAACATGTGATATGCGATAATCTTGTTAAATATTGTGATGACGATATGACTTGCGATAAATGAACTAACAGTCCCTGACTACAGACAGTCTATGCTACAGACGCAGAGACCATGGACAGCTCCACAGTCGGGAGAAGGTGCAGAGCCCGGTCACAGTGCCACCAAGTCTGTCCATTCAAAGTATTCATTTGGGGCTTTTCATACATTTGGGACTGTGAAAGTTATTTTTTTACAGTTTTTAGAGGATCTGTCAGTCATGCTCTTCTGTAGCCAGTCAGAGATGCGCACACACACACACACACACACACACACACACACACACACACACACACACACACACCATTTATCATGTTTATTTCGCCTTTTGTAATACGTCTATCGCGCACATTGATACTGCGATGAAGATCGATTTTCGACCACCGGTTTGACCCACTTACTGACCACTGCTGTAGTTTATCAGAGGATGTAAGCGAAGACATGTCCAACTTGGTCCACACACAGAAGATACTGGCCCACCCCCCCACTGACTGCTACAGAGCACTGGTTGCCAGTTTATTAAATGTTTCCTGGCCATTCACAATAGACATGCATTGTGTGAAGCCGATATGATAAATGGTTCATGAGATATGCGTTCCACATACAGACAGTTAATTGTGGAATTAGTAAGTAGATATACGATGTTAATGACTGCTCCATACATATACCCTCAAAATAAATATATTAAGTAAATTATGCCTTACCATGTCATTTTCCAGTAGTACAAAATAATTCTACTTTGTCAATATTCGATTTGTGTAAAAAGGCAAAAGTTGAGAAATCCTACCACTAATATTTTTCGAGGCCCTTTTAACATACTTTTCCCATTCAAACCAATAAACATGTGGTGTGCTGGCGACCACACGCTTTGACAATGTGAACACAGCATTACATCATGTGCGAGTGTGTGTTTGAATGAGCACAAAGCACATTTGCTTTTGTGTGTTCAGTGGTACCGGGCCCACTTTAAACCGGGTGTTTGGTTTTGTTGAATGTACTGTAGTAAAACAAGACAGCTGTGGTACCATGTTCAGCCCTGATTCACCACATCTGGACTCATCACCTCATGAGCTTCCACATTGTCCAAGTCATCCCCCCTGTTTCCTGATCATTTAGTTTGGAATTACCAAACTAAGCTTCTCTGAGCAGAGTTTATCTCACAAAGCTTTGTGTGATTGTCTCCATGAGGCACAAACCAGCTCCAAATAAGATTCAGATGGGAGCCAACAAATCCATTGTCAGGAATCATTTGTTACCTCCACTTTACCTTTGAAACCAACCATTGACTTGTGAGGTTTGATTTGAATTTATCAAATTATTTGTGAGGTCATGGCCGGTGGGGCTTTAAAGGGGTATTACGTAGTAAATGACACGACCATCACCATACGGCATTGCAAACCCCTACATCTGTTTGAGTCATTGAAACCAGCAGTGAAATTTCCCTGTAAAAGATCAGATTTGTGTTGCCACAATTTAGTTTAAAGACTAGTTCTCAACTACCAGCTAAAATGTACGTGCTTCAATTAGCAATAAAATAATCCAATGAATGGTTCACATTATACGGGACAAGAACTCACAATAAGACATTTTGCATTAATCTAAGTAGGACATTAGATTGGTAGTTACTATGCTGAGTTAAAATATTCTCTCAACATTTTAAACAAAATCACACCCCAGTCTATTTAGGCCCAGTAATACATCTGTGCTTGATATGCTCCCCACTGTTTTCTTAGTGCCAGTGTTCTCTGCCCATACTGGTCATATGTCTTTCCTTACATTGGATAATTGCTGCTGTCCTCGCTCTGACCTATCTCGCCTGTATTACATGTGGCAAGAGAAAATTGTCCAGTCCGATTTTCTGTCATGTGCTGCCTTCACAGTGAAAGGGGGAACAACAGTGTTCTCAAATTGAGGAATAGGAAAGTGACGGATGTAGATAAGTATGATAATAAGTATAATAATATGAATAATGCACATTATGCAGCAAGAACATGATAGTGAGGCCAGGCAAGACACCTTTATTTATGTAGCTCATTTCAAACAAGTACTCAATTCAATGTGCTTCACCTTGGCAACAAAATTACTTCGAATGACGTTCATACAAAATATTACTAACCTGTTCAAATAATTTTCCTGCCATGTACCTAAATACATGCCAAGAAAATAAATGGCTAAGGGGATCATCTACACTAGTGGCAGTTTTTTTAAATTTTAAATATTGAAGTAGCACCAATAAGTTTTTACTTGGCAGAAGAACTCAAGCTAAACACAAAACACATCAAACTGGTAGCCCTTCGTATGACTCAGTACCCATGAAGTAGCTCTCAGTTTCAAAAAGGTTGGTGACCCCTGCACTAGAGTCTTATGGATACAGACATCCACTTGTCCATATAACACTTGCACAAATCCTCACAAAATAAACGCAGAATATGGACGGCTCCAACCATTTAGGTAAACGTATCTAATGTTGACAACATATGAGCCTTTACAGGGTCATTGGTCATGAGAGGACAGTGCAGATAATACGCACCTTCTGTCCTACTGGTAAGTGTTGTTTGGTCGTTCTTTCAATCTATTGTAGGCATGCTGATGACTGTTAATAGTCTTTGTGGGGAATTCTAATTTAAAGTAGGTGGTATTTAACGATTTGAATATGTTGAAGAAAGCAGCGATCAAAACTTGCATGAAAATAGCCTTTAATACTTCCTCAATCTGCTGCAGAGTTGCATGTCATCACAACAGCATAAGATACTGGGTATGATAAACAGCATAGGCTCAGTAGGGCTTTTTAATCCATAAAAATGAGTGGCTCTTTATCACTGGCAGCATATTGTTACAGCTAACAACATCACAAAATAGGTCCAACTAACACTCGAGTTGAGATAACAGGATGTGTCAAACTAGTAAATTCTAAATGATTTGGACTAATCTGACGCTGGTTGGATGGTAGGTTTTATACGTATATAAATACTGACATACAAAGGTGGATATAATTAAAAGGTTGTCGTACCCAGCTTTCTCTGAACTGCGCACATGGCTTGCAGCTACTTAAGGAACTGTTTCACATTTTATTTTGTTAGATTTCAAGCCAGTGACCATACCCAAAATCTAGGCAAACATGGTGAATCCACAGGGTCTTAATTACAGAGGATGGCATAATCTTTTCTTAAGCTGCCTCAATTTGCGATTAGGGCGGAAAAGATGGATGTATTTTTTTACATCAAAACCTCGCCAAGTGCCGTTTTAAGGCCCAGTCTGTAGAAGTCAGGAACCATACTAAGCCCTGGTTTGCTCAATCTTTGAAACAGTGAGCTGAGCTGCTCATCGCACCACTGAGGCTCATAATTAAAAATCTCCAGTTACTTCCTCCTTACCCCTGCTGACCCCGGCCTCGTGGCTCAACTGTGCCCAGGGCCAGTGAGCCGCCTCTGGGGAACCACGGGAGGAACTTGGCCTCAGACGCTGGACGGAGACCGGATGGCGTTGGGAAGTAATGGGGATGTTGACTCAAGGGTGACGAGGGTGGGCGGCAGCGGCCGCCGAGGAAGAACTTGCCAGGTAAACACTGTGCAGCCATGATGCCAGATTATCCTTGCTTATGATGCCAGTGCGTAGGCTGCCATGCCGGAGAAAATTGTGTTTGATTGTGGCTGAAGTGAATGAATGAATGAGAAGAAGACTGAGTCAGACAGAGACAGGAACTCACTGAAAGCGATCATGTTTCTGTCTCTGGGGTTGTTATTAAAGCGGCATCTAACACCCAGGAATGCAGGAATGTCAGCTGACGTCTGTCTCATCGAGGTAGCGAGGACAAGACGGGGTGGAGAAAGTGTCAGTTTGTTTCAGGAAGGAACTGATACAGCAAGGCCCATCTGAGGATTCAAATATTGCCGCTAGGAGGAAACACTGAAAGACAGGGTCATCACTTTAACACTGTAACAAAGAGTAGAAGAGCACACGAAGAGTGTGACAAAGAAAAAGAAGCAAAACCTTCAAATTAAACCGTGATCTAATAATGGCCATATCCTTGATGGCAAATGACCCCAGGCTAAAGGTAACACTGGCCCCCTGTCACTGGGTCCTCCTTCTTGAGTACCAGGCCTCTGTGGTGAGTGAGTGGTGGAGTAGCAGAGGGCCATACATACAGTAGGCACTCTGTCTATCTCATAGGCTCATTCAGCTGTGCGGTTTGGCACGTCGAGCGGCGATGTAGGTGGCTGCGAGTGAAGATACGGAGACCCACGTGTGCCAAGCTTAAGAATTCAATTTACCCCTGCCAGTAGGACAGTTGCACATTGAGTCTGTGTGTGGAGAGGGCGAAAGTCTTGGCTTATTGCAGCTAATCCCTCACCTTTAGCCTGCGCTTGGCATTGTGTAGCGCCCCATATTTTTCATGCAACCCAAGTTTGAGGGTCTAATAAGGAAGTCTCAGCCTAAGCTTCTGCAAACAGCGCAGAAAAGCACCCCCTATCAGCTGACTGGGTGAGCAGCGAGGAGGAACGTCGGACTACTCCAGTAACGGTGTTACTGCTCACATGCACCGACACAGACCCTATTCCCAAGCGTCAGCCAAACATATATCAGCACTGTTTCATATCAAAGACCTTTATTTTGGCAATCACCAGTGTTTGCTTGGAATTAGCACTTTTTAATAAACTCATTTGGTTCTGTACATAGTGTTAACGCACAGGAAAAACACAAGCTAAAACCTTTTGACGTCTGTCTGGGTAATACGGGCTTATAGGAAGCTTAGACAACTTCCCATAAGACAACATAGAGTCGGGCAGGGTTTTGTAGCACAAATGCCCTTTGTGGGGGACACACAGAGTGGGCTCTCTTGTAGTCTTGAAGGAGAGAAAATGATCCCAGAAAGGGGGGGGGGGGTTGTCGCAATTGTGGAATAAGTATCGTAAACTAATTAAAACATTGCCACCGTGTACAAATACTCAGTTTCGGTGAAAGTACTTATTTAAAATTATTTATAAGCAAAAGTATGCAACTGTTATCAGCAAAATGCACTTAAAAAAAAAAGTAAAAGGACAAGGCCGAACAATCCTCTGCATGATTTTCTAGTTTCTTTTCTTAGAAAAAAAGAAAATAAAGTGGTCTAACAAACTATTTTATTTCTTTGGCATAATATAAAAAATAGTTAAAGAAATTGAAAAAATACTCATGGATCTATGCCTTAATCTGCATCCATAACAAAAATGACTGGGTTCAACATAGTGTGGCTGTGGTGCCACTGCGCCCATTCTCTTCAATGGTCGGCAGTGCGCAAGGACGATTTTTTTTTTTTTTTAACCAAAGCTTTCAGCCAGGCACAGAGTGAACAACTGAAGATGATCTGATATTGTGTGTCTGCAGTTTCCTGAATAATATGAGTGTACGTGTATAGTGAGACCTTGGGAGGAAAGCTCATTTAAATACATTCTGAGTCAAACAGGATTGTCAGGTGTGTTTGTTAAGTCAGGCAGCTTGTTGTAGGGATGCTAAAACTACATGCCTATTGTGCTCTCACACACACCAAGGGTAGTAGAGGACCATGTACTGATTGGTGGCCAGTGCTGAGCCAATCACTTTCTCTGAAGGGGCCTGTACTTGGTCTGATATGACCGGTGGCTAATTGTGGCTCAACCAATTTAAGATAGACAATGCTGTGTTACATTACTTATGTTGAAGACTTTGTGACTCTAATCTACTTATGCGACTGTCAAATAAATATATATATTGCATAAATATGTCAGTTACAAGAAATAGAAACAACTTTGGCAGAAGACATGTTTTTTTCTGCTTGTGTTCCCGTTCCATTTAGTTATCTGATATGCTCATACAGATAAAAACTCAGCCTCTACAGTGGCCGTTACTGTACTGATCTGAATTCGCAGTGGATTTTCTTAAATAAAGGTATTTTTCAATTTATTTTCCGTGTTTATCCTTTTCCCTTCTGAAAATAAAGTTTGAAACCTTTTAACGTGGTGGTTGAGTATCAGGGTTCTGACGTTACCTCAGACCCATGTGTGGCTCGTCCTCCTCTCCTGCCTGTGTGTACACTGAGGCGGTGCCAGAGCCACGCTGTGCTACTCTTCGATGTGCTCTTCCATTCTGTGCCGTGCTGTCCTGTCCTGTGCCGCGATGCCGGCTCCTCGCTAGGTGCCAAGTGATTTTTATCACTGTGAAAACAGTCTCCTTCCAATCCCAACCCTCTGCGGAGCATATGAATACACTTTACACTCACACGAAGGAAAACAGGTAACTTGAGACCGGGCTTGGGGCGAGAGCTGAGCCTGCAGGTAAAAAGGGCTGCAGTGTGTCAGCGTGTGTGCAGTGTGGCATCTGACTGAGTGTGTGTTGGACTTGTTCACACTCATGGACAGTGTTTCTTATGAGCAGAGGTGTGTCTGCACAGTGTATATATGCTTCACTTTTAATGGTGCATATACAGTTGGCCCTCCTTTTTTGTCAGAATTGGTGAGTGGCCTGACATAAAGTAAAGGTAAAGCTCTTTTTTTTTACCCTTTACTTATCTATGATGTGTCAACTGGGCAAATTTGACCTTTTTCTCGTGGCGCCCTGTGTCACATTCACTTATTGACCCATGAGTGCATTGCAACCAGAGCTTCTGCTTTCTGCCTCACCTCTGCAGTCGTATGCACCACGTCTTACTGACGGCTGAAGCTGCTGTAGAGAGGGATAGTTTTAACTTTGTAAATGAGGTTTGATGAATATTTATCCCCCAATTAGCATGACCAGGATGTTGATTTGTCAAAATGTTGACAATTTGGCTGTACGCTAACAAACATTTGCTGTATTCATTTTCAGTTTATACCAGGTTAATGTCAGTTCAGGAGTCATGTTGCAAAGCTGTTTTATTTTCACCAGGTTTTTTTGATATAGAAGAATGTGTATAGTTTTCAAAAAGTCCAAGTAGGAACGTTATTAACTGATTGTGATGACAATGTAATTTGTTAAAATATTCAAAGGGGGAAATTATAAATGTTGACATCCTGTACGTGAATAAGATCTTGTTTTTGCTACTTACAACTATTATCGTATTTATAAACTACTCAACTACTCAAAATCAATTAATACCTATATATAAATGCTTCATAGGAGGAATTAGTTTGTTGTCACATTTTTAATGCTTTTACCTACATCTCTTCTACGACTACTAATACCACTTATTGCACTTTGCATAAGTGTTTCACCAATTTATTTAGGTCCATTACTGCTCTGGTGATGTTATGTTAATGTTATATTTAAGGTCTTTTGAAGTACCAGTGTGTAGGGTTTAGTGGCATCTAGTGTTGAGTTGGAGATTGCAACCAACTGAAAACCCCTCCTCTTTCAAGCATCATGTAGGACTTATGGTGGCCTTCAGGTGGAAGGAAATGCAAGAAGATTAAAAATAGAGCCAGCTTTTGGTTTATTGTTCTGGGATACTGAAGTAAAAGTGTGACAAGTAAGACTGTGTGGAAGAGGCTCCATGTCTGATCTAAAGAAAATCAGGTCCTTTATTTTGGGGGTTTATATTGTCAAGGAGCATTCATAGTTAAAACATCATTCATAATTCAGTAATCGTGATTTAGGTCAAGGTTCAGTCAGACATGGAGGGGCATATTACCTGGCAGGGTGAGGAGCACACGTCTTGTGAGAGATCAACATTTGTATGGTGAAGACAAAACCCTTTAAGACTCTGTATCAGGTCTAGAATATTTTCTGTCTTTTTTATAATGATTATGTTTTTACGTTGTCTGTCAGTCAATCCCATTTTTGTGAATTCGACATCTCAAGAACTCCATGAGGGAATTTCTTCAAATTTGGTACAAATATTCACTTGGACTCAAAGATGAACTCATTCTATTTTGGTGGTCAAAGTTAATGGTCGTATATAAATCTGGGTAAAAAATTATGTTAAAGGAAACTGCAATGGTTGGTGGATGCATACAACCGCAGTGTGGTATTTCTATCTATCTATATATTTTTTGCAATTTTCCAAATGATGGGGACTGGAAGACTTCCAAAACCATGTAACGCCAGGACAATCCAAGAACAGATTGTAAATCATTTTTATAAAATGTGCTGTGCTTTAAATAATTCATCATAACCCAATAAGCTATCATGAATATGTTTCTGTAAACAGATATCAATAGTATCAATAGCAGCTTTGCATTCTAGTCTAAGTGCATTAACATCTTGCCCATGGAAAGGGGCCCTAAATCTGTACAGACGACTTAATCACAGTTTTACATTCTCCAACAGCATTATCAATCCATAAGTCATAACAACCTCAGAAGTTTTTCTCACTCTCGTATGTTATAGAAGCCAATGTAATCATTTTCAGGGGTGATTTCCATGTTGGTTTTAATCATATATGTGGAAAAGGAGACTTGCTGGAAGGTTGCCACTCTCCTAACATGGAAACTTTGTGTCCTGAAACATAGATCTAGAGTCATAACCACCACAGTTTTGTACCCGAACAAGGCAAAGCAACGTGTGTCAAAAGCCCACTGCTCATCAACTTCTGTTTATTTAATTTCAGATTTTCTTTTTTTACACACATGTGTACATAAATCCCCAGTCATACCTCTCCATCCCTCCCTTGCTCCATCCTTCCCTCCGTCTTTCACCAGGGCTGTTTATTTTAGATTTTTCGCCTTTTTTCAAGGAAAAACCTGCAGTGAAATGAAAATAAAGGTAGCGTCACATTCATAATATTTGGAGTGGAGGGCAATTTATTTTCCTTTTATTAAATGCTGATTAATATGCAGTGTTGGGTAGACTAATACTGTGGCTTTCATTTCCCCAGTATCCTGTGCTGCGCCGGCTCTGCCTCAGACGCAGACAAGGCCACAATCGAGCTGGAGATATGGAAGTCTGGTTTGAATTAAAAAAGAGAGAAACTTCTTTTCACGTAGCTCTTTTCCTGTCTCCTGTTCTGTCAGTGTGCCCCCCCCCCCCGAGCTTGTAATTGTCAAGATGATGTGTATTTTTGGGGCTAATGTTAATGTGGATGCCGGGAATGTTCAGACCCTAATTGCTCTGGTTACATTTTCGCCTGGATTCTGACATATGTGCGTATATGTGTGGATTCCTTTTAATTAACAGTGAGCATGTATCATCGTGGCAGAAGAGGAAGTTGAACCAGACAGTAACGATGCTGCCTCAGCAGCAGCACCGGGATCTCCAACCGCATTCTATGGAACAGCCACTTTTTTTACACATATATCAAGTTGTATTAAGAGAGATAACTGCATTCACTGAGAATTAGTGCCCTTGAAATGTTTTAGCCCACGACTCCTGTCACAAGACTAAATGAATACAACAGCAAATTTGGACACAAATTAGTATTTCAAATGTTTCTGTTTAGAGCAGTTACTAGGGTTGTTTTCCACAATATTGAAATCGTTGCTTTTTAAAATGGTACCTAAATGGTGCCAGAACCATTTTTATTTCTTTAAAAAGGCACAACGACGATAAGAATATTGAAGATTCATTCAAACATCACATTAACTGTTAACACTTTAAAGTATAATTTCTTATATACAAACATAAAAAGGTGCGAAACTCTGTGGTTTTATTTTTAACTTGATTTTGTTTGGTAAATGTGTTCAAAGCATTTCAAAGCTTTTTACAGCAAAACATTCCAGATCCAAACTCGTCATTCTTTTTCTCCCACCGTCGGGGCCAGGGACGCTGAAACGCTGACTGATGTGCTTGACATAGACTCACGCAAGCAGTTAAACACAGAGCATCCCTCCCTTGTATCCTGCGTGTCGTCATAAGTTCATTAAGTTTGTCTGTTTGTTCCTCCCTTCCCTCTTCTCTTGGTTAACTGGCTGATCACAAACAACAATGTGCATACTGCCACTATACCTCTATAAGCTGTCCCTCTCCATGCTTGGGTAATGCTTGGACATTGGCTGCAGGTCCCTGTTACTAAATCCTTTCATGTGAAATACAGGGATACTTTTGACTTTCGTTTAGTGTTTGGCATTTTATTGCTGCGTCAACTCAAGTTTGAGGTGGCTACTAGTGAACTCCAACCTTACGTGCTGCCAGAGCCAACTGTGCTGACACCAACAATACATGTAATGTTAACTCGGCACATGCAGTGTTGTTTATGTTGCCTGTAAGCAGGACATTTTAGTTCATATATGAGATTAGTCACAGAGATCTTTGTTGTGACTTGGTCTTGGTCCGGTGGGTACTGGCCGTGTAGGAACCAGGTCCAGTCAGGCAGGATTTCAGGCAAAGAAACCAGACAGTCAAGTAAGTTAAAAACCAAAAAAACAGCCAAAATATTTTCCAAATTTGGCTTTGTAGTAAAACCTCAGCCTGTCAGTGTCGCCCCCTCTGTAGTATGAGACGGATCAGACCGTCATTTTACTGCTTCAGGTTTAATTTGTGGAAAGCAAAGAAAGCTGCTCCTCCACAGTCAGGTATTGAAAGGAGAGTTTTACTGTCCCATGATCTGACTGCTTCTTCAGATGCTTTTCAATGCTCAGGGGAATGAAACTGGATAATGTGTAAAAAATGTTGATGCATGGAATGAAAGAGTAACTTGGCTTAACATTGCAGTAAATGTAAAGCTATTTTTAAATAACTACATGTAATGCAAGGTGGTTGCTTTTAGACAGGAGTACAACAAATTATTGCAGACATGGCATGTCCCCTCAGCTCTACAGATGGATTTAACATCTCTGACCTCATTGCTTTGGTTGAGTCTGTTAGCTCTCAGCAGCTTTGTTTCAGTAGGAAACAAACGCTCTAGTGAACCTTGTGTACAATTTATCTAAACAGCACAATACAAACATAAAGACGGTAAAGAAATAACTTAACAGAGTTCCAGGGAAGGATGAAGAATGGGTCACAAAAGAACCATTACATTTTCACTTTCTTCATCAATGCCAGATTTTAGACGATTTGTGACTTTTTTTTGTACATGTCCCATAAACAGGGAGGTTTCTGGGACTGATATTTTCCACTGTGTGCAATTTGGTGCAGATCTAAATAAATTTAAAAAATAATCTAAAGGTGGTTTTATAAGGGGACTGTTGGGCTTTGGCAGAGTTATGCACTCTGAGTGCCCTTCTTGTAGTGAAACTGCAAATGAAACTACTTCCTCCTCAAAAATCTTCTTGTTCAAGCAGGACGTCTAAATGATTGATGTGGCTCTATATGTCAGCATCATACGGACAGTGCAGGATTAAAAACTGTACATGCAAAGATGGCTGTGCAAGCAAGCATACGCCACCAACAGTGATGCTTCTATGCACATGCTTGCATGTGAGGAACACCTCCAGGATGAGGACCTGGTATAGTGAACTGTGACTCACATCGCCCGGGTAACTAATGCGGCCCGGCCCGTCACGTGAAAGGCTGTCCTGGAACAACGCTGTAACCATATGACCCGCTGTTTAAACAGGCCTCTGAGAGATGCCCTCTCATTTCCTGCTGGAAAAGCTGATCAATCACAACTCTCATCACCTTGGAGAAATAGAGATGTGGGTGGACAGAGAGTGGAAAGTGAGATGAGTTAAGAAATGACAGGATGACTTTTTTTTTACTTGGATAGCGTAGATAGAGAACATTGTACAAAATTACAGATTGACTTTGGGATTCATGAAATGAAATAATAAATAAATACTCAATTTAATAGTAAATATTACAGAAAAAACTCACACAGACAAGTCTGAAACTCTAGAAACCACTCGCATTTTCTCTGTAGGACAAATGCGTCATATTACAGAAAGATGAAAGCAAAGGGAAGGAAAAAGGGACAAGTAAGGAAGAAGACAGGATTGGAACAGATTTGTCGCTGGCTCTCAAACCAAAGCACTCCCTCCCCAATTTGTCTCTGTGAGTGTTTTACAAGAGCTAGACGAATTGCGAGAGGTAACATCCATCTATCAATGCAGAGGAGGAATGCTCTGCTCATAGTGCTCCTTCACTCTCGCCGGCAGTTAAAACAACACATTGTGCCAGCGGGTTTTGATTTCCACTGCTTCAACACCATGTCGTTTTTCAAGCGAGGTCCATCACAAGCATTTAGGCTGAATGCAGAGCAGACCCCGGTAGCCAACTTGCCTCTGCCTTCTCTGACTCAGACCATACTCAGCTCCAATTTGTCCAGACATGGGCCAGTGTGCATGTGTGTGGGTGGACTCTGATATGCTAGTTTTGCTGGAATGTACACATTTTATACCTGCTTCAGATACAAAGTGAAATTTTTAATTTGAGTAATTAATTAATAGAATTTAATGCCATTGTTCAACACAGACACAACACATTATTGCAGTTAGCTGTCTTTCAACACTTCAGTGTTTTCACCTGTTTATAATAACCTAAATTGAACAAATTGTTGTTTTATTTCAATACTTTATATTAACATCAGGAGCTGGTCATCTCTACAGGGACCGCCATATTTTTTACAGTAGCCCAGACTGGACAAAATAAACACTGGCAACTGATGGCTACCATTAGGTTCTCCTTCACGCCTGGAAGGGTAGGGTGAGTGATATCCAGCTGCAACTTGCAACTTTACCACCAGATGTCACAAAATAATACTCGGTGGACCTTTAAATATCTCATAAAATCTTGGATTGATTGCAATGAATTATTGTCTGTGGTCCCCTGAGGATAATTCATAATGACTTTTGTAGTTGCCTGACTTTCCCCTTACGTCATCACCGCAGGATACCACCATTTGTTGGTCAGTCTGAAATTTCCCAATAAATGTTGAAGGGATTCCCACCATCAGTTCATAAGTTCAATACAGTTTGGTTTGCCTATAAACATTTGGTTTTCTCAACAATGAGCATTTACAGGCAGGCAGAGCTGCTAGCTTGGCCATAGGCTATTAATTTAGCTACTCCATGCTCAGCGCCTAACAGCAACATCTGCTGCACACTGGCTCTTTCACAACGATTAAGTAGAACTCTGGTGCAGTTTCATTTTACAAAATATTATTTCTGTTGTGTCATTCAACTGTTCGGGTGCTGTGAGCAAATGTACTAAATGAGACTTCTTGGATGACTGTATTGTAACTCAAGCCTATCGCTGAAACCAGCGCGAGCTATACAAAAGGTCAAACCTGTAGCTATGTTGTACAATCTGGTTTTAGGGTTGCGTTCAAGTCTCATGCATTGTAACACTTAGGGCTGCCACTCTCTCATTAACTTGCCAAGTCCTGTATAAAAGAAAAGAGAAAATGCTCTGCAAAAAAAAAAAAAGAAATCTGTGAAATGGAACCCCATTATAGCTTCATGTATTATAGCAGACTTTAGTTTTATGAGCTTTTAACAAGTTTCCCAGGGGTTGCAATAATTTCTGTGGTTTATTTTCGGAACATTTACTTCTTTCTTTTCCTTAAACGATCAGTATGGGCCTTTAGCTTTCACAGCCTGCCTTTCCTCCATCTCAATCCAGTTTCGCACTCCTTCTTTGGGCTGCTTTACTGTATTTGGACGGCGTGTCAGAGGAGCAAACGTCAGTCCTCAAATTTCCACAATCCCCAATTCCAGCTCGCCTCTTAAGGTTATTGTCACTAGATTGACATTCAGAATTTAAAGTGCAATAATAAGTGGGAGAGGCAGAGCAGGATGCTGACTGAATGCAACGTTTCACAAGCTGATCTCAAAACATGCAACATGGGAGCCTCTGAGCTGTCATTTTGTTTGTCGGTGCATACTTTGTCAGCCTCAACGGCTCGTATCCGAGTGTCATGTTCTGGCAACAAAACCTAATTCCTCAGTCTCTCTGTCTGGCTGTCATTTCACAAAGCCTGAATGATGACTAGAAATCACATCCATATGTGGGAAAACAAGCGGGAGTAAGAGAGGATGGTGTAAAACATGAATTCCACCCTCAGCTGTGCCCACAAGAGCTGCTATGTAGTGCACGGTGTTTTCCCTCCAACTGTGCACATAAATCAGAACATCCCACATCTTACCATTCTTCCTCCATTCCTATCTCCACCCGTTCATCCTGTTCTGCTATTAACATCTTACACCCCCAACCCCCTCGCTCTCATTTTCAGTCTTCTCCCTCCTCTCATTCTGCATGTTTTTCAGCTCCCCTCCTCCGTCTGTCCCTCCATCCATCCACTCGCCGCGTCACGTCGTTATTGTGCGAGTCTGAGCAGTTCTGTCTGACAGCCAAAGTAACGCTACACCTCTTGACCTGGAGGAGTCAGCAGTCTGTAGTTTTAGTTAGAGAAACATTTTTCAGAGCTGCTGTGCTGGATTTCTCCGAAAACGAAGGAGCTCCATGGCAAAGTTGCACACTGTAGTCAACATATGTACGTCTGCAGAGACACAGTGTAGTTTCTGACCCCTATTATTTTGTTTCAGTTTGAGTCTCTCAAAAACATTTGCAATTGGTCGATATGTATCGATATGAGTTTCTCTCAAACTTTTTGTTCTTGTTCACATTGCTGCCTGTGTTCAGGAGCTGGATCACTGTCTGGGCCTATCTTTAGACAAGCAGCAGAATGTCAGATCACATAAATGGAGAACTAATATTCTATAAACACAATGTAACATTAACATTATACCTACATACACATCAATGTCTGTGTGCTGGCCTTTCTCTTTTCATGGTTTGTCCCAGCCAGGTTTAAAAAAAAAAAATCTTTTTCCTTCCAATAACCTGTAACCAATGGTGGGATGTAACAAAGTACAGTTACTTTGTCAGGGTACATTTACTTTCTTCTCTACTACATTTGACAAAAGTGGCATGTCCGTATTGTTTTTCTTTTTTTTTATATATATATATTTATTTTAAAATAATCAATTGGTCCACTGATCCAATCAGAGCGAGCAGATAACATTAGACCCCGCCTCCCTTAATGAGAGCAAAGCACATCTGAAGCAGCATCATCACTGGAAACACCTACAATGAAATGAGTCTCAGCCATAACAATGTGCTGAACTCAAGTACTCACCTACTTTTACTCAAGTGTAAAAGTTGATGTGGTACTTTTATTTATGTAAAATGTTTGAGTACTTCCTCCACCACTGCCTGTAACTTAAGCCAACAGCACTGGAGGAGATGTAATGTCAACTTGAAAGATGCTACAGTTTTGTTAATCTCCATATTGGGACTAATTAAAGTACTAATTGTCTTGTCTTGTCCACGATGTGCGTGCTAAAGGGTATTATCACATGGAACTTCATATTTTGTCAACTTTGGTCTAATTTGATTCCTGAAACAAAGATAAAAAACTGATGTTTTCTTTTTTTAACTTTCATATCTTTGCAGTATTTTTACCCAAAAATACTTTGACTAAGTAAATTACAGTTGTGCATTATTTCTGTCAACAACAAGAGGACATAGAACATTTGGTATCTCTTTTCTCTTTCCTGTAAGTTCCCCCCTGCTCCGTTGTATTCTATCACTTTGTCACTGGTTTGCACAACTTTAATTTCACTTCAGAGCTTTGGCTTTAAAAAACACATCCACATGTTGCTGTCGTTTACTGTGATGGTAATTAGTTTTGGAAGATTCAGTGAGCTATTCTTTACCCCCTCAAAAAACTGGATTTCTTCTTTTAAAAGCAAAATTATATTTAAAAAAAAGAGTTCATAATAGGACGTTAAGCAAATCCACACTTTCCTGCTTCTACTTTGGGTGGATGTGTTCCCCTCAGAGGAAAATTACTGCATACGAGTCACGCTACACCCTCTCCCTGTGAGTGTTTGTGCATGGGAACCAGCCAAGTCTTTCCTTAAAAAAAAGAAATAAAAAAGCTGCTGTGCTCTTCTATGCTACCAACGCTGGATGCTTTATCATAATCTGTAAGGACGTACCGGACTGATTCTGAATCAATGTGTGTATAAGGTGTGGGTGCCTCCAGGATCTGTGTTTTCAGCACCGCCCCCCTGCAGAGTGATCTGGCTGAGGCCCTTTGCCTCCCTGCCAATCAGATTTCTCTCATCTTGGGCCAGAACGATACTTGAGCCAATCAGAGTCCTAATTCATTTCCTGAGAGGAAGTAGTGGCGGTAATGGGGCCGTTGTGGGTATCTTTTGGCTGCTTGTGTTGGGGAGAAGCAAGAGATGTGAACTGATTAACTTAAAGAAACTGTTACTGCATAATGGCAAGGATTCATGTAGCAGTACAGAGATTACATTACCTTCACAACAGACATCTTTTTTTGGGAGGAATTTGACCTGTCCTATAGAGCAGTTTACTTTTTAGTGACAGACGTCAATGTGAGTTCAATGTTGTAATAACCGATAAAGAATTATGGCTTAAACTATGAAATGAAGACTGAAGTTGTGAAAAACAGATTTCTGTGTCGCAATGAATATTTCTGTCAACAATCTATTACATTTCTGTGTGATAGGGGGTCAGTAGAATGAATGTGCTTTGAAATAGACAGGCACTATATGTGCACAAGCACACAGTTGCTCTCTCTTAAATACATATGTCTGAATTCAGGGGCTGCATCCTTCTGAGGTCACAGCAGCATGACTGTACTATCCCATTTCGAAGGCTAACCCTAAGACTATGGTAAACGGATACGTCCTTCCATGCCTGAGCGATGAACAATCCAAGGAGTGGATCCTTCTTGGGTGAACTTATGCTCATTACAGGCCAGTGCCCATCAGCTGTCATCTGATGAAGAATTAGCCTCTGGGGGCAACAGCCAACATTTTGGGGCTCCGGTTGTAGAGGGTGGATGTCCAGGCCAAGACTCTGTCTTTAGTTATAACATAAAAAGCTGATAGCTGATACATTTTGGTCATGTATTGCACCTCTTCTGTTTAACATCAGACCACCAAATCCTGCTTGAATGTGATTGGCCAAACTAGAAATGGAAACCAGAGGCTTCCAGCCCCAAATTCTTGTCCCTCGCCTTAAGATTCTGCATATTAACATTCACATGTATCCGTTTATAGAGATAACTCACTACGTTAAACAATCTGATGTATGCAGCCCCTTAATTAAGACACGGCTAGATTCACATGCACTTCATGTTACAGAACAGCAGTTAGTTAGAATGGTTTCAAGCAGACGCACCATCGTGGCTCCATGCAGGGACCGAAACCTCCCATTCTGTCTCTGTTGCCTCTGTTCGCCTGTCTTTTGTCCTCTGAGACTCTGACTTTGTTATCATCTGCTTCCCTTTGAGTGCTGGTGTGCAGGAACATGAGTCACAAATACAGAAGTTAGAGGAGACACCAGCAGGCACGCAGGCAGTAAATGATCCCAGACACAGCAGATCTGCTTTGCTATTCCAAACCTTCCTTGCCAAGAGGTAACTGTTTCCATGTTGTACAATAAATTACAGCGTCACAACTGTCACCCTGTCACTCTTTCATTGGCTGCCTTTCATTCTCTTATTATCGCCTCCATCTTTATTACACCTTACATTGACTTAGTAAAGGATTTGATATCATCTACACTGATATCATAGATATAATATTTTTAGACACGTCCCACTTCTCCATGTGTAAAGACCTAGGTTTCTCTCACAACCACAGTCTGTGCATGCTATTCTGCCTAAAATAACTTTTACCATACATTAGGACATGTGTAAGAAAATCCAAACATTCAGCGCGGATATACTGAATGGGCAATTTCAGATTCAGAGTGCTCCCACATTAGTTTAGGTTTTTACTGTATGGTGTACGTTTATTTTTCCTCTCCTGCGGCGAGGAGCATGTGCTATGGAGCAGCTCCCCCCCAGCCCATTCGTGTGGTTCTGTGTCTGTCCCATAAATAAAATGGGAAATACAGACTGGAGCAGGCTCGGCTCGGGTACCAGATGTCGGTGTCTTTTTGGTTGTTCATTTTCGTGGCTGTGAAGAAATAAAATAGCAAAAAATAACAGGTGATGGAAGAAAAATTTCAAGTTCCAGTCCAAAAACTGCTTGGTTACAGCCTGAATCGACTGTTAAAGTGAAGCTCTGGTTTGTGGGTCGTCATCTGGATTGTTCCACAAAACCATGTGGTGGAGGAATGACTGAAATTACCCCCCCCTCCTTCCGTACCTCTCTCTGCGAGATTCTGGTGCCAAAGCAGGTGTCTGGGCTCTGGTTTCATGGCTTTTTGGGTCTTTCAGACATGTCACATTTTCTGGTTGATTGAGCTCGGTTCTGGATTAAATTCGCGGACCATGTGCTAGATTAAATTCTGGGACGCGGTCTGGGGTCGCGGTTGCGGGTTGAGCCCTGGGAGGAGATTCTGCCTGGATGCTTTTACTCCGCCGAACTTTTAAGACCTCGGTTTCTCTGTTGGCAATTCCACGCATTCAGGTCAGGATGGAGAGATAAGTGGAGGAGAGTGAGAGGGGAAAAGTGGAAGATGAAAAAAAAAGAAGAATGGAGATTTGTCAGCAGTTCTGCATGAGGAACCTTGAGAGGGCCGCAGAGAGAGAGAAAAAGTGCGAGACAAATTATGTGGACATGATTCAGCAAGAAAACACGAGCTGGATGGATGATGGATAGGATGGTGGGGAGGAAATTGGGAGAAGGTGTGAGTCAGCAGCTTGATGGAGAAAAAGAGTAAGAAAGTGATGAAGAGGCTGGAGGAGGGAAGATAGTGGAAAACCAAGTCAGGAGTCTTACAGATGTTCTGTGTGTCAGAAGGACAGGGATATGTGGAAAGAATTGTAGTGGACCCAGTAACAATTCTAGAAGGGTACAGTAGTTCTGACCTATAATGAATGCTAGTGAGAATTAATTCTGTTGGCAATGATCATAAGACTGACAGTCTAGTATTTTAAAGCTGCAATCACAAACTTTACATTCATGGTGGATACATTGAGTATTTATGTAATTAACCGGACACAGTTGCATTTCTATTTGCTAGAAAGTGATTAGCATATTTCCCCAAAATGCTGAAGCATATCTGGCAGTTGAATTAATGTTTGAATGTTAATCAACGAGACAGCTCATTAAAATATAATACTAACGCTGAACAGGTCTTAATTTTTCTCACTTCAATTAAACCAAAGCAGGTTCAGCTGATCAGAAAAAGCCACTTTGATTTCTTTTTGGAGAAGTTGACGAAGTAACTACATTAAATGACCCTATAAAATGTACCTCTCCTTATTTATTCAGCTGAAAAACATCCCTGTCAGTGTGTCGGCAGGTAGACTCATAGTAAAGAAATCTGCAAGGAGTAAAAAACAGCAAGAGGAATGTGCTGGTAACTTGTTAAAGCAGCTCAAGAGATATCTGTTACAGTACACTAATTAAGTCTTTGTATTTACCTTTGCAGTGCAAGTGTAGAACTTGGAAATCTATGCTTTTGTGGCTACTGATGTCAAGGAGAGAGGCAAGAGTAAGAATAATGGTGTATAAACAAAGCAGGTGGACCTCTGACAGCGCTGAATAAAACATATGTAAGTTGCTAATGTAACTGTCAGTCAGTAGACAGCCCTCGCCCTCATCTCATGTAGTCCTTATAGCTGCCAAATGACACAGCGCGCTGGGACACTCGATGGCGAGACAACGATCCAGAACAAACACATTAAGGCCGCCGCGGTGACCATCTCCTCTGAGGCCTTTCCAGAAACCAACATTTTGACCTTTCTCGTCTTCCCTTTCTGTTCATGATTCGATCTAAATAAACGGAGTGGTTTTTAAATGTTGGCGAGTGTTAAGCATTCACACTTTTCGATGGCTACGCTTCTGTTGCCTTCTGTCTTCGGCAGCTTTTAGTTTTGAAATCTTTGCAAACATTACTTTTATTTTATTCCACACACCCTCACTCTCGCCTCTCACCCGTATTTCATAATCAGATTCTCACATAACTCTCATTCCACCATGTTTCAAGGTGAATAACTGAGGTTATGTGTGATAAACACTTATCTGCGCTCACTTCTTTTCTGTTTTGGAGAAGCTGCTTGAGGCACAAAGGTCAATCCCCAAGAGTAAGCTTCTTTACTGAGTTGAAATGCAGCAGGCGCAATATTGCATTGAGTGTCATTTCAAACGTAACAACAGATTCTGTACCACCTACAGAAGACCTGTGCTGCAACCGTATCACATTCCTTAGGTTGACATCATCATATGGTGTGTCACTGACTGTGGGATCACCATATGGAATGTAGGGAGATTTGGACGCAGCAGAGATGTTGGGGATTCATGCATGACACTGAACAGAAACAAAGTTTTATCTTACTTTGTTTTGAGGACTTTTTGGATGTTTTGTCCAAAATTTAAATGGAGGAACTTTTTAATTAATTAATTAAAATGTTGTAGTTCACAGAAGTTTAAATTCTTGGCTTTGTGTGCACAGTAATTACCAACAAGTGACAGTAGACAGTCAACCACGGCATATAACAAAGTGAAATAGAGGTCTATTACCTATAGGAGCTATTACTGTTGAGGACAATGAGAATAGTTGTTGTTGCAAATATTGGTTTCTTTTAATCAAGACCACAGTCACTCCCCAAGTTTAACTGCAGGTCTGAACAAGTTCAATTTAAGAAACATATGTAAATAATAGTGATAATGTCGTGTATTGAGTTATTCTCTACTCAGCTACTTCACCGTATCATTAATTATGGTAAAATCTGGGACTCTAATATCCTTTCATATCTGTTGTATTGAACATGTATTTAACTTAATTTATTATGGTCTTAAAAAGTCCTAAATATAACTTTAACCTGCAGAAACCCTGTATATAACCTTAAAACTCAGATGCATTGTACCAAACTCATTTGGGAGTCACAATAGTAACTTTGCCCAAAAGAACAACATAAGGTGCAGAGAACAATGCCAGCAGCCATTCCGTGGAATCGACTACGCAGTGAGTTATGTGCATGAACGAGCTTGCAGGCTTCATGGAACTTTAATAAAATATAGCGGAATAAGAAAGAAGGCAGAGGAATTGATTAATGGAAAGGTATCAATACTTAATGATGTTTGGTTGTATAATCAGTTCAATTACATATCTCAGGCTGTGTACGGCCAATAAGGATGGTTTGCTTGAACAATATGGAGGCAAATTGAAAGATATTCAGAGCGATGGAAATTCAATTTTCCATGTAAATAGTCTGGATTCATCTTTAGGCTTTGTGAGTGTCACTGAAACCCACTGAATCAGCTCATTTTAGCATCAGACACACGTGTTTTGACAATCTAGTGGAGAAAGAGCTCAACACAATCTGCAAATGTCCACTATGATGATCACACCCAAGAGCGAGACAGAGAGATATTCTGAGTTTACAGGCTGAGGAGGTGTTGCACATGACTGCTGGGTGGCAGACTTAACCGTGGGCTAAACTTAGCCTGTGACTGTGGCTCTGCGGCTGGTATTTTATCACCATGGCTTCCGTACTGGGCAGTCCTCACCACACATGGAGCTGCATTGTGACCTGCGAAATACAGATGATGTTGACCCTGTTGTGTACGGCTTTTAAGCAATGCGCAGTTTAGGAAAAGAATCAACAAAGTTTTAATCGTTGTGTCCGGAGGGTTAAAGCCATGGACGCCTGCAGATTGCTATGTTTAGCGAAGTGAGAGCTGGCTGAAAACAAAATAATCTCGAAGCTGTTTTTGGCCGTGTCTTTTTCTTTTGTTTCTGACGATGCACATTCCAGCTGGATAACAGGTTTTAACCGGTTGTTTTTATGTAGTGTTCTGTTTCAAATTCTTTGCCCTGTGCTCAGGTCCTGCTGCTCCCTCCGCACACTCAAATACCTCATTTCAAAACACTGCACAGCCGTTCTGGAAATAGAACACTACTTAAAAAATATACTGCAACTTGTATAATCTGAAATGCTATTATGTCAGATGCCTCCAGGGAGCAGATCTTTTCAGTAATGCTCCATAATTTTTCAATTAAGTAGCTGCATTTTTCAAAAAGGGTAGAATATTAACAGTCATTACTCAGTCATAACATTCATCTTGAAAATCTTTAATCATATCGCTCTTATATTTTTGCCCAGTTCTTCACAGAGGGGTTACATTGTAATTTGCACTTTATTAGGAAGTCGAAAGTCTTGTATGACACGTACGTCCTGTCATCATCACCTATGTGGGCTGCATCTACCTACTTGACATTGATTGGTCCGTGTGTCTGACGTCGTCAAGTCGTAATGCGGCTTTTGTCTTTAATAACCTTTTTGAATAGTGCAAAGAGAAAACAAGTCTTTCTGTTTGAATAGAGAAAATAAATGAACCTGTTCACCTAATTAATTTCATTGCCACTGTAATACCAATATATTACTATCAGCAAAAATAATATGATTGATTAAATCAAAAATTATATAATTGGAGGCGAAGACTGCGAGCAATCCTGTGAGTCACCTCCACTTCTTTTTCTTCTTCTACTACAGTTTATTTCTGTAATCCTAAATCGTAAAGTCTAAACTTTCCCCCCAAAACTGTTTATATTGCAAATGATTTTAACAATGGTTCACTTTGATCTGGAGCGAGTCCACCTCTTTTGATCAAACTAAATTTGTTTGTTGGGACCACTGTAAGAGGATTTGGTCACACGTGTTATGTTGCTTTTGGACTAAAGTGAAAAATCGAAAGGTCTGGTTCAAACAAGGTAGATGTGAAAACGCCCTTTAAGTTACATATTTCTTTGATCAATGGAGAAATAACTGGTCTAAGTGAACATTACTGCAGCGTCAGCTAAAAGTAATCCCGTTAAGGATAAGTCCCCAATGAAATGGTAAACAAATGGCAGTTGAGTCAGTGGAGCTAAGCATTCTGTCCTAAATAAAAGATGCAGCTCTGAATGTGATTAACAGGGACACAAACACAAGAAAAGACACAGCGCATTTGCTGCTGTACAAACTAACCTGGAAAGGTAACATCATGTAACGAAAGGTATAACAGCACAATCAACGTGATAGTGTTGTTCACAGCGTCCTCAGTTTCATTCAAGACTTATTTGTATCCGTCAGCAGAGCAGATCCACAAAGTTGTTCAACGTGTCCACTCAATTTATCAGATCACACTTACCACATTATGTAATATGGTAAAATATAAATACCATGCATTTGAAATAATGTCAATTCCTTATTCAGCAGTGTGCCACTTCATCCAACTTTTTCTCTAGTCTACATGAGTAGGAGGAAAGGAGAAGAAGCGGCAGAGCTAGATTGACTATATCCTCCCCTGCTGCTTGATATGTTGAGTCAGCAGCGTGTAGTTCAGGAGGAATATAAATATATATGTATTGTGTGTGTGTGTGTGTGTGTGTGTGTGTGTGTGTGTGTGTGTGTGTGTTGATACTGATGGTTCCAAGGTCAGAAGACAGCGCTCAGTGGGAGCTATAAAGCTATAACAGCATATATTATGTAATTTAACTCCACAGAACGCAGGCTGTGTGCAACCTGTGGCCCAAAGCTGTTTTTCACACTTCTCATCCTCAAAATCCCACTTGATTTCCACTCTATAAAATACTGTTGATATAACACCACTAAGCGGAGCCAACTCGTACTTTCTCTCCTCCTTCAGTGCCTTTAAGAAGGAACTCCTCAGTGGCCTGTAGTCATTAATCTGTTGTGTTGGAGGTCTGCACGGAGATGGGATTATTCTCATTGCATGCAAACCACATGATCAGATTTTTCTTTTTTTTATGCTTTCTGTGCATGCATGGCCATGTGTGTGTGTGTTTACTCAGTTGAAATTGGACCGCAGGTAGGCACAGAGTGTGTCATTTTGTCCTAATCTCCTCCCGGGCAATTCAGCCAAAAACAGCCCCCTGTAGACCCTGCTTGACCCAGCGTCTCGACTGCAATTACAAAGCCATACGACACACGCACACAATCACTCTCCCAAACCTGTCCACATTCATCCTGTGCTCGACAGTTACCAGGACCTCCGTGGGCGTGTGTTTCCAGAGGAGATGTGACCTTAATTGCTTAAGTCTTAAATTATCTTTAATTGTGCTCGTTGTGTTTCTTTATGGTAATGGGAGGGGGAGGGATGGTGTGGGGAGGGGTTGCCGAGCCACATTGATCTATAGTTACAGCAGGAAACAGGGCAGCGAAAGACTGTGTAGTCCACACACACACACAGTGTAGTACACAAACATGTTTATTTCTTCTGCTCTTATATTCATATGCACTCAGAAAAGTGTGTGCGGCCATGCAAAGAACTCTAATATGCACCGAGCCACATGCTAGGAGTTTTACATTATATGTTTATTGTGCACAAAGAAAACGCCACTGGTTACTATCATGTGATACACAATATGTCATATTTCACTCCAGAAAAAAATGTGTGTGTGTAACGTAAGAAGCCAAACATGAAATTTGATAGAATCTGGGGGAAACTTGGTAACAGAAAAATACAGGGGCAATTATATATATATTAGATGCAGTTTGGTTCAGCTGACCTTTCAAGGCCATGCAGATTATAAGAATGTGTAATTTCTGTTTATATTGTTCATTCTAGGAAGAATAGTTTCTCCAGTTTGCTGAGTCGTGCTCCAGAAAGTTGTCTTGTCATTTCTCTTGTCGAGACTTGAAGTGACAAAATTAAAGAATCGCTCTCGGCTACGCTCAGGCTCCCTCTACAGGTTGAATGTTTAATTTATAGCTGTAAAATAGTTCAATGAAAGTGTTTTAGTTTAGTTGAAATACGTTTTCAGCCTGTTCACTCGCTCACTTGTATTTCTTAGCCCCTATGCAAGTATTAAAGTGCAGCTTTTCACAATCAACGATCAACTTCCTAACCCCCCATAACTTCATCTCCTCCTTATTAAAGCGTTTAAAATATTAGACAAAATGTTTATGTTGTATGATTTATTTTGTTTGAGGATGGTGTAGGTTTTCCAGCAGCACAAGTTTAAACCCAAAACATACCTTGAGGACATAAATTCCTGAGCGATCACAGTGAAACCAACGTCAGGGAATATTTGCTGAAACAGTTTGTATTGACAAACATAAACTATATGGGTGGGAGAGGCACTTAATGCAAAATATAGCACGTTGCCAGGTACATTGCTGTGGCTTTCCAAACTATGTGTATGCATGTGTGAGTGTGTGTGTGTGTGTGTGCGTGTGTGTGTGTGTGTGTATGCATGCATGTTGACACACTTGTAGCTGGATATTTCACAGCCTTGGCCCAAGTCCTGTACGTACGTGTGGTCCCTCAGTAAACATGTCAGTGTTGGAAACTCAGCGACATGCACACATGATACACACATAAACGGCATCCGTGCTTACACACAGCTCATTGGGTTGTTGTGTACTGACATAACAAACATCACTTTCTTCATCTTCCTCACTTCACTTGAAGAACATACACGCTGGGAGGAACATGGAATCTGGGCTATAATTGATGTGACGCACAGTAGTTTGCAGCAATTTTTATCACAAGGCGGAGTGTGAGCTGCAGGCAGGGTTGTAGAAATACTGAGGTCAGAAGTCTGAGTTCCCCCAGTGCAGCTTCACCCTCTTAGGAAGGTTTGAACCAACAACAGCTAGATCTGTGTGTAGTTTGTATTATTTAGTTTTACAAAAATACACTTTGAATTTAAATGTAAATTCTAAAAATAAGGGTTTAAAAGAATTGTTTGAAAACAACCACCTGCAACCTGATGGTTTTCTGAAGAGCTGACATTAGATTTTCATACATTAGATTTTCATTAGATTTACAAACCTTCATTTCTCAGCCTCTGAAAAAGATAGAGACATGACATAAAATAGCATTATTATCTTTAACATTTGGCTTTCATCGTAAATCATTGCCGTTAACAGATGTAAAATGTAAGTAAAAGGTTGTTGGCTGTTCAGATTAATACTAAAATTCCGAATATTGCACTGCTGCACTGAATTTAATATGTTATTATAAAAACGTTCTCTAAGCCTCCACAGACTGACTTCTAGCGTCCCTGCCTGGCTTTGAGTGTAAACAAGTAGTAGGACGTGATGATGACATGAGTCATAATCGGACTGTGCTCAATGGAATATTTTATTAGCAGCTCACGTAAACATCATAACCGCAGTAATGCAAAAGACGTGACGGTTATTATTCTCACGGAGCTCGTTGAAGTGGGCCTCAGTGCTGTTACAGTCCAATGTGAAGTAGATGTTTGGGCGTGAGACCTGATGAGCTGCTGCGCGGCTGCACACACTCACTTCCTCTGCTGCCCCCCTGATATGTGCTGCTTTAATTGCTGTGTGATGTTACTGCTGGCACTCTGATGTCTCTGTTGACTCATTTTCTATCCCTCATCGAAGTGGGATCGCTCACTTCCGATTCTCTCTGAGGATTTTTCCAAAGTTAAAAGATGTTCTCTTCTAGTTTTTCCTCACTATAGTAGAGAGTTAAGGGCAGAGGACGTTAAACCCTATGAGGAAAATTGAGATTTGTGAAATTGGACCATGCAAATAAGATTGGATTGACTGTTTGATTGAATTTGATTAAGTGATATAATCTAAATGTTTAAAGCTTGGGTTGGTAAGACGAAAGCTAGCAAGAGCAGGCTTCACTTTGATTGAATGCAATCGTTAAATTCCATTCTCTCCCATCCCCCCTCTTGTCAGAGCTGAAGACAGACAAAGTGGGTGCAGGTATGTCGACCAATCAATTAATTTGGTCTGAAATTAAAATACAATTTAAATCATTTCTTATCAGGAAGTGAAGAGGATTTCAACAAATAAGATATAAAAAGCGTTTCACAAACAACTTTAATTTTTTTTTAATGCACAAATTTACGAAATTGGTGAAAAATGTTTAGCAATGTGAAGCTTTTTCATTATGAATTAAATATTTTACCAACATTATTTTTGCTGTTATTGTGCAACCTTGTCCAGAGGCATGTTGCTGTCTTGTTGTCAATGGAAACAAGTATTTAAGGGAACTACTTAAGTTATTCACAGAGGTGACCAACTATTGGAGGGCTGATGACTTTCTTTTTTATTTTCCACTCTGCTGTAAATCAGTCATATTGATCAAGCATACAATGTCTTTATCTGTGGTTTCACAAGCACAGACACAAATCATATATTTAACTCTCTGTTTTCCTTTGGGGAGTAAACCATTTTTTTCAGTTCATTTAAATTTATAAGAATCAACTGAATGGAAATCTTTTTCCTCATTTTTCCCCTCCTCTTTTTGGCAGGGGGAGTTTTATGGCTAGAAAAACAAAATTTGTGGTTTCGACGGTCGAGGTTTGATGCAAACGGCTTTGGAACCTTTTATGCAACCTGGCGTCCAGGAGACTAAAGAAAATATTTTGCTTTCCACCCTTTTGAGCCTTTTAGCCTCTGCGAGGGGAAAAGGAGAGAGGGGCTGAAAAAAAAACTTGTGGAGAAGAAAAAAAAAAATCTCTCCAAGGTCAAATGTCCTTAGTGGGATGGCTGCCAGATCTGCTCCACAGCCACTTTGCTCACACACAGTTTTTACGTGGAACACACACAGTTACACACACAGGTGGACGGACATTGGACTTGTTGCGGGGACACACACAGCTAATGCTCACACACGTAACTGTTGCATGTAGTGAACTTTGTAGTCACTGTGCGTAAAGATTGAAGCAACAGTTGTGGTGTGTGTCCTTGTGCCTGATTTGTTTTGTGCGTATGGTTCATGAAATGGTAAAAATTGCCGTGTGTGTGTGTGTGTGTGTGTGTGTGTGTGTGTGTGTGTGTGTGTGTGTGTGTGAGTGAAAAAAAGGGCAAACAAATACGTGTTCTCCCATCACAATCCAGTCTTTGTGTGCATGTGTGCATGTTATGCTTCCACGGTGCTTTACGCTCATTGAAAAGTCTAATCTGTGATTAACCATGATGTCATGTACCCAACACAAACATGCATGCATGCACGCACAGACACGCACACACACACGCACGCATGCATATACAGTTAGTGAGCACACCCACAGTCTGCGGTCCTCCTGTGTGCAATTAGGATGCAGTGTGTGGTGGCTTAATGCAAAGTCCATTACTGGAGATTGGAGACTGATTGCATTCAGAGGTCATTTTCATATGTGGCTTCGTCAGGTCGCACTGGGCCACACAGAGGACACACTGCCCCGCTGCTGCCACACACGGGGTGACGGGGTGTGGAGCGTAGGCCACATACAAGTACACTGGTGGTCTTGTGTCGCTCAGCTGGTTTAAAAAAAAAAAAAAAAAAATTGTGTGTTGTGTCCTGAGTTGGTTTTGACTCCAGCAGATGTGGAGAAAAAAAAACAAGCGGTGGTGCACTGGCAGATGTTACTCTGACTTGTCGTCAAGTGAGCAACAGAGAGCGCGAGCGATGATTCCAATGTTTTTGTTGCCTTTGTGATTTAATGGCTCAATTTTGAAAACGCTGTCCCCACATTTACGACTGAGTCCCTGTTGACTGTTACCATGAAGGAGCAGATAATGATGTTTAAAGATTTCCCCCAGACACAGTTTAAAACATATTGAAATACTCTGGTTGGAAAAAAAACAAGTGTCTCTGGTATATACTTTACACATAAAGTTACTGAAATTACATTTAAGGCTCATTTATTGTGTCTTTACATACGAAAACAGATCTGTTTTAATGATGTAGCTGTTACTGCCCATAAAACACCAATGCTTCCTTTACGTTGGCATGGTTGTCAAGCAATTCATCCACTAGAGGGACAACTTCTAACAATTACAAACATGGCGACAGTGGCATGTTGTGATAGTGTCCCTCTTCAGAAAGAGGCACAAGTGGCTGACTTGTAAATGCCGTTTGTCCAATTTCAAAGTCCATCTTTGCACTTGGAAGGTTTATTTAATTGTCCTAAAATCACCTTGTACATTTGTGTATCAAAATTTAGATTCGAGCTGAGCAGAGTGAAACGTTCCCACTTCAGCTGATGAATGTGGAAACAAACTCGGCGCAGTGATGCTCACCACAAACCCAAGTAAAGAAACAACCAAAGTAGATGAGGAGAATTAAATATTTGTAATTGTGACCTGGTGGAGGTTTGATATTATCTGGTATTGCTCTCAGCAGGTTGTGGTGAACAGGGATTTCACAGCAGCAACATTTTTCACAAAAAGGTATTCTCAGCAGAAATAGAGGCCCTGTGATACTCTCATGCCCAGTAAGTGGTAGAGATGATAGATGGAGCATAAATAGAAAAGTATAATTATTACTAGAACTCCTGGGGCTTATACTTCCACCAAAAGGTTTATTTTTTTGTTTGTTTTATAGCCGCGTTACGCCTAAAGTACTGGACAGATAAGGATGCAGTCTGCATCAGCAACAAATCCCATTATTTACCCAGACTGTGGTGGCCCGCCATATTTGAATTTGTCAGCACTAATTGCAGCACTATTTGCTGTGTGCTTGCTCGCACTGTTGAGATATGGTGCGCCCCTGCAATGAAGTTCTCTCTTTCACACTAGAACTTTCACTCTTTAGTCTGTGTGGTCGTCACTCACATTCTGTTGTGGGTTAATTTTGTGGGAAATGCAGGGAAATAATGAAAAATTTCAGGTCAGTGACATCTATAAGTTTGTATTTGGAGGCGATTGTCTCATCATGATGTGCACATGGGACCGTGGTGCTTTTTCATCCCACGTTGCCACATGGTGTGAAATTTTCTCAAGCTGCAGCTTCTCTGTAAGGTGACCCGGGAACCAGCTGGTGTGTGTGTGTGTGTGTGTGTGTGTGTGTGTGTGTGTGTGTGTGTGTGTGTGTGTGTGTGTGTGTGTGTGTGTGTGTGTGTGTGTGTGTGTGTGTTGATCCATGACTTCATAATTACCAGCTGCTCTCAGGGGAGCATCAGAGTGCTGCTGGTGACCTAAGCAGTGACCTCATCAGTGACATCACAGCTGATGGGGCTTCGCTTCAGCTCAGAGGCAAAACAGGAAGCGATGATTGAGTACATGCGGGAGCACGTGTATGTGTGTGTTCATAGCTCCCGTGTGTGTGGGCTTACTTCTCATTTCATATGTGAGTGCTGTGTGTGTGTGTGTATGCATATTTAAACTCAGTGTGGGCATCTTTGTCTGTGCATCACCTCAGGCTCTGTTGGCTCTGCAGCTCTCACTCCTGTGTTGATTCCCTGTCATGTGACTTCAAATCTGACATGTTCCTGTCGGACTGTGGACGTCCAACAGATGTGATAGAGTCAGGGGATGACCTCACCTTTAAGTTTAGACCACTGTGCTTCCATACAGTGATAAACTGTGAGAGAGCACTGTTTCACTTCACCGTGTCAACTGGCACCGTCCGACCCAATTGACTCAAACAATATTTTTGGACCAGCTGATTCATTGTTTTGACTAGAAAATACCAGAAAATACTTAAATACCAATATAAATTCATTTTTTCATAGAAGAAGTTAAAAAAAAATCATAGAGAATCAATTTTTATGAATCATTTCAAGCACAAGGACAAACACTTACACTCTCACACACACACACACACACACACGCACACACACACAAAATAAAAAAGGAGAACTCGATTGTCAAACCAGTTCCAGGGTTACTTTTCTGTTGGTGGACTAATTGATTATTCACCTAATCAATCGATCAACTTATTGTTGCTGCTGATTTTTGAGCAGTGAAACAAACACTTGTATTACATTTATCAGAAAAACGGCAGGGAAGACACACAACATTCTTCTTTACTTTTTACAGTAAACAGTAGATTATCTTACTTCATATTCATTTCTGTGGCAGGATGTGTTCGTTAAATATTTTTGCCAGGTTTCATTGCAGTTGCCATGGCAATAAATAGATTAGTTTATGAGCTTGATTGAGCAAGCATTACAAAAATTGTACCTCTTAGTCTGATATTTGGACAGGCCCTGCACTTCAGTGAGAACTCCATCATACATGCAAATACAAATCAACACATTTTGGCTTATAAATCTAAAACAGGAAAACGAACAACTAAATGCAGATCGGATCTTTTTTATCATTTATAATGTAGGGTCGTGTGTGAGTATGAATCTACACACATCTTCCTGGTAAAGATGTTGATATGGGGGCAGGGTAGAATCTAAGCTGCACCTGAGGGGATGAGCTCAGCCCAGCAGGGGGGCCGTCACGCCTCTGATGTGTCCTCCTGCTCTTGTTGACCCCTCGGGTCTCCGCGATGCCCCCAGATGACCAACCGGCAGCCCTTTGAGTCTGCTGTGAGCCGTGGAACTGCTGGAGGGTGGGGTCACGTGGTTGAGGTCAGAGGTCGGAAGTCAGCAGCTCCGGAGGTGAGGGGCTGATTAAACGGTGCCTTCATCTGTCTCTCTGATCCTGACCTCTCAGCTGGACATCAAGAGAAGAAGTCTGACAGACGAGCTCAACACTTGCATGTGCGCTCGGCGACTGATTCACTTGTGAACACTTGGGCACCAAGAACACCGTCACTGATTTCTGTGCACGACTCCAACATATGTCATATTTCCCTGCTGATTTAACCAGGGCTGTCCTTTAATATAAACAGTACATTCTGTCTGTCCTGCATGGGGGAATAAACTTCTGCAGATGTAAGCTGGGTGAACTTTAACATTTGACAAGGTGATCTTACTTTAAAAATAAATATTTCATTTAATTACGTCTTATTTCCAACTTGTTGGTACAAATTACAAATAAAGAATACGAACAAATATAAACGAACAAAAATAATCAATTAGTAGGAAGAGCATGATGTAATATAATGAGAGTTATGAGTTTAAACAATTGAGGTTAATATACTGGGTCAGAAAACAAAGTTTTCAACACCTACATTTCCATTTCAAGCTCCTTTATGAAAACCATGTTATGTAATGAAAGCTAAAGAACAGTTACTCGCCCTGCAACTAATGGGTATTTATGCTTTTTAATGATTTGAACGAGATGCCTGGTTTTTATTACTTTCCAATCTCCACTCATCTGTTTGCTAAAGGTCCAGTAAACTTTGACACTTGTGGAGTTTGCATAAATGATGTTTCACCATCTTTATTATTCTTAATGTGGTCGTTGGCTCCCACAGGATTGCTGCATGGTGAGTGTAGTTTTTGACATATGTTTATTTCTTTGGCTCATGATCCTGTACAGTACATGCCCTCTCAAATCACTCAATCTTTATCTACTCTTGCTGTTTTCAGCTTTGTTTTTTCCCTCTACCTCGCCTTCCCACACCTCATTTCTCTTCGCCTTGGCATCTTGCCCCTCCTCCCCGCCTCTGTGTGTGTATATACTTTCATAAGTTCATATAGTCTAGTTTTAGAGGCGGTGTGCTGATGTTGGTCATTAATACCCGAGTTAAATGGTCTGTGACTCTTCCTGGCCTGGCGACGAGGCAAAGATGTATAGATGTAGCTGGTGCTGTTCCGACCAGATTTCCCCAGCAACAGCGGGGTTGTGGCCTCGGATGTAGAACAGCTACGGCCCTGTTCACAGTGTATGTAGAAGCAGAGAAGGCAGAGATGGATATGGGTGGGGAGGAGAAGATGTGTGGTGACATGTATGTTGGAAAGAGGGACCGGGAAAGCTACCTGAGTGAATGTGGTCTTTTCAGTGGAGGTGGTGCGCCCGCTGCCTGCCTCCACCCGGTGCATCATTGGTTCAAGCCAGAGTTTAACTGCTGCCCTCAGAGACACTGTGGTTTCAGAGATTTACACTTAGCATAATTATGGACTCCAAAAGACGACATATTTACACAGACTTTGCATCTGAAGGAACCGTGGTCATATTTGGCAGCGGGGTCTGTGGTAATTACTGGTGTTTCCCAATGAAAAATTGCAATAAATTTGCTTCCACCTTCAGCAAACTTTGACAAACTTTTGGACGCGGCAAATCAACCGACCGCTCTGATTCCATCCGCAGGCCACCCCGGAGACACAACCCCCCACGTCCCCTCCTCCTCCTCTCCCACGAAGAGTCATTACGAAACAAACAGTGCTCTTGTCTTCTGCTCTCTCCTTCGACGCATTTCATTTCCAGCTGCGAGCCTCTGGTGCTCAGACTCCATGTGTCACCCCCGGGTGACAAGATGGAGCATTCCTCATTAGCCGTCGTCATTCCTGATCGAAATAGCATTCTGCATCAAAAACCAAATTAAATATAAACTCAAGTAGTGGCGGCACCACCCACGATAAGCACACACACCGACCTCCTTCGGTAAACAGACAAGGCTTTTAGCTGGGGCCCCGGTGGTCCGACTGTGGTCCCACCTTGCCCGAAGACCATGCTGGCATCCGTTTGAAATCCAAACCTGTCCGAGGAGAGGGATGCTACGCCCTTTTCAGTCCTGGCTCAGGACCAGGAACCATAAATGTGGCTTCTTACCTGAGGTGGACGAATGGAGGGGGAGGTCGGTGACTCTGAGGGGGGCGGAGAGGGATGCAAGATATACATATGTGTCTGCAAATTTGTGCACGTGTGATATTAAAGAAGAGGAGTAAAGGTGTGTGTAAGGATGAGATAGAGCTTTTTAGTTATTTAATTAACACAAAAAAGCGGGTGCATCAGAGGTGTGAGATTCAACAGAAAATCCTCCCTGGTCAGCTCACTCGGACTATGAAAGAAGCCATTCAAGGCCGCGGGTGGCGACAGGTCTGGCACGTGGCTCGAGAAAAATGAAAACGACGCTCGACTTGAGGACCACAGAGCAAAAACAGGGAAGCCAAAAAAGTTTTTCAGCAAACATTTTTAGTTTTTTCTAAAAAGCCGCTACTCGTCTTAGGGGTTGGTGGGGAATGACCGAGTCAGCAATTTTATTTGCCCTACTTTGTTTCTTTAATCTTTCACTGAACTTATCTTCCTGCTAAATTTAAAATCTAAATTGTTAAAAATGTTAAACAAGCAACCTTCCATAAGCAGGACATCAAGTTTCAACATCGATGTTCGTAAATATCTCCAACAACCTCATTTTTTCCTCCCCAGCCTCAGAGCAGTCATTTTCCCTGCCAGTAGTTCCAATATATGTACTGTAGATGGACCTGTGTGTGTGTGTGTGTGTGTGTGTGTGTGCATATTTAAACATACATACGTACATCCATACATACATGCATGCATGATGACTGCCTATGTGGACACCTGCAGCAAACAGAGATGTTCTTATATCCCTGCTGCGGGACAGCACTGTTGTTCAGCAGGGCCCCAGCTGCACAGCATTCACTCTGCTCCTCTTATTCAAGCTCTGTGCCCTTGAGACAAGATACACAGTTGTCATGACAACACATGTACAGACCTCATGAGAAGTCACAAAATGTCAAAACAAGTTTTCCAAACTCGAAAACAACAGTAGACAACCTTGCACAGCAGGTGGCAAAAATCAACAGTGTTCTGGATCTCTCAGGTAGAGTTCTGAGTATTTCAGGGACATCAATTCAAAAGAAAATCTGCTTCTTGCTTTATTTGATTGATGCAAACATAAACAAAGCAGCTGTCACACTAAGGCCAGAACCCCCCCACTCCTCTCTCCACCGCCAACCTCCACACAACAAGCTCTTTATAGCAGCACTGATGATAGTCAGACAGCTGTGTGTGTGCGTGTGCATGTGCATCTGTGTGTGTGCATGTGCGTGTCTGTTAGTCTGTTGTGTGATTGAGCTTCTGGTAGAGAAAGTGTTTGGAAACACTTGGGGCAGATAACCATGTTTAATCCAACATAATCAAATCATATTAAACTGAAAAGACTAAAGCCCAACACCCCCCCCCCCCCTCCATTTTTGTTTACGTCAAGATACATTAATTATTCTCTGAGAAATCAATGAAAATGTTGAAAAACCTGCTTCATCTCACAATGTTAAAGAAAGTGGAAAGAAATGAGGATCCCCTCCCTGATTTGGATCCACACCTCAATTTGTCGGGCTATTCTTTGAAAACTTCCATGGAAAATGGAAGTAGTGTTTTGCGTAATCCTGCAAACTATCAAACAAAGGCATATGAGACATGTTTAGCCAGTTTAGCTAACCCTAACCCTAACACAAGTCTGGGATTACATACATGTTGATGCCTTGTACAATATAAAAATACTGCATCCACATAACCAGGGAGCAGCATCTCCGCTAGCTGTCAACCAACCATTAACCCACATAAAGAGATCAGTGGAGCTGAAGGAACAAACACACACACACACACACATACACATACAAACTAAGAAAAAGTTTGTCCTCCAGCAGTAAAGGTCAAAGGTCACATTTTTATCCATCCATCTCCTTTTCTGTCTGAATGTTCGGGGTCAGGGGACTGAACTGTGATCTAGATCTGGATTTTCCATTAATTTGCTTATAATGCTAGTGTTTGTGGACTTTGGCTTGTGCTGCTTTAATGTGCTGTTTAATCGAGTCTGACATGAAGTTGCATTCATATGCTCTTTTAGTGCACAAGGCAAATGTTCAACGCTGGCAGACGGTTGCCTTCGACAGAGTGATTTCTATTTTGAGGTTGCCATTTGATTCTTTACTAGGTGGACAAATCTAAGAAAGAACAGGCTGGTGATCAGGCGGGGGAAGTGGGTCGTCCGTTGGTCGTAGGGCTGTAACGGTTCAATCCCCAGCTCCTACTCTGCATGTGCAAACAGTAACAAGCACATAAGTGCAGTCCAAATAAAAATGTTGCAGTTGGAAGAATAATTTGACATCTCAGACTCTACCCTTTCATCAATGTAGGGTAAAATATGATCCTTCTCCCACGTGTATATTTTAATACAAATTTAACCTGATCCCTCCAAGAAACTGCAGAGTCCATTAAGATCGTTCCCCTCATCGTGATGAGATGGCACAAGCAACAAAACCTCAGGCCCTAATGATGATGGCTCAACATGTCCTCCGCTACGATTAGAGCTGATGTCTGGTTATTGTCAGCACAGGTTACAGAGGAGGGGGCGGCAGCACATGTAAAAAGTTGGAGCCAAAGCCGAACAAACCCTAATAAACTAATCAGTTTGGATTTTTGAGTAAGTCGCCATTCGATTAACGTCTCCTTCATGGCTAAGGAGATAGAGCCAGTTGTTCTTGGACCAGAAGGTCAGTGGATCAATCCCCACGTCTGCATGCCTACATGTCCTCGGGCAAGACACTAAACCTCCAAATTGCTCCTATACGGTGCCACAATTGTTGCAATATTGTGTGTGTGTGAGAGAGAGAAAGAAAGAGAGACAGAGAGTGTGTTTGTGTGTGTGTGTATGGAGAGAGTTGTGTAAAAATTCTTTAAGACACTGATTTCTGAATAATCTCCAGACATTCTCCGGAGGGGGGGTCTGTGAGAACACAACTGTCTGAGTCAGAGGCCCTGAAGTTTATCCTCTGGAGTTTCTCTATGCTAAAACTCTGGATGATGTCCTAGTGAGCCCACGTGAGAATATAGCAGGAGATTCTCCAGAAGTTTCACAGCCAGTGAGTGGGCGTTTTGATGATGTTTCTAACACGTGACAGAAGCAAAAGTGTACAAAACATGTAGAAAATGTCAACTTAACATAATGAGATTCACAATCTTTTGGTGATGAGGGTTGCAGCGGATTTTAGACGTTACGTCCTGTCTCCTGCGCCACCCATAACCTGAACGCTCCAGATATTTCTGTGTAATTGTAATTGTGTCTGTTCTTGATGTTTGAAAGGCAAACTCACCAGAATGTCTATTCAATTGGGTCTTGTGTGAATTGATAAATGAACAGTGCATTGATGAATGTACTGTAAATCGCTTTGAGCGGTCGACTAGAAAATTGCTGCATAAGTACAGTCCATTTAACATTTACACTGCACCTGTTTCACATTTACAACTCCACAGACTGTTTCGTCTTGAGCGTTACAACATAGCACGGAAAAGCCAAAATACTGTATCATAAAACAAAATGAATTTCTTTACCAACTGTATCTTGTAACTGCCAACTGTTAAAAGCAAAACTTCATATTTTCCAAGCAATTTTTCTTCCGGTTGGAACTAACATGGAGTCAGAAATGATGGTCACCCCACACGGATAACTTCAACCTCACTGCGAAAACAGAATAGTAAGCTGACGGAAAAGATGTAAATTACAACACTTCATCACAAAATAAGTGTCGGAATGCTCCAAACATCACAGATTAACAAGAACATCATAAGCGCATACAGGGGGCGATTTTTCCTGCATTATTTGACCTTCCATGTGGCACCTGGGCAAACGTCATACAGCTTTGCAAACTGCACCCTGGCACTTTGGTAATGGAGACAGAGCGAGTGACGGAAAGTGAGTGTTTGAGTGAAAGAGCAACACTGACAATGAAATTGGGTGTTTGAGAGTGATAAAATAGAATGAGGGAGCGAGCGATCCATTAAGGCCGACTCGTTTCTTGTTTGGAAAGTTCTCCCTGGCAGCGAATTCGTCCCAATCATCGAGCTCTAATGTAATCACTTTATGAGGCCCGGGCATAATGAATATAGTGTTTAGGTGTGCAGATCCAGTCCCGGCCCCCGGTCCTCTCGAGGGAAGTGTACATTTCTGTGGCATCCTGTATTTATTTGAAATACCCTCTGTCTGGTCTCATAATACAGACGTGGGCAAGTGGGCATAGAACTCCTTTTCTATTCCATCCATTTTCATGATGCGGTCTCACATTAATGGCCCTCTCCGTATGTTTTAAAGAAACAAAGCAGTAAAATGTTGCTCTGCCTTCACTCAATTTGTCTCAGTAGGAGGGGTGCGGGGGGGGCGAAGGTGTACAAGTTGTCCACTAGATGAGAATATTTAAGGTGTTCAGTCCATGCCAGCTTGTTGGTGTTCTTTCTGCATACACACATTTGAGCAGATGCAAGGACAAAAATGTGCGTTTGAGGATTTGGAGATTATTCTTGCTGGGGTGTCTCAGCCCCTGGAACAGCACCTATGGGACAGTAAACCTTGAGGAAACTGTATTAGTGTTAGCAGCTCTTTAATGCATGCTGGTTAAAGAACAACTGTGGAATAGTGTGGTGCTTTTACAGCAGTAGTGTAACATATTGGGAAAAACATTTATTCTTGCAGGGATTTAAATTAAAAGAATGACACGCCCTTTATGTAACCATCTTTTTCATGATGGACAGTCCACATGAAGCAAAGCTTTTTTCCAAGTCGCTGCAATAATGGGGAGGAGGAAATACAGTATAAGCTAGCTGCCTTCATTTTACATTCATATACTAGACATAAACACTTGTTTCTATTAGTCACATGGAGACAGATCATTGTTTGTGTGCAGAGTTATCTTTTGATCTTGCTTTGAAGACCATAAAACCCTCACACTGATACACACACACACACACTCACCTCCTGTGTATTCATGTGTTCGCAATGACGAACTGTGCCTGTAGGTAGCAAACACACAAGTTATATTATGTTGTATTCTGTAATATACAGTGGGGACCAGGTGAACTGAGTTTTCTCACAGAGTTGCTCGGTCAGCAGCTTGCGTGTGTCTGCACTGATGCCTCTCTACCGTACCTGCGGGTGCGACGAATCACTTTCACGCGGCGGGTTCAAGGGGCGTGGCGATGTCAAATGAAACCCTGTGCCCCGCGACTGCTGTTCACGACGATTGGTGCTGACACCTGGCAAACGCTTTGGCGTTTTCACGTATGGGAGAACGTCGACACGCAACTTCCTCCTGTGGTTTGGGTCGCTCCCCAAATGTCTTTCCATTACTTTTGAGTGCCACACAGATGTTTCGGTGGATTTCGCGCTGCAGCTCCCGAAGGCTCTGGTTCAGTGGCCTTGTTGTTTGGTTGGTGGCTGTATAACCGGTCTCTGAATGGATTTACGCAAGTGTTTATATGAGATCAGATCGTTATCTGTCTGGAGCTATGGAACCTTCATAAACCCCGGCCAGTAGCTGCAGACAGTGTGGATTTGTGTGGAAGTCATGCCTGGATGTGTCAGTTAACCTGTGTGCTTTGCTAAATTCACTTTATTGGATGTGTAACATACAGGTCATTCATATCCTAGAGGAAAATATAATGGTAAAAGTTTCTGGAGATAATTTCTGCGCAGACTGACTCAGGAATGGTCACAAGCATACAATAGACTACATATACTGAATATATACAGTGCACAGCATCACAAGAAGGATAAAGGGCACATATTTATTTTGGATTTGCATAAAACAGGGCATTAAAGGGTCAGATATCTGCAGGCTGATGAATATGTACTACATTGGTTGTTTACCTAAGTTATTTGGTGACTCGTGTGCAGACTGCACAGTGATGCATTTTTAATTGCAACAATCATCTGGGATTTGTGACGTTTTAACACCTGTTAGTCCGGACCTGTCTTTATTGCATTGTTTATATTTGATTCTTTGAGTTTTGGTGTTACATTGTAATTTAGGGGGCACATTAAAGAATTTTGTGATATCTGTATCTGGCATTGATTGGTTTGTAGACAGGGGAGTGTTAGATGTTTGTGTGCTGTTATTTTGAGGGGAAGTAGAATGTTTGTAGCAAATGAACGTCCTCATCGTTCAAACATTATATCATTTAAGATGAACACTGCAAACAATTTTGTTTCTTTTCTTCTTCTGTTGTTTAATGCTGTCTCAACTTGCTGCAATTGGTCTAAAAGTCTGGTTCACCTTGATCCTGACTGAAACCACCTCTTTTGGTCGGACTTAGTTTTGGTTCGTTGGTGTTGACCATGGTCTGAGGCACTTTTCACATCTGTTGTTTTAGTTCAGACTAAACTGAGAAGTCTGAACCAAACCAGGTATAGGTGTGAAAGCGCCCTTAGAGAAACTGCATGTATATTATTACACTGATATAATGAGGACATTCGCCAAAAATATGAAAATACAGAGAATAACTTTTGACATTTCACACGCCTACTGCTCTATTACAGCAGGTCTTGCTAGAGAGAAATACAGTATCTGCTGAATATGGTAAACTGAAAATGTGCTGCAGTTTGACTGACTACTTTCTACTTAATGTTCCTCTTCAGTACCCATTGAACGTCCTCGTGGCTTCAATGAAATGAGCTTGATCACCGCTAAAACCAATAAGCCTCAGTAAAAATTGCAAGCCGGGATTAATATCCGTGAATAGCCTTTTGCAGAAAGACACGATGAAGGTACAGTGTTTCCTGATTGGACCAATGCATTGACCTGCAGCCACAGACAGGATGTAATATGAGCGTGTGTAAATGGACGCCATCAGCTTTGGGAAGAGGTTTGTAAAGATATAGACTGGAGTGAAGCTGTGGATTAAATGGCGACTGCTGCTCTGCCTGTCAGATTTAATGCTGTAACACTTCCTGTGTTTCAGAACCATCTATGCTCGACTGTTTTCCTGTGACCTGCACTATAGGCCCCGATGGAAATTGATGAAAATTGTGGTCTGACTATTTCTAATCTCTAAATGATAGAGTGTAGGTGCAGGGAGTAAAGGAAAGTGTGGTAATGATTCACCGCAAGCTTAGTTGATTTTTCTTAAATCCCTTTATATATCCAGGGGAGTGCACACTCTGTTTCACTCATGTTGTTGTATTGTACATGAAGGAGCTGCAGATTTTTCACCATTACATTTGATAGGGTAGATCTTGTTGTCTGACATTACGCACAACTAAAATTGAATGTGAAAGCAAAATACTAATATGAACCAGCCATGTCTGGAGGTGTCTGGGAATATTGAAAAGGGATGCGTGTGTGGATGTTGCTCCAGTCAATCCCTCTGGGGGATTCACCTGAACCTAAACATGACGACTTGAGGTCGCTTAACAGTAAAGCAAAACTAGAAGATGTAATAAGCTGCGTGCACAAATGACTTGTGTGGTCATTGTATATGGGTGGATGGTCTCCTGTTCGTTCAGACTAGCTTGCTAATTTCCTGCCTTTATCCCTAACAAAGACATCAATAGTTTGTTTTGCTCGGGGAACTTGACCTGATGTTAAGAATTCAGACTGATTTTCACACACATATTTCAAAAATTGTTCAAATTTCAAACTAAAGGTGCGTTTGAAGAGTGCACACCTCAAGGCTTGATCTCACCATGCAAAGAAAGTCTTTGGCCCATGTGCCACTCCTCCAAAAGTTTGTGGAAATCAGTAGGTTTTGCGTAATCCTGCTAACTAAAGATCAAAGATATGCAGATGAAAACAATAACGTAACCTTATTGATGGAGATAGTAAAAAGTGACAGTGGACTGTCTCTATATATGTATGAATATAACAGCAATATCTCTTAAATGCACAGTTTTCTGTATTTAACACAAATCTAATCTAATCTGAGTTTTGTTTAGAAATTTTAAATGGCATAAAATTTTACTGTAACTGACAGGCACCAGTTTGGCCACCACACGATATATCAAGAAATCCTCTAAAGAGACAGACACAGGTTCATAGCCGCCGCAGTGCTTCATATTCCATGTAACATACTTGTATTTCTATGTCAATAATGAGCTGATCTGTATCATCAGTATTTACTTGGCTTCTTATTTTGTTTAACTTCCTCTGCACAAAATGCCAACATGTTATTCTGTTCTCCCCTCTCAGCACTTTGTTGCCCACCTCTGCACTTCTCAAGGACGCTCTAATCGCGTATTCCACCCTTCTCCATCTGTGCTGCGTTGAACTGGCCCGGACTACTGCAACCTTTCTAAGGATATCGCAGATCTGATTACTGCACAAGCACCACCACTCCCCTGCGCTGGAGATCTCTGCACTCGGCTTGCTGGGATAGAAGATAAAGGTTCGGGGAGACGCCTCAGTCCACAATGCAATGAGGTATGTTTTTGTTCATAGCAATGAGTGTGCACCTCAGATAAGGCAAAGAAAACCCCATTACTGTACAAAAAAACAGCTATTCCCAGTGCTGCATCTGATTCAGGCAGGGCCTTTATTTTCAAGTTGAGATTTGCCATGTTTATTTCTTTGCTGTGCCCTTTGCCACAGAGGGAAAGGAGGTAATAGCTTTCACTAATTTGGCCCTGGGCTGTGCAGTCAAATCCATATGCCAGAGTGAATCTGTAAAGCTAACATTAGGCAGCAGATATCTGAGGCTAGCGGCTGCAGGCTTTGACATCCTGTATTACACCTAATTGCCACCAGACATTACATCCAAGTCAGTGCAGAAATCCCCCCACAACCACCTGCTCGTCGCTCTGTTTACCTTTAAAGCGGGAATAATGCAGGGGCGAGCGGGTTATTTTCTGACACCCGAGCTGAGGATTGGGGAACTGGAATGTCAGTAGAAATTTGAATTTGAGACGTGTGAGGATAGTTAAGGGGTATCCCCCAGTGCATTGTGTTCCCGGGGTACGGTGTATACGTTCCTGATTTATGTGTTTTTCTAAGAGTAATGAGAGAGAGACGAAACAGGGCAAGGGTAATATGGAGGAATAACCATAATTGGGTGAATTATAAGTTTCACAGTCATTTTCGTAACACGAGGGGAAACCTTTCATGAAATTTATAGCAAGAGGAACATTAACATATTCTGTCCACAAACACATGGTTGTGGCGACGATGTGGCAAGTGTGGATTCTCAGCGATTTTGAACATTTCGACCAAACACCAGTGTCTCATGTGGGCTGTATATTAATTCATCCTCCGTCCCCTCACACCTCCTCTCCTCCGACATGAAAGACACGGGAAAATACCTCTCCCTGTGACAGTGTAATGATGAAATGATTTCATGCGGCAGTATCCTCCAACACCCCTGTGTCAACCCCTCAATGAGTCCAACACTGCTCACTCTCGTTTAAAACCTCCTGCAAATCTAAATGGAGCTGAAGATCTGACCTGGCAATGGAAATAATCACCCGGTTCTAAAACAGCCACGTTTACAGACTTCATGAATCCAGTTTTAGACGAAAACCATTAAGTTGTGCTGTAAACTCTCTGTCTGGTACACTTACAAAGCTCTACATCCAAAAGGCGACCAAAGCGATCAAATTTGGCTGATGGTATTTTTTTAGTTTGAGTGGTTTAATTACAGTGAAAATAAAATCCTGGCTTGAAGTTTGACTTGATGTTCTCAATTACACTCCTTTAATGATCCCATTCACTATTGAAGTTCTACTGTTATTTTCATCATATTATCGTTTATTATAATCAGTGCAATCAAAAATCATGAGAGGTAAAACCATTTATGGCAATGGGATTTCTTTGATGTGTGAGGGATGAAATGCAATAATTGATCCGTTTAAACTGGGCATACTCTGTGAGATTTTAGAAATACTGTTGATAAAATCCAGCTCACACAATGCTAACAAGGAGGAAACATGCTTTCTTGACTATTTGTGCCGTTCCGTTTCCCAAGACCTCAAAATAGACGCATTGACATTTCTCTTTGGTTTGTTGGTTGTCATTGAAGGGGGAGGAAACATTGAACAGGCATTTAGTTTCGGCCAGCCTACTGCTACTTTGTATGGGCACAGCAGGATAACAATGCGCTGTGTTTTGGGAATTGACTTTATGTCTATGCTTTAACTTTGCTGAAGGCGGTCGACCAAAGTTTCTGTCCTATGACTAGATAGGAGCATCTGATCGCTCCTTCCTACAAATGAGGCGGGATGAAGCTGATATTTGTTTTAACGTCTCCCTGGTACGGTATGGCAAAGTGCATGACCTTGCAAATGCACTGATCTGCTAGTTTATTAGATTAAGACTAATACAGTCTAATACAACTAACTTGTAGTTGTAGTTTGTAGATGAGAGGTGTTTTTAATATTTTGAGAAATCTTTGGATAACCCTGTTTATCACAGAGGGTCAATACAAGCCAGTAGCATTCATACAATCTCTATTATAAATGTTAGGTGAAATCCATACCAGTGTATAACAGTGGAACATAAAAACGAGCCTTGTAACACTCTTTAAAGACAAACTCTTACAATAATCCCAGTTTGCTACAGACTGTCCACACACTAAACTGTCCCGTGCATTATATGTATGCACTGTTTATCACTGTTTATTTATCTCTCTATTTTGACTTTTACATGTTGTTCAGCCTAACACAAAGCAACAAAGAGCTCTTTTTCTCATACCTCTTTCACAACAAAATGAGTGCGTATATCCAGTAAACCTGCTGAAAATGTGCTCCTTTCCCATTGCCAGTACAGGAGTTTACCTGAGTTAACCAAAAAGTACACAAATGTTCTGACCAGAAGACTTAGCATTAGCTTAAACTGCCACAATGAAGAACACAATTAGCACTTTCACCCTGGTGTCATGTTTCTATCAGAGCTGAATCTGTACTGGAGAGTCATCCAATTGTATCCAGTCCCATTGCAGACAAAAGCCGGATGTTAGTGGGTGTTTTGACCAGTGATAAAGGGGCTCTACTGTCTGGAAGGTACCAGAAGTGCATCTGCAGTTTGTGTCCATTCAAGAAACCATAAACGTGCATTTTATCTGTTTTAATGTTGTGTTCTTTAGGGCAAATGAGAATCTACAAAAACAAGAAGCTAAACTTTAACCCTCTGACAGTCCCACATTGCTGACTATCTTATGATGCAAGCTGAGGCAGTTTTCTCACATCTCCTAGATGCATTGGAGTCAATCTGTATCAGACTGTAGTCTCAGCTACGATCATGAATTTGTTTTTATATCTGGATGTTTCTGAACATTTCTGCCAAACAACTTGCTTTAAACAAAATTTGGAAAAACAAAAGGCAGCACAGTCTACAACCAGTCTCACTAATTCAGGAAATGTACATATGGATCTGAATAGACACAGAGAGTTGTTTTACTTTTGTGAACATTTGTCACTGTGTGTGTGTTAGACAGAGAAAGGTAAAGGAGATTTACAGCCCCAATCAAAAACTGGCTCACGGTTGGAAATGTAGCGTGAATGATGTCATGAAACTGTCCCCACTCGGATGCTGTGATTTATCACACAATATACGAGTCATAAATGAACACCAGTTAAAAAAAAAAAAAAATCAAATCAACAACGGACAAACTCTCACAAATTGTCCTGTATAGTGTAGCATGCGTGCATGTCCGTCCATGTTTCCTTGCAAGAAAAGCAAACAAATGTATGTTTGAATATTTTCTTTTTCGCCTTCGATGTTAGACAAACCTGTTGCTACCTAGATGATGCATTGTGCGGCCATGCCTCTTCATCAATATGGATAATTGCGCTTTCTGTCAATTTACCGCAGTCGTGCTGTAAATGTTTTTGCTGGGATCTGGGTGTGCTATTCCCACGGTGGCTCCGCACAGTCCAGGCCTTCCTGAGATGAACCCAAGCATATCCCTGGTGTCACTGTGTATCTGTGCTGAGAGGAAGCATGACCCACTGCAGCTTGGCACTTCATTAAACAAATCACGGCGACGCTTAAGCCACGAGCCTGCAGGGACTCCGAGAGAGAGAGAGAGAGAGACAGAATGGGGGAGAGGGAATGGGTGTGTTGTGGAGTTGTGTAAAGTTCTTTGCCTCACATGGACTACACACATATACTGAGTATAGATAGATAGATAGAGGGTATTGAACTATCGAAATTATAGTAATATGGAAAGGATCAAACATTTGCAAAAAATGAATAACGACTTAATGGTTACTCATGTATTTATATAACTTCGGCTGGTCGGCCAGATGGTCGGCGGTTTGATCCCTGGCTACACCATTATGCGTGCCGAAGTGTCCTTGCCCAGGTAGTGTGAGTGAAGTGTGCTGCACATAGATGAATTGGTGAACGGCAAAACAGTACTGGAAAAGTGTGAAAAGTGGTCACAAGACAAGAAGGGGCTATATTATACAGACCATTTATTTTATGTTGTGTTATCCATCAATCCATTATCTTTAACACTTATCCTTGGAGGGTCAGGGGGGTGCTGCGGCCTATATTATATTATATTATTATATTATATTATGTTATATATTTCCCAAGATGTAAATATTTGTTCATATGTAGTTTATAAAAGCTTATATGTATTTTTTTTATTCATATATACTGCACATGGTAAACTTGATTTATGAACATAGTTGATATGTTGATAGAAATAATAAGAATAAAGAAATAATCATTGCCATGTTCTGCCAATGATTACAATTAGCATTTAACATCCTGATCCTTCTGAATAGTCATAAAAATCAGGTACGGTGGGTTCAGGCTTCTCTTTGATCACTTGACAGTCGGAACATCCTTTGCTGTTTTCCTTTAAATGTATAGATTTTGTGATGTTAGCAGAGGGGATCTTTGTATAAGGTGAGGGAATGCAGCAGCCTCACAGTAAGTGAGTAAGCGTGCTGTAGCATGACTTATGAACCAGGCGTCACACTCATTCAGCAGGAATCTGTGGCCAGTGAGAGCAGTGACACAACAAAAGACACAGACAGCAGGTCAGTGCACAGCCCAAAAATAGAACTGGGAATCCTGACGCTTGTATTTAAAGAGGTGGGAAACACCCCCTTACACGTGTGTGTGTGTGTGTGTGTGTGTCACACCCAAGCATAGACAGAAACTGGGGGCTTGACTTTAATAAATGAACTGCCACTGCAGTGCTATTTCAGGTTGGGTCACTGGAATAATACAAAGCTGGAGGCACAGCTGGGGCAGCGATCAGATGTTTCCTTGCGTGTGGTGCTGAGCTTGTTTCTGCCTCCTGTCACACACTGAGACAGACAGACAGACAAGGTGGGTTCAGGCGCCAACATTTAATCCTCTTTCTGAAAATATTTAAAGTGAGGTTCCAAGACAAGGATTTATGTTGGTGGAGTTTTGTTAGATTCTTACATGGACTCACTCTGACATGTTCTGGACATTTTACTTGACGATTGGAAGGAAAAGGATCACTAATGCGCAACTTCTGGCTGAAAATCACGTAATAGGTGCAAGATGGCTCTGTTTGTATGTCTGGGATGTTTCAAGGTCTTTCAAAAATGAACACATGAACCATATGAATGAAAATAGGACTAGATACTGAAATTTCAGATTTCATCTCAGCATCTCTGTTGACAAAACGCAAATTGCTTCTCATCACGTGGCCACCTTAGTCCCCAGCCCTTCTTTCCCTCTTGCCATACAGATCTCCACTCAGCCCCCCACCCCAGTGGAAACAGGCCTGGTCTGGTTATCCACTGTGGAGATGATGGATTGACGGCTCGCTTACGGGAAAGGCCGGGGCCTTCACGTAAACAAGAGCAGAGCTGTATTAAATGTGGAGGAGAAAAAGAAAACATGAACTGCCTCTTGGCTGGGACCAAAAGAAAAAGAGACATACAGCTGCATTTAAAACATACATGTCCAGAAGAGTTTGACTCAGGCCAGCTCTCATCTCTGTATAAAATAAATGTGACTTGGTTGTTTGTGTTCTAATTGCACCCCCCAAATTAGCGGATTACATTAAGATTGTATCTGCTCACTTGTACACTTAACGCAGCACCTCAAACATGAATGCTACCTTTAAGAAATGACCTCAGATCCTTGATAGCGGTGGCATTTTCCCCCTCTCAATCCTGCCTTTATTTTCGTACAGAAGACCCACAGAGCAATGATCCATGGGAAGCCAAATCAACAGGGAAATTGGGCTAGATCTTTGCCCTCCCAAATGCAGTATAAAAGCCATTTTGCCCATTACCCTGCCACGGGAGACATTCACAAGCATTACTCTCGGATTGGTCCTGATGGCAGTAATTTCATCTCCTAACTATCTGATCCTGACAAATTAATTTCTGTTCCAAAAAACCCCTTCAATTCAGCAGTGACAAAAAATGAGACAGACAAAATTAGATAATTTAAGCAGTCGTAAATGATTATTAACCAACGCTCCAACAGTCTGGGTCTTCCAAAGACAGGAAAGTCTACCTTACCTTGAGAAAAAAAAACTGCTGTAACGTTGTAGCCATATAAATAAGAGGAAATTAATTAAATGCAGGGCGGGTGGTTTGGCGCCATGGAAAGAATACACAATTTAGAGTCTTGTGCCAAGGAGCCAAATGGACGAAATGAAGGTGATCAGTCATATTTTGCTGCTTTTTGACATTAAGCATATGCTTTTTTTTCTAAGAGGTCAGCTAAGCAATTTAGACAAATTGGACAAAATTGCAAAGGTAAACATAGGGAGAGGTCTCGTAATGTTTCTTTCACTCCCTTTTTCTTTCCCCTCAGTCCCATTTTCAGACACTATTTTGTTTAGTAAATCCCTTACCTGAATTTTCTGTGACGGTACACCGAGACAAAACGACTCCACCAGGGCTATCAGGGGCAGGTCTGTGTTATGGTGTTTGACGGTTCCACCAAGCTAACTCTAACAGCACTACTGTGCCCTGGAAAATACAACTACTGAAACCACAATGGGGCACACATCTACATATACCTTATGAATCTAGGTATTTATCTTCAATGTCCAGGGTTTATTTCAGTGCAAGTCAAGTTTCAGCACAGAATAATAGATATGATTACTGTTAAAGTCCCACTCTAACATTTTTCTAATTTAGGATTTTTCACCGAAGCACTGTGAGCTGTGAGCCAGTGGATGTCCGTATGAACACAGTTGTATGCTTTGTGTTCTGCTTTGTAATATTCACCCTGTTCAAAAAATAAGTTTATGACTTATACTGCAGCCAGCCACCAGGGAGCAATTAAGATGCTTTGGATTTTCTTTTGTCATGTCGTCCATCCTTAGATGAAAAAAATGCATAACAAAAATGTTTACTTTAACTTTTTCGATCAATTTGATTAAACACTTCACTTACTACATATGCGGGAACAACCAATAGTTGAATAGAAGTCAAGAATTGTTTATTTGTGGGTGACAGTTACGATGGTACAACTACAACATGTCCAATAATGTTGTTGTTGATTCAATGTGTTGATGTGATGTGGATTTTAATCAAATTCCTAATCCCTGGGGACTGAAGTAGCTACCAGTGTCTGCGGGGTCGGCCATAGTGCATAACCCTAGGGTCGAATTTGTCAGCCAAGAGCCAGCCAATGCCTTTCAGCACCATATTTCTATGTGGTACAATAACTGCAAGATGAATCATTGTGGAGAATCACACACACACACACACACACACACACACACACACACACACACACACACACACACACACACACTCTGAACCCATTGCTAACACCTTTTAGGTCTAGACATGAGTGCAAGGTGCTGAAAAGTGAGAGTTGACTGTAAAGTGACTGGTCGTTCTGACCACAGGACTGAGGTTTACACAGGGAGAATAGCAAGTGTAGGTTGCGAAGACATTGACAGCAAACCTGTTCCAGCGTTTCTATTCTTTCACAAGTCTTTCTTTTTTTTAGTTTTTCCTCCCATTTTGGAGCCCACTGCATTTCAACCAGTCTTTACTTCCTTTCAAGTGTTTCAGTGAGGCAACAGTTCACATTTGACAGTTTCTCATTCCGCCTTGTTAGCTTATAGAGTCACTAAAATGATGATTGTGGCCACACGTTTCGGGAGTGTGAAGAAATAAAATGTTAACCATCCCTTTAAGTGCAGAGCCCTTGACTCTGCTCAGTTTGTTGTCATCTATTTATCTAATGACTCCTTCACAGTTTAGACAGTGGGTTAGATTCTGCCCATGCCAGTATGCCTAAAAAAGCAAAGTACTGCCATAACCCTAATTGCCTAACACCTAATTGCCCTGCCCTGCCTCATTAGAAAACAAGTCTAACTGGAAAATCGCCTTAAGTGGCTTAAATTAATGAGACCTTCATATTGTACGCTGAGTCATCAGAGGCGTGAGTCAAGGCAACGTCACTGCATCGGAAATGGCTGCTTCATAAACTGTCAGTGAGAAGCAGTGGAGAGGCTGACGCTGTCCTGATGACCATCATTATACATGTCACTCTGTTTGGTATGCGTGATTGTTGTGAATCAACATGTAACATTTTGGCTATAAAGGCCTTGTCACAACAGAAGGTGGCCCATCAACATAAATATACCTTCTGAATATATGTATATCTGATGCTAGAAGCTAACCACTAGCCTGGTGGGACATGCTACAGTAGTTAGTCATTTTCTTTGTACTGGGCTCTTCATTGACCCCCGGCATTTTGTCTCTGGGATTGTACACAAAGAGTTAATTGAAAAACTAAAAAGATTGCTTACTACCTTTCAACATGGCTGATAACAGTGCAATTACTTTATTCAAAAGACACTTATTCAAAAATATGAGGCACTTTGATGCCAACAAGAAGGGACATACTAGCACAACTTTTGAGCTCAGAAATGTACAAAATATCACTCAATCATTCAAATTTATCAAGCACTTACACCTATCAACCTTGCTAATTGCAACAGTAGTAAAGGTTTGCTTGTTTTCATCTTTGTTTGTTCCTTACTAAGCAGGATTACATAAAAACTACTAAACAGATTACCATGAAACTTTGTGGAAAGATGGGGGTATGAGTCATTACATTTTGATGCAGATCCAGGAATTCTTTTCACTTTCAAAAGTTCCGGGGGGTTGGTAATGATGAGTGTGTACATTTTGGTGTTGATTCAAATGTTTATCTAGAGGATTTGAATGTGGTTTCATTAAGAGACTGTTGGGCCTTGGCGGGGGTATGAACTCGACTGACTGCCATTCTCATTTAAAATATGTATTTTCCTTATTAACTCTCTGGTAGTTGAAGTAGTAGTTTGAAGAAAGCAAGTCTAGTTCTTACAAAGTTAAATTGCTGGAGACCAACCAGAAACGAAAATGCACAAAACATCAAAAACATGCCAAAGGATGTAACTGAAGTTGACATTGAATGTCATCCAAATAGGCAAGACGACTGCGGCGATGACCTCATTATTTTACCCATCAGCCACTGAGTTTCATTCACAGACCTCATAACTCGTGGTGATGACTTCATTATGTTTGCTTCCATGGTGCTGCATTCCTACCTGTTGACCTGTAACCTCTGACATGCTGTGTGGGAGGTGGTCATGTCCCTGTGCTGCAGAGTGGACACACATTCCGGCTTGAAATAAGCTGTAAGATATCAACACTGTCAAGATCGTTCTTAGATAATGCAATGAAAGGAAGGTTGGTGTTTGAGCTGTCAGGGCTGGTTGAAACTTTTACAGTAACAATTTAGGCACAGTCGTTTCTTCTCTCCCTTCGCTCCTTTGCAGCCTTATCAGCCCTCTCTTGTTTTTTCCATGTTCTCCCTGAGAGTTAGATGAGAAGATTGACGCTCTCATGTTTTAACTATAGATAAAGAAGGAGGACATGCTCCCAAAAAGTAGAGTTAAGGCGTCCTGATATAGCCACCTGGTGGCTGGCTGCAGTGTAGTCATTAAACCTACCTCCTCCTATGTTCAATTAGTTTGGTTTTATTTAATTGATGCTTTAAAATCTTGTTGAAACTTCACCATTGACAGCTAAGACTGAATCATGACCGGTCGAGCTTATGAATCGACAGGAGGCTGTATCCCCTGATCACTCTGGTTCCCGCTGAACAAGATGGAAGCTAGCGTTTGTGTAGAAATTTGGCTTCATTTCTGGGAAGTAAAGTTGCGTCGCCCATCTGTAGGTACAGTTTATGGGTATGAAGCTGGAACCAGAAGCCAATTAGCTTAGCTTAGCATACAAATTGAAAGCAGGGGAGCTAGCAGGGCTCCGTTCAAATTTAAAAAAATACGTGCCAGTACCATCATTTATAAAATTGGTAATTTATCAATCAAACTTAACAGATTGAACATTACATGTAAGAACTTAAATGCACAGTTGTACTAATATGCAGTGTTGAACCATAGGAGGTGTTTCACCAGAAGAGAACATGAGAGGAAATTGAAATGTTGAACATTAACTCTGTGATACGCTGAACAAATTGACCGTGTGAGTTTATTTGTCTCTTTACTCCTGTAGTTCAACCATCTGTCTCTCATCTTGACAAAGTATTTAGTGTTCACTTCCTCTCTGCCTACCATCACTCTGTGAGAGACCGAGGTGTTGATAGCCGAGACATTATGTTTGTACTGATATATTATTTTGGCCAACTCATCACTTCAACCTCAGTCTTCAGCCTCGGTTAAAATAACTGCAGGCAGACTGGAACTTATACTAGCATGGTTTCAAGGCAGGAGAGCCATGATTTTATCTAGCCAGTTCTATGAAATCACAATAGGAAACAGGGCAAACAATTTGTTTTGTCAACCAGGTTAGTTAATTGGCAACCTTGGTGGGAAATATAAGAACTTTGAGGTTTATGGCTTATTTAGAACTGTGACTCATAATATTGCCTTCTTGATGTTATTCTTTTTCAGTATGGCACAGTCAAAAATAATTATGTAACACAAAAGTTTATTTTTAAGTGTTCTTTTCCTGACTTTACTCTAATTGTAAAACTATAACCACTAACACCTCTTGATATGTTATTAAAAATTAATTTGGAGTTGAACGTCTACATTGTGAGGGGTCTAATAAAAGTAGGCTCTAACTGCATTTATATGCCAATTGTGTAAGTGAATAGATTGCCAGTGGCTAAAGCAACTCTATCTAACAACATTATACATGTGGTTGGTGAACAGCGGTCAATCTGGCCTGCAGTCCTGGAGCAATCACCTGAGATTGATAAATTGTGACTGCAGATGACGCCACCTCCCTCCTCTCTCAATGTTTGGTCTTCCCCATATCTATTTTCCTTACTGCGGCTAGTGGCTCCATCACTGCCTGTCCAGACGGACAAAAGCAATTCAGGTATTCCTTGTTTGATTTGGGTCAGGGCCTCCCTAAAACTAATACCTGTAAGCCCTATAATATGGTCATTTGTAGAGGCTGGGGTAAGAAACGTGGATTTATCAGTAACTGGGCTAACCAGGCTCATATTGAGCTTAGATTTGGTTTTTGGGGATGGAGACGAGGGGCACACAGAGGGGCTAGGTGAAACAGAGGTTATTCAATAAGGGGGTGGTTGTTATTCCAAAAGGCAACCAGGGGAACTTATAGGCTGTCGGTGAGCAGGCACTGACAGCCTCGTAGACTGACACTCCGTGTCCCTCCCATGGGGGAAATGGTTTGACGACATGCATGTGCAAACATACATGTGTACGTGAATGCACAGATATTCAGTGAAGCACACGGGGGTTTATGAAAGTTTCCCTGCATGAATTTATCCTGTATTATTTCTAAAGGTACTATCGATCTTCTGTCAATGATGTGCAGCAGCACAAATGTATATCTTTTAGAAGGTTTTTTGGCCTATACTGCAAAACACCCAGATTCTTTACGCTGATTTTTCACCCAGACTTTGTATCCATGTTTCCAAACGTTTTTACGTTCCCTGCTATAAGAGGTCATATTTGTTGCAGTTTATAAAGAACAAGGTTGTCTTGGGACATGCACTGCTCAGAATAGCTTCTGGCGATAAAAAGTTCTGAAAACAGATGAGTTTTTAAATGAGTTGCAGATGAAAACACAAATAAAGCTAAATGATTAACCCGTGAAATACTAACGTACTCACTAAGACAATGTTAACTGATGTTAGCAGATATAATTTTCACCATATCCTTGTTAGTATGCTAACATTTGCTTATTAATACTATAAGCTAATCTTCCAATTAAGGGGGTTGTCACCTCCGAACAGAGCTGTACCTTGGTTTTTTAACATGTGCACCATCAGGTCTTTGGTTGAGTTAAAGCACAATAACCTACATTAAATGTGTAAGCATCTGACTTTTTGGTCTCATTGCTTGCCACCACCTATAGCTGTGTCCTAATCCAGGGGCCGCCTCAGCCCACGAAAGAGGTGATCATTGTGGGCTGTGCAGACCACATAGGCGGTCTGGTCTACAGTTGCTTTCTGTGATCACCATCACTGACTTATTACTGTTGCCTATAGAGCTGAAGTTCGACACAATGATAAAGTTTAAATGTTCCTTGGTTTCTGAACAGGTGTAATGCTGTTCGGATGAGTTAAGGTGTGGACGTCTCTTCGCAGGCCAGCACTATTACTTCTTCAAAAAAATGGTTCGTCACTGAAGCTAAATGAATCTTGTGATAGGTCGACCTGAGAAGGATCCACCCCTTGGAGCCTTCGTTTCTCTGGGATGAAAGGATGCATTTGTCGGCTGCATTTAAACAAGACTTTGAAAGGGGACAGCCTTGTCGTTGGTGCTGTGACCTAATCCGTCTTTCAATGCAGTTTCTGAGGGACGCCGCCCCTGGATTGAGACTCAGCTATAGAGTACAGCTGAGGTTGATGGAAACATCTTGTCCTTTGCAGATATTTGCAAACAAATCAGTTTTTTATGCAGCTGAAAATTAAACCAACAACTCTGACCACTTTCAAGAAATTTCCATGTAATTTCATGTGTGTTAGTTACCTAAAAGAGAAAACAACTTAACACATTCACACACACACACACACACACACACACACTGACGTAAGGTAAACAAAAGGAATGTATTAAGTCTCCTGCCCACAGTCTTTGCATCATACATGGGTCCTGATCCAGGGAAGTTGCTGTATAATGAGCAGCAGAGATGAAAGCAGCTCTCCAGGCAGCAGGAGGCAGACTTCTCTGCACTGTGAAGTGTTGTTGGCCTGCGCTATCTGTGTTCTAATCTCTGTGGACAAAACAGGAGCAGACCTGGCAGATGGTTGTGATAAGAAGAAACCACCTCCACCACAGGGGGAATGCATGCACAAAACACATGCTGACGGATGTCTGGGGCTGTTTACCAGGACAAACTCGTCTCCATTCTGCACCCAAAAGTCCATTTGAATTGCTGCGGCTTTTTGAGTTCAGATTTTTCAATGCATTCATTTATCATTGTTTTTCTTAAAATCAGTCAATGATCAACATCATCATCGAAAATATTGGCTGGGTGGTTTATTTGTTTCACTGTCTTGAAGAATATTATCAATAAGGTCTTGTTTCATAAGGTCTGAAACATGTTTTGAGGAAAAACGGAGTTTTACACTTTTTTTTGTTCTTTGTGGCCGTTTGGTGCAAAGAATGGTAGATTTGACTTTTTACTTTTAATGTCATGTGAATCGAGACACGTCCATGAGTCACACACATAGTCTTCATCTTATTCTTGAGCAAGAACTGAAATTAAACACCTCACAACACTGACATATGCGCGTGGAATCTGGTTGTGACTGTGGTTGTGTAGCTAATTAGAGCCAGTGTGGCCACACTGTTAATCACCCCCATATCTGCCTCCTCACAGTTTGTTAACACTGGAACCCTGAGATTACCTAGACCTAATGGACTCATTAATTACACACACTTTACTGTGTTTTTAATTAATCATATGTTCATTTAGCAAATCAGCGGAGATTTTTTTTTTTTTCTTTCTGGCAGCCAGGAGTTCCATGTTATGTGGCGTTACTCATAACAGCTGCTCGATGGCCGGCTTGAAAGAGAATAAATGATGTGTTGGGGACTGGAGCAACTGTGAGAAAGTGTGTGTGTGTGTGTGTGTGTGTGTGTGTGTGTCTGCTTTGTTTCCAGTGTATTTGTGTTCAGTTGAGTTGTCTCAGAAATGGCAGTGTTCAGTTTCCAACTACAGTACCTCACAGTGTTTTTGTTTGCCAGCCGATTGTTTACCTCAACACAGTGGTTCGAGAAATGTGTGCGTAAGATCTGTGTGGCTTTGTGTGCGCATACACTCATGTGTGTGATGTACACGGCAGGCCCTGCTCGACCTGGAGGGAAAGTGCTCGTCGCCGCTCGCAGCGCCTAAGAAGTGATTTGTGAGGCCGTTCCCGTCAGGCGAGTCTTGCCTCAGCACAAGTGGAAATGTTTTTCTAATTTGTATATTTTCTGAAGCACAGACCAAAGCGTCTGTGTGTGTTAATTAGTGGTTGTAAAGTACTTCATGATGTAGCGCTGCGTTGCATTGTATCCAAGCGTTAGGGGCCTGTGCGACCACTGCCGCTGCTACTGCCGTTTCCCACTCAGGTCCTTGCTTATTTCATTTCTGCTTTGTAATGAGAGTCAGATGCGACAGTGTTTACAACAGGCCTGAATCACTCACATGCCGTCTAATTAGCAGAAAATGGGTGAAAGGCAGAGGATATTTTTCTTCGGAGGAGTCACAAGTGGCAGATCTCCTAGAGTTCTGCTCGGAAAACCTAGGTCTAAAGACAAAAGAGTGAAACCTATCAAGTCTACATTGAAGACAGTGAATGTGTGAGGAGCTGCATATTGTTTTCAGTAAACAGTAGAAGCGGAAGTTCTGCAAAGGCCTGAAATGAGACCAATCACACTTCTTTATTCATTTAGATCTGATGCAACATATGCGTGTATATACCTTTAACACATGGTGTGTGCTTCTCCTTTTAGAGCTGGATGAGTCGTGTATGTGTCCAAGGCAATGATATACAATGAAAGCCGAAAATCTATTCATTTCTCTATTTGCTTCAGAGGCTGAGAAATTAAAGTTTTTGTCAACGTTGGCAAATCTGTCAGCTCTTCAGAAACCCCTGAGGTTTTAGGTGGTTGTTTTCAAACAATGCTCCTTTTTGAGACTCTGTTGTTATTCAGCGTCTTTGGTTTAAATGAGTAAGAGACCTGCTCTGACTGAACACCACAGGTATGGTTAAATTTGAGACAAAAACCTGCTAAGAAGCAAAGTAACCATTAGATCAATAGGATAATGGGCTTGGACATGTCATCATATTAAACTGTGACTTGTAAAATACAATTCCAATGGAATCTGGGTTGGCTTGATAAGATGCTGAATACCAAGTTACCCCCGAGCTCGTTCACTTCTGTGTGCACACACCACATGTTGAGACAATTTCAAATGATAAAAATCTGAATCAAACATGAATAAATAATTGAAGGTAAATGGAATAAATTATGAAGACAGCAGAAACTAGCTGTGCACATGGGTTAAGGCTGGTTCGAACATGTATTTAGTTAAAATAAAAATGATAAAACAAGTTCTGAAAAAAAGAATCAGATTATAATATAATACAAATAAAATAATTTGTATGTTATAGCAGTGCTAATACAAACCATTTGAATATAATAAACTACAATATATTTATGACAGTTGGCAGAAATGAAAGATTCCCAGTTTAAATACCAGACTTTATTTCCGTGTGAATGAATTAACTGCACTCACACTGACTCCTCACAACTACTGATTTATGAGAATTGTAATTCCTACCCACACATGTTCCTCTGCTACTGGCTGCAAAGGAGCCATTTAACTCAGTGGAGCGACACATTTAAAGACGACCTGTGACTCTGCCCATGAATGGTGGCAAAGGAAAGGGAGGTTGTGCCCCGTTGTCCATTTCAATTAATCTTCCCCCTCGACAAGGCCGGGCGATGATGGCCCCACAATTCAGAACAAAACTCCCGAGAGGTCAAAGGTGGGCGGCGGAGGATGGCGCGGTGGTGAAGGAGAGGAACAGGAAGTGCTGGGGTCAGGACAAGAGAAGCAGGAGGGATGGGTGGATGAACAGAGGAGGGAGGAGAGGAAGACATTTCAGCCTGAACAGTGTGAACTTGAACTCGGCAATAAAAGTGGGAAAATAACTCAAGCTGCAAACACCTGCACTGTCCGCCATAAATCACAGAGGTGCCAACAAAGAGGGAATCAGTGGTGGAGCCCAAAAGTCTGAGACCACTTTCCCATAAGTGATGCTTTTTGTTTCTCAGGGATGGAAGGACGCATTTGTCGGCCACATCTAGAGGAGCCTTTGAAATGGGACAGCCTAGTCGTGTTGCTGTGATGCAATCGGTCTTCAAATGCAGCCTCTAAAGGATGCAGCCTCTGAATTGAGACACAGATATTGACTCTGTCCTTAATTCAAACTATTACTTGTCTAACCCTTTGTGTCAGGTGATTATACACCAATGAAAACATTATAATAAACATTACGTATCACTTCAAATCCTTCACATTTGACCTGTAAGATTTATCTCAACCTCCAGTTGGGGGCCACTAGTGCAGTACAAGAGTATACAACTGACGATTGTGATCTTTATTAATAATGTGAAATGTGATTTGTACCAGTAGCTTTGCATATGAATTATGGAATCATGCAGTGTTTCCATTCGAGGGCTACATTTCCCACACTCTCCCATTTTCCTTCCAGCTTCAGGAATCCCCTTGCCAAGCCGCCATAGTGGTGGAAATCCATCGTTTCCCATCGCAACCAGATGTATACCCATCTATTTCCATAGTACTTGAATGGCACACATACCCACACATCCACCGCAAATTCACATAGTCATTACAGTGCATATACATATACACTGTATCTAGATTCTGTCCGCTAGCCTGATTACAACCTCAGTGTTTGTGTTAGTCCTCTGCCAGCGGTCATCAGTGGGACGGTCGGGCGGTCCCACGGCGGCGACAGCTGACAGAGCGCCGCCACAACACTGGTGACACAAGCAGCCAACACACACTCGCATGAATCCACACTGGCACCAGGCCTGACTGGTTGGTGGAAGATCAAGTCAATGAGACCTGAAAGCAAGAATAAAGAATGAAAGCGTCCGCACACACACACACACACACACACACACACACACACACACACACACACACACACACACACACACTGTTGAAGTAATATGGAAGGCATATTATCCTGTGTTTCCTGGCTTTGAGCTCTTCTACAGGACAGATTTCTTTTTGGTTTTCCTCTGCAAGTATCCCCACAGTCCCGTGTGACCACTGTGACCACCTCCTGTGCAGGATGTGCATTGACTCCACAGCAGAATTGTATTTGGGTGTCTGGAAAAGAGTGTTTACTGAAGTGAACAAGTCATGCAAAACCAGGGGGAGCATCTGTAAATCCATGTTCCTGCTGTGCACTGTGAAAGTGCAGCGTGAAGCAGACAAGTCTGTAAACATGCCCTGTTGAAATGAAGACCATTGGACACACACACACACACACACACACACACACACACACACACACACACACACACACACACACCTGCTCTCTGCTGGGACTGGCTTGCTGCTGTGCTTCATGTGGCTTGTAGTGGTCTGCTGAGGAATGCACAACAGAACCACAAATGGACCAGACACGCAGCCAGATGACATAAAACTCAATATGCTGGTTCATGCATGCCCTCTCTGTTTCTCTCTTCTTCTCCTCATCCTCCTGTTTTCTGTCACTATTTGAGCTCCCAGACGCTCTTTGTTGTGCCCTTGTTTCTCAATCTGCTTTGTGGAGCCAGCCTTCATGTTACTGTCATGTGTAATTTTACCCTTAATTGTTTACTCTCTGATTACTGTGTCATTTTTCTAATTAGAAAAAAAACACAACATTGGGTGTTTGCTTATGTCCATAGTCTTTGTATAGAGATTGACGAACTGACGTCCCCACAAAAGTGAAGCTTGAAGTGTCTTGATCGCCGCACCCTCCCTAGGATTGCATTTTATCCATCTTCCTTATTTCTTAACTAAAATAGCTATAACTCTGTATTTCAGTAACTTGTCAATTCACCTTTACATTTCATGCAGAGGACTCAAGCAGTGTTTTCTTTCCATTTTTAAGCACATATATTCTGACAGAATAAAAAAAGAGAAGAGAAAATACCATAGTCAGTTTAAGTTAGTTGTCATATTCTACTGTTGTAATTTGGGAAGTTTATTGATGTGTATAGATTGATTTTAAACAATTCAGTATTGTTTTCATCCCTTTGTATGTGTGTGTGTAAAAAGTAACTCTAGAACGCATGGATGGCTGATGACGCCTATAACGTGCAACAGATGCAAAACTGAAAAAAATAACAAAAAGAAAACAAATATCTCCCGGTGAAAAAGCAGAGCCATACATGTAGAAGACACAGACAAAGATGTGTTGGGAGTTTGTGGTGATAAGAGCCCACACCAGTGTATCTGTTGTCAAGGAAATTGCTTGTTATTTTTGATACGTCACTTCCTGCCTCTGCGTGCTGCAGTTAGCTGCTCCACCTCTCACCTGAATAATGCCAAAGAATATTCTTCCTTTGTAGCAGCAAAATATGTTACATGAGCCATCAGGCTCACAAGGCCGAGCCAGGCTAATGAAAACACTTTCATGGCTGACCAACACTATAATGGACACTCAATAACTCGACTTGGACAAACTCAGTAGCGTAGCAACATTATGGTTAAAAACAAGCCATAATGTAATACTTCCTTTAGGAGCCGATGTTGCACTGGTTACCTCATTTAAAAAGAATATCTCTCTGAATGCTTTTCTTCTTCCACCATTTCTTCCTACAACCCTTCAACCCTGCCTCCTCATCTTCATCTCAGGTGGCTGTAACTCTGCGAATGCTCATTAAGAATTTTTCAGTGCCAACTGCTGCCGCCGACCCAGCAGCCAGGACAAACGTTGAGTGTGAAAGCTCTCATTTATCACCGGGCACCGCAGGGCAACAGGCCCAGCCAAGCTGCAGCCATGGGCTGGGTAAGCTAGAGTTGGAAAGAGGGGAAGAAAGGGGGAAAGAAAGGGTGGAGGAAGCCCAGAAGTGAAGCAAGGAGCCAAATGAGGTAGGGAGGACGGAGCTGGGTGGGGTAGGTGGGGTGAGCTGGTGTGAGCATGGGGTAACAAGCACAGTTACCTTTGGGATGGGAGGAGATAGGAGGAGGGAAAGTAGGCAGAGGGTGTGGTGTTATAGGAGAAAGATCAGGACAGGGTGGGTGAGTGGCTGCACTGTAAGGGTGAGATATCCTGACTTTTACTCACCACTAATGATCAAGCCCCAAAAGTGCAGAATGTTCATTCTCATTCCCATAATGCAACTAATCCCATTACACTGTCCTCTCTGAGTGCTGATCCTTATGGACATATATAGTTTGCTCATCAACAGTTTGCAACAGAACCACTGACTGGCCCTGTGTGTGGCTGTGGCCTTGTAATGAGCTTGAAAGTTTGAAACATAAATCCTGTTAAACATTAAGTGTTTTGAAGAGTGGAAGACATGCAGCCAGGGAGGGCGTCCTATCTAATTGCATTATGGGAAGTGAATTATTCAGTGTTTTTGGAACCTGAACCATTATAAGGACTACGCAGCCTCAGCAGATCTGTATATGGCCATTCTTATGCGTCTCTTGCAAGTCCCCCCACCAGCGTATCCATCTTGATCGCCACCCGGAGGCTAAGTGCAGTGTAGGTTGTATATTCCGCCTCTCCCATGTTAATAGAAAAAACACAATACACTACTTCGGTTTCTTTCATTTTGGGGGAAGTTCTTATCGTAATGAGGTTTTATGAAGTGCAAACCTGGTGTTCGATAGCTGAGACATGATTGGTCCATCCCCATATCCCTACTTTGCAGACTCCAAATGCACAAGATGGCGGCGGTCATATTAGGCTAACATTTCTGGACAGAGGGAGGAAGTGGAGACGCTTCACCCATCTCTACATACAGTCTATGATGAAACCAAATGACATTCACTCTCGACAGTCACAGCAGGTTCAATACATCCATAACATTTGAAACAGAGCAATTCCTTAAAAAAAATCCAAACCATCTGTTAGTGCAAATGATGATTATACACTGAGCTCTGCAGATCATTTTGATTTGGATACTGCTTGACAGACAGTTAACATAGATTACAGGATAGGCTGTTGCTCCACAGCACAGCCCAGGCCTCATTAAAGAGCATCATGTTATGTGGTTTGGTTTGTTTGCCCTGTAGTTTACACACTAAACAGAGTTTCCAGGCGGCAAATGTTTCTAAAATGCAGATCAATACTAAACAGTGGAATAAATGAATTCTCATGGGAATTATGGTTTGGAGCTGTGCCACTGACGTAGAACCGCTCCTTGAGAAATGCAGGCGTGGACATGTGCTGACGGTCTCTGTGCCATGCGATGGTTGGTGGGTCAAAGAAGAAAAAGAGGCAAATCGCATTTTAGGACATTGCACTGATTATGCACGCATTCCTATCAAACTGTTAGAGTAATATTTATTTCACTCTTGTTCTCCATTGATGTTGACACTGCTTGTTTAACATTTCCACCAGCAGACGTTCTGCAGACAGACCGGGCTCCAGAAGCACCACTTGTTTTATGAAATTACCCACCAAATGGCCCATACAAACCCAGGACTAGTTGTGGTTTTCTCTGCATTTGGTTATTGCTGGTCACAAACGTCATTTTTTTTTTATTTCTCCTGGATGTCCATGTGTGATTGAGCAGGATTTTCCAGCTTTCCCACCCCTGCTGAATATCCTGCCATTATACAACTTAAATGCATAAATCAAAACGCATTTGCCATCAATCTCTGTGTTTATGTTTTGTTCCCTAACTAACTTTGACACCTTTTCGTGACCACTGGTGGGAAACTGCAGGGGAAAGCTGGCAATAGTGTGGATCACTGATCTCTTGAGGATTCAATTTGTCAACAAAATCAATACAGGAAAATACGTAACAACTTCCATGGTATCACATGGATTTTTCTCGCATGTTAATCAGCAACATTAAGTAAACTGTTGAAACAGCGAAGGCGTCAGGGTTGAAACGGACACCATTATTACTGGAAAGTGCAAAGCATGCAAACACTACCTGAAGGTCAGAGAGGAAAATGTCAATGTCTAGTCCATTTATAATAGATGTTACCCATTGCCTCTTGTTCAGCAGGGAAAAACACTGTTCTTCAATCATACAGTTTTTATTTTTAATTCACGTGTTGGTATCAGAACTTTTCACTCGAGCTGGAAGGAGTTGAGCAGTGTGTGAAAGTGAAATAACTTACTTTTCCTTTGTGTCTTTTGACATCACAGGAAATGATTTTGAGACATGTTCCTCTGGATAATGTGAGAGACATGATGACTGATGACGCAGGTCAATCATTGTTATTAGACAGTGTTGACTGTGATATGTGTGTATTGCCATCACATCTGTAACTTATCGGCTGGTGGAACTTATATATGTTTTGCGCTCTTGTGTCACTTTCTGATTTCATTGCTGTTATCAAATAAGTCATTTTTAGTGGTTGGAAAAGAAAAAGCCTCTTCTCAATAGAATGTGGATTCAATTTTGGAAATTAAATTTGGGTTTGGGGCCTTCACGTTGACTGGGCTACAAAAAACAATGCCTGTCGGGCTCAGTTACTTTCCTCTTGGGCTTGATCAGGTTTGGAGAGAATAATGAGGGCCCCACCCACGCTCTACTTCTCAACAACCATATTTATATACTTTTCTGTGAAGACAAAATAAATATCCTCAGTCTGGCTTGTTTAATAAAGCAGTAGCAGGTGGAGCACATTTTCCCTCATTGTAAGTAATTCTTATCACACTGATGTATGTCCAGTTGTTCATTTTCCCAGTGAGTTGGGTTTTTAATTAGTAATTTGAGTAAAATATCATGATTGACAGCTGAGTCAGACTCACATCGGCAGGATTGACATACCAAGACTCCATCCCCTGATCGCTACAGCACAGATTCTGGCTCACAGTACGCAAGAGGGCTTCAGCTGTGTTCACGTTGGTGTGAGAAAGTATGTGTGAACTGCTGTAAACCGTCAAGGTAGAAAAGTGCTATGTAATTGCAGTCATTAACCATTTATAATTTATGCTTTTTCTATATTTGGAAGTCCAGAAATGTTCATTTTTCTCACAGACATGTGCAACCTGTAGAAGGACTCAATAAAAGACATGTCTTAGCAGGTCTGGGGAATAAAGCACTGACGTTTGACTTTATTACTGTGGTGTTGTCCATGGGGAAAGAAATGATCTCTACAGTTCCACTCATCATAAGTTCTTCTGGGAAGACGCATCAGTTAAATAAGCACGACTATAAGACTTTATATTACCAGTAGGGAAACTTGGGTGAATGCTCACACAATAGCTGCCACTGTCTTAGTACTCTGTCACTATTACTTCACACATCCGTTCTGGTCAAAATGATGTTTTTAGGACATCTGAGGACATATTAAGTAGGTCAGTTATTGGAGAAGGAATAACAAGGATGATGACACTGTGTCATCAGACGACCCAAGTGTTTCAAACCAGAGTTGCTACTTAAATCTTTCCATCACTATATTTACACATATCCCTACTGGAGCATCTATCCTTTACTGTCTCTACAAAAAATCAATTAGCCCCTGGAAGCAATATGATGGTTGAAAGTGAACATTTGTATTTTTTTTTTACAAATTCTTTGCATTTTTAATTACTAATTTGTTAGGAAATTGTTCTTTCTTTTTCTTTTGTCTGTTAATATGAAGTAACTGTTGAAAAACTGATGATGGAAATGATACATCCAAGGTAACACTAGTTCTGAGAGGACATGGATTTTGGGTACCTCCATTTCTAGATTAATGAACATTAAGTTATTAGTTGCTTATTCACATTGTGAGAAGATTATGGCCCTATCTACCACATAGAACCATAGTGTTTTTCTCTGGTATTTGACGGATCGTTGATGTTGAATTTGCTGCCACCCCAGCATGCTTGTTTGAGTAGTTGTAATTGTGTCCTCATCTGGAGGGAGATATTTTGTAAAACGAAGTTTGTGTGGGCTGACAAGAAAATACCCATTAATAAAAGTATCTGCAGTTGTGCAGTCAAGGCTTAAGTCTTAAATTAGGTCTGATTTGTTTTCTTTTCAGAGAAACAGGTTTTAAGAGAACAACATGGGACCAGTTTCATTCACTGAACAGAAGTTTTTACTTTCAAATCAAATGGTTTGGATAATGAGAGTCAAATATTGACTCATTTGCAACACGCTTCTTCCCTGCCTCATGGGACAACCCTGCAGCAGTGTGCTCATTGATCACAGCAGTTTCAACGGAGATTGTATTATCATAGGCATTAAATGTCATGCCTGATGATCCATGTTGTTAAGAATCTGAATTATTCTCTAAAGATAAAAAGGAATCAGGCCTTTGTAAGCTGTTTGAAGTAAAAGCTGGGACTATCTGATAGTCAGAGGATACTGATACTGCTCCCTCGGTTAAATTTTGCTCCTGGTGCCTTTCCGCACCAATCTCAGCAGCAACGCTTGCCTTTGTTTAGAAAATAGCAGAGATTCCGACCACAGCTTGGTAAACTTTGGGGGAAATGTGGGGAAATGCACCATTGCACTTCAATCAGAATGGGAAATGTGAAACACATGAAGAGCTAAACTTAAGTCATTTCTCAATAATCTGTGGCCTGGGCGTCCTTGCATGGGTCCTGCATAACTTTTTTTTAAAGTCACACTTTAATATTTTAAGAGGGAAAGCCCCACCACGGTGTGGAATTTAATGCAATGACTTGTTATTGTTGATTTAATTTCACTCCAAGCCTTATTAATACTCACTGGACAGGTACAGGCTACTCCTTTGGTAAATCTACTTTATGCAGCTGCATTCTTTGAGGCATGTTCTCGAAAAACTCTGCTGCACATGTTACAAAGACCTGACTGAATCCACGGCTCAGCCCACACACTTTTTCCAGTGGTTTTTGGCCTTGGCAGACCTTTACCCACTACAGCTACATGCCAGCGTCCAGACTCTGTCTAACATGAGAAGGTGATGTGCATAATTTGTTATATATGTATTGCTTAAAATCTGAAATATAAACAGCAACAGCGACAAGCGCGCTGCCCTCAAAACCACAAAGAAAAACAGCTCAGTTTAAGCGCCCTGGCTGCTCTCATCTGATTAGGACCAACTCTACATTTTGAATTTCTCTTTTTCTCCATCTATTACTTTATTCATGTCAAAATGGCTGACGGCTTTCCATAAACACCTTTGGAAAATGAGGTTGTGGGTATAGAAGACGCAGTTAGTTTAATGAAAATGTGTTGTGGGAAATCAGAGCTTTGCTTCTCGGTTGAAAATGACCCTACTGCAGAACAGTTTAGCTTTTTCTTGTATTTATTTCATGATTCTGTTCCACTTCCCATGCTTCCTATTAAGACACTCTGAGATTTACTTTCACGTGAACCTACAGATAGGTAGAGAGACTCATGTTTCCTCTTCCTTTCCTGTTAAGTGTGTCAAGTATGACCTCACGGTGCATTGACGTTTCAAGGGAAGGGTCATGGACTCCAGTCTAGACCCCCTCTTCACCCTTTCGTCTACAGCAAATCCGACGCTCGATTAGCCTTCGATTTTGTGGGATTTGCAGTCGCGGTGCAGATCTGACCAAAAGAATAACCCAAATACCTCAACGTCTGCTTCTGGTCCCTGTAAAAACATAGTTAGAGTGAGGAGATGTACGGTGCGGTCGTTGCACTGTGTGCAGACCCACTCTGTAATTGGAAGGATCAGTGGAAAGGGGAATTTGAGACAAGCCAGAGCAATCTGGGGGGATGACAAGATATTGTGAGGAGCTGAAGAGTGGATGGCAGCAGGTGAGAATGATTTGTTGGAGCTCTGCTTGTTATACCTCTGCCTTATGTGCTTTAAACACACACACACACACACACACACACACACACACACACACACACACACACACACACACACACACACACACTCACACAACCTTGTACTTCTATCTTAGAGAGGACACTCATTGGTATAAAGCAGTCCCTAGCCTCTAAACCTTACCTTACCCATCACAGCTAATGAATAAATTCTAATTCTTTTAAATTGTCGTTACTCTGTATGGTTTAGGCTCAAAATGGTCCACACATAGACACAGAGTCATGTCTCTTCCTTGGACATTACATTGACATTCATTTCCTTGAGTTTTAATTTGACCTTAAACATAGTTACAACTTGCTTAACCCTAAACTGAACCTAACCTTTATGTAACCTTAACCCAACCTGAAAACATTCCCTTACCTGAAAATGCTTTAATTTATACTACGGAGACTTGATTTTTGTCCCCATAATACACAGACAAACCTGCATAATGTGACTGTAAACAGACTTAGGTCCCCACAACATCAGTAATACCTGGAACACACAGACGCACACACACACGCACACACACACGCACACACACACACACACACACACACACACACACACACTGTGTTTTGGGGTTTTATTTAGATATTTCCAGTGGTCCTGAAAGCTCCACACACTACAAATTGAGCAACTCCAACCTCAACCACATGTTTATCATTGTCACCATGACGACAAAGGTCCGGTGCGCCTCCTGCTGGTACACGTCTATGGGCTGGTTGACAAGAGCAGCATTGTTTCATGAAATGTCAATTATACTTAAAGGTCCAGTGTGTACGATTTAGGTGAAAGGGATCTATTTGAATATAGACAATGTGTGTTTCATCTAAATTGTAGAAACTGTTGTTTTCTTTACCCTAGAATGGGCCCTTTACATTTAAATACTTTATATTTACATCACGAGTGGGTCCTCTCTGTGGAGGCCGCCATGTTTTTTACAGGAGTCCAAACTGGGCAAACTAAACACCTTTTGAGTTTTTACGACAACTGAAGGCTAACACAGGTTCTCTTTAATGTTGGGAAGTGGAGGTGAGGTGAGGGGTATTCAGCTGCAACATGCAACTTTACCACTAGGTGTCAATTAACCTTACAAACTGAACCTTTAGTTTCATACTAATCACTTATAGAGAATACATTGGCTTTTTGATTTGTATCACAAGACTACCCTGGAAAGATTTCATAAAGAGAACACAATCAAATTCAGAAACTAAGCTAACACACAAATGCACCACAAATGCAAACCACCACAAACTGACATGCACTGCAGATATCGGAAACACAATTATTAAGATGTTTGATGCTATAAAAAAAGGGTGAAATATCACGATTGACAGCAGAGACTGACTCACGATTGGTGGAGCATGTGAATTGGCAGTACCTTAATACCGCGGCTCCATCCCCCGATCACTACTGAATACACTCTGCCTCCAAATGTGCAAGTTGTCAGCGTTCATATCCGGGATGTCTTGGCTTAATTTCTGGATAGTCAGAGGAATTGGAGTCACGTCTTCCATCTTTATGTACAAACCTGTTTTGTTATGGAAGTTTTCTGGCAGCTGGTGAAAGGAGAACTCAGCAGCAGCAGCTGATGTCTTATGCAGAAGATTTTAATGTAGACTTGATGCACCAAGGAGACCAGAAGGTGCAACAATAAACAAACGCTAACAGGGTAACATGGGCAACTGTCAACCCCAAGTATGAAGATGTCTCCCATGACATCCCCATATATCTTCCTCTACTTGTGTCACCCATTCTAACAGCTCATCAATGAATGGCTAGAATAGCTGTAGGTGTTCACATCCTATTGGATAGTTAAGTCTAAATATGCATTCCTAAACAACATTGTGTCCTTAGAGTTGAAGTTGGTGCCTCTCTGTCTGGGGCATCTGTGTTAGATATGAAAGTCCCTGAGCGTAGATGCAATCTTCTGTTGGTTGGTCCTTTATCTATAACCTGACCTTGGGTCTGCTTAGAGAGAGAAGAGAATCTGTGGAATTAGTCAGGAGCTAATGTAATATACACTATATATACATAATACGGTACATAGTGGCATATACAGTAATGTGTGAGGATATACAAGAATTCCTCAACAGTTTTCACATTAACTTAAAATAGTTTTGTTATGTAAAGCTGATTATAATTTTTCTTTGTTACATGTGGAGAGGGCAGCATGCATTAACTAATTGGCTATTGACTAATTGGAATTTTTTCATCGTCCTTGGATAAACTGCAACTGGGGAAAAAAAAAAGGTAAAATCACCCCCAGATCATTTTGATAATTTACATTTTTATTTCACCATATCGGACTCACACAGACATTCACATGGCATGGCAACAACATTCATCGAATCACTTCCTGTTTGCCATTTTGTATTCAAAGTCTTTTATTTTATTTTGAAAAGTTGTGAGTCTGCAGATAATTTCGATTGCATCATAAAAAGCTCTGCACACAACCCTCCAGCACACAAACAATAAAAAGTGACAGCAGCATCAACACAGGACAAGACAACAGAACATTGCAAACAGGCAGATTCAGAACAGCAACTACACAAGTTATTGTTAAATGTAAGACGGATAGAGATTCAAGGTCGTTGAGTTTAAACAGTGCAAACATTAGTTGGGATCGAGGGGCACACAGGCTCAAATCATAATGGACGAAAAGTAAAAAAGTAAATCCAAAGCCCTGATAGGTAAACTGTACTTATATATATATACTCAAACTTAAAGCTGAATGCACACACAGCAGACAGAGCGGAGAAGTTCTGTATTTGCTCGTGTTTTCTGTAAACATCTGTGGAGAAATGCCTGCCAACGTCTGTTCTCGGTAGCTTTCATCCGGCACAGGGACATTCGTGGGAGCAGGGATAGAGAGTGAGAACCAGCAGGATCACCTGCTATAGCTCACCTCACCCTGGCTCCTGCATCCCTCCTTCCTGTCGCCTCGTCACCATGACAACAGACCAAACAGGGCTACGGCACAGTGCCGCCAAACAAGCTCCGGCTGTATGATATCATACCGGACTTCTTGCACTGAAAAGAGGCCATTTCCAAGAAGCCTGGAGGATTAAGTATCATCTCGATCACATGATGGTTAAGCCAAGAGAATATTGTCTGACCTCCTTGACATTTAAAAATGGATCATTAGATATTGTAAAATTTGCCTGAAATATCTATTAAAATCAGTACACTTGAGTTTATTAGGAATTTATATGTTATTTTCATTACTTCTTTGGCACTGCATTCAAAAGGGGAGTTCATTTTTGAACTATGCTCATTTTGTCAGTTTTCCAGTGTAAACATACACCACCCTCCAAAAGCAAAATTAGTAGAGTACTGCTTGTACCTTTGAATTGGCTGCACTGCATTCAAATAAACTGAAAACCAACTGTACGTGTGGAACTGCGCTGATTTTTACTATATCTGCAAACACTTTGTCAGAGTAATTATCACTTGTTTCAACTGTCAAATATTTCACTGTGGGGAAACAAGACTATTTAACAAGCAACACACACAGACACACAGGTTTGTAAAGCTATCCTTGTTAGGACTTTGCAATGACGTCCATTAATTGTGGACGGCCTAACCAAAATGTTATCTCTGAACTTAACCAGGACCAATTCATACCTAACCCTAACCGACCACAATTCACATCTCACCACTAACCTTAACCAGGAGCTTGAAAATCACGCTCTGACATATTAGTCTAGGAGCTTTGGTCACCATGAGGTCAAGTGGTCCTGACGTAAGGTTTCTGTTTATGCTGGCAAAGGTGCTCAAGAGGTAACAAAAACCAGTACAAACACAAACACTGATGTCAGTTGTGGTGGTGTTTCCCTCCTTGTGGACCCTGAGCCACTGTTCAGTGAGATGTAATGAAGCTGATGGGGACAGGCCATGACTCAGGAAGTCAGAGAACTCTCTGTCACCAACCATGGATCCAGCACTTCTGTCCTTTATCAAGTCTCAGCTCTTCATTCAGTGCATGGACAAAAAACTCAATTAAAGTTGGGTGCATGCAATAGTGCATTCTTATTTATTTAATTTCTGTGGTCAGACATGGAATTTTGGAATACTAATCAATTAAATCTTGAACTTGAAGTTCAATTTGTTAATTCCTGCATTTTTTAGCAAACCAGTCAGCTGACTGGACACTATTATCTACATTCACATGCTTCATCTCCACTTTATATCATATGATTTTTTAAAATGATTATTAATTGTGGAAATTAACAATACTAAAACAATATAATAACAATGATAATAGGACATATAAAATAAGAGAACAGAGCAGGGTTTTATTTTCAATGACTGCAACCTACCATGATTTCCCTATGACAGTATTGTGCACACCCCTGCTCTGATGTGGTTTATATGTGGGGGTAGAGCAAAAGAACGGCAGGAGCAAAGTGAAATGAGCAAAGACAAGCGAGATGAATCATCATCTACAGCAGCATAATAAAAATCCTGCAGTGTTTTCAGCCCCCGCTAACTTTTGTCACAGTAAAAAAAAAGTTGTCCTATAATTTATTGTTCTAGATTTAGCATCCACTGCATCCGTGTAAGTAAGAGCAAGAAGCCCATGTTCATAATGTAAGCATATGCATGCTAACATTTCCCTCTGTGATTGTTTCACTGCACCATTTTTATGCAAAACCCACAGACAGAAACCCAATGCCTTAAAACGTGATTCTTCATATTGTGTGTTTTGAAAACCCTGTCTACCGCATCTGTCCATACGATTAGGATATTACAGCTCTGAAGTAATTCATTACCCTCAGACATTCTCTTGCCGCAAAGTTTTATATTTCAAAGTAAAAACTACTTAACTGTTCCGAATATCTGCTGATGTGTTTCAGGTTCTGACAGTTTTTCAAAAATGGATGTTTGGTGTTTTGAAACGAAACCCTTAAAAAGCTCGGTGGGAACGGGCGCCAGGGAGCCGCACAGCAACTCCTATTCATAAGGAGTCCAGGAGAGTCCATTGATAAAAAACAGGCTGCGTTGAAGTAGGAGTGAGTGGATGTGGATGAAAGGGAAGAGATGAGGTCACTGAGAATGATTAAAGAGCTTTTTCTTTCTCCTACTAAACAATTTATATCCATCTAGAACAAACAAAGCATCATTGCCTTAAGGTCATCATCCAGTTCCCTTGGTTACGTACTGTATGTAACATACATACTGGGACTGTCAGGATTTCAAAAAATAGCATGTTTCACTAGGTTGCAGTGCTCTATTAAAACAAAGAGTACATATATTTATGTCCTGAATACAGATGCCTATGGTCCAGGTATATGATTGAAACTCATCCATTAAAACAGTGTATGTTATTCCAATCCCTCACTGCCTGGAGTCGGATGGCAGCAACATCCACAGAAAAACAATAATACGCCTGGAAATTAAACAAACCAGCAAAACTTTTTATTGCACGCAAACATTTTGATATTACCTTTCCCTGAGAAAAGCAGCCTATTCAACTCTGGCTCTCAGCTGACTCCTGAATTGCGTCTGTTTGTGTGTACGTGTGTGCGTGTGTTGCGTGCTACATGGTGAAAAGCAGGACTGTTGATCTTCGTGTCAGATGCCAAACGGTTCCATAAAGGGACTTTTGAGGGTCTTAGCCGGGCACCGTGCCAGTCTGTCTGTGGCCCTGGAAAGCCAAATTGTGTGTGTGTGTGTCTGTGTGTGTGTCCCTTATGGTGTAGCCAGGAGAGGATGAAGATCACCGTAATTTAATGATATAGCATTGTTTGTTTATCAAGTCTCATATTTTTTTCTTCTTGCCTTTTGCTGCTTATTCCCTGAAAAAAATATTTTATTTCTTCTCATAATATAGTTACTTTATTCTAATAATATTCAGACTTAATTTTCATTTTCATTTTTATTCTCTTAATATTATGACTTGATTCTTGTATTATTAAGAGTCCTCTCACTGACTTTATTCTCTTAATATTGCAACTTTTCATAATAATATGTGATTCTTCTTGATAATGTCTTTATTCTTGTAATATAACAACTTTATTTTCGTAGGTAATTTTTGTAAATGTTTCCAACTGCAGCTTTAATTATGCAACACAGTATACTGTACGTCTCCAAGTCTATTAAAAATGTATGAAACAATAGGTAGCCACAAGTGAAGTCACATGCAAACAATTTTATGACCATTTAAATGAAATCATAGATGCATTTCCGTCATAAGGGGGAAAGAAAATTCAAACAAAGGACTCCATCTACAAAATGCAATAAAAAAAAAAGTAATAATTAGTCTGAAGAACACTGAGTTAATTTTCTTCATCAAAAACATCATGAGACGAAGAAAGGTCCAAGACTTCAGTCGTTTAAAGTAGATTCAAGCACTAGTCCCGAAAGAAAACTGCTAACAGGCTAATGAACTTGTGAACCATGAAGCTTCAGCAGCTCCCTAAACAAGGCGGCGTTTGAGCGGAACTGCCGGTGACGTGCTTCACCTTCACTTAGCCTAACGGACACTTGACTGAGTCCCCTGGGTCACCTCTGAGGCAGGGGGTCAGTGTTTACCAGTGTTTGCCCGTCACTCTGCACAGCTCCTGCAGGTTCCCCCTCACTCTCAGCTCCCAGAAATGGCTCGCAAAGCCAAACAGCAGAGGCCTACAGCCTAGGGTGTTGATGTTTACTCTGTCAGGGCCCCGCCTCCTGTCCATGGCAACGCAGATACCATTTTGGAGATTGCGGGGGAAAATATTTTTCCAAGCAGGCTGACTCAGGGCAAAATAAACAGCTCGGTTCAGGGGTACACACGGCATCGAAAGAATCCCACCTCAGTCAAGGAGAATGACTGAGGTGGGTTTGGAAGGATGTAAAGAAAGATTCCCCACAGAAAAAAGAAAAATAACATATGTAGAAGGACTAACTTCGGATGGAAGGATTTTGTTAGCTTCTGTTGTAGATTTATGAGTCAAAAGGTGTTTTAAGCTAATCGAAATTAACTATTGGTCGAGAAAATGTTTCCCTCAGGTCTCTCAAATAACTTTTTCGTGAAACAGTTTCTAACTAAACATTAAGAATGATATATACTGTATATATAATGTAGCCTAAAGATTTTCCTAACAGGCTAATTCTTTGAATATATTTAACGAAACACTCCTTTGATTTCTAACAGCGATATGAGAAAACCTCTCTCATGTATCCGATTTGCTAACAGTGATTCTCTTGGTTTAGTATTGAGACTTGTGGTACGAAGAATCCATCAAAGTTTCAAAATTTTATCTTGTATGTTTAACCCTCATAGGAATATTAATCTATGTAAATAACACCCTGCGACATTGGGAAGAGTTACATTATATAGTTGACAATCTCACTATATCAAAGCACTGTTTCCCATTCACTATTTATGCTGTGGGATCCCACTATATTCTAATTTGTCCAGCCACAGTTTCATGATGAACTAATTTTCTTTAAACTCCTCATAATAACACAAGAGATCTCCAACTGTCTTGCTTCTTGCTGTTTTGGCTGAGTGCAGAGCTATTTGCAGCATGCTCACTCGTGCTCCATGAAGTTTTTACCATCCACACAGACAGTCAGTCCAAATAGCTTCAGCCGCAGTTTTGCATTTACCTGCAAGTAAAAAAAATCAAAAATCCTGCATCCAAACATTTAATTGCACCCGCTCCAAAATGTAATGGGTTCTTCTTTGGGCCATGACCCACACCCCCACAAAATATAATGGCAATGGGTTGGGTAGCTTTTGCATAATCCTGCTCACTACCCCAAAAAAATAAATGGAGGTGAAAACATAACCTCCTCGGTGGAGGAAAAATTACTTTCGTGAAGGACGGCTGCTTTACCTGCCAGTGGTGTATACTAACTCCCTGATGGCAATTTCCCAGTCCAGTTATAACAGTAAGCTTTATTTAACTTCCTCTTCAATTTTTTTCCATCGCATCTTCAATTGGAAAAACGAGAGAGATGTTCAGCTAGCACTGTAGGATTTAAACCAAAGAATGAATGATAAAGGCCGAGAACAGGTCATAAAGCAAACACCTCAGGGGTTGAGGTCGCAGGTTCACAGGCATTAATCACAGCTGCCCAGCTAATGGCGACAGCAGCACTTGAGGCCAGGTTTGATCAGCAGAATCACACATGACTGTTGTCCCGGGGAAGTTGTCTCCCTCAATAACTACCACAATATGGCCTCTGCAGGACGAGCTGTCTCGCAAACACACAAACACACACACAGCTTTTTGGGGAAAGGCTTTTCTGTGTATGTGGCTGTGCTTGTGTTACATCCTTAAAATCTAAAGGGTTATTGCTGTTTGTTAAAAGTAAAGTGTCTCCATGACAACCCAGAGAATTTCTAGAATTTCGATCCTCCCACAAGAACCTGTTAAAATATCCAAATGTCATAAAAAAGTGTAAGCAGTGGTTTGCAATTCATTTAATCAAATTTAGATCAGAAATGTAAATAGCTTAATTGCACAGGAAACTTTTTGCTATACAAAGGAGTTAGCATGGAAGTGATAGAATTACCACATTTGTATAATTAAACATTATATAGTTTCTTGGATAAACATCTAACAATTTTGTTGATCTGCTGTTGGTAGGTTCATTTCCAAGTATCAGTGGTAGCGACAGTCAAGATGAAAAAAGAAAAAGAGGGAAGGAAAGTGTTTTTTTCCAGTTATCATAGTAAGTGTAGCTAGCTATCAATGCACAATCTAGTTACCCCAAACTTGGCTTGCTTCTAGTTCTTTCTGCAAAATAGCCAAACCAAAGTGCCCATGTTTCCAAGCCTCCTTCACATCCATATATACCTTTGCCTCCTGTTTTTGTATGTTTCGGTACACAAAGTGGCCTTTATGATCAAGGCAGCATTTTTCAGCTTTATTATCAACGTCAGAAAATACACTTTGACTGGTCTGGAGTGGCTGACGGCAATGTACAATGTGAATTGTCAGGTCTTGGCTAGTCGATTGGACAACACTGCAAGCATATAAATCGTGAGCTTTAGCCTTCCACCTCAGACAATTTACTTATGAGGTGGGATTTTTCTAAAGTCGCACTCTTTGTGCCCAGCTTTGCTCTTGTCATGTGTTCGCCAATATCTGTGAAACAGGTGCTCTAATCTGTTTTCCTACTGCATCTCAGCAAAGGATCCTCTTCCCCACCAGTGACATCTTCTCCGTCTGTTGGCTGTAACTACACGTCTGCATGGTGTCTGTGACCTTCCTCTGGTATCTCCCCAGGGTCCCATTCTACTTCTTCTTATGTCCTTTCTTCTTGACAAACTCTCCTAAATTCTCAGTATTTGACGGCACCTCACCTCAGCTCTGCAGTGTTAAGCCCTGTCTGAGATTCTTAGCCTGTCTTCTTGATCTTTTAGGTCATTTTGTCCACGCTGTTTTTAGAAAAAAAAGGGATTTGGTTAAATAATATTTTTTCAGTCTCCCTCCTCCCCTGTCTCTCCTCTTGAGTAGTTTGAATCCCTCAATCCAAGAACAATTGGCGTCCGTGACAAAAGTAGAAGGAGGGAAAATGAAAGAAAATAAATTGATGGTGGAAAGATAACATATTTTGCAGACGTGGAGGTGGGGAGAAGATCAGCAAAGGTTTATAATGGCAGAAATAAATCACGCATGCTTGTTCGTGTCAGCGGCCTGTTTAAATTCTAGTCTCTTTATATAAAGCTTGAAGAAAAGCCTGCGTTGGTCCCGACTGAGGGGTGATTGAGGGTGAAAGGGTGGTGTTGGGTTGCAGGTACAACACTGCAGCTCATTTAATGAAGAAAAATAATGTTATCATACAAAAATAAGAAGCTCAAACTGTGCGGTAGGCTCTGACAAATGGCAGTGACAAATGTTCGCAAAACAAAGGCAGCTGGCGATGACAAGACGACTTAGACCATAGAGGAATGGTTTCCATCTTTTACACATTTCACTTATAGTTACAGAGCTTTCAGGCCGTTTTGCTGTGCACTCAATCCCAGTTCCTTAAATGAGCCACAGACATCCCTTGAAAATGAGGTTTTATTCTTTTTGTGTTACCAAAAGAAGAAACACTGATTAAAAGTTTCAGCTTCAAAGGTTTCCTTCCATCATCCACTATATATACTGCTAGTCCTTTAAGGGTTGTAGGGGGGGTAAATCCAATCTTATATCTCCAATAGGTACTTGTTTACCTATAGGCTACTTGACATTGATAGGTTTGTACATGGGCTAGCATCTGATGTGTTGTATAGTTGTTTTAATGGAGAAAATAAATTAACCGGTTCATTTTGTTATTTTGTTGCCACTGTAATATCTTTATTGTTTTACGACTAGCGTCACCTTCAGTTGCAGTACTCAGCATTAGTTTTAATGAGACAACTAAACGTCCTTGTTCAAACATGATGGAGGTGAAGACTACAAGCACACATGCAGGCCGCCTCGTCTTCTTTTTCTTCTACTTCTCTTTATGGCAGCCTCAAATTCCTGCAAATGGTCTGAAAGTATAAACCGGACCCACCACGGAGGCACCTTTCACAGACTAAATCGAAAACTCTGAATGTCCAGACCAAGGAAGGTGTTAAAGCACCTTTGAAGTCTCCAGTAAACCTACCCTGCATGTCTATGGACTGTCCCAGAGAATCTGGAGAAAAGTTAGTTATTTAATTCATTCATACGGCCATAAATATAAAGGTAACAATAAGTCATGGCCACTGGAATTCCCCATGAGAAAGCTTTGGGAAATACTCTCACTCCAGTGTAAGAGAAGATGAGCTCCTCAGAGGATAAAGATCGGTCAGGTGATATTTCTCCTGCACCAGTGCCAACCCACTAAATGCACATGCACCAACAGGGAAATCATGGGGTTGATCATATGAGAAGCATCATGAGTTATAGTAACGTCCTCCCATGTAGACAAATAAAGGATTTAATCTTCTAAGTACTGAGGTTTACCTGAGAACTAACCACTGTGTCCATTTCTTTTTCAAATCGTTGCTGGTGTCTAAGTTCCCTCAGTCGCACAAAATTGCATTGAAACAAATGCCTCAGTGAATTAACCATTTTAACACATCCTGTCCATTAACAGCTTCACCTCTTGGAAAAAAACGATATGTTTTTAAGAGCGACTTGCAGTGACCGTGAACCCCCAACGTCAGCGCTCAATCACGACTGTGCTGAGTGAGCACATAAGAGCGTCTGATGGAACATGCTTAATGGCCGACTGCATTACTTTGTCGCATGTTAAAATAGCCTGTAATGTACCAGGTCAGTGTAGATGCATGTGTGTATGTGGTGCTCTTTTGCATGACTATAGATTTGTGTCTATATAAAACATTCAGTAAGTTTTGTGTTTTTAGACTTGAGGAGGGTTGATGGATCATCAGCTAATGGACTTACTATTGTTTGATAATGCAATGGTCTTTGCACAGTTTTGTACGATTTCATACAGATGCACATTTCAAAGAACAGCGTAAAAGTAAAATTCCAAACATCATGCTGTTCTATTTTTATTAACCAGCACAGAACCTGACAATATTGCTCTGTAAAAACATTTGAGTTAATATTTATAATCTTGAACCTGTCAGAAAAATTTGATAGTTGTTTTTTTAATATATTTTTTAACAGATTTACTGTTACAACATTTCAGGAAAGAAATGTTGTTAATGCCCATAACTGAATGGGTTTGAGAAAGACAGATCAATGAGGGATCAACTGTTTTCCACCAAAGTTGTTGGAGGAAAGGGGCCTAGGTAGAACAAACTAACTTTCAGTGGGATGCAGATAAAGGGGCTGATCAAGTATACTTTTTCTTAATCTTTGTTTATGTTTTATAACAAATAAACTATTTAAATTACTAGATCACTGTCATTTTTTATTTATTAACTTGACAATCATGTGAAGGATTGTTCAGGCTTGGCAGTGGTTTGAACTCTACTGAGCCCCATTTGTACATGCGTTTTTTTGTAATTTAGGAAAATCAACCCTTTTAAATACCAACAATGGAAAAAACTACTTGTGTGCACTTGTATTTATCGTATTAGTCTACAACAGCTGATGTTGTAATAAATCACTATGCAGACTCAGCGATGTGTCTGTCTCCTGCTGTTGCCACTGACTTTACACTCGTATATGTTACAGTGGTATTCCTCCTAGCTTGAAACGACCATGAAATGGCAGGTAATTTTTTATTGCTTTCTGCTAACAAGCCAAAACCTGCACAGCAGACCATTTGAAAGTTAAAAAACAGCCCATGATTAATGATCGCTGCAACATGTCTGAGTGAACCAAATGGAGTGTGCATGTAAACGCTCCCCTGCCAAAGCCCTCACCCTCACACTTATTGTAATCATTACAGGGAGAGAAAAAATTAGGTGGGAGGTATGTAATGGGTTAATTACGCCACAATCTGCGGGGTGTAGAAATGCAGACCTTTTTAATTATCTCTGTCCATCATTCGACACATTTCTATTATTTCTTTCTCTTTTTCTCCTCCCTGCTTTGACTGAGGTGCAGCACTGTGAAGGAAAATAGGGAATAATTGGGTTCATCCATCTCTCTCTCTCTCTCTCGGCCCCCTCCCACCTCTCTCTCTCTCCGACTCCCACACCCACTCCCACAACTTGTTTTACCTCCCTCTGTCTGCTCGTATCTAAATAGCTGCTTTACTCTTGTTCTCTTTCAGTCCCTCCTCCTCTCTGTCCTTACATTCATCCTCCAGTTGCAGCATTGTTGTGGCTTCAGGAGGACAGGCCAACGTGTTGTGGTGGCATTTCAGTGTTTTTTTAAATGTTCTAAAAAGTGAAGTTACTGTGAAATAATTAGGCTGTGACAGGGTTGGATCCTAGGGTGGGTCGGGGGGGAACTGGCCCCAGCTGAGATCTGATTGGCCACTGTCCTGTCATTACTCTTTTGTAAACAATACTAACAACAAATATGACTATGCTTTAAGAAATATTAAATGTGGCTTGGTCAAAGCTTTAACAGTAAAGAAAGAATTAGTTAAATATGTAATTTACTGAGTCACAATTGTGCATGGATGCTGGACATATAATTGGCCCCTCTTTGTAAATTGTTGCCCCTCAATGGCCCCTGATTTAGAAACAAACATTCACTTTGACTCAAGGCTGACCTGATTTGAATTTTGACGCCAAAGGTCACTTTGTCCTCACATACCTTGATGATGACTGGAGGGAATGCTTTAAATTTTGTTCAATCAGAATCACAGATTAACTGATTAGATTTGTGTGGTCATAGGTCAAGGTGTCCTCACAAAACATATTTTTGGCCTCTTGAACATGATATCTCAATCCTTCCTTCAAATTTTGACCAGTTGATTCGATTTCAGGGAGGAGAGAACCTCTAGGCAGTCAGTCAAGATAACTTAAGTTGAGCCGATGGCATCAAATATCTGAACTCCTGTGGAGAAGAAGAAAGTTCAGGGCTGAGTGGTTGTAAATTCAACATGTATTCTTGCTGCAGGGATGAAGCTTTGGCACAATTATTGTTGAATTTATTTAAACTAATATAGAAAGTCAGAGACTGAAATTTTCTTACACCAACTTGCAAATTGGGAATTGTAGTTAAAAGTACAGTTAGCCTTTTTTTCCTATTGTTTTCGATTGAAAAGCATATCTTAATGTGGAGAGGCGGTCTCCAGTGTTTCTCTGGCCCAAACTCGTTGAAAACCCTGGCAGCAGTGCAGAGATATTCCCCTCGAAAGTCTTGTCTGGCTGTCAATCAATATGCAAAAGAGCTTCTGGTCTACTACTCCTCCTGCACTGAGGCTTCAAGCTAGTATCAGCTGCTGGAGGAAGTCGCGTTGGCAGACCCACAGACTAAAAGGCTCCAGATTCCTGCATTAGCTGAGACAGCGAACACAACAAGGATGTAGATGAAAGGCCTGGTGTAGTGTAATGGATCTGGCAGAGGAAGGACTGGAGTGGTTTCATAGCTTGTTCGCCACATCTCCGGGATTTCTTACCTTCACCAAGGTGTTAGTGTTTTCATCAGTGTTTGTTTATCTGTTAGCAGCATGACACAAAAACAGGATGGGACAGATTACCACGAAGCCTGGTGGCAGGATGTAGTATGGTTTAGGGAAGAACACATATAATTTTGGTGTAGATCAAAAGGCGGATCCAGGAATTTTTTGTTACTTTCTTTAACGTTGCGCGAAGTTTTACGATGTTTTCACCAATTCCCCACGGAATTATTCACAAATCTTCAATCTTGGATTTAAGGGGACTGTAGTACTTTTTGTTGACAGGCTTGTAGCTTTGACTTTTGGGCCAACAAGCTTTCTCCTCTGACTTTGCCCGACCTGCTGTATTTCCTGCTCTGTGTTACAATCTCCCAGTATTTCTCCCTTTCCTCCCTCCATTCATCCTCCCTTATTCTGGGGAGGGTTACTAGATCTGTGTAATGTGACATGAGACGTGTGGCCCCATGATGCCCCTTGAGATTGCTCACACTCCTTATAGAACCACCCCCCCCCACCCCAACACACACACACACATACACACACACACACACACACACACACACACACACACACACACACACACAGGGACTCCATACCAGAAAAGCTCCCAGAACTGATTTCTTGGCGCTTTGCAATCACATCAGTCTGACATTCACTAAAGCTTTTAATCTCTGCACATTAATGAAGTGTCCTGTCTAATTTCCCCGCTCCTCTGATGATCAGGAGGTGCAGGAAGGACAGAGAGCGGTCACAGGGAGAAATCTCCATCTGCAGCACCATGATAGCTGATAGACATTTAGCAGAGGACAGGGGCTTCCCCATTTGCAGGTGCAAGGGGATTTTAGTCCAGTGTCGCCATTAGAATCACAAGGAAGGCTGAAATATACTAATTAAAAGTTGTTGTAGCGTCAAAGAGCAAAAACGGACTTCCAGACCTCCTGGGATTATTATTAATATCATTATGAAAGGGGGCTAGGTGGAAGGTTCCTACAAAGTGCAGTAAAGTGTAGTAAACACAAAGGTGTTAATCATAAAATGAGTGATGGCTGAATTCCATTCAGCTGCTTCAGTTTCAGGGTCCTAACATTTTAGGCTCACTGTAAAACTGTCATAGCATTGTCATAATTCACACTTAACACACAAGTCAAAAATACCTGATCTAAAATAATGTTTGTGATAGTTGTACATACAGTATGTACTTGTTTGTACCTAAAACACTTAAAAACTGCTTTTATAACGCAAACATCAGATTAAATCACTGATTGGTTGGTCTAACTACTATCTGCATAATTAAACCCAATGTAGGGGGAAAATGACATCAGTGGGATTTACCTAAAGTGAACGAATACATCTTTGGCAAAAATTAATTTAATGTCTACTTTGACCTTTTAGTTTGATCCATATCCCATCTGCTAACATGGAGAGGACAGTGTTCATCACCTATCCTGCAGCCAGCTGTCATATCATCCATTTCTATACAGATTCATAGACTTACCCAGTATCTCCAATAATATCACAACCAAACAATTAAAATGAAAACTAAAATACGTCAGCCTTTTTTCTGTCATCATTGATGAGTAGTTTTAGTATCTTTGAGTTTGAGGGTTAGCTTGACTTTTCTGAATTTGCAGGGGCTTTTTTGTTTTGTAGTTGTTGTCGACATGTGTTGTTGAAATGCTACGTTCCAAATTGATATGCTTGAGCTCTACCTATCCAAATGTTGGTTGTTAGTTTGGGGAAAGCAATCTCTCTTTCATTCTCGACTCAATATACATGGGGTAGTTCTAATCAGATGTTGTTGTGATAAATCAATGTCCATAATAAGGCTTTTTACCTCAAGTGTTTTTGTCTCTGTCCGTTAGTTAGCAGGATAAGGCAAAAACTGCTCAACTGATTTCCATGAGATTTGGTGGAGTGGTGGAGCACAACCAAGGAAGAACTGATTATATATTGGTGCAGATCCAGGAATTGTTTTTCTTTAACATTGTGAAGTAGGGCGTTTTTTTCAATTTTTCAATTTCTCTGAGAATATTTCATGAAAAAGAACCTGCCATGTTAAGGGCACCAATATTTATGAGTGTGCACAATTTGGTGCAGATCCAAATAAAAATCTGGATCAAATTAGTTTAAATGTGCTTTCATAAGGGGACTGTCGGGCTTTGGCAGAGGTAAGTACTAAGTGCCCTTCTGTCTTTCTAATATAGGATCATGCAAATGTACCTTTTAATGCGTTTTCCATTTTTAATAGTGTCTATATTATACGTTTAATTGACATTTCCCTCAAACTATGTCTTTCTGCATCATGTTCAGGTACTGTAGATCACAGGAACATGTATTTACCTAGAAGCATGATTAACACAGAGCCATGTGCTTTGATTTGAATGTTATACACTCAGAAAGAGTGTACATGGATAATATTTGAGAACATGCTTTAAGTAAACAAAACAAATCGCTCCAATTAAAAAGTAAGTAGGTAGTAAGGCAGGTGACCCTCATTGATTTATCCACTGAGAACAATTTTTACTGGCACGAGGAAGCACTTGGCAGGTGGGGTTCTGGTTATGTGTATCATCTTTTTATATATCAAGTGTGTGGGTGTGAGTTGGAGAACCAGCCTCGGCCTGCGCTGAGCAGCAGAAACCCACTCTTGTGCCCAACTCAGCAGAAGAAACACAATGAAAACATTCAGCTGTGCTCCTCAAGATTGTTTTTGGCCACAGAAGCCCTGTAGGAGGAAACACAAGCCCACCTCTATACTACTTTTTGTCTGCTGAAGCATATGGATTTTTTTTTTTCCTGTCTGCGGTTGAACTTGTGCAGCATGCCAAATATTATTTAATTAAAACTTCACATTACAGGGCGCAATTGCAACAATTTTGTGCACCCAGATCGTGAGGAGGAAAAGTAACTAATTGCTTAACTTTTATTATTATTGATACAGTATTTAATGTTTTAAGAGGGTTTTGGCTCTGCTAGCGCTATGGCTATGGTGACGACAGTGGAAAATGAACCTGGCCCCGTTTTTTTTCAGTCTGCTAGGCCTCGTCCTGGGCAGCATTGTGGTAAGACCTCAGTCCATCGAAAGTGATGATTAGTTTGTCTTAGCTGACCGCTGACCAGAGGAATCCACAGGAGTTCCAGTAAGTGGGGTTTCAGACACTGGGGAGAAGATTAGTGTTTAATTTCACTGTGTGTCTACCTAAATTTACTGTTTCTTTTTCTCCCTACCTGTCTTAGTCAGGGACCTTGTAGACTGTAAAATCCAACAAGCACTGCTGATGCACTTTCTCAATATTTTCCAATGCTCTGACCTTGCACTTGGCAATCCTTTAGGTCAATGAATGCAATTTTACTCAGATCCACACATTTCGAGTTACCTACGAGCGTGAATAGTTTTTCATCTTGTTTTTTTAATCTGTTTTAAAGAAATGGTCAACTTCTCCTCAAGATAAACTCGTGCAGTGGCCACTCTAAACAAGCATGTTGAAGCTTTCTTGAGAAATGCTCAAATACGGACAGGTTGTAGTTTCCTTTTTGTGGCCGAACAATTGTCAGCAACTACTTTCTTGCTAATGTCATATTTGCAGGTGTTTGGTCAATGTAGAGTACATCAAACGAAAAAGACAACTTGATATCAAGCACACCTTTTATGATATTGTGACTTTCCCCTGCAGTCCAACAAAATATGATAATGATTAGCACATGTGACAAAACAATCTATTTACATTCTTGCAGCAGAATTCATTCAATAATAGAGAGGTCATTGTTTGCCGCTAGTTTGCACCAGATAAGTAACAGAAACATTTCTGGTCTTAATCGTTTCATTTAAAACATTTGAGACACAGCTGCCCAATTGGAGTGCTCACCTCCCAGAATTCCCTGCAAGATATTACCACCAGTTTATCAGACTAACGGGAGATCAGCGGAGAAAATTAGCACCAGAACATTTGTCCATTTGCAGTGGATGACTGAACCCGGTGAAACCAAGGAGAACTGTGACTTGCAAACCAAATCACAGGTCAAACAATTTGTGATTTTTACACATGCAAATCACATCTCTTTGCACTTTGTTTTATGCTAAATGACAGAATATGCAGTGATAGAAGTGTCTGATAGTTATCACCCATCTGACCAGTGCATAATTAGTCTGGTTGCACTCAAGACACACTCAACCCCCAGTCTGATCCAGCTTGGAGCCTCATTACCTCTACCTGTCTGTCTGCCCGTAGGCATAGTCCACCTGACTGTCTGACAGTGTCTCCTCCGCTGCCGACAGCAATTCAGGATTAATGAGAGCCAATGAAAGCAGTCGCCACCCCCCACCCCCATTTCCCTCCTTGTCTCCCCCTACCCAGCTGAAGCCAAGGCCGGCCGTAGGCCTCATTATTAAAAGCAATGGCCAGCACTCGGGCCCTGTCTGTACAAACATGCAGCGGCGGAGTTGGGAGGGAAAGGGAAAGCGGCTCGCGGGGGGATGAGGTTTCAATAAACGTCAGCCAGCGTCTGCTCTGTTTGGACTGCAAATTATTGCTGGCTGATGCTCTATTATTTTACAACCATAGATCGCTGTTGAGAGAAAGGTAGAAGAGGAGAGAAGAGAAAGAGAGAGTTGGGAAGGGAGGAGGGGGGAGGAAAAGAAACCCTGGAAGGGCGCCTAAGGGGAAAAAAAGGTTAGTGAATACTATAATAATCTTTAAAAATATTACTGGAGTGGCCGCAGCTTAAGCTAAGAATAGGCCGGAGAGAGCAAAGTGCCTGTGGATGATTCCAGTGAAGATAGGAGAGGTAGAGAGGAGCGAGCAAGGAGAGAAGGAAAGAAAAGAAAAGAGCATGTGAGGGAGGTGGAGAGGAGACAGCCATGTGAGAGGGTTATAAAATCAACACCTCCAGTAAACACAACTTGCAGCTGCCTCCTTACTTCTGCTGGGAAATAATACATTTTCTTTTTCACCACGCTGAAATTTCCCTAAAATCCAGAGGTGTAATGGTCCATCGCCCATACGCCCAAACAAATGAGGAAAATACAACGGGGCCATGAAGAAAACCTGCTGTCATCCATCAGTCCTGGATCCGTGCTGGACAGGTGCTCCAGCAAACATGAACCAAACCCACCTGAAATGCAGCTCGAGCTGCTGCTGCTACTGCACGAGGTTTAACAAAGAAAGACCTCGCAGACACGAAATGTTTGGAGTACATGGTCGTGAAAACACTTCAATATAAAGTCTCTCAAAGGGCACACGTACTGAACACAAAATTAACGTTTTCCTCTCGTCCACATTCAAATGGGATTTCAAGTCACTCAAAAGGAATTTTTTACAAAAGATTTTCTCAAACTCTGGGGTCTGTGTATCTGTGCACCGGGAATATGGAGCACTTTGCAGATGACTGTTGCTTTGTGTTTATCAGCCCTTGGGGCCGTATGACTTAAAGGTTTTGGATAAGGTGACTATACCATTGTTTTTGGTTTTGATGTTACAATCGCCATCAAGTAGTAGGTGCACACTGGTTATGATCAGAGAGGTAAGGACTAAAATTAAGTGATGAGTCCCCACACATACCATACCATAACAAGTTAAGTAAGATCACTGCAAATCAGACACTGCAAATTATTATTGTATTTCAAGATCAGATACGTTAGTGGAAAATAAGTATTAGCAAGTATGGATTTCTCCTGGTCTTAAACTAGCACCAACCAATCATGAGTCAGTATCAGCTGTAAATCATGAAAAACAACCTAAAATACTGAATACTGCAGCCAGTCACCAGGGGGCGATCAAGACACGGGACCCGTCATATCGTCCATTTTTTATATACATTTATATACATTCTCATGCTCTGAACTTGTTTGAAGTAGCATTTAGCTCATAGCACAAATTACAGCTAGCATGGCTGCAATGTAAATATTAATCCTTGTAGTAATTATTAATCCCTGATTTTGGATTTGCACATGTGCCAAATTTTTTTTATTTTATTTTAAAACAACCTCAAAATTACAAATGTTTGATGAAGATCAGATTTGAAAGATGAAAGAAAGGCCACAACCAAGCATTAACAGATAGATCAGCATATCCTGAGCTCGCAGATAGACTGTGTGAGCTGTGTCATTGCAGGCTTTGAAAAAGTCCTGATATTCCTGTAGACACGTGGTGGCTCTCCTTCAAGCTGCTGTGGTCAATATCATTTGAGAGCGTCTGAGATTTAACAGGCATCGATGCTGGTTAACATGATTCTGTGTGGATGTTCACAATGACCCATGCAAAACAGGAGTGCATGTTTAAGCCTTAAAAAAACCCATCACACTGGAAAGTTTGCAGTTGTTGTGTGTATCTGTGTGTGTGTGCGTGTGTGCGTGCTTGTAAAGATTTTCATGCATTAGTGCGTATTTGTCTCTCATAACAGCAGCCTCCCAGTAAAACAAGTTTGAAAAGTCATCTAGCTGACACAGAGAAGCAGTTTTCATACCTCAATAAAATTGTCTTGGATTTTAGTGTTTGCCTAACACTCTTGTACCAGTTTAATAATCGAGCACGCTCCCCCACTCTGGGTTGGAGAGAGAGAGAGAAAAAAAGGTGTAACCTATAATGGGCTTGGTCTCGATGGCAGTACCTGCAGCTGAATTAAAATGCAACATTATATGGCCTGACCAAGGTTAGTCCGTGTTAGCTGGGGCGCTGTTACGGGCACTTTTCGAGCCTCTCAATTGTGGTAATAAATTGAGTCTGATGGCTAATTTTAGGTGAAACCCAATCCCTCTGGCTAAACTATGAGCCAGAGGGGACCATTTAATCAAAATACGTCTGGCACTGCCGCCAATATAGAAACAAGCTTTAGAGTAAATATATATTTTACAGAAATTTGTTTTAAGGGATACTGTACCTTCGGTCAGTCAAGTAGAAAGAGTTAACAAACTGTGGGAGGTAAAAAATCTGTGATTTAAAATCCTAAAGATTGACTTGGCTGGTAATACTAATAGTAATAGTGAAAACGGCTGTTAAATTGGCTCTTATATTCAGCAAATTGTGCTAGTGCACAATACATTTTTATGACTATATATATATAGATATATATATATATGTGCGGCTGCATCGGAGTAACAATGCTTTGTGGTATTAGCATTATCACTTTGAGCCATAGACTGTATTTAAAGATGGGGAATGTATCTCCACTTCCTCCCACGATTCAGAAATAAATAAATAAAATAAAATAAATAAATAAGAAAGAGGCTTTGTCACTTTTGAATGGTCATGTTTTTTGTGTTTACATAAAATCAATGGTGTAAACAAGATTGACATTAGCATTTAGCTCACAGCACAAAGTACAGCTTCACAGAGCTGCTAGCGTGGTTGTAAATGTTCAGCCTCGTTTCTTGTATTTGCACAAGAGATTTTCAGCCCATGTAGAAAAAAACATGTATTTTATTTTAAATCGTCTTCACATGATTAGATTGAATTATTTAAATACAGAGCAATCTTTGTTTATATGCTCACAGCATCCAAGACCCAGCTTAGTCACAGCACAAGATAAACTCTGCAAAGAAATAAATCAGGCCGATCCGTGCAGTGAAATCGGAAATGTGCTTTTAACATCCAGTGTATTCCCCCACACTTAATCAGTTGCCCTCTGAAAGTATCTCTCAATTTGCTGGGGAGAGGAAAGATCTCCAAAGGGTCGTCCAACTCGCAGCCTCCACGGCCTGCCAAGAGCCACATCCCACAGCCGCAATCAGTGACACTCACAATAAACGGGCTGATATTTAATCATTAGGCGAGGAACGCACAGCGGACGTCTCTAATCTGTGCCTGTGGCCGCTGAAAAGTTGCATGGCACGCAGAGTGGGAGCCGTGAACTCTCCATGTCAGCCTCTGCCGTGCGCCTGCATGGTTTCGGTGGCAGACCCAAGAGGGGTAACGTTGCATGGCAGGAGGCCTCAGCATGCCATTGCAATTAATGTATTGTCTTACTTAATAAGATGGAAATGTTGGAATGATTAGTGAAGACTGTGGCGTGCACTCTGGGGTCGACGGGCGGATTAGTTACCAAAGTGCTGAGGCTCTCATAACTACTGCTGAGCTGGACTTAAAGAGAAAAATACAGTTTTTACTGGATATGCAGTGTTGTTGTTATTGTCAGATTAAAGGCTTTGGCTTTATATCCATATTTAAAATGTCAGCTTTACTGGAACTGGAATTTTTTTAAATTTTAGGTTGATTACAGTTTATTTAATCAATTCTGAAATAGAAACGTATATTTAGAAAGGCCATCAACTCCCATGAAAAGACCAAAGCAATTGATCCTAAAAAGTTTTGTTTTTGCATCTAAAGCTTGATTCAGTGTGAGTTCCATTACTGTCCAAAACAAGTTGGAAACACATCAGTGATCCACATTATTCTGCTGAGTGAAGGGTTATTTAGTGAGTTGTAGCTCGCAGCAAGAAGGTTCCCTGTTTAAATCCTGGCAGTGGGAGTTTGCGTGTTTTCCCCGTGTCTGCGAGGATTTTCTCCGTCTTCTTCCCACAGTCCGAACACATACAGATTGGTGTGAGGTCAACTGGAGACCACATTGTCTGTGTGAGTGTGAATGGTTGTTTGTCGTTGTGTGTTAGCCCTGTCATACACTGGTGACCCCTCCAGGGGGTTGGAACCCACCTCTTGCCCAATTTAAAATGAGATTGGCTCCAGTCCCCCATCCAAAATAAAGGATGGATAATACTTATGCTGAACTACAGGCAACTGTGTGCAACCAAAAAGAAATGCGTGAGTAATATTTCTATGTGATACTCTGCAACACCTAAGGAAAAAAATAGCATCTTACATATTGAATAGATATTAAGACATAAAATGTTTTAATTATATTAGGTTAAACATTAGTGTCATTGCCAGGGGTGGGTCCAGGGGAAAATCTGAAATCTGATTGGCCCCAGAAGTGTCTCTCTGCTGTCTGTGGTCCAAATAACACAAACAATATTTATGCAACAATTTGTTATAGATTTGTATTGTCTTAGATTTAGTATACGATGTGCTTGAACCAGAAACAATTATCAGAATAAGCTATAGAGCTAACGATAAACAAGGAATTGCTTTTATATACAGTATACGCACCTTACTGAATCATGGATTCAATAATTGGTCCCTCTGTGTAAATTGTGGCCCCTTTACGGGATTTAAAAATCCTAGACATAAGCATCTGTACAACAAACTATAATATTTCAGCACATAGTGCAGACTATAGCATAGTGCATATTGAAATATTAGGGGATAATGTATCATGAATAATGATACATAAAACAGACCACATAGTACTTAACAAACTTTAAAATGTATAAGAGAAAACTATTTGGACATTTGTTCTGAAACAAGCATTAAAGTCTGTTTAGTCATTGACTACATGAGGAGCTGCAACTGCTCAATTACAGCTCAGCAAGTTAGTAATAAATTATGAGTCAGCAGTGCCATAGCTTCACAGCTGTAAAGATAAGACATTCAAATGTTGAACCCCAACTACAATGCACGTACAAATGGATATTACAGCTTGTTCATATGTTGTATACTGCTTTTAAAGTTAAGTAACAAAGCTCACATCATTGACCTGAGCACCAGACTGTATTATCAGTGCACATAAAAGTACCTGTGTTTGTGTGTGTGTGTCACCAAAGCAACCAAAACCACAGCATCTGTACCGTCGTCACACTACATGGAAATACAATATGACAGTAATTGTATTTTGCATACCTCCATGGAAAAATGAAATGATTATCAACCTCTATTTGAGTAAATACTACCACGGCAAACCAAACACGAGGAGGCCGCGGGATTTTTTGAGAAAATATTTCTCCGGCGAAGAAATTAGCCACCATCGAGTGTTCATAATTTGTTTTTTATTTTCTCCCTAAACATTTATAATTGCATCCAGAGGGGGCGTGTGTGTGTGTGTGTGTGTGTGTGTGTGTGTGTGTGTGTGTGTGTGTGTGTGTGTGTGTGTGACCCTGTGCCACACCACTATTGTTACAAGAGCCGGGTCAAGTGTTGGGCTCATCACTTAGCAGGACTGCCACACACACTGAGCAACACAGGAGATTTGTTTATCAAGGCTGGAGGATGAACACTTCTTAGGAGAGTATATCATATATTTAAAGGTACAGTGTGTAGAATTGTGTGATATCTAGTGTTGAAGTTGCATGTTGCAGCTGAACACCCCTCACCTCACCCTCTCCTTCCAAACATGAAAACGAACCTGGTAGCTTCAGTTGCCATAAAAACTCAAAAGGTGTTTAGTTTGTCCAGTCTGGACTAATGTAAAGATCATGGCAGCCTCTGTAGAGAGGGTCTCCTCGATGTAATTATAAAGTATTTGAATATAAAGGGTCTTTTCTGGGGTAAAGAAAACTACAATTCATACAAATTAGATGAAACAAACTAGTGAAAACATCATGAGCATTATTCTACATTAAATTTCTGCCAATAGTTCCCTTTCACCTAAATCTTACACACTGGCCCTTTAAGGACAGTCCTGTTCTAATGCTTTTTTCCCTTGTTTTTATCACAGTGTATATAAACTCAACTACATGTCTCCAATCATGACTCCTGAATTGTTGATCATACTGACACAGATTCATTCACAACCTCTAGATGCCTTTAACCTTGGTGACAGCCAGTTGCCCATCTGTCTCCTTGTGAACATGATAACCCAAAAACATTTTGAGGAATTTGCTTCAAACTTGGTGCATCAGCACATGAGAAGATCAGTATCACTGATCAGTAGCTGAGCTTAGCCTTGCCTAAAAATGGTTAAAGGATAAAGCAGCTCCCAATCCACTGTTGCATGCCAACCTCATGGTGACGACACCTTGCCACTGTTCACCAGGAAGCAGTTCCAGCACGTCACTGCCCATGAAAGTAATGTTTATACATTTCATTTTTAATACAAATTAAATGGACAGTCTGATTTGGACAAAAAAAAACAACGTCAAGCAAAAATTACAATTTCAGTTTTACATGGGTGAATGAGACTCCTGGCTCGACTATTGGCCAGGAGATGTAACTTTGTTTTAGTTTTGTTGTTGCCATGGAGTTGCTTGGTAACCAGCAGAGACTTGAGGAAATGACAGCTCAGGGCCAAGGAATAGTCTGGCATGAAACCTCCCATAAAACCAAGAGCTGTTGTTTTTACACTTAGATTTTAAGTTAATTAAAAAGCTTTAGAGGTGCTGTTTTCTTAATTTGGGTCTGGGTCATTGTAGCTGTTCCCCCATATTCAATCTTTATTAGAAGCTGTAATCATTTGCTGCTGCCAATGGCTTTATATTTACTCACCTTACCTATATTATAATGTATCTAAATATTAAAGTTAATGCCATTTGCTATTTTTGTGACGATAATACCACATCTTAAAAGTGTGAATATTAAATAATCCTAGTGGTGTTTCACCTAAATTTCATGAATTGTTTTCTTTGCCCTAGAACTTTAAATGTACAGTTTTTTGAAAAAAAATAAAAAAATAAATTTGATCAAACACTCCTGAGCATGAGTGCAGCATTATATTTGTAATAGCAGCATTTTGAGTCTCCACAAAAAAAAAAAAAAGAAAAATCAAGTGCATCGTTCTTTTCAAACTATTTGACACTGAGCCCTCTGCTGTCTTGCGTGTTTACGGCATATGTCGAGTTGATGTGCTGATCTTTATGGAAAACATGAAGACATTATTGGAGGGAGGCAAATCAAAGTGACAGTAGTGACACACACTCAAGCCGACCAATATACACGACAGGAACCACAAGCTGGAGTCCCTCAGGCTGTGGTGAGCGTACGGCTCGACGTGACGTATAAAAGCCAGCGGCTCCTTAGCGTTTCTGTGCTCCTGATCGAGTTTTAATTGATTTCTCATAGACGTGCGGTTCATTCTTGTCAGTGAGATGGAGTCTTTGGGGTTTTTAATTTGCAGATCTCTTGATTTACCCCGCCAGTTTGTGATTATTACAATTATGTGGCTTTTGTAATTGGTGGATATCGAGTTGATTTTAGTTTGGGGGGGCGGGCATTATTTTGAAACTGTGAATGCTGCCAGGGACAATGAGGCTGGGGTTTGATACACAGGCTCACTTGTGGTTGAAGCAGTGTGTGTTTGTGTGTGTGTGTCATGTACAGTACAAGCATGTGTGTTCATATTTCAGCATCGTGTACATCCACGGTGTGTGCTGACCGCAGCGCCGTCGCTGCCTCGCTGTCTGCTTGCAAGTGTAATGTGTGTTTGTGTTTATTTAAGCGTGTGTGTTTGTGTGCGTGTGTGTGTTTGTGGAGTGACTGATGTGGAGCACCTGCCCACTCCGCCCAGTTTTGCTGCTGTGTGGCGGCTACTGAGCTGGAACCTTCCGGGTGACATCATCAAACGGTGACAAGGCAGACAGGTCAGGGCGCCTGCGGTTGTTGCTGGAAAAGGCGACTCCCTTAGTGTGTGTCTGCGTATGTTTGGGTCCACATGTGCTGTGTTTTTGTGTTGATTCTCATATTGAATATCAACAGGTCAACTATATCAAATTCAAAATGAATTTCAACACAAAGTATATTTCACCTTGATCCAGGCCAAGAGTACAGACTTCAGCTGTGTGCGTGTGTGTGTGTTACGTGTGACTATGTATGAACTCGAGTCATAAAGCCTGAGTCATAGTAAAACTATATAAACATGCCCACTAAGACTATAAGTATTTGCACTTCTTTTAGTTAGTCACATTAAAGTTAATGAGAGACACAGGTTTTTTGAATAAGTAAAGTTTTGGATTGCTACAAAGTAAAAGTTTGATGTCTCAGGACATGTTTGTTCTTCATGTGACAGCAGCTCTCAGCCACACAGTCTGAACCAAGATTTGTGTCTACATGAGATCCAGTTAGTTTTGATCTCACTTTGTTATTAAGAGAGAACACTGAAGAATTTTGTCCTATTCTTGTCATTGATTGGTTTGCAGACGGACGTGCATCTGACATCTACAGTTCGGAGAGTAGTAGACTTTTGTTTGAATAGAGAAAATAATGAAGCAGATGATTTTGGTTTTGTCTTTGCCACAGTGATATCAGAATGGTTTTACTTTGCATTGCCAACTTTAAGCACATTAGCCTACCTGACACTAATTCAGATGCACCAAATATATGTTCCCATTGTTTAAATTATATCATCTGGGGCAAAGACTCCAAACTGTTCTCTGAGCCTGGGCAACTCCATTTCTTCCTCCATTGTTTAAAACTTTCTCAGCCTCCTGCAATTTGTCGTTATTGTGCAAAAAAAGTGTTTTCACACTGCAAACGAACCACGGTTAATTTTATACAAGACCACCTCTCATGGTCAGACTAAATTTGAGTCCATTGGTCAGGACCCTGGTCTGAGGCAACTCTCAAACCTGTAATTTTGCTTCATGCTAAACTGAAAATTCCAAAGGTCCAAACCAAAAAAGTTTGGCATGAAAGTGCCTCAAACAACCAAATGGAATGCCCAAAGCAACTGCCAGACATAGCCACCAAATGATGTGCCTGCTCTGATACAAACTCCTTAGAACCAACAAGGCAACCACCTATACCCTAGTGTTCACATATTACTGACCTATTAATGCCATAGCAACCATTCTTACTAGATAAGCATCTGCGCAGAACATGTTGGCAACCACCTTGCAACCTCTGTCCTCTGGAGAGAAAAAACCCACGGGAAGATTAGCATCCGCTCTTAAACAATGCAACAGCTTTCAATCAAACAGTCGCTGGACATACTTATGAAATCTTCTTTTTTGTTTTATCATAGTCCAGTTGTAACATATGTTTTTTATATATTCTCAATCGCATGTGCTATTATTCATAACAGAGTCTTGTGGTTTGGGCAGAAATTCTGAATTTAAATTTGAGAGACAAATTATTTATCCTCAAAGCAGAACAGTAGAAAAGTGATAATTCACCAATACAATGGGGAATGGCGGTAGGAGATATTATAATAATATTCCTCATTATATTTTTCTTCAGTTTCTTTTCAAAACACAGAACAAGTTTCAGGAAAAAGGGAAGAAGGAGAAAGAAACCAGATTTTTGCAAACACGTATCTTCTTTAAATAATCCACCCACTGCAGAGTTTCTAAACTTTCCTCAAAATGCTTCCTCGCGTGTTTTACTCGGCTGCTCTTTGTTTGCCCTCTTTAGTTTCACCCTGGAGTGTGCATGTGATGGTCTGTCTAGACCTCAGAGGACGGGTTATATTGAGGGTATGTTCATTTTTCCATTTGCAGATTTAGAGGATATTAAGACCTATTTCCACCTGTATCCCTCCACCTACCTGCTATTTGTCAGGATCTGTGTAATTACCAGTGTCTGTCCCTCACTCCACATCTCATATCCTGAGCACAACATTTTCCCAGATTTACCGACCGGCTTTGAGATGGTTCTCGCTCAAAAACAACACTCCAGCTCCACTCCAGCGAGTGGCGAGGAAGATGCTGCCAGGGCGCAAAGTAGACAAAATATCTCCTGTCCACATCATAATCAAATCAAATCATTTTTCGACTATTTTTTTCGACTTCTGACTTGCTGTGCACAGGAAGACGGCGCGTGGCTGCCCAAACAAAATAACCCAGAATGCACTGCGGGGCCCAGAAACGGTGTCGGCGTTTCAGCGAGCGCTCCCGTGGAGAAACAGTTTTGATTCAGGAACATTCCTATTTCAGGAACTTTAAATGTTAAGTAAAGAAACATTATGAGAGGAGGGCTGAATGGAAAGCTGTGTGTGCGTGGATGTGGATGCATGTGGATTAGAGGGGACTGAGTCGACAGAGTGTGTGTGTGTGTGTGTGATTTGGACATACACCTCTAAGCACACCTAAGTGTATCTAGCCAAATGTTTTTATATGGTTCCATGACGGGGGAGAGAGTGTGTCTAACAAAGGAGACTATTTCGATGGGGCCGGTCAGTGAAGGAGTGCTGGACTCATAATGACATAGAAAACAAACAGTGGTGAATGGGCACATGGTCCCTTCGTAACCACAGGGCCCTTAACGGGAAGAGCTTGTCCAGCGGTGCGCAGCCCACCTCCAGCACTACAGGAAGACCCAGGCGCCAAGGAGTTAAAGTACACCTACTGTGTGTGTGTGTGTGTGTGTGTGTGTGTGTGTGTGTGTGTGTGTGTGTGTGTGTGTGCGTACAGTGTGTGACACGCATGTCAAGTCAGCTACACGCATGCACTCGTACCTGATGATATGATATAGACAACCACACACGTGACGCCTAAAAAAAAAAAAATAATTAACTGACACCCACTCCTGCACAGTCAAGACGCTGTTCGACACATTAACATACAAACACACACACTCGCTCTCTGTCTCACAGTCTCCGGGGAGACGTCCCAATCAACCACCAGCAACAATATTATCCTGCCATTCACTGTCGCCGCGTGATTGATGAAGCCGAGGCGAGGCCGGACTCACACCGCTCGCACCAGATCCCAACACGGCGCTCATGAAGAATAACAACGCAAAGACAACGCTTATATTAAGACTCGGATTGTTGCGACATGTACAATTTAATGGCCAAAAAACACTGAGCCCCCGTGTGGAGAGCTGGGTTCCAAATGTATTCTCTGGTGATATGTTTGGCAGCGAGAGAGGAGGATTTTCTTTTTCCATAGAGTTTTAGTGTTAATCCGAAAAATCTTTTCTTCTGCTGAAGCATATCTGAAGTTCATCTGAAGCAAACATTTGTTACAGTTACACAAATGCAATCCTTGAGCCCGTTGACTATCGAATCAGTCTCTGTGGGCGACAGACGATATTTGGGGTTTCCGGTGTAGACGGTAAATATCCGGGCCAAGACTGTGTCTTCCGTTCATTATCACAGTCGAAGTTTCTTTTGTTGTCGTTTCTTCACATTAAAGATGAATTTGCTGAAAAGAAAGTTCCTCAATTTCTAATTTCTTTTCTCATAGGAACTGTGAGAGAATCAAGATCAACATGCGTCTCCTCGTGTGTGACTTTTTAGCTGTGAACAATCTGCAGGAGTTTTTCTCAGTTTCTTTTCATGTGTTCATCTGTGTTAATCATAATCACTTTTTTATACTTGTGCTGCATTACAGTACACCTGCACCCAAACTGATACTAGGCATTTTATATTTGTAAAATAGTCACGTTTGAAGAGCTGTCAATGGTTGGGCCATTTGTTTCAGATATTTTAGGATACTTTCCCCATGTGAGTCAGGACGAGACTGGTTAGAGACCCAGAGCTGAGTCGTGTGGGTGGTAGTGTCCAAACAACAGATGCATGTGGAAAGGCAGACATGTGTTTGCTTTCCGGTTTAAACATAAACCCACACATATGTTGTAGAGATGCTGAATTTAGTTTTATTTTGCTCTGTTTTATTTGTTTTCTGGGAAAAACACAGACTTTTCCACCTTGTGAGGTTTAGTGAAAACTGTGGCAGGGGTCTGCTGGGCCTTAGCAGAGGTAAGCGCTCTACTAAATGCCATTCTAGTTACTTATTATTAGTGATCTTATTAGTGATCTTCCAAGGACCTAAGAGGGATTTCATGGAGAAATTCACTTCTTGATATTTCTTGCACATGTATTTGAAAACATGTTTAAACAAGGCCTCTAAGGTGCAGCCACACCAACAGTGACTGATGCCTTTGAGTCTGGTGACTCCGTTCTCCATTCATTCTGCGTGTTTACATGTCGCCATGATAACTGTCAGTGGCTCTTCACCGCCAGTTCTCCTGGCCCACACTTTCCCCAACTCCCTCTCATCACACGTCCCAGTGGTCCACTCACTTACTCACATTCTCAACATCATAAAACATTCAAAAAACATATGGTTTATTAGGTCACGCTGGCGACAAAGCATCAGTGGAGGTAGTTTCATGAATAAACATTAATCCTAAAAATGCCCTTTTGTTGAGCTGACACGCACAAACTTTATTTCTAAGCCAATTGTCAATACTTGGTCAATTCTGCATTCTCTGTTGAGTTCAACTAACTTGATCCCGAGGAGAGAAGCAGAAATGCTGAGGAAACATTTTCACTATAACACCTCTCTGCGACGTCTGGACGTGCACGTGTGCAGACCGCAGCAGCTCCCCCACTTAGTTTTATTACACCAGGTCGTTATGTTCTTCCGTGCCTTGTTCTACTGGCTTATTTTTTTCCTGTAAAGTCGCACATGATACTGCCAAGGACTAATTGGCATAGTCACATTTTCTCCAACTGTATCTTTTTCTGTGTGTGCGTGTGTGTGTGCACTTGTAAATAAGTAAGTAAGAGAAAACCAGCCGAGAGAGACAATGTCTGGTTCATTCCCCCGCTGACCGCCACAGTCGCCCAGACACATATCTGCAGTTCCTGTGCATTATGGGATACGGCGCTGGTAATAAACAGAAACAGGGGAAATCTGAAATGAGGTGACTGAGACTTTTTATGACTTGTCCTCTTCACAATGCAGATGTCTGCAGCCTAAATCTGAACGCCCCCATAAAAATCAAACTTATAACCTGCTATGAATCAAACATACGTCTCACTGTCTGCAGACGAAAAACAAGAACACACACTGACTAGCTTTTGATTGATATTGTCTCAGAGGTTAAACACGCTTCCTTCTTCTTTCTTTTTCTTTTTTTCCCATCTTGACTGCCAAGATGGCTCACTGGGCCCAGGAAACATGAACCTGAATCAGAGAGGCAATTGATAATGATGTGTACTATCAAAATGTAGCGTCACCCCTAAGTTGAAGGAAAAAGCGTCTCTGGCAGGAAATTCAGAAGAAATGTCTTGAAAATGCAGTACTGGGAGGCGGGGCTACGAAAATAGAACCTCCACTCACGAGCGGTCACTGGTCGCGGGGGTCCACCCACTTTTGATAAGAGGGTCACTTGCATCACAGGTCATCCTGTTGATTATCATTCCACTGTTTAATCCAATAAAATGCCAACCATGACCCACACACTCACAAGCTTTTCTATTGGAGGACATTGCTTAGGTTTCTCTCCAGGGAAAGCTTAGATAGATGACTCTGATTTAGGAGATGCTGAGTCAGAAAATCACATTACATGCAGTTTGGTCAGTTTTTATCAAAACCATATTCCAAAGTTTAGAGAAGCATTAATGGCCACAGCAGGAAAGGAAAACATTACTGGGATTTGGGCAAATAAATTACAAAGGATAAAAAAGTGCCACAGAAAAAGCTCTTTTTTTATGTTAAGTTGTGGCCAGAGAGGACAACACCGCCTAACCCACTGATTTATGTTTTCATAAATAAAAAAAAGCTGATATCATCCCAATATATCAGTGGAACCCTCGTCTTTTACCGTTGTTTTTGGATCACTCTCTGGGATCTTGAAAACATTACTGTACTGAATCCTCACCCTGGCTGCTCTCATCATCATGTTCCCCCATCTCCTTTGATTTGGTTCTGTCTTTGATATCAATAAGCTTGATTTGGAAAGGAATAAGTGAAGTCATCTCGTGAACTTGAACTGGATCCACTGATATTGTTTGGATAGGTGCACAGTAGGCCTTGAGAGACGCACAATGTAGCTGTAACCATCACTTTTTTACTCCATGCTAACTGGGCTCCCTCTGGTCTTTGGCTCAGTCCTCATGAAGAATTATTTTGAGAGATGAAGTTGAGGATTAAAAGAGGTATTTATACACATGTTTTCCAAGAGGCAGTGCTACTCTGAAAGCTAACTACAGGTATTTCTCATGATTCTATATTGTTCCATGATGAGGACAAACAAACAAACTCCATTGTTGAGAATACTATTAAAAACACATCACTGTAAATTGTTCTGAGTCAAACCCACATAGTACATGGTATAATATCATTATATCAGTGGTTTAAAATGGTTTCACAATCATGACAATACCATTTATCGCAATCATTTCTGGGATAAAATATTGTCCAGCAATGTTTGTTATTGTGACAGACCTACCTTAATATTTGAATAATGCAGAGGTTTTCTTGTACAGTTAACAGCAGAAAAAATAATGAATTTGTTCATCAGCAGTTTGTGATGATAGTTAAATCAAAAAGAAATATATATTTAACATTTATTTAATTATATTTAATTCTGCATTGCCAAACCTTGTAAAGTATATAAATATGCACTACACATTTTTGGCTCATGCACATAAATAACAACACAATGTATCTACAATAGATTTTTGAATGTAGTTACTATATATTTTTATTGATGAGTTTTCTTCAGTAGAAAAATACCTGCAGTGATAAAATACAGATGTTTTGTCCACCTTCATTTATCCAGCTCAGAGATGCTCCAGGTCAGTATGACACATTGACTTTCTCCACACATTCTCTCCCAGCATGGATTCAAACTAGCAACTCTCTCAGCCACTATACCTTGATTCAGTGTGCATCGGGCCACAGCTCATGTTGAAACTCTTTGTTCTCTCCAGGATATTCCTGCGCAGAGGCATTTGTTGGACCACTCAGCCAGAAGTTTAAGTCACTGTGACAGTTACTGGCAACATAGAGTAGCAGCACTGCTTGAGTTATAGGATATTACTACATGTGGGATCCCACAGAGCGTGAGCTATGCTGCGTCTTTTGATCACAATTTATCGCTGTGTGTTTTGACCTTGCCTTCTGATACACTGAGCAGAAAATTGAGGGTAAGACAACATGGCGATATTTGTATGTTGTGTCCTGGATATTGATGAAGAGGATTATACAGATGTTTGAGGTTTATAGACCTTATCGCAAGTGATTACTAATTAATGGTGCACAGGGCAAACGTGTGTCCTGTGGCTGAAACACATTTATATTGATTTGTTAAATTAATGGACCATTAAACCCCCCAACAATGATTGTCTTATCATATTGTGGCAACCATAACCAGGCAACGCAGACCTTTAAATCATTAAACTTCTCAACAGGCCTAAAGGCCACCTGTTGACTGGCTGGAGTATAGGTCATAAACACAACTTTCTCCATGTTAGTGACACATTATGTATAGTAAAGGTGGTTTCTGTCATTTTAGGTCGTTTTTATTAGATTGGTATGTAAGTGCTAATGTTTCCAGCTGAATTAAGTGAAGCTTGGCTGCATTTGAAGATGTGGGCATTAGGTGTAAACCTAACTATCGTATTGTTTGTCCAAGCATCGTTTTCTGTACAATTAACAGCCCAAAAGTTTTGTTAAAACCAATGACATCTGTATTTTATCTTTATATGTAAATAACACTGTATTATAAAACAACTGGCTCTATCCTGCTCTACACAAACAGTACAACTGTTTTATCTTTGTCTTCTCTGGATCATCAGCTGATGAGGATGCTGATCTTTGCCATGGGCATTGAGCGCTGTCCAGTTTGTATGGCTGATTTTGATGTTTGTGTTCTGAAAGCAAACAGAAAACAAACTTTAGAACAAATCCGGCTGCTGTGTGCAAGCAGCTCAGAATGTGATCTTATATCTTCTATTGCTACGTGTGAGGGATTTACCCTGATCATTCTTATCAGTCTGTTGTGGTTTTGTACTTTTTGTACTTCGGCAGTTTAGAGTCCAGGAAAATACAAACCAAAAAAAGGGACTGATGCATGCACTTGCCAATATTTCTCATGGCTGGTCTCTAGCTGTAACCCTCCTCTTAGATGATAACCTCAGTTTAGCAGCATGTGAACTCAGCGAGTGGTACGCAACGCTCTGGTCCTTTGGCCGCAGGTTCACCAGATGTTGTAGCAATGAACATAGGGAAAAACAGTCAGTGTTAGCTCTGATGAGTCACCAGCACAATGGACCATGGTATGAAACCTGATATGGGCTGATTCTGCCTTGAGAGGGCAGTTTTGTGAAAACAGTGTCATTACCACAACCTGAGGCCTTGCAGGCCAGGACCTCATGCGGTGAGCTATATGCCAAAAGACGAAGGAGAGGAGAGGGAAACAGGCTGAACACAATACAATTGGGGATGGAGGAAGGAAGATGGAGGGAATGGGCCAAAGTCTTTGTTTTATCTGGAGCGATTGAGATACTTGCATCATTGCAGCCCTCCAAGAATAATGTCAAAACCTGATGACTCAAAGAGAAAATAAAGAGCTGACGAAAATTAAGCTTAGCCTGTCTCACCTGGGTAAAACTGAAACTGGAGGAGAGTGCAATGATGGGTTTTGGGCAACAGATATATTTGTGTCTCATTATCTTGTCTTTATGTTGATTTTACATCAAGACCACCAAAATGATAAATGAAGACAGTGTGACATTCTTCCAGATACATTACACAGAACTAAACTTGGGGAGGGGAGGGTGGCTTTGGTTCAGGAGGTAGAGAGGGGCATCCACTAACCAGAGAGTCAATGGATGGATCCCATGCACCTCCAGTCTGCGTCTGTGTCCTTTGGCAAGATGTTAAACATATAGATGCCCTGTATGAATGTGTAATTGAGTGGATTTCCCGGACTTGTGCATTTATGTCCCCAAGACAAACTGGGCAAGGAATTGACCTTTGCTGCCTTCTCAGCCATCAGCCCTTACTCCAGTACTTCTGTTAGCCAAAAGGTAGTCGTTTTTCTATTTCAGCATTCATATGAAGAAAAATCCTAATGGATGTTGAATATCAAGATGGCCAATGACACGTATACTTACCTTGCTTTGCCATCAGTGAAGTAAAAAAGGAAGGCTGAGGGGGGGTACCTCCTTACATGAGCTGTACTGGCCATTTTCTGAACTTGTGAAAAGCTCATGTCGCACTGTTTGATTACAACTGTATTTTCTAATATGAGTTTTAGTAATGTACAAACAGAAAATAAAAAAGAATCAAAATAGAAAAGTTCCAGCAGATTATCTTATTTTAGCCATCCAGATAAATCAGGCTCACTTTTCTTATTTATAAATTATTTTTACTTGCCATTTTAAGTTGGAAAAGCTTGGCAAAATTACAACTTAGTTTAGTGAAATTAGTTAGTAGATATGGAGTAAACATAATAGTTACAAAAAGACAAATAGTTATGCATAGTCACCTTTTTCTTGGCAATACGTTTCTTTAGGAATTTCTTAAAATAAGATCAATGTGTCAATTTACAGTTTAGTTAATTGAATAGATTTTACTACACAAAATTATTTGAAGATTACAAATAGCACAAGGCCTGTTATTATTAAGTCCACATTCCAATGGCTCTTCTAACCACCACAAGGTCGCATATACCCACACAGATCACTGTGCAGCTGTTGTTAATGTAATCCAGATTTCAGCAAGAGGGTGACCAAACTGGAGCTTCTGGTAAAAAGCTACACAATATGAAATTAAAAACAGATGAAAACAAACAAACAACTGTGACAATGACTGAGTGAAAGCACTCAATTTAAGGACACGCTTTTAGGTGGAGGCAATAAAAAAATGAAAAAGATTCACGGTGCAATTCTGGAATACCCATTGCTAGCTAGCTAGCGCCAGGAACAAATCCCCAGCGCAACAAGATGTAAAAAATCTGTAAAATTACATAGCAAACAAACATTAATATAGAAAATGTATGTTTCAAAATGTGTATAAATATATTCCTATTATATTAAAACTGCTTTCCAAACTTTTTGTAAGGAAGGAAATGAGTCCATTACCTCTAGAATTCACACAAATTATTTTGGGGGGCGTAATGTCAATAAATGTATAACATATGTTAAAAAACATCTCCAGTTACAGCAGTGTAGATGGTGAGTAGTGATGAGTGAAAACATCATGAAACAAAAAGGTGCTATCATGTGGCCTGTCTAAGGCTGTTACCATCTACATGTCCTCTTAACTTTGCGCTTTAATCTGGGTTTAAAACTCATATCAACTCTGAAATAGAGCCCTCAGTGAAAAACAAATGTTGGGTGTTTGCCTGGTATGTGATGTCATGAGGTTTAGAAGGGGGTGGAGCAGAACGTAGGACAGGAATCCCCCCGGGGTGTAGACACTGGTGGTGATTGGTGATCCAGATAAGGTGATGATGATAATTCTGCTAAAGGCTGTAGGAGATTGGGGTGGAGGTCAGTAACATGCGTCACTGAATGACAGCTGACTGTGGAAGAGAGAAGAAAGGATTTAAAGTTTGACATCAGCCGCATGATTGTCAGGAAGAGACTGTGGCAGAATCTGTCGTTTGAAACGCCCACAGTCAGCTGATTAATAAGCATAGAGAGAGTCTGAATCTGACCTTTGTCTCAGGAAAGCTCACAGAACCTCGTTATCGAAACAGAAAACTGGGATTTTCTTTATCTCAAAGGGGTGGTTGCTACTTTTTTCTCATCAAACGTGCATGAGTCAAAAGAGCTGTGCCTTCTGCAAAGGGAGCAAAGCAAGTGGAAAACGTTCAATGGCTACAATAAAAGTGTGGATAGCAAAGGGGGGAGTTAGTGGTCGGTAAGAATGCTTCTGAGGCGATGAGTAAAAACCAATGTTCTCACTCCTGATGTCATAGGCTGAGGTGCACCAGCCGGTGAGAAGTCAGTTCACCTTTCCCTGTCCCGGCACGCGAAGGACTCCCAGGGGAGTAAGACGTCAGCATCACCGCAGCCATCACCATCATCAACACTAACGTCATCAAGTGGTGAAGGTAGAGTCCATATATCTTTCACACATCCATTTTTTTTAACCACGTAGGCTGAGGGATTTCTTCCTTGTCTCTCTTTACCTGTTTCATAGCCCATTTACTTTCTCTCATATCCCACCCCGAGCATTAATACACTTACACCACAAGTGTAACTATTCCTTGGTTTATTTTCAGTCTATAGAACTCCAGCGTCAATAGCTCAGCTGGGTATCAGGCTTTGTCTCATGTGTTATTCATAAAACCTGACTTGTAGCAGACTGGTGTCTGGCGTCCAGATTTTTAATCCAGTCTTAAAGATGGTAAACTCATTCTGAAAATGGTCAAAGCTTAAAAACAGCCCTTTTCCTGCAAAATATGTTCAGAGTAGCAACCCTCTGCAACCGCACGTGTTTCTTGATATTTATAAAAAATAGCAAAATGTGCATTTCATTTTTCTATTTTTATTAAATTTTCTTTTTTGCCTATGATGGGATTTTACCTCCCTCTTGTTTTCTTTCACCACCCCCGCCACTTCCCATCCTTACTGTCTCACCACAGCCTTCCACTGTTTGGGTTAATGTGGTTGGATCGGACAAGCCAGGATTTACACGCACAGGAAAGATAAGGGGACATTTTTACGGCACAACCACTATTTCAGAGGTGTGCAGGAGAGTGGGAGAACCATTTTTAGACTGCAGACACGGCTGGAAAATTGGTGTAAGCTACTAAAAACCGGGTTGTAACATTTTAGGGCCTCATGGCTTTTCACGGAAACACCTCCCCGTACAGAAAATATACTTTATTAATCATGTGGCTATTAGCATGATTGTCTGTATCCGGGGGTGGGGTGGGGGGTTTAATAGTCTAGGATTTCTGCATGTAAGAGACAAAATCAATAAGGATACATTTTAAATTTTACTACAGCAATGACCGTGGCACTAAATATATATATATTAAAAAATTCAAGACCATTTTCCATGCAGACAACACTGCGTTCATATACATATGGCTGACTTTGCTGCAACATGCCCAGATCACCAACAATCTGATCAGCTGGTCACTGAGCTGTTCCACTGGTGCACTGGCCCTTAAAGCCTTGCTCAAGGACACATCAGTGGTCATGAGAAAAAAGCAGGCTCAGCAGTTATACTTGCCCATTTAGCACAATGCCTGGCAACTGGTGGCCCGTGAAGCAAAAATGGCCTGCCAGCAATAATATCTGGCCCGCCAGGTAATTTTGATGATTCCATTTTTTTAAATTCAAAGTATGAAACTGAATTTATCGAAAAAGTATAAGCTTAACCTTTTCCCTGTCTTTTGAGCTGAATTACAGAGCTTTTAATCTAATAAATTGTGAATTTCGGTTTGAAGATTGCCTTTCTTGTTCAGGCCTTTTGAAATAGCTGACATGCAATTATTGGTATTAAAAAATAAAAGTGAATCAGTCAAACTTATGTATGAGCCACACGTCACATATTCTACCTGGTGAAACCAGGTAGGATGTGCGCAAATAAAAAATGCCAGTGTTTTTGTGGGCCTATATGAGGAGGGGTCACTAACACCAAGGGATATTTCTGAAAAAGTAAAATAACTATCAGAATAAATGTGGCTGAGGAGCATATCAAATAAGCAGTCCGTCATACTTAAAACTATGATACATATTTATTATTCACAATGGAAAAGAGAGATAAAACAAATCTCATGGCTCAGATGGGTCATTAAAAGACATATCCATTGTCTCTTTTATTTCTTGTTCTTGTTGTAAAGGGAGGTTGGGAGCTGTTTTGTCGGTTGTCATTTTTACTGTTGCTGTTTTGCATAAATGCAGAGTAAGACTCATTTAAGGAAATGATATTACAATTCTTAAAAGATTTATACTGGTCAAACGTTTATCCAACCATTTGATGAAGCAGACACTGTCTCAGTGGCCAAACCAATTGAATATGAGCAGTGATTCAAAACTGCAGAACCCGACTGGAGCTAACCAGAAATCAGTTCATAAAACATAGTGTTTGGATACCACTGTCAAATAATTATGAAAAAAGGAGTTTGGCAAACATTGCCCGAGCCCTGTCAGTTTTTTTTTGTTGAGTCATAGATTTGTGGCCCCAAGTGGTACAAGAAATTAAGTTCCATTTTTGTAATAGAGACAAGTAACCAATCTGATTAGAATTCAAGCAACACCTATTCTAATGCAATAGTATTCATGCGTCATGCCCTCTACAGGGACTGACTGACTCCAGCAAAAAGTTTGCCCAGGGGAAAAATTAGCTCTGGTCCCCAAAGGAGCTCCCCAAAAAATTAAAGAGCAACCTCAGGGCCCTTACGGTTTCAGTAGTGCAGATTACCAAATAAACAGTTAAATAATCAGATTACTACAATGTAATTGTCACACAGAGCTAGCTGCCCTGGAGCTGTTTTCCAGTTTGGGAATTCAGCCTTGGATCGCGCAGGAGAGCAGAATCGACAATGGATTCAGAAAAGTGTTAAATAACACAAGTCTCAGCACCAGGCTAAAAATAGTTGTTCCTCAACAACAGTGGCAGGGTGGAAACCAAATGTAGTTTTATTCAGGTCATATAGTGCAGAACGTGTACAGCTTGTTGCACCTTCACTATGCTGGATACACAGTCTGTGTATTGGCAGCAGTCACAGGCAGGACTTCCCCAGTGGTTCGCTGTGCTTGTTGCTGGTGACCTGCTGCCCTGTGTGGTAACAGTGTCAGTGGGACACAGAGTCTTCTGTGCGGCAGCAGCACACTGGCCTGTTGTGACTGTGGCTCATTAAACAGAGGCCCTGTATGCCTGTCCGTGAGTGGCACGTGTGTCCTCTCCCTCGCTGTGCTGCTAAAAATAGCAACAACAACAATGGCATCGGGAAATGCCTGGTTAGAAAAAAGAAGGGGAAAAAAATGACCTCAGATGATATCGCATTACAGCCCATGAATAACGCTTAGAGAAATTTTATTTTCCATTGATGGCAGAGGCTGAATACTTAAAAGGGTTGTTTGCTGGAGCTATTCATTTATTTCATCCCTTCGTGAGTGCTTTGGATGAATTTAGACCAGAAATGAAGCCAGTATCCTGGATACAATACAAACATGCTATCTTCAGCATTTGGAGCCAGAGTCTGTGCAGTAGCGATGTGGGGAATCGAGCTACGGTAGCAATGTTGTGCTGATACACACACTTGATCAATTGCAAGTCAGTCTCAGCAGTCTTCACCCCATTTTTGAATCGTAGAATAACTCATTAAAACCAAACTTGGGCAAAAATTGTAATAAGAACTACCTTAAATGACAAAAACATTTGATAAAACTTTATTTTACATGTTTAAGCACGCATTAAGTTTGGCCCATGTCCCATCCACTAACATTGAGGAGGATTTATGAAGTATACTGCAGATCAAGATACACATTGGGTTCACTTTGTGTAAATAGTCATGGTGTCCATCTTCAGGCTCTTCTACACCGAGCAGAACAATTAGAACAATCCCTGGTGGAATATATATCGTACTTATTCCCATTCACATTGGTCTAGACGTCAGTGTTCCTCCCCTGTGGTTGACTCAGCAGAAAGCCGGTGATTAAATCATCATCTCCTCTCAGAATCGCTGCAGTGGGTCCTGATGCGTGGACAACCACTGCTAAGAGAGTGGCACGTTCCTCTATGAGAGAATCTGTCTGTGGCTGGAAGGCATGGAGGACAACCTCAGGCACTTAACTGCAGCTATTGAATGACCTCCTTTTTTTCTTGAGGCCATCACTTACCCAGGAGGCTGTGAAATGGTTTATTTTATAATGTTTTAATGTTTCAAACTTGCTGTGCAGTATAATAGACTGAAATGGCCAAAAGAAGATTATCACTCTGCATTTATAACTTAAGAGGAGAGCAAACATGCCTTGAAACTCATTATGCATTCACAGAGAAGCGTTAGACATATATTCAAACAATGCTTTGGATTTACAATATATGAGTTGACAGTTATATAGATAGATATAGTAATAGATGCAAAAGTATGAGCAAAATTAGCAGAGTTCGACACACAGAGTGAAACAACCATTGCCTCTTACATTCACAGAGACGCTCCATTTAGTCTAAGTACCTTTATGGATTGCCAGTATGTTTCAAGATCATGAGTATAGAATGCACTTTCACACACACACACACATGATTTTTTCAGAAGAATATCAAGGTCAGAACCAATCACAGGGAGCGTAGTGGTGAATCTTCCAGACCTCACACAGAGACAGACCTCCGGAATGTCAAGTGAACTCAAATAAAATCTTTCATTGCACATGATATACTGTGTGGTGACATGTACAACCACAATAGATGCATTCATGGAGCTGTGATAGCCATGAAATTTCATGACAAATTAAAGAAACGTGGGCTTGTTTGATTACTGTGTTGTGGTTATGTGATAATTTACAGAATGATTAATTTCACAACTTGAGAAATATCTATTCATACATATTTGTAGCATTAACTGGCACCTCTTTTTACCACCCATGGCCAGTGAAGTTCTGCTCTTAGCTATTTGTATTCAACAAGCAGGATTTATTTACATTTCAGCCCTGTGGGTAACTCCCAGGCATCCCCCTGCCTCTTAAGCGTCTCGTTATCTCTGTTAGGTGTGTTCGGCCAGGAGAGTGAGAGCTGGATGCTGTATGGCCGTCTTGTTCCTCGTGTTTGCTTTTCGTCACCGGAGTGGCGAGAAGATGGATGAGTCTTTCACTGATGATAACTCTGGCTTCTGCCACCATTAGCTACCAGGCAGGCTAACACCCCCTGTGATCCCTCTTCATCTCAAATAGACTGGAAAAAAAGACTGTAGAGCTGTCAGGAGCAACCACTTCTATAGTCAGTCCAACCATGATGGACAACCTGGGTTCATACTGGGAGTCTCAGTACCTCTTAGTGTTGGTCTTCTCTTGCTCTGAAACACACACACAGTGGTGTCTCCATGACTTCAGAAGACATTAAATTGACTGTGTTTACATGAGCACTAGTATCCCAGTTATTTCAGGTTTTTTTAAATACCCTGTTAAAGCATGTAAACATCATATCCTCATTTCAGTTTCCTGACTATGCCCTTATCCCGGTTTTGAGAAACATGATTTTACTAGCTGAAGCAGTCCGTAAATAATCAGGATACTAGTATACGTATGCACATACTGCCGGTTTCTGACCCTTGCTGACTGGTGCCTGTACTCTTGTTTCCTCCGGTGTCATGAACACTTCAACTGTGACACACAGCTGGAAAAAGGATGCCCTACTCATACGAAAAATGTTCTCTCCAGTCTGTGTCACTGACTGTCATCATGTCAACCCCATCCCACCAGTTTCAGCTGCTTTTCTTCATCCACTCAGCCCTGTCTCTGTGGCAGTGGCAGCATGACAGCGATCAAAGTGGAGGACATGTTTAATATTTGCTGTCGCTGTCATTGCTGGCAATAAGGTGGATGAGTCAAATCTGCAATGTGATGTTGGCATTTATGAGAGCAAATCCAAAAGCAGTGTTTTTTTCCATAGCCACCATACGGGAATTCAAATTGTTGATAGGCTGTGTTGATGTGACCATGTTATTGCTAAACATCCCTGGCCACACCAAGTATTCCGGATACTTGTATTCATCATTTATACAGAGATATAAATAACCATCTTTCTCCATGTTTCATATTCCAATTATGATATTTTAGCCCCATCATTTAGATCCAAGTGCACAATGCAGTCATTGATTTCCTGCAGACTTGCTCTAGACTTAACCTCAGCAACTACTTTCCTAACCTAAACTGAAAGCTAAGCTTAACCTTAAAACACAATTACAAAGTGGAGACTTGCTTGTCCCCATAAGGCAGAAAAGTCTAAAAGTTTAAAGTTTGAACTGATTTAGGTCCCTACAACATGAGTAATGCCTGGGCCACACACACACACACACACACACACACACACACACACACACACACACACACACTGCCTCTGTTTGGAACAAACACACAGAAAAGTAGGACAGCAGAGTTCCTGGATCCGTCAAAGCTAATTTGATGGAGCAGTTTGCCAACAACACAAGGATTTAGACAACGAGGGATAATAAGTCGAAGTAAACATGCCTGCTTGCATGTAAACTCATCAGCACCCACAGCGCATTCCAAATAATTCCACCCTAATTTTCAGGGATGAAGTGGAGGAAAATGCTCTGCGATGGTGCAGAGAGTTGTCAGGGTTTAAGATTGCAGACTGTATAAGTTTGCGTCATGGTTCCCATACTGCGGCGCTGCACGCGTCACGAACAGGAAGAGCTGGAATATTTCCTTTCAACAGTCATGGGAATCTTCATATTCACAATCCAGCTTTTTGATTGTACCGATTCTGCTAAGCTCCTCTCTTTGCTCAACAGCCAAACATTAAACATGTTAGCCCCTTGATTAGAGCTGAATGCTCCATCTGCATGTTAAGCCAAGCCTGTAAAACCCAGAAGGAACCACCGTGGTTGTATTCTAAAGGGAAATTAAATAGGCTCACAAATTTTATGTTTTGCAGAACATCATTGACTTGATCACTAAATCACTAAGTATGCAATGCTAAAAGAAGGGCACTTTTAGGGTTTAATAAGAAAGATGAGGGGGTGCATAAATAGTTGTGTATTAAGAAAGGTCACAGGTTTCTGGTTTAAATCCTGATTTGGACGGGGCCAGTTCTGCACAGAAACCGCCTGTTGGTATTGCTTTTGCAAGGAATTTGCGGTTTTAACTTGTGCCTTTGCTACAACTGTGAATATTTTTGGATGGAAAATCACTCGTTTATTTACAAAATATCTGTCTCTAGTAGGGAACACAAAAACATCTACAAAGGCACAAAAGCATGCTGGGCCTACAATAAAGTGTATCAACGATTTGTCAAGTTCCACAAACAAACACTGTTCCAAGTGATATTGGGCGCGGCAGACACCTGTGAATGCTGGTAATGTGGAGGATGTTAAATTTAGCTACAAACATGTAATAATACCCAAAAACAGACTTATTAAATAAAGCAGATGTGGACACAGTTAAACTAAGCTGGATGTCATTATTTCCCAAACGCTCCATACAGATACACAGAAACCAGAGATTGTTTTAAATTAAGGTAGTATATTAAAAAATCCGTTTTTTAGGAAGTAAAACACTGTTTGTGTTCGGACGAGAGGAAAAAGTTTGTTTTGCAAAATATCCAGATTGGTGCGGACAGGGCGTTAATCTTCAACTAAATCCACAGAGACCTCTAATCCCAAGTACATCCAAAACTAAAGAGGCTGCTCTTCAGGTGTACTAACTGTAACAAACTTCTTGACCCTCACACATTTTAAGCAAAATGTTTCAGGAATAATCTCTGTCTCACCTGATTTATGTATGCAGTCATGATTAAATTTGGACCAAACTAAAGAGCTAACAATCATGATTTAATGTGCATCTATTTGGGCCTCCTTAGTATCAAAGAGGTTTAGGACCTCCTGTGCTACAGTATCAAATACTGCATATTTTAAGAGCTTTGTGGTAGCTAAAGCCCAATGAACAAATATTTGACATGTCCAAGCAAACTTTTTCCGCTGTGTTTAATCATTAGGGAGAACAGCCGACCTGTGTAGGTGCCCGTCAGTGAATCTTAGTGCCATATGCACACTTGTGGTGGGAGGTGTTTACTCGAATCTCCAGCAGACGTGTGCCCAGCATCCACGGAACAACTTAAATGTGTTGGTTGCATGGCCAGTTTGACCCTCTTGAGCACTTGTGGTGAGTGTGTGTTTGTAACATACCTATAACAAACATGGCAAAAATGCTGCTGGAAATTAGGGTGGTTAGGAATGAGCAAGGTCCTCCTCCCTCCTTCCCTGAAAGTGTCTTTTGTTTGTTGTATGCAAAAGGGTAAAAGGTCAGTGTGGAGCCTGCATAGATTTCCACAATCGTTTAATGTACAGAGACAGAATGTGTGAATGATGATCAAAACATCAATTCATACAAGTATGTCTTTTTTCGAATACCAAAGGTTTAAGTACATTAAAAAACTAAAACTGAGAAATCAGTGTATTTGGCTCCTTCCTTCCTAAATCAAAAAAAAATAAAAAAATCATCCAAATGCTTTAAATGTAAATGTGAAACCAAAGTATTGTCTTTCCCTTCAGGAAGCCTTCTGGAGGAAAGCAGCCTCTCAGGGGAGTTATCTCAGACTAATAATGTGACTGTATGTGAAGATGGATATGGACATTAAAATTCAGAGGAATGTTGGTGCAAAACTTCTCTTGAGACTGCCCTCCCTTGTGTTAATATAGATTATGGAATGCAGAGAGACATATAGAAGAACACACTTATAGTGGTGTGTATTACATCAGTGAGGGACGTCCTTGATGGCAATCATTACTTAGCCCTTACCTCTGTCTAACCCTGGATCCTGACCCAGACCTATAGCTCTATCTAAGGATACATATACAGTTATTCCCACATGTAAATACAGTCATGAGCTGTTAACATACATCTTTTAATATTAATTCCATTAAATCCTTAATCGTCATGAAGGCAAAGTCTCAACTTGGAATGACACAGCTTCCTGTTAGAGACCAACCCTGAGGCCAATCTAAACAGCCTACTGTTCATTCGGCTAGATTCAAACTGATTGAATGACTGTTGAATACCGTCAAGTTCACTGCTGAGTCTCCCATTCAGGTTCACACTCGAACACCCATCTAGGACCTGCGCCTCATTTGACGAACCATGTTTGACAGCGCAGAAAAGCTGTTTTAGTTCAAAAATATGTGTTCAATAATCCAGATACAGATGTGCTCGTATTCCCAAAGATTTGATTTCATGCAACTTGAAATAAAAGCTCACCCCATAATAAAAAATGCACCAGTAAGTCTGTTGTTTAGCACATGGAAGTAATAAGGATACATTTCAGATGGTTATCAAGGATCATCCAAAGACTACACCTGCCTTCACTGCTGGCGTGTCAGTATATTTGAACAGCGCTTGTGCAGCAGTAAAAAAGTTGTATTCATGTTGTGTTCCATCTTGTGTAGGTTGATTTGACTGTTAGAGCTACAGAATCAGGGGGTGTTAGCCAGCCTGGTGTGGGTTTTGGTGAACATGCCAAATCACTTGATATATACCAAAGCATGCTCAGGGAAACAGGAAGAGGATTGTTTCCCTGAGCTGTGGACAAGCTTATGACTCTAGAAGTTAAGCATCAGCAAAATGTCATGTCTTCGCTCCATCATCTATTGAGTCATCAGTTTGTTTTATAGTCAGCAGGACTACACAAAAACATTTTTTTTAATATTGCGAGGGTGTTTTTCAACATTTTCACAATTTCCCCAGGGAATAATTCTTGGAGCTTGAACAAAAATGAGGCATATTTAGAGAAGTGATATAGATAGTTCTTACACCTTACATAATATCGGAGCTGTTTTCAGTGCTTACATTAAAATTGACTGCCAACCTCCTTAAGTGCTCAATTTCAATTCCTTTCAGCACATATCCTTGTGTAGAGCTCACACTACAACCAAAGTCCTTACTGGCAAGTCTTGCCACTCTGCAGCCATCTTGGAAACATCCCTGGGCAGTTGTTTGGTGCAAACAAGACCAGACCCCAGCCAAAATGAATGGGGAGAGAGCATAATGGCTCTTTCAATGGTCAAAAATAAATAAAATCCACATGTTTAGGCTCATCAGTCAATGTGATTAAAAATCACTCAAAATGTTTGGTGACTTTTCCACAAACTAAGGTTAAGGATGCCTTTTTCCAGAAGGCTAGACTTCTGCTACACATGTGCATAGTTTCACTTGCGTCAATCCAACACAATTACCCCCTTCATCATCATCATCATCATCATCATCATCGTCTTCACTACAGACTTCTGTATTCACAATTCTTTAAATTATTTTATAACATATCTACATCTTTCACTGCTGAACAGCCAGTTAAAGTGCATGTTAATAATAATATCTGAACAAATGATATCAACAGACATGTGCCTTCAAAACAGTACTCCAACGTCTAATCCTGTTTGTTGTACATGTACACGCATTTCAGTGTAATGTGTGTCCATCACAGTGCTCCATGGCTCCTTCCAACCAAGGTGACGTGACCCTCGTATACCTAAGGCCAGATGACAGTTTTATAGTGTCAGCTCTGCCTCCCTTGACATCTTCATAGGTTCAGCCAAAAGACTTATTGCTAATACAGTTCATATCAAATTCCCTTTCTGAGCTTTGAGTTATACTGTCGAAGGAAGCCAACATAACTCAAAGAAATCTATAAAAGAACTTTATTTTGACAAATTGTGCAACAGTATATCCTTAGGCCTTCCAGAAAACAGGGTAATCTGATCATTTGATATCACAAATATTTAGATCCACAGAGGCATTTGGCAAACAGGCTGCATATTATTGAGTGAAGGTAGTGGATAAAAGTGGTATTGGTGGTATCTGATTGGCAGGTTTATTAGACGTTGTGTAATTTGATATCCAAAGTGTCGTTAGAACTGTAGGTTTTCGTCACAGCCCCATTTGATTCATTGAGCCGCCATAAAATCCAAGAACAAACCCACCTCCTCCTAACATGGTGCCCTTATCCTCCAGTCATTGCAAAGTCCCAACTCAAAAACATTAAATTGAGCGATTACATCAACATTAATTGCATGGAAATAGCACAATGTAATGTAACGCAGTCATCTTGAATATGTCTCTAACATGAATTATGTCAATATCTATCTGTCTGTCTGTCTGTCTGTCTATATTGATCTACCAGAGAGCTGGTTTGATCTTCTCTGCACATTCATAAACTATTGTTTCTTTAAATCCACAGATTTCTTAAGAATTGTTCTGAAACTGCAGTTTGCCTTTTTAAACAAACTCCCGCAACTTTATCCAAAACCTTGGGGTTAACAGATCAGCTATCACTATTTATTTCTTGGGAAAACAACTTTCTTGCTCCATCGTAATTTTTTTCTTGGAAACACGTCAATTTCTGTCTTTCCATCAAAACATATTTGAATTGTAACCTCATACAAAAAGTACACAAAAACACAATGGCTACTACCGACACCCAACAGTACATCTACAAAGAAAGAGGAAACATTGAAAATAATGAAGAAAATGATGTTTATTGTTATAGTTGAGTAACCTTAAGAAATTCAGCTGGTCAAAAGAATGGTTTAGGAAAAAGTAGCAAACAGTTTAATAAATATTAAGAAAGAGTTTCAGAGTAATTTTGCAGAGTGAAACAGATAAAGTAATAATAATGTATTCAGTGATTCAAGGCAAAGTACTAAAAAGCAAGCAGAGGGGAAGTAAAGATTTTCTCTTTCTCTGACCCAGATCTTCCTCGCTGAGGTAAACTTCATCTCCAGGAAAGAGAGTCCCACAAATCTTCGCCAACAGACAGAATGGTCCCATCAATGGGCCGTGAAGGCTGAATTTAAAGTATCTCTTTTACAGCGAGGGGAAAATATAAATATTGTTGTTGAACAAGCCTGGACTTCACTATTTCACTCAAAGATTTTTTAAACTCTCTGTTGGTGCAGAGATGAACTCACAGGTCTGGCAGTTCGGCTGAGTGATTTGCCAGAATCCCACTTTTGTTGTATTATGCAGCCAAAATATTTTTCAGTTCCTAACCATCGTATTATACACTTTGAATTCACCTGCTGTTTCAGTTGCAAGGTATTAATAACTCTACCTTTAAAATGGAAAGAAGAGTATTATGGGACATAAACATTTGGTTTTACAATATAGTTTATGATCTGTCAGTACACACTCTACCTATCAGGAAAAATGCTGACAGATTTTCTGTCAACTCAAAAAGAAAAACTCAAATTAAATAGTTTGAGTTTTGAGAAAGTATGCTCATTCACGTTCTGTCTGAGAAAGATGGACACCACACTCATACCTGTACACAAAAATATGAAGCTAATGACCATTAACTCAGCATATCAGAAAGACTGGAAGCAGGGGAAAGAATTTGCCCACCTCTTCCAGAGAAAATGCAGTTTTATGGGGGTGTTATGTGCTGAACTATTTCTTGGCTGGCTTTATTGATTTGCTGGAGTCGTAAGACTATCAGAACATCTTCGTGCAATGCTTTAACTGTCTCAAGACTCCAAGAAGATACTGCGCCCTGCCAAGAGATAGTCCAACCACTGTGAAACTGCAGCCTCGGTTTTTCTTGTGGGATTTGGAAAAGATCAAACAAAAAGGAATAAACGTGTTTTTTTTAACCATTGGATGGAACCATGCTAGTTTCCCTCTGGAAATCACTTTTAGGGTTATTTATTCATTTATTTCCTGTGTATTTCACTCTTCTGCATTGTGAATGATTGCTATCATGAAAGTCAGGCATGCTGTGTGTCCCAGGCATAAAACTGTGGTTGTCGTTATAATGATCGCAGCAGAACCATATGTGTCGGGCACGTCCTCTGAGTCCAGCATTATTCAACACAATTAAGGTGTCTGAAATAGCAGTGGTGAATCCTGGCTGAGTATCTCCAGCAACTCTCCATCTTTCTGTCCGTCTCTTTCTCACACTCCCCCTCCTTCTCTCCTCTATCCATCCATCTCTCCAGCCCCATTTGTCAGTGTGACAAATACCACTGGTACCTCAATGTGTCCTGTTGTCCCCAGACTGCACTAAACACCAGTCATGAAAAAGTCATGGGCAACAGCCAGACATCCTGATCCAGCTCCTGACATGGTAGATGCATTAAGCCTCCCTGGCCTCCTCCTCCTCCATCTGACTCCTGTGGAGAGGGAGTAGGAGGGACACGAAGAGAGTAAACAGGAGGAGGTATGAGCTGGTTGAGAAGGAGACAAGAGAGGTTGATGGATGGGAGAAGAAAGGTTGAGAGAACGAAGGAGGGCAAAGTTCGCCAAAGGGAGGACAGATGCTGGGAAGGAGCTGTGGAAGAAAACTGGCAAAAAAAGATGATGCTGAAGACTGACTGAGTTAAAAACGCAGACATGTTGGATTGGATGTAGGCTAAAGCAGGGTAGCACACGGGGGTGTGTATTTGAGAGGGCCCGAAGGACGGCCTGACAAAGTAGCCCTATAAGCGTCCACAACTCATGATGCTTCCAGCAGCTGTGCTAATGGAGCTCCCTGCTTGTCTCACTACTGGGAAACACATTTGCTCTCCAATTGTGGGGTCTCTCTCTCTCTCTTTCGCTCTGTGTCTCTCTCCCATCATGGGTAAAACATATCAAAGCAGTGTGCCGTAGATCAGGAACACATTGGCCCCCCGGGGTCACTTTAAGAAGTGATTTTTACTCCTTTTTTTTCACTCCTCTCCTAATTTTCCTACATGTGTCTCTCGCACTCACTTTGTCATCCAAGGCTGCTGTTAATGTTGAACAAGAGGCTTATTAAAGGAGAAGTGTTAAAGGAGGAGCAGTTGTCACATTATGAGAGAGCAGGGGATGATGTTCTCAGTGTGACTCGGGTGATGGATTATTAGTATTTCGTCTCGCAACGTTCAGATGGGAGTTGCAGTGTTTCTCAACATTTTGTCCAGTCTCCCTGTTGGCCAGGAAGCTGAGCCCTGTCTCTGTTAAAACAGGTGCTAGCATGTATGGGATTTACTTGACTGATATGGGTTGTTAAATGCCAGAACTGGTATTTTTTTTTAATGATTGTTATCCCTGGAATGTATTTTATTCTAAATCATAATTTGCACTGCTGGTTCCCAACATTTTGACCTTAAAACACATGATTCTCTAACCTGTGATGTGAGCTGTGAGCTGGTAGCAGTCTCACCAGGGATCCTATTCATTCTCATTGCGTTGATTAATTTGGAACTTGATACATGCATTTCGTTCGAACAGCATTTTGAAAACTGAGAATGAAATCGAGGTATGGGAAAGGCTGTGTCAGGTTACTACAGCTTAAAAATGGTTCGTTCATTATTTTGCTCTGTAACTGTTAGCCTGACATTTTTTGTTGTGCACCATTTGGGACATTGCTCTACTTTTTTGTATTCACTCATATCCTGGACATATTTGACTCATATCTTTTCAAAATGTATTTCCTCCAATCACAATCTCGGATCACAAGACGTAAATCTTCTTTCTGTCAATATAGCGAATTGTTTTAGTTTTGATCTTATTTGAGCTTTCTTGGTATTGATGTTTAATTTTTAACCTTATCTGTGAAGATTGTCACTCATCCAGGTCATAGTATCTTCAGGTGATGTACATGTGGACTCGTGTTTCTTGTGTTCCTTGAAGACGCTTCACCTTTCATCCAAGAGGCTTATTCAGCTCTAGGGCTTTTCAAGTGTTATTGACCACTCAAAGCACTTTACAGTACCAAGTCCCAAATTCACGTTCATACAATCCTTTTATAAACAGCATTTTCTCAACCTCACACCATTCACACACATTACCATCAGGGGCGATTTAAGTTTCAGTATCTTGTGCAAGGACACTTTTGATGAAAAGTTAGTTTTCAAATCAAATCACAGAACCTAATTCTTCAATTTGTAAATATATCTGCTATTAAGTACATATTAGTCAGATAGTAGATACTTTGTACTGACCAGTGATAAAAATTGCATAGTGTATTGATTTTACTAAACTATATTCCAAAAATAAAAGCCAAGAACGTATGAGTGGGTCAAGGATGTCCTGTTTAAACAGAACAATGAATATGAAAGCACCTGGGATAATGGGGGAAATACTAAGCTAAAGCAAACAAAGCTGCAAAAACATAACTACCAGTAAGTCTCAACCTCAAGAGAGGAAAAAAGAAATGCATAAAAGGTTATTCTTAAAGGCACAATCATCAGCTGCAGTACAGCAGTCCACAATGTTTGCAATTCAAATTGTGGACCTTGATATGAAAATCTCATTATATACATAAACAGTGTTTAGCCTCTCTGACATTTTCAGGAGAACCAGGAGAGTAACCAGGACAATTAGCCAAAATGCCATAAACACTAATATTGGAGGCAGTAACACAGAGTACAAGGGTCTGAGCCATGGAACCTTGACTACACATGTAAGAATACAATGTTTTTGGTAAGAGGAGCTAGGAAAATGAAAAATACAGAAGTGGACCAAAGCAATAGTTTCATTGTACAAGTTCAATGTAGTGTGCAATTCAATCAAGTGTAAATGCAACAATGAAGAATGATATATGGTCTGAAATCTGTGCTAGCTGAACAGCTGTGAGCTAATTAACTTATTCTTGTTCTGGTATTGTTACCAAACAGCATACGTCACCAATGTTGTCAGGGTGAAGTCTGGCCTACGATGATTTTCATTTAGGGAAGCAGCAACATGATGAATTCAGATTTGATCCAGCTAACAGATATATTTATGTGGGTAAATAAGTGAATGGCTATTACTGGTAATGTTGTAATAGTAAAACTTTTAGTAGTCCCTTTAAGTGTAGACAAAGTTAAGACAAAACAGTACAAACAAGCAATCTTGTTAACCTAACACAGCAAATACAGTAGAATTCTTACAGAGAAGCTTATTTAAAGAATATACTCAGCCTAAATCCAAGCAGTCTAGTAGTATGAAGCCCCCAGAAATCAAATGCATATACATTTGACCACAGATAGAATTCTTGAATAATTTGCTTTGCAATAGTAATGCATATTTGGACAACATTACAATGCAGAGGTAATGACAATGCAACATGGATCAGAACAAAATGATGGGGTAAATGTTGGTGGAAAACAGAGAGGGAGCACAGCGCTGAGAACGAGTCAAACTGTTGACACGCCATACGCACAAAACAGTAATTGGAGAGTTAGTAATTGGACACATCCAATTTTCCTTAAAGGGGGAAATGGGTTTTGAGGAGTGGTGAGTAATCGAGGTGCACCACTGTGGGGAAAGTGGATCAGTAAAATATTAGAATCTTTCCTCCACAGCTTTTGCCATGCTTGTTAAGCTACGCTGGCACTGTTAACAACAACATGTCATCTGACTGCTACCTCAAAGATTATTGTTCTTTCCAATGTCTTCAAATATTACAACATTTAAAGCTGACTATGGTAAATGTTAGGCTAAGCAAGAAGCATGTTCATAACAAAGCCATGGATACTGTCATACTTTTGGCTACTCAATAGAAGATATGACTCATAACTCATCCACAGGGTTAATAGCTAATGACTTGTCATGGTATAATGCAAGAAATACATGGAATTAATGTTTTCCCAGCCCTGTAGAGTCATAGTTGAGCACTGAGACCAATTTAGAGCTAGGAATACATGTCAGAAGCCGTGACTTTGCAACCTTCATGGGCAGCGGCACTGCCAGCCAACCTGACAACAGCAGCGGTCAAGCTGCTTCATGATTTCCCTGTCAGCAAGGTGAGTCAGGCCATGACTAACCAGCAAGACTAAACCACTATCAAGCGTCTACATCTATGGCACGAGGGCCAGCAGGCATGATGTGTAGCACAGGAGTAATTCTATCTATTCCCCTCTTCCCTCTCTCTCCCAGAAACATAAGACACTCTTTTCTGTATGAGAGACAGAGGGTGGGGTAGTTTTGTTCCTTTTGCAAGATCCTGACATGAACCTGGAAGACTTGGAGCCTTAGTGGCCAAATGTCTGGGAGCTACCCAGTCGTCAAGGCACTTAGACTGAGAATTGCCAAGAGGCTGCCTTCTGTGGGCCGGGTCTCTCCCTGGGGCTTGGACTCGCAAGTCTCGAGATGAAGGGTGGATGGGGCTAAACATGGACAGCAGGAGCCTATACTGTAATTTCAATGTAAATTGTGGCCTCAAATTTGTGGCCTTTTGCAGACAGTTTTCCACCAAAATCATCAGAACATTGTTGATATTAATTCACTGACATCAAATTTGACAAAACCTCATGTAGAAATGTGGGAACAGCTACTTTTCGTGTTAGCAGCAGCCTGCCGTCAGTCAGTCTGAGGAGTCAGCTGTTGACTTTTTTCCCATTTTACACATTGAGACAGCAGCTCCACTTCGACTGCAGTTTGACAAAGATGAGAAGATTTGATTTTATGGCCTTAATTTGCTCTTTTTGAACAACTTAGCACATAGACAACTTTAAGGTCGAACACCACTAAAAGTATTGGACTCTTAAAATGATTGCCCTGTAACTGCTGCTTGTGTGAAAGGGCAACTGTTAGTGCAACTTGCCATATGTCCTTTCTGACTCAATAATACTTAATGTCAACATTTACAGATCAGATTTTTCCACTGTGGCCTTAAGGCTCCCAAAACAATGAATTCTGCTTTATGCTGTGTCAACATGTGAAGCCTCTAGTTGTGTGTTTTGGTCATCTGTCTCATACTGTTTGTTACACATAAACTATGCCTTCATGTTAATCAACACTACAGAGACCATGTTACTGTTCTTGTTTTGCTGAAGAGTCCTCTGGGACTGAAAATGTTTTTATCCATTTTAGATGCATAACTGCAGCCATGGTGAAGTGGGTCCTGTGTACTGCTTTAATACTGGTGGACTCATATCAGTATACATAAGATATTAGAACACAAACAGTACTGACGTTTACTTTTTGTTTGTTTGATTTGCTCTTGAGTTTATGAGACACATGTTTAAACCTGCTACACAACATGAGACATAACGTGAAGCACACAGTCAGGACATCAGGGTTAAAGTGACTGGAACGATCCAGGGTCATGATCAGACACGCTTGATTAATAACTTATCCAGGAACATGAATATGAAGGCAGCAGGTTTTCATAAGTTGTAAATGTGAGAATAGAAAACATCAGAGGAGCAGAGTCACTTGTTGACCTGCGGATTAATGCACCCTCAATGCAGTGATGCTGATTTGATGCATACCGCGATATATATCGATATATATCGATATCATGATACGATTTTTTTTCATCGCCAAGCCCTAGATAATAGGTAAAATATCGCACATGCATGAACCATTTAACCTCCCACCACAGTTGAAGCGCCTGCATTAGTTGATCTTATCTGTTGTAATTAACAGCAAACATACTGTAGCTTTGAATTATGTGCACTATATCGAAAAGCAGGGGCTTCCTTCCCACAGTGCGCTGACATGTAATAATTAAATGCTGTTGAATCTATTTGAAAGACCAATTTTCAGTCTTATTATGAGAAAATAGAGCAACACATTTGATCACACGTACATTCAAATGCAACCTGTTCACATCTTAACATGAAAATCTATTCTGGAAGCATCTGGATGATAATCAGTTGCGAGTAAAGGAGTAAAAAATGTTTTTATATTATTTCAGTACGCTTAATGTTACAGGGTAATTATAGAGGTCAATGTAAAAAGTGCTGTTATACTTATACTTGCACTTTAAAGTAAATTGGCCACTTTACCTTCAAATCATAGCAGTTTGTACTTTAAGTCTGTGTTGGTATGTTTTTATGTAGTTACTAATACCTACACTGCTGGGCCACATTACAGGGAGTCGCGAGGCCAGCCACCCAGACACGATGTAGATTTAAGCAGCTTAACCGCACCAAGCCAGCCAATCAGAAAAAGCCTAATGGGAAAACATGGACCAGGGTATTTAGCTGTCGCAGGGCGGTCAGCAGGAGATGTAGAAGCGACCACGCTGTGGTGCCGCAGTCTGTGATTACGCTCCGCCGCCAGAGGAAAATCAAAGCACTGATTACACTCTATAGCTCGCCTGGCCTCACAGACTCGGTGGTCAGAGATGACTGACACTCAAATGGCAATGGAGAGAATTTACAGTTGTTGCTTTCTTATGTAAAGCAGTGCTCCCCAAAAGATTATCAGGGATTCCATTCATTTTGCGAAACCCATGAAATGTTGATTCCACAGTGCAGCCACCTCTTATTTAGTTGTTTATATGCTTCTTCCAAATCTGCAGTCGGCCAATGCAAGACTTTGAGAGATACTAAAATCCTCTTAACACTCATCTCTACCACTGCATTGATGGAAACACTGATTACAGTGTTGCTTAGTGTGAAATTAGTCCTAACAGCAGGCTGGTCAGCAGTGGCCGATGTTCAAACAGTAACGGAGAGAGAAAGACATGAATTTTCTTTTCCAGGGTGGTTTTCTTGTCACATTTACTTTAGGTTTTTCAGACTTGTCCTCCTCAGTGTTCACTAAGTCTATACAGCTGAGTGCATCTCATGTTACCGTTCATGTAGCAGCTCTAACTCGCTGTGAAAATTGTCTTACCGTGGAAACCATTAGTCATCTGGCAAACATGGCATTTACTCTGGTTAATTATCCTTTTCAAAAAAAATTAATATTTTAAAAGCAGCAATCATAAAAAAAAAACTGTGGTCCAAATTGGGTATATAGTGTAGTGCGGTGTTCTAAAAGTAATCATTTCAAATGCATTTTAATTCTATATAACTTCACTAAAAACCACAGTTCTAAGCTCCTTTGGTTTACTGCATGTAGAACTACCACAGTGAAATAAGCCCAGTCCACCATTAAAGTGGAAAACTATTCAAAAGTCCCAAATTTGTGGTAACAAAATGGTTTAGAGAGAGATTAGTTTTACTTTACAGCACATTAAAGCAGTTCTACTGTTGTTACAGTTCTACTCACTGAAGGCATGCTCGCACTGTATGGCAGAATCAATCTGCCATGGCAGAAATGAACTGGGTTAGTATTAATGTCCTGTTCCTCTCACCATCTAAATACCAAACCTGTCAGCATAAAATGTAAAATAACATTTTGTCTTAAAACTAGAGTTTGCACAGGGACAGGCTAAGGTCAGGATCTTAAAAACCAGCTGTCACTTTGAGGCCTCTTTCATGATAATGTGCTTTTGTGCCAAAACAAGTAACAAAATCTAGTTGACTGTATAATCCATCTTACTGCTGGAATATTTATTTCTGATTATTATCAGTTTGACAACAAAAAATATGTCTAGTATTCTAAAGAACTTGAAACATGAAACTCTTAAATTCTAAATTCTTTCTCAAAAACAGACCTTAGCTATAAAACTATTCTATCGATCCGACTGCCACTTTTGTTTTGACCACCACTACTTTTTCTGAAATGCTTGCATGAGATGACTTGCTGGATGTGATGGCATATGAACAAAGGTTCTGATGTAAAATCACCAATCACATACTCCATAGCAACAGGTTGTGCTACTTAGTCACTTCATGAGGAAGATGACTGCAGCAATCATATAAATGTCGAGTATTGAAAAAGATCGACAAGAGGAGAGAAAACCAACAGGGGGCCAGCTAGTGGAGCTTTTACCCTCAGTATACAGGTGTCTGTGTTTGTTAGTTAATTTAGTTTTTCTTTACTTGCCTTAGTATGACATATTCAAATCAGCATTCTTGTTAACTCTGCACACGTATATTTGGTCATTTATGCTAATAATAATTAATGTGCACAAGTTACACTAACTATCTGATTATCTCACCAATATCAATTTCAAACATGGTTCTTGATAAACAAAGCTAAGTAACTTACAGGGGTTCAGATGGTTTCGATCATGCTAAGCAGATTAGCCGTAAGACAATTTTACGTGGGTGGACTGTCTGAAATCAATATCACGTGAGGTGACTGGGACTGGGTGACAGATAAAGGTTTTTAGGATGTAAATAATTATATTGTTTTTTAGACTCTAATTTTATCACTGTTGTAGTATTCTTTTCCACATAAAACGAAATCCCTGTGTTTTCTTTACTGGTATATAGGGATATATGAAAATCATATCTATCATACCTGTTAAAATAACTCCCTCCCAACTGGTACTCCTGTTTCTGACCATCCCTCAAACATAATCCCTGTTGACCTATTCACAGCTGGTTAGCAGCCCGTCACCAGCGACCTTCGACCCTTCACCCAACATGGCTGCCATCTCTACCAATTATCAGCAATTGGTCAGTTATTTTCTTAGGCCACTGAAATTACCATGCTGTCAAAGTAAGCAGGCGATAAAATGTAAACGCTTCCATTTGCAGATCAGAGCGCAGAGAGGTGTGCACACTCACAGATGTGACTAACAGCCTCACACAGGCACCAACAGACTTCCACATTTGTAGAAATAGTCCTGACTTGTCGACTATATTGTAAACCCCAAGTATTTGGAATTGATATCATATTGAAAAAGCTGGAAATTGCCTAAACAAAAAACACGTTTCTGCTTGAACGTGTCACCCAGTATTTCTGTCCAGTGAAAGAAGCAGAGATTTAAAAGATGTGAACTGAAGTAGCGTAGCAGACTGCAGCCCAATTAAATCCCTATACACACTTTCCTTCATCGGCTCCAGATTTATGACCCTTTCCAAACAATACAGATCTTCCAATACAAGAATGATTTAGCACCGCTATTAAACTGTGATTCCTGAGAGTGAGGGAAAAGCTGAGACAGACAGAATGGAAGTAGATATAATAGAGCCATAGAGTCTGTGATGGTGGATATTCAGTGACTTACCTTTGTGATTACTGGCGTGGTGCAACAACAGCACTTAAGCTTCAGACCCTCATCCAGGGATGGAGTGTGAGTAGAGGCTCTAGGATCACAGGTCTGTGTGGAGCTCAGTCGGTAGAGAAAGTCACTGCACTCATATCACTGCGTCACTTCGAAGGTCACTTTTCAAGGTCACAGTTCTAGTCAACGTTTCTCCTTCGAGTAACTAAGAACGAATAAAAAACATAATTTATAAAAAAATAGTTTGATTCCTACTGTCAACACATGTTAACTGCAACAATATTTATTTATTATACCTGATCAATTTGAAGCTGATTGTAACTAACTGATAAGCTGGGTTGAGCTGAAGAAGCCTTTTGGATGAGAAACATAAGGATGACTGAGAATTATCACTTTTTCTTAGTTCTGTTAGTTTGAGATCTTTGCAGATTGAATCCATGGCCAGGCAGAAGCAGCACAATCTCAGTTAACTGGTGGCTAGAGTTGTCTCAGGTTGTTTTGGCCCTCTTCGAAAATCTTGACCCAGGTGATGAAGGTCATTTAGGGTCATGCCAGCAATTTTGCTGCACACATTTACTATATAGCCTACAGCTTATTCTTATTTTCAGGGAAAGTGACACATACCGGCAGATATAAGAGAAAGTAAGAGCAGCTTTGATAAAACAAGAATGCAATTTTTCAGAAAAAGTAATATTGAGACTTTAATATTGAGGTTTTGGCAATGTTCTCAGTCTTTTCTCTCATCATCAATCTGAATGGCAATACAACTTAATATTAATCAGTGCAACTGTCTACACCAGCCAAACAACAGCTCAGTCACCCATCATCTACACCTTATGTGCATCATTGCAGCCCACAGCATCCTATAATGAGTCAGCTTTGTAGCCAAGGGAGTGTCCGATGCAGGTCTGCTTTTGGCTGTCAACACGCAGGCTGGTGCCACCGACCGCAGAGTCTGGAAGTCACAGCGCCAGCAATGGAGGAAAAAAGAAAACAAAAGAAATGTAAGAGTGCATTTCAGTTCAGATGAAAGAGTGACTTGTGCTCTCTGTGCTACACAGATACCAGTAAATAGATACCAGTGATCGAGCAGTATTCTGGAAACACAAGCTCAGTGGCAGTGATGCCCGTGGTTTGTTTACTTATTTGCTTGCGAGTGTGTGTAAGCGAGTGTGGCCTAATAGTCTGAGACTTGTCTGTGTTTATGTTGGGATAAAACTTCTGGTGGCGCCATTTTGCTATTTACGCAACAACCTGCATTCCGTCATGTTTGTGTTTTTTGCTGACAGGGCACAGGCGACTGACGCACAGGAAAAACAGGTCTACGTGCGTCCGCTCCACTTATTTTCCTCCGTGTCTTCCTCAGGCACCAAACATGTTCGACGGACTCTCGGGGGCAACGCCAGGGGATTTGAGTTGTGAAAAGTGCAGTGGAGACAAATGCAGTCGGGGGTGATGTCACAGTTGTTACCTTTCTCAGTGTCAGCCTCTGCTAACATGGTCATTTTCTGAGTGATTGAAGGATTCATTATGTAAGCAGCACCTCTTATATATTTGCTTGGATAATGTGAAGGATTATCTGCCAAGATGGTGTCATGTGTTTACCAGGCTCATTCCTAATTCATACTGTGTGCGCTAACACCGCACAAAAAAACGTTGCTTTACATTTTCCACGTCGCTCTCGGAGCAGAATGTTCAGGTGAGCAGAATGACAGTTTAGTGACAATTTAAGCCAGCTGGTTTTCCTTCCATCCCTTCATGATCCATATTTGATCTGTGCATTTCCAAGACGCTCAAGCTCGATACGAGCAAGAAAGAATAACGTTCGTTAAGAAACATGCATACACCCGCCATTACTGTAGCCTCTGTTGCCGTGACAACGCTGCATTTCGGCGGAAGAGCGCTTACGCTTGTGTCCTGTGCTGCTGACTCACGCCGGGGCCGCGGTCCATGAGCCAGGCGCCAATCAAATGCAACTTCTGTGCCACTGAAACCACCGAGTCCACGCCACCCTGGCCTACAGCTGTCACTGCTTGGCAGGAAGAAAAAAAAAGAAGAAAATGAAGAAATGTTCTGGTCTCTCTGGCAAGTAGCAGGTCTCAGACATTTGGCATGGGAATCCAGGAGGATAAAAAATGAAATAAGCCACACAAAAAAAAGGACAGATTTTTCATTGCTGTTCTTGTCAATAAATCAATGTTCTGACAAGAGGTTTGGAGACTTTTTTTTCTGTTAAGCATGTTTCCCTCCCTCTCCTGACTGAGAACAAATGAGAGGCAATGAAAACAAATGAACGTAAATAAGGTCTGAAGGCAGAGGAAATCAGAAAGAAGGAATAACACAGGGCTCAGGCAGTGGGCTCGCTCTTGCCCTCACAAATCAAACCACATAAAATTGTCCCGTCACTTACGGCAGGAGATGTTTGGCATGTAGAGCTCTCCACCCAAACACACACTCACAGGTACACACACACACACACATGTACACACACATTCACGTGCACGCATGTGCATATGTACACACACAGATGCTGAGATTGTGAGCATGTCTCGCCTCAACAGCAGAGTCATAACAAATTGCTACGGTCTGTGCAAACAAGAACAATGTGTGGCAGGATTTGCTCTCTCTCTCACTCACTCACTCACTCACTCACTCACACATACACACACACACACACACACACACACAGTCCCCCCTCCTCCTCCTGAGTTACATTTATTTATTCCATAAAAAGCAAAGCAGCCAAAATCATGTAATACGTTTTTATTAACGCCAAACCTACAGTATTACATGTCATACCTTTATTTTCAAAAATTTCCAAATCACGTATAAACCTTGCAACCAGCCGTGGAGCAAAGCGTTTCATCAAGCTTTATTTAGATATGTGTCACAGAGAAGTGCTGGTCTACCCTGATTACCAAAAATAAACAGCAGAAAAGTAAAAGTCACAGTCATTCATCATCGCATCATGGTGACTGACGTTTGAAGTTCTGAGGTTTGTGGACGCGAGTGAGAATATTTTGCAATGCAGGTCCATAGTTTGAGAGATACTGTAATGTCATGTTAGTTTAATGTGATGGAAAAGAGCATGGATGATGACCTATTGGTATCCAGTGTAACTGTTCCATGTTAAGCAGAATGGAATGACTACAATACTGTTATATTTGAGAACTAAGATGTCCTTGCATTTCTTTAAGTCTCTTTCATGTTTGAGAGTTGCCATTTGTTACTTGCATCATATTATCGCTCAGCCATTGCACGTTCTTAAACACATGCTGGTTTAAGAATGTTCAAATCTAAAGCTGCTTTCAGACATGTATTGAGATCAGGAGAACCTCTGGACTAGTGATGCACGGATTGCAGTTATACCTGCAGACTCACAGTTGATCCACAGGTCGAGTGGGTAAGTCGTAAAAATGATAGATTTCTGATTAATAGCCGATGGGTTTGGGTGAGTGAAACAGGCCAATTGGACGAGTCATCACAGGACAATTTGCTCTCTGTTCGGAGGAAACAAGGTTATGGATGAGTCAAGCATATGTGTGCACATCTCTACTCTTGACATTCTCTGGCTAATGTCGGAGTTAGAGGCTCCAGACTTTCAGCTGACTTTTTCCGGCAAGCCCCCTCGTAAAAAGTCTGCAGAATGTCGGAAGGAGCCAATGTTAGAAAAGAGCAGGAGAGCAAGTGGGTGTGTTGATGACGTTTCTGACACACAAGAATGAAAAGAAAATAAATATTTTCAAAATGAAAAAGTGGTGCCATACCTGTAGAAGACATCAACAAAGATGTCAAGAGGGCGCTTGTTGATAAGAGCCGTCACAGGCGTTTATACAAAAACACGTGATCTCCACAGTGTAATTTATAAGTTACATCCTGCCTCTGCCGGCTGCTCCTCCCCTCACCTGAACGCTCCAGAGATTTCAATGTTGTTGTGAGCATGTCTGAGCGAAGTGTCAGTGTGAAATGCAAACCCCAGTTCTGTGGACTGAAAAAGGCTTAAGTGGAAACTCTAGAGCTCTTTATAAGACAAACACCTTGAGTAGATTTAAGATTCAATACTTCAATACGAATTTATTTACTTCACTTGACAAGCTCACCCAAACACAGACTAGGGGAAAACACACACACACATGCAACCAAAATACAACAGGGAGTATGAAACTCCTAAATAAAACCAGATCCCTTAAAAAGAATTATTTATATATAATATTAAATCTTAAAATATATGTTAAAAGCAAATATTGAGATAAATAAAAGCTTAACTTAATTTCTAAGACACTAACACCTGTGGGGCGATATTAAAGGTCCAGTGTGTAAGATTTAGGTGAAAGGGAACTATTGGCAGAAATTTACTGTACAATAATCCTCATGATGTTTTCACTAGTTTGTTTTATCTAAATTGTATGAATTGTAGTTTTCTTTAGCCCAGAAAAGGCCCTTCATATTTAAATACTTTATATTTACATGGAAGGGGTGCTCTCTATGGAGGCCGCCATGTTTTTTACATTAGTCCAGACTGAACAAACTAAACAACTTTTGTGTTTTTATGAGCACTGAAGCTTCCACAGGTTATTTTTCATGTGTGGAAGGAGAGCATGAGGTGAGGGGTGTTCAGCTGCAACATGCAACTACATCAACACTAGATATCACAAAATTCTACACACTGTACCTTTAAGTAGTGATAAGCACAGAAAGGCTGTTTAATACCTAGTGGTCGTCAAGTCCTCAGTTGAAACCCCCCTTTGAGAAGAGGAACTTCATTGAATGGTCTAAATGTTATTGTACAACACAACGACTGAACGTATATGAAAACATACCTTTTAAACAATACCATTTATTTTCTCAAGCATATATATATATTGTCTTTAAGGCAGGATCAGGTTGACAGACTTTTCTTTACCACGGGTGGGCGGATTAATTAATTAGCATCATTAGACTCCTGACAGTGAAATGAGCCTCATTAAAGAGAATTAGATGAAACACACACCCGGCCAGTGCTGGCGTGGAGACGGGGCTGGAGGGTGGGGTGTGTGTGGAGGGGGGTGGGCTATGAAAAGCCAGAAAAAGGGAAATAAAGAGATTGAAGGATACGTGCATCTACAACAGCAGAGTCCAAGAGCATTGGTGTCGTGGGATCCGGACTGAGGGGAACTGAGTTAATGCTGTGATTCAAACAATGGCAGGAAATGGAAAGTTGTTGGCCCAGTGATGCGACTCCCCATGGGGGTTTTGCCCCCTCTTGTGGAGCTTAGTTAAACTGTTACATTCAACAAGTTGGAGCGTTTCCACTGGAAAAGAGGTGTTATATTGTAGATACAGTAAAAGCAAATAAGATTGGGTTTATTCTCATGTATGACACCACAACCGTACACACATGTTTAGCAAGGACACGGAACAGGAAGGCTGTTTCTCGTCTCAGACAAGAAGGCGGAGACTGAACGAGAGGGGAGAGAGTTCAGATAATATTCTAGAGCATTTTCAAATAGAAAGGATCTTAAGAACTGTACATCTTCATAAATCAACAATCGACATTGTGCCTCTGGGTAAGAGTTGGTGAGCAAAATTGTTTATAACATGATTTTTCTTCAGTCTGGATTCCTATCAATGGTTGTTATACCTCCAATAATGAGGAGGTAGTGGTAAAAATATTCATATATTTAAAGCAAATAGATTTGTTGGCCATATAGAAACCTTATTTTCTGAAAATATTTAATGTAAACAATTGTTTTCTATTAAAGGTACCATGTGGTGTTTTCAACCACTAGTAGTGCTATGGAGCGATGTTAAGATTTTGTAGTTTTTTTGTTGTAAAAGTGCAAAAGCACGTGGGCGACATAGAACTAATTCCTGCCACCAGCTTTAATTTTGAATGATTGCAACCTAAAAAGTGCTTTCCAGCAAACTATATAAATCCATTAAAAGCTTATGTGACAGAAGCAAGAATTTGTTTTATGTGGCCATGTCTGTCTGTCAGTTAGGAGTATTACGCAAAAACAACAGGCTGGATTACCAGTAAAACTTGGATATGTGATGATCAGGGTAAAAATCCATTAAACTTTGGTTGCGGGTCCAGGATTTCTTTTCTCACTTTCTTACATTGGCAGATCGGTGCTTTTCAACATTTTAATAGAATTCTCAGGGAATAATTCATGGATCAGGTATGTTTAGGAGAGGGATGTTTATGAGTGTGTCTAATTTGGTGCTGATCCACATAGAAACCTGGATCTAGTGAATTTAAATGTGGTTTCAAAAGGTTTTATGAGGAATAAACTGCAGTGAACATTTTGGTTAGACCTCAAGGAGACACAATGTGGTTTAGCTAAAAAACATATTGTTTTGTTGAATAAAAAACTCCATGGGGCATTTGATTTTTTTTTTAGGGGGGGTAATGTTGGAAGATTGTGTGTCATTAAAACTTTGTAGCAACCTGATTTTTGGAAAGTGACAGCCCTGGAACGTGCCCACAATCTTTAACGACAGTGCACCATCATGAATGAATACAAGGCGAGGGTAAAGTAAAATCTTATGGTTACTCCAGCCTAGAAACAGGTTTTTTGCATTTAATACTAAACTCAAAGTTAACGCTTTCAAACCTTAATCCTGCGTTAGGGGCCTCAGTACCTTCAGTACCTCTGTTGTTACGGTCAGAATCGAGGCTCACAATCATCCTTCATCGGCTCCACCAGTCATTTGGCTGGGGGCACCAGTGGAACAGACTCCCTCACACATGCTCGTTCTGAGGGGTGTTGTAATTGGGCAGGGGGCCTTAATTGCATCTGATAATTGGTGGCTGTTTTAAGAAAATCTGCCCAGCTATCAGTCACCTAAATGGAGCAGAGGCCTGTAGTGTCACGCTCTCACATCTTAGCGGAGGGAAAGGAGACCAGGGCCGAGTGTTTTTTAAAGGTCCACTGGAGCGTTGTTAGGGTCTCGTTGCTCCTAGCCAGCTTCCCTGGTGGTCGGCCAGAACCTGCCCCACGGGGGAGCAGATGACTCAGTGTGTGTGTGTGTGTGTGTGTGTGTGTCTGTGTGTGTGTGTGTGTGTGTGTGTGTGTGTGTGTGTGAGTGTGTGTTTATGCACTGACTACATTAATTTTGCTCTAAATACACTCGAACCTCAATTCAGTTGGAGCTGCACTTGAGTAGGCACTTCATTTCTGAGTGCTTTTGTGGAAGTGGGGGATCATGACCATTACTGCGTCTCCCAACAGGGACTGACTGATAGAAGTTTTTCAAGCTGCCACTAGTATGTATATCAATCTATCAGTCTAGTCTAGCCTAACAATCATAGATAAGATATCCTCCTGAAAAGACAAAAAATTGATTTCACTATAATACAAGACATGTAACATATTTTTCTCCCTATAATGTGGGCTGCAAATACACATTCTGGTGTCACATAACTCCTGCGTCTCTTTCTTGCTTTGAAAACAACACTATGATATTCTACACCAGAGCCATTTTCCTATATTTTTCCTATTTATTTTTTTCCCATGCTATTTCCACATGTTGTCATTTTATATAAAGTAAGACTGTGCATTCTGCAGAACAGCAATGGTAATTATGGGATGAGGACAAACTGACTATCCTTACATTTCCCAGCGTTCTCTTAGGTCAGCCTTTATTAAAGTGACCTGACAGGACAAGTGCAGAGTGGGACATAAAGACAGTTGTCAGTTATAATAGTCGGGATGAAATGAACCACAGAGTGTGTGAGGAAACTGCCTTTATTCTGAAGGCAACACGCTGCTGAATAGTACAGAACAAGGTCTATTCCTGACACATCAAGACACCAACAATGTTTGGGCTTTTTTTGGAAATAGTAGCAAACTTTGTTCTGTAGTGTTGTTGGAGGTAGAACACTGAAGTCACGAGTGCACACAAGGCTGGGTTTTACAAAAAGTTTAAATCTGATCAGGGGCAAGTAGCCGTCTGGTTTGACCAATCCCATTTTAGCAGGTTTCGGTTCCCTGCAGGTAATTTCAATTCAATTTTAGTTGTGTATTGCCAAATCATAATATTCATTATCTCAAGGCACTTTACATAGAAGGTCAAGACCTTAGAATCTAATTTAATATAGTGAAACCAACAGTTCCCACAATGAACAAGCACTTTGGCATCTGTGGAGAGGAAAATCTCCCTTAAAGTTAGGTTCCACCGAGATTTGAACTCGGATCGCTGGATTCAGAGTCCAGAGTGCTAACCATTACACCATGGAACCCCTGTAGAGGGGCCTGTCTGTAGTGAGACTCGAACAGGTGGAACAAGTTAATTCATATGGAGATAGCTGTTAATAGTGATAAGTCAAAATTTCATCTGGACCGAAAACACCCACAAAAGTTTTAAAAGATGTGTTTTCGACTCGTGTGGACTCATCAGACCATAACCGTATATCTGCTTTCCTAAAGCCCCAACATAGTGGCCTTTGGATATCTGATAAAATCGGGTAACAAGACCTTAGTGATGCTTCTGTTCAGACTTAAAAAAAGAGAACAGCCTGTCGGGTTCAGCCTGTCGGGTTCAGCTTTGTCTCGGGCATATTTATATGGTGTTTTTCCAGTCTTATTGACTTAGTGACTAACAGCACAAGTCACATTCACATTCATATAATACTTCAATGCACAATGCTTTTTCTATCACAAACCATTCATACACTGTTTGCGCAGCCTTCAGGAGCAATTTGGGCTCAGTGTCTTGTCCGAGGACACTTCAGAATGCAGACTTGAGGAATAGGGGGTCAAACCACCAACCCGCTGGTTAATGGACGACCCTCTCCTTACGAAACCACAATGGTTTATGTACTAATCCTACTTGCAGGTTCTTTGTGAGCTTCCTGACAGTGGGACACAGGGTCTTTTTAACTCTCATCTAGCTTGTGATAACTTCATTAATAGTCCAAGTGACCAAACTCCTCAAGTGCTGTGGCTATTAAACATTCAACTTGTATTCTTTTCTCTGTTTGAATTAGCAAGGAAAGGAAAAAGCGGAATGATGAATATATTGATTATAATAGAATAGTTTTTAGCAGAAAGACACTAATGTAACTATATTACATCAACTCCTGTCTCCTGACTTCTGTGGGTCAAACACATGAACGTGTTTGGAAACAGTTACCCTGCCCTTATTCTTAAACACTGACCCTGCCAATAAAATGCAATCACACCTCACAATACTGAGGCCAAAATGGAAACTATCATTTCGCTTGTCATCACCTTCACAGTTGCTTCTCTTGGCTGTGACTAGGTCCCTGTATGTCTGCCTCGTCAAGCGTGGCTGTCACTGACCAGTGGTGGCGGCTGCTGGGAGACGAGGTCTGCCGCCACGTGTGGAACATCACAGTCACCGTACGGTCGTCAGCCGTGGAGCCGGAGAGTCGCTGTCTCCTGCTCCCACAGGAATCAAACCTGGAGCGGAGAACTGGGATCTCACTGTGAGGCCCATGACTTCATGTGTTGCTCACCTCCTCCTCCTCCTCCTCCTCCTCACCCACACTCTGGTTCTCATTGACAACATGAAAGCATCACTCGTTTTCTCTGTCTCTACCTTACGTGTACAAAGGAGCTCTGCTTTTGGCCATGTTCCAGGGTCCTAATTTGATTCAGTTATTTACATGCACTGTTGATACCATGGATACTGAATCTGACCCTGTGCCCATAAATAAATAAATCACAGATAGAACAGCCTGCCAGCAAATCAGTTTGAAAACTGGGTAAGAGTTTTCCACAGGGGAAGGATGCCCAAAAGCAAGAAGAGCTTGTCCACCATGTTGGTAACAGTAAAAGTGATCTCTGATTAAAGAGATACTGCTCACTTAAATATTTTAATCTCACATTTATTACCAAATTTGTAAAAGAAACTACATTTACGGGTTGAACATGGCTCATAACGCCATCTAGTGTTTCAAATTGTCTTGGGACCTTGCAGGGCCAATGCTTACATAGAGTCAACCGCTTGGGACATCTCTTCGTCATGACATACATACATACTACTACTCACAGACGTCCCCCATCCTCTCCTGCCCCTCGGCTGTCTCGCTATAATTGGCCCCTCTGTGTAAATCGTGGCCCCTTTATGTTCCCTGGTTTAGAAAAATCCTATAACCATCACTGCTTTACACAATGCTCTATAGGTCAAATTTGAGCCTCAGTATAAAAATCTAAATAAAGTTGTAGTAAAGGAAATTATATAAAACACATGGGTTTCATGCTATATGCAAGTGCCCGTAAAAGGCTAATTTAAGAAGACGTGTAAAAATGGAGAAAATGCCCTGTGACCTCCAGAGGATTTTAGAACCATGTTGGAGGAAAAAGTTCTCTCAGTCTCGACTCACTTTGCCAATTTCAATCATCCTCTGACCCTCTTATGCCACCTCTGTGGAGCAGGTGACACAGTTTAAAGCAGGTTATCCGAGGACCCGGGGTCGAAAGTGACAGCGTTAAGTCACCTGAAAACAAACAAACTGCAACTAATCTGGGGACTGTTTACCAGTAAATGTCACCACAGCAGGAATGTTTGTGTGTGTGTGTCCACCCTGTCCAGCGTTTCCACCCTCCCTCGCTCCCTGCAGCGCCAATCACCTGGCTCATTTCAAAATTAATTACAGCACCTCAGGAATTATTAATGACCTAAACAAATAATCAACGTGGCGACCGAAGAGGCGTCTCATTTCCTGGCCAACACCACCCACCCTAACCCCTCCCCTATATACCCCATCTGGAAACCGTAGCCAGGAATATGTAAATGGAAATTAATTGGAAAGCTCCTTTTTTAAATATTTTGAGTGAAAACACAGGGTCAGTCATGAGGCTGAGCGTCTCCCAGGCATCATGCCAGATCCCCGAAGCTGACTGACTAAATGATGCCGTCGTCAGTCAGGTCGGAGAATAATTTCACCTCATTACACCGCAGGCGAGGCAGGTAGACGCAGGAATTATTTCCAGTGGGTAACTTAGGAAAATAGAACAGAAAAAAAACATAACAATGTGCAGCCTTGACAGTCGCTCCTTCTGGAATCCATCGTCTTATGTGTGGTTCGGTCAGGTACTGGCAAAAAAAACGCTCCGCCCAAACAGCTTCCACCTGACTGTTGTAAGATAATTCAAGAATATGATACACCTCTGCATAAAACCAATGCAACACATAATAACACACATGCAGCGTTCACTCCGTCTCCGCCATATTTGACCGCTCTTATTTACCTTCTCCGCCTCTCTCCCCGCAGATTTATAATGTGGCAGGTACAGTTTAGTATGTGAGCAGTGAGCTGTGTAAACCACATCATGACGACTCACACACAGTGACACGCTAAAGCAGCCCTCATGTCTCACGTACACACACGTGTTGTGGACCAATCAGAGCATGGAGGACGCAAAAAGGGACAAGGGCAGTGCAGGAGTGTGTGTGTGTGTGTGTGTGTGTGTGTGTGTGTGTGTGTGTGTGTTTGTTTGTGTTTGTGTGTCCTTATGTTTGTCATGTGTGTTTTAGTGAGAGTGCACTGACCCTGCAGCAGTGGTGTTCAGTTGGGTGTGACAGTGGCATCTTTATCATCTCTTTATCTCCTCCTCCTCTTCTCATCATTTCATCTTTCTGTAATTTCACATCATGGAAGAAAAACTTATAATAATTTAATAAATGTAATTTGCTGATGGTTTTAACTTTACTTGTTTTAACAGTCAAACCATTTTACAGAAATAAAAAAAGGAAACTCAATCGTCTTTCTGCATCAGGAAGAAGAGTACAGTTACAGAGTGTATGTAAAACACCATAAGAAGTAAAACTGATTAACTGTCACACTAGTATCTGATTTGTCAATCAACTGATTCATCAGTTAGTGGTTTAAGTCTTTTTTTCAATTGCCCATTTGTCCTTTTTATACAGTTTTGTGTTCCCGTAATGCATTTCATTTGTGTTTTTGACCTTCAACAAGGAGGTTATGTTTTTGTGGTGTTTGTCTGTCTGTTATTTAGAGGGACCACACAAAATCTACCAGACAGTAATCCACAAATCTTGGTGGTATGGAGGCGTTTTGAGTCCGTAAAGAACCAATTAAGTACAAATTTGGTTGAGATCTGAATAAATGAGTTGATCTCTGCAGTGTTTCCCACAGAATTCCTTTAATCAATGGCGCTAGCACCCACACAGAGGTACAGAGACTAAAAACTGCATAGCATGCCACTTGCAGTTACGCACACAACTGTAGCTGACATTATGAGGTCTCACTGTTTGCGTGGACGGTAAAAACTTTATGAATGATAGCACAAGCAAGTTAGAGATCTCTTATGTTGTTATGAGAAGTGTTACTTTTTTTGTTTCATTATTAAACTGGAAGGACAAATTAGTTAATTAATATGGCCGATTAATGGGAAACAGGGCATTAGCCTTGGCAGAGGTATGCGCTCTCAGACTTATTATTGTTGCACCTTCTAAGAACTCTACAAAGTGTTTTATAAATACATTTGAAATCTGAAATTTAAATCTTATTTCCCATCAGCGATGATAATTTTAATCTCTCTGTCCCATGATTTAATTAAGTTTCTCTGTTGTCTTCAGTTTCAAGGGGACACAGGACAATACAAAGACAACCATTCAGTCCCCATGTGCTCTGACAGACACTTCATGTCTTAACCTCTCAACATGTTAAACTCCCAAGAGTTCCCATAGCTGTGATTCAAATTGAGGAACATACTCAGATTTCCACAATTTTTTAAAAATGCATTTCTTGGCAATTACCATGCTATATACCCCGTCTGTGCAAATCGTCCAATTTCTCCACCATGGCAGAGTAATGCTGTTTCAGGGTCAGGCGATAAAGTGATCTTAAACACATCAGACAACTTTACAACCTAAGTGTAATGTAGTCTATGTATTACTGCAAATTGAATAAGTTGCAGCCTAGGATTAATAGCCCAGAACTTAATGTTATTGATAGCTTTGTCCCAGACGTCACCATAACTCTCAATGTGTAGCTCTGCATTGTGTTTATGATTTTGCACGTAGATATATCCGGTCAAACAAATCTCAGATGAAATATTTTCCATCTCACAACATGATCTTTCAATTGTTGATACCTAAAAACAGATTTCCTTCTTTGGTTACATATTCTCTGAGCATGAAGTATTGTAAAGTGATGCTTCTTCCAGGCAGGAAGCCGTGAGAGGAATAAAGAATTTGTTTTTTTGTCATGTGCCGAACGTTGGAAGCAGACCTAAAATGTCTCCATCTTGGTATCCATACTGTCAGTGTACCATCAATCTAACATTGGCTGCTCAGTGATAGTTTAAGAAGCTCGGTAATCCCAGGTGGAATTGGAATTTATGTTTTTGTCGACAGGATTATGGAAAAACTATGAACAGATTTCTCAAAACTTTGTGGAATAATGGCACAGAGAGAGAACTTAACCCTAAGCGTTGCATTGTGAGATAGTGTGATTAGTTTTAATTGAGGTGCAATTCATAATTATTATTTATTATTTATACAGGAGTGATATCTATGAGTATGTGTTATTTGGTGCAGCTTGATTAAATTTAAGGGAACTGTTAGGCCCTGGTGTGGGTATGTGCTCTACTGAGTTTGCTTTCTAGTGTTCTAATGTCAATATCAGAGAAGATGTCAACTTGGAAACACAAAGGGATTTAAGAGTTTTTAGAAATAAGAACTGAAGCCGGTGTCATGTGCTGTAAACAAAAACACCTTTCTTTCCACGGTGGAATGTACACATCATGTAGTGCCTCCTGCATGCTCCACCCAGGCAGCTCAGCTCACCTGCATGCTCTGGATTTTTTCATGTTGCTGTGAATGCGTTCACAATCACCTGCTGACCTTCAAAATAGCTTTAGATGCCTTTTGTGCTTTACTGCTTCCTTTTGTTTGAGCTGCCATCAACTACATTCATTTCTGTGCATGAGGCCACGAATAATGCACCAAAAACAATATAATCAAATAGTTTATTTACATGTTGCTACCTCAACAACCTGCTGAAGTGACTTGTTTGTTGTCAGGTAGTTAGTGCTAGAAAAACAATGAAGGCATCTCCATGTCCTGACAGGAAAAACACTTGAATCTTGTTTTTGTACAGCTTTTACTCTTACTCTATCAAATAAGACTATACTGTATATAACAAAGTAGTGATAATATAATACATATATGATTAAAAAAAGAGTTATTTATGTTTATAACTAACTTAATAGTGATAATATGTGTATCTATATATATTTAAAAACCTACAGATTTTGCATGCATAATTACCAGGTATGACTTTAGGTCTACAAACACAAACAATACAAATAAAACCTGCCCACATCAGTAATTTAACACAGATGCAGGGTAAACATACAATTCATTGTACAGCATTTGCAGTAACTAACTAACCCATGACATCACTGACCCAACCTGGTACCATGAGATCACAGCCAAAACTGACAAAAACTGTGTGGTCTCAACTAGTCACAGAAATAAATGACTGAGGTGGGAAGAACCTGAATCCACTGAGCATGGAAACTCTTTCTATTTATAGAACCTTCTAAATTCATCACACATCGTGACAAATCTCTGTCCCACCTGTTCCATTTTCAGAAATATGTGTTGTTATGAATCATTGCAGAGGAGGGAGAAAAATACAAAGAGGTGGAGTGGTTTGATGATGGGATATCATGAGAACGTCCATGATCCTCTGGCTTGATCTCAGCAAAATAGTGGGACGTTCAGACTTGATAAAAGTTTAGGTTACCTGAATCTGACAGGCTGTAAAGAATATCCCTCCTCCATCACACCCCGTGCAGCAAAAACAACTGTAAAATCCATATGGAAGCACTGTGCTGCAGCAAAACAGCCCTTAAACGTCCCTATTTTCCATATTGTTTCCATCACCTCACACCCACACGCGCACTGTACCCTCTGAGAATGAAATCAATAGCTGTCTGGATTGATAAAGGAGGCCTAATTCAATTTATAAATTTGATCAGGCAGTGTAATAAAATAGTAGCTCTTGCTCGTAGCACGTTGAAACCTAATCGTGTTTCATGCTCTTGTGCCTTCTCTCAAATCATCGGTGTTTGGGTTTCAACCTCCGAGCACTTTGCTGAACTCGAGAAACGGTGAGTGGGCTCGGAGAAACTCAACCCGATCCACTAGTGGTCTTCAATACACACACACACATTCAATTTAGTAAACGGAGACTGCTCCTATAGCTTTGACAGGACTTTTAATAGCCTGATTAAAAGGTGATTAATTGCTGATTTCTGGGCAAAATATATACAGTTGATATGAATCACCCAAGGGTTGACATGCTTGGTGCAACAGCTACGGTCATACCGGGGTAAGCGATAAATATGTGGCTTAGTCAGTCAAGCAGTTAGTCTGAGGATCAAGCTGTGCCCCAGCGGACTTATGTTCTGCTGGGTGTGAGTTACATAGACCCCTCGGTGTCTGTATAGGCTACTGACCCGTTACAGGACCCCTCCTCTACCGCCTGCTAGCATGTAGCACCAGGTGCTGTGGGGCAGACACACACACACACACACACACACACATATGTTTGACCCCTCACTCACACAAAGCATCTTGTTAAAGTTTATGATCAATTATTACATGGAGAGAGATATCGGCATGGATTTTATTTGGTCTGATGTTGATTGGGAGCCCCCGGCCTCTACCAGTCTGGTCTATACCACATCCTTCAGTGGCACTCTAGACAATACAAGTATTTGCAGTACATGGGAAATGTTTGTTTTCTTTGCTTCTAAATTTTAGATAAGATACATATCCTGCTAAATGTGAAGCCACACACAACCAGCTTGGCTTAGTTAAACAAATAAAAGGATACAGGTAGTCTGGCTTTCTCTGAAGATATAACATATTCATCAGTGAGTTGAAAATGTGCACTTATTTCCAGCTAAAATAAACTAAGCTAATCTGCTGCTGGCTCTGTTAACCATAGACTGTATTGATGGACAACACGTCTCCACTTCCTCCCACTATCCAGAAATGAAGCCAAAATATCCTGGATACGACTGCTGTCATCTCATGTTTGGAGCCAGAGCCTTCACAGTTTAGTGATCAGGGAATTGAGCTGCTGGTCCCACTAATACGCACTTGAACAATCACGTTTCACCCCAGTTTTTATAGCACCAGTTATCTCATTGAAACCAAAGCTACCAGAAAAATAAGCACTTGGACAAATACCAGCGTGATAAGAGCTTCCTACAATTTCAGAAGAGAAGTGTACTTTGACTTGAAAACGTGTCCGATTCAAATTGTCATGTTGTTGGGTTTATTTGGAAACAGTATAAATTTGACTTAAATTACGGGAAGACCTAAAAATGAAACGTGCATATTTCTGTCTCGCACACTATACAGGATGTGTTTTGAGGGAGGGAGGGAGAAAATAACAGAAGCAGAAAAAGAGAGAGACGGGTGGCGTCGGAAAAGAAGCGAGGCCTCAGCAACCCAGTGGAAGATTTCAATTAGTCATGGAAACAGGAGTGGCCCACCATGCTGCAGGAGCGCCACTCGCTTGTCCTCCTGACACATATTCACAATCCTCCTGCTGTGTACTACAGCTACAAGCCCCCTACCTCTGTCCTTCTCTGCTGCCTCCTTCCTCTCCTCTATCCATCTTTCTCTATTTCTCTGTCCTTATTAGTTCTAATATCTTTATTCTTTTCCTTTTGACCATCTACTTCAAAACCCCTTTTTCTGCCTTTCCCTCTTTTATTACTCCTCCCATTTGCTCTCAGTGACAGCTGAGACTTGACAGCTTTTTACATTTTATTTTTCTCCGCCACAGCGAGAGAACAGCCGGGCATCGGGGGCCTTGTTCAAACAAACAGGAGGCTGTGTGGTTCGCCCAGGGTGGCGACACGCCATAACAAACCACCGGCTCCTGGCCGTCGCATGCAGGCACGCACTGCACAGGGCCCCGCTACGGCAAACGAGGGCCAAACGGGACCTGCCGTGCTGGTTTTCATGGCAACCAGACAGCAACATTAGATTCAGTGAGGTGCGGAGTGACGGCAGATGGGAGCTGATGTATTGAACCACCTGGTCAGATGGTTTGCTGATGGGTTACAGGGAGAGGCGTGTGCGGTCTTAAATAGCCTCTAGTGATGGCGTGAGTCAGGATGTGTCAAGGCTGAGTCAAAGCATTAGCTACATTATGGACATGCAACATCCAAGATTGTTATAAAAGTGCTTAGTCAGAAACACTATATTAAGGTTGATGTGTGATTCATTCAGAGGAAATATTTTGAGGCTCAGAGGTGGAAAAGAGCCATTGAAATACCACAGATAATTGATTTGCCAGGACTGTTGCTCGTTGCTCTGAGATCATGTTTTTGAAGTTAGATAAGATGTTCACATTAAGTAGTAGCTGTAGAAAAATGGTTTTCAGACACCAACTCCACAAAATTGGGTCCGAACCTTCTCCGGAGTTTATCTTTCACATAAGCATAGTAGGAGATTGTCAGATGCGATCAGAACAAGAGGAAAATATTCAGAGCCATCAGGCACGAGGCAGCAGCGGGGTAGAGCATGCAGGAGGCAGGATGTGATGTTTCACCTTTGCTGTGGATATCACATGTTTTTGTTCACAGCGTTGGCTCTTATCACCAAATGCTCTTAAATCATATAGTCTTTCCAAGTTGACATCCTCCTAATGACTATTACATCCATTCGAGCTCCATAATTATACTACCATTATATCATTTAATGATATTAAAATGACTGTAATAACAAGAACTTTGCTCATGTGGTTTACAAATGTGAAAATTCCTTTTTCAGATGTAATACATCCAACTTAAAATGTGTTCAACATCTAAATTTAAATGACTCATGTCAGACAAAGTCTGTTATTCAAGTTATTATATTATATATTATTACCATTATACAACAACTTTGAGTTATGGAACAACACAAGGACTAGTTGGGATTAAAAGCCAGAGAGTGGAAGAAGAAAATACTGTAGCTGCAAATGGAAACATAGAAACAAATGTATCGCCATGGAAAACTCTCTGAGTTTTAAATCAAGGCTGAGACAGCCATGTCTTTGGGGAGACAAAGGAAAAAGACTGGACGGCAGGTAAAGGGTGAAACAGAGCAAGATTTCCAAACAGTCCAAACAATCCAAACAGTTTATACCATGCATCTGATAAGATCTCCCTGCCACAAATAAAAAACACATTAGCAGTTTGTTTCCACAAACCTCCCTTGAAATGGCTCCTCCCTGCTTGCACTTAGCATAGACTTTCCAAGTGAGGGGGCAGATCTGCACAGAGATTACCCAAATGACCGAAGCCTTTCTCTCCGTCTCTTTGACGGACTCTACCCACCTCCGAAGTTAATCAACCTCTGGACTCACCGAACTGACTAAATGGCACCTAATGACCTCCCAAGTGATGTTTTTCTTTCTCTCCTTCACCTCTTATTCATCCAAACTGTAATGGAGTGCAAGTTTATTTTTTGCGAGCCAAAGAACTGATTCCATTCTCATTTAAATTCCTCTCAATCCCTTTCCTATCCCTTTTCCTCAGAGTCAGAAAAACACAGGTGATAGATGCCTACTGTACCTTTCTTTGACTGGGGCTTTTGAAAACAGTTTTTTGCATTCTTTGCCTGTTTACTTTTCGGCAAATTGCAAGTGCAAAATACTGCCTTGAGCAGTAAACGTTTAAACTGCATCCACTCGTTCTTATAACATTGTTTTGCTTCAGCACGAAACATTGGGACAGAAATCCATAGTGAATAAGTCCAGTTAGAGATGGAGAAGTTAGATTACGCACATTTCTAACCTGATTACTCAAATCAAATCAAATGGTCACTTGAGACCACAAACCTCAGACCTTAAAAATGGAACGGGCTGTGCTCGCTAGTTCTCTGTCAATGAAGAATCAATGTTTATTTATATATTTACATTGGCAAGAAGCTTTGGAGATTCCTGCATGCTTCTAGATTTTCTTAACCAATAATTCACACAGGTGAACACATTTTCTATGGAAAACTGACCAGTGTAACCACAGTGTCCTTCCACAGCTACACTGGTACACTGAACTCCTGATTCAAACAGCAAACCGAACAATCAGACTCTAATTGTGACTGTAGGGTGGTGCCTTTTCTTTTTTACCTCCCAAAACCAAAAGACATAGACTGTATTCTGAGATGTACAATGTGTCTCCTCTTCCTCCCGAAATGAAGCCAAAATATCCTGGATACAAACACTGCCACTTGTACATCTAGAGCCAGAGTCTCATGATCTCATCGATCATAGAGATAGAGGCAAGATCCCTCTAATAAAGACTGAGCTGTCAACTATAATGTTTTACCCCATTCATATAGCATCAAATAATTAACCAAACCAAACATATTACAATTATGAACACTTGGATATACATTAGTTTGATATAACCACCCCAATCACTATGAGAATATTATTACACGTGTACTTTGACTTTTTTAATTGGTCCATGTACCATCCACTAACATGATGTAGGTTTTGATGGCTTGAATAGTGTTTTCCTGAAACTTTTGTCACAGCGATTCAATTACATTTTCATTTGCTACTAATTTAAAATAAGATATTCTGCTGCATTTAAAAAAGTTTCATGGTTATTTTGTAAGACATACTAACATTTATGAATATTTTACCCACAGCAGTCGCCATGTTGATCTGCTCAGTCCATTCATAAAGCATTCAGGAACTACCCGTTGGTTTTTAGGGGTCCTGAATACACTTCGGTTGAAGGGGTGTTTAAAGGGCTACATGGCCACTACCCCTAGATCACATAGAGAAATGGAAAACACTACCCCTTCACTGCCACATGGAAAACAAAGGGGGTAGGGCCAAGTGGTAGAATTAAGGGGGAATTTGGCAAGACTTGGTGAACAGTTAATCAACAGTGATTTGCTTTGCTTTAGAAGTTCCCATAATAAAATTCACCTTGGTATGAGTTAGGCTACCATGTGGTACACATGGTGTATGTGCTGTGGTATTTGAAATATTATGTATTGTTTCGGAGGAAAGGGGTGTTTAGTTGCCCAGTTTAACCGACTATTATCCTCTATTTTTTATTTTGGCCTAACTTTTCCCAGCTGGTTCGGTCATATGTCAACCAGTAACCTCCCAACACTAATAGCGTGCCTCTTCATCGAGTTCATCTCTGCAGTTGTTTTGGTGTGTGTCGTTGGCTTGTTTAGCTGAAGAAAATCAGCAAGAGATCAGTGTGTGTGCGTGTGTGCGTGCGTGTGTGCCTGCATGTGTGCGTGTGCGCTTGCTTTTTAAAAATCATTCCCACCCTTAAAGTGAGCACTGCTTGGTTCAACACTACTGATTGCACCCCAAGGCCCTGGGAACATTGGCAGCGTTGTATGGCGAGGGAGACACCAAGTCTGATAGATTAACATTAATATGGACTGGGGGAGAGGGCCGGGCATATTAAAGGTCATTTTCCTCCTTCACGGCTATCGGGGGAAAATGCAACGGGCCATTGACTGCAGGGCCACACACGCATGAGCGAATGTACCCGCTCACGTAGACACATGAAAAAGGACACAAACAGTCACAGAGATATAAAGACGCACATGGAGGCATGAAGAGTGCAGAGAGGGATGTAACGACGGGCATAAAACAGACATGTATGCAGACATAGACATAAACGCTCCTTCTTATACACAAATGTGAGGCTCCACATGAGATGGCATTATATACATGTACTGCACTGGTAAACTGTGCTGTGGCGACAGCCTATTAAAAACCCGGTGAATTTATAACTCCCAATTTGGTGATTACAGATTGTGAATTTGCTTGCTCTTAGCCTCAGGTTCTTGTCACACAGGGCCTGTTTTCTGTCTATAAATCTAACGGCCAGCAGTCCCCCACCCACCCCTTTTTATGGAGGTGATTGCTCAAGCCAATATAGGATTAAGTCTGTTTCATGTACATTTTTCACTACCTCTGGGCTGAATATGTATATGAAAGCTGTCTCCCAGGTTCCCCCACTACATTTCCATTTGTCTCTGGTTCACTTACTCACCCATCCATCAGGTTTGCTTTTCTAAAATTAAATGGCAATAGAATTAGTCAAAAAGCAAGTTTTCCCATAAGATGTTGCAATGGTTCATGTCAAGTATAATTTTTAGAGCTCTGAGACAGCATCTTAGTTTTATCAGTTTTATTTACACTTGAGCAAAACTTGCTCTCTCAGCCCTGTGGCCCCTTTTCTGTAGCTGATGGGAGTGAAACTTAGTTTTGAAAAAATAGTTTTGAATGGATATACCTTTTCCTATTGTGTTGAAGGCAGATTACATTTTGCTGTTTAGATTGATTGACTGACAGTCCTGGATATTCAACCACAAAGTTTTTATTTCATTGATTATCATTGATTATCATTGATACAAATCTGATTTAGGAAGCCAGGGTTTAAGTTTAAGCAAAGTAAAGATGGTGTGTTTATGAATGTCATATTTTTGACACACAACCCAAGTACAACTTTTATGTTGTAGTTGGATCTATTTTCAAAATGTTTTATCCTGCCATGTGGTTTGATGTATAACTATTCCCAAACTATCTGGTCTTTTACTAGTATTGTTAAATATTACTTTTTAGGAGTGTGTTTATGCTCATTATCTTACATTCGACTTAACTTAGAAGCTAGTTCAGTGAATGTCTTTGAAGGAAAACTTAAAACATTTCATTTGCTTTAGCCTTTAACTAGATCTTACCCTTGCCCACACTGTATTTATCATTTATGTATTATTTGTATTGTATTATTTATTCCTTTTCATTTAATCATCTAACCCTAACCCATTATTTGATTTACATTTTAACATGTTTTGACTTTCATCTATAGTGTATGTAAAGCACTTTGAGCTACATTTCTTGTATCCAGGGTTATTGTGTTATCCTGTAATAACAGGTTTTAAGTCACTTGGTAGTAAGATAAACAGGCTCTAACCACAGCATTGACTAATAATCACATTTTAAACATAACAGTAACATTAGCATTCATTTTGAATTTAGTAAGTCCCTCACTCATGCTCTTTTTGGCTCTGCATGTTCTTCTCCAGCTCATTAGGGGAAAAGCTGACTCTGCTAAATGCTCCACTATATTCATCATCTAGTCACAAACTGTGTCTGTGTGTTATTTTGTGACAGACAGTTCATGTACAATGGGTTCACACCAGTAGTCAGACATAGGGTGGATAGGGTATCATTAACAGACTAATGGATAGTAACAGCTAAGTGCAGCTGAAAGGTTGAAAGGTTCATCATGAATTGCAAAAGCACACAAGCCAGTGGCCTGACTGAGAACATTTAGTTTGTGATTAAAATGAAGTTACGAGGTACTATCACACACACACACACACACACGCAGTCTGAAGTTTGCAAATGAGTTAGCCAGCTTTCATTGCAGGATATTAAGAGCGTCAGTAGGATGCAGGGTTAGGTTCCATGCCTCCGTGTGCCATGGCCTGTTTGTGTACTTTGGATAAGCCCCGCGTCCCCTTCGAGCAAGGAAATAAACTCAACCAAACAAATGAGGAAAGGCTCAAGGGTTCTTATTGATTGGGATTAATTGCGAGTGGCGTCAGGCGCAGTAACAACAAACAGGTTAGTAAAGACTTTATTATATGATTCAGCTGGTTTTATGATGATCAGGTAGGAGTTAGTTATAATTATTAGGCAGGAGGTTACAGTGTGTGCTGTATATAGTCTGTGCCTTTAGGGTTTAATGTGAGAAAGAATGAGAGCATTAACAATATGTTCTCCACTGGCAAACTCTTGTCTTACCAAAGGTCTTTTTTTAAAAGTGATCTACAAATTATTTCTTGGTAGTCCCATTCCCTCTTTCTGCACCAGCACATTAACAAAATAATAGTCCAGGCTTATAGATATATTGTGTTTTCTTTGGTCCCGCGCCAGCCTTCTTGCAGTCTTGCTTACATAAAAGCAGCACAGCTTCATGCATTACCTGTGGAGTTTGGATCTTAACATTATGTCACCATGGGATCGAGGTTCTGCCCCTGCACTTAAAAGCCCCCTGATGACGGACGAAGACATAATCAAAGGAACTCGGAGGAAAAGACGCCTACTCGTTTGGTGCACTGGAAACACACACGCAGTTAGCAGCCCCGAGTGGTGGTCAACAGAATAAGTTTGAAAGTTTTGCAATGAAAAACTAGAGAGTAAACAATAGAGTGAGAAAAACCAGAACCTAACATATTCATCTTTTGTACATTAACTTTAAAAGTCTGTAATTTAAAGGCCCACAAAGGTTAAACTTCATAAAAGAGAGAATATTTGGGAAAACAAATGTACTTTGTTTTGATGACAGTTATCGTGTTGGAGATTTATTCTGCAGCAGGACCGCAAGCTCAAACACACCAATGGAGTCATAGAGAACCTGACTAGGATCACATGAGGACACTGATGACACTGAGACTAAATCCACTTTCACAACACTGAATGTTATGGGAGGACTAATACTGTCAAAGAGGCAGCTAATTAACCCTTTAAACAATAGAAAGGGTCAGCCAGTGTCGACATTGGCATTTTTGCTACCTGTGATGTTAAATGTTTCATATCACTAAACACTGTACAACCAAAGCAAAAAAAGGCACGAGTCAATACACCTAAATAAATAAAACATATTTGTAATTAAAATAGTTCAACACGTATTTTAACGCAGATAAATAAAAATAAATCATCACAAGTGTGCAATGAAGTAGGGAGAAACATTTAAACTGGGCCGTCTGCTGGACGTCCATTTTCAGAGGGTTCAAGTGAAAAGGCTCCAGATCAAATACGTTTTACTAGAATCATATAATCACAAAACACTGACAGGACGAGTCATGTGGAAGAAAAAAGGCAGACGCTGAATCAGCCAGCATGACCTGACCCACTGTCTGACCAGAGTCAGTTATCATAGCTGCATAGTTTCTTCTCCAGAGCCACCACAGTGGCAGTGCCATGTAACTTCAGTATAGACAAATAACCTCGGGCATTTCTCTTGTATTGGCCTCCATGACAAAATAACCTAATTTTATCATAAGTACACACTGTCACTGCTCCACACAAAAATGCTCTGGCTTAGTGGTTTGTAGCTCATCAAGGAGAGTAGTGATGCTGTTTGCCCAATTGCTGAGGACGTCTGGGTGGTCTGAGGTTTTCTGGGAAAACTTGTCTCCTATGCTGCTGGTGCTTCATAGAGATGAGATGAACTGCAGCAGGCAAAGTATGAAATCTTAAATAGTCATGTACTCTTTTGACAAAGGATACAAACTGCCTTTCACAGTGTTATTTACTGGTGTTGGGGAGAGTCAGTCACGTTCTGTTACCCAGTTCCTTATTGTCATGTTTTAACATTTGTCTTTGTTTTGTTTCGAGGTGAATGTGTTTACATGACTAGTGCGAGGAATAGAGTCAACAGAGAAAACTTCAGCAATGACTAATCACACGAGTTGGTGGGCGTGCTCGACGTTTGCTGGTGTGATCAGCTGATAGTTCTTCAGTTAGTGAAGAAGGTTAATTTGTTCCAGTTTGATCTGACCATAGACAGTTCCCCAAAAGAGATACAAAAGCCTCTTGGTTTCCACCTGGTGGCTGACTGTAGGATAGGCCATAAATCCCACCTCCTCCATGTTAGTGGACGGGAGTATACATCAAATCAATTGTTCTCAAAAATCGTTTCTGTGATTGTATTACTGTTTAAGTGTAAGTTTCATTCATTTCTTGATGCTACAAAAAGATGGCAGAAGAAATTGAGGCTTTATGTCAGGAAAGCTGGAGGAAGTGTCGTGGTATGCCGTTTCCCCATTTCATAGCAGTTTGTTCAGGTTTCAGTTAATATTCTTAAAATGCTTTTGCCAAGTTCACAAATTCAGCAATGTTCGATATCAGGTCTCTAGAAAGATCTCATCAGGTATTTATTTATGAAGTAAACATTTGTACATGCTCCCAACTGTCTATTTAACATCAAACTAGGCACATCCATGACAACGAAGGCAGGAGACTGTGAGAACAACCCCCCCCCCCGCAACACACATGTGCACATCTGCACGCACACCTGAACACACACGCACACACAGTCTCCATGAGCCTCTGTGCTGTAACAAGAACCTCGTGCTGTCAGCACAGCGCTGTGAAAACAAATTAGTCCAATGATTAATGGAAGGGAATTAGAGCCAGCCGATCATCCCGCTGTGAAGATGGGACTCCAAGTGCAGGGCAGCGTGTAGCATACATGTCTCATACACATGCTCAAACACACGCAAATTACTATACTCATGAGGACCCATACTTGAGATATTTATTTCTTCAAACCCTCAAACTTGAACCTCAGTGCTTCACCTCTACCTCAGACTCTTATGTTAACCTAAATTCCTTCATCATATGAGACATAATTAGTCTGTAATTATAAGCACATAAGACTGTATATAAAGATGGAGGACACATCTCCACTTCTTTCCATTATCCACACATCAAGCTAAAATATCCAGACTATGAATGAAGCCATTTTGCACATTTTGAGAGTGTTTAGCCTTGTTGCATTGAAAAGCTGAATGCACAGTCCATACAGACTGTTTACATTTCTATCTCTCACGTGAGAACTTGTCCTTCACTCTTGAGACTTTGTACCTGTAACCCGGAATCTGCTGCACCAGAGAGAGAGAGAGAGCGACCTTCGTGCGTGTGCTTGTGCAGCCACGCTTCCACTTCAGATTGAATGAATTCAGTGGGAAACGCTGTTAATGGCAACCGTGTGTTTTGAGCACTTCAACTTTTAGATTGTAAGAAAATATAGTTTGACTTTTGCACCTGTAAATGGCCACATAGTCTCACTATAAACCACTGTGGTGTCAGCTGCAGAAAAAATCATTGGACTTCACATTAGAGGACATATTAAATAATAAGATCATTGTAATATCAATATAATAATACAGTTATAAATTATGATATACTTAAATGTATATTTTCAGCAGTTTTAGATGTTAGATTCTGTTCATTTCTAAGTAAATTCAGTTTCTTTTCAAAAGTTTGATGTCTCTACATGGCAGTGGAGTTTTTTTTAAACCCACAGGGGAGCACATAAGTCAAAGCATGAAAACAAACATAATAACAGTTACAAGATGTTCCTGCCAGAGTACATCGCAGAACCTCATGAATCCTACGATGCCGAGCAGCTGAATATCAGTCCCACTCCCTGTCCCTCTTCTTTGCCTCTGTTAAGAGTTTTCAGCTGCGTCCCAACTCCCACACAGTTGTGTGTTTGCTCCGTTACCATGGCAAAAAATAGACGTGTATTGGATGGTGACCAAAAAAAGCTGTTAGAGTGCTAATCATGCAACAGTTGGATTTATGCTGGAGTCACCACATAGAGAAAAAGCTAATACACAATAGGCATATATTTATTTTCACCCAGTGAAAACTGCATTCATGGAAATGCAAAATATTGAATCATAAGCTCTGGGATTGATGATTTTTGGGATTGTAGTAAGGATTCCTTTCAACCAAAAAAAATCACATATTATTTGACAGACATTTATTTTAAAATTGAGGTCAGTATTGGCTTTTTATTAAGCAAATAAGCAGTAACATCATTCGTTTAAAGACAGCAATGTGTCCTGCGGTGTCTCGGCCATTTAGTGGGTGTGGTTGGTCACGCTGCCTTACAGAAAAAACATCGCTAAAACAATTCCAGTAGTTTTCAGTAGTTTTCACATCGTCAGCAATGATCTAAATAATGTTTCAGAGGCTGTAATTGACAAGTAGGGTGTGTTGGGACAAACAGCACTACTTATTAGTTTCAGTGGCAAATGGACACAGTAGAAAATACAGGCAGTTCTTTATATTCAAAACCAAATTTCCAAAAGACTACTGTCTGTTTTTTTAGGTTGAAATTCTTACCCTGACGATGCTCCCACAGAATCGGCTGCAAAGTTATTTCACAGATTAATCAAACCCTAAGAGGGAAATGAGACCGGTTGAAGAGATGTGCTAATGAGATTAGAATTATTTTTTCATTAACGTCATTAGTGTGCTGGATTAAGGGGGAGGGAGGGGGGGACTCCACAGTGTTGAGAATAATGCTTTCAACGTGCTCTCTACTGCAAGCTGGCAGCGTTCGACACCAAAGTTAAGACATATCCTTTTCAGAAAATGATCCACTGGAAGCGATCATGAACAGAGCAAATACTGACCGCCAATTTGGATAAGTGATAGGGGGAAAAAATAAATACATTGTGAACTTTTACACCACACGCTGATGCTCGCCATCCCCTTTATGTGTTGAACTAAGCTGGAATGACCTGCCGCAGTTTCCCCCTCAACATTTATTCTGGAGCGATATACCAATTATTTTTAATGGACCTGAAATAAGAATGGCGCAAGGAGCTTGTGAGTAGCGGAAGGCATAAATTGCCTGCGGGTGGGACGCCGCAGCGCAGTGATGACCTCATGCAGGAAGCCGAGGCCTTCTTCTTCTTCCCCCTTTAGCGTCTGAGAGTGATGGGTGATGGGATACGCGGCCGGGTAGACAGGGTTTGGATCTGGATGTGCCGTTGCTGCACGAGGCCCTTTGACTGACCCATGTGCTGAAGATTGACAGATGAGGGAGCTGCAGATGTCTCACCTGTCAAGGGGTGTATCGCTAACACGGTGGACGGTGACGGATGGAAGAAGGAATGGATGAGTGGAAGGGAGAAAGGAGGGCCCTGTGAGAGTGGGGGAAAAAAGGCTGAGGAAAAGGGGTTTGAAGAAGAACAGAGGAGAAGGAATGGTGGAAATATGAGAAGATCCTTGCATAAAAATGACAAAAGGAAACAGAGGCAGGGGGTCAGAGAAGTGAAGGATGTGGGGTGAGCGCCCCCAGTCCCTCTGGTAGCTGGAGTGGATGTAACCTAACCAGTAGGAGCAGTTAATGGCATTTTATGCAACTATTAAGCAATTATTGAGAACACAAAGCCTTTTTATAGTATCCAAGCTCCATGTACATTGGGGAATTAGGTAGAGGACTGGGGCAGAGGGGATTAAAAAAAAAAGAGTAATAATGAAAATGGTTCTTACGTCCAGGCCAAAACCTACATTTTCATTTGGTGAAGCAGTCACGCTTGTGCATAATCCACGGTGCACCTCAGGTTTCATATATGACTGGGTTTGTCGAGTGGCCTCAGCTACTCTGCTTAACAGGTACAAAGGTCTCTGTGGGCTTCGCTTAATGAGCCCGTACAGCAGACCACCATTATGGCTGCCGCCTTTCACCCTCCAGGCCACACGCTCACACAGTGGTGGGACATGCATGTGTTCAGGAGATGGAGCCCAGCTGCCGAAAGGTCTTTTGCAGGATTCTGCAGAGTGGCCATCTCCAGAGTCCAAACTACAGTGAGCATGCACAAATTAAGCACATACGGAAGAGGGTTGGAAGTTGCCACCTGTCGAGCAACAATGTCAAACCAGGGATCAGACTGCATGGTATGAGACAGGTAACAGCCTGAGCTGAATGATGAAGTGTGATTGGGGAAGAAAAAACAGGAAGCACTAATGTTTTGAGTCTGAATGTGTTTATGGGGGGAAGCTGGCAGAGACTCCTGGTGCTCGCTCTCCAGCTGCTGATACTGGGTCAACAGGATCACGTAAAACTAAAGAATTGGATTTCCACTAAACTTGGTGAAAGGATGTCACATGGGCCAAGAAAGAACCCATGAAATTCTGGTGCAGATCAGATCAAATGGCTTTAATATCGCAAGGGGACTTATATCTATGATTGCATTTTGGTGCAGTTCTTCAATAAAATCCTTGCATCTGTGAACATGAGTTGCGCAAGAGGTGTGCACTCTTCTGAGTGCCATCCTAGAATCCCATTGGAGCGATTCTGCTCTAGAATCAAACTGCCCTTGTGCTTGTTGACATTCATGATTATTGGTCCTTGATGTTTTAAGACACAACCACATCAGAGCTGCGGACATAATCACAGCCTCTTGGCAACTTTTGTCACGTTAAACAACACCTTGAGAACTCTGCCTCTAATTCTAGCTCTAAACCAAACTGCAACTGTAAATCATTTTATTTACATAAATACAGAGTATTTGCTCCTGGAGCATGTCCGAATGTGCGTTCCTGAATTAGTTACCGAGTGTTGCAGGGGTATTAATCATCAGTTTTTCTTGCCAATGGAACAAGGTTGTCAGTAAGAATCTGGGAGCTGAACTGGGTCTGCGGATCTCTATTTACACTCTCTACAGCAGCACCATGGGAGCTGCTGTGAAAGCAACCTCTGTCTAATCAGAGGAGAATATTCTGGATCACTTAGCTGCCAACGGTCCACCGAAAGGGATGTTTTGGTTAGAGGAGAGGAATCCTCATGATGCTCCTATCTGCAGTCATTAATGAGGAAATTTTGATTTCAATAATTGCTGCAATTTGTTTGTATGAAGCATATGAAGTTCAGATTCAAGTTCATGCAAATGTTCTTTTAATGATAACAATACACTGGAAGTCAACGTAATGGTTAAGTCTTATGAAACACAGTGAAATGTAAGTGGGTGTAACACCTGAGGTTCATCACTGCTTCGAGCTAAAATTTATATAGTGTCAGCCTTGTATATTGTTTCTGTTCCTGCTCTTTCTCCGAGCAGGTTTTACAACTTATTACTGATTGTGGTTTTTTTAAATGCTCTCCAAATATGAATGTGTACTTTCCAGGTCATGTATATTATCCTGAATGCCCCACGTGTTCCATTAAACGAGGAGGGGGGAAAAAACGAAGCCACATTCATCATAGCAAAATAACATACAGTATAATTCAAGTCCCTTTTTCATTATTTACAGAAAAGAAATCAGAGTTTTTCTGTGGAACAACGTGCACCATACATGTCGAAAAAAACAAACCAGGAAAAGGCAACTAAAAATAACTGCAAAACCAAATCATAATATTGTTTCAAGGCACCGTACTCGCACACACACATGACCATCTGACACAAGGAAAATAGACAACGAAGATTTTCAGAAGTATTTTCTTCAGACCTCACTCCTTCCTATTTCCTGTGAAAATATTGTATGTTGTACACTGCGGCGAGTACAGGATGAGAGAGGAGCAGGAAGTTGGACTGGGGTTTGCATTGGAGAAGCAGAAAATTCTGTTGTGGACCCATTATTTCTCAAGGTCAAGAAGGAACCTTGAAGCGAGACAATGTGAGACTCGTGTCGATTGACATTTTACACAAATGATGCTCACACAGCAAGCAAGTCGAATTGTTTGGCTAACTAGTTTGGTAAACCTGGTTTACCTGGCCTCTCTTCACAACAGAACAGCACAAGACACATGATTTAATTGTCTAATAACAAGGCCAGGGTGGCATCTGTCCTGTATCCTTCACGGTCTTTTAGCTCTCACCAATAAGTGAAATATGCTTTGATAGTCACCCTTGGTCAGTATCTTACTCTGTTGTTTTCTCAACCTTGTTTAGTCCGACAACATCTGTTTCTTTGATGGCTCTGCCTTGACGTCCACACAGGAAATAGTTGTCTCTTATAGCTACCTGCTGTTGTTGGTGTGAGATTTTTGTCGTAAAGCACGTCATGTTCCAACACAGTACAACAGAGTTACATAGTGTCCTTCTAGGCCTCCATGAAGAACTGTGGCAATGACAGACATACTATTCTCCTAATTATAAGGTTGTTACCATCAAAATGATTTTAAAAGTTATTAAAATTACCTGGTGTTGCTTTAAGGGAGGTTTTAGCTTAATGCATTCTTATATTAGTGTGCAACTTGGTTATAAAGTGTTATAGAAAATGTATATTTTATATACTGATTATATTTGTATGTATCCAGTGTAGAAATGGAAAATTTAATTAAGTTGTATCATTAGAACTAAATTTTACCTAAAATTGTGCTGGTGACGTGAAGCAAAGCTCACATTCTGTTAATCTGCCCCCATCCCAGAGGAGCAAATGCCAGCACCTGATGAGATATTCATTAAGTCTGTGGTTTCCACTACCTGCAACTTTAGTAAATTACACTCAGTTTGTGCTACAGAGCAATAAATAACTTTATTTCTGCATATTTTATCCACTGCAAAGGCCACACAGCAGGCCCCAGCTATCTGCCATGTTTATGAAGCAGCACGTATCTGGCAGGCAGCACTGCCATTCATCCTGACAGCTCGGCCGGACAAGACTGATGGAGTGGTGACACTGTGGGATGGCCGGGGAGAGAAGGAAGGAAGGAAAGAAAGATGGAAGGTGCGGAGGCTGGCACTGCCACATGGGTAGAGGAGAGGAGAAGGAGAAAGGTGTGTAAACTGGCAGCAGACAGACAGACGGAAAGCACAAGGTGGGGGATTGCGTAAGGTGTATAGGGTTAGTAAAATAGAGTAGCCTATAATGGGGTGTAGGTTGATGGTGATAGTCGTGTGTGCCACAGGTCTTCTCTGGTCCAAAGATAACTTGTGGTGTTTTGAAGTGTTCCTCGAAGCCACAAAGAGGCCTAAGAAATGGTTGGCACTTGGCAAGAGCTGGACTGTTCCATCACAAACAGGGACCTGGGACCCTCTCTCTTGAAGAAGGAAATGTTTCTCAACCATATACCACCCAGTTTACTCTGGCAGCACTCTGGAAACCAAGACTTTTATATGCATAGCTTTAACATCAGGTTTTGGAAATAGAGCAGATGATGGACGAGGGCGGAAAGCTACCTGCTGGTAACAGGAACACCAGGCTTGTAAAGGGTGCACATTACACTTTGTTTGTGACTCCTTATACCAACACAAGGATTTGGTAATCAACAAAATACGGAGTTTAGTTGCAATTTTAGTCTCATTCAACCACTTGTTGGTTGGGTCTTGACTCCAGCATGTCCATAACTTGTGTTTCTGGTTTATGCTTAAAGCTCTCGACTTCACGACAGGAAAACCACAGATCACAAATATCACGGTAAGAAGACAAAATATGCTCTGTTGAAGTCTGGTACGAGCCGGTCACAACTGAGGAGGAAGGTAACTTGGGCCTCTCTTGGGTTGTTGATCTTCGTATAGAGGCATGCAGATGTCATTTTTGGACTCTGCTGTGTATGTATCAGGTGCTGTGAGACCACATCCTTAATGCCTGTCTTGCTGTGGGTACATTTTTGACTTGTTAGGTCTGGAACACAGTTATGAAGTTTCTTGTTGGGGTATTTTAAAGAGAGCATAACTTGACACATCCTGTGTCATTGCACATTCACCTCACTACAGATATTAAGTTTCCCAACTCCATTCTCTCAAAGTTTAGTGACACTGCACCAGCATCAACCTCTTAAGGTTGCCACTATAGCTTATTAGTGGCAACCTCTCTATCCACAGTTTTTTTAAAATGAAATAGAAATTATTCTCTCCTAAGTTGTCATTCTGTCTCTTCTCCTGAACTGTACTTTACAGTTTCTTGAGTTCAAACTCAAGACAAGTTTCAATAACAATTCAATTGCATTGCTCTTCTATTAAAATAAGGCCAGGGAAGGTCAAGGTCATGTCCTCCCTTTCTCAATGTCAACATTTGACATTGATCCTCACCTCACAGCTTCAGCTTTCTGCTTCCACTATAATTTATCTTTAACCCCTTTGTCCCTCAATACCCAACACACACACACACTCTCCTCCCCTGCCTTCACCTCTGGCATTCTCCAACCTAATCTGCTCTAAGTGTTTACACACCACTCCATTTCTCAAAGGGGGTCAGCTGGTCTTTCTCAAACAAATCCCTTCAAAAACAGATGAGTGGCACTGGTAGGGCATGCTTGCAAAACAACTGTTGAGAAAATGAACACACTATGCTTTGTCATCCTTTAAGGTACGAGCAACATATATATAGTAAGATGCTAAAATGCATTTGTGATGTATACATGTTTACAAAATGTATAGGTCAGAATACTCCATGTCTTCATTTGATTATTGCTAATTTTGAGTATGGCTTCAATCTGCTAAATTAATCACAAAGTGCTGTTTACATAGCGGTGTCCTATTCAGACTATTGTCTTAATCAGGTTAATATTGGAATATGTGTCCATGTAAACGTGTCTAGTTGCATTTCTATACACCTTGTCTTCTTCATCATGCCTTAGACAGGTGTTTTCATATCAATAAATTCAATCAACAGGTTCAAGATTACAGCAATTATGCTGAATTCCCACTTTCTTTATGTCTACCTAAAATATATGTGCGTTCTTCTTATATTACTAAAACAAAAGAACTGAGACAAAAAAGAAAAGGAGGGGTCAAAGGTCAAACAACTGGCTGGGGAGTGAGTTAATAGTGGGGAGGAGTGAGAATTTTGGGGATCACACAAGCAAACAAAGAGCAAAAGGTGAGAAGGGTCAGCTGAGGGAGAGTGAGGAGGGGCGGAGGAAGTCTGAAGAGAGGGGAGTGTGTGTTTGTGTGTCCAGCTTTGTGGAAGCAATGTATGTTTTTCTGTCTGAGCCACGGATCTATCCCCGAACAGCTAGAAGGGAGGAAACGGGATTGTCGATGGGATGGCACGGGATTAGAAGGACGAGTGTGGAATTTCAGGAGGGGGGGTGTTGTGCTTAAGATTTCGGTCTTTACCCTTGAACGTAGATCATAAGGAATAGCTTTCAGTCTGTGGGGGTTCTGTGTCAGTGTGTGGGTGAGACAGACACACAGATATAGCAGCATTGTGGGAAACAAAGTCGGAGTCCTACCCCAGACTCTTCATGCCTTGCCTAGGTACACAAACTTTGCTTGATTGCCTCTCACTTGAACCGAAACTCTGACACACACATGCAGAAACAGACATGCAGAGATACATATGAGCTCATGCTTAACACATGCACATTTTCTCTCAATATCCTACACAGGCGAAAGCTCCCACACATGAGGCGCACAGTCAAATTCCTCACATTAAGACAAAGCTTGTTGCTTTGCGAGGATTACTCCAACATGTTCGAAAGCTGCATGTTCAATCATTCTGCCTCATGAAGCCCACAACCCACCAACCCCAGCTCTCCTTATCTGCAATAACTCTCCTTTACTAACATGTCTTCACCTCTCCGTCTCCTCCATCCTCTGATCTTGATGCGCTGATCATCAAACATTCTTCCTGTAGCTTGACTTTACTTCTATCTGTCAGTTCTATGTCTTCTCTGACACAGACAGCCACACACTGCAGACCCCCCTAAACTCTCCCGCCAGGTTAACTCTTGCCTGCCAGGCACAGCAGTGTAATTTATGAGTTGTAATTACAGAGGTGTCAAAGGAACAGAAACAGTCTTGTGGCATAAACGAGTGACATTCTGCGTCAGGCGATTTCCTGTTTTTTGCCCTTTAGACCTTGTTGTTTGACCTATTTGTCTTTGTTAAAAGCATATTAGCGCACACAACAACTAACAGAAATAAGGTGCACTTTGTGGACACTGTATGCCTGAGGACACTAAGAATTAAATAAATGATGCACTTTATTTTGAAAGTTGGTGGCTTACTTAAATCCTTTGTCAAAATAAAATTAATTAAATAACATTAATGTATACAACACATACAAATAAACATACGGAAAAATCAATTTGCACATTCCTGGTATCACTAGAAATGTCACACAAATATGATGTGTTAGTTATGAGCATAGATTGTGTACAAAGGGTCCCTTCGATACACGTGCTCGATCATTTGAGGCAAATTTATTTGACGTGTACTTTGACATTTTGATTTGGTCAATGTCCCATCCACTAACATGGATGAGGCAGGATTTATGACCTATACAGCAGCCAGCCACCAGGGGGCAATAAAGATGCTTTGGCTGCACTTTTGGGGAGCTGTCATATCATCCATTCTTATATATAGTCTATAATCATGAAGCATCTTTTTTATAACTTGAATGTTTATGTGCATGTTGACAGTGTGAGTCTAACTACAAAACTTCCTTTTGTTCTTCCTCTGAACTCTCAGGAGCCAGAACGTTCTCAGGGGCCGTTGTTGTCATGGAGATCAGGATGACAGACTGTGGGTGTCTTGTTGGAGCAGTGGCTACTGATGCAGCCGATTACAAGATTACAGGAGTGCCAGGTTGGTAAATCAGAGACGTCACCTTTGATGCTGAATTGGAACATTTGAAAATTCGTCTCGATGCAGCTAAGAGGTAAATGAAATGTGCTCAGGCAGCTGCTGCTGCAGAAGTTTAGTTTGGGGTGGCTGCCTCAAAGGTGATGAAGTAGAAGTATCAGTAATAATAAAGTTCATAAACAGGTACCTGCCTGAGAGAGAGAACATGAGAATTTTACTGAATACAGATGGAGCCAGAGGAACTAGATTTTATTATCTGCCTCATTTACTACTTTCAGCTCATAGTGACAGTTTAAGCAAACATGACAAAAACTTTTCTTTCTTGTAAATATACTCTACTGCAACTTCAAATGGTGAGAGAAACTGCATGACGATCACGAGAACAGAACAGATGTCCAGTAAATGAGGACTTGAACAGTATTGTACTGGCTACCTGTCATGACCTACACGAACAGTTGTCTCGTCCAAACCTTCACACGGATCATCACTTGGTTTTCATTGTTTTTCTTTCTGTCTGTGGTGAGACGACACGCTGCGTGGGGGAGGCAAGAGCTGCATCGCTGTTTACCTTCTCCACGCTTGGACTGTACTAAAGCTGTGTGTGGGCCAGACCCCCGGTGAGACAGGTCGTTGGAACTACTGTCAGCAGTGTGGACAACACCAATATTGCCTCCCGCTGTACGGACAGGTTCCGCACCATTATCTGTGTGACTTGCTGACCAGAATTCCTCGTGTGTGAGCCGTAAAAGGCCTGTAACGCTTGCTGATTGGTAGATAGTTTCATCCACAGCACATTGAGTGTACACAGATCTAACTGATGCAGTTTCTGCTGCGTGTTTGCCAGTGCTGCATTCTGACCGCATGTCTACAAGTGAAAAACATTTAGCTTGGATCTGTGTTCGGATCCAGTTTCCATTTTTTGCTTCGCTTAGCAAATGAGTCGAGTTTGGGATTGTTTAATCCTTTTGACAGTGGTAAACTAGTGTTGAAAGAAATAGAGCTTTGGATATACCAAACCTCATTTCAATCTAAAGATGAGATTTGTTCTGACCTTTGTACTCTATGAACTTCTGAGAGAGTAAATTGAACTTGATGCCTTATGGCCCTTTTTTTTGTTTCAACAGAGTACTGTTGGCTATAGTGGTGGATTTATAAATAGGCGACATCTTTCCGGGAAAGGCACAAGGAGTTCAATTTATTTGGTTTTCTGTTACTTATCTATCAACAGCTTCTATTGGTCTGAAAGTCTGGACTATCCTAAAATTGTTTTCACAATGCTAACAATCTGAATCGTGGCTCTCTTTTTTTCTGGACCACCTCTTTTGGTTGGACTCAGTTTTGGTCCAGACTGTGGTCGAAGGCTCCTTTCACACCAGTACCGGCTCGACACTATTCACTTCTGCTGCTTTAATCATGACATTGCTTAACAGTCGTACATTAAGCTTTTTTTTTAACACTTGTTTCAAAGACTAGTCCGCCCTTTGACCTCCTGACACAAAACACATTCAGGATACCAAAAACAACTCATTACCAGTTCCCTGAATAAACCATCCCTGTGTCAGTGAATTTAACGCAGCAGCGAAACTTCCAGTCAGTGACCTGGGGCCAGGTTCAGGCCTCAGATGGTGGTCTCCCTCCTTGACTCAGTGTTCGCTAATGACCCTGGATCTGGATCCCCATTATAAAACACAGATAAATGTTTACTGACAAAGGATGACATCATGAGAGTTAAAGTCTGTACAAATATACAGGTGCTCCACCACCCCTCCGCTTCCTCAAGTCCACATTGCTTTGATAAAAACAACTCGAAACGCCAGCGTCCTGCGTTCTCATTTGCTCAGTTTCATTTATTTTGTTGGCCGCTGAAAACATAAACTTTTACTTAGCTGTGTGTTATTAGAATGTAAGCTTTTTTTTCCATGAAGGAGGTTTTGGCTGGAATTAGAGGGAGAGAGGGAGAGAAAGAGAGTTTGTGGGCATGTCTGTAGTTCTTGACCTAACTTTTTTTTTCTATGTCCTGGCTCCAAGTATACGTGACAAAACAGTAGTTCTATCAGAATAGGTTTGTTTTAAGTCTTGATGAATCAAACACTTGTCAACACACTTTTTGCGAGCTCACAAATGTCAAGCATTCTTTTGTCTAAACTACAAATATATTACTGTCATGCATACAATAAAGGAATTCAACTTTTTAGGGAAACAGATTAGCCTCCTCCTCGAGAGCATCTCAACTTCCTCCCACTATTCAGAAATGAAGCCAAAATTCAGGGAGATTAATTAATTCAGTAGTTTTTGATAGGTGGATCATTTAATAATAAAACCTACATTTTGAATTCGTCAATGTCGAGGGCCCAAGCATTTATTCTCATGGTTGTCAGACACAGCTATTATGACTAACTCTTCTTATCCTGGAAACTGTTTTCTAAAGCATATTGTTTCAAACAAGCTTTGCCTTTCTTAAGAATAATTCCACAAGCAAATGCAAGGTAACTGATTGGTTATAGTTTGGTTTTCACAACTTTAATGTAGCCTGTCACATTAAAAAGAGCTCACAGCAGTGGCGCTGCAGACTAAAAGCAGGACAAACACACAACGGCTAAAACTGCTACAACTGTGTACATAATCTTTTCTGCTGAGGTTTCATTTTCCTCTGAATCTCATTGCTGTCACGCCCGCTTCTCAAGCAAGACTGACATCCTCTCTCGTTAGACATTCAGCAGCCACACAGTAACCTGAACCCTGTCCACACACACGCACACACACACACACACACACACACACACACACACACACACACACACACACTTATATGCATTCAGAGTGACCCACTGCCCCACTGCCACCACACTGCTATCACAACCTGTCTACATCTCGTGCCATACTTTTGTGTGCACGCAGAGTGTGTTTATGTTCAGACAAAGCCCCGTGTACACATGTGCCTCGGTTGTAGCTGACACTTTGTATCCCGGCCGGAATCTAATATCCCCGCCATTGGAAACACATGTGGAAGTCTGACAAAAGCAGCCATGTTCCCTGTGCCATGTATGTCAGCAGCCAGTCAGTCTCCTTGCTGTCTGTTTTGTGGGCCGTGCAGGGCTCCCAGTGCAGCAGGAGAGGCCGTGAAAAAATGCAGCTGTGCTCTGCTGTTGTTGGTTTCACTGCAGTATGGTTGTTTTCTCTCTTACATTTGATTTTGCTTTTTCACTCACATGCATTTGTAATAACCATGATGAACAATGTTTTTTGTGGTTTGATGTGAGCCATAATAACAGCTAGGAGAATCTATTTTCATAATATTTACTGATTCAGCTCCGTCTATGTGGAATGTGTATCTTGTTCTATCGTCCTAATACTTAACTTGTGTATTCTTAGTGCAGTGTCAAATATGGTGCGATATTGATATGTTCAGTATTGATACAAATTGAATAAACAGGCACTCTCCAGCAGTCAGTGGGGGCGGGACAGTGAGCCATACGTCTATGGACGAGTTGAACATGTCTTCTTCTACATCTCTGGATAAACTAAAGCCGTGGTCAGCAATTGAGTCAAACTATTGCTGCCAGAACATTTTTATAATTAGTTTCTTAATGTCACTATATCTTACTGATGTGTGAAGTGTTGTGGGTGCTGATCTCTCTCACGGCTGCAACAGTCAGAGATTCACTTCCTCTTTAGCAATGTTTTTTTTCTGTGCTGCAACCCTGTAAAGTGCACGCTGCATCATAGAATATTTTCAAAAACCTCTGTACACAATGTCCAGCACGCAAACATTAAAAATTAACATTAGACTGTCGACCTGTTTGAGGAGGACTCACTAATGAGGAATCATTCTAAAGTAGACTCGGGAGCATTACCACAGGCCAAGGTAACAGGCCATTCCAAACAGGCAGGTTTAGAACAGGCACTGCACTAGTTTGCATAAAATTGACATAATTTGTTAGTTTTAGACCAAGTCATCCAAAATCATTTTGCTGAGTGTACAGTGATGACAAAGTTCCTGCAGGAAAAAGCAGATGTAAGCGGCTGCTTTCTTTTCTACCTCGAAACCTTGCACCTTCACAAAGTGCCAAATTTCCGCCCTGGTTGTAGCAGGTTGGCACTTGTGTTGTTGGCCTTTGAGAGATTGTGGTCGAACTTTACTCAGCTGTGCGGATGGCTTGTCTTATAGCCACAGACTCTCAAGCAGACCTGACCAAAGCTGTCTCAAATCTCTTTTACTGACTGTCTACTGATTTGAATGATTAAATCATTCACAAAGCATTCTTGACATTTAGTTTTCTCAAGTGGTTACTAATCAGGGGTCCTTCAGTCAGAGAAGGTAATCAGGTTGAGCGAGGAGCTTTTTGAAATCGAACACTTTGTGACAATCTGTTTTGGCGCTTTGTCAAAACCCTTCTTTTGTCACCGGCACTAGTTTAAGAGCTAATAGGTGTTGAAAAGCCTGGTTGGAGGCCCAGATGAAGCAGATTGTTTTATGAAGACTGAAGGAGAGGTAGGACAAGTATCCAAGAATTAGCATGTGTGCTAGCCAGAGTGTGTCCCTGGAGGGAAACTCAAGTCTGGCCATGGTGTCCCAATGGACGTCCTCTGCCGAGGTTTGCATATCCCTGTTTCGGCTGAGTTGCTGAAAGTTGTATGTGTGTGTGAGTGTGACCTTTTGTGTGTGAGTGTATGCGTGGCTGCTGAAAGATTTGTTATTTGGAGCCGTGAATTTTAATGACGTTTGTCAGATCTAATACACAGGGCTGCCCAGCTGTGGACAAGACTGAAGTTTTTTCAGCTTGCTTTGAGTTTATTTAAAGGAAGTGCTGGTTTTGGAGAAAGCTACTGTGAACCATGTCTGGAATAAACACACGTTATTTATAGTCAGAGACAGAGATAGACGCCTATATACAGACACTGCCTCGCCGTGAGGACTGTGTGTTTTCTAAGGGACTGCAGGAGAAGAGAAGTAAGCGATCATCACTTGTCATCAGATGAAAAGTGGTGGCAAACAGCTTTTGTCATCACTAGTTGTAAGTCTGTTGTAGAACCTGACAGCATGGGCATTTATTGTATCTTTGTATTTGGACTAGGACTCAATCTAAATAAAAAAAGAAACACAAGTTTACCTGTTGTTGTCCTGATATAACCAGCACAAATACTCGGGCAAGAATTATGATAAATGACAAAAAATGTTTTCAATAAACCCATAGACTGTATGTAAAAATGCACATAGACTCTAGGTCTTGAAAGTGAAGCCAATGTGTAAGTGTATTAAACCTGTTTGGTCTTGAATGACCAGCAGAGGGCAACTCAGAAAGGAGTCACAGAAGCCAGTTTCTGTAGAAATCCATTAGAAAATGACTCTACTATTTGAGTTATAATCATTAAACCTTTCCATCAGGACTTTATGGCCTCAATCGCTAGTTTCAAGTCTTCTTCAATACAGCGTGATTATGTTCCCACGTGTTCCCAAATGGACGATAAACCGTGGTATGGACACCATGTGGAAGTCAGCAAGTACCATCCAATTGGTGCAGTTCGCAGGTGTAGGTGGGGATGCAGTGTCCTTGAACTCGTTGTCAGGCTCACCCTGTGCTCCTCCAAATGTGGTAACTTCTGGTTTAAAGAAAAAAAGAAGAAAATGAAAAAAACAAACTCAAGGCTTCAAAACAGCATCTCACAAACCAATGGGTGATGCCATGGTGGGTGAACACCTGGTCACCTGGAGCTGGTGGAAATGTCATTTATGAAGAGGTAAGCAGTAAATAAGAGAGAACTACAGAGCAACCAACTCTGCCGAGGCTAATTATATATCTCACGAATAAAAATGCTGCGTCCACCTATTTATACAGATCAGCTCGGAAATGTTTGTGCATAATCCTGATGAATAACAAACAATAACAATAACAATTAGAAAGCAGATCCGAAGCAGATTGTTTCTGAAAAACTGAAAACAAACTTACACTTTTTATTTCCCTCTGGATTTAGTCGCAGTAAAGCCTCAGTCTGAACTCAAACATCAGTTTTGTGGAGAACACGCTGCATTAGCCAGTCACAGTGTCAGAGGGAACTTGGAGGCACATGTGCCAGAGGTTCTCCGCTGCTGTGCAAGCTGACTGCAAACCTCTGAAACCCAACAGGCTGTGAAACATTTCCCCTTCAAACTCCGAATCCCATAATTCAGCAGGATGGACCCACGGCAAGACCGTCTTCTTCTGTCTTCAAATCGGTTTCTTCGCTGTCTCTGTATATGCATGGCTGTGTGTGAATGTGTGTGATGTGACACATTGTGTTTGTACAGCAGTCCACTGTGCCATATCTAACGAGCCAGTGTGTCTTTGTGCCAGCAAGGCCTCTCAGCTGGGTAACACACATAATTGCTCCCTAATTCTCCCGTCAGTGGCTGGTTAATATCTGATTTACAGGTAATGAGCCACGTCCCATTCAGCAAAGCTCCGCCTGTAACTCTGCCTCATTTTATTAGGCCCTGTCTGTGCTTTTTTACTTTTTAAAACATATTTGCCCTTTTCTGTTTCTCTGTGCTGCAGTGAAAGCATTGTATGACTCGCTGGCTTTATTTGCATTTTCTAACCTAGTGTTATATACTAAATAAATAAACAACAGTTTTGATTGATTCATTTAAAGATTAATCCAATCAAATTATCCATTATCCATCTATAAATGCCAAACGAAGCACTTTTATTCTAATACAGTAGGCTACATTTTGAGTTTCTTGTATTTTTTCCAGTCTCCCTATGTCAGGGTCCTTCAAACTTTTACATTTCAGAGCAAAGCACTTTTTAAAATTAATTTTGTATGTGAGAAACCAAATGTCCGAGTTATTTGCTATGGATTTTTCCTGCCAGCCTCAATGTCCAAGCGAGCCCATGTGATAATACGGCAGGAGATTCTCCGCACGAATCTGTGTGCATGATGTTGTCTCTCGTCAAACTTTTATTCCACAATCGTTTTCAATCTCAGCTGCTGCACTTCCTTCGTTGTGGAACCGTTTTAGCTTATTGTTGGTTTAGTGAAAATGTCACTGACTACTGTACTGTTAAAGGAGAGAATAGGATAATGCCCTTTCTATTGATAGTAGTCTCAGATAACAAAATGAGCTTTTAATGCTTTTTGGCATGAACATTTTGTTGGAAAACTTCAACGAGAGAGTTTGAAAGAAGACTCCTCCTGGTTTACTGAAACATCATTTTTGCATAAGCCAACCTTCAACAAACAAACAGAATTATGAGAGACCTTTTGCAACATTTGAATCTCGAAAGGATTCTCACCAGTTTTAGCTGTAAATGTTGGGGAAAATGAGAAGCTAAGAAGGCATAACGCAACGACTCTGAGATTACTTAATGCCCCGTCTGATAGGTTTATAAACTTGACCGGCAGCCCAAATAGCAATTTCTGCTGCCATAATTGCTCAATTTATGAGCCAATGCTTAGATATGAGAAGTATTGTGCTGGATATTAATGCCAAAACAAGTAAACTAATCAGATTTAAGGGGCAGTGCAACTGGAAAAGGTTTTCCAGTTGCATTGGTAAATGATTTATTTAAAAAGGAGATCGGGTGATATTTTTTGATGGTTGAAATGATCTCTTGCAATGGCTGAAAGCCCCTTCCAAAGAAAAGAATAAAATTTACTGACTCATTAGTCTTTATTTTTACTGTAAACATACAGCATTTGTACATCTTTATGCATGACGTGCACAGGTGTATTCTTGCGTGCAGATACATGTAGTTAAAACTGAATGCATGCTTGCACTTCCACATACTGTATATGTATGTAGAGATAGACAGCTGGATCTGAACCCTGCCCTGGGCCAGTTTAACAGTACCTTCCCTTGTGCTGCACCGTGGCCACGACACAATGGTATCATGGAGGAAAAGCTGGAGTTCAGGACTTTTAAAATGACTCGTGGAAGAGTTCTTGTAAACTTATTTCAGCTGAACGTGAATGACAGTCTGTGACATTTAGATGTTGGCTGTCGTGAGCAAACAGGGAGCAAAAGGGAGCTCTGCAGAGGTCATTATAGGGCACATGGCAGATGCACTTGATACCTCATATAAAAAGCTTTGGCTTGAATAGATGTAATTTGAATGGTTATGCTTCAACACACAGTCCAACTTGTTGCCATATGTCACTTTCAAAATATAGCATATATATAATTTCCCTGTCGCAGGGCCAGCACTGTCCTCCTTGCATCCAAAACTGAGTTAATCTGAATTCATGATGAGTCTTCAGTAGAGTGAGTGTCTCCACAGTGAAACCCCACTATAGACCTCCACTGCAGCTGAGCAAGGAAACATTACTGGAGAATTCTGCATTAAAAGACACTAAAGTCACTTTGGAAAATGCATACTTCATTTTGGTACCACAGACTCATGAAGACCCATATTTGCTTCTTTGGAATAGTTTTTTTTTTGCACACAAGTGCTTTGAATTTTTTACTGCACAATGTATAGAAAGTACACTATTTGCTGATATATGCTGTGGAGGAAATGTATAAAGGACCCAGAATAGAGTAAAGTACACAGTACACGTTTATTTATGTGCAATAATGATGTACCCTGTTACATCCAACCACTGAAGATAACAAACATGAATAATTTACTGAGGTACTGTTGTGTTTTTCATACATTGCATATCAGCTATTTCAGGAGTCTGTTAAGGAATCAAAACATTCAGACCAGAGGAAGATTACAAAAACAAAATAACTCGGTGATTCTATTTTGAAGACAACTTGCGCCACACTTGTGCCACTCCGTGGCAGAAAAGCTGGAGTTCAGGACTTTTAAAATCACTCAAACATATTTTAGTCACTGACTCAGTTAAACTGAGCCCTGGCATGACTGTGAATGAATTTGAACATGGGGTTGATGTTGGCTGTTGTGTTCGACAATGGGAATGTTTAATATCCAAATTTGTGTCTCTTTTGTTTACAAGCTGAAACAAAACGGCCATAAAGAAATGTGAAGTCACTGCAAAGAGGCACAAAGCAATTAGTTAGCTTCCCTGAGGATGATGGGGGAGCTCAACTATCCAGTGCTTTCCTAAATTAAAAAAATGAAGCTACTTAACCATAATAATTAAATGTGTTGCATATTGTGTTTTTTATATCTGCACACAAACAGAAAGGTAAAAAATCACTCTTTCTATTTGTTGGATGTGATTATATGAAATGCATGGATCTTGTGGAGGACTACTACACAGAGTTTTCAAAAGTATATATTAAATGGAGAAATGTTGGACTCAGACAGTGTGAAGGGAGCCAAACAGTGGGAGTAGCTTCGTTGAAATATCACCTGATATCCCCCAGCCTCTTTCTGCCTCTCTATATTTTGGCTGTCTTTGCCGTCCACTGGGGATTGTAATGTTTTAATGTTGTCTCGTTATTCTAATAACACTCTGCCCTTCTCGCGGCTCTCCTTCGTGGCTGTACAGGTTTTTGGAAATGCAGGGGTCCAAAAATTGAACTCACTCGGGGAGTTGAGGGGGAAAAAAAGAATAATTGTGCCTGTTCTGTGCATTTGAAGATGGAGGTCAAAAACTGGATAATATTAGATTTGAAGAAATACATGGAAAACACATGGATTCAAACACTATAATGTACACGATGAGACAAAAGTCAGTGTGAATAAAAAAAGAAAATACATTTTTTGTGCAGTGAAGGAGGGGCTGTGAAGGGGGGCAGATATGAGGCAGATGAGGCATAGCCACGATGGGACGGCAGCTATACCATGTGAGCTATACACCACCCCAATATTGTTTCTAATTGTGTGCGTGGGACAACCAGCAAGCCCTGGTCATCATTGGACCTGAGTGGCCTATTTGGGCTGTATATGGAGCACAGTAGGGATGATGAGATGTGGCACCTGGACAACTGCATTCAGGACCATTTGGAGACAGTCCAGAGCTGTTGTGATTAACACCACAAGGACATAATGCTCGTCCTATTCTGGGCAAAGCTAAAATAAAACAAGACGATCTTTTATTAAACACCATGGAGGAAATTTGGGTATTACAGCAGTACAGAATAAATACAGGTTAAAAAAATAGGAATACTAGAATAAAAATAGAATAAACTAGAAATAAATAAGAACAATTTGACAGATAAACTATAGTTTGTAGATCTTAAAACTGAAATCAATCCAGATATCAATACATGATTGTGGGCATGACGGTGGCTCAGAGAGAAACACCACCTGTACCATGGGAGTCATCAGTGCAGCAGAAACAGCAACACAGAGAGAAAGACTCTAAAGAGACTGGACAGAGCCGAGCAGCCAAGAAGACAGCAGGAACTGCTGGACATCTCATGCTGAGGTCAAGCATGTTTGGTGCTGGTTTTAGAAGCTAATGGTTTGTCTCTGGCTGCTGTTGGGAAACCCCGGTGGCATCGTCGTTTGCCACAGGGATCTTCTGCCCGAGCCAATGTATTGCACGTCCAAATTAAACCAAATTTAACACTCAATTCCTTGAGCCCATGACATTACATATACCCAGTGTGAAGCCAATTGTTCCACATACAGACAAAAAAACAGATGGCTGTGGAATCAGTAGGTAGATTTGTGGCGACAGAGAAGTTTCCAACAAGCTGCTGCAGCCAGTGTGAGCACCGCAGAAAGTGCAGATTATATATTTTAGTAAATGCATTTTGGGTAGAAAGAATGTGAGGGTGACTCCATATGTCAGACATGAACCAATTTAGAACTAACTGAATACAAATAGAGGGTATAAAATAGGAAAAGTGGGCGAAGGGACATATCAGGTATGAATGTTAACTGTTGAATTTTTCCTACTAGTAGGTGAGATATTCTATGTCCAGACTATTATAAGAAGCGAGGCCCCCTAACATATTTTTCTTGGACAGGCCCCACGGGCTGCATACACAGCACATACACACGTCCTCCGTGGAAGCCCAGTGTGCTTGGAGAGGAAAGGTGGACATTTTGGGGCACGAGGCTATATTATACTATAGTAGCAGCTTTTATGAGACAGACAACACGCCTAGCTTCAGCGGGAAAACCTCATGATAGACAGGCACTTTACCTGAGCCAAGAGCAGGCGGGCGAGGAGGAGGGAAAATGAAATAAAATCAATACTCGAACATAACTTTTTAAATAAACATTTGCACTCCACGGACATTGTTGGCAGCGGGAGCCGGTAACCTGTCCCCATTGGTGGAACTCAACACCAGACCGTTCGCGGAGCACTGGCTCCCATCGAGGTGATGGCTACTGGCAAGATGTGACGTGAATAGTAGGCTATGTTCTGTTTATCCAAGTTAAAAGGGGTTAGAGAGTGAGGGGAATAAGAGGTAGACAGGTCTCAAATCCCTCAGTAAAGCTGCTCTTTCCCTGAGCAAGGGTTTTCACGGCTTGTTGATCACGCTAAAAGCTGCCGTAACCTCCGCAGGAGCGATGCCCGGTAGCTTTAAGCTACAATTCTCCTCCAAGAGGGAAGAAATGAGATTAAACTGCTTCAACTGCAACAGGCCTGTTCCTCTCCTGAACCGAGATGGGATTCAAGTACAGTGTTGGGTTTTTGATTGAAATACAGGGAAGCATTTAACGGTAGAGAGGCTGTTGGAATTCAGGTGTGGGGCCAATATATCTTCAACTGAAAGGATAAACTGAATTAAAACAGCTATTTTCTGGCAAGAAAAGAAGAGGAACATTTTCCTTTTTTGAATTATAGAATTGAGGGGAAAATTGTCATTTGCCAGGGATAATGTTTTTAGGAATAGGATAAGAGTCCAAATAACCATGTATTCAAGGACTACCTATGAAAGCTTGTCTTTATTTGTCATGTGGATGTTGAACAAGACCCAAAAGAGCTGCACCAACCGAACAGAACTTCATCATAGATTCCTCTACCAACAGTAGTCTTATTGAACCGAAAAGCAAGTTATCCATAAGGTACACAGGGCTGCGTACTGTTTAATAGTATCGCATAGTGTCTGAGGTTTGATTCCAATACCAACAAAATATTATATTGATACCTTGTTACACAGGACACGTCTCCACTCCCTCCCACTATCCAGAAATGAAGCCAAAATATCCTGGATACAAACGCTGCCATCTTGCTCATTTGAAGCTGCAATATCCAGGTCCTGCCAATGCTTAACTCAGTCTCAGCTGCCAATTATGACGTTTCAGCCCATTGTTATAGCATCAAATAAGAAACTAAAACTTACAAAAATATATTTGATGTGACTTTACTTGTTCCATGCCCCATCCACTAACATGGAGGATTTATAACTAGGACCGCAGCCATCCACCAGGTAGCGATCAAGACACTTTGGCTTCACTTTTGGGAGCAGTCAATGATGAACAAAGTGGAACATTTAGCAGCTAACAAGTAAGAATAACTATCAGGAGAGTGAATATTTGACTTATACCAGAGACACAGCTAATGAATGCTGATATTGCTATGTGTCTGGTGGGTGTGTGAAAAGGCAACTCACTTTATTCATCATGTTAAAGCGAGGGTTGGAAGGTCTGTTAAAGTTAGCAAGGGCAGGCCAAGCAACCGATACATCCCGTCCCCTCCCATCGGCCCTCTCGTCAAAACTACACCCCCAACACAGATGAACATGCACTGACTGACAACTGCTAGAAGATGTTCCGTGAGTCACTCGCTAACTCCTGGCTATCGTCTCTGCTTCTGCGGTTTGTGTCTCTCTGGTTTATGAAGACTTCAGTCATGTGCAGCGAGAACAAGGACAGGCTGGTCCCCCAGCAAATTATTTTCATACGGTGCAAATGATCGGATCGGCCGTGTTTATTACAATCCTGGGAGAGCCAGGGACACCTGCTTTCTTCTTTTTTCAGACCATTTTGTTTATTGATGGCTATCAGGACGTGAAGAGAAAGAGTGAGAAGGAAACAAATTACCATTCTGACCTTTGATTCAACCTAGCCTCAAATGTTGAAATTTGATTATGGGACATTAAAGGCCCTGAACTAGAAAATTGCACATTTAATTTGTTGCCTCTCTCTGGCAGAATGTGTTGAGCAGCATTTTCTGAAATGCCATCGGAGGATCAGGTTGTGGGAAGGCTGGGACAGCGAAGGAGTGAATTATGACACTTGATTAACTTGAGGAATGCAGTGAGCATTGCAGACTGATGAGCAGTGTAAGAATATCTGAGGGGGATTTTCCCTAAAACAACAATAGACAGTCTGGGACTAATAGTCCACAGGATAAGCTGGGTGGCCTGGCCTGGCTGCCGGCGCTGCCCTGAACTGGCTCAGGTGCTGCTGACTAAGGTGGAAAAGACCTCTCACTCTCCACACTGCTGGCTGGACACATGCACACACACACACACACACACACACACACACACACACACACACACACACACACACACACACACACACACACAGATGTCTCCTGCACACAGCTGCCACACTGAGTTCTGGATGGACCGGGTCACATTGAAACACCTGGAGGCCGACGCTCAGGTTATAGTAAAGATCAGAATGTGACTCTGGGTTAAAGTAATTGATCTAGTTCAGATTTCAAATGTTTGAGTTTTGATCATATGTGACTGAAAATCACGTTCAACAGACATTTCATGTAATTTAATTTCCCTTCATTATATTTGCATGAGGCCTATCATATTAACAATTGGCTTGATGAATTCTGTCACAATAGTTTTACAATACTAGAATAGCACTCAGTAGAGTGCATACCTCCACCAAGGTCCAATAGTCTCATTCAGTTCAATCAGGCTGCACAGATTTGCACACAGTCATAGATGAATGTTTCCGTGGTGAAAATGTGAAAAAATAGGTGATCACACAATGTTAAAGAAAGTGATCCTGAATTAAATTGTATTGGTTTTGTGGAAATCAATTCAGTTGTTTTTGCGTAATCCAGCTGACAAACAAACCAATGGACAGATAGCATCACCTCCTTGGTTACAATTACAGCATTATTAAACTGTGCAACAAAAGTTGTTTGTAAAATAATATGATCATGTAGTTCCACTTTACTTTTGCATCTCATTTTGATGCAAATGTATGACAAAAGAAAAACTGCTCCACAGAATATTAAATATAATATAATTATATACATATTTAATCATCATTAATTTGTCAGCCTTTCTCATCAAAAGCTCTCAACCCCTGTTGTCTTTACATATTTGTTCATGTCTTCTATGCGTATGGCTCTTTTTCCTTCTGCAATATCTTTATTCTTCCATTCGCCAATACACCCACTTTGAATTTTACATTTGTAAAAATGAGCAGTTGTATCTGAAGTGAATTCAGATTAAACTAGAACTCAGCAGAGCGCATAATGAAACCAAAAATTAAATCGATCCAGAATTTTTGGGGGGTCTGAATCAAACTGCATGCACTCATAAATATCAGTCCCTTGAATATGCCACTTTTACTTCAAGATCCATTAATTATTCAATAAAAAATGAAGAAAAATTTTCAAAATATCATATCCCTCAGGGTTAAAATAAGTGAAAAAAAACATTCCTAGAACTGCCCCGTGATCTGGATCCACAGCAAAAACTTAATAGATTCTGTCCTGACCCATACTGCATCACTCTACCAAGTTCCATGGTATTCTCTCCAGTAGACAATGAAAACTAACTCACATGAAGGTAAACAAAAAAAAAAGAAGCTATTTTAGCTCTGAGGGGCTTTATTCTGTGTGGATTATATTTTTATTGATTGTTTGAATGCTAAATGAACTGAATTTATGTAGCACAATTTGGCAATTCAGTATCTTGCCCACCAACACAGCAAATTTGTTTTGGCACAGATTTGGCCCACATCCCATACCTGGCCCACATACCGCGTGGAATGATGGCACTTGGGCGGTCTGCTCCTGTTTACCAGATCTGAGCCACAAGTAAGCCATAGCAATGTCAACCAAAGGTGCCAATGGCGGCCGAATTTGTTTGGTGCTATTTGGGCCAAATTCACCATTTACCACATGGGCCACTTTAGGTTCACATGCAGATTACACCTTGCCTAGAGCACCACATGTTTGCCATAAATGGCCCACATCTGTTTTGGGATACTTGGGCCACATTTGCTTTTTTATAAGTGCACAACTTTAGGCTCACATCTATCTTGTTTGAGACACAGGAGGGCCAGAAGTGCAGCATTGTGACCCACACATGAATGCTATCCAAGCAGGGACACATCAGAATACAAATTGGTGGAGTTTGGGGTCTAACCACCAACCTTCTGGCTAATGGACGACCCTCTCTGAGCCACAGTGAGAAGAACTGTTGTAGAGCTGTAGTAGGAATTAACACTTACGATTGTGAGTTGTCAGGATGGCGAATGTACGATCAACATTATAGCAGCTTGTGTGCTCAAAGGTTGTGTGTGAAGACTGAGAGACAAGCAGCGTGTTTGTTGTTTTAAGCTTCTGTTACTGGAAGTTAGGGCAGGGTACATGTTTTAATAGTGTCTGAGACAAGGGTAGACACTGCTGTGATGATACTGGTGTGGATACACTCATCTGTGGTCAGCACAAACACGCACACACACACACGTTTATTGAGCACAAGTGTCCGCAAACACACTTGAGATGACACCAAATAAACAGTGAACACAGACAAACTAACACGAGGGACGTCTCTCCTGATGTGTTTCACAACGTCGTCCTGTTTGTATCGAAATTATATTGGTCTCTGTCTTCCAAGCCTACACACACAAACATCCACCTGATTCACGCAGCATTAACGCAGTTCATCCCCACCCAGAACTCCATGTGAGCCGCTGTGTGTTTGTCACATTAGAAGGAAAATATCCATAAATCTCTGAAAATGTCATGTTCCATTGAGTCTTTGCTCATTTGCTGCCTCAGAGCCTTACATGTAAACAAAGCTGTCATGTGGGATCATCGCGGACGGAGAACATGACAGTGGATACACAACTTTTCCCGGAAAACTAGAACGAGCGGTGGGGAAAAAAAGAGATTTAGCTCGGACGTGGATGTGATTAATAGAGATGTCAGACTTGAATTGCAGAGGCTGAGAGGCCAAGAACAGCTGCGAAAACCAGGCCGGTAAAGGGCGTGTGTTGTGTATGTGTGTGTTGCCCTTAAGCAAGGCACTGTGCAAGGGCTGTGGTTACTGGGCAGCTCCCAGGTGTGACGGTGCGGAGCTGTGTGAGTGTGAAGGGAAGCTAAATGGAGCATATTGTTTTTGAAGGGAGAACGGGAGGTCCACTTGTCCTGGTGACAGAGGCTGAGAGCAGTGGCTCAGACACGGGACAGGACGTCCTCAATATGTTTTAGTTTTTCATTTTTACTCCTCTTCACTCCGAGCATGAAAAATTTCACACTTGACAAAATTGAAAAGTGACTGAAAGATTCGGGCACAGAGCTGGGTTTCATTCATGAATAGTAAATGTGCAAATGCATTGCATAACTCAGTGCTTTTTATTGCATTCCAGCTTCAAATAACATGAACACAAGGGAAAGAAGTTATAAAATTAATAAAATAGTGAGTAATAAATGCAAGTAAAGCACAAAAATATAAATCAGAAGAGAGTCCCACATCCTTTCCACAGAAATAACATCCAGACACAGACATGCCACAATTTCTAGTATATTCAGATTCTAAATGTGAATATAAAAATGAGTTTTGGGACCAAAGCCTTCTGGTTTCCATTTGAATACGACCAATCACATTTGAGCAGGTTTTTCCCCTGCAGGTAAAGAGGTGGAGAGAAAAAGAGACACTTGTTGTGAAGCACTTTGGTCAACCCTTGGTTGTTGTAAGGTGCTATATAAATAAATGTTGATTGATTGATTGATTGACTTTGACTGAAATCTGCATCAGCTATTGACTTTTTAATTTAGAGATAATGGTGATTAGTTAAAGTGTCGTCTGGAACAACATGTGGAGAAACTTTTGAACAGAAGATGGAGCCCTGGCCCAGATACCTACTGTCAAATTATTTTTGCCCGTTGCTCCATAGTCTAATTCATCATTAGACGATAGCCGATGAGCTACGAGATTAGTTGGATATTGACTTTGCTTCAGATGTGAAACTAAATATTTGCACCAGACCATCAATTTATTATCAACTTAACCCAAGTCTGAGTTCCGCGAAATGTTTATTTTTTCATGCATTTCGATTTTTTTTCCAATTATCTAGAGGTTTGTGTCCAGTTACTGTAGCAGCTGATTGTATAACAGTAAAATGAATATGGTTAGCGAGCCATGTGATGGCCTCCAGCTTAAAACATGAAGACATACTGTTTCTTTTTTAATATCCTTGAAATAAAAGAAAGGTGATACTTGATACTAATATTTCTGTCATTTGAGGTCATTCTTATCACACTGATGTTTGACAATAAGTTTGGCTTTATTCATTTATTTGATGAAACTGGGTCAAACGTTATGACTGACAGACTGCGCTAACGCAGCTCGATTCCCTCGTCTTTAATACACAGACGCTAGCTCCCAATGAAGAAGATGGTGAATCGTATGATAGTGATATTTTGGTAGATAGTGAGGGGAAGAGGAGACACGTTGTCCATCTTTATATACAGACGATGGCACAGTTTTCATGCTCAAACATTTTAAAGTATCAAACTCATTTTGGGACCAGGTGGAACTCTTCTTGCAAACTTACATCTTATTCCAGTTTTCTTTTTACCCCTCTGCACAATCAAAGTTGGTGAACCGGTTGTTTACAGTCACTTGAATAAAGTCATTCTGCAGTTGTATTTAGTCTAAGACCTGCAGAGGCCCTCGAGAGTCCTACCCCCAGGCGGGCCAATCAGCATGAGAGTTGTGGGAGAGGGCGCGTGGCTAGCAGCGTGGCAGCAGAGACCGCAGCTACCTCGCAGTTTATGAAGGCCTCCATTCACCTCACAATCACACAATATTCATGCAGGAGAGAGAGAGAGAGAGAGAGAGACTTCCCCAGTGAAAAAACAAGCCCAGCATAAAGAGAAAACAATTGCCCCTCCCTGAAAAATTCCTGCTAATTTGCCAGCGCTGGAGAGGAGCGAGACGAGTGATGGACGCCTGCCCGTCTCAATGCAGTGTGTCTCTCTGTGTGTATTGGTGTGTCCCTGTGCTACCACATGCCTAAAGGCTGCCAGCTACTCCACCAGTCTCAACTTTGACACATCCCTGATGCATCCTGTTCTGGAGTTTCACTCGTCAAACTTCCAACATCCCCTTCCTCCAAACACTTACCACAAATCTCCCGGTGAAAACTAAATGTTTTTTGTTTTATTGTAAATCTGATTGAAAGCTGCTGAGATGAACAGGTATTTTCACCCTGTTTCATTAATCACAACTGTGAGTAGCACACGTTACTTGTTACTGTGTGTCAATTGAACATGCGATGCAATATGAGTCAGAGTATAATTTGACTTTCCATATTTATTTTTCTGACTTATTAGAAATAGTGCTGCTTGTTCAGCAAAGGACTGTAAGGACGCACTGTGCTGCAGGAACATGTTCCAGCCCATGGTGGAAGAAACGTGCAGGAAGCCTCGTCTCATTTTGTGTGTGTGTGTGTGTGTGTGTGTGTGTGTGTGTGTGTGTGTGTGTGTGTGTGTGTGTGTGTGTGTGTGTGTGTGTGTGTGTGTGTGTGTGTGTGTGTGTGTGCGCGCACTGTTAATATGTGTGTTGATTAAGCAGGTGGGTCTCGTCTTTAACACTTTGGACGTCCGTGTTTGTTTGTGTGTGAGGCTCAGGTGTTGCCTGATGTGAGACAGAGTATTGGAGGACACTCTGTATGTATGTGTGTGTGCGTGTGTGTGTGTGTGTGTGTGTGTGTGTGTGTGTGTCAGTGTGTGTGTGTGTGTGTGTGTGTGAGAAATTGCTGCTGGCACTCAAATATTTCTCCAAACGTGAATGGTTTGTTCCATTTGAACCGGAAAGTTGAAATTTACCATTTGCTGAAATATAACATAAACATTCCTTGAAGTCAAATTTCTGATTTCAAAAGGTGTTGTAATAAACTGTTTGTTCGTAGTTCTTGTCTTAGGGCACTTTCACACCTACTTTGTTTGTTCTGGACCTTTGGACTCTTCAGTTCAGTCTGAATGAGGTGTGAAAGGTGCCTCAGACCATGGTCCGGACCAACAGACCAAAATCTAGACAACTGCAGAGTAAAACCTGTTTTTTTGATAGTTCAGACTCTTGTAACTGCAGGAAGTTGGTATAGCATTTACAAGTAGAAGAAGAGAGAGAAGCAGAACTATATAATGTTTAGACGACGAGGCTCTTCTTTCGACACATTTAAACTGGTGGCTCAAGCTGCAAGGTGTGAAATTGCCCTAATCAGCAAACCCCCCATTCCCCAATGGGTTCGATGCATTTCAAGGTCCGATTTTTAAAGCAATGAAATGCAGATGGAATAGATACAATGGGGGGTGACAAGACTATAACAACAAATATACTTTTTTTTTTGTATCTTATAACAACAATCCAGTATTTATCATTTAAAAGAGAGTATAAGGTCATACATAATATTTCAGAAGTAATGTCACCTCCTTTAAAATGAGAAATGTGCAGAATGTATTTAAGTTTTCTTAAGTATAAGTTTCACAAACATTAAAAAAAACATTTTGGCCCATCAGCACCACATTATCACAAGTATCAAGACATTGAAAAGATTGTAAAAGAATTCTGAAGAAAGAACCACACAGACTTGAGTCATACATGACCCACGGGTAAAACCTGGAGAATTGGCTACAGAAATTACCCATAATCTGCTTTTCACACATGCACAACACAGAGGGAGGTTCTCTGCACAGACCCAGTCACAACAGCATCAAATTGAAAATACGGAGGATCTGCAGATTCCAGTGCAGGTCTGAAAGCAGCTTTACATGTTAGTGAGGAAGTCGGTGGCTCCTAACACAAGTAACATTAAGGCAACACTTGTTTAGATGGTTGCTGTTGTGGGTGATGAATTTGACAACTGGACATGCTCACATTTACATGTACCTTTAGATAAACAGTTTAATCCAGTGCCTACAATCTTGCTTTTGCAGTTTTATGAAGGCAATGAAAAACACACCCCACCAGCTAAACTCTGTAAAAGCTGAGGATTGCTCTTATCAAAGCCCCATGCATGACGCGCCTGCATGCAGAGATGTCCACAGGTTGCCAGGTTTGCTATACCCTTATTGCGTCTGATCAGCTATCGGATGTTAACTGTTCGTGCAGGCGAATGTCCAGCTCAACTGGTACAATCAAAGGTTGGAAGGTTAAACCCCCGAGCATCTCTCTCTTCTATCACACCCCTAACACACCCCGCACTTCAGCCCGCCCACCCCCCTCCTGCAAACCCGAGGCCGCTCTCCTCTCTTTCCCCCTGCAGTCAGCTGGCATGGAGAAGAAGGGCTCTTTGACTCATGTGGAGGTGGGGGAAATGATGAGGGTTGGGGTTGGGGGGGGGGGGTCCCAGTGCTTCTTGGAGTCTGATAGTCTGGCTGGTTGGTCCAGGCCTTTCCTCCGGGGTTTGGAGCAGTCGCAGAGGCGAGGAGATTTGCGACGGCACATCCCCACCATGTGGACTGCTGATGGGGCCACCACCACTGAATATAGATGGAGAATCACTGCAGGCAGATAAGACCTCATGCATGGTGGAGACAAAGACACAGGTCTCCTATCACACTGACACTACCGCTATTCTTCAGCTGCAGTACAGATCATGGTAATATAACCTTTATACCATAAAAACAATAGAAACGTCTCGTCAACGTCAAGATAATGACCTTGCTCCTTTGTGGGAACAAGTTAATGTTTGTGTAGTAATATTACAATCGTGTTTATCAATACATACATTCCAAGGCAGGAAAAAAAAGTGGTGGCTGTGTGCATCTTAAGTCTTTAGACATTTCTAGTAAATTCTAACATCTCCTCGGGACTTTATCTGACTCAGTACAGTTAAGTTGTTGTAAACATTATTGTTATAATATTGTGACTGTAATGACATGCAGATACAACACTTTTTATATGGACAAAAACATATCACAGTTATCACTCTATGTGCTCACTCCAGTTCAGTCGCTGCAGACCGCTCACTCTGACACCTAATCCAGAGTTTTGCAGCCATAACATTTTCACAAGGGTCGTGAGCAGACTGCGTCTTTATCAGAACAACAACACGCTGTGTATTTTGAGTTGGATATAATCCTGAAATGTATCATGTGTATCTTTGTGTGTGGATTTGGAGAATTTTAAAGAACAACAAAATCACAATTTTGCTCGATCAACATGAAATATCAACCTTCCAGAGGTCTGGTATGTTTTTTGTTCAGCTTTAAGGAATAAAACTAATATCTCTGACTAGACTCAGACGTCCCGCCGACAGCTATCGCACTAATGACAAAACTGGAACAATTTGCTTTTTGAGTGGCTACTTTTATTCTTCAAAATGTAGCGATATGCTGCCTAATTTGTCCCGTGGGACGCCACACGCCAGCCCCATAAAGCCACATTAGGGCTCTAGTGGCAGGGATAATGAATATGAGTCAGACAAGGTGCCCGGGGAGCAGCTCCGCCTCCTCAGGACACAAAGCTACAGCAGCTCGCCAAACGAAACACACACACACACACTCACACACACTCACACACACACACACACACACACACACACACACACACACTCACACACTCACACACACAGATCTTTTATTACTTTTAACATCAAGGTCAGTGTAATTAATCACCCTATAAGAATCACCTTCATTTGGCCTTAGTGTACTTGCATGTAAATTCTGATTGTCATTACTTTAATTGATAGTGACATCATTTATTGCTTTCCCGTCCTTTTAAACACAAGATTGATTTGAATAATGTTAGACGCTTCCTCTTAGCATTAATCAGCTCTTTTGTGAATAATGGGTTGACAGGAAAAGCTAAAAGCAACATGAAGTTAGACCTTAATGGAACAATGCATATAATTTAACCGAATCATTTAAGAGATTAAAGTATGCTGAGTTAGTTTTTTTTATAATAACCACCCTTATTTTTTACATTTCTATCTTCACTGTGTATGTATATAAGACAAATATGTCAAACATGAATTATCTTTAAATATTTTGAGAATTTTTTCGCCTATATTTACATCAGCTAGCAGTTCTCCACCTCCCCTGCTCTCTGATGCTATCCTGCTAAATCTCTTGGCACATTATCTCCACCAACTGTTCCTGCATAATGTGAAATATAAACGAAACAGGCTGTTTAACAAAGCATTGCTACAGAGCAATCACCTTGACAGGAAACCTTTACAGTTGTCCATCCTCTCTACTGACGACTGCTCAGTTTGTGAGTTGCAATTCACTAATAAGATGACAGCAGATAGTCCAAAAGAGGTAGACAAGAGAACAGAGGCAAGTACACATTTTTTAAAAAGGCAATACGAATCAAATTGGAAATATAATATATAAAAAATACACATACATACATACACACACATAATTGGAATATAATATACACCTGTCACTACAGATGGAATATTATGGATAGAGAAATGTACTTGAGTAAAGAGCAGTGCCACTCGTACAAGTACATAATTATATACTGTATTTGTGTATGTAAGTGGACAGTAAAGTATACATTTATGGTATTGTGCTATTTGACTAAGACATATTCCTCATCCACCATCACTCTGAGCTGTCCTGTAGAGCCCAATAATACTGTCATGGTCAACACACACACATTCTCAGCAGACACAGATTTATATGGTTTAGATAAATTCTTTTTGCATGTAAACACACATACACAAAGTCACACACACACCACATCTGTGGACCCAGAGAGGGAACATCCATCCACACCCCAGCGTGTGCCAGGGAGTTGTGTTGTAAAGATTTATATGACAAGGTGGCAGACAAACTGTGGCAGGGCTGCGATCCAGCCCGTCTCACTGCTGATGTTGACAGTGTTATTGCTCTGAGTCTACTCTGCGAGTGTGCACGTGTGCATACACACACAAGCAAACCCAAGTGGATTACAGAAAAATGCTCATGACTGATATTTGCTTGAATTCAAACTTAGTTTTTCTCTTTGTCTCTCAGTGAGCTACTGAGAGAGAGAGAATCATCACGAGACGATCTGAAGAAGCCTGCTGTGCTTAAACAGCCATGCAACTGCACTCTGTCTTCTGCAGACTGATATATTTCTGTTATATTGCACTACACAAGACATCAGAATGCCTCAAAACCACACTGTGGTCAACTGCTTGGTTGCTGATGAAAGGATTCGACAATAATTTGATGGAGCAACGTGTTTTTTCTCTTGCTGCCTCCATCTTAAACCAAATTTCCCTTCTCGCTGTGACAAATGGCCACAAACACAATCCAAAACAGCAGTCAACCAATATCCCCATTCTTTGTGTTTGTGACACATCGAAGATAACGTCACGGCGGTTTCATTCTATACCAATGCTGCGTTGAGGGGGGTTCTATCTGCAGTGGAAAAACAAATGGTAAGTAAAGTCGAATTGCGTTGAACTGGAACCATGCCACGGAAAAAAGACTTCACTTACTGAAGTGCTCGCCCCATCCATCCCCTCTGATGTCTGTTACCGTTCAGCTCAGCCTCCATGCTGTAAAAACAGTACATAGTACTTGGTATGTGGGGAGCAGGAGCTCTGATTATCTCTCCTGCAGGCTGTACAGGCTTGGCTCCCCAACCATCTTCACTTCCATCCCTCTGTATTTTCAGCCAGGCTCGTTGCCCAGGAATTACTTGCTTCAGTTTAGCATAGTGGTAAAATGGATGGAAGCTGTTCATGTGTCTACAAGCTCACATTTGCCTGAAAGGACACTGCTGCAATCAACGACCTACAACTAGCAAAACACTATCAAATACTAGGATTGACGTCTAATCATTCTTACACTTCCAGATGGGGAAGTCATGTGTAAAAACACAAATCTGCTTTAAGGGGCCATACAGGGGCGGCTGTGGATGAGGGGTGGAGCAGTTGTCCTCCAACCAGAAGGTCAGCAGTTCAATCCCAGTCTTTCCCATTTGTATGGCGAAGTGTCCTTGCTGAACCCCAAATTGCACCTATGGATGCTGTTGACCATCCTCACACATTACTGTGCCACTGCATACTATGTATATTGTATATCTGTACAGGAAAATAGTGCCCTTCTAATTCCACAGCTACTCCCTTCTCTCTCGGAGCAGTACCCATGCTGCGCCACCCCTCACCATACGCACTGGAGATTTCTGTGTTGTTGTGAACGCATCTGACAGGAGACTCTCCTGCTGCGTTGATCATGTCTGAAAAAGGCTCAAGTCAGAGCACCTTTCCTCATCAATGTATATTTCTCAGTTTTTAAGAATGTGTTAATCCAGTCTTGAGGTAACATACACACAGCAACAAGTTAGGGTTACATTTATATTGTTACATGTCGCCAACATTTTTGTTTCCAGAGCATCACTTCTCAGACATGGTTTGAAAAAAAACATTATTTCTTTGTCCAAAAGACTTCAAGCCACAGGAAACGCAGCCAAACCAAGGTTTTATCCATCATTTATGGCTTTTTGAGGCGGGTTTTTTTTTACAGTGGAAAACTTCTGCAGTGTGATAACTCCAACCAAATGAGGCCATGGACAGCAGCAAGGTTACCTCTGTAGTCATATCTACAGTATGTTGTGATGGATAGTGCATGAAAACTGGCAAGAGAGGCCAATCAGAAAGGTTTAAATGGTTTGAAGTGCAGTGGACAAACAGCTGGAATAGCTAAAAGTATTCAGTTCACATAGAAACGTGTGGAATGTGATGGGTGGTGCCATTGAAAAAGTCAATCTGAGCCTGTGGGGCTCAGACAACCACAGATGTACAATAACCCCATGGATTGTTTTAACATTCAAACACAGACTGTAAATAAAGATTTATGACACGTCTGCACTTCCTCCCACTATCCAGAGATGAAGCCAAAATATCGCAGATATGAACTTGGCTGCCATCTTGCACAGTTGCAGCCAGAGTCTGCACAGTAGCGATCAGGGGTGGGAGCCACAGTAGCAAGGTCCCATTTAATTACGCTCGACCAATCTTAAGCGAGTCTCAGCTGTCAATAACTTAATGTCCCCCATTTCACCCAATATTAAATAACTAATCAAAACCAAACTTAATAGAAAATGAGCATCAACAAAGGATAAGAACTACCTCACATAACAGAAACCATCTTTGAGAAAAACCAGTCCATGTGCCATTCACACACATAGAGGAGGTGCAATTTGTGACCTATACTGCAGCCCGCCACCAGGGGATTGACACGCCTTCGCTTCATTTTTGGAGAGCAGTCATTTTGTCAATTTTTAAAAACAGTCTATGTTTGAATACTTTAGAATATTTCTTCTGAGTGTTCCCATGTACAGTTGGGACAAAATATTAGCAAATGGACATGAAAGAGCTTCATTTTCGTGCTCACCTTCAAATTCTCACATTGGCTGAACTTCAGTAACATTCGTGTCTGTCTGTTTCTGTGTTTACAGTGTGCGAAAGCCTGGCGCATTTGACTTGGCAAAGAATTCTCACTTAATGGAAATCTCTGCAATGTGACAAACCTTTTAAGTGCAGTACATGTGGAGCGACACAGATCAAAGTAAACGGAGGAGAGATACCTGATCACAAAACGCAGGATAAGTGGTAATAGGGACTAATGTTTCTCTGACAAGTTGGAGCAAAGCTTGTAAGAGCAGCACGAAAGGTGACTGCTCTGGGTCTTTCTACAGTCCTGATGGAGGCTGGTGCCAGGATTGAGCCGCAGGCCGAGTCTGGCTGGCAGAGCACTGCAGTTCTCTGTGGTGGTTCTGTGCTCGGGTCTGCAGAGTGTCTATCTGACTTCACCTCTGTTCTGTACCAGACCACAACGTGAAAAGTAACAGCTCGCCTGCTTCTCACAGGCTTTTTTAAAAAATATGATTTTACACGTGTCCATGTTTTTATATGTTTAACATGAGATATTTACCATAAGGAAACTGACAAAATGATCGATGGTATAAAAATATAATAAATTATATTCTCTGGGCACAAACATAACACTTTACAGAGTTGAACCTCTATATTTAGGACATACTGAATGATGGATGCATAAAGAAATTATGTATTTTTTCCCAATACAGTCAAATAGGTCAGGGGCTATGTTTAATTAAGAAAGGGTACGTGTGCTAGACAACTCACAAAGATTTTGCATTTTATTAAACATGAGACATATTGAAACAAAACAAGTTGTTTCTGATGTTGTAGCTGAAAAACAACACTAAAGAAGCTGAATAGCAGTTTTAACTCAAGTGCTGAGTCTGGCTGACGTATCAGCTGCAGTGGAAAGTGCTGCAAGGAGCCCATGATTCATTAGAAGTCACCACACTTAGAGGAGTTGAAATGTCAGTCAGAGCGTGCTGAAATTAAGTAGAGTAGGAAGTGAAAATGCTAAATGAAAGTTTTGCCACTTCAAATGTATAAACTGAGAGATGGTGTCCACGGAAGTGTCAGCTGTAGGTAAAGAGCTGAAAGCATCCATTGTATACGGCGTGTTGATAGTGAACATTATGACCAGAACTGAAAGGAATAGAAGTGTGAGCACCATCAGGATGAGTGTAGTCCAAATGTTGACTTGTAAGTGGGAGTGAGGAATTAAAGTGGCATTTGAAAGAGAGCTGAGATGAAGGCGGATGGAAATACATGTAATGCATAATGACTAAAAACAAATGAATTGTAAACTAAGATAAAAGCAGCTGAAGGGACAGTTGTTCCTGTTCAGCTCAAGTGTGAAAGCTTGTACGCAATTTGATTGTAGTCTGATCTTAAAGATTTTAAACTGTTGGTAGAGAAATAAAAACATGTTGAAGCATCAGTGACAGTTAGAGCGTAAAGGACATTTCTCTCCTTTGGTACAAGCAGGTACATTGCCACAGTGTGGGCAAAGCCTGGGGCCCTGAGTTTTGAAACTTCACTCTGTTGTAATACTACTTCAAAAATGAACTATCTAATTCTAGCTAGTAACTGGAGAGCACATACTTTCACCAAGGATAATGACATATCTCATCATATCAAGAAAAGGGAAATACATTTCCTGGGTCCACTCATTTATCCAGATCCATCACAAAACGTAATGGAAATCACTTCAGTAGTTCTTGCAGAACAAACAGTGAGGAAAACGTACCCTCCCTAGTGGAGATAATTATACTTAAATTATGATTATTTGATAAAACTTAATTTCCCCCAACTTGTGTCACAACCATAGACTGTGAACTGTATTTGTCCCCAGAGGGCAATTCTAATATGTATAACACGTTATTTATAGGACAACCCTCCCAGGAGCCTTCTTTACACACTAGTCCCCAGTTAAATAAGTTTTGTTTTATTTCTCTTTATAATTGCAGTTGCTAACCTCATAAGCATGTTTGTTTCATCTAATATTTCTTGGTTTACTTTTGTGAGTTCTAATACTTGTGTGGCATTTCTCTGAAACCATCAGAAACACACACTCATACACAAGTGTCAGTCTTGTTTTAACTGCCTGTTACTGTTTCCCTGCTGTGCTCAACGTCATTTAAAATAACTAATATATCCTATAAAAGCCAGCATCGGTAGCCCTGCTCAGGTTTACACAAATAATTAGCTGCAGGCAGACCTAATTATACGCTGAGAGAAATATGACCTGCCACAGTGCATGATTGAAACCAAAGGTAATGACCTCATAATGTGGAACTTCTCTGTGGTAAACAACTATCAGGACCCTTTCTTTTTACATTTTGGTAAACAAACCAAAAGCTGTGATTTATTGCTTATAGACATATCTTTCTCAAGCCTTTTCCTTAAGTCTCTCCCATAATTCCCTCTGTTTTACCTGGACCACATGTAGGCATTGTGTTTTTCCCAAACAAAACCAGCAGGGTGATCTGTGGCTTTTTAACAGGGCTCAGTGTTGTGTGCCTCCAGGGTCTGCGGTCCCTACTGACAGCTTTACAGGCAGCTGATTGGAGGTGCTATGCCAGCACAACGAGGGATGCCTTCCATAAAGTCTCACACTGCGACCTGTGCATTAATATCCAAACATCATTCTCCCTGGGACAGTCTACACCAATCTTGATTACTCAGCACCACATGCAAATTGCGTCATGTTAAAAATAATCTAAAGTGTAACAGCGTCAATGTGAATTTGTGTGATATATATATATATACGTGTAAAGTTGGCCACTGAGCAGTGTTGGGAGGACAGCTCTGCATCTACACAAACATCATGAGTGAGAAGTGTTTCTTAAGATCCAGGTTGATCTGAACCCTGATATAGATGTGTGCGTTTGCTCTGACCAAGGTGTTTATGGATGATAATTGATTGTTAAGATATTGTTCCGCAGGAACTTTATATTAGATTAACTCTTGTGGTGTATTTTCCTTAAGTTCACAGTTGTTACGAACTTCAAACACTGAATTTTCTATGAAAAGTGCATGTTAGGATGGAATATCAACAGTAAGTGCAAGTACTTTTCACACAGAGGGCAAATTTTATGTGGCAGAAAAGTAATAATGTTTTCCCTTAATGAGGTTGATTTTACTGAGATTACAGTGAAACAAGGCAATCATTATTCATAGTACTGTAGTAGTTTAAGCAACTCAGCACCTTCCCTCACACACTACCAGATGCTGTTCTGGGTCAACAGGCAACACGCAGGTATTTAACTTTTCTTGTTATCTATTTGTCATGCCCCTGGTGTTTAAAGACAAGTGACAGATTAGCAGAAGAGTGAGAAGGAGGGACTGAGGAGCAAGGTTGCCCAGTACCATAGACTGTATATATAGATGGACGACTGTGCGCCAAAAGTGACCTTGATCGTCAGAAGCTAATTTTTGCCTTGGTTTATTTATGAGAATTTGACAGCTGGAATGTATGTGCTGAAAAGTGCCATTGACAGTCATCTGTTATCTACGTAGCAATTGGAACAACACCAAAGGTTTATTTAAAGAGTACCTATAGAGATTTGCTACTGCTTCCTTTTTTTACTACTATCCCTCCTTTCCTCTGTCTATGACGATCATGGAGTCATAGACTTTCAATTAGCGAGAATGTTGAAGTTGAAACATTTTCAAGTCTTTCTTTGCCTCAAACTGTGGCACATGATGTAAATTCGAGACTGTTTGCACTCAATCACTTCTATTTGTTGGCTTTGTGTACAACGGTTCTGCTTCTAAAACTCACTTTGTGTTTATTCTGAACATACCTATTCTTCAGGTCTTTGATTCAAAGCATAAACTTTGATATTTTCCAGCTTTTAGTTCACTTTTTCAAAGCACTATTGCTCATTGCCTATTATTCTTAGAATGAGTCAAAAGTAAAATAACTGGGTTCCATCACTCAGTACATGACTTACCATCAGTCATGTTGCATCTTCTGTATTTGGGTGGAAAAACAGAAAACAGCCCCAAAAAACGGCTGAAAGTTATTGAACAGCTTAAATCTGTGACCAATCTATTCATCTTAGAAGACACAGCAAGTCAATATCACAGCTTTTGTGTTTCCAGAGGGCATTTCTCCTCTTTTAGTGGAGGTCTAGTATCAGGAAAACACATAAAACTGTTTCTCCAGCAAAAGCACAAAAACAGGCACCATCCTCACTTCCAGCTTCTTTTAGGACAAAATGAAAAAAGGTTTTTATGTGTAAAATGTTGAGGTTGGAGTCTCACAGGGGGAAGGCTCATACGCAAATATCGGTAAACAAGAGTGTTGAGGTGACACTGCAAATCCACATAGGGCACACACACCCACACACACATGAATACCCACATAGACAAACACAGAACACATACTGGAAAAGTAGCCATGACATCACCGTCACTTTACCTTCCATCGGCATGCTCCTGTTACTGTGCAGACAGCTGCTGCATGCCACTGAGACATAAACACACACTGACGTACCACGCCCTCACACGCCCTCACACGCCCTCACACACCCTCACGTACACACACTCACCGCCACTCCACCCCTCACACACCCATGCCACCACCTACCCGACGCCACAGATGTCATTTCACACAACACACACACCTCAGCCTGCCCAACAAACACAGACGAGCACACTCGTGTGTGTATACGTGCATGTGTCTGTGTAGTGGAAACTTTCATTGGTTTAGAGGTGTCACCTTCACACTGACGTCACACGTTCGCTCCCTGACATTAACCGGTTTCCTACTTGTTGCTGGTCTTTCCCCTCCTCTTTCTGTCCAACACTTTCTCCTTCTCTCTCTTGTTTTGCTCTCTCCCTCTGTTATTCTCTCTGCTTGCACCTCTCCGTCACCAGTACATTTTTATGAACTACGCAATGTTATCCCCGGTGGATGTTTTGCTCCATGATAGTACTTTAGTGAGCACTGCCAAGTGACAGAATGTGATTCAAACCCAAATGTATAGCAAATGTGGCCTAAATATCCCAAAACAGATGTGGGCCCTTTTTGGTAAACACATGGTGCTCCAGGCCTAAAGTGGCCCATGTGGTAAATAAAGAATATTCAACAAATAGCACAACACAAATTCGGGCCACCTTTGGTAGACAAGCGGTATTGCTATGGCTTACTTGTGGCCAGATGTGGGATGTGGGCCAAATCTGGACCAAAACAATTTTGTTATGTGGGAAGAACTATTTTTAATCTTTAAATCTAAACCAAATGGTGTATGGCAACTCTGACAGAATTATCATTTAGGGAAATTCACATGAAATAAAACATCTCCCCACTTTTTCATAAATCATCTTAACACAAATATAATTTGAAAGTAAATTTCATTGGATCAACTTTACTACATACCATGTTTTTGTATTTTAATGTGTTTATGTGTTTTATAAGAATTGAGATGCAAGGATTCATATCAATCTTATCTTTGTAAAGAAACAGTTGAAGCAAGAAGAAAGTTAGTTTTCCTTAAAACAATAAAGACTGGAAGAAGAGTTAAATAGCCAATAGTGTAATTTACACGCAACAACACAAATAAGTAATCACGACGTAAGGGTTTCCGAGGGAACAGTAGAATGAACATGGCTGGGACAGGCTTATTGCTGCCATGGTTTTTGACTCCTGTTATTGGTTGAAGTTGGCTTTCCCTGTTGTTCAATTATTGATTGTCGATTAACACAGAGGTGTAAGTAATGTTTGCTAGTTGTGTAACATACTAGCTTTGTCTCTTTCAGCAACAATGCAACAGCAGCTGGACGATACATGTTGATCTGAAAAAGAGCAAGTTGGTATGTGTATTGCCAGGTATCATGATGTAAGCCCCTTCGAGACAGATGGCTGCTGGGAAATAAAGTCCAGGAACGCTTTAAGCTTTAAATGCTGAGTTTGTTGGCATTCATGAGTATAGACCCAGCAGAGGAATTAAAGTGACCTCAGACAGACTTACATATCTACCAGCACACTTCTGTCGGCCTCTCGCTCTCTCTCTGCCTGTGCCAGTCTCTCTCCTCTCTCTCTACCTGAGCCACTTTTATTGGATGTCCTGGTTTTGGCCCAACTGCTGTGCGTGTTTTAAAGTGCGGTCAGCAGAGTTCACGTTAAAGTGGGAACATGTGTACAGACAAACACACACACATGCTCCCCGCTACTGTTGCTACGCGCTCACGCCGTCCCATTAAACTCAACATGTCGGGTGCGATTATTGTCCAAAAGGTTTACTCCACGGTAAATGATTCCGACGTGTTCAAAATATCACCGGGAAATGTGTTTTGGTTTAAATGCTTTTCACAACAAATTGCCACACTGAGGGAATTCTCTGCGTCTTTATTACATTCCTTTTTTTTCAATGCAGCCGATCTCTCTTTATATGATTGTTGCCTCTACTCTACTGTTGGTCCATTTATCCACCTCTTCTCCTTACCTCTGCTCTTCCTCTACATTCTCCTCTTTTTCCCTCATGTCGTTCCTTAATCCATCCTCTTCACTCATTCCTCTTGTCCCTCCTTCTTTCCTCCCTCCCCCTCTTTTCCTAATTCCCCTTATGCCTCCCCAATCAGCCTCAGGTCTGGTTTAGTGCTGAAATCAGCCCTGTGATTTAGAGTGACACTGTTAATCAAGGTTCAGCTAAAGTTGGACGTGGAACTCTTCAGAGTCTACATTATGTGTGTGTATATGTGTGTGTCTCTGTGTGTAAATTCAACAAGGCAAACAACTCTTGTGTCTGCAGGCCAACACGGCTGGTGCCACTGTCACTATTCTATCAGCCAACTAGATATTTAGAATAAAATACCTCCAGTGACAATTGGTTTCCTGCCAAAGTGAAGAGTGTTGTGTAACAAACCAGCCACAAGCAAAATGTGTGTGCGTCTGGTGGTAATTTCCCATTGTGGTGTGATGTGTGTGACTCCTACAAGGTACTACATGTGCGCGTACGTGTGTGTTTGACGGACGGATTTGACTTTTTTAGTGTTAGCCCTGCAGATAGCTGACAATTCGACCTGGCATGAAGTATGTTTAGTGGACGCACAGCACTAAAACTCAGTTAAAAACATATTTTGACTGGATTGTAAGAGCAGTAGATGGAGGAGGGCGATTGTTATGAATGGAAAACATCTGTTAACGCCATGCTCATGGTAACAGCTATGAAAGTAAAAGTGTTGCTCACAGCTCTGATTATATGTCAGGTTTTCCACCCATCTGTGGTCCCCGTATAAGCAGACCTTTACGAGACATATCCCTGTGACGTTCTGACAGAAGGAGGTGTCATCGGTGAAATGCGCATGAAGAAATTGTGTTTTGGTGTAAAAAGTTGGGAGGTGCACCCCCAGCTCCTTCTGTTCTCAATCTGTTTCTGGGCAAGACACTGAACCCTAAATAGCTTCCGATGGTCTTATGAGCAACTTGTGTGTGTGTCCCATCAGTGGATGTTTACCAAGTCAACATCAGTGCAGATGTTTCTCACCCACGATTGTGTTGAATTAAGATGCGGCCTGAGACCATCTTGATATAGATGGAAGATGGAATGAGGGTAGTTGGAATACACTCGATGTCGTCATGGTCTGTCATTTATGTTTTTAATGACATTGACAAGTTGTTCATCTGTTGTTATAAACATATTGTTTCTGTTTCTGAAAACTCCAAGAGCATAGAAAAACAGTTATACTCAATGTTAGACACCTAGGGAGAGGGGCAGACTCGTCTTCTTCTTCTAAAGGATGCAGTGAAGGTTAAATTGTTTGGAATGGACATAGATAATCTTGTTTATATGCAAAAAATGAACTTTTAGAAATGATATCTGATCGAGATCCACATTCTTTTGTTGTGCAGGTCCCAAAGAACAGCAAAAGTAAAGATAGAAGAAGATAGTAGCCATCTGTGAAAACAAAAACAGAATAAGAAGCAGAATAAAGAGCCGATAACACAGAGTGCAGCTCAGTTTTGTGTGTTTTAGATTCATGTACTTTAATAGTTTAGCATTTGTTCAAATCAACACTGACATATTTACTGTAATAGAAAAGTTATTTAATTAAGAATAGAAAAGAAAAACAGCACAGGCAGTTAAACTGAATCAGTGGATGACCCTGAACATTACATATTCAATAAGACCTTAATATCAGCTGCATCAACTAATACAAAAACATTCACCATCGCTACTTCTTTGGTTCAGCAGTGGGGTAAAGGGAAGCTTTATTACACGTTTCCACCACAAGCCAGACAGAAGCCTGAACTCCCCCAGCCTTAGAAATAATCTGCCAAGGACTGAACACTTCTTAGAAAAATAAAAATACCAAAAAAAAAGGGAGCGGTTTGGCTTTTATCCAACGAGACCCTGGGGCTGAGCTGCAAGACACGAGCACTGTAAATGTTCAACACCTGATCATTTGTGTGTTTTGGACATCCACATTCCTCCCCATTCTCATGGCAGGAGGACAGAGACGGGAGCAGGAGGAGGGTGAGCCCACCGGAGTTGTCGCTCGTAACCCCGGGGCAGGCGGATGCGTGACGTGATTGACAAGTCTGATTCTCCCTCAGTATATGTGCTTCGGGTTTTTTAAAGCCCTGGTCGCACGTTGACATTTATTTAGACAAGGCTCCTTCTGGACTTCCGAGAAGCCACAGAAACCAGGAGATGTCTGACTGAGACAAGCATCAAGTGTGTGTGTGTGTGTGTGTGTGTGCGTCTGTGTGTGTGTGTGCGTGCATGTGTGTGTTAAACCTAAATTAATCTTCATACCTGCACTGCCACGTAACACCTTATTAGGGGAATTCAAGGAACATTATGAAAATGAATGTGTTAATAATCCAGTGATCCTATTATTTCTTCACACCTTTATGTTATTCTACATTTTAGAAAAGGAGAAACACAATACTCCACAGATTTTCACTGCACCATAACATTATCAGATGGGTCATTTACAGATGAAAGGATCAATGTATCCTCAGCTGTCATCGCAGGAGAACGGTCCGGCTGCAACGAGAGCGGCCCAATTCCATTTGTCAACACCACACCTGGTATTCTATTGGTTGGGGGAATTTTCACAGACAAATAAAACCCAAGTCCAGAAAAAGAAGCATGGTGAGAATGAGGAGAAGAGCTGAAGATGGAGCAAAGAAATCTGTCTAAGCAACCCATATCTAGTTCAAGCACAGTGTTTGAGCACAAGCAGGGGCTATTTGAGTGGGAGCGTAGGGTTTGAAGTGAAAACATGAACATTTCTTAACATGAAATCAATAAGTCCTGCTCTCAAACAGGAGGACCATGCCCTTAGGAAACCAGAAGTCCAGGGTGCAGCATCAGTGCCCATGCAGAATAGAAATGGTGGGAACTTGTTTTGAAGGAACACTTAGACTTTGGTAGATGGATGATCATTGTAATTATAAAGAAGAAAACTGTGTCACAAGAAAACGGTAAAAAATGTAGGAAGACTGTGTGCATGAAATATGTGACAAATTAATCAAGAAAAAGAAACGGGGGCTGACTACCATCATTTACGCAAAAGCTCATAGAGATGAGTGCTTCACTACAGACATGAGACTAATGTTAGGGCACTCTGAGGTGTAGAAACAATATTCACCTTTTAAAGTGTCAAATAAAGCTACAGTGACAGCTCTTACTTTAAATATATAGAATGGCTGGAGTTCATCACGCTGTTATATTTTCCATAATCTTTTCAATTGCTAATTCCACTTCTTTAGTGCAACACGGATTGTACACTATCTTTAATAATTTTAAAATTGTGTGATTTTCCAAATCACAGCAGCATCAGTAGTTGGCCATGGCAGATTGAGAAGCTGGGAATATCAACTTATGCTTCTGGTTTGGCTCTGGTGTGACGATGTGTGTGTGTGTGTATGTGTGTATGTGTGTATGTGCCTTGGAGACAGATGAAAAGTCAACTAAGATGTAATAAGCTAGCTGCGAGAGAGTCTTAAAGTCTTTGGTAAAAAGCCGGGCTCTTGTTTCAAAGTGCAGAATCTGCTATAAGCCCCCACAGACACAGACTAAACACAGCATGGACTCTATTGTTGTTCTGCACTGTTACAGGCCTCCCTGGAGATTCAGAAGGAGCCATAAACCTCCACGGACGCGACAGGCAGCCAATCGCCACGCAGCTTACAAATGGCCGAGCCAACGAGGTCACAGCACAGTCTGATCACTAGCATTTACATGGCGCTAGATCGGAAAATGATAGTTTTTGTTTTTTTGTTTTTTATTACAGTTCACAGGTATGCTCGTGAAACAAATCCTGACTAGTTTCACTTGCTTTCCCCAGTATGACTACAAAGTGGAGGAATATGATTTGGTTTCCTTCTGTGGTAGAACTGCAGTTGGTGATAATCAATCCAGCATGTCTTACCATTGTAGTCTAAGACCTGGACAGAATGTTTCACATGTCAATTTTTTTTTCCACCTAATACATGACTAGTCACTCCATCTTCAATTTTATTTCATCATTTTCCGTCACGTGCGGTTCTGTGGTTTGAAGTCCATGTATACACAAAGTTACTGGAAGGAAGAGGAGAGAGTTTACTGGAAAAGGAGGCCCATTACCAAAAGTATGGTGTTGGATCAGTGGATAGGTTAAAGGTCAAACAAACCCTACGCATTTGTTCCGTCCATTATGGTGGACGTATGGCGTGGTTATGTGTGCGTTCAGAGCTGTATGCATTTGTGTATATATTTGGTGTGTGTGTGTGTGTCTCCATGAGGCTCTGGGTTTCATCGCCATCTTCCACTGGCGTCTGTGAATCATGTAATCTGCCATGTTAACTCAGTGATTGCCTGCTATTATGCAGAGGTCCAGTTTCAGTGACACCATTCAATCCACCGTCTAATCTGAGTGTTTACAACCCGTCAGCACTGGCTTTCTCTTTTTCCGTGCACCAAGCATGAGACGAAAATAAACATCTCGTTTGTACCCAAAGGAGAAAGAAAGGCCGACTCATACCAGATAGTGAACACGATATGGCTGTAATTTTGGACAGAGGTTTAAATTGGTGTTTTAAAAGGCTACTGTGTCAAACAGCCAGAGTGAGAGTGAGTCATTACTGTGTGTGTGTGTGTGTGTGTGTGTGTGTAAAACCTTGTATGCCTAGTGTGTGACAAATCAGTCAATGAAAGCTTGTTATATGTACAGTGGACTTGATTTGAGGTAACCAGGTTAATTATCCCTGTTTTCACCCAGTCATCATCGAGGAGGCTCCAGACATTAAAGCCGCACCAATCAATTTTTTATGCCTAACAAAGGGTCAAATGATTATGTGGAGGGGGATAGACTCACTCTCATGAACCCACCCACCCTCTGAAGTAGTGCGGGATCGTTCTTTTTTCTCTCCTCATTTCTTTCCTCTAGTGTGTTAAATGGGTGTTCAGTGTATGTACAAGTTCAGCAATTTTTTAGCCTAAATGTCAGAATTTTTAACAAAAACTCATCAAACTTCTAAAACAGAGTACTATATTTAAGGATGCACATTTGAAAAAAAAATTATCCTGAAATCTCTGTAGTTCAATGTGAAAACTGACAACAACATATTATTACATTGTACACTTGTACATAATAATGTAGTTGTCAGTTTGTGACTACACACATATGCTGTCGATATATCTAATAGTTGAATTACACTGATTAGAAACACTGTTGTTTGGGACCTTTGCTGGAAGAAAATTCCAATTTATTCAATAAATGTTTATTAAAAAAGCAAGTTAAATATTTTGAGATTCAATTTTGTGGCACAAAATAATGCAGACGAAATGATTTCCATTTCTTTTCTGCTGATCAGAAATTAAATCATTAGTTTTCTGCTCTTCAGACTGAGCAGGTAATATGTGCTGCAGAATAAAGAAATCAGAAGGCGATGCAGTGTGAACGCAGCGGTTGGAAACAGTAGACTCCACTGTAGATCTTACGCGACCTGCTCAGGTTTCTGGGTACACAGCGGGTGGTCGGCTGTCTGGATCCTCTTTAATACACTGCCTTATCCTGCCAGATTATGTCCCATATGTGTGTGTGAGCGCTCTCCAACCCAAAAACGTATATTTAGTAAAAAGCACACATACGCACTTTATCCCCCTGCTTTAGTCACCTTGTGAGTCAGTTATTGCATATAAAGAAGGAAATCTTGACGTCGGCCACTAAATGAACACCAGCCCCAGGCGGCATGAAACACAACTCCCAGCATGCTGTAGGGATAAGAGGGAACGGAAGGCCGGGATTATAGTGAGAGACGGTGGTCGGACGACATGACTGTGTCACATGTACGCCAGGAGTTTATGCTTAACAGACGTTGTTTGACCCCTGGGTTCAGAGAGGACACATAGTGTTAACACACAAACAGTTAACAGAAGAAAACAAGACATGTTCAGGGAGTTTTTAATGCACAACCCTTTAGAAGACTCTGAAACTAAATATGAATTACACACGATCTTCCCTTTACGATATTTAACAACAAAACAAGAAATTAGACGTTCATTGACTAAAACCCCTGTATCACATCTGCCATGATATATATGAATGTGTGTGTGTGCCCTCTTCATTCTGCTTTCTTTTATTTCCAACCCAGCAAAACCTGGATTTCCACCCAATCGAACGTCCTCCACTGACAGGAAGTGTTAGCCTCAGTCTCCCATAGCTACTTCTTTCTTTTGGCTTAAAAGAAACACGTTTAAAGCACTGGCTGTACCTGTCACTGCCGCTGTAACCAAGCAACTATAAAAGACTTAAAGTCCTTTTTATGCGTGTGTGTGTTGAACATTAAAGTATTTTTAACTGCTAGCACTTGGCAAGAAACACTATTGCCATTGAAAATAATGAGGCTCGATGAGGCTAGGGCTACGAAAACAAGGACAGGAATCATTTTGAAGAGGTTCAATGAGTTTCAGGATTAGTAGAAACGTCCCTGGTACAACAAATAGAGCAGATGTTAGAGAGTGAAGCCCAGATGGAGGCTGGTTAGTAAGAGAATATAAAAATGCTACATCTCTTCCAACTCATAGACCGGATATAAAGATGGACGGCACTTCCTACCACTATCCAGAAATTAAGCCAAAATATCTTAGACATGAATACTGGGGGCAAATCGAGAGTCAGTCTGTCAATCATGTTTCACCCAGTTTTTATAGCATCACATAACTTATTGAAACTAAACAGAAACATTTGACATCAGTGTGTTAAGAACTACCTTAAAGCATAGAAACTGCATTTGAGAAACATTTATTTGTACGTGTACTTTTGCTTTTAGTCTGGTCCATGTCTCCTCCACTAACATGGAGGAAGTATTTCTGGCCTTTATGACGTCATGTCGTCCATCTTTAAACACAGTCTCTGATCCTATTGGTGCGACAGTTGCCACATTCAGCTTTTATGTTGCTGCTCACATCTTTGATGTTTTGTGACCTCTGTTGATCCTCGTGGATCCAAATTGTTTGAATTTCCAGATTCTTACTCTGAACACGAATAATGTGACAGTTTTACACATCATTCTTCATCTTCAGTCTGTGTTTCTGCGTATTGCCATTAAAACTAAAAGTTCTGATTGCTGGCAACTGTTGCTGATTTCTATTCAACAATCTGTGTTTACCTTGGACTGTATTGCGATGCCCACCTGGTGGCTGGCCGCAGTATAGGTAAAAAATCCTACTTCCTACATGTTATGGAATGGGACATGGGCCAAACAGAGAATGATTCACCTGTGGTTAAGCGTGTGTATTGGCAGGACCTCATTCCCCTGGCTCCATCCCCCGATCACTACTGGGCAGACTTGTGCTTCAAATGCGCAAGATGGCAGCGTTTGTATCCGGGACATTTTGGCTTCATTTCTGGATAGTGGGAGGAAGTGGAGGCAGGTGGTCCAACTTTATATACAGTGTAAAGTTTGCACATTTTAAGTGTATACATTATTATTTCAATAGTTAAATGAAAATGGCTGCAATAACAGCAGGAAGTGAGAGAAAAGACCGAGAGGAGACAAAAAGAAAACACTGCTCTGCTTTATTGTCGGACTGAACTCTTTTTTGGATGCGGTGTGATCCTATTCCAGCAGAACCTCTGGCTTGGTTGTGTTGAAATCTGTAGCCATGGCTTAAATTAATAAATTGCATAAAGACTGGACCAACATGCCTACAGGGGAAAAGACTGTTAGAGAGAAATGGATGATTATCACGGATGATGTCATGTCCTTTTCTTTTGCTATCTGCACATGGACGTTCTAAGACATTTGCGTTTTGTGTCGTCAGCAGTGGTTTTTTATGATTCGCATTCTCACGGCGCAAAAATGCTCGGTAGGATGCGTCTCCACTCACGGACACTTTTCTGTGCACTTGCAGAGTAGAAATGCTCACTTGCGAGTACGGTTTAGAGACTAAATAAACGCCACAGTTTTCCCTCTCTTTTATCAAACTTGTATCTTACATTTTCTCTGTAATTTTTTTATCAGTGCAAGTGCATCCACAGAAACTTTGACCAAAATAGTTTTTTTCCATTTCTCTTGAAAACAACAGCCAATATTCCATATGTACTTCTCTTTCCCTGACATGATGTTTATCATCTGGGTTTTAGAATGGACCACCCTGAAGAACATACCATTGTGTGTTATTTTCTTTTAATTCTTGAACAATTAATTTGGATCAAACTGTATACAGCTCTGAGGCCAGACATTCCCCTCCCCTTGACATTCTTTCATTTAAAAGACAGCAACATTTTCTAACTCTCCCACCCCCTAAAGGAAGCTGTCCAGGCGTCTTTCAATTCCTAATAATAATTTCCCCTCCAATTATTATTGCTAACTGGGTCCAGTCCGTCACTGACGAAGCAGACGTGCAGTCTGCTCACAACCTGCTCAAACATAGAGTTCTGGACAAAATACAAAAGGCACATTAATGATACGATGGTTCAACAGAGAGGTTTTGTTCGGAACTGATTCATTTCCAGCATTTAGTGACTGTTAGTGCTGGGATATGTTGCACTGGTCAAGTTATTTGCAGTGCTTTTGTTTTGAAATTCAACCTGATTTTTTGTGCTACAAATCAGTGCAGCACACCATATAGTATATTATATATATACAGATACAGTAAAGAATATGTATACAGTAGAAGACAACCTGCCATTAATAAAAAACTAAATAAAATAAAATTTTAATTTGACTTCAAGCCAAAAGCGTTCCAATGTCTCAGTAGCATTTCTTCCTTTATTAAATCTACCCAAAGTGTGCTCATATGAAATCTTAATCATTTCATGAATCTATTATTTTGCCATTGACATCTGGGATTCTTCCAGTTTTCCAATACGAGTCTTGCACCTGTAATAAGACTGATTTCATCAAATTCTGAATAATTTGTTTTATTCAGTATCATTGTTTTGTTGCAGATCCCAAATCTGCACAAATCTGCACAAAACAGAAAGCAGGAATAAAAAAAACTTTTTTGTTTCTTATTTGTTCATTTTTTAAATTCATACTTGCACAAATACACCATAGCCAATTCCTTCTATGTGTAAACCTGCTTTGCAATAAAAGCAGAATCTGATAATTGTAAATTGTGAGTGAAACGGCTGAACCGAGCCAATTCCTGAATATTTCAGACATTTCACAGCAGAATGAATGAACCAAGGGGGAACGTTATGTGAGGGATTGTGTGTTCATGCAGTTTCCACGTTTACGCTTGATTATTATTATCATTATTATTACTGCAATCTGTCCGTCCCTCGCCATCTCCTGCTTGACTTTAACCAGAGCTCACAGCAGAGGAGTACTGTTAAACAGAGGGGAGCGAAAACCTCGCCGCTCTGCCGCTAATGTGTGTGATTTATTTACATGAGTGCAATTAAGGATTCGACCGTGTTTGTCTGCCTTTTTCTCCTGCTCGCTCAAAGAGGCGCTAAGTTATGTTCTGGCTCAGATCTTTCAGTGCTGGAACACCACTCTGTTATATTTAGTGCAGAGCTGGCTGAAGGCCCGTCACATGTACACCCCAACATTTGGCTACAGACGTGGGCGCCAGGTTGAGTTTTAAAATGTGAGAGTAAACTAAAATTCCCAATTAGCGGGTGGTCTGGCCAGATGTCCTCCCAGAGAAATGGAATTTAATATATTTTGTATATATAACTCTCTATTTGAATGCTTCCATTTTTGTTTTATCTTATATCAGTTTGTCATGATGCCTTTTCTTTTTTATGTAAAGCACTTTGAATTGCTGTGTTGTTAATATGTTCTATACAAATAAAGTTGCCTTGCCTTTTCAAAAATTAAATTTATGTTTTTACATACACCTAAGCAGTATGTCAAGATTCTGATGATGCTAAGCTAAAGCTACCAGTTTACATTGGATATACTGAGGCTGCTATGGAAACCAAGAATATATTAAGAATGGAATGTGACTGAGTGAATCAGGACAGAAATGTATTATCAGAAGAACAGCCTTTTCACATCAGAAATTACATTTATAAAAACATTAAGCAGCGTAAGATAAGATAAGAAGCTTTCTTGATCTGTCACTGAGGAAATTCACTTGTTAGGGCAACAAATAGTCAAAACCAGGTGGACAACAGCTAAATAGCAAAAGTGATGAGTACTTAATAGGAATAATAATACAATAAAATAAAAATATTTTAAAAATGAGGGCGATATGTACATAATATACATCCTTAACTGCAGACAGATATTATGAGTAGAGATTTTTCCCATTTGGAGGAATTTGCAGATGACTGGACCATCATCAAGGTCAAATAAGTTATTTAAGGCAAGGCAGTTTTATTTATAAAGCACATTTTCATGAACACAGAAGCAGATTCAAGGTGCTGTACAAAGAGTTTAAAAGCAACACAGGCGAGACAACATTAAAATAAATCACAGGTTAAAACAATGCAAACAAGAGCAAAACAAGAGATAAAAAAACTGAGTAAAAGGGCTACAAATATAGATGGATAGTTAGAGTGTATATGTGTATGTACAGTTTTTTTGGGCGGGGGCAGAGAGAGACAGAAGTTCTCAGTGCATGATGGGAGTTCCCCCAGCAGTCAAGGCCTAAAGCAGCATAACTAGGGATGGATCAGGACTGATCAAGCTTTATCAAAGAGTTTTAAGTCTAATCTAGAGATGGTGTCTGCCTCATTAACCCAAAGTCTGGTTCCACAGGAGAGGAGCGTGCTAGCTGAAGGCTTCTACTCTTACAGACTCTGGAACCACAGGGGACTTGGGAGCAATGTGATCTATTGGGAGTGTGTGTGCCTTCTCTGCAGTCACATATTACAAGAGTGACAAACTGATACCTGCTTTCACTTTAATACATTTTCCACTAGTGGTAAAGATGACAAATCTTAAAACCAGTGTAGCATTTTTCTAAACCTTGGTCATTCAGTTACTGTTCATACACATCCACAGTCTGCGGTGTGCAGCCTAATGATGTGCATGTGCGGTGTGTGTTTTACTGTTATTGTGCTGTGGATCAGTTTCACAGTCAGCTGGATTTGCTATTAGACAGCATTTAAAATCTGACCCTTCTGTCTCCAACCTGTTTTCACATCTTAAGAGCCTCAGAGCTCCGTTTCCATCTGAGAGAGGGGACTGTGTTTGTTCTGTCTGTGCGGGTGTGCGTTGCTGCTGGGTAAAAAGAGTGTGTGTTGGAAATTTAGACTGTGGCATACATGTTTCACAGGTTTGACCAGCATCTCAATTTGGTTTTATTTACAAAAACCAAGGGCTGACAATAACAAACATTTTATCAGAAGCTCTGGTTTCTTAAATAGCTACTCTGGAGAACAAAGTTGACCACCGTTGGCTCCTGAATTGACTTTAACTGTGTTTTGAAAATCTCAACTGTTATCACAGCAGACAGAATGTGCAGTGGGAATATCATCTAGTCCTGATCTATTGCTATGTCTCAACCAGGGCAAATCATGCTGGATCCCATGACCGAAACATACAGATATTAACATATGTGTATTTGTGTGTGTATGGAGACAGAGGGGCGGCTGACCTCGGCACATACCTGGCTTTGATCCTCACTCGTGGACGAGACGCAGAGGTGCAGCAGTGGGATGCAAGTGCATAAATCATCCGTTATTTACTGCCTGATCGGGGCTTTCCCGGCCATAAAGCACGGAGCAAAAAGTTCATAAAGCCATCAAATGAGTTTAGTTTTGGAGGAATCTCAGAATAAAATGCTAATTCTTCCAGGCTCTTTCCCCCAGATGAAAAATGACAAGGAGGATTCATTGTTCCTGTCTTGTTCTATTAAAAGAATGACAGATTCTAAGCTACAGAATCCATTTGCCACATCACAGGGCGGAACACACTGTGTATGCTTGCACAGCTAATATCTCTTTTACACCAAAAGTAGCGGGTGAACAGGTTTTTAAAGTGTGAATGCAGTAAACCTGCCAATGAAATAAAAGGCAATTGACTCATTGCCAGAAGAGGAGTTTGCCTTTCTGTTTGTCATCAAGCTGGATACTGAGAAACTCTCTCAGCTCGCTGTGTTGCCAGTGTTGCATCTTGCACAAAACGAAAAAGAAATCGCTGTTGCAAGTCGTTCTCAAGACGTAACAAACTATTACCACACAATTGTTCATGGCTGTTTACGCACCAACGTCTGAAAGTTCGATATGTGTCACATGGTCTTGCTAGAGGAGGTGTCAAGAAGTAAAGAAGATGAAGAAATTGAAAACCTGTGTCTACTGCAGAATGATTTGAACTGGGAACAAATACCATTTACTCCCATTGCAGACGAAAGCCAGATGTTAGTGAATTTCTTGATCAGTGTAAAAGGGACTTAATTTAGGCTTTTTATATAAAGCTAGCACTGGTGGTACCATCTTGGAATAAACCCTGAATGCTCCATTGACCATCATAAAGTGTGTCTGCTGGCAATGCAGATCCTCAAATGACAGTCAGCTGTTGCCACGGGAGAAACAAACCCAGAGGTATAAAGCTCCAACAGTACTTCTGCTAATAAATCCAAAAAGTGATTTATTTATTATTAGCATGTATTTCCTGACACGAAAAGAGAGGAGAAATCAAAATTATGTTATTTAGTGGGATCTTCGCGCCCCCTCTCCTCTCTGCAGCTTCCCTAGTAAAAATTATTTCACAAAGACGTCAAAACCTAATTATTAACTTTTGTGAACACTGTGACAAGTAGAATTCCCTCATTTACCTATCACACACACACACACACACACACACACACACTTAATCTAGGGGGGGTGGGTGGGTCTGAGTCTGACCAAAGAAAAACACGAGCGTTGACGTGTCAGATCGAAGCTAACTGATGTTGTCACTTGCCTCTACTGCTTGGACAAAGTGGTGTGTGTTACTGTGATTGTATTTATACTATGTGTGTGTGTGTGAGAGAGAGGGAGGGAGGGAGAGAGAGAGAGAGCTGTAACGCCCATTAGTGTGCAGTAATGGGAGGGGATATTGGTAGTGTATAGGTGTAATTACCTCAAGCTAACATGGAGCTCAGGCCGCGTGGCGCCTCCAACACAAATATGAACTGCGGAGCATAGATACCACTTTGTCCTCCCTCACCACTTGACCTTCAGGAGAAAGTTCAACAGGGCCTATAGTTCTTAGACTGCATGTGTGTGAGAGTGTGTGTGTGCGTGTGGTGTAAAGAGCCCTGGGAAATAAAGATCCCAAAGAAAAGTCTAGAAACGAAGGGCAGAAGAAAAAAGTGTAGGTGTGTTGGATGATGTCTGTACCGACTGTTATCTGCTGCTCCTGTTATGTCTGACTTTCCTCCTGTTGTTTTCCTCGTCCGTGATAATCTGCAGAGCTTTTTCAGACCTATCTGTCCATCGATCCACTTATCTGGCACTCTTTGAACGCACCCCACCCCTCCTCCTCTCTCTGTTTCTTTCCCTCAACTATCCATCAATCTATCTCCACCTCCTCCCTGACACTGAGGTTGGACATCTCACTATTGTATTTGCTTTATGAGAACATCTGTTTAACTTACTGGCTCAACCCTTGGCCTGGAAAAGCCGCCAATAAGACCTTAAGTCAGCCTCCATGTGGAGCACCACCACTCTGCTTGCTGAGGAGGGGGGGGCGGGGTCGTAGGCAGTACTGTATGTGGCCACAGCTTGGCCAATTCTGCAGTATAAGGCTGTTATCACTGAGCCAACTAACAAAGCCTCTGTGATTTACATGTGTTATAGTGAAAATTGTGAAATTAAATTTTAGTTTTGTTACACTAGTAACGTGCAGCAGTTTAGGGTATGACAGTTATGTTGTCCTATACAATAATGCGGATGTTTGTACATCAGATTCAGAATGTAAACTATCTTATCCACAACCATAGAATTGGATTCATTTCTGGCAGTAGCAGCCTTGGGGGAAGGATAGACAGTTCTCAGCAGGTTGGTCTGCCTGCGGAGACTGGTACAATGACTGGTACACCTGCCGCTGGTACACTTGGGGTAGTGTCTAGGAATGGACAATTTACCTCTTTGGGCCTTTGTGGCAAAATTCAATATAAGATGTAAACTTTCATTTCTTGGTACTGAATAATTTGTGCTGTAACTTTAACTGTGCTTAGAGCAGCTAGAAAATCTATTTGCAGTGTTGCAACTCAATTTCCCCTTCCAGGACAATAAACTAAGTAATGAACAAACGATTCTTGTGAGAGAAGAAGCAGAGGTGTGCCCTGAAGTCTGCTTGTGTCTTTAAACATTTCCAATGTGGGGACGTGTGAGATGTTTTCAAATTCTACACATGGTGGACAAGTGTCAGATTAACTAGACCATACATTAAGTGCTTTTGGAAGGTTCTATGTTACACATATACTTCAGTTTCTAAGGGTATCATTTGCTGTTGCTGTTATATGTATACCTGATCATATATATATATAACCCTATGCACAACCCATCTGCAGTGGGTATCAATGATACCATCAAGAGACATGATGCAAAGTGTGTAGTAATCATAGAGTGGCTCACTGAAAGACTTGTTACAAGTTAACCACATTTGGCTCTGAGATAGTGTTGGGTTGTATCAAAGCCAACTTATTGCTGTAAGGTTTCTGTTTCCTGGAACAGCTGACTAAGTTTGGACTAAGAAAGTTGATGAGCAATGCTGTCAGCTGGAGGCAATTTTGTTCTTTGTGTTTGCATTGACGCATGTAGCTGTGCTGGCCTGCTACCAGGTGTAAAATTGTGTTACTGTAAAACAGGACAGTGCTGAGAACGGACATGCCTGTGTTCAAACAAAATTTAAGATTAGGTAAAAGAAAAACAGCAACAGCAGCAGCGTGGATGAAGAAGAGGGAGATGGGGTAGGGTGAGGGGCTGACCAGAGATTTATCGAGTGTGGTGATGTCATGTTTGTGGTTTGGGGCATTATGTCACACATGGTTTCGATATCAGTGGGCCGCTGCTTGGCCTCCTGCCTGGGAGTGGACTGGACAGACCTCCACATCGAGCAGGAAGCACATCCACAGCCACATACTGACACTGACCTGTGGCCGAACTGCAGATTTGGACTTAGCCTTTGTTGGTCAGAATAACGGTGGCCGAAGTTGAGTATGTGTGTTTTCACATTTAAGTGTGATCAAAGCCAATTTAGATTCCTCCAAAATTCAAAACAACTTTATTTGTCCCCAGAGGGCAGTTGGTATTTGCTGTCCATGCAACCACAGTAATAGCAAAATTGTTGGTGATTTGTTTTGAATTATTTCTATTTTCTATCCTTTTCAAGATGTTTTGGTGCAGTGATGTAAAATTGCTCTCAGTACTTCTCTCCTCCGTCATGAAGCTGCAACAACTGATTTTCATTTTTGACAACTTGGGGGAAATCACGCGAATTGTAAACACATGGTGTATTACCATCTATGCTGAACATATTAGCAAACTGTTCTCTATTAACGCACTCAGCGCAGACAGAAATTTGCATTTACTATATTTAGGCAAATGTTTCTGTCCACCAGGTCACAGGTCCATGAGAGGACGCTAATACTTCAGAGAGTCAGAAAACGATCAGGGATATTTATTAAAAAAAGAGGAAGGCTGCAACACAGTGGGAAATATATGAGATGAGTCCGATGGATGGAATGACTCATGCTGATGCATGATATGACTAAGACAAAGCAGAAGATAATAAAAATACAATATGAATGTACAGAATCTGAGTTTAAAAAGGTTTGCGGTTTTAGGTGAATTCTTTCCCATCCACTGATTTGCCACATGCAGGTCACACAAGGACAGGGTTGGTGGTTGGGTCACTTGTTCCACCAAGTAGTACATTTCAAGGCCATGTCCCAAACTCCACAAACACATGGTTGTGCACATCTATAACATATTCCCTTGTTCCTGCTTCGAAACCAGGCTTTTCTCACCTGAAGAGGGAAAGGTTAGCACAACCAGCTGACCCTCAATTTCCTTGGCTCCCACTGTTTTCATAACCAACATACTCAAATGCAATCACAGGGGCCACAAACCTCCCCTGCAGGGTTTATCTGCAATGTGTGTGTGTATGTGAAAATGTGCACATGGGTGTGCCTTTGTGAGTGTTTGAATATGCAACTGTAGCAGTCATTTCCCTCAAGCTTTTGAATTATGGATTATTGTATTAGCTGAAGTATCATGAAGTCAGACGGAGCACGCTCTGTGGAATAAATGGGCTCGACCTCTGTAAAACAGTGCCGCTCTTCAGCGTTCGAGTTACACGGTCGGCCGCTTGAGGTAAAGTATTTAAAACAAATGAGGGCAAATTAAAACAGTTGCACATTTCACTACATATGCTGCAAGTAAAATGGCATCATTAAAATTCTGTTCTCATTCCGCGGTGGAGGCTGATGAACTAACAAATCATTTTCTGTCTTCCTCCCTCCTCAGTTCTTTCATTTATCAAACATGTTTAAATGTTGCTCAATGTTACTCGGCCTCTTGTGGCTTTGGCAGTTGAACTTTGTATTATTGGCTGCTTCTGCATTTGGTTACAAGTGAAAACAAAAGGAAAAAAGATACTGCAGCGAGGTTGCTGTTTCTTCTACGTGCTTCTGGTTAAAAAGAGGATTCTAGGTTGCGTCAGCAGGGAGTGTCAGTGAAGGTCATCGCAATTTCTTCTTGGTATGAAGCCCGTGGAGCTGTATACAATCGTTAACCATGAATATAAAATCTAATTCATCACAGTAGTCATCATTATTGCCATTTGTCAACTGATCTAAAACCCCTGAAACTCCTATTATTTAAAATTTCCAGATTCATTGGTATTTGCTGTCCAGTTGCCACAACAACAACCACAAAAATAACTGAATTGTTGTTGATTTGTTTTTGCATTATTTCTATTTTCTATAGTTTACAAGATGTAAACTTTTGCATCGATCATGGTAGTTCTCTCCTCAGTCACAAAGCAGCAAGAATTGATTTTCTATTTTTTCTTGACAACTTGGGGGCAATAAAACATACTGCACACACACAGCATATAATTGCCAGCCACCACAGATGGAGCAAAATGTGAATTAATTTAGGCTCATGTTTCTGTCGACCTAATAAATGTAAGTCCAATGTTCACTCTCTTTTAACCCAGGGTTTGGTAATATATCTGGGTCTTTAGCTGCTAATGTACAACAGCTAACTGTGTCTGTTTCCTTTAAACCCTTAATCTTCAGTATTTCCCTATAAAAAATATTCATGACAACATTAGCTAATCTGACTTAGATTGGCTCATTTAGTCTAATATTAAAATGAATTACAATTTGTTAGAGTTAGAACCCTGCATCGTCATACGTCCATGTTTTTTTCTTAGCAGTCTTCTGTGCAATGCATCTTTCGACCACACAGGTTAGCGGTTACTGTGCAGTTACTGTATGTTTCTAAAATGTCTTATTATCCCAAGACAATACCTTACGAAATCTATGATGAATTATCTCCTGACTCAGAATATGCCAGCATATAAAAGCAAGAGCATGAAAAGTCACAACATTTCATCATCATTTGTAGAATTCAATCCAACATTCGGAGCCAAACGTTCAGCTCTGTTGCTGTGTGACGGACAAACAGCTCCTACACTGGACTGACAGTATCAGAATCGCACCTGGTCCATTACAACCGAGTCGTTGGCTAATCACGGTCGATTCAGTGGCATGTTTTCTTTTCCCTAATGTTGCTGTGTTCCTCTCTGTTGTCATAGAGAGCTGGAGGTAGGTGGAGAAATGGCTCCCACATGTCTGAATATTGTGTCTGTGCGTGTGTACGTGCGTGCGACTGTGCCACAGAGAGCTTTGATTAATTTGACCTATAACTAAGCTCTGGAAACACCAGGGTTCGGACCAGGCCATTAATTGTCATAATCTACCTTTTGTTTGTTTCAACTCAACCAGACCTCACCAGCTGTGTGTGTGTGTGTGTGTGTGTGTGCGTGTGCGTGTGTGTCACCTACACTCTCAACAGCACATGACTTGGCTTCAGTATCAGCTTCCTCCTCTGTTCCTCTCTCTGTCTAGACTGCAGCAATAAGAGTGAGGTAAAGCAAGTTGCAGAGTGAAATAAAGGTAAACAGGGAGAGAAGAAATAATATGCTTTCTGCTCAGCCTCCTCGTGGCCAGACGTGTTTGCCAAATGGATCCCAGTGGACCCTCTGTTCTCGGTAGATGGTTTAAACTGGTGTGCTGCTCGCTGAGGCCCTTCAAAGCCTTGCAGCATATAACGCTTTGCTGATTTTTCACGGCACAGAACCTTTCATGATGACTTCCTCTCTCAAAATATGGTTGCCCAGTTGTGTCCTCTAAAAGTAATGTAGCTGACTAAAGTGTCCTCTTACAAACTATATAAATTGTGTTGGAGAGTGAAAGTGCCATCCATAGACTGTATTAATGGTAGATGATATGTCTCCACTTCCTCACACTATCCAGATGAAGACATTATTCTTCACTCTAAAGCAACTCTGGCCTCAAGTAATGTTTCTGTGGCTGAAATATTAAACCACATACAAATACGGAATGGACAATAGTGATGCAACTGGGATTAGTCAGGCACACACAATAGGTGGTGATGGATTATTTAACTCTGTATTCTCTATTATCCACAGGATCTCTGTATTTCATCAGCTGACTGGTTTGTTGCAAGGCAGCCAGGTGGGGGTCTCTTACTGGCGTACAAACAGAGCTAGGGTTTGGCTCCTCTTCGGACCCCGATAGATAGGACCTCCTCTGAGAGAAAAGGATAAACTACAACAACAGCCATTCCCCTCTCTTGTGCTACTCTCATCTTGTTCTGTGTTGTTGTTGTCGAATCAGGGCAGATCCTGCTGTCCCCTCTCACCTCCATACCCCCAAGCAGGAGATACAAACATCTGTCCTCATGATGAATGTGAGCTACTTTTGCCATGCTGTGAAGGAAAACATATGTCGACAGAAAATCCTAAATTTAAGATTGCATAGAGTTCTGAGGCAGGTATTGCCGTCTGTGTGGGGCAGAGAACAGGTGGGTGAGACAAGGGTAAAAGAGAATAAAACTGAGGTAGACCTCAAATCCAGAACAATGTTTGTCCCTTTTAATATTGCAAGCAATGATATTATGTGGCAAAAAAAAAGTGCCTTTCCTCAGCTTCTGTCCAGAATTGGTTCTGCAACTGTTAAGAAAGCATGTGCTCTCAGTACAGTGCAGGTTTGCATTACTATGGGGGAGACAGTTGCTGATTGGTTGATAGTGGCTTTTTGGAGAAGCTGACAGATTTGAAAGACCAAGGGATCGACAAAGTTATTTCAGTTCAAGTGAGGGCTCATGAATCTGCAGTCAACAGTGATCGGCTCAGCAGTTGTTTAAAACCACAAGTGTCAACCTCAAGCTGGTGCTAGAGGAAAATGTCAGGGTATTATCACAGTCATTACGATGATGATTGTCTGGATAGAGTGTGGATACCAGACCCGAGCATGTCAGCTTCTGATAGCTGTGCCAGATTCGGTCAAAGATATTGAAAGGATATTCTGCTTTGGATCAGATCCCTCATGTTGGCTGGGCTACTATTTTACACTGCACGTCTGTAAGCAGGGCACACAACCGAAAACCATGCATGTCAGAGACAGGGTAACACAAAGGGCAGCTTATATTAACTGCATCAGGCTATGGTCAAGTTCAGAAACCAAGAAATGAAACAGAATGCCTGTCGAGTTCGGGCCAGCCTCAGTAAATGTTCCCTCTGATGGGTTCAGATTGAAAAATGTCCCCCCGAGCCACACTAGTCCCAGTCTTAACACCATGAGTGTCTGTTTATACCAGTCCTTTCGGGAGAAGTCGAGATACAAAGCTGGAGAAGTTAAAACATTGACCTGTTGTTGGTGTCACATCATTTCAGATACATGATATGTGCAAAAATGTTTAGAGACGGCTACAATGTGGAACCATCCACTCGAAAACCATTTAGTTCTCTCCTGGCCTCTGGTTTAACCTTTTCTCTCACACTTTGCTGTCAAATCAGACTGAAAACATGAGGTAAACAGGAAAACAGACGCAGCAATTCCAGTGGTCAGCATCATTTCCTCTAGTTTATTGGACTGTGCTCTGTTCACCCCTCATAGCTGCCTGCTCTCCCTCTGCCTGACCTTTGACTTTGACCCAGTGGTAACAACCAGCCTGCCTCCCGTCCCTCTGACACCTCGTAAACATTGACAACAGCCTTTAAATAATAACTAATCGCTGGCCTGCGCTGGTGTGGACGGCTGACCGGGAACCTGTAATTAAAACTTTCCCATGAACAGTCAACCGGATGAGGCACCTGTTAATGACGACATGATGTCACACTGTTACCACGGCTACTGGTCCAATTAGTAAACAGAAGTGTTTTACGTGCCTGTTTTTTTTTTTTTTGAGGACCACCGACAAGACATTTTGACTTTGTCCCTCCTATAACCTATTATTTTAAGTGGTTGTTTTTGATGGCTAACAGGAACATGGAGCTTGCATTTCTTTCTTCGAACTAATGCGGTTTTAAAACACATTTGCATGGAAACATATCTTGGGAATTAAAACAAAAGAGGAGAAAATCAGTCAGTTCTACCATCTTCACAAAGGTGTCCTCACTGACCCTGATTCAGAGTCTGGAAGTGTCCCCGTCGAATTTGGACATCCGTCAGTGTCATTTGATACCTTGGCTAACTTCACATTAAAAGACCCCTCCTTTAACTGCCCTGGAGGTTACACTAAGAAAACACAGCACTGAAACTACAAAAGGCAAATAAATGGCCAGCTACCCCTCACACATATTGTTCTAATGCTGGCCCTTAAGGTTCACTAGCAGTTCACTGCATGCTATCCACAGATCGAGTGTTAAATAAGGCATTATAATCTCAGCCTGGGCCTCGGGTGAGCCTCTTTAACTACTCCAAGAACCCTCTTAGCCGCCCTCCCCCCAAACACCACCCCTCTCTTTTAGGGGAGGCCAATAAAATACACCTCCATTTTGCACAATAATCAGCCCTTTTAATCATACGTATTAGTCCACCAATAACTTTAAACGTCATCTAATCCCCCAGAAGGGGTAGTGAGAAAAAGCCGGCCCCCATGTCTAATTTTACCCCAGTGGTTTTAGTCGGGCGCCTGGTCTGATTCAAACTTTACGTGGCCCCAACATGCTTGAGAACAATGTGGGGGCCTTTAGGGAGCAACTACGGTGACGAATGAGCCCAAATAGCCTTGCTGCTCTGTGACTGTCGCTGGGGCGAAAGTGGCTAATCTCTCAAAGTTTTAATGTGTTTCAGTGTTTGCGTGTGGTTCTGGACTTATCGACCAGTGTAAACCCCTAAGGTAAATTCAAAATGTCCTGTTTTTCGCTTGCTTGACCTTTTATGGGGAATTTAGGTTAAATTGTGGATAAGAACAATTATTTTGGCTGTGCATGCTTTTGTGTTTATGGGTATACAGTGGTAGCGCTTATAGAAAGTACAGAGATTTATCCTGCCAACAGTGTAATGTACAGTAGTAGATCTAAATAAGTGCAGCATGACATAATGAAATACTTTCTGGCAAAGAAAAAGAGCAAACTCTGACTTCTTTACATTATAAGAGAGATGGAACATGAACCATAGGAAAAAAAAAACTTTAGCATAGATGCTGCAGAAACTTGGATTAACACAGGTGTTACATCTGTTCGAGTCCAACTGCCAGAGCGCATAAACATGTAAGTGTGTGGTGTGTGCTTGTAAGTGTTCTCATTTACAACTGTTCACACATGTGCATCTGAATACATACATAATTTATGCATCCCAAGTGGTATTTTTATTCTTTCCATTCGTGTTCTCTTTCATGCAAATGATCGCAGCAGACGTCAGCGCCTCAGTCTGACTTCACCCTCTCCTGCAGACTCCCCCCACCCCTCCTCGGTGTCTCCAGAGGTTGATGTAACCAGCACTATCTCCCAACTCCCATACAAGGGCACTGCAGCCCAAACACTGGGCATTGTTTCATTTATTTATTCAGTAACTTGTGTTCATGCAAAGTCTTTCATGAGTTGAGCACTTTTTTCTTCTATTAACCTAGAGCAATGTCAGTAAAATGATTAGCCTCCTCCTTATAAGGGGCATCATAAAGCTATACTGGAGAATATTTTAAGAATATTGTTTCTGTAATTTGATTGATCAAAAACCTGCAATGTAACCACTAAACACAAAATATTCAATCATAGTTTGAAATACAATCTTTTGGGAACTATTGCTAATTATTTAAAATACAGATGATTTTCTAAAAAAAATGTTTTTGCGAAAAGCAAATTTAGGCAACATACTCTTTTGATTCATCCGTCCCTCTCTGTCGTTCACACCTTTTGACTTTGCCCTCCCGTCGTGGCTGAGTGCTCCAACTGTGCTCATGTTGATGAATTTCACAGAGCTCCCATTCACATACAGATGTCATAACAGAAAAGGGCACATACATTGCTCACTAAATAACTAGATTTTCTCCCTCATCCTCTTCCCATTTCATCTCCTCTCATTTCCCAAGGAAATAATTAAAAAGGCCCCGTGCTCCCTCTGAGATTCCACTGCTGACCTACTGCGCCCAACACTGCAGCTTTGGTTTTATGTGCTTGTAGGGTCTTGGCATCCACAGGAAGTACTGGGCTTGCCAGGGATATAAATATACATGTGTCTTTCTTAAACCGCTGCACACACTCACATACTTGTAACAGCTGTAGTTGATGTGTTGATCATGAATCCATCCTGGACCATTGCTACATACAGAACTTTAGAAGAAACATATGATTGCATAAATAAGTTGTGTTCTCAAGTAGTACCTTCCTGAAAAATATTTTGTATTACATTTAAGGGAACTTCTTTAGGCTATTGTCTGTTTGATAGTCAAAGGGGTTTGAATTCAAAATTTGGGATCCAGGACGTGTGCCACTCCAGCATGCAAAGGTTCAACTGGCTGCTTATTCCTAAACAGATTTTAAGTTTTGTAATATTATTGCTTTTTTCTCCATTGAATTACAACGTTATTCTTGTTATATTACGACTTTGCTCTCATTAAATTATGACTTTATTCAAGTTATTTTACAGCTTTATTATTTTAATATTTAGACATTCTGGAAATCTCCAGATTTTTTTCTCATCAATATGGCCCTAATACTATTTCACACTTTCGCAAAACATTGATCCCATGACATTTTTCAACCAATTACCTTTTGTTTATTTGAACTGATCAGAGTTGCAATTGGACGGAAAGTCCAATCTTTCCCTTTTTTTATTTTCATAAATCTTCAGTGTTTAGTTTGATTTGTAGATCTAAATGTTGCCATATTCAAAAACTAACCTGAAAATCTCATGAATTATCAACTTTTTAATATATTTTAATACAGATTTATCTGTAATATTTCCTTTACTTTTTTCTTCTAACTGTTTTATCTTTCATTTTGCTTGAAAATTGAATCAAACTGTGCTTTCAGAATTTGTCATAGTTTTTTATAATTAAAATTGCCTTGGCTCATAAACTCCAGTTGAACCATTCATTTGCAAAATGATGATCATTGGAAACTCAAAGGCCGTAGAAGTGGTCTGAAAACATTTATAGTCCAGTTAACTTGTTTGGCCACTTTCCCTGGACATTCAGATTATGTCGTATGTTGATGCGTCTCATGGAGTTTATGAAAGAAGGGCCACACACGTACATCAGTGCTGTCACGGCTTCTCATTTATCCTCTCTGAGCACATTCGCTGGACGTCTCTTCCCAGGTATCTGCAGGATGAGCTCATGCTCAGCCAGACCAAAGCACTTACACATTTACTAATAAAACATATAACTATTCTCTGGAGTTCTCGGAGCCAGACTGACTGAGTATATATGCTCTGCTTATAGAGACTACAGCCCCTCTTCATGAAAGGATTTAGCTAAGAATCACCGAGACGTCAGACACAGCTCGTTTTTATTTCAGCAGTCGTTTCTGATAAATCCAAGGTTTTCTCCTCGCCTTTCTAGCATGCATCAGCAAAGTGGAAAATGCTACGCTATTATATAATTATTTTCATTTATTTATAATTTATTGTTTTTGTAGAAATTCCCCCTATAAATGTCATATCCCAACTCCAAAATCTGCATCTGCTTCCTGCTACTTTCAAATGAACTTTCTCTCTGTAGAAAACTGTACATGTGATCATGGGCTCAAAAGAGCTTCTGCTTCAGGCGGCGCTGGGGATTGAGGCAGTGGCTGTAACGGATACAGCTCGGGACCAACGTGATCCTCTAACGTTTAGGAGTCCTCCTTCATAGTTGATGGGAGATTCCTTGTTGCTCTCCATTTTCTCTATATTTATGATGTGACTGCTGGAAATCCTGCGTCGGCGAGGGCAGGTTTGTGTCACATGTAAATATAGACATAGATTTGCCACTAAGATTGGCTGTCAGTGTAAACAAGAAATAACTAAAGCTTCAGACCTGAACATTTCTACTATACAAAAATAAATATGGCAAGAGACACTTACAATTACTTACAATTACAAGACTGAGATTTTAAGAATAAGTTCATATTTAACATAAACCTCTCCTTGTACACAAGAGACAGAAATTGTATTTTTATCACACATGCCTCATGTTTGCCCATTATGATGATTTTGAGGATAAAGTCGTAATTTAAAAAAATAAAAAAATTTTTCATGAGGCTTTGTATCATTTTACAAGGAAAAAATCTCAAGATAAACTTTACGCTTGTGTGGACTGTGGAGAATCCGGTTAAGTTATACTTCAGAATATATTTCACAAATAACAAAATACTGTTCATCATCACATTATCATTATCAAAAGATTCAGAAAGAACCACAAAGACTGTCATGACTGTTATTCTTAAATTACAACTTTTTCTTGTAAAATATTATGACTTTCTACTAAATCACGACTTTAATCTCATATGTATATATTATATATATGAATCTCCTAATATTACAACCTTATTCTTGTTGTCATTAGACAATATTATATCATATTAACTAGATACATTGTATTTACATATGTATATATTCAACCTGTGCAAAGGGAGCTACAAGATGCTATAACATGCCTATAGAGCTGAGGAGAACTACAGAGTTAGCTAATAATCCTGCATTCACATTAGCTGCCCTCACTTGATCTATGTTTTAAATAAAACATAGAAATTACTATTATTTAAATTTCTGTTAGACAAATTAAACAGAAAAATGACCCCTCTTCACCTTTGATTTTCACAGTATTGCCAAAACAGTTGGTGTACTGTGTGGCAGAATTTATTTCAGGTTGAGAGCCACTGCTACACACCATAACACAGACTCTGTTTCTGCTCACTCAGCCATCAGGCCTCTGTGGTGAGTTGAACACCAGCCAAGTCCGTTCTGCTGGGACTTGCACGATTCCGAGGGTCCCGTTGCGGTTCCTCTCCAACACTGGGTCTTCATTAACCAGGTCACCCAGCAGGACACACGTGCACACACCTCCCTTAAGGACAACTAGACCCTCTGGCGTTACTGTTTGCCCTTTCGTTAGCGCCGAATGTGTAAAAAAACAAACTCAGATTCAGCTTTAGGGAAATGTAAATACTGTGTGTGCATTTGTTTTGTGTGTGTGTGTGTGTGTGTGTGTGTGTGTGTGTGTGTGGATTTAATGAGAGCCACAGACTCACAGCGCTTCAGGGGAAGAGTGGCTTGTTTCATTTTTTTTTCACTTTGAACTTTAATTTACACCACCGTGAAAGCTCAAGGGGGATTTACAGATTCAGTGTGTGTGAGATCTTGAATTTCAGAGTCAGAGGGCACATAAACACAGGGAGCCAATCCTTTTGTAAAAAGTTTCCTTTTCCACAGCGTCTTTGCTCCACTTTTGTTTCTTTAACAAATTTATAAAATGAGCTGGATTGTTGTTCGTGGTATGTCATTCCAGCCTTTGTGGTGCTGAAGATCTTTCAAAAATATGTAGTCAATCTGAGACGATCTAACCTCCCACGCCTGGGCCACACTCGGTGCATGTGCAGCCCCTGACGGCTGCGTGCTTTGTGTCTGCGGAGGCTATGTGAGGTTTCGGGTATAACTATGTGTGTCCTTCAATAAAAGAAGGGTCATGTCCTCAACTAAATACCAGGATGCTTTTACTTTGAAACTAGTTCAGGAAGTGTCGCAATTAAATATGTTTGTAGCATATTCAACAGAACATGGATACGGTGAAAAGATCATTTTCTTAGTCAATTTTGTTGTGAACTGCACGCGGCACATGGAGGAAATGGGCGAGACCCTGACTCTCTAGTAGAGCAGCACAGATCACATGTGTAGGGAGTGTGGCTGCTCGAACCTGATCACATGGGTGTTGAAATGAAAAGGAGGACACGATGCACACTCGCTGTTCATGTATTGATTGTGGCCCGGGGGCAACTGTCCAGCTATCAACCATAGACTGTGAATTGATTGATAGAAGGAAGGAAGGAGTGGATTACAGGAAATATTTTCCGAGGTAGACCAACTACCCTGCCATGTACATGTGACCAGGTTTTTAATCAGCGTTAAATAAGACAGCAGATACAGAAAATTGGACACTTTATTATGGGCTTCATCTGAAAGGAACTAAATTTGCTTTCATCAACTGAACTAATGCTGTGATGTCATTTTATTGTGCCTGTGTCTACTTTAGTTAATGCTCTGTTATCGTTAAAATCATTCAAATCCATGAAAGCAAATACCAAAGCAGTAATTATTAATAATCATGAAAAAAAAAAATACCGCTACAATCGAGATTCTTGCTCTGTGCAGCAGTTACGTCCAAAACTAATTTTTGCTTCTACTTCTGTGCTCATGCAGACGTTTAATTGTTCCTTCGCTGAGACCCAAACATACAATTGGCTACATGATTTAGAGATAATGAGATACCAGGGCTAAGCCAGCAGCCAATCAGGACCCAGTGACATGTGAGTCAGTCCCACCTGGATCTGACGGTTCAGTCCACGATGACAGCAAAACACGTTCCTGAGCCCAAATTGTTTTCTAAATCTCTGATTAAATGGTGACAGTTTAACTCAGAACTACAAAATAAATCCATATTTTTCAGGCAAATGGATTTTACACAAGTGTGTTTTGGGACTTTCCTGGTCCCTTCGTCACTAAATCATCCGCTGCATTTTATTGCCATCTTAGATGAGGACACTGTTGGATAACAGAATAATGTGTGGCCCAATACTGAAGTTACTCTCATGCTACTTTTCCATTGATCAAGCATTGTATATATTTTAAATATATAATATAATATATAAGTTATTGTGTGTGTTTGTGGCATTTAACCACTAACGATTCAGTTTTTCAGGAAAACTCATGCTATTACCAACATGTCAGAAGTAAAACATAGAGCAGACATCCTGTTTTCTTGGAGCTGGCTGTGCTGTCCCGTTGGCTCGACTTGTGTGGGAAAGATCGGTGCATGGATGTATTACTCGCTGTAATTACACAAGCAGGAGTGTAAAAATATAACAGAAGTGACATTTATAAAAGGAGTAAGTTGACTTGCAACCACTGAAAGTAAACAGATGTGAAGTAACAGAGTGGTAAAAGCAGCTGTCAGAAAGAACCATACAAAGGTGAAGGTGAAAATGATACTGACAAGTTTTGTTTGCAATGTTTTTGTTGGTAGTTGAGTCATTACTGATAAGAACCAATCAGGGAGGGGGTGAGCGTGACTGCGTCATTTTACCCATCTGGTCATCCTTCAAACTAAAACAGGGCCAGTTGCATTTTCCCAAACCCTCCCCCTTTTTGGTGTTTGAAAACCCAGGAGTAGAGTGGATGGCAGGTGTAAACGTAGAAACAGTGATATGTTTTAAAAGGAAGACGTGTGGATGTAGCCTTGATAAATAAAAACATGTAAAAAGTGTTTTTCTCAGATTTCTGCTCATTAAGACATGAGTGAAAAGTCAATAAAGATATGTAGGGGAGAGGACAAAAGTGATTTCTTGAATCTTTCATGTCCTGGGATGTCTTACTGCCTTGCAACTCGGGATCTGTTCTGGGGTTATAGTGCTCAGCTGCTCACACTCACACTGCATCCCCTCCCGACACCAACTCAGAACTGGAACATAAGACAAGCCCTGTCTCCTGTTGTCCTGTTCCTTGGCTGTTTGGTTCACCGGTGTGTTTGCAAAGCAGGTGCGTAGCAGAATTAGCGATTGCTAAAGCCAGAGGGATGTTGACTCTGTTATTTTACTGATATATGCAGCTGGAAGACAAATATTGTTGTCTTGCAGGCCGGTTTCCTCAGACTTGGTCAGGGAATGTCTAAATCTCTTGTGGTGCTTTTAGATGTTAACGAAGTGTGGTCAAGGCCGACTGTCTGACTTCAAGGTTTAAAAACAAAGATGTGGTTGCATCATCAACCTCAGCTTTCCATCCAGCCCTGGTCCTCATATGATAGTTTGCTTAAGTCCAGTTCTCAGAGGAAAACTCCCCCTCAGATTCTCTTACATTACCAGACAGGGCAGTTTTTCTTGTAACTGTTATAAATGACTTTCTTTTGGCACAACCATTTCATCTCCCGTACCTACAATTACCAAAGAGTTTTCACAACCATTTCAATATAGGTAATACATCACTTTTCTCTGATATTGCTAACTGGCTTTTGAGTAAATCCCAGATTTCAAACCAAACCTGGAACCTGATTTCATGATGAATTCTCTAATAGTTGCTGAGATATTTCCCTTTGCTCCAGAGTCCACAAATATAGCATCCAATACTCTGTAATAGCTGTGTGTGTCAATAAGCAACTGTTGTCTACCACCTTTGTTATAGCAATTTAAAATGATTGTGGCATGTGTTTAAGGTACTTTGTTTTTCTGGTTTACTAGTTTAAGGTTATTGACGTATGCTATGAAGCACCATTGTACAGTGGACTCTGAAAATACCAATCGTAGTGTAACCTTGTGTGGTCCCTGCAGAGGTCACCTTGTCTACTGGTAATGCTGGTCAAGACATACAAAACATCATGATTACACTTTTTTAAAGGACCCCCCCCCTCTTCCCAAAATATACTTCTTAAATCTTCAAATCTTAAATCTCTCGATGATTATGTGCACTTCCAGAGCCTGTGTGATTACAGGTGCAACAGGCAACACGTCTGACACCATGCAGCCACAAGAAAGAGACATATTGATTTCTAAATTGGTAAATGGACTCCACTTACAATGTGTGGCTTTTCAAGCTAAGGTATGTTTGGGTTTCATTGTTTTGTTCAAGGACCTTTGGACCTGTGGTCAGAAGTGTTGTGTGAATGTATTTCAAGTGTCCTCTCAGCTAATTCTCTAATATTTTACTGGATAAACTTCAACCACTTGCCTTGTCCACTCTTCTCGCCCACTCACATTTCTCAGGCTCTGAACTGTGTGTCTGCTGTGTCTCTCCCAACAGAGACTACAAAAACAGCATAAGCATTCGTAGGAGGGGATTTTTTACCAGTACTCAGAATTGGATACCACACAGTTGACCATGACATCATTTTGTTATGCCTCCGTGACAGCAAGTGGACAGAAGCTTATTTTCGGGTTGTCCACCATCTGTCCCATTGTTGTGAAAATTATATCTCAAGAAAAATGAATTTAATTAATTTTAATTTGGTTAAAACATGAAGTTGCATTAAAAGATGAACTGATTAGATTTTCGTGGTCAAAAGTCAAAGTTGGAACTGCTGGTGAACTATTGTTTTGTGAACACAATATCTTAAAGATGCCTTGACAGAATGTTTTCAAATTTGGTCTAAATGGAATCAGGAATGAACTGATTCGATTTTGGTGGTCAAAGATTAGAGACCATTGACCTGAAGGTTAGAGACCTTTGACCTCACTTTCTTGTGATCATTACATATCAGGAATATGGGAATTTCATTACTTCTTGCACATTCACTTTGACTCAAATACCTCATTGGACTTTGGAGGTATAAGGTCAAGGTCGCTGTGACTGCGGAAAACATGTTTTTCCCTTCTGAATGTTATTTTAAGAACAGCTCCGGAGAATCCTTTCAGATTGGGCACAGATGTTAAGTAAGACTCACAAATTAACTGAATAGGTTTTGGTGGTCACTAAACATTTTTGGCCTCTTGAATGTAATATCAAGTCTGCTTTCCTGCAATTTCTTCTAATTTTGACCAGTTGACACTCGGACTAAAGATTAGAATTCAGTGGTTAATGGTCAAAGTGACCTCATATGAGTCTGGGACTAAATGTATTCAGACTAACTGCTCTGGTTGGTGGAGGCACACAACCGCAAGGCAGTAATTCTTGTTTATAATGGCTTCAGACTCAGGACTGTATAAATGTCATATGCTTCTATCCTGGCTATCTACATGTCTGCATGCAGAGCATGAAGAGAGAGAAGGTGTGGAGGTGGAATATGCAGCCCTAACTTGGCAAGGTCTGACCCGCAAAGGTCTAAATGTAAATATAATTATACAGTTAATAGTTTAAACCAAGCAATCTGATTGGACAATGGTACAGCAAAACTGGTGGTAGTTCCCATGAAGCACTGCAACGCTTGATCAATAAATGCCGTCAAGTGCCAACTTAAGTTAGCTCCAATTATCTTCTGTCCCATTTGTATCATCCTCTTACCTTCCTTATTTATTTTTCATTCCTCTTCCTCTGTCCAAGCTCACATGCAGCCACAGTCAAACCTGGCCAGCACATGTTTGATAACATCGCTCGAGTAACAGTTCATGCTGTGGTCTGTGCTGCTTACGTAAAGGCCATAACAAGGCCCATTTAGACCAACCAAATGAGGTAAATTCACCAGAGTCATTTTCTATTTATGCCTAATTAGACTAATTTCATCATAAACGGTCAAGCAAAAGATAAAAAAGACAGAGACAGCATTTCAGATCTCTTCTGTGGGTTTAGATGTGATTGCACAATTGCAAGTGTTTGATATTCCATGATGGCACACATGCAGAATACCGTTTTAAAACTCAGTAACTGTAGGAGTGACAGAGTGCAGCTCAGTTGGAAGTCCACTTTGCAAAAGTACATGGTGAGATGTGAGAAGTTACAGTTCCCTGTTTTCAGGGCACTGATTCAGTTTGAAAACAAATGCAGCACAACTCATTTTGATAATGTAGTTTCAGCAGAACAGAGCTGTGCAAGAGTGAAGGCAGTGGCTCATACACCATGAAGGGTTAGTGAATGAGAATTCACTCATTATCTACTCACCACTATGCCGTTGTGGGGTGAGTGAAGTGTTTGAGTCCACGTAACACTGCTGGAGTAAACTGTGTAAACCATGAGAGATTGCACCTGAGTATTCAAGCAGCATGTTACGACCGTGTGGGTCGGCCCTCTGTCTCCAGCCGAGGCTACTACAGGTTCACGCAGGTCACAGGTGGCTGCATGTCGGGGCAAGCAGCTCCAGATGCGTGTCAAAGGACACCTCTCCATTTCACGACTCAACTCTCTCGGAGAAGTCAACACGGCCGCGAGAGGAAGGGCCACAGCATCTTAGGAAACTCCCTCTTTTCTCATTGTTTACCTCTGTCTCACCGGGGCTGCATTTTTACGTGGCATTTCCTTCCCCTCATGTGGGGTTGGGGGTTAGGGTTCAACAACATAAAGCTGTATGGAATCTTTTTTTTTTGTTCGGCTCAATTCCAATCTGGATCTTGTTAAAATATTTAACTAATACATTTAACGGTAAAACTGGAGAAAGTGCAGGTAGAAAAAACATGGACTTTCATTCATGTTAGATCCTAGGATGCATAAGAAAAGTCATCCAAAGGGCCTTTTTTTCTTCCTTCTCTGTCTTACACTTAAGTTTAAACCTTTTCAACGGAATTCAACCTGGGAAAATCCCTCTTTTGACACTCTGACAGCTCTGGTTTGTGTTGCTGAGGATAATCAGTGAATTCTAGAGCACAGCCGAACCTGTAATTACAAGGGAAATTAGCAATAGGCAGTAATTTGTGTCTATATCCAGCCTGGGTTTTGACAGGGTGGGCGGTTTCACTCAAACCTTTCTTGCTAAGAGTGTGCAACTTACGAGGGAGGAATGGAAAGGATGTTGAGTGTACTTAATAATAATCCTAAAACATTTAGATCCCCATCTATTACTGTGGAACTAGGTATTCGTCGTTACAGTTTATATTATAGAATTTATCCGAGATCTAAACCAGGTAAGCAGTGAGCGATTGCAAAGACATAATTAATTTGCAGTTCCATTTCTGCATCCCTGCATTTTCTCACATCCGACCAAATTAATTCAAGTGACTGTGTAAAACATTGTTCGGTAACAACAGCTTTTGTTGGGAGTTCGAACAAACCTGCCAATTGCTCTTCTCAGAAGGACCGAGAATTGTGCTGTGATGCTTGTAATCTTGGGGCCATTTGGCTCAAGGAGAGCCCATTGCCCAGAACTCAGTGAAAATACATTCAGTCTGTGTGGTTTTGAAGGTTCAAAACGTTTTTTTAAATTCTCTGTGTTGCTGAATCACTACCAGCTGCCACAGTCAACATCTTGCCAGGTTAGTCACCCACTGATGTGCAGCTGGCTGTGACCCAGGCTACTGCTAGATGCCGTTTAGGTTGTTTTAGATGCAAAAATGGTTGGAAAATGAAAGAATGATAAGAGCGTCACATGGGGCCCAGTGCTCTATTGTTTGCTGCTGCAGTGTACAGCAGGTTTATCTGAGAGTTGAGTGATTACCCTCAGAAGCAAAAACCGGATCCAACCCATGTAGTCATTTCACTCAATGGTCATAAAATGTTTTAATGTATCTTCATTTAGCAGGTTAGGTAGGACAAACTTTGAGATACTGTTAAGCCTTTGTCAGACATGAACTCCGGAAAATGTCCAAACAATTGGGTCTGGACTTTTTTTTCTTTTCTAGAAGTTTGACCATCACATAGCAGGAGGAGATTGTGCGGTCGGAATTATCACAACTATCAGAAAATGTCCAGAGCGTTCAGGTGACAGTTTGGTACAGCAAGCATGACATGACATCTATAATGAAATTCCCCAAATGTTTATTTTTTCAACATGGTAGATGTGGTTTTTTTCTTTCTCATGCACCTGTGTACTTCTCACCTGCTTCACTGTGGTCAAATGACTTGGTGCTACGTTTGTTGTCTTGTGTTTCATTCTGCTTCCCAAAAGGTTGCTATGATATTTGTGTCAGCCCTGGACACCTGTGAGTGTATGTATGTGTGTGTGTGTGTGTGTGTGTGTGTGTGTGTGTGTGTGTGTGTGTGTGTGTGTGTGTTGAGAGTGAGTGAGTGAGTGATCCAGCTGTCTCTGGGATAACAGCAGCATGTGATGACAGGGCACCCATGTCTAATTACAAAGGTCTCCCACTTCCAAAAGCTGATGTGCTGATGTCAGTGACACTGCAGCTGTGAAGGTCATCTATGTCCACACACACACACACACACACACACACACACACACACACACACAGTCTTCATAGGTGCGGGGGTTGGAGGGCTGGTACTGAAGTGTCAGTCATTTGCAGAGGCTGTGGGAGATTACGTGCTGACTCAGGCAAACAGCTGATCCACAGCAATTATTAGCTCAGAGTGGGGCTTCCCCACCATTATCTACCGACAGCGATACACCTGTACTCTATATTAAACAACAGACTTATAAGCTGCACAGTGGTTTTACAGCGAAAGCACATTTAGCCTTCAAAATTTGTTTTCAAACTAATTTAATGAGGTCATCTAATGAGGTAATTCTCCAAAACATTGGGTGTGAATCAATTTACATGTAATAATTATTTCGGGATATGTAAATAGCCAATAATCAGATGAGAAGACTGATCCCACTTTCATGTGATTATGGCGATAATATGATAGATGGAAAGAGAGAGTGGTTAGCTTAGCCTTCAGCATAACTAGAAGTACATAAACTTTGCGTACAAAAATAAAAATACGCCTATACGGTCTTTGTATAACTTCTTTAAAATGTTCTGTATTAGAAACTGGAAATTGATTCTATTTCAATCATAGACTCTCAGAAATATTTGTCTTGGGCTGCCTGCGGGATCCAAGCTCCCGCCTCAACTGCTAAAGGTGAAACCTGTGGTTTCCAACAAGACAATTGCTGTAATCAATCAAGTATTTTAAATGAGAGCTGTTTAAGTATGTTTGAACTCAAAAAAAAGAGGACAACCTTGACAATACTAATACAGAGTATCCGGGCCATATTGAAAGTTAAGATTTCAAGAATAATGTTGTAATATTAGGAGAATACATTTCTAATTTAAAGAAAAAAAGTCACACCATTATGAGAAATAAAATGTAATTTCATGGGGATAAAACCCATAATATTGGCACATGCTCACTGGATTCATTTGTTCTGAATTTACAATCTTGAACTAATCTCATTGTTTCTAAAGTGGAGCCATATACAGAGGATGCCAACAAAGATGAGGTGATCAGAGCTGAAGCTGTTGTTGATGTGCTGTAAACAAAAATGTGCTCTCTGCAGCATGCTTTACCCAGATGCTGCCCCTTGCCTGAATGGCAATTTGCTGTTGCTGCGAACGTGTCTGACTCCTGCTGTGTTCTTCTGTATCTGACAGACGTCCATGCCACAGACTCAACCTTGTGAATACTCATGTCGAGTACATTTTAAGTGTGTGGCATCTACTCTAACCATGACTAGTTGCACTGCAGTACAGTGACAGGCAACATGATGGACCAGACACAGAGGAACCTCAAACTATTTAAGACCTCAACTACACAATTTGATTGACAGAATGCTGTGTCCGTAACACAATATGTAATCTCCTGGTCTCATTTCTTCTCAGACAGTGTTTTGTTTAAGCCTCCCACATTGTGCCCGTCTCCACATTCCCACCCACAGAAACCCAGACTCTTGGAACAGTGCTCGGTACCACAGCCAAGTCTCCGAAGACTGACTTCCTCCAAAAACACAGTAATCTTGTTTGTACTGCCAATTTGGGGGCTAGCAACACGATTCTGGTGTTTAACTAAAGGCCCTTTATCATTCCTCGGCTGACCTCAACGTCCCCACAAGGGACCTAATGATGACATCATTAACAAGCGCCGAGCATTGCCAGCTGATAATCCTTGACATCATGTACTGTAACTGACGAGGGCAGATTGTGACAGTGGGTGTGAGTGTGAGAGAGGAGGAAAGAGATGGAGTGAATTAGACAAACAGAGGTAATGGTACTAAAAAAGTGTCATTGGTAACATCAGGGTTCAAAAGGGCTCCAAAGTGTCACAATGAGATTGATCAAGGTCTTCTTGCTGTTTATCTCCCCCCAAAAATTATTATTCTCTTATTTCTCATAATTTGAGTTTCTTCTCAAAGACAAGTTTCTTCTCATAGAATTACAACTATAATCTTGTAATATGAGTTTCTTCTCAAGAGTGATTTTCTTCTAGTAATATTATCACTACTTCATTCTTTTGTAAGTTCAAAAAAATATTTTTTTAATAGTGGGTTTGACAGGACTAGAAAATAACTTCCCTTTCCAGGGATCATATTCTTGTTAGTTTGGAAAATTACATCAATATTTGACTTTGAACTGTTGATTTCCAAAGAAAGATTCAATAGGAAAGCTGTTGAAAATCAACAGTATCTTCATGCTACCTTCCGTCATACCACTGTCCAGCATTGATATGCATTGAAATAGCAGATTCCAAACACCATCAAACAGGAATGAGAGTAACTCCTGTAATGACACAAGCTTTTCTAAGACAGGTTAAAAGTAACTTTCTTAAGACTCTACTATCATATAGCCAACATTCCTTCATGCCAAGTGATCAGATGTTCTCCAGCAAAACTTGTTATAACTTCCAGGAGCTCTTCAGCTACGTCTCTAGCATTTGGGTATCACCAAGGTTTTTATTAAGTTACCCACATCTGTTTTCTACATGAGAACAGTTCACAACTTTTTGTGAAGTTCTAACTTTTATAAAGTTATGGTGCCCGTCGAACATATGGGAGCTCCATCTGACTTCTCTCCTCAGCACAGTACAAAACAGTATCGCTAAACATGCTTCCTACTCAGACGGAGCATGTGTGCTTATGTGGTGAGTGGGATTCTAGTGGTTGGCACTTACACACACACTGTCTTCATCGCCTTTATAAATTTCTCAGGACTAAATCATTTAAATGATGAGATGAAAAAAGTTAAAAAAACGACAGAGTGATAATACATTTCAAGGCCTCGTATGACAGTTGTAGGATTCAGTTTTTTCAGAGGCCGTGTTTTCTCGCACGAACTGAACCCAAAGGTGTAGCAGAGAAACTGGGAGCATATGGTGTCGATACTTCTTTATTTATTGCCTGTAATTATGTCTTTCTTGTGCTGGAGACACACATCTATTGACGCTGAGTAGCAAATGGCTTTTTGTACGTGGTGCTTTACTGCCTCCATTAGGTCAAGTAAGAAAATGCAGCACTTAAAAAAATATGATATTTAACATCGTAGAGGGGGCAAAAGTACATACATTCTTTACTCATGTAGAAGTATAGATACTGATTCAACCTTTTGGCTCAAGTAAAAGTATGAAAGTACAAGCTTTGAAATGTACTCAAATTACAGAATTCTAAAAGAACAGACTCTTTATGTACTCAAAATATAAATGTATGAATGTACAAACTCTGAAATGTACTCAAAGTATAAAAGTATGAAAGTACAGACTCTGAAATGCAGTATATATCTATAGATATATATATATCTAAAGATAGATATAGCCAACGAACAACCCAAAAACCCACATATTACTGTACAGCTCAATGATGTATAATAAAAAGTATCCTTTAAAAACTATGTCCTATAAAACCCATAAAAGCTTGATCACTGGACACAGTTTCACTCCAAATCAGATTTATGGAGGAAAACAGAACAGTAAAAAGAAAAGGAACCCAAATCTGATTTGTTTTCAATATGTGTGTTGTACAGTATTTCATGCACCACTGCCAACATACTCACAAAAATACAAGCTGTCATTCGCGTGCATTTTTCCAGCCTTTTATCATCACTTTCACTGCACCAGTAAGGATCAGTGTCTTTTCAGCAATGGATTTCTACCTGTATCAAAGACGCATCGATGACAGTCACACAGGATGAGCCAAGACTTCTGGAGAGAAAGCTTTCGACCACAATCAGGAGGACTTCTGTGATGGAAAAAACATTACACCCCCCCAGTCCCCTCCCCCTGTGACTGTAAGAGCCAGCTGTAACTTTAACAGATCACAGACTGCAGGTCCTGAAGGCCCAGAAGACGTATTATGTTTATCAGCAGTCACTATCACGCGCCAGAGTCATCCACCTGACGGGGGACAGACAGAAAATAAAAGTTTAAGAGAATGAGCGTGTGTGTGTGTGTGTGTGTGTGTGTGTGTGTGTGTGTGTGTCTGTGTGTGTGTGTGTACTTGTATATCTTTGTGAGGACCATCAGGTTATAGGGTCAGGTTAGATTTATGTTTATGTTAGATTAAGTTTAGGTTTAGGTTAAAGGGATAGTTCACTGAAAATGTTTGATTCCCTCATTATCTACCACTATGCTGATGGGGGTGTGGGTGAAGTGTTTGAGTCCATAAAACACTTTTGGAGTTTCAAGGGTAAACAGTGTTGCAGCCAAATCCAATACAATTGAAGTAAATGGTGACCAATTCTTCAAACTTAAAAATCAACAGAAAAATAACAATTCCTCCACGCTGCCAGTGTGGTGTCATCCAAATGTCCGTAAACCCCGAAATTCAAATTTGACGAAACCAAGTCACTTATACCATGTTTTTAGCTTAAATGTCTTCTGTCACAGCCGTCGTTTAGACCAAAACCATTTCCATTTCAGGGTAAACTATCCCTTTAAGGTTCGGTTTTTGTTAAAGTTACGTTTAGGTTAGGGTAAGGTTGAGGTTTAGGTTATGATTAGATTAAGGTTAGGTTTAGGTTAGCTAAGTAGGTTTGGTTAGAGTCTCAAAGAAACTGATGGAGGTCATTATAATGTCCTATGAAGTCATCAAGACATGACTGTTTGTGTGTGTTTTTTTTTTTTAGATGACTTCTCCTTTTGTTATTCTTGCTAGTATTTCATTCAAAGGTTGGAGTGTGTTGTTAGAAAGTTAAACACAGACTTTGTAAAAAGGATCATATGAATTTGATCGATTGTTGAATTACGTAAAAAAGCCATGGCTGCTCGAAAGCCGTCATGACCTGTGTTGTCAGTGGTTTTCATCAACGCTTGAACACACACCACCACCACACAGTGCCTGGCCACATTTTTTAAATCAGCTCCCCCTTAAACGGTATTATGATCTTCACTGTGATGGATTACCTATTATAGTGAGATTCAAGAGATGGCAAATGAAAAAACCAAGCAGCATTCGCTAAAGGTCACAGCAGTGATTCAGCCTCGGATGCAACAAAAGTAAAAGTTCAAGAATTGCTCTTATCTGACTGGCTATAAGAGTGGATGAAGTTACATAGCACGAACAGCAGACACCAGACACATCTCTCCGGACTCAATACGATTACTGCTGTCTATCTGTTTTATGCTTCCGCGCCGGCGACAGCCTGTGGTATGAAGTTTTAGGGTTCGTCCATCCAGCCGTCCTGAGGGTTGAGATGCCTCTTGAATGTGATATCTCAACAGCACCTTGAGAGAATTTATTCAACTTTTGATCACTTGTCTCTTGGAGAGGAACTAATTATAGTTTCAGTGGTCAAAGGTCATGGTAACCTCATATTAATCTGGAGAAAAAATAATTATATACACGGAAACGGGTTGACTGGTATACGCAGTATTGTATCTATTTGTTCAAACTGTTATGTGTGTATGGAATGTGTGTATATATGAGTGTGTGAGGATAGGGTGCTATCAGGTGGTGATGCTTGCTTAAAAAAAATAAGCCTGTTGTGAATTTTCCAGTAAGGGATGTTCTTATGTTAATGAGGAACATGTTCCTTAAGACAAGGATGCTCAAAATCTCTTCAGGGTTGATGACATCAACAACCTCCTGTGGATGTTTTCTCTCTCTCCTCAAACAGGGAACTAAGGCCATAGTGAAGAAAATTCAGAGATTTTAAGCCATAATATTAGTACAATAAAGTTGTAATGTTATGAGAAAAAGTCATATGTTTTGAGAAAAAAATTTACTTGGGAAATAAGGTGAATAAGTATAACCCTTGCTTGCTGGAGTCCCATTAGTAACCCCTCTGAATAACACGCATATGTAACCAATATGTAACCAATGATGCATGCCATGCAGTCGACCACTATCAGCATTTCCTCCTCCACTAAGAAGCCAATTTCCTCAAAGTCTGTGTGGTTCTTCCTTCAGAATAAACACAGATTCATGCAGAATCTTTTCAAAGTCCTGATACTTATACGTACTATTAAGTATAAGAATTTGAAGTATTTTGTTATTTATTATACATAGTCATAATATTGTGACTTTTTCCACTTGGTATTACAGTTTTATTCTTATAATGTCTGATTTGGCATGGAATTCTGTATGCCTGCATGACATGATTGGTGTTATGTTATGAGCCTTACAGCTGTTTAGAGACTGATTCCTATCAACTAATACAAACCGGACCTCAATGCTCCGGCTGAAACCAGTGTATGCTTTATAATTTAATATTGGCCTATGTCAGCATCATTGACCATGAGTTACTCATCAGGGCACCACTGCCCACTGACTCAGGCAAACCAGTGCCCAAAGTCCAGTTCATGTTGTGGTGATTCACTGCCTGCTGATCACACATCCTGAATATCCTCTGAGTTGTGAAGGGGCTTCTGTTCCCCTGTTGAAAGGCTTCAACACTGAGTTCTACTTCTGTTTATTCTACACACTAATCATGAGCAAGTGAAATGGAAAGCACTGACCTGGTGTTGATTTTGTTTGGTTTTGGAAGAATAACATATAACTACTAACCACTCAAATCAAAATGAAAACTAACATTGGATATCTTGTTCCTTATTTGTGATTCACTAGTGCAGTGCCTGTTCTGGGTCTGTTTGGAATCTTCTGTTGTCTTGTCCTGTGTTGATGCTCTGGAGCTACTTCAGAATTATTCCTTGCCTCAATTACAATATACTGTCACACTGTGTGTGCAGAGCTTTTATAACAGTCTATTGGGCAGAGTGAAGTTAGAATACTGTGTTCATCCTACCTTGTTTATCTGCAATGAAGATTTTATAGTTAATGTTTTTCAGAATTTGCTTTATTTCTATTCATGTGTGTGGCTTATATATAAGTTTGATAGATCCATGAGATATGCTTCCACATACAAATACACAGTGTCTTATGTGGCCAACATTAAGCCGCGTATTGATATATTCATGACTTCTCCCCTCTCCTTTCCCTCTTTTTAAAACATACCAAACAGCTGCCTGTCTAAGTGACTGTATTTGTAAAATCAGAGGATAAGAAAGGCGCATGCTGCCACTCAATCCAAACATCAGCTTTGTATTTCAGTTTCACAGTGAAAAAACACTGTAGCATTTTGTGCTGTCACACTCACTGTAGATCGTTGATGATAAGAGACAATCAGAAAACTACCTGAACTGCCTGAGCTTTATTCCCCCAGTAGTTGGAACAAAGCTGCAACAAAGCAGCAGCTACGCTCAAATCTCCTGCCAGATGAAAATGCAGCGAAACGCCGGAGCAGATGTCTGATTGGAGACATTTTATGAATTCTGCCAAACCTTTAGGGAATTTCACACTGAGGGGAGACGCCAGAAATGAGAAACAGAGAGCGAGACAGAGGGAGAAAATGATGCAGTAGAGCCAACAGAGTGGGGTTGAGTGTGACATTGTCTTGAATAAATAGAGCTGTTATCATTCAGTAGAGACGGCAGTAACCAGCAGCCATTGAGGAGATGGTAAATGATGTCAAAAAATGATATTACTTTAAACCTCAAGTGTAAAATCTGAAACCTTGCTGGTAACAGGTATAAAATGTTTAATAAGCATTAGTACAAATTAGCCACTATAGCAGTTTTACAAAAATTGGGTCTGGATATTTTGCAGTTTGCCTTTCACCTGTGAAGGACACAGCAGGAAATTGTCAGAGCGAGACTCGTGCGAAACAACAGGAAAAGGGTTGCACCTGAGTAGAGCATGCAGGAGACAGGACATGATCTTTAATTTCCCCTGCGTTTTTGTTTGCAGCACATCAACACTGGCGTAGGCCCTTATGGCCAAAAGTTCTTGAATCCTGTCTTTCCAAGTTGACATCTTAGTTGGCATCTTCTACAAGTAGAATGGACATGTGTCTGTCAACATGTCCACTCTCTAGCTGTGAATTTGCTGGACATTTTCCTGCTGTATTCTGATATGGGATCACTCGGACAGTTTGGGGACATTTTCGGTGGGACTGACAGGACAAATTACAGAAAACAACTGACTTGGACACATGTGTTGTCATGTACAGCCCCTCTAGAAAAAGCAGCTTATATCTCTCTCAGATGAACTCACTCAAGGATGTGCATTATTAAACCAAGATTCACAGTTCTCTAAAACCAGTTGCTGTTGATAAACCAATCATTCGGCGGCCTCTCTGATGTGCTTGTGGTTATGTAGTTATGTACCCAATGTGCTTGCGTCCTTGTATTAATGTCATGACACTGCTGCTTGGCAATGGCAACATGGATGCTAATGCAGGACGTAGCCTTCCCTTTATGTGAAATGAGAGAACGTAGGATTTTTTTTTACATTCATTTATAAGAGAAAACATTTATGTTGCTGGTGACCTGATTACTTACAGCCCAAAATTCACTCTCTTGTTTTTCCGTTTTGGTCTCAACCAGCTTCTGAGGAAGTGTTTGCATCCCTACATTGCTTCTTCAATGAAAACAGCTTCCTGCTGCTGCTGGGAGTCCATAAGCCATGATATCCAAACAATGAGCTAAAAGAGGCTAAGAAGCCTAGTAGAGCAGAAGGGGGCTTGCAGGGTGGCTAATAATTGTCTGTGGATTCATCCCTTCTAGTCATTCGATACATTGTCAGTATAAAAATAATGATGTGGTCCTGAGTAAATGTTTTTGCACTTTACTGCCCGTGTTTCAAAGTAAGGCAGAACACCATAATTGACCTGTATATTATTCTGAATGGTACAGGGGGCAGAAACTTTGGGATTCAGGATCCCAAAAATCCACTGATTTGGCGAGTGCAGGGTATTTGGAAGAACACACAGAACGAGTGATGAAAACAGGCTTCAGGCTGCATTTTAGGAACAAAGCACAGGAGCAGAAACTTTGGTGTATCACATGGATCGACCAGCACTCTGAGGAACCCACATAAGCACAGCACCATACCATAAATAAGCAAGTACAGCCATAAACACAAGTGAGGTAGACATTAAAATAACAAGAACGCTGTCCTGCTACATGGCGTCCACACTGTAGGGCCCCGGGGCTCCTCTGTTTGTCTTGGACCAGCTACAGCAACACATTGATGACCCCAGTAAACTCTCTTTAGGTGGATACTAAAAAAGTTATGACCTTTCATAATCCATCCTGCAGACATAGTGTACGTAACATATCTGGATTCACGCCTCTGTTGAAATGATGGCTCTTTGTTATTTGGACATACTGTAGGTGTCCATTATATAAATGATAAGCTTATCCATCCATGCCCATTATGGAAGAGCTACAATGTGTGATGAGGTGTTTGGTGTTATCTTTAACACTGAATATTTTGCCTGAGCGAAGATGTTGTAATCAATCAGATCAGTAAGATTCAGCAGGGTCCCTCCCTCACTAAAGACTTAAGGTAAGATAAGATAAGAATTTTAAAAATGCGAGAAATACAATAAATTAAATAAAAATACAAAACTTCTACAGAATATACACCCTTCAATACAGAAAGAAATTATAAAATACTATGTACATTCATATAAATGTATATTTACTAAATAGACGTACACCAATTATAAGGTGTGTGTTTATGTGCTTTATAGTTTATCAGGCTGTCTGTGAAGATTCTCAGTCATCTAGGTCACAGTATACAAAGTGCTAAAACGAAAAAAATGGTTAACTGGACTTGAGTTTCTGGCACTTGGAGTTTATCACGATAATTTTTTTGATATTTCCCGTCAGTGTTAAAAAAGATTCTGTCCACACCATTTTCATTTTACAAAACATCTCTGTGTAGACAAGGACACAAAAATGACAAACGCTCAAACAAGCATGCCGAGTCAGTAGGTGGCGAAAAAGTCTACATCAACGATCTGTCAAATACCAGAGAACACTGTGGTCCAAGAAATATTGGTCAATATTGGCTGGGAACGTAGTGCAGTGATGCTAAATTTAGCTGGAAACTTTTATTAGACCTAGCCATTCTAACCAAATATTGAAAAACCAATATATAGCCGCTGTTGTTGTGGCACATGCTAATTACACAAAGCAAAAGAGTGCAAAGTAAGCATCATTATTTCCACACAGATACACAGAAATCAGAATTTCTGAAAATCTACACTTTGGAAGGCGTAAAAAATTTTGTTTTAGCCATTCTCATGTGGATGCCCAAACACAAAGCAAAACATTACAGCAAAAAAATATATACGTATATCTGCATTAGTGTGAACAGGGTGATATTTTATATACTATATATGTATGATAAAGCAAATGTGGAGTGCTCAATAAGACTGGAAAAAATCTAGTGTATATAAACCATGTTAAAAATGTAAGTATCACCAGATCTGACCAGTAGGACTGACATTCTGACTTGAATCGACATTTACAAGTCCAATGTGTCCACATATTTTCCAGACAATTCGACAGGACATTGAGCATAAGTGAGATCTGTTAAATCAATAAAATGATGATATAACTCAGACTTCTCCCTCTCTGCTTGACTCTGCGTCTCTCAGCCTGTATTTTAAGCCGTGCTTCAGTCTAGTTCAGGATTCATTTTTTGGCATAAATCACACATAGGCAGAACTGTCAGGGAGAGTAATTCCGCAGATATTCATCAGAAACACAAGACTCTCACCTTCTACACATCTGTCTTTCTCACCATGTCTCTCTTTATGTCTCTGTGTCTTTATCCTGTCTTGATTCTCAGATTCTCTATTAGGAATTAAAATGAGGAAGTCTAAACTCTTGAATGAAGCATCTCGAGGAGAACAGGACATGTTTGCCTATATTTTTCTGTGTACCATCCTCATCTTTCTGTGAAGGTCGGGTACATTTTCACAAATACTTTTTGTATTTTGTCAGCAAGATTTCTAATCAAATTGTGAACATGATTTGGCTGAACATAGACAGACAGCTCCCCTTCTGGCTTGAGCAATTGTAGTGCTGATGATTTTTTCGTATACTGCTATGTGCTGGTGGGAGGCCAACATCTGGGACTACCAAGATGTTTTCTCAACATTTGCAGGCTCACATGGTAATTAGTTGAAATATCAAGCACAGACAGAACAACAAATATCAACCTTTGAATCTTGCTGGTCAACCTTCAATTGACTGCTTTATCTCATCTGATAAGTAGCATCAACAACAGACTTGACCTTAGTGTTACCCCAGCTGACAGTGTTGACTGCGGGCTCCTGACTTAAATACCCTGATTACCACTGATAAAGCAGGGAGAAGCCACGGCACATGAGAAAATGGAAGCAGTAATGTAAATTGTGCACTGACGCAACTCTATTAATCTCTAGACTAGAGTTCTTACTGCGAAGTCCCACTCACTGAACTGAAACGCAATTGGGCTGCGGATATTACCCATGATCCTCAGCTTCCTGAACCAGAAGAGCTTCTGCAGTAACACATAGACCAAACTCTGCTGAGAATTCTTGATATTTTAAAAGTTTCCTCAATGAACATTGGAGAAAACGCTAATTTTTAATGACATCTGACTCTTTTAACTACTCTAGAGTTCAGCATTATTCTTAAACTTAATGGGTCTGATTCTGACATTTGAAGCTGCAACTATCAATTACACACTTCACACAGGAGATTGTACCCACTCACCAAAGTGACATAGAGCAAGAATGGACATGTCACACTTCCTGTGGCCCAAACAAAATGGATGTGAGCCTTAAGTGGCCCATTTTTTAAATGGCAAATATCCCAAAACAAACATGCGGTACTCTAAGCAAGATGTTATCTGGATGTGAACATAAAGTGGCCCCTGTGGTAAATGGTGAATATAATACAAAACAAATTCCGGCCACCTTTGGTTGACTTTGCGGTGGCTATGGCTTACTTGTGGCCCATATCAGGCAACAAGGATAGAGTACCATCATTCCACGCAGTATGTGGGCTGGATACCATGTGACAGTGTGGCCTCTGGGTCTGGGTCGAAACTATTTTGTGATGTTGGTCCCTATTTTAAGTCAGGGATCAATCTCATTTTGATGCTGCTATTACAAGGTAAAAAAGAATTGCTTGGTGTTGCCTTAAATCAACTGAGCCTCTCCCTCTATTTATCAGTGCTTGTCATAATGAGGTGATTATGGTCAAAGTGGCAAATGAGAAGTTTAACAAAAAATAAATTATTTAGTTTGACATAAAGAGGCCTGGGTTAATAGTGCTTTCTCAACCATCCATGCCAATGCCAAGTCCATACTGTCATATAACTGATCACTGAGTATTCGCTCGAGAAATGACTAGTTACCAAAGATCCTGCGTATTCCTACCACACCTGGTGCCTTATGCCTCAAAAAATAATTATGGAAAAAAGTGAGATTATCAATTTAATTGATTTTTAGCTTTGACTTTTCTGCTAACACCATTGTCGCCTCAGATTTGATGCAAACTGAAAGTCTGAAATAATCAATCTGAGCACCCAGGGCCTTTTTATGTGACGTTGGTTGTCAGCAAAGTAGTTGTGGAGATCAAAACCCTATTGTAACATTCAAGACTTTCTCTAAAGGTAAATAAGCTAAGCAACTGACAGGCATTTGAAATTCAACAGAGAAAGAACTGGTGTCGCTCAGCAAACAGATTGGTGATAAACATTCCTACAATGTAATTATCTATTAACGAAGCAGTAGCTGTTATAAAACCAGGCCTCACACTTCAGCCCGACTCATGTACATCTATCCATGTGCATGAGTTCATTACTATAAAAAATTGGGGTTGGCAGTGGCAATAGATTTTTTGGTCACATATTAATTATAATTGCAGTCAAACCAAACTGTTATCAGCTTCTCCTCAAACAAGCATTTTGGCTGAAACTCGAGATCTTTTTCTACATTTGGCATCATCTGCCCTACTCACACTTTATATAAACACTTTATAAATCCTTCCAACAAGTGTCTACAAACACACACACACACACACACACACATACACACAGTATCCTCGAGCTCCAAGCAATTGAGGCACTTATTTGTAAATGAGGCCTGTCTCAGATTATTCATGGAGGCTGTGCAACAAAACCGCAATCTGACTAAAGTAAAAAGCCAGAGAGGTAAAGAGTTCTGGCCATGCTTTCTTTTTTTTAAGCCTTTGTCTGAAGAGATTTTTAGTTTTATAGGTTCTTTCATTAAAACCTTCTAACCAACCAACTCCTCACAAGTACATATATTTAAAAAATAAATTTCCCCATGTTGAGTATGTCAAATATTAATGATATGCAAGAAATCATTGTTTAAAATAACCACACATCTTTGTATGTTGCATTTCCGTTGCCATAGTTGACCCTGTACCAGAAAATCTCTTTGAACAGACGTCATGGTGCAGTGTCTGAGTTTTGATTACATGAGATGTCAGATTTGGAGTATTATCAGTAGTAAATATTGCACAAAATGAAGCCATATCTGGAATATGGTTGCAGCCATGTTATGCTTTTGACATTGTCATTTGGAGTCAGTCTGCGCTCTTGTGATTATGATGTGGAGACATATCGCATGTATCGCCACATGTATCGGCGGGACTGTAAATAAATACAGTATTTATTTAACGTGTACTTTGACTTTTTAGATTGATCCATGTCCCATCTGCTGACTAGGAGGAGGCAGGGTTTATGACATACACTGCAGCCAGTCACCAGGGGGCAATATAGATGATTTGACTTTACTTTGAGAATTGTCATCCATCTTTATATAAAGTCCTGTCTGACCTCTGTTATGTGTCATCAAATCATTAAAATAAGACCAGTCAATTAGCTAATTAGCTAAGAACAAGCTATGCTACTTTATATTTATAATAAGACACAGAGGCACACCACAAAAATGTTCTAGCTTCTAAGTAGCTTAGTGAAATCATTTTGTGATATTGTGTTTGTAATTCTAATTATAGACATAATTAGAATAATAATAGTATGTATAAACTAATGTTTTTTAGATAAAAATGATAACACATAATTAAATGTGAAAGTATCCAGTGTAAAATAACACGGCTAAGTGGTGATGTTTAAGTGCATACACCTGACAGTAGATTCCAAACATTTTAATATGATGTGTAAAAAATATAATGGTATTGATTGTAACTACGAATTTGTTATGACTACTTAAATACTAAAATACCATGTACTTTGACTATATCTTCAATATCAGGATTTTAAAGTTTCTGATACCACCTAGCAAACTTGTTTTGGCCACAACTAAGCTATAGCAATATTGCATGCCAAACAAAGGTGCCAAGGGTGGCCTGAAATTAGTTTTGTGCTATTTGGGCCACATTCACCATTTACCTCACGGGCCACTTCAGGTTCACATCCAGATTACACCTCTTTACTGGAAAAAGGCCCACATTTGTTTTGAGATATTTGGGCCACATTTGCTATTTTACAAGTCTGCGACTTTAGGCCCACATTCATTTTGTGCGGGTCACAAGAAGGCCAGAAGTGCTGCATCATTGCTTGAAAGGGACCAACATTTGTTTGCTTTCTGGGAAACTAGATTTCTTATCCCATTGCCTCTTTAAGCTATGACACGATTTAGACCTCGCTAAATGGAAGTGAACGAGGATGAAAGAGCATTTGGCGAGTATGAATTGTGCACTGGTCAACCAGAGTCCCTTTAGAAACTCGTATGTATGAGGTGGATGAATTCCATATGCTGCTTTCCTCTCAGACGGGGAGCAACAGACCTGGATCAGGTTCCCCATCCCAAATCCCAGTCCGAGAACCATCAGTGAGAAAGCAGAAAAACTGACCACAAATCGGCATCTAGGATTTCTTTATCCTCTCCATCAGGCCTTTATATGTTACAGTTTTGCATAGTTTTTATATTTTTACTCAAGATGACATGCAAAGAATGCACTAGGGTTGTGTTCAAGGACAAGTTGACGTCATTAACAATAGACTCATAGCAGCACATCGAGATATTCAAATACAAATAAAGTTCACATGTGTTTAATCGCCTGAACCTGACATTCAATAACTTCATGTCTTATTTCAAAGACAGATGAAAACCATAAGTACAGTATATAATACAGCAGCTCAACCATGCTACTTTAATACACTCTGGTTGACATTCCTCGAAGCACTTCTTCAGTATTTACTTTGCATTTGTCCTTTGGGTTCTTCACCTCATTAAAGGTGCACTGTAATCATTTTGCTGGCACTAATGCAGAACAAAAATCTGCTGTGGTGTGCAAGTGTTGCTGATCACTGCCAGTCTTTGTTGCTTCACGGCTGCTGAAATGTCAAGTTGTCAGACGGTCAGAGTCGCTGCAGCTCTGTGTATTTGATGCTCCAGACTCCCAGGCTCCCCAAACTGCTCCCCGTCTGCACTTAGTTTAGCTCCTCCAAAGCCTGAGTAAACTGTGGCATAACATCTCAAAGGTAGCAGGGTTTAGTTTAAAAGCTTAAATACTGATGTGGAGTTTTAGTCAAACAGCTTAGGGAGTCTGGGAAAAACATGTCCAGCCAAATGTAAAGTTGTCGACTGCCAACAAGGTGCTGATATACAAAATAGATAGATCATCAACGATATATCTGTTTAAATGGTATTAGCAAGTGCAAAAGTAATATGTTACTGGTTTCTGAAAAATGGATCAAAGAATTTACTCTAACAAATTTTGGAAAGTTGGGCAGAAGACAAATGAAGAAGAAGCTACCAGTTTCCTTTTTTGGAGCCTTTGTATCACCAGTTAAATCTCTTACCCTTAGTCCAAGTTCAGACTGTCAGCAGCTCTTAAAGAGGCACCAGTCAAACAACGCAGTGGGGTCTGAAGATGGAGGACTCATCCAGCAATTTCACCAGGTTCAAGTTGTGCTTCATCATCCAGCAAGGCTCTGTGTTGGCCAGCACACATTCCTGATAGATTACTTTGAGGTATAATTGCTGCTTTTCTGCTGTTTACCACCTGATCGTTATGACGATTGATAAAATAATTAAATGTAAGGTGGGTGATGCAGTAAGAAGGTTCCTGGTTGGACTCCCAGTTCGGCTGGGGTCTTTCTGTGTGGAGTTTGCATGTTCTCCCACATTTCTGCATAGGTTTTCTTCCTCTCGCATTCCAAAGACATGCAAATTGGGGTTAATTGGAGACTCTAAATTGACTCTGTATGTTGGCCCTGTGATATGCTTGTGACCTGTCCAGGGTGTTCGCCTGCCTCTGGCCCAATGTCAGCTTGGATTGGCTCCAGCTCCCCCTGCAACCCTCAAAGGTGAGAGGTATAGATTACGGATTGATGGCTGTTTTGGCATCTGATACGACTTTCAGCACCTTTCAATCTACAGCTAGAAAGAGCAGGCTATACTTTGGAAAAATTATAAATACATCCCTTCCATCTGCCCCATTGTCAAAGTTCCCCTCACAAAGCGCATGACTGTGCACTGACTGACAACTGCTAGAAGCCAACTTTTCTTTGACTTGCTTGCTTACTTGTGACCATCATCTCTGCTTCAGCGGTGGATGTCTCTCCCGCTTGTGAGGACCGCAGACGGATCAGTTAGTGACAGACAGCTACGCCAGTCAATCATTTCATTCAGTTCAAATGATTTATTACAATACTGCAAGGGCCACAGACACCATGCACAAGCTTTCTTTTCAGAAAGATGTAAGAGGATTTCAACAAATAGGATAAGAAGTGTTTCAGAAACAAAATACCAACTCTACCTTCAAGCCATTGCACTTGTTAGTACTTCACAAAGTTGCCTCTCCAGTGGATGAAAGCCATGTTGGCTCAGGAATTGTAAAATTAATGAAAACTTGCTGTGACCTAAATCCATACGATAGGATTTATATTCCACCCTATAGTTTTGATCCAATCAGGGTCTGGTCAGATCTTGGGCTGTAGCAATAAGACAGAAATGGAGTAACCCCATTCCTGTGTTTTTCCTCCAACTATAAGCTCTCCGATTCTGCGGTAAAGGAAATGGAGAGAGCAAATTGGAGCAGATAGGCACAGCGCTGCTTTTTCCACGCATCATTTGTGATCAACATTTATCAAACCCATGACCAGTTCATGCAAATAAAGAAGACAAAAAGAGAGCAGGAGATGTGTGGTTCAGATAGTAGACCTCAGTCATAATGGGCTGCTGGAATGATGTATGAGCCGATTTAAATAACATAAACCTTCACTTCATCTGGAAACTCGCATGCTAAATCACACATGCGTATACATGTATAATATCCAAGCGCACATACACAGAGTTTTACAGACCATGTGGCGTTAACAAACAAACATTACCCTTTGCTTCTCCACGTGCCTGACTCCCTGGAGCCGCTGGAGCCATAGCTACAACAACTGGGCTTCTCCAGTCTATTTGGCTAGTCCACCTTAATCTACATCAGTCGAGCTACAGGAGCCGCAGGATGCTGGCACACAATGAAAAACATTGAGAGAGAGAGAAGTGCCGAGATTTCCTGCTCACCAGCCATTCAGTGCATCAATTTCTCGGTTTTAACGTGAAATTTAACAAATCTGTCTCACTGTGAAAAAAAAAGATGACGGTTCACATTTGGCTCTCTAGCTGCTAAATGTTCACAGGCTCGTCGATAACTTTGTCTGTCTGCCATCTGGTGCTGGGCAGGTAACGAACAGTGAGTAGTCGAAGCTTAATGCCACCAATTTCCTCACCGCTGGCCTCCGTCCCAACACTGGCACCAGACTGGCTGAACACATTGGCACTGAAAATGTTGTCAACACTCCGGGAGCTGATTTTTTTCCCCTTTTGCAGGGGTATGGGTTCTGACAAACAGGAAGTATTGCATTTCTACTCCGTAAACAGAAGACGAGGAACTGAGCTGTGAACTTGGTTGCACCTGAATGCAGTTTGATTAAATGTGAAAAATAGGAAAAACAAATGAATAAATAAAAAACATGGATGAGAGGCCGGCAACAAAACTGTAAAGCTGCTGTCATGCAACGAACTCCAGGTAATTTGACATTTTCTGGAGGGGCTGTATGTGAGAATACCCCCCCCCCCCCCCGGAAAACAAATTTAAAAAGAAAAACAATACAAATATCTCAGGATGAAAGGTGCTGTAGTATATGTAGGAGATAGGGACCAAAACTTGGATAGCTTCTGGTGATCAGGGCCGACGCCAGAGTTGATGTGCACATGATCTTCACAGTGGAATTTAGATGTTCCATCCTGCCTCTGCCTGCTGCACCTGCCCTCATCTGAACATTCCGGATATTTCCGTACCATATTGCGGTCATCCTCTGGAGTTCATGTCTGAAAACGACGTAAAAAACAAAGAACTCTAAATAAAAAACAAAGAACTGCACTACCACTTCATCAAGCATGCACACACACACACACACACACATTCATAATCAATCAAATAGGAATGGAATCATAAACAAGAACACACATACACAGCCATTGCAGGTGGCCGACCATGATAACAAACAGCTTAATTAGCTACAGGTAAATGTTACAAGGCACTTTCTATAATCTAAACTACAATAATTTGCCAGATGAAGTAGCGTCTGGCTGACTTAATGACAGAGATGTGGGGTCGCCATTCGGCGCAGGGGGGAAGCGGATTGTAGGAGTTTGAAAAAATAAAAAAACTGGTTTAGAGCCACATAAAACATCCCTGCCTCTGGAGTGTGAGCCAAGACTAAATGTCCTCTATGTTTCTATACCAATTACAATCCGAATGAGATGAAAGATTGAATTCAGATACTGGATGAGAAAACTCAGCACTGCAGAACTGAAGAACAGAAAAAAAGGAATTCCTGAGTGAGGGAGAACTTCAGCCTTCTCTACATCTGTCATCTTATAGTATGACATTTTTTATGACACGCAGATATGTTGCAAGAGTTATACTGTATGTGTGTATGCTGAACATGGACCATGATTTTCCTTGTGTTGCATCAGAATCAAGTGGCAATTTTTCTATCTGCGTACTTATTTATAATATTAATATATATATATAACCCTGTTAGTTAGTGAGTTTTAGATACTGGTAGATGTAAGATTAAGACCTTCTACCACAGTAATGATAAATTGAACTTTTTAGGGTTTTTTGTTTGTTAGAAACACTATATTTTTTATACAGGTCATATCCACATACTGCACATGTACTTAATATCCTCCATTGTGAAAAAGACATTTAAATTCAAGCCAATTCTTCATTCACAGTGAGATGAAGCAGGAAGTCATCAAATCTCTGTACTTACCTGACCAGCACATACACTTCTGCTCTCATCAGCTCCGCTGGGACTGAGGAGGATATCCTCTCATCGTCCTAATGTCTCTGCTGAGTATGAATCTAATACTCCTGTCTGAAGTGTGGTGATGGAGGCTTACAGAAACCCCGGCTGCTTTAGTGCATTTTTTTCAGTTTCCTATGTCTCGCTCTTTAACTGTCATCCCTAATCGACGTCTGTCATTTCTCTCATTGGTCCCTTTTAGCATTGCTTTCTTTGAATTGCCTCAATTTCAGCTCGCTGTACTGCAAAATGTACACTGAGTTGTTTTTCATGGAACAGAGATGAAGGAGATTTTTTATGTCTAGAATGACCTTAAAGGAATAAATGGAGAAAAGGAAAATGTGAAGGATGAAAGAGCAGACAAATAAATTATACTTATCGTTCAGTATATTGCTCCTTAGGGGACAGCCACCATGAGAAAAAAATCATAGTTGTGTTTTGTCTGTCTCACAGGAATGTACCTCTAGTTGAATGTTGCAACTACCTGTGTTTTCTTTTGATGCATTTGAGACTATAGAGCTTATGGGCGACAACATGCTGAAATGTGCAGTGTTCAGATTCAGCACCTGCCTGAGTGGAGGAGCCTCGTCTTACCACAGACTACAATTTTGGTTCATACTGTTGTTACTGAGATCACACTGGTCCTAAATGTGGGTCAAGAAATTCAGAGAATTTAAAACAACTGTTGACTTAGAACCTATGTCTTGATCATGATATCATACAGTACAGAATGTGTTTAGCTTGCTGTCCCCATGTCATTAATACAACGAGTGTAAGGGCCACAAAAATGTTACAATTTAAAGAAAGTCGTAATATTATAAGAAAAAAGATGCCAATGAGAAAAAATCCATAATATCACAAGAATAAAGACAAGAAAAACATTTCAGGAAAATGGCAGGAAAAGAAACCTGTGCTATGAAACTACAAAACCCCTTTTAGCATCACATTTAATCGTCCACAAAATAAGCAGAGTTAATGTGGTTGTTTCCTCAGAATCGACACAGTTTCTTGCACAATCTTTTCAAAGTCCTGATACTTATGATAATGTGATGCTGATGAGCCAAAGGATGAAATATTTCATTATTTCGGACACATGTTCTTAAGTTTAACTTAACAAGATGATCCACAGTCCTCATCATGAAAGAGAACATGCTGATCTTCTGATATCCCCCTCTAACATGACATGTAGCCTGAAATTACGACTTTAGTCTTATGATATTATAATTTAAATCTTGTGTAATATTATGACATTCTTGTTTTATTATGATTATTATTAATCAACTGAGTTCCTCATTGTTTTTATTTTTATGTGTGTTCCTCATAACCACATGAACATTTGTGAAATGACAAACTCTGGTCTAGATAGAAACGTTTTTCAGCTTTCTATCCACCACTCCATTTAGAAACCACTCTGGAAGACAGATCCGCTCCAGCAGCTTCTCTGCAGGCAAGCACAAAAGGAGAGAAAGGAATTTACATGCGACTCCAGCCATGCTGAGAGAACTGTAAGACCGACTTATCAGTATCACAGAGTCACTCCAGCCCCTGAGGAGGTTGATAAGTTGGCATGGCAGTGTGATGAAACTGAGTTTGCAAATATGAGGAATATGCTCTGTGACTTTTTCGAAGGTTTGAATCCTGGAGGGAGCCTTGCTGCATGCATGTTCTCCATGACTGCAGGCATGTCCGCCCTGCTTGTCACTGGTTTGCAGCATAGCTTCTTTCCACTGAGATACCTCAAAGATCTAAGTCTGGACGTCTATTCTTCTCTACTATACTACATGTACATCCCTCGGTCAGTGTATTCACTCTTGCAGTGTTACTCATCACTGCTATGCTGATGGTGCACTGCACTTATCTGCCCTTCCCACCAGATGATCGGACTATATCAGCTCGGATCTCAGCCTGCCTCAAATATACTGTTTCACAGAGAAACACAGGGGATGTCTGGAGAATTACGGCTGAACTTTCTGCTGAGTTTTCCTTTCACTCATGAACAACGCAGTAGGATGTAACATAGTAATTTCACTGCGGAGATCACGTGTATTTTTTTAAGCAAGTCAACACTGGCATCAGCTCTCATCACCAAAAGCTCTCTTAATATATCTGTCGGTGTCTTCAACGTGTAAAGCACCATTTTCGTTTTCTGCGTCTGTCACATGTTAGAAAGGTAATCAACACTCATTGTGAATACTGCAGAGGATCTCCTTCTGTTTTCTCAGATCAGCTCCTCTGGACCTTCTGTGGACTTTATACTAGAGGACTGGCCAGAGAAAGACAGCAGAAAGTCAGAAGGCTCTCACTCTGACGTTTGCGTTCACACACACAGCCCCTCTGGAGATTGTCTGGAGGATCTGTGGAGTTCATTGCATGTCTGAAAGCAGCTATAAAGTCTCAAAATGGACAATGACAATGGAACTCTAAACTCTGTCTCTGAAAGAGATAGAAACTGACTTCCACCAAGCATCAACCTCTTGGTTACAATGGACATTTCAGACATCTAATGGGCAGCTGACCCTGTTTGTATTCAGAGGCAATAGAGATACAGTTTTTTAAATCACATTACTCTCTGGCTCACTCCGACACCCTTGTCATGTGTTTCCACTTTTGCCGTGATTGTATTCCTCTTCATTATTCATTCAAACGGGGTTGCAGCAGTGGCCAGCACTTGTAGCAAATGCCTTCCATGTGTCTCTAATTGCCTCAGTCGAGGTATTTAACACGAGGTGAAGTCATTAACACATGGACTCACTTGTCAGATGTGGAGCCAGGCGGCCGTGGGTGAAAGAGTCGACCACAGCTCGCTGAAGCTTGAGCAACAACCATCGTGCCCAAAGACAAAATCCGAGGGGCTCGTCACCAACATGCTGGGCATCAAACTGATTCTCAAAATATAAATATATATATAATAAACTCAATGTTTATTAGAATGTAACATAGAAAAAATAAAGAGGTGAGACTTTTTCACGTCTCAGCGGTTCGATCACGGGAGACTTTCTAAATATTTCATTTGCAATAGATATAAATACATTAACATACCGGTTAATTGCCATTCATTATGGTAGATTAAATATTACTTTTGGTCTGTGTCAGGTATAAGACCCATACAAATTTTAGATGTTAGGTTGCCACGTATTTATGAGTTTATGCAATGCAACTTTATTTAAGACTGTGAACACAACAGCCACTGCATGTTTGAGGTTTGCATGTGAGAACCAGGAGCCTGAAATATGATGTAGCACATGAAATACACTGAAATCATACTTTATACATCATTGATAAAACTTGGTATTCATGCCTAAGTCAATAGCGCCATCTGCTGTCCAACTGAGAGCACTGCAGCCATTGAGTTGCCTGTAGAAGCAGAGTCAGTGATGAGCAGATAATCAGAAGCAGACAGGACGAGCAGAAGTTATGCAGACTTCAGTCTCCAGTCTGCTGGAGACCTGGCAATGCAACGCTGAGGTTTTGGCACCAAACAATGTGTAAGTGAATTGTCAGAGTGGGTGTGGATGTGATGAGTGTCGAACACAGAGGGAAATAAGCCTTTTTCATAGAAGACGGTTTGATGTGTCACAAACTGGAGAAATTCCTGACCCAACCGACCAGATATTTTCTGGAGATTATGTCTGAAAATTGCTTTTGTCTACACTTGTATTAATAAATCCACATGCTATTTGATAGATAACACACCAGTCATATGTAACGGGCTGTGGTCCGCCCCTGAGCTGTTATGTGAGGCTCTGCACACATCCACGTCAGAGGGCTTCCCTTTAAGTCTATCTGTGATCGGCACATGGTCAGTGTAAACATTTGAGGACATCCCACAACGCCCAGCTGTGTCATACATGTCCACGTGCCAAGATGTCACACATACCACACAATACACAATATACCGCACACAAACAGTACACACGTGTGCAAGGGAACACAAACATTACTTGTGTCAAGAGCAGGGCCTCAGGTACTGGTGGTCAGTTGGACTAAGTAACAGCTTCCACAGCATCTCCTTCCTGAGGTTTAGCACTGGATGAAAGTTTCAATACCCAAAGGAAAACACTGAACATATAATAGGCAGGTAGGATGATCACAAAGTTTTCCAAGTTCACTCTGCACCATCGATTGTTTATAAAAAGCTCTGCACACAAACTATAATATTATAATATATTTTAGTAGACTCACTAGTGACAAGGAATAATTCTGACGTAGGTGCAGAGCATTAACAAATGCAAAGCAAAAAGTCCATTCCAATCAGGCAGGTTTAGAACGGGCACTGCACTAACAATAATAATAGAAGAAGAATTATAAACCTGGCACCAGGTTAATTCGGGAATATGCCTTTTGCTTTTGGCCCTGATGGCCAATGCTCTGTCCCTCTAGTTTTCAGCCGAGATTCAGGAAGTGACAGCAGACACTTGCCTGAAGAGCATAAGCTGCACAGAGGATGGTAAGGAATTAAAATATCAGAGATAAAGTCTGGGCCTGATCATGAAGAGCCTTAAAAGTAGGCTACTGTATATCCATACTTCTATGTATTAGTTTGAAAACTGAATTTTCAAACTAAAGTGATCTCTATCTGGCACTGATATAGGTTTAATCCCCATCCATAACACACTCGAAAACATATATCACGCAATTGCTCACATACACTGGCCATGGATGTGCCTGTAATTCAGTTGTTGGTTGCAGAATCATTGCAGATTGCTTGAATAACAGCTTGTCTGCTTTGCATGAAAGTGATTGTATCGTTGTAAAGTTAACAGCACACCAGCTGTTCCCAAAGACAACAAGGTCAGCAACACCAGATCTTTTATGTTCTGCTCTGCACTGGTGGCTGATGTTGTTTTCTTATGGAAGGGGGGTCATGTGATAGGAGCACGACCAATGCCAAGGCTATGCTGTGGCAAAAAAGGACCCAATCAGCAAGCAGCGTTTCCAAACTTCTCAGTGTTTCTAAAACGCCCCCTTGGAGTTTTCAAAATAAAGCGGCTTTAGAGTTATGTGGATGCCAGGTGGATCCGTAGCAGAGTTTTGAAATGAAAATGTAGGAGGATGGATGCAGCTTTAATCAATAACTCTTTAAATAAATCCAAAAACAAACAAGCAGCCAATGTAAACACTTTCTTGCTGCACAGAACGCCCTTTGACCTTCGAAAGCAACTTAGATATCACTCCTGTTTCATTAAATCCAATCATCATGTGATCTCCTGCTCCAGTTGTTTACAGTGTTTATGGCTATAATCTATCCTTTGGCTTATCTCACAGTGTAAGTGATACAAGAGATGGGGGGTGGAGGGGGGCCCATTCATTGTGGAGGGCCCTAAAACCTGAGTAATGGTCCCTAAATGAGGGGATCATCATTCCTGTGTGATGGCACATGAATTTGATTAACAGTAGGGGGGGGACTAGGTCATTGATCAACTTGATGATCTTGGGAATTTGATCCCTTTTGTTTTGAGCTGGATGATTGGAGATGATCCCGAAGGAGGATTAATAATAATAATAACGGAGGAATAAACACGTCACGGGGGTCTCGGTGTTTACTCTGAGTCACTGGCCCAACAGTTATGGAGGCAGCGAGGAGGGGGGTACATTGTGGCGGGGCACGGTGACCGGGGGCTTGCGTTTCAGAGGGAATGTGCGCATTAACAGCAGCTTTAGAGAAACGCGTCTCGTGTGCGTCACGGCTTTGGGCTGTTCGTTTGCTCTCCCACGACTGGGCCCGTGCTGATAACAGACAGCTGGGCCCAGAGACGCATGACATCATTATGGGATAACTTTGTTTGGTTGGTTATAAAAACGACTGTTTCCACCCTTCCATCCATACTCAAAGACATAGGCCAATCCTTAAAATGTAAGATGAATAAAATACAACCGATGCCATATTTCCATGCACAGCATTTATTTCACTTTCTTTTATTTACGCAGCAATGCAAACACCATCCATATTCACAATGTGGCCATGAGGGCTATTTGAAGGCATCAGTTTTATAGTAGTCTCCATGGTTACTCCTGTCAGGGGGGTTTATCACTTTTATAAATGATCTTCTAGCTTCCATATCTCTGCAAACATGCTTTCTGATAAAAGTCTGTTTGGTTATAAACAACACGGCCCTTAACCTCCTCGAACCTGGACATACAAATTAAGGGAAATTGCTCGTGTATTTATTGTTACCTTTATGGCTCACTCTCGGCTCATTTTCACCTATCTTTTGTGTGTGCCCCCCCACCCCCCATCATCAATCGCGGCCCAATCATCTCCCAGTGTTAGCTGAATACAGGGGGCAGCCTGTCTCCAGGGGGTCGCACCCTTTATCACCCACCGTGTGCACACAGGTGTGGAGCTCAGTCCACTCTCTCGCTGAAAAAAATGCCAGCAGGAACTCTGCGCCTCTGGCTCCTCGTCGTCGCCCTCCAGCCAAGATGCGTCACCCAGCTCGCCATCCCACCTCGGGGCAGAGGATGGGCGGCGGCGCGACGCGGCGGTTCGGACGAGACAACAAAGACCGTTAGCGAGCACCTGGACGCGCTGAAGGAGTCACTCCGGGGTCCGGCGGCGGCGGCTCCTCACAAGAAGGCGCCTCAGTTCATGTTGGATCTTTTTAACGCAGTGTCGGTTTCGGACGGGACGCCAAAAAGTCAGAAGGAAATTCTGGAAGGAAACATCGTGCGGAGCTTTGTGGACAAAGGTGAGCAGTAACATACCTGGCAACTGGATTTTACGCACGAGGCACGGTTGTTTATTGAGAAATGTATTTTGGAACATAAGTTAAATTTACTTGACTCAAGTAAAAACTATGGAAAAACGCGTGCGTAAATGTCATCCAAGCGCGCAATTACGCATGGCTTCGTATATTTAACAGTTAATTGTGGAGAATTGTCTCTGAAATCGGATTATTTCATCGCTTCATATATGTGTGCTGGATGTTTCCCCGCCCGCAGGTCATGCTGGAGAGAGGTTTCACTTCTTCAACCTGTCCTCTTTCGGCAGAGAAGAGAGAATGATCAAGGCGGAGTTTCGTTGGTTCAGGAAGAAACAAAAGTTTTACCTCGGAAAGTCATTCGGGGCTCATTTCTATAAGGTAAAAGCTTTATTTTGTATTTAGTCGAAATGTTTGTGACTCATGTACCGTAAACAGTTAACCTGCTCTAATGTCTGCACAGACCATTTGCGAATTTAACCGAAGAGGTTTGAAAGTTTGACGGTGAAGTGACAGTGTTGTGTTCTGACTGTCCAGGTGGATCTGTACGAGGTGTTGGACAGCCGGGTGAAGCCTTGGAGAGGAAACCTCATCACCTCCAGACTGGTGCCTCTCTACACTCAGGGATGGGAGGTCTTCAACGTGACTCAAACAGTAATGCCCTCTTTATTTTGTTTTATTTATTATGTTTAAAATAATGAATCTTTAATAAAACCTCTTCTATTTGGCATTTTGTTGTTTTTCTGTCACCACTAAAGTGTCTTCATTTGATTGGACTAAAACAACATTGGTTCACATGAAGTAATTGTTTACTTGAAGTATTTCCCAACTAACAATAGTTGAATCTTGACAGGTATCTAAGTGGATCCGTAACAGCCAGGAGAATAACGGCATCCTGATGGTGACCACCCTCCCTTCTGGTAACTGGATGGAGTCAGCGGTGGCCTCATCCAAGCAGAACGCAGAGCTGACAGAGGCAAACTCCTACCTGGTCATTTTCTCAGATGACGTCAGGACAGGAGCGTTAAACCAGTCATACCTAGGTAAGGTGCAAGGGGCAGCGGTGTGTGAGTGTGTTGATATGAGGGTAAACAGACACGAGAGGGGCATTTATCTGTGTTTGCATTTGAATTGCAGTAGCTCAGTTGTCACAGAATCAGTGTGCAGGCTCTGACTCCAGCTAAACATTGCAGCAGCCGAGGTGACTGCACTGTGTCCATGATTCTATAATACATCGTTATTATAAGTGGCAGTTGTACAAGAAGTTTTAATATATCACTATTTGAATTTACCTTGCAATACATCACGTGCATCACTAAATAATTACACTACATATTAGTCCTGGTTGTTTCTTGTATTTTTAATTACATATATAACTTACCATTGAAAAAATAAAATGTCTGGATTCAGTAAACAAAAAAACAACTTTTGTCTATTTATTCAATGTGTGTCATTTCAGTTGCCTGTAATATCCTAATGTCTGTTTGTACCCTGTTTATAATTTTTTTTTTTTTTACTTGATGATTCTAATACCTACATAAGAAACCACAGCCTCCTAAATGACATGTATGAGTTGGATGCAGAGGAAATGTGTCCCATCTGCTATGCACTTGTGTTGTGTTTGATCTGAATGACAACAAAGTCAATCTTGGATATTCAATCTAACGTGATCATCTCTCTCTTTCCACAGGACAAGCTCAACCACCAGCAGCAGCAGCAGCAGCAGCACCTGAGCGCCACGACCACCGCAGCAGAAGGCGACGAGCATCTCCCAGTTCCTCACCCCACGGCCACTCCCAGCCCTGCCAGCGGGTCCCCCTCTTTGTTGACTTCGAGGAGATCGGCTGGTCGGGCTGGATCATCTCTCCACGGGGTTACAACGCCTACCACTGCAAAGGCTCCTGTCCGTTCCCGCTGGGGGGCAGCCTCAGAGCCACCAACCACGCCACGGTTCGCTCCATCATGCACGCACTCAAGCTCTCGGGCAACGAAGTGGGAGCGCCCTGCTGTGTGCCCGACAGACTCCAGTCCATCAGTTTGTTATATTTCGACGATGAGGAGAACGTGGTTTTGAAGCAGTACGACGACATGGTGGCTTTAAGCTGCGGCTGTCACTGACTGTGCACTCTTAGACATCAGGACAATGCTGGACAGGGAGGACAGTTTACTTGAGTTGATTAAAACACTGTATTTTTGTGCATATGTTTAAATATTGTATTATTTTTTAGAAATAAAATTCCCCAACTATTAAGCAGCCCTTGTCTAGTTTAGTTTATGGATTCCATAACATTTACATTACCTGATTTACTATAGTTGACAACAAAACCGTTTCAATGATCCTTAGTTGAGATGGGAGGGGAGCTACTTCAGTTTAAACCTGAGTCCCCATATACTCACCTGAGTGTCTGGAGCTGGAGTCGGAAGCCTCTCAGGTCATCCCATGGTGCTGAGCCGAACCGTGACACTGTGATCTAAGCTAATGAGGATGTAAACTAATAGGCAGTGTTAACAGAGCTTATTAATTGTGTTAACGGTTTACAACCAATTTTCCCTACCTATATCAAGATGGAAACAGCCCAGCAGTCAGTAAGAGATGCTCCTGTGAAATGTAACATACTGTACAAGCTGATTTGACCAGCAGATGGCAGAGTAGAGCTGTAGCTGAAGACTACAAACCATCAGTTGTCATTCTGAACAGAATAATTACACTCTCATAAATAAATAAAGAGTTTTCAGTTAATTGAAGAGTTACCTGCCTAACATTAGTGCATATTAGCCTACTCTACAGGCCCTAAGTTCATCAAATTTGATCATAAATAGTTTGTAATTACAAAGTTATTGTTAAAATAAATTACAACTCAATTAAATGATTCACAAAAATGTTAGATAACAGCAATTGTCATAACCATAACGCTACTATTTGGTGAGTGACAACTAAAGTAACTAATCAAAATTGTATTTGTTGTACCAATAGAGGTGAAAATGTCACATCGAGAGAATTACAAAATCTGTGCTATCTGTGATTGGAAGAAACTTTAATTGCCAGCAAAGAATGAAAACAGGTTTTGTAGTTTTATGTATTCTTCATTTTGACTGTTGCGCTTTAAATGAGCAATGAGTGGAGTGAAATGAATAACACTGGTACAATGGAAGTCTGCAAAAACAGTTGTTTTTTATTGGAATGGATCACAGACACAATACAGCCCTGCTTTATTCTAGTTTAGAAAAATGCCAATGCAACAAACCTGCAAAATCAATTCTCCTTTATATCCTCTGCTTGTTAAAAAAAAAGATCGATTTCAATCATGCCAGTTCAAGCATTTACATGATATAAATGAACTCTGTGTCGTATCAGACATATTCAACAGGTGTAACGGCAATTTCAACTTCAGCATGCAAAGACTCTGAATTTAGTTGCGTGAAAACAATCAGCTGAAATCAGTAACAAATTAAAGGTTTGATTTTTTTCAACAAACTTTGCAGGTAATAAAACAAAAAAGGCCACAATACCTGAAAAGTAGTAGAGATCAAAACACCACTGTAGTTCAATATAACAAACAATAAATATTCCACATTTACATTCAAGCTTACCCTATCTGTGTACACTTAAATACATTATGTACATGGATCATCCATGTCCATTTTCTGTCATGAAAATTGCACATTGTCTTACACAAATCCCTAAAATCACATTCAAACGAGAAGATTCAACAGCAACTCTTCATTCACTCACAAATTCATGAATTCTTCGCAGTTTACAATCAAGTCAAAAAACTCCCTCTTTATAAATATGAAAGAGATCTTCACAAAGCCCACACAGCTTCTGTGTTTCATGAAAGTTTAAGGCAAGTAAAGCAAAACAAGAGTCAACCAGCTGCATCCAGAAAATATTGAACCTTGATTCAGTTCCAACCTGATTCTCATAATATTACAACTTTATTCTGGAAATAGTTTTTCCTCAATATGGCCATTATACTCGATCATAGACAAACAGCATTTGAATTTCAGAAAGCTCAGGGGCTTCATCATATTCAACATTCAACAGTCAAATGTCAAAAACAAGTCATTGTGGTTAATGTGGGAAACTGCTAAAGTAAAAGTATAAATGGTAGGTTGAATGAAAATGAAAAATTTGACACTTCTTTATAAAATAATTCCTGGGATGCAATGAACACAACAATTTGATGAGAGACAACAGCATACGAGGAAGGGGGATTTTTTTTCCTTTGGAACTTCATGACCTATCAGCTTGGACAGTCCAGCTCCTCAGTGCCCAAGAACTCCCCTAGTATGTGGTCATGTTGACCATAGACAGGCTCTAAATATGGATGTCCCTCCTTACAGTGCATTTGCCTTGACCTTTCTAGGCATCTCTGCTCAAACTCCTCTGGCTCTAAAACAGCAGTTTGAACGGTAGCTTTCTGAGCCATGGGGGACAGAGGCACTGGCACAAAGCTGTGGTAAACAACCAGAGGTGGGGTCAAGACCTCCATGGGGGAAGCCTGAGGAATAGCACCCTCTGGGGGCTGTACTGGCAGCTGCACGTAGCTTCCTGTTTCGGGATCAAAGAACGTTTTTGTCTTGATTTGTATGGGCATGTCGACGAAGAAATACTGCCCCGAGTCTGGATCCTGGAGGAGCTTACGTTGGGTCATAGGGAACGACTGTGCAACAATGGCATGCTCGATGCTGGACTGGCGTGAATGCTGGCTGGTTTGGCTCGACTGGCGGGACAGAGTTGGAGGGTGAGATGCTTCGGTACTGTACGCATCAATGCTCTGACTCCTTCTCAATGGGTTCTCTCTGCTCGCCTTGTCTCTGGCTCGGCCTCTCTGCTGAATCCCATCCATGATGGATTTCTCAATGCGCTGCGTTCGTGGATCAAACCTCTCGTTCACTGACATATCGGCACTAAACCTGCGTTCCACTTTATCTCCCAAGTATCTATCAATGCTTTGCGACCGCTGGACTGGTCTGTCTGACATGGGGCTGATGTGAGATTTGTACACAGGTACGTTACTGATGACCCTATCAGTGCTGTAATGTCTTTTATCGGTGTTATCTCGAATGTGTCTGTCGCTGCTGCGGCCTTGCCTTTCTGTTGCAACACTGGGTAGTGCTTCTTTGCTCTGCTTGTTGCTTTCCGCCGACTTGTGGCTCCGTCTCGTAGTATTGCGGTTCATCTCTGTTCTGTCTTGATGCTGGTTTTCACTGTTGTGAGCTCTTTTTTCAGGGAGTAGTTGCTCACTTCCTTCACGGTTTTTTCTACCATGGTGATCTTCACTCTGATGCTGGTGCTTTCTCTCGATGCTCTTGCTATTCTTACTGCCGCTGCTACTTTTTTGCTCAGATTTGTCAGCCTTGTGTCTTTCTGCTCTGTGTTTGCTGCTGCTTTGAGATGGCTTGTGGGGGGACTTCTGGGCTTCCTCCTTCTTCATTCTTCTATTTGTCAGCTTAATGGCTTTCAGAACAGCCTTTTCAGATTTGGGTAAGACAACGGGTGGTTTGGTTAACCCAGTTTGGCTTTCATTTCCACTGTAGGTGGATCCTGAGCATTCGCTAGGAACCTTGGATACACCACGCTCTCCTGGGACTCCTGCACCCGTTCCCATCTCAGCTGTGCTGATTGTTAGGCTCTCCACACCTTCAGATGATGGACTCACTCCAGACAACCTGTCTTCCTCCTGTTGGACAGTAAGGAACTGTCCAAGTTGGGGTTTCTTTGGGATTTCATTTAGTAGATTTGAAGGTGAAGGCAGCAGAGGAGGCGAATCGTTGGTTACCATCATTTTAGGTATCAAGGATTCTGCTGGAGGTAAGGTCTCACTGGTAGTGGTCTCATTAACCAGTGTGAGCTCTGGGGCTTCCTTTGCTTGATCTCCCCTCTCTGAACCACCCAGACTACCTCTCAGTACCCAAGGTTGTAGTGTCTTCTTTGACTTAACATTAAAAGTGTTGTCTTTGACCTTAAATAAAGACGGGATTGCCAAAGTTGGTGAGAACGTGTTAGAGGGGGACAATGGGGTCGGAGTTTTTTCGTCATGAGATAAACTTTCATCTGCAGTTATATTGTCTCTGATCAAGCTGTCAACTTCTGCCTCTTTTTGAAGCACTTTTATCGCTCGCTTCATGACCTCTGACTCATTTTCATGATCACTCAAAGAATAATATTCCACTTCAGTCCTGTCCAAATCGTGTTTCGTGTTTTGTGAAACATTTTGCATTTCCTCCTCCACCTCTCCGATCAAGTTCTCCAGCGAGTGGTAAATGTTGGACTCAGTCTCAGTGTTTCGGTGCAGTGCACTATCTGCAGAGAAGTAAGAGGATTTTGAGGACAAGCTAGCTTGATCAGGTGGGCTCTGATTGACACTAACACCATTCACCAGTAGTAAAGGTGATATTATGTTTCTGGGCGTTTCACTGATAGCCTGTGTATCTACATTTACTTCCTCTATGTGTCTATATGTTTTGTCAGATTCATCTTCTGCAACGATATTCTTGGTTACTTTGTCATCTGGTGTGATTAGCAGATGGTCTGGTCTTAAAGGGGCCTTTCTCTTTACCTTAGGTGCTTCCTGTGACTTTGTGTTTTCAAATGCGGTTTCCACTTTGGTGCTCACTGTCTGTAAATTAGTTGGCTCGTTTTCATCTCCCTTGAACTTTGGTGATAAGTGCAAGCTATTTTCAGATTGTAGGTAGTTTGAAGATGAGATGGGCTCACTTTTAACTGCATGACTAGCTTTGATAGATTTTGAATTTGCTTTATTTACCGCATCCCACATGTCTTTATCAGAAAGTTGTTCATTTTGAATGGGTAGAGTTTCTTTTGTGAACTGTTCACTTTCTTCTTCTTGTTTTCCTGAGCCTGTCCTCATCTCACTCAAGCACAACTCACCATTTTCATATTTCACAACTTCGTCTAAGGCATCCTCGTCTACTGCATCATTTGAAATATTTATTTCCTTAATAATGCTGTCATCTCTTCTATTGTCTCCTTTTTTACTCCTAGGGGGAACAGGCGGAGCATCTAACTTTGTGCTTCCAATTTCATTACTCAGACTTTCACCACTGTCTTCAGACACTTGTCTCGCTACATCTCTGAAATTCACCACTTCTGACTCATAGCTAGGATTATCAATAACATGTTTAGTTTTAAGGAGTGAGTCTAGCTCATTGCTAGCTCGAGCTTTCCTACCACCCAGTTTTTGAGTCTCACCATATCTAGGTTCAGTTTGTGACAGAATCTGCCTCACAAGATTGCGGTCTCTCAGATCGCTTAACCTCTCCTTTAGTTCTTTCTCCTTTACTGCAGAAATGCTGCCATTTTGTCTTTCCTTGCCCTCTATCATTGAATCATTCATTGTGTTTTTACATTGCTGTCCCCTTGTTACATAACATTCATCACTAGCGTTGTCATCAAATGTTGAATTATCGTCTTCTGGGAATTTATTCCTTCTCTTCTCCCTCTCTGTAATAATCTCTTCAAGTGCCATTTTGGCTTTGTCATAATTGTCATTTATAAGTGCTTTGTTTACCACAACGTTATTGTCTATCTTTGTGAAAGCCTCCTGCTTTCTCAGTTCTTTCTCTGTCTTGGCAAACACATCTCTCTTAGCTAATGTGTTCCCTCTCACAGATAGCATGCCCTTCTTTATATTACGAAGCTCCCTTGAGATCAAATCATTCTTAGCCCTGGCCTCCTCATCAATGTTTATAATCCCAAATTTGTTCCTGGCGTTCTCAAGAATGCGATCGCCAAGCTTTGCTCTCTGCAGCTCTTTCAGAGAATGCAAATCATTCATAATATGCTCGCTATCTCTCACTTGTTTCACCGACATCATATTCTCATCCACCTCTGACCTTGTACTCACATTAAGATCACGTTCCTCATATTCCTGTACTTGATCATCATCTGTCACTGCAAATCTCTGATTTTTTATGTAATTGTTCTGTCTGGCTGAGAATATATGTTTGCTCTTCATTTGTTTTGAGACAGATTCATTTTCTTTCTCTGGTAAATTTAGTTTTGCATCCACTGAATTACACCTGTCAACATTATGTGTCTGATGTTTGTCAAAAGTAAATTCAACATCAGTTTTTGCAAAATTTCTCTTTGGAACTGGCGGTGGCTCTTTCTTGACAAGATTTTGACCAACCAGCACTGTGCCAGTTGATTCATTTCTACTTTGAGAGAAAACTTTGTTTTCTAATAATGAACCATCCCTCTTGTTGCTAACATTTTCCTTTGCATAAGCAACCTTCTCATCTACTTCTCTCTCTTTCATTTCTTCTATGTCTGAAATTGGCTTATCGATGCTCTCTGGCTGAGTCGCAGACAGAGCTTTGTTTTTTGCTGCATTAATTGCTTCCCTCGCTGCTCTGATCAAATCCATAGTATTCATGGTTTGGCCACTAGCCTCTTTTTCCTTAAAAACAGGCTGAGCTCCAGAGTCTATTTCTTTTGTGTCTTTCACCAGCTGTTTTGCTTTGTCTGGTACATCTGTAAGTCTTTTCCCTACCGATAAATTTGATGACAACCTCTGGTTCTCAATGGCATGGGGTGAAATTATGGGTGATAGATCTTTGCTGACATTTGAAGTGTTTGGCAAAGGCCTTGTGTTTGTTGGCAGTGCAGTTGGGGAGAGCTCTTTGTTGAGCATTAGTGGTGAAAGTTCATCTGTCACAGTTGGTTGGTCTGTGCATACAGGAGCACCACTGCTCACAGGAACTTGAACATATTTCATATCACTATCAACAGGTTTGGTTTTCTTGTACAAATTCAGAGAGGGGTAGTTTTGCTTCTTACCCATGGGGCTCTTGTTCTTTTTAGAGCGTGTAAAGGGTGATATCAGATTCTCCTCACCATAACAAGCCTCCCTATTCGTTTGAAGTAGATTTGATAACAAATAGTCATCTGATAGAGGCCTGTTGGTATTGTTGTTTGTAACACAAACAGTTGGGCTGTTTTTCGATTCCAAGATAGGACTGCAAACTGTCTGTCCATCTCTAAAGATGGCAGGGGTGCTTAGGCCAGATGCGTTGCCCTCAGAGCCAGCTTGTGGATGCTTATAATGATCTGATTGTGGAGATTGGATGCCACTATCAGGCAACTCTATAGTTTTGAATTTAGGTGGGCTATAACGACTTTTAACCCTTTTCCTATTGTCTTTGAGGTTGAAGAGGATGCTAGAGGCAAGTGATTTGTAGCTGTCCCTCTTGACTGGAGGTTCAGGGGTAACTTTGGCCTCAGAGTGCGGTCTAAGTGGAAGGTCAAGGACAGAGGGTGAGAGGACCGAGAGGATCTCTGACGTTTCCGTTGGTTGTCTGGAGGGAATGAGAGGAGTCATCAGTTGGCAGATGCTGAATGGAGTAGAGGCCAAAGAGCTGACCTCCTCAATTGCTTTCACCTCCACAGATGTAGGCTCCTTGACCAACAAAAGAGTTTCATCTACTGTCTTTAAATAATTGACCTGACTTGGTATTCCTGGCTGATTAACTGGAATTGCACTTTTTGCCCTTGACCTGTTGCGCCTCCAGGGGGCAATCCCATCTCCTCCCTCCGAAGAGCACCTCTTCTCAGCTGGAGCAGCTGAGGGCTTTGGCAGGACTTTTGGTGGAGGAGGGGGAGGGATGGGTTTAGGAGCAGTGGGAGGAGGGGGCTCTGCTGCTGCTTTCTGGCATGACTGCCCCTCCACTGTATGCAGAGTCTCTTTTCTATGTGCATCTGTGAGCTCCTTGTAAAATGGCAAGTCGTACCATTTAGGGATATTATCTGTGGGAAGAATAGATGATGCTGTCTCCTCTTGGCCAAAGGAGAACTTGTTAAAATCTCTCCATGTTTGGAAAGGGCTAAACTCACTGTGGAGGAAAAAGTTTTTGATGTTAAGTTTCCTTAGTTTGACAGTGGTTTTCCCGTTTTTGATCTTTGAGGATTTCCCTGAGGGCAGGGCAGCATCTTTGCCTGTTTTGTTAGATGAACTACCACTGGGGTGATGTCGATGATGGTTCTTGTAATGTCCCTCTGTCAGATTGGTATGATAATCCGTGGAGAATTCCGATAACTCCCTTTGGATGCTGCGTAGTGCTGACTTATCCCATGATTCCCCATTAGAATCCGTAATACCTCCATTTTTGATTAACATCCCCTCACAGCTTTCCTCTGTGGCACTCAGTGCCTTAAGGAAAGATGTCATGTTAGATATTTTCTTTTGCTGCTGCTGTTTCCAGGGCTGGGCGTCTTTTTTGTCACAGTTTTTTTGCCCTTGCTTTTTAGATTCCTTATGATGAGTCTTTTTAAGAGGCTCCCCTGCCAAGGGTTTATGGCAGCTGAAAGGTGAATATCCATACAACAACTCATCATTATAAACTGCGTCATCTCCAACGCAGAGACTTCGGAAGGCTCGATCAGTGAGAGTGCTGACCTCGCGATCCGTCTCATCCATGAACAAGTCAGTGAAGCCATTGGGGAAGCGATGGTGAAGCATGCCCCCCACCCGATGACTCACGTGTCGCTTTTCCACACAGCTCATGATGTCAACAAGTGTCTTTCTGTCTTGTGCATCACCAGTCTTGTCTCCTCTAGAGCTGCTGCAGCTCCGTAGGTCTTTATTGGTTTTGCAGCTCAGGTTTATATCAGGGAAGTGGTGGGATATGTAAACCTCCTAAAGAGAAAAATAGAGTGAAATCAGTAACAGCATTAAATGGCTTTGACTTTAAACATACTCACTTAGCTGCATATTAAAAGCTATGATAATATAAACACTTCAATGGTTTAATGGCATGCAAGCGGTTTGTTAGATTGATTACTATAAATGGTTTTAAACTCTGTGGTTGCCCTGATGACCTTTATGTACATGACATGTGCCGGCTTCAGCCCTGGTGTCACTATGCAGGCGACAGACAAACACTTCATACCATGCACTTGTCTATTTTTAACACTGTGGTACCTTGAGCTGTAAGCACTGCTTGCAACTATGAGAACAACCCTGACTCCATTCACAGTAATAACATTAGGAAAATAAAATGGCCATTTCAATTGTTTATGTCCTTTGCAGGGCCCAAGATTCATGCTAGCCCCCTTCAAATTGCCTTCATACCCTTTTCACATTCAATAGAATTGTGTGATTATTATAGAGACGACTCATCTGCAAAACTCTCAAGCAACGTTCATGAAGGTTTACACTACAGAGTTCAGGAAATGTAAGTAAATCATCACATTACTCAAAGTGTACCTCAACAGCAGCTGCTCTACTGTAGCTTTCTTTAGCTATCTGGGTGAGGGCCTAGAATAGCTCATTAACCCATTTATATGTTCTGACCTGGGAGCATAGCCACTGGCATATAACTCATCTCTTCAACTATCCACACAACCACGACTCTCCTTATAAGCAGAGGACATTGACTGAGACAAATATAAATATAGACATTACATGATTTGGTGGCATATTTGATTGTATGTGTGCATTAAAATCATTGTTTTTTAATAGTTTGTTGAGTACAGTAATAATAGTCAAGCAGTCCACTTGCTCTCATGCTCACGGTCAAGAATGATGCACAATTGAAGCAGCAAAAACATGTTATATGTTACAATAATAGTTATTGATAATTATTATAAAATTAATGAGACTTTTTGACTTTACTGTATCTTGCTCTTAGCTTTCAGAATGTGTAGGCTTTCCAACAGACTCTGGTCTTCCACTACAGATCAAAACTAACAACCCAGGTTCAATTACTTGAACCTTGTGTCTTTACTGTATCTTACGACTAACTAACAGAATGCGTTTACACTCTATTAGTCTGGGCAGCAACCATTTTCCAGCTTTTAACAGCTAAGTTAGCAATGACTCATCCACATAAACATATTATTATTATTATTATTGTCATTGTTATTATTATTGAAACCTAACAAGGCTGGTTAAATCTCATAACCACATATAAGTTAACAATCACACACCATCATCATTATAATTATTATTATCAATAAAACTCAACAAGCCAGTTTAAATGGCTAGAACCTAGTGACTTTACTGTATCTTGCGACTAACTAAGTATTTTGGCTTTTCATTCGGCTATGGTCGCCAACAATCTCCCAGCTCTCATAACCACAGATCAGTTAGCAACCACGGTACTTTCCCAGCATCTGCTTGTGTATTTATACCCAAGGAATGAAGCACCCCAGTTAACTTTACTGTTTGAATAATATAAGTATATATTTTTCCCAAATATGTCTAGATTATTGCTGTACAGTAAATGATATGGCAGTATTTGTGTCTAATGATTGAAAAACGTCTGTAGATGCAAAACATAAAACTTGAACTATATTATATTCTGTCCAATGGCCTTCAGTACTTTCTATGTTTTTGTAAACATCTATATAAACACACTGCTCCCTCACCTTGGTGATGGGTCGCTCTCATTCTGAGGGCGAGGGTCCAATCTAGACTCGGGTATCAAACAAATCCTCAGTATAGAGTCGAAGAAACCAGTAAAGTACGACCTGCCGAGCATAAAGAAATTCCAATTGTCTTTCACGGTAAACAAAGTTATTCTGTTGAAGTTAAATAAACAAAGAAAACTCACCAAAGTGAGTCAAGCCCTCAGATCCATGTTTAAAATGCACTGATGTGGCCAGGCTCCTGATAGCAAACTCAGAAGATACCAAAATAGACGCAAAAGTCGCTGTGGCCAAACTGAGCAGCAACACAGGGTGCTGGTGGCTCGCTCTCATTGGAATAAGCAGTGGGTGTCGAGTGGCAGGGCAGCAGGATGAAATGGACACTGTCATTGGTTATTTTTGTATCTAAGCACTGAGGGCTGATAGGTTCCCACATGGACCCTCTCTTTACTGTTTGGCACCTTTGACGACAGTGGATTTTCATGTCAGTGACGATGAGACGTCTATCAGTTGAATGTTGGTGGAGACAGTGCAGACGGGGTGGGTACTCACCTGGTTCCCAACACTACTGGCTAACATTTAGCTGAGGACACATTTTGCCTTTGTCACCCAGGGAAACAAGGTCTCTGATAATAGCCCATTGCATCACACATGTCTAATGTAGTGCGACAGTCCCTGAAGCTCCACTTGGTAGCTGGAAGCGGAAGTCTGTGGACTTATATGACTATGGTGGGGCTGGGATGATTATTGTTGTTCCAGCTCTGTTTACAAGGTCATGCTGCGGACATGAAAGTGTGAGTGGGGTTGTCTAGTTTTAGGACCAATGCAGCTGTTGTTGCCGTGAGATTGAGTTGAAATGGAGAGGGAATATTGTTGACTTGTTGCCCTGTGCGAATCATAGGAAGTCAGTGGATGATATCACATGTGAAGGATGACCCTGTGCATTCCCTCAATGGAGAAAGTTGAGTGATTAAGAAATGCTGTGGGCTCAGCTTGTTTTTGTATGTCATAAGAGAGAAAATGCTTATTTACCACCGCTTATCCTGCAAACTCTTTCATTGCAAGAGCTGTTAGTTTGTTTTGTTAAATTGTACTTTAGTTGTACCTAGTATGATTACCAGACTTCATCAGGTAGTTTATTTCCAGAAAAATTTGTGTCACAATGCATACAATTTTTCTGTTGAGAAATCCTTTCCCCAACAGCAACTCTATGGCCATGCTCAAACTGGATACACTACACCTGTTGTACGCTATAAAATTTGCAGAGCGTGGTCATGTCAGATGAACAATCACACATTTTTAGGATGGGCTTGTTTAACATCAACTTCTCTCACAATAGATGCCAAGTTAGTAGCGCAACTATTTACAGCTTGTGATTTATGGTTTGTTAGGTGAGCAATATTCTAATGCGACGCAAATTTGATTACATACAAAGTCAATGCAAGACGTGCATCACATTTGACACAAAATATTTGAACTTGGGCGTCAAATACATGTGACACGATGTCGCATCATTCAATCAGCACTGAGAATGAAACTCGGCGGACTCAATCCTGGCACCGAGCTAGAGGGTGATCAAACTGGTCACACATTCATACAGTGCATCTATGTGTAGCATATTCTCTGCCATACATCACTCACAAACTGCAGGCAGTGTAGGGTTCAGTATCTTTCCCAAGTCATGTGGAATGGGGAAGACATGGATCAAACCTCCAGCCTTGTGGTTAGTGGACAACCTGCTCTAGATCCTGAGCTAAAGTCCATTGTTTTAGCCTCAACTCTGTTTGAGCGCACCTTCCACTGAAAGTTGCCATAAATGCACTTTTGAGACCTGTGACCAAGGACATGTGACATGTTTAAGAAGAGGGAGAAGGTGTGTGTGTGTGTTAGAAGGACATGAAATGCATGAACATGTAGAGAGTGAGCAACGGGAGTTAATGTTGCATTTTTGACTGTTGATAGCTCAGGGTTCAGCATACAAAGCCGTATTATTGTGTCAGGGGCTGTTTGCCCACAAACAGGCCAATGGCTTTACTGCTTGAAAGTATTCTGAACTTGGCATAAAGAAATCTGCGAAGCTGGAGAGTTAACAGTTCAGAAGTACGCAAATTGAGGCACAGCACGTTTGACTCTATGTTCCCCCTAACATCCATATGCTGTGCTCCATTATGGTGCCATTTTTAAGTCAGTCTATTCCTGTCATGTTGTATTTCATAAGGTTACAGCTTGCCTCTTTGCTGACTGCACCCTCCACACTTCAGCTAATCAATCACACCTTGCACGTGAGCTGACTGACTTTAGGTAGCAACATGAGCTCTTTTCTCTGCACTGTCCTTACATTTCCACTAAATAGACAGATACACTTGTATTATGTCTCAGTCAAAGTGCATAATCTGGTTTTAAAGATCAAACTTCAATCTGGTTTTTATTATTGCACTTTAGATGTGTCACATGGTGTTTTTATTTTAAACAGGGAAAAGTCCCAGTATTGTATTGTGGAGTTAGACTAACTTGCTGAGCAGTGTTGGAATATCATGTTATGAGCAGAGACACTGTGTGTGAGCATTTTTCTTTGACTGTCAGAATTAGGGCCTCACATGGACCGGCCTCCTGCAGCCTGTTCCTCACCTTCCTCAGTGCTTGTTCTAGCTAACACACAGTTATTCCACATATCCAAATCAAAAGGGTTTTGCACGCTATAATGAGAGTTGAAGTGAAATACACACCAAACATTAGCTTTAGGACGAGACTCTGTAAACTGTAAAACTATAGTTTTGAACAGTGACTGTTCTATAAGTTTGTTGCCTCATTATTTATGGAGAGAAATGGCAGTAATAATTACTTTTGTTTGTAGAGAGTAATTAAGGTAGCGTTCAATTACTTACATCCTGATGTATTTGCTTGTTTACAGTCTTTTCCTTAGTTGGACCAAAGGATATTTTGACTGTTGGAGGCTGAGTATGAGGTTACGAAAAAGTCAACTTATTATCATGATTCTGCATTGTGAAGAACCTTTGAAAGAGTTTGGTTAATCTTCGTCGACTTTTTTGATATGAGTTATGGACTTTTGATTTACTTTGGGATACCTTGTGTTTGAACTTGTTTTGTATTTCTAGACTTTGGCCTTGTTATTTCCTTGTGTTTTCAGGCTATATCTCAGCTGTGCACTTTGAGCTGATTTCTTCCTGTTTTAGTTTGTAGCTTCTTTCCTTGTGTCTCTATCTCTCGTTTAATGTCCTGTTTTGGGAAACAATGGCGTCACAGGTTACTCTGTGCCCACTGAGTGTTCACCAGAAACAGCAATGGCTAAATACTGGTTAATTTACGTTTGGTTAGCACTGCTAGGTGTAATTACAAGTTTGCAGTCACAGACATCTGCCTCACCAGATATAAAAGCAAATACATAAATGTAATATGATGATCAACTATTTTTTTGTGTTCTCGTCTGGACGGAAATATTTTGTAAAGCTAAAATTGGGTGGATTGAGATTGCTTTTTAAAAAAAGAGGAAAGAAATATGTGATGAAGCCCAGTGCAGTGGGCACAATACCCAACGTTTGTCTGTGCCACTATGACTGACACCCACATGTGTTTTGTTTGGCTGCAGAGCAACAGGGTGCGAGCAGGCTGGCTCATGCCCTCTCATAACTACTGAGCACTGAGACAAGCAGGCAGAAGCAGATAACTGGCCTCAAGCACTGACAGGCCATTAAACCCAGGTATGGGAACTCTGGGACAGCTGGGACATACAGAGTAGAAGATATGAAGAAGTCCATGACTATGTTTACATGGACTGCAATATTCTGACTACTGACCTTATTCTAATTATAGATTATGTTGATTATGATATATATACATGTGTGATTTCATATGAAAACCCATTGACTTTATGTTTTTTCCTGTTTCTCTCTCTCTTCTGTTTCCTATCTTCCTATCCAATGCCTCCCCCTTACTACTCCTCTTCCCCATAGACGCAAACAAGTGGTAACATAGACAACCCCCCCCCCCCCCCCCCCCCCCCCCCCCCCCCCCCACTCTCCTTATGTCTTTTGTCTTGTGTCTCTCGTGTGAGAGACGCGATGACAGGACTGAAATAACAAATACATAGACCAGTTAAAATGGTCACAACTAGTCAAGCTGTTGGCCATGGAGGAAAATCTGTTGCCAAATTAACACACTGTCAGCTTCACGGTATTTCATTGCATTGGATCCAGCTTAGTATGAGCGGAGTCATTGACCCAGGATATTCTATGGCAGTTATGGAGTGTCGTGTTTGCTGTTGTAATGTGTGGCCACTCGAACATCAACACTGGCAACATGTATCTAAGAGCCTGTTTCAGCAAGTATCAGTGCCAAGGGCTCGCTGCAGCAAACAGTAAACAGTCTGTGCATATAAAATGTAGGAGAAGCTTCTCAATCTTGATACAACAACAAGAGACGCAAAAACCTATTGCAACAGTCCAGGACGTTCCTGGAACATGTGTTAACTTTCAAAGAAGCTGAAGGAAGTTTAACAACCGTGAAACACACCATGTCTTTTGCAACAGAGCACTCTCCCACTAAAGACCAACCAGTAAGTAAAAGCTGTCAGGCAATGCTTCAGATTACAGCCCGCAACTCACAGCACAGTTAAACCAAATGTGTCTTTATCGATAATAGAGTACCATTATCCTACAGTACAAATACACTGAAAACCTAAACTGTAAATATCTTTTCTTTCTTTCTTTAGTACTTTTTAAACTCCTGGGTTTCAACCTTGTGAAAAGATTGTCTCCTTCCCTTTTCTCAAGGCCCTGGTCCCCACATGATCACTACTCTGTTATATTTCATTTACATATTTCTGTTGATTTCTCAGGGTTTTTAAGTTCTTTCTGATCAGATTTTTCTTTGTGTTGGAATCAGTGGCAGAGCCCAGCACTCTATGTGTCTGACTTCTTGGAAGTGGATCAGCTGCTCCAACATGGTGAGTGAGTGGAGACATGTTGGAATGATTGGGTTCTCTTGGCTGTGAGTGTCATGATTCTGCTCCAGTTTAAGGTCTTTGGGAACTTTTGAAGGACTTTCGGTTTAATTGTTTGGATCTGGATCAACTTTTGACTTCTATTCTGTTCTCTTCCATTTGGTTTTTGGATTCTGTAGCTGGCTAGGTTCTGTTATCATCCTTGTGTATCTCTGACTCTTTGGTTAGCCCTAATTTCCTGTCTTATTGATGAGCTGCGTCTCAATTCAGGGCCGGATAAACCGTGAAAACCACAAGAAAGTTTTAATGCTCTTTTGATTTTTAATATTTGTACCATTAGTTGTTTGTTTGAGTTGAAGCGGGACAGTCAAGCATTCTCACCCCTTGTTTCTTTGAAAAACAGTTCATCATTAAAGCAAATTTATCCTGGGATAGGTTTGGGTGGGAAGGATCCAGCAGTTGGAGCCTTTGTTTCTCTGGGATGGAAGGTAGCATTTATCTGCTGCATTTGAAGGAGACTTTGAAATAGGGCAGCCTCTTTGTGCCACTGTGACTCAAGTCTTCAAATGCAGCCACTGAGGGATGCAGCACTTGAATTGAGACACAGCTCTGGTGTGCATCTGCGTTTGGGCCCTCCCCTGTCTCAAGTGTGACAGAGAGAGACAAGGGGCATTCAATCTGAATGCCCTTCTCTTCTGCAATTATTGCTGTTTATTTCTGTCCTGTTTTGTACAAATTAGTTTATTTTATTTTATTTTCTCACGGACAAATGTGAAGCCTCCTTGGGTCTCTTGAAAGGCGCTATATAAATTCAAGCTATTATTACTGAATTCGAAAATCAGGGGTATAACAGAGCAGAGCAGCAGCAAGAAGCAGAAAAATTATGTAAAAGAGAAGAGTTTTATAATTCAGCAGTTTCAAATATTGTATATGTGGATACCTGGGTGAGAATTAAAGAGATAAAGCAATGCACATTAGCACTCTGCACATAACACAATGGTGACAGCTAATGGTCGGAGGCATTATGTTTTTGGGTTGTCCATACGTCCGTCCCATTCTTGTGAACGTGATATATCAAGAACTCCTTGAGGGGTTTTCTTCAAATTAAATAAAAACATTCACTTAGACTCAAGGATGAACTGAATATACAATGTATCAGGAACACCTAAAAGGAATTCTTTCACATTTGGCACAAACTTTCACTTAGAATCACTCAGTGGCCTCACAAAACTTTTCATCAACTTTTGATCAGTTGTTACTTGACTACAAAGACTGGGAAAAAATGAGGGTAGTTGGAAAATGCACTGGTTGGTGGAGGCACAAACCCACAGCGCAGAATTTCTAGTTTGTCTATCAATTTAAAACAGTTCCTAAAACTTTATGGATGTAAATAATTATTCTGACAGCTTCCAACCCAGTGGGACAACCTCCAGTGTGTTTCTGGTTGTAGCGTGAAATGACATGATAGCATTGGCTCGTTGACCAGCAGTAGTTCTGCACTCACCACCCCCACCACCCCAGACGCTTCCTAGATGTCCGGGATTCAGATTGCAAACACAAGTGATGCAATTCAACATGTGGAAAGTAGCACAAGACCATGACTGACAATTTTATCTTTAGAGTAAACAAGTTTTGAAATCAAACATGTCTTCCTCTTTTTTCCAACCCCCCCCTACATACTTACCACACATAGACACACACGTGCTGCTCAGGAGGAACATGAACATGAGCATGCATTGCCCAAATTGATCATCTGCTCTACTGCAGATGTTGTTTTCCATCTAGTTTGTTGTTGACTATTTCATGTCCCCAGTTTTTCTGTATTTTTCTTTTTCCCTACAGACGTTCAGTATGTTTTGATCGGTGCTGGGATCGGCCTGTTCTTAGTTGCTGGATTCATTATCATCAAGGTCTGCATCATCAGGAAACACGTGCAGGACAACAGCAAAGGCCAGTCATTATACAATATTTCAAAATTCTTCCTCTTAGATTGTTTTTGTTAGATTCTTGTAAATATCTCTTGTGTCTGAATCCCAGAAAAATTACATAGTTGGAAAAAATATAAGACAGTCCTTTTCTTTATGTTGATTTCCTCATTTGTTCTTCATACAGATGCTAGTATGAGAAGACCCAAAGAGGTAAGATGATAACCTTCCAAATGTTTTGATAGTTATTCTGACATAATAACTACAATACATTCAAAGCAAAAAAAAGAAAAAAGATGAATCTCTCTTGTGATCTTTTGCCCATTTTGTCCTCGGCAATTGTGGAAAACGTGGAGATGAATCCTCAATATTATCTAATGACAACAACGAAAATCAAATATCTAATTTTCTTTTATCTGAACACAAATATTCCCTTGACTTTTATTTACTCTCAACCGCAGCCTTGTGCTGTCGCTTCGAGTCGTCTCTGCCAATCAGAGAATCCGGTGCCGACGAAGTCCACAGTCACATAATGTTAAAGGTCAAGGCAGAGAGATCTGCAGGACGATGTGAACCCTGCTGAAGTGGCTTCTGTACTCTGCTTGCACTTTCCTCAAAGACATGTATCGTTATGGGTTTCATAATAAATGGCTAAAGAGAATTTGTCACAATGGATCATCATACACTCAACAAACGAGCTCTAGTCTGTGAAGAGCCTGGATGTGTCGATCTCTATCTTTCATCTTTTATTTTTCTGCTCCACTGACACAGCACAGAGATGATTTACCAGGACGCTCCAGGACCAACTATCATTCCGTACAGTGGCCACAAGGGGGAAACATTACCTCAAAGAAAGATAAAGCTTTCGATTGGCTTAGATTCTTTGTGCTTTGTTTACGTGTATTTACGTCAGAACTTGAATGAGGGTTCATTACATATGAATAACGACAGTGTCAGTGTTCCTGGTATCGGATACTGAACATCAAACATTCTGTCTGCTATTTCTGCACCTGATGCTCAATGTTGAACTTGCACCAAAGCACTTATTATGACATGGAAAGAAAATTACAGTACAGTAAGATATTTTATTTATCACAGATTTAAAAATCTGGCAGGAAAAAGTTCTTGAAAATGTTCAGAGCTACATTTGCATTTTCACGTAGAGCCCCTCCAGACTTCAGTGCACGCTTGAACGCAACTTAAATAAACGCTTTGATTTTTCTGTGTTTGCTGGATGTGTAAAATTGTTGCCATAGAAACTGCAGCGATTTGTACAATGAGTTTTCATCTTTGTATTTCTCTTCAACTAAATGGCCAGAATTGTGATGCAGCTTTAAGACACAAGATACTTATTGAATCAAAGTTTTATCGTCTATTTGACCGATAATAAGAAGGAAAAATCAATGAGCAAGCACGTCTGCACTGTCTAGAGAAGTCATTTGCTAAATCCCACAGCGTTTTGCACTGAAAGCTGGAGGTTACACAGCTTTGGGAAAGTGGAGACTTCTTTCTGAATGGATCAGTTTCATTTGTCGGACTGTCGCCAGTCTGGGGGCACTTACGAGGCCCTGTGAGCCGTCTCCACTATTATCTGCAAATCAAAAGTGTCCCAGATCTCCACAGCGCTGCTTTCTGAGGTTTGATAAAAGCCAGAAGAAGTGTCCCAAAAACCCAGAGCTGTCAGACTGTAGCACAGAGATTCACTGTGGGATCCAGTTTCATGAGAGCAAAGATGATGAGGGATAGATGTACTGTAGATACATACACACACACACACACACAACATTAGTCTTGAGTTGCAAGGGCCAGTTTTGAAAACAACGAGCAACCACATTGGTATAGCACTTTCGCAAACTCTGTTATCCTGAAAATGATTTGTGATTTTGATTGATTTTATTATTGTGTCCTGTTAATTCATACAGTTCTAATGACCTGCCATCAGAGAGGTTTCTAAATCTACCAGCAGAAGGATTCTTGTTCTCCGATGTTCTAGCTTTACTATAACATGAGATTCTGGATTTGAATATAGGTTCATAATGCTGCTTTTAACACCATTTCTCGTCAAACGTAGCAAGTAGCCTTCCTCCAAATGTGTCCAAGCTGCAGAATAAATTATGTCCATATACATGTATTTGCAATTTAGCAAAAAACAGCTTGAAGCTCTGTAGCCTATCGAGAGTTGTACTCCAGAGACAAACTTTCTTATTGAGCCTGTTTTCAGACACAGGAAGCAAACTATTCCATTTCCATCACTTTCATTGACAACAGATATACTAACACACACTGCCAACCCCAACCCCCCACTGTGTCAGCATGTGTGTGTTCCCCAGATGAGGTCTGCGCCCACTCACCTCCACAGCTGGAAGTGTGATTAGCTCGGCGTCTATCTCAATGACACACTCCTCCCCTCCGTCCTGCACAGGAAATTACATTTCACACTCACTCGCCAGAAGTAGAGGTGTGTGTGTGTGTGCGTGTGTGTGTGTGGTCCAGGTATTACTCATGTTGTGGGGACCTGAATCTGTGAACATAGTCTCATTAGTTTAGGTTAGGTTCACCTTCATGTTTACGTTTAGTTTAGGTTAAGGTTAGGTTTAGGCTAACATTAGGCTAGGTTTGGGTTTGATAGATTAAGTTTAGGTTAAGGTTAGGGTAAGCGATAGACAAGTAATAACTATGGTTAATGTTAGAGTAGGTCTCAAGGAAATCAGTGTTAGTAAAATGTAATGTCCTCTGCAGTCATGGAGAGACAACTGTGTGTGTGTGTTGTGTGTGCACGCCCTCCCCCATGCCCACTTTTTTTTTTTGTTTCTGTCTGCTCTGCGTGCATGAGCATATGTTTGCGTGTGTGCACGTGAGTCTGCCAAATGTGTTTTCACTGACAGGAGGGGGGAGGGACGGGGAGTGTCAAATGTTTCATATTACACTCCTCAGCTCGGAGTGGGGAAAAAAGAGAAGAGGAGGAGGAGGAGGAGGAGGAGGAGACCTGAGGCTGCTTTTCTTCAGTGGCATTTAAGTAGGAGTTTATAGAGGCAGCAGCCGTGGAAAATGAAGATCTACTCTGTGGTGTTTGCTCTCCTGACTCAAGCACTTTTTGGAGGTAGGAGAAAAAGTTTATTTTTGCATCATACCTGAGTGGAAGTGGTGTAGACAAATTGTTGTCAGAAAAACTTTGCTGAAAGGATTTGAGAATCAGGGAGGATGTTGGGGTCATGGGGAGATGGAGAAATACATTTTTGCTTGATAGGATGCTCTTTTAACTTCTGTAAAACTTCTGTGTTCTACTAGAATGTATCTGCTTTACATTTTGGAGATTGCAGGGCGGGATGGCAAGAAAATGGCACGTTTTCCAGAGTTGCATATGTGTGCAGAGATGACAGGGAATTCCAAAGTGAAAATTGGTGGTTTTCCTCTGAGTGTTTAAAAAGGAAAACAGTTTTGAATGTCACGTCTGTATTCATTTACAGTGACTGAAATGATGTGCTGTCAAAACAGAACTTTAGAAACCACATTTCACCAGCAGAATAAAACTTTATTTCACCCAAATGAAAGACAAAAGCTTAAAAAAAGAGGCAGTGATCTTATGTGCCATGCTCAATGCATCTTACTTGTGTGACAGTGAGATGTCTTTGTGTTTCCTGGAAAATGAGTATGAAATTGCTCAGTGCTTGAGAAACAGATGTTTGATATATTGTCACAACACTTTCAGCAATAAAGCTTGTTCCCTCAGTATTCGTCCCACGTATGTCGTCACAAGCCAAAAACAACAAGGCTGTCAGCGTGAGGGGAAAGAGGGCTGTTGAGAAACAACACTCCCTGCCAGCCCCGGACTCACAGAGGACGTATAGCTTCCACTCGAAGAACAAACCTTCAATACATTAGTTGCACTGGTTATTGTTCTTTCATGCTGTTTGGTTGAGGAAGAAAGTTCAGGTTGCTCAGTGAGGCATTAGTTGCCTGTTCTGGTAACACTCACCATCTTTAAACCATTAGGCTGCATTTAACTTCACTGTGATCTTCAGGGGCCAATTGGAAGTAGGCTGAGAAGTGTTATTAACTGTGTCAATACAAACCATTTTAGGAAAACATTTGCATGGAACTTTTCCTTAAATGTGAGTTTTTCTCCTCACATTTCACACAGAAAGAAATACACAAAGAAAACGGATCTGAACTTTATGTGCTGAACTTTAAACTGAAGCCCATAACAAGGCAACTGTTCCTCTTTTTCCATGTGAATTTTTATATTAGACAACAATTAACAGTTTATATGTTGTATTTAAAGGTCCAATGTGTAGGCTGTAATGACATCTAGTGGCTAAGTTGCATCCTGTAACCAACTCTCCTCATCTTTACCTTCCAAGCATGTAGGAGAACTTATGGTGGGTTAGGGTTAGGGTTATGGTGGTGTAAATACGTGAGAGACCCTCTCGAGAGACAGTATTTTGTTTGCCCATTCTTGGCTACAACAGAAACAACATGGCAGACTCCATGAAAGGATCTAGATATAGAGGGCTCATTCTATGGTAACAATTATTACTTCCATTTTGTTTCACACTTATGAAAACGTTATGATGTTTTTGCCGTTAGATGTCACTTAACTTGGAAAAAGTAGTTTGCAAGACTGAGAATGAAATAAAATATTAATGCTGTTTTGCACAGTCAAAAGTTCTGAAGCGATTGAATAAATTGAGTAGTGATTATTTAATTTGGTACACAACTGCTTGGGGTTAGGTTTAACCAAGGGTTAGGGTAAGGGGTTAACATAACCCTAAAGTCCAAAAGTAAAGGGTACTCCACTCATCTAAAGACAATACTGTTGTTGAAGTGCCTGAAACACCTTGTCGATAGTCCAGCCGATACTGCCACACCATTGTGATGTCGCGTGACATGCAAGCAATGGACAGTTTGAGGAAAGTAATGCTTTTTTGAACATTAGAATTTGTAAAACTTTTCAACTTTCAAACATCGACACGTGAATTGTATTCCGGTTAAAACTTCCCTGTATCCCTTCTTTCTTCTGATTTAGAGTTAGTCAGAAAAAACTTCATAGCCACAACCTGGCAATGAGTGGGAGTGGACTATAGACACAGCCCATTCACTCTGCATATTCCAGACAGATTTCAGACTTTCTATAATGATTTCTAAATCTTGCTCTTGCAGATCTGTGTTTGGCCATCAACGTCACCATCATCCCATCCCCCTTCATAGTGGCCCAGGAGGGTCAAAACATCACGCTCTCCTGTGTTGTGTCCCAGCGGCGTAGAAATGCCGCTTTACCTGTAGTGAAATGGACCTTCCTACCAGCGGGCACAGAGCGGTCGGAAGACGAACTCCTTATTGCTCGCGTCAACATGAGGAAAGCCCGATTCTACGGCAACTACACCAAAAGCTTCCCATGGCCCAAACTGAAGCTGACGGTGGTGAAGCAGGGGAAGATCTTTGACCTGCTGATCTTGAACGTTTCTGAGGGGGACCAGGGGCTCTACATGTGCCGGGTGCAGGAGTTTAAAAAGCACCAGGACCGCTGGAAGGCCTCATCCAACTGCACGGCTGCTACAGAGCTAAGAGGTGAGGGCTAAATTTATTATTCTGTTTAGTCCTGTCCTTTTCCTTAAAAAATAGCCAGATTGTATTGTTGAGCACACAAGGCAATCAGATGAAGACCACCTTAATGTTGTCAGATCCAAGATTCTGGCCACACAGAAGCTCGGCAGTGTCTCACATGTACACTGCACCCAGTGTCTCTGGAGTATCAAACACTTGTCTGGTAACTATAAGCTATTTTAAGGCAGATGGTAGAGTCAGCTTTAATTCCATGGATTACTCACCCATGGATGGTGATGAGCTTTGATATCAGACAAAAATACCAAAACCTCTAAAGAACCTCCTCAAAGCATTGACCACTGACCATACACAAGCTATGTCCAGTATGTTCCAAACACTATTTGGCCAAATGACTAAGCCAGAATAAGGTGGTTCAGACCAATGGAATATCAGGACATGGAGTGCTCCAGTGATCTGAAACCAACCACTCCTACTCATCTGCTCAGTGGTGTATCTACTGCAGTCACGGGTTTACAAAAGATATGACTCAACTCTGAGTCAGTCAAGCAAAAACGTCAGTTCATAACTTCATATAATGCACTACTTTACCTAAAGAAACACAAAAACCACACAGTATACTGTACATCTCAACAGTAGCTAGTTATTGTTTGTGTCAATTAGCAGCTGGTTCAGAGAAAGCCAGAAATTATAAATCAGTCTGTGTACAGATTTACTGATATCGAAGAACTAGACACAAGATGCTATTTAAATTACAGAACCTCTGGCTGCCTGTTATCAGGTAACATGATTTATTATTTGCTAATCATCAGTAGGATCTTGTTTCTTTATTAATAATTGTACCTAGGGTTGCCTGACAAAAGAGGATGCAATAAACTTGCTGAAAAATAATGTTTACAATGATGTAATTCTATCTCTCAGTCGTGTTTCTTTTCTCATCTGGACTGTTGAATCTGAGTCCTTTGTATTTTTAGACACGCTGCCATAACTATTTATTTTACTCGTTATTAATTCCTGTCTGTACTTTGAAAAGAATCCAATAGCAAAGAAATATCTTTGTTTTGAAAAACTGGGGTTAAGAATTCTCACAACCCCTGCATTAGGGTGCTACCATTTTTTATAGAAGACAACAGTAGCTGTAGCTTAGTTTCTAACATAAGTACATCACTGCTGTTAACAGTGCAGGGCGGAGAGTCAACAAACTATTTCTGCCACCACAACAGAAGCAACAAGAAATTCTGTTTTAATAATTGTGAGACCGCAGATAGTTTGCAGCAGATGAGAGGTTGGCTGACAGAGATGTTCCATGGCTCGCAGCGGAAAGTGGGACTGTTTCTGAGCAGCGAACAAAAAACTGTTTGAGGTTTTAGTTGGATGTTTTAAAAGTAGCATAGATGCCCCTGTTAAATCTCTGTCAGCCAGGATCAATGATTTAGGATTATCCTTTGTGCCACAACTCATTTGTAAGAAATTCTATGAATTCCAAAGAAGTATATCACCGTTTAAATCAAAGTAATTGTAGTGCTAACAGTACATGTCAGATAGAAGAAAAGGCAGAGCAGTGCTGCATCTCCTGAAGTAGCAGTTTCTCTGACCACAGATAAATGATGTCATTCATCTGTCCGAGGAGTTTTTGAAGTGGTTTACTGAGCAAAAGCATCCTCCTGCTTTTGATTTCAGAGGAGAACTGTCATTGGTTAGGAACAAGCCTGGAGATAAATCGATCCTCCATCGCAGTAAGTTGCGGCTTTAACTGAGAAGATGATCTTGGAGTAGGCGCAGAGAGAGTGTGAGCTTCACTCTGTGAAATGGATGAGACATCCACTGGTGCCACACACAGCACAGAAATCCCTCAACTTCCATGAAATCGCACTCAAACTTTTTGGATGTGAAGAGCAGAATTTGAGGCCATAACCTTATGTAGTATTCTTATGTAGATGTGCTGCGTCAACACTTGACAGGATATTTGCGTTTTTGTGCCCAAAATGGAAGAGCTGTGGCCACTTGTGATTGGATCTCACTTCACCACATTGTGTGCAAATAAACACGACTGTCATTTGTTTTAGTGAGAACCAAATTATGTTGTTTTTACGCGGTCTGAGTTTACACGTGTGTCAGATGACACTGTGTGTGTGTGTGTGTGTGTGTGCGTGTGTGCATGCATGCGTGTGTGTGTGTCTGCGTGTCAGTGCTAGAGTGAGAGAGAGTATGAGTGAGCGGAGTCAGGAGGGGCTGAATAAAAGAATGAATGTGCGCTGCTATGAAGAAAGATTTTACTAATTTAAGAAGAGTATCTATCATTAAGTGGTGATCAGTGTTTATAATGTGGCGGTGGTTACACACAAATCAAGGTTTAAACTGTGGTGGGGCGGTGAAGTCGGCTGAGTCAGTGTGTGTTTGCGTGACATCACAAGAGAGTGAGAGAGAAAAGTGAGTCAAGATAGACTGACTGAATAAATTAATATATGTAATTAAATATATGAGTGCCAGTTCATAGGTACATTATTCAGTTGAATGAAAAACAAGAAGAGAGATAATTTATTAGGAAAATCAACAAATCGAGTGCCCAAAAAACAATAGTGGACTCAACCTTTTGCCAATAAACAATATGCTTCACCAGCAGAAGTTAGGCTACACTCTGACGGCATCCAGGACCAGTTTCATCTTTATCCCCAATAAATTATTTATGGAGGATTTGGAAATAAGACTTGGTTACCATTGGGTTAGTAAGATCATGAAACAGACATCTTGACATTTGCAGTTTATAGCCCAGATTAATGCACTGTGTAATCCATTTCTCACACTAGACTGAAATGGATGAAACAGGTGTGTGTTCAGACTAGAAAAGTAATACGCTTTAAAATGCCAAGTCGGTCTATAGTTCAGAGATGATGTGACAGCACTGTTTAGACGAGGCGTTTGGTGAGTGATTCTATCTCGAGTGCGAATCCAACACAAGACATTTCATCTTTAAATTTATTACCATGTTACTGTTAGTGTTCCTCCTGTCTTTGAACAACTGTAGACACTGCTCACCACATTTTCCATGGAAGCGTTCCTAAAGGCTGTGACTTTGGTGTGTCCACAGCCAAGTCTGGGCTCAGGCAGACACACAGTCCCAACCAACAGCTGTTGACATTGGCCCTGGCGAGGAGTTTCCCTCCCAGGCAGAATGTCCCGAGAAACTCAGAAGAGCTGCGACAAGAGATAATTGTGCTGAGGAAGGTGAAGTTCTTATGTTTGTCTGCAGTGACAGGCGAGTGGGCAGCTGGCTCGTTTCTGGCTCTTACCCTGTGGTCTAGGATGTGGTGAGCTACTGTATTTCCAGAGGTGGTGGCCTATTATAGTTTCAACGATGATCACAGAGTCCACTGCAACATTTTTGGAGGAATACTGCAATTGTTACATGAATGGCAGTAGATGTAGAAAATATAACTAGACAATTCATTTTTAATTAAAGTCAAGGTGACAAGAAGCTAAACCCAATATTATCTTCTCCACCTGCACCTCTGTGTTTACAAGTGCTGAAGTACTGAATACCCTTGAATCTGGATGGGCAAAGTACATTTTCATACCCATTCATAGTTCTAATTAACCCCCTTAGACTCAATATAAGTTTGCTATAGCCCTGAAATATCGTACTTCCATACATTTGGAGGAGAAATGTCAATGCATGAGCGGCCAAGAAATTCTGACTTTTAGTTGCTATAATGAGTGAAACATCAAAAGGACTGCATCCTACATTTCCCACAATGCATCTCAATTTTTTTTTTTTTCCTCTATGGATACGTGAAGCCAACAGCCTGTATGTCCTATTGTAAACTTGTTGTCCCACGTCTGAGCTAAATTGCATTCATGTTAATTTCACATGCTGACTTGAACTCTTTAATGAGTAAATGATTCTGGGACATTTGAGTTATGGGTCAGGAATCTGTAATATTAGACTCTCCAGGATGTAGGTTGAGTGATTGTAAAGATTGTAAAACTTGAACAGCAAAAGGAAAGCTGTTCTATTTCTGATCATGAGTAGCAGGTAGTGGTGTTTTTTTCCTAATCCCCACACCAACAGTTGACAGCTATGATAAGCATCAGCTAACCATATGACGAGTTAAAACCGATTTAGGACCATTGCCACTGATTTCCACTTCAGATGGAACACAGCAAATGAAAACGATTTCATGGGCACACGATGCGTGCGTGAAGTTAAACTGATGGAATTCCTGTGGTCGGATAACATTAGGTGACCAGGTTTTTCCACAATAGGTCAGAGGGTTTGTTAAAAAGACTGAAGGCAGAGCACAACCTCCTCTTGGCATAAACAAACCAAAATGTTTAGGGATTTCTATAACACATGTGGGTGAGTAAAAGAGTGTTTCTAAAAGGTGCGCAGGATGTGGTGTGGGTTTAAGAATAGTAAAAACACAAGGTACTCTACTGCTAAAGGAAACATGAAAATAAGAAATATCACAATTCTGAGGCCACAAGCATTTCTCAAAAGCTTCTTCTGTAAGAAAATAAAAACATGAAACCAACAAAACCAGCCCATTTACACAGAGATGCTAATTCTTAGAGAAAAAGATGCAGGGACACAACAGGAAGTTAAAGGGTGGATTATTTTAAACTGAAGCGGGACACAGAAGACTGTACGTACATTCATCTCCAGCCTTTTATAATACAGCACATTAGAGCATTGACTGAGTCAGTGGATAATCACAGAGGATCACTATTCACTCCGGTCCATGTCTGTGTATTGATGTTTACAGTGTTGGGTTTGTTGGAGCACAAAACGAGCCACGAATCTTACACACAGTCAGCAACTGAGTGCAACTCTGTGGGTCTGACAAACAAAAAGTCCTTGTTGAATGTTTCCACTTAGTCTGATGAAGTCTTCAGCCATTCAGAAGTGGCTTTAAAAAGAAGACGTTTTGTAGATGGGGATAAAAAGCAGATTTATGTGACAGTGTTCAATTTCTGATTATTCCAACATGTACAGCTGCCTCACTGACAGAGCTACACAGAACCTGAGGCAAAGACACCACATAAACGTTATCAAGATTTACACTGTGAGTAATTTACTGTGGAGGCAGGGCTTTGAATTAAATCATCTGCATTTGAAACAACTGAGAAAGTCTGTTTTAAATTGTGTTTTGATTCAAGCATCATCATAACATTGTACTTGTACTTCCAAGTCATTGTTTTGCTATTTCTGATTGGTGTTTTTTTGAAATCTAAAAAATATATTTCACTAGCATGACATTAGACAGGTTAAGTGGCTCAGACAGATTTGCCATTATGATAAAATGTACAGTGTATGTTCAAAAACAAAGTGCTGCCTATGAAATAGTCTGAAACGATTCTAACCTGCAAGCCCACTCATATTAACAAAGTTAGCATTTGGTAAAAATTGTAATTAATCGCCAACTACTCTCCAACTTCCCTTTAAAGATGACTAACTGCAAACAGCAGAATGTAGGTCACATATGGTCAGTGTAGGGTTAGTGGTTTCACAGATTAGGACCAAGTCCAAAGGCTGGTTCCCAAAAGTCCCAGTTTGAAGGCTGTTGCTTCTCATAAACATAGTTTAAGCTTAAGTATTAAAAGAGATCCAGGAAAATATTGAAATATGTCAGTCAACCTGTTTTCACTGTTGAATAGGCTTTGGGCGTGGCCATGTTTTCTACAGTCGTCCAACCTGGACCATCCTGGATTTTTATAACAACTGAAGCTACCACAGGTTCTCTTTCATGTTTGGACGAGGAGGCGGAGGTGAGGGGTGTTCAGCTGCAACATGCAACTTCACCTCTAGATATCAGTAAACTCTAAACACTGAACCTTTAATGGAATAAGCTTTACATTTATTGTATTTTTCTCCACAGAAAAAATAGCTTTTCTCCCTTTCCTTAACCTACAGTTGTTGTAAAGGTCTCTTTTTTATGTGTGTCAATGTTTGTTTGGATTATTTGAGGCATGCTTGCGTGTTTGTCAGTCAACATGCTGTGCAGCCAGTCTGCCTGTGGGAAAGTCTCCAGCCGACGTGGTGGCGAGCCTGTTTGTCGTCAGCTCCTAGAGGTTTGGGGTGTTTCAAGACGCCCCTGATGGGTGTCGCCTCACGGGTTTCCTACCACACCAGCTTAGCAATATATGTCGACTGTGGTCACATGAGCTGGACAAATGATTGAGTGAGGTGACACGTTGAGTATGGGAAACATACTCTCTGTCATTTTGGACAGAGGCAGCACATAGCTGGGATTCTCATTCCTGATTTAGGCTTTTGATCCAACGCTGGTGCTCATATTAGATTAATTTTTGGAGGCTTATTAATCATCTACTGTGTACAGGGATGTAAAGTCACATGCACTATATCGGAATCCTGGAAAACTGTTTAAGTTGCATTCAGTAATGCAGTAATAAACTCCTCATTTCGCATAACTTTATGTATTTTAAGTTTTGCCTACATCTACGGTTCACGAATCACTCCCCACATAGGAAATGTCCGGTCTAGCTGTGGCAACCAAAACAAGTTGGGGCAGGTGCACCATGCAGTCATGTAACAGTTTGGTTCAATTGCCCCCCAGTTCCCTTTTGCCAAGGGCCCCCAAAGCCTGGAAGCAAAAACAATCCTTACTTTCAAAGTTAGTTTGTTTTCTAGCTGTGCTACAAAATAAAATACAGGGATGGTGATGACAAAAGCAGACATGACGCATTGTTGTGGTCCACTAAAGGTGCTTAAAACATGCAGTTACAGCAAATTTCACAGTTTAAGTCCCAGCTGGGGCTCATGGAACATATCATACTACTTCCTGCCTCCTCCCCCTTCACACTGTGACCATGAAATAAAAGTAAATAAGAATGTGAAAAATGACTAATGTAAAAGAACCAATTTTTCTTAAAAAATAGTGGATCTCATTGTAAACTGCATGAGTGCAGCCTTAGTTCTCTGAATTGCTGTTGAGCTAAGCAGCTGTGATTTAGCCAGGCCGGTATGTCAAGGCAAACAGGGAAACTCGAATGACTGTAAATCAACTGGACAAGTATCTAAATGTTCTTGGAAACATTTTAATGATCATGTTGTTGATGTCACAGAAAGAAAAACTAGGTAAAACATTCTCAGCCAGTCTGTGAACCAAAATAGGCAAAAGCTTGTTTTATCACATCTTCGTTATGAAGGTGAAAGAGATGGTTGGGCCCAGCACATGAGTAGACGTGAGGTGAGAGTTTAAGATGATGCAAATACATCCAAACCCAGTTTGCACTATTGTCTGAGTTAATGAACTATTTATCCTTTTTCATCCGGTGAAGTTTAAGGTTGAGCTCTCTGGACAGTGAGTCAGAGACGATCAGGCTGGGAGGAGGCCCACCTCGGCTCGTTGTCTTCCTGCAGTTAGGTTTATTTAAACTCTGCCCAGTGTGTAATCAGGAGGCAGTGAAGCCACAGTGACGACTACGACCTTCACATGTTTCTCTTCTGTCTTTCTTTCTCCATGTAGTGCATGTTCTACCGATCACCAAGGCCAAAGAAAGCCTGTGGAGCTTGTTTGAAGGTAAGTCGTAATATTTTTAGTGTGTCTATGTGTGTGTGGTGGACTAGCTGGCACTGAATCGTCCTTGGCAAGCAAAAATAATCCAGACCAAAGGATGAACTGCAGTGCTTTAAATAGCTCAGCAAAACACTTACTTCTTTTTTTTTTCCCTCAAGATTTTTGTGCGCAGTGAAGCCATGGCATGTGGCCGCTGTGCCGGTGGACTAATGTGTGTCGACATGTTTGTATGTTTTAGATGTGTACCTGTGTGCGGTGCTGATCTGCTCAGTGGGCCTGCTGTGCATGTGCATGTTCACAGTGACGGTGACCTGCCAGTTCATACAGAGGAAGCAGAGGTTAAAAGGTGAGCAGCAGCATCAAGATCGCTGTGTTCAGAAAAAGAATTAACATCTCTCTTCAAAGATCCAAACACCAGTGAACAGCTCTGTGTGTCTGTTCACACCTGGGATTAACCCATTTAGACTGGATGCAACACGTGTATATACCCTCAAGACTGGGTGCAAAGTTTACGTGCTTCTTACTTTTGAGCAACTGCAACATAAACACATCTTGTATAATGTTGTTGTTTTTTAAGAAATATGAGTAATGAACTGTGATTTGCTGAAATACAGAAAGGAGAAGTAAAATACATCGTGGTAAAAGGTTATTTTAAATGTTTTTTTTCCAGTGGTTATGGTTAATCAGACAATGGTTGACGACCTGAGCGAGGGTAGCAACATTGAATCAGAGGTCAGCAGTGACTTGGACCAGTAAAAAGCCACCCAACCTTTATTTCTCTGCTTCTGGGGCCGATAGAATCATGGAATAAAAACATGTCAAAGATTAAACCTTTGACTTTTATTGTAAATTCTTGCATTAACACAAATGATCATCATCATAAATATACATGGTCTGAGCGAGACACATTGAGGACACATTTTGGTACGTGTACTTAGCACGTGTACTTAGCACTGACTGTTTGTGTTCGTATCACTGTGGACCATTGTTAATACCAGGTCTGAAGGGGTCCTTGTCTCTGCACCAGTTTCTAAATGTGTTATATCTATGCAGATAACTATCATCTGGTCAAAAGCCAACAAAACAGGTATGATATTACAGCAACACAGCCTCACACTAAAGTCAAATTATTTTTGTTCTTAAAAAAAAAAAGAAGAAATGAATGCGCTGAACCTAATCTGTAATTACTGTAGCTCTGGAGAGACAGTGACCAGTGTCGTCAGCATGTCTCCAGCTCTGCCTGAAAAGTCGAGGAGGTACAGGAAGAAAAGGAGAAGAGACCATCAGGAGGATTTACCACCTGAGATACCAGCCAAAGGTAAAGTTACAGTGTCTGGTGTTGGAAATGTTGACTCAAACAAAATCAGGCTGTCCTGTGGATTTTATTTATGTGTTTACATGTTATTTTACTCAAAGAGCACCAGCAGATGTAGCAAAATATTATCACCAGTCCAAACTGAGTTTTACACCCGCTTCGAATTCTTCTGTGTGGCTTTCCAAACATGAAAACATCCTGGCATTCAACTACCACATAACTCTTGAGTTACAGGGTTGTTTCCTGAAGTCGACAGGGAAAACTTTCTCACCCTTAGCGAACCACAGCTCAGTCACGCCAAGTCTACTTCTTAATTAGCATGTGTCGTGCATCTTTTTAATGGAAGCAATGATTCTACAGTGAGTTAATTACCATCAGCGTGTTGTGGTCGACGTCCCAAATCATTAAATATCTTCCCAAATCACTGCTGGTTCAAATTTAAGTGGGAACTGTGCTGACAAGGAAATCCTGCTGCTTTGTGGTTTTGAAGCAATTATGGACTCATGCTTTGTACAAGTAATCTTTATATTTGTATTGTTTTACTTGTATAAAAATTAACGAAGCAATTTCTTCATTGCTATTTTCACTGAATGTGCTAAATCTTGTGGGGGGGAATGTGAATTTGCCGATGCAGCATATATCCCAGAATATATGCTTGAACAAGTGTTTCCTGCTGTTTTCAGCTTTCATGCTCGGCAAAGATGACAAGCTTATATTACATGAAAGATGCTTTAAAAGCTCAGAGTAACTACAGGGTCAGTTGATCATTTTTTGTCTGTCAATCTCCAGAGGCGACCCTTCTCATATCACACATTGTTTTCAGTTCCATGGTTGATGTGAAAACCAAGACGAGTGCCGCTTTAAGCTAAAGATCTGAATTGTTTATGTGTAGTCACAGAAGAGGGTGACAGTAAGGCTTTGACATATGTCCTATTTTCATCTCACCACTATGTGAAGGGGCACGTCTGTAACATGTGTGTTTGTGATAGATTAGTCTTATCCTGCATGTGCATCGTATTTACTAAACATATCTCTACCAAACCACTAACTCTTGTTTTGTCTGTGCAGTTCCCATTGGAGACAAAAGGAGACCCAAACTTCTAAAACCACAGCCACGGAAAGTAGTGTTGGTAAGCACCATCCATGTTTTTTTTTAGAAGATATTAGTCGTTTATTGTCGTCTGGGGCACCATTTAATCTGGACAGGCAGACATAGACACTCAAAACCACTTTCTGATTGGGTCTTTTCAGTCACAACGTAGTCTTCAGTGACTTGTAAGGGTCCAATCACATGACCCCCTTCCGGAAGAAAACAACCAGCTGAGTCCTCGGCTACCAGTGTACAACACAACATGGATAATCAGTTGCAAACATGGCTGTTTTAAAATAACACAGCTGTTTACATGTGTAGGAGATGAGCTATAATCAAACATGTGTTAGTATGGATGGGGATTAAAACTGATACAGAGCCAAAATGCTTGTGTGAAATGGTTTTAGTTTGAAAACGCCAAACAAAAACTTAGTAGTGTGGATGTAACTTTATGCACTCTTATGTAACCAATTCATTCTCTAATTGTCACTGGACAGAAGTGACTGCCTCAAACCCAGAAATCCTGTTTGATTGCTCACATTTACCAAATCGAAGCCAGTTTATCAAATTTCTTGTCAGTATTCATGTCCAACACTGTAATGTCATTTGAGCAAACAGGGGAAACCTACAGCATATCCAACCCTGTAATTATCTTAATGGAGTTTTTACATAAAAACCTTCCCTGTTGTCGTCTCATCTCACCACTGATACCACTTTATTCTCTCGCCACTTCCATCTCCCATTCACCTCCACCATCATTTTTCTCTCCCCTCCCTCTCCATCTGTTTCCACATCTTTAGCCAAAGATAGTGGAGGAGAATCTGACCTACGCAGAGTTGGATCTGGTGAGGCCGATTCCAGAAACCAAGGCGTCACGTAGCGGCACAGTGTACGCTCAGATACAATTTGGGGAGCTACAGCTATGAGACAAACAAACACACACACACACACACACACACGTCTATTTATAGTCTATTTTGTACTGAAATGGTTTGTGAAGGTTCAAGAACTTCTCAAAAGTATGACAAAATTGTAAATATGATTTTATACGAACTCTGATATAGTTTTCTTTTATGAGACCACGATGCAAAAGAGAAGTATTTTGTATGCTGATATTTCTCATTTGCATGCATGTTTGAATCCTGTGAGAACACATTAGAAGACTACCATGCTGAATGAGTCCATCATCACAATTTGATTGGAGACTGGAGGCTAGTCAGAGCCTCAATCCCGATCATGTAAAACGCTTCAGTCAATAATTGCAACGTGATATCTGCAGTTTAAGATTCCTGTGGTGTTTTGAATGTCGAGTTTACTCTGGGGTCAGGTGATAAGGGTGTTGATACCACGCTAATGTCTGTGCATTTAGTCTGGCACTAGGACCAGAAGGTAATTAGCTTGAAAGGGAAGCAGGGGAACACAACCAGCCAGCCTGTAGCTAAAACTCAACAAGGCTAGTGTATTATAGATTTTTGACAAAAGGCCCCTGTCAACAAAAAAGTAAATGAATAAGTACCTGTGCAACCACAACCCATTTTTTTAAGGTTTTAGTTTGGTCTTTTATCTGTACGTGTACAGATAAAACAGACAAAGTGTTACTTACATAGTTACATTGGTCGTTGTTTTTTTAAACTAAAGGGATACCAGGCTGTTTTTCCCTGCTTCTCGCACTTTCCTAAGCTAAGCTAATTTAGCTTCATACTTGCATGAGAGAGGCATCGATCTTCTCAACCAAACTATTACCCAGACCGTAAAACTATTCCTTTAAAATAATAAATGATGTTATTTTAACTAAAATACACTAAGGCTCTATGATAGCAACAAACTGTCATTTTGTTTGACTCATTGACTGTATGTAAAGATGGATGACACGTCTACGCATCCTACCAATATTCAGAAATATTGAAATATCCCAGATCTGAATGCTGCCATCTCCGTATTTGGAGCTAGCATCTGCAAAATGGCGAAAACGTGGACCCGTGGATACAAGAAATCGACCAATGATGAGTCAGTCTTGTGGCGTTTTACCCATTTTTATGATTAATTAAATCCGACCTACTGGAAAAGTGAGAACCTGAGTATATGGTGTGATGAAAACTTCCTACAATAAGAGAAACATTCTTTTTGACATGTTAGTTTGGTCCATGTCCCATCCAAGAACATGGAGGAGGCTGAATTCATGACCTATATTGCAGGGCGCCACAAGGTTCAGATCAAGATGTTTGGCTTCACTTTTGTGGAGCAGTCATGTCATTCATCTTTATATACAGTCTATGGTTGCACTTCATGTAGTGACATAGTTATATCCTGGTCACTTTGAGATCTTTTGTCTCATTTATTTTACAAAATAAATTAGAGACATCCATTGTTATGAATGTAGACCACTGCATTTTCAAATGTGATTTGCTTCTACTGTGTTTCCAGCATTATCTGTCGCACAACATCTGTGTTCATTCTGTTTTTGTGTGTCAGGCGGCAGTTTATAATGACCACAACTCCACAGAGTTGATATTAAAGTAGCGATTAGCCTTCGACCTCTGCCTCACAGGCAAGTATGTGAGACCCTTTCATCTGGTGCCAAAATCAACTTAACAGGCTGTTAGCGACAAACGTATGTTTACACACATGCAAGGGTGGAGTTGCATGTAGGAAAACTTGTAGACTTACACAAAAAGGCACATACTGTAAATCCAAAAAAACTGTTGTGACTGGTAACAGGGACAAACTGAGACCTGTGTTTGGACTATTTTGCATAAATGCAAGTCACATTTAAGGTGATTTTGTTGTTTGACTTTAGATAAGAGGCCAAATTGGCTGTAATCTCACATACCTTTGCTACAGTCTGGTTGCTTTCTCACTTTCCATGTTGAAGTGCATAGGAGTCTTTTTCCATTTAATGATCCTCTGGATTCATGCACGGAGGAAGCAAAGGAAAGTGAACTTGAAACCCAGACTCAAAGGCACCAGATTCCAGCCTCCCCAAAGACTTCCACTATCTTATATGAAGTTATTCGTGCAGATGGAGAAGAAGTTGCACTTTCTTTGTAATGCTTGAATAAGTCTCCAGACTCCAACTCTTTTGACCTGTTTTCAAACTAGCTATTAATCTGGTAACTGCTAGTATGCAGTCATTCCTCTATCAAACTTAAAAGAACATTTGATTGCCATATTAGCTGAAATGAAATTTTAGATAAAAATAATAAGTGTGAAGCACAAAAGTTGATGGAGCATCCTGACACAGATAGGTTAGGTTACAGTTTTCGTTTTTTGACATGGTGTCGATTGGGTTGGTACCAACGGAGAGTTCCATTAACGTTAAATAATTAAGGCCAAGCAAGCTCATTGGTTGGACAACTTGTCCATTGTCCAATTTGGTTGAACTGAAGCATCCCTACCAACCAATCAACTGTTAAACTGGGATAACAGCCCCAATGTGCTTGGACTTTTCTTTTTTCTCCTAACTTTATATTATGTTACTTTGCAAACCACTGCTGACCCCTGAATTTTTTGATTTTCCATTGTTCTCTTCTGTTCAGTTGCACAGTGTTTATTATCCCTGTATAAAATGACTGAAACTGACCTTTCAGTGGTGGGTAGAAGTGTCTTAAAAATGCCCTTAAACTGTGAAATGTAAAGTTTCTTCCAGACCACATTGTCCTTAATGGGAGTTCACTAACTAGAACCATGTGTATATGAATGGTGCCTCTCTGCTCTCCCTCTCTCTGTTCCCCTCTTTCTCTCTGCCCACCACTGACCTCTGAATTCATCTACATTCCAGTGTTTTGGCTCTTGTCCATTTTGTACATTTCAGATGTGTTTGTATCAGCAAATGAAATAAATATGAAAGTTGATGGAAGCATTATGCTACCAGAGAGTGTTTTTAGCCATGCTAGGGCCGCAGCCCTATGGATGATAACATTTCACTCCTATGTTCTGCATAGATGGCAGAAACCTTTGTTCTGACTTTGAATTAAATGCTAACCAAAGTGAGAATGGTCAACATTATGCTAACATCAGAGTGGTAGCACTGTCTCTGTGAGCATTTTCGCATGCTGACATTAGATTGTGCTCAAATCACAGGAACCATAGACTGTAAATAATGTCCTATCGATACAGATGCACTACCAATTGTAAGTCTTTCAGCTGTCAATCTTCACATTTCACCCCTTTTTTTAATAGCATCAAAAATTTTAACCAATTTTACCAAAAAAAGAAATTGCACTTGAACATACACTGTTTGTGAAGAACTGCCTAAAATGACAGAAATAGAGAAAAGTTAATTTGATGTGTACTTTAAGGTTTTAGTTTGGTCTATGTCCCATAACATGGAGGAGGCGGCATGTATGTCCTATACTGCAGCCAGCCACCACATGGTGATAGAGACGAATTGGCTTCACTTTTGTCACTTTCGGTCATGGCAGCCATCTTTATATAGAGTCTATGGCCACAGCTCGGAATTATGAAGCCCCTCAAGTTGAATTTTTCAGACGGTCCAGTAACCTTACCACTCCGACTTCGAAATCCAAGATGATCTGTGTATCAACAGTAAGTGGACGCCTAGTTTTTCCTGTTTACTAGCACTTCTGTCATTAAATTTTTCGTACACAGAGTACTGTCAGTCTAACTGGCATCAGGCATATCTCCTCATCTGCAGCAAGTTTAAAAGCTGAACAACTTAGCTCTTCTCTTGACCAAAAAAGCTTTTATGTTAGGGCTGTTTTCAAAATTCTAGGATGTCTATGGAAGATGTATTGTCCCAGCTCAACCCAGTTCAACTACTGAAAATATTTTGACTGATGATTTGATTGATTGGATTAACAATTCAACAAATGTGTGATCCCTGAGCTGAAGCATTATATGCATTCATTATTAATCATCAGGGGAAAACACACTACACTCTGAATAAACTCATAACACTTGATTTTGACCTCTATGTTGACATAAAGATCAGATATGAGAGGGGTACATCCAGGACACTGGATCGGTGTCAGCTGCTCTTGTGGTGGTGAAGGCGCGGTAATAAGAGAGGGGGGACTTTAAAATTTTAGGTTTCGTTTACTTGCAACCTCCAAATTATTTTTTAAAAGGAAAACAAAGAGGAAGCTCGCTCTCTGCGTGAGACAAAATTAACCCCAGAGGTTTTATTGAACTGTCTCACCCACAAAGAAAACATGTATTTGATATAAAGACACGGGTCAGTCACTTGAATTAAAGGGAAGTTGTCCAATATCGATAAAAATGTAAGTAAAGTAAATGAAGATCAAATTGTTTAAGTGAGTGGGTTTGTTTAAAAGGAAAGCGAAGGAGGTGAAATGATGGTGAGAATAAAAACAAGAAATTCCGTCTTTACAGTGGAAAGGAAGGTAGACGTGTGGGATGAGACAGTTCTATAGTCGTCTGTCTGTGAGCACAACAGCAGCTGTTCCTTTAAAAAAAGCAACAGGTGATGTCACCGGCAAAACAGCCGAAACAAAACCTGTTGTTAAAGCTAAAACCCTTGTGTGTGTCTGTGCTTGTTCTGTCCCATGCATGCTATCATGTCAGTCCATAGAAATACAATGAACACAGTCTACAACCAACATATCCTGTGTGGTTACAGTAATGCATAGCTACACTGGCCTGAAAAAAGAACATAATGAAAGACCTCAGCAAGTGGAAATCACAGGAAGTAGGGATGAGAGTCAGGCACCGAACTCAATGTCTTGTAAGCAACTCGTGTCCAGTGTTCAGCACGGAAAGGTCAGTCCTTGTTGGAAAGTTGACTCGTCCTCTGTGATCCCTTCTGTAAGTATACAGCACTGCTGGTCATGTCCTGAACCGGGCCCATTGGGACAGTGCCTGCTGGTCTCCAAACCCAGCAGGCCTCTAGCTGTTTGATCCTCACATGCACAGAAGGACAAAGTACTGCCTCAAAAGACGAAATCAATTCCCCCTTGCAATTATTTACTTAAGTTAAACCAGATTTTGGGACTTCTACTGCTACTTGAGTAAATAATATGTGTATGTTTGCCACCTCTGGTTCTCCTTGCTGATTATATTCTGAAATACTTTTTTTTTGTTTTTTTATTTTGTATATTTGTGACTTTATTCTCATAATATTAGGATCATTCCAGTGACATGTTGTTCATCTGATCATAAATTTGGAGGTGCTCTGTTTGTTTTCCATTTTTCAATAGGATGAAGCAAATAAGAAAACATTGGGAAAAGCAGCTTTTATCCTTTTTATTTATTGTAAAGTAGATCTGAAATCGGCAAGAGAAGCAGGTTTACTTACTTAAAAGTCTGTCAAATGTTAAACTTTCAAAGAATTTGTTTCTCAAAAATAGTTGATTATATCATTTGGTATTTCTAATGTTTAAAAAACCAACTGGCAGCAGTTGTAACGCACGTTAAACACAAAAAGAGTTCTAGAAAAAAGCGAAGCAATTAATAGCTCTTCACAGCTTATTGCAAACTCAGAGAGCCTGCCTCTTGTTTTGAATCCAACAGCTTTATCATCCTGTAGTCTCGCCCACATGCAGGCACTGATGATGCATTTCATTACTGGATTTATCAGTCTGCAGCAATCCTGACTGTCATCTCTCGGTGCTGCTTTTCCCTCCACTGATGTATGGAACAGGAAGCCAAGCAGAACTAATGGGAAACAGCCTGTCTGAGGCTCACCGGATGGATGCCTGTCACCCCTCTGGGCTGCTCAGAATGGTGACATCATTGTACTATGATTTTCAAGATGCTTAACAGTCAGTGAGGAAAGTAGTGATGAAGTCAGGATGAGGTTTCCCTTGGCTATGGAGTAGTGCTTTGTTTACATTGTGACAGGTGATATTCTTTTGAGGAACTATAACTTGTAAAACTGCTCCAGGGAAGCAAAGACAACTCAACAGTCCTGTAGTTTAAAAAAATGAAAGCCACATCCACTTGAAGCTTAGGTTAAACACATAAATGCCTCTGCCCCCGTGGTGCCAACTTTCCTAAACATCTCCAACAAGAGATCACTCCTCTCTGCACAAAAGCAGCTTCACTATGTTTTGAATTAGAAAGGCTAAATGATGCATGAAGACACAGTGTGTGCAGGAGCATGCTGGGGAGGGATAATCACAAAGTTGGGGCCTGCACCCAGCGCCGTGGTCAATTCTGTGACCCTGACAGGGATGAAGTCCTTTTTCTGTCCTATATTTATGAAATATATGACTTTCCAGTTTGATTTATGTCCCTTTTATTTACATGGAGGAGGCAGGATTTATGATCTTCACTCAAGCCAGCCTCCAGTTGGCGATCGAGACACTTTGGCTTCAGTTCTGGGGAGCAGACATGTCAACCATCTTCATAAACGGTCTATGGTTTCAATCCTTTGCAGGCAAGATGAACACAAAGATGTTATTTATGATGCTGAGCTTAAACATCAGAAACATGATCATCTTCCACATAAATGTACCATATTTACTTTAAAGCCATATTTAATAGAATTACATAAAAGCTGTTGAATGATTTTTATTCTATTTAAATCATGAGCTGTGTAAATTAAACAGTCTCAAGTCATAAATCTGAGCAGGAACATTGATTCATTCATTATTAGTATAAACAACACATAGTAAACAAGATACATGGGTGATGTTTGTGTCCAATAACACAAACATCACTGTTTCCTCCAGTGTGACCTGGTTATCTGCCGACCTGTAAGTCGCACTGCTGAGGGAAATGACTCAGGCCAACAGGCCTCATTATTGTAGCCTCCCGTTTCAGGAGAAACAAACAAGAAAGGGAAGAAATAAACAAGCGGGGCTGAGTGACGAAAGGACCTTGGGCTTGTCTGTAGTTTAACATTGAGAAGAAATATGTGGCCACTTTTTCCACACGCTTCAATACCATGGCTGCCTTTGCCCTGATGGTGGAGTCTAACTGTTAACCCAAGCAGATTTTCTTCTGCCTGTATTTACTGCCATGTTTGAAGTCAGTCTTTACATGCAACATAATATAAAACCATTAAAAAGATTAGAATAGTTACTAAGTTTGTGCTAGTAAAGCTCTTACAACTGAAATACTTACATTTATAATGCAGCTTCTAGGAAACCATCTACTCTCCAGTCATGCCCTGATCGTATGACCTAGTGTGGGTTGAAACTGGTTTGTTGGGATATGTATCTTTTTACTTTGTTGGGCACTAACTAAAAATGTATTTTACCAGCAGTCTTGGTGAGAAGTAAGACCTTGAAGTAAGCACAGAAGGAAATACTCTGTCAATCTGTGTTAATAGTGAGAGTCAAACCACATGGTTAAATAACTTCCAGCCAGTGTTAGGACTTAACAAGTACATTTACTGAGTACATTTTTCAAGTATCTGTACTAAGCAAATGTCAGTACTTTCGACTCTACTGCCTTTTTACAATGCTTTATAATACAGGTTCACATTTATATTTTTTAAGTAAGCAATAACAAGATCCAATCAGAGTGGGCAAGTAACATTAGACCCCGCCTCCTGTAGCAGCACTGGTGAGGAAACAACTAAAATGGATTCAGAAGAGGCCGAGACTTGATATTATAACAAAGTGTTCAGTATTATCACCTTATTTATTAATATGACAGAGTCTGCATTATTCTTGTATCTAACAAAATATACTTTGGCACATTAATGAGATAATAGACAATTGAATAGGAGAGAATAGACTACACTCTGCAAGTACTTTCACTTGTAATACTTCAAGTATAGATAAGAAAGTACTTACTATGTGTTACTTTTACTTGAATCTATCTTTGTCTATTTATTTGTAGTTTTATTTAAGTTAAATGTTTGAGAACTTTCTCCACCACTGCTTCAGGTACCGTTTGACGTTTAAAAATGCATCTGCTTATTTATAATTTTTTTCCAACTGTTCTAAATAAGAGTAAAAAGAAAAATTCTGTCTAAAAAAATCCCTCCAGACTTATCAAGCATGTCTTTCTGTGAGCTTTGCTGATTTCAAGTTAGGCGCTCTGATTTGTACAGAGGCAGCATCACCTGCTGGCCAGTTGGAGTTACTGTGTCGCTGCTTTCATATTTGAGGGAAAGTGCATCATATGAAAGGCATCAGACCAATTCAGGTCACCGCTGATTAATGTCTGAGGTGGTGTGATACATTATTCACACATTGCACGCGCATACATAGACTGTATCAAAGATTTATAAATGGGTCAGACTGGAAACTATTTACTAACACAGAAGCCGGAATCAAAGGGCAAAGGTTGAATCTCTGTCTTAAAATTTTATTTTTTAATCAACTCTACAATTCTTTAAAGTTAAAAATTATTTTAGTTTGTGTTTTTTTAACTTTGCACTGTTCAAGATCAAAACAATAATTTTCTGTTTAAAAATGTAGTTTTTATGCCTCCACGCTGGCAACCAGACACAGTTGCTGCTTTGCAGTTTAGAGGCCCAGCAATACCAGTTGAAGGAAATATCACTTCTTCCTCTCTTCCACACAGAGGAGCAGACTACCTTACTCTAGCTGCTCCCAGGATTTAAATACATGCAAACCAAACATCAGTCGCCTGGCAACACATTAACTCAAATGTCCATTGGCTGGTGAAGTGAGTCCAGGCCACAACAGCAAAGCCGCCAAAAAGAGAGCTACCACACAACAGAGAAGGTTTAGGTTACTACAAACTCTTACAGGTAAGAAAGAAACCCTTTCAACTTATATTCAGTTTTTTTTTTTTATGTTTATTCTGCTTATCTGCTTTTCCTGTTGAAACACCACAATATTGTTCTTGAGCGGTGGTGTTCACTGATTGTAAAGTGTTGGTGAATGGAACCATGAGTTATAACGTTACTCGACCTTACTGTTACAGCTGGCTGAACAATGTTATTTTAGAACATAGCACAAGGTCTTCCGCACTCATTAAGTTGCAAATCAGTAGATGTAAGCAAATGATAGTCAGTCACACGCAGCTGGTTACCAACTCATTAAGTCGACCCAGGTTTTCTTCATCAACATCTGAGCGCGTCCACATGAAAGGGACGGTGTTTCCTGCGTATAACCAATCACAGACATGGACAAGTGAACTGGCTCTGATTGTGTGAACGTGTTAGAGAGCCCGCCAGTCACATTTGGGAATTAATACATTACGTGACCACAATATAATAATGCATGGGAAAGAGATAAATAACTCGGGGCCACAAGAGATTAATCTGTTTTTTACCAACATGATCTATTGATCTGAAGAAGCCTCCTGGATAAAAGGCTTCACTTACTCACATGATGTCGCCTCTATAATGAGTCTGCACTGACTCTGAGGACACACTGTAATGGAAACGTTTGCAATTACTAATCGATAAAAACATATGGACCTATTTCTTAATGTGCACATTTGGCGCTCTGATGACAGGATGCGTCTGGAGCATCTGGAAACAGATTGAGTTGTATTGTGTGTGTTAGCAGCGGGATTGACTTAACCAAGCAGACATTGTTTTAAACTTCCCTTATGGTGTCAGTTGGTGACTGTTTGAGACTCAGAGAGACTCTTGGGGGGAGGAATAGCGGATGTCACAATGTAAATCTGTAAACTATCGATCCCCCCCTGCAAATAAATATTTAATTCCATAGGATAAACCTACTCAAAGGGAAATATTACAGCATACAACTATATCTTGTTATCCTGCAGCACATCAACACACCCAGTGCAGCAATGTCAGTAACTCCCACAAGTAAAGAAACAGAGAGCTATGCAGAGAGTCAGTGGTTAATCTGTTCCTGGTCTCTCTCTCTCTTCTATCTCCCCCTACCCCTATTTCTCTCTATCTTCTCTCACCTCTTTTACACCCATCTCCCCTCTCCTTCCCATTTTTCTTTGCTCACCGTTTCTGTTTCTGCTAGAGGTTTCTTCCAGTTATTAAGGAAGCTCTTATACTGTTGGATCTCTTATCTCTAACTTAACCTGACCCGGAGCAGGTTAGCCGTTCAGCATAACTGAATGAGCTTTGTAAGACCAGAAACCTCAAATTTATCCTCATGAAAAAGAAAGACATGAGGAAGAGAGACAGAGAAAGATGCATGGCTAGAGCTGAGCTGATTTGCTTTGACGCCATCAGAAAATGCTGGCCAATTTAAATTCCATTTGAATGTATGTTTAAGCCTGTTAATTTATAAAATGTTAAAACGTGAATATTTTTTTCTCTGGCTGTTGTTGACCCCTGTGTCAACGTCCTAATAGCTGCTGAATCATACGCGATACAACCGTAGCTTAGCACAGATCTAATGAGCGCTACATAAATATTTTTTTATTGACAGCCTGCTTGCTCCCCATTCTTACTCTGTTAGACATTTCATCACAATAATATTTTTTTTACATTACATTTTTACACAACATACCTTGTGTATGTTCATTCCATGTGAGCTGAGCGTCTAACCACACACCCAAAAACCTCAAGACTTTCACTAGTTGTATTCTTTGTCCATGCATACTTAGCAACACCTCTTTTTCTAGTGAACAGTAACGCTTTGGTTTTTTTCACTGAGAACTTGAAGCCCCATGAATATGACCATTTTTCTACCACATTAATTGCCTCTTGTTTTTTTTACCATAATATGCTTAATATTACTTCCCAAGGCTCCGTTCATCAGCAAAAAGCGAACGCCCAATATCACCCTGAACTTGAAAGAAAATCATTAATGGAAAACAATATTGGACTAATGACGCTGCCCTGAGGAGTACCATCTTCCACCATATACCTCCCTGATAAAGCTGTCTCAACTCTTACTTTGATAAAATAAAAAGTCTTTGATCATATTATACGTCATACATGCTATTCATATGAAGTTTAATTAAATCATTAGCTCTTCCAAACCATATCATTTGCAATAAAAACAGACTCTTTATTAACCTCTGTTCTTCATATTCTTCTGAGCCAAAAAATGACCTTCTCCTTTGTTCGGTGTATTTGGTGGGCTGCAATCGACATCAATATGCATTACCACAATCTACTTTGTCTTTCTTTGTTGGAGTGGGTTCTTGTTTGATGTAGAACCTATGATCTCACCTTTTACCTATGAAGATGGAGATGCTACTCGCTTTGATGAATATAATGATAACTTTATTTTTTATAGTGCCCATCGAAAAAAGGTAACAAAGTGCTTCAGAAAAAAATGAATACACTAAAATAAAATGTATTCAACTGTTTTGTTAACATAATCTGCTGTCACCTCGTCTGTCACATATATCACTGAACACTATTAACTAGAGACCATTATGTCTTCCTGCAGCAGCATGGCAGCAGGAAAGAAAAAAACTAAGGCAGTTACCTTGAAAATGGCTCAGCAGTGCCAAGAGATGTTGTTGGACAACAAATGGCGCCTGGACCTTAGTTTCAGGGGCATCACCACAGTGCCAAAGGAAGTCCTGATGCTGTACGGTAGGGATGAGGTGAACCTGAGCAGGAACCTGATCAAAAAGCTTCCAGATTTCTGTGAAACTATGGAAAACATCAACGTCTTGGACCTGCACAGCAACAAAGTGAGTACTACAGTTAGCTGAGGACACTCAGTTATGTGATTCTACCACTTTGCTATTGATACAGAATGACCTTCTGTTAAAGCAGTGGCTTGTATGGTTAAACACCTGACCAGGGTTTTATCCAAATGGGCTTTGCACCAGTTATATTTATATTGTGATTTTGGTAGTGTACTCAGGATGACCAAACTGATTTGCAAGCGAATTTATCAAGCTAATGCAGTGCCAGTTCTAAACCTGTCTAATATTGAATGAGCTGTTTGCTTGGCCTATGTTAATGTTCTGGAGCTACTTCAGAACTATTACTTATCCTCTTCAAACAGTTCTACAAGATACTGTCACTTTTTTATTGTTTGGTTGCTGGACATTGTGTGCAGACTCTATAGTGCACAGTGAAGTTAGAAAATGTTGCGTTCATCGTACCTGGTTTGTGTGCAATGAATATATTATTGTCAATATTTTTCATAAATATAACATATATTATATATGAATTTAAAGGATTTACTGAGCTGCTGTTATTTTGATTAAACATTGCATGTTGGCTATTTCAGAGGTCTGTTTACCAAGTGACACAATCTTCAAGGTCAGGATTACAACTTATCAAAATAAAAGCTTGATAATTCCCCTTGATACAAAGCATTACAGCAACAAAACAAACAGTGCTTTTCTTTGCAGACAAATTGCCAAACATTAGGTGATTCTTTGAATGTTGCTGCCATGATGGAGTTCGATATGGTGAAAAACAATTATCAAAATGATGTGGTTGTGATTTTGTGGTTTGACCCACTTACTGACCACAGCTGTAGTTTATTCTAGAGCGTAGAAGAAGATGGGACTGTCAGCAGACTTACTGCTGGCCACTCAAACCACATTGTACCTGTTTGTGTTGCAGCTGGAGCAGCTCCCTGCGACAATCTACCACCTCAAAAATCTGCAGGCTTTGAACCTGTGTAATAACTGTCTGAAGGGGGTTCCCAAAGAACTTGGCCTGCTAAACAACCTCCAGACTCTGCACTTGGGTATGAACCAGCTAAAGGTTCTTCCCGGTTCCATCGGAGATTTGACGGAGCTTCGCTACATCGGCCTCTCTGACAATCAGTTCACCCGCAAACCCCACTGTCTCTCAAGGCTGAAGAAACTGGAGAGGGTCAACCTGGACAGGAACCCCATCCTCACTGAGGATTAACAGCCATGAGTCATACACGACAGAAACTTTGTCTGGTCAAAAAGAGCTTCCTGTGTGAGGACTGTCTGAATAATTGCGAGGAAGAAGATGGATGATGGAGCAGATACGTAGCCATTAGTGTAATGCCAATTAATTGTTATCATTCATAATTAATAGTCTTTGCACTGTTGTTTACATTTTAACTAGTCAGATCTGATACCTGATGGCGCTCAAGTGTCCCCGGTCTTTCTCGCCGCAGAGGTATATATAATCTTACAGAGTTGGATACATATTAAACATGGTCATAGTTCCAACATTTCTTTGCAGTGGAAATCACAATGATTTTACAATACTATAATGTGGATGTGGAGCTCTAATAGCTCTTGTGCTTTTTTGTTTTATGGAAGCTTCTCTCAACCATGCACTGACTCTGGATAATCTCTGGACATTCTGTCTTCTCTATACTTTCACCCACATTGAGTCACTCTTCAAGTCATATAGGATCAAGTGTCTCGCTGAAGAGCGCAATGACGGACAACTCACCAGCTCTATACCATCATTCTTTTACATTAACATTCTTTTATACACCATTTTGTGTTAGAAGACACTGTTTGCTAAGAAGATGAAGGTCACAGCTTCTGCTCGCTGTTTACTCCTGTTTACCTACAGATTGAGATCAATGCCTTTTCGCTCAGCTGTCATCTGCCTTCCTGTGTCCACACAAACACTCTACAATGTTAACACGGAATAACCTCGGAGGGCCATGTCATTTGGTTTTCACCACTTGGCTGAGCTGAAGAGAGCTGAGTAGACTGGATTAAGATCGCAGAAGATAGACCTATTAAAGGGACAAGTGCCTGGTATTGACAGCTGTATTGTGAGGCAGCAGTGTTACAGGGAAAACGTGAAGGACAGAGAGCAGAGGGCTATAAATTGCTCCTACTTACTGATGAACCTCTGGGAGTTGAGATTATGATGGATGTGACACTTCAACCATGTACAACATGCAACACATGCTGCTGCAATTAAGATGTTTTAGTTAGTCCTTTCTGTAACCTCTGTTGTATTTATATCTGCACAGCATCAATTTCATGGAATTTCCTGGTTTGTCACAGTTAAAGAAATATTTACACCATATAGATTTATTTGTATGCATCATGACTGCATCACGTATCCTGCGCACGTGTCCACAAGATGCAATATGCACACGAACAGTTGGGGAATTGTAGCGGCAGATTTTTCTGCCATAATCTCAGAAGTAATGTTAGCTAACCTAACCTCGTCTTTTTTTAATTTACAGAATGCAAACCTAGAAGCTCTGTATACAGTAGTCTGAGTTCTGTAGTTTGCCCTCTAGTGGAATACTCCAGTAATACCAATTGTATACAAGTAGCACATAGCTCAGTGGTAGATCTTGGATTTTTCTAAATCAGGGGCCAGAAGAACTGGATTTAGTAGAGCAGATATTCCACAAGGGCCCAACAGTCCCCTTACATTGAATCAAGCTGCACCAAATTTCACACAGGAGTGAAAACATAACCTCCTTGGCAAAGCACAACAATCGTCTAAGCTTGTATATTCATCCTTCTGCACCAAAAATACAAGCCATAATTAAACACTGCATATATATCTGTTCATTTATTATTCACAGTGGTTAATCATCCCTCTGTTGATTTTTATTTGAGCAGCTCTTGCAGCTTGCTGGAGATTCGTCACATCTCAACCGATGCTCTTTGTCAAACGTTCCGTGCACATGGACATTGACAGAGCTATTGAAAATCAATAGCACACACACACACACACACACACACCTGCTGCTTTTTTCCTCTGCCATTCCATCACCCCCCCGCTCTTGCTGGTCATCAATCACCCTGACACACATAGGAGGCAGCAGAATGAATGAAACAGAAGTGCTGCAGAGGCAAAGCCATGTGGCCACAAATAAAATCTAATTCATTTTGATTGCATTGCGACGGCTCAGTTATTTGCTGAGATAGAGCAAAGGCCGCAAAGGACTTTGAGAAATTATGAGAAATTAAACTAGGAGGTAAAAAAATCCTTATGGGGCTTTCCCCAAGTAATGTAAAAAGACCCTAAAGATAATAAATGATTATGTGTTATGAGCTTCAGCACATTGCATTTGTCTCCACCTGTGATTTAGATGAAGATCATATCACATGTCATGACCGTGTAATGTGAGTGATCATGTGTTGTCATAGATTGTAAATAAAGATGACTACTCCCCAAAAATGAAACCAAAGCATCTGGATCACCACCTGGTGGCTGGCTGCAGTACAGGTCATAAATCCTGCCTCCTCCATGTTATTGGTGGATGGTAGTACCTATCACACTAATGTTTGTTCAATTAAATTTTTCTCAGATAGGTTTCATTTTTATTATGTTATATTTTCATCTGTGTGTGTTTTTTAGTTAGCAGGATTTAAAAAAATGTAAGGGTTAGGGCATCACCCAAGTAAAACCCCATACAATATCAAAGCAGATCCGATCTTTAACATAGTGACATAGGGCTCAAGGCTTTTGGGCGGAGATAAAAAAGCAAACTGGGTGAAACAACATGGCTCAGCTCACACTGACTCATGATTGGTCTTGTGTCTGTATCAAAATGACCTCGGTACTGTAACTCCATCCCCCGATCTCCAGTGCTGGCTTCAAACAAACCAATGGCAGTGTTCTTATCCAGGATAATTCAGCTTCATTTGTGGATAGTGGAGAAGTGGAGACACGTCACAAATCTGATTGTATTGTTCCAACCTTGAGAGAAACTCATTTTCTGAAAACCGCTTCAACAACTGACAAAAACACTGACTGAGAGAATTCAGACAAAGAGACAGACACACAGTCTGGGTCACCATCCATATTGCAAACGCCAAAGTCTGCCTTCCTTTCAGCTTCTCACATAACCATTAGTGGATGACATCATGGCCCTCTGGTAATTGTCAGTGACAGAGTGGTAAGGGAGGGTGAAGGGGGCAGGGAGACAGAGACAGACAGAGGCAGACACATGGGAAACACCTGTCTGCTCTATGTCTCCTCAGTCAGTCTCAATACTCTCTTCATGAAGACAAAAGTAATTGTCTCTCTTTTGATGAAAGGATGAGGGCTGCAGCCACTGGACTGTTACTGAAAGAAAATCTATTTACGTGCAGCATTTTCCCGCTTACACATGGTTATTCTGTGGCTGCAAGATGAATTTGATGTTGGACAGAATTTTAGGGAAGCAGGAGTTAATTATATACGAGCTGCGGAACAGGGCTGAGATATTTAACTTTCAACACTATATTAATACAATATTAAATGCTCCACATTCCACATTTGAACACAGGCAACAGGCTGATCTATGATATTCTCCCTTTAATATGACACATGGCCAAGAATTACAACTTTCACTTTATTCTTGTACATTACAACTTCATTTTTTGCAATATAACAACTTTATTCTTGCAAAGTTATGGCTGTTGTAAAATTCTTACTTTTTTGAAAATATTGTGATATTATTCTCTAAGGCTCTGATTTTTTCCCTCATACTTCTAATACTTGTTTAAGATATGAAATAGTCATACCGCCCCACCCTTGTGTTATATATATATATATGATTTAAATTCAGTTATTTAGAGCAACAGAGTTTATGTCAATACAGCTGCTCTATCACTGCTGATGACTGATTGATGTGGCCCATCACAGTCAGTGGCTGGTGATCAATAAATAATGCTAAGTCAACAGTCACACTCTCAGCAGCCACCCATGGGTCTGTTTTAGTGCAAGCCATCCCTGCCAATATGAAAATTTGATCATCGTCTCTATCAATATTTTAAACACCTTCAGTGACCCTGATTTCATATTCAACATAACATGTCTCTGCAGCCTTAGACCCTGGTCATACCTTTGGAGGCAAAGCCCAAGTGACCTTGAGAATCAGGTGGCGCTTCATTACATAGTGATATTCAGGGGATCAGCTGCACAGCTGTAGCCAGGAGCATGCTCCGAGCTAGCCGCCCCAGCAACTGTTTGTGGGTATGGTTAGTTCAGTTGCTATCTGGATTTGAAGCACAATTACACCATTGACTCCTGACTAGGGCTCCAACTTAACAGGGACTTGTTCTGATTCTCCTCCACATCAAGCTGGAGGGAGCAGCATGACAATCGACCAAGCTCTAAAATATGTGAAAGCTTGTGTATACAAGAGTCACGGAGCCAGCCAAGTGTGCACAGAGAGCAACAGAGAGCAGTGTTTATGGCTAAACAAAAAAAGGGAAGCTACGTTGCTGCTCCGGTGGTTTGCAACTGTGCCACTCGTCTTGCTGTGTGGCTTTAAACATTCACCCTCTGAGTCTGCCCTGCTTTTTCTTTTTCGATAGTTCGACATCCGGCAGTATGATAACATAACAAAAAGATGATGATAAAGTCAGAGTGAAGCAACACCCAGGGCCACACCCAGCACGGCGTGGCCTCACCGCTGTCTTCCAACCCCAGGCTTTAACAAAACACTGGCACCGTTGGCTTTTTTATTGCTGTCTCATTTTGGCTTCTTGGGATGCTTGTGCATGTGTGTGTGTGCATGTGTGTGTGTCACTCCCTCGCTCTGCTTCATCTTGTTTTCTTGTGTCCCTCATCGTCCACTGTTTCATTTCAGCTCATGCGACCCCTATCTCTGTTTCTGTCAGCCTCATTTGGAATGGCTTGGTGGTGTGTCTCAGATCTATCTGAGCATTTGCTCTTTCATTTTAGCTGCATGTTGGGTTGTGTGAATGTGCTTTTGTGTCACACACACACATACAAGCACACACACACATATACACACACACACACACCTCCACCCCCTTCGCATCTCCCTCCCTCTTTGCTCTGTAATAAGAGCAGCTGTGGTTGATGTGAGGCCGGCTCTGATTCAATTGCAGTGCAGGGCTTAAGGCTATTATCCTCTGCACACTGGAGGAGGAGGGAAGCCCGGCTGCTGTAGCACAGCTGCTACAGCAGTGACTAGGTGTGGCCTTCAGGGGGAGACTGAGAGTTGGAAATTCAGATTTCAAATGAGGAGATGATGCAAAGAAACTCCTTGAAAGCAGAGCACGCTCTTTAGAGCTGTCAACCATTTGAACAATCAATCCATATGAGTTCTGCCCCCTCTAATGGTATTTACCTCAGACTTTTCTGAAAGGTCAGAGTTCAAAGGTTATGACATGTTTTCAGACATTTTAGAAATGGCAGAGGCTATGGGTGGTTTTTTTTCTGCTGGAATAAAAGCCTCATCTAATCAATTTGTCACTTTACCCATGCCTGTCCTGCAGTTACCTTACCTTCTTGTTAAATAATGTCTGGTAACTTCTGTAGCTTCTAGAGGCTACGAATCGTGCCACCCTAGGTAATGATGCTGCACTCCTGGCCCGTACAAAATGGATGTGAGCCTAAACTTGCCCATTTGTAAAATAGCAAACCTTTACAAAAATATGTGGGAAGTTTTTGTCACTCATGCTGTGCTCTCTGTGCAACATGTAATTCTAGATGTGAACCTCAAGGGCCCATGTGGTAAAAGGCCAGAATAGCACAAAACAAATTCAAATTCAAATTCATCCCATATAGTATTGAGCCATGTTCGAAGGAGACATGATTCAAAATCTTCAGAATCAGAATCAGAATCAGAATTCTTTTATTTGCCAGGTATGTTTGCACATACAGGAAATTGCCTTGGTGTCATTGGTGCACTACTTATGTACATAAAACAACTATATAAAAAACAACAATATATAAGAAATTGAATAAAATAAAATAAAATAAAATAAAATAAAATAAAATAAAATAAAATAAAATAAAGTATATATACATATATACAGTAACATCACCTGATGCTTTCACAGAAATCTCACTATATTATATTATATGGGCACTTAAAAGAGCATTTTTGTGATAGGGTTAAAACACCCCTCTGGACTGGTTTCATGTGGTACACTCCAGATCCCCCCTCTACAAATGGAGTTGGAATCCCCCTCTTCCTGTTTGCCAGTGGGACCAGGAACCTGCATTAAGGTGAGAGATGGTGGATTTAACACCCCACACACATGTGCCCAAAGAGCACTGAATAAATGCTTGTGAAAGCTTGTGTGTCTTAGAGGTCACTTCCAGTATGTTGTGACTCTGTGTATAAGCACACTTTTGCAAGATTAAATGCTTTATATGAATTTATGTGAGTGCTAGCTTAACATGCTATCATGCTGGCTAATGGTACAGCCATGCTAATGCTTGTGATACTGAGGTGCTGCAACCAATGTTGTTAACATAACACATGAGAAGTATATCTGTATGTCCAAACAAAGGTTTGTACACTTGATCTCAGGACCATCCTCACTGTTCACTCACTCAGTATCAAGCATATTTACTGTATCATGATGGAGAAATTCAGCCTCAAAGTTCATTATTTAGAATTGAAAAAGGCATTATGCTCTTTATTTACTCTACTGTAAAATCCCTTTTATTCTGACAAATGTTTGGAGGCTGAATTGCTCCAAAATGATACAGTAAATATGCTTGATACTGAGTGAGCTAACAGTCAGGATTGTCTTGAGTTTAATTGTATCAACCTTTGTCTGAAATTATGGATCTGGCAAACAGGAGCTGACCGTCCAAGTGCCACCATTCCAGGTGGTATGTGGGCTGGATGAGTGTAGCAGTGAACAAATGTGGGCCAAAATTATTTTGCTATGTGGGCAACAATGTAAACCTCCATAGCTTCTAGATGCTGACAGTAATTTTAATATTAGAGTCTATGTTGCTGTTTGGCAGCACTGCTCTCACGTTTTTAACCCCTGAACACCATGCATGACTTGTCGTAACCATGGAATGTAAACTCAAATATCATTACTGTGAATTTGTGTCAAAACACAAAGGTAAATACCAAATAAAGTGCCGAAATAGTCTGGTGACATTTTTCCTGTCAGATATAGCTCTCTATGTACCAGTGCCACACTCCTAAACCCTCTCTTGTCAGTTACAGTCTGCTGCAGCTCCAGGCGACAGGACATTGTTTGTTAGCGGCGGAATTTTATTTATTTTTTTCTCCCATGTTTCTGTGAGTGGTGCCACTGGAATGCCTGGAGGATGTAATTACGACCTACTGTACGAGTTGGGAATTTCCCACGTCTGAGTCTGAATCGAAGGCAGCATTCTTAGAAAGCTAAAAGTGATGAAGATAAAAATAGTTGAGGAGAGAGATTAAGATTAAATGAGGCAGTTATAGTTGGGAAGAAAAGGAGATCATACATGGGCAATAAGAGAAAGTGTCAAAGATAGAGAGTGAGACAGAGTTAAGATAGAGACAGAAGATACAGATAGAGGTAGAGATAGAGATAAAGACAGAGATAAAGACACAGATAGAGGTAAAGATAGAGATAAAGACACAGATAGATTGAAAAACACATAGGTGTGTATTTACTATGTATATATACATATGTATATATATAGAGAGAGAGAGAGAGAGACAGAGAGAGAGAGAGAGATAAAGACAGAGAGGTAGAGATTGAGGCAACAATAAATAGAGATATAAGGAAGTAGAGAGTAGACACAGAGATAGAGTAAAGATAGATATAGAGGTAAAGATAGAGGTTAAGCTAGTTATAGATAGACAGCGGTAGAAAGAGGTAGAAAGAAAATGAGAGAGAGAAGAGGGGGGGGTGATTAAGGGAAGGAGGCTGAGTCAAGCTGAGGACCTCTGCAGCTTAATTAGGTACTGAAGGAGGAGACACGCCAGATGAATACCCCCTCCTCTTCTCTTTCTCTCCCCATCACTCATGCAAATCTTTAGAGTTGAAAAAAAAAGCAGCTGTTGCAAAAAGGTAAGACCACTTCAAATCAAGCATCTGTTCCCTGGTCAGACCTGCACTCTGCTGGTGGGAGACCTTCCCCCAGAAACCTCCTGCTCCATCAACCCCAGGCGGATGTACCACTATGAATAATGTAACAGGGAGGGGTGGAGGCCACTGGGCGTGTGTGCATACAGGGAAAAAGGTGGGGGTAGTTCCTCCTCCTGCTTCTCCTTCACCACCCCCCTTCTCTTTCCATTCTCCTCCCCTACTCACCCAACCCCCGAGCTGCTGGCTGCACTGCAGAAGGTCAGAGAGAGAGAGAGGAGGAAGAGGAGAGAGGCACAGACAGCAGAGAGGCAGAGAGAGGGGTGGGGTGCGTGGATGTACATGAACATGCCGACAGGAGAGTGTGCGGACGAGCGATGACAGCAATGCTGAGCCCAAAGATCAGACAGACCAGGAGAGGTAGGACATGCTTGTTTGCTTACACCTACTGTACCTGCCAACTGCATGAGCTGCCTCCTCATCCCTGATGACAGGAGCTGTGATGGGATTGTATCAGATCACAGGATGTGTAAGTGATGCTATGACTCTAGCATCTCTTACAGGTCATTTATTTTAAGTGCCTTCTCTGCTGTAATTCAGATTTTTACAGAAGACTGTCTACAGAAACACATATTTCCCTCTTCACTCCTATCTGCAATCCATTTTCCTACTGCAGTAAAGTCTATGTAAGTGTATTTCTGAATGAAGCGGCTGTTCTGCCCACGCAAGGAAACCTCTCTTGTGTACGTTAGCGTTCTACTACAGCTGGTCGATGCTGCCAGTGTGAATTCTATTAAGAGGAGCGAGCAGCATCTCTAGTTTCATCACTGCAACACTCTGCACTAACAGACTGCCGTCAGCTGCTGTGTGTGTGTGTATGTGTACGTATTAATACGTGCATGTGAGCAAGTGTGTGTTCCTTCCTTAGCACTAATCTCCATGCTGACAATTATATAGCTGGAGCTGATTAAAATGAAATGAATAGTTCCCAACAATGGGAGAGTGATGTGCAAATCCTCTGCTGGAGCGGCATGAAATTGGAAGCAAAGTGGATTAAATCTGCATTTGCATATATTAAGATGGCAGAACAGATTCGACTGGCTTTATGAGTAGGACTGATTCGCTGTGTACATTTGTAAATTAGAGCTCAATTGATTACAATGTCACGATTAGGCTGCGTGAAGTAATGTTTAAAAAAACGGATGTTTTCAGTATTAGCAGAATTAAGGTCCCATTTTGAGCTCATTGGGTGAAAAAGAAGGTTAAAATCAAGATGGGAAAAAACACTACGAGAAAGGAAAGAGACTGATGCATCTGCGTGAGAAACATTCTGTGCATACCTTCTGCAAATTGTCGCCTCCCTGCTGAAGGCAACACAATTGTTGCATGAAGCCCAGAAATAAATAGTGATGTGGCAGATGTGCAATATGTAGTATGTTCTCATTTAGGGTCAGTGCAGCTTATAAAAGGGATGCAACACTAACTAGCGTCAATCTGACACTTTAGGGGACTGGCAAAGTGGAATGTTAGAGAATACCCTCAAAGTATGAATTGATATTATAAGCAGCATTAATGATGCTACAGGGCTGATTGAAAAGATAACTAGTTCAGCTATACTGTATAGAGACAACTGTATTTTTATGTTTCCACCATCCCATATTCTCAAAGTACCATGTTCCTATGTCCTATGTTGCCAAGAGCCTGTATTTCCAAGGTTTCCATATCCCTAATGCCTCACACTTCACAATGTCTTATTTTCCCTATACTATTCGTTACCAAGGTCCTATGTCCCTAATGCCCTAGGTACTCAAAATCGTATGTTCCCCAGTTCAGTATTTTATAAATATTGGAACACCCCTTACAGCTAGGCATAGGCATTGACATATTTGATGATACAAAGCTGGGGAACATCTCATCCATGTTCCTATCATGTGCTATAGATTTGGGGATAATAAGGCCAAGAACATTAAGGACCCTGGGAGAGTTGATGTGTTGAAGTGGGAAACACTACGAATGTTTGATTTTTGAAGGTTAGCTCCTCTTTTATCTGTCTATCAGTCAGGTAGCACTAGAAATCAATTCATTATATCTGCTTCATGAAAGAACAATCTGACCGCTGCACTACAGAACCTACCTATATACAACCATCGACAATATAATCTGCAATAGAGCTGCATTTTTCTCTCTCGCTGGCATCAGAGATCTAGTAGCAGCTTTAATTGCCCACATATCAGCTGCTTCATTCTCATGCTGTGTCTTTTTGATCTGCGTTACCATGGTTTTATGATCAAAGTCCTGCAATGAAGCGACACCCTGACACTCTGCCTGTTTGAAGCATGTATGAACGACCTCCCTCACTACTAGAAGCTGTGAGCAAGAGCAGGCAGCATGGATAAGAAATAAATTGGCACAGTGACACACTCAGATAACGTGCACATGGAGATAACATGCACAGAAATGCACAGCTATGCACACACCCACCCGCTGCTGCAGATCAGTTCCACGCCACTGCAGCTTTCACGCACCGCCTGTACATTATTGGCCACACCTCCAGCCACACACACACACACACACATATCATGGTTACGCATTAATCAACAGTGATAGGCTAACTGGAAGTTACGCCCTGATGCACCTGTAACTTTGCCATTTTCCACCAGCCATAAATCACTATACAACAACCAAATTAATGAAATTGAATTCCTCTGGCATGCTTGTGCGTGCGTGTGCACATGTTTGTGTGTGTGTAAGTGATTTAACCATATGTGTAGCGTTGTCTACCTATCGTGGAACACCCGCCTCGCCATGCTAATGGATGGGCTCCTCTGAAGAGCCATACATCCATTTCCTGCTGGTGATAAATATAATACTCCAAACTGCATTAAGTGACATCACAGAGGCTGAGGAGGCAGAGTGTGTGTGTGTGTGTGTGTGTGTGTGTGTGTGTGTGTGTGTGTGTGTGTGTGTGTGTGTGTGTGTGTGTGTGTGTGTGTGTGTGTGTGTGTGTGTGTGTGTGTGTGTGTGTGTGGCATCAAATGTCCCTTCATGTGTTCTACCACTTGTGTTTTGATATGAGTCTGCAGACAACCATTTGTTCACATTGTCACATAACTTGCATGCTTAGACTTGACTCCAGCTTTATATGGACAGAGCACTCATTCTTTACAGGATTGTCTCTTTCAGTTCTTGCATTTCTCATTTGATCTGTCAGACCAGGTTAGAACATAACACATCATTACCTACCAAATTGTATTTGTGTAAACTGACAGTCAGTTAGTGTCTTACATCTTGCTGTGCAGAGGGTCAGCTCGGGTTTTGAAATATTTCATTCTGGGATTTTATCCCCCTGATTTAATGGGGATGCATTAAATCAAAAAACTATCAATAGCATCTATCTACACCTTATGTTGCCAACAGTGAAATTCATGTTGAATCACTCTGCACGTTCATTGCAAATGTAAGAAATATTGTGAGCCCTTTATGTAGCGAGGATGAAGGTAAGGGTTTGGAGGTCTGAGTGGTGGAGGAGAGTGTTTCAATTTGTTTGCCCGGAGGCAGAATACATTGACCAAATGCACTGGCTATTGGCTTTGTCATTTATCTGCCTTCATATGCAGATAGCTGTGAATAGAGATTAGTCAAAATAGACCTAAAACACCTACAACACATTTCACTGTTTGTGTTTTGTGTGAAGAAACGTTCAACTCTGTCATCTACTCTGTTGACGTTTGCCACCATACGCTTTTAATGCTTTTAAAGTGAAATAGTTGGCACTAGAGGCTTGATGACGTAGACAGATGCAGGTCAAGCAGCTATCTGCTCATCAAAATTAGTCTCTGATGCATTTTATTCAAAATACATCTTCGAACAGACTCCAGTCTCATAACTAGTTCAGTTACTTAAGTCTGTTTTGCTTTTGTTTTACAAAAAATCATAAGTGAAGTTTAGGTTGTATGAAGTGTTTACAGGCTGCTTAGTACCCCCTCCCTATCAACAAGCTCGTTCTTGATATTATTTCATATAGCCTATGAGCTCATGCTATTCCTGAATATTGAGCTCAGTTATTCATCCACCCTGAAACAACATGACACATGGTTCATTTTACATTGATTACCATTGGGGTTCATCATGATAAATACATGTGGGCAGACTTTACATCTGCACACACCATCAGGCATTATGTTGACCCCTATAATTATACTCAGCCTTTGCTCAACTGGTAGCTACTGTAAATGAATGAGCCACAGTTACGCGCTCTGTCTCAGTGAATTGCAGTGATTATACATAAAGAGCAAATTTACAGTAAAACAGCTTATTTTCAGCACTGTGGCAGATAGAAGAAGAAGTGATCCCAGAGCAGCTCCACCCAACCAAAGGAAGGTCTGAATCACTCTGAGCAAAAGGTCCAATTTGGCGCAGAATATAGTTGGTAGTTGTGCTTGGAACACACACGCACTCAAATATCAGTTGTGACTCAGGCATGAATCATCAGCCACTGTATGTTCCACTGCCTGTGATCCAGGCAGCTGATGTGTTGAACAACGTGCTCTTTTATACAAACACTGGCTCAGACAAGGACAGAGACTCATGGAGGGAAATGATGGGGTGAGGAAAAAGGACAGGGAAAGTGACTGAAAGACCAACCTGAGTCTTAACCCCTGTGTCAGTCAGGGTTTAATGGTTCAATTTGCACTGCTGTTTTCATGGGGTTTGCATTTCCAAATCATCACTGCCACTGGACCAGTTTCCCCATGATGGTGAGAAATAGAAAGGACAGCAGAGGGACAGATTGTCCAAGATGTGTTGGTGACCCTCAAGGGGTCCTGGAGATATTGAGCCATTTTAAATTTAAAATGACTTTTCAGAAGTCCACAGAAAAAAAGACATTAGTGTTTGAGGACAATACAACATGTTTAAATATCACATATTTTAATGTGTTCTGCTTTAGAGATGTTTGCAGTCTTCTACAAAAAACTAACTTCTGTTTTTGGATTCAGTTATTGAAGTATTATAATATATAGAGATCAAACTGACTCCAATAATTAGTAAAGTCACTATCCATGACAGATGACCTGAGATAGCCCCTGAGTTTGAGCAGTAACCTGAGAATAGCCTCTTTAGCAAAAACATGTCAACAACCCCATAATGCTCTCCTCAAAGACTGTTTTCAATAGCTGTCTTGAAGGAATACTTCAAATGAACCTAGTTCTCAAAAACAATAGAAAATAATTAGCCTGTGCCTCTTATCCAAAAACAAATTTACTAGACAAATACTGATTTAATTAGGTGCCAGTAATGACAGCGTTTATCTTTGTGTGTGTGCGTGTGCGTGCACATGTTTGCTCTCAGTAATACCAGGGCTTTGATTCAATAGGACCGACAGTGCTTAACGTAAAGAGAGAGGGAAGAATTAGAGCGAGTCAAAGTAAGAGAAATGGAGGGAGACAGGGGAGTGAAAATACAAAGCTGGAAAAGACTGGAACTAGCACAAGATGGATGAGAAAATTAGAAAAGCCAAGGTCAATAGGAGCCTGAAAAAAATGGATGTGAGCTTAAAGTTGCCCACTTGTAAAATAGCAAATGTGGCTCAAACATCCCTCAGTAGCACAAATGTGGGATTTTTATGGCAAACAGGCAGTGCTCTAGATGTAAACTGTGTGTGAACCTAAACTGGCCCATGTGTTAAATGATGAATATGGCCGAAATAGCACCAAACAACCTCAAGCCACATTTGGTTGACATGCGATATTGCAATGGCCGTATCTGGCAAACAGGAGCGGACCGCCCACGTGCCATCATTCCACATGGTATGTGGGTCGGATGTGGGATAAATCTGGGTCAAAACTATATTGTTATGTAAGAAACAACCAGATTTTTCCCAGAATCCAAACTAAACAGTAAACATTGGAGCTAAAATGGCAAAATATATTTTGCCAACAAATTGGTAAAGTAGCTAACATCGGTGTTTAATTGTAGCTGCTGCTGTGGCCTTCTCATGTTTATGTCTTCAAATCAGCTGGAGTGAGTACAGAGCTCACATTAGGTGACAAATCACAAATGTCACATATTGACAAAATATGTCAATATATATAAATTGGCATTTAAAAAAGTACTGTACATCTTTTTTTTCTTATTTCCATTTTTCATTTCATTTTTTACATGTTTTTCCTAATATCACTGTCAAACATGAACATTTATATTCATATATTAAAACCCAATTCACAGCAAAGAAAATGTTTCACTCATGAAGACCATGCACCAAAAGTATCACACTCATTGAAACTGGCCAAAAACACAGAACTCACTTATTCTTCATTCGGTGCATCTCTGAGGATCAACAGGCTTTGCTGACTGACAAGACAGATTGTGAGATGAAATAAAAATGACATGAGCCATGTGCTTAAAACTATATGTATGTATGAGACATAGAGATGAGACAATAAAACAGAATAGAGATTGATTTTCTACCCCCCTTCCCATTTAGCCGTCCCCTTACTCCCTCTGCGCCATCTGAGAATTGATCGTGTGTCTGTGTGTGTCTGTGTGTGTCTGTGTGCGTGCGTGCACCAGCAGGGAGGATGTCTGCACAATTGATTTTCATAAATTATACATGATGATCAAATAGAATTGCCATATTTGCCTGACCAGAATTTAGCCCTCTGGCTTTTTTTCATTTGCTTCATCCAGCGTGTAACAAAATTCACCCTCAAGAATGATGGTCTTTAGTGTTTGTAGAAGTCAGCTGTTATAAAAGAGTCAAAAACGATGCCCGTATCACTGTAATCAATTTTCCTACAAAGCGGATGTGATAGCAGGATGATGTGAGGGGCTCTGTGGGGACGTACCTGATCACGTCCCCATCCCTTCCCTTTCAACTGTGTCCTTGACTGAGTTCAGGCTACACAGCTTTGTTGAGAATGATTCAGGCAGCCAGTCAGACAATCCCATGTGGTCCTATTATTTCAGCTCAAAAGCCTCTGCTGTTCTACTGGCAACACACTATAAGTCTCTGTCAAAGACCTCTGAAATTGAGGGGGGATCCCTGTCACCTGAGGCTATATGTGCATGTGGATGTGTGTGTGCTCATTTCTCCCCTTCACAGTCTCTATTTTATCTGCTCTCTGCTATTATTGCAGCCTCTCTACAGTCCCTCTCCCCCTTCATCTAAAGGCGTAGCCTCTCGGGGCAGAAGGCTGCGTGTGTATGTGTGTTCATGGCTGAGGCGCCTGGCAGAGCGTGTGTGTGTGTGTGTGTGTGTGCAGCATACAGAATGAGGGAGAGCGCAAGCTCCAATTACAGAGAAAATGAAAAGACACGAGCCAGCAACAACCAATTCAACCTCCTCTGACCTACCCAACCCTTTGCTGTCTGACTGCTTGTATATACACAGAACTAAAATGTCTTATGTGTGTGTGTTTGTAGCCAGGTCCAAGAGCATGGTGATGGGCGAGGTGTCCCGGGGCTCATGCCGGCCGGCCTCACCCAGCCTCCAGGAGGGGGCCCTGAAGGCTGGCTGGCTGAAGAAACAGCGCAGCATCATGAAGAACTGGCAGCTGCGATGGTTTGTGCTGCGCTCGGATCAGCTGTACTTCTACAAAGATGAGGAAGAAACCAAACCACAGGTGATGCCCCTGACGTTTCTACACACAGTGGGATATGCTGACAGTGAAACTCTGAGTCACCCTTTGGCCTGAGTGATCATCTTCTGATGAGCTCATAAAAAGCAGATAGCTGAATGTGTGGCTTAGGGTGCTTTCACACTTGGTTTGGACCAGACCTCTCAGTTGAGTCCACACCAACAGACCACAATGTATTCCGCCCAAACCAGGTGGCCTTGGTGTGGATCAAACTGATCATGGTTTGGTTCATGTGCAGTGTGAAAACAATTTTGGGATATTTTGGACTTGCAGTTTGACCGAAAGTCTCCCTTAAAAGTCTCCATTTAAAGTCTCCCTTTAAAGTCTCCATTTAAAGTCTCCCTTTAGAAGGAAAGGCTTCTTCCTGCTGAACTGTCAACACTCCAGTGTCACACTGGTTTACAAACCAATTAATAAATCAATCAAATGTCATTAGTATAGCTCATGTTCACAAATCACAATTTGCCTCATTGGGTTTAACAAGTTGCGGCATCCTCTGCCCTAAGAAAGAGTAACAGACTAAATATTAACTGAATACTGAAACAAATACTGTCAAGTTATAAGAATCACTCTTAGATGCACAAGATGATGTTAACAGCTGGACCAGCATCGCTACATAGACATGTCAGTCAGAGGTGGAGTCCACAGTTGATATCCTCCAGCTGCAGACTGTAACAGGGCCTTCATTCATTCTTGTCTCTGCTAATGGTGACTCACCACAATCACAGGACATTTGAGTGCAGCATGAGACGTCTGGTTTCCTCCTCCAGTAGAACAATATCACAAAAATATGAAATAAGTCTAAATTAGAATAATTGCTCCCACTCATCCTTTGCTGAGATCTTTTTTTCCCGGGAGCTGACTCATATTTCTAAAACACACATTTGCTCACACAGCATTATAATCATCTCTTAATCACGGTGGTTGAAATGTTGACACTTTCATTGATTTCTGCAGTTTTGGCTTGGCTGTTCGTTTAAAGCAGAAAGCAGCCGTGTGCTATCGCTGTCTTTTACTCTTTGTCATTGTGGACGCACACACACACACACAATGAGGTTTTCTCCTCCTCACAGTCTCCATTCTGTGGGGAACGAATGACTGAAGGCTTAGACAGACTGTCTTTAATCAGACCTTGCCAATACTCATCCAGCCCACATTGATTTGCAACTCCCAGTAGATTCAAGTAAAACACATGGCTGAATGCACACACACACTCAGAGAAATACACACTTCTTTTTACACACACAAACACACAAACACACACACACCCTCCCCCTCTGAGAGCCGGATGTGTGAGAAAGTGTCATTCTGGCCTTTTTTCTCCCTCTCATCTTCTAATCGATTGGAAATTGGAGACTGGGAGTGGTGGTGGGGGTTTGAGAGCAGGGGGGGGGGGGGGGGGGGGGTAGGCAAATCATTGCAACAAAATGAAACACCCCCCTCCCCCTGCACTCCCAAGACAAAAAATGGTGTGATAATTAGTGGAGGGAAAGCTGAAACCGACGCAGGACCCATACAGGTTTTATTTTCCCTTTCAATGCGAGAAGATAAAAAGTGGACTTCAGATATCGGGACGGCAGATTTCTTTTGCACCAAAACAAACACATGGGTGGTGGTGGAGATATGGGACACCCCCCAGAGATCCTCCAGAGAGGCTGTTTGTGTGGACACAAATGCCCGAGTGAGAGCCTCTGGAGTCTCTGCGGACTTTCTCCGGCCAATCCACTAGTATAAAGTCCTCAGGATGTGAGCGCACAGCAAGAGAGCTCCCTCAGGATTCACCACGAGCGAGTGGGCAAGTTGATGACGATTCTATTGGAAAACACAAAAAATAAATAAAACAAGTATTTCAGGATGAAAAATCCAGAAATGTAAAAGAGAGCGATGTCAAAAGAGCTTTTGATGATAAGGGAAAGGGAAAAGAATTTGTAATATTTAGGGAAAAAGTCAAATTTCAGTCTTTGATTTCCCTTTAAAACCCTAGGGACAGCCTTGGGGTTAAATAGTATTAGCATTGCAGTTTAGTTGCTTTTATGATGAGCAGTGAGTCAGTGATTCACTGCTGCTGCTTCGATAGGGTCCAGCATTGGCTGTTGAAGGAGGTGGTCACAGCTCTGAGGTATGTATTCAACATTGCGCAGCTGAGTTTAGGTTCTATGCACATGGTACCGTTCAACAACAAGTGTGTAACGTGTGTTTGTAACAAACACCGCCTGCTTAGGCACTGGTGGGTTTTCAGAGACCTGGGCTGGTGTTGTGGTGCAGGACGAGGATCTGGTCCTGTTACTGCCTGGTTGACAGCTCATGTATGCAACCTCAGTTTTATAATGACTGCTGTACTTCAGAGTCACCGTGCCACCGTGCTACGAGTTAACGACACTGAAGAGGACAGACTAACCCACATTTCCGTCCTCCTGCAGCTGGCCTGTGTGATTTGTGTTCTCAGGTTACGTGTTGCCTTTTCTTATTCATTCATCGCCTGACAGCTACTCGTGTGATTCCGAGCACATAGCACCCTTGGGAGCTCTCCTCCCCCCGGTTGCTGCCCTGCCCCTGTGGCTTTATCCATCTACAGCTCCCACCCCTTCCATTTGTTGCCATGACGACTAATACTGGCGACAGCCCGGCCCTCCAGTTGAGGCAGTTTTTGGCAGAACTCCTCTCCCAGTTTGATGGAGGATGCCAGTGCGCAGATTAACGGCGCCGAACTACAGACGCTGGCATCTCCTCGCAGCTCACTTGGCCTCAGTTCTCAGGGCTAAATAGGTATTGATCTGGATAATGTATTCTGATAATCTGTGTATGTGCCTGTTCAGTTTTAGAGGGGTTAATGAGTGTAAGGAAGGAAGGAAGGATGAAAGGAAGGAAATAAGTATTATGCAAGGAAGGGAAGAAGGAAAAGAAAAAGTAAGGAGAAAGAGATGGAGCATGTAAGTGAGGAAGGAAGGAATGACAGTTTGTGAAACAGAAGAGATGGAGCGTGTAAGCTAGTGAAGAACAAGAAAGTGAAGGAAGGATTAAGGAAGGGAAGAAGGGGAAAAAAAGTAAGGAATAAGGCCGGACCTGTAAATAGGAAGCGACGGAGCATGTGAATGAATAACAAGGGGGTGAGGGAAAGAAGGAACAAGTAAAGGAAAGAAGGAACGAATGAAGGATGGCCAAAGTTGTAGGAAGAAGAAGAAAATAACATTGATCCCATTTCAGTGTTTGTATAATTTAAAATGTGAATTGAACCTAAAGTGTGTGTGTGTGTGTGTATGTATGTGTGTGTGTGTGTGTGTGTGTGTGTGTGTGTGTGTGTGTGTGTGTGTGTGTGTGTGTGTGTGTGTGTGTGTGTGCATGCTTCAGGGCTGTATTCCTCTTCAGGGCTGCCAGGTGAATGAACTCACAGCGAACCCGGACGAACCAGGAAGACACCTCTTTGAGATTGTACCAGGTGAGAGATCCAAGAGCGCCTCCTCTTCCTCCTCCTCTTCCTCCCCCTCTTCCGTCTCCTCTTCCTGCCACATTCACCATAGTTCTGTTTCAATACACGTCTCACACAGACAAACATATTACTTGCTATCCCCCTGCTCACTGCTCGAGTCGCGCTGGAGGTAATATTTGCTGCAAATGAGCTCTGTAAGTTACTTTTACGCTCTTGGTTCATTTATTGTTTTATTACTCTGCACTGAGGAACATTTCTCATGTGTCCATTGAGTGCATTTATTGAGGCCTTGGCAGTGATTTGTAAAATGTCACAGATTCATTTTTACAGATCAGTTGTATCATTCTGTTACCTCCACCAATGAGGTTTTATTTTAAGGTAACATTTGTTTTTTTCTGGATAGGTAGACCTAGCCATAATTGCAGTCTGTAAAATTGCTCCTCCCTTTACTTGTGAAGCACCCTCTGATTGCTATTCAGCATTCAGCCAGCAGGAAGCACTGTTTGCCTAGGATTAGCTGCTGCGCTGGTCAATCTCACATCTCATGACCTCAGAGCTGCTGACACGTCTGGCAGCTGGTATTTCCTTTTCAGCCCCTGAAGTGTGAAAGTCAAACTCTGGCAGCAAGCAGAAATAAATTGAAAAAGAAAATGGCTTCTCGATCATGTCCGTCCCTGCAGGACTTGTTGGCGAGCCGCCGTGGCTCCACTTGTCGCAGCCTCACAGAAACTGGAGCATGTTGCTTAGATTGACTTTAGGTGGGCTGTCATGGTTTTACTCAATCAATACTACGTTGCTTTGTGTTTTGAAGGGTGGATTTGTCGCTGTGTGGAATATAGTGAAAAAGATATATTGTAAGAACCATACTGTGTCCTGCTGTAGAACCCTCTGGTTGTCACTCTGTCATTCTGTCAGTGTTTGCTTGAAGGTCTCGCTTTGTGTTTAGAGTGGCTGCCAGGCTTGTGTGTTTTCTTTATGGCCTGTCAACATTGCAGAGGGGTGCGAACCCTCCAATGAGCATTTGACTTATAGCTCCTTGTGCCCTGCAGGAGCCAATCTGGGCAGGGAGGGAAAGGCTGAGAAAATGCAGTGGTCAGGTGGATAAAGAAATACACACAGTTAATCACAGTGTTGCTAATGAGATGTGACCTGATGACTCTGGTTTAAATGTTGCACAGCATAAATTAGTAAATTGTTTCTTTTGACAGTGTGGATAATCCAGCAGGAGTGTGAGGCTGCCCCCATGCGACAACAAAACGATCTCTGTTCACGCAAGCGTTTTGGCTGCATATCAATTTGAAACCACGTCCATACTAACACGCCTGAAATGTTTGTTATTGATAAGCAGTGTTGCGTTTTATACTGGTAGCTGAGGCTCATGCCGGTTGTTTTCTTCTGGAAGGAGGTCATGTGATAGGAGTCTGACAAATCAACGAAGGCTAAGCTGTGAACCAAACAGGAAGCAGTTGCGAGTGTCTACGGCATCGTTTCCAAACTTCTCCATTTTAGCGGCTCTAAAACTTTGGAGTTGAGTGGACGTCAATTGTATCCGTAGCATAGTTGATGCATTTTCAAATGAAAATGTGGTGGTATGGATGAAGTGTATTTCAGTGTGATCCCAATATTTTTTCAGCCCCTGTGTTTACAGCACATCAGATGTGTTGGTTCCTGGGGGAGAAACACGAGTTGCTCTCTCTGCACCTTATAATCGGCTTACAGAGGCTTTATTCTCCGCTGTTGTATGAAATGAAGAGGCTCTGAGATTTTCCTGAGACTCCATAGGGTGTTAGAAGTAGTGCTTCATAGAGGACAGGGCTACTTCCCCATTTGTAAACATTATTGCGTCCAGTTGTTCCAGCTGCAGATTTCACTGAGCAATAAAGCTTCAAGCAGAGACCTCATGGTTTCCCCATGTGGCAACTGAGATCTGGCAAAACTCTGATCAGATATTAGCTCAATGAACACATAATGCCTTTCACTGTTTCATACAACTTTTAGCTCATCAGTGTCACTGTGGGACACCTCAGGCTTCACTGATGATAGCACACAAGTATCTGAGGCTTTAACTCCAAGATTCTTCCCTGTAAACAAATTCAAGAATCAAGCAATCTCTCTCTTATCTTTGTCAGGATTGCTCTTAGCTGCAGCAATTAGTCGATCAACAGAAATGTTTTCATAAGAGTGGATTAAGAGGTCGATGGTTCGATCCCAGGCTCCTGTAATTCATGTGCTGAAGTTTCCTTTGCCCCTGATGGCTGTGCCAGCAGTGTGTGAATAGTTGTACTCTGTGACCTGTGTCACCTTGGACACTGGGACATTTTACACTGTTCCCTGATGTTTTACAGACCGAACTCACATAGCAACATTTTTTGCCTTAGATTTTGCCCATTACTGTCACACACACACAATAATGATGGTATTTGGGCACTCCACTCCTGTTTGACAGATCTGGGCCATAAGTAAACTATAGCAAAACTGTATCTCACCCAAAGGTGACCTGAATTTGTTTTGTGCTACTTGGGCCATACTCACCATTTACCACATGGGCCACTTTAGGTTCACATCCAGATTACACCTTGTCTAGAGCACCACATGTTTGCAAAAAAAGGTCCAGATTTGTTTTGGGATATTTGGGCCATTTTAAGTTCACATCCATGAGAAAATAATCTCGACAATAAAAAGAATCATTTGCAGCCCAAATTCCATCTCATGTTCATTACTGACACCTAGTCAAAGAACTAGCTCTTGTGTTCTTTTGGCAGTTGTGTATTTTGACCATAATATTAGTTTAAGCTCAGAAGCTCTGAGAAACTGATTGCTCTGCTGGAGTGATTTTAATAATGTGCCATTCCATGTGTCGTGTACTGTAAAGGCCTAAAGTTTCAGCAAAAAACCTGAGGACATTTGCACCTTTAATTTGAGGTCAAGGCAGCTCAGAAGTGAAGGTGGGGGTTTCCCTCTCTGTGCTGATAAATCAGCTGCTGGCTTTCACTCGCTTTCAGCAAACCTTTGTCCACTGTAACAGTAGCCTCGTCCTTCAGAGGAGCCCAGGGACCCTGGCTGCTCTTATAGGTCATGTCATTGACTGATGGACTTTGCTTTTTGAGACTGTGTGTGTGCGTGTCTGTGTGTGTGTCTGTGTGTGCCTGCCTGTCTGTGTGAGAGAGAGAGATTGTGTCTACATGCCTGAATTGAGGGTAAGTCCACTGGTCATGTTTATTGTGGAGATATAGAGTACAAAAGGTAGATACAAGACAGATAGGAGCCACAAAATGCCAAACCCCTGAAACACACACACAAACACACACACACACACACACACACACACAGCGTATTGTGTGTGTTAAATGTCCATGACAGACTATTATGACAAACTATTATGGACTATTGTAGATAAACTTTTAAAGCAGACTGGGAACACTCATAAGCTGAATTTGAAATATATTATTGCCATCATTATCACCATTATTATCACCATCATTATCATCATCATCATTATTCAGCACGTCTCACAGGCAGACAATGTCAAGGTCATAGCCGCTATTAAAATCTCCTGGCACACAGTTATCCTGCAGAATCTGTCTTGAGTCTTGCTCTGTGGATCACAGAACTCAACCAGCAACCACGTGTAATTTCCTCTTATCCTCAGAGCGAAATAACAGCGGCAGCTCAGCGTGTAAGCAATTAAAAGTTGGACTCCCACCATGTTTTCCTTATCGGTGTGTGCTGCAGTCGGTGCGAGCGGGGCACCCAAACAAAGCTGATTCCACAGTCATGTGCCTGTGAATCGAGCTTGTCTCAAGGCCTGTAGGCACGAAGAAAATGGGCAAATAATTGGATATTTTTAAATATTCTTTGTATTTAATGGCTGACTTAAGGCTATAAGCCCTCTGTTGTGGTAGTGTGAAGCAGTTAAGCCATCTGGAAAACAGTACACACACAAAACACACTTGTGTCTGTGCAAACGTGACAGCTTCTGCTAATTCATTATTAAGGGCTGGCCCACACAGTTGTATCCCATCTGTGCATGTTGCAGAAATGCTGTTTTTCCCCACTATATACCAACAAATCTATATGAGAGTTCTGGGCCATGTTTTGAAACACAAAAATACCATATCACCTTTGACCTCTAACTTTATCACATCTGTGCATCAGGCCATTGTGTTCATCTTAACTGATTTTTGTTTTGCCAAACAAACAAAATTACAAGGTACGCAAAATAGACTTCCAGCCATTTTCCTAAAACTTTTCCTTGACAGCCCATATGTCCGAAAAATGTCTGCATGAGTCCATTTGAGAATACAGCAGGAAATGTCTGTCATGTCCTGATCATATTCCAAAACACAAGCTTTTCTACTTTCTGGTCAGTGTTTTTTGTTGTGCAAAGGGGAAACCTGTTCCTATTGAAGGATGTTAGACTTAAGATCATTTTCAATGAAAAAAATAATAATTCTAAAAGCTCCCATAGGTAACCAAGCGCACCTGGGGTTGTTTCTGCTTTTATCGTCCATTGATCAGCCAAATAACATACGACTGTCACTGCTTTTCTTGAACCTTCTATTGATTCACTTTTTATGGGAGGCACATATTTCTTTATTGCTGCTTTTGCCAACAGTGTTTCTTAAATGAACATCACTGCTTGTTGGAGCCATTCATAGAAAATATAAAGAGAGAAGAGAGTCTGCTTCCGATTGGTTGATATGTAAAAAAGTTATGTCTTTCATTTAAATCATTTAGGTGAGGCCGTGGAGATCGGGGAGTTCCGTCTATGACGTCTTGTTACCAATTTTCATTTTGTTATTTGATTACTTTTTTTTCATGAACTGGTTATGTGTTAAATAACTGTTTGGGTTACACTGTAGGGATTGGATAGAGATCAGATATTGTTGATATAAAAGTCACAGATTATTGCACAATGAGGCTAAATCCTGTCTGAGTGAAGGAAGAAGAATCCAAAGTCTGTACGGCCCCGTATCTCACAGAGATTGATGGTCATTGTCTGCTTTCCCTGCGTGTGTGTGTGTACAAGTTTGTTTGGCAAAGACTGGAGGACAGCCCATCTCCCAGTTACTGCACACACACATACTCAAAGAGAGAGAGACAGACAAAGAGAGAGAGAGCCTTGTTACACTCCTCCTCAGGGATTTGCTTCCCTCCAGGGGGGCTAAGGGAACGAACCTGCTGCCCACACTGCTGAATGAGAGAGACAGGAAGAGAATGGTGAATGAATGGGCAGAATGAGCGAGTGAGCAGCAAGAAGTGGGACTCGTTTGACGGGTTTTGTTTCTGCTGGCACCGAGCATGCCTCACTGGCAGGTTCTGGCTGTCAGTGGTACCTGCGTACTGATCTGCTTCCAAACGGACTGCCTGCTGGTGAAGAGGCCACCTCTTTATGCTGCAGCTTTAGGCCAGAGCCAGTCCCAGCCTCAGCCTGCGCTGCTCACTCAGACATGGGGCCGGTCTGCTGCAAGCCGGACAGACTGAAGAAACAACATCTCCAAGGTAACGGGAAACAGATGCTGGAGATTTTTTACAAGTTTGGTGGAGACTGGAGTGGAGCGCCCGAGTAGCTGTGAGACTGATGGGATTTACAGTATGCATAGAATTATCTCTTCTTTATGGCTTTTCTTTTTGCACAGTGTGGAGGTACCGACCTGTTCTCACCCTGTCTGCTGGAGCTTATACACAAGATGCATCATTTGTTGAGATTGTTACACATTTAAATTGAATCTATTCCTGAAAGATCATGTATTTCAAAATGTTTCATGGATCAGGAAAACAGCAGTGGGACTTAATGTGGAAAGTTTTTAAGTGTCACCATGTAAAAACTATATTCTGCTTTATTCATCCTTTTCTATCTCTCCTTCTCCCTTTTCTTCTGATCTTATCATGATGTGCAGATTAAGGTCATCCAGCCAAATCTTTTCAAAGTGCCATTATTTACATTGCTCAGCAGTTACTTCCACAACTTACAGGTCAAACACACTCGTATAATATATTGTAACTGCCGTTCGGTGTACTGTACTGTGTCATACTCACAGTAGAAATATTGTGGTGGGAACCTTTTAAGACCAGCATTACTCAATGAAAGGTTTGAGGTTAGATGTTAAATTTGTGTGTGTGGTTGTAGTTGATTATCCCTGTTCTCACTGGCAGATTGTTCATGAGTACCTGATAAATATTCATGTATTTATCAATGTTTATCTCAGCTCTTATGATTTCAGTCTCTCTGCCTCTTCCTCTCGTTTATACAATAACCACACCACCATCACTTTCCTGCTAAACTAAACAATGCTCTACTACACCGGTCATCAGATGACATGATGTGTATTTGACATTTAGCGGGATATTGAGCATGCAGAGCGGAATTTTTGAAACACAGTCGTGTAATTGATTTTTTTAATACGACAGGAAAGCTGGCTAAGCTATGAGATTGAACATGTATCATCATGTACTCATGCATTTTCAGGTTCAGGCAGAACCACTGCTCTTAGATGCAGTTCTACCTGCGCTGGTCCTCAGTAGTGTTTGTGTAAAACACTCTCCATCTGTCATTCTCTCATACATGCAAACAATAAGCTGATACAGAGGAGGCTGTATAAATCCCCAAAACTTAATAAATTACAGGCTAACTGTTTCCCCAAGCTTTATGCTTGCTTAAGCTAACTGTCTCCTTGATCCAACTTCATCAGGGACTGGAGGCATATTCTGTTTTTGTAAAGATGGACGACTTGTCTCTCCTACTATATAGAAATTAAACCAGAATATCCCAGATATTAATCGTGCCATCTTGCACATTTAGAGCCTGAGTCTGCACAGCACAGTATCCACCAGGGGAGGGAGTCACGGAATCAAGGTCCTGCCAACACACGTTTGAGTCCTGAGTCAATCTCAGCCATCAATCATGACTTTTCACCTCTTTTGTTGTGCATTTTGACTTTTTAGTTTGGTCCATGTTCCATCCACTAACATGGAGGAGGCGCGACCAACAATGCAAGCACTTAGGCAGCTACTAGCCAACTTTGTAAGCTGAAGAACAAAAGTCTCCTAGCGTCTTGATCATCACCTGGTGGCTGGCAGGTCATAAATCCTGCCTCCTCCATGTTAGTGGATGGGATGAGGATGAAAATAAAAAGTCAAAATACACGACAAATATTATATATCAAAGATGGTTTCTGTCAGTTTAGGGCAATCTTATCACACTGATGTTTGTTCTGAGGCTATTTGTCCTGGTAAGATTGATTGTTATTAGTTATTTGATGCTATACTCACGATTGGCCGAGTGAATGTGTCGGTGGGACCTCGTTACTGCAGCTCTCTCCCCTGATTGCTACTGCACTGCAACATGGCAGTGTCTCTATCTGGGATATTTTGGCTTCATTTCTGGATAGGGGGAGAAAAAGGAGACTTGACGTCCATCTTTATGTACAGTCCATGATTATCTATCTATAATTTAACAAATTTGCTCTTCAATGGCTTAAAAAGTAAGATAATGTGATTACTGTTTCAATGCTTAATAGATGCAATTATGTTTTTCTTTAACACTCACACAATAGCAAGACCTCATGATTGTTGGAAAGCTAACTAACAATGTGCATCTTTGTTAAAGTAACAAGGTTAACAGCAATGACTGACACACAATCACCACCTCACAGAGAAAAACATTACCCAGACGGGCCTGTGAGACTATTGATGCTTCAAAGGTACTTCCGCTCTCCTGCTGAGTATCCAACCCCATATTGACAATTTTATAAGATCAAACAGTGGCATCAGCCAGATAATGGCTTTTCCTTTGCACTGTCAAAGCTGCCCGTCTCCCTCCTGTCCACTTATCTACCATTTAACAGTTTCTATGAGCCGTCTGACATTTGAGAACCGCAGCCATGATTGTTAAGAATATATCTTTCGTGGTCAGACGGTGAAAACACAGCAGCAGCTTTTTGTACCCTCACTGTGAACAGTCAGACTCAAATGTCATCCTCGGTCTGATTGGCGTGTGGAAGAGCGGAAATCTAATTCATAACCAGGACTTTGAGAGAACTACTCAGTTTAGTGACTGTCTAAAGCCTGTAGCGAGTGTTATCTTCATTGGCTTTGAAAAAGGGACCTTTTGGGATGCTCCTCCTTGGATGTTCCAATGGTTTTCGTGGCTTTCAGCTACATTGGGATTGATTTTAAGTGGCTCTGCGTGTGTGTGTCTTATCAGGTCATGATTCAATGACGACTTAAGTATTGGACGTGCCTGCAGGCTCCGTAACGTCTGATTCTGTTTCTCTGTATCTTTATTCACCCGATTAGCGACTCTTTTCCCGAGGACAAATGAAAGGACTCATTTAAATTCTATTGTACATATTCACACAGACACAATCACACACACACACACACACACACACACACACACACACACACTGAGCACATGTGAAGACAGGCTGGGGTGTGTTGTTCATCAGGACAGTGTGAGTTTGCAGAGCTGGGTGACAATGGCACTTAGCTTTATGGCACCACTGTTTGTATTTGGATTCCCTCCTCATGGCTAAATGACTGCGACCACAACTACTGTGACTGTGGCAACAGCATCTTTCTAAACTAACGGCTCGGCCAAACAGAAAAATACACAACTTTCTCTCCCAATTAATTTATATGTATAGCAGAGAGAAAGCAGCATATACACACAATGGTGGTGGAATTACTGTGTATTGTGTCACTGTGGTTTCTATATGTAGCAGCTGATCACCTCTCTGCTGTAGTTCAAAACATGTTTACGTATTTAGACATTTAGCGTCTCTGAAATGTTATAAAAATTAAAATGTTGGAATTGTGTCAAAACAATCCTCTGCTCTATTCGTAATGCCAACTATATACATTGCATAAACATGTGACCAGAAGTGACTGGTGCCATAATTACAGGACGGGAGGGTTAGAGCAAAAACCCTACAACACTCAAAGTGCAGCAAATGTGCCACCTAGTGGTGATAAACCCAGATAGCACATTAGTTGTGACAGTCAATCCCAGACAAAATACTTTTCTGGAATCGAAATGATCAAATTATGTTGCATTATTATTATTCGGCCTAAGATAATTCTTGTGCCAGCCTGCTCTTAGATTGCAATATAAACAATATATAATAGAATAGAATACACTGAATTAAACAATTAACAAGCATTAAGTCTAAAAATATGAGTCAAAATAAAAGTATGAAGAGTATACGGAGTAATACAGAACCAGTGCTTAATAGAAATGATAGAAATAAGAATAAAAAAGTTGGCAGTAAATAAAAATCATAAAATGAGTATTGCACTGATTGCAATGATATTTAAATAGTAAAGGGGTTCAAATGAAGGCCATGATCTGCAAACAAAATATTTTGTCAGCAAAGACCAGATTGCAAGCAAATAAGTACGATTTAGTGAATCTAAATATTTTCTGTTACACATAATATCAACATTAACACACACACGCAGCTGTCCTTTCTTAGACCATGTCCTTTTTTCTTGCACAAAATCACCCATGCAAGCCTCTTACTTCTCTGAGGTTTTTTTCATGCAGCCCAAATTGGAAAGCAAAGTCCCTCTTTCATGAACTGAAGGGATAGTTAGTAATATTCTTTTACAATTTGAATCCAATCTAAACTAATGTGGTCCCTCAAACAAATATAATCAGTTTACTGTGGGTACCAAACACAGATCTATGCTTTTAAACTGGTAGGTAAAAATTAGGAACTGGGAAATATTTCAAGGAAAAAGTACATTTTATAGCACCTCATCAACAGCCAATTATAAGATAATGTTAGTAAATGCTATTTTCACCCTGCTCTCTACTAACCTCTACTTTGGTCTGCTTCTCCCCTCTCTTTGACTCTGTAGGTGGAATAGGAGAGAAGGACCGGGCACCAATCAGTCATGAATCCTTCTTGCTCATGGCAAACTCCCAGACAGACATGGATGACTGGGTCAAGGCCATACGACGAGTCATCTGGGCGCCGTTTGGAGGAGGTAAAGTCAAATCTGTTTGATAATCAACCAAAAAATGTTGACACCTCTCATAACATAAGATCTGCTGTGTTGTATATGCGATCAAAACAAACAAGGATGACGACACTTGAGGCAATCATCTTATGGCCAATGTTAAGATCAAAACAGAAAGTGTGACTACTGTGCATTGTGCAGGGGCAATGACACTTTATACAAATGTTGGTAATTCCAGACCTGGTCACACAGTATTTCTGTCACTGATGACATCACCCTGACGATGTGCCCACTGACCCTGTCAAAGACGTACTACAGCCCCAACCTGTTATCTTGCATTCATTTTTTGAGGATGCGCACAACCTACGCACTGAACTAACACACACGTGTGCGTAGTTAACAGCAAGTATATCATGGTCCTAATGTGGAGGAGGAGGAGTTTATGACCTACTCTGCAGCCAGCGACTAGAGGGACGTTTTGGCTTCACTTCTGGGGAGATGCCATGTCGTCCTTTATATACAGTCTATGATCCCACATAAGAATGTGCACCAATTGAAATTAAAGGGAAGTCAACATTGGTTGAAAACAACCACCAGCAGTTCTGATGAAAAATTACTCTCTTGCACTCATCTTTAGTTAAAACAACTCTGTCACTTGGACTGATGCTGTTTCAAAGGCTTAGCTGTGACATATTTACATTCGTACGTGGAACAAGATATTGCTGCTGAAACAGAAAAAGACCCTGGTGTGTCCATGTAATGCTGTATGAGTCACAGATCACCTACCCCTCCACTGTGTCTCATTTCGTATGCCAGCAGTTAATTCTCACCCTGATGTCACTATTGCACTGCTGTACCTGACTGGAGAAATGTGATTAGATTTCGCTGTCAGTCTCCTCCAGTGTAGTGTGAGTTTGAATTCAAAAATAGAGGACTGTCTCTTAAGTTTCTGCTTGGGGTGGCACCTGTTGAGGCTTCATTAAAGTATATGTATATGCGCTGAATGCAGTTCAGCCTGTGGAGTGTGTTGCCATGTCTCTTCTCTGTGCAGCGGTGAGCCTGTGGTTAATTCTCAGCCTGTCTGCTGCAGCCTGGACGTCTAACCAGTGTTACTAAACAGGAGGCCAGAAATATAAGCAGGCCTGTCTGGATGTCAGCTCGGCCATAAGGAGCAGCTGTAGAGCACGGTGTTGGGTTACAAAGGAGCTGTGTATTAATAGGGTGATATATGTAGAATAACACACCAATGATATAGTGTATGATGTCACTGGTCTCATTTTAAAATTACATTTTAAGCTTCTAGGTTTTACCCCCGCTGACAGCTACATACAAATGACGGTTGGCTTACAGGAATTTAGAATTTTACTGCATTTATTGATCAAAATGATGACACACTAAAGTGATGCTGTCAAATTGCTAACTATGTCTAAAAATTACAGAAAAGGGCATCAAATTCTCATATTTGAGACTTATCTTCAACTTTTGGCGTTTGTTTGTTACCAGGATTAAGCAAAAATTACTTAAAAGGGATAGAAAATTCATTCATTATCTACCCACAACTATGCTGATGGAGGAGTGGGTGAAGTGTATGAGTCCACAAAACACTTTGGGAATTTCAGGGGTAAACAGCATTGCTACCAAATCGATTCTTACAACATGAAACAACAGAAAAATAAAAAAATGCCTCCATACTGCTCCTGTGGTGTCATCCAAGTTCAACATTCAAATTTGACTCGAAACTTTACAATTTACACCATGTTTTCAAGCCTAAACGTCCTCTGATATCCACCTCTGGACTCGAGTTCACATTCGCATGCACTCAACAGAAACACAGCACAAACTGCACAAAAGCTCTCTCCCAAGGTTGAAGAATTGATCCCCAATTACTTCAATTGTATTGGATTTGACTGCAATGCTGTTTACCCCTGAAACTCCAGAGTTTTGTGTACACAAACACTTCACCCATCCTCCATCAGCATAGTGGTGAGGAGATAATGAGTGAATTTTCATTTTTTGGTGAACTATCCCTTTAAAGGATTACCACAAGACCTGGTAGAAAGATGTGGCTTAGCTTCTTCCGTAGCACTACTGGCCCCTAGTGGCCATGTGTATTAATGTAGCTTTACATCTGTAAATAATGCTTAGTATGATTTCACAATGTTGAAGCAACAATAACCAACACTTTAAGTTATTATAGACGGAGTTGAAGCTGTTCATCTAACTGCAGCTCTGTGGCACAGGAAACAGACTAGCAGGGGAACATACTGGAGCATTTAGTAGCAAAACTGATGGATGTTTCCCTCGGGAATTGGTGGAGACAAAAACACTAACATGGAGGAGGCAGGTTAAGCCATCAACCAGGGGGCAGTCAAGACACATTGGCTTCACTTTTGGGGAGCTGTCATGTCATCCATCTTTATATACAGTCTATGGTTGGGACAAGGCTTAGGACCCCTAATCCTACCCACTCCCCTGATATATGATTGTATACATTTTCTAAATTCTGTCACATGGGAATATAAACATCACATTCATCTATAAAGTGTAGTGGTAATCTATGAAACCTTGTTGGCTCAGTCACATTTCTCTCCGCCCTCTCATATTCTCATAGTGGGGGGCGTCTTGTCTCTCAGTTCTCGGTCCAGAATAGATCTGTCGCCAACTCATAGACCTGTCGTTAACGGCAGGACTGTGGTCACAGCACACTGACCCCCGTCTGCTGGTCACATTTCTCTGCTCCATCAGCTGCTGCTGCTGCTGCTGCTCCTCCGTACTACTCCTCGACTGTAGCTTGCTTCTGAGACACAGGACTTTATAAATGCGAGGTTAATCTACCGGCGCAGTCAAATGCCTGAACTGGAATGGATGAACTTGGTGAAATGTGGGTTTGGGGTGTATGAGAAGCGCTCTTTGCTGCTGTGCAGCCCCTGCTCAGTGAACTACTACGATTACTGCGAGCTGTCGACCAGCTGCGACTGTTGCAGTCAGTCAACAGGTAACAAACCGTAAGGAATTAGTCAATTTAGTAGGTTTTAGTAGGTTTAACCATGTGAAAAATCCTTATTTCTTGCATATTGTTTATTTCTGCTAACGATTTCCATTTTCCATCCTTAATAGATTTTACTCATAGAAGATCAACAATTTTACACTTTTCATTCGTTGAATCTCTCCTCAACCAATTCAAAGCAACTTTATGCAACTTTGTTCCCTTAAAACAGCAGCTTCAAATTTAGTTTCAAGGTTAACTAACTTGGAATATAGAGAATGTTTTCACCCTCATCCCCACTCCTCACCCTGAATGTCTGTTCTTGCTCCTTTTAACTTTGTGATAAATGTGGAACTGACTGAAGCCGTTTTCAGATCTGACCTACGGGTAAAATTCAGTTAACCTTCCACATTAATCAGGCGAGAGGTGGAGCTGCCGGGTGCAGCAGACAGAGGTGGGAAGCAACGTATTAGCACTGCTGTTAAGATCACGTGATCATGTTTACTGTACCCAGACACCGTGGTCAGCTCTTACCACCACAAACTCTCTTGACATCTTCGACGGTGTCTTCTTCGTGTATAACATCACTTTTTCACTCTGAGATATTTGTTTTCTTAGTTTTTTTGTGTCTGTCGCGTTTTAGAAGTGCCATCAACTGAAATGTTGAAATCAACTGTAGATCAGTTAAAAAGACTTAGACATCCTTAAAAAACAACTTTTATCACCAATGCTCGATGAGCAAACTTTAAAAAATATTTTTTTATTATTATTGGGGAATTTGTTACAGCTTCAGCTCTTCAGGTTTCAGGAATCCAGGGTTTGCAAGGAATATCCATGGTTGTGTTGTTTCTGTTGACTGACACAATTAATGTGGCTGCAGAGGGCGCTGTTGCTCAGTAAAAGTAAAATTCTGCTCAAGGTATGTTCCTGCAAAGGACAGGACAATTTCTCAGGGTGATGTTGATTAAAAAGAAATTATAACCTGGGATAGTTGAGGAGAGTAAATGTAAATTTTTAAATACAGACCACTGCAAAAACAGCTTGACGTTTAATCCATAATATGCATGTTCCCTCCATCTGTCCCCAGGGATATTTGGCCAGCGTCTAGAGGACACGGTGCAGTATGAGAAGAAGTTTGGCCCCCGACTGGCCCCTCTGCTGGTGGAGCAGTGTGTGGACTTCATCAGGGAGCGGGGTCTAGATGAGGAGGGTCTCTTCAGGATGCCAGGTCAGGCCAACCTGGTCAAAGATCTGCAAGAGGCCTTTGACTGCGGTGACAAGCCTCTGTTCGACAGGTAGACAGAAGGGAGTGTTGTGAGGGTGCTGCAATCATTGAACTCAACATCCAGGAGAGCATAATTTTCCTTTGCTCCCTTGCAGTAACACAGACATCCACACGGTGGCATCCTTGCTGAAGCTGTACCTGCGGGAGCTGCCTGAACCAGTCATTCCCTTCTCCAAATATGAAGACTTTCTAACCTGTGCACAGCTTTTGGCCAAAGATGAGGAGGAGGTATGTGCAAGTGTGTGTTTGTGTTTGTGTACTTGTACTTTCTGAGGAGTATTATGAGCATAGACCTTATGGAGTGAGGACATTTTTGGAAAGTAAGGACATTTAGGCCGGTCCCCAATTTTTCTTAAGGTCTGTTTGAGGGTCAAAAAGACAAAACTTTGACACTTAAAACCTTTTAGGGTCAAGGTTAGAATTCTGTTTGGGTTTGGGAACTGAACCCGTCTCCTCTGGAAGGACACAGGAGGTGCACTGTCCTTCTCCCAGCGTGCTCCCTCTCCTTAGTCAAGGTGCGCCAACCAGGTCTGTGGTCCACCCCTCATCTTCAAAAAAACTGAGCTTATAATATTTATTATGTGTGTTTTTTTATGTATCTGCTTTTTCTATTATTTATTCATAAAGCTTAAACATTTATTCATATTTTAAATGAATAAAATGAACTTAAATACAAATGAAATGAAATTAAGTAAAAAAAAATACATATTGTGTGCCTGGGGCCATCGTTTCAACCCGTAAATGGTCTGTATTTATATACAGCTTTTCTATTTATACAACAGTTTTTCCATTCACACACACAGTCATACATTGCATCTATGTGCAGCACTTTCTCAATCACACATCAATCACAAACTGTCGTCACGGCCGTCAGGGGAAACGTGGTGTTCAGTTCAGTGGCTCAAGGACACCTCTGTATGTGGAAAGGGTTGAGACAGGGATAAAAACTGCCAACTGTCTTTTCAGTGGACAACACGCTCTACTCCCTGAGCTGCCAAAGCATGGGTCTTCTTTGGAGCCTATAGCCACACACAGAGAAGAAAATGATTTGCCATGAGTCTTAACAGTGCAATGAGTGACATAGCTAATACAGAAGAAGTAAAAGATTACGTTTGTGTGCGTAATGTTGTGTGTGTGTGTGTAATGTTGTGTCTAAAACGGATATAACCTCTCTTTTATCAGGGGGTCCAGGAGCTTGGAAATCAAGTTAGCACTCTACCTCTACCTAACTTCAATCTCCTCAAGTACATATGCAAGTGAGTGCACTGATTCCGAGGGAGAACAACAGTAACTGACACATTGACACATGTTTATTTGATCCATTTTGGTTGTTTCCGGGATGATAATTAATACATAAGAATTCAGGAGCCAATGTTTACGGTTTTTAACTTCAGAATTTAACTCTTTATCCGTTTAGATTCCTTGATGAGGTCCAGTCCCACTGTACTGAGAACAAGATGAGTGTCCAAAACCTCGCCACAGTATTTGGACCAAATATCCTTCGACCCAAGATGGAGGACCCAGTCACCATCATGGAAGGTATGGACAATATAGTCACTGCAACCTACTGAAAAATCCCTGATTGCAATGCAGCTAGAAGTAATGACAATTATACATATTGAATACATAAATCTTTGATCGTTCTGCCTGTTCCATATCATCCAGGCACCTCTCTGGTCCAGCACCTGATGACAATCCTCATTAGGGAACACAACCGTTTGTACTCAGGGAGGGACCAGGAGGGACTCACCATACCTCAAATAGAACTCCCCATCCAGGGGCATCAGCTGCAACATCGTAGCCTGGGAGCCTGGATCTCTGAGGAGGACCTTCAGAGTTGCCCAGTCTCCAACCCCGACCAAGAGCTACACAGCAGTGCCTCGTCCCTGGACGCCAAACTGTGTGCGGCAGTCACACCCACCCAAAGCCCGAACCCAAACCCTGGACCAAAACTGGGGTCTTCGTCAGGGAAGGGCGAGACGGTGGTCAGCCCGAGCAAACAAGCCAAGACCATTCCTTCCTGGAAGTACTCATTCAAAAGCTCCTCAGCGCCGCGTTCTCAGCCACAAGCCAAGCAAAGCAGCGGCAGCGGCTCCGTGGCAGATACAACTAGTGTATCTTCTGGTGGGGGAGGAGGTGGTGGTGGTGGTGGAGGTAACTGGCTCATGAATGGTTTGTCATCCTTGAGGGGACACCGGCGCACATCCTCAGGCGAGCGGTCCGCCCGTGACCGCGACTCCACTGGCTCTTCGCAAAGATTGTCCACCTACGACAATGTCACCTCCTCCTCCAGCATGGGGAGCGTACCGAGCGTATCCAGCGCCCCATGGTCCACCTCCTCCTGCGAAATCTCTGTTCCAGACTCGGCGAGCGAGCCTTCAGCGAACCAAAACTGTGGAGAGAGTGAGGATAAGGGGGATTGGATGGAGAGCCAGCGGGAGATCGACAGAGGGAGGGATGGAGGGATGATAACGGACCCGAGCTCTGAGCAGGACAGTTGCGAGGCCATGGAGCTGTGCAGCAGCAGTGCGGCCTGCAGCGAGAATGGAAACACGGTTGCGGCAACTGGCGTGCCCTCCATTATCATGTCTGAGGATGGGGACGAGGTAAATTTAACCCTGAGCAGTCTGGTGGAAGGACTGAAGGACGAGCTGAGGAAACAGAAGACTTCCTACGAGGCAAGGATACAAAAGTAAGTCTCTGCGTTAGCATTTCCGAAACTTCTTCTTCTGAGGTTGTTGTGGTGCTCATTGTGTTTTCAATGGGAGTCAAATCATTTGTTCACTATCAAGTGTCCTTTGCAATTGTTAATACAGACAAAATGGAGTCTGCTGTCAAGTTCGTATTTAGTGGAATTGATACAGACAAATTCTTGTTACATTATGTACAATCATACAACAATACATGTTTTCTAACAGTAATGTAATAACATTACTGGGAAGTAAAGGTGAATTTCAATGACCTTTTTCTTCTCTCTGTCTTCTCCTCAGGCTAGAAGAGTCCAGCGCTGCTCTGTGTGCACAGATGGAGCGTTTGGAACAAGAGATGGAGCAGGAAAGGAAGAAGCAACGCATGCTGGAGATCAAACTGCGAAACTCAGAACGGGCAAGAGAGGATGCGGAGAACCGCAACCGGCTCCTGGAGAAGGAGATGGAGGATTTCTTTTCCACGCTGGGAGATCTGGCCCTGGGTGCGAGGACTAGCGACATTTGATACGTCAGGGCCACTCATCGGTCTCTCGGCCAAAACTGTGGCCGTCATCAGGGTTTATATTTTGGACGCTGAGTGTTTTTTTTTTTAACGCCTTCCTCAGAGCATCAGGGCGTTCCTTTAAAAGAAGAACACAGCAAGAGAATAATGGAACTGGCCATATTTGATTACAAACTCAGATGGAAGAGGACATTCTGAAGGAAGTAATATCAAACTGGGACTGACTGTGCAGTCCTTGTCAGCTGGTGCTCCTGTGATCACACTCCAGGGTAATGTATGTAAAGGTAAAGGCAGTATTTTAACAGCTTGGAATCATATGTGACTGGTGGAACTTCATGACATTCTCTGACCTGGAGAGCACTGACCTCTGAAACCACAACATGAAAAACCACTACAAGGCAACACTTCAAGCCGAAACTTTAAGATTGATTAAAATGCGTCTTAATCTGATACTTATCTTGAAATTAGATGTTTTTTATTTGGGCCATACTGAAGAAAAAAAATGATATTTTGAGGATTAAGAATGAATTAGTAATTTAGAGGCCTTTTTTCTAAATAAGTCACAACTTATTTAGAAAAAAGGCCTAATATTATGAGAATAATTTATTGAGGAAATAAGCATCAGGTTTAATTCATGAGCGCTACAACTTAATTCTTTAATTAGTGCAACCTTTTTCATGTAAAATTGCAATTTTGTTCTCGTAAAATGTCCTCCTTATTTACAACTTTATTCTTCTAATATAATGCCTTCATTCTAAAGATCTCAAGATGTTTAATTTCCCTTTAAGTGGCCCAAATACTCCATCACAGTTTTGGGATATGGTTTTATTCACATGTTCATTACCCTGAAGTGGTAGCTAACCACTGGCTGGGTTTGAAGATACAGAAGTAGGTTTATTTTAAAAGGTGCTGTGCGTTATACAGAGTAACAAACGGTTAACTGTTTCTGGACTTATAATTGGAATAAGCACCAGAAATGAAAGTTGAAAGGTTTACATTTATTGGGCTGATATCTCTAAAGCTATTAGCATGGCTAGAGGGTTTGTGTGATTTGAGTGAACTTTAACAACAGCTTTAGCAGAGGTTGTTTATCCTGCTGTCCTGTATTTGTGCTGCAAACACATGAGGCTGTTTTACTGTGGAGCAGGTTCAGAAATCCAGGTTTTCTAGGTTATTCTGTTTGGTCACTCAACCAATCTGAAGCAGTAGTAGGTGGAACCTCTAAAGTTGCCTCTTCAGTGCCTCTCGTCACCATCTACATGGTTTCCATGTCCCTTTGATGGCAAAGCCTCAGTCTTCGGTTGACTCCGAACCTCACAGATGTCAATATACCTTTAATGTGCAGAAAAACACAACAGGGATGATGAACACATTTTCCTTAAGAATGTTCAACTTAGCGCATGCTGCCTCAGTGTGGCCCAGTTGGTGAAGACCATTAACGGTGCACAGTCAATACCAAAGCTGGACCGCCTCAGCTGTTCGCTCACTAAAGATCAGAATGGCCTGCATGGAAGACATGTTGATTTTGGCACATGAAGCTGAACACTGCCCTCAAAAAAACAATGGAATTTCCTGGTTGTGCCTTCAGGAAAGTGTTTTGAAATAGGAAAACGGTAGTGTTGCTTGCTTGTCCAGAGATGTAGTGCATTTATTGGCCCATAGTACACACAGTGGCGGCATTGTTGTTTCTTTTTATATATATATATATGGCGACAAACTGCTGAAGATGAATACCTTGATCTCCCCAGAAGGTGCCAATTCTTGTGGAAGTGAATTGTGAATTGAATGGAAGTTTTGAATCGAGAATGTATACTTGTAGTGAATGTAACGTGTTGTCGATGAAACCAGCCCAATGAAAAAAGAAAAAGGAAACGATGGGGCAAACGGGGGGGGGGGGGGGGGGGGGGGGGGTGCATCCCATATTACATGTGATGTAATATGGGATGCATCAAACTGATCCACATGAGGTGGCTGTGATGTGCTTTCTAGATCTAGTTCATGGGATTAATTTGTATTTCCAAAATGAAGAGTTGCAGATATTGGTTTTTGGAGAATTGCATGTTGTTACTTTGCTGAAAATGTCTTTTAGCAACTTATCACCAATCAGAAGAATGTCCACAAGTGGTTAGTGACAATTGTTCCTTTAAAGGCGCCACAAACAGTATATATGATTATAAGTGAAAGTGTGCTTTCAGTTGGATAATGTGACTTATTCTTTTTTTTTTTTTTTTACATAAAGGAACACAAAGCTTGTTAATTGCTTAGGCTTACAAGGTATTTTTTCCGTTGAGGCCTATGTACGACCAACACTAGAGTCAACAGTATAAAGTCTAAAGCAGGTTCTTTGATTCCAACAGAGACAATAATTTTCCTCTTATGTATGTCTCACGATTGAAAGCGTTTTTTATTTCTCTGCTGGTCATCTATGGTGCTTATTTATTATGGCTTTCCACTATTGTAATGAATGGACATGTATGGGAATAAAGGTGAAAAAGATCATTTGTGAACTTGGCATATTTGATCTCTTCTAACAAACCAGTGTCTTTTCATGTCTGTCGTTATAGACAGACATGAAAAGACAAAAAGGGTGTATCTCGTGTTTACTCATGAAACTTTGTTTTGGTAATATTTAAAAGGCTGCAGGTTGATTTGATATTTTCGTAATTATGTATTAAGACAAATCAGTGAAAAGGGCTTTCCACAAAATCGTGAGATTATTTTTAAATCAAGCTTTTCCACCTAGTTACTTTGAAACTGGACAGATACATGTAATTAGATTGATAAACATTTCAAATTAAAGACTGGGATATTATTTTCCAAATCAATTTGCAGCCCGAAGAATAATCAATAATATAATTACTGTATACCGCATAAAAGTACTTGGTTTGTCCAAAACAGAATTTAACCGTAGTGCCTGAATATTTAGCAAAGATGATAACTTACGACCACAGATCAAAGTGTATTTCTTTTATTTGCAGTACATGTTTTTTTATTTTGTAATATTTTTTAAAGAGGTGGCATCATCAGATCCCAGTGCGTGTATTCTATTAGTGCACGTCTTCGTTGGCTGCGGTTTTTGGGACGCGCAGATCCAGGAATTCTACTTGCATGGCTGGATTCACTAGCAAACATTACAAACCAGCACCATACATTTAATGATTTCTTGTAGGTATTTACTCATCTTTTTTTTTTTGTGTTTACTAACATTATTGTCTTTACCACATCCCGAAAGTCTATCTGTCTGCCATGTTCTGACTCAAAGAACCCTCTGTCCCTAAATCAAACCCTGGTTTACAGATTTGTTTGGTGGGTAAGACTGATTACATAATATGACTATAAACAAGTCACAGAAATAAAAATTGATCTTATTCATAAAAAAGGAAAACATGGATTGACAGTACCAAACATTTTCTTTACCTTCAGGAGACAGCTAACAAAGGCTAGGCCCATCACATACTACTAGCACAGTTTGCTGAAGGTATTGCACATTTAGTTTAAAAACAAAAACAAAACAAAAAAAATACATAGAACAATTCTCTTACTTCTAGGTGAAGTATACATAATGTACAAAACTAGAAGTCTGTTGAAACCGACAAATAGTACACTTTCAAATAAATAAATAATGGAATCTGTTATTCACACGTCTTCGATAGCTAATTCTGCAGGCGACTAAATATATGCAAGAACTGGCAGAAATTCAGTGTGAGGTAGTTCATCAAAGCCGACTTAAATCAGAATGACATTGTTTGGAGAGATGCAGTAATCATATCAAAAAGCAACAACAACCTAAGAAGAGGAAGAAAATAAAACAAGCAAAACAACAGGCAAAAAAACGCTCAAATTAAAGCCCCTAGTGTTGGGCTACAAAATTAAGAGCACTTTAGACAACAAAGTGTTTTTATCTGATTGATTCTTTTTCACTAATTTGACAAATGTGCTAATATGACAAATGGATACGTCAATCCCTGCTATTGCTGCCTTTCTTACGGTTCTCTGTCCTAGGTTTTACTGCTCGTCTGTCAAAATTCCTGCGGCACATTTACAGTTGGACATTTTTTGCTGTTGAAATCTTGAATAAATGAGTGCAGACGGAATGAAGCATTGTGCTGTGCTAATGCTAACGAACGCTTGATGATTTGTTTCCATTCTGGTCACTGGAAAGAAAGAAGAACCGTTGCACCAGCTGTTTTTTTTAGTTGAGATTTATCCGAGTTATTACGTTTAATTTTAGGGAAGTAGAGAAGCATTGCAGAATTTAAAAGGGTTGCACCAGATATTCTAGCTCTCATGTAGTTTTTATTAAGTATTTACACACAGTATCTATAACGGTCGTGTAACCAACTTTTAAAGCTAACAATAGTTGGCTAATAATCAGATATTTACTGTTATGTAGCTGCAGTCACTGTTAAAATTAGCTTGTTAATATAGTAAGTATTAATTGGTGTAGCTACTATAACTGACAAAAATAAATGTTAAATGCTAGCATATTTATAATTATTAGCAAATAACATTATTATTACATTAATTGTTAGAATGAGTTAACCAATAAAAGTAATGAGAGTAAGTTAGAGATATTTTCCACTTTCTACAACATACAAATTCATTTTCAAATCTAAATACTTAATTGTCTGCCTTTAAGAAGAAGCCTCAAATCTTACAGCTTTGTAATATTAACACTGATTTCACTACAATGCAACAAAGTACTTTTGGCAGCTGTTTTATAGGTTCAACCCGATTTAGTAAATTACAAGGAATAACACAGACTTCTATTTGGTAATGGATTCCCAAATAGCTGGTGCAAGTCCAGTTGTACGTGAACGGTTACATCAGCTCTACAGCCGTCATTAAATACAAGTCAGTGAAGCTGAGCACAAAGCTACAGACAACCTACAGAGTTAGTTTAGTGGGTACATGTCCATGTCAGGGACCAAGACAGGTTCTAGACAGAGGTACTCTCTGTGTTACACGTTTAGATAATCATAGCGTACTGACGTTTAAGCCTCTTCTTTCAAAATCCATCACACATGCTTACAACCTGTGACAGATGCATCCATAATCTGCCTCTCGCAGAAAGGAAGTTTAGTTACGCAAACATTTTTAGCAGGCGAAACGGCTACGTAACGTCTCAATGGTGCACAGAGCAAAAATATTAAATATCGTCAAATCCTTTGATTTACTAATTTATGACCACAATGATCATGATCTTCAAAGGTCGACAACATAAATCTGTGTTTTAACTATTAACATCCAAAACCATCCACAAAATACTGACAATATAATAGAATTCTCTCATTTCATTTGCTGCAGTAGTTTAACTTCAAATCTGAACATTTCGGTTCATTTTTCTTTTTTTATTTTTACAATCATCACATTTAATTATTCATCAAAAAGGAGCCGAAAAAGTGTAATTAAAATTAATTTCAGTTGCTGTCACTGCAAAGAAATCGCTTTTTGTATTACTTTGATGAAAGACCTTGATAAAACTGCCCTTTCTTCTGAAATGACTCAAACACATGCTTAAGCATCTCGCCGCATACATCGCCACTTTCTTTACCCTGCAAGACACCAGTCTTCCTGCCCCAAGGGTCAAAAGCAAAACAAGTAGAAAAATATACAATACATTTGTGAGAACTACAACCCCATCATACATTATCGGTTTGATATGGACACTACTACTGTTATCCAATAAAAACCTACACGTAATGAATACACTTCCTCCCACGTACTCAGGAATGAATGACAAACAGGCACTTTTCCTTTCAAAACAAATCAAAAACACTTAAAAAGGGCACTATTATTGCATACAGTAAGAATAACGTTTCCTTTTACTCGGCTCGTTTGTGCTGCTGTTTCAACATGCAAAGATTTAGGTTCTTTAATTCACAATTGCAGGCAAGTCTGGTAAGCTAAGTGTTTGGCCAACTTTTAGACAAAAAAGATCACTTTTGATTTTTCAAACTCACAAAAGTACATTACTAATAACAGGATCTGGTGGTAGGAAGCAGACATCTTGTCACACCATCAGGCTGCATAATCGCAAATCTCTCCCAGACACTTAATACCAACATGTTCACACGCGTTCTCAATATCACAATTCCCTACTTGACTGAAGCACACTCTACTTAACACCGTCACCGATTTTAAAACCAACGCACAACGCTACGTCTCTCAAACAAACCTCCCGAAGCACGACAAAAAAAACATTCTAGTCCCTCGTGTCAAAGCAAACCAGAGGAGAACTTGAGGCAGCTCCGTGCATCCAGTTCTCCAAAGCAACACCACTACTTCACTTCCACTATGTCCCACTGCCTGTTGCAGACAAGAGAGGAGGTACTTTAAAGCACTTAAAAACGCAACACAGTCGTCAAAATGTTCCAAAGTATCTTGCTGGGCCTCACTGTTCCATTATCCATCCCATATCTCAAGTGTAGATTGTAAAATGAATCATATGCTGAAAGAATATCTCAAGATTTTCAAATTCTGACTAAACAGGAAGTGAGGAAGGAAAAAAATTTAAAAGATTTCATTAAGATGAAATTTACAATGTAGGCTGTAGTAGTGACTCACAAGAAAAAAATGTTTTACAAATAAATCCAAGTGACCTCGGTCATCTAAATAAATGCATATGCCATATGCATTTAAAACAATATCCATATAACGTGACATAAGGTAAGGGGAGTACTTAGACCATACTTTTGTCAATAAAATTATGTCTCAATGGCTCACTGCAAACTCATAGATAAAACTACATCTACCATAAAATCTGTACAAACTCTGTCTACATTTATATGGCAAGTTGTAAAAGCAAGTGAAAACAAATGACTTTCAACAGAAAAATAAATCACATTAAACAGATATTTCTTAAAACTCTCACTGTCGGTTAATACAAACCGGAACGTAGTGAAATCATAAAAATTCTCTTATCATCATCTTAGGTTTCTGAAAAATTAAGAAATGCCACAATAAATTACAGCTAGGACAAAAAAACCCTCCTAATTTAAAAATAAAGGACTATAACTCATTAAAAAAAAAAGAAAAATGATCTGTCCTTTCAGAAATATTTCTTTAACAGCTAGCTGGCTAATCACTACACTACTGAAGACGAGCACAGGGAGGAGGTGGGAGGACTCAGATGCAGGGGGCGGGGCCTAAAGCCTGCGTCAGGCTGAACGGTCAGAGGTGACCAGGGGGCGTGGCCCAGCCTGGGACCAGGAGGAGGTGTAGACGATAGTCATCTGCAGCAGCCCAGGGGGCCGGTGGCCATAGCAGCAGCAGTGGCGGTGCGGGCCGTCTCCAGGCTGCCGTCAGCATCGGTCAGGGTCAGGTGGGTGGACATGGAGGGGGGAAGGATGCCTACGAGGAGGAAGGGTGGTGCTGGGGGGGGCTGCTGCTCACTGTTGCACCTGTGCTGTGAGAAACAAGAGAGGGCCTTGGTAGTCAGCCATCGACTGTTGGCTAACAAAGTCATGCTAGAGGGAGGGAGCTCTTTCAGAATGTCAAAGAAATGTTTCCAACATGGTGGCATCCATAACTCAAAGAACTGAAGCTCAGGAGGGGAACAAAGGGAGGACCTACCCAGAATTAGCACTGTGCTCTATGAGTCTACGCTGTCATCCATTGTCCTTCTGTGAGATGGTTAAAGCTCATTTGAACATGCAGTCTCACACAACAATCAAATCCACTAACCTATGGACGCTGGCTGTCCCCTGATGATGCCATTCTTTGTCCTTTCCTCCCAGTCCAGCACCTCTTTGTATATCAACTCTGCAGCAAACAAAGAGCAATGATTCAGTGACGAGGTGAGAAAAACACAGGGATAAGTGCTGTAAAATCGAGGTGTCAAAATCTTGAGCTGTAAGAGAAGGAGTATAATAGTAGAAATGATGATGTGGAATAATATATTTCACATGACGTTCTCTAAAAAAGTGATGTAGTGAGAGAAAACTGTTTCTAATTTTAAAAAAAACATTTTCCTAAATTTAAGCACATTTATTTTTAAGTAGCTGACAATAAATATCGTTAGAATATGATTGCACCATTTCGTTTTTTGGGGGATTTTTCAATTCAAACTGAATTGTGCAATTTTGACTTTCATAAGGAAAATATTTTACAGTTTAATCTGGAGCGAAACATGGGGCGATGTGTTCTCCAGGAGTGTGTGGTAACACCAACACGTCACACTTCAGGTGTGAAGCCCCTGCAGTCATTATCGCTCCGTCACCACAGGAAGGAGCAGCTACGTGAAGGAAGCATCACACCCTCTTTCTCTTTTCTTTACTCATGTTTTACCATCATTTTGCCAATTTTCTTCCAGGTTAAATTCATCACAGATGGATTATTTCTTGATATAAGAATACTACAGATTAATATTTTACAGCATTATCTTACTACAGTGTCAATTCTATTGTATTTGGATGCAGACATAATAAAATGTACATGTTTTACAAGTGAGAAGAGAAAACCAAGAGGAGAGTTACAGTGGATCAGGATTTATGAATTCAGACTGACTGCAGAGGAACATTCACCTCAGTTTGAGAAAGATTAAAAGTCCTACAGGCTACAAAAGCATAAAGATAGAAAGACCTTATGCAACACACTGCAAAAAGCTAAGCACTTATGACAGCTGATCAGAGAGGACAGGAGAAGAGAGGAAAAGAGAGGAGAAGAGAGGATGGAGGGGATCTTTAATACCTTTCCACTCCTCCACTGTGTGCTCTCGTTCATCCAGCTGCTTGTCTGTGATCGCTGGTGGTGGCTGTAAACAAACAAACACGCAGACATGTTTTCTTTATTTCTGTCCTCTTACCAGGTTTTCTCTCCAAAACAAACATTTAGTGTTTTCCATGTATAACCTTGACTGTTTTACTCTTTCTTTACATCTTCTACACAAAACCCCTTGCACCCTGCAACAATAAAATAATCAAGACAAACACTATGTGCCCCTTCCTTTTTTATTACCTTTGCTTTTTTTGTTTCCCTTCCCTTTTTTCTTTGGTGTTGTTAAGTTTAGTTTCCCCTCTTGTTTTGTTCTGTGTCTTTTTGTGTTCATCACCAAACTGTATTGCACTACAAGTAATTCAAAATAGTAAGGGAGTGAATTTTCTAATATATTCAAGACATTTATAGAGATGTTTCAATTTTAGACTTTATAAGACCCCACACTAAGTCTGTTTTACTAGGGCTGCAACTAACTCATCGGCTCTTTATCTTCCCAATAAATTAATTATTTGTTTTGCCTGTAAAAGATAAAAAAAACTTGATATAATATTGCTTGATATAATATCACACATTCTAATACAGTGTTGGAGCTGAAGACTGTGAAACTAGAGCTTTAAAACTCATCTGCTGCAGCTCCCAGCTCAAACTGAAAACCTACACACTCATCTAATGATGATAGATAGAAAACTGCTGTATCAAACCCCCCTCGCATTAAATCCATCTAATGCTCCAAAAATCATTTCCAGCACCAAACTTCTAACTTTAAATTTATATACTTGGAAGAGGAAGTTGGAACAAACTTCCTCAAAGCCAGCTGAGAGATGAAGTAAACCATGGTCCCCCACAGTCAAACTTATATTTGATGTATTTGTGCAGTGCCAGAGCTCAAATCTGTGCGCAGCTCTTCAAGGATGAACTCTCAGTTCTGACGAATCCTTTCGTACTGACGGCAACAATTCACTTCATCTCCCTGTCATCGTGATCACAGGCAGAATCAATTTGCACTGGCTGAGTCATTGTGTTTCCAAGCAGAGCAGAAGGGATTGTCACCAAACATGAAGTCTGTACATTTCCAGACTTTCTGAGGACATCCCAGCACAAAGCAGAGAGCTTTTTCAGAAGCAGAAGAGTTTTACAATTTATAGCATTCGGAGCTAAAATGGAGCTTTTAGCTTTGACAAATGGGCTTTCATCATATCTTATCAACAACGCTTTACTTCCTTCTTCATCTACTGACAATGAGGGGTCATTGGATCGGAAAAGAAATTGTTGATCAATTATTAATATGTGCAATTTAATGACTAATTAATAAGATGTTATTACTTGCTAGAAAAATATCTTCATCAGTTTATATATATATATATATATATATATATACACACACACACACACATGTATGTATGTATGTGTCGGGACAAATAAACGAATCCCACAGCCTGTTGTATTAGTTGATACGTTTGACATGTCTCATATGTCTGAGTTTGTTTAACTGGCGTGAGCCGATGTTAAGGAGAAAAAAAAGAAAAGCAAAGAACATTTAGTTCATTCGTCTGTGAAATTCCTGTGTGTTAATATTATCATCTGCAGGGAGTCGAGAGGAAGATAGAGAATTTAAGGACAATCTGGGGTCTGGAGACCGAGCACAGCTTGATAGAAATATGGCAGGAACACCAGTGTCTGTTCGACATGTCCAGTTCTCAGTCTCAGGGGTTCGAAAATGTTCCTGTTTGTTTACAAAACCCAATTCTTTTTGTGGTTGTTGATTGTCATCGACATCATGAGCAAGTCATTTTGGCTACGATGGAGGGATTCAAAGTAATATTTTGATTAAATGTGAAGAATCTTTATCTAAATCTTAATGAAACCCACATAAATGGTTTTATTTTTTTTGAAAAGATGGTTGTTTACTCTGATAGGACTGATCTGGAAAAAGTAGTACTCACTGCCTCCACTTCAGTCGGATCGTACCACACGTTGATGTACGGGTGCTGGAGAGCCTCGTCCACTGAGATCCGTTTTGATGCATCGATTACCAGCATCTTGGATAATAGATCTCTGGCTTGGCTCGCTGAAAAGACAAATGAGGCAAAAAATAATAAAAATAAAGGTAACAAATCAACAAATCCAATATTCACTCTGCAATTTGTTCCAGCTGGGAGAATGTGGCTTCATAAATGTGACACATTTCCTGTTGAAACAGGATGTCGGAGCAGGGAACTGTTCAGAGCAACTGACTCAGACATTTGCGTTCTCACACGCAGCCCCTCTGAAAATGTCCAGATTTAAGTATAAGAGGTTCATAACTCCAGACTGCCTCTACAAGTCTCATCTTTTCAGCATGAAAAATCCAGTCGAAAGTATAAAGGGAGGTTTTGGTTTGTCAAGAACATCCACCTGAGTTCTCTTCTTGTAAAAGAGTTTTTTTGGATAGTTTCCTAAATCTAGTCGAGTGTTAAAAAAGAGGATGTTCCACCTTGTACAGATTGTTAAGCCCCATTAGGCAAATCATGATCTCCCTGATTGTCACATTCTGTATGAAAGCCCTGCCAGCTCCAACACATAGTTTAGCCAGTGTACTTCATCCTCCTGCCTGTGCAAATTAGGGAGGACAGAAAAAGGATGAGCTACTTTGTTCCTGCGACATCTTGCCACAGCTCGGTAGGAGCTCGCTGTGAGTGTTCCTGTCATCTTCCCTCCACTTATATATTAAGACACGCTCGAGGTAAATTCTCTCTTCACAGTAAACAACTTGGTCCTGAACTGTCAGATTTCCTAATGAGTGCTTAATCGAACGCAGCCACTGAAAATGCATCTGTCACTTCGTCGTGAGCATATGTTTGTCACACATGGTACAACACAAGTGGATAATATATGGAGAAAAAGTTTCTATTTCTGCTTTGTAAGTGTTTGGATGCACACACACTTAAGCCACCCTGGACTCATTATATTAATCCTTGAGCTACAAAAGCAGTCATTTGAAAAGTCAGCCATGATAAAGAGCCAGCTTTAAAACAGTCTTTGGGACAAAAGCAGTTAAATAGAAGTGTAGTGTGGGATTAAACTTGTGGCTGTAAAACATTGATTGCCTCATTATTTCTGCCACTTTCTCATATGCGATAAAAGCTATTTGAATTTTCTAAATGGTCGCCTGCAGGTCGGACAATCAGCCAAACAACCTAAATAGTTTTGACTCTTAAGAGGAAATGCATTTACAAACCTCAAAACAAATGTATTGTGCTTCAGCAAGCCTTTACAAGACTATTTATATTCCACAATGTTTAGAGAAATGACCCCGTCTTTACCTTTGAGTTTGTTGTGTTCAGAGTCTGCAGGAAACAGGACGTCAGGGAAGAGCTTCTCGAAGCTGTAGCCGGCGTACCGTGGCCGGTTCTCCACGTAAGTCCTCACAGACTGGTTGAGTTTCATCAAGAACTCCTGAGATGGCGTCCCGAGCTGCTCGATGACCTTGTTCCACTGGTCGATATCTTGCAGTAAAAGTGTTAAGAAAAGCCCTCGACTGGGTTTGGAGTTGTTCTGGGTTGTTTTGAGGAATATTTGAAACGGATGAAGATTTAAAGACACCTGTCTGGGATTGCTATGTGTTGTACTGCATTGTTCTGACTGCTCCTAAGAGACTTCTGTACGTCTGCTGAAAAAGAAAATCTGTCAAATCTGTTACTTGGCACAAGGTGTAGAAAAGGCACAGAAGACAGTAACCTCTGATGGATTAAGATTATAGACCATCTTTTATAGATAGTCTGGGGACACAGATTCAAATCGAATTTAAACCTGTGGAAAATGGACTGTGTGGGACACATACACTGTGAACTGTGTTGCAAAAATCTTTTCAAACATCTGTACTACACAATACTGCATGTTAGAGGAGGCAGTTGATCTTTACCTTAAATAGCCCAGATGCTGGAAAAATGCATGTGCAACTTTTTTTCTCTGGAGGACAATAACATACATAACACAGATGTAACATGTATAGATCTACTGTACATGGAGGACACGCAGAGACTCTTGTTCACATCTTTGTTCATTGTTGACAATTAATGAGCAAGAAGGAGATACATAGCCTAACACTCAACATTATGTTAGCTACTCCAAGCATTGCTGACAGCAGACGGTTCATTTTTCAGATAAGTTTGGTTATATTTACTTACTATCGCCACCAATGAGGTTATATTTTCACTTTGTTGATTCCTAAACTACAAGACAGTTCACCATGAAACTTGGTAGAAGGATGCAGTATGGGTCAGGGAAAAACCTATTGAATATTGGTGCTGGTCCAAATAAGTGGGTGCTTCCACGCAGCTATACAATGCAGCAACAGTGCAAACACCAAGTTGGTGATCTTGTTGGTGTTATTATGAGAAATGTAAAATTGTGAAACTGTGGCAGGACAAATTAGAACATAGTGGGCTGCCACATTCTAGATATAAAAATGGCGAGACATAGCGAGATAGGGCATTAGCAGAGGTGTGCGCTTTCAGAGTGCCCCTCTATTTCAATGCAATAAAAATGGGGTGAATAGTCGTGATTGACAGCTGAGACTGACTCTCCATTGGTCGAGCACATGGTAATAATATAACATGTGCGTCTTTCCAACCTCAGTGTCTGCGCTCAGTCACTAACCACTGCACCCGAAAAATATTTCACTGTCCCATCCACTTCTTCTCACTAGCTAATCATCACTGGAGAGTAAAAACAGTGTGAAGTGTATGAAGACTACTACAATAAATATTCTTAGTTCTATCTTTTTGTTGAAAACATAAAATAGATGCTGATTGGGCTAAATTTTGTTACGTATGTTATTGGTGTTATTGGTACACATGCTCCTAAATATATTTCACAAGCCACATTAGGGGCAAAGGTTGGACGGTGAATCCCTGAAAGAGTCACAATTTCTGCCATGAATAAGAAGACATTTCCTCACTCTGCTCACTTAAAGAACGGAAACTAATGCTGACAATAAAGAAGATTACGACATTGTTGATTAAACGGCAACAGTAGCTTGAAAAAATGTCTCTCAAAGATATGAACAAGGTGTCAGACAAAGGACGGGACATGACTTTTGGGGGTTTGATGAAGGTTCAACTCAAGGATACGATCAGTGCCAGGAAACAACACACTACCCCGGACCATTTCAGCCATGATGCAGCCAACAGACCAGACATCAACTGAAAAATGAAATGACAACCACCGAATTAGCATGCAGGACTGAAAAACACACAAAAACACAAATCAAATGAACAAAAGGGGAAAAAAATAAAATATGATGTACATGCCAGGTGATGTGTGATACGGTGCAAAAATGAATGGCATGCAGTTGAGTGCACTCTCAAACCTGAGTCAGCGTCCCACAAAGCTAAGGAAAATTATTACTACTGTTAATAATTTGGCCAGAAATAACTGCATTTACTGCATATTTCTGTAGAATCAGCAATAATATTATCCAAATATCAAATGTGAAGAATTAGTTTAGAAAAGAGAGACTTGCAATGTCTTCTGAAAATGTTTTTACACACACACACACACAAGTCTCATAAATATTTGACAGCAAGTCATTCTGGATAAAAACTTCTTAATCTTTTTGTGCGACTGATGAAAACAGTTTGAGGATTTTTGCAGATCAATTCTCTGCTAAAGAAGTATTCACTAATAACCTTGGGTTTATTTTGGGTGTTTTTTTAATTAAGGGAGCTTGACGCTAAGGTGAGAAAGGAGGGAGGCAGGTGGGTGGATGCAAAGACGAGGTTGTCATGCAAATGCGAGAAATTGAATTTCTACAGTTGCTCACAGGTTATGATTTCCGTGCAATCTCCATTTGATGAAAAATTATAATTTGAAGAGACTTTTTTGTGCCGTTTGTTTCACAAGGAATGCCAGACACTGCTGCAAGCAGCTCAAGGATACAATCCCTCCCTGGAAAAAGGATTTTGTGGCGAACCATTTCTGCCATTATGCAGCCCACAGCCCAAATATCCACTACATATGCGCAGCATAAAAGGAGGGAGAAGAGAATAAGCAAAAAAAAGGCAACAAGTCAGCAGGAAAAGTTAGTTTTTTGGCCAAAAGGACAAAAGATGAGAAAGCATAATTAAATAAAAAAGTTTTGTTTGAACAGAGCATCATCGTTTTTTCGACCTCATGAAGGGAAGATTAGCGTATGGACTGTTATGAATCTGAATTTATGAGATATAGTCAAATATTTGCTAAGCTAATGGCACTACAGTTTCCATCAATAAGAACTGTTAGCTTCATAATCAAGATTGAAATGGGTGTCTTGATACCACTCTCATGTCTGAACATTAAATAAAAATCTACAGCCAGGAACTGGTTAGCTTAGCTTAAAGACTACAAACTGTGAGGAACAGCAAGCAAAGCTACCCATTGTTATGCTAAACTAAGCTAACGATATCCTGTTCTAACACTCAGATATGAGAATGGTATCAATCTCCTCATACAACAGTGAATAAGCATTTTTCCCCAAATGCTGAAATATTCCTTAAAGACAATCTTTCATTAACTATAATCCGTTCAAAGCAGGAACGCCTCGTGAAACTGCTGAAGCATGTGCATGAATCCACACTGGTGTTTTGTTTTGCTTTTTGTTTTTTTATAGCCAGGCTGTATCGAACTCAGGACAGGCAACCTCTTAATAAAACATCAGACGCATGCTAATGCACTGCTGGAGCCTCCTGAGAAGACATTTCCCACAAAGCACTGATGCCCGTCATGCCAGCCTCCCCCAAGTGTGACCTTTACAGGAACAGGGAGTGTGAGAGTGAGAGTGTGTGTGTGAGAGTGAGAGTGTGTGTGTGAGAGAGTGTGTGTGTGTGTGTGTGTGTGTGTGTGTGTGTGTGTGTGTGTGTGTGTGTGTGTGTGTGTGTGTGTGTGTGTGTGTGTGTGTGTGTGTGTGTGTGTGTGTGTGTGTGTGAGGTGCCACTGAAACATCTCAAAAGGGGAGGGACATGCAGCAGGCCAGGCAGCAGCTCATCATTGGCCAGTCGCTGTCATGAAGCCACTTCCTCCACTCACCATTGGCCTGGTAGCCCATGCCCAGGATGACTTCAGGAGCACGGTAGTAGCGGGTGACCACGTAGGGCGTCATGAGGAGGCCCGTGGCGGCTGTTCTGGCCAGGCCAAAGTCCAGGATCTTGAGAGTACAGTCAGACTTCACCACAATGTTACTGGGCTTCAAGTCCTGGACAAAAAAAACAAGAGTTACAAACCTGGTTTAGATGAAATGTATTTTTATTTCTTTTTTGTAACAAATGCATACATTGCCTTTTATTAAACATGGTTTGACAGAGTTTCACACTTTTATTGGTCCTTTTTATGCTAGATCCAACTTTTTATTTAATTTTACATAGCTCTACCCTGACTTCTGTGTTTTGACATAAATTCATGTTCTGCACTGAGGAGACTGACGATGACTATCAAACAATCGACCGTGGGATTGATCACATAAAGAAACATATTATGGTGAGAGTGATTTGCACTTGTGAGCATCTTAAAGAGACTAAGGAGGTTTCATCACAGAGACAAAGTCCACAAAAACCAGAGAGCTAAATCTTTGGTGACAATGACTCATGTTGCATCTGTTCACCTTATGAAAGCTTTGCGTGCCAAGCAGTGCCAAATAGAGGGAGGCTGGTTAGCTCCGCCTGTAGCTCAATTAGTTCTGGTTGGCAGAGCAGGAAGAGCTCCACTGATCTACTGCTGCTTCTTCCACAGAGGGTGATTGACAGAGTGCCGCCAGTGCGTGCATTAGAGTGTGAGAGTGTGTGTGTGTGTGTGTGTGTGTGTGTGTATGTGTGTGTGTGTGTGTGAGTGCAATATATGTTGTTCCTAGCTTCTGAGGATTTTATGCTTTTCTTTGACACACATGATAGTTGTTTAAGTTGTTGGTTGAAAAAAAGAAGACGTGAGGATAAGACCTTGGGATATCATAATCTTTAATCAAAAACCTTTAGTCACCACCCTAATTAAAAGTCCCCTTAGTTAAATCATTAAAGAAAAGTAAAAATGAGAGGTGGTGGTTTTATGGTGTGATGGGTCTGACTTCAAATCAGATCTTGTCATCTAATCAAATAAGTTTATTTCCCAGAAATGTTGAACTATACCTTTAACATCAAACTTTTACCTTTTGAATACTGTATATGTTCATTTACATATACATTATAAGCTGCTGAGTCAACTTTTACTGACATCTAGAACATTTTTTGGATAACAGTTGCCAGAGGCTACAGCCTCCAGTGCAGCAAAGTTTAAAACTATTTTCACCTCCTACTGGTTTGATCTTGCAAATGTGTGGCCTAATATCTTTAGTTGATCCAGACCAACTGTCTTGTGGGTGGACTATATGCAGAAATATATGCACACAAGAATGCATGCAGTACGCTCTTAAGTGCAACACAGACCAAGTGCGCCGAAGAGGAGGAACCATGTCAAGGTGTGAGAGTGAGACAACGAGTGCTGCACTGCATTTTCAGGCTAACGCCCAGTACTATCAGTTCTGCAACGAGTCAATGGTAAACCACTGCAGTTCTGTACATCAGTGAGCCTCACCCTGTGTATGATGCCCGCGGCATGTAGGTGTTTGATTCCACACAACATCTGGTAAAGCAGGTAGGACAGCCTCTCGTGGTCCAGCTCCATCTGAATCACCTGGCAGAGGTTGGCGTCCATCAGCTCCATCACCAGATACCTGCAGGGAAACCACAGAAGGTGAAACATGTAGGCTGATATGCATTACACACACGGAGGTTCATATAGACAGAAGACTTACAGGTTGGCTTAGCAACAATTATTTTGCATTGGCTAGTAATTAGACACATGGAATGTGACATATTGTTATGACTTGTGTCAGTGTAATACTACTGACAATTCCAGATCAAAGTGGGTTGTGGTTATATATAGAACCACACTTGAAAATGTACTATGTTAACTCCATGCAGGAAAAAAAGTACAACTCCATGTTGGACTGTCAGTTCAGTTTAACCCACACAGCACTTGCTTTGCATGGCATTTAGAAAGTGACATTGAGGGTTCTTCTTCTCTAAACAGTGCTGATGTTATCTGGCAGCTGTTACATCATCACTCCTACATCGAGAAAGGAGATTGTGACTGAATCATTTCATCAAGTTATTTATATATATAATAAAAAGCCAACACAGCTTGGTGTCACAGTGTGCAGGTTACAATGTAAGACATAGGGAAAAAATTTGTGAAGGGACTGAAGAAGGACTGAAGAAGGGTAAAACACAATATCAAACATCGTTATGGTTAAAATTTGAGGGTAAAGTACAAATGTATACACTATAAGACGAATTTGTTTTTTTTATTTTTTATTAGTGCACCGTCACACACCATGTAATTCAAGTATGCATCCAAGTATACAAACACAAATGGAGTGTTTTCCTTCATCCTCCAAATGTGTGTTTGCCCTGCAGCCCGCAGGCAATGATTTGTCCAGTTTCCTTTTTAGCTCCAATCAAGCAGACACAGCACTGACGGCACGCACAGTACGCACTGCACGCGCACACGCACACGCACACACACACACACACACACACACACCCTCTTCGAGAGGATGGCATTAATCATATTTGTTCCCGTCATACTATGTGAAACCATCACTTCCCCCACATTTGGGCCTCCTATTCCCCTCTCTGCGATTCAAAAGCCAGTTTACGTTCCCATGGACGTCTTGTTGACTTTGCAATACATCCAGGACACTGCTAAATATACCTTGATGATGCTCTTAATAAAGGTGTGGATTACAGAATTTTTGAATGTGTGCTGTATTCAGAGAGATTACGGGAATCAACACAGCAACAGGACCAAAGAGTTAGTTGTTCGTTTGTTTCATGAGACCCAACCTTGATATTAAGTATGATAATTTACTGTCTTTTTTTAAAACAATCTACCTCACAATGAAGTTAGTGAATTTTGTTTTAAAGTCACTTTCTGTGATGCAGTGTTAAAACAATATACTGTATGTATTTCTTAAAATACATCTCTGACATACAGCATTATGTATTTGGAGTAAGGCAAGATAACACAGAATCTCAGCAGAGATTCGGCTAAGAAGGTGGTCTAAGCCCCCAGCATGCCACATCCTGTATTGATTTTACCAACATGCAGTGAGCAGATGTTTTTGGGCTCAGGTATACTCACACATCTTGGAATTCTTCCAGTGTCTTCTGTGGTGTGAATACGTTTAATAAGCCGATAATCTGCAGAAACAAATGCACAAAGTCATTACTGTTCCGGTCAAGTGGAGAGACAAAGAGGTTGTAATGAACGACAATATCGCTGCCTCTGCATCCCTGAACTCGAAGGGCCAAGTGGATTTTAGACAGGGTTCAGGCTGCAGCAGCACAAGCATCAATAATGAATAATAACAGGACATTCTCTGCTTCATAGCACCACTTAAAAAGAACATGACACAGCAGAGAAGCATTGTGGTAATCCTCAGGATTGCTGGTTTAAAGAACTGCCAATCAAACACAGTGGGCAGATTTTTGGATCACTAATGATTGAATAAAGCCTGTGAGATATGTTATTTTTCGAATCTTTATTCAAGAGCACGGTCTTTCAGATGAGAGCTGAAATTAATTGATTTCATGTTCAGATTTTGTAATGCTCCCACTCAAGACCCTGCTTGTGGGAAAATGTAATTTGTCAACATTCCACCTGGCATTCTGTTGGTTGGGGAATTTTGACAGACTTGTTGAACAAAAAAAAAACAAGCACAGACGAGAAATAAGTGCTGAAGCCAGAGCGCAGGAAATCTGAGTGCAAACATAGAGTACATCCTCTCTTAAAGGTTCCGTGTGTAGAATTTAGTGACATCTAGAGGTGAAGCTGCATGTTGCAGCTGAATACCCCTCATTTCACCGTCCCCTTCCAAACATGAAAGGGAACCTGTGGCGAACCTTAGTTGTCATTAAAACACAAAAGGTAAAAAAAAAACATGGCAGCCTCCACAGAGAGGACCCCCCTCCATGTAGATATAAAGATTTAAATATAAAGGGTCCATTCTATGGTAAAGAACAACAATTAATATAATTTAGATGAAACACACCAGTGAAAATATCACTAGGATTATTTTTATTAAATTTCTGCCAAAATCCCTTTCATCTAAATCTTACACACTGAACCTTTTAAAACCCATAGTGAGACATTCAAGGTGTCACAGCTGCAAATATACAACCCCGATACAATATTAACGTATGAGAAAAATGCAAAGAGGACAGAAAAGTTGAGCTCTTACATTCTTGTGGTTGACACATTTCATGAGCACCAGTTCTCTGTAGGCCCGCTTGGCATGGGTTTGATTCTGAAAGGGCCGACTCAGCTTCTTAATTGCGACGTTCCTCTCCAAGTTGTGATCGTACGCTGAACTGTTGGGCGGGAGGGGGCAACAACTCAGTCAACAATTTCAACAACACTTCTCTTAAGACCCCAGATAGCTTTTTCACACTCACGATTTGAACACTGATCATTTAACCATTTTTACTCTCAGATCCTCAGATGCTGTTATTTGTCCTTTATGAGTTGCAGAGTAAAACAATTTGAAGTCCTTCACATGTTGAAAAAAACACATGCAGACTTTGTTTTGTGCTGGGCTGGTGGCCTAAAGTCAGTTTTCAGAAGTTTTTTTCTGAAAACAGTTGTGGTCAAATGATCAAGTGTTCATGTGTGTATATTTTGTCCACCTCGTCAACATACAAGGGGGAGTCAGTTAGAATATCAGTCTATCTGTCTTTCTAGAGTATCTAGGTAGGTGTCTGTCTGTGTCTATATGTCAACGGTATCTGTCAACCTGTTTGTATTTGTCTCTCAGTAGTGTCTATCTATTCTTCTATCAATCCATCTATAGCAGTGGTCACCAATCTTTTTAATTCTAAATGTAAGCTGAGAACTACCACCCTGACATCTTCCAAAAAAACTACTTAGGGAGGGTCATATTTATTATTTATGCAATTTCTGTTAAAGGCTAAATGTACGAGCATAAATATACACAAAGAAAGGCAGTTATGCAATTTCATCTATTCAATGCATAATATTCACATTAATATCAATTCATATTTATAACATCTGTTCAATGCAAAATATTTAGCGTCTCAGTTCAACAATATGTTCTGCAGAGGAGCTGCTACTACTGACCAATGTTTTTACATATAGGCTTTGCCTTGAATATGGCCATAAAGATGACTATTGTCTTGTATAAAAGTAGTCCTGTGTACTCAAATAAATAGCAGAAGTATACGAAGCTGTGCATCTTCCGCTCCTGCAAATATTTCTCAATAAAAATAACTTTTTTTTAACAAAAGATTGGATTCGGTCAACAGAAACGTTTGAGTGCTTTTATTTTGAAACACATACAGAAAGTGTTGCAACCATTTATGTTTGTGACATACATTAAAGAGATAGACATTAAAACTCAGCTGAAAGATCATTTTCTCTGTTTATTCTGTTGTGAGCCACAATGTTTATCTGTCTATGTCACAAACGTATTTCCACTTCCTGTTTCAAAGTAGAAGCACTTCAGCTTTTCACTTTCGGAATCCATTCATTTGTTCTCTGTGCTTTGATTGTTATTGCAAGACCCGAACGAGCAGGACTTCATACCGCAGCGTCCTGACATTCAGTCTAGTACATAACCCGACTCGTATTTAAGGGAATGCAGTAGATCCACTAGCAGCTCTGCCTCCAGTATCTGACACATTGTCAGTGTGAACAACAGATAACTGACGCACAGCTGATCTGTGTGCAACCACAGCAGGTGAGTTCAGAGAGTTACAGGGATCGACAGTGAAGACTGATGAGATCGACCAGTCGACCGCGAATGATGGGTTGGCGACCACTGATCTATAGTATCTAGCTGTCTGTCTGTACAGTACTCTTTTTTTTCCTCTACAAAGTCTGACCTGAAATTAATATATAAACATCTTACAATATGATGCAGTTCAAACCTGTGAATATAATGGAAGCTGCTGCTTTAGATGTAACGAAGCACTTATCACGATAAGGCTGAAATAACACTGTACAGGGTTTTCTATTCTTGTAGTCTTCTTGTTTCTGCTATAAGACAGCTGGACATTCAGCTATCGTATACGACTGAACTGGGAATAATTTGTAGTAAAATAATTCGACAAAAATCTTTGTGAGAATTCTGCACAAAGCCATGTAATGTAAGAGAAGCTCTCTAGATGTTGACATTTAAACACCAGCAATTCCTCACATAACAAATTGTCTAACCTAATGCTCGTATGCATCTGTATCGTGTTCCTCCTACCTGGTACGATGACCAGAGAAGGTTAACGACAGTAGAGAATTTGGATGAGTTCATCCTTCTTTAGTTTAAGTTTGCAATACTACAGCTGCCTTATTCTGGATTTGCTCCTTGAGACGTTCATTAAAATTCTTTCTTTCTACAAGGAACATTTGATTCTTACGTTTGAGGAAAAACTGTCGCTTAAAATTTGAAAAAAGTGACGTTTTTTTCTCCAAGTTTTCTAACTTAAAGCTCCGTCTCAAAATTCAGAGTAAACATATAGGAAGGAAACTACAAAAAATTACCTGACCACATGATCTCAACTCAACGTCTACTCACTAGCTTTAGTCAGGGCTTTCTCCCACATCTAGTGGTGATCAGGAGCAGGTGACCTTACATCTCCATTGCAACTGAGCAAACTCAACTAAAAATACAAACTAAAAGGCCGCAAGTGGAACTTGATTTGGTGCTTTGACTCACCACACGATTCCCTGTGCTCCAGATCCAATGGGTCTGAGGTTCTGGTAGCGCTTTAAAACCATGAATGTTGAATCGCCCACATCTATACTGTAGTACTCCTTTTCACGCTTGTTCCGGTTCATTGTGAAGCCTTGGACAAACACTGTGACTGGGCATCCAAGTGGAGCTCTCCTCTCGCGACCTGCAGAGTAAGAGACGGAGAAGTTAGTCTTTTATGCGTCACCCGTTTAACCTTTTTTTTTTTTTTCTTTCATGCAGCAACCGAAACAACAACCAGAATGAACTAAAAGTGTTTTCAAACATGAACACGTTTGCGGCAGATATTCACAACAACAGGAACATTTCTGGAATGTTTAGGCGAGATGTGGCGCCTGGGTAGAATATGGGGCAGGACATGATGACGCATAAATTCCACATAGAAACAAAGTTTATTTCTGTTTACAGCACATTGAAACAAGCTTTGGTTTTTATTGTCAAATGGTTTTTAATCTATGATTCTTGTGTTCTTCCAGTTTCATGTGTCGCCTGTTAGGAAGGTCATCTTTACACTAAATTGCTCGCTATGGATTTCCCTGAAATGTTCCTGCTCCTCTCTCATGCATCAGGAAACGTTTTTGGAGATGTCCAGAGCGACTGACTTGGACATTTGCGTTCTCGCAGGCAGCCTGTCTGCATGTCTGAAAACAGCTTTAGATGCAGGAGTTTCAAAATATACTTGTTTATACTTGAGAAATCATTGAGAGGTGATTCATTTACTGTGATATTGAGCTAATTTCCAGAGAACAGAACAAAAAAGTAACAACAACAAAAAAAGGGCATATTCATTAAATATTAACCGAAATAAAAGCAGGTGTGATAAATTATTATTTTGATTTTTAAAATAATATAGAAAAGTTGACTTGGTTCTATCAGACAATAACCGATTTTAAGAATAAAACAAATATATTCTGGCTATCTCAAACCTCACGTCTGTCTGTCAAACCTATTCCACACTACAGGATGTCTGCCACAGCTTTTTACTGCAAACATCACTGCAATCAGTTACTGGGAATAAACCCCATAAGGTTACTATTATCTGGCTAACTCATGTAATTAATGTTTAATAATGTTATCCGTTTTGCCTAAAACGGAAACATGCTTAATTCTATTCTTTGTCAAAGCTAATTTGTGTTATATTATATCTCATCTCACTGCTTCTTTCATCATCAATCACAGCCGTGACTCATCTCTAAAGCATTTCATGAATCAGCAACTTTAACCAGCCATGATTCTTAGAGTTCTACTGAGTAATGAGGCTCTGGAATGCATCATATAGCCCAGAGGAGATGTGCACACTGTATATATAAAGCCCAAAGGTCAGAGCCATGGAGCGTGGATTCAGGCTGAGAGAGGAACTGAGAGGAAGAAGGATGCTGGGTTTCATGCTGGATATAAAGAGGACGAAATCATTACTGGAATTTGGATCATTGTGGTGATGATGGCTGCAAGTTCCACAGACCATGACCTATCCTATGGACGTCTCTGAACACTGCCAGCCCACCCCAACCTTTCAGAAGTAGTCACTCTCAACCTCCTCTCCTCCTAACAGGGCTGTGGTCAAACCAACATGAGCTAATTTTGATTCAGTTCAGAGACCAGGTCCAGCTGGTTTCAGACCAGAAGAGAGTACAATTTAAAAATCTAAGTTAAAGATCACTAAACTCTGTTTGCTCTGCTATGAGCTCGGTTTGTTTTCAGATGCACAGGAAAAATAAAAATCTTTATGTTGGGCTCAATTACAGCAGTGGTGCCACCTCATCTGTCTTCCTTTCTCCTGCCTCCTCCGCTCCATCCTTCCTACTTCTCATTATTGTCTCCTCTACTTTCTCCTGCCCTCTTCTCTTGGAGGGGCTGTATGTGTGAATGCAAATGTCTTAGTGAGAGCCTCTGGACTTTCTGTGGACCACAGAAAGTCCAGAGGGTCTCGCTGGGACATTTGCGTGACGAGCTGATGTGAGAACACAGTAGGGGATCCTCTACAGGATTCACCACAAGCGAGAGGGCGTGTTGAAGATGTTTCTAACTCACAAAATTTACAAAAAAAACAAAGAAAGCAAATATCTCAGGATAAAAAACTGGTGCACATAGACACCATAAAGATGTCAAGAAAGTTTTTGGTGATATGGGCCAACGCCAGCGTCGATGGGCTGTAAACAAAACGTGATCTACAGCAGAATTAATATGCTACATTCTGGCTCTGCCTGCTGCATCCTCCCTGGCCTGATTGCTCCAGAGATTTATGTTCTGTTGTTAATGAGCAAAAAAACCTCCTGCTCCGTTGTTCAAGTGTTAAAGGCACCCTCCAGAGAAAGTCCCAATTCTCCCGACGTCCTCCAGGGTTGTGTCTGAAAACAGTTTTGGACCATAGGGCCATGGCGGATGTATGCACTTTACTGAGTGCCAATTATGGTTAAGTAATGTTATTACAAGCATCACGTTTTTGTCGTTTGCGATTCATCTTCAAATCATAGTTAACTTTTTTCATCTAAACGCAGACTATTAAAAACCACCACCTGCTGTGGTTTGATTATCATGTCACAGAGATCAAACCTCATACCTGCCACTTCATATGTCACCTACGCAGCACTGCCTTGAGTGCAAGTACAAAATAAACAACAACAACAATAAAATCAGCCACAGACTCCTCCTTAACTAAGCTGTGACGCTATAGTTGCCTGGTTTAATCAGCTAAAGGCAGAGAGCAACAATAGATCTTATTGGTCATTTAGACCACACAAAGCAAAGTCTTGTCATGCTGTTACAAAACTGTAGCAGAATTTATTTGCAAGATTATGTTTGCTAAAAGAACCTTGATACATAATATTCTCATGTTCCTGAATCTCCACAATTAGTCTGATGTTGCATCCCCATGCAGATTTATAAACACCCATCAGCAAAGAAATGAGAAATAACTTTTGAGCACCACTAACATGCTTTTCAGAAAATGGCACTTGGTAAATCAAATATAGGCCACATGGGAGGAGAGTGTGTGTAATCACGGCATACCAATACATTCATGTCTATCTCCAATATGTCTAAACTAATGTTAAGCTTCAACTCCATGTTCTCTCCCATTTGAGTACAAAGCTGTAAATCAGGGTTGCTGTGAGGCAGGAGGAAGAAGAAACAGGGCTGAGCAGCATGACAGAATATGTCAACCCAATTGAGCTGTTGGGAGGCAGAGAACTCTCCATCACGCCATGTTATACAGGCAGAGCTGCACACAAACAAATGACTGGATGTGTGAAAGCTGTGTTATATTTGGCTTCACTATTGGGTAACAGTCATGTCATCCATCTTTATTTAGAGTCTATGGTTTGTACATATAACTACAGCGACACTGCCAGGGGTCAGAGGTCATTCAGCTCTTGGACAGGACAAGACACCAGGATTGACATGACCAGAATGATCTGGATTCATGATCCAACATCATTGAATAATAGCTAAATGAATGTGATTGTCTGTGTGAAGTGCGACAGAGATGAGCAGACACGCAGACACACGAGAGAAGTTCTTCCCACAGATTATGATGCAACGCAGTGTTATAACTTAACTGTTGCCGAAGAAGCAATAATCTGCTGATCCAGCAACAGGATTTTATAAAGATCAGTTCTACGTGTGAGTGTTAGAAAACAGCAGAGGCACAGAATCACTTGTTGACCGATGCACCTCATGCATTTTAAATACAGGTTTAATGTTATGTCACTATTACTAGTAACCTCCTGCTTGCAGCCTTGCACTCAAGTATATAGGTGTGTGTGTATGTGAGTGAGTGAGTGAGTGAGTGAGTGAGTGAGTGAGTGAGTAAGGGAGTGAGAGAGTCAGTGAGTGAGTGTAGCCTCTGCGGTTTTCTTGCAGTCACTGAGCTACACCTGATAACTGAAAATCATTATTAACAATGTGCAGAATGTCCAAACTACATAACGTCGATACATGACTGTGAAAGGCTGAAATCATCCTTATATTTGCATATCGAGGTGTCACAGCTGCATCACAGATCGGTACCGTCCTAGTGAATATCGGCTCTGACAATCAGGCAGGAGAAGAAAGATAACTATGTCAGAAGGTGTCAAATGTGTGTTTGGTTTTTTTAACGACTAACGACACATTGGCAGTCCTGTCCAGATTTCCTCTACCCTCTCCCCCACAGCTGTCCATCACACAGTCACTGTTGGGAGCCGATCTGTCTCTCACTGGCTTTTACAGGTCTGCTCTTCTTTCACTCAGAGCACAGCCACTCTGCCATGCAGATTCCTGCTAATATCAAACTGATTTGTATTATCTGGGCAACCACTACGAGTCCACTCGCTTTTTAGGACAGTTAGATTTTATCAGCAAACCACTCGTATTCAGACAAAGTAATAGCTGCTGATAAAGAGCCCACAAGGGCACATTCTGTGCTTAACATTTGATACCAGTAAAGGCCATAAACCAAGAATCTAGTGATTCTCTGGTGGGATGCTCAAGGGCTAGAATCTCAGCTAATCACAGTAGAAGAAAGTTTAAAATGAGAATGTAAATTTTGCTACCTAACATTCATAATACAATTACACCATTGTCGACAGGAGTGTGGTTTTGGCATCAAATTTCAGTGTTCAATCCACCTTGAGAAGCCTTTTCATGTCAAAACGCAAAGTGTCAGGTCAACAATCACATCATCCTTCAATTCAATAGGCTTTTGTGGATAAAAGAGCGATTAAGACATGAAGAGATGAGCCATATTTTTTGCTAACCCCCATTTGGTCGCACAGTGAATGAAACGATCTCAAAAAGGGCCTGGCTATGTTAATGCAGATGTATTTTACAGCTTTGTGAGGTGTAAGCATAACACATATTTGCACAACGATAGAAAATCAACAAATGAAACGTTGCATCTCTCAGGATAGATTTTGATCATGATCCAAGGGGGGAAAGATGAGAGAGAGTGATAACTCTTTCTCAGCCACTCTCACCCATGACCATTTGACCTGTGATGTGCTGATTCCTTTGTTTCTAGCCAATCTTGGCTACCACGTTAAACCAGGTCATCCAGTGCGACCTGTAGTGTAACCTGTTTTTAAATGAATACAATACTTGGATTGGATTCTGGGCACAAAGAGTCATGTAGCCCATTTAAGGTCAGCATGCATGGAGTGAGAAATCAACTGAAACCGAGATAGTGTCAATAAATGAACTTTATTTCATATTCACAACCAGTTGGCGACAAAAATCGATCAATACCAATAAGACTGATATGAACGTGGGTTCATCGTGCTTCAGCCAGGACTCATAATCCCTTCTCCCTGCAGGCCACCTTTCATGTTTGGTGCAGGAATCAGATTTCTTGGTGCTTTTGGCTGACCATTACTGCTCTCTTGGCAGGTTGCTCCGTAAAACATTGCAAGCAAAGCGCAGTGAATTCTGGGAGCTTTATTACCCAAATATGACCAAAGGAACAAGTTAGTTAGTTGGAAATTATGACCGAGACGCACGCATCAGACACACTCACATGAGCCACAACACGTGGTAATCTCTAGCCTAGCCCACCTTTGACCAGACAACTCAGACAGTGGTTAAAATCACTGATGACTTGATGAAATGCAAAACTGATAAAAATAACTTAAATTATAAGAGAGGGACAAATTGTGAGACAGTCTATTAGAGCTTTGCAATAAAACAATATCAGTGATCATTGCAGTTTAATTGTCATCAATAGCAATATAATAAAGTCCAATATATATTGATATAATTCTTATGTATAATGCAGGCACCGTGAGGAGGTGTGACATATAATTGATCCACCTCATATTTGTAAAATATTTTCATGTTCATCAAGTGTTTGTCATGTTCTGCTCATAAACATTAACTCACAAATAAATCAGTCTTTAAACTTAAAGAAATAGAGCTCTACAGTGTGGTTCCAGAGGTAAAAACCCCATCCATGGTCTGTATAGAGATTCTGATTAGCCTTAATATTGTAACCATCCGAGGTAGACTTACCACAACGAGATTTTGAAATAATTGTATATGCTCCTGTAGAAGCCACAAGTCTGTATGATATCAGCTGCGTACACTATCCACAATACTTGTGTAATAGCAACAGCTGCGATTGGTGGAGCTCGCTGTTACCATGGAAATGTTTTACCCCAATCGCAAAAATCATATCGGCTACAGTCGGTTCAGCATTGCGTTCAACACAGACAACCACGAATTCCCTCACTGCAGGTTTTTAGAGATGAGGGAAAGAGTCCAAAGGAGTGAAAATCATTTCAATCATTGAAGGAATTATATGCAATGATTTCTGGGATGCGTAGTTGCTTTAAAGAATTACAGACAGTCTTCTCGACTCATCTCGTAGCTGATATGAAGAATTCCTGAAACATCAATGAAGAAAGGAAATGAGAAACTTCCTTTTGGAACCAGAAGTGTTGGAAATGTGGGGGGGGTCAATGTGTCACTGGGTAATAATGTCACATTTACTGTGATAACTGTCGATACCCACTGATGTGAACAATTCTACTGTAGTATAGTTTTGGGCATATGGTTCAAACCTATGTCCACCAATGTCCATTTGATTTAACTAGCAAAGACAATCTTGCGTGCACTATTGTGCAACAGCTAAAAGGGATATTCAGCAGGTTGGTGAGACATGAGCATCCATATTCATTTACATGAGAAGCACATAAATATGAGTCTGCAGCCTCGTGTGCAGCCAAACGCTGAAATCCAACCTGATCCGTGTCTCTGCTGAATTCACAGAGATGCTGCTTCAGTAACAACAACCAGCCGTGGTGCGTTTACGGTGCAGAAATTATGTGAACTCACCTCCCAGGCTAGCTACAGTACAGTAAACAGACGCTAGCTTAAAAACAACATGGTGCATTCAGGGTGGTTTCTGTTTACATGCACTTCGGGTGAACACAGATTGAGGTTCAGGTAGGTTGAACCGTAGCCCGGTGGGGGTGACCGGTAACCCCCGGTCCACGGTTGACAGTGTAACGCGGTGCTAATGCGGGTGGCACACGGGGTAACAGCGGTGAGCTTCCCCCCGGTGTAGCCGCTCGCGTTAGGCCGGGGACCTGTGCAGCCCCGTGTGCGGCAACAGCAACACCTCTCCCCGGTGACGTGTGTGGTCGCGAATGTGTGTGCTCCCACCCAGCGAAGGTTAACGACACTAAAACACGTCCCGTGGCGAAAGACTGGAGGGAAAAAAAACCCAAGTGGAGCTCACCCCTCTCCGGTTGATTCCACCAGCGTCGAGCCGCCGTCAGTCCACTGCTGGAGACACAACCCGGCCGCGTCTGTTTCCCACCCGTCTGTTTGTGCGGAGAAGCAGCGGAGTAATCCCTCTTTTCCTCCGGATGTGGTCCCTTTACCCTCGCACTCACAGGCCGGGATCACCCGCAGATCTGCATGTGTGGCTCATACGCAACCTAATCTCTGCGCTTCCGTGACACCAGCACTTTCTGCCATTTCACAGCGACGTCGTCGGAAGCTGCCGATGTTTCCTCCGCTGCACAATGAGGCACCAGGGGCACGTTCAAGACCTCCTGCGCGTTCCCGGCAGCCGCGCCGGGGAAGCGGAAGCGACGGTTTCGCAACGTTTCTGAAAGGACAACTGCCGATTAGCGACAAAATACATGTTTATATCATCTGTATTCTACATTATCTGTTTACTTTGCTACTCTCACTTTGTATTCGTTCAGGTGAAGCTTTATTGATAAGCCATGGCGTCGTTTATGTGTTTATTTCTTCGTTTAAGTTTGTGTAAATGGGATTTATGTTTTTTTCTAATCTGTAAATCAATAAAGTTTGAATTGAATACCATTTGCAACATGGCAGAGCCCTGTGCACAACAACATTTGGTCAAATATGAAAACATTGTGTCTTCCTCTAAAGCCAAACCACATTTAATCCTTTAATATCCAACACATAATTACATGGATACCTTGAATTCTACTATTTCAGACGAGATAAATATAATCATATCTATCTCTCACATATCAAATTATTAATAAGACCTGTTTTATCCATTATATTCTTTATGTTTAATAATATATATATAGTCTAGAGAGGTGCTGTGAAATCAAATGTATGATGATTATTGTTGTTGTTGTTATTAATGAGTTAACACAAACATATTGAAATAAGAGATTTTTCATTCTGGTAGAAAGTGAACATAATTATATGAGTGCTATTGTTCAATACTTTATTGGTATTTCCTTTATATCATTACCCCTGTGTTTAAATTATAGGTGACAAATTCCCCCTTGCTGGTGGCATGGACTGCACATATACTGTATACACGTATGCGTAGCGCTTTATTTCAAAGTGATTTAAAGTAAGTCACAGGCACCCATTCACACAAACAGAATGCAGCCATACATATAACAAGCCCATTTACACACTGACCGTAGTTTCGGGTTCAGTATCTTGCACAAGGAGGATTGAACTACCTACCGTCTGGCTAGTGGCTGGCTCTACCTCATTAGCCACCACAGCTTAAACAGGCTATTCCATTACATGTCACTTTGCATGTTAGTATGTTAGAGTTCATGTATTGCTCGTTTATAACACTCATAAGGACGAGTTACAGTATTCCAGCCTGTATGACCTGATACATACCTCATACACTACTTACATAAGTGTTACATCAAGACATTTTTTTTCCAAACTGGTACATTAAACATTGATATTTGAGATTTAATATAATTACTTCTTATGTCTATCAAATTTGCATGGTGGTTATCCTAAGTAAGGTTTTACATGCTTTTTCATGACTAAAAATGGCAGAATGGTTTAAAAGTATGTTGCATGTTTTGTTAAATTTAGAAAATCATATGTATTAGTCACTCGGTGTGTAAATCTGCATAAGGCACTGAAAGAAAGTGGGACACTGTGTCACTTGCGGTTGAAACATCAGATTAACACAGTGTGTACAATGGCTTGGTCCTTTGCTGCCCCATCTGCCATTAGCTTGCCCTGCAAATCCAATTATGTTCTTATGCGCCCTATTCTAAAAATAGTCTAAAATGACGGAATACGCAGAAACAGCACGTCATTAGTTGATAGTACAGAGGAAATTATGCTATGGAGCTGATGTGTCCTGTCTGCCGAGTAGATTGATCTGTCATGTTTTACAAGCTGCCATGACTGACAGAAGCCCTCGGAGCAAGGAGAGGTGGTTAGAATGGCAGCAAGCGATGCATAAGAGGAAGGATTAAAGTGGCGGATGTCTGAAGGAATTTAAGAAGAATCTCTCTTCAGATGCCAGATGAAATAAGGTAGGTCGCATAATGTGTCAAAACCAAGTTATAATGTTCTTTAGCCTTGAACATGACTCACCAGACCACCTGTGGGCCTAGAAATGTCTGTTTGCAGACTGCGGGCTGACTCCTTTGATTTAACCAACACATATCACAAACGGTCACCGTGCTTTTCCCTCGCTGGTCTTCATTTGCGCTGCTGTAACAATAACATTTTGCTCAGGAATCAACACTGAAGTGATTCGATTGCAGGAGAGGGCGACACAGATAAAAAGCTTCAAACTCACACAGCCGGGTGTTGATGAAACAGAGCCTCGGCTAGATTTCCCTGGATACATTTAGAAGGATGGTCAATTTTAAGAGTTGATTTGTTTCAATGCAACTGAGTCGACGTGTGTTTCACAACAAAAATCATTGTCAGAATCTTCAAGGAAGGTGGCAGTGGAAGTATCCATGTAAAGACAAAATCTTGTGTAGTTATTCTAGTCATTGTTTCATTTGGTTGTTATTTTTTATTTGACAATATTGCCAATTGTTACATTCCCATGCCCATTCCTGTGATCATATGTGATCATAAACACACTGAGGTAATACAAACTATTCCAGCTACCGTGCAGACGCCTCACCCGAGGTTATCATGGTTCAATTGAATCAGGGTGCACATAACGTGATTAACAGAGCATGGTCGTTTGGCAAACTTTCAAATTGCTGTGGTCTGGTTTCTGTCAGCGACGAAATTCTGCTCGCATGTCAGAATCAATGCAATGTCTGAATGTCTAAATAGCAGAAAAAACAACAGCAGTCCCATCCAGTGATATTACAATAGATTCAACTGAATTAGAACAATAACCACATCCATCTGCTACCCATTGTTTTCCATTCCTTTTCTTATTAGAAGGAATAAAATGATTTTAGTAAGATACTTCCTGGATGCTGACAAACCATAAAGTAATCCTACAAAGTTTGTATTTTATCCGCACGCATGTACATGTAGTCAAACATACTACATTGTCTTGCATAGTGATTAGAATTCTTTACAACCATTGATGCTGACGTTGGAAGGTTTTATTAGATTTGGAGGTCAACATTGGCTATGTAGCAATAGCATAAACTCATATGAGACTCCTACTTACTTAAAATCTAACATTGACAAGGCTGTCCTCCATAAAGTCAAATCTACGTCCCGTCTGCATTCCTTTCTCTTCTTGCCGACCGGAAGCCTATTACACTGTGTAGTTACACATGATGTAATGACGTGTTGCCATCGGTGTACTGGATATTTTCAATTACTGTAATCTTCTCAAGGTATGAGACCTTTAACGTAAGCACAAGTACTTTAAAACTGCTCAAAGTCTGACTCAACTGAGCAAAGGTGGAGAGCAGGTTGATACAGTTTACACAATCGAAAAGACAATTTTACAAACAAGACACATGCTGTGCAAATATTATGTGTTTGAAAGCTAAAACTGCAGCTTCTTCAAGTCTTTAAGTCTGTAATCAGGCAAAACAAAAAGAAGCTCCACTGAAGCAGTCATGTTTTTGCATTCTGAATGTTTCTTAGTGAAGTTAGACGTTGGCAATAGATGCAAATTTATTGCGATACCAGAAAATATGAAGGCAGTTGGCAGAAGTGTGGGATTTGTTTCTAATTAGATCTAATGCCACTAAACCCCTGAGCTTGTCTGTCTGAAACGCCAACCTCTGACCTCTAAAGGTTCCACAGGACACCCTTGCTATCAACTCTCACCTCTACATAAATACACCATATAGTTATACACACACAACTTGTGTTGCAACTTTATAGCAAATATTCTTCTTTGTACAATATCTTTGGATACTGCAACAAAATTAGTGCACAATATTTAGCAAATTCTTATAGGTACGACCAAACTTTAGCTCTCTGTAAAAATGTATGGTAAAGACATCTCTTGAGGTTAGGTTAGGTTTAGGTGAGTAATAAAATAGTTAAGGTTAGAGTACATGTCCAGGAAATCAGTGTATGTGTGTGTCCTTGTCAGGATGGGTACATTTGTGACCCTGGCAGAAGTGTTGGAGGCCCGGGGGTCACCACTGGACGAGGACGAGGTCTGGTGTCTGCTGCTCGCCACCACTGAGGCCCTTCTGGACATCTCCAAAAAAAGTAACCAGAGCTACGAGTTACATTTCCTTCCAGATTCACACATTACCTAGCTACAGGGCTCGGTTCAAAGGTAGCATGCATTCAAATAAAATGAAGTGCAGCATACCATCAAGCTTTTTCTGAACTCGAAGTCTCATACTTGCTTGCACTGAGCTCATTTTTCTATCCAAGACTTTTTATAAAACAAACACAGAATGTGGATCCAGTGATGGCTATCACATTCTGTTCAATGTCACCAGTTTCCCCACATACCAGAACAGTTTTTGCCCAGATATGGCCCACATCCCACATCCAGCCCACATACTGCATGTACTGATGGCACATGGGCAGTCTTCTCCTGTTTGTCAGATCTCGGGGCGACAAGTAAGCTATAGCAATACCATATATCACCTAAAGGTGCCAAAGGTGGCCCAAACTCATAGATTGATATCCAGATTACATCTAATGCCAAAAAAGGCTTGTTTTGGGATACTGGGTACACATAAAGGCTCGCATCCATCTTGCTCAGGCAACTAGAAGGCCTGAAGTACTGCATCATTTCTTGAAGTGGCCCACATCTGCTAAGTCTGTTCTGCTCGGTGCTCAGGTTCTGGCAACATGTGCAGCGTGCTAAGCCCAGGCTCGGTGCTACTGTCAGCCACTGGGAATCTGGCCTTCAAGAGCTGTGCAAGATATGAAGATATTGCCTCCTTCACGGCTCCTGAGGTCCAGCAGACTCATGTTGCCTCCACCAGGACTCCAGCTGAAAAGGTTGGGAAAATACTAGCAATGTTGTTTTGAGGACATCTGATACAAAATGTATGAAGAACTATAAATGACCCCAGTAAACTAAACATGAGGGTTAGGGCTGACAAGAGCTGTCATTGCCTATGTGCTCTGAAAATTCCAGACATTGTTTGTGACCATAACCCTGTTATCAAAAATATTTAAAAATTGTTAGTAATCAGTTGATAGCATAAGTGTTGCACACACCAAGACTCCAAAGTCCCAAAAAAGGACTTGAGACTGTTTTATACGAGCAGGAATAAGTTTCTGCCTGTTCTGCTTTCCATCAGATGGTTGTTTACTCACTGGGGATGACTCTTTACTGGTGCGTTGATTATCATCTACCTCATAACCAGGTACGTTCCTCCCTCATACTTTCTCTTGCTTAAACATATTCTTGCATGTTTTTGTGCATCATCTCTTTTCCTGTCATCTGTTTCCTCTCAGCCAGTCCAGCTGAGTGCAGGGCTGGAGGGTTTACTGCTTAGTATGTGTGAAGAAATGGTGGTGAGGCGGACTGACCTGCTGACAGTGCTGGAGACGTGTGAGCTTCACCACAAGGCCGCCATGCTGCCTCCCGCAGAGCGCCTCATAAGACATCTGGTTGAAGATGTCTACAGGAACTCAGTGAGTGTGCAGCTAGTGGGGGGGGGGGTGGATGATTTGTGTGGTTTAAGCTCTTGTTAAGTTATGAAAAGTTTTCATTTAGTTTACTTCATTTTTCTTTTGAATTTACTGAAACCACCCACTTTCTGCTTGCTCCTTGAGCTGGACAATGATATCTTTGCAGGTTGATCATGTGTCCATGGCTGAAAATGGATCCCAGCTAACAGACCGCAGTCAAATGGTCAGGGACAGATTACACAGTAAGTACGGTATCCCTTTTGTCAATTTAAGGCAATGCTTTCACATTTTGGTTATACTCACTTTGTTGCTGTGAGTTAGGATGAGTAGATAAATTCTACCTTCTTGTCTGTGCACTAAATATCAGCTAAGAGCAAAACATACACTTAAGTTTTAGGTTTGTGTTCATACAAACTGTTAAATTGTGAGATTTAGAGGCACGTCCTCTGAACCAAAATGAGACAAAATGAGACATCCTGACAAAATAGCAACAGAGCTAAGGACGTTAATATTTGTAGGAATCTTTAAAATGGGACTAAACAAATGTATTAGTTAGCCAACCAACTTCTGTTTGTAGCTTCATGTTCAGCACACAGACAAATGTCAAAAATCTTCTCATCTAACTCTCAGCAAAAAAAGGGAGTAAGTGTAAAATTGGCAAGTGAGCATTAGTATTATGTACCATTTTGTGTTCCAGGGGGCTCCTTCAATTACTCAACTTGGGCGATGAAGAAGAAGATTTCTAGAACATTCTCGGGAGCATCTTATCCATCCGAGCATGCAGGGTATGAAGTGTGCATGATCCGTGCATTCACATGCTCCTCAGAAAGCCATATTTCCACAGTTGTGAAGTGTTGTGATGTGTTGTGTTTGTGCTTTGGGCATTTAAACAACACATTGACAACTCTTTTATAACATTTGCATAATAATGAAGTGCTAAGAAAAAGAAACAGGTGGGACAGGAATGTAAATAATTATATGTGCACATTAATCATAAATACACCTGCAATGGATTCATTGTGGTGTTAGGCACTTGATATAGATGGGCATGCAAGTTGCAAGTGACAAAATGTAAGAAGTTCACATTAAAAGCTATGATTTAGAGCTGATTGTAAAATGATGTTAAGTGCTTTATAAGTGATGATATCAGCAATGTCTGTAAACATTTTGCAGACAGATGTATTTTAGTATTATTCTAAAAACAAGTGAAAGCACTATGCAGACAAATAAAACAATGTAAAATAATGATAATGATGTTTATTTCAGTGTAAGATTTACTTGTGGTGATATAAAGTTTATACGTTCTGGTTTTAAGCCGTCATTTCATGATCCTGACGGATCTTGACTATTATCAGACTGAGAATGGAAATCTCAATGTTTACCAGGATCACCTCTGGAGGTCGACACAGAGAGAGTTATGGCAGCTGGCAGCAGCTGAACCGCAGCCCCTGTAGTCCGTACATGGACGGTCATCGGAACACCAACTTAAGATCCCTCACACAGTTTGACTCCACAATGAGCCTGAATGACAAGAAAGCCAAGGTGAGCCGAATAACTGCAGTATATTATTACGTGGTAATGTGGTGTGTACATTCGTATTCTGTATTGATGACATTTCAAATCAGGCCCATGTTATTCTACTGGCCAATTCTTCTTTGACATTCATGGAAAATGAATGCATCCCATTGTGTTCCAGCTTTTAGAACAACAAAGACACACCAAGTATCATCTGTGTTACTGACACTTGTTTCTTTCCATTTCCTTTTCTGTTGCAGGACCTTGGTCCTGAGTTTGTGAAAATTTTAGATGAGCCACTTGTCACCTTGGAGCTGCCTGGATCCATTTTGGTGAGTTGTAGAAAAAATTGACTAAATTCTGTCTTCTTTTAAAAGTGTGTGGACTAAATCCAATGAGACCATCAGCTGGAAGCTGGTCTGTCCAGTAAAATCTAGAGATAATGTGACTCACTCCCTTTCTTTGTGAACTGCAATTTCAATTAATTCATTTTAGATTATAGAGCATGATCCATCATATTTGTCCCATTAAACTCAACCAAATGGCATTTTCATTCATTCATGTACGGTAAACTGACTGTTTAAGTCGGGGACGGTCAGTGTTTGGGATTAATCGGTTGCACAACATGCTTGTAATGATGCCAGTCCTGAACGTCTAGAATGCATAACCTGATTGACTACAGACTAAAATTGTAACAAATCAAAATGTGGTACTTACTCATCTATAAAGCATCCAATTTTTCCATTTTATGCATCACTTCATAAAACCATATGACTAACTTTTCCAGTGGTCCCTCCCATTGCATTCTTCCCATTAGAATAATGCACCACAAATTCCCTCAAATGTGTGTTCCCTTTTTCTCAGTCAAAGAAAGGGAAATCTTCAACCACCCAGAGAGAGCTGAGTGTGGTGATGCCCAATGGTCAGAGCATCCTGGTCAAATGTGAGGTGAAATCCCGAGGAGGAGACGTCTTTGACATGATTGTGGCTCACTCCAACCTGATGGAACATTTCTACTTTGGCCTCGCCTACATTGATGGTGAAGCAGCACAAGAATATATAACACACAAATGAATAACTGCCCCAGTAGTGGAGGGAATACTGTGTTTTTCTATATGTTTCACTTCTTTTTTCAGATAGTGAGTTTTTCTTTGTGGACAACGATACCAAGATTTCCAAAGTTGCTCCAGATAGCTGGAAGAAAGTGCCTACAACCACCTTTGTTCTTTACTTCAGGGTCAAATTCTTTGTCAGTGACATTTCTCTTCTTTTGTAAGTATCTTTCTTTCTTCAAGCAAAAATACCTGGTCATGTTGAATTGTTCAGATATGTTTGGTCTACTCCATCAGACACAAACAGACCCGCCACCAGTATTACCTCCAGCTCAGGAGAGACCTTTTGGACGACAGGCTGTCCTGCCACGAGGAGACTGCTCTGTACCTGGGAGCTCTGGCCCTGCAGACAGAATATGGAGACTGCATGCCTGAGGTTAGTCTGGGCAGTGGTCTCCTCAGACGCTGTTAAATGGGCCTCCCAGCATTGGTGTACTGCACTTCCATTATAGTTGAGTGATTCACAATATGGATGATAAAGCAGCAGTTAAGTTTCGGCCTGTTGCTCTCTGAGAAGAAAAACTATAGACTGTATATAACGACAGCTAAAGTGAAGCTATTTGGTCATGAACCCTTCCTCTATGTTAGCAGTGGGACATGGACCAAACTAAAAAGTCAAAGAATACATTAAATACATTTTTCTTGGAGATGATTTCTACCATTTTTGGTTGTCGGTTGAAAACCAGACCATAATGCTTCCATCCCTCCCAATGTGAATTTTCCTTCTCTTTAACTATGATTTGATGATTATTTTATAAGATTTATCATTAAAATGGAACTTTATAATTGTAACAATGCATTCTGCATGAACTAATGGAATGCAATGGATTGTGAAAATACCAGGTTTTGATTTGCTGTTTTAGGTGTATGGTAGGAATTACTACCGCCCGGACCAATACATCCCCAAGAGTGTGATGGAGAAACGTGCCTTGCCTTACATTAAGGACGAGCTGCTACGACTTCACACCAACAACGCTCAGATGCTCACTGACGAATCAGAGCTTGACTTCCTCAAAGTAGGGGAATTAAAATTAAAGATCCATATCTATTGATCGTGAAAGTCCAGCACCATTTCTTTAATCTGAAATACGATTGCCACTTTCTATTTGTCCCATTAGGTGTGTCAGCAGTTGCCTGAATACGGTGTGTTGTTCCACCGTGTGACGCGTGAAAAAAAGCCTTTAGAAGGAGAGATTATCCTCGGGGTTTGTGCCAAAGGAGTCATCGTCTATGAGGTCAAAGATGGCTGCAGGTCCACTAGTCAGAATTTCTTCTGGAGGGAGACCGCAACCATCTCCTCTAATGTGAGTGGACTGATATTTTATCATTTAAAGGTATAACGTGTAAAACTTCATCAAAATGTCTTAAACTGGTCTTAAAACGATAAGAAATTTCCAATTTTTTTAAAAGGGAGTGGGATGTTTCATTAGGGTCTCCTTTTAAATGCCTCATCAGCCATACCCGTTGCTTGGATTGTCTCTGCTGTAACTTTCGTGGCAAAGGACATTATGACGAAAGCAAAACACACTGTTAGCCAGTTAGTCGGCTGTTTTTCCTTTCCTGTTTGTATTGGTCACTCGTAAAGGATCACAGTTATTCAGCCATTTGCTGTGTAACATGAATAAAACTTTAATACATGACCTCATCTGTGAACATGATTTGTGCCCGAGATGCATCCCATCGGCACTGGTGGTGAAGACAGCAACTCCCATGATCCCATGCTACTTCATGAAGTCATCAAACTAGGTTTTTTGTTATTGTTGATTGAGAGACCCCTAGTGTCGGAAATTACACATTGTGCATTTCATCAAATTTCCTGTATGAAATTCAAAAACCTTCTAACCATTTTCTGAAAAGCTTTTCTTGCCTGTCCCTGCAGAGGCATAAATTTGTAATAGAGAGCCGTGGCAGCAAGAAGAAGTACATCTTCATCACGGAAAGGTCAAAGATAGCCAAGTATCTGTGTAACCTGTGCTCCGCCCAGCATAAGTTCAACAATGAAATGAACTCTCGCCAGCTCACCCACAGCCTGAACTCAGGTCAGCTGCTCAACACAACATTGAGAGAAAATGCATGAAAAATAAACCAACAAAACAACAATTTCCAGTAACTCAAGACTCAAGATATTTCTCTGCTTTTGCCTCCAGAGGCGAACATTGTGCAGTATGCAGCAGTTTGTCGTGCTCAGAGCAGCCGGCTCAAGTCCTACTCATGTTCAGAGACGCCACAGGATGAAAGTGGACTGACCACGCCTCAGGAGGAGTCTCTAACCAAGCTGTGTGATGACGTCACTGCAAGGATCGAGGCCCGGGTTAAACAGCAGCAACAGAGCCTCAACGAGCAAAGGTTCATTGTTATTGTGCTGTTTTTTTCCCACATTAATTAGGTTTGCTCCAGACTTTCTGAAAGGGTTTAAAAATCACTGACAAGGTTTTTCTTAGTTTTCCTCTTTCTGTGTTTCTCCTGCAGCACCTGCTCCAGCAGTCAGCGCAGCAGCACTGGCATGCGTTCCCCAGCATTCTCTCTGAGGAGTGGATCTGAGGCCCCCTCTGGTTCTCCAGCATTAAGAGGTACAGCATCACCAAGCACACCGCTCATATTCTTTAACTGACAACCCACACATGACACATGGTGCATCACAAGTACTCCAGCTAACAAGCTTTGCATTACATTACATTTGCATTTATAGTTTTAAAAAACATAACATTTTGAGAATACTAAGAATTCAAGTGTCACCAGAGTCCAGAGGATATAACAATATATATTCCATATTTAAGTTAGCAAAGACAGAAGTCTGCTTCTAATAGTTGTCATTTAATGCACATTTATGTTTTTGGGGGGTAGGGCTTTGACAAGTGGGTTGATGGGAGGCGGTGCGATGTATCAGGTGCCTGCTCTTACTTGTTTTCTCAGGCTTACCAACCCTAAGTTAAATAAAAATGTAGCTGTTCAGGGCTGGACTGGATTTTATTTCGGGTAATGTATTGTGTCTTATTATGTAAGGTCAGATTAGATTCATTTCTATTAATGCCTGCATTATTGGACAATACAGATTTTAATATTAATTTCGGACTTGAAAGGATTAAATATCAGAAGGTTATGAATTATGCTTCGCCCCATCCAAAAGTCTCTAAAACAAATTGGCTTCACTGTTTTGGGGATTGTCATTGTAACATATATACTGTGTAAGTTAATGTTTGTGTTTTTTCACAACATGTCTCACAGAAACGTCGCCTAAGCTGGGATCATCATCAGATAGAGAAGTCATTTGTGTTTCCTTAAAGAAAGACCCAAAGCTTGGCCTCGGTAAGCCAACCGCACTTCACGATGGTCACTGAAGAAATGCTCTTTCTTGTCTTTTTCACACACCTGTGGTTTGTGTCTGTCCAGGTATAGTGATAGTGGGGGAGGACACTGTGGGGTGTTACGACTTGGGCATCTTTGTTGCCTCCATTGTTCCTGGTGGACCAGTTGACAAGGATGGACGCATCAGACCAGGTAAATAATCACGTGGATCATTTTCGCTTTCTGCTTTCTCTGAAGTTCTGCTTTCGACTTTTGACTTAATTTCCCCCTATATTAAAATAAAGCCAGCGGATTGTTTTATGGGGATGTTTGTCTCGAATTTAATCCAGCATCTCCTTCTGCTTTAAGAAAATGGGCTCAGAAAATGTGCAGCAGGGAAGTGCAAATAGGGCAGAGAGGCTGGGAGGTGTTTGTGGGACCTTTGGGGGGGTCACACAGAGTTTCAGAAGTGGTGGTGGTGGGGGGGGGGTCTTTCACTTCTTTACTGTTACAGGACACCGTTTCACTGTGACCTTTGCCCTCAGGTGGTCGTCTGATCTCTCTGAACCACATCAGCCTGGAGGGTGTCACCTTCAGTGAGGCAGCAGATGTCATGCAGAGCAGCCCAGAGGAGGTGCAGCTCATTATCTCACAGCCCAAAGGTGCTCGCTCTATGAGTGTGTGTGTGTGTGTGTGTGTGTGTGTGTAATGGTAGTATGGCTGTGACCCTTTACCCTTCTTTGTTTATGGGCATAATAAACTGACAGACTAATTAGCCTATTGAGGTACCTGCTCCGTGTGAACAGAATGTAAATATTAGATCTTTGTTAACTCTATTTTTTAGTGATGAACATTATCTTTGTTGTTCAATGTCTGTTACATATTTTTCAAAATGTCTTATTGTTCCTTCAACAAAACCAAAAGAAAAGTTGTCTTCTTCTCAGAGTGCATGGACATTTTTTTAATTTGTGAAGGTATGACAGTAAGCGATTTAAGCTACTTTGTTATTTTTTGTCTCCAGCTTCCCTCAGTAACAACAGCGTGCGCTCTCCTGTGCTGAGGAATTACGAATCCCAGCCCACACTGATGACAGGCGGCCGATCAGAGGACAGCGGCCTGGATATCGTTTCGGTCATGATGACACCAAAGACTGGCAACAGGCTGCACGTCCCCTGTGAAGGACGAGTCCTTGGTGCACAGGTAGAATCATTGTGATGGTTCAGATGGTTTTATACAGCTAAAAATCAAAAGCCTTTCATAATGCAATAATAAAAACAGTACACACATCTTACTCTACCTCAGATAAATCCGATCATCATTCAATCAAGGTGGCTTGTCAAATACTTATTGAGATAAATTGAAAACCAGCAATAACCTAAAACAACCCATACAAATGCATTGCACCGTGATGATTTTGAACCGCAGGGCATTGAAGTCACTGTGGTTTCTGTGTGTGTTGTTTTCAGGACTGCTGCTCTCTGTCTCCCTCTCTGAACTCTGTGAGGCCAGAGGAGATTACTGTGGAGCTCAGGAAGATAGCAGGAAGTCTGGGCATCAGCATCTCGGTGAGATAATAAAACATTTTTAACTCCAGTGACACTGCAGTAGATGAAATGGTGGCAGATAAAACCGGGGCAGATCTAGGGGTGGGGCCAAGGGGGCACTGGCCCCAGCTGAAATCTGATTGCCCCCTGAAGCTTATTTTCTAAGGTTTTTTGAAGAACACTATGTGCACGAAGAAGGAAGAATTTTCAAAAAATGTTGCTTTTCTCAAAGCTATAGAGCTAACAAGAAACAGAGAAGCCAATCTGAAACAAACCACAGTTCAGTCATTGTGTAACACAACAAGGGGGAATTGTTAAGGTTGTCAAAGGTAGAGAGACAGTTTGCCTATAATAAAATTCAAATTTTAATCAAATCTTCTCAACCGTCCTCTGATATCACTATTTAAAGGTATAAGGGCAGGAAATCTGACGGTTGTAAGGTGACAGTTCTAACCACTGGTCCACCGTGCCACCTAGTTTTGCTGTTAGCCTGTAAGAGCTTGTATTCATATGATCAATATGTTTACACTGGAGGGATTTGATTAAAATCATTAGGAATGAACAGTCAGGAAGGTAAAAGTATTAGTACAGCAACTCATCTTCAGCAGTAGGTCAGAGAGTCTGCTCCTCTTAATCTGATTAACATCTGTGGTCTGACAAGATTAGACAGAGAGAGGGAGAGGGAGAGAGAGAGATCACCACACTGATCACCACTACACTATAGCTGCACAACCATTGGTGGTATGAGTATTCTGATACTCACTAAGCAAAAATTTCAACACCACAGTGTAAAAATTCTCCACAAGTAAAATTATTCCTTTAGGTAGAAGAACAAACCAGTAAAATTGAACATGCATTATCAAACCATGTGCCTGTTTATTGCCCTTGATTATTCTGTTTTACAGTGGAGAACTGGTTTAAGATTCATTAAACTATGAGGTACAACATATAATGAGCAGTGACCCTTATTTGAAAATGGCTTCAAAAGTTTTAAAGTTGCAGCAGACTGACGAGGAAATTATTTTAACAACTTTATCTTTGGGTAGTTTAGTCATCAACAATCTCTCCTCTAGTGTGGGTGCCCTATCCATATGTCTGTGAAGACGCCCGCAACCCAAGAGTTATTTTTGATTCTACTGCATCTTTTGGTCCTTGGCCTAACTGAGACAGCCAACCGAAATTAGAAACCTTTTTTTTTTTATGGACTTAAAAATGGTTATCCATGATTTCATTATGTCCAGAGTCAGATTACTGTAATGCAATTAACTGTGTATAGTTTTTATTAGGTGCCCTGTCTTTTGCTATTCAGGCCTCTCAGCTGTGAAACTCTGGAGATAGAAATCTATCACGTCACCTCTTAAGACTCACTTTATTGTAAAATCTTTTACTCGAGTAATGCCACCAATGAGTGACTATCCCAGGCTTGCTACATTTATCACACTCTGTAATTCCTCTTCACCATTAACACTGATGGTTTGTTGTGAATAAGAGTTGAACTAAAAGCCTCCTTCACTGACTGTTCAGGGTGGAGTCAACACTAACCTTCCTAATGGAGGAGTCTACATCAAGAGTCTCGTAGCAGGAGGGGCTGTAGAGAGAGATGGACGAGTCCATACAGGTACGACAGCAACAAATCCAACAATGGACTGACTAATGGTAAATGTGGTAAATGCTCAGGTAGTGGACAATAACATCCTGATTAAAACTGTGACACAGAAATACAACACTTCCATACAACAGTACAACACAAGGTTCTAGGCTGAGACAAACTTGGTATAAAACAAGTAAAGAGAAATACACATTGATAGTTAAACTGTGAGTAATCCTTTTCTCTGTATATTTGTCGGTTACAGGTGACAGACTGTTGGAGGTGGATGGAATTAGCTTCCAGGGCTTCACATATCAGCAGGCTGTGGAGCATCTGAGTAAAACTGGAGAGGTAAGACCACTTCTTTTAAGAGATGGTAATATCTAGGTAGGGTATATTTAAATTTTCTAATAATGAATATATAAATAATAAAGACTACTTAAAAGTGAATAACCATACAGCTCCCAACCCGACCCCAGGCATATGAATGAATAAATATACTTCTATTTATTGGATGGAGGAGTTTTTGTTATGAATTGTGGCTGTGTGGGCACTGTCCGCTGCTGTGGTCACTAATGTTCTTTGGCCAAATTCAACAAAAGAATTTTCTGTCTGTAATATGCCTTTTTTAGTCTCTCCTTGTCTTGGTCCAGCCTCATCATAGCACAGGTAGAGAAAAGAATCTTGGTGCCGGCCATGAGTAACGTTGATATTTGTTTCTTCTCGATAACACCCGTGTCTCCTCTCGAGGTGGTGACCATGGTTGTGGAGAGGGAGCTTGTGAACCTGCCCAGGGTTTCGCTCAGTGCAGACACCAGCAGCAGCGCCTCCAATCAGAGCCTCAGTCCAGTCACCAGTCGGCCAAGACTCAAAAGCTGCTCGTCCAACAGCACCCCTACGAGCACGATCAGTGACCAGCCCAGAGACTACAGCTTCGTCACTGATGGTAGGATGCCTCAGCCCCACCAATGGAGTTCTAAAGATATGATATGTAACAATTAACAATACAAATGTCCAAAGTTGTGCAAATAAATGGTATGGAAACCGCAACACAGCTACAATGGAATTTTATGGGGCAACTGTGACAGTCCAGGAAATCACTAATATTCACTAATCAATGATCAAATTGTTATTGTCATAGTTATAATCATTACACGTCGTGCTCAACAAGAGGTCTCACTTTAAAGTTTCATGAGACTTGGGTTGTTGAGTGAGTGAGTTTGAGAGTTGTGTGAGCGGAGTTTAGATTTTACAGAGAGAAACTATTATGGCTAAATCTTTCTCTGATGTGGACAATGTCGATGAAGCATTTGACTACTTGTTTGTGCTGGAGCAACTAGAAAAAGAGCTCCTACAAACTGAAGAGCAAAGGAGGAGAGAGAGAGAAAGAGAGAGGCAACAAGCAGAGGTGGAACGATGAGCTGCTGCATGGTGAGTGAGACTTACCAAACAGTTAGCAAACACCTAGAATGACATTTGATTGGTGACAAAAAGCTCTTTAAGTGGACATTTCATGGAGTGTTGCAGTAGCACCATAAGATTACATTGAAGCCACTGCCATTGTGTCACGGCTGCTGGCGGAGGAGATCTTCTGACTAACTTTTTGTATGTACCATTAATTTACACACAATCATAAACATAGGGCCCAGGTTGCAAAATACCAGAATTCCCCTTTAACAAACTTTTTATATCAATGAAATATTAGTTTAACTGACTGGTATTTCTGGTGGTGACTAGCGAGGATAGAAACGTCAAAGTGTTAAGTCCGCTGACACCGCTCTACTCTCAAAGTGAGGCAGAACATTCGTGAGAGAGCCTGGCGACTTTAAGCCGTTTTGTGCGTGAATAGCTGAGCAGGCAGCGAGGCGGGTCGGACTGCTTGAAGGTGAACTTTCACACACTTCCTCCTCTTCATCCTGATCTTCCTTACTGACCCTGACCTTCCTCTTCTTATCCCTCTGGCTTCCCTTATCCTTCACCCTGTCCTTCTATATCTGTCATCCCACACATCACCTCTATCCTGTGGATCAAGCAACAATGTGTCATTAACATCTAATTGTTCAGAATGACCCCACATGAATGTATGTACTTTCATGTAGGCGTGAGTATTTTCTATTAAATAGTTTGACTGGGTACATTTTTTAATTTAAATTTAGTTTTAATAATTGTATGTTTTTTTTAAATGTTAAATGTGTCATCACATCCACAGAAGAGCACATGCAAGGGATGACAATGAAATTATTATTTTAAATCGTGACATAACAAGCCTTGAATTGCTATGATGATGAAATTATAATTTTGTTGGGGGAAAAGACACAATTTGATCGTATTCAAAGGAGAGTCGACAAACAGACCCCCTACAAGAATGAAACAAGGTCATGTCACCAGGATTTTGGAGATAAGATAATAACTTCCCACCCAACCTCAACTCATACAAGTCGATGCAAGGGTGGAGATCAAGCATCACCTCCACTCTTGCATCCAGTAGTGTGAGTGCAAACAGCATCACAGCCAAATACAATGGAAATGAAGTCAATTTGGTTGCAATACTGTTTACCCTTCAAACTCCAAAAGTTTTTTGTGGACTCAAACACTTCACGCACCCCTCCATCAGAATAGTGGTGAGTAGATGATGAGTGAGTTTAGATTCGTGGGTGAACTATCCCTTTAAGATGGGGAGCGCACACCTTCCATGGAAAGTCTGGCAAGGAGAGCAACAGTGAAAACATCCTGACACAGAACAGATCAGGCATTAATGAGCCATCAGCTGATGTGGGCTGGCGCAGAGATCTGCTGCTGTCAACTGACGTATTGGATTGTGTGAGCTTGACTTTGTGACCTGCCTAAACTAACGCTATACTCAATTATATCAAACACACTAAGGCTGTTTTCAGACATGACCTCTGGAGGACGTCCGTAGAATTGGATCAGGACTTTCTTTCTCCTGCTGTGTTTTAACAAAACGCTCCTCCACTTTCTGCTGACTGGGGGACTGGACAGGGAAACTCTGAGGAAAGACCGCAGGCTCTCACTTGGACATTTGTGTTGATACACACAGCCCCAAAGGAAAGTGTGTGGAGGATCTCCAGAGTTCAGTGCATGTCTGAAAGCAGCTTATTGTTGTTATTCCTTCATACTAATTATAAACTATAACTATTCTTCTTCTTATCTGTTGATGGAGGGAATGTTACGTTAACAGGTGAAAGATGAAAATGAAGCATTCAATAAGACATACAGAGAAACATGATGGACTGATGATGGAGGACACATATACTGGTTAACTCCAATGTTTCCAGTCTTTATGCTCAGCTAAACTCACTGAATGAGGCAATCCCAGTTGTTTTGATACATCAAATATTAACTCTGCATTCATTTGATAGAATATTTTTACATATTTGGAGTTTAAAGCTGAACAAGACAACACAAAATTAAAACAATCTCAAACAACTTTTTCTTCCCTTTCTTCCACTTCCCCCCCTCCACTCCCTGTCTCAAATTTACTTTTATCTCCCGACCTCCCCACATCTCCACCTCCTCATTCTTCCATCACCTCCTACCTCTGAACCCTTTAGACAACACCCAGGAGGTGACGCTGACCAAGAGTGCAAAAGGCCTGGGATTCAGCTTCCTCATGTGCGAGCTGGATCCACCCACACAGGACTTTGGCAGCCTGGTGCGGATAAAGCAACTTTTCCCTGGTCAGCCGGCACAGCAGAGCGGCAGGATCCAGGAGGGAGACGTCCTTTTGGCCATCAATGGCCAATCACTCAAGGAGCTGTCCTATCCAGTATGACCAAAGTCAAATGGAGTCAACTTTTATTTATTTTATTTTATTTTATTTAGTACTTTAATTCTCTATAAACCATTATTTATTTTCCTGTTCATTGGTGTCTCTAATATGATGGATATGATGCTGTTCTTTCACTATAGCCTGTGATAGATAATTTTCTATAATAATAGTAATATTATATCAGTCATACTTAGCCATATAAACACAGGTTCATGTTTCATATTGGTTTAGTTTCAATGAGGTTAAATATTTTAGATTTTTCTTACCTCCACGAAGGAAGTTATGTTTTCACCAGTTTGTTTGACGGCTGGTTTTGTCTGGTTGTAAGCAAAATTATGCAAAAACTACCAGAGAGTTTTGATGGTGCGTGTTTGAATTCAAGGAGGCTGGTGGGCATTGCTGAGGTTAATGCATCATTCTAGTGCCATTCGTGTCTTTAGGGCTCTGAAGACTGTATTGAGAAAGGTGGAGCTTTGTGAGGGTCTTGGTTAAAATACATACAGAATCCCTTGGGCCAACACCAGAGGGATCTGCTGTGGGGAAGCATTACATTGGCCATAAAACTGTCTCTATGTGGTGCTGTGGGATGGCAGGGAGTCATGTGGGGTGAGGAACAAAGGTGACGTCCTGCAATTGAAGAATAGGTTTAGAATTAACAGGCTTAACAATAGGTTTACGAAACAAACCCTTTATTGGGATTAAATAATTATCCATTGGCAAGGGAACATGCAGAGTCTGATTTACAGAACATGTGTTGGCAAACGAACCGTTGAGTAACCTTGTTTAACTGAGCAGAGTTCAAACGTGCGCTTGTGCTCAGTTCAAATGTGACTGGAAATTTAGTCCCAAAGGACGGAAAGTGTCCCCTGTGTGATTTGGATGAGGATGAGAATGATGTGCATTTTACTTACTCCTTTTAAATCACAGTCTGTGGGTTAAACTTTCCATAACACCTTTCTGCTAGTCGTTAGTGTGTAGCTCAGGCTGCAGTGTTCTGTCTGAGCAAACCTTACTCAGGCCCGACCCGATCAGTCGGTCATGTTTTCCCCAAGATGGTTCCACAGACTGAACATAAAGATGGACGACATGACAACTCTAGATCGCCCCTAGTGGCCAGCTGCAGTAAAAGTCATAAACCCCACCTCCTCCGTAGATGGATGGATAAAAGACATGTTAGCTGAAAACAAAAGTCAAAGCAGACGTCAGATGAATTTTTCTCAAAGATGGTTAATGTCATTTTAGGTGGTTCTCGTACTATATCAATTCATTAATTCAAGAATGAATGCATCAATCTTTTATGCAGATTATTTTCCCTACACTGGCTCAGTATCATATTGTTCCCAAATATGAATGAAGATATACGATCGTACTGTACTGTATTTGTACTTTATATACGATATATGTACAATTTTAGCTAACAGGGGTTGTGTTTAGTCATGTTTGTAATTTTATTAGTGTGAAAATTCCTCCTTTAATACTGTCACTGCAGCTTCACCAATATAACCGTTTTTCTTTTTTTGTAGAAAGTGCTGAGGCTGTTCAAGATGTCACCACCTGAGGTTCGACTGACTCTCTATCGGCCAGCCCACGGTACACACGCAGACACACGCAGACACACACACACACACACACACACACAAACACACACACTAATGTAAAGTACTTAATTGACCTGTTGTTTTGTTTTCTGCAGGGATGCTTCCTTCCATCGATCAGTTCACCGGCACATGAGTGACACTACAGTGATGGACTGATGGAAACATGGCTGGTGAGGCTGTTCTGATCAGTGGACAGTGGAGCATTAAGCCGATCTCAGCAATCAGCACCAACATTACAGAAAGGTCAGTGCTGTTTGCTAATGTGACATGATGTGATTTGTAGTGACACTTCTTTTCTTTTTTTTACTGTGTCAGATCCTATTTTCACCTTTTCGTCTCAAAGACAGTGAGACATCTGTTTAGTCATGTTCAGTGCACCACAGAGATGTCTTCAGTCAACTCAAACCAAACACTACAGCCAAGCACACATGAGATTCTCCGTTCAGATGCGTTCACAACACAGACATTTCTGGAGCGTTCAGATGAGGGGTGGCGCAGCAGACAGGAGGCAGGATGCAACATAAAAAATAAATACGATAAATTCTGCTGCTGCGATCACATGTTTTTGTTAACAGCACAATGAGCACATCGACACCGGCACCAAACTTATCACCAAAACCTCTCTTGACACATTTATCTTTGTCTTTTCATCTGGAGATATTTGATTTGATTTGATTTTTTTATTATTTTCACATGTTACAAATGTCATCATCCTCCCCATTCGCTCACAATTAATCCAGGGGAGAATCTCCTGCTGTGTTCTCCTTTGAGCTCCTTAAGACATCAGAGTTTCTGCAGACTTTCTCCCCTAGTAAAGTCTGCAGAAACTCCGGATCCTTTCACGCTGACATTTGCGTTCAGTGCCATTCTAAAACAGCTACATACACACGCACCTGAGACAAGTTTGCAGGTTTAAATAACGGGAGATTTGTCTTGTTTGTTTTTCAGGTGCACTGAAGAACCCGACATGGAGCAGGAAAGCACAGCGATCGGGGGCTAAAAGTGAAACCCTGTAGATTTGTAAAGAGGATATCTGGACAAAAAGGTGAGTGACTTGATTAATAGACAATTTAATGACATTGCTTTGTTTCAGTTTTAGCTCGGATGTGTTACTTATTTCTTTCTTGGATTTGTGTTTTGATTTAATTTAGAGATTAGTGTTAAAATGTCCTGCATAAAATGTTCGCCCAATGTTATCTGCTATATTGACAGATATCTTATATATTAATTTGAATCACAAATTGAACTGAGCCAACGATTTATGTGAACCTAAACCTGACCAGACATCAACAACCCTCAACCACTTCTATCAAGTGTTCATTATCTTCACCACAAGATGGCAGCATTGCACTATTAGCTTGCAACGCTTGCCCTCCCTGTTTTGCAATCAGTAGTCATCAGTTTTTTTTTGCCATCTAACAACATTTCATTCTTTTTCCTCTACAGAAAAACAAATGAAGGATGACAACAAAAGAGAAGACAGAAAACAATTGCAAAAGAAAGGACACAAATAAAGATGCGCAGAACGCCACCAAGAGATTCATGAATTCACTTTGAAAAAGAACTCAGTTGTATCTACAAATGACATAAGATCTTACAACAGTCTGACCTGAAAATGGATGATCCACACATCCAAACACTCATTTAGTATCTAGACACACACCCACACACACCCACACACCTCCCTGGGTGAGGAGCCTGTAATGGCCCCTTGTAAATAAGGGTTCCTGTATTTCGGTGAAACCCAGTAGTGCATCTGGATCCCATCAAAGCTTGTGTTCCCTTTGCAAATGATCCCAAATGTTTCTAATTATGCCAGAGGAGTCGGCACGAGGCTGTGTGTGTATGTGCGTGTGTGTGTCTTTGTGTGCATGTGATCGCCCTGACGGACACGCACACCCATTCACTGGCCTCTGTTTATTCATGAACGGGAGTAACAGAGATGGACAGCGTGGTCTTGACCTCTGCAGCCTCAGCTTGGGTCAGTGCATGTGGTGATGACTGATGAGCGAGACACAGAGCGGGGATAGATTTTCTCCACCAGTCGTCTCTGCAGGCATCTCTGTCTCCCAATAGAAGCATACAACCTAACACAGCAAGCAATGAATTGACGTAGTTATCGATGTCTGACCATGATATCAAATCATATTGAATTGTTTGGCTAACTTGCTAAACCTCTATCAAAATGGATTCCATGCTTCTAATGACAAACTTGCAACTACTTCACTTAAACAGCTCAATGTCAAGCAAGAGAAGAAGAATGAAGAATGAAGAATCCAAAAAACAACCACCCCCTGAGTTTGATTCTTCATTCTTCTAAGGCCTGCATCATGTTTAATATATGTTAATATTTAAAGTTGAAGGGAGTGGATAACTGTTTTCAGCGTGGGTTCAGCATACAAAGCATGCAAATGTTTTTTGCACTTGCATTGTGTTGTTACAACCTTGTAGATGCGTGACTAAACTTGCTGGGGAACATTTCATTAAGTGCTAACAGAGCATTATGGGGGACTTTTTCAGAGACGAATATATGCTGGAATCGAGCCATTGTTCATTGTGCCAAGTGTTGTGTGAGACTGTAACGGCGTGCAACAAAAAGCACGACTTTAAAAAAGGAAAGAAGGTCATTAGCCATTTCCTGCTTGACTTACGTAGTTTTTTTTGTGTGAAAACGTTGTTGTTCTCCGAGGCACACGTTAATCAGCCAATCAAGGGGAGCCTCAAGTAATTTTTATCACAGTTTTCCTTTTCTGGGACAATTTCTCTTAATTTCCATGAACGTAATAAAAAGTGCAGAGCTCTGGCTACCTGCTCCAGACGCCATGACATTATTCATCTTTATTTACCTGCTGAGCTCATTTCTTAGCATTACAAATTGCCACTTACTAAAGCAGCATTAATCAATTAAATCAAATATTTTTTATGTCTTGCATGACTTGTAATTTGCAAGGTTCACTTGTTTTCCTCATCTCTACAGATGGTTTTAACACCTCTTAGCTCATTGCTTCAGTTTTGCAGCCTGAAACTTTCACCCTCACCAATTTTGTTTAGTTCAAATAACCCAACTGTATTTTATATATTGCACATACTTCCCTGGGTGTAAACAAGCAGAATCTGGCTCCTAAAACCATAAAAGTTGAGTATAATTTCATACTGCATCTCTAGCATGTGGATAAACATCTCTGCTCCTGATGTTCCATGACCCCCAAAGTAGCATGAAAAACAGCAGCAGAACAAATGGGCACAGTGATGCAGTTTGGCAGGCCTCAGAGACCTCTCTCTGCATTACAAGGTATTGTGCACGATTCACATTTTCCACTGCAGCCACTGTGACGCACAGCCCTGTCAAGAGGCAGCTATGGATGCTGGGTGATTGCATGCGTTGGGCTATTTGCCTGCGTCTTTGATGTCACCTCTTGCTCAGCTATTTCCCCAATTAAATTGATTGTGCTAATGTGCAAAGTGGACTGCTGCGATTAAAGGTAAGCCGTGTTGTTTTTGAGAAGGGCCTCAAATCCATCACCATGGCTGCGACACCAAGCATCCACCGACACAAAACTGCAGGCTTTGGAAAAAGCCTTCCAGCTCTGTGTGAAACGTGAAGGGGAACTCATCAAATCTGACTTATTACTGGCAAGTGAAAAAGGATATCCTAATTATAATTATATCCTGACCAAAATGACTCGATATTTAAAAATGAAAACAATGGTAATTGCACATTTTAAGGGGGCAGTACAGCCAGATAATTCCGGGTTTCTGAGGGAGCAGAGGCAAAGGCAGAGGAGATTGAAAAGGTAATTGTGGGGCGTCAATGAAAAGTGAGCAGTCAACTGAGAATAAAAGTTCAGTATGTCGAATAGATGAATAGAGGTCGAAAGAGTGTGTGCAGTCACATGTGCGCACACACACACACACACAAACACACACCTACACACAATGTAAGGTGAAGTGTGAGAATCAAAAAGAAATAGGAGGGTTGTACAGCTAGCTCGGAATATGTCAACATTGTTCGGCGTGGGAGGTCGCCCCCAGGGGGACGCCGCCTAACTCACGGGGGAGAAATTCAACAACTCTTTCAGCGGAAATCCTCATCATACTTCTCTGCAGCTTTACGAAAGCAAAACAAGGACCATGGAGTCCTGAGTCGGGGCCAGAGCTGTGGTCGTCTCAGTAGATGAGGTGGAAAGAATGGTGAGAGATTTACTCATTTTGACGACAGGAATCTGATACTTAACGTGTCAGAAAGGAGAAACAGATACAATTATGAAACGGTTAGATTGGCATATGTTTGCTCCCCCATAGTGCAAAGTCATCATAATACTGACTGACTGCCAGAGGCTGAACAGTTTTCTGATTGATGCCAAAGGTTTAGTGATTACTTCATTAGATGAGATTTACAGCTTTCCTACTCTCAGTGAAATAAACACCCAGTTCCGCCCAGAGGAACTTATTAGTTTCAACTTATTTTGCCTTATAAGACATATTGACAGGTTCCAACTATCTGGGTTAAGGTGGGTGGCTGCAATGTGTCTCATGCATATGCTGTTTCTCAGCAACACCCCTCTTCACCCGTGGTTACACCCATTTACATCTGGGAGTCACACACTGCATCAATAGTCTTCTCCTGCTTGCAGCTCAAAGCTGAAACCTTAATCGAGGGCATGTTGTGGTTGCAAGATGTTCAATGTGGAGAATTTCCAGACAAATCTTTGGCAACAGACTCTATCAATAATAATAAAAAATCATGTCATTGTGTCATTGGCACATTTATCGCTAAATCGCAAAATATTGTAATACTGTAGCAACCACTTTTGCTTAATTTCTTTGGCCCTGTTGTTCTTGGCTACTGAGCTATCTGACTTAAAAGCAAGTTTTTCAACTGTTTAAATTTTACCATCGAGATAAAGGAGAGTCAGTCCTAAAAAGCAAATTAGAAAAGGTTTAAAATGTTTAAAATGGATGGGGAGATTAGTACAGAATTGTTACTTTACATTAAAGTACAATAAGTTTTTGCCAGGTGCAGCTTTTGTTGTGTTTCAGGAGTTTTCTGTGGAAGAGAGAAACTCCCTTTACCAGCAACTTTGGTATTTTTCTAACTTTACGGAACTTTTACATACAAATAAAAAACTCTATACCAGACTACAGGACAGAATAACAGAAAAAGCTAATATCTCCTTTAAACCATCACAAAGCAGCTACTAAGAAATTAGGAGGGACTTAACTAAAAAAGCATTTATGTATATATGAATGGCTAAAGCTCAACCCAACCCTGATCTGTACTGGAAACTGGAAGAGTGGATCAGAGAGATTAAGTTACAGCACATGGTTTTACCATTGCCTTGTGCAGACAGGTGTCTCTTCGTTCTTGTCATGATATGGTAGCATCATCATCTTATGAAATCTCCAGAGAGCCAGTTGGGGGAGGCTGACTGTGTGCATGGTCAAGGCCAGTCAGCACTTTGATGTGAAGATGGCCGCTGCCTGCAGCAGCATCTGGAAGTGTTGGGACGACGTAATGTCTGATTTGAGAATAGCGAGGCGATCTTTCATAATCACACCAACAATCGTGGTAGTTCTGAGATGAAGAGCTCAGTCTTGTTGGTATGAAAAGCATTCTTTGGATCTAGCTTTAAGTGCTGAGCCGTCATTAATATCATCACTTCCAGCCATGAAGTCCAGATGTCAGTTATAGAGGAAGGAAATGAATAGATGAGTGTTGTCAGGGTATGAGTAAAAGACCATGTGAAGAAGTTATATTGCTAATAAAGTTTATTTGAAGAAGAGAATTCCAGGTTTGAACAAAGGCCCATCCTGTAATAATAAGATGGGCCATGAGTTTGGCCTTTAGTTATCAGCACAAGCCTGTTGGCCAGTTGACCATCCAATATCATGAATCACACATCACGTCATAAAAGACAGAACTGATGACATTTGTGGTGACACATCGACAAATTTCCCTCCATCATTGTCATGCATGCAGTGTCACTTGGAAAATGTCAAGCTATAAAAAATCATTTTATATGCGTCTGTGGCTCAGGCCCCTCAATAAAAGATAAATATTATCCCTACCTTCAGTTAGAATATTTTGGTTTCCTCACTTCCCTGTGAGCTGGAGCCGTGCTTGGGTTGTACAGCACGAACGGACTGTATTCTTGGGTTCCTGTGATAGCATTAATCTGGTTTTTCATCTCTCACTCAGCACCTTTGCCTGAAGAAAACCATCTGTGCAAAGGATCAAACGGCCAAAATGAAAGAGGCACGGTCTCTCTGCAGCAGAGGTAAGGCCAGGGCCTGATGTTCTGGATGGTTCAAGGCCAAAAAACTCTGGTTATGGACTTAAATGAGAGGGGACATTTACTTGTAACTTACATGAACAAAGGAGTGATTGGACTTTAATTTCCCTGAATCCCTTTACAGTGATGATGAGACCAGAAGGACTCCTCTTTCAAAAGTCTTAATGAAGATTACATAAGGGGATGGAGCTCAGAGTTGAAAAACTATAGAATCACATGAGAAGGTGCCACAGTTTTAGATAAAGGATAACGTGAGAAAAAAAATGTATGGATTGTTTCTTGGCCCATGTTCTAATATTTCACCAAGTTTTGTGAAAATCCCTTCAGATGTTTTTGCATAATCCTGCTGATAACCAACCAAAGAAATGGATAGGGGCGAAGAGATAACCTCCTTGGGCGAGGTTGTAATCTATCAACTACAGTTGCTTGAGTGATGCTAGTCGCTACATTTGTCAATCACACAACTTGATACGAAAGCCTTGTCTAAACTACTGTGGATATTTTTTTAACAGATTTTTTTTTTAAATGTATTTTTCATCCTCATGACCTTTGTCGAGAACACAAAAATGACTATAACCTCTAAAACAAGCATGACGGGCCAGTAGGTGGCTTAAGGATCCATCTAATATCAAAAAAAGGACGCTGAGGTCCCAGCGATATTGGGAGAGGCAGACAGTTGTGAATGTCGGTAATGTGGTGCAGTGATCTGACATTTTGCTGCAAACTAGCACTGCTAATCAAATGTAGAGAAACTGGTTCATAGATGCCACAGTTGTTGTTGTTTCTGGTTCATGCTCATTACTCAAAGCAACAGAAGGCATGCATGTTGTGATGTCATCATTTCCCAATACATTTTACGCAAACACAGATAATCGGCACTTTGCAAAATATCTGTTTTTGTGAGGGAAACAGAAGATCTGAGGAAAAAGTTAGTTTTACAATATTAGTGTGGACAGGGTATTAATGCCGGTCTAATATAAGAAGGAGTGACCTGGATATAAGGGCAGCAGTCAACTCTCCCTGGACAGTTAACACAAAGACAAACCACTCAGCCTCTGATGCCTGGCGCAGCTCTTGGTAAAACATTTCAGTCGAGTGTGCATTCAAAACATTTATTCTCCACAGGAAATCAGGAATCCCCACACAGGCCCGTCCTGCACAGGGACCTTGAACCAGGTGTGTTAAACAGGGCCACATGTGCTGTGCTGTTGAATGAAACACGCTCCATTTCAACTTTATGGTTCGAATCCTGATGTAACGCACCACCCAGATATGTATGAGAAAATGAGTGAGGGAAATAAATCAAGGTGAGGATTGTTGCTATAGGGAAAGGGTAAAGAGAAAAAAAAGAAAGCGATAGAGAAAATAAACAAACACAAATATCACAGCATGTTTCACTTGTTAATGAGAGCTATAAGAGGCCAAAGTCTGCAGGACAGATACCAACCTGGTGTTCTTGTCATAAGTCAGTCATAACCTTTCATTGTTTGCTATGTCTGGTGCTGTTCTGCTTGCTTGATGTTGGTCCGGCTTAATTTATCATGAGAGGGAGGTAACACATCTCATTTAGCAAGTTAGCCAAATCATTTTCGATTTTTGCTCATGGTTTGCACGCACATTATATTCGATAACATTTTTACAGGAGACGTGGAAGCTGTTTGTTTTTCTCTGACGTGCACATACACACACTCTAATTCTTCATCAGAGGACAGGTAAACCAATTTCAAGGCAAGTTAGTGAAACATTTCGATTTGATTTACACATGAGGGTTAGGGTAGTCAAGCTCACACCGTGACTTGTATTTATGACAGTGAATTACACATATCCCACCTGTAGGGGGAGTATAGCCGAGATTGAATCTTGTTTTGTGTCCCTTTAATACAAAGATGCCAGAAAGCACTCTGTTAGCAGTTCTACACGCTGTAATTGGAACACAGAGATGAGCTTCAGGTTTGCATCCAGCTGAGGTGCATGAAGAATGATGTGCAGTGCATTAGACTTTACAAATGATGGATTTTATAGTGCAGGAGTGGATTTACTTCCTATGTAAAAGTCCCTCATGGATGTACAAGCAATAACCGTTCTGTGAGTTGGGTAGCATGAGCATCCGCCACACGAACACATGCGGTCAGACCTGTGCAGCATAACTCTCACACACACTGTAAAGCCCACCCATCTGCGCTGAGCATCCATACTCATCTCTCTCCTAATGCACCCAGCTACCCTCCTCGTCCAGGATAAACACACCGAACTTGGACCCTCCACCTCGTTGCTGCAGTTAACATCAGCCTCTGTGAAACGCTGTGAGACCGCATCGGCCCAAGGCAACTTTTACGAGCCCTCTGTTCTCTTGTGCTGCCCCTCAATCAGCCCGCCATTTTCCCCCCAAAGGCCCTGTTTCTTTATCCCCGAACCACTCCCCCAGGCCCCATTAACACTCACAGCTTGAGGTTTTACTTTAGGAAATTGTTCCTGTGGGCAGAGAGGCAGCAATCATCGCAGTGGGCAGGAGCCAAAGATCAGCAATATTTTGGAAGTTAGCGAGCTTGCAATCGTAACCAACAAAGAAGGAACTATGGTCTAATGGTGACCACATCATAAATATGAGGTGTCTGCCAATGATTTATAATTGAAGCTGCTAAAAGCTTTACGTTTCTGGCTCTGTCGTAGAGAATTGGTATATTATTTTTGCTTTCTTTTTCAGAAAGCCCCTATCTGTCTTTTGGGAGGAAGCAGGAGTACCAGGAGAAAACACATGCAGACCCTGGCTGAACCAGGATTCAAACCGAGAACCTTCGTGCTGTGAGGTGAAAGTGCTAATTACAGCACCAACGTGCCGCCCTATTCACAAATGTCTTCATACATATTTTTTAATATTTAAATATATAAATACGTGGGCTAAAAACGTTTGATCACCCACTGAGCTCTAACCGAGCCAATAAGAGCATTTTTTGCTTTTAACAGCAGCTCTGCTACAGACACATTTACTCACAACTATAAAAATCATGTGCTTCTCACTTTCTCTTAAAACGGATGGATATCCACATTCCTTGTGATCACGGTGCGATTCGACCCTGCAGAGATGTGTAACAGAGACTAAGAGCGAGGGTCCAATAACTCCGCAGTGTGGAAATGTACAATGTTGGATGTGTTTCAGTGCAAGTTAGCAACATCAGTGTCAAGTGATGGAGGGCAAATTAAAGATGTTGGTAATGTTTCTATTCTGCAGAGGAATGTACCGTGAGCACTCCTCACTATGTCTTTGATTTAAGTTAAGATACTGGCAATGAATGAGAGGAAATGCCCACTGCACTCTTATTTTTTGTTTCAATTCTCTTTGCACCCAATTTGTTTCCAATCTTCCACCACATTCACCCTTTACTCCTCATCTATCTCTTCTTCCCTTTACTCCTCATCTATCTCTTCTTCCCTTTACTCCTCATCTATCTCTTCTTCCCATCTTTTGCTTAATGCGTCCCTGTGGACGAGCAGGCCATGCCAGAGCCATAAATCTCCATTCTGTATCGGTCCATCACATCTCATAAAAGTCCTCTTCATCCCAGTAAAAACTCCAGCTTCTCTCCCTGTAAATGTGTTTTTGGGTGGCAAGAATCCCTGTAAATAATTTGTTGCCATGTATTTTACAAATCGTCCTCCCAGCACGATGTCCATCTTGTTTCAATCACCGCTCGGAATGGATGATTTGATGCACAGCGTGCACAGATTGTTACAAGGTGAACTGGAGCTTGAATCAAGGATGGATGCGCACATACAAGTATGGAGGAATTGAGTCTGCATAATGCATCTTGACCTTTGGGGTCAAATTGTCTCCACCTGTTATTCTGTCTCTGCAGAATTTCCTGTTGCTTTTCCTTTTTGGCAAATTGAAGGCTACAAAGAAACTTCTCAACATGTTGTGAATCATTTAAGAATCTTGACTCAGTCCAAGTACAACCATGGACAAAGGAACTTGGATGAAAGAGTATGAAAGCCTGTGGGAAGATCAGTGGTGAAAAGCACTGTGTCTGTGTTGTGGAACTAGCTGCAGAAATCACAATATATAGATACAGCAGGGTCTAATCGCAAAGTGACCTCAGACGTTTTGACACAACTTTATTAAAAAGGAAATTGGGAGACGGCTAAACATCAAGTACACAAGTACTGTGCACAATTATGTTTTGGCAGCAAAGGCACTTTGGCTAAAGTCAGAGAAAAATTGTAATTTAAAATATAGTAGCTGTAATATATGGGAGCATTAAATGTAATATATGCAATGTTAAACTATAATATAGAGTTTTATAAATGACTGTGACAGAGTGAAAGGGGTCACTCCAAGTGATTAATCTACAATAAAATCAGCGGCTTCCTCTCCCTCAGCTTGTGCAGTGTTTTCGCATCTTTCAGCTCATTGTTTTGGTTTTCAGGTGTCCAACTTTATTACTTTCAATTCTTTGTTTTCACAACTTTTTTCTGCTGCTCCCGAGTGCCCAAAATAATTAAATCACACTCTGCTTTCAGCAATTAGCTCGACCACATCTGTAAAAGATTTTCATCAAGAACATTACATTTTAGTTACCATTGTAGTGCAAGAGCACTGGCTGTCTGTACTGCTTATCATGGGCAGATTGCTAGAGCCAATCCCAGCGGACACTGGGAGAAAGGCAGGGAACACAGTGTACAGTTCGCCAGCATATGACAGGGCCAATATACAAAGACAAACAACCATTCACACCTATATGGTCAATTTAGAGTCACAAATTAGTCCAACCCGATTCTGCATGTCTTTGGACTGTGGGAGGATGTTAAAATACCCAGAGAGAACCCACACAGTCTTTGCTTGACTTCTGTCTTTCTCAACGTCCCTTTAACTCATGAGATTTTGTACATTTTGTTATACTTTTGAATGTCTTTCCATGATCAGGAATGCTCCTTATTGAATACAGTAGTAGCAGCCCGAAAAGTAAACTCTACTGCAGAGAGACTGAAATTCACTCTTTGATGGTGCATGATCATTCTATGCTGTTCTGATCTTTCTCTATTTACTTACAGTTTTTACTCTTTGTTGCATGAGGTGCTTCCTGTATGTGATGAAAATGCAATATCTTATGATGGAATGTGTAAAACCAGAAGATGGCAGCGCAGAGCTTCACTTGGTGTCAATGTCATGTCCTGTTGTTCTCGGCAACATGTTTCACTGCTTAAAGTGGAGATGAGTGGTTTTCAGCCTGGAGTCAGAACCAACAGGAAAACATAAGATACACAGTCAGCTTTCGTACTAACTGCACATGATCTGATCATAAATGCATTCACATTTTTTAAGGCTTCGGAATTACTTTCAATCCTCACTTTTGTTTTCTCCAGTTGTACAAAAAGTAAAACTTCACATGTGTGTGTGTGTGTGTGTGTGCCATAAATGATAAATGCTGAAAGCTATCCATCTAACTTCATCTGTGTCTACTTGGCCATTACCAAAGCAGACAGACCATCAAAATGTGCATGTGTGTGTGTGTGTGTGTGTGCGCAGACAGATGTGGCGGACACACAGACAGTCTGCCATCATTAAGTGCATGGCTGTGATTGTGTGTATCCACAGAGTTCAATCTGTTTCTCTGGTCCACTGAGTACGACATCTGCTCACAAGAATAAAGACACACTGACAAAGTTCTACATCTTATTTGGCACAAAAAATGTGGTCCAGACATTGGTGATTCCTAGAAGATTGATTTTCTAGCACCCCCTCCTTCCAAAATGTTATAAGAATAAGAAAAGGTTAGTATCTGAACATGCATACATGCTTACGTGCAGAAACTCTTGGAATATTGTCTTTATTCTAAGAAAATAAAAGGTGATGAACAGATTCTCCATGTTTGTCAAAATGACCTTTCTAGTCAAAAAGGTTAAACCCAATCAGACAAACTGGGTTTTGTGAATATGTGCTATACAAATAAAATTTGACTGACTGACTGACTGACTGACTGACTGATTGATTGATTGATTGATTAACACACCCAGTAGGTCAAAGAAACAGATTTATTTCCTGCATTTTAACCTTGAAAAGTTTTTCTACTCTTTTATCTGAGTTATCATTAAATTATAATTTGACCGTCTCTCCGAACACTCAAGTAAACATCTTACAGAGGAGCCGACATGCACGCTTCCCAAATGTCAACATCTCGTCTTGTGGACGTGCAGTTCAAACAAGCTGATCCATCATCATCCATCCATCGGCTGATCCAAACTCCTGTCAGGGCTTCGGCTCCAAAGGGAAATGAAAACCTGCGTGTAAACCTGCAGCCAGCAGGAGTCTCATTTCAGTCTAAATTGACAAGTTGACTTGAATGCACAGCTTGTATGAATTAGTTTGGGCGTCAGATAGTACCGATCCAAAATGGCACCTGTGGCTCACTCCCTGATCTCACCACCATGCAGGGAACACGAGGAACATCAGGAGGGAGAGAGCAGCCTGTGGTTCAGTGATTCTACCCACAACGAGAAGATCTGTGGCTCTGCTCAAGTGTTTAGGCCTTGAATTCTTCCAATATCAACACAGTTGAGTCTTGAGTAATGACAGAGTGGTGAGTAGAACTTTGTCAGATTTACACTCTGCCCCTGTGTTCTCTACACGTAGCGTTCCTGCAGAGCCTCACTGAGTATCCCTCAGATGCTGCTGCTGCTCTTTTCTCTGGACGTTTGGAAGTTCCACAAAAACATGAGTGGCAGGAAAAAGTTGAATTTCCATGTGTGTCCATGTCCGTGTCGCTGTGAACAGGTGAACAGTGGCATAGAGTGTGTTGCGCTGCTCCATCTGCTATTACCTCACTGTAATAACACCATTATTCTCACTAATGGAGGTTCCATCCTCAACTTCTGATGACAGTTGAAGCTCCTCCGGTGTGTGTGTGTGTGTGTGTGTGTGTTTTCCTGCCAGAGACAAATGCCTCGGGACACACAGCTGAGCCGGCTGGTGAGAGCTAACGTTTCACAGCCGTAAAACGTGTCATCTCTTCTCGTCGTGATGGATATTATATTCATGCCTCCTCCAGGTGCCTGGGCTTTGTTTGACTGTGTGCTAGACTGTGTGCGTGTGAGCGTGATCCCCGGCTTATTGCACACTCGCCATAATTTCATCAATCACAGCCCCTCAGACCTTCTTTTCACTGTCAAACGAGAAAAGACAGATGATCATTGTTTCCACAAAGACGTTTCTTTGATTTCCACCAGCATCTTTCCTCCTCCAAACCACTAAATAGGATACAAAACATGATCTCTTTTGACCGCCATTTAAAAGACCTGTTGGTGCTGGAGTCAGAGGGCTGGCCTGTATTGTCTTAAGACATGAGCTACATCGGACATAGTGTGCATGTGGTTTTCCTTGCTCTGTGAAAATGCAGCAGGGAGAGGAAGAGAAATGTTGAATAGACATTATACCAGAGCCATTTATTTTTTTACGTTGCTGGAGGATATCATTGAGTCAGTGAGGGTTACAGCTCATTTACTGCCCTTCTGCTTTTCTATGTTAGATGCACTTTCTTTACACACGTAGTTTTGTTCATTCACTTTATTTCCATTATTTTGAAAATGAAATTAAACAGACCATGATCATTCTGCTGCCCTTATTATAGAGAAGTTTAAAAATGTACATAAAGCATAATGGTGGATAAAACTATAGAAAATACTCAAATGAAAGGGTTGATTTATTTTCTTTGGTCAAAATATGTTTTATCACGTTTAATTCTTCTGTTATAAGACATTCACAAAATAAAACTAAATGGAAATGAAACAGGTCAGTGATAATATAATAATATTCCCACCAGCATGTTAGTTGTTTTCTGGTGTCTCTGATATTTTGGCTTCATTACTGTGTGTAATGGGTTGTGTGCAGATCATACACACATAGCATATATGACTGCTCAACATACGACACAAGCATAAAAGATTTTTCTCTATAGCAGCTATGGAAAAAGTAGCTAAAACCTAAGTCACTAGAAAATGGGATATGGAGTATTCTGTAGTATAAAATAATAACTGAAACGCAGCGACCACATGTTGACAGTCTGTTGCAAGCTGCTCCTCACTGCAAATCCTGAATTTATAACTGTGACGTCATCTCACGAAACCATTAACCTTTCACATTAGTCAAACACAGCAGCTGTGCTGTGATTTATTTATAAAGTCATCAGTAAGAGAGAAAAGCAGAAGATGATTCTCGTCAATGCTTTACAGTGATTTGATACAGAGATGTGCCTGAAGGTAAAGTGTGGCCTCTGATTCTGTGTCACGTTACCTGCACGTGTTTGGCTGCAGGATCATATCTGTTTACTTGCATTACTTGTGATGCGCGTAAACACAAATGACAACCCTCCCATTCGCTTCTGGAGAAGAGGAGTTTTGCTGAAGGGACTTACATTGCTGCATTGTACCTCTAGTGGAAATGCCGGAGAAGCCAGCTCCATCCCTGATTGGCTTTCACAACATCAGGACACACTAATCTTTTCCTTCAGTTCTAATATTTCAACTTGAGCAGGTGAAGTGAATGACATGACTTTCACATCATCACGTTACATTGTCCGTGTTGCTCAATGCTCAGTGTTGTAAAATTCATATTCGCATCAACTTTGTGTGCGATTTCATTTTGCCAAAAAAAATCACTTTGCATTCTATGAAACATGGCAGAGGTTTGTCTAGAGCGTTGCAACATTTGGTCTTTAGGTGCTTTTGGGGGAACAGAGTTGCTAAAGAATTCTGAAAATTCTCTAAAAAAGATGTTGGCAACACCGCCTGCCCGCTCTTTGATGATGTAGTAAAAACTTTTTGCATCAATTTATTTGGAATGAGCAACAGCCAATGGGGAAACACTAAAACTCAGCTGGCCAACCTTCATCACTCACTCAATTAGTCACAGACAGAAATTTCAGATTAAAAGTCTGTCTCTGCAGATTTGGTCCAGCAGAACATTGTAGCCCCACTTCAAGTCTCTCTCACAGAGATGCTGGTTGTGTTAGCATCGGCAAACCTGATAGATGCTGTTGGAAACATCGCGCCTTACAAGATGTATTCCTTTACAGTGGCAGTAAACCCAACACATGCATCTGCTGATAACTGCATTCAGAGCCCCACCAGCAAGTACAGAACCAACTACAACCAACTATTCGGTCTCCACAGCATCTGGGCTAAGACCAATTTTTATGGCCTGACAAAGTTTGCAAGGTTATTCTTAAGAAGAAAAATCAGGCTTCTAGATCTCTAACGTGCCAAAATCCATAAAGTTACAAATCTGAGGGATTCTTTCATGTAGAGATTCTGTATTTTTCCCGTGGGCATCAGGTTAGTGGCAGGAAACAGAATGTAATGTCAACGCAGCACATTGAAGTAATGCTTATATGTTGTTACTGTGAACATCCTTCTCTTACACAATTTTTCAAAGTGGGTAAAAATCAAAAGGAGCAAAATGGCTTCTTCTGATGGAAGAATAAAAAAATCCATGAACAATACCAGGATCATCTATTGTTCAAAACACCACGAGGCTACACTCATAAACACAGGGTATTCAATGTGTTTTTGGGTCTTGTCCTCGTCTCGATATTTACGGTCAGCATAACTGTGTATGTGACTGAACTCCTGTGGTTTGTGATTCATGCTTTTCATGGCTTGGAGCAACACTGACCTTGGGACGTGGGTTTGGACGCATCAAATGTAACTCACACACACACATCGAAAATACACACAATCAGAGTGAACTCATGTCAAGTGGGAATTGAAAAAGACCATTCCTGTAAAAGCTTTGGACTTTTTGACCAAGACGACACAACTTTCCGATAGATGGGTATTTATTTCCCTGCTTTAGAGACAGAGTGGTGGTTAGTGAGAGCGTTGGGCCGTGTTCCCAGACAAAGACGGACTAACCCGGATAATTTCCAGTGAAGATATTCGAGTAAAAGTCCCCTCTCAGAGTGGATCAGCCCTTATCAGGGTGTAGAAAAACATCAACTGTGCACTTCATGGTTTGGACAATGCAGAACAAATTCTCTGTGGTTGAAGCCAAGCGTTATCCACATCCATTCCTGGGTTAGTGTATCTAATCATGCAAAATAGTGTTTATATGTTCAGCATGGAACTGATTTAAATGCATATTTTCTCCAGGTCCCTGGCTGCAATGGTAGTATCTGTTGTTGAAATTCTACTTGGAATTCAAGTTTATTTATTTATGCAGGACTTGATTCCAAGCCTGCCTCAAATCAAACTAATCAACAATCAATTACAGAACAAAATGTAGCTACACAGACCGAAAATAAGAGTATGGAAGACATAACAACCCCCCCTTTTGATCTACAGAAGCCAGCAGGATACCTGGCACCACCACCACCAGACTCTGAAATGTGTTATAGGAAAAACTGCCATGAAAAACCCTCGTACATTTATTTATCCTGCATCACACATAAGCACTGGAACAAAAACTACACTCTCCTGTAAATCTCCCTGCCAGAAGCCCCTGCTATTATTTTGTAATTGCTGTGGTCGTGTATGATTTTAATCCAGTGCAAATCTGCCTTATTTATTATTTGTACAGTAAAAGACTTGAGTGTAAATGGCCCTGTATGTTTTGCTGAAGACAGATGTCCCTTGTTAAGGGTAATCCCGCACAAATCGAAAACATAATTTCCGAGTTATCATTTTTCCTGGTGCAGATGCAGAGAAAATAGATTTTAAAGCCACAAAACACAACTGGAACATGTTTCACAAAATACCAATGTTTACTTTAAGAGATGAAATAGAGTGATATAAAGTAATGTAATATAAAACTTTTTTATATCACTGCTCGGTCATCTTAACTGTAGTTAAAAAGTTACTATTGCAGCTTCGAGTCTCTGATGGTGCATGTTTGCTTGTTTTTTATTGGGTCGGGTTTACTGGTATGTTTTTTACAGCTCCCTATCTCGAGGGATTACATCCATATTAAACAATTCTGCATTTCTCTATTTGTGCTAATGCACTGGAGTAATACAGAAAGTATTGTACAGTTAGATGGATTCCATACAATACTCAGCAGGTAGGAAACTTGTGGTCAATAACACAGGTTTAATGTAGACTTTTTTCAGTTTTAAATGAGGTAGCGTGCTGCAAACTAATCAAAGATGGGGATTTTACCCTCATTTGAAAGAAAGTTAAAATTTTAAACTCTTTATTCGTTATTAATGTACCATAGAAAACCAAAGGGCATCAAGGTGAACATAAATGAACCTGATGGGAGGGAGGTAAATTAAAAGTTTGGTCCGGTTTGTGGGAAGTGCAACAAAAGCTCATCTTACTCCAGAACCAAGTCAGTTTCCCACAGATTCCTCTAAGGCGCTGCTATTATTAATAACGTTCTTCTGAGGGGAAGACACAAGTGTCAAAGCAGGATAGATGCATGAAGGCAGCCTGACACAATGGCTGCTACTGTGAGTGTTGAACCAAGCTTGTGTTGCTGTTAGTTCTTCCAGGACAGGACCATTAACCGGCTCCTTACAGGGAATCTCAGTGGGGTTCAAATGTGTTTTGTCTTGCTGTTGATTCAAGCTGTGTCAGTTTGAGGCCCCACAATCATCATGGGTGGGCCCCACCGGGCCCTTGGCACAGGGTATATGGACATAAAGTGCATATAAACATAAATGCTAATGTGCCCAATGCACATATAATCTCTCTCTGTCTCTCTTACTCACACACACACACACACTTATAATCGCCTTGCATGAGCTCACATTCCCTGTGGTCTGACATATACAATTAACTTTCTCTCACGAAAAACACACACAAAACGTCTCCCACACCACTCTGGCTTTGCGACAACACACACCCCTGTACGTTCACGTAATGTATATGCACAAAAACAGGAGAAATAGCGACAGCATGAGTGTTTATATGAACTCGGTACAAATTCAACGGAGCACACATACTCATTCATGTGACTTCACACACTCACACACTCCTGCTGCGCCGTGAAAACAAACTGCTCAAAATATGGCATTTGTCTTCTGATTAAACACCCGCATTCCAGCAAACTGTGTTTGGCCGGGCCCGGCAACAGCCGTCATATTGACAGTCGGACGTGTGGTTTGTCCGGGTGATGTCTCATGAAGGGAAGCTTTATAGCACAGCCAGCTCCATATAATCAGCTCTAAATGGCCCCAGTGCTAACGAGAACGACGGCACCCTGCCTCCCTTCACAGCCGGCCTCAGGAGTAAGAAAAGACAACAGCTACAGAGCACATTAAGGATGGAGGAATGTTAAGGGCTTCAAAGATCCCAAGAAAAGTCTAATTTATGGACATATAACTTGGATAAAGTTTTAGTATCCATAACCATCTGTCTGGAAATGGTTAATCTGGAATGATGATAATGGGGCAGTAAAGTTAGCAGCCAAAGTATTTGAGGTTACTGCAAGTTACATTTACGAAAAATGAAATATCAGCTATCTTCATTTATAGGCTGTCGATGGATTTATTTTTGAAATAATGTTGATAACACTGTAATAAATCTCTTCCTTGTTTTACATCCACAAGTACATCAAGAATCCAAATATTTCAAGGGCTGAATATCTGATTAAAGACAGAGCTGACCATGACCTTGCTAAAAATCTAAATTCTCCTCGATATTTGAAAATGCTCCGAAATGAAGTGGGAAGAATCAAAGTGAAGAAGTGGAAAGCTAATGTAATGAGTAAATGTTGACCTGTTGAAAGATGTGATCAATTACTCACATTAATTACTCATTTATACATTTTAAAAGTAATTACAACACTTCACCGATTACTCAACAGCGAAAGTACTTAAAGCCAGAGGTGTTTATTTTTAATGGCTCCACAGCATCATCACGCACTTTACATTAAACGTGAACAAATAGAAAATGACACATTGTGGTCTAACAATCAGTCAATGTTTTGGAGTCAGCGAACTAGACGGAGATTATAGCTCCAATTTTTTATTGAACTGAGCAAGTTACTGTTGTTTTTGTCCGATAAAGTTTGACTGAGATTGACGGGTCGCAGAGTTCAGTTGCCTCCACTTAACAAGCAAGAGCTGATAACTGATGAACATAAAGCTGCACGTCATTTCTGTTTATTGCAGTGAGGCAGAGTTTTTCCCCTCCAATAAAATTGAAGTCAAATCTTGGCTTTTGGAAGAAGCTAACTTTCTCCCTCCAAGTTTTAACTGCGGACCAGCCATGGAAATCGAACTGATAATAACACTCATCATTCTCCTGTTAAGATAGTAGAGGAGCTGACCACCATATTGTAAAAATTATGGACTGTTATGATTAACAAAAACAAGTAAATACAAAATTTCCCATGAAGGATTTCCAGTCAAAAGTAATCACTGTATAAACTGTAATTCCAACAACACAACACTAAAGCTGCTTTCAGACTCTGAACTCTGGACATTTTCCTGAAATCTTTCCGGAGGGGCTGTAGATACGAACGCAAACGTCTGAGTCATTTGTTCTTGACCTTTTCCGGAGCTTTTCCTGCCAGCCCCTCGTAAAATGTCTGTAAAATGACAGGGGCCAACGCTGTTGTTGATGTGATGTAAACAAAGACATTTTGCTTTCCTTAGAAGAATTTACACCTCACATCCTGTCTCCTGCACGATCTACCCCGACACAACCCCTGGCCTAATTTACGTTTTCCAGAAAATGTCCAGAGCCAATTTTCCGGACGGTTACATTGGAGTTCATGTCTGATAACAGAGTAATACGTTTTTGCCTGATGTTATAATAAAGTACAGCACGACAGACTGTCAGCCAATATCTGCAACAATAAATGAGCGTTCACGAGTCTGACTGATCTTCAAAGACGTATGAAGAGAAGGAAAAATAAAGGGAAAAGTCATTTCAGTTCTAAACTGAGATTACAATTATATTTGATTTGATCATTCACATATGTTCAGTACCTCGAAACCATATTTTTCGTCTCAACTTTATATCTTTGGCACATAAAGCATCAAGTCAGATCACCAATAAGTGGACAGTTACAGCTTGTGCTCTCAGAGAAGGTCACACACTGTTATTACTGTGTCAAGGCTCCAACTAAAATTCCTTTCATATCCTCAAGCGACGCACTTTTATCAGACATTTCAGACCGATTGATTTTACAGTTTTACATGTAGCGGCCCCATCTCTATACTGTCTGAGGTGGAGTGAGGAAATAACCCTGTGAATGTCAGAGATCTGTCCTGCACCTCAAATACAGAAGAGAAGAGAAGGGATTATTTCAGATTTCAGCATCATGCCTATCTACAAGTCCACAAACTCTGCCAAATAGACACAAATAATATGTATCATGTGGAATATTTTAAAAACCACCTTAAATAATGTTAAAGTCTGCCCAGCTTGCTAACACTAGGACAGATTACCATGAGATCTTATTTTCATTGTGCATTGTTTCAACTCCTGCCGAGTCATTGCTGATCCCCTGGCTTTCCGGGTTATAGCTCAATAGTTTTGGCCCATATTTGGCCCACATCACACAACCGGCTCACAAACCACATGGAATGATGGCACTTTGGCGTGCGCTCCTGTTTGCCGGATCAGGGTCACAAGAAAGCCACAGCAATAACGCACTATTTCACGCCCAAATTAGTTTTTGGGTATTTGGGCCACATTCACCACATGAGCAATTTTAGGCTCAAAACCATTTTGTTCAGGCCACAGGAAGGCCAGAAGTGTCACATCATTGCCTGATGTTTAAAATATCAGTTTACATTTTTGGATATCATTCAAGGGTTCTGGTCGTGTTTTATAATGTCACAAATAAAAGCTTGACCAGCTCGTACAGTGCACAAGTAGCCTAGTGTCTCACTTTGAGTCGCCCAGGCTTAATATCAAAATGTGGAAATGTCCACACAGAAAAAGCAGCTTTGCAGGAGCTGTGGTAAGAAGTCCCGAGTGAGTTGAACTTTCCACATGCATCTGTGGACACCTTCTTGAATTGTAGACTTCATGTTCAGCCATGCAAATCGTATTAAACCAGTTGAGCTACAATGGGACAAATGGGCTGAAGTTAACAAGGCAGAGAGCATCTGGTAAAAGTAAATCTTTACAAGCCTCAGACTCACAGACAAGGTGACAGCGTGAAAAGGGCACATAGTACAGAGATAGCAAGAGGAGGGCTTTATGGGACAGCTGTGTAACCCAAGAGAGCAGGAGGAAGTGTTCAAGGATGCTACTGAGGCATGGTGACATCCACTGTCCCCCCTGCCTTTCTGCTGCGTCTTGTAGAGAAACAGGTGATATTTTAGTCTCAGGGTATAACATGCAGGAGGGAGGACATAATGTTAGTGTTTTTGTTTGCAGCGCATTGACACTGACACTAATCTCATAGTCTGGCATCCTCTACGTGTATAGCACCTCTTCCCCATTCTGAGATATTCATACTTTTTTTTGTATTTTCTTAATTTTGCGTCCCTCACATGTTTGAAATGTCATCTTATGGCTCACTGGAACATTTTCCTGCTGTATTCTCACACGTGTGACAGAGCTTCTCCCTCTGTGTGTGTTGTAAATGAAGAGTTAAATGGCTGTAAAAGCTGCGTGCGTCTGTCTCAGTGTGTGAATGCACTTTAGTTATAAGTCCAGTGTGGGTTGCTGCCTGCCTGTTAAAGTGCATAACCTCAAAATACCACAAATTTGCAGGATGCCTATTTGCAACAGAGACATAATTGAAACCATGAAAAATGTTTGTCATCCTCAAGGAGGGAAAGTCACGAATCTAAAATACGAATGATTACCGTAATCATGAAGAAGCTTTTTAAGTGCAGGGAACATGACACAGAGTGAGTCTGTTGTACCCAGCGCCTTTTAAAAAATATGTTTCTCACCAAAACCTCACTTTTTTTTAAGATTCATATTTTTGGTTCTTCTCCAAAGAAAGAAAACTAAATTTTTAAGTTTTTTATTGTAAAAATATATCAAGATAATATTTGTTTTAAAAAAAATGCATTAACTTAACTTAAGCAAGCTAAAAGTCTCCATACATTGATTTTCATAGCTCTGTTTTTTATTTCCAGCATCTCCTGAGAAAAGGCATCAGCAGCTAAAGGCTCCACTGTACTAACTCATGAACATATGTGTGAATGCAGATTTTCTTTTATGAAAACAGCTGCCCACTACAGCTAGAACCTGGATGAGAGTGTGACACAGAACAGTTGGGTGATGAAAAAACAATGATCTGAAAGATGCTAAAATTCTCTGTAGAGCTGAGGAACTGCAGAGTCACATGGTCTGCAGTTTGAACTTCAGTGGTTGAAAATGTTGTATAATAATGTCAAAAATGGTTCAGCATCCAAAAACACACATGTCAAATAAAAGTATTTCTCCTTGAGTTGGGTATTCTTTCCATTTCTCCTCTCGAATTCAATGGTACAGTTATTTTTTGGCTGTGCTGAAGTGTCTGAACCAGCACATGGTGCAGTATGTTGACACTCAATGACCATCTGGTGACCTCCGGTGACTCTCTTAGCAGCCAATGGTCTTTTGGGCCGATTCTAACTTATATTCTATTTCCTCCAGTTCCCTTGTGGTCAGATGAGTCCTGTGGAAATGTTTGCAGGTTTTCAGCAGCTGTGTGTGGTGGACGAATACCTCCAGGACTGAGCAGCACTGGAACGCTGGGTGCGACTCACCTCTGAGTGTGAGTGTTTTCTCAACTGGACGCCAGAGGAGGAGAGTGAGCACTAAAGCACTATCCCAGATGTATGCTATGCATCAAGCTTTTTGATTGCTGTCCATAGGCCATGGCGCCCAAATGGCCGCGGATCCCATGGCTTTCCAGTGGCTTTATGACTTGAGATCTTAATAAAGTGCCTGAATGACTTTCCAGTGCTCTCATTCAGTGTTATTCTCCTTACTGGAGGAGAGTAAGCTCAGTCTGTGAGTGCTGTGAAGATCCGTCTTGAAGAGCTTTGCAGTGTTTTGTTTTTTTTGTTTTGCCTTCAAGGGATCTGTACAGCAGGGATTTTCCCACTACAATTCATCACTGTCTGTCCTGGGTCTGCCACAGGCCTTTACCGCTATTAGTGGGAATTTGCTCCGTCTTTGAGGTGGTGATCTGTTTCGTTTTAATAGGTGAGAACTTGGATTAGTTCTGAATCTCCTCCGTTCACTGTAGGCACTGCAGATCATCATACAGTGGACCACCACTGCCCTGGGTGTGTGGTGGGTCTGGATGTGTAGCTTTTGAAGGACCCCTGAGATGAGATCATGCTGGGCAGCGTGGTGACCAAGAAGTCACACAGCAGGGCCAGAGTTTAATTTGCTGTTTCCCACAGGAGTCGGTGGAGACCACAACAGAGCTCAGATTTAGAAAACAGAGAATACTGGACTTACATTTGTTGGGCAGCGAGATCATATGAACACATTGGAATTTATAAGGAGATAATATGTTCAAGTTGTGTTCAGTTTGTTACAATGCCAATGTCTTGTATAGAAGTGTATATGTATTTCTGAGTCAACTGACTTTCTTGACCTTTCTCTTGATATTGTTACATGTTTAGCATTAAGCAATACAATAATCACCGAACTTCCGAGAAGGTTATGTTTTTGTCCCTTTCTATTGGTTAGTTTGATCTTTAGTGGTATTATGCAAAATGTTCGGAACAGATTTCCACTAAACTTGGTGGGAGGATGGGATGTGAGCCAAGTCAAAAAACCATTACATTCTGGCACTGATTCGGACAAAAGGGCTGATCCAGGAATATTTTATTCTTTTCTTTTACATTTTTACCAATTTCCCAGAGAATAATTCATGGATCTTGATGGAAAATAACCAGGCATATTTAGGGGAGTGATATCTGGGTTCATGCAATTTGGTGCAGCTTGTTTTAATTTAAAGGGACTGTTGGGCCTTGGCGGAGGTGTTCTATTGAGTGCCATTCTAGCTACATAACTGTTCACCTTAATGCCCCATAACAAAGGTCCCTGAAAGTGTTGCAGCTGAAAGAGAAAGTATTTTTTCGGATCATTAAGCTGAACTATGATGTGCCGTTTTCAACAGCAGGAAATATACAGTTTATCCATTTGGCTTGATTGCACAGGTTCTAAACTTTATAGCTCCTGATTAAGTTGTGGCAAGAAACATGAAAAGTGAAGAGATGAAATGAGTAAAGGTCTCTGTGTATATAGCGAGCAGAGTTTGACAGAGCAATGCACGAATACTGACTTTATTTCAAAGGTAGACGTTCGTCCAGACATCGTTGACAATTTACAACCTCAAGGTTCGCTTCAGGCCTTGTATGTTCCATCTCGCACACACGCACATGCACACACACATACATACACGCTTACTTGGAGTACCTCTCAGTTAAAGCATTTTGCCAGGAAACCTCAGACGCTTTCATGTGCTTATGTCACGTCTATCACATTAACCTTAATTGGCTGTGCAAGCGCAAGAAACAACAAACACATCCTGCTGCAGAGACAGCTCAGGCCCGAGGGGGAGGCAAATACCCATCAAACCAGTGCAACAGGAGAAGGCGTGAGCAGAAACTGGTCTCTACTGTGCAGAACAATGTGGTACGAGGAGCTGACCACAAAGCTCTGCAGAGCTGCTACTGTGTGGAGGGCGATATAGTAATGCAGGCAGTGGCAATGGACGCAGTGAGATTAAACACACACACAGAAGAATGTCAAATCATGAGCTCAGTGTATATTTGCATTTGCCAAATTGCATTTCCACAGAAGGTACCGGGCGATCCATATCAGATGGATTCAGCCTATATGACTGTGACTAATGAGGGAACGTAACATTTTCCATTATGACTAAACTTCTCTGTAGTTTACACACGCATGTCACTGAAAAATGAGTCAATAACCATTTTGGAAGGAATTTTTTGACACTGAAAACTTGGTTTGGTCAAAACGTTTTTTAACGATTTTGTTCCATTTTTTTGGTGGAAATATGCATTTGCTCAAAACGGTGTTTGAGGTACATTTTCTCTCATTTGGTGGGTTTGTCAGAGGTGTTGCCCAATCAGCAGCAACATGTAAATAAACCCTAATGTATTAAAAGCAGTGCACATAATGGATGCTAAATAATGCAAATGCTGCTGCTTGAATCAATTCAAGATGGTAGAAGCCATGGTTGTGAAAAGTATTTTATAATTAAGTTATTTAATACATTAGGCTTATTTGTATTCTACTTATTTTAAGAGGTTTTGTATTTGCTGATGTGTTTTTAAAGCATTTCAACAATTTGCTTTCCCAGCTGCAATAGTTGCGACACTTGCACGTCAAAAACAATTTATATTTAAAGAAATGTTTTGTTCAGGCGTAACGCAGCCCAGGACCTGCTTCCTATTTCTGACTTCGTGCTGATGTTTGACCTTTGATATAATAACACCACTAGTCACTGCAGTGTTTACCCAACAGGCAAATACCAATCAGGACCAGCGACAATGTAAAAAGAAAAAATGAAAAATGAACTAACCCTAGCCTTAAGTGGCCCATGTAATTGATGAATATGACCCAAATAGCACATAAAAAATTCGGGCCAACTTTGTCACCTTTGGTTGACATGCGGTATTGCGATGGCTTACTTGTGGCCCAGATCTGGCAAAGGAGGGGACGGACCTCCCAAGTGCAATCATTCCACATGGTTTTTGGGCAGGTTGACAGTGTGGGCCAAATCTGAGCCAAAGCAATTTTGCTACGGCGGTTGGACCTTGCAAAGTGAAGCAATAATAACTAAAGTTACAATATCTGTCAAATAAAGTTTTATCTGTGTAGATGGCTCTCTGGCATGTTCTCACTACAGAGGTCTCGCTTTTTACTCGATGATAAACTGCAACAACATTTAAACATGAACTCAAAGGCCAATTTCGGTCCTTTAACTGACCCCAGACAACACTACGCAGCCTGGAGTCACAGTTGAGTGTGTGTTCAGGATATTTCCACAGAGTTATTGTGTATAAAGCTACTGCAACATAAAATACACAAAGAAATATGATAGAGGGATGTAATGTGTTTGTCCAAGTGCTGGAAACGATGAGTGGAACGGTTTAGTTAAGTGTTTAATTCACACCTTTGTTCACACCCCCCACCACCGCTCACGGCATGTTTTACACATACATATGATACACACACACTCACACACATGCAAACGCCCACACAACCATACCTGGCGTCAGTTGAAGCACGATGTGTGAGACACCCCTCATTAAGTCTGCCAGTGTGTGTGTGTGTGTGTGTGTGTGTGTGTGTATGAATTTCGACTGGCCCTCGTCCTCGCTTATTAAACATTCATAGCCCGGCCGACTACTGGGACGTTTAAGTTCCCTTAGCTTATGTGTGTGTGTCTGTGTGTGTGTGTTTATGTGTGTGTGTTTTCTATGAGGCCTGCATCCTGTGGTGATCGCACAGGGAGAGTGTTTCTGTCTGCTAACAAAGAACCACTGTTCAACTCGTTAACGTACCAAAGTGTGTGGCATAGCAGTTGTCTCTACGTCCTGCGTGAGCTTTGCATTTGCTCACAATTATCCTTTAATATATGAGTTATGGGGCATATTTTTACATTTACAACAAAACAGGTTGGCATTACATGTGCTAGTGCCATAACAAAGGTTTCATTACTCCTAATAGGCAATCGTGAATGAGTATTTTGGCCGCTTAAAGGAAATACAATTAGGAGATTTTGAGAATAAAGTTGTAATTTTGGGCTACGTGTCATGTTAGAGGAGGAGCATTTGAAGATCTGACATTTTGCCTGCGTTAAAATCAAAATCTCTGAATGTATTCTATTTATTACATTTTTAATGATTTCATCAGGGCTGCAGAAATGAGTCATTCTTATAGATGTGTTTTTGTACCTGGTATTGTTTTATCCATTTTAACAAGCATATTACAATCACAATACCTTTTGATGAGTGCTATTTGAAGGCTCAATTAAAAGAAAAAAGATGCACTTAGTGATTTATATCCTGGGAAACTATTTCAACAATCTATCTCAACTGAAATTGAAACTTAGTCAAGTGCTGTCACATTACATCTATTGTTGAATGAAACTCAGCCCAGAAAAAGAGGTATTTTTCCAATGTGGGTAATATAACTACTGAAGAGACAAACAGTCTAGTGATGCTGCAGTTTGTAGTGTGGTAATTACTTTAACATTTCAAAATCATGTACTTCCCCCTGCATTTCCAGAACAGGTCAAATGCAGCAGTTGTGGACTCTCCCAATTGACTTCCTATCAGCATGAGTGAGGGGGCAAATAAAATATTTGCTTTCTTTGGCGAAGTTCAACATCGGTGAACTTAGTTGACCAGCAATATTTGTTTCATGTTTGCGTATGTGTGGCTGGGCCCTTCGACTGAAACCAAAAGCATGTGAGAGAAAACTCTGGCAGCAGGATGACGCAGCACCAATTAAGAAGTCACAGTTGAAAATAATATACAACGCATTTATTTTTTATTCTTTTATAGAAATGGATAGAATGCTCACTCTGTTCATACAGTCACAACCGGTCAAAGCTGAACTTTGCCTTCTTCTCCCCTTAACTCGTTTTTGTTGGCCTGTGAGAACCCCAAAAGACCTGTGAAGCAACTTAAAGAGGTGGGAAACTCTTAAAACTGTTGGCGTACACATACCTGCAGCTTGTTTATCCAAATCATCTGAATGAAAAAAAAATAAAATTGAAATCTGGAGTCTTTTCTACATCTTGTTTGCCTCAGCAGTCGTCCTCAAGCCAGCAGGGTTAAAGAGATTGGAGGTTCTTTTAAATTCTCTCTCCAGGGAGCTAATCTTCCAGTCCATGCTTTCAGCCAAAGGATCATTTAGGTGATGTAATTATTCACCTTTCATAATGCCTGCAGCCTTACTGTATACAGTATCTGGCTGGAACCCTGTACAGGGTTATTTGCTCGGCTACCAATTGTAAAAGAAAAAAGAAAACAGTCTCTGAAACACAGCAACTCTCTACTTCTCATAATCAAGGTCAGATTTGGTTTATGAAAACCAGGGCACTTCATTTCATTCTGATGCTGCTGACAATGACTCATAACACAGTGTGAGTCACAGACTATAGAATAAGACTTCACACTATTACTGTAACAATAGTGTTATGATGTTATTTATTATGTAATAACCAATATGTACTAAGATCTTTATCTGTGCCCCCCAACACACACACACACACACACACATGCTTTTCTGTGAAGAATTCTGACTGACATAACCTATTAGTCATTACAGTATCCATAACGTTGTGTCTTTGAACTTTTGAAACAGATCTGAACCTGCAAACTTTCATGTTGACCAGAGAGGACAGCTTCAATTTAATTACAAAACACTGTTAAAAATAATCTTCCTGTAAAAACTGACTTAACTAACTTTGACTTAATTGAGACATTTCAGACTGAAGTTTTCCTCATGTGGAAAATTGTACTGCTGAATAATAAAGTTTGTCCATTATCGCCTTCAAATGAAAGTTGTATTAATTTCTTTTTTTTTGGACACAAGGGGAAGATGTGGTTGGCTCAAGACTTCGCAAACAATTGCATATTTACCCATTAAGCAGACATAGAGCAATATTGATGTTTTATTTGAAGCAATGTTTCCATCCTCCGAGCGAACGTCAGTCCAATATTCTCTCTTCTCTGAGCTCTGTGTTTGGACTCCACCAACATCTCAGTGGTTTTTATGCCTTCACAGCTTTTTGAAGTATTTCCTGTTGGACTATAGCTTAACAAGTCTGGACAAGTATGGCAGTATTGAATTCATTTGATATTCTGTACTCTGTGATTTTCATTTTGATGCCCATCAGTCAACGCATCAACTGAAATCTTCCTGATATCTTCCTGATATCAAATCCTTTAAAATGAAACAATATGTGAAACCCTGTGCTTCTCTTTAATGTCCCCTGTTCTCTCATCAGTGTCATTTGTCTCCCCTGACTCAAACACAGTCGCACACATACAGTTTTGTTATCAGTTCAAAGCACAAAGAGAGGTCACTGAGGGAGCATGTCAGTCAGACAAGTTCTCACCCAAATGATGACAAATTGGCTGCCTCTCCCCTCGCCTCCCAATCAAGACCAGACCTAACTTTCTTGCACGCACAGTTCCCGTAAATGGAGATCGATGGCGCTCAGGTGAAGCTGAGCTTAGCCTCACAAAGTCAGTGCTCTGTCACTGCCATGTGGACTTGCAAGCTGCTTCGAGAAAATTGAATTTATCTGGGTTTTAGTGTCCCATGATGACCTAAATACAATGGTTAGTGCCTTTTCATCCAGAACACACACTGAGCGCCTTCTCCTGCATTCCTTTTTACAAGAAAATTGTAATATTTGACCACAGTGAGCAATTGCTGTTGGCGTCAGGCTTCCTTCCACGTCGTGCGGTGCAGTAAAAAGACAGAATGACCGAGAGAGAGCCTTCACCTGTTTCTGATCTCGCCTCAGCTACTAACCCTGCCGCCTCTCCAATGGGCTTGTTTCCAGGGAGACAAACATCATGTAACCCAAGACTGTGAGTCTTGCAATAACATTGTCTTTATCGTCGGTGATGGATGGAATTTTTCTCATTTCACGTCTTGAACCTCAGAGAATAACCAGGAATGCTTTTCCTCCTGGTGAATGTAGAGTGTAACATGAGGCAACATCGTTGCTTTCTTTCATGTTATTTTCTCTCACTTTTCCTGGTCGTCATTGTCTCACTTTCTTCTTTTCTATCTTTGGACGTTTGATTAATACAGGATGTGTTTGGTTTGCAACTTCATGTGGCAATATGACTGTTTGTGTTTCATATTCACATCGTGTTCGGCAGTATTCAAACACAACTTTGAGTAAATTCATATTTTGGAGGAAATGAAAACTGAGCGTTTATCTTTATGCAAGCTGGAAATTGGTTCAGGGCATTTCTCACCTGAAAATATTTGAACTATGGTCCAAACCAAGTTTCTTTGTTACATTGTGAACATTTGATGCTGTTAGGTGTTTGTTTACATTTAGGAAGCTGACTAAAGACCACTCCCTTATTTTTGTGATTTAAATACTGGATATCCTGCTTTATCAATCCTGCAACTACTACTGACATCACTTCTAGAGAGAAGACCTATCACTCTGTTGGATTTGTTAGAACTACAAAAGCTCATTGTCCACTTTATATTTATAAAAGTGTTACAGAGTTATGTATTGGGTCATATTATTGTTGTAGCCATAGTATTTGTGTGTGTTTGGAGGGTTGTGTAACTGTTTCTTAATTTATGTGTGCATAATCAGAAATGTTTTAATCTTTAAATGCACATTACACATTTACAGATATATGCACGCATTTGCCAATTTGTCTACACATCTCCAATTGTCAATACACTTGCAAATCTCTTCTTTACAGATTTGTTCATAAATTTAATTCATCTGACTACACACACACACACACACACACACACACACACAGACACACACAGACACACACACAGATACACACAGACACACACAGACACACACAGACACACACAGACACACATTCACAGAAACTGGCTCATATTCAACCCTTTCAAACAAACAAAAGTTTCCAGAGAGTACTTTAACTTGACAACAAATGATATTGGCCAGTCATAAAATTGGTAAAACTAGTGCAGTGCCCGTTCTGACTCAGCCTGTTTGGAATCTTCTGTTCCCTTGTCCTGTGTTAATGCTCTGATGAGGCTTCTTAATAATTATTCCTTTTCATTAGTAAGTCCTCCTCAAACAGTTCTACATAATATGCTGCCACTTTTTATTGTTTTTGTGCTGGAGGTTGTGTGCAGAGCTTTGTATACAGTATATGGTGCATAGTGAAGATAGAAAACTTTGTGTTAATCCTACCTGGTTGAAGATTAATTGTCATTAATTTTGAATTATTTACTTAATTGTCAAACCCAAGGTCATAGCCTTTCAAAATAAAAACTCTGTAATTCTGGTCAGTACAAAGCATTGCAGCAACAAGACTCGACACTGCTGCAACAGTTTTTAAGATTCACACTCTTACTGACACTTACTGACACATGCAACCATCAACTGTATATAAAGATGGAAACAAACGTTTTCCCCTGGTGGCTGGCTGCAGTTTACATCATAAACCTTCTTTATGTTAGCTGAGGAGACATAGACCAAACTAAAAAGTCAAAGTACACATCCAAATATTTTTTTCTCAAAGATGGTTCATGTCATTTTAGGTAGTTCTTGTCACACAGATGTGTTCTTTGTCATCGTCTCATCAGCTCCTTCTTTGATCTCATGAAAAACAAAGGAATACAAAAAGTGTAATGCTCCGTCACTGTAAATCCACCTCGGTGTGACCTCTGATCAGTAAATAAGCTTTGAAACACTGAGAGACTCGGGATTTAGAATACACTGACTTCTATTTGCTGGCATTAAATATCAAATTATACCGAGGACAAATGCAGGCTAAAGGTTTCTACAAGTGTTGCCGCTGTGATGTGGACAGATCCCAGGATGAAGCTTCTCCTCTGATTTGTTGCCATCGCTACACTGATTCCCACTTGGTCAAAAGATCATTTGGGTGGGGAGGGGTGTGGGTGTTCATGGGGGCAGAGGTGAAATCCAAACTTTCGGGCTAAACCACAAGGTCTTCATAAAAAACAACCCACAGATGGCGAATGTGAACGAGAAAAAGAGACTAATTTTCTTTTTTTTTAACCACAAGCTTCCTCCAGGCAGGGGTCCGCCAAGTCACAAATTAACATTGATTTAGAAACAACAGAAGCCTTTTGTCTCAGAGGGCTCTGTTTTTTTTCCTTTTCTTTTCTTTCAGCCATCGAGCCCCTTGGCTCAATGTCTTGTTATTTTTCCATGCATAAAACTTTCATGATGAAATAAAGCAGAGGGCGGACGGCAGCGGGAACAGGCCACTCGCTAGTTCTTTGGCTGCTATCACTCATGAACCTGTATGAGATGAGATGAGGCTCTTTTCCTGTCTTTTTTGCTGTGCATCTGTTTCTTTGACTCTTTCTCTTGCGTTTGCTTTTTATTGCTCTTTACCTTTCTATTCATCCCTGCTTTTTTTCTAGTATAACTTTCTTTGTGTCTGTGTCTTCCCCTTTCCTCATGTGTCTTTCGCTTAAACTGAATTACCAAACCTTTTTATTGGCATGCAAGCATGAAAATCAATCTTGCTGACGAATCAGAAACACTTCTGTTATCTGTATAATTCTCTGTCTCATCTTCCTCCCACACACACACTAGCTCAGGTTCCCTCAGATGTCGGGTTTGGGGATTCATTCTGGACGTCTGATGAAGAAGTGCGTCTGGGTCATTTCCACTCGGATGTTGGTTTTGCCCGCAGAGCAGCGCTTCAATATTGATATCTGATATTTATATTCTGTCATCTCTGATGTTTTCCTAAGCCCATTCTACCTCTATCTTCATAAATAAGGATAAGCTGCGGACTTAACGGGACAAAAGTAGACACTGATGGCTGCTGAGGTTCTTGACATCACATTTTGTGCTGGAGTAACTGAACCCATGTCTGGATAGAAAATTTAACTTTTTTTAACAGAGAAAGGCATAGTTTAACCATAGTATTATATATTGTAAGAGTATGTCAAATAGATCTAAAGCTAAATACAATTGCTAGATTACAATCTGGATCTCCGAAGAAAATGTATTATAACAACAGACTACAGGACAACATGTAACGTCAAAGGTTTCTGTTTCACGTCACCTAGCTGTTTGCTAATAAGCAGCGTTTAACTTTAAACCATATAAGTTCTATGTTTTATTCTTTAGGATTTCTGTGACACAGTTTCCTGGGAGCATTGAACATGTCTCAGGACAGACGTTAAGGGTAATTGTGAAATGACACATTAAGCCGAGTCCCTCCTATGAAGTAGCAGTATCAAATGTCCTAACTGAGGGGGGTTTGGCAGAAAGCAGCAAGCTGACTTCACTTCGAAGCACACATCTGTCGCACAGAAAAACTGACTGACTGACAGGAAGCGTGAAAGAAAAGAAAGTGGGCTGGGAGCTGGGAGTTCCACTGTGTCATTTGATGAAGGAGGGAAGAAGAGGGGAAACAGACACAGGGAAAGTTCATTGCGGTTTGATGAATGCAGCAGTCAACCTTTTACGATCACATCACACTACATTTGGGGTATACAATGTCAAAGGTTCAAGACGGGGTCATGTGGTCATGAATGGGAATCTGAGAGAGCGTATAGCAGCGTGGTGTGTGGTGGAAGATTGTGATTACAGACGTAATCCAGTTGGAAACCTAATGTCGATGTGTGTGTTCGTGCTCGGTGGGCCTTCACACGTCATTTAGTCTGTAACAATATAAATATGGATTATTCAGTGTCAGTGAGAGTGGAGCCTCGTAACTTTACAAGTTAAAGATACTGCGGAGGCTAACGCGACAGTCTGGGTTTTTTTTAGATGATTTGGTTGTGATAAGAGATGCACGCATACGCTTTAATGATCATCATCATTATCATCATTATTTTATCATTAGAAATTATAACTGAAGCATATGTGCAGAAAGTCAGTTTAACCCAACATACTGAATTTCATGGATCACATTTAGTTTGGAGTGTTGCAACACAATGTTGTGTCCCCTGCCAACAACACAGAAACCAAATCCAGACTGAGGCCAGAAATCTGTTAGTCTTTTTCTCACAACCTCTGGGCATCAGAAACATCTATTTTCTTTTTATCACTAAGTCAATTAGATGTTTACTTGCTTGTTATTATTAGCACATCCAAAAGAGACAGCAACATTATCATTCATTTGGCGTCATGGTTGTCTCCACCTGACAAAGGTTTCACTCCCTTTAGCTCTCTTTTGGTCTCCACCAGCTTATCTGCTATTTGGTCTGTAAAATATTTAAACTTTACCAACATGTTTTAATTTAAAATGTAAGTGCAAAACTGTCTGAAATGCAGAACCACTGACAACAGAACTTTCAACAATAATGAAGCAAACACTAGAAATAAAAGCCAAACCAAAACCGGACATGATTAGTTTCTTTGTTTGTTTGTTTTTATGCATCTATTTACCAAAGCTGCAAAGAATTTATCTACAAGAAAACTCAGTAGCTCACAATTTGGAAAACACACTCACATATCTTTGTTACTAAACCATGGGCATAATTGGGGAAGAAGATCACAATTGTACATAAAATTCCAAAAATAATGACAACCAAAAATGAACATAATACTCCAATAATAATAGCATGAAGAAATTATGATTATCCGAGCGTTTCTGGAGGCAGGGGTTATGTGACTACTTGAGTTAAACTCCTGTCGGTCGAGCTGAAGGCAGACAGGCTGGGTAACACAATATCACTGCAGACTTTTTTGCTCTTGGAGAGAAAGAAAATCCTTAAAACCTCAGAAACCACCAGCACTCAAAAAGCTGGTCAACTCACCATTAAACAATTTTAATATAATGTCAATGTAGCTGATGTTTGTGTGGAGGGCTTCGGTTCCATGGGAGCGGACGTGTTCAGTTTGAGCCGTCCCAGAGGGGATCGAACCATTAGACATGTTAAGTTAGTTCTCCCCAGAACCCAAACATGACAGTTCTTGACATTATCAGTGGTTAAGTCATTGCATGTTGGAATTCTCAAAGGAATAGTTTGAGATTTTGGCAACTATGCTTATTTGCTTTGCTTTCTAATAATAACATGAGAAGACCTACGGTGAAGGTTAAATGTGAAGCTTCCACCAGCAGCCTGTTAGCACAAAGATAAGACACTTTTTTAAAACCACACAAAAACCAAGGAGCACACTCCCCCAAGGCCGAACAGGCCCCTTATGGATCCACATTTAAATTTACTAGCTCTGGATTTTGATTTGGATCTGCAACAAATTGCACACACTCATAAATATCAGCCCTTCTAAACATGCCGGATTCTTTCTCTTGAAATCCATAAGTTACTCTCTGATAAATCAATGAAAATGTGGAAATACGCACAATCTCGTTTTATCTCTAAGTAAAGAAAGTGGGAAAAGAAAATCGTGGATCTGCCCCATGATACCGATCCACACCAAAATGTAATGGGTTCTTTCCTGACATATACCACATACTTCCACTTCCAAGTTTTGTGGCGATCTGTCTGGTAGGTTTTTGAGTAATCCAAACAAACACAGTTGGAAATATAACTATACGTCCTTGTGCAAGGTATAAATGCAACATTGTGTCTTCACAACATCTCTACTTTTTTAGTTTGAGCTTTTTAGCGTAAAGACGGAGGCGGAAGGACACGCCGAGCCTCTCTCTGAGAAAGTAGAGCTGGGTTCACAATCCATGATCCCCTGTAAAACCCCAAATTGACATTCATGCTCTTTTTGTTTTGGACAGACTAAACTAACAGTCATATAATATGTGACAACATGTTCTCCCATCGCTTCAGTGGTTTCCCTCATTTCCCTGCTATCTGTGCTCTGAGCGCCTGCTGCCTCCTTTTCTCTCTCACTCGTCACCTCTCCGAGACAGGAAGCAATTCACTAACTCCTCTCATCACCACTCCAGTTGTTCCCGTCTCCAGCGCTCTGGCAAGCCTTATGATAAATACCATGACAATTCATATGCAGCAAGCGCAGCCATACCATATTAGCCTCAATATGATGGAGTGTGCGAATATGCAGCGCAAATCGAGGGCCGCTGACTGAGTATGGTGCAGTATCCTCTTAAATCCCTTCAAAAAGCAAGCATTCCCTCATGGATTCATGAAAAGAGCCCATTTATAGACATGAAAAAAAGGCCAGTTTCAACAGACTATAAGCGTGGCGGCCAAGTAAAACAATGTGCCTGGCCAGAAAAACTCAAGTCAGTAATGCACCGACTTAATTCCATTCTCTCGCATGAAAAGAGAAAAGAAAGTTCAGGGCTGGCTGGAAAACTCGCCGTGTCCGAATTGTGTGCGACTGACGGAGGCACTGACATACAAAGTATCACTCTGCACGAAAATCAACTTGCAGCTAAATCGCACCACAGGCCGCCGCAGCAGGGCCAGCAGTATGCAACAGTGATATGACAAGTGATTTATGGACGGCGCGGCCAAAATGCCGAAAACAGGACGGACAGAAAATGTGTTGAGAGGGAAGTGGAGAGACAGAGGGAGGAATAAGCAGACTGGGAAAGAAAGAAAAAAAAAAGGAACAGTATACAAAGGCAGAAATAAAGCGAGGGGGAGAGGGAAGGATGGAGAGCGCTCGGTGCCAGTCGTCGGCCCATTTGGTCCATTAATGTGGAGAGAAACTGCCTCGCTGACTGAGAGATGATGGGAAAATGGTCCTTCCTGTAGGGCAGCCCTTGAAGTGATGTATAGCAGCGAGGACAGAGCTCAGTGCTCGCCCCCGGTTCATCACGGGCGTGAACAACAGGGGGCCTGTACTGAGAGGAGGGCTCACTCTCACACTACAGAGCCAAACCAAACTTCAGTGTATGAAGTTGCTGCTGCTTTTGTCTTTTCGCTAAGTGATGAGGAACAAAATAAAATGATCAGAAATAGCATATTGTGAGAGCTTGTGTGGAAGAAATTTATGTGAGACGAGGATTTTGATGTTGGATCACAACCTGAACCCAGAACACTGCAAAACATCAGCACGGATGATTTGTTTAGTTTAAACATTGCCACTTACCACATGAACAGTCAAACACACCCAACTGTCATGGTGGCTACATTACCACTAAACATAAAACTTAACTTAAAAACCACATCAACCAAAATGGCTATATTTCACTAGAACACTTACGAGTCCAGTAGTTTTTTCATAATCCTGCTAACTAACATCAAATCCTGACGAAGAAATAATCTCCTCGGCAGAGATTTAAAAAAAAATGAAAAAAGAGTAAACAGTTGAAAGTGCTTGGATTAAATGCTGTGTTAAAATTGACTGAGGATGAAAAGATGCAGCTCATTACTCTATGAGCTCCTGAGGTGTTTGTCGATGCATTCAAATTTGAACGGAGCCAGAGTAGCTGTTTCTCTGAGTTTACACAATAAGGCAGCTTCAGCCTTCCTCTGTGCTCCGCTCCGACAAAACAACAGCACAGTCTGGAGGTAGTTAACAAGGTGAAGCTGACTGGTGCCGCCAAGCGTTCCTGTTGGCAAGCAAAGATATGCAATCACGGCTGGCTTTTTAAATGCAGCTGTTCCAGAAGCCTGAGATGTGAATAATAGGTGCAATTTGAGATTGTTGTCAATTTTTCAAATAACTGACAAACATGTCGTGGATGATTGTTCTCAGGCGGGGGCCTCCGAGGAGGAATTGCCAAAACAACTCGCTTAGAGAAAATTGCAGTCTTGTAAACGCTTGAGGAGAGTGATCACCATTTACTAATGAAAGCTCTTCTCATGGGAGACGTATAGACTCATCCGTCACACAGTCACACACTGACACTCACTTTTGAGAGTTTGTAAAGTTTGGCCCTCGGCTCATGTGCGGGCTCCTAAAGACCTGTTTTCTTACGAATTAGTGGGCTGCAGTGAGTCCCTCACACCCCTCTGTGGAACTCTGCTGTTGGATGGCGCTCATTCAAACTCATTTTTCAAAAGTGCGTGTTGCTGTTTTTGGTTTCTGACTCCAGCACCTACTGCCTCAATCTTCTCAAATCTGGTTTCTCGCTTTCCCTTTGTGCAAAGGGATTTCCACAACCCCTCATTCTGAACCATAATGAAACTAAATTTCCTCCTTTTAGTCAATCCATCTTCTGGTCTACAGAACACTGGACACTAAGACACATTGAGAACCATAGCTTTGTTATAAAAAAAGAAAGAAAAAAACCACTAAAAGTATTTTCCTAATTGGGCCACTTGGGGAAAAGCGTGTCAGGGCTGAAATCCATCATGCTGATTGCCGGCCTTGTCTGTGCGGAGCCACATGGGGGTGGAGCTGTGTGGGGTTCCTTGGGGTTCTTGTGGTTTTGGATCTCAGGAGGGAAGCCCTCACGTATCAGAGAGCTGCTCATTACCTCGGTTTGTCATCAGCCCCACTCTCTGCAGAGGGATGATAAATGAGCAGGTCTTCATGTGCGGCTCTTACGGCCCCTGTGGCACGAGGTCAAGCTGACACCTATCGAGGCCATATGCAGGAAGCAAGAGCAAGAGCAAGAGGCAACCACACCGGGAGTATCTGCGAGCTTTGTGAGGATTCAAACACAGCCTCTCTGGCTGCGGCGGGAACATTTCAGTTTTATTCCCAATTCCTGTACGTTCGGAAAAACTGATCAGCCTGTGACTCATAAGCTGTGTCTCAATTAACAGGTCGCATCCTTCAAAGGACCTCATCTACGCATCCTTCATCGGCTACGAAGACAGCATCGGCCAAACCGAAATGAGACAGCCTGGTCTTCTTATTGCATCACCAGTTTGCAACCGTGCTACTTTATGGACGAGAAAGTTCTTAGGTTGATTAAAAAACCTGAAAGATGTTATTTTTTACATATTTACTGTATTGTACTGTATATTTACTGTATTTATAACTGTTTGGTTGAATTGAAGCCAATATCTAAATTCAAGAATGACAATTCCTCCTCGTGTGCTGCCGCCATTACCTCTTTTTAAAAAAAACATCACAATGAATCCTAGGATATGTTGGGCTGGAAAAGGATCCACCCATTGGATCCTCAGTTTCTCTGGGGTGAAGCGACACATTCGTTGACCGCTTTCAAAGAAGCTGTGACGCAATAACAGTTTATATCTGAGGTGAGAGGAGTAAACGAGATGTGAAGGAGTCAAAATGCAGACAACAGAATTATCACACAAATTCCCCCCCTGGTTTAACTTCACCGACTTATTTTAGTGTTCCTGCACACTAAGAGATCCCAGGTGGTTTTACCTCCAGATAAAGTGCTCGCTAACCTCATCTAACCTCATGCCTGTTTATAACTATGTTGCCATGTTCCCTTCTCAGCATCCCCCTTCAATCACGATGAAATCATGATGGGGTCTATGCACCAGAAGACTAATTTATTTTTTTCCTCCATTTTGCCTGACAGTACAATTTTGCAGCCAAAACTGCAACTTTCAGTGACCATGTGAACTCGTCTCGATGTGAAAACGGAACCTGGACAGTTGGCAACATGTGAGGAATGTGAAATGATCTTCAGATTACTGGTGTTTTATGTGTAAAGGAAAAAGATAACAAAAAGTGATTATGTTTATACCCTAGTTTCTCTCCTTTTCACTCTCAACTCGCAATTTTCTCCACCCTAAGTGAATCTGTGTTTGGTGCTGGCATTCTCATTGTTTTCTGTCTGAACACACAGTAGCTGGGGGGTGAGGTTGAGATGTTGCTTGGGCTGCACGTGCTTGTGTGTGTGACTCAGACACACACAGAAAAGCACAAACTTACAAAACTTGAATCTATATTTTGTGGGTCCACGGTCATCATCAGACACGTGCATGCTCCCAGTTTGTCCGTCACACCGGTGACTCATGAACAAATGTGGTCTCGTTCTCCTGCTATGCCAGCTGTTGCTTTTTTACCATAAAGTCTGACAAATTCCAGCAGTTTGCAGTCATAAATTTGTCATGCACAAGTTTCCCCTCTGACTCCAGCAGACCTTCGTCTCTCAGCTGGCACTGCAGCGACCACTCACGGCACTAACGCATGAGACAAGCGGATATCTCCCATGGAGAGCTAGAGGTGTGTGTGTGTCTGCATGTGTCCGTGTGTGTGTGTGTGGACCTGTCACTCACTGTTTGGTTGATGCCGATGTGAGCTGAAGTGGCATGACTGTGGCTCTCTATGAGGGAGGTATGGCACAGAATCCAGACTGGTGTGTGTGTGTGTGTGTGTGTGTGTGTGTGTGTGTAGTTTGGCACACATCAGACGAGGGGATGTCATGGCCTTCAGACCTTCTCACACGCACACAAACATCCTTATCCAACAGCAGTGAGCATGAATGGTCATTCAGCTGCAGCCAGCAGTATGAAAACAAGTCAAAAGGAGGAAGAGGAGGAGGAAAATTGGGTGGGGGGGTTCTGAGATGGGGGGGGGGTATGGGATCTGGAGCCAAAAGAAACATGGTGGGCTCGTCTGTCCTCCTCCATGTCCTGACGAGCACCTCAGGCAAATATTCTGTGAATGAGAACATATTTCGGGGGGCTATGCTTCCATTTCACTTCACAAAAAGGAGGAGGAGGAGGAGGAGGAGGAGGAGGGGAGGTGAGTCATCCATGATGTCATACAAGATGAAAAAAGTTAAATGAGAATCTCAATGTGCAGAGAGAGGACTTGAATTCGGGGCTGCCCCACGTTCTGCTACTTCAATTACTTACCTCCCATTCCCTTTTAGGTGCTCACTTGTTGATTTGTATGTTCAAAGAAAAAAACCCTCCAGAAGGTTTTTAACGACGTTCAAAACAGCTAGAGTGAGTGAGAGGAGGATTGTACAAAGGGTTCCATGAAAATTAAGTATTTTCTCCATTAAAAGCAATTCAGTGTATTTAAATTCTGCAATTACCCCTCACTATAGGTTTTATTGTGAGTGTAGTTTTACCATCTCAGAGGAGGTGGAGTTGTCGTCTATTTGTTTTCACGATTATGCAACAACCATTTGCCTGATTTCCATGAAAATGTGTGGTCATATTTGGTGCAGGTCTTGGCTGAATCCAGGATTTTCTTTTTCTTTAACATTGCAAGGGTGCTTTTAGGCGTTTCTGTAGATTTACCTGAGAATAGATAGATATAGATGAAAAAATCCAGGCATGCGTGATAAATTTGGTGCAGATTCAAATAAAATCCACTTCTAGTGAATCTGAATGTGGCCTGTTGGAGAGTGTAGACTGTAGTTTTCCTTGTTAGTTCATGCACATGATTCAAATTTCTATCTACACACAATTCATTGACATCAGCCTCACTGTTTACTTGAGGTAAATGCGTTGATTTGTGAGTTTTAAACATGATACAGCTTTTTGTATTTGAATGGAGCCAGATGGTTATGCTTAGTTAAAGCACATCACCTGCAACAGGAGTAAACAGCACGCAGTTGTGAATAATTCCATTCAAAAGCAAATGCCGAGGCGAGTTTACATTCAGTGATTTGTAAGGATTAAAAAAAAAAAATCAGGCGATGATGATCTGGTCCTTTTACTTCTTAAAAAGAAAAAAAGACTAATGTGAGAGATTAGAGAACATGATGAGCTGGGAAATTTTCATTCATGCAAAAGGAAGAACAAAAACATTTTAATTCCACTGGTATAGAGCAATTTAAAAACTGCTTATGGAACATGAAGGCTTTAGTTTTAATTAATGTGCTTCAACATAATGATATTAATAATAATGATGACTCTTTGGATACGTTCATTCTCTTTCTCTGCACGATGAACTTTGTTTCTGAACTACTCTGGTAACCTGATGTGAGTGGGACAACAAAGTCAAAATTATTTAGTGGCTTTACAATGAATAACTGCTCATTGGATAGAACTGATTTCAATCTAACAAATAATGAGCTGTGTTCTACTGAGGCTCTGACATTTCCACATCTTCTCATATGGCAGGCAAGCTGTTAAGTGAGGTGGGGTCTTGATGATGTTTGCTGTGGGCGTGACACATACTCACTAAAGGTTTAAATTACCTTTGAAGTGGTGGTTAATCACCATGCTGAAGTGGTTTTGGCTCAGTGGCTGCAGCCGGTCACCCGGAGGAGTCACAGCTGGGGCGGTTTTTGGTGACAGATTTCCATGTGTTGAGACGTTGACGCTAAATGTTCCTCTGAGGAGACTAGCAGGGGGCTTCTCTCTCGAACCAGAACCGAGTGACAACATAAATATTTTATGCTCAGATATTTGGTGGTAAAATGCAATGAAAAACACAGTTAGTGAATAAATCATGATCTACTACAAAGCATGTGACGTAAACCAAAAACTGGAGCGTCTGAAGATGGAAGCAGACAAAAATATGGATCCGTTTGAAGCAAACGAGGAGATGATCCCTCCAGGTTATGACTGAAGCTCCTGGTACCAACTGTTTACATTGATGCGATCATTTAGCATTTAGGTTTAAAACCTGTTACAAACCTACCTTGTGATAACAGGTGAGGACTGAACTTGTTTCATTAAAGCTGCTCTCAGACATGCACTGAAGTCTGGACATTTTCCAGGACTTTTCCTGCCAGCCCTCTGGTAAAATGTTCAACTGAGAGAATACAGCAGGAAAATGTCCAGAAGCAACTGAAGCAGGCGACATCATCATGCGAAAGCCATGAAACTGGAGGAATATAAATATCTCTCAGGATGAAAAAGAGGTGTCATACATGTAGAGGACACAGACAAAAGCCAGGTCTTAATTCAGGGGCTGCATACTTCAGAGGACAAGGTCTAAACAGCCCACGAAGACCTTTCCTTCCTAGACTGTGAATGCCGAACCAAACTAAGGCCATCTGGTCTACAGAGGATTTCCATCATCAGCAGCTCATCCAAACCCTTATTGCTGTGACCTAGCAACAGAGCTAAAGATGGACATAACTAGAATGTTTTAATGCCGCTCTGTTTTTAAATTTGTGTACCACTAGCTGTTCGGTTGAGATGAAGCCTGATACTCAAGCAATGTGTCGTCGCTTGCCGGCACCATTACCTCTTGGAAAAAGGGTTTGGCAATGAAGCTCAATGAATCCTGGAATGGGTTGTGCTGGGAAGGATCCACCCATTGGAGCCTTTTTTCTTTGTTATAGAAGGACGCGTTTGTCTGTCAAATTTGAAAGCGCCTTAAAAATGGAACCTAGTCGCACTGCTGTGACTCAATCGAGGGGCTGAGTAATGTTCAGCCTCCTGCATGCTCTTCAGGCATCACAGCCTCCATGAATGTTCCAAACAGGTTCCTGTTGCCTTCTGATATATGAGAGGCAATCTCTGGAAACTCTGCAAAAACAGTTTTCAGAATATATTCCTGAGTTTGTCTGAACAGCTCAGGATGCTTTTACGTAGCTGAAACTTGAGGCTCAGATCATCATTGTGGTCATAGTTAAAATATATTGACCGATATCAAAGTAATGCCCTTTGCACACATAAACCCTCTTCCCTTCTGAAAGAGAAGAGTCATTATTCGCATGACAACAAGAAACGTGGGCTAAAAACACAGAACAGCATCAAAGGAAAGTGCACAGGAGCCGCATTCGTTTTTCTAACTCCATGAAAACCAAACAGACAGCCTCATAATGACTGATAGCAGCGTTTGATTGCTCCCCGCGAAGAGACAGATCCTATCTGCCTCTTTTCGTTAAAGCAGCATGACCGAAAAACACACCATCGTTTCATGATGGGGATCCCTGGTGTAGGACATGGCGGTGTCAAAGAGCCCCTTGTGATCACCCTGAGGACCAGTAGGAGATATTTTAATAGCTGTCTGACCCAGGATGGCTTTAGTCTGCTGCCATCACACAGAGACACTATTATGCTGCATCAGAAACTCAGAGAGCAGAGGAGCCCTTAAAAAGAGGTAGGGCGTTTCTTTTTCTGCTGTTGGTTGTTTACTTCTCTAAATGACACGATAATGACACAATTTCACCTAGAGACATGACTCCCTGACGACCCCCTGACCGCATCAGTTGGGAGATACACGTGTCTTAAAGAAATACAGATGGCATTGTTATTATGTTGTGGGCTTTGTGCAGGCACCTTTCCCTCAGAGCAAAAACATTTTCTGGCCCAGATTTGACCATATCCCACATCCTGCCCACATACCTCATGGAATGATGTGCGGTGTGTTGCTGTTCCTGTCAACCAAAGGTGGCCCGAATGTTTTTGTGCTACTTGGGCAAATATTCACAATTTACCACATGGGCCACATTAGGTTCACATGCAGATTACATGTTGCCCAGAGAACCGTGCGTTTGCCAAATTTGTTTGGGGATATTTGGGGCATATTTGCTTTTTACAAGTGGACAACTTTAGGCTCACATTCATTTTGTTCGGGCCAATGGAAAATCAGAAGATTTGCATCATTGCCAAAGTGGCCCACATCTGTCTGCTATCTGGGTTTGAGCTATCTTGTTGATTCAGAAAAACAGAGCAGGATTTTTGTTTTATTCAAACTCTCTCTTAATTCTAAAATAATGATCTGGTAGAAAAGTAGGAGGGTTTTTTTTTCTTTAGACAACTGATCGGGTGCCATTTTAGTTTTACTTGTAAATATTTTGTAATCTGGATGGAATAGCATCATAGAAATGTTTCTGTTAAGTATAAATAATCCTTTACACATTATTTCTCTACATCCGCACATTGACTTGAATTATCCCCAACAACAGTTGATCTTTTTCTAATTCTTTGTGATTGAGGGGACAGTTTCCCGGATGATTAATGTATAAACACAACATGTCACAGCGGGATATCCATAATGATGATAATATCCCGTGTTTACTGTGTTTTTTTCAGGCATTTGCTGTTTTCCAGCTGTAGAAGTGGAAGATCTCCGCACCCTGAACCCCCTCACATCTCTCCCTCTCAATGATGCAGTTGATTGATGTCGCACAGGCCTGTATAACTTTTACTGCAAATATATTCACAGTGCACATTATCAGTCTCGTGGGAAGATAATCTGTTTCCAAATCTCGCGTTTAATCAATGAAACAGTTGACCTGAGAAGCTGCGTGGCTCTCGTTGGCTGCGAGCTCCGAGGCGTCATCCAGCAGCAGCGCTTGATGCGTCCGTCCCTCCACCATCTCCTCCCACTGTGGGAACAGCTGTTGACCGTGAACCGTGGAGTGCAGCTCTGACACGAATTACCTGGACACACGCTGGTGAGTCTGGGTGGGCATCAACCCACGAGAAATAGAAAGGGAGCGCTTTTTTAATTCTTACTGTCTAACTTTATTTTCAAACAAAACGTACATTAAAGTTTCACAACGTTTCTTTTGAATGGGACAGTTTCCTTGAACATCAGCCATGGCGAGCCTACTTTTCCACTTGCTGCATTTGTTCCTGGTTCTGGAGTCCAGCTGGGGGAAACTCGTGTCCGAGGATCTTGGAGTAGCCGCGCGTCAAGGTGCCGTCGTGGATGCACCGGCTGCGGATCGGCGCGTCTTTGCGCACGAGAGCGCGAACCGGGACATGGTCTCCATCAACATGTTCAAAGTGTACGAGAGGTACAGTGAAGAGCAGCAGAGCCAGAGGGACGGAAACACCGTGAGAAGTTTGAAAGCTGTCCCGAGTGAGTGACCCGCACCACGTGTTATCACACTGAGCAAATGATATGGGATGCATGGTTGCATGAACAAAGTAATGATGCAAAACTTGGTATTGTTTCATAAACAATACATTCGTACTATTTTAAAAATCCTCGAGACCAACTTTATTTTGTATTAACTAACGGAAAGTGGTATTTTGTAAAAAGACTAAATACGTTTAAAAGACCATCATTTTCTTTTTCAAACAAATTTGTTATTTAAGCAAAAAGAATTTTTTTTCCCCAAAAAGAATACAAAACGAATCTGCATAATACACTTCTTTTAACTACCATACTTTTTCACCTTTTTAAAACAACATATATATTTATATATATTTGTCTGTATAATTTTTGAAGCACACATTTTTGTGTATATTGTATATTGTTGCTTTTCATTTTAAAACTTCACAATAAATAGATAATTGATCAAAGTCAATTTCTTATGTCCGGAAGTAAATTGAATCTGCATGATAGTAGTCTGTCTTTAAAAGATAACTATAACTGTTTAAGGCTGATTCATGACACTGGCCATAAATTTCTAGATTCATGTCATCTGTTTGTGTTTTGTCTGCAATGCATCATTTTATTTATTTTTGTTGCATAGTTCATGATCTTTTACAAACTGAAAATACAGAAATAAAGGCAGATAAACATTTGAACTTCACGAGTCGCTTGTGTGCACAAAATAATTCCTTGTAAAAATACCTGAAGTATAATGTCTGTGGGACATCCTGAATGCAGGTGTTTTGTCAGTCCCACAGCAACACTCTCTATCACCTTCGGGCAAAAACATCTCCCCCCACCTTGCTCTGTCGGTGTTGTGATTTACTGATTCTCAGGGACTTTAAGTGTCGAGCACTGTTAGTTCCCCGGTAGCAGTAGCCTAGGTGTTAGACAAGAGCCTATTATCACACCCAGACACCGGCTGCACAGCGAAAACCCTCAGAGGAGCTCCCTCTCCTATAAGCATTTCCATATGCCGGCTACAGACCTACTGGACCGATCCAATGTTTGTCTTTCAGGCTGCGGTGGAAGTGTGGGAGACGAGGTTCAACTTCAAGAGTATAGCCATCCAGGATGAGGTTTTTGGTCATGCGTGAGGCCGGCACTTTGCCGTGCTGCACTTTTAATATTTCCCATGCTGCTGCTCGTGTCAGTCAGAAGTGTTGAGAAACATTTTGTGGACGACGTATTTGAGGTTGGTTTTGTCAGCCAAACTCACCAGAGCGAATGACAAATGGGGAAAAAAAGAATAGATGAGAGAAGGTTCAAGGCAGCAACTGGATCGCTTCAGTTGTCTTTATTCTTAATTTCAGATGTTCCTCCATAGCTTCAACATCTGTTGAGCAAAACATCTGTGTGTCACATCACAGATGAATCCTTTTTTTCAAAGCTATTAGACATGAAGGACATTATAGAAGACGGGATGAAAATAAGCTTATCATCCTTTTCATTCTTCTCATTTTGTTTTAAATCCTCAGGTGTTTCACACGGCAAAGAAGTGTTCCAGTTCGACCTGTCCTCCATCCAAGACTCCGAGCTCATCCTCTTTGCATCCTTCCACTTCCTCTACAAGCGACAGCGCCACCACCAGCGACCGTGGCGTTTCCGACGGCCTCGCCACCCGTCCGGCAGCCTCCAGCATTCCCATCCTTCCTCCCCACAGCTCCTCTTCCGTGGATCATCCCCAAACTCGGCTTTTGCAGCGCCACTGGGAAACATAACTCTGGCTCCTTTCAAGAAAGGCTCTTGGCAATCGAGGGACGTGACGGCGGTGGTGAAACATGCCAGGGACGTCAAAGAGCTTGTGGTGACAGTGGAGTTTGATATGGAGTTTGGGGCGGCTCGCATGCAGCAGAGGAGCCCTCATGGCCAAGAGCGCCTCTCTCCAGCCAATCTGCCGTATATTCTTGTATATGCTGATGATCGAGCTATAGATGAGCCAAACAGTGTGGCCATGTCACTCCAGCGGTACGGGCCTTTCCCTGTAGGTGATGACACGTCCTCCACAGCCTCAACCTCAAGAATTCGGAGGGAGCTCCATCTCCAGATGCAAACAAACGACATCCCAGAGGTTCAGTTCAACTCCTTGAAGAATCATGAACTTTGGCAGAACACGTACTTTCCAGCTAAAGCCAAAGTGGCGGTCAAACCAGGAAGGAAGCAGGGTCAGGAAAATAACGAGGGCCTGAGTAAGCCACAGGTGCTAAGCTTCGATGAGAGGACGATGAAAAAGGCAAGGAGGCGGCAGTGGAGCGAGCCCAGGGTTTGCTCCAGGAGGTACCTCAGGGTCGACTTCGCTGACATCGGCTGGAGCGAGTGGGTTTTGGCGCCGAAGTCTTTTGACGCATACTTCTGCGCCGGGACCTGTGGGTTCCCCATCCCTAAAGTGAGCCAGATAACGTCTTTAAACCTCTGCTGCTGTAAACTTTAGAGATCAGGGTTGAGTTTAGATGAAACAACATGCAGCCAATTGTTTTCGTCTCACATCAGGATTTTAATTTAGTGGGACTGCTGCAGATACAATGGCGAAATGCAATGTGTATCCACAGTAGTAAATACTTTCTGGCCTGAATTCCAATTTTTTTCTGCAGTGATGTACACAATTTTGTAGTATTTTATTGTGTTTTTGAGAGAAACCTTTACTTTTAGGCTTTTGCATACTGAATCTGTATTTTTGTGATACGTATCAAAAAATTTGTAGGAGCTAAAATGTAGTCGAGCAGGGAGGATGATTTTGTGGTCGTGTCACTTCTCGAAAAAAAGGAAGCATCGAGTCTGTCCAACTCTGAGAAGCCGCCAGGAACAAGGAGAATTTCCTAGTCTATTTCAGGATGTCATTGGTCCAGTTCTATATGCTACTTGCAACACTGGGACAACAGTTACCACACGTTTAATAGTGCTTAATGCTGTGACATGAGATCTATTAGCTTCTCATATGTGATGTTTGCAAGTACAGTGGCTCTAAGTGCTAAACAACTCTCTGGAACGCCTTTGACAGATGTGATAAACGCAGCAAATAGAAACTGATCTGAAAACTTTGTTGACGGGTGAAGCTTCAGTGTCAGTGTATAAATTTGATTGACACAACCAACACAATTGCATTTTAGAGCAAAGAGTGCAAAGACCTTTAGACTGTGAGTAAAAAGGAACTTCAATTCACTCATACACACAGGTAAATGACCAAGGTGCTGGCCTTACAATCAGAAGCTACAGGGGAACACCAGGAGATGCCTGGATCCAAACTGCCAAAATTTGCGAGAAATTGTAGAAAAACAAATAGAGAAAGTCTAGAGGATTATATCTGTCAATACAAAATTCTTAAACCAAAAGGCAGAAGCAGTGAATACAACTGAAAATGCTGCATGATAGATCAAGTTCAATGTTTTTACTCTAACAGCTCACATGGACATTTATTATGTATTTATACATGTTTTAAGATTTCCGCTTGTATTCCAAGTGTCATCCCAGAGAGTGGTCTCTAATAAAAACAAACCTTTGCTGTGTCCTATTTCCCTAGGTGGTGAGGCCTTCCAATCACGCCACCATCCAGAGCATTGTCAGGGCTGTGGGTATCGTCCCCGGCGTGCCTGAGCCGTGCTGCGTTCCGGAGAAGATGAGTCCCCTCAGCGTGCTCTTCCTCGACCCGAGCAGGAATCTGGTTCTCAAGGTTTACCCCGGCATGTCTGTGGAAACCTGTGCCTGTCGGTAGGGCTGGAGCGATGGAAGATATATGTTGGACACAACAGGCAGGGAGACGCTTTTAAAATCGATGGACCGATGTGACGAGACACACAAACTGAGACTGGATCTGAAGTGACAGGACTGTGACAGCCATCGTTCCAGAGTCACTGTCTGTTTCTTTGAGCTCTCTGGACTGATTTGGTGTTCACCCTGGTTTGACTTTTTCTCAGCTTTTTCCTCCTTATGCAACAAATTTCCATGCAGTCCATTTATTTTCTCCCTCCTTCAAAGATGAGCATTTAAAAACCTGTTTATAATTCCTTGTATTGGGTTTCATACAGAGCTCCTGCAGGTTCATTTCTATAGATTCTTAAAAAGCTTTTTCAGCCAGTTTTTTTTTTTGGGAAGATTTATTAAGTCATATTTGATCTTGGAGAGGATTTGATTTGCTCTGATCTCAGTCTGGAAACCTCTGGACACCTCTGGACCTGCTTTTGGAATCTACTCCACTTGACTCCAGCCCTGCCTGAGAAACCTACACCACCCTTTTCGACTCGTATTTGAGCCCAGTGGAAGATGATCTGGGTATCAAACACTGAAGCCTTCAGACATCAGTATGTGTCTTTCCAATTCAGGACAGACGTTTGGACAAATCAACGGACTGCGCAATGACTCAGACTCAGGTGGTTGAAACACATTAACCAGCTGTTGACGTGTAAATACTGCAGATACTAACACAAACTAAATGGTATCTGTCTTAAAGTGATGTGTCACTCCATGTGACACTTGGATGTGGTTGAACGCCCCTAAATATAAGCAAAGATTGTTATTCATGCATGAGTGTTTGAAATATATATGTATCTTGTATATAATGAGTATTTCGTCACTGAGAGTTTTAACAACACAACCATTGTTTCTGATACAGTGAAGATAAGAAAATAATGGTGCATTGCTGCCCCCTGCTGTGCATTTTGGGAAAAGGAAGGGGACACAGTTTCAAGTCAAACATTGAAATTCTTCCTGTGAATATGCAATAGTTCCACTTATCTGTTTTTCTAATATTATAATAAATGTACAGTTTGGATTATGTACAGTACTGATCAAAGATTTCCATAGCAACTAGAAAGGGATAAATGTAAACAACCCTAACTGTATTAAAAGCGTAGTGGGGTAGTTGTGTGTGATGTGTGTTTTCAGAAACCGCAGACAACGTGTGCTTGATAAGGAAAATAAACTGAATTATACATAGAAGTATACATAGAATTTATTTTGTTTTACTGAAAAAAAACAATATAAAGCAGAGGCAGATGTGTACAGATGTTTACATTACAGCATATATCTTACCTGCTGTATATCAATGTAAGTTACATTAATTTCATAATATCAACCATACACATAAACAAATAACAACACATGACTGTTTTTTACTTTAAGGCTGAAGTCATGGTTTATCAATATCTTGTGCTACTATTGATTTTTCTTTCTATTAAATAATAACAGGTTTTGGACAGTTACACGTGTCGAGTGCCATGATTATGAGAGTTTTAATGTCATCTGGTCGATGACATAGACACTCAAACCTGCTTGCTGATTGGGTCCTTTCGGGTAACAACCCAGCCTTTCATATGACCCCCTTTTGTAAGAGGACAACAGGATGTTGCATGCCCACTGAACAGGAGCGGTCATGTGATATGGGTTTTCAGGCATGTTGGGGCACAGTCACACATATGCATATGTTTCAGTGGCCTCCCATTCACATGCAATCTGTGCAAGATGGAGGCGAATATATCATTTGGTTCCTTTGGCAAAGCAAATTGCAGCGTGGAGTTTAATTTTGGTGAACTTTGACCCAAAATATTTGCTGTGCATGTGTGACCAGGCTGTGGACGGAACTTAAAACTGATATGAAGCCAAATTGCTTGTGTGGACGGAGATTGTTTTAGTCATCAAACATCAAACCAAAATGAGTTGAATTGGTTTTTACTACATTTTCTTTATCCAGTAATGAATTCACCACAGTTTCACAACAGATCTTCCTTCGTCCACCTTTAATCTGGTTGTTCTCACACTGCATGTCTACATTATAAGCTGAATTCATGCCACTAAATACTGACTGACTCCATGAAAGCCTTATTATGAAATGTGGTGTGAACAACAGCAATTCCAAGAAAGACCCGACTCAGGCCAACGTCCCCAGACACGTTGGCTTGTGGTTCAGACTTAAAACCCCTTACAGAACCCAAGGGTTGAGTCCCACTATCCTGTCATCTGTATAGTGGTGAAGGTCACTACCTTCATGTCTTTGTATAGAACTTATTCAGCTCTTAAAGATTTCCTCAGTCAGCAAGAGCACAATCGACACTAAACTAACTAAATCTCTTGAAGTGCAGAAATAAACTTTGCATCTCGGTATCAAAAATATTATTTTCTTGTTTCAGTGGATAACTGACCTAAAGTACATATATGCCTAACAGCACACTGCAGTGGGCACCATGTTCTGTTCTATCACAGCTTCCAAACCTTTTTGAAGCACAAGAACGCTTAGTGATTTTTTCCAACAGTAAATTGCTATCTGTTTCAGGGACACTACCTGGCACCTACATCTACATGCTTATATTTCACCTCAAAATTTTTTTAACTCTGTGTAGTCAGTTTGTTGTTGTATTCTCCTTGTATCGGCATCATTTTCAGTTTAAGCCGTGGCCAACACAGCGCTTGGCTGCACTCACAACAATCAGCATTGCTCGGGTCAAAGTTCATGTTCAATGTGAACTTTCAGCACAAGTCCGCTCTGCTTCGGACTCCATGGAGACAAACTGGTTTGTGTAACTGGTGTCACAAGTGATGATGTTGGGAGAACAATGAAAATTCCACATTGTGACGTCTCTCTGGATCTGTCAAATTAATTATCTGCCTTATCGGTTTTATTAAAAGTGTGTGGTCTAGAATGTGCAGTGGATGAATGCAAAAAAACGGGGTGGATGAATATGGTGGTGAAGAATGCAGTGTTCAGTTTCTTTTTGTTTTCTTTTAAGCAATTTTGTTTCCGGTGGCCTCAAAGCTTAAACCCTCAAGCTGGGAAAAGGCATTTTATGGAAATGTCTGCTTGTCAGTAACCTCACAGTTTCCATTGCCTCCATCGTTATCACTTTTAAGTGTTTACAGTGTCTTCATTAGCAGCCAGCCCTCTAATGATAACAAGGTTTAAAAGAAGGCATCAATGACAGTGATAAGCATGGCCAAGCTACTATTTTGGTTGACACAAGTCCCCCTGTTTACACTGGGAGCATGGGAGTGGACATCAAGACGGTGGTGTCTTGCATGGGGGATCTCCATTTTCAGACCCTGCCACAGCAAAGTCTGTTTTCAAGCTGGGAAGAAGGTGAGGTTTGTGACAGCTCAGTGGCTCGGAAAGGATATAATTTCAAGATGCTGTTGCAGTTGTGTTTGAGTCTGGTGGTCTCTAGTGGCTCCTGTACCTGCAAACCTCTCAATAATGAAATCCAAAGCGACAACCCTGAGGGATTTTACTCTCAGCTGTCGGAGGGGGAAGACACTGACTTGAAGATGGAGAACCTGCTCGGAACCATGAAGGAGGGATTTTTGAGGAAACTCAACCTGTCGGATGTTCCTCAGGAGCACAGCAAAATCGACCCTCCTCAGTTCATGATGGAGCTGTACAATAAGTATGCCTCGGACAGCTCGGCTATCCCTCAGTCTGATGTCATACGAAGTTTCACTGTCCAGGGTATGTGATCAGTGTTTAACTCGTAAAGAAAGTAGTACAATCGTTTTCTGCCTAGTTGATGGGAGAGAGAAATTAATGGTTCCCAACCTTTTAGGCTTGTGACCTCCTGGTATTCAGAAATCTTTCAGATTTATCCCAACCTGTCACTACTGCTCTGAAGTCCTCCTAGATAATTTCTTTCATTGAATAGTTGCTCTACATCATGAGCCTTTTTGCTGCTGGCAAAGACCAAAATCCTTGAATATTTCGTGAAGAAATTGATCACTGAATACTGAAATGATGAAGCCAAGTGATGAATTTATATTAAGTTCATAATATAAATACGTTTTCCAAGCTTTCAGAAGATAAAAAGTTAAAGTTAAAGTTTCATTCTGTGACATTTCTTAGTCTTTGTTCTTTCATTTATCAGCAGGCTGTGTAGTTCCATTGTGCTGCTCTTAGTTTATTTCATGTTACAAATTGTAGTCAGAGGGTGGCAGTGTTGTGTAATAGGATGGCTACTCCGCCAAGACTTTATTGAGTGCATCTTGGTCTATTCTTCTTTTCATATTTGGGCCTGGCTGGAAAAGCAGGCCAGCATTTATGGCGCGAGTCAATGGTCGCCATTTTCTATGTGTAGTGTGCAATCCAGAGTGTCCAATGAGGAGTTATATAATCTGCAGTGAAGTCTATATCCCACTGCTGTTTTTTTATTTTTTATATGTTGTTCTCTGTATTGTTATATTTCTCTGTGGTATTTTATGTAATATATTATGTATGTTTTTATTATCTTAGGTTTTTTTTCTGTGTATGTACTGGCAAAATAAGGAAATAATAGGATTATAGAGATAAAGGAATCTTAACAACAGTTAAAACTTTCTGCCAAAAACAATTTTGATTTAATAAAAAATTAGCTAAACTGAAAAATTAATTTTGTACATTGTGAAAACCGTATCTAAGCACTGTGCCTAAAGTTTCCTTTCAGATTTAAGAGGATCTGACCATCCTTGGCTAATTCACTATAACGCTGAGTAGGAGAACCACTTAGTTTATTTTGAAAGAAAGGAAGATGTATAGCCAAAACAAACACCAAGGATACTGTTTATACTGATTTTTTTTCGAAGTTCAGTTCAATTTCAATGAATGTGACCTAATGATAAATAGTGTAAATGTCCACTGCTGATTGAGATAAGCCCTATAACCTCTTTGTATTTCTCTAACAGATATCACACTCTTGTTGACAAATGGCACAAAGTCAAAATACAGGCTGCAGTTCAATGACACCATACCCAACCACGAAAAGATCACTGCTGCTGAACTACAGCTTTTCTTCTTCCCGGATGCCAGGTCAAGGTTGACCTTCAACAGTTTTACGGCCACTGTCAAAGTCTATGAAGTGGAAGAGAATGATTTTACATCCAGGACTCAACTACTGGTTGGCAAAGAGGTTACAGGCTTGCAGAGTATGTGGACGACGTTTGATGTGACAGCAGCTATTCAGAGCTGGATCAAGTCAGGCAATGGAGCCACTGTTATTGATGTATTGGTGGACAGGAAGAGCTGTTGGGCTTCTGGTATTGGAGAGGAAGAAGCAGGCTGTTTAAATATGAGCGTGTCTGTTGGAGACAACACTTCAGCAGCTTTGATCGTTTTCTCAGATGACCTGGGTAGCAGGAGGAGGGAGAAAAAGAAGGAGCTTAAAGAGATGATCCTCCATGAAGAAGAAACCATCTTACACTCAGGCAATGACTGGCATAGAGGGGAGCAACTTCCAAATGCGATCTTGGATGCTCAGCTTCCACGGAGAAACAAGAGAAAGGCAGAGAGGGAGTACTGCCGGCGGACCTCGCTCAGGGTCAACTTTAAAGACATTGGCTGGGACAGTTGGATTGTGGCGCCTCCAGAATATGACGCCTTCGAATGTAGAGGGCTGTGCTACCACCCACTAACAGACGAATCAACCCCATCCAAACATGCCCTTATCCAGACATTGATCAACATTAGGGACCCCAAGAAGGCCAACATGGCGTGCTGTGTCCCCATCAAACTGGATCCCATCACAGTCATGTATCAGGAGAATGGACGTCTTACTATAAGATACCTGTATGAGGAGATGAAGGTGGCAGAGTGTGGCTGCAGGTAGTTGAAGAGGGTTGGTTGTTTGCTTTGGTGGTAGCACAGGTGATTGTAATAGTTCCAATGTCAGTCTGATGTTCACAGGTGATAAGTTGCGTAACCATTACCATGCCACACAATGGTCCACTTGAGGGAGCAAAGACCAGATCTAAGAATAAAGATTAATACCTCTTACAACCTTCCTATTTATCCCCATGCAACAGCATCACTGATATTCTTAAAAAATCAAATAAAAAAAGACCAATCCAATAATACTGCTCCAAATTGCACAAACTCATAAATATCTGTCCCCAAAATGAACAGTTTTTCATCAAGATACTTGAATTATTGCCTAAGCAATTGGTGTGATTGTCGAAAACACAATGTTAAAGAAAGTGGGGGAAAAAATCTTGCATCTGTGCCTATGTCCTACCCTGCCACCAGGTTTAGTGGAAGTTTGTTCCATAATTTGCGTAAACCTGCTGAAAAAACCTCCTTGGTGGTGGGTAAGACCTAGGTAATTACAATTCATCCATCGAGCAACATAAATGTAGTAACAACAACAATGAGGTGACAGACTACTGTCCCACCTCTCTGCCAATCACTGAACACAATGGATGAAGAGGTGTGCTTCTCCCTGACAGGGCTGAACTGTTGATTCTCTTCTCTGGATTATGGTTTGGTTTAGGTTTGTCGCTAGATTTGTTGCTCTTTTTTTTTTTTTTTTGAAAGACATTTGTTAAACAGATCAATTAATAGAAAATATTTGTGTGAATTTGTATTGAAAGTCCTGACTAATAGTGCAGTTTGATGACAAATTCAACTCCATCACTCAATCAGTCACTCATGGACATTTGGAGATGTGGAGCTGGACCTTGGCTGATCCAACCAAATAGAATTAAGGTCTCTAGCATTTACAGGCAATGCTTTTCCTTTAAATGTATTGTTGGCAAGAAGTTGAAAACTGGTGCAATGTCATAAATGCAGTGTAACATAAGAACTACCAACAGATCAGTTACCCTTATTTTTTTGTTTCATGTGTGTATTCCTGTGCTGAAATGGATCATAATCAGAACCTTCGACCTTTGCCCAAATTACTGTACGTCTTTTATAAATTTCACATGGTAATACTACCCGGCAGCGAACCAAAGGAAGCAGACATTGTTATGGATATTGTATATTTAATACTTATCGTATGTACATAAAAAGATTGTCCAATATCTTGTATTTTTATTTGTATTTTTGTATGTAAGAAATAATAAAACAAAATGCACATCCATTCGTAAAACAATGTTTGTTAAACAAATCATCTGATCAGTTGTTATTAATGGGATGATATTTTATAACAGGTGTGCTGACATGTATGTAAATCTGCATATTACTATTGAAAGTGTAATTTTTCGTTATTATATATTTTTTTCTGCAGTCTTGCAGTATTGCTGCTGTTGCTTCCACCACAAAAAGTTTTTGCCCTTCATTATTGCAAATGAAGGGCAGTTATGGCAAACACACGACTGCACAGTGTATTCATCTATATGATGCAAACGTTCCTTTAGTGAAAAATGTGCTGAATTTGACAAGATAACAGCTAAACAAAGAAGTTTCTGCCAAATCTATGATCAAAACCTGCCTCCCTCTCTGTGTTAGAGCTGCTGACTCTAAATAACTCAATCCATTTGGTTTAAAGGTTCACTGTTTGTCTTTTGATGTCTGAAATTTGTTTTAGGCTTTACAACCATTAAATTAATGATTATTATCCTTGGGGAAAATTCTGTGTCATTCATGTATGTATTAACTGTGTTATTCTATTTATATTATCTACACAGCTCATCCTGTATTTACTAAATTGTATCATTTTTGGCATGACTTGAAGTCTTTCTCTGTCAAATTCCTAACCCTTTAACATCCTGTAATAACTATCCAGGTTCTGTATCAAGTGCAAATACAAAGGAATTTCTAATAAGAGTAATAATAATAATAATAATAGCTTGCATTTATATAGTGCCTTTCACAAGACCCAAGGAGGCTTTACATATGTCTTTGAGTACAAAACAGAAGAGAAAAGAAAAAAGTAATTGTACAAAACACGATAGAAATAAGCAGGAGGGTGGAGCATTAACTGAGGTCAAAGGCCTTAGTGAAGAAGTGGTGCTTGAGAAGTTTTTTGAAGATGTTGAGAGATTCTGCGTCACGTATTTCGGCAGGGGGTGAGTTACAGCTTTCTGAGCGGAGTGTAGGGGTGGAGGAGGTCAGTTAAATATAGTGGGGCTAGGACGTGGAGGGATTTATAGGTTAGAAGGAGGATTTTGTATTTAATATGGGGGTTTATCGGGAGCCAGTGGAGATGAATGAGGGTCAGGATGATGTGCTGCCAGGGCTTAGTGTGGGTGAGAACCCTGGCAGCAGTGTTCTGTACATATTGGAGTTGTTTCAGGATGTTGTCAGGTACACCAGACAGGACTTCATTACAGTAGTCCAGGTGATCAAAGCACGAGTGAGGGTTTCTGCTATTTTCTGGCCCCATTTGACCCAAGAACACATTTGTATCTTCATTGCTTTTTATTGCATATTTTGCTGCATCTAAGTGCCACTAGAGAATCGAGTCAAGATGTTTTTAGTTTAATTATGTGTCTGAACTATCATCAGCCTGGAATTGTCTAACATATCAACTGTGCAAATAAAGACGGATGTGCAAGTTACCGCCAGATGTTTTTTTTTTTTTGGTTATTGTTATGTTTCTCCATGACAACACTTTGTATAAACATCCACATTTCTTACACAGTATAAGTGGTGAGATAGATTCTATCTTTGTCCTTATCTCAAGTGCATGTGGCAAGCCATTAATTCAATGCAGGACTACACAATGAAAATTAATACTATTTTCATCACTCTGTGCATACCTTACATTCTCTTTAACACAAACAATAGTGGCTGGCAATCGTAGGATAACACGATAAGACACATGGTCCATAATTATGAAAATATCACCATACAGCGATTCTGCGATAGATAACATATTGCAAGACAATCAAATAGCAATACATCACAATCCCTTTCACTGTCTAACTGAAGAACACAAAATACCCCTAAAGAAGAATAGTGCAGGATTTGTGTATTTATTCACTGAAATCAGTTACACAGACACAAACAGTGGTGAAACAATGCTTAAAATACACACTTGTCAATGTCATTGTGCCATAAATAAGTAAATAATGATATTTGGCATCAGTATACCTCAGGACAACAATATATTGCCATGTCCCACCCTCAATAAACAATAACAAAGTAAATCTAATTGACCAAAAAAACTGTTTTCATCAACAAAATATTTGTTTCTGGCTGCTAAATGCTCCATTATGGTGGTTGCTAACTGTATCTGTCTGTCGTTTAGTGCTATGCAGGTGGGTTACAGGACAAATGGGCTAAGTATTTTCCTAAGATGGCTACTATAGCTGTTCTTTGAATATGCTTACACAATGGTAAGGCAACTAAATGAGATTTTCTAAGTCTCTACCAGAGTTGTTGGATCCCTAGCTGCTCTTATATTTGACACATGATGACAAAGTGGTTCAGTGTTGCAAATGTCTTGATTCCTGGGAATTGCTGGAGAAGGGATTATATTTTGCAATGTATGAGGCGGTATTAAAAGTTAAGACACTAAGATAAGCTGAGCACCGTCTAGCATTTGGAGTCTGAGCTGCTAAAATGTGTAGATCAGGGTCATGCTCCGAAGGACTAATGTCATGTTCAAGCTCAATGTACTGACGTACTTCTTCAATAAACCGAGTTTGAATTACATAATAGCAAATGTTGTCAGCAGAGCATGTTATTCAAAACACTTTCCTTTTCACTCCAAATGAAAATGTTTCACTTTTGATTCAAAGTGTAAAACAAATGAGTCAGGAAAAACAATAGTGTAATACAGGGCAGTGGAAAGTAAGAAAGTAATTCAGTCCAGATCAAACCTTTCCAATGAACCTTTTGTTCCTATATTCATAATATAGGCAGGTTTACTCCCTATTCTGATCCTGCATGTGATTTAAAAAGGCTTTGCCACGTGTCCACAGAGTGTAATCATGTCGCTCATGGAACGACCCAGACATGACCCGCAAAGCTACCAATGGCACCGAAATCCACTACCAGAAGCTTTTATAACAGCGAAGGGAGAGAGAGTGAGAGGGAGGGGGAAAGAGCGTGAGAGATTCTGTAAATGCTTTTGCACCCATCCACCCACATTCGACATTTTTCTAATCAGTTAAATGCCCATGTTTTTTCCCTTAACAGAAATTTGAGGTGGTATCTTATAACAAATGGGAATTTGGATAATTAGACAGAATGTAATTGAAACACAAAGGAGACTGCACTGTAGTCTGGACAAAGTCAAAGAAACTGCATGATATTTAATTATTGTGTTTGTGTGGGAGAGGTGAGACACTATCTCCTCTTCAACAATTTCTATTGTGTCTGCCATTGTCTGCTGGCTGATGCACCACAGATAATACGATTAAAGGTTTATTCGGGACAAAAGCCTCTTATGATGATGTGGTTGTTGTCCAAAAAAGCCTACCACAATGATAATGTTCCCTCCTCCGAAAACCACCATTCTCCGACACAGACAAATGAGCTAACACACCCCAGTGAAAGCAAAGGCAGAGTAGTTCTCTTTCCATGAGTAATGATGAAGACTCAACACACACCACCACTGGTATTGATGCTTCTCTTAAGTACCCTCTCTGCCAACTCATCATTCCAGCCCGCCCTGGTGTTAGAAATGGCCAAGATTCTGCTGGAAAACTACTGCTTTCCAGAGAACCTGGTTGGGATGCAGGAGGCTATCCAACAAGCAATTAACAGCGGAGAAATCCTGCGGATTTCAGATAGGAAGACCCTTGCAGCTGTGCTCACAGTCGGAGTACAAGGAGCACTGAATGACCCACGGCTGACTGTGTCTTACGAGCCTAATTTCATCCCAGTGATGCCCCCGATACTGCCATCTCTCCCCAGAGAACAACTGATCCGGCTGGTGAGGAACTCTGTAAAGGTGGATATCCTGGAAAACAACATTGGCTATTTGCGGATGGATCGGATCATTGGGGAGGAGACTGCGTCAAAGCTTGGTTCCCTGCTGACGGACAACATCTGGGAAAAAGTTGCTCACACATCCTCTCTGATTTTTGATTTGAGGTATAGCACAGCTGGACAAATGTCTGGAGTTCCCTTTATAATCTCCTATTTCTCTGACCCTGAGCCCATCTTTCATATAGACACTGTGTATGACAGGCCCTCAAATACAACCACGGAGCTGTGGACCATGCCATCAATTAAGGGAGAGAGGTATGGAAAGGAGAAAGATGTGATTATTTTGATTAGCAAACGTACCATTGGGGCTGCTGAGGCAGTGGCATACACATTAAAAAACCTAAAGAGGGCTATCACCGTTGGAGAGCGATCTGCTGGTGGGTCAGTAAAAGTCAGAAAGATAAGGATTGGAGGATCAGAGTTCTACATAACAGTTCCTGTGGCAAGATCTTTCAGTCCAATCACAGGCCAGAGCTGGGAGGTCAGTGGCATTCCCCCAACAGTCAGCGTCATTGCAAAGGAAGCTGTCCCAAAAGCAAAGTCCCTTCTGGCTGTGAGGAGTACCATTCCACAAGTTGTTCAGAGCATCTCCAACATAATCAGGAAGTTGTATGCTTTCACAGATCGAGTCCCAGCTCTTCTTCAACATCTGCAAACTATGGACTTTTTCTTCGTCATATCTGAGGAAGATCTGGCAATCAGACTTAACCAGGACCTCCAGACTGTGTCAGAGGATCCACGACTGATCATCAAATACATGCAAGACAATGCTGCCATTGTAGAGGAGGACCCTGAGCTTTACAAAGTCCCTGAGGATTTAGAATTATTAAAAGCACTGATTGAGACAACGTTTAAAATTGAAATTCTCCAGGGCAATACTGGCTATTTACGCTTTGACAAGTTTGTTGAGTTTTCCCCACTGATTCAATTTGAGGAGTTCTTTGCTAAAAAGGTGTGGGAGCCCTTAAAAGACACCAGTAACCTGATTATTGACCTACGCTATAATACTGGTGGATGCACTACCTCTCTAGCTCTCATTCTGTCATATCTGTATGACACTTCCCAGAGGCATCACTTTTTCACAATATATGACCGAATTCAGAACACAACAACAGCACATAACTCCTACCCTCAAATTACAGGTCCCAGCTATGGATCCAAACGTGGGGTTTATGTGTTGACCAGCTACTACACAGCAAGTGTTGGTGAAGAGTTTGCTTATCTAATACAATCCCTTCATCGTGGCGCAGTCATTGGGGAAATTACATCTGGTACCCTAATGCACTCACAGATGTTTCAAATAGAAGGGACAGGCCTTGCCATCACTGTGCCTGTCATAAACTTTATTGACAACAATGGTGAATGCTGGCTGGGAGGTGGTGTGGTCCCTGATGCCATTGTACTGGCTGAGGAAGGTGTAGATCACTTTCATGAGGTTGCAGATTTTCATCAGGGGCTCAGGTCCCTAATGGAGGTAATTGGGGAACTGCTAGAAAAACACTATGCCATCCATGAAGTTGCCCTACAGGTCAGCAAGGTGCTGATGAGCAAATGGGCTGAGGGACTATACTGGTCAGTGGTAGATTTTGAATCTCTTGCATCTCAATTGACCTCAGACCTTCAAGAGGCTTCAGGTGATCACCGCCTCCATGTCTTCCATTGCGATGTTGAGCCTGAGACTGTTCATGACGTCGGAAAGATCCCCACAGCAGAGGAAGTGGGATACATAATTGACGCTTTGTTTAAAATTGAACTTTTGCCAGGTAACGTTGGCTATCTAAGATTTGACATGATGGCGGACATAGAGGTGTTAAAAGCCATTGGCACACAGCTAATAAAATTAGTGTGGAGTAATGTAGTAAACACAGATGCCCTCATAATTGACATGAGATACAACACTGGTGGTTATTCAGCAACAATTCCCCTTCTGTGCACCTATTTCTTCGACATAGAACCTCTGCAGCATCTTTACACCATCTTTGACCGCACCACGACCACCATGACAGAGGTCATGACATTGTCCCAGGTCAGGGGTCAACGGTATGGGTCCTCCAAGGATGTCTACATCCTCACCAGTCACATGACTGGGTCCGCAGCTGAAGTGTTTACTCGCACTATGAAGGACCTAAACAGGGCCACAATCATTGGAGAGCCAACCATTGGAGGGTCTCTATCAAGTGGAACGTATCAGATAGGGAACAGCACCTTGTACGCTTCCATTCCCAACCAGGTTGTTATGAGCGCCATCACTGGGAAAGTGTGGAGTGTTTCAGGGGTTGAGCCTCATGTTTTTGCCAAGGCAAGTAATGCTCTTCATGTAGCACAGAGACTAATAGAAGCAAAGCTTTTGAAGAAAGAAAATGGTAAATAGCTCATTGTGCTTTATTCTCATTTCCTAACAAATTCCTCAATCACTGACCATAGTCACAGCACACAAAACAGTCTTGTTCTGTATAATCTATCCCTGAGCTGCTTTTCCTGAAAATTAATTGGAGATTCGAGGTTATACCAGAAGAGATATTTGTGCTTTTAGAGATTTACAGTCACAGGGTATGCACTGTTTCAGATGCTTTTTCACAGGAATATCATCATGGAATATTATATATTATATATCAGATTAGTTTAACCATTTGTAGATTCAATATAAAATGTTGGTTCTTCACAAGCTGTATCTGCATTTATATTATTTCCACAAACCTGGCAGCTGTATGTATCCACATTTATTACAATAGTGTATATATCTTATTGGAGGAAGAAACTTACCTAACCTTAATCTACTCATCTACCAATGTATTATCACAACATCAATTTCTTCATAAAGGAAATTCTATTGCACTTTGCTATGTATATGATGTCTATATTATTTATTCAGTAAAGTTGCCTGTCTCTTCTGTTTAGTTATTTTTTCTGTGATTCCCTTTCATTACACATTAAATGCTTTGTTTTAGAAGGTGAATGTTCAGTTCTTTATAAATGAAAAATTATTTAATTATTATGTAAATGCGTGTTAATATGCTTAACATATGAACTTTTTGGGGTTGTTACATTATTTGTCATTCATTTGCCATTATTTTCTCTTTTGCTTTGCATTGTGTTTTTCAGCCTGCTTGAATCGATATCTGAGCTGTTCTGTTCTTTAACCACAAAACCAGCAGAGGGAGCAAGCATCAAACAAACCAAAACTAAATATTGCTGTTCTCATTCACACCACTTTTAAAAGTTGGCAACCAAACAACTACTGCAATGAACTGTATAACATTAAAAAAAATAAAGATTGTGGAAGTGGAATTTAACTATTTAAATATACTTTCAGTGCAGGAATTAAAAGGAGTGTTTCTTGTGTTGAATAACTCATTGAGCAGCTTGTGCTGAGTTATATGGTAATAACAGTTATTATAAATATTTTCTTGTTCTTTCATTCACAAGTATGACACAATACTCACATATTATACTGATATAATATTATGCATAAATGTACTGACACCAAAGGCTTGATAAGCAAACAGTTATTTACCCTAAAAGGATGAATACTTTCACCACCTCCTTTCTTTATAAATGTCTTTTACAGATATGGCCTATTTTCACAAACAAAGCTTTAAAGAGGTATTCAAAATACCTTGTGTAAATTTAAGTCTCACATCTTTGGCAACAAACTTTTGTTTCTTCCTGGCTAAGTTGTTATTGCCTTGCAGAAGCACTCAGGATAATACGATTAGAGGTTTATTGTGGGCTAAATCCTCTTATGAGTTTGTTAACAGAAACCTTGCAGCCAAAATAATGCCATTTGACAAAGAACCTCTTCGAGGAAGGAGGTCTGGCTCTTCGGCAGCCATTCCCATTTACTTTATTCAACTACACTAAACTGACAAAAATGGCAAGGGCCATCTTTCTGGTGGCATCTCTTTTAGTTATAGGAAATGTTTTTTTTACCCATGCTGCATTTACCCCAAGCCTTATTGTTGATATAGCAAAGATCATCATGGACAATTACTGCTCGCCAGAGAAGCTGACAGGGATGAAGGAGGCAATTGAAACAGCCAACAGCAACACGGAGGTTCTCAACATCCCAGATGCCGAAACCTTGGCTAATGTCCTCAGCTCTGGAGTCCAGACCACAGTCAGTGACCCACGTCTGAAGGTCTCCTACGAGCAAAACTATGTCCCTGCTGTTCCCCCGAAGATGCCTCCTTTGCCTCCCGAGCAGCTCATTGCCGTCCTTCAGACCTCTATCAAGCTTGACATCCTGGAGGGCAACACTGGCTACTTGAGGATTGACCACATCCTTGGGGAAGAGGTCGCTGAAAAAATTGGCTCCTTGCTCCTAGATCTGGTCTGGAATAAAATCCTGCCAACTTCATCTCTCATCTTCGACTTACGCTACACTAGCAGCGGGGACGTCTCCGGAATCCCCTACATTGTGTCTTACTTCACCAAAGCCGAGCCTGTGGTCCACATTGACAGTGTATATGACCGTCCGTCAAACACCACCACTAAGCTGTTCACTATGTCTACACTGTTGGGAGAGAGATACGGTGTTACCAAACCCCTCATTATCCTCACTAGCAAAAACACCAAGGGCATTGCGGAGGATGTAGCCTACTGCCTCAAGAACCTGAAGAGGGCCACCATTGTAGGTGAGAAGACCTCAGGGGGCTCTGTGAAAGTCGATAAAATCAAAGTTGGTGAAACTGACTTCTACGTTACCGTGCCATCTGCAAAGTCCATCAATCCCATCACTGGCTCCACTTGGGAGGTTGCTGGTGTGACCCCTGATGTGGAGGTCAATGCTGAAGACGCCCTCGCTACTGCAATCAAAATCGTCAACCTCCGGGCTAAAGTTCCATCCATCATTGAGGGATCAGCATCCCTGATTGCTGCCAACTATGCCTTTGAGGCTATTGGGGCTAGTGTTGCAGAAAAGTTAAAAGGGCTCCAGGCAAACGGAGAGTACGGCATGGTTGTCTCCAAGGACGGTCTGGAGACTAAGCTGTCTGCTGACCTCATGACCCTTTCTGGGGACAAGAGCCTGAAAACCACCAGCAATACCCCAGCTCTTCCACCTATGGTAGGACCCTTGTTCATGAGATAGGAGAGATTTTTGGTTTAGAAAATAATTATTATTGTCAACTTAACAAATACATATTTTAAATTGTAGTTGCTTTGTTAAGGTGTTCTTTTCCACTTATTGAGCTTACTAGAAAGGATAAAAATACTGTAATAGAATTGAATAAATATAAATATTTTTTAGAAAAACATGCTCCAGATTATAGCTCTACTTTCTGCTTGTCTTTCTTGCCAGGATTATTCACCCGAGATGTTCATTGAGCTGATCAAAGTCTCCTTCCACACCGACATATTTGAGAACAACATCGGCTACCTGCGTTTTGATATGTTTGGAGACTTTGAGGAGGTCAAAGCTATCGCCCAAATTATCGTTGAGCATGTGTGGAACAAGGTTGTCAACACTAATGCCATGATCGTCGACCTGAGGTTTGTTGTTCCACTCACAGAGCTTCTGCTCCATGCTAATCAGCCCATGACTAAATTTATGTTTTACTACTTAGTTACTCAACTTTATTAGTGCCTGCATCAATGAAAAGTTTACAGAGGTTCATTTTAATTTTTATCAAGAATCTAGGCTCCCTATGACTGTACTTTACCTGTACTTGCAGGAACAACCTCGGTGGCCCAACAACAGCCATCGCTGGTTTCTGTTCTTACTTCTTTGATGCCGACAAGCAGATTGTGCTGGACAAGCTGTACGACAGAAGTTCCGGCACTACCACAGAGCTTCTCTCCTTGTCTGATCTCACTGGTAATTCATTTTCGAGTCATTGTATTGTACATAATGATTCCTGTTAGCTACAAGCTACTAGCAGGGGAAATCTGTAATCACTAAAGAGTAAGTTAAATCAATCAGGAAATGAAAACATAATTATACCGGGTTAAAGTTAGTTTGGGCTTAAATTCATCAGGTGGCCAGAAGCACAACTCTAAGAAAACCTTTGCCTTTTACCAGCTGGCTGTGTATAATAGCAAATGTTTGTCATAAGCAGTTGGCATAAGTGTTGATAGAATATTTCTGTGGCTCTCAGCTAGGACCATAGAAGCATCGTATTTTTTATTTGTGTTTAGGAATCACTCCACAGTCATATTCAATTAAACCCTTTTCACAACCTACAAATCACTTCTCTACTTCATCAACCTCACATTATAACCTCTCTCTACTTTCACCTCATCCACCACCTTAGGCACAAGGTATGGCTCAAAGAAGAGCCTGATCATCCTGACCAGCAAAGCGACTGCCGGCGCCGCTGAGGAGTTCGTGTACATCATGAAAAGGCTTGGCCGCGCTATGATCATTGGAGAGACCACTGCTGGTGCCTCCCACCCACCAAAGACCTTCCAGGTTGGTGAGAGTGACATCTTCCTCAGTATCCCCACTGTCCACTCTGACACTACTGCCGGGCCAGCATGGGAGGGAGCTGGCATCGCCCCTCACATACCCGTCCCAGCTGACGCTGCCCTCGAGACCGCAAAGGGCATCTTCAACAAGCACTTTGGAGAGCAGAAGTAAACCATGCCCTGAACCGGGGTTTCAACAGTCACTTTTGCTTTGGCAGCCAAATGGTTTCAAGATTTAGACTAAGAAGTAAAGAATGTAGACTAAGTACAATGAATGTGTTATGCTATTCAATTTCTCATAAGCTTTGTTAGCCTGTTTGAAAAAATAGCACAAAGATTGATCAGTATTTACTAAAGTTGCAATATCAAGACAACTTTCAAAAATGTAATTCTTGAGAAGTCATGCAAAACAGAAGAAACAAGTCAAGTAAACACACAAAATTGTTTATCTTTTCTGGTGAGAAAAGCATATTTGCTAAATGCTGTATATCTGTAATGCAATGAATGTCGTGCCATGTGGACTGTGGTGGTTTCAGATTCGATGTTGAGACACAATAAACAAAGACAATTCAAATACAAAAAAGTTATGTTGTTTGTTGTTTGTAAGTTGTTATGATTTACCGACTATAAATGCACCTTAAACTTCACTTACAATTACATGATGGCTGTTCCTTTTCTAATTTCATACAGGATCACATAATCATAACAAAACTGTTACAACACCATGAGCCAACAGCTGGAATGTGAGAATTAAACATTTCTCTTCATTATGCTGCTAAATGATAACATCAGTTCACTTAGGATGTAAAAAAAAATGTAAACAGAGAGACAGACCAGAATGTTTTTGCTGGATACTGTTGTTTCTGTGATGCATTTGGGGTAGTAAAGTCTGGATGACACATTGTTCATCCATCCATTACGACAGCTGACATAGGGACAACTACAGACAGTTTAGTCTACAATACACTACATGTCATTGGACTGTAGTTACATGACGTTGGTAGTCTGGTCGTGATATCTTCTTGTATATTTTGTCTGTTTTGTGTATATGTATTTGTTTGTATTTTGTGTTTACTTGAATAAAAGAAAGAATAGTAGTAAGTACTTAAGGGCACTAGTACAACAGAAACCAAAAGATTTGCAACTACACTGAAATGAAAAACATCAATGATCTATTGAGTCAGTGAGAAGAAACTGTTTTTCGAGGGACCACAAACACTGGCTTATTTATCATTGTATATGATTATATACAGTGGTTGGAGGGTTACTTGTGTTATGAATGAGTATATAAATGCATGTAAATGAATATGAGTGGACATGAGGCGTAGGAGTTTGGCTCTGGCAGGCAATTGACTTTCATTTGAAGGATTACACGGGATCTGTTTAGTGTGGGATAAGTGAGTTCACATCAGAATGAGACTTTAAACAGGGGCCAAAGGGTTAAGGGACATTGTAAGTGTGGACCGCTGCTGTGGCACTTAATCTGTATATCTGCTTGATTTGTTTAGAAGTAGCAGAAAAGCGTTTTACAGTTCGATGAGATTAGTATTTACCAATGGAGTGACTCTGGAGGAGGAATAAAAAAAGGGCAACTTAGTTCTGGCTATGATTAATGAAAAAGGCAGAGTGGTGTTTAAAACACACTAACAACAAAAGCAACTCCAGCTGTCACTTCATTTAAAGCCATAGTCGTGTGAAACGTTTGCTTTGAAATGCACTAAAGCTCTGATATGGATGAAAGTACAGAAAACACAGTGAAGCTTTGAAGCAGGTCATATATACGAGCTGATACTTGATACTTCTCACAACATCACAATGAGTATTCACAAGTTTAAAAGAGGGTTGTTCTGAAGACAGAGCTATTCCCTCAGAGAAAAAGACAAGCAGGGCCTTCATCCAGTCAGAGGCAATTCTTGTTGAAAGCGGGTGCTGCCCATTTCCGTTAGAAGCTAATGTTGTTGTGTTTTATTGATTGTTGCTGTGTTTTGATTTGTTGTCTTTTTGTTATTGTGTTTTTTTCATTTGCTGTCGTGTTTTTTGATTATTTATGGTGTTTTTTTCATTGTTGATGTGTTCTGATTTGCTGTGGTTTTTGAATTGTTGTCGTTTTATGTTTTTTGTTGTGTATTCAAAATTATTCATGTGTTTTCTGACTCGCTTTTGTGTTTCCTTATTTGCTGTTGTGTTTTTTTGTTTTGTGATCTGCTAGTGTGTCATTTGATTTGTTATTGTGTTTGTTGATTTGTAGTTGCTCTGATTTGCAGTTTTAGTGCCTTGATGTTGTGTGTTATGGATTTGTTGTGCATTTTGAATTGTTGATGTTTTTTGATTTGTTGCGCATTTGGTTTCGTTGTAGATTTGAATTTCTGTTGTTATATTACGTGTTCACTGACTCGCTCCTGTGTTTTCTTATTCATATTATTTGTTCTGTTGTTGTGTTTTTTATGTTCCTTTTTTAATTGTTTGATTTATTTTGTTATCTCTCTATCATTTTCTAATATGAAGTTGTTTTCTGATAACTTTTCTTTACATCTTTTTTTATTTGTTCTTGTTTGAGCCTCTGTGCCTCCTTCGTAGGTCACATCTATAAAACTGCAGATAAACACCATGTGTTTAAAGTGAAAAGACAGCTGTATTGGGGCTCAGCAGTGTGAAACAGGGGCAGTGATGTATTCATCCCAAACTTCTCCAGTGTGCCACGTGAGGGCGGCGCATGGGGGGATGTTGACCCATTTTCATTTCCTCTTTCTCACTCTCCTCTCTCTCCTTCCTCCTCAGGATGAAACATGAAACCTGGTCCATTTGAGCCAAGTCTGTCCCCTGGGCTCCCAGCTCCTCCAAATCTGCCCTCAGTCACTTTCTCTTGGCTTTTTCCCTCACACTTAAAAACAGCGTTGACACTTTGTCAGGGAGACACTCCTTTATTTTCTCTTTGGATGTGTTTGTGCGAACAGTGGATTGTGACCCATCTGAAACTGTGTGTCTCTTTTGTTCTGGGCTGTGATGCGGTGTCACTGGTTGTAAACTGAGCAACGAGAAGAAGAAGCACCGCCTGCAGCTTTTGTCTTTGTCGCATCTCCTCACTGTCTCTGGGATGTAAGAACTCACTAAACTCACTTTTTATTTTTCTTTCTTTTGTTTGACACAAAGGAACTTACTTTTTTTTTCCCTCCCGAGGAGAAACTATGGCGAGACTTGCGTCGAATATGCGTCTTGTTGTGTTTTTGATGGGATTATTTTTGCTGTGTTCTCCATCGGGAGGTGAGCCGGAGCCGCAGCAGGAGGAGGAGGAGGAGGAGGAGAGCTCCTGTCAGGGAGCATTTGACCTCTATTTCGTCCTCGATAAGTAAGTGGACACAATTTAATGTTCATGATCATGCACAACTCGGACACCAGCGGGTTACAGAGGCTTCCCCTGTGAAAGAAGTTAACAAAACACTGCGAACTATCAAACCAGCAGCCACGTTTACCTCGCAAGTTAAAGTTAAAGCTCGTTATTCGGTCTTTATTTGAATTGGAAGACAAAATGGCTGGTTCATGTTTTGGGGTAAAACATTTTTCAGCTTCTAACGTGATTGTTTAAATGCAGTGAGGTTGATTAGCATCTGTGCAGATGTGCTGACGTCATAAAGGAAGCTGACTCGCAGAGCACACTTTGCTGAACAAGCAAAAAATGAGGAGCCACTGGTTGGATGCAAGTAGCTCATAAACAATATCGATAATTATCGCAATGTGATTTTCATCGATAACAATAGATTAAAGGTAACATCTGTATCAATATATCATCGTGCATAAGATCTACCTCAGATTTATAAGATGCTTTGCTGTTTATCAAGTCTTTGTCATTCTCTGCACATAAAGAAGAGTTTTAAACCACAGGAGCAAATCTGTTGGATTGTAGGGCTGGTAAATAAAAACAAGCAATATCAATAATCATTGCAACATAATTCTCATCAATCAACAGCTTCATTATTTATAGATATAATGCTTATGCATCTTTCAAGCTCAGTGAGGATGTTGAAAACATCACTGATCGATTTATTAAATTGATTTGCTTCCACAAGAGAAAATGTGAAAGTATAAAATATAATACAACAATATAAAATCGTAAAACTTCATTAAAATACAATCTGAGACCTAAATAATGTTTGCTGACAAATGTTTTCATGTCAAGGTAAGTGTAGGAGGAAGTAAACTGTATTTGTCATTATGTATGTATATCAGTACGAAACTGATCCATCTGGTTCTCAAAAATCAAAACCCCATCTTCCTCTTTTCTCAATCTCGAGTAAAGAAAAAACATTCAGTTTTTCCAAAGAAATGGGACTTCTTCACTGAAGGGACTTTTTTTCTTTCCAGCTCTTTACTTAGTGACCGCTCACCGTGCGCTCGCTCATTTCCACTCCCTGTACGCCCACATTGGAAAAATGTTGTGGTTATGTGACATCTTAGTGCTGGACTTCAGCAGCTGGGCTTAGGCTGCCGGGGAGAAGATAAAATGTAAGAGAAACTTCTGCAGGGCCTGTTATTTCCCCAGTGCATTTACAGTATATCTTATATTCAATATCATATTCAAACTGCCTGTTTTTAAACTTTAGATTATTTGCCTTGAATTTAAAGTATATTGTTGTATCAGCTCCTCTCATTCCTCCTCCTGCATTTATGGAGCAATACCAGGAATTGGGAGGTGGAACAAGAAAGGACGGGAAGCAACAACATTAATGGGAAATGTGGTCTTAATTTGGCGGTGGTAAAAATGTTGTGCACAGCACCTTTAAAAGTTTTGTGGCCTGATTAGAAGTTTTATGCATATTCGAAAAATGAGTGACTCGTACAACAGCTTTAATGTTATTGGTTGTCGGGCCAAAGGGTTGTTTTCACTGATGGGCCCTCAATTAGGATTCTACATGACATGTTCAAGAGCAGAGTGTGATTATGACATCAAGCCAACATGTTGATTTTGCAAAGCTGTCGTGCTGCTGTGAAAACTCCAATAGGATATCATAATGTGAAATGTGAAAATGAGGTTGTATACACATCTACATAGTGCAACTTAAGTTGGGAAATGTTGCACGGTCCTTAGATTTTTGCTTATATGACCTTATTCAGGTTATTGTAATGATAGAATGCTATTTACATGGCAGTGTCTTATTCAGCCTAACAACTAAATCTAATATCAGATATAAAGATAATCACTGTAAAATCGTTGCTTTACCCACTGAACTTAAACAGAACCTGTGTAATGTTTCCTTCTCGCCATTCAATTCCTTTGTCGAAAAGGGACTCAAACATGGTGGGACTGCAGCCCAGATGTGAAAGGCTGCTTTTGACTTGTGCTCAATGTGGTAAACACTGACACATGCTGCAAATAAGGAAACTAATTATATTTTTTTAGTGTCTGATGCTATTGTTAGCTCTCCTGTGAGCTCTGGTGCCCACTCTGAGGGTGACTAACAAGGTTCAGATATTAGTTGTGGACTTCAAACAGAGCGAAGCTCATTAGAGACCAACTCCAGCCGCCCCTCTACCCCATCCCTCAGGCCTGTGCTGGTTTTATGAGACACATTCTGAACTCTATTGATCCATATAGAAGGCGTAAAGATCAATGTGAGGAGGTTGTAGCAGGCGGAGAAGCAGAGAACACAGGATACTAAAATGTTGAAAGGCTTAAACCAGCCTTTCATGTCCATAACTTTGGGGAATTTTTGAACCTTAAGCTGACTTAAGCTAAACTTAAAATTTCTATATTTCTATTTACTTAACACAAAACACACAGCAGAGGTTCTGCCAACTTGCACCAAAGAGTTTGTGCGATAGCGACCAGATACACACGCTTCACCAAGTCAATCCAAGCTGTTAATCATGGCATTTTGCCCCATTTTTATAGCATCAAATAACTAATCAAAACCCAACTTACCAGAAACCTAAGCACTTGAACATACTGTACATCAGTGTGACAAGAACTACCTAAAATGACAGCTAGTCAATCTCACCCATCTTTGGAAAAAATATCTTTGAGAAAATTTTATTTGATGTATATTTGGACTTTTTTGTTTTGTATATGTGCCACCTGCTAACGTGGAGGAGACGATGTTCATGACCTATTATGTAGCCAGCCACAAGGGGGGCAATCAAGACTGTAATATCAATCCAAAGAAAATTAAAACATCCTTTAGCCATTATGCTCCTGTGTCCACCACTGGAATCAGATGCCCTTGCAGATAACATATGGTTTTAATGCATCAGTTTTATGATACTTTTTCTGTCTTAAATTGGTTTTACATTTGTTTTTTTGTTTTTATTCTGTTTTTTATTAAACCTGTATTTTTTTAGTTTTATTTAATTTTAACATGATAAGAGGCCTTATGATTAAACATGCCTTGCCTCAGAATGGGTGACTTGCTTTGGGCACTGTGTAGATGGTCTTAACTTTTACAGTTAGGAGGAGAGTTAACTGCTGAGTTGGCTCATAAACTTGACTCCAGAGACATTTATTGCAAACTCAGGCAGATGATGTCACGTCATGACTCAAGCATGTAGGACAGTGATCTCTGAGACATACAGGCGGCTGCAGTCTGAAGCATATAGAGGGTAGTGACGGAAGGTTGCCAGGTTGAATCTGGGACAGCTGTTACTGAGCTTGGAAAATATGGGATTTAGCAAGACATTATCCCTAACTGCGAAGTGGTGTGTGTAACTTAAATTGTTTATGATATATACATAATGGAAAGCAGGGTTGTTCCATTACAAGCTAGACATTGTAGGCAGAGATATGTCAACAATGATGTGACAGAAGTAAAATGTTGAAACCAGCTCTTGCGAACAGGAGATTGATAAAACATCTGGTGGTCAAAATGAAAAGACACAATATAATAAATGCAACGATACAACTTTGTAGATTTTAGGAGAAGAGCATGAAAATAAAAGTTTAAAAATAATGTGTGAATTATATAAAATGTAGGAACATATGGACCAGAGTCACACCTTGCCACCAGCTGTTTACCTGACATCCTATTTCTGTGTTGTGTTGGGTATATGGCTGTAATTAGATGCACTGAGAAATTAACTGGTTTCACTTCTGTAACAGTGACAAGAAGACAAAACAGTCATTCTGTTAGCAGTGGTGCTGTGGGTAAATCTCACAATTTGGATTTTTGGGCTATGATTTCTATATTATGTGCCCCAGTGGCCTAATGGATAAGGCACTGGCCTCCTAAGCCAGGGATTGTGGGTTCGAGTCCCATCTGGGGTGTTAATCAGCAGAGTGGCGCAGCGGAAGCGTGCTGGGCCCATAACCCAGAGGTCGATAGATCGAAACTATCCTCTGCTATTTTGTATGGAATTTGCCCTATGGGGGATCAATAGAAGTACATCTTACATCACAAGTAATCTACATCAATCAATATAGTTTAGACCGTTATCATGCTATGCTAATTGGTCACCTGTCACAGCATTTAAACTGCTCTACCTGTTTGTATATGTCTAATATATATTTCTCAAACATCATTATTGTTTAACAGTCTTCCTCCAGGATTTAACATTAGCATACGGACCATATAAACACATCCAAAACCACTCCTCTTGTGCCAGGTTCCATATTTAAAAGCAAAATGTTGCCCGCCTGCTGAGAATCAGCGTATGAAAACATCCTGGTATGTACACACATAACAAAATAGGGCAATCTATTTTAGGGTTATGGTTCCAGTATACATCAACTCTGAAATTTATACAAAATTCCTGAATTGTGCAGCTGTCATGTGTCAGTGTGTAGTCCAAGTTGGAAAAGCAGCTGTTAGAGTTTGGCTGTATGTACATGTCTACAGCAGTCCATTGGTCTGTTTGTTGGTCAGTTCACCACTTTGGTCTAGACTGAAATATTATTTGATTATATTATTATTTGATGGATTACAACACCTCTTTGCTGATCCTGACTCTTCCTCTATTACCAGTATTTGGTTAAACAAACTGCTTTAGCACAAGCTATGGCCCATAGTTAACACTAATTATAGTTACCAATTAGCATAGCATGATAACGGTCTAAACTATATTGATTGATGTAGATTACTTGTGATGTAAGATGTACTTCTATTGATCCCCCATAGGGCAAATTCCATACAAAATAGCAGAGGATAGTTTCGATCTATCGACCTCTGGGTTATGGGCCCAGCACGCTTCCGCTGCGCCACTCTGCTGATTAACACCCCAGATGGGACTCGAACCCACAATCCCTGGCTTAGGAGGCCAGTGCCTTATCCATTAGGCCACTGGGGCACATAATATAGAAATCATAGCCCAAAAATCCAAATTGTGAGATTTACCCACAGCACCACTGCTAACAGAATGACTGTTTTGTCTTCTTGTCACTGTTACAGAAGTGAAACCAGTTAATTTCTCAGTGCATCTAATTACAGCCATATACCCAACACAACACAGAAATAGGATGTCAGGTAAACAGCTGGTGGCAAGGTGTGACTCTGGTCCATATGTTCCTACATTTTATATAATTCACACATTATTTTTAAACTTTTATTTTCATGCTCTTCTCCTAAAATCTACAAAGTTGTTACAGAAGTGAAACCAGTTAATTTCTCAGTGTGAAATCAATTACTTTAAGTTTCAGTGTGTAAGATTTAGATGAAAGGGATCTTTTGGCACAAATTGAATATAAAATAATCCTCATGATGTTTTCACTAGTGTGTTTCATCAAAATGTTATGAATTGTAGTTTTCTTTGTATTTAAACACTTTATATTTACACGTGAGGGGTCCTCTCTACAGAGGCCGCCATGTTATTTACAGTAGTGCAGACTGGACAAACTAAACACCTTTTTATGACAACTGAAGACTTCTACAGGTTCTATGTCATGTTTGGAAGGGGAGGGTGAGGCAAGGGGTATTCAGCTGCTACATGCAATTTCACCACTAGATGTCACTAAATTCTACACACTGTACCTTTAAATACAGATGTCAGAATATTTTCACACAGCCATGTAGTCCTGCAAGCTGTTTTCTCCTTTTTCCATTTCTGCCTATGTCTCATCTTTTTGCCATTCTTTCCCCCAAGCCCTTTCCATTCATCTCTCTTTTCAGCAGATTTCCAGCAGACCTACATTACTCTACTTGTAGTTAATGCAGTTTCTAGATGGTGACATACACTGTTCTCACACTAAAGTATTGAGCTGCTATTAATAATAATAATCTGTATGTCAAACGCTATGATTTCTGTCTTGTCTTTACTTTGGAGATCATGTTTTTATTGTTGTTGATGCAATCATAAGTTAGGACTCTGGTTGGGCGTTCGGCCATGAAGCCTGAATCCAGGCAAGTCAGCGAAAAAACCTGAACTGCAGCTGCAGTCCATAAATACTAAGATATGTCTGGCTGTGGAATGACAGGCACTGAGTGTTTTGTAATTTGGCGTTTCACAGGGTGTTTCTTTGGTATTTTCAGTAGTAGTGTCTTGTTACATGATATAAGTCCTTCAGGCAAGTAATTCTAACTGTAATCCAAGCCTTCGCATAATATTTGATATATGACTCTGCCTCAATCAACAGAAAAAGTGCATTATAAATGACATATTTAAATGATCAGAGAAAGACTTTAGTAGAAAAATCAGTATCATTGGATACACATCTTAAATGCCTCTTCACCATTTAGTTATCCAGTAGTTTTTTTCAAACAATTCCTCTCGGGTTTGGAATGGACGCACAGCATTAGCTCAGAAATCATGCAATAAAGACTTTGAATTTTGCAATGGCTGTAAAAGTAGTTAGTGGTTTTAAACAAACAAATCCTTGTGCCCAGTCAGTTAAATTGGAGCACCATCATTGGATACAGGACATGTTGGTGAGGACTGGGGGTAGACCCAGCTGTAATGGTAGACAGCCTTAGCAGAGTTTGGATTTATTTTCTTCCCTTCCTTCGACACTTTGAACCGTGAGAACAAAGCTGAGAGCAGCTAAATCTTTAGGCCAACAGAGCTTTTTCCCACATGCCGTCATCCCAGTGCCCTCGGGGACAGAAGTGTCTGCTGGGTACTTGAGAGTGGACGAAGAAACTAAACAGATTTAAAACATCTCAAATTGGCTGCTTTAGGGTCCTATATTTGAGGCGTCAAATGAAGGAACCTTAATCAATATTAAAGACTGAGCCAAGGTTGTGGGCTCTTAAACAAAAACAATAGCTGAAAGATTATTGTTTGGTCCTTTTCCTGTAGCTTTCCTTTAGATTCAAAGTCTTTCAAACAGCTGTAAACACTGGCAGATTAACAGTTTTGCTGATCAATGCCATGGACCCAGTTGAAATAAGTAAAAAAAGATAAATACCGCAGAGGGATTTCAGCAGTAGTGCACTCCTTGTTTTGCTCGTCAGCTGGTGTTGGTGCGTGAGAAAGGATGTTTTGACCCGTTTGCCACAGACCTGGCCAATTTTTCATCCACTCATGGCCATGTTTCCTCTGGCAGACAAGACAGAAAATAAAGCCAACATATTCTTCACATTATCTCACTCCTACTCAGCTACATTTACTGTAATCTCAACGATAAGGCACTTTGTCTTTCCCATGCTCCTTCCCTTCATCCTTCCTTTTGTTCTCTTTGGATTCTCCTAACGTGGATGGCAGAGAGCCAGACACATGCTTTTCATCTTGCTGGCCTGGCTTTGACAAGTTGCAATGACACAAATTCAAACGGTTGTCGGGTGCAATCACTCCGCCTGCACCTCATAACAACCTTCACCTCTCATAACCTTTATTCTCTGTGTCTCAGACATCAGAGCTCAGCTCAGAGTAATAAAATTAGATCAAACAATTGAGGAGGGAAAAAAGGGCAACGCATAAAATAGTTTCATCAAGAATCATAGAATAAAATGACCCACTTCCTCTCCCAGTAGTGTTTGAACAGGTGAGTGAAACTGCAAGCTAGGTTTCGGTCCCACGACTGGACCCACCTCAAACAACCCTAAGTTTTCCAAGGCAAACAAGAGCTGTGGTGGTTCAGAAACAAAGATAAGCAGCTGAAAACCAAAGGTGGGAGTCCTCAGATTCACCCTGATGTTAAATAAATAGTCAAAAATGATCCCCACACCTCTACATAACTGTTCGCCCCAGTTAAGTTTTACCAGACGTAATGTTCTTTTTCCCCTCCACTGTTGCTGTATTGGAACAATCTGCAAGAGAAACTGGCTCCTGCAGTTCCTTCAGGTCAGAGGCTGTTTCTCTGTGTCTGCCTGTGCAATTCTCGTGTGACCATTTCTGTTGATGCTGCACATTCAAAGCTAAACACCCCTCCAACCCTTCACCTCAAGCTTTTTTTGTTTTGGGAGAGTTTTTTGTTTAGCTTGTAAGGTCTTGTCCTTTTAATCTGCTCCATCAGCCTCACAGGAATGTGAAAGCCTTCATGTGGGGAACAAGTTGTGTCATCAGAACAACAGTAAATCTAAGAAAAATTGGGCATAAGACGTTAAGTTGACCAGTATTTGTATCGGTCCAAGCTAGATGGGGGGGAAAATTGAAGCTTACATAACATGTATATGTTATTGTGGATGCTTTGCTGGATGTTCCAGCATGGGTGGCCCATGGGAACCCAAACCTGATCCTCAAGCTTTGGCAGTTTTGGTGCAATGGTCCAATTAATTTCTACATTATGCCTACTTCCTTTGTACCAGCTTGCCTTCAGCTCGGGCGATCAATGTGTTTGTTTTCTTTGGAATTTCTCATGCTGACGTTTGACAAGGTGCTGATTCTCACCCAGTCAGCAATTGTAGCTTGTTTATGCAGATCTTTCAGAAAATGTTGACATCTCATCATCTGAAAAAGCAATCCTGAACTAATATATTGATTTCTTAAAGATAATACAAGCAGTCTTATTGTCTTTTTAAAACAGGGCTTACAAGGCAACAAAACAAAGTTCATTGAGTCGCCCAAACATAACATTTAATACAGACCCAGAGTTCGGTTTGGCAGGATCAAAAAGCCTTGAATGACTAAGGCATGATGGGAAAGTCCCTCATATTCCTTGGCTGTGTCTAAACCCCATCCCAGTGTGACCATATAATGACCCCCTCCACTGCTGGAGCAATAACACAAATGCACCACACGGTATTCAACACTGAATAGCAGACAAATAACATAAGTTACAATTCACTTTGATTTGATGTTTTGGTCCTGTAGCTGGTGTAGCTGTAGCTGTTTACCAGCTTGTAGAGTAAATCTCAGTTGGTTCCTAAATCAATTGTGCTGAATATAAAAGATTGCCAAGTTAGTTGTAATCTCATCAAATGAACAAAAGTTGTCTTGTCATCTTAGCTCAAGGTATTGGAAGCTCACATGTGAGAAATGGTTCCCTCTGTTTATTTTGTCTAGACAAAATTCTCAGACTGATTTTTTTAGTTTGCTAGGAATGGAGGAACTTACTTCAAGGTAAGCTAAGATAACAGAGTCACAAGGTCGCCATTTATTTTCTAAAACACCCATGACCAAATGTGTGTATTAGTGAAAATACATTATTTGCCTTGTTACATAATTAGTCTAGATAGTTATTTTGAGTAAAATGTTATTTAAAAACAAGAATATCCCTCAGTAGAACACAAACGTCTACCAAGGCCCAACCTGCACCAATTTGCACACAGTCCCCTAAATATGATCATTATTCCATGAATCAGTGAAAATGTTGAAAAGCACATATCTCACAATGTTGAAGAAAGTGAAAAAAGAATCCTGGATCTGCTGTTCGATCTTGACTAAATTTTAATGAGTGCTTTCCTGCATCGTTCCACTAAGTTTCTGTCCAGCAGTTTTGGTGTAAACATACAAACCAACCAACAAATGGAGAGGGATGAAAACATAGCCTCCCTGGAAGAGATTATCATTTACTTTTTGAATATCACTAATTAAAGTGCTTCTTGCAGTCACAATGAAGATGAAGAAACTCCTAACATTGCGTTTGTGCAGAAACTAAGACTCAGTGGACTGAATGATACTAAATTGAAGTTGATCAATAAATCATTTTTTGGAGTCCCCACACAAGGCAACAGCAACACATCCATGTTGGCCAGTTAGAGCGTGTCTAATGCCATTACATCAGTTAGTCAGCGCCTAGAATAACATTTAGTCAGCCTTGCTCTTTATTCTATGTCAGCTTCCACCTCTAAACAGGCCTCTAGTTTTACCACAGTCATTTAGCTCATTTCCCATGTGTCATCTCTCTGGGTCACTCATTAGCTAACGAGTGACCTGCTGACTGGTCATATCATGACAGCCCTCTCCCTTAATGATCAAACTTAATAAAATTGCCACACACACACACACACACACACACAGCCTGCCCAGAGGAAATAAGGCTAGCTCCACAGGGAGTTGTTTTTTATATGACTCTAGTTTTATGGAGGTTCCCCTGGGGAGACATGGGGCCTGTTTCCTCCTTCAGGGGTTCATTCTGGATCCAGGGGGGGTGCTAAATTACACGCCACACCGTGCTACCAGCCTCTTTTATCTCACCAGCACATTACAGGCCCCTTTTGTGCAGTGCAGACAAACTGTCTCAACTTATCCATCAAGTTGTGTTTGTGTTACATAAATATCCCTTCAACAGATAAAGGATAGCATGCTACATCTTGAGGGAATAAAAGTAAATAATATTTTTCCCAGTACACAGAGAGCTTGCTCTTCATGTTTTGGAGCTAATGGTTTTACCCCCTGACACGTTTGGCAAACAAATTTGTGTTTTTCTGATTTGAATGCTCTCCCATAAACTTAGTCTTTTGTTTGAGTTCTTGCCGAACAAATAAATCGTTTGCATCTCACAGAAATGCATAAATCATATTTTACAACCGCTATCTCATGTTATCCAAGTGTGCTGGCTAATAAGGACCATAAATCAGGTTACCTGCTGTTATGCTAACAATATCATTAAAAGCACTGAACAACTCAGGTTGTTTGAAGTTGTTTCAGAGATGATTTACTTCAGACATTCTTTCTTAGACAGCTGTTGCTTTATTTTAATCATTTCCCTGTTTCCTTTTCTTAGGTCTGGCAGTGTGAAGAATCACTGGGACGAAATCTACTACTTTGTGGAGAACTTAGCTGAGAAATTCAAAAGGTAAGATTATTTAAAACATGTATTGTGAGTACATAGGAGGATTGTCTGCAGTGTAACATGGGAAAAGGATTCACAACTGGATTGCTCATTGAAGGAAATGAAACAGCCTCTTATTGCCTCAACTCGACTTCCTGGAGCCCGGAGATGTAGATGTCTGAAGAGAAACCCACAGTTAACAAACCAGTCACTCTGGTAAAGTAAAATAAAATCTGTCCCCTCAGCTACAACCGGCCATATGCAAAGTCATTTAGTATCTATGGAGCCGCTTCACTCTGTCTCTGCAGTAGCATCACTGATGTCTGGGGTTCTCTATGTAGTATATGACCAGTCTTGGTTTTACAGTTTCTTTAGACTGATCCTGATACAGTGATTTGCACTGTTAACTCACAGCAAGAAGGTTCTATGTGTCTGAATGTGAGTGGGGAATAGTTGTTGACATCTATATTTTGGCTGTGCATTATGCTGGCAACCTGTCCAGGACGTCCCCCTCCTCTCATCCAATGTGAGCCGGGGTTTGGCTCCAGCCCACTCCACCCCCTGGTGGCCCATAAACAATAAGCTGCATAGATAATGCATGGATGGATAGACAAGGTGTTGTGAATCTGCTGCAACACTGTAGCTGGAAGTGGCCTTATCTTATTTTCATATTTGAGCAAAACTGCTCCATTGAATCCCTTTAAACATATTCTGCCTTTTGGTATGTGGTTGAATAAAATGCAATATATCAGTCCGTATTGCCATGGCAACACTTAGAACTTTGTGGTTCAACCAACACAAATAATCAGCTCTCTTAAAAGTTTCAGTTTGGAACAAACATGAGGCAGTTTTAAACATTGCAAACCTGCAATAACTTAATTTGTCTCCGAAACATCACTTTACACATCAGATAGTTGTGTGTGTTTACATGCAAATAATCTCTTTAATAAATCTCACCAATAAACTAACATCTGAGGATTCTGACATAGTTTGAGTGTCAACAACAGAGTCATGGTCACGAACAGGGTGCTAAATCCTACTCTCTGGTACCATGCATGGTGTCACTTTGTGTGTAAAACTGTGGGGTTGAGCTTCAAAACATCTGAATAATTCATACGCAGACTGTGAGGTTATTTAATCATCACTAAGATAATAATTGTTGCAATAAATAGACCCTTACTTTGTTCAATTTTAATCCTGGCATGGAAGGAAAACACATGGCAGATTACTGCCAGTTACTTTATGGGGAAAACAATGTGCTGCTTTCGTCTTCATGAAGCTAAGTGTTGAGGTAATTGAAATAATGAACCTCAGATGGTGTAGAAGTGTTTGTTTTATGTATACTCCATGTTGTGCAAGGTGGCTAACCACCAGCCAGCAAGCAAATGCTGTTGAATTCTGTGTTTAGCAGTTACTATCATTCTTTGTTCATCTGATCTGTAACCAGTAAATCTGTTGAGATATTTGTGTTATATTGTGAGCTGCTGAATACTGGATGTGCTGAAATGTTCTCTCTCTCCCCCCCCCTTTTTTTTTTTCCTATTCTAGTCCAATGCTGAGAATGTCCTTCATAACTTTCTCCTCCAGAGCATCCACCATCATGAAACTAACAGAAAACAGGTAAATTATATAAATGATATGAAGGTGTGACTCATATACTCTGTTGACATAATTCATTATCAAACTGATGTATTTTTTCCAAAATATACTTAATTCTCAGTCTTTGTTAAGGCTAATCATTGTGTCAGTTGACTTATTGTTGCAGCAAGTAAAAGTTGAGCTAGTTTTAAATTTGTTGTTTAGGTTTAGTCGGGGGGTTCACCAGCGAGAGGTGGGAGACCCCAATCAGACACTGTTGTGTGGGAGGCCATAAGCCCCTCGTCCACTAGAAACCACCAGTCTAATCTTTTATCACGTTTTATTGATTGAATTGTAACTACATGTAGTTAGTTTGACAAATGGACAAAACTGCAGATTAAATGTGTCTTCATCACAAATCTGCTCTGCTGTGTCTCCTCTGCAGAGTTGACATCAAAAAGGGGCTGAATGCTCTGAAAAGGGAGATTCCAGGTGGAGACACATTCATGCACCTTGGATTGCAGAGGGTCAGCCTTTTTTTGTTTTTATATTTTTTTACCTAAAATCTAAATACACTGAATTCCTTCTTTAAACACGATGTCTCTGTATTTCCTGTCAATCTGAACATGAAAATATCTTCTGGTTTAAAGGCAAATGAGCAGATATACCATGAGAACTTTGGTAAGCATCAAACCACAATTTTCTATGAATTCTCACTTCAGGCAAAATTTGGTTTTGCTGCAATTGTAACACAGCTCTTATTTGCTTTTTGCAGGCACGGCCAGTGTGATTATTGCACTGACAGATGGTGAGCTGCAGGAGCATCAGCTCATCGATGCACAGCTAGAGGTAATGACTTCATACGGCCTTTTTCTTACTTGCTTATATTGACAGCTCTGGATGCAGGGACACTCCCATTCCCATCACAGCTTAAAGTTCAAATATTAAATGTATTCCTTTTTGTAAAAACAGGCAGAGAGAGCCAGGTCTCTTGGATCTATTGTGTACTGCGTTGGTGTCAAAGACTTCAATGAGACACAGGTAATACCCATTCCAACCACAATAAATCTGTACTATATTATAGCTTAATTGTAATTATCTACATACCAGCTACAATTTACCATGCATATACTGAACAGTGTGATTCCAGGGTTGTAGAAATGTCCCAAATGCTCCATGTTGTGGCCCCAGTGCAATTTGGCTAATCCATAATTTAAAATTTCTGAAAAGCAATCTGGGCTTTTTTTTTTTTTTTTACCTCTGCGCTGGTTCTGAGTTCTGCTGCAGACACAAACACACAGGACTAGACTAGAGATGTGTGTGTGTCCTTAACTTCAACATGATGCAGACGAGGGTTCAGGTATTTTCATGATATTTGAGAGCTGCAGGATTGTTCTGGTTGACCTTCAGTAATCAGACACAGTTTGCTTCAACCAGCTCCCTCAAGTGGAGTTCAAGCCCCATTTGATTGATGGTAAATTGAGTCATTACCTGATTGTGAATAACGTGATTATTAATGTAACACTCATTTTTCATTTCAATTTCATTTGGATTTATTTATTTATTCTCTTTTAATTTCTTTATTCTTCTCCCCTTCTTCCCCTCCATCTACACCTCTGTCTACCACCTCTCCGTGAAGCTGGCCACCATTGCAGACACCATCGAGCATGTGTTTCCTGTCCTGGGTGGCTTCCATGCCCTCCGGGGAGTCATTGATTCGGTAAATTAACACTTCTCTGTGCACAACCCTGGCAGCCGTGCAGATGACCACATTCATTTATTTAACCCATTAAGACTTAAGGAGCTTAATAAAAATGCACTCTAAAAGCTAAGCATTGCTTGGAAACAACAACCTGAAACCTGAGCGTTTTCTGAAGAGCTGACAGAATTGTCAAAGGTTATAAAAAATAATTTCTCAGCCTTTTAAAGTGTTTCGAAAACATTTGGCTTTTATTGCAAATCATTAATTTCCCCTAAACTTAGTGAACGGTTTAAAAAAACAAACAATTAAGCCAACAAACTCTCTGATATCCCCTCTTCTTCCTCAAACACGTCTCTTACCGACTGAGCCTTGGGCAGTGCTTAGATCAACAGCCATGGCCTGAAATGCAAAGTTTCACAATGTATTTGAAAACTATGACATCATATAAAACTCGCACATGTCTCATCTGGCTCTATAGTATAGAGCCCTATAGAGGCTTCTCCCTATAGTCTATCAGTAGAAACCTGCATATGTCTCATGCTTTCTTAAAGGTATATACACGCATATGTTACATCCGGTCTAAATGGTTGATGTGCTCTACATCATTAACATCATTTTTACTTTTTATGTGGATATTAAAGATCTAACTTCAGGAAAATACACATGCTCAACAACCAGTCATTCCCATCTTTATCTTTTACTGTGCTGATGATGTATGTTTTCAATCTTAACATTACAACAGCTTTAGTGCATCGAACTGTTTGGCAAAGATGTACTTTTCCAGGAGCAGCTGGCTAGGGTTGTTGGAACCAAGAAAGATCTTGGAGGAGAGAAACAAACTATTTTATCTCAAAGTCATTGCTGCAGTGAAATGAAAAAAACCTGCCTATCCTAATCTCCTCGCTCCTGCAGATCATCAAGAAATCCTGCATTGAAATCCTGGCAGCTGAGCCGTCCAGTGTTTGTGCAGGAGGTGAGAAGATCGAAACACACACTCTCAATCCCACACATACAAAAGCTGAACTGGGTCCCGTCAGATGATAGCCACTGGGTTCTGAGATAGTGTTTACATGGACATGGTTTACATATTCCGACTAATGACCTCATTCTGAATAAGACATTATTTTGATAATGATGTCTCGTTGTGTTGCTAATAGATTTCCTGTCATATTCGTGTTTACATGTTATGATTATGACCAATGTCAAAATTATGTCCCACAACTTGTTTCAATTCATCCCAAGCAATATGTCGCCAATCAGTTGGTAACTGGTATACATGTTGATGTCGCAATCTCCAACATAATTGTCTAAACTGATTAAGACATATACTTGTTTCATATACTTATACATAATGTAACTAAGGGCAGAATACTCATGTTTTAATTCAAAATCATTGATTATTCCAAGTATGACCTCATTCAGGTTAATAAGAAAATGCTGTTTACATGTTAGTGTGTTATTCATCGTTTCTCCAAGAATGTTAATTTTGTTACTTGTTACCTCATCGCTCAGTCTCTCACTTCAGTAAATGATGATTCCAGACTGAAAAGTGACCATGTATGTACAGGCAATCTACTGGGACAGAGTCCCGCAGTGGGAAAAGTGGGAAAATCAGTTTGAGAGAGGCAGTGGTTAGACTGGCTGAGATCGAAATATAAACTAGACAACATCCTTCAGTGTCAGGCCAACAGAAAGATTATGACTTAACAAGCAACATTAATAGGCACAAACGAACAGATAAAAGTCAATAAAACATTTTTGGCATATAAGCAGAAGGACTTTTACTGTTTTTCACATCTGCTTTGGCATTTTATTAAGCAGTGAATAACTTTTACCATTTAAAGGGGAAAGCATTTCACTTCAAATTCAACAGTATTCACTGGCCTGCTGTTACATCAGGCGCTTTACTATTCAGTTCAGTCCTGCAGGTTTATAATCATATAGACATCAGAGTATCTTCCCTGTGGTACACCCAACACCTGTTCATAGATATAACCCTATAATGGATTTTTTTCATGCATATCTCTGAACTATTTCTTGAGAAATTCCCCCAAAATGTAAAAAAAAAGCCCTATCGGCACAACCCCTCCAGCTTGTAGTATATTTTTCATACCATATGTAAGGAACTATATTTTGCCTCCTAGCCAGGCTGGGTGCGAGATGAAAATGAGCTCCATGTATAACACATGCAGTTTCAAATACCCACCAAGTGTTTGAAATTTAATAATGTTAATGTGTGTTGTATAACCAGAGTCGTTCCAAGTGGTGGTGAGAGGAAACGGGTTTCTTCATGCCAGGAACATCGACCAGGTGCTCTGCAGCTTCAAAATCAATGATACCATCACAGTCAGTGAGTAAAACCACTTTCTCATCTTTTATGAACTTGTGTATTCCTCATGTGAACGTATGGGACAACTAAATAACCTCTGGAGAAAACAGAACACATTTGCACTGAGAAGTGTAAAAGACTTCTTATTGTATGGCAGGAAAATGGTCACACTAAATCACACTAAATATCTTTTGGTCCCTGTCTGAAGTCCATATGATCAATCTCTGGCTGTTTTATCCCTGTCTATATAGTGTCTATAGTTTACAGTAATCTTTCAGTACATTTATCAATATGCTGTCTTTGCCCTCCAGATGAAAAGCCGGCCGGAGTAGAAGACACGTTCTTACTGTGTCCAGCTCCTGTCATTGATGAAGTTGGAAAGTAAGCCTTTTTTTTTTATGTCGTCATCCTCTTAGCAGAAAGTGCTTATATATCACACTGCATCCACATGCATCTCAGATCACGTTCTTAGCCTCAAGAGAATCACATGTATGTATACACGTGTCTGTATGTGCAGACCGTAAGGAGTCTGCCATACATTAACTCTTTTTATGATCCCTGTCCGTGGCTGCATTCCACTTTTCTACATCGCAGCACAGCTCAGCAAAACACAGTGGGCTCTGTAGGGGCACCGGCACATGTAGCGGTAAACCCCTCATGCATTTGTCCTGAATTAGAACTGAGCAGCGAAAACAACAGAAGCTTTCCTGCATACAAGCATACAGAAACATACAAGTCTAATATGACTCAGCTGAGAAAATTGAACTTGCTTATTATGAGAAAACCCACAGAGAAGGTCTCCACAGTTTGAGTATTTGAGTCTCACTGTTCACAGCAGCGTTATACGGTGTGCAACCAAAACAGAGCTAAAAATATAAGTAAATATTATATGGTAATGTTGCTGTCTGCTAGATGCGTAAATGAGCAACTGAATAAAAGGAGCATTAAGGCTCAAATTTGATCAGCATTTGATATTAAAACGGGATTTTATTTGCGTCTTCTGAAAGCTTACAGATACAGAAAGAGATGAAACGGAGCTGTACCACCAGAAATCTTGGGGGGGGGCAGTGTAAGACATGAGAAAGACATTTCAACAGTGGTGGAACTTTTTGAAGAGAGACTTAAAGAGTTAATAAGAAACAACAGTTTGGGTTAATAAGCTTTCCTAAGAGGTACGTGTCCATGGTATTTGTATCTGATCTCAATATGCAATATGGTTATAAAGTGGCCAGTCAGCCTCAGTGGAGGTACGTGCACTCCGAGTGCCCTTCTAGTTCTAATTAAAATCTCATGGTTGCGCTTCATTGTTTGTCTGTGAGAACACACCAGTTTGGACCTCAGTGGTATGATGCTCTTGGCTTCAGACTGAGATACAAAAAATTTGATGTTTGTTGGTGTTTGTTGGTTCGACAGCAGTTCTATTGACGATATGCAAACATGTATTTTTTTCATAAGACACAAATGTTTTATGGCTCACTGAAGAAAAGGATGTAGAAGACAGGTTGTGAGAACGACTGAGGTTCGTTTACTCGAACGTTCACCACACGACAGACACACCGTTTTCTGGTTAAGCGGCTAAAATCGCCCCTCATCGGCTGACTGTACTCTCTTTTTAGAGCCCAACCATGTTCCAACATAAACAATCTGCTAAACCTCTCTGACCTAAAGTCTTTACGGGACTAAAAGTACAGCAGGCCACAGAATATATAGTTCAGCTGACGGTGGTTAAAGACTTTAAACACAATGAGGGACAGAGGGGCGGAGAGCACCAGTCTTTCATTGCACACTTTCTTGACCTTTTAAGGGTTCCTGTAATTATAATACAATTCCTTCATTTTATTCTGCAACAGATGTAATAAATCACATTTACAGTTAATACTAGCTGTGGTGTGAGAAGGCAGGATTGGATTTTTACTGCAGGGGTGAAAGATTTAAACAAGCTGGACTCATGACTCGGACACTGAAGCTTTAATCGATACCATGGAAGAGGTAGTGAAACCGAGCATACGGTACATTGTGTGCTTTTGCTTCTCTTAAACCTCCAGTTAAGTCAGTTCAGTCTCTGTATATTTTTTTTCTGCCTTAAATTTTCCATCGCTTCATGCATGAACACTTAACCTCCTGACTCCAATCCCACATTTATCCCTCCCTCCTCCTTTTTCTCTCTGCCTCCATCTACACTTTTGGTGCCACGGTGGCTCAATTCACCGACTTCTTCTCACTCCTTCCCCCCTCCTGCCCGTCTGCACATTTTTCTTTCTGTATCTGTCATTTATTTATCTCCCTCTTTCATGTCCTGTCAGTCCTCCGCTCTCCTTCAGTTTCCTCCATGTCCAGTCTTGGCTGATCAAAGCCTTGCAACAGTCAGGCCCGGGGCTTTCAAGTGTGTGGCCATGTGTGTTTGCATGCAGCCTATCTGCTCAGCAGGGTGGAAAATCCTTTAAGAGAGTGTTTCAATGGCTCCACTGAAACCCAGACAAATTAAGGACTTTGTAAGATTAAGCAATGATTTATATTTGGTAGCAAAGATGAGATTTATGTTGTCAATGTTCACAAAACTTAGCTTATGTTGTTGCTACGTCACACTGGCTACAATTCCTGATCAGGTTCAAGCATAGAATTATTTCATGCTGCTGCAAAATATGAGCTTAACAAAGAAGACTTGATGTTTTAGGCCTCGTCTACACTAATGAAAAAATAATAATAATTTAAATGAATAGTTTCCCTACGTTTAAACACTATTTGTGTGTGGAAGAGAGGCTCAAACAAAGAGGAAAATGTTAATCTTGCAAAATGTCCGCCTTTTTGTGGACAGGGCATTAAACTGCCTAAATATATCCAGCTGGAAACATCTGGATGTGACGTAATGTTGTTATGTTTTGCCAGTTGTACACAAGAAGACAACCTCTGTATAATGCCGGCTATGTCAGGGCCCATATTTAAGTGCTTTAACATAGACTTTTCTTTTAAGGCAGGGTGACCCACTCCACCTAATGAATGGCAGATGAATATGTGTGTGCACCGTCTCTTTCAAGTGTGTGTGTTTGTGTGTCAGTTCATGCTTGAGCCATCTGCCCTGTCTGTTTCATTTCCCTCCTCGAGAGCTGTCAGACACTGCTCTACAACAAACATCTCCTCCCCGCTACTCCAGCAACACACAGTTCCTCTACATTTTTACACAATTGTTACGTGCCAGTAGGAAAACAAGGGGATTAAAAGAGTAGCTATGTCAAGGAACAACTTTACTGCACCAGTTAAGATAAAGACTTTTACTTGAAATTGAACTCAAACCAACCTTGAAAAAAATACAAAACTGAAAGCTATTTCCTTAAGAAGAGAAAACAACTGGGTAATTAACATATAGACACTAAATTACTGTCATGTGCTAGGATCCTATCCTTTCTCGTCTGAGACATACATATACAAAATTTAATTATAAGGTTTGTAATGTTTTATATTTCCATTATCCAAAAGAGAAAAAACAACAATAGATTCATCCTAGTGTTGCCGCTTTAGTTAAACCCAAATTTAGCTTATTGTTGCATTGTTGCCCAACATGGACTCTGTAATTTGTGATTTGCCATAAACGCTAAATACAAACCCAGCTGTGTCAGTTCACCATAGTAACTAGTCTCCAATGAATACTACATTTACTCCTGCTTGTGCAATGTTTGCTAAAAACTACAGTGCCCAGATGTGTGAGGACATTGGTAAAAGCTAAACTGTACACAAGTGGTCCATACATTCGTGTATGTGTGATCGGGCTCTCAGTAGGCAGGCAAGTGAATCAGGCAGGTTAGTGGCAGGCAAATTCAGGGGCTAAAGCCTTCAGAGGACGCTGTCTACCCGGCCTACAAAGACTGACTCTTTCATGGGTCTTCAACGACACCTCCGAAGGATGCAGCCACTGAGACACAGCTAAAAGATTCAAAATAGAACAGGATCTACCAAATCCAAACAAGAAATAAAAATCTGAATATACAAAACCAACGAAATTAACAAAGAGTCCAAACCAAATAGGAAAAAGTCCACCAATTCTAAATAAGTTTCACAGGGAAAAAGTTAGACCAAGATAAATTAAAAGTTCAAAAGTCTTTCAAAAATTCTAAAGTATGAAGAAAAACAAATAACTTAAGTAAAAACTAATAAACAAACCCTTTTCATACCAACTTTTTTATTATGTCCTTCAAAATAAAGAAACACTTTCCGTTTGCTTCATCACTCTCACGCACAGTCGGCCATGTTGGAATGTTGGAAGGGATATATTTTATTTATACCAATCTGTCTGTTTTTTTTAACCTAAACCTGAGTGGGTTTATTTCATTTCAGTGCTTTTTGGTTCATATCCAGTGCTATAGCTCAAAGGTCTCTGTCCTTTGGTAGCCAGCTGTTTATCATCAGCGAGCTGCGTGTGCTATCTGTAATAACCCAACTCTTGCCTCCCTCCTCGCTCCTTTTTTCCTTATTTAACCCAGACAGCTCTTTGAGTCAGAGTAAAGACAGGTTTATCGGTCACATGGTCTGCTTTCCATCTGCCAGACCTCATTCATATCCACCTGGACCTCGACCAAATAAGAGCGGTGGGGGGAGGGAAAACACTCCTTTCAACAGGACGTCACGTGAAATTCTCAGAATTGTTTTTCCACCACTCGCAGGAGGAAAGGATTCAGACCATCAAGAAAAACTCACGCCATTCCAAAAACCTCAGGAGGCTACAATCCAGAGAGTTGTTTGTCAAACATTGTACAACTCAGTGTCACTGAAGGACATTTTGCAGCGGGTGTGAGAGATGGTTCTCATTCCTGAGACGCAATTAATATGGTGTCATGTCTCGGAGAAAAACACACAACCTGGCCACAGCCATAAAACACACTTAGGCAGGTTGTGTATTTTTCTTTTCATTCCAACTTTGTTCAAATGCACCTCTCCTCTGTTGACCTCTGCAGTGTGACTCACTGAGTCACAAGATCACACCTGCAATTTGTTTTTCTATTTTCTCTGTGTTTTTAGCCACGTTGAAAAACTTGTGTATTTGGTTCGTGTGGGTTCAAGTTCATTGATGACAAGTGAAAGTGGACAAGTAAACAAAGATTTCAAGACTAGCTTATTTTATTGGAGTCCTGGTGACACTTTTTGGCAGATGAAAAGAGTCCTAAATAATCAGATTCCAGTTTCTGAAACATGAGAAGAAACTATGGCAGAGCCTGTTGTAAACCTGCCTGTTTAGTTTAGTTTGGTCTGTGGTGATACTGGTTGCAGTTCTTCTACCAGTGACCTGCAGCATTGAGTCACGACCATGAAGCTTTGCCACCATCACCTCTGCACAAAGAACTGTTTACCTGTTTATTCAAAGTTGACTCAATGCACAACACCCTGAACTGGAGAATCATTTTTTCGTTATCGTGAAGGTGCGGTTGTCACCACCGTCTTTGACAAAGTTTATCAATATTGAATGTATCACGTGTCCAAATCGCACCAATTTCATCATGGGAATTATTATATTATTCTAAGAATTATATTCTTATTATATCATGTATATTTATACAGATTAGACAGATATCTGAATATGAGCATCAACCTAAAATAATTTTGTCTTCAGCTTGAAAATCCTGTGTCATTATCCTGTATGTTTTTGTGGGGTTTTTTATTCGGATCATTTCAAATGCTTTTCTAATTTATTTTAACCACCTCACATTTTGCTGCCGGTTCTGTAACATTATTTCACAAGTTCTAACAGAGGAGGCAATGACTAACTGAACTGAGCTAAACAACCTCAGAGTGAACTGACAATGTTACATCTGTTACAGAGATGTTATCCCAACACTGACACAATCATGTGTGTCTGTCTCGTTTTGTTTCAGGGTGATTTATCTCCAAGTGAGCATGAACGACGGTCTGTCCTTCATCAGCAGCAATGTGCACATCACCACCACAGAGTGTGTAAGTGTGAGCTTCGTATACCGTCTTTGATTAATGCATTCGATCTGCAGGCATTTAATCTTCACACCCTGGACAGGCCAACATAAGCCGATCACGTGATTTTCTTTTCAACACAGACACCGGTGTTGGCTTAGTTTGAAATATTATTTTCAAATAATTTTCAAAAAGATAATATTAAGGGTTTACTCTTGAGATTTAGTGATTTTCATTCTTCAATTTCATGTGGTCTCCAGTCTTCTTGTACCCTCTGCACCCGCCATCTCTTACCTACTGTTCTTAGAAGCCTGTTGTTTTGCTCTCTGCAGTGAGTTTCCTCACCTCATTCATCTTTCCTTTCTAAATGTTGTTATTTTCCCCCTTCTTGGGAGCCAAACAACAGGGGGTTGGTAGTAAAGATCCACCCCAAAAAAAGTACAATCTGAACAACCCTCAGGGTGGCAGGACACTCAAGGTTAGAGAAACAAGTTCAGGACTGTGATGCTGCCGAGCTAAAAGCGAAAGAGAGGCATATCCTGTAACAGATCGGCTCAGTGACTCGTAAAGGTCCCAGGTGAGGGACTGTATATAGCTGGGTCAGCGTGAAGCAGGGTGGAGCTTCCCTGCCGAAAAACCAAATTAAAGAATTTAAGACATTTTAAGGCAATTCAACATAATAAAACACGTATGTCGGAACTTAACCGCAGAAAGATTCCCACCCTGCCAAAAAGAAATATGCTCTTTGAAGCTGTCTCCTCCTCAGTTCATCTGACATCATATCCATGAAAACTCTGAAAGCACACTGCTCTGTTGTGGTTAGTGATATACAGAGCTCAATTAGACATACCATTGCAATTAGCCGCCTCTCGCCACTAAAACCATATAGGCTGAAGTCACACAAGGCTTGAGATGGCACAACAAGCTGCTAACTGGAGATGGGTTGGCCTGGTGCAATAAACAACATGCAATGTATAAATTAAGGATTAAGAAAAGCTTCACAACCCCTCCCAACACTGTCAAACTGCCACATCGAGGGGTTTCCGTCTTTGTAGTTTGTCCATAAAATATGTCCATTTCATTTGGGGAAAGAAAAAACACACTTCATACAGAACGTAAATGTGGCCACTGCCCAAAAATCTTTCCCAATACCATTACCTCACAAGATTTGGTGCCAGTGATGTGCAATGGCCCCCACTGGTGAGCTCACATAAAGCCACCCCCTCAAGTCTTTGCCATGAGCTAGATAAAGGAAAGTTTAACCACATGTGATCAACATCTGTGATCTGTAATGGGAACCATGTTTGGACAGATGCCTGCAAATGACATGAACCACTGTCGTCGAGAAAGAGATTCAGTCTTCAAGCTTCATATTAATACTGTTACACTGTTACTATGTGCTACATGTACTGCACATTAACTGCTACTAAATTGATATATTTCTTTCTGAAACTGTGACCTGTGGTAGTTTAGCTGCACCAAGTAAACATCTGAGTCCCCAGGACTCTGAAGCTGCACCACCGCTGCTGCACAAAGAGCGCTGGTCACCTGTTTAATCATAGTTTATCAATATTGAACACATCCTGTTTCCAAAGTCTACTCTGCAGCTCCTTGGGCCCTTGGGAAAACTCTGAGGTCATTTAAAACCACATTTTTTTGTAGTTGAAATGTCTGTGTCAGCCTTGGTGCTGTTATAGTAATGTTCCACCTCCATGTGCTGCTTCTCACCAGTTCGATGGCACTATTCTCCTCATCACCCTGCTGGTACTGTTCCTACTGCTGGCCATGCTCTTCATGTGGTGGTTCTGGCCTCTCTGCTGCACTGTGGTAAGAAACAAAAACTACACGCAGGAAGTCGCCAGTTTTAAACGATCAAGAGCTTCAAAGGGGTTTGGTTAGACTCCGAGGGGCTTATGTGCTCTGCAGGGGGGTCACAACAAAAAGGTCCTTTGAGAGTTGCCAGTGTTAGAGAGAAGTCAACATGTGTCTTATTTTTCCACAGGTAATCAAAGAACCTCCTCCTCCACCTCCTCCTGAGCCTGTGAGTCAAAACACACACACACACACACACACACACACACAAACACAGGGAGAATGCTTCAAACTTAGCTATCCCACCAATATGTTTGTGCACGTGTGGACTGGATTTAAAACTACAAAAGTCCTCTTGTCACCTTGCCCTTCGCAGAGATGGAAATCTTTTGTTCTCACTGTTCACGTGAAAGAGAGTGAGGTGGCTGTAGGGCAGTGAAATTAAGGCACAATTGAAAAAGCAAGGGCTCAAGTAGCCCACGACATGTTTCCCTTAATACCTTCAAAAAAGTATATAAGCCAATAAACAGTCTGTTTTAATGTCCTTGTTTTGGATTTAGGAGTCCGATGATGAAGATGGTCAGCCTAAGAAGAAGTGGCCCACTGTGGATGCTTCATATTATGGGGGAAGAGGAATTGGAGGGATCAAGAGGATGGAGGTGACAGAATGACATGCATGATGCTAATAGGCGATCCTTGAATGCACCACTCATAAAAAGCAGATTTAAATCACACTAGTGTAGGTAACACTCACTACTTGTATGTCCTGTTGTGTGTAGGTGCGTTGGGGAGGAAAGGGTTCGACCGAGGAGGGAGCGAAGCTGGAGAAGCCGAAGAACGCTGTGGTGAAAATGCCGGAGCAGGAGTACGAACCCTTTGAGCCCAAACCCAAGAAAGCTCACAACAAGAAGCCTACTCAGAACCGGAAGTGGTACACACCCATCCGGGTAAACACTGCCTCAGTTTCCCTCAGGACCAGCAGACAATGTTGCACTGTGTTGTTAGATACATAGAATAATAGCATTAATGGACTGACTTAGGCCGATAAGCTACAGAAGAGCATTCAAAGCATTTAAGTGCATCTTTTAGTCTCTGAAACTGAACACCAGCTTTTCAGGAACTCAGGAAAAAAAAATCTAAATCTGCCTTATTTACAGTTTGACCACTGTGCATTCTTGACATCATGCCCGTTTGAGTTTCAAGTAACTGAGGGTGGCAAAACTTCTCAACCCACTGCAGCGCCTGAAAGCCTTCAGCTGAAGTTGAAGCATGAAAAGCACCGCAAGTGGAGCTGCAAAGTTTTCACAAGCCAGCAGGGAGGGATAAAGCCTGCTCACTCATGTTTTTGTATAATTTGTGGCATAAGTACAAAATTCAACAGCTATCGGTGTGCATACGTAGCTAGTAATGTAACATATCGTGCAGACAGTCAGACATTATTAGACTTGGCGTCAGGGCTGTTTGTGCTTCAATCATACACTACAATACAGCTCTGTGCAGTAGCTCCGGCCTTTTATACAGTAGCAGCACTGTTATCTGTACATACTGCAACCTTACAACTTAGAGGGCTGCATTTTAATAAGCCACAGCCCCACAGACAGCACTGCAGTGATTCATATTGACATTGTGCATTATCCATACATCACAGTCACTGTAGGAAATGTATATTCTGACTCCTCTCTGTGTGTTTGGCTGTGCTTGGTTCCTGTTCAGCCATTTATTTCCTATGCTCTGGACTATTGTTTCTGTTAGGATCGACATATCTCTCCTGTGAATTTAAAGTAAGCTTGTGCTTCTTTTTTTTTTTGTGCCTCCACACCAGCAACACCCAGATGCTGGAGGCATTATGATGTCGGGTTGTTCGTCAGTACATACGCCTCAAATATTAAGAGGTTAGATTTCAATGGTCACAGCTAACGGTGTGACCTCATGAGTCTGGAAAAAAAATGATGCCAGCTGAAACTGTACCAGTGGGTAAAGGCACACTATCACAGGGCGGTATTTCTGTTTAAGGTTGTAAGATTCATTTGAGAAAAGGAAACTGTTAACTGCTTCATTTATGGAAAGATTTATTTGTAGGGAGTTAGAGGTTCGTTTGTTCGTGTTCTAAATTCACAAGTGCTGGAAAAAAAAAGTCCTAATTAATCTGTAGTGACTAATCAGTGACTAAATGCTTCGACCGGAGAGGAAGGAACTTACCAGCACAATCAGCTGCTGTAATATTTGTTTGACTAAGAACCACAGAACAGATGTATACTGTCACACTAGAATCAGTGTAAATAGGATTTGATTAAGTTATGGATTGTGTTGTGGAAGAGTTTGGTGTCCAGATGTGGTCAGCTGTTAATCATCTCAATTTCTCCGTCCCTAGGGTAAACTGGATGCTATCTGGGCTCTGTTTCGCCGTGGGTATGACCAGGTCTCTCTGATGAGACCCCAGCCCGGGGATCATGTGAGTTCCTCAGCTGTATACAATACATGCACATACACAGTATGACTCTTACTACAGTCCCATGTCACATCACTTTAACATGAAGTTCAGAAACATACTTCCAGCAGCTTTTACGCTGCCAAATGTCAAGGTTTGGTCATTTATGATGAATCAAGTAACAGAGGGTAAATTTTTCAGTTGTACAGTCAAGTGTGTTACAAATATTTTGTCTGGGGGATGTGAAAAAGCTTCAAAACCCTTTCTCCTGCGGCAGAGGGGCTCAGTTTTAAAACTGCCCCAGTGTTTGAAAATGTTTCAGACATCTGCACAGATTACTCATCCTATCTCCGTGTCATTCACTCCTGGTGTTCCTCACTGGCTAACATCGTCTCCGTCCCGTTCGGCCCGTCTCATTCTCACACCTGCTTCACATTAAGCGCTATAAATCAAATAGAAAGCCGAACTGCAGCTCGCACTCAGAAACATCCATGAGTTGTCTGATTTGTTTGTGTGTGTGTGTGTGTTGCTAAAGATTCATTCCTCTTTTTTCGGGATCAGCCACATGGTTTAGTTTTAAAGCCCAGAGCCTTTGTATCAAACAGGCCTGGATGGGTCAGATGTAGAGAGAGTATGGAAGTTCACTGAGTTCTGAAGCTCTTGAGGGATGTTTTAAATCTCCCCGACACATTTAGCAAATGTTTTATTCTTAAAATATGTTTGGGTAATTCTTTACAACTGTTTCCACCTTCATTAGCCCTGATGGGCATTGAGAAATGTAGTGGTACATGGTACAGATAAACTGTGGGATTCCTTTTTGGCATTTTAAAAGCAATTCACATGCTGCAATATGTTGCATTATATGACACAAAGAGGATTTGGGCCCACATCTTCTCAGTTCCTCCTCCTCTCCACAACCAACTCTCCTGCTGATCAGTTCCCGTCCTAAGCGCTTGTAAAAACCATGCCTTATTAGCACATTATTTTCCAATGATCTTTTTTAACAGGAATTCCACATTTAAGAGTGTTTTTCCTGGCAAGCAGGTATACAGACAGATTTGCCACTAGATACGTTTTCAGCTTTACTGAAGACACATGAGACAAAATCATGCCGTCATTACTGTAAGACTGCGTCTTTAGTAAAGCAGAGAGGCAGTAAGATCATTTAAAAAAAAGGCTTTTTGGATTTGATTTCTTTTGTCGACAAATTTCCCTTACCCAAAGCTTTTAGCAACGACAGCATGACGCAATTCATTTTTCCGCAGAAAAACTTGTGTGTCACTTTCCGCTCTAATGATGTCGACATTACTGCAAGACTGCAAGCAATCATGTCTGTAATTTCTTCAAATGTTTAATTATGTTTAAACTTCCTGCAATTTGTCTGTATGTCCTATCGAAAAAATGTTTTCCCACTGCAAACGAATCAAACCATGGTTCAGTGTGATCCAGACTGTGACCACATCTTTTGATCAGACTAACTTTTAGTGTGTTTATCTGGACCATTGGTCCGAGGCTCCTTTCACACCTTTTATTTTGGTTCAGACTAAACAAAAAAAAAAAAGAATCCAAAAGTTTGGACCAAGTAAGGTTGGTGTGAAAGCACCCTAAGAAACATTTATCTTTTTAATATTATGACATTTATTTAAAAGTAATAGATACATCTGTGTAAGTGCATTCTTTATTTTCTGTGATTGTACATAGACTTACTATGTAATACTGAAGAACATAAAGAAAGGTTTATGATGCCAAACCCAAAGTTTTTTAACTTAATGTGGCACTTGAGATTTGCATTGTGTGCATGCATGCAAAAACAGACTGAAGGTATTTAGCACTTTTCTAGTCATATAAATCACTCAAAGCACTTTCGAGTACAAGCAACATTTACCCAAATATTCAGACAGCATTACTATTTGCTGTGCTTCCTCTATCACACACTGCCGTTACAGGCATCATGGGTAATTTGGGATTCAGTCTCTTGCCCAAGGACACTTTTGGAATGCGGGCTGGAGGAGTCTGGGATTGAACAACCGTTTTTGTGGTTAGTGGACAACCCGCTAGACCCCCCCCCCCCCCCTTGTATAAAACATAACCAGAGAGTTTGCTAGAGAAAGCATAGAGTTAAAGCCACTAGGATGAAGCCATCTAAATTTAAGATAAGAGCCATTATTAGTGTGTCACCAAACCACCGAACCATTACCCTGACATCAGTACCCTGAGTACAGTATGAGGTAGAGCGAGCTAGTCCTCGCTCAACAGTCTCTCTCTCTCTCATTCACATAAACACAAGCCTCCCCAGGGAAGCATTTAGCTGGCTAAAGGACATGAGGTAATACCTAAGGCAGACGACTGCCAAGGCTGTCTCCATCGACCAACTACCCATGTGTCCCACACACACACACACACACACACGCATTGCCTAGACCATTTTATGACCTTGGTGAGACTACAGACAGTCGAGGAGATCAGCGAGAAAAAAATTAGTGAGCGTGGCTTTTTTTTTTTTTTTCTCAATTCAGGAAAATATGCAGAGCTCCAGGCCACAGCTGGGTGTTAACAGAACAATGTACTTGAAGCAAAGCACATAACTATTGGTTCAACTAGTTTAACCCATTGTAGGTTATATCTCTAACAGCTGGAAAAGAAAACAAGCCATCTTTTGTTTGTCTCGCCTTGAATCTAGTTCAGAGAATTCATTCATGTTAAAAAAGAAGGCAGACACACTTCTCCTCTCCACGGGTATTTCCACGATGCCAGAAAAGTTTTGAAGAATCTGACTAGATCCTCGTATGGATGTGTTGGAATACCATACTGGATAAGTGGTGACAGACCAGAAACTGGAGGTCACTGCCACATTCTCATCCCCCCCCATGTTTATTCAACTTTTGTGTCTGCTCTCAGAGGCTAATTTAGCAGAGGGGATAACTGGAATGTGTCCTCTGTGACCGCTTTCGTTGATTTTCTGCCAAACACGGCCTCTCTGTGACTATCTACTGTATATGTGTTAGAGACAGACACTTTGCTCATTGCACTTTCACACATGAAAGTCTGAAACAAGGTTCATGGGGAGAAATATGATTTCTGACAGGACAAAGTAATTTGTTTTACAGGGCGATAAGTTGTTTTTATAAAGTTCTAGATAAACTGCTACATTTGACCCCACCCCCCCCCCCTCCATATGGTCCCATCCTGAAGAGAAGAACTTTGTTAAGCGAGTCACGGTTGTCGGGACAGAACATCAGACTAGCCGGGATCATTTGAAATGGGTCATCAAAGTGGGGATTTAGATGTTATCTGGAACACCAGCTGGTCGCACACACACACACACACACACACACACACACACACACACACACACACACACACACACACACACACACACACACACACACACACACACACACACACACACACACACACACACACACACACACAGAACCCGGCACACAGACACACAAAGAACAAGACCGTACCATGACCCTATGGCTGAACGATGTCACTGTCTGTTTGTGCCCATACATTTTTACTAGATTGTATCTTTTGCATACTCTAACCTGGTTCTATATTAATATAACTTATCTGTTATACTTTGCATTCAGTCATTTTCTGCTGTGCATCTGTTGTCAGGCCACAGTGTGAGCAGGTCAAACCAAGCATGATGCTGTCAGGTGTAATGTTACTGTCACTATCTTCACTGGATGAGCAACAAAATTGATTCTGTGATGGCCCCTCATTTAAAAGTCATGGAATCACCAAGGATTCATCCTCTGGGAACCATGAATCTGCACTAAATTTAAAAACAGTTCATCCAGCTGTTTTAAGAAATTTCTTTCTAAAGTGGTGAAAAAGTATTGAATAACTTGTACATTTTTAAATCCAACATGTGTCCTTTCTTTCCTGTAGGGTCGTTGCATCAACTTCACAAGAGTGAAGGACGAGTCAGCAGCAGCCAAGGCCCCACCTCGCACTCCCATCCACACGCCCTCGCCGCCGCCACCTGACTACCGCCCCGTGACTCGCACCGCCTCCTCGTCTCCCACCTCCACCAGCCCTCCTGCCAGATTGCCCCCATCAGGCCCGGTACTCCCAGGTCTGCCACCGTCCCGCACGCCCCCTGGGCTTCCCTGTCCGCCGCCATCGCGCCCCCCGCCCAGCCTCCAACCCTGAATCTCATAGACAAAGCCCCTCCCCAAACACCCTGGCTTTGATACACAGACTTACCGCTCTGTTGACCAGTTCTTTCAATTTGAAGGCCGTGGACCTTCTACCTGGGCCAAAGATACTCCTGCTATAAGCCAAAGATTTTGAATCCCTGTCACTCTGTTCTTCTCGTATGGGAGAGTGTCAAGTTAAACAGTTGAGTCATTTCACACATGCTATGACAAAGCATGAAAATGTTTTAATACCAAAGACAGTTGCTATAAAGACTGACATTTTACGAACCAGTTTTATGTGCTAAAGTGAAATCATTGAAAACGCATATTCATTCTGTTTGACTTCACATTTCAAACCATACAGAGCGAACAAAAAATACTTTAACTTTGTGTTGGGGGGATTGTTGCTGGACAGCAAAGCATGTTGGGACAGGGAAGTCCACAGAAGAATAATGCAATGGATGAAACTTGTTTTATTTTAATCAACTACTGAGTTATGCCATTGTAATTGAGAACGAAGTTGAAAAGCAGTTTGTACATGGAAAGTTAAGCTCCATTGGAGTGAGGTTTTGTGGAATTTGATTTCCAAGCGAAGTTAATCAATTGTGTTGTTAAAAGTGTTTAGAAACAAAGAAAAAAAACATGTGATTTGTTAAAATATTTAGTTTAGTTTTTTCCACCTTTTTGTTTTGTTTCTTTTATCCGACAACATGCGAAGCCAACAGATTCCAGCGCTCTAATAAAGCGATGACAGTAACAGTGTCAGGGAAGTGTACAGATGTTATATGGAAGGTTTTTTACAAAATGTTTGAGATGTGTTTTTCAATGCTATGTCTTTGAGGCCTTAACCTTGAAGCCTTAACCACCTTTTCATGTAGTTGAATTAAGATTCCAGCATTATATATTTTTTATTTTGTGGTTTTTTTACTTTGGTATCTGCGCACATAGACCGCTGGGCAACTACAGTATGTATTTGTTTGTTGTTAGCATCGGAACATTGAAACGTATATGAAATCAAGCAAGCAGGTTAAACGTCTCTCCTCACATTTTTTTTTTTACTTGATACCATTATGTGTGTTTTATATCTTCAGTTTTATCATCACCAGTCACATTGCAGGTCACATTGCAACTGCAGGGCAGTTCAAAGAGCATCTAATTTATTTTACTCCCCCGAGAGGAATATAGGAGAGTACTTGAATATCGACAAGGTGTCCAACCACCAAGACGGACACTGTGCGCAGACTTTAGAAACACAACACATTGTCAGATAAAAGTCATATAAGGATTACCAGCATTTCTCAACCCTCAGCTACTCTGAAAAACTACAATATGAGAACGCAGGCTTGTGGGAGTTTGAATTTTTGTTTTGGAATTTATTTCTTCAACATGGCCCGAATAATCTGCCTAAAAAAAAAAAAACCTTCACTGAAACTGAACGTAAACCGTTTACAGTGGTGTGTAAATTGGGAAGATAAAAACACAATTGTGTGAATCTTGGCATTATGTGTGAAGCTCTTTTCTAGCAGCTGAAAAGACGCCACTATTGTCCCATATTCTGAAAAAACATAATTCCTCTAAAACTGAATAATAAAAAAGGTTTGAGATGTTGTCTTTAGAAAATCAGTTGGAATATGCTGGTATTTCTATATCCAGTGCCTTATGGAGTTTTTTCACTTGACTTTTCTTTTTTTGTACTTTTCATTTTTACGCATACGTCGTTCAGATATGTCCGGTAGCATTGTGTCACCACATGAATTTGTAATCAGTCGCAGAGTCTCCACTGCTGAGGGAAAAGTCCTGTCATGTAAATTGTTTCACAAACTAGTATAATAAACCTTTTAAAATTTTAATTGGCCTGCTGGAGTTGAATCAACTCATAATAGTGGGTGTGTGGAACTGTTAAATGAATATAATAAGGTAAATGTGAATGTCGCTAAAACGTTTCAAGCATCAAATTTGACTGCATTCCCACAACCCTCATAGCTTATTTCTTCATCGCTAAAATAGACAAACGTTTTGGGAACAATTTCCATTTTATGAGACTTAATAATTTTCCAACAGTTTGTAGTATCAAGAAAAAAGATGGAGATGACATTTTGTTTGTACAGTTTCAACTAAATTGCACTCGGCAGAGTTCATACCTCCTCCAAAGCAGTCTCCTTATGAATCCACATTTAAATTAATGAGGTCCTGATTTTTATTTTGATCTGATCCAAATTCACACTTAGAAATATCAGACCCCGTAAAATGTCTGATTTTTAACATCAAGATCCATGAATTATTCCCTCAGAAATCAAGAGACATGTAGAAAAACATACAGCCCGTCTTGCAATGTTAAAGAAAGTGGAAAAAGTTCCTGGATCCACACACATTTAATGGATTCACACCTGACCCATACCCCATCCTTCCGTCTAGTTTTGTGGAGAACTGTCTTGTAGTTTTTGTGTTACCTTGTTCACAAACTAACCAATCAACCAGCAAAGAAACAGACAGGGGTGAAAACAGAACCTCGTTGGCAGCAAAACAAAAACAGAATTGACCAGACTTTGGCCGGTATGATTTGTTAAGTTACACAATTCTGTTTACATTGTGTTTCGCTGCAACATCAAACTGCACCTAAGTTAGACTTCCTCCTTTAACTCCCGTCAGGTTGCCAAGTGACCCAAGCTCTAAACCAAAGCAGGTCTCATCTCCGTCCCTGACACCATTTCATTTGTGAAATGAACATTCCTTGGTTTCGTTACCTTGGTCCCAGTGATGCATCCTTTCTAATTTGCTCCTAATAATAATAATAATAATAACAACTTTATTCGCAGCCAGGAAGAATTACAGTATAAATGCAGCATCAGTGCTTGAAAGGGAGGTTCTGCAGTTGTTATCACTGTCAGATGAGTAGAGATGCATTATGTTAACCAGTGTATAAACAGCAGTTCTGAAGCAAATATGAAAGACGTATATGATTTTCTTCATTTGTTGACATGACTTTTTTGAACAGTATCAATAAAGGTTGACCTCCAAGCTTCCACCACAGAGTTTGTGTGTGTGATTTTTGTGTGTTTCTCGACTGACAGAACTTTCGGAGATGGGGCTGCAAAATGGAAGTCAGAAAATTGATAATAAGCGTTAATATTATATCTATACTCCACCCACACACGAGGGGGTGTATGACAGCAGCATGAAATTAAAAAATCCCTTCCTGTTGGGGAATTTGTCTTCAAAGTAAAAGCACAAAATCAGTTACCAGGTAGGATGAACGCAAAGTTTTCTAACTTCACTCTGCACAATAGACTGTTTATAAAAAGCTCTGCACACAAACAATAAAAATGGACAGTATATTGTAGAACTGTTTGTGCGGATCACAGCCTGCAGTAAGGAGCTGGTTTTGGACACAAGGATGGACGGACGGGCACATACACACACACACATACACAGAGCTCACAGTTTTTGTGTCTTGTTAATATCTAATTGATGATCCCAGTAATGTGTCTTGACTCAGTGTGACCAGGACTACATAACTTAAACTCCAACACGTAACAGAGACACACATACGAACACAGGTTACAGTTGCCATCGGATTTAGCAATACGTTTCCACTTCCTCCCGCCATCCAGAAATGAAACAAAAATATCCCAGGCTGCCGTCTTGCACAATTGGAGCATGAGTCTGTGCAGTGATCAGGGGATGGCGCCACAGTAGCGGGGTCCTGCCGATACACGCCCTCGACCAATCATCAGCTGTAAATCATAATCTCACCTCATTTTTGTTGCGACTACTTAAAACCAAACATCAGTGTAATAAGAACTACAATGACAGAAATCCTCTTTGAGAACAATTTGATATGCACTTTAAATATTTAGTTTGGTTCATGTCCCATCCACTAACAATTGAGAGGCTCTGGCTTCACTTCAGACAGAAAGTATTTAGCTGATGAAAACATGCATTTACCCAGATGTGTCCTACAGGAGTTGAACAAACCAGAGCTTAAGGAAGAGTTGATGTTGTACTAAGATTTATTAAATTCACAGCAATAATGCATATGAATGCTTGTATTGCTCAGTATAATATATATAAATATATATAGATTTAAACAATCTGTGTTATTGCTCAATATTTGATTGACATTATGTGAAGTAATGAAACAAAGTGAGTGTTGTAACCATGTGAGGAACAGAATTCATTAACATATTAAGTTAAACCATTATCCTAAGCTTGTAATGTGGGTTCTGTTCACTTATTCCCAGTGAGCCTGTTATGGAAGAGCGAAGCAGAAAAGTGGTCTCGCTGTGGAGGATTTTCCTCATCTGTCAAACCTCGAGGCTTCTTCTTGCTGATGGGGGAAAGAGAGCTTTCCATTGAATTTCCCAGAGTACTTTTTTCCATGGCTGCACTGGGTTCACCGCTGGCTACTTTCCGGTCACAAGATTAATGCTGACCTTTCGACCTCTCTCTTAAATCGCCCCTAAGACAAGAAACCAGGTAGGATGTCACTGTTGGACCTGAAGTCAAGTGTATCCAAGCAACCCCCCCAGTTCTGGGGATGTCAGTCTGAGAATCAAAGTGTCACTAACAATCCAATGTAAATGAAAACACATTATGTGCCTAGGGAGTATTCAAAATCTGTTTCTCTGGTTGGTAATGAATTAAATACAGACAGAATGGCCTCCATGAGCAGTTCCAGCTGGATAATAACCGTGGAGTCTGCGTTTTTATTTTTTTTTTCCTCCACATGCAGAGGAGAGAAGGATGTGGTGTGTAAAAAAGGGTGGGCTGAATCAGAAAAACGGGGAAAAGAGTGGAGGAAACGAGGCGGAGGGGCAGTCAGTGCTTCTAACAGAGAGCTGAACAAAGCAAAAAGCAAAAATAACAGCAGCCGGGACTCTGCTGCCTCACAATCCCATCACCTTCACCAGCAATGTGGCTGCTTCTCCACATTTGAAACAATGTTGGGATTATACAAGTCTGATGCTTGCATTATTTTTTACATAGTGTTTGTGTGCAATGCATTCAGATGTTAACTTATGCAAATGATTCCATCTGTATTTAGGATTTGTCAGCAGCTCTCTAAAGTGGCAATCTTTGTCCGTGACACCATAATGACCTGAAATGCTGTTGATGAAGAATTGGAGACATATGCATAAAAAAGTGACGTCAAAAGGGTAAGGTGGCTACGGCCATATAGAGGAAATTTTGGCTTCAGTTTTTTTGGCAGGAAGTGTGGAGAAGCATTGTCCATCTTTAGATATCATTGAGAAACGTATCCACCACGCCCAGAAAAATTTCCATTGGAACTATAAATGTTGCGTCCATGGAATGTTCACTTCTTGCAAAACCACCTTTTCCATGTTAGCTAGTGGAGGAGGAAAGAGTTTTTGTGTCGACTGCCATCTGCTAACAAATCAACAGAGGCTGTTCGGACTGTTCTCTTACACGCCATTAAGAAAGTGAAACAGGGTTGGCTGAAAAGATACCACAGGTTGTCATGACTACAGGTACCTTCACGCTGTCCTTTTTGCAGACTAAACTTTCAAACATTGGATGTGTTGTTGAGTCTGACAGGACGAGCGGCCGCTTCAATTGATCTAAATCCTGATCTATCTTAATAAACAAAAGTCTGGGTGCACAGATTTTATAAATGTAATGATGGCTTCTGCAGCCACATCACAACAAGCCTTTGAAGTCAGCTCTCTGTTTCTCAGTCTGGTTCGCACATATTCAGACGATATTTGTGGCAAGTAAATTCCTCAACCACCGTCATGAAGCGAGCGAGGCTGCAGGCAGATTTGTGCAGCGCCTCCACAAAGCATATCATTATCTGTATACAGATGTATACATACTGCTCTGATGAGAGGTGGTACGGTTATTGCGTTATGATTATAAATGTTACTAAACGACCCAGGAGGCAACTGAATCACTTATAGTGGATGACATGTTTACTGCAGCTTGGTTTTCTCTCTTTCTCTGTAATCTCTATTTCTTTCTTTCCTCCAGCTGAAGAAAACTGAGGCCCACAGGAATGTGCTGATGGCTGAGTGTTTCATCTGGTCTCACATTACCGCCCAGACTGAAGCTCACTGACCCAACACACACACACACACACACACACACACACACACACACACACACACACACACACACACACACACACACACACACACACACACACACACACACACACACACGTCATTGTGCCTGTATTTTGATGCCCCTGGTCTCCATGGTAAGTGCTGTGGGTGCAAACAGTCGGCTGCAGAGATGGAAAGCTGTCTTGTAAGCACAGTTCTGGTTCCTTTGCATGTTAAAGCTGAGTTTCTATAACCAGAAACACTTTTTCTCATCCTCTGTGCATGGCGAGAAAGAAAAGAAAACTTTATCTGTGTACATCCAACTGACTCTGAAGATGTTTATTGACTCAATAAAAATGACAGTTAATGTGCCGATACATGTGGACAACGAATGAATGAAATTGGGTTTTGTACCTGCAGCAATTGCACTGAACAACATCGGTATGAGGGATGCACCTCGTCCGTTGCACTTAAGGCTCCTGTAGGAGGAGTGGTTGGATATGGGTGATAATGCACTTTGTCGTGGCTGTATTAGGAATTAGGAGATCTGTTTAAAGACTTTTCTTCTGAAGAGCAGGAGAAATTCTCAAACCTGAAGAGGCACATAGAAAAGACCGACTGTGACTTTGTCAATTCCGAGCAAATTGTTGCTGCTCCCCACACTGAATTGGTCAAAGCAGAAGGACTAGCAGGAGAAAATCAATCATCTTACAGAAAAGCTGGAGCACCTGCAGGCTGAGAATGCTGAGGCCACAGCTGCCCAGGAGAAAGCTAAGGAGCAGCAGCAGCTGCATCATACAGTGTGGCAAGAGGAGAGGGGAATTCTTAATGAAACAATCCAACTCCTCCAAGGAATCCTGAACCAGAAAAATCAGCAGGAATGGACTGAAATTTATTCTGTCCTGGGCTCCAGGATGCATGATCTGGAGTCCAGATTGAAGGACATGTTGGATCAAATGCCCAAGGAGAAGAAGAAAAGAAGCTGGTTCTCAAGGCTCTTCAAGTATTTCAGATAAAAAGCAGCTGCAGCAGAGGAGGACCCAGATAAAATGTTACACCACACGATTATGTGGCCCTATATGGCGAAAAAAATATAAGATAACTGACCACCGCTGACATGAATCAACAACACAAAGCCTTTAAACATTATTTCTGGTACATAATTTAATTGGGGAGTTTGGTTTGGTACGATGTGAGGTCCCCTCGCATTTTAACAGACTTGTTGCACAATATCTGAGTGGAAGAGCAGTTTGAACTTAAGCAGAGCAAATCTATGAATTGGGAATTAATGAGTCCTGCTCTCAAACTGAGAGATCACGCTCTTGGATAAAGATAGTGGAGAAAAAACAAAAACATTACAGAAGCTAAAATAAGTCCCTAACCCAAAATCGTCAAGGTAACGTGTCACGAACTGCTGTCTCATTCCTTCATATATGATTTGTACAAAAAGTCTCAATCACTCATTGACATCAATGAAGTCTGCGGTTGTTGGGGTTGGGCCAGTGTAATCATGTTGAAATTTAGGAAATTTAGAAACGAGGACTAGGTCGCACCATCTTACGTTAAAAAAGATTTTTTCTGCAGAAAGGCTGACTTCTCTCCACCTGGCTGTCAACTCCAAACCTTAATAGTCACTGCTCCTCAGTAATTTTCCGACACTGAAGATGTTGCGGACTTCACTGGAAAACCCCCAACTTGCACAGAAGTAAAGTGGATTTCTCACTGAAAACAGCTGACTCATGTTGCTGTGAACTGTGTCTCAACAGCTGGTCTATGCAGGAGTTATTTTACAGTCCCCATCAGTTTTTCATTTGTTTTATTTTCACCCGTGTGTCCGTTGGTTGGTTGGTTGATTTGTTTTTCAGCAGGATTATTCAAAAACTACTGAATGAATTTCTACAAAACTAGAAAAATTCTGAGTCTGTCATTCAAGTCCTATAAATATTTTAAAATATTCCAATTGCAAAAAAGGCAAAAAATGTCATTTTCACTGCCAGACAGTAGAAATTGTTGAAAGGCAAAAATCCAGATAACAAGTAAAATGTATTTAAATTGATCAAAATGCATTTGTTGCTGTGATTTAGCATTGGTTACATCACTCTGTTCCATCGCCACAGATGATCCTCTGAACAGCACAACACAAGTTAGACAGGGAAAAACAGATGGAAAAATGTACTTGACACCAACAAAAGAGATGTGATAATGACAGATGTGTATTTCAGTGCGTCTGCATGGGTCCAATTAGTCCTCATGTCATGCAACTTCCTCATCTCATGGAACTTAGGATGCACAAACACTGTCATTACCAGGCAGCGATGTAAACAACAGTTGGGCAGTCGGCCTGTTTTGAACGTGCATGTGTGTTTGTTTCAGTTGTTGTCGATAAGAATGTTGTTTGTGTGTCTGTGCATGCTTGGTTCTGTGGTTTCTGCATTTTATTGACGGGCAAATTAGTGATGTGGCAACAGCAAGGTATGTTTCTGTTCACCATAATAATACAGAAACATGTTTCCAGCACGCTTTTAGCACCACAGCTATATTTGTCTACAAATGCCACATATAGTGGGTCAGAGGCTTCATGCCAGTCTTTCCTGGCAGCGTATACGTTTCGACAGATTGACGAGGCCAAGGTGTTCTGGTGTTCAGTTGTGAAAACGTCCTAACAAAAGGACGCTAGTCAAAAGAGTGAAATACAAGCCACACACATACTTTTGTGATCACATCTGATGCTTAGGGAGCAGCAGCCTCCTGGAGAAGGGCTTTACAGAAACAGTGAAGCAGTCACAGTGCCAGCTCTGCTTTCCTGAGCGCTGAAAGGATTACAGTTCTGTGATGCAACGTGGCACCAGGAGTTGGCCTACACCCCCCGCTCCCATCACACACACCCCTCCTCCCTCTTCCTGCCAAGCCAAAACCAGCACTTGGGCCCCAAGGGCAACTTGTGTGGCACAGAATCCCCCCCCAGCTTCTTCGCCTCATCCAGTGAAGTTGATCGTATGCACAGTATTTGGCTGCTTAAATACTGTATCTCTCCTGATGCCTGTCCACCTCATGTCATGACCACTTCATAGAACCATTACACTATTCAAAAGGCTCCGAGTGGTTTCTCCTCAGCACCAAACACGAGTGGTGTTGGTATGCTGCCAAATACTGACTAGACACACTGACACCACACTTTCCAAGGTAAGTGGAGTTTGAATCTCCAGTGAGGACGACTGCAGCTTCAAACTTTTATGACCTTGCTGCTACCCACCCCCTGAACAGGAAGTGGGAAGAACATGAAAGATAGACAGAGATTCAAAACCTTTTCCAGGTCCCCACAACACGAGTAATACCTGGAACGAAAACACACCGACCTTGGTCGTAGAGATCAAGAAAAATAGATAATTTGTTAAAAAATGTTATTGTGGAATCACAATAACTCTGAGGTACATGCACACATAAGGTTTAGCTTGGCTCAACATTCCTAACAAAAAGGAAATTATGATACTATTGTTATTCAGGTTATTCAATTTACCAAATATTTCATAACCTTCCTATTATAAAACAAATATATTTAATACAATACATTATATCAATCCTAATTTGCTGCTTCCCCATCCCTAATATTTTTTCTACAGTCCCTGAGGAGCAGGCTCCAGCAGTCTTGGAAGGAGGTGTAGACGCCGCAGAGCATAAAGACACCGGTGATGTGACCAGAGACTGGGAGGGCCCTGACGTGGGCAAACTCAGGAGTCGGATACTCAGTTACATGGTGGGCACATCAGCCAGTTGTGAAGCCAGGACACCCACAGTCTGCTGTTATACTCTCATCCCACAAATGTGCAAATGCTTTCCCAAGTTTTCTCGGTTCTGTATATTGCAGGCCTTATTTCCATCAATCCCATTGTCGTGCCTCTTTACTTCTCGTACAAGGTTAATGGAGGAAAACTCTTTGCCTCATGAAATGTTATCTGGCATTTAACTGCTGTATTCTAGTGGGGATGGAATAAGAGGCCTTTGGGGTTGCGTGAATGTTTCAACTGTAAAAATGTAATTATTTAGGAGCCGCTCAGTGTACAGCAAAGTTATATGCTTAAACCACTTTTTACTGACATGTGCAGATTAATGCCAATGCACCCATTATTAATTTAATGAGCTGTGTGTTTGTGTTTTTGTATAATTTCAGTTGATATCATATCAAAAATAAACTTTTTAAACCTTCTTGTTGGAATTTTCAGGCCCATTTTAGTGCCCTCTAGGGGCCCTAAGCACTTATGTCTATGGCCACAGTAAACACCATTTGGTCTATGCTAAACTAAGCAAAATGGCTGCTGAATCTAGTTTCATATAGAGACATTACACTGGTCTCATTCTTCTCAGCAAACCAGCGTCTTCTTAAAAATGTGTGATGGTTTGAGGCAGTCTACACACAAGCGAGGATAAACCAATGTAATACACAAAAATGTCAAACCCACAGAAATGTATCAAAATAGTTTTTGACTGAATAGATTGAGGAACTGAGAAAGACGCAGAATCAGACCTCATACCTGTGGATTCTCCCTCACAGCAGCAGCTGCAGTCAGTGGCCACCACCAACCACAGAAAGAAAGAAAAAAAAAACACCAACATAACTTGATAGGACGAAATCTAGTGTCATTTTTCCACTATGCTGCCATGTCATGCAGTCTGGGTAGAGCAGTATGTAGGTCAGCTGTAATTATGCCATAGAAGTCGGTTTTTCAATCAAGAGCGCAACTGTCCTGTCACAAACCAACTGATTAATATGGTGTGTTGTGAAGTCATCGCTGTCTGGTTCACAGACAGTGAAGCTGGCGACACTCCATCCATGTCATTAACACAACATCATTCATGAAGCTTTTTAAAAGAAAAATTACTTAGTGCATCCAACTGATAGAATACAACAATATAAAAGCACAACTATGAAGTACACAGATAAATCAATGTTTTGTGTTGACTTACTTTTGGGATTTTTATGGTCTCTATAGACTGGAGTCCTAGACGATTTACACAGTTTGTGGTGATTTGGGAAAACAGAAGGAACCTTATGAAAGAATGCTCTGGTTTTTTTCTTCTTTTCGTAATTGGGTTTCATAAAATGTTTAAAAAGTTTGAAGTGCAGATTCTACACTAACAATATGGTGAAATCAAACCCACAAATCTCAAACTATGCATTAAAATCTTTGGTATAAACCAAACCCAGGAGACAAAAACTATAATTTCCCTTTTGTTCAATTCTTACCTTAAAAACTTTGCTAACTTCTCTTGTCTCAGTCGCAGCTTCTCCGCAGCACACAAACGCACCACACCGGAATTCTTTCCATGCTGCCATCTGTGCAACTGTTTAATAATTCTGTAACATTTTCAAACAGAAAACCAGACACGATGTTTAGTGTGAAGAATGTTGACGTGAGCATGTTCCTGTTCTCTAAAGTTTCGACCTCACTGAGATAAGTGGCTTCCTGGAAATCAGACATTTAAGAAAACTGAAATATACTGAACCTACTAAGTAGAAGTATTAAGTTCAGTACAGTGATTGGTTTTACTTTTAACTCTTATTTCTTCTAGCTTGAGTACGTTGGCTAATATTAGGTAATGTTATCAAACAGATTTCGTGATGTTGCTGCAGGTCAGGTCACTTCATTACTTCTCCACTCAAACTATGTCTTGGCATGTCACCCTTGACTTTAAATACAGATAGAGGACATGACTGCCGCCCAAAAGTGAAGCCAAGGTGGCCACGGTAAACACCATTTGGTCTATGCCAATGCATTGGCCTAGCCCTTTCCCTGGTTAACACAATAGAAAAGAACCAAACTATTGTCTAGGTCCCATATCCCATACACTTAAACTATGCTTGCTAATTATTTGTTCAAACCACAGTATCAACCTTAACTTGCTGCTTACTTGACACACACTATCCCAGGTTTGTTTGTGTTTCACATCATGTTAGGTTAGGGTCACAAGTTAAATACAATCATAATAAAACAAAACAGACATTATCGTTCACTTCACGTTTATTGGTTCAGTTTTATTTGGTTCAGTTTTATTTCCTTGGTACTCACCTTTCCCACCATGTGTTGCAGGAACAAAAGGAGGGAGTGGCCTAACACTTCCTGTCTTAATACCTTTGGTGACATCAGCAGTGATGTCACTGGGAGCAACCATATAGGAGGGGAGGTGTGGTAAATTTTGTAATCATGATATTTTGGTGTACAGGGCTTATATCAGGCTGCCAAATGTAAGCTTGGGGGCGAGTGCCTGCACAGGCAGTTATTGAAGTCGGTTCTGATAGATAATGTTCACTTGCATGTACTGAGAAGAGGCGTGGCTAGAGAGGATGGTATAGTCTGGGTCGGCTTCTGCTGATAGACAGGGATATATAAGCATTTGCCTTTTAATTTTCAGGGGTTATGGATATAAGAGTGTAGTTTGTGCAGTTACGCCAAGTTAATTGTGATTTTGTGTTTTTTGTCTTGTATATATTTTGTATATGTATATGTGTAACATGGGACCACTTTTTGTAAAATAAACAGAAACACAATAGAAACAAATACTGTTTGTTACAATAAAGTTACTCAAAGGGGTTTTGTAGTTTTTGTAGTTTCTGAAGAAACAATGTGATTGGTTCAAGATTTGAAATCTAGAGTGATTATAAAGGGCACATGTTCTCCTGGTTGCTGCAGTCAGCATTTTAATGTTCATTTAGCGTTGAGTCAGTCTTGGATGAAGACTGACTCACTGTTGAAGTAGGTTTCGATTTTGAAAGATGAATCAACAATGATTTTATGACATTGTTTCAGTGTCTTACTCTTTCAAACTGATTGGTCCTAGTTTGCAATTGGATCAACATATTGATTACAATACATTGTTTTTATGTACATATCCCATGTTTATCCCTCATGTAAAAACAAATATATGTCTGGATGCATCATGACTTTCGTTCCTCATTAAATTTTGGCTTCATTCTTCATTCGTAAGTTGAAAACTAATGTTCACAGCGACACACAATTTTAATTTCTCATGGTAAATGTTTGGAAAAATCTGCCACTCTTATTGGAACTATTTGGAAATTGTTTCTCATTCTGTATCATCAACGTTAACAGGTTGGCTCCCATTAAATCTTTAACGTGTCCACTGCCCACACACACCACCGCCATGCTTAGCTTTGGAGGCCTGCCTCGTCTTGTAACTCTCTGGCTCTGCTCCCACTGGACGCTGTGACGTGGTCGGTCAGGCCATGGGGTGACAAGGTTCACGGTTGGACTTTACGGTAGGAGGTATTAGGTGACTCCCATCGTATTAGGCGAGGTTTAAGTGTCCAGCAGGTGAGAGTTAGGTAAGTGGATGAGAGCCCGGTGAGAGCAGGAGTTCAGGGATAAGCCGCAAAGCCACCATAACTGCCCCCCCTCTCCCAAGCACACAGGCACATGCAAACACACACCCAGCAGCCTCACAAGCTCTGTGCTGAGAGGATTTCACTTCATCTATTCTGGTTATAGAGTCCCCCTGTTATTCTGGACAAAAGTCTGCTTTGCATAACAATCTGCTGTATTTATCCCACAGAGCGCGCACACACACACACACACACTCCTCTTATAAACATCCTGGTGACTCATGAATGAACTCCAGTTCCTGTAAGTTAGCCCAGTAGATTACTGCAGGTTCTGTATCATCAAGAATACATTTCATCGAAAGGGATCAGCACTAGAACTAATTCTGGAGTTAAAAACCGTGGCCAGTGTTTCAGGGGCAGGAGGATAAATGGGGAAACAAATTTGTGTTCCGAAATCTATAAAATGTTCCTACTCTCAGCTGTTTGCTATAACAAAGCATGTTGGTCAATGGACGTTCCACCAAACACAGTCACTCACAGCATAAAATCAAACCTACCTATAAAATGTAGATTTTACTCAATGCGTGTATCTCTTGTCAAATGATTTACTTTAGATAAAACCTGGCAATTATCTCTATCTAAGTCTTTTTTTTTGTGCGATCTTACTTCAAGAGCCTGGTCTTTTTGATTTCACGTTCAGATCTTGCAGTGTTATCACTCAAAACCCTGAGCTCTCTTGTGCTCCAATTTTCTCTGCTTGAGCTAGAACCTTCTGCTCGCACTCAGATATTGTGTTGCTTGGACAGATTTCCTGCGCTTCAGCTCTTCTCCTCGCGCTCACATCGCTTCTAAAAAGAAACCTGCAGAAGAATTGTTGTTGATGGAAAAGAGCAGGACTTTCTCTTATTCAGAAGCGAAGCCAAAATCTCCCAGATAGAACAGCACCATCAGCCGCAGGAGCAGGTTCCCATCGACACACGCTCGACCAATCACTAGTCAGTCTCAGCTGTCAATTATGTGGAGCAGTCAGGTTGTCTATCTTTATACACAATCTATGGTCATTCTTACTCAGAGCTATAATGATAATAATTAGATTTAAATGGTATAATATAGATATTTGTCATATTGTCTCCAGCATGAGTATCTGTACAATAAGTCTGCTGCTTCTCATACTGTTTGTGCAAACTACAAACGCTCCTGCTGACCATTAGCTTTACTGTCAGTGGGAGTGGAACCCACAGAAGTTGTAATTACAGCCTATAAGATGGGAATTTCCAACTATGAAACAACATACTGCTGGTGTGTGGTGGGGCTGTAGATGTCCAGCTTCCTCTGGAAGATTTCTTTCTTCCTCTCATTTTGGAATTGACCACTTCCTGAGGCAGAATTTCCATCACACTAAGAACATTCAGTCAAAAGTGGCTGTAGCTTCATTTTGTGATTCAGTGACAATGCAGGTTTGTTTTTTCAGGTTGAAGCTACAAAACAAGTTTATTCAAAGCAGTAGATGCAAATAAATCGGAAATATTTGCAGTAGATTTTGGAAGCGGATACGTTTTGCCCATTTGTACTTTTGAGCTCTCTCTGTTAAAGTAATCTCATAAAATTCCAGTCATGACTTTGCAGTTCATCAGGATTAGTGTTACATTTTATGACGTCCACTGCAGTGGTTTTTCTGCACAGAGGAAAGAAAATCAGACGCACACGATGTGGGAGCTTCATAAAAACAGATTGACAGAGATCCAAAGTTAAATTAAATGGAGGAGCCCGGTACGTTGTAATGAGCCCTGAGACGAGAGCCTCCGTCTAAACCCTCCGCTGTGGCGTCAGGGTCATCCAGGGACTGTCGGTGCCTTGGTGCAGAACACAGTTTAGAATGAGGATGACTGGGAGAGCGACCACAAACAGTGCGTCCTGTGAAATTCCACCGTCAATAGGGGCTTTTTCCAGACCTGGTGCACCACAACCCTCCAGAGACCCTGACTGTATTTGCAGAGGCTAAAAGAGGGAAAGAGTCACACAGCTTAAAAAGTTCCCTCCTCATGTACCAGGAGGGTGATGGATGCAGCAGCATGGGGGTAATAATGAGCAGTACATTAAAAGTATTAGAAAATGAATATAACATTTGCAATTATGGTTTTAATCATGATCATACTGACCTCCTGCAAGGCCCCAATATGAACTCCTTATACAATCAAAAGAAAGTTCCAATCGCCTCAATTCTTACTGACAGGTGGTTGCTGGGAAATGCAGTGCAAAGACAAAACACAAACTTTGTTTTGATTTAAAATTTCCATATATTTTAATCATCCAGGTTGGGGAGGAAAAACACACACACACTTTCAAGGAACACACTGTAAATCATCTGATCCATGCCTGAATATGTTAGAGACTTAAACAAACAAGGCTCTGTGTGTGTGTGTGTGTGTGTGTGTGTGTGTGTGTGTGTGTGTGTGTGTGTGTGTGTGTGTGTGTGTGTGTGTGTGTGTGTCAGCAGCCTGAGCTCACTGGACTATTGCAGAAGCGAAGAGCTCCACCTTGTGGCGATGATGAATCAGGACTTGCTGCAACATGTCGACACCAAGCTGGGTCTGACTTTTAGAATTCTCAGAAGTCACACTGTCCCTTAGTTCAGATCTCTCAACGCAGATTTCATTCATTCAAATGAAGAAAAAACAGTCATCAGTTTTTTTAACAATAGTTTGAATTTTATTCAACAGTTTAAAAACATGATTTAAAAAGGAAATCAGCATATAAACGAACACGCCGAGTGGTAAATAAACTGTGGGTGTCATTCATCATCAGGAAATGTTCATAAAATGAGTTATTTTCTCTTTAATGACTATATACTGATTTTTTTTTTTTTTTTACACATACTAAGGCATATAGACTTGAAAAACAATTACTGTCCGAGTGGTTGAGACGTGTGTCGAACCAAAAAGATTGAACTGAAGGGTCTTTTGGGAAATTGAGTTCTTAAAGGAGAGGACAGTGATGATGATGATGATTTGCTGTTAAATGTGTAAAATAAATATGTTTCGTCCAATTATGGCTTTTACTGTGTGACCAGTTTAATAAACAGCTCCATATGCAATTGTGAATCATGAACTCACATCCTGTTATGTGTTCCAATGTGCTGGAAATGACATACATTCAAAAAAGTGCAAAACAGTGACGTAATGCATCTTGATTGGAGTTATAATCGAGGTCCATTTGCTTTTCTACCTGCTGCAGTTTCTGGATCTGCAGCACATGGAGGGCATCAGTGAATAAAGAAAAGATGCAGATGTCTCTTTTAAAAGGTAGTGTTTCTCAGCAGAGACGTTTGGGAACAAGTGAGTTTGTTCAGGAGTTTGGAGTTTACTGCAGAGGAAGGCCACAGGATGTGGTTGAAAGCTAACAGGAGGACCTTGAACTAGAATTCATAAAAAAAAAAAAAGTGCAAAAGGTTGAAGTGACCTCCGCACCTACATGTGCTATACGAACCAAAGGTGTCTTCACTAAGATGAGACGTGACTTACAGGCTGAGCTGGAGCAAGAGGCCTCAAGCTTTTATACTTAATAAAACATTTTTAAAAAACAAGGTGGAGGGGTTGAAGTAGACTCGCCAACCCTTTGCTTGATTGGGTTAATATGAGAATATTGGTGTCCATGGAAACATGTCTAGTGTTATCAGTAATACTGGTGCTTTTCCTACAACCACAGGTCAAAATGTCTGCTGAGAAAAACACTTTGGTTTAGTTGTAGCTCGATATGTTGGCAGGTAGAGGACACTTGCACCTCCTTTAAATATTAATTTGAAGATTAAGCTATGCTACATTTTTCATCATGGTCGGCAGAAGACAAAGTAAAATATCCCTGCATCCAACCATCATCCGTCTCACGGCACATTTATCAGGGAACGACTGACCTGCATTTGAGTGACTGCATATGTGACATTGTGTTGAGCTGCTAGGAGGAAAGTGATTGCTTTCTCTACAGTGCAGTATGAACTTTGTAACCGGGGGATATCTCATCTCAGGCTTTTAACATTTAGTAAGATGGAGTCTGAAATGACAGAATGACCACTGCTCCATCTTTCTTCATTTTGTTTCAAAAGAGGTCCAACTCTGAGGGACGCCGCAACAGGAGATGCTTTAGTATAAAGTCGTCAGCAGAGCTTTTGCCCCGAGGCTCAATGACGACTGATGGTGTGCAGGGAGGAATACAAAATGGATAGTGAGGTGTTTATCATTTTGAATATTTATTTATATTGGATATTTTGCCGAGGTGACGGACAAGAATACACCTCACGTTGACCTGCGTGAACATTTGTAATTTTAACAATAACCGTAGCTGGTGCTCTATGAAATCTGTCAGAAACACAAGATATGAGGTCTATGTCTATTGTATTGCACATACAGATAAAAATGCTTATTCAAGTTCTGCTTAAGAAAGTAAGAAAACTCCTAAAGGACTATTAGTAAAGGGAAGATAAAATAGAAAAATAGAAAAATGGGTGATTCGGATGAACTTAAAAAGAGGAAAGCAGTGAATGAAAACAACGCTTATTGAGCTGTAGACTTGTGAGTCAGAGAATTTTTACAATGAGGCTAAATTTATTTTTTTTAATTCTTAAGTCTATTCTGAGCTATAAACTGAAGCACAGTTCTGAAGAACAGAAGCAGAGCAGGTCAGACTGCAGATCTAAAAATTCAAGTCAAGTCAAAACCTCACGCATGAGCTATTCAAGCAGTGATATCTCCGTCCCATCAGGGTTGTTTCCACACTGCGAAATTCTAATTTAGATAAGAGGTGACTCGTCAATCATATGATCTCTGCAGCAGAATGAATACGTCACATTCTGCCTCTGTATGCAGTTCATCTTTTAATTTAAGGCGATATCTAGTGATCTTGTGATATTTAGTGATTCATTTTTAGTCCGTAGTTGGGAGTCAAGCATCAAAAACTCTGGCTCCAACATTAAATGCCATGACATAACTGTGACATCATTGGAGTTAGTTTAAAAAACTGTTTCTAAGGGTAACACTAACACTGTCGCAGAAGCTGATCACATTTAAAATCAGTGTTGTGGCCCTTGAAATACTAGACTGACTGTAACATTAAGAAGTTGTTAGTGTTGCTGGATTCACTGAGAACAGACACTCAAATCTTCAGCTCATTGTTTTGGTTCACTGCTTCATATGGTTAACAAACGCTCATCCACCCCCACCCACACATAAGGCAGCCATTTCCAGCAAACCAGCTCAATCATTTGTACGCTGGTGAATAAAGTCAGACATCTGGTGAACAAATATTACAAAACACTGGACCATATGGAGAATAAACAGGGTCATCAAGTGGTGGAGAAAGAAAAAAAGGAGGGGGCCTAAGAGATAGAGCTGATTATATCAGGGCTGTGTTGGTGCCCCCTAGTGTTCAGGGGGGCGGGTGTTATTAAGTGGTCAATAATGGAGCTTTTTAAGACCATCATTTTTGCAGGGGAACATCCATTTCCCTCGACACTATGATATGATTGACTGCAAAGCTATGACTTGTGCACCTGGAAAACAGTCTAGTCTTAGAGAGCTACATTAATCTGACATGTATCATGTGGGTAAATATGTTTTCCTTTTGCCCACACATACACGCGCACACACATACGCACACACATAAACTTTTTTTTGTCGGCAGAGATTGAAGAAATAATACAAAAAAGGCAACAGTTATAGCTTGGGTCAATCTAAAGGTTCCTGAATCTAAAAAAATACAGATGGCTTAGCCTAGTGGTAAAACTAGCATCTTTCAGGACACCGACCGCTTGTTGTTTCATCATGTAGAAGGCACATAAAACTACCACAAAGTCTAGTAATAATCTTCAAATGTGCAAAAAAGCTCAAAAATTACATCTTTTCCTCAACAAAAGAAAACAAAGAAACGTTCGGGATCACACTCTCTGCCCTCCCCTCCTGTGTCTGTGGAGGAGTCGAGTCCATAGCGTCCATGTAGAGATGTGCTTCGGAACCAACAAACACTTCTGCATTTCTTCCATTGGCACTTAGTTACAATTAGTGCAGACAAAGAGGGCAGAGGCAGATTCTTTGCATGTGCAGCGTGATGTGCACAGTTTGTGTTTAAAAAGGCTGCTCATTAACATACGGTTCAAAGTGACAAGAAGAGGATCTCCAGAGTTAGTGTGGTGACTGGATTCACTTAAACAACAACCCAACACAACCTGAACAAAAAGGAACAATGACACGTGATAGATAAAAGAAAGCAGCACTTAAGAGTTTCTCCCTCATATAGTTTTGTACGCACCTCCACAGTTTTATTTCAATCCAGCATTCAGAGGCACCTCTGCTCTGCTTGTGTCTTAGCTATTCACGTGAGGTGGGTGACGGCTTGGGGGCTTGGAGAGCCTGTGGGTTGACAATGACCTGGATGACAAAGTCCTTCTGGATCTTGGTGTCTTGCAGCCGCGTCTTGTCCGTGAGCAGCTTGCCAGAAAAGAACCAGCGCTGGTGGATGGCGTCAATGTCCTCCTGGGCCTGCAGCTGCTTCTTGAGCTGCCCGATGGTGTCAGACATGCTGGCACTGAGGCGCAGGTCCTTACCTGTGGACAGTCGTACCTGCAGGGGACAAAGAAAAAATTGACAGTAAAACCTGCAGAACTGCCTGGTAGTGTTTGAAGATGAGATTATAATACATTTGTTTATCTTCCCTTTTTGTTTCAGCTCTGCAATCCCAGAATGTTTACTAAATGTGCCTCAATCTGACACCAGCCAGTATCAATTCAATACTGGGTGGACATCACATTTTAGATCCATGGATTAAAATGTCTAAAAGTCTGAAACATTTGAAACGTGTTGGCTGGGACCCATTGGATGAGTGTTAAATTGCTGTCAATCTCAGAGCCCATCAGCTATCGTCTCATGAAGAATTAGTCTCCGAGGGCAACAGCCAATATTTTGGGGCCTCCAGTGTAGACAGTGGATACCTGGGCTAAGACTCCGTCTTCTGTTCGCAGCACACCATCTTGCTTTTATCAAACAAGTAAAACATTTCTCCACACGTCATACTTCTGGAAGATGTTCTAGGTCCAGACGACATTTTGTCACATCCTATAAACAACTAATAAATTAAAAAGTAGAGAGTTTTTTTTTGTTTTAATAGGGGTAAACCCACTTTTACATTGCAAGTAGAAGGCTGAAAAACATCACAGCCCAAAAAAATAAGCATGTCCATCAGCTTATGTATTTACTTATAACCAATCTGAGCTAGAGCCAATAAATACCTGTGACTAATGCAGAGTCATTGGACCTGGGAATACATGCTTAAATGATTGTACCCATTCACACTGAAGACAAAAGACACATATTAGTCTTAGCAGCGTGTTATGGTACCTTGAGCTGGAATTCCTTTTTGGGTGCTACAGTGGGTTCGGGGCTGTCGCTGGGGTCCTCATCGCTGCGTTCTGAGATGAGGTTGATGGGTGGAGCCAGGCAGTAGACGGGCAGCTGGTAGCGGTTCCCGAGTTCATCGTAACACTCTGCGAGAGTACCTAGAAAAGGTGAGCCGTGGGAAAAAAGCACAATCTTTTGTCAAATTTAAACAATAATATGTTCCGTGGGTTTTTCTGTGCATGTGAATCTGAATATATATGTATCGTGTACACAGAGTAGACATGGTATTTCCAGTGAGTGGTTTATCTAACTGACTGTGTCTATCAGGGCCCCTCTCAGACATGTATATGTTTTTGTCTACTGTGCATGTTCCATTCCCACCGTGTGGCAGTGTGATACTGGCTCCATCCACTATAGCCTGGGCCAGCTCGTGGTCGTTGCACTCCAGTGCCACAGCGGCAGCCTTCAGGGCGTCCCAGATCTCTTTACGGCCCTCAAAGGCCGGCGCCGTGTCCCAGAACTCGTCCCGCTTGCTCCGTAGCTGGCCCTCTGTCATCGGGTAGTCGCTCTTCCACTTGGGCCGATCTTTCTTGAGAGGCTCATTACGTCCTGCAATGGAAGATTGGAGAAATAAAAAATGTCTATGACTTCAAAAAGTCGTTATCTTAACCAACATGTGCTGTGTGTATCCCAGAGGTGTCACAAGCACAACAAATTTTATTGGGGACCCACTCCACAATGATACTAATGGCTAAAAAATCTTATTACCTCCAATAGGAGACTGTTTCCACCAGTCTGTTGGTTTGTTGTTAGCAGTATTACATAAAAACTACTGACCAGGTTTACAAATAACATGGTGGACAGGTGGAATTTGGGCCAAGAGAGAACCAATCAAATTTTCAGGTGGATCTAGAATATTTTTCTACTTTCTTCAACATTCTGAGACAGATTTCCCAGGGAATAATTTGCGGATCTTGATGGAAAAAAAGTCTGGCATATTTAGATAACTCTTATCTATGAGTGTGTGCTACTTGGTGAGGCTTGCCTGAATGTTAGGGGATAGAGAGGATGGATCTGAGTGAATCTCTAACCTGTGAATGCAGCAAACAGATTGATTAATGAACATGATGTTCCCATAGAATTTATAAATGCTTACATCTCTTAGCAATAATAAACAGACCTGCTAGCAGAAAAAAATGCTGGTTGACACCAGAGACAGGGAACATCCCACCCCACCCCACCGTGTCATCTGATTCTAAAATTAGGAGGTCGTTCAGAGTTTGCAATATGCATGAGGCAAGTGTAGCTTAAATCCATCCATGTAACCGTACCTGTTTCCCAGCATTCAGTATTAACACAAAGCACATCGAGGAGAGCACTTATTTAAGTAGAGGCCATAACTGAGGGTCACGCACTCACACACATGTATAGACAGACAAACAAACTAGCATCAGGAAAGTAACAGGTCTGAACCCATATTAAAATTTAACCCATTCTGCCAATGATTTACCATACTAGTTCTCTTTAACAGAACAGGCTGTGATGTTGTTCGGTGCCATAAAGGGAGATGTTATTTATTAAGTGCTGACTGTCAGCCACTTCTGTTTATGAGGTCAAAAATCTGAAATCAAGTATTAAAACAGGTCGAAGCTTATTTACAAAGGCCTGAGAGGCTGAGGTGTCTGTCACTGAGGAGTGATGGAAAATGGAGAGGAGTATGAAGGAGACAGGACAGATCCAAGAGGTTGCCTTTCTTTTAAACAAATTATTTATAGGGCTGGCAGCTCAGAAGGAATCATTTGGAGGACGAGGAGTAGTGTAGGATTAGCACTTGGAGCAATGTGAATCCGCACTGAAGCAAAGGGGCTTCTTCACTATTACTCAAGTATAAGAGGATGTGTGTTGTGACGGGTTCTGAAGTGTGATATCGCTCATAATTTGGTCGATATTCCCAGATACTAAGACATATCCTAATGTAGAACCACGTACAACATTAGGCTGGGTGGCAATATTTGTGTGTTCGCACCCATCATGTATAAGGTACATTTGAATACTGGCTACAAGTTTTTGTGATACACTTGTTTATACTTGTAACTACAGGTAATAATAATATCTAGAATGTCTGAGTTCCACTGGAGAATGTGCAAAAGTTTTAATGGAATAAACTATGCATACCTCAAAATACTGTCTGCAACTAATAATTATGGATTTATCTTCAAATATTTTTGTTGATCTAAGACTGATTGTTTGGTTTGTGAAAACTGCTCAGTTTCATTCACAACTTATTACTGATTACTACTTAGTTTCTTTGCTTACACATCCCAAATCATGTTGACATATCTATTAAAATACTGTGTGCTGATCACCACTGTCGTCTCTTTTGTGATTGTTAAAACAATATACTACTGCGTTCACAGGGAGCTGTGGTTCTAGCTATATAGAGATAGTTCCTAAAGGGAGGGCGGACTGGGGTCTGTTTATCTCTTACTGACACCTTCTCTGATATCTACAGAGGATATACTCTAAAGAGCTGACAAGCTAAATGAGAAACCAAAGTACTCGCTTGAACTTTTTTATAGTTGTATATTCTGCACCTTCACTGTATTTTCAATGTTAAAGTTAAAATTAAACTCTCTACAAATCCTCAAGATTTAGAAATACATTTTCTAAAAAGGTAACATCTTATAGAAATGAAATGGACAGTGTTTATGAAAACTGGGCAGTAACAAAAAGGGATTGAGTCAGTGAATGGTCCTGTTGTATCATACCTGACCGCAGGGCAACGAAACAGAGACATTGAGAAAGGCATTACAGACACACGAGCAGGTGCCATGAGACGAGGCTACAGGGAAGCATGTTGTATTCGTGAGTGTTAACGTAACATGTCATAAACAAGGTATCAGGATCATATGCGAGGCTTCTGTGTTCTCTGTCAGGACACAAGCACACAGAACAACCCACCAAACAGCCATCCCCGACTCACGTTAATCAATGTTTTTTATAGAATTACCAGTTTCTAGGAAAAGAAAGATAACACACAATGTTACTTTGAGTCTGTAAAGATGTTTGACAGCCTCATTCCCCTGACATGAGGTAAATGATAATTGTGGGGCGTTTCTTATGTTCCTCTTTAATAGCAGACATCAGCGATCATGCACTGGAGCACAGGAGAGGATGGGAGTCGTACATTTAAAACAAACAGAGTGAATCTGTGTGACACGCAAGAACATAAACACACAAACCCATACGCAGTCTCATCCTTGTAGTGAGTCGACTTATCACAACAATATGTCCACACTCATCTTTCTGCAACTACAGATGAAGTCGGCCTACGTTGTTTGACAAAGTCCTTTATAATAACCATATTTTTTTAGAACATTCCCCTGAAAAAAAGATACCCGTTCTAAAAGAGTATTTATCTCAACTGTTTGGACGTGTTCAACCTTGATCTACCAAAGTTCATTTCAGGCTTTAGAATCAGGCAAATAAAGCTTTTTATCCTTCAGGGGATGTGACACAGCGGTGGAACCTATTTCAATTCAACACAAATCACCGATTTTAAGACTATAACTTAACACACACTGTGAAAATAAACTACATTTGTCTTCTGTTGTATTTGACCTGTTCCTTTCAAAAGGCTGTGTGTATGAGGGTGTGTCAAGCAGTCCTGTTAGAGGAGCCAGACAATGACGCAGCGGGATATGATGCAACTTGATCAGAGCCTGGTCTAGAAGGAAGTGTCTGTTGATAGCTATCAGGCTTGGATATTATCCTGAAACACCAACAAACCCCTGGTAATCTCAGCTGTCATGGCTTTGACTTTATAAATAGTCTGTTTGGCCACTTTGGCAAGTAACAAAGATGGAAAAAAGTATTTTCAAGGACATACACGGCTCTAGAAATTGACATCAGATGCTCCTTCTAGGATATATCCAAGTGGCTAGGGGTCAAAAATGTCTCGTTCTTTTCCTGACGAAATACTTGAATCCATCTTGAAAGCATCCAGACTTTCTGATTTAAACTGGAGACAATTCCTGCTGCAAAAAAGACTAAATGAAAACTTAGCATCAGTAAAAAAATCACAGTCTGAACCTGACACTAAATGAATTATAGACACTAAGCTTCCTCAACGGTCACTATGAAGGAAACTTTATGTCAACAAATATGCTGAAATTTAAATAAGATCTGAAGATAAGGTATGAAGGGCCTGTGCCAAAAAAGTTACCGACTGGGAGGTAAAATAAATAACTTCACAAGAGTAATAACTTGTGTGGACATTCTCATCTTCTGAAATAAGTAACTGTAGTCTTTACTTTTGCATAAAATAACATAGCTGGTTAACTGCTGAATTAATAAACCTACGAACAATGTTCACTACAACTTGGGAGGAGGCTGATGGTCTTTTTCCAATCCCAGGTGACTTCATTATGAACAATATTCATAAACCTGTGAGGCTCAAAGCCTTCAATCATCCGACAAACAGTATGCATTTCCATGTGTCACACCACCTGTTAAGGTCATGTAAAATATCATTGATAACGTTGTCTGGGGTCGAAAACTATGCAGAAATTCAGATTGTCTGCCAACTAGGCTGTGCGGCGCCTGCATCATTCAGTTTAGTCTGGTTGTAAATATAACATTTACTCTCGCTAAGTGCTGAAGCAGCAGTCCAAACTCAATGTGTCACTATCAAAGACAAATGTAAAAGAACAAAATGTGGCAGCTCACCAGTGTTTATCTTTGGAAGAATGTTATCTTCCGGGAAGGTAATGGACGTGAACTCGGATCCCTGGTGTGAATAATTGGCATATCAGCAACCTCTGGAGTCGCTGTGACCTCCTCTACTTGGTGATAACCATTACATCCTGCTTGGTTCGTACCTGCACTGAAGTGTGTTGTTGTTCACAGGCCTTACCATATTACAATCCCAGATAGCAGTTGACACAAGAGGCTTATTGTTGTGGGATAAGTGTGAGGCGGGAAATTGTGGGGTGAGAAAATTGTCAGCCTTGTTGTAGGTGTAGTATCAGATACATGAGGGTGTAGTGTAGGTGAATTTGACTGTAATCAATGTAACGGGTAGGTGTGGGATGCTACACCTCGCTCAGCTTAAATAGCACACGGGAGTTACAATTCAGTTTGTGTATTTAAGCAACAATATGCATTATTTGACCCTAAAAATGGCAGCTTTTCATTACCACTCTTCACCATGAATGCATGTTCTAGTAAATTTGGTGAGTGGGTATGATTTCCTGTGAGAAGTGAGTAATTCCTCTTTTACACTCTTAATCAAACGCATGTAAACCCATTAAAAAAGGCTAGTGATTGAGCGACTAATTTCCAGCAGGAGTTTGTCTTTCTGTTTTTTTCCCTGCTGGTCATGTTTGACATCACAAACATGCCAGACACTGAGAAGCTCCCTCACCTTGCTGTCTTGCCAGAGTTGCACTTTGCAAGATACAAAGAAAACAGGTGCAGTGTCAGCGTCTGAACTGCCAAAATGAAGAATGAGAGGAAATTAGCGTGTTCACCCAGGTGTCATGTTAACCCTAACCCATCAATACCAATCAGAGCCAGAGCCGATAGAAACCGGTGTCTATGGCAGAGTCATTTGACACGGGCTAAAGCTTATTGTATTCATTTCTACTGCAAAGAAAAGCCAGATGTGAGCGAGTTTCTTGACCAGTTGAAAAGGAGATTAACTGATTGATATTCGCAGCCTAAATTGTCAAGTTCAAGAGTAATGCTGAACTCTAGATCAGTTAAAAAGACTTAGAAGTCGTTCAAAACCAGAGTTTATCTACTATATCCAGGGAGCAAACTTTAAAAATGTAATGAATTTGCTACAGTGGCAGCTCTTCTGGTTCCGGAAGCCAGTTGTGTTTTAGTTCAGTGAGTGGGACGAGGCAGTCCGAGCTTCTGTCAACACACCGATAGGCTTTGTTTTTTCTCGACATAAAAACCAGATAAATCGCTCGGACACGGAGCCTAACAGTATTCACTACCATGTGTGGCTTCAGAGGTCACTGTGAAAGATATGTTGCTCTTGGGAATGAGCAATAGACGGTTGCAGTGAGGGAGCAAACACACCGTCTCCACACTGGTCTTCCCTTGTGTTTTGTCAAGAAAACTGTCTCCAGCTATCTGACTACCTATCAAAAAATGCAGAAAGCTGCCTGTCAACATCCTTCCTTCTTATTTACAGTTGTGCATGTTATTACAGCAGGCGCTCTAGTGTTTTGTACCTGTGCAATATGATCACTATCTAATCAACCCACGTAAGCTAAAGCTATGTATACACAGGCTGATATGCACAGGGACAACATATGAAATGAATTGTGAATGCAAAAGTCTCTCTGACCACGCAGAGAGACAGAGAGACGTACCAGACAGGTCCGTTTTCTGTAGCTCCATGGCTTTGCCTTAAACTGTATTTTACTATGTTTACCAGCAGTCACAGCTTCCCCACAGAAAAACAAAGGTGAGGCAGGAAGTTAAACCGAAGCACAAGTGGTCATTTGAGATGCAGTAGTGGAATACATGTGGAAAGAATGAGTCTAGTATTTTTTCTTTTGTTTGTTCTTCTTTTTGTTTGCACATTGTGTATTTTCTGTGCACTTTAATTTAAACTGTGTGTGTCGATATTAAGTATATGTGTAATTGAGCAGTGTCAAGTCGTCAGACCACAAATGCCACTTGTGTCTGGATCACTATACTGGAGTGGAAATAGATCAATTATTTTGCAGTTCCACCTCCTCTGCCTCCGTGATTTCACAGGACGTTGAATTGACTTGCACTGATTTCCTGGAGACTTGCACTGATTTAAACCATAGTAACTAGTCGCCTAACCGTTACCTAACTCTAACATGAATCTTTAAACATTTCTTCATCTTAACATTTGAGTATTTACGTTATAAGGACTTGCTTTTTGTGACTCTGTACACACATTTCGGTCCCCACAACGTGAATAGTACCTGGAACCCCACCTAACCCTGTAGGGTCTATGCTTAAAATGGCACGGAAACACACACACACGGTGTTCTTACCTCCTCGTCCACCGTTCCTGGACGACCCTCGGCTCTGTGTGTCCTCCCAGCCCTCCCAGTATCTCCCCACACATCCTCCCATGGTAAAAGACTTCTGATCGGTTTCCACGCGTCTCACCAGCCGAGCAGGGGGCCCATCACGGACGAAGACTGTGAACTATGGGTCCGATGGGGGAGGACGGGTCGAGAGGTCCAGAGCTGCCAGCCTGATCTGTCATTCGTACCAGGGGGGTAAACGGAAAGGGCTCGGCGAGCTGTACCTGCGGGATCGTGACTCGATGCGTGATCGTGCGTTTTCTTTCTCTGCGAATCAGCGCGTGAGACACGACCCCTCAAGATTCAAAGCTCGTGGCCCGCACTGACGTTACAGGAGTTTGGCAACCACGCAAACAGACAGGCGCTGTTTAACAGAACACGTTTTCAATGTTAGTTCCCAACTGGAGTTCCCAACTCGCTCGTTAAGTTGCAAATACTGAGCCGTGCACGCAGCGCGCACCTCCCTCGCTAACAAGCTAACAGGGCCAGCCAGCTAGCTACCACAACATCAGTAAACACAAACTTCCGCGCACTCGTGACCGTTTTCCCTGCGCGACGAGTTCCCCCCGCAGATGTGGGGGGTTGGTTACAGTTTCCCCCGCAGTCCCCCGTGTCCCCCGTCACTTGTTGGACGTTGTCTCCGGAGCTTCACCGTGTTTAAATCCCCTGGAAGCGCCTCTTCCCTCTGCGCCGATCAAAGGTGACGAGCGGCGGAGCTGGAGCCACCGAACTTTTTTACGCATGCGCGGAGGAACACATGCAGGTGTTGGGTTCCAGTACATCAGGACGAAAGGGTGCAGTGAACGATCGACGCTGCAATTAAACACAACACTGACGATTATTTGAGATAATACAGGTTTAAATAATTTTAAATATACACAACCCTCTTTGCTTCAGTAAGTGGACAAACTGGGGACACCGGCAGACTTTATTTAGGTAGTACTCTGTGAAATGTGTTTGTTTCCGCCAGCACTTGAAAGCAGCACCAAAAACTTGTGGTTTCCGTCTCAACATTTAGCTTCCTTTAAAAAATACCAAATAAATAAACACAATAAATCAAATGTCAGAATAATAAAACTAAATATTAATAATTATAAAAACCTTGAGTCTGCTGTATGTTTCAATAACGAATAAATAGATGCATAACAATATTAAATTGTTAAAAATCATCGTTAAGAAAATATTTTTGGGAAAGATCATGGTTTTTCTGCAAATGTGCACGTTCTTGGTGCAAGACAACATTTCCAGTGCTTTTCAGTCTGGATTTCGTCCACAGCACAGTACTGAGACTGCACTTATTAAACTTTTAAATTACATACTGAACAATGATGCATCCAAAACTTCCGTCATGGCATTATTGGATCTCAGTGCTCACCTCTACTCCATGACACCAAAAAAACAAATCTGGGTGTAATAATTTACTCTGACTTGAATTTCAACAACCACATAAGGATGATTACTACATGAGTGTATTACCACCTCAAAAATATAGGAAGAATCAAGGGATTTCTGAAAGACTGGCTGATGCAGTTATTTTCAGTAGGTTAGATTACTGTAATGGTTTCTTCATAGGTCTTAACAAAAGAGCAATCAGGCAACTGCAGCTCGTTCAGAATGCTGCTGCAGGAGTCCTAACCAACACCAGGAAAATGGACCTTATTACACCGGTTCTTAAATCCCTGCACTGGCCTCCTGTGTGTCAAAGAATCCATTTTAAAATTGCACTACTTGTCAAAGCACTGAATGGTCTCGGGCCTAAATACATGTATGTTACTTGTTGGCTCTGACCCCTCCGGTCCTCAGGTACAGCTTGATTCAGTGTGAAGGGTCAAGCAGCATCTATGCTCCCCCACCTGGAACAAACACCTGAGTTCTGCTGAAACTCTCAGATCATTCAAATCAGGGCTGAAAACGTTGTTCTTTACTGCAGCTTCCTCATAAACTCACACTCAACTATTTATTTTTCTTTTGTTGAAAACTATTATCCTGTCTTTTAAACGTGAATCAGTTTAGACTCAACACTTCAGTGTCGTTTGCCTTGTGTATGAATGGTGCTGAACATTTGAGTTTTCGCCTTCCACATTGGCGCATGCGCAGCCGTAGCCGCGGAGCGTCAGGGGCACGATGGCCGCGGACAGCTCCCTGCTGCTGTCTCTGGTGGAGGAATTTGTCTCAGGACTTCAGGACAGCAAGGCCAAAGACACCGCGACAGGTAAATAAGTGTATACGTACATGCATATAAGTTTGTAATTCACTCTGCACAACAGCTCGCTGTGGAATATCCGCCACAGAAGCCATTGAGTGCTTCCACACGGCGTGATGCTCGAGGAGCTAACAACATCCTGTGTGTCTCTGCGACCTCATGACACTTTCGAACACGCGTCAGGACACGGCTCGGCTCACTTTTCCACTGTGCCAGCGCGATCTGAATGCAGACCTGCTTTATTATTCCACTGTCAGTCCTCGATCGCTGTGGATTTGAACGCTAGCCCCGCTGGTGTTTGACCGCATGCTGCTGCTCGCTAGCTGCCGTGTTTGTGTCCGTGTGGAAACATCCCGTCAGTGAACTCAGTAACTTTGACCTCTGTAGGTAACAAGCACAGATAACTTCACCGACACTCGTGTTTCACAAGTCGGTGGTTTTGTGAGGTGACTGTGTGTTGATGGCGATCCCACTAATCCTGGTTTTATTTTCAGGTGTCAAAGATGGAAAGTTCACAGTCCTGCAGCTGGTGGAGGCGCTGGGGTGAGCTGACAACCTCCTCAGGAGCAGCACAGACATGACAAGAACATAAACTCAAGAGTTCTTGTATCCCTTGCACGTTTCAGGGTCTTCTTCCTGCACTAGTTTGATAATAACCACTAGCAGAAGTCAGGGATCACCAGAGGATGTTAGGGACACAGCTTCCTTTACTAAAGCACCCCCACCTCAGGCAGATCAGACCCGGGTGTTTGTCCCAGTTGGGGTCTTTTCTCCTGATCCAGAACCACCGGCTGCTGCGTTCTGCAGTCTGTGGTGGTTTCTAATACATGACACTTATGACAATTAGCCAGATATCACTTCTGGACAACATCAGCTTGATATTTGAGATGTTCCGATATACAATTTTTCCCTTACCGATATTGATACCTGTACTTTCTATATCAGCTAAAACCAAGTACCAATCACTTACCACTGGGTTTTAAAAAACAAATAATAAAACAGCTTTATACTACTAACCCTGTATGGATTGCAATCGTTGTTGTGTAGCCTGACTCGGGTTAAATGGCTAAGAAGACAAACACACAGATAAGGAACATTATTGAACTACTTTTCTTATCTAGTTTGAGTGTCATAACTGAAATGATCATAAATCAATCAATCTAGGAATACACAGCAAATTACTTCCTTTGTAAGTGGCTGTTAAAGTTTATGAAAATAAAAGTTTAAGTTTTAAACAGTATATAACTGTATAAAACAGTGCAATAGCATAACTAAATGAATCTATGAATAAATAACAAATATTTTAAAGTAATTAATGCCTTCAAAAGAGGGGTGGCAGGAGTGCTATGGGTCTCCCTCAAACCACTGGTGCTAATTGGAAGACATGTCAAAAAATAGAGAAAAATAATCACATGAAGAATTCAAGTCCAAGTAAAATTGCAGTTTTATCTTGGTGAAACTAATACACTTTAAAGATCGGTACATAGATTTGCATACTGACCAATGCCTGGAATTTTCTTCTGTATCAGAGGCATTTTAATTGCTTGTATCAGAACATGTTTACTCTAATGTTCTAAGATTCTAACATAGTTGTTATACTGTTAACAGTAGTTACACTTCACTGTGTTAAAAAGTAACTTTAATATCACAGACTTGTCACTTTCATTTCCTTCTCCTTCTTCATTTCCCTCTGACCGCCATTGCAGACTGAGCTTGACGAGCTCTCAGCCTCACACTCGAGCCAGAGGAGTCCAGCTGCTGTCTGAGGTTTTGCATGAGTGCTATGGAAATCTTACAGAGAGAGAAGGTGCACTTATTTTCTGCCCTTTTGTTTTAATCATTCTGTCTTTCTTACATAGTCTTTGGTTGTTTTTCTGGATTTTAAGATTCATTAATTCCCTTCTCTTCATAAGTGCCTTTTCAAACCATCATAATAATATATCATATAAACATTGGATGCAAAACCAAGAGATATTTTGACAGCATATCTCCCTGTTCCTCTTCTCCATAGTGGAAGTGCTGATTGCTTTCTATGAAAACCGCCTAAAGGACCATTACGTCATCACACCCTCTGTCCTACAGGGGCTCAGAGCTCTGGTGAGTGTCTGTATGCGATAGATTTTTATCGACAACAACATCTGAAACATCTTGCATGAGATGAATCACTTTTTTTACACTGGAAAGTTGGATAATAGTTTTAAAAAGTTCCAGATGTGACAGCGGAGACCAACATGCACATTGTGTGTTTGTGCTTTTTCCAGACAAAATGTGCAGCGTTGCCTCCTGGCTCAGCTGTGTCCATGCTGAGGTCTTTGTTTCAGGATGTTCACGTACAGGTGAGATTCAGTATTATGTTATATTAAAGATTTGTAACAAGCAGTTTTAATTCAAACTATATCTAAAGATGTTTGGTGTGTGTTCTTTGATTCTGAACTGCATCTCTCTGTTTATTTAGACCTGTGCAATATCTCACCACACTTTATCGAGTGTGATGCTTCTTGTTTCCTCTGTGTTCTGCAAAACACTTCCTCTTCATTAGGCTTTGTGGGTAAAGTTAAATAATCTAAAGGTGTTTTCACACCTGACAGTCCGACAGTTATTGTCCTTGTCACATTGTTTACACTTTATCTGGTTAGCTTTGTTAAAAATTTAGGGAGCACACTCTAGAATTCGAAATGACGTATGTGAGTTCTGTTGTCATCACCTACATGGGTTTTCTTGTCATGGATTGGTTTCTAGATGATATTACCATTAAAATCAAGGGACTTAGTGTCTGACGCAAAGACTGCAATCAAATCCTGCAAACTGCATGTGTTTCTTTTTCATCTATTGTTCCTGCAATTGGCCCAAAAGTCTGAACTATCCAAACAAACAGATCCACGGTTCAAAAAAATGTTGGTCTAAGGCACTTTGCACAAAACGCTCTCAATTGTTCTTGAGTCTAAGCATTGTGGGTAAATGATTTATATGTTCTGATTATTTTTCTCTAGTCTCTGATGCTGGCAGAGAGGGCGTGCGTCTACAGCATGCTCATCAACCTCATGGAGACCAGAGAGGCTGGTAAGAGACAGCAGGTTTTTCACCTGGTAGTTCTTTGTTAGACTTACCAAACCTGAACAGAGTTGCAGCTTTATACTCAACATTCTAACAATTTCCCTTAGATTCTGAGGAAGTGGTACTTTGGTGATGTGATTCCTTCACCTCAGCGGCCTTTCCCTCGTCGGAAATTTGTCACCACTCTCCAATAAAGGCTTTCTCCCACCTATTTAACAAAACTAATCATTTTTTTGATTAATCGACAGAGCTGAAGGGTTTAGGGGCGGACTTTGTGTTTGGCTTTGTTCAGTCAATGGATGGTGAGAGGGATCCTCGTAATCTCCTGCTCGCCTTCCAGATTGCAAACAACATCATACATCGAGGATATGATCTAGGTAAGAGCATGTGCAACATCTTTCTCGCTGTTGTTTCCCATGGACTCTGTTGCTATTTGTATCCGTTCTGACCCCCCCTCTGTTAATTTCCTGTTTGCTGCCTCAGGTAAATTCACAGAGGAGCTGTTCGAAGTGACGTCCTGCTATTTCCCCATTGACTTCAACCCCGTAAGTCCCTGTTTACTCAGCTGCTTTGGACTGAGAACCGATGAAAGCAAGAGAGCAGAGCAGACAGAAATGTCATCGCCGACTTCCTGTGACCTCAGGCGAACCCAAAACAATGATGATAGAGTGTCTGCCTCCTCATCTGCTCACGCACGTTTCCCATTCTTTACGTCACCGACGCTCACAGCTCTGTGGTGATTTGTTGACTCTGGAGCAAACCAGCAACACACTTCCATAATGCAGCTGATATGTTGTTTTTGTGTTGCGTGACCACTGCAGTGCTCTATTACCACAACAAAATATTAACGTCCCTTGTTGGTCTTTCACATTAAAGTCTCCATTAAAACCCAGAAACTGTTTTAGCTCCAGAGCTTTTAAAGATAGCACCTCTTTTCTGGGATTTGTCACCCACCTTTAAAATGAACTACCAATTTGCTTAAACGTTTAGGGTTGGTAAATTGTTTCTGAAATACTTTTAGTGATATTTTTGAAATCATTTTTACGTCCCAATAGCCATCAATAAACAAAGTTGTCTGGAAAAAAAGCTGGTGTCTTTGGCCCTCGCAGGACTGTAATAAACTATCATTTTGTTTGACTGAAAAATGATGTTGTGTAGCTGTCCGTCTGCACGTACTGAGCCCTGAATCTTCAAAACCTGGAGAGACATCCACTGAAGCAGAGAGGATAGTCTGAAGTGAGCGAGTCTTCTAGCGGTAGTCGGACAGCGCAAGTTGAGGGTGTAGCTTTGATCAGAGCCCCGGTGTGAGGGGTTGAGAAGTATATCATAGTGCTCTTGCCTTCTAAGGATTACCAACTCTTGCTTTTAATTAATTGCACAATGTATTATTTAAAATCATTGTATATGTCTATGGACTGGTTATATTAGAATAATCTGACTATCCAGTGTGACTTACATTAAATTGCATTCAAACCTTGGTAGACACTTTTGCCTCTTGCTGGTGAGATATAGGAACATGTTTGTCATGTATATTCTGTGTTTTTTAATAGCCTGTTTATCTCTTCTTGCTTTACCTTCATTTCCCCATAAACACCACCCATCCACTCCAGCCTCCTAATGACCCCCACGGCATCACCAAAGAGGACCTAATTGAAGCGCTGCGGGCCGTCCTGTCCGGGACACCAAAGTTTGCAGAGGTAGTTGGAACGTTTATATGTTTGGTTTTTGGTGTATAGGAAATGTTCTGGCATGAGAATAGTTGAGCTGTTAGATTATGCTTATGTTGTGTTTGTTACTGCACAGTTTCTGTTGCCTCTCATCATTGAGAAGCTGGACTCAGATGTTCAGAGTGCGAAGCTGGACTCGCTGCAGACTCTGGTGAGATTTCCCGCTCATTTCTAAAACTCTTCGGTGCTACTTCCTGTGAGGTTGGAGATAGAAATATTTAGCTCAAACGTTTCCATCTCATATACCCACATGTGGGAGGCTCCTGTGAACGATAATTGCTATTTTCTTAAGAATAGACAAATGGTTACTTTTAACACCTTTGAGTAAGGTGCTGAGAGAGATTATATAGAGTGAATTAAAATGTATAATCAGTTAATTTGGTGCAGTGATAAAAGGCAAGATTGATTGTATAAAATTAAAGAAAAGTTGTACCTGGCTGGTTATTATTAATTTGTATTTTGCAGACTTCCTGTATGTCACAATATGAACATAAGGACTTGGCAGAATTCCTTGAGGGACTTTGGACATCACTGCGCAGAGAGGTTTGTTTGAAACAAATTGTATATAGATACATTCATGTAAGTATGTGGTGTCAAAGCTTTGTGTTTTAGCATTCTGTAAGTGTAAAAGCATCTTTATGGGTGCGTTCTCGCAATAAGAATTTTTCTCTGATTAATGTAAATAGAGAAGAGATGGAGCACAGCAGTTCTGCAGGTGTGTGAAAACGAGTGCAGAATGGAACAAATTCAGTTTCTCTTGCTTTTGACATCTGATAATAATTTCAACAGGTTTCCTTTTGTTCTTAAGAGACTTTTCTAACACTAGAGTGAACAAAGGGCCGGTATATTCAAAGTCTCACAGAATCACAAGCTGACGCTCGGCCTCATTGTTTCATCGCAGGTGTTTCAAACATCCAGCGAGAGGATCGAGTCTGCAGGCCTTGCGGCTCTCACCGCACTCACTTCCTCTCTGTCTCGCTCAGTCCTCAACTCTGACTCTGAAGACTCTCTCAGCACCTTCCTGGATCTTGTTCTCACAGGTGAATTGCTGAAATCGAACTCATGCGCATGTACTTGATTAAAAGTAAATATGTGCAGTTGTACCGATAGGACAATCCAAACATAGACGTGCAAAGAAAAGAGACAAATTAACTAATAAATACAGGTGAAGTGAACAGAGATGTCAGTTTTATTCAAACTTATTTGACATTTAGATAAAACTAAAAATGTAAAAGGTTTAAGGACTAAATAATGGTCGGATGCGGTCAGAGTAACAGAAAGGCAGCACTGGTAAAGAAAATGTCACTGTAATGGTGGGAGGGTTCACAGTGCAGCACTGTTTGAGTAGATGTGCAGGAAATGATACCACAATGACTAATGTCTTGACAGTAGTGCGAAGTTGACTGTCTTTAGGTATTACCCTGAAATGATGGGTGTTGTTTGACTGCAGTACAATACAGATATTTGGGTTTAAAGTTCTTTCTGTATCTAAAGGTTCATACTGGCACATTCATTTAGAAGCTCAAACGAACAAATCCATCAGTTGGTTACTGAGAGTTAATCAGAATCCAGAAATCCACTCAGAAAGTTGTTCTTGTCAAGAAAATGATGGAAAATTCCTGGAACTGCACCATAATCAGTGCTTTCTTTGCCCATGTCTCATCCTTCCACCAAGTTCCGTTCAGCGGTTCTTGTGTAATCCTGCTAAGAAACAAACGGACCGGTGAAATCACCTTGGCAGATGTCATAACTGATTGTATAATGTTTTTCCAGACTGCAAACATCATCTGTGTGAGCCGGACCTGAAGCTCGTGTGGCCCAGCGCCAAGCTGTTGCAGGCCGCATGCAGTGCGTCCAGCAGGGCGAGCCACATCATCACAGCCTCTGTCATGCCCGCTCTCATCGAGCAGTACAGCAGCAGAACACAGGTAAACCAATAAAACTGACACCCAGATGTTTATTAAGTTTAATCTGCGCTAATGTTAATGTGAGCTTTTTTCTTTAGCTGTTCTATATTTGAACATGTCGTCCATTTTTTTAATTATTGCAACAACCAGCAACTTATTAATAGACAAGTAAACTTTTTCTCCTCCCTGCAGTGTTCCCATAGACGGACATTACTGGAGGTGGTGCTGCGATTCTCCCAGTCAGTAACAAGCAGCCAATCATCAGAGAATGGTCAGTGCTGCATTCAGTATTTTATTTTATCTATTATTATTATTATTATTTTTAATTTAATGCCACTTTCATTACTTCAGCACATCAAAACCACTCCTGGCTTGTCATTTTTAACCTCCCTAACTGCCACTTGTTCCCCATAAACATCAATACATATTCAAAATGCGATTTTTAGTCTTATTATTATTATTATTACGTGTGTAATCCTAACTGAAATGTTTTCTTCATTAAAATCTTGAAATATTATAAACCATGTATCAAGCAAGCTAAATCCTCATGGTTTTTCTTTGTACATCGTGTACAACGTTTCCCCTCCACATCAGAAGAGAGCATGTTTTTAGCCTTTCGCCAGTCTCTGTGTGACATGGTGTTCTCAGCACTGTCGGAAACTAATTCCAGTCTGCAGATCACTGCCACCTCCATGCTCACCTCACTGGCACAGCAAACAGGTGAGATACCATACATTCCTTCGTGCACAGTTTACAGTCTCGGTCAGATTATCTCTGACAGTCTTTCTCTGTCAGGTCTGCTTGTGGACGCTGATATCGAGCTGGCTGTGGATCACCTGACCAGGCTGCTGCTGACCGAGGAGGTTGACAGAGTCAGGTCAGCTCACGGTTAAAACTTTCACCTGTCTTTCCACATCTCTTTCAATCATTTGACTCCTGTATGGCTTTCTCTCTCTCTTTTAACCTTTCTCGACCTTACTGTGTAAAGTTCCTTGAGAAAACGTATATTATGATTTGGCGCTATACAAATAAAACTGACAATTCACATATGAGGAACAGCAGGAGAGAAACGTCATCAACGTGTTCTCACATGGCCTGGTAGGAAAAATTCCAGATGTCTGAAGCAACAGACTGACGTTTGTGTACTCACATCCAGTTCCTCAGGAAAAAATCCAGAGTTCATTGCATGTATGAAAGCAGCTACAGAGACACACACTGTTTTCTGTTTCTACTTAAGTACTTACACAACTTAGTAGATTCACATCTACACAATAGAGAAAAAACAGAAGCGGTGTCAGCATTTTTTTTTTTTTTTACAATATCAGATGTTGCAGTTGAACTAAACATAAATCTTGTGTCTTTGTTCCATTTGTTGCTCCAGTGTTGCTGTGGTCGACTGTGCCGGAGCCTTGGCAGAGCTACACCCAACAATCTTTATCACTAAATTCATCCCAAGACTAAAGAAGGAGATGTTTTCTGGTTAGTGAAAATCCAATAGTATGACATCCTTTTGTGCAATGTGGACTATGTAGAAACACCACACAGATCTTAATATATTTTTTACCCTTTTCGACATGTCCTGAATTACTCTGTCCATGTAGTATGTAAAACATTTTTGACACAAATCTCTTCAACTCAATTAAATCAGTTACATTTATTAAATACAAAATATTTGATTGCACGAGTATGAGCCCCCTCCCAGTAAGTGATAGGTAATAGAAACTTTGTCATAAAAATGGTGAATTTATGATGAAAATCACAAGCAACATTTTCCTCTCCTCTCCTCTGCTCAGAGCCCATGGATCAAGACAACAGTGAAGTTTCTGAGCAACATTCCCATCATGCAGTGCGTCAGCAGTGTTTGTCTGCTCTGGCTGCGGTGTCCATCCGACCCAGTGTTGTCCAGGAGAGCACGCCTGTCCTCCTGGAGGTCCTCAGCTCGGCACACATAGGTAATCTGTCTGTAGAGATGGTCCCCGGGTGTCTAGTCACGTGGTCGATGGAAATGAACAGTGTTCTGTTGTATGTCAGTGTCAAAGCAAACACATCAGTTGTATGCACACAGTATATTCGTATTTATATTCAGTGTTAGATATGGGAATGAATGAAGCCTTCTGTCTGAATGAAACTGAAAATTCTTGTCGTTTTCAGGTAGCGTCGGTTTCTCGGTGGAGGAGGTGGTGTTGGCGTGCCGCAGCCTCCAGAAGATAGCAGAGCAGGTTCAGGACAATGAGGAGACGGGGCGGTGCTTCCATGAAATCATCATTCCACGCCTGCTCTCACTGGCGCTCCAAGCAGCGCTGCAGGGTAAGCAGCAGTCTCACTAAAAACTCACTAAATAACCTGGTTTGATGGTAATGACGACCTCCTTCATGCTGTCTGCGTTTCTCACCCACTTGTTCGTATTTGGCAGGTGCGGGATCTTCTGATCGTCGTAGTCCTCTGGTAGAGGAAGTGGTCCTGTCTGCTGTGGTCTCTGTCATCAGTACTTCCTGCTCCAGGCTGCAGTCAGAGTCAGTACAATCTTTTTGACATTGTATGTGCACTTTGTTTTTTGTATCTTTTCCTCAAACGTTTGTGATTTCATACTGGTATTGTACTCCAAAACCACAACTCCAGAGTATTTGCAATCTTGTCAATGCACAATACGCAGCATCATGTCTATGGAGGACGATGTTAGTTAGTCGTAAGTGTTAGGAAGTTATTGACTGTTTAGAAAGACAGACGGCACAATGCCACTTCCTCCCACTAACTAGAAATATCAAATAACCTGATTGAAAAATTCAATTGACATTTATTTAGATTTTTTTTTGGTCTGGTCTGTCACGTCCACTAACATGGAGTGGACGTCACACAGAGGGAGCTCAAGACGCTTTGGCTTCAGTTTGTGGGAGCTGTCATGTCGTCCATCTTTATGTACAGTGTCATAGAGATGAGTGTCATAAAGACCTGATCTTGCCACAGTTTCCTTTCTCTTCCAGACTTGTTGTCAACGTGTAAAAATGTACCATAAAAAGCATTTTGTCACGAGGTGTCTGTTGTCTCATGTCGTCAGGTTGGCGGGACAGACGGCGGCGAGGGCTGTCTCTCTCTTCTTGGATGATGATGTCTCCTTTTTGCCCGACAACTCCTTCCCTTCACCCATCCAGCTGCTCAAGGTCTGTGTGTGCAGGGATTTTTGTATTTATGTGTTGTTTTCTTTTCTTCAAATATTGCTCCCTTAATATGGTTTCAACAGCAGCCTCCTCATCATGACCTCACTGAGCACTTAATGATTATTAGATATATGTTTGTTGTTGAAGACTAGAAAGCAGTCCCCTTATTAATGCACATTCAAATTCACTAGATACAGATTATTTAGATCTGCACCAAATTGCATGCACTCATATTAATCAGACCCCTGCACATAACTGATTTTCTGGTGACCTGTCCCTCCTCTCACTCAGTGTCAGCTGGGATTTGCTCTCCACCATCACAGGTCAACCATTTTCTCTACTAAGCTCTACAGATAATAGACGGATGATGAGTCAGCCTGAAAGCCAAACACATGTAGGGCTGATTAACTCTTATTATAAGCAGATTCAATGACGCTCACTGCCTGAGCACCACCCAGGCTACAAACAACCCATAATGCGAAGTCTTATAAGGGTTTGGAAAATGATGCCTATTTATTTTCCAGCCCTAATTTAGCTGTTTATCATCTCAGAATTTGAACTATTTTTTCATGTCATTGTTACCTGAACACATTAAAGCATGTAATGTTTGTACCCTCAAGGTTAAATGCACTTATTGCTTTGTATAAAAGTGTCAGCTAAATGAAATGTTTCCCCAGCAGCCGCAGGGGGAGTCGTGGAGCCAGTCACAGATGGTTTGTCTGCTCATGGGCTGTGTGTGTTCGCTACCTCGCGGTGTAAGTCTCATTTTGAAAACCTAATTCTGCTTTTATTGAAATGTTGGAGTTCCTGAAGCTGTGTTCTGACTCTGTGTGTGTGTGTGTGGTCCAGGTGGCGGTGCCTCAGATAGACCAGCTGCTGTCACAGCTGGAGGAGATGAGCTGCACCTGTAACCACCCTCTCTCATACACCTCTGCTGCCAAGTGCTTCGCTGGGCTGGTCAACAAGCGAGCGCAGGGTCTGTTGATCATTCCAACCTCCCGTCTGTAGTCACACGTTTCTGTGGCAGAACAGAGAGCGCCATGCTGTCCGTTAAAATCTGTTAAAATCTTTTTGATTTGTTGTTTTCTTCAGGTGATTCTCTTGACAGCTTGATTCAGAGGACGATGAAGAGAGTGTGTGGAGAGCTGGACTCTACGTCTTCACCTGCCCGCACTCAGGCATTCACCCACATGATCTGGGTAAGAGTTACAGATTTCAATATAGCTTTAATTTATTTTACCACCACCTGTTGATCTATTAGTTTGGTTCATGGATAGATAAATAAGGTTGTTTCTTTGTCTTCAGGTGGCCAAAGCTTTGCTTCTTCGATACCACCCTCTGTCCACAGCACTGACTGACAAGGTAAATAATGCATCCACCTTCTCACTGATATCCTTTATTTGTGACCCTGTGTTTTATGACAATTGATTTATTTGTTTCATTCTGTTCCACCTGAAATTGGAAAATGGCAACTCAAGCTAGTTTGGTGTCATAAGCTCATTTCTTATTCTTTTTATTCTTGAAGCTCTTCTCTCTGCTGGACGATGCTGATCTGGGTACGATGGCGGCAGAAGGCTTCTCGCTGCTGATGAGCGACTCCGCCGACGTCCTAAACCGCGGCTGCCATGCCGACGTCCGCATCATGTACCGCCAGCGCTTCTTTAGTGAGAACTCGGCAAAGTTGGTGCAGGGCTTCAATGCTGCACCGCAAGGTTCGTGGGAAAAGCACTGCTGAGGAGACTGTAGATACAAAATAGGTTAAATTCAGCATTTACAGATTTACAGAGATTTTTGTTCACTGGCCACACCCTGCTGGTTATTACATTTTTGAAATCATAATCTTCGTTCTGTGGACATTTTGCGATTCCTTGTCCCCAAAGCCTGGGCTGAACTGGGAAAGAAAGCTTGCAGGTTTTCAGTTCCTGATACATAAGATAATTCACAGAATGATTCAAAGCCCAGTAACGTTGAGCAAGTTCTGGTAAAATCTCTCGTGTTGTATATAATGATGAAGTTTTAATATTACATTTGTTCATTTCTTTTATGTTTGAAATTGTGATGTTGTTGTTCTCGTCCAGGTCTCTCATGTAGAAGAGATTTTTAATCTCAATGGTTGAACCTGCTTAAATAAAGGCTAATAGATAAATTAGTAAAAAGATTTACTGTCCCCCCCCCCCCCTCAGAGAAGAAGTCCAACTACCTGAAGGCTCTGTCCAACATCGTCAACAAACTTCCAAAGCAGGTTCAAATCACCGAACTACCAGCGGTGCGTAAACAGGAAACTCATTTGTTCTCTTCAGGTTCTCTCTTTGGGAAACATTCTTTCGTAATGTTTTTATTTCTTTCGTCACCGTCCAGCTCCTGTCACTGCTGCTAGAGGCCTTGTCGTGTCCCGATCAGGGCGTCCAGCTGTCCACCCTGTCCTGTCTGGAGCCCGTCCTCATCGACCCACCGCCGGCTCTCATACAGCAGCTGGAGGCTTTGTTCAGCAGGTTGCTGGTCCTCGTCTCGAGTCCTACCATGGTTAGTGACATAATGCAACTGAGAGTGCTGTTTGTCGTGACTGGTTTTCAGCAGCAGTGAAACGAAGCAAGAAAATGATGTGAAAACACATGAAGCAGCTCATTGCTCATTCAAAATTGGAATACTGTATCTTAATCAGTCGATCAATGATGGTGAACTGTTAATAATCCAGAATGTTTAACAATATGTTGTATTTTCCTTGCAGAGCGTTAAGATCACCTCGCTGCGCTGCATCCACGCCCTCTCTCACCTCCCCTCACATGAGGTAAAATTCAAGATTGTCAATGTTTAAAATGTTGATCATTTTGGATCATCAGTCCTTTCTCCATAACGCTCCATTACTTCACTCCATTTCTATGCAATACACGTGGAGTCTTCAATTCATTTATTGCTCTTGTATTTGTTGTCATTTTTGTGTTCAGATAAGCCTTGAAATAAGATATTTTAGTTGACACATAAGCCTCATGTCCTTTCCTGTGTGTGGGATTAGCTTGAGTAATTTGTGCCACGCAACTTTCCTCAAGAAATAAAAGATTTCTTCCAACGTTTGTTTCAGATTTTGCCATTTCGGGCGCGGGTGCTGCGAGCTCTTGCTCGGCCTCTGGACGACAAGAAGAGGATGGTGAGGAGTGAAGCTGTACTGGCACGAGGGGAATGGTAAGAATCAGCCATCATTGTTACAGAAAGACTCACTGGAGGAGTCCAAATATGAAATTATGTAACATTTGTCACTGCAGAAGTCACCGTTAGTCCTTTGTTCAAGTTTTATATTTGCTCACCTGAGGACAGGAACTCCAGAAAACATCCAGAATATTGCACTTGAGTTTTTTGCATATTTTAAGAACTCAGCATGAGATTGTCTGTCATATGTTTGCACAACAGCAGGAACATTTTCACGGAAAGTAACCTCAAAACTCAATTAATCGTTTAATATTTTGCACATAGAGATTTGGGAAGTGGAAGCAGTGAAGCATCGGTGTTTCCAGTGGCTAAAAAAAACTATTCAAAACTGCAAGCTTCTGCATTAACACACAAGATGAAAACTTAACTCTTCTTAGTTGCTTCTTGCGATGGATCTCCCATATTGAGCAACTTTTAAGTCTCTGATTTCAATTCTTTCCTGTACTGGATTGTGCTGTTTATAGCTCGTTCTAAAAAAACAACTCATCTCTGTCTCTTTCTTGTAGGTTCCTTGTTGGGAGCCCTGGGGGAAGGTGATTTTTACATCTCAACACCACCCCGACCTCCTCTCTCTCCAGGACCACGTTCTCACAATCACACCACACAAAAGCTCCCACTCCGGTTTAACTCCACCCACCATCTTCTCCCCCTTTCTACTGACATACTTTTGTTGTAACCTCATAAACGCACAAGTAAGAGAATGTGGACTCCCTTAAGAGTCCCTTGAGTTACAAGAATGAAGATCTCATTGTTTTATTCCTCGTGTACGTTGTCTTTCTCTCTACACGCAGAAATTGTGTGGATTTGTGCCATGACACTTTGATTGTGTATAATTTGAAATTTTTTACTCTCTTTCACTCAGATCCTCCAGAAATCATTATACAGTGATGAATTTTTCAAATATTTAGTATGTTTGCTTGATAAATAACCACATTTTATCAGATGATTTTCTGACTATTAACTAGAAGAGCACTGAACCCAGCAGACACTGACCATCCTTTATCTTCTCATCTGGATGAACGTGTGTCTGAGCAGTAATGTCTTAAAACAACAGGTGGTGCGTTTGATTTGAGTCACCAGCTGGGTGGAGTTGTAAAGACCAAGGCTGCTCACAGGGTGACAAGAATTGAGCGCTTCTACATGTGTCGTGTCTCCACTGGCGCGTGAATGTTGTTTAATTTTATTTTTTGATGTTAATGCTCATTAATCAGTAAAGTTGTGTCAATATGTCTGAAGCAGTATTGATATCATAGTTAGTGTCGAGTCATTTCTGTAGGGCCAGCCGACTTTGGACCTCATGTCAACTAATGCCAAGGAAATAGACAGTATTTAAATGTCTAACTTAAGATGTCATTAAAGGTTTTCTTTGTAATTGTAAAAAAAAAAGTTCTAACGTCATTTTTAAGTTTGCCTTAAGATAATCCGTTTACTAAACTCACAAATTGACTTGAACATGTCTCAAGTCTGCCTTAAGGGATTTCCTCGAATGTTGACCAGTTGTCACTTGAATTTAGAGATGAACTGATGTTTTCATTGGTCAAATGTCAGTGACCTCATACAAATCTGGAAAAAAAATCTTTTGAAACCGCACTGATCCACACAACCACTGGACAGTAATTATGTGATCACCAATCAATGGAACAAGAGTAAAATCAGGAAATATCAAACACTTGTTTTATTTAAAAAAAGAGGGAAAGATAAATGAAATTGGAGCACAGCCCCCTTTGGTTACACACAGCGATGTGTCATGTTTCTATGGCAACTACAGATTTAACTCCTTTTGAAATGAAGAACACGCTGGGGTAAAAGAAAAAAAATGGAATTCACAGTGCCTTTTTTCTCACTCATTTAAATGGCCTCAGTTTAAAGGCTGAACCCCCAAACAAGGCACACAAAATGTTATTTTTCTTCATGTAAGGAGCAAAAGATTCAAGTCAGATATTTAAGAGAAGTAGATCCAACTCTTCGGCACCAGAACTTCAGTTCATGTCTGTGGTTCTAAAGCTCGTCAGCACACACACTCCATAAAATATCTCTTCTAAACACTGCAGGTGTTAACAGAGGAGTTCATGATAGAAATAGCTTTTGAAAATGACATTTTAAATTATCAGGAAATTAACCGAACAAGATCGTTAAAAATGTCTTTTCATCTCATTAAAACAAACTCATTCTTAAATAAGCAGACAAGGTTTGGGCTCAGATCCATGATTACATGTCCGGGATACTGTACATACAGTGGCAGTTATTCAAGGTGCTATCATTCATTCTCTCGTTTTCTGCTTCCCATCTGTTTTCAACAACTTCTGAGCTGCAATCTACGGGATGAAAATGAAAGTCACTGACACTGATCGCCTCCCACTGTGCAGATGCTTCATAAGTCCTCACCTGCTCACTATTGCAAGGGCAGTCAACATCTCAATCTCTACATGGCGGCTGGCTGCAGTATCGGTCATGTTAGATAGTTCTTATCACACTATCTGAGATACTTTGGCTTTTCGTTGTCAGTCTTTATCTCAAGTGTTTGGCGCCACTCAGGACAAATGTGATTGGTTTAAAAAAAATACGAACAAGCCAGTTTTCTTCTCCTATAGCAGAAAGCTAACAGCACCTGTAAGATGTTGTAACGCTCCTGTACTTCCCTGTCTCCATTCCTCCACATCACAATCTCACACGGGCGAGGCTGTAGTGCTGGTGCAAGAAATGTGCAGAAATTCAGTCTTTGCAAATGGAAACAGAGGTGTGTGCTGGCCAGCAGCACCTTCTGTAAATCAATTCTTCAGTCTTCTCCGACTTCACCAGGCTGCCGACAGACAGTGAGACGGAGAGGGGTTTTTTGAGGAATGACGAGTGGTTATGTCCGTAAACACCTTTACACAGCAAAGTGTCTTTTTCCCAGAGGGAGTGGGAGCTTCTAGTTTGTCTCTAGTCACGTTGCTTGAAATGTAAATTCAGGATAAATGTGTTTGATATGGTAATTTTTTTTTAAATATAATGAAGAGGTGAGAGTCAGATGGCCATGGGGTCTCTTCTGGTGAAGTTGCAGTCCCACATGATGCCGTCCCCGTGGGGAAGATGACTCGAGGGTAACAGGACCCGTGTGAGCCAGTGACTGAGGATGAGAAAAGATGTTTTAGCAGTAACTCAGTCGTCATCTCCAAATCATAAACATATTAGGAGCCCAACAGGAATAATCCCCATTTGTAGCCGTAGAGGGCGCTGTTGCTCAGTAAAGGTTACATAGTGTTGCTTTAAGATACGATTACAATCACAGTTTAGAAAAATGCAAAACTGAACTTACCTTCTTTTCTCCACACCGAGCAGTAACTTCCAATTGTTCATCCCGCCATGATGGTAGGGATTTCTGAACACCTGCATTGCACCAGAACATGAAGAACCATAGTCAGTTGGATTAAACAATTCATCATCTTTAAGTTTACTATTCTTTCCAGTGTTAAAAGCAGCTGTGCAATAACTTGGCACATATATAGTGCTGAAAACAAACATATATGAAGACTGTACAACATGATAGCTCCCCAAAAGTGAAGCCAAAGTGTCTCAATCGCCCCCTGGTGGCTGGCTGCAGATCAGTCATGAATCCCACCTCCTCATCCATCTTTTTTTACAGTCTATGATCATCATATTTACCTTGCCCTTCTCCACAAGTCTTCTGATCTCTTTGTTGTTGATGTGGCGCTCCACGCTGGTCTCCCCTCTGCAGATGAGTATGGTGTGCCACAGGGTGAGTCCCCCCAGAGCTACTGACACCGAGCTGGAGAACGGGTGCATGTGGGGGTTACATTACCACTTTCGTTTGATTTTTAAACAGAGAGACTACAAGCGGTGAAGTGTCACTCACCTGGTCAGTACCCAGAGGTAGATGACACTCTTGTGAGCCGTGGTTTCTCTTAAGGTGTAGTCTGGAGTTGGGGTCTGATAATAACTCTAAAGGGGAGAGAAGAATACGGTCAGACTTATCTCGCTGCTTTCTGAGGTCCGTCCCCCTCAGGATAACACTGCTTACAATATGCATGAGCTAAGTCTTAACACGAACACGTTTTTATTAACCATCTGGCAAACAAACACTCATGAAATAAGACCATCGTATGAGAGGTAAATATGAGAGCAGCAAGCCAAGATCGCTTTCAGGTCTCCTGTTCCACTTGTCTTTTGCCATTTGAGATCGAAATCTGCCTTCTTGTTGCCGCCTGGCAGCCGCTACCTAACTGTTAATTGCAGGCAAATATGGTGACAACTGCGTCACAGCATCCCCTGCAGGCGGAAGTGCACTATGTAACTCTGGTGTACTGTGCTGGAACATTACAACATGCTTTACGGCATTACGTCACACAACAACTAGAGCCGGAGCTAGCAGCTAGAAGTTGAGCTGCGTAAGTGAAATTGTTGACTCGCAGTTTATTTTCTGTCAACATGTCAACAAATGCTTGTATGAACAGACTCAGACCGCAACTCGTAGTCACAACAGCGAATTATGCATCCCACCAGTAGGGGCGCCTGAGTATAGCAGAGAGCAAATCTTGAATTGAGTCGCTTGAAAATCTGAGCTTAGTTCGCAGCCGTGGTGATGGTGCTGTCTCACCTCTATAACGCTGTATGCCTCTAGAAACAGTTCCCTGCTGCTGATGCTGCAGTAGATGCAGCCCAGGGTCATGTAGAGGCAGAAGGAGAAGAAGTAACGATGGTTGAAATGGCCCACACAGTTGTTCAGCCAGGCTGCAAATTATTTTAAGTTCAACGTTATAAAAAATGGGAAATAATAAAAAATAAATAAATAAATGTTCACGCATTTTCTCCCGTTTCTTCATTAAAAAAGGATACGACAGTGGTGGTCCATCTTCAAAACACACCTGCAATAAAACAGAAAGTATTAACAGCAAAGAAAATTTAAATCATCAAATAACTTTCGTGGATGAAGTTGGGAAAATGATCTTACATGTTGCAGATGCTACAGTGGTGCGTCCTGGGCGGTTTTGGACTGATGCATTTCTTACAGATGGACACTGAGGGGACATGAATTTTGTCCTAAAATAAAGAACACAAAGAGGATATACCATATGAATCAAGAAGTCAGGTTTTACCAATGATACAGCCACTTATAGTGTACAACAAATACAACAGCAAAGGGTTTCCCTCTTCTCTAAAAGCAGTTTCTCGCACCCCACATCAGTGCGTCTACGCTGCGTGTATACACTGTGATCGTATGTTAGGGGTTCTGAGACCTTTGGCGGGTGTCCGGGAGCCGTGGTGGTAGCCTTGTAGTAATGGAAGACCACCATGACAAGGAGCCAGTGGCCATAGCAGAGGTGCCAGGCCACCCAGTGCACAGGGTATGTGCTGAAGATCGTGGGCAGGACGAACAGGTAGATGACGACCACGACTGAGGTCGTCAGGAGAATGACCAGGCAGACGAACACCTGAGAGAGAAAAGGGGAACCAGGGAACAGAAAGTGAGGAAAGACGTGAGAGGAGATGATGTGTAGAAGTGTCGAAAGAAAAGAGAAGAGGAGCAAGCTCACCACTCCAAACCAGCGGGTCACGTTGTCCACGATCCAGTAGACAGGTTCAAACACACAGTCCAGCAGTGTGTCTGAGTTGCTGAGGCTGTTGTAATACAGTGACTTGAGCAGCAGTTTGCTGTAGCTCCACAGCTCCGACAACCTCCCGCTGATCCGGGCTTTGTTTCCTCCTCCTCTTTGCGGGCGGCACAGCCGGCACCAGCGCAGTGCGAGTCGCATGGCCCGGGAGAGCTGCCACCTCCAGCTGCTACCCATACGGATGCCACTACCACCACCTCCTCTTCCTCCTCTCCTAAACACTCGGCCTTCCAGACACACACAAACACACAGACACACACACCAACAGTTACAAATGCAGGCTGCGTAAAACAGCAGCTCTTCCTGGCTAAGCCTGATGTTCGCTGAGGTTCCCATAGTCGCCTCCACCTCAGGAGGAGTTTGAGCTCCGACACAAGAGAACAGGCAACACAAGGGACTCCCGCTCATAGAAAGCCCTTTCCTAGAAGCAGCCTCACTGTGACATCTGTCAGTCAAAGAAAACAAGGGCAGGAGCTCTCAGGTAACTGAGCTACAACCATCGGCCCCACCAAAAACTTCTTCATTTAATAATTCACAGCAAATCCAGAGCTCAGGGCCAAGGACCTTCCAGTACATTGGCAGGGGAAATGCAAAGTGGTAACCCTGTAAGAGGCAAATGTGAAGGGATGAATGTTGTAAGAAGGATATAAAGTGGCTACCTGATCCTGGGGCATCATTTCATGAAAGTGAGTATTGGTTACACAGATAAGGCTTGTTCAGGTTCTCCAAAATAAGAAGGCATAAATAATGCTAACCAGGGGCCTTTGGGGGACAGTGAAAGCAAAGCCGGGCTTCAACCAGCTCTCTTTGTTCCTATATCAGCTTCTGTTTGACTTCTGATGGTGGTGACCACAGTGAACTCTGCTCTATTCTGTCATGTATCAATATTTCAGCTCAGATGTACACTCTCAAAAGAGAAGAAGACTTCCTCCACAATGCAGAAATGAAGCCAAAATATCCCAGAGCCAGAGTTTGTGCAGTGAAAATCATGGCAATCTCAGGACATGTTCAAACCTATAGTTTGTTTGATTTGGTCCAAATTAGTTGACTTCTTCTCACACAGAAAAACACATTTAAGTGAACCAGCTTCTTTACTGTGGGTTACAGGAGCGAGAAAATAAAAAAGGGTCATATTTGCTCCAATATCTGGAAGGCAACGTACAGGTTACTTCCTTTGCAAGCTGCCAACAACTTATGATGGCTGCAGCTTAGACCTGCAGAGTATTCCTTGCAGCCTAGTCAGATCAAAGTCACAACATTCAACAAATGATTCAAACCAGTCTGTTTAAACAACCCATGTTTGAAAAGCCTACTTCTATTTTTGTCATTCAATATATATATTTGTTTCTTTTGTGGGCAGAAATAGTCTTCCATACCAATGAGACTTTCTGTCTCTCCTCTATATTCTAATTAATAAAATAAACCATCAGATTTCATCATGAGTGATGGTTGAAATATGAAAAATATATCCATTTGAGGACACCTCCACTGCAGACAGGCAAATACGCATTTTAAATAAATACATTATATGAATCCAAATGCTGTGTACCAGACACAGAAGGAGAACAGGAGGGAGTGGTGCGATCACAGCAGGGCACCGCAGTCTCTATGGCAACCTGTGGGCCTAAATCTGGTCTCAGAGGAGAGGATGATCAGTGTCTGTGTGCCTCATTGTAATAAGCTTTACCTCGTCTTCTACCTTTGAATCGGCTCAACAACGTGTCTGGGAGTTCTTACTTTTTCACAGGATTTTGGTTTAATATGAATGAATCAAAATCAGCTTTGCACATATTACATGTTGTATATTACAAATGAATTTGGAAAAATTGCACACTCACACAACTTTTATCTCTATATTGCACATTAATAGAACAGCCCAATAATGTGTATAGTATTTCTGTCTTTATCTTAGTTATTCTAGATTCTGTACTTAAATATGCACCTAACTGAATCAGGAATTGTGCATTCGTTTCAGTGATGGTGATTGGTTCATGGCCGACAGCATATCCAGGTTTTCCAGCAGCTAGACATCAGATATGAAAATGTTTTATAATTCATAGTCTCTCCTCTCTGTACCCTCTGCTACAGAGTAATAAACTGCAGCTAAGTCTCAGCTTGTATACTGATGACTTAACACTGACTCACCACACCCTCTCTTGCGTTGATTCTTCACAAGTATGAACTAAATACCTCCTCTGCATGTCAGTGCACAGTTCACTGCACTCATGTACCTACTTCATGTAATGAAGGCTCAAATGAGACAAGGATGAAAACAGTAGAGATGAGTCATTACAGTTCAGGGTTGTTGCTGTTGCCATCATATTTCTGCTTACCTTAATATGATGACGTGTGACTATCTCTGCCAATGGCCATGGTTATTATGATACTGTGTAGACCTGGAAAACAAATCATTTGGGTGATTATTACAAGTAATCAGCAACAATTTACAAGAAAAGCAGCTTTTCTCTGCTTCATACTGTTGATCAGACAAAATAAGCCAAATGAAGACATTACATTGAGCAAAAGGAAACTGTAGACACTTCTTTCTATTTACTGATATGTTACAGAATAATTTACCACATGTCACTAACTAGTTTTCTCTCTCCTGTAGCTTGTCTACAACTATTAGCTGGTGCTGCTATCATTAATAACATCATTACATCTATAAGTATCTCAGTTATTATGATATTATTTTTTTCATTAGAACCACCAGTGTGACCAATCCTCTCTCCATTTATTTCTCTCTTCTCACCCCAACTGGTTGAGGCAGATGGCCCCACATTAAATCTGGTGTTGCTAAAGGTCTCTCCCCATTACATGATGAATTGATTGATAGAAAAACAGATCATTTGATTAATTGAATATTTAAAAAATTTAATGTGGCCCTAATATAGTATCATAACTATCTTGCACAAAGTAATTTATTCAAACTCTGCAATATTCATTTTGTCTGTTTAATACAATGGTTCATGTGCAATCCATTCACTGGACATATTCTCCCACTGCACATATAGTTCTTGTTTTCATACTGTGTACATTAGTCTTTATTCCATTCATTTTGTCATATTCCTAACACTTAAGTAGAATTATCCTCACACTAGAATGTTACTTATTACTTACTGGTGCCTATTTTTGACTCTTGATGCTGTAATATTGCAAATGTCCCCATTGTGGGACAAAGAAAGGATGAGATAAGATCTTGTTCTGTCTTTCCCCTGTCCACCCCCATCACACCATAATGCAAATCCAGTGGGTTTGTTTACTGTGTTTAACAACCAACAGTCAAAGCCAGATCATCATCATGCTATCATACACAACAATCAGAGTTTAAACTGCATACGTGTTATTTGTCAGTAACTACAGACAACTACCACTGAAGCCTCTGAGTGTGTCAGTGGTGGATTGGCTCCAACATGTCATGCTGTATCTGAAGCTAGCTAACAGCTTCACAGCCTCGGGTCCCCCTTTAGCCCTGCCCGTGCTAACGGTCCGTTCACACACACGCAGCACATTGACCCGGACTGACCCGGACTAACCCGGACAGGGTCCCGCTGTAGTTTACCTGCGCAGGTGAAAGCGCTGAAGGAACCTGAAGCTTGAGGTCAGATCATGATCAGGCTACATGTTAGCTCATCCTCACCGCAGCCAACACAGCCCGCCGCAAGATCGTCTATTGGACAGATGACTCACTCACTCAACTGTCGCCTTGTCCGCTCCATAAAGCTGACTTGCGAGTGATTTTCATAGTTTTATAATGTATTTAAACAGTGGGAGTAAACTGTAGTTCTAACATTTGTAAGCTATTGTGTTTTGTTTGCAATTTACCAAAAGCTCCTTGTTTCTATTCCCCACTGACAAACAATACCCAAGTGGCACCTCTCCTCCACGCTCCCTCTTTCCTGGCAGCTCGCTCTGCAGGGCGCAGTGTGTTCTGGGAGACGGAGTTTTATTCTCCTGTGACAGTTCATTGAAACGCCTCTCAGCTCAGGCTGTCGTAGCTTCACATGGAGAAGTAGCAGCTTCACGTGTTTTCACAGAAGCAGCTCAAGACATGACACCGATAAACATTCAGTGATCGCTCGTTTAAAAAGACAAAGAACGCTTTCCCGAAATTTCCAACCGAACCAGGAAGTACCAAGAGGTCATATGACTGTAGAAAGATGGCCGCGGTGCAGTGGTAAGCTGCTGGTTTCTCATTTTAAAAACACTGGATTTCCAACAGAAATGACTTGAACGATGTATTTATTAACATTTTGCAGATTCGGATGTAAATATACATGCGGTGCAAGTGCTTGCTTCGTGAGCTTTACTGTGATTTAGCCTGAGAAATCAAATGTCAGTTGTTTCAGCCTCTTTCAACATCTGACTACTTCTTTAATGCAACATTACTCAGAGTTACTGTGTCTGTGGCCTTTAAACAACACCCTGCTCGGTGCACTTTAGTTGTGGTCCAGTACAGACGATGTGGATGTGACAAGGTGATGAGGTAGTTTAGATTCAAATATAAATGTATGAAATACCTAATGTTCCACATCCTGACTGCTCCAATTAAGCAGATGGATAGATAGATAGATAGATAGATAGATAGATGAAAGTTGCAGTTAAAATCTCTTCTTTATGATCAAAGAAGGACAAACAGCAAAACATTTTGTAAATTGAGGTCGATCAGATTAGTTTTATTCTCCTCACAGTATAATAATTATTGATATTGTTTTATTGCGCAGCTTAAAACTGAGATTTAACACTGACTGTAGTAACTGTAAGAAAAGAAACAGTTTGTTTTCTGCAGCTTCTTCATCTCAGTGTTGTGCATCAGACTGTCAGTAGTAGAGACAGCTTAACTATATTGTGTCTCCTGTCAATCTGCTGTGTCACCAGGCGCTCCCGCGGGCGCAGCTATGAGGCGGAGCTGCAGAGGTGTCGTCCTGAGGCGGCTCTGGTTGAGTTTGGAGACTACCATCCCATCAAGCCCATAATGGTATCAGCCTCCTCCTGCTGTTCAGCCTCATCGTTACTATCACGCAGTCAGAAACATCTCCGTCACAACACAGCGCCTGCATCATAAACCTCCTCCTCTCTCTTCATCCTGGTTCTCCATCTCTTTAGTTTCATCCCACTGCATAGCTTTAAAACATTCTTTTTTGTTATTTGACAGAAATGAGCTGAATTACTATGAAACATTGACAGAACTTGGAAGAAGAGTTTGAAGTTTGCAGGTTCATTTTTAGAGCAAAATGAATGAACTGAAACAAGCTTCCTCTGCTGTAATTTGTATGAGATGAGCTAAAACGTATAAAAACATTGGTATAGTTCTTCAGTGTCCCCGTCACAGTTCTGTCCTGACCCTCTCCTCTGGTCGCAGGTGACTGATACAAAGACCCGCCGTGGGGCTCGTAAAGGCAGCACCTCCTCCTCCTCCTCCTCCTCTTCCTCAGTGCCCCCGGACCCCCTAAGCTCCATGCTGGATGGGACGGACCCCTTGTCCATGTTTGCAGCAGCCTCTGCCAGTGAGACTCCAGCCATTTCACACAGTGCCTCCACAGGGGTCAGTTCTGTAATTCAATTACTGTTTAGGAAGCTTTTTACCTTGAGAAAACAGTGCATGATAATGAAACTTTATTACAAAATTATCTCTATCAACCCTCAGAAGCTTACGACAAAAGTAAAGACATACTTGTTTTATACACTGAGGTGTTCTTCTTCCAGGACCTTGGAAGAAAGAGGAGGGAGAAGGATGAAGAGGCCGTGGGACCAGACTTTGAGCCGTGGTCATCGAAGCGTGGAGACATCCTGGCCAGGTTCACCACCACCGAAAAACTCTCGATCGTGAGTCCATTGTAACACCTACTACCAGTGACTGAACTACATCTTCCTTTACTGGATAGAGATCTGATTGAAATTTGTTTGTCTTCATAGAATCTTTTCATGGGCTCTGACAGAGGTAAGACCTGTATTTCCATTTATTATTTTGATTTCCCATATCTGAGGCTATATCAATGTTTTATTAGGGGGCAATCTTTGTACAGGTTAGACTCACAACACTTCAAGTATATCAGCCTACTGTATGCGTCACCAATGGAGGAAAACTATACTAAACATTTCTGATACCAAAACATTGGCCGATGTATATCAATAGTAAAATTTGGCAAGGATTCCGAAGATGTTGTTATCAAACCTGTATGATAAAGGAATATAACTGTGACTTGATATTTTCAGTTTGACATAAGTATTTCGAGAATAAGAAAATAAAACTTTTTATTTAAATTGTAAACATAAATGCTGTTCTGCACACTTTATTTTGTAAAATAAAATGTTTCATATTCATGTTTACATAAATGGTGAAACCAATAACCAGCTCATATCAGCTGATAACTATCCCCGAAAAAACACGTTTTGTTTTACTTCGATTGCTTAAAATCTGACAAATTCCTCCTGTTGTTTCTGTAGGAAAAGATCCCAGTCCAGGATCCTCAGCTGTTTCAGAGAAAGTCCGCACTCGCCTGGAGGAACTGGATGATCTGGAAGAGGTAGGTCTCTGTCAATATTCATGTGGGCAAGTAATACTCCAGCATGTCGCTGTCACATCTGCTCACAGATGTGGGCTTTCTCTCTACTGTAAAGCTGCTTTCAGACATGCACTCCAGTCTGGATATTTTCCAGAAGGACTGTACGTGAAAATGCAAATGTTCAAATCAATTGCTCTGGACATTTCAAAATTCATAGTTATCCAGTGGGCATGTTGATGATCCTTCTAATTCACGCCGGACTCAAAACTGGAATAATCAAATATCTTTGGATGTTCCCTATTATTGCTTGAATAAGTAGTAAAATTCAACAACACAATACATTTCCCTTGAGGTAAATTTTACCTAAGCAGAGTGAATTTTGGACCTTGTTGTTTATGTGTGAATAATTTGTTCAGGGTTCCCAGAGAGAGCTGCTGAACCTCTCCCAGCAGGATTATGCCAACCGCATCGAGGAGCTGAACCAGTCCCTGAAGGAGGCGTGGTCCTCCGACCAGAAGGTCAAAGCCCTGAAGATTGTCATTCAGGTGACTCGGTGGAAAAAACCTCAGACGTTAAGTGAATGTTTCAACACCGTGTCTATATTAACAGTTTTCCTCTTATTTACCATGTGTGCTCTGTGTCCAGTGCTCCAAGCTTTTGTCCGACACCTCAGTGATCCAGTTCTACCCCAGCAAGTTTGTCCTCATCACCGATATCCTTGACACATTTGGTGAGTTAATAAGCCCCGTTTCCCTCAGTTCACATCTTTAAAAAAAAATGTGCATGTTTTTTTGAGTATACCTCTGCTTGTTTTCAGGTCAGCTAGTGTACGATAGAATCTGGAGCATGTGTTCAGACCCACCACTGTTGCCAGGTAAGGATGAAATATCTACATCTTGTTTTATATCTGAGGGACACAAGCAGTTTCAGACATGAAGTCCAGAGTTTGTCTTTCACACGTAAAGAATGCAGCAGGAGATTCTCTGCTCAGATGCATTCAGGTGCAGCAGACAGAGGCAGGTCATAACGTATAGATTCCACTGTGGAGATCATGTGTTTTTGTTTACAGCAGAGTGAAGTCAGCATCTGCCCTCATCAACAAAAGCTCTCAAATCTCGTCTTTCCAACTTGAGATCTTCTTTGGTGTCTTCGATGTGTATGGTTCCTCTTTTTTCTTGAGATATTAGTTTTCTTTCCTTTTTTTTAGTTTTACCTCCGTCGCTTGTTTGAAACGTTATCAACACATCGACCTGCTCGCTGTGAATCCTCCAGACATTTTCCTGCTGTGTTCTCACATGGGCTCACTCTAAAGTCAGCAGCAACTGACTTGGACATTTGCGCTCTCACACACAGCACATAATCTCCAGATATTATCCAGAGTTCAGTGCATATCTAAGGCAGCTGTACAGAGCTTTCTGTGGTGACGCTGTGGTGATTCGTGTTGTGTGTGTGTCTCAATTTCCTCCCTCCTCAGACTCGTTCACAGTGGAAGATGTGAATGACACGGCCAAAGAGACGTGCCTCAACTGGTTCTTCAAGATCGCCTCCATCAGGGAGTTGCTGCCCAGATTGTATCCTTTACCACCATCAGCTTCACTGCTGTTTGCTGCTGTCAGGTCATCTGGACTGATCTCAGGCCTGTTTCAGTTGAACAAATATTAGTTTCAGTCAAATCCTTCTGTAGATCAGTCCAAACCACTGCAAATTAAGAAAGAGGTAAATATATTGTTTTAAAATGGACACACACTCTTTCATTGTCTTGAACCTGATCATCCACACACATTCTTTACCTCATGTTCTTTAGTCTTTAACTTCCATGAACAGATACGTCGAGGCTGCTATTCTCAAGTGCAACCGCTTCCTCAACAAATCGTACGTTTGATTCCTCCTCATATCTTCATACGAACTTAACTTTCACCATTGTAAATGTTTTTATAAAGTTAATTATATTATATTATATAATATGCATTTGTAACAATGGATGTAGCAAATAGTCCATGTAGCTGAAAGACTACTAACAGCAGTTTGGTCATTACGCTGTACGATGCCCCTCCTCTCTCCACAGTGGCATTCAGGAGACGCTCCCTCGGTTGACGGCCATGGTCAGAGGGATCGGAGACCCTTTGGTGGCTGCGTATGCCAGAGCATACCTCTGCAGGGTGAGATGCTTATATGTGCTCCATATATTTTCATTAATTTGGCATTTTCCTTTATTTCAATCTGTCTGTATTTATCTCAGCCTGGTATATAGTGTGGTTCTGTTACTGTACATCCAGGACACAAAGATATAACCGATTCAATAGATAAAGGGGTCTCGCTGCTTTCTTTCTTCAGGTGGGCATGGAGGTGGCCCCGCAATTGAAAGACAGCCTGAACCGCAACTTCTTCGACCTGCTTGGGACCTTTCGCCAGATCAGCGGTGAGAGCGTGCGGAACCAGCTGGTGATGCAGAGGGTGGAGGTGCCTGAGTACCTGACGCTCTATTCGCCCGCCATCAGCTGGATCTTGCAGTGCATCGCCCACCGAGCTCCAGATGTATGCATTCACACAAAAGTTACTTTTTTCACTGTAAAATTTTAAAAGTGAAAGATATTGGAATAGATAGTTGTTGACAGTTTTCCATGCAGTGATGCAGCTTTTGTTTCCATTTCAGCCTCTGCTAACAGAGATGATGGAGAGATGCAAGAAAGTAGGAAACAAGTGAGTGTAAACATCGTAATAATAATGAGCTGACTTTCACTTTTTGTCCTGTTGGTGCCAGATCAGGTGCTATAAGAGCTAAATGAGAGGAAACTTTTATTTTAGTTTTTATTCTTCCACGCCGGTGACAGACAGTGACCCCGTGGAATTTTCCAGTTGTCTATTTGTCCACCCATCAGTCTCATTCTTGTGAACTCAATATCTCAAGAACACCTTGTGGGGATTTCTTCAAATTTGCTATAAATATTTATTTGACTCATGGATGAACTGATTCAATTTGGGTTGTTCGCCTCACAAAACATGTTTTTGGCTTCTTGAACATTATATCTGAAATCTGCCTCTAGTGAATTTCTTCAACTTTTAAACGGTTGACTCAAAGATTAGAATTAGAATTCATCGGTGACAGTCCACAGTGACCTCATGAATCTGGAAAAAAATTTAGATTGAAATTTAACTGGTGTAAGGATTCAGATACTGTAACATGCAGTTAACACAAAGAGGGTTGATTTAGTTTTTCGGTGGGTGGTGGTGGAAAACAAGAGTTTTAACAGGAAAAAATATGATGCCGTCCTTTTTCCCACAGTGCCTTGCTGCTGAATTCAGTTATGAGGGCGTTCAGGCCGGAGTTTGTTGCAGCCAGAGCCACCGACTTCATTGGGATGATAAAAGACTGCGATGAGGCCGGCTTCCCAAAGGTCAGAGGACACGAACACTTTGGGAAATTGCAGTTTCTCCTGCTGTTGATGTATAAATCTGCTTGAAATCTAATCGATGATATTTGATGATCGTCTCTTCTCCAGCATCTGCTGTTCAGATCTCTGGGTCACACCCTGGCTTGTGCCGACCCTCCAGAATCTGAGAGGCTGACGATCCTGAACGAAGCGTGGAAGGTCATCACCAAAGTCCGCAGTCCTCAGGTACTTAACCGAAGCAGCTATACCGATTTTCATTTCAAGCAAAATGTTGTGGATTCTGACGACATATGGTTTCCCAGGATTACGTCAATTGTGCTGAAATCTGGGTGGAGTTCACCTGCCGACACTTTACAGTGAGTAAAACACAGGAGAGAGGATGAGGTGTTTCATTTTTGTTAATCATAAGAAATTAAACAAAAATCTTTCACAGAAACGTGAGGTCAACACCGTCCTCGCTGACATCATCAAACACATGACCCCGGACCGGGCGTTCGAAGACGCCTATCCTCAGGTCAGCAGCTAACTGGCTAACAGGACATTAACCATTCTGTTCTGCCATCTCCTCTTGTGTGACTCTGTTTTGTTTTGTTCGTGTAGTTGCAGTCGGTGATCAAGAAGATCCTCACCTGTTTCCACGACTTCTCCGTTCTCTTCTCCATGGTGAGCTTTCAGCAGTTCAAAGTGCATCAGCGTGAGAGCTGAACATGTCAGACGTCTTTCCTTCATCCCACACAGCTCTGTACATTTTCACTTTTTGTTTTTGCAGGAGCGCTTCCTGCCGTTCCTGGACATGTTCCAGAAGGACAGTGTGAGAGTGGAGGTCTGCAGATCCATCATGGAGGTCTTCATCAAGTATGTTTGTTGAAATCATTTGATTTATTTGCTTCATGATAGAAATGTAGAAGGTAAAAGTTCTGGGCTTTAAAGTGCTCTCCATCTGGATGTTTGTCTCTTGTAGACACCAGGTGGATCTCACCAGAGACCCGGTCATCCTCAACGCCATGCTGCACATCTGCAAGACCATGCACGACTCTGTCAAGTAGGATGTTATCTTTTTGGGGGGGATATATTTTTTGCTATTACATAATTACAATAGTAATAAACCTATTTTATTTTGTCATCTTAGAACAAAGGGCTTATGTTTTCAGTAACGATGTCAATGTTCCATGATTTCTAGTATTTTCTTCATTCCTTCATCTGCCTGCCATGATTCTTCAGCCCTCTGCTCTTTATCTTGCAGCGCTCTCACTCTGGAGGATGAGAGAAGATCTTTGGCTCTGCTGATCATCGGCTTCATCCGCATGGTGAGACTCCACCGACTTGTGCTTTATGAACTAATGATCTTTTTCTTGTTTTGATTACTGTTCTTTTAACGATTCACTGTGCAATAATTAGAGGGATTTATTGCAAGAAGTTGAAAAAAAAGTATGTATTTATTTGTGTTTAATCACCTAAAAGTAAAAATTGTTTTTTTTTCAATGGGCCTCTACGTCTACAGAGAGCCCGGCTCCCTCTCCACAAAGTCCTCCATGTTGAACCTGCATGTTTCTACAGTAGCCCAGAAGGGACAAAACAAACACTGGCTCTTTAGAGGGCGTTTTTGCGTATTTCTTCCCATCTTCTTGTGGCCATTGTATTATTTGGGAAGTAATCATGAGGAATTGGATGCAAAGTGCAACTTTACCACTAGATGTCGCCATATGCCACACACTGGATCTCTAATTTCTAGTTTTCTTTCTATTAAGCTTCTATATAACAACTGTTCGGGCATCATAGATTATAGTATAGTATTGTAATGTATTTTATATTATAATCCCACTTCCATCTGACAAAATGTCTTGGATGTAATAGTCATATCACAGTTGATGAGTAAAAGTGTGTTTTCTCCCTCTTTGATTCTTTGTTCTGTCTCCACCATGTTGTCCAGGTGTCTTTTGGCCGTGATTTTGAGCAGCAGTTGAGTTTCTGTGTGGAAGCCAGAGCCACCTTCTGTAACCTGGAGCCGGTTCTGGTGCAGCTCATTCACGTCAGTAGAAATCAGTGTGTGTGTGTGAGTGTATGATATCACATCAGCTCGATGCTCAGCCGGTCCTGTCTTTCCCAGACGGTGAACCAGCTGGCGATGGAGACCAGGAGGGTGATGAGAGGGAGTCACTCTCGCAAAACGGCAGCGTTTGTCAGGGTGAGTCAACGGTGCCACAGTATGTTCCCGCACGGACAGATATAACCACCATAACCATGTTTCTCTGTCTGTTTTTCTGCCTCCTCCAGGCGTGTGCTGCCTACAGTTTCATCACCATCCCGTCTCTCAGCAGCATCTTCAGTCGTCTCAGCCTCTACCTGCTCTCTGGTCAGGTTGCATTGGCCAATCAGTGCCTCTCCCAGGGTGAGCACACTTCCTGGTTTCACATTTTAAACTGAAAGTAAAAAGCCAATAATCTAATTCAAGACTTTGCGGCCAAAAGTTCTTTCCCTGTTAGAACAAATCCTAATCTTTCCCTCCTAATCTTTACCTCTTTTGTTATCTCTCCTCTCCTGCCTTTCTTCTGTACATCTTTTCTACATTATTCCTTCTTTTCTTTCTTTCATATTGTTTCCTCCTTGCCCACCTCCCTCTCCTCCTACCATCTCTCCTCTCCTGTAGCTGATGCCTTCCTGAAGGCAGCGGTCAGTATTCTCCCGGAGGTCCCTCGCTCCATCAGCGTGGATGGGAAACTTCGCTCCTCCGAAAGCTTCCTGCTTGACTTCATCAACAACTTCTTGGCCACGCTTCTGGTTGTCCCGGTAACACACTCAATCCTCTCCAATCTGCCTCAGATTAAAAGAAAGATAAGGAAATCCTCCTAAGTGGGAACATCAAGTTCTTCCTCGTGCCTTGTTTGTTGTGTTGGTTCAGATGTGATTTTCTAGGCCATGTCCATCATCTCCCCCCAGACTCCCTGCAGAGTGTGTTTGCCAATACGGTCCATTTCTATGTTTACAGGACCATCCCGAGCATGGCGTGCTCTACCTAGTCCGAGGTCTGCTCAACATGGTCCAGGATTACACCTGGGAGGACAACAGCGACGCCAAGGTGCGGGTTTACATCAGCGCTCTGCCCCTGCTGGCCGCCATGAGCCAGGAAAACTACCTTTACTCCGTCCCCAGAGGTACACGCACACACAGCAGAGGAAAAATATCTCATATGCAACAATCCTTCACTTTGGAGGACCATTAGTCTGTTTGCTGTCTTTCTGGATGACAGAATTAGCTTAACTATTCTATGATCCCTTATTTTGGAAGCACACTATCCAAGGTTTTCCAGAAATCCAGACAAGGGAACTTTCTGATCTTCCTGATCCTATTTTATGGATCATCCCCTGGTTCATTCCTATCTAAATTTAGTTTTAAGTGATGTAACACCTCAACTATTTTGCTTCATGACTACAGGCTGTACTGTGGTTTATAGGGGGTTGGGATCTTACACGAATGAGTGCTTCCATTTTTTTTTTTTTCTGCCTACATGTATCTTCTCTCTCCTGGACTCAGTGGATTCCAACGAGACGCTCTACGGAGGAGACCCCAAGTTTCTCTCAGAAATCAACAAACTGTGTGAGACCCTGATCGGACAGATCCTGGATCATCTGAAGACTCTGGGTCGTGATGAGGTGCGGACAGACGCAAAGAAGCAATGTTTTTGTAGCGTTCAGTTTGACGGTCACTTCAGTGTTTGCCCTCTGCTGGCAGATAGCGAGATCTAAGGTTTCCCTCATTTATGTCCCTCCCTTAATGTTCTTTACAGCAGAACACACGGCGCCAAGGCACTGTAGCCCTCTCTCTGTTCGCTGTCCTGCTGGCTCACGGCGACCTGAGGAACAACAAGCTGAGCCAGCTCACCGTCAACCTGTGGAACCTCAGCCACAAACATGGATACTGTGAGACTCGCCTCTCGGTGAGTTCACATCCCCGCCCGCAAACATATCAAACCCCCGGTTTTCAGCCATCTCACTGTTACTGGTTGACGTCAGATTAAACTTTTTTTTTTTAATAATAATGCCTCACTGTCTCCCTGCTTCAGGTTCGGACTCTGGAGTATATCAAACACCAGGCTCAGCAGCCTGACACGGCTCACCTGTCAGATATAGTCCAGAGGCTCACACTGCAGTCCCGCACCTGAAGACCCATTTACTAAATAAAACATAAAAAGCACAAAGAAGAATGAAATGTCTGTAGGATTGTGAACGGAGAAAAATTCCTTTGGATGTCACACTCACAGTATTAAAGAAGCTAATATTGGCACTTAAAGGTTCCGTGTGTAAGATTTAGGTGAAAGACAAACTAAACAGCACAGGTTCTTTTTCATGTTTGGAAGGGGAGGGTGAGGGGTGTTCAGCTGTAACATGCAATTTCAACACTAGATGTCACTAAATTCTACACACTGTACCTTTAAACCGAAGTTACAGAAAAACAGCAACTGTTTCAACTGTGTAAATGACTAAAGTTTGCAAAGGAAGAAAAATCCATTCATCCCTTGAAGCTGTATTCAGATATGAACTCTAGAAAATGTCTGGAAAATTGGCTCCTCTTTTTCCTCCTGAGATATTCGTATCCTCAGTTTCACGTCTGTCCTGTGTTACATCATCAACACGCTCAGTCACACGCTATGAATGTTTCTCCAGACATTTTACTAGGCGGGCTGGCAGGAAAAGTTCTTAAAAAAACTGACTCAGACATTTGCATTCTCTCCCACATACACCCGCAGGAGAATTTCAGGAAAATATCCGGACTTCAGCGGATGTCTAAGAGCAGTTGCTTTGCACTAAAACAAATTTTCACAGATGAGCGATTCGGAAAAGGAAGGAATGGAAAAGAAACAAAAAAGAAAATGAGTTAACAAGTGTCATACAGTATCTGTTCTGCTGCTGTGCTTTTGTCCTCGTTTATATATATATTGCAATGAAAATTCACTTTCAGTTTTACCTGCAGCTATTTCTGAGAAGAAAATCATATACCTGTCATCATGGATACAATATTAACAGTAATGTAATAATATTGCTTTAACTATAGTATTTTGACATGTTGTCTTCATGCGTTTGTAGAAATAAACTTAAATTCTGTTTGTATTTAAATTTTGAGTATGAATCCAAAAAACCAGACAGGATGCCGTTTGTTTCGAGACATTCTGAAACTCTTAAGTTGTAGTTTATTCAGTTAGTGAATCATTGCAAAGGCAAACACTCCCCTTTAGTTCTCAAAGACAAAAAAATCAAATACAAACGCTGCAATGTTGTTCAGTGACACACACACACACACACACACACACACACACACGGCCTTTGGTCACACACTTTTTGTACTTCCAGATGATTAAAGGGAAATCGTGACAGAACTGACTTCAGGCTCAGAAAACAAAATAGAACTAAAAAACAGCAATGACAGTTGACACTGCACAGAAACATGTGATATGGGAACTGAAGCATGTTTTGTGATACTGCTCAGTTGGTTGATCTCTTTGGGAAAACATGAGGAACCTGAGTCAGTTTTGCCCCGAATTTCCCGTTTGGATAGTCGACCTCAGCGTTGCAACAGAGAGGCCTGCAGGAGGCGCTGGTCACCAGAGAGAATTATTCTTGGGGTCATTTCAATAATTGATTTTAAGATTTTAGATTTTTCTTTTTTCGATCTCTGTTGTCTGCAGCCACATCACTCGCCTTTTCGTTATATTTTCAACATCTGATGGAAACAATCACAGAAACTCAACAATATTCTATCAGTCTGTCTGTAGCACTGAGACATTGAGCCAGCCAGTCCTGTGTGGAAGAACTAAATGGGAAATTTAGATCATCTGAAATTCTTCAGTCTAATATTTAAATGAACCATTGAGATAAATTATAAGCAACTTGTCATCACACAATGGTATTTCAGCTATTTTTCTTTGTGTACCTTCTTTTCATTTTGTAAAAACACCAACATTTAGCGTTTTAAATAATAAAGATCTATTGAATCATTTTAGTTTTCAAATTTTGCTCGACTGATTCATGATTCATTTTCATAAAGTTTTTATTGAATATCTGCCAATTCTAGCTCCCACACAGATAATTACACACAAGTAAATAAAAACTTCTTGACATTGGAAGACCTGTTGACATTCCGAGTTTTTAATAAAGATTTTGACTTCACAGGGGGGTTTGACCGCTCTCCATTTTCTGGAGCACAGTTAAGGTTCTTTTTTTTAATTCCTAAAAATAGCGAACTGACCAGACCTGGGCTGATCAAATGTCACTACGAGGAAAAACAAAGCCAACTTTGAATGATGTGGGCAAAGACAGCCATCGAGGGGAACAAGCAGTGTAGTGTGAGCTCTCTGAGGGTCGATGAAATTAACACTGATAAACAGCAGCTATTGTGTCGTGCATGAGCTGAACTGAAGACAGACCGTCGAGACACCTCCAAAAGGAACTGTTCGAAAATATTTTCTTGAAAGGGAGAACTGAAACAAAAGCCAGAAACAGATAGGTACGCAGAAGATTTAAATATCAGCTTCTTATAAACACGCGAAGCAAAATTCACTCTTAACGGATTTTTGGTGTCTCATTTTTCTCCTCTCACCTCAAGATCACCAACTGCTTCACGCACCTCGCTGCCAGGATTTTTTTTTAAACAAGACATCTACTGACTGTAACGAGGCCAAAACTGGATATTCTGACACTGATTCTCTCGGACGCAGTGCGGATGAGCTCTGCAGCAGCTCAGCGAGTGCACATACAAAAAAAGTGAGACCTGGAGCTACTTGTACACAGACAGCTCTGTTTATAGTTGAATAAAATATGACCCATAAAGATACTGAGCAGAAAAGGTTTGTTTGGTTGACATTCAAGGTGCAAGATGACTTTACACAGAGCGCTGTTTTTTTTTTGTTCATAAAGCCGAGAAACTGAGCAGCCTTGACTACAGCAACAATTTATTAAATTTGAGTAAATTAAGTTAACACCATGGCTCTGATCGAACAAACAAAACAGTTGTATATTTGTAGTTAGTTGATTAAACCATCTGGTAATGATCTAATCGCACATTGTGGTGAAAGCTTTCACTCCGGACGCTGTCCTCTCCTCTGGTTTTCACAGGGAGCAAACAACGAGTTATGTGTTGGCTAAAAATCATTAACCCTAAACGCAGAACAAAAGTCCCAGACTAACAAAATAATTATTAAAATAAAATAATACAATCTGAACAACTTGGGAAGAGTTTGCAGTTTTGCGCAGTCGGTCCAGGCAGTGCTGAGGGAGATGTTTTGGTGACCTGATTCTAATTCTTGATTTTGGACTGGATAGGTTGGATGGGGGGAGGGTGGGTTTCCTGGAAACAGCACGCCTCTGAAAACACGGACCCAAGCCCCGCCCCATCCCTGTTGTCGAGGTGACGAAGGGAGTCGATCGATGGGGGGGGGGGGGGGGGTCTTCCTCTTCTTTGTGTTTACTTGTTCTTCTCCCGGGCTGCAGGCTCAGTCCAGTTCTATGGGGCTGCTGTCTTCCTGGGCTTCTTCAGCCCCGTCATCGTCCTCGCCCGACCCCATCAGGCTGTTCAGCAGGTTTCCTGCACGAGGCAACACAGTGACCATCACACTCATGAAAAAAGTTTAAATAACCTTGTATTGAGATTGTCTATCTCAAAAGTAGGTATATGCTCATCAAGGAGTTAGATGAGAAGATTGAAACCACTCTCATATCTACATGGAAAATGTGTTGGTTAGCATAAAGATTGGAAACAGCCAGTTCTGTCCAGCAGCAACAAAATCTGCCCGTCAGTCTAATACCATGTGGTCCTAAGTACTTTGAGGATTACATGTTGGCAAGTTGTCAGGCCACACTAAAGGCCCTTTCAGATAGAAAGCCGTTTACATTGGGCTGGTTGCAGGGTTCAGTGCGCAGCTCTTGGTTTGCGCTATGCTGGCCACTGGAAGCAAAATCTGCAGTTTTCTTTTTTTTGTGAAACATTGCCTTACCTTCAACAAGATACCTGTCTGTTAAAACACCTGTCGTGTCTACTTGACTTGAAATATGTGCAAAAATGTGTTATGGCTTTCCTCCTGAGGACTCAATATACAAGTAAACTCGAGTTATATAAACACAGAAACGCACAAACCTAAATGAAAAAGTTAGATGCACCTATGTAAAGTTTAGTCTGTAGCCCTGCAACATCAGACGCATCATCAGACGCAGCGAGTCTGTTCGAAAGCTCACGTCGGCAGCTACCGAGTCAAACATAACAGATAATCTTGCAGCAGCCCTGACGCCACCTGACGTGCTGCTCTGCTCACTCACCTCTTTGCTGGTTGTCCACTTAACAACAGACTACATGAAGTCCCAGGATGTGGCCAATATTAAGTTTCATATCTACTTTACAGACATGAGAGTGGTGTCAGTCTTCCATCCAACCCTCCACAAGACAGTGCATGAGCTTATTTACCAAAATGAAGCACAAATGTAAAGAGAATAATTAGAAATCTGCTTGAATGAGCAAAACCTCGGTCCACTCACCTAGCAGCCCACCGTATGATGGAGACTGTTTGGGTGGAACCCCAAAGAAAAGCTGTCCTATTCTGTCGAGATACTGAGGAGATAGGAAGACGTCCAGAGGAAGAGGACAGAGAGACATGGAGACTTTGTTTACATGGACTGAAATATTTTAGATTTCTATATTAGGTGGGTTTCCATGAACCATGACATTTTACAGAAGGAGGTTACGTTTTCATTGGTGTTTGTTGGCAGGATTATGGAAAAACGACTCAAATGAAGGAGCACAACCCGAGGAAGAAGCCAACACACTTTGGAGAAGATTGAGAATGAATTTTCTTGAACATGGCAAGAAAGGGCGTTAGCCTCAGTGGATGGAAACCTGCATGAATTCGTATTTTGGCTGGAAACCCACCTACTGTTACAGTTTAGATTTTTTTTTTTTCAACCAGATAAGGTTAGAGACAAGGTATATAAGCAATACACGACTAACACATGTGAGTGTAGCTGCTTTAATACATGATTAAGAGGTGAAATGGTAAAAAACAACTTAATAGCTTTACACTCACCTCATTGTACATGGGGTCCCTCTTCAGGGAAGGTTGATATTGTTCACATAACACTGTGAAAACTGTTAATTTACCCCTGAGAGACAGAAGAAATATTTTATTAATAATAATACTGCGCATTATTATATCCAATCTGGTTATCGAACACAAACTGTTGACTGATTATTAAGCAGTAACTTTAACATTGTTTTCCTCACCCATCCACTGCCAGCAGCAGAAACCAAATAAAGTTTAGTAGAGGCTGGACGAAGGGAGGGCCCCTCTCTATGGACGGGTGTTTCTCTGTGTATGTGCTGAACACCACAGAAGCACTGTTTTTGTTCTTTAAGCAGAGGAACCTGGGGGGTGGGGTTGAGAGCAGGGAAGTATAGAAATAGAGAAGGTACAGACAATACAGTTAAAACGAGTTGATGGGACAGAAAACCTGAAAGAGGGTGACACGTGTTCTGAATTTAAAATCTAAACTTTAAATCTTATAAGTTTGTATGAAATTTACAGGACATTACAAACTACAGCTGTACTGATTGATAATTTGGAGGTGAAGATATTTCAAACACAGATTTTTACAGTGTGATGATATAAAATTTAATTTTTTACGTACTGTAGGACGGCCTGCACTACAAACATGTCGACCTCGCTGCGGAAGCCTCGTGACGACGAATACTCCACCAGCATCTGTGCGCAGCCCTCGCCGTCAGAGGAATGCAGGAAGTGGTAACGAGACTCACTGTAGTTTTGCTCTGAAAACACAAAATATTTAAATGTTTCAACTGTTTACATTTGAAGGAGACACACAAAACAGTCTGCTGCTGAGAAAGAGGATTGGGGTCTATCCTGATGTGTGTTGACAAGAATCATGATGCGCAGAACCCAGAATGGAAGCAGGTCATGACTGATAGGTAAAATGTGGTCTTAAATAAGTTTACAGGTTTACAGTTTCACTCATATTCATGATAACCTGTGAAAACCATTTTAATATTGTACCGTTTTCTGACAAGAACTCTGGAAAACGTCCAGAAAATTGAGCAGCAGGAGCTTGCTTGGTTTAGACACATTCACAACAACTGGAAAATGTCCAGACCCTTCAGGCGAGGATGGAGAGGCAGGACATGATGTATGAATTCTGCTGTGGAAGTCAGTGTTTTTTGTCTACAGTACATCAAAAATGGTGAGGGAAGTGATGTTTTACTGAAGCGCTGACAACAATATGACAAGCTTCTGGATGTAATCGCAAAATCAACCAAAGAGTTGAAATATGCTATTTGTATTCTTTCAGTTTCTCATCCGTTGCATGTTAGAAACATTGTCAACACACTACCTTGCTCAGTGGGAATTTTCCGGAAATGTCCCTGCTGTATTGTCACATGGGCTTTACCAGGGGGGGCTGGCAGGAATAGCTCCAGGAAATATGTGGGGCTTCTGACTCAGACATATGCGTTCTCACATGCAGCCCCTCTGGAAATGTTCAGGAAAATGTCTGAAAACATCTTCTTAATCCTTTACCGTTTATAAACTAAACGTTTAATCAGTTACCTTTCCATAAGGTGACAGCTAGCAACTGGTGTAGTTTTGGGTGACCCAACTTGCCGGAGCCTCCTGTAGACCATTTCAAGGCTCTGGACACAAATGCTACTCTCTCCGGAGAGTTCTGGTCCATCCGGCTGAATAGCTTAGCCAGGCTTTCTGCTTAGAAAACACACAAACAAGCCCAATAACATCAGAGAATATCCTCTTTACTTCAAAAAGTCCTATTGTGCTGTCCTTGAGAAAGGCCTGTGTGTCTGAATGACATGACATTGTAAGGTGGCTATAAACATATTGATCAGGATTCTCTATATTATACATATATTCTTTTTACATTTTAACATTTGCGTGGTTACAATTGTCTTTAAAAACATAATTTACTTCACAAACAGTGTATTTTTTACGAATCTCTATAAACAGATTCTACATGTGAATATGAGGAATCTGTAGAAGAGGCACAAGCCTTCTGGTTTCCATTTCTCGTTCACTGTTTGTGTGTTGTTCGGAGAAACTTTCAACTTACATGATAATAGAAACGAGTCAGATTGTGACCATGTGTATGGCCAACAGAAGACACGGCCCAGATATCCACCATCTCCACAGGGAGCACCAAAATATCATCCGTTACTATCGGAGGCTAATTCACCATAAGATAATAGCCGATGGGCTCCGAGGTTGATGTCTTCCTGGTTTGCACTTTGCTCAATGTTATGAACTCTTTCAGGGCATTTTAAGTACTCTGTATTTGTGATTTGAAATTCTGTACATCTTGCTGTGAAGTACTGCATGTATTTGTAACAATAGTACAGGAACACAGCTCATGTTGGTGAGACTCCTTTTAACAATCAAAAGGACAGCACATAGTAAAGAACATCATGTCCTGTAGCCACCCTCTCTTTCACACCCATAAAAGTATAACAGTAAACGTCAGTGCAGGTAGTTTTGCACATTTATTATTTTCATAGGGTTCAAGGTTACCACTCACCTAATATTTCATCCTCGACTTTTGTCTCAGATTTCTCCAACACTTCCAGCACCAGCATGGACAAATCTGCTGCACTGTTTTGCTGCAGACGAGAACATAACAGGTAGATTTTTCTTAACTGTATCGGAATATTCAGGACCAGAATATGAGGTTGAATCAATCTGTTGATTATGAATTCACCAGCCAACTGACTGATAATGAATTGAACACACAATTAGGTTGTTTGTCCAAATACCTGGCTATTTTAACATGTCCACAAAAACCTGATTGTTTTTTTGCATTAATAACAAAGATTCATTCTAATATGGAGAATTTTGTGTGTGTTGCATGTACCTGGTTATAGCTGAAGAACAGTAGAGCGCCATTGTACATCAACTCCCTGGCCTCAGCATGTTTTACCTGTGACATGTACCTGATGGAAGACAGAAATGTCAGCGTTAAACGATAAGATCTGCTTTGTGGTTCCAGTCACAAGCTTCCCTTGCATCACTCAACACTGCTGATGACAGATAATACACACACACAGCTGTTAAGTTTGAGATAAGAAGGTATCACACTAAAGAACTTTAGTTAAGACCACCTGCAGTATTTAAGATGAGAAACAGGTATTCATAATAACAATTATGACTTTTAATGATGAGAAGGAATAAATCAATGATCATTATGAAGATATGTAGAAGGTTTGACTTCAATTTGATTTAATTACAACATTTCAACTATGCTGGAGGCTGGTAGACAACCAGATCATGTTTTCATTGCTCTGACAGCGTCCACTTCTGTTACTGATCCAACTACATAGGATCAGACCCACATCATGGGTGTGAATGTTGCTTATTAAAAAAGATGGCAGACAGAGCAGTTCCACGGAGACATGTCTCCCACTCAGCCAAATTAACCAGTGGTCATTTCTCCATTGTAAATTGTGAAATAATATAACCATAGAAGACACACCAAAGCCCAGACTGCGACAGTGCAGTGTAGCTGTGTGGCTACATGCTAACGCAGATGGACAGCTTCTAAGAACACGTTTAACAAACTCCAGTGGTTCATTTCACGGTTAGTCTCAAATATTCTGTTACACGTGAAACATCTTCTTCACCCACACAGGCTGTGTGTGTGTGTGTTTCGCCTCAGCAGCCCGAATAGCTCTGTTTAGTCTGCTAACTAAGTTGCTAAACACGTAGCTAGCTAACTAGCCGCAGCATTTTTTGGCTAATCACGTAGCTAGCCAGCTAACTAGCCGTGGCGTGATGGACAGCTCAGCTGCGCAAACAAACAGGCGGAACAACGCGAGTGGGTGGGTCCGTGGCGAGATCCAACCAATCCTAAGCGGGCAGGTATGGCAGCAGGGCGGACACGGGGCTCTGGAACAGACAGGCCCCAAAGCCGAGCACTGACAATTAACAGCTGCAGCTGCGGACACGGAGCGGACTCTTACCTAAAAAATAAAGTCCTGTACATCTGGTGTGCTTCGTAGTAATCCCCCTTCTCTACGCTGGCTCGCAGTTTGCCCTCCACCCTCTGGACGCCTCCACGGTTCCTGGCGCTGGAGCACCTCAGAGACTCCGGCTCCGACATGGTCGTCGCTCCGCGGCAGCGCTCGGCCTCTGCTCGAGTGTTGACACTGAGGCACGGCAACCCGGAAAGATTTCAAGGGAGCACACCCTCCTCGCTTGCCGTAGCCGGCGGTGATGCGCAGCAGGCGGTGGTCGGGGTTGCGGACACGGTGTGAGGATGTTGTGACGAGTTAATGTAATTCTAGCATTGAAACAACACATGTTTGTTTTCGGGAAACGCTTTCCAGTAGTGGTTGACTTGCATTGTTTAAAAGAATCTAGTTCTTAAAGGTCCAGTGTGTAGGATTTAGGTGAAAGGGATCTATTGGTTATAAAATGATCATTGTCCTAGTGATGTTTTCACTAGTGTGTTTCATATAAGTTGTATGAATAGTTGTCTTATTTACCCTAGAATGGCTCCTTTATATTTACATTAGGAGGGGGTCCGCCATGTTGTCTTTACAGTAGCCCAGACTGGACAAACTAAACACCATTTACCACATGGGCCACTTTGGGTTCACATCAGGATTACACTTTGTAGAGAGCACCGTATGTTTGCCAAAAGAGGCCCACGTTCGTTTTGGTATATTTGGGCCACTTTTGGCTCACATCTATTTTGTTCAGGCCACAATAAGGCCAGAAGTGCTGTATCCCTTCCTGAAACGGCCCACGTCTGTATGCGGTCTGGGAAACGTAGGACAAATCCAAAGAGTATGGGGGAAATAATTTAACTGTTTGAATTTCTTACACAAATGTTGACCTCCAGAAACAGCTTTTTATATGGATTTAAATGACATAACTTCAAAAGCACAATCTCTTTATGAGCATCTATGTCCCTTGATTCCAGATTGACCATTTGTGTGTTTATTTTTTGTCCTTTTCTCTTTTGTTTTTAATTATACAGTATATTCTATATTGTTTCTGTTGTTGCCAATCGCTCAGTCTTCTTCAGATTGCGTTAGAAGTCATCATGATATCATGTACTGTATTGTTTGTAATATATTTGAGTTTGAAATGAGAAAAACACCTTGTCCTGGGATGACCACTTGACCCAGTGGAGGTGGTGGGACAGAGCAGGATGATGGTGAAGCTGTCTTCTCTCTGCAGGACACCATCACAGCACTGGGCTGCTCTTTCAGCAGCAGATTCCCCCTTAAGTGTCTGAAGGAGAGGCATCACAGGTTGTTCCTTCCTGCAGATTTAAGCCTGTACAACCAATCTGCTCAAAACTACACGCATCCATTATGGACTACACTTTAATTCTGGTTTAAGTCTCTTAACTGTGCAATATTTATTCTGTCTGTGCAATACAATGGTTCATGTTCATCCATTGACTGTACATATTCTCACATTGCACATATTCTTCTTGTTTTTACACTGTAAATATTCGTTTTTATTCTATTAAAATTGTTCTATATTTGTTATATTCCTTACACTGAATTATTATTATTCTTACACTTAGGTATTGCATGTTACTTATTACTTACTGATGCATAGTTTTGATTGTTCTCTTCTCTGCAAATTCCCTGTTGTGGGCCGAATAAAGGATTATCTTATCAATTCTTACCTCATTTTGTCAGTTTAGATGTTATCAAAACAAATGAAAGTGAAACAAACCATAAATTAAAGATTTAATATCCACTTAAAGGAATAAAACATTTAGAGTGAATGCTCCCATGTGAACTCATGTAATTGTGGCCCATAACGAGCAGGGGGTATGTAGATAAATAAATAATGAGAAAAACAATGAGATGAGGTTTCACACAGTGATGTACAAACCTGTAGCTCTTGAAGTACACGCTTTTCGACACTAGGTGAAGACAAATACTGCGCAGGAGGCAGCATCTCCAGTATTAAGTACTGCAAGTACTACACCTTGGATCCACTCTGCGGTTTCCCACGTTAGAATCCGTGTTGCGCTGGAGACAACATTGTGTTTGACATGTGTTGACGCCTGCGACACCGAGGAGCTGCGAGGGGAAGGTGTTGCGAAGGAAGTGGGGCTTTCGCGTCCCACGCAGAGGAGGCTTTTTCCGGTTAAAGTTTCCTTTGTGACTCGGAAGTGGCGGTGTGGTCCCCAAACAATCCGTGTACCTCTACAGACACGACACACAAGAGGCGACCATGATGAGTAAGCGAAGGAACACACGCATCAATTGATCGCTTCTGAGCATTAGCTGGTTCTTTCAGTGACAGACAGCGGCGGCGTGCCAGACAGACGGGACAGACGCTAACGGCTAGCTAGCGGGTAATGCCTGGCTGATGTAGCATGCTAACGGGAGCTAACTTGGGGTGAGCAGGTTTTCACACGTAGCCTGTGGTGGAAATAAGTACGATCGTGTGTAGCAGTTAACCTCTCGCGTTCACTGTGTCGTTTGCCTGCGGGTTTCACACCGTGGCGTCACTTTAATAGCGCCCAGACTGCTCAGGCTGAACTCCCACCCAGACAGGCTAACGATAGCTTAGCACGCCTGTCTGTTTTGGACTGACAGCTGCAGACTGCTGCTGCCCCAGCTGACATCTGTGGAGAGGCCTCCTCCTGCAGCACACAACAGATTATCAGCTCTCATCATCCTTCTTCAGCCTCTTCTGTTCATTTTCATTTTTCAGGGCCTTTTTTCCCTGCACATGTCCTGGTTACAGATGTGCACACTCTGCCTCTGCTCTCCATCATGATCCACTGCAGAGTAATGGGCGTAGAGACATGGGGGTCGACAGGGAAGAGGATGAAATAAGTGTTGAAGTTTTGCTTTGTTTGTTTTGTTTAACAGAGCCGTTCAAAGCCACGTCCTTCTGAAATGGAAAAACGCCCCGTCAGGATTTTATAATACAGGTAAGCACCAAGCCTTAGATGCCATCAGGCCTAGTTGAAACCAGGGGGCAGGTGAGGATCACATGCCTTTCCTGCCTGCTGGGACCTGAGACACTGTTGTGGTTTTGCTGAGTGATGCTGAAGAAAGCATGGCTGTCATGTCAGCAGGTGTGTATTTCTGTGTGTAGCAGTGCAATTGTGCTATGTGTCTGAAAGGCCAGTGTGGGTGTCTGTCTTCTGAACAGTACAGACTTTGCATGTTTGAACAGCAGTCCTCTGCTGGGAAAGTACCAATTGTGGCGCAATGGATATTTCTGAAATGCAAAAAGGAATCTATTGAATGTTTGGTTCAATCAACCGTGTGACACTTGTCTTGCCCTCTTTTTATCAGATTATTTAAGCTTCGGTGTATGCACCGCAAAACTGTAAAGTCAAACATACTTTCTCATCTGATTTCTTCCTCATGACGAGGAGATAAGCATCTCACAGTGAGGTTTTTGCATGACTCATTGATCACATGCTGCACATACTTCATGTCAGTGTCGAATCACAGTAGCTTACATTTTTGTTAAGAATACACTGTGTCCTAGATACTGGTAATGTATTATCCAGTGTTTTTCAAAGTACTGAGAAATTTGCCGATACAAATGTTCTGTTCTAGATGTTAACATTTAACATGTGATTTCAAGGTTGTAATAGTGATCAGACAAAAATCATCTATGCTTTTGCTGCGGAGATTTGAAAGTGAAGTCTTTGACATTGGGAGGTATCAAGAAGCCTCACATGTAAACGGGACAAGAAATTATTAGAAATTCTGAATTTATATATATATTTTTAAATATGTCTTTATTACACATACAGATTAGGCTTTAAATACACCATATGTGAGTAATTTATGCTTGTTTCTCAGCTCACTTTGCATCCGTTGACTGAACTTATATCTGATTAAAATATGTAGTTTAAAACAACAAGAATCTAAAATGTGCATTGTATTGGAGATACTCAACAAAATATATAAAACAGGTCCTATCGTTTTTAGACATTTTAATGTTACATAGATGTTCCAAACATCCTGAGGCCAGTAACATCAAGTGAGCATTTAGTGGGTCAGGTGGTTAGTGTGCCTCTATACAGACATATGCCAGCATTTTATTGTGACAGAACGGAGTGACATCTCAGACAACACTGCCTCATTGTTTTTAGCCCCACTGTGCAGTAACGACAGAATCCCCATCAGAACCCCACAGCTAGAAAAACACATATTTGCAGAGAGCAGCAACAACAACAGAGGGCCTTGCCTTTGTAAATAACAATTATTGATCAGCTGTCCAAGTTCTTGTCCTGGCTCCAGTCAGAGGAGTGTGTCCCAAAGCAAGATAACCAGTTACACCAGGCCAACTCCAATAAATTAGGGAAATCGCCTCCATAAAGAAGGTGTAACTACATTTTAACCTGAGATACAATGGAAGCAGATCCCTTCAGACTAATCTCAGACACGTTTAGGCTTCGCTTCACTTCATGTTTAACCAGTTTGTATTACAAATGTACCTGCCAGTCTGAAACACTGATTTCTCTAGTATTCCTCAACCGTAGTCCCTCATTACTGCTGCACTGTGGGGTTGAGGCGATGGACAGTGCTTTAATCTAAAGCTCTGCAAGTTCAGGTTTTACAGCAGAAAACGACAAATGCTAGTGATGTCACTGATAATGACCTGATTAATTAATTAAACGAATCAGCACTCAACTCAACAACACACAACATGGCAAACATATTTATTATATATATGTATATATATATATGTGTATATATATATATATATATATATATATATACACACACCTCATAATTCTTACTAATTACTCAGTTGTTTGTCTATATGTGTGTGAGAAACACAGACAGAGAGAGAAAGACAGGTGCTCGGTTTCCTGGCACTGACTTGTTTTTGCTTGTGAAAGAACCCTGGGTACCATTTATCTCTTATTCTCTAAAACTGAACTCTGAAAGGCCAATAAAGGCAAATCCAGTGTATTACATTTCTGAACACACAGTAAAATGCTTGTGGAACAAAGGAGGGGCTTCTCAGATCAGATGTAAGGGTATATTTACTACATTCATTTGCCATATAAGGTTACTACATTTCACACTGGAGAGTCAGGGTTTTCCCCAGGTTTAGCAAGAAGAAAAATAAAAACAAATCTGATCGCTGATGAGGTGAGCTCCATGTCCTTATGTGAACTTTCCATACAAAATAACACAAAAACCAAACAAGACGTATAGTCAATGGTCTGAACTTCAGCCTCCCATGATCATCTGACAATGGAACAGCTTTTGGTTGCTGACCAAAATTTTTGTTCGGCAAGACGTCACTAGACAGCTCACTTTCCCAGTGGCCACTCGTCAGCTGATTGAGTTAGTGAGTAGGGACTGTAGGGAGTCAATTCCTCATCCGCATACTTAAGTTCATAACATTTTTCCTTTTTGAGCTCAACATGTGTGTCAGCTGTAATTATTGGCTCTTTACAGTTTTCCTTGTTGGTTTACTTCTGCAGTAAAGACTTCAGGAGACTTTAAAGAACTAATTTTCACTCATCATGAGTTTTTTTTTTCCTCTGTGGCAGAGGAACATGTCACGGCTGCCGTCAGAGACTCCTTATAATCAGCCTTAAAGCCAAACACTTGTAAGGCTGATTAACTCTGAGAGACTCACGACAGGTTGGTTTGAAGACACTCACAGGCTGAGCAATATCAATGCTACAAACAACCCGTAATGCAGCACACAGTTACACTGGTTCCATTCCAAGAGAGAAATTGTTGTAATGAATTCAATCAGTGTGATAAAGCCAATATTGCTTTTCCTTTCTCTCAACAGCAGTGTAATATATTTTGCTAATTTTAAAAGGGTGCTGTTTTAAAATGCTTTTCACTTAAGTTTTATAGGTGTAGGGAAAACTGTGAAAGTACATTGTATTTTTTACTCACCCATAATTGGTTTTCCAACAGCTAAGAGAGGAGGTTGGCTCATGTCCGATCTCAATCTATTATGCCAGTATAAAGTTGTTTTTATTTAAAATATTATTATTTTAAAAATGTCTACAGGTAGTCAAAAAAATGAAACAGTATATAAAAATAAATCTTTCGGTTGAATCTTTTCTGATGTGTCTGCAGACATTTTCAGTCTTGTAAGCACAGGCATCGGACAATGCTGATTATCGCAGAATGCTCGATATAGGCCTGACTGATTAATCAATTAGGGGATCAGGCGCTACAGCGGGTTGTCTAATTATTGGAAGGTCGATGGTTTGATCCCTGGCTTCTCCCGTCGACGTACTCTTGGGCAGGTCTGGCTGTGCGTAGTCTGTGAATGGGATGTGATGGAGCGTGGATGAGTGTGACTCACAGTGCTGAGCGTTTTGAGTGGTTGTTGAGACTTGTAAAGTGCTGTATCAATGTAGCCCATTTACCAGCTGTCACTATCTACATTTACCAACAGCCACGGTTCATTTTCATCGTTTTTTTCATAGCACATTTTGTATTTCATTAGTGTGGACCTGATGCATGTTTGCTATTTAGCACAGAGCCAAACACAATCTTAGAGTACATGCTCCATAACTAAGATGTAAAGTTTACCTGTTCAATTATACCACATGTACGTTGCACTTGCACACAGTTGTTCTGTCCTTTACATGTCGTTCCGGTGTTCTGAACTGGATGCTGAGATAAAACAAAACCTTTTATATTTTACAATTTATTTTGGGCAGAAAACTATGAAATAGAATCAAAGTCCTGTTTCTTCTTTCTAGTTGCCCTGATATAAAATGGAGCCTTTCGATCTGCCTTACTATTCCACTAACTATTCATTTCTCATATTTGCTACAGGTCTCTGTCACCCTGGCTACGTTACAACCACCCAGAGGAGAGGGACCAAGTCCTGGAAGTATGGAAGTCAGTGGGACACCAGGCTTCGCCCGAAGCCCTCAGAGCGAGGCTGTGGCCAATGACCTTCAGGAGCTGTCCCTTCAGCCTGCTCCCAACTTGCTGCCTCTACAGGAGCGCAAGAATGGTGAGGCGATGGTGCACGTATATTATTTGTACTTGGACAATGCCTACATGTCACATTTTGGTTTTAAATGAACGGGTCAGAGGAGTTGTCATACAGAGTCGTTTAGCAAATATGTTCAACCCTTCTCAGCTTTTCACTACTTTTGGTTCGTTTTTTTTTGTTGAATTCACAAGCATGGTTATGGCTGGACAAATTGGCACTGGCCGGGTTGTTGAAACTGCTCTACAGTGTTTTGGCTTCCACAATAGCTTCTTAGCATGTTTTTGATATCACATTGTGTTTGACTTCAGCACAGCCTGAGGCAGATGAAGATGAAAACACAGTTTAAACATAAAAAAATAAGGTTTGTGTAGAAATATTCATCATAACTCGCATGCAGCTCTCTACTGGGGCTTTGCATGTTTGTATGTTATGTGCAGTTCTTTGTAATCATGTGCTATTCAGCAGCCTAGCAGCCATGTGGGGTCATTGTGTGAGTGTATGCATGTTGCCCTTTTGCCCTATCACCTGACTCTTGACTCTCTTGACCTGGTTTTGTTACGCTTCCCAAACACAGAAACTACATCATTTCCATTGAGGTTTTCCTGCAGCTTCACACTGTTGACTGTTTTGAAGTAAGCACACTGTCCATTAGATTAATTTAGATGGATTGTATTTACAGATCTGTTATTTCAGACTATATGGATAGTTTTTCATCTGAGTTAGTGGTATGTTCTTTCTTCCATCTAAAATGAATATTTAGACTACTCATGTTTAATAGAGATATCCCATTTCCCCCAAAAGTCCTCTTAGCCAAAAAAAAGTGTGCATGTTACCTAAGTTGGGCTATAAAGAAAGCAGAAGAAGCAGAAGTTAGAAATCAGATCTGTCTGTACATCTTGTTCATTTGTCAGTGGAGACTTTACCTCAGCACAGAGGGCGTTTAAAGGCAAGAGAGACATAGATTGAAGTGTTGAGGTGAAGGCTGTGTGCACAGAAGTCTCCAGAAAGAAGGGAGTGAAGAAGCTGCTATACCTAATTGGCTTGCTCCTCTGCTCTGACCTCTATTACAGGAGATTAGAGTGTGCTTCATGTTTGCTGTGTGGATTTAAGACACTGTGTCTGGGGTTATCTTAAAGCGCTTGGCTCTGTGCTGAGGAATGTGCATCACCTTCCTGTGGTTTAAACCTCTGTGGGAAACTTGACTTCAATTATTTTATATATTTGGTTTGCCTTAATTCATAACGCTCCCAAAAATTCCGTCAGTATCCCTTCACAATAAAAGTCCCATACAGCTACACTGCTTATGATGAAAGGAAACACAAATTCACTGACCAACCTTTCACAATAAGGCAACTAAATAAAATATCTTTTTCCGTCTATAGTATAAATAATTAAAAATCGTGAAACCGTGATATTACAATAATCTGACAATAATCATAAACACCCTAATTAGATGACACAACTGTGAAGCCTCAGGATAATATTGAATGCAGGCTATGTAAACTAAAGTTGGCCTGCATTTCCAGCACCTGCAACCTGAGGGCACATCTCTAAAATATGAACAAGGCAGGAAAATAGGAACTGCATGTTCAGAAAACTACTTTGGCATGTTTATTGCATTTCTGCAGTATGGCAAACCCTCTGAATGTTTCCATCACCAAGACACTGTCTCCTATATTTATACTATATATCGTTTTTTTGCAGTATCCTTGGCATAGTGTAACTATTCCTTAAAAATGTGCACACGCACCTTGACTTATCAGAGTCAGCCACACTGGCCATTGTTCCAAGCTGGGCGTTGGTTGCCCGGTTTTGTGTAGACAGTTGGTTGACCTGCTGTAGATTTGTCAGGAGAGAAAAAGGGATAGGCAAGGTTGGACCTGTGAATGATTTACCATCATCTGGGGGGGATCCAACAGTGACAGAGAATAATACACAGTAACACAAACAATACAAATCTTTGCACTGAAGCTATAGCTTTAACCATTGGCTGTAACAGAATAGTAAAAATGGGAAAAGAAAGCTTTATTTATGTCACATGAACAATATTTCAGGGGATGTTTAAATCATTACAGAAATGTTTAAGATTGGTCCTGAGACTACTTGTCACAGGACCATGTTTACCTCCCAGAACCAGACAAAGACACACACTCTCTCACGCAGCCTCAGGCCACCACTCCCAAATTTAAACAACCTCTCCTCTTGTTACCCTGTTCTTCATACACTTCACTCTGCTAGCCTGACATGTTGCTGCAGGTACGCCTGCACCAAGATGACTTCCGAGCCCTGGCGAGATGCACTGCATGTAGCTGCAAGTGTATTTCCCATAGCCGTGCATTCAGTACACTGTGGCAGTGGAATACCAGCATAGTAAAGATGATCACAATTCTCTGGCAGTGGGTTATGCAATGCGTTTATTGCACAATGTTCCTTCCCCAGTAACAGTGGAGTGCTGGAGATTTACTGTTAAACACACATGTCTGTGTGTGTATATATAGAAGGATGACATGTTTTTCAGGATGAGGATGAGAGACTAGTGTTCAGGTCAATGTTTGAGTGGTGTGTGTATGTGCGTGCGTGTGTTTGCATGGGTTCCTGTACTTATGTCTTTGTGAGGACCATTTTAAAAATAGACCCTACAGAGTGGGGACATTTTGACTGGTCCTCACTTTTTTCAAAGGGCTGTTTGAGGGTTAAGACATTTAGCTTGGATGTTTAAGGTTAGGATAAAGGTCTGGGGAATGTTTTATGTCAATGAGTGTCCTCACTAAGATAGAAGTAAAAACATGTGTCTGTGGGTGTGAGAGAGTGAGTTTTGATTCAACATATACAAAAAGGGCTTACACAGGAGAGACTGGTCTTACAAGCAGTTCACATTTCCTGGCTTCCCAGTTGCTCCGCAGCAAACAAAAGCAGTCACGGCATGATAATGAGATTGAGATCATTGAAAACTATGAGGTGGAGAAGGCGGTGTGAGTGTGGGCTGCAGCAGCACGAGAGGAGAAGAGGAGGGGGAGGTCGTGTCTGAAATGGCAATATTGCATAACTTTTTCAGAGAGACAACAGAAGGAAAGGGAGTGAAAATGGAAAGAAAGAAAAGAGGGGTTGGGTTACTTGTACATGAGGAGCTGAGGCTTTTTTTTCCCCCCCTTACTTTTTACGTCCAGAGTGGCTGTGAGAGTGCAGCCGAGTGACTCTTGCTAATTTCTTTTTTAACAAGAACTCAAAAAAGTTCACTGGAGGAGAAGGGGAGGAATCAAAGTTGTAGCCAAGGAGGGACTGTAGCCCATGGGTGGACCTTGTTGTTATCCAAGGAGCAATAAGGGACAGACGCACAGACCGACACACGCCCTCTCTGGCAGGGCATGCACACACTTGTAGACAGAGACAGGGAATGTGAGGTGCACTGCTGCCTGTGGAGTACCAGCTGCTGGTGAGAGGAAAACGTGTTAAATGTGGCTTTTTTCTTGCTGGACTTTTCTTCAACCTCCTGCCGCTGTTGTGTTTTATCACACTGTTCCCTTTGCTTGTGCTGGGAGTATGAATCGCTGAACTTGCTGGGAGGGTGACGCTTCCCTTCAGCATGGTGCAGAGAGATATGACTATCCTGCCAGGTAAAGTCCACTTCAGTACGCTGTCTTTTGCTTTCACATCTTTGAAAAAATAGCATCAATGACTAAACCTGACTGAGTGCAGGTGTACTGTGAACGACTGCACGTATCAGTACATCTAAGGTTTATTGACACTGTTGTCTGAAAAGCTGGTTCACTTGTTTGTATGAGGCTGCTCTGCAAAACTTTAACTTTCGACAAACTTTTCCTGAGACACACACCATGACTATAAAACAAACCTGTCGGTGGTTAGGATTGGAAACCAATACATGCTTAATCACTGTTGCATAATGAGGCTGCGCTGAACATTTTTGCAGCCACATAGGAAAGATTCAATTAAAAGTCGAAACCGCAAACCTCCAGATGTTACTAAATTGGATAATGCTGTGGAAGCAGTTCTTTCATGCGTCTGAGGTACTGGCACGTAAACCAACACTATGCACACTATGCAGTAGTGTGTAGATGTAGTGGGGGCTGTGACGCCAGGTTTGCAGGGTCTGTTCTTTGCAGACCTGAGCAGTTGAGTGAGGGTTTAGAAAGGTGTGGTTTATGAATTGGGTTGTTTTCAGAAAGTGACAGCCCCTCCCCCTTACATTGTAAAAAGATACGGTAAGGCAGCACTGCTCCCCCAGGACTGACTGCAGTCCAAGGGCCAGATGAGAACAGGGAACGCAGGCCTGACGGAGACTGAAGCCAGGGGGGGAAACTAGGTGGAGGCATCATGGACTCTGCTCCAGATTTACGTGGGAATGACCCACTGATTTCAGTCAGAACAGATTGTTCCAGATCATGACACGGTCTAGAGAGTGAGACAGAGTCTGCAAGTTTTTGTTCTACCACATTCTACAGCCTCTGATATCACTGATCATCACAGTTACAGTGATATCAATTGTTTGCTGCAGTGTGTTAAATTGAAAACCTTCTTCCCTGCTGTGTTGCAGGCACAGGCAAGTTTAAACTGTCTGGTCCAGAAACAGAAAGCCTCCAGCGCCTGACTGAGAAACAGTGATTTTGTGGAACTCTTTGCTGTCTCAATAAATAAACTGTTGTGTTGGGACAGAGAGGAGTTATTGGCCTTCGAAAGAGAAACTACAGCTCGATTGGAGTAAGAGAAATGGAAGAATGACTGGTCAAGAAAATGCTGCTGACACAGGCGGAAATTCCGTGAGGTCGTGGCAGACCACATCATCCAGACTTGTAAATAAAAACTGTCCCTCTTCATCCTTGCATCAGTACAATCACTTACAACGTGATGAGTGCAGCTAGAAATCAGTTTGCTCAGAGAAATTCAAAATGCTGATGTAATCTGATCCCACACAGCCAGAGTGCGATGCTGCTGAGCAGTATTTTAGATAAAATAGCTAGATATATAGCCTAGGCTATAGGCTAGTCCAGCCCAGCAGTGATTCAGGGAGACTGATGGTGCTGTTATGCAACAGGCTGGGAGGCTGCCAGCAGTAGAGGCCTTACAGCACTCAGTCAGACTGAGAGTAGGAGGCGGAGAAAGAAGGGAAGAATAAGACGGAGAAATTGATAGTGGGAGAAAAAGAGGAGAAAATAAAGAAACGTATGAGGGCAGAGAAAACGAAATGAAAAAAACACTATTAAAACGCACAGTACAAATGGACGTGAAGGAAGGAAGGAAGGAAGGCTTGTGTTTCAATCTTATCTAAACACACAGCTACAGCAAACACAATCCAGCTGCACGTCTCTTCACCTCTTTGCTAGTGACTCTGGAATGATATTAGATACTATCCGTACGCCCAAGATGCTCAAAACATAAGAACGTCCCAGTACAAATGTCAACATGGAATAAAACATGATTGGATCAGTAAGGATGTCTGCATGTATTAACCTGCAGCAAGTCTCAGAGGTGATTTTTCGACTGAATCTAAACAACTGAAGACCAAATGCTGTGGATTTTGGTGAATGTTAACGGCCTTCAGTCTAATAAACATGCATGCAGAAACAAACTTATGCAACTGCCTGGCTAAAATCTTAAATGTGTCCAGCACACCCCACACACACCCACAAACTCTGCATGACTCATTACGGACACACACACACACACAAACACAAACCTGGACATGCACTTACAGGCTTTGCTGGCCTTCTATTTTCACTATGTTTTCCTGACAGCATGGAATTTCAACAAGCTCAAACACACTCAAGAAGTTTGATTTGTGATCCATTAAATAACCGTTGGATAATGACAATTGTGAAGGCACAGCCAAACAGCCCTGTTCAGATCTGTAGCCTAAAGCTAAAGAAAAGAGTTTTATCAGCTCTCATATGTCTGCAACAGGAACATAGTGCCTGCACGCCCAGTGGTACAAGCCCACTCATGTAGCTCAGTGATCTGAAAGGATATACACACACACACAAAAGCTCATACTGGATCTTTTGTCAAGCACTTCAGGGCATCAGGCAACAGTGTTACAACATGCAGAATGGAGCAGAAAGCCAAAATTTGCTGGGACAGTCGAGACATAGAATCAAAGCAAAAGAAGTGGTTTAATAGAGGCTTTGTATTAAATAATTAACTAAATTAGATAGGAAATTTGTAGTAAAGATCCCAATATGGCTTAATAAACAAACCAGACAAACTTAAATAAATATAGGCTATTTAAAGGTGCTTATGGGAAGCACACATCTTATTCATCCTGAGAATTTTGTATTCTTCCAGTTTCATGCCCATTGCATTAGAAACGTCATCAACATACACTATCACATGTGAGCAACTGATATTTGAGTTCTCACATTGATCAATAAAGAGATACATTTCTAGAAAATGTCCAGACTTCAATGTCTGAAAGCAGCTTCAGACACGTCCATTGTTTTTAATGACATTGTGATACTGTTTGAAAATGGCAGCATTTATTGAGTGACTCTAAGTAAAGGGTGATTCTGTAGTTTAAATGCTGCACTACTCTGCCTGTCAAACCAACCCGACATTATCCACTACAAACCCTCTACTTTTAAAATATGTGAATGAGGGTTTTCTTGAATTACTGTTGCACACATGCAGTTAGAAGCTCCTGCTGTCTCCTCCGACATACAGCTACACACACGTGTCCTCGAGTCGGTTTAGTTTGTTCCTTTTCTCCAACTCAGACGCTCTGGCGTTTCTGAATAATAGAAGCCATTAGCCTGTGACTCACCTGACTAAAGCAAGTGTGGCACACTTTACGTTAGCAGACAAATGTAACAGAGGTCACTGTGAGCTGATAGGACTCCTGTTGTTTTGTAAGATGACTCAGATGCTGAGACATGTGCAGGAGAAAATGACTTTGTCTCCAATTTTGTCAAATGCTGAGTTTTCCCCTTAACATGATTTTCAGACAAAAAGACCTCTGAGAGTTTCCTTTGGTGCCAAAGTATGACTTTCTTATACAAACACAAAACTTTGTTGATAACAACAGATTCCATTAGCAGAGTAACCAGGGAAAAACCAGAGGGCTCGGTTCCTTTATCTTTAATTTGTCCGTCTCTTGGCCACCAGTGTGTGCTCGCTGTCAGACCAACAAAAGAACACAGCTGTTTGTGTTGGATTGAAATACTCAGGGTCATTAGGGACTCATCACGGCCACTTGATACCTCTGCACTCCAGAGTGTTTTGAATGGGTCGGTGTCTTGTCTACGTTTTTGCTACAGCAGTATGGTAGCTTGATGAAAACACAGCAAACTGTAAAGTTTTGAATATTAGATGAATGGACAGTCTGTCACTAAAGCTGCTTTCCGACACATACTGAACTCCAGATAATCTCTTGAACTTATCTGGAGTGGCTGTATGTGAGAATGCAATATTTGTCCGAGTCGGTTTCTATGGACATTCTCTGGAGTTTCTCCTGCCAGCCTCCTCGTAAAAACTCTGGCAAATGTCTGAGTGAGCCTACAGAGAATACAGCAAGAGATTATCAGGAGGATTCATCGCAAGTGAGTGGGCCAGAGATGATGTTTCAAACAAAGACAGAGGCAAAGCTGAAAAAAGAAAATACAAAAATATCACAGGAAAAAGGAAAAAGAGGTGTTCATACAGATAGAAAACACAAACCCAAAGATGTCAACTTACAAAAACAAAGAGATGGTAGAGCTTTTGGTGATAAGGGCTGACGTCGATGTGCTATAAACAACAACTCAATCTATGCAGCAGAAATAATACCTTGCGTCCTGCTGTCCGCATCATGCGCCTCTCTCACCTGAATGTTCTGGAGATTCTTGTGTTGCTGGGAACACGTCTGACAGCATAGTCTCTAGCTGCTTTTTTATTTCTCAATAAAAAATGTCCCATGTACATGTCATTTTGCATAAGCATCCCATTTGCAAAATATAGAAACCTGTGGCCCCATTAAAGGCTGATGTAACTTTGGCCATTCACAGCCTGGCTATTATTAGATGTACTGTAAAGAAACTGAAAGAGAGGGCAGGAAGTCCAATAAAACCCCACAGAGCAAACTGGAAGAAAACATTGCAGGAACACACACATATAATATCGAAAAAGGCTTTCTTCAAACAAGGCCAAGAAAACGTTCTCTCTCTCAGACACTCTCGCCCTCCTCATTTCTCTTTGGCTCTTTCTTAACTTCCAGTCTGTAGTTGCAGGATGGAAATGGAAACCAGTCGTAAAGGGGAAAGCAAATGTGGGCTTCAGCTATAACCAGGGAAGGAGGCTGGGGGGGTTTGTTACAATAAAAATGGATTTCAGATGTTGGAGTTATGTAACAGTGTGTTACAAAGCCGTCACCAAAGGGAGCAGGGAACACCCCTCACCAGCCCGGGCACTCTGTTTTTCCCTCTCTGAAACTCTCATTTGTTGAGCATGACCTCACCTCCCCCTCTCCTTCAGTCTAGTCTGTTTTACAGTGAAGCCTCATCTTACCAGATGCTAACAGCTGCCAGCTGGCCTGTGGCTCCATCTTTCATTCAACACTTCTGCCTGAGATGCCTCTCTCTCCTTCATCAGGCGACAATCAGACCTTAGTTGGACTTTTTATTGACCAGATGTGACACAGTGGTGGGTGCGACTGCAGGTTGGTCAACAAAGACCCTTTGACCATGAATGTATGATGACTTTTAAAGGGCCTATTATTTTTACTCACTTCAAAATTTACCAGCATACAGGTGGCTTCTTTGAGCTTTCTACAATTATGCACCTTCTTTAGTGAATAATGGATAATTCATCATGAATTCAGACATCTATGTTATAAACATCACATTTTACAAATGATCAAACAAGCACGCCCGGCCAATAGGTGGTGATCAACGATCCATCAAATACCAGAGAAGAACCCCTGTGCCTGTGAATGTCAGTAATGTGATGCACTATTATTAAATGTAGCTGTAAATAGACCTACCAGTGGTAACCAATCATAGTGAAACAGGAATAGAGCCGCCATTGTTGTTGTTTCTGGGCGTATGTGAACATAACCTTCTTGATGTAGGTAATACAATTATGAGCAACGGATATTTCTTACCTTCAAATGGGTCCAGCAGTCAAAAGAAAGAGAAGCTAAATGTCCTTATACCTTGGGTGTTATATTCATACTTTGAACTACTTGTCTATGGCTGTAAAAGTTATGATTACATTGTACAAACAAGCAGCCAGATGATCATATATGTTCAAAACAAATCTCCGGGTTAGTTAGACTTATTTGGAACAGAGAATAAAGTTGAGTGGGGAGTTTGAGCTACCTGACATGCTTAACTTGTTTGTAATTGAGCTCTCCCAGAACAGTGACTGATTATTAGCAGCATTGTGTGTTCCAAATAAACTTGTATCAACTGTAATTATGCATAACTGTTGGTTTGGTGGTTCAGTGGTTAGAACTTCCTCTCTCAGTCCAAACACATGCAGACTGGGTTAGGTTAATTGAAGGTGGATGTGAATTAAATTGTCAATGGTGGTTTGTCTATGTATGTTGTCTGTGATACAGTGGCAGCCTGTCCAGGGTGAGCCCAGACTCTCGCCCAATGTCAGCTGGGATTGGCTTTAGCTCTACCCTGTTAATGTCAAAGGATAAGCATTGTAGATAATGGGTGGATTTAGGCTTGATTGACTGACTGTAGTTGTTGTTCTGTGTTTCCAAATCATGCTCCTTTCAAAGATCTCAGCAATTAATATTGTTGGTATAATGTTATCATAACTTAGTCCTCCTCCTGTCATGAGAATCTAAATCTAACCTCTTCCCATTTTCTGTTTTAGACCAGTGTTATTGTACAAATATATATACATTTTAAAATAGTAAAAACTAAAAAAGAGAGCACCTTTATGCTGTGGTAGCAGCCCGTTTATTTCACAGATTGTGAAAAGAGAATGAATATGGTTTCTCTCTGGAATGAAGCTGAAGAGTGTTGGTCATTTAGGGAAAATGCTTCCAGAAGGAGTTTTACTATTGCTTCTTCTGCAAACAGATGAAATGTTGGCTTACAAGCCCCTGGCAGTGAGTTTACATCTTCCAGTACAAACTCTCTGTGTTTGTGCTCTTCCAGTACCAACACGGTAAGTGATTAAGTGCAGGATTGCTATAGCAGCATTTACATCAAGGTTTTATGATTCCACGTCTGTTCCAAAGGAGTAAACTCAGTCTCAGCCTCCTCATTGTGAGTGTCTCTGTTCAGATATCATTAACAAGACTCCTCAGACTATGCGTCTATACGGTTCAGAACTGTCTGTGTATCAACATGAAGAAATCCTGGGCCTGATGTCAGTGTTGAGACACAGCCAAATTCAAACAGTGCTGGTAAATTCCACAGCAGAGCGGGTGGGAGGAACCAGGAAGTAAAGGAAAAAACACCTTCAGTTTTCACTGCCAGAATGTTAATCACTGGTGTGACCTGTGAGAGACTGACATTGAGCCTGGCTGGTTTCTAAGCAGGTCACCTTTTGTTTGTGTTTTCTGTACACAGAATATAGTATAATGTTTTTTTTCTTTTTGGTAAAGAACTATCTGATGAAAGAATAAACAAAATTGATTGGCTGTATAACAATGGATATGAATGGTTACCATACTGTCTAAATTCTGCTGCAAACCTGCAGGAAAGTAAGTAAAGAGAGATTGATAGAGGTCCTTCAATATCATAGCTGCATTGTGATAGAATATTTTATATTTCCATGATCTAAATACAGCAGGGAGGAGGAACTACCATAAATATAGACAGGGTGAGAGATATTGACACTCGTGCGGTTCAGACTTGCCTGGTCTTGTTAGTTGGTGGTGACTGGGGAGGTTTGCAGAAACTGCACATTTTTGCTCAGAGCTTAATGGAATGCGGTGGGGTAATTGTTTTGGGCAAGCCTGAAGGACACATCATGCTCTGTGCAAATAGGGTCGTAATGTTCCACGACCAGGTAAAAATGAAAAACATTACGGCTTCAGACAGTTTATCTCCTCAACTTAAGCTGTGTGAAGATAAACAGAGCACCAGTGGGAGGACTTGGTGTATTTTTGCAGCTGTTTGTGGTGCTGATGTTTGGAATGCCACAGCAACTAGTAATGAACTAAGAGGGTTATATACTGAATAATGCTATAAAAATGTCCATTATCTCCTAAATAATTATATGCTCTAATTGAAAAAGCCGTCTCGTCTTCAGCTATTCATCCGGGGATGGGGTTGATGGTATTTTTATTCCTCTGCGGCAGCGACATCCATTGGCCAGAGGCATTGTGTTTTCAGGTTATCCAGCTATGCTTGTGAACATGATATCTCAAGAGCGCCCTGAGGGAATTTCTTCAAATTAGGGACAAATATTCACTTGCACTCAAGACTTAGAATTTGATGGTCAAAGGTCACTATGATCTCACACAATCCTTTTTTGCCTCATGAACCCCTTATCTAAACAATGCCTCGAGAGAATCCTTACAAGATTGGTACAAACGTTTGCTTAGCCAAAATCATCAACTTGTTAGATAAGGGTGGTCAAAGGTCAAGGTCACGCCTTCTCTCAATCTTCAAATTTACTACCAATGTATTCAGTAAAGACACAAATAAACATGGATACAGAAACTTTACTTCATACAGACGTTGATCCCATTGATTACAATTTGGATTGAGTCCCACAAGTAGCAGCCCCCCTGGGGGTGCTTTAGATGAGTCGGTGACAGAGGGTGTGGGAGGGTCACAAGCAATGACAGCATAGAGAAATAACATATTTAAGGTAGTTTATAAGCTTTATTAGTAGAGTCTCTGTCTGTGTAGTTTCTCTACATTTATTTTTGCATATGTGTTTGCCTGTTGCTTTTTTAAAAGTAAAAAATACACTCTCTCCAAACTGTGGTTTGGATGCCACTTGAAAAGACAACCACTTTTTTAGCTGTATCTTCCTGGAGGTCATAATGACCAACTGGAAGCAGTGGGGGAGTTTTCCATTCATTTACACACCCACAGGAAGTCTCTGAGTCACTATTCCAGCAAGATTTTCATGCTGTAATTGTATCCTGTCTGCTTGCAAAAAAAAAGTGTTTTCTTTTTCTTGTTTCCCAAGAATATTTTTCAGTGAAGGATAAAGAAAGATTCTGATAAGGATGTCCAAGGTCAAATAGCTTTACTGGAATTTCCCCAAAGCCAGAACTATTATACTTTGTCTTACTAACGGTTCAAATTACCACTGAATCAAATGGTTGTGATTATATTACTATATCAGTAAACATCATAAACAGCATGTAAAAGCATCCTACTGGTGGTGTACATTGTAAATATTGGCAACCCTTCAGGTAACAAGGCCTGCTGGGATATTTTTGCCTGTTCTCACAACATATAAGGGCTGTTCAAGGAGTATGCCTTGGTTTAGTTTGGGTTAGAATCAGATTGGGTAAGAGTTTAGTTGTGATGTTTGAGGAGAGGAAATGTATAATGTCAACAAGTGTCAATGTGTGTGTGTGTGTGTGACATCAAAATCCCTGAATGTGTTGTCATCTGTGTTTCCTGTCCAGACTGTGAATCACAACAGCAGGTGGACTTTAATCACACACTCATAACAGACAGTCATTGTAGAAACCAGCCACTGTTTGTTCAAGGTGTTGTCTGTGTTTTCAGGTGTGTCGCCTTAGGAGCAATGTACTGGTCGACCACGATGTCACACTGTGTGCTGTGAGTGTCTAATATGATATTTCTGCGCGGGCCATTGTTTTATTAATAAGTCGACTGCTCTCTGTGCTGTAAGTATAGTGAAGGAGAACGGTATGAAAGACATGCATCTCCCTTTTATGTCATGCCTCATAAAACATTGATTTAGTCCGAGGCATTGGGGCTTAAAGTTTGTGTGTCTGTGTGTGTTTGCGGGGCCACGATGTGTGTGCCTCTAGGTAACCTTACCCTGCGATTGCACAGGTGATACCAAGCTGAATATAGCCCCCTTATAGCCAGCTGGCCTTGCTATTTAAAACAGTGGAGAAGGGGCAGGGGGGGGTTGGTGTTTACCATCAGCATTCTGCAGGAGTCAGTTTGATGGTGGCACCGGGCTGCGAATGAATCCAGAGTTTTTCAACAGGATCAAAATACAACTGCTTTGGTTCTCGGGTTGCACCAGGCCTATAACTCTCATCCTTTCTCAAAACATATTTCCGGAGTCCCTTTGTGAGTGAGCTGCCTTTCCTCAAGGACAGACCGGTCCAAAAAAATTGTTTCAGAATTGCAACGGTGATTGGATATCAATCAATCGCTTTAAAAGCCCCGTGATTCATCCCAGTATCAGATTCACTCAAGCATCTTTGACAAAGGTCGATTATGTCGGATGAGGTCATCGCTGAAAACTGTTATTGCCACTTCTACTCATGCCATAAAACCTGCTCATAGATTGACTGAGTCACCGTGTAAGAGAGCAAGCCTGTGTATTTAGAGGAGTTCAGAAAGTGTTAAAGAACGGATTTTTTTGTCGATGATGGGGGAGTTTTGTGTACATATATTTCACAGGAGGAGATTTGCATGTAGCAGCCCCCTCCCCTCAGCCTGTAACTGTGAATGAATAGCAACAGCTGAGCAGGAGAACTTTATCGGCAACACTCCCTGCTCGTGTGTGTGTGCGAGCATGTGCGCGTGTGTGTAAAATTCAGGAGGAGCCGCAACCAGAGCAGTCTCTCTGGGCACTCTCTCTCTCTCTGTGTCTCTGCCGAGATCACTGCTGTTCTCTCTCCCTCCCCTGCACGCTGCTTTTCAGTTTCCTCCCCTCTTGTCTGCCTTAGTCTTTTCACCCACGACTCGTCCCGTGGATTTCTTCACCCTCCCCTCCCCTTGTCTCTCTGGGCAGCCTTCGCAAGGCAGTGCTGTCGTGACTTGCCGACTGCCACTGCAAGGGAAGGAGAGAGCAGGAGGAAGGAGAGAAAGAAAGAGAAGCTGAGACAGAAAAATCGATTTCTCTGGTACTGAAGAGGGAGAGAGACACTAGAGGAGGAGAGGAGGTTGCAGTGTTTTTCCTACTCGTTTTGGTTTATCTCCTTGGACTTGTATGTGAGTCTTCTCCGGCATTTGATCCACGTTCTTTCCTTTGAAAGAGGGGACATCTAATTGAAGGGACAGCTGGTGCAGTTTTGAGACAGGACTCTTCTTTCCCTTCCCCCTAAAGTGTCAACATTTGGGACTTCAGAGGAGGACCCCCTTTTGCCAGAGAAGTTCAATGTTTACCAAAATAACAGATCTCCATTCTGAATGATAATGCTGGATACCAACAACTGCCTGTCCTTCGAACTCTCCCCTCATGGCTCTCCTCCAATGGGAGACGATGTGGATATGGAGAAGGCAGGGCTGAAGATGGATCATGACCGACATGTCTATCACAGCTTGAAAGAAGGTGGGCGATCGGGATATGCTCACAAGTTATCTGGTATGACTTGTGTTTATGTGCCTCTGCAGGTTCATGTCAGTACTTCATGGCCGCATATAAATAGTTAATGGGGCTGTGCTAAAGATAAGAGATTTGGTTCACTGGCCTATGTAAGATGGAAGGAAGTTAGTGGTTATCTGGTCCCCCCTGATAAACCTTCTCGACTTCTGTGTTTAATTAAAGAAGCGTGAGTAACTACAGTAGGAAATAACTCAGTCTGTCATGTTAAACTCACACTGCATGTTGTGCCAGCGTTAAAGGTGCTCTGTGGTTTTTTCTTATAAACACATATCAAATGTTTATAGTCAGTGTTGTCCTCTTCCCAGTTTTTGTGTTTGTGTTCATACTGTATTTCTTTAGGCTTTACAGTAATCTGTAGATCAGTGGAACATGGTGAAACATCCATCGAGACTGGGAACATGTGCGTGCAAATGCATGTGCCAGACAACAACTCCCTTAAAAAAACATTTCTATCAATTGTAATAAAATCAAATGTACTTTTTTGCCAGATTGGAAGCTCTCACAGTTGTAGCATGAGTAGTATTTGCAGAATGTTATAGGCTTTATGATGATGGGACACATTTTTAGATTTTGATGCGAGAAGTAAAACACAACTAACATCTTGTCCTGTAGAAACGGAAAACTACGGCGGCCACTAGTAACGTCATATATAAACAGTCAGTTTGACGATCAAATAGCTTAAGATTGTTTATTACAAGAGTCATAGTGATGACTGACTGCCTGTGAAACAAAAAGATTCCTGGGAGGTTACACTGATGGAAGAATGAGGAGTTCGAGTTTAATGAAAAAAATTACAGAAAAAACAACATGCATGCACTGTCACATGATACATGACTCTACAGCTATCCACACTTGTTTTTATTCCTACCTGCTAACCTTTGCTTAAGTCTTCAAAGGTGTGTCTGCATTATGTATAGAGCAAGTGTGAGTGACATGAACCACTTTAAGCCATGGGAGCTTCAGGAGTCACACTTGTGTTCCTTGAACTTTTAAGATAATTAGTATTTGCTCCGATCCTCCTAGTCATCCGTCTTCCCAGAGCAGTGTGGCAGTGCGGAGGCAGCGAGAGCGAGTGAATGGCCTTAACCTTGTGTTGTTCCTGCCCTCTAGCCTCTTTCCATTCTCACTGCTGCATGAAACATTTCAGGCTCTGCGTTCACCTCTCTGCTCAACAGATTCAATCAAACTACACGGCTGTGCAAATGGTGAACTAATGCAGGAGATCATTAACAGGCTTTCCAAATACACCTATGCTAGTTAATAGCCTTTCGGAGAATCTGTGAGACTGGTGTTTGTGAGTTTGGTAGCTGGGTATGCGTCAGTGTATGATCAGATATGTTTCTGTCCCCATGTACCCACTTCCTCATCCAGTTCAGGCTTGAAACATTCTCCCTTCATGCGTGTTGCTATGGTGGGTGTGTGTTGGCTTAGCTATGCAAAGCAAGGGAGGGTCTTTGGGGACAGTGACGACGTCAGACATGTTAAATCAGAACTAATGACACATGAGCACCGCAGGATTAGCCCAGTTGGCCATCAAGAAGTTGGCTCTGCCTCAGTGCCCTCCTCCTTCTCCTGACGCCGCATTAACCTTAAAACTGAACCTGCTTTCAGGAGACTGTAATGTATGTGACCTCTGGATCAGTATAAGAATTCCTTAACAGCCACGGTGCACTGCTGTTAGGTGTAGAAACTGCAGAAGTTATGAGTTATATGTGGTATAAGTATTATTTTATTGTCTCGCTATACAAACAACTATCACATGACTTTTTACTGTGTGAGTTAGTTCTTTTATTTTTGACCACCACTAACAATGTTATGTTTCCACCGCTGTTTGTTGGACCGATATACACCAAACCCAGTGGAGGGATTGAACTGGTTGATGAGAATAAAGGAGTTCTTTGATTTCCTGTAACTTTATAGTAATTCAGAATAAGATATTTTGATCATGGTGTTTGCATGAGTTGCTAATAGAGTACTTCTTTCATGTTCCAGCTTACATGTTATATAGCCCCACCCGATTATGACCCGCATCATTACTTTCACTACTCCATTACATTCAATGACATGGTTATGTTATAACAGCTAGACAGATGTGCAGGATAGGTTGGCCTTGGCAGAATTATGCTCTCTACTGAGAATGGCATTCTACTGTGGTATTCCATCCTCCCATCCATTATCTATACCGCTTATCCTTTGAGGGTCGTAGGCTCAGCCGACATTGGACGAGAGGTGGGGTACACCCTGGACAGTGTATCGCAGGGCCGACATACAGAGACCGTTCGCCCTCAGATTCAATTCAGAGTCGCCAATCAACCTAAACCCAATCTGCATGTCTTTGGACTGTTGGAGGAAGCTAGGGTACCTGGAGAAATCCCACAAAGACACCAGGAGAACATGCTAAGTCTACAAAGAAAGGCTCCGTCCAAACCAAGATTCAAACCAGAGCCTTTAGTGTCGTATTTATCAGGTGAAATATACGTTTTCATGCTTTTCTTTAATTGCAAATCACAGGATTTAAACGTTGTCTTTGACAGTGTATGGCTGAAAAGACATTAAAGATTAATAAGCAATTGGAAAAAAAAGGTGGAGGCCAATTTAATACCCAGATGTCTAAATAAAGATGTGAAGTGTGATATAATTCTGACACTGCAGCTGCGAACCGACAGGAACCTGGTATGTTGCTCTCAAGTGCTTTCTAACTTTACTTTCTCCGAGACTTTCACTGGCACACTGTCTGGCAGCAGATTGGCACAGTGGTTTGAGATGCCATCTTGAAACCCAAAGATTACAGGCTTGACAGAGTAAGCGAAACGGTTGTTGTTCCTTCTGCTCGATCTAAAAGCTGTAAAAGCAGCCGTCTCCGCTCTCTTGTCTGCCTCTTTCCCTCTGTGTTCCTTCACTCTGACTTTTTATGACTGCAGAGGCCAGTTTTGGCTGTGGCCTAGTATCCTAATAAAACCTGCCCTGCCTTTTCATCCTTTTGCTTAAATTAACCATAAATGGCCTTTAAACCTCATTTAAGCTCCAGTGTGTGTCCTGGTCTCCAAAAGACAAAGAATGTGTCATGTTTAATCTGAATTTGTTTCAGCCTTTTTGCAAATACACAAATTACTTTTGAGTTTTGACTATTTTCGTTTGTAACTGATAACTGACACCAACTAAGGGCTGACATAGGAGCTATAATTCAAACAGTACCTAGTTCTGCTTTAATATTTATTAGCTGTTTGGTTGTGATTGCCTCGAATGTTATTTTTGAGCACCTTGAACAGTCATATGGTTTGGTTTCCCCACATCAGCCCACAGTTTCAACACCACTGCAGCTTTTCACACTACGCACCATCACCAGCATGCATGAGCTATAACTGCGAGACTAATGCAATTTTCTTTCCTTTCAAACCACCTAGAAAATTGACTCAGTCATGGCCGACACTTGATCGTTTTTAACTGATGACTGAAAAGCCATTAGAGGCCAATGTCTCCACTAAACAGCCAATACTTGTGCTTCCAGTTCAGTTACTGTCAGAGTGGAGGAATAAGGAGAGGAGTGGGAAAGGAGTGCAGGGCAGAATAAATAAGTTAAGTGGAGTGTCCTTGGTGCGTGAAAGGAAGGAGCACCGAGATTTGAGGCTGCAGAGGGGGGAAGCGTAAGATTCTCTTTCCCAGAATAAACCTCTTCCTGGAAGTGCCAAATTACGTGGCATCCTATCATGCACTATGCCATGGCATGGTCAGCATATCTGTGTGTGTCTTTGCATGTGTGTGAGTGGATTCAGGCGACACGTGAGTGTTTGTCTGCGTGCTTGGCACAGAGCGAAAATGACTCTCTTAGCTGCCGCACAGATTGAACATATACATGAGCTCATCGGGCCCTGTTTAGTTCTCTGTGTTTACACCGCTGAATGGGAACTGACATGTTATTGCTTCCAGAGGGGAGTCTCTAGTTCTCGTCTCATCCCTCAAGACGTAAAGCATATACTTGTAAATATAACAGAGGGGAGCTGGGATCACCAGCAAGGATTTGGAGCCAAAGAATGACATTTACTTGCACAGGCCCTGACGTTAATAAATGGTACTTGCCGTGTTGCTGTCCAGGCCTGGAGCGTTTGTCATAACAGAGGGATAACACAGCAGCAGCTACGCAGGATGGCTAACCGGTTAGCTATCCTGTGAGCACCAGTGATGTCACTTTGTTAGTGGGAAGGAACAGGTGCTGCTTGTCCTCAAAGTAGCAGATGCAATCCTGGCCAGAAATTCTTGGGAAGCCTCGGTGGTGTGTTCCACTTCACACACACAAACACACAGCTCCAGCAAGGACAACTTGTGCATGTTAAACCAGTCACAGCTGACTGGAGCTAAGCTGAAAGTGTGTGTCAGGGAGAGTATATTTGGTGGAGCAACAGATTCATTCCTTCCTCTGATTGGATCAAACGCTGTGATCTAAACATAAAAGCGATCAGAAAGTGTGTCACGTCATCAGGCTGTTTCATTGGAAGTGTAGAGCAATGTACATCTCTCTGTCTGTGATCTGACTGTTCAGGAGTCCTTGAAGTGTCTGTGTGGTGGAAAGGTCAAACCCACTTCCTTAGAATTTCACTGTGTTGCAAGAAAGTGTAACTGCAGCAAGTTCTAAAATACAAATTTTACTTGCCTAAACCTGCAGCTTCCCACATTTAAATTATTATTCTGTAAAAGCCTTTTTCTAACAAAATTAAATTGTATTCGCTCAGTTTATCGTTTGTTTTCCTATCTTTAATCAAGAGTATGATCCTTCATAGACCAGCACTTGCATGATTTCAGGTTCAGATTTTGTAACGTTTTCACTCAAAACCCTGCAGTCGCACTAAAATAGCTCCTGCTTCTGCTAAAATTTGCTTTGCTTGTGTTCTATATGTGCGATTGCACTCAGATATTTTGTCGCTTGGACAGATTTCCTGCGCTCCAGCTTCAGCTCTTCTCCTCGCGCTCATGCTGTTTCTGTGTGCTTGTTCAAATATCCGCCCGCACAGGATGCTTAGAAGTAAAGGTAAGGAGGGCGGGACAATTTCATTTGTCAGCACTACACCTGATATTCTATTGGTCTTTGTGATGAGGCTAGAACCAGAGATAAGATTTCAGCTCAGGAGATTATATTTAAAATGTGTTCAACTTTAAAAGGTATAAAGATGAGAATGACAACAACTAAAGTTTAGTGTTAGCTGAAGAGTCAGACACGCTCCAGTTCTTTTGGTTCATCCTTGTGTTCCTTAAAACTCTCTCTCCTAGTCTCTGTGTTATGTAACTAGCACTTCCTGTTTTGAAATGACGGCGCAATCGGCCCGTATGGTTTTTGACTGAGGCAGAACTTGTTTCAGTCTCTATTTTCATTGCTCTTTACACAATGTTGATGGTTTCATTACTTTTGTAGCTGTGCCTGCTTGATGTGACCGATTCATTGATCAATGGTTACTTTTTCTGTCACACACATCGTTGCACAAAAAAAAAAAAGAGAGAGAAACAGGAAGTTTGTAGCACTCCTCCTCTGCAGCTTAAAAAAAACGCAAGTGAGAAGGGGGAAATGGGCGGATGAACCGGGTGCCCAGAAAGAGCAGGTCCTCTTAATGTCAGTCCAAATGCATCTTGGTTCTCCCTGTGTGGTTACGCATCCAAACGTCGCAGATGGACTTGTGCTCAGTGGACAATAAGGAAGCTTGAAGAGCTCAGAGCTCCATCGCTGCAGTTTTGTTGCTCTCACCGGGTCTTCGCTGACTCTCTTTTCTCCTCTGTCTCCCCCCCACCTCCTCTGTCTCCATGCAGTCCTCCAGCTCAAACTCCAGCAGAGACGAACACGTGAGGAACTGGTCAGCCAAGGGATCATGCCACGTAAGTCTCTTTTATGAGTGTATCAAAATGTACCGTGCTGTGCAACTTCCGTAATGCATCCTGAATGTGGTTAGTTCCATATATACACACATATCAGTCAGTGATGCACATGCTCTATAACGGAACAACATTGAAAAACGTATTATGATGCTTCATAGAAACTTGAGTAGGACAGTGTGTCTTTGTCTTTGAGTGGAGGTCACAGAGTTTCCTTCTCCAGCATCAGACTGTATGTCAAACCCTGTCACAGATTGATTATGTTACGTATACAATACCAGTGCTGATCTATATGCACATGTGCCATTAACTCACATGCTAAACAAACCTTACTCTGCATTATTTCTGGTTATCCACATGTGCTAAACAGGATATGTTGGTAGATCTTTATCTGTTTGCCTGTGTTTGATATCAAAGCATCTTCAGGTAATACATATTCTGAAGGTCGAGGCTCTTGATTATCATCCACTTTCACAGAAAATGATAGCCCTTATCTATTTGTGTTACTGGCATGAGTTTGTGCATCCTGCATGTCACATTTTGTGGTGTCTTTGCACCACTTTGTGTTATCAAATGTGGCAGCTTCCTCTTCTTCTGTATTCACTTCCTGTTTCAGAGTTCCACACATCACAATAGGCAGTTTTTACTATTCTTATTTATTTACAAAATGTTTCCCCCTCTGTTTAATGTATCTATGGGCAGTAAGTGGCAGGCTTTTGAAAAAAATTTTTTAACCTAAAGTAAGGTAGGCACAAGGACGTGTAGGCCCTGACGATGTTGCTGTTTAGTTTGTGTTCAGAGAAACAAAAGATGAAGAGAGATGAGTCCCGCCTTAGTTTCATAATGAACCGAAATTTATTTTTTAAACTTATAACATTATAAGAGATGTCTAACGTAACGTTTCACTCCATTACATCCACTACTTGCTTGTGCTATCATCAATAAAGTTTTTACTGTCCACACAGTCAGACCTCATAATTTCGGCTGCAGTTGTGCGTTTACCTGCAATTGGCGTGCAGTGCAGTTCTTCCTCTCATGCGAGAACTCGTTTAAACTCTCTCTGCTCTCTTTAGTCTGTGTACTTGTTGGAATCCTTTGCACGTGAGAGCAACCTTCATGCACATGCATGCACCCCTGCAGCAGCCATAGATTGAATTAATTCTGTGGGAAACACTGCAAAGAGAGTGAAAATAAATTCCTGGATCCAACCCGTCCATATATTCAGATCCACTCCAAAATTTATTGGGTCATTCCTTGGGCCCCACCCCTCCACAAAATGTCATGGAAACAGTAGTTTTTGTGTTATTCTGCTAACAAACAAACCCTCATTAAAACACAAAGTAGGTTGAAATGTGAATCTTGTCAGCCATTGATAGTAATAAGACGTTGCGTGTTCTCCTTTCTTTGGCCTATTTACATCTTTTTTCATGTCCCTCTTTACTGTACTTGGTACTTGTACTTTAGTTAATAAAATTGCACTTACAGTAACTAACGGGGCTCAGTTTGTATGTGTTAGGCATGAGAGAATGCACTGGAATAGACACTCTGGCCAAGGGCTTGTTGCGGTCCATAGAAAAAAGTGTCACATTGGACCTTTAAGCTGTTACAGTAAATCTGTCTGTGTCCTCCTTATGCAACCAGCTTCATGCCACACCATTAGCTGCTCTGGGATCAGCATGTACTGGTGGAATGTTTCGCTGTCTAGATACTCGTCTGTGGAGATACAGAGATTAAAAACAGAAAGAGGGAGAAAGAGAAAGCGTCGGTTTTTATAAGAGGTATTAAAGACAGTGGTTGAGCCCAACAAACAGCATTTATTCTTACCATTGCCTTGAGACTCAGCAGGGTAGAGCGGAGGCTGTTCAGCTGTCATGGTCCCTGTTGAATTGTGGGACCATAAAGATCATATGAACTGCTGACGAACGAGGAGGGGAGGGTACATCGTCATTTAACCACTTTCAATGGAGTCAAATCCCGATCATACGAATGTAAGCAGTTCCCATATTCTGATGGTTTGAACTGTATCGTTGGCCGGCTGCAGAGGAGACAGTGAATGTTAGGAACTGATATAGATAATGTAAATGAGAAACCCTCCTTCTCTCAGGTATTGAAGCACATGTGACATAATTGACATGCCAATGTCAGGTTGGAGATTTGTGAATCATGTCATGTTCTAACTAATGAAAACATATAAGGAAAAAAGTCTAATTTTTTGCTTCTCTTAATAATTATTATTTATTATTTTTTACATTTTTAAGTTTCTTTTATGTTGACAAATGTTTAAATAGTTCATCAAAAGCACCGGTTTGTTAGAATTGCTCTTAAATCAACAGACATTGACAAACACATCTAGCTGTTCAGGCTGAATCTCTGTTCTGTTGTCACTGAATTTCCTGCGATTGTGCTTCTTGTTTCACTGCAGTCAGATACACAACACAGATGTTTCTGTAAATTACATAAGTATGGCATAGTGATTGATGTTGCAGTCATAACGGCCAGCTGTTCAGACATTCAGTTAAATCAAGTTTTTTACTTGTTCAGAAACAGAATAAAAATGTCAATTATAGCTGTATTATCAGATGGATGGCATAAACATCCAAACCAAGCTGCAGCAGAAGGAAGCAGCTACAGTAAATATTACTGTGAGAGTGGAAATATAGATACTGAGGCGGCTGAGAAGCTGGCGATTACATGGTTAGAGAAAAGCTCCTCTTTCAGATCAGATGACCCGTAGTCTGTTTTTTTTGCCGTCTTGTTGTGATCCTAAAACCGTTTGGTTATGTCACAACTGGTATGTGGATCTTCTTCTTTCAACCTCAGAGGTTGGGACACAGGAATGCCTCCCACCCCCACGCCCACTCATCTGTGGCACACGTACAATCGACGCCCAGCTGTAGCCAGAATGTCCACTCTCACACACCCTTGGTAGGGATTTCACCAGCTATGGACCAATCAGACAATTGCTGTTACATCATGTAACTGCCACTGTCCTCTATATATCCTTCCCCAAATAGATGCTCTCCACCGCCTAGGCCCAACAGTTCCCTTAAATTAAATCAAGCTGCACCAAATTTCCCACACTCATAGATATCAGTCTTCTAAATGTGCCTGATTTTAATTGTGAAAATGTAAAAAAATGTCTACACTCCCTGATCCAGATCCTCACCAAAATGCCTCCGGCTCGTCCCTGACCCACACCACACGGTTCGGCCTGTATCATTGATCTCAAGGCCAAAACACTTGATGACACTAAGGTGCACAGCTAAAGTAATGTCCCTAACATCCGCTGGTGGCTGCAAAAACCTGCTAACATCAAATGGTAGCTGGTAACTTAATTTGTGCAGAAGACCTTCAAACATACAGAGGATATTCACCATCTTGTCCTATATTCTAAAATAAAACGATGCAGGCCAAACACATACTAAAATGAGGGGCTTTGTCAGTCTGGCGGTCCACGCTTGTCGTACCTGATTTCAGATTACATTCCAGTAGGTGTAATGGTTGTACCTGGAGCATGCACAGTCGATGCCTACAGTCAGTGCTGTCATAAGTTTTGAGCTGCCCACGGAAAACATCTCGGAATGTTAAAGAAAGAGGGGTCCCTTGTGTCTTGTACCATACTGTTTATGTTTTTTATTCAAGCTGTTCCAAATGCATTGGCCCGGGTGGGATTAATACCTTTGGTTGAATTTAATTTAATTAAAAAGCTTCATTGGTGGAAAAAAGAACTGTTTTGCAGAGAGACGTTTTTATTCCTGCACACACAGCGCATGTCATATCAAGCGACTGTGTGGTTTAGAATAGCAACTCTGACCTCGTCATGCCGACACTTCCACTTTGACTCTGCCTTCCTCTATGGCTGTATCTGTTCTCACCTATGGTTTTCACGTTGTTCTCATAAGTCTGTGAGAGCTGCACTCATCTCTCTCCATCCCTCTCTCGATGCAGCACTGAAGAGCCCGGCAGCCTTTCACGAACAGCGGAGGCTTCTGGAGCGAGCAAGGGTGAGTATCTTACACAGTTTTTGCTCACTGAATGACGCAAAACATTTATATACCTTATAAACAACTCAGTACAAAGCAGAATGGTACCTGTTTCTAATCCTTCTGCCTGTGATCCTCTTTCTTCCATCTTCATTCCCACCATGATGTGTCGGTTGTGTTTCCCCAAGACCGAGGACTATCTGAAGAGGAAGATTCGGTGTCGTCCTGAGCGCTCCGAGCTGGTCAGGATGCACATTCTGGAGGGTAAGTTCTTACCCACAAGTGGACTTTAGGAGTAGCAGGTTTAAGTTAGGCCAAATGAATGAAACTTCATTTAAAAGGAACCATGCATTAACCAAAACGGAACAATTCCTAGAGATAAGGTTAGTGTTCAGTTCCTACTTCATAATTCTGTTAGGGCTTTCACAGAATTCAACTCATTTCTCATAATAGGAAAGCACCATACAAAACTAATAGATCAAGTCTCAAGCTTCTGTAAAGTGAGTCGGAAATAAGGCCTTTCCCATGCTCCTTAGTATATCAGCATGTTTTTTTTATTAGTTATCAGTGCAGGGATGTGTTTGATAAATATAACAGCTTGATACAGTTCAACTTCTCAGTATGCTGGTAATTTAAATTTTATTTTCAGGTACCAACTATTTGATTGATACACTTGAATATTAATATATTAATAGTTATGCAGTATTGGGTCTTCAGAAAGCCGACTTCCTCCCTCTGGATCTGCTCAAAATATTTAAAAACGAATATCTCTTCATTTATATCCCTCAGGTACAAAGCACTGCCGTCTTGTTTTTGTTGAGGATTAAAATAAATGTCTTGATCAGTTCACATTTCCCTGCTGTCCGCTCCACAGAGACGTTGGCAGAGCCGTCTCTGCAGGCTAAGCAACTGCAGCTGAAGCGAGCGCGACTGGCCGACAACCTCAATGACAAGATCTCCCACAGACCGGGTCCCATCGAGCTGGTTCACAAAAACATCCTGTCAGTCACCTGCTCTCTGCAGCACTCACTGCTGGGTAATTACACACACCTCACCACATTCACACAGTCGCACAATCGCACAGACTAATGCTAAGTTCAGACTGCAACTTTCACACTGACAGGGTCACGTACTACAAGGTCTTACACAAGAAACGGAAGACCAGTAGCTATGGTTCGCTCTGATTAGCTGTAGTTGTTGCTCATTGGTCAAGACATTTAGTCTGAGGAGCCTCTTGAATCGCCTCTTCCAAGAGTTCACACACAGCAATGAGAGAATTCAGAAGAAAAGCTAATGCCTCCGATTCTGGGGCTTTTGTCGGTTCCAAAATTGTTTGCAACTACAAAATTGGGCTAAAAATTGTGTATGTCTAAACTAGACATTGCTAAAAGTTTCCAGACTGCTCATGATGTAAAAGTCCTTGAAAAAAGTGCACATAAGATAAATACACATTTGCAGTCATTGGCACACACTTACAATCACATGGACACTTGGGATTAAACAAAAATCTCTTGAAACACACAGCACAGATAAATATGTACACACGTACATTCAAACACCTTGTTTATCCAGACTGAAAACTGTGTCCTGTCTATTGCACTCACAAACACTTGTCACTTAATTGACTGATTCATTCACTGATTCATGGATGTATGTTTAATCCATAAGACCATACAACTTAGGGATGAATGTTGGCATTAGATCAAAACGTGTTCGCTTTTTGTACTTTGTTGCCAACATAGCAATGACCTGTAAAATGTGACGTATTTCCAGTCACACCAACACACCTTTAGCCTAGCAATTACAACATCCAGGTATCTACACACACATGTAATACAGTGTTTTACGAGTGAGTGTATGAACACACTCTGTAACCACACAACTATTAGGACATAGTCTTGTTTTGAAACTTGGTACAACTCACAGTGTTGCATAAGCTCTCTGAAGTTACTCATCGCTCTTTCACAAGCTTTATCACTTTGTGATTCATCTTGTGATTCATTTTGTGACAACTAAACTATTTCAATTACTATCTTAAATCCACTGGCCACAGGACGTTGTAGCAAACGTTACTGTTGCCACAGTAACCTGTCTGTTTCGCTGAATATGAAGACGTTTCTCCTCTGTCACAGATTCTCCAAAAGGAGCCGGGGGAGAGAGCTCGTCTCTAGACGAAGACAGCAGTGATGCTCTGTCGCCAGACCAGCCAACCAATCACGACTCTCCCCTGAGTGCCGTCCCTCAGCTGTCCCCCCCTGATGCTCTCACCCAGAAGGAGGACATTTCTCCCACACAGGTACCATAACATACCATAATTTAATCAAATAAACATGACATTGTTAAACTAGTCAAACTAAATTCAGTTGAAATGAAATTGTTGCAGTCTTTCATAAAACAAAGCAAACAATGGATAAACATCATCACACCTTTAATCATATTTTTCTTAGTTTGTTACTCAGGCCCCTCCTCCACCTCCTCCCCAGGGGAATGGCTGCGCCTCGTCCCCGCCCCCTAAATTGACAAATGGAACGATGTTGATTTCAGCAAGTCCCCGCTCCACTTTGGGACAGGTCAAGGTGCGCTGGTTATTGGTTGTACATTCTGCAGATTTGATGACTTGTGAATAATTGTAACCTTAATCCCTCTGCATGGAGCAGCTATAACTGGTTAACCCTCCCTCTCATTTCCTCAAATCCTCCTCTCGACCTCATTTTTAACATTCTGTCTGCAATCTCAGGCTCGGAGCTCAGATCGTCCTCCACAAAGAACCAAGAAAACAAAGGACAACAAACCCAAGGTCAGCGTGCTCTTTGTTGTTATTATTACAAGCACTCACAGGATTTATGGCTCTGACGGGTAATGTCCATCCACAATCATGTAATATGACCAGACATTGAATAAGGGATGATAACAGCAGGATAATTATCATAAATCAGTGATGTCAAATAGCGTAAAAACATTAACTCTCTTAATCATCTGTGTGCAGGTGAAGAAGCTGAAGTACCACCAGTACATCCCTCCAGACCAGAAGGCTGACAAGGAGCTTCCGCCGCCAATGGACTCATCCTATGCAAAGCTGCTCCACCAGCAGCAGCTCTTCCTGCAGCTGCAGATCCTCAGCCAGCAACAGCAGCACTACAACTACCACACCATCCTGCCCGCCCCTCCCAAGTGAGTGTCTGGCATGACTGTGTTTGTGGTGTGGAAGTGAGTGGTGGGGCTTTAATGTTAAAGGTTAAAGACATTTTTCTTCTTCTTTCTTAACCTGTGCTCAGGCTTGATTTCTGTAGTGAAGCATGCAGGCGGGTGTCTGCATGACTTCCTGTCTTCCTGACTTACTTTGGCAAAGCGATAAGAAAAATGTAGAAACGCACAGCCAAGAAAAAGTAATTTTCTTTATAAAATGGATATTCCTACGTTTTCTTTCTCCTCTCAGGCCTCCAGCCGAGCAGTCTCCCACAGTCAACTCTGGACCTTCCCCCTCCCGCAGCGCTCCCTCCACTACCACCCCGGCCCCTTCCAATCAGAGCACGGCTGGCCGTCAGAGCCAAACTGCAGTGGGAGGAGCCAAACCCAGCACTCTGCCAGCCAACTTGGATGAGTTCAAAGTAAGTTTCAATTCATTTGAACTGTGAAGAGTCAGAAATGTTGCTGTAAGGAATATTTATAACTAAATGTGTTTTTATAGAAGGAATATTAACTGTTAAAGGTGATCAGGAAGTGTGTGTAGCTGATTATTACAAGTGATCAAGTCTGTAAACGACCACTAAGTGGATTGAATTTGCAAACCAGGAGTTTGTGTTTTAGATGCAAACAAGTTTGAGAAAAGGTTGATTATCTCAAATTCTAGTTTCCTATTTAAAAAAGAAAAATATTCCTGGTTTTGCCGTCTAAAAGTCCAGCGTCATGTGATTTATTTTCCTATAGCATTGTTTTGTAAACCACTCAGCTCGTAATCATGGGACCTTTTGAGACTGGGCACCGCTAAGAACTGTTCTTTGACATTTCTTTTGTTTTGCTTTTTCACTCTGAGTTGACATCTGCTATATGAGTACAATCTGGTTTCTCATCCTCCAGGTCGCAGAGTTGAAACAGGAACTGAAATTACGTGGTCTGACCGTCTCTGGCACTAAGAACGATCTCATCGAGAGGCTCCGCAACTACCAGGAGCAAAATGGTGGCAACGCAGCTGTTTTGAAAAATGCAATATTGCAGCAGGCCGCTAACTCTACTGCTAGCACCAGCACATCCTCTCCGACCACAACTGCCGCCCCTGACCACCAGTTAGGAGAGAGCGGGTTTAAATTAGCTTTGTCCTCATTGGCTCATGCAGTTCCTGGGAGAGTCATGCGTTTTGGCAGCACCAGCTCCAGCCCGCCTATGTCGCCTACTCCATCTGAGAGGTCGTTGGCTGGGATGAGTCCGGATGAGACGAGCTGTAATGGAGACATGTTTGGAGAAATGGTGAGATCTATGATGTGTGAAGAAGATATCCTGTTTATGTGAAGATTATTGGTGATAAGTTTAGAATGATTATTGCCATAAAGAACAGTCTTTCCTTTCATTTTTTCAAACATCCTATTCTTGTTTTATTGTCCCTCAGGTGAGCTCTCCGTTAACTCAACTCACCCTGCACCCATCTCCTCAGCCCTCGTCAAACATCTCTCCACTCTCACAGCCACTCTCCCAGGTCAAAGAGGAAATGCAGAGCACATGCAGCCAGTCCACGTCTTCAGCTGCCTCGAGCCAGCGTCCAGAGCCCCTGTCAGCCGGAGCCATGGACTCGTCCTCTATGGATAAGGACCAGATGCTGCAGGAGAAGGACAAACAGATCGAGGAATTGACCAAGATGCTAAGACAGAAGCAGAGGCTAGTGGAGACCCTCAGGTCCCAGCTGGAGCAGGGCAAGGTGACTGGTGGAGTAGTGGTGAAGAGGGAAGGAATTGAGAAGAGCAAATCAGCCCCAGAGGCTAAACTTCCAACTCTAATAAAAGCCTCAGCCATTCAACCCCCGACTCTCCCTAACGGCACTGTGGTGAAAGTAAAGAGGGAGGTGGAGTCTGAGGAAGAAATGGAGGGAGTAACAGAAGAGGCGCAGTCAAAGAAGCTGGCCCAGCCGATGCAGTGCTCTCAGGAGACGCTGCTCAGGCTGCAGCAGATTCAGCGGCTGCAGGCAGAACAGCAGAAACAGCTACAACCACCCCAACAACAGCAAAGTCTGGCACAACCGCAGAAAGTAGCAGAGGCTAAATCAAACCCTCAAAAACAACAACAGCAAAAGAAAGAAGCTCAAATCCTGCTCCAGCAGCAGCAGCAGCTCCAGCAGCTCATCATCCAGCAAACCCAGCAGAAACAGCTGCAGGCCCAGCAGAAGTTAGCACAGCAGAAACTGGCCCAGCAGAAACTCGCACAACAGAAGCCGGTGCAGCAGAGCCAGCTCAAACAACCTCCCGGGCAAGTTCAACAGAGCCAGCCGAAGAACCAAGTTCAGCTGAAGCAGGTTCAGGTGCAGATCCAGAACCAGACCGTGGCGAGCCAGAAGCCTGCAACGACCCAAATCCAGCAGAGGAAACAACTGAGGGCTCAGCAGAGGCAGCAGCAGAAACAGCAGACGGCAGCTGTTGCCACACAACAGGTGAAGGCCCCTTGGTTTCAGACATTTTGAACTAATTTAGCACAATCACCAGTCCAATTTAAGTGTCACTATAATTATAAACTGATGATAGAATGAAAGTATAACCGGTGTGAAAGGACCATGGTCCGGACCATTGGATCAAAATTTAGTCTGGCAGAAAGAGGTGGTCTCTGTCAGGATCAAAATGAACCAAAGTTTGGTTTGTTTGCAAAGTAAAAACACTTTTTTGGATAGTTGCACATCCTGGACAAATTGCTGGAAGTTGAGACGGAATCTAATAATAGGATAAGAAAAAGTGGCAGACTGATGCGGTTTATTCATTTTCTCCATTAAACTGACAAACTGCTGTGCACTGAACTGAAGACACGTCAACATAAAATATCAAATATGATTAGACGCAGCTCGGGCTAGTGATGACGACAGAACAGATTTATGTCATCAAAAAGACTTAGGTATCAAAGACATCAGCCTGTGTTCTGACTTCAGATATTAAAAGAGTTGTGTTTTCATTCCCAGGTGGCTCCAGTCTTCATCAACCAACAGAACAGCACTCCGATGCAAACTCAGGCCATTTCATTAGACGTCCTCAAGGCCAACGGCACACCCACACTGGTCACCGATAGCAACGGCAACCACTACCTGATCGCTCTCACCAGTCCCAACACAGGGACAGGCGGACAGAACGGAGTGTCTCCATTGGCCAAAACCAACGGACGCATCACACTGCAGGTATGGTTGTTGTTCACAATGTTCACATTGTGTGATGGACTCCATTGGGTTACGATGGGATTGAAACATTTATCTCCATCTTCCTCTGCTTGTAGTCCATATTTCAGAGATTACTGTCGACTCCGAGTAAACTCCCAAGCAGCGACAGCCAATCAAAAGAGCAGGTGGAGGCCGAGCTTGTGAGCGAGCCAATCAAAAAGGTACAACCCAGAATCAATAAAATCAATAATTATCACGATACATTTTGAATCAGTAACAACAGAACATAGAATCAATACACGTTGAGGAGATATAACACATAATGGATCAACCTCAGTGTTTGTCTTTTAAACTACCACCTTAAATCGGGAGCAAGAATCAGTTTTTAAAGTTGATAAGAAATAATAATGTATAGGACATTTTTATCTTTATATAACTTTTGGCCTTACCGCACTTAATAAAAAAAATGTTTTTCTACATTTTTTTAAGTTATGTGTTCACAGCAATTACCAAATATATTTGTCATTTATTCAAAATAGATTTAAATTTTAACATTTTAGATTAGTTTTGAATAACCTGCCTGATCTTCAGACACTACATTTATATTTATATTCGGCTCTAAAAAATAAATTTGTCGGCTCATATTTACAAAACTATCTGTTGATGATGAATTCTTTGCTTTTATCCTGTTTGTTAATCAATTTATTGTGATGTAGCACACTGAACTGCAGGACGATTGTTTGCAGTAAGATTTCCCTACCACTGAGTGTCACTGCTGTCACAGTTCAACCAAACCAAATGTAGACTGGTGAAATGTGGAAATAATATTTTAATATGTTATCTAGATAATCACAATGAATTAATCATAATTTATTATGCAGCATATTCATGTCTGTGTCCAAGTCTAAATATGTCTTTGCTGTGTTTTGTTTCTCCAGGGACAGAAGGCGGGGCTTCACCTGGACACCAATGGCGTTCCACAACCCAGCCTGTCGGTCACTGCTCCTCCCAACCTGCAGCCTTTCTTCGACGACATGTCAGAGAGCGAAAGCCAAAGCAACCTAATCTCGTCTCTCAAGGTAGCGTCGACCTCTGCTCCGCTCCCCGTGCTCCCCATCGTTATGTAGTCACGGCTCTGTGTACAGCTTCATTGACTTTTTCTCCTTGTTTCTCTCCTTTTTCATTTCATCACTCCATCCTGACAGAGAGAGGAGTTGTGTCCGCCTTACGACCGGCACACACTGTTCACCCCTCCCTCTCCCAAACCCAACACCTCTCTTCCTCTTCAACGCTCCAAAGTATGTCTTCCAGCACGACTGCTCTTTCTCTCACTTCTTTAGTGATCTTCTCTGTTTCTGTCTGTCCCTCCATTTTACCTCCTTTTTCTTCACACTGAGTTTTGTGTCTGAATTTTGCTGTTTGTGCCTTAAAACAAAAATTCCAGCCTCTTGTACTTTCATCAGCTTGATATGATGCAGAGATGTTCAGATACAGAAACCAGCTTCTGCTTCAGGGTGCTTTGGAAATTGTCGGGTCAGGAATTGTCAAGAATACAAATCAATATACCGCCTCAATACCTCGTCTGTTAAGTATATTTGTTATGCCCAGTTAAAACTGCATTTTACTTTCCCAAGAAATCTCTTTGCTAGCTAAAATCTCAGCAATATGGCTCGCAGAATCTATACGTCCGCCCTCTGTCTGCTGTGCCGCCCCTCCTCTGAACACTCTGGAGACTCTGTGGACGTGTCTGAGCATAGAAACTTCTGCTGTGTTGTTCCTGTGAGAAAGGCAAACTCCTTAACCATCACAACTGAATGCTCACAGGTCCCTGTGTGCAAATGAAACATCAAATGAAACATCAAAAGAAAAAATTGGCCCCCGAAATGCCGAGTTTATTTCTGGGTTTCAGGAGATGGAGCTTGTTTTAGTGTGTCTGTTCTGTACTTGGTGGCTGAGGAGTAATGTGTTCCTCTGTTAGCAGGAGAACGGCGTGAACAGTCAGCAGATGGACGACCTGTTTGACATCCTGCTGAAGAGTGGAGGTAATACACAGTCTTAAACACAGACAGAAAGACGTCATGAGTCTGTTGTCTCCAGCACTGATGAGATTGATGTTTGTTCTTTCAGAAATCCCTGGCTTCAAGTCCAACCCAGATCCTTCCCTTGCCCCTCTTCACTCCAACCCACCCTCTCCGTCCTCTCCCCCATCTCCCCTCCACCTCTCCCCTCCCACGCCAACGGAGCCCCTCATCTCCCCTCAGCCTTGCACGGGCGGCGGACGCCTGGAGGACTTCCTGGAGAGCACCACAGGTGCTCCTCTGCTGGGCGTGGAGCCCGACGGCGCCCTGACGCTGATCGACGACCTCCACAGCCAAATGCTGAGCACGCCCAGCATCCTGGACCACCCTCCCACCCCCATGGACACGTCAGACCTGGGCTTCTCTCCCCACTCCACGGGGTTGGACTTTGGCGACCCCACCTTGGACAGCATGGACTGGCTGGACATCTCCATGGTGGGGAGCTCCAGTGGAGGGAGTGGGGGCGGCAGAGGGGGCAGTGGAGGAGGAGGCGGAGCTGGCGAAGGAGATGGGGGAACGAGTCTGGCCCCGCTGGCGCCGCACACTCCGCCGAGCGTCTTCTCGGCTGATTTTCTGGACAGCACGGACCTGCAGCTGCACTGGGAGTCGTGTTTGTAGCTCCACACAGAGATGGACTCACACTTGCTCACACTGCGTACAGGCTCCGTCTTCATTTCATGCACATACAGAACGTTCTCTATGCTGTCTCTACCACTGCAGGGGTCACTGGCACATGCACTCACATTTACACACATTTACACACATCCCTCTCACTGGCTGTTACTCTATGCAGGCTGAAAAGAAACATAAATGAAATTCATTTAGCTGACTTGAACGTGATGGGACTGAAGTGGACTTTTTGAATTTGAATGGGATTCATACAGCAGACTGTAATATCCCAAGTCATGTGTCCTGACCTGCATTACAACCAAGTTAAATGGGCCATGTACAAGTTTTGCTATCGCTACATAGCTAACATTATCATTAACAGCTGTTTACTCACCACTCTAGCCAAGAACTTCATCTTTGTGTTTGTGCCCCGAGGAAGGTCGTCGTCTTCGGTTCAGACTAGACGCAGCATGAGATGGGCCGGCCGGGCTAGCAGTCTAATGTCAGCAGAGGAAAGTAGTGACGGAAATAGACACAAAACAGTAGAATTGGTTTCCACTGGAGATACATGAACGAACTGCTGTCCTGGTGAGGAATACGCTGTTAATGTAGCTTTAGCAAACCTTTACAGTCACCTCCTTTAAAGGGAACCAGTAGAAAACTCTAGTCACTGTAATAAAGTCAATTCAACTCTTGGAAATGGTTTGACAGACGAGAGCTGTCGAACGACTGTCTGCGGCGTTTACTCGGGCGCCGCAGAGTGTGTGTCAGTGCCTCCTAAACTTTGCACTTATGCTGAATCTGATTGGTTCAAAGGGGGCGTTTGGGTCGGCGGCCAAATCTTAGCACTGTGCGGCGAGGCTGAGGGAAGATGATGTGTTACATCGATCAGCTGAGCCGCTGATGGTGGCGAGAAGAAAAGGCAGCAGGTGGTTGCCACTTCACCGTGGCAACCTGAACCCCGCCCACACTATCAAAAACTAACAACCAACCATCATTGGTTGACAGTTGCTGTTGAGATGAACCATATCAGTGGCAACAGTTTGAATTGAAGCCTCATTGGAGGTTGCGTATTATTGGTAACATTATGGTAGACCACTATGTATTGCTGTATATGGGGTGTATATTATCAATTGTCCATATGACTATTTTTCTTTGCTGGTTGCTTTAGAATCGAGTTGGCCGGCTGGGGAACATGGGGTAAGGGTGAGGTTTCCAAAATAATTGAACCTCGTCATTTTTTAAAGAAAAAAAGTTAAAAAAAATAAACATACTATAAAAAGTCTGAGATGTGTCTGGGTTTTTTGGGATTTTTACAACAGAAGAACATTTACAAAATAAGTATATGTGCAATTTCAGTTTAGTAACATTTTCCACAATAAAAATCTAAAAACATACAATTACACCTACGACTGCTTTATTAATGTATCATTGTGATCATGAATGACTTGATTAATGATTAATCGCTTTGTAAGATTGTGGAAATTATATCACACAACACATTCATCTAACTGGATTCAACTTGGCAACAGCCGATAAATAAATCATTCAACCGTCTATATAAAAATCACACATAAACAATAATAAACAAAACTGTTTCAATATATGAAAACATTGACTATAAAATCTTCATTGCAGATAAACCAGGTGTTTTCTAAAGTCACTCTGCACCATAGACTCTTTATAAAAAGCTCTACACACAACGTCCAGCACACAAACAACACAATGACGAGGAATAATTATATACATCTGTTATTCACCATATGGAAAAATGCATCTGCACCAGGATTATAAATAACCTACTCCACCAATTTGAATAATTCTGGTGATGCATAAAGATGCCACAAGAGGGAGCCATTGTTAAGAAATCCGCTGACTCCACACCAAATAAAAGCCTGGATATCAACAAGTGTGGATCTCTTCAATTTTTAGTTTGACTCACAAAAATCACTTACTTTACTGTTTTCCATTTTAGAACATTTGCTGGCATCTGGTGTTTTTTAACAGCAGTATCATTATTTGAAGGGTTTTATGTGAGACTGATATTTTCCTTCTCAGACAAACTAATGATTAACAGTCTTTCTAAAAGTGAAAGAAACTTGTGGCTGACACCCACACACCCACACACACAGACACAGACACACACACACACACACACACACACAGTGACACCCACACACACCGACACACAGCTGTTTTCCTAACTCACTGCCATTGTGTTGCATTTTTTGTCACCTTGTTTTTTACACCTGTGCTCTTCAGCACGACAGACCTGCAGAATGTTGTTAGCTGGTGAGATGTTCAGTTATGTTGTGACTCAGAATTAAACAAAACCAATCATACTTTGTGTTGCACATGTCGAGCTGTACCCACGATGCATCTGTTCATGAGGACTTTACAAAAATCTGGGTGGGGAAGAAAGATCAGTAATATTTTAAAGGTCTGCAGCATCATTCTATTTTACTATGAGCTACATGTGTGTTTACAAGGGGAGCCCCATAGACTGCATATAAAGATGAAGGCGACTTAAAGTAAAGAACATTTCTTTTCTCCATTGACATTTCAGAAAGTCCTTATAAAAAGAGTTTAAATCCTTGAACAAGTCCGAGCAGCTGAATCATAACCGTAATACATTTGATTTAAGGCTAAAAAATAATGTAAAATAAAAAGATTCCATATAACTATAAACTGAATATATAATTATACTAAGAGTAAAAGAACCACCAATGCCAATGATCCCTTTTCAACGACTTCCTGAATTCTTGTTATTGATTTGAACTTCCTCATCTTTACAAAACCACAGAGAGAGAATTCATGGTTGCTCTGTGGTGAACATGCGTGATCACAAACGTTGCTCCAGCACCTGAGGATTGTGGGTAGTGTAGTACTTCCCCACGACATGGTGAATAAAACTTGTTTTTTCACACAGTTCATATCCAGACATGTGGCTTCTACAGGAGCACACAGAATAGTGAAATAGTCTCATAGCTTGTAGTGAGTCTACATTAGATGGTTAAAATATTATGGCTGATAATCAAAATCTCTATTGGAATGGAATTTTCTAAATGGAATTTACTTCTGTAACCACACTGTTGAGCTCTAGTAGCTGCTTAAGGCATAATTTGTGCAATTACTGCATTGTGGGTAGTGTGGGCGCTAGGTTTAAGAGAGACAAACATGTTCTTCTGGTTCTGAAAACACAAAAAGAGTCGTCCTCCAAAGCTGTGCTCTGGCAGGAATCTGCATGTGAACCGACTCATCGGTTCACACACGGCAGCGTCAGTAGAGCATAGCTGGTAATTAGAGAGCTCTTGTTTTGAAGCATGTAGTTAAAGTGACCTCTTCACCATCTCCTCCTCTTCCTTATATCTGCTACGTCCATCTGATCACCACCCCCACCCCCAAGTCTTTCAAGCCTCACTCATCCGGCCCCTATCTCTATCAAAGACCCTGATGAGCGGTCGGTAGTTCTCATACATGCGCACGCACACACACACACATTTACTTGGTTCAACACACAGATATTTGATCAGTAGACTCTTGCAATTACAAATTCACTTCACACACACACACACACACACACACACACACACACACACATGGGTCACAGTGCAGCATCAGTACCATCGCTCGCTCTCTCTCTCTCTCTCTCTCTCTCTCTTTTTCTTTTTCTCTCTCTCTCTCTCTTTCTCTCTCCCCCTCCCATACACAGAGTAGATAAAAGTCCCGGGGCCGTGCCACTAATTAACTACAGTGAGCTCCAAAGGGCCGCTGCGCCACGAGGGCTAAAGATCTCCTCTGTATTCCACACCCCACTGACAGGAGCCCGCCACCCCGCAGGAAGCAGTCACGCATGATTTTTTGATCACACGTGCTCAGAAAACCTTCTGTTGGCAAAAAATGAGAATGAAGATAAAAATGAAATAAAACCTTTGCAGTGGAAGTGAGTCATGGGCAGCGTAGCATCGATGATTGGATATTATACGTTTCTTCCTTAAAAGGAATGGTCTGAAATTTAGGGATATATATTTATATATATATATAATTGGACGTAGACCCTGGGTCTGGAAAGTGTAGCCAATGCGTAATTATCTGAAATCTGCATTCTCTTGAATGACCAGCAGGGGCGAATTCCACTGGTTGTAAGAGGAAGTCAGTCTCTATAGAAGTCGATGAGAAAGTGACCCCACTTCTACATCAGGAGTCATTTTCATACAGTGTTTATAGTCTTAATCTTTAGTTTCAAGTCTTCTTCAACACAGCTTCATGTTAATTTTGTAAATGATCATTTATGGAGAGCAGGGCGTGAGAAAACTAACGTAACACGCATGTTTTGGAATCTGTTTGTCCAAGCGAAGCGTTCTGTGTTTCAGGCAAAGAAAATGTTTCTCTTTTCGCCTCCGTTTGCTTTTTTTTTTGTGTGTGAAGTTGCGTGATGTGAGAGGAGCAGTCAGATTCGGACGGATCCTGCTGCGGCGGCGGCGTCTTTGACAGCAGAGGATGTGAAGGCTGACATTTGCATGGGCAGGGGGAGACGGGGTGGAGAAGAGGGAGGAGGGCGCTGAGAGAGAAGCGGGAGTGGTTTGTTCTACACCTGTTTGTTGGAGAGCTGTTTGGAGAGCAGAAAAATGAGACTCTCCAAGCACGGTAGTGAACATGTGCATATATATATATATATATGTTACACTTTGCACTTTAGGTTTAACTTAACCAAACTTAACCTAACTTATGTCTTTGTCCTCCTACTGGCTTGTTGCCCTGGGGTCAAAGCATCGCTACGAAGAGAGATGCTGCAACAGCAAAAACGACTAAAACTACTGTTGGGAGTTATCGTACAGGCATGGGAGGGTCACCTGCACTCACAAGTGACCCGTCATCACATGATTGAGGACTGATCAGCAGAGTCAGGGGGAGTAACGCAGGTTTTTTGAGGCTTTTGTTTTGTATTCCACAGGTGGGAGCAGCAGCGATTAAACAGAGGGTAAAATGTCGACCTAAAAAAGTGGAATATTGCAGGTCAGGCTGCAGAGGACGTCTGTGTGTGGGATAAACAAAGTTTGACTATGAATGACGAAGCGTGAATGTCGACTTTGACACAATCAGCAGCTGTGTCAGTTCCATTTGTGAATCTTCATTAGTGCGCAAGGTGTCAGACTGTTTGACGCGTAGTTTGGACCCATCGGAGGGAACTGGTGTCCAGTGACTGATGTGAGACAAGTATTTCTACAGACGTTTAGGGAACATGGGGTGAGGGCGAGGTTACCAGAATACAAGGTCTTTTTTAGACCGAAGGTTAATTAAAATTCTTAAAATGTGCATGTCTGTTTTTCTTTTGCACACAAACATTTACAAAACATATATATATATATATATGCGCGATTTATGGGTTTTTTCAACAAAAACACAATTACATCTGAGCCTTGTTTAATACTTATTAATGTCTTTTTGATTATTAATTATCTATATTTATATAAGCCGCACGCGTGAATAGTAATAAAGCCTCTAAAATCTTCACTGCAGATAAACCCGGTTTAAGACCAGGCAGAATTACCAGGTTAAGTTTTGTAAAAGCTTAATTTCTGCTCATTGATTGGTCGGCTCTTTACAATAAACAGGTTTGAACTCTGTTTTAGTTTGGCAGAGTTGATTCAGGATTAAAATAGTTAATGGACATGATGAGACGACAGTATGAAAGTAGGTTCATCACAGTGGAAGCATCAATTAATTGACTGGTCCCGTCCAAACAGCCCCGAGCTCTCAGTTTAATTGGTGGGAAGGACAGGGACATGGTCAGACTGATTGTACTGGGAGTCAGTTACATTAGTTCTTTCAGTGGGATTATGGGTACAGTCACTGTAGACAATGTATGTGTGTATATAGTTGTGTGTTTCTTGTATGTATTATGTCGCCAAGCATTTATTTGTGCAACAAAATACTGAAAATGCGACACGGCATCATAAGGTCCACAGTGTGTTCGCTGCAGGGAAACGTCTGCACAACTATTTGTGACTTTTGTATTTGTGTTGTCACTTTTCTATTCTTGTCGTGGCGTTTTCATTCATGTGTTCCTACAACTTTCAACATCCGCTCCTTTACAACTTTCTCTCTGCTAAAAATAAATCAAAAGTTTCCAGATCAATCATACAACTATACAACACTTCAAACTCCCTCCTCGATTCAATCCAATTTACAAAATCCATGTAGCCTGTACAGATATATACAAAAACAGTGTGACGACGAGGTTTTAAAGAACCCACAGATTAGTCAAACGTATTTGGAAGGTTTACAACCCCAATTCATAATTGTCAAAAAATCCTCTTCTTATTTGAAGAGAACCTAAACAAGATATATCCAAGAGAGATGATCCTGATCAGGAGTTCTACTGCTCAGTTTTTGAAAGACATGAATTTAATCAGTGAGACAAATTCAAGATATCGTGTATATAAGCTCATGTGTGAGTCAATCAAGTTTTCTTTGGTATCTTAATTCTTAATTATCTTATTATTTGAGACAAATAAAGATTGGTGGAAGGGGAAAGGAGTAGGAGCATTTTAAGATCTTAACTAAGGATCACGCTCAGACAGGAGGAAGGCCATTTCTCGGGAGTTAAACTAGAAGTATGAGAAAAGTGTTTAAATCTCATATTGATCTTCAGTTGAGCGAAAGAAGAGATCTTACTTTGAATTTTCCCCTGGGTTTTGACAACAATAGATTCCTTTTAAATGGAGCTTTTGAAAAGTCTGAGCTGGGCTGTACTTTCCGTCTTTTCAGGTAAGGTTCACATGAAGCTGGACGGAGGGATTTTACCGAATGTACCTAATGTCTGGTGATGTGGAGGAAGGGAGAGCCAGTGGAGACTCCACAGAGGAGAGAGAGGAGCAGTGGTGTGTTGTTCGGTGTGATTAACTCCTGAGTAGGAAGCCTGCTGGAGGACTTCACCAAAATAGCTGCTTCCTATTAAAATCAACTCCTGCGACTGCCACTCACCTGGCTGCTGCTTCGCATCGCAAATGTGCAGGAAAAGACGGAGCGTTACAGCGTCTATAGGAAGCCTGGCGCTCAGTCAGGAAGAGTTTGTCCTTGTTCTCGTGTGAAGCTGAGTGACACAATGCAAAAACATGCAAGTTTTCGATTCAAAGGCGTTATGTCTGGAACAGTAACACTGACCTGTCTTGAGTTTCCCTAAAATCAAATTACCTGCCAACCTGTAACTCAGGATTAGAGCAGGGAGGGGGACGTCTTTTTTAATATTCAACCTGGGTGTGCCTCCAGGGAATGGACCACCAACACAGTGGCGAACAAATAATAATAATAAGAATATTCAACCTAAGGGGTCAACTCCACACATCAACCTGGTATCGCAGTGCACTGTTCCTGGAGGTACTGCGCAGTGGTGCACCTTGATGTCATGCCACCATCAGAGCCAGGAGGCGTGTCTGACCAGGTGTCAATCATTGATTTATTAGCTATGTATGCTTAGTGTTTTTAGACATGTGTCCATATGTTATTTTATGTTTTTGTATGTATTTTGTAACCTGCCACCGCAGATGAGAACTAGCCTGCATGGCTAAATCTGGTGCATTTACACGGTGGACTTACAAAGCTCATGTTAATGAATGTGCATCGTCCCTTTTAAACTGAGAAACATAAAACCACAAAACTACGATGGTAACGGTTGAAGAAATGTTTGCTCTCGATGGGGCATTTCTCAATTCATTCAATTCAATTCAATAAATAAACACATACATGACCATTATTACTATTAGTGAATATAAATATATATTAAAAAAAGAATAGCTAGCAGCCTGCTCCATTTGTGTTGTGTGGATACAAACAGCATTTTTCTGCTCCGACAAAAAGCAGCTCTGTGAGTGGCTGATGTAGAAGTAGGTGTTGACACATCGACCTTTTACAGCTACAGGTTAGAGAAGTCTCTGGCTGAGTGGAAATCGATGGCTTGACTTCATTAATGGATCTTATGTCTCATGTTGTAAGCTTGAGGTGTTTTTTTTCTTTCTTTTTCTCCTGACATTGAAAATTAAACTTTTGTTGATCCGTGTGGTGAAACTCATGTTGAAGGTAGAAGGAACTGATAAAGACAGAAGACAGGCTGAAGTGAATGACTGCAAGATTGACTGCGCAAGAAGGAAATAGTCACGATTTTATCCCTGAATCCCCATTTTATCTTGAGCATCTGGACTTTGGAGTGACATCAGTGATTTGGGCCTTTTCAGAATGAACAAACACTCTTGCATCTGTCCAATTCACTTTAGATCCTGATGCACAAAAGCTCGCAAATTTGTGACTTAAATCTCAAACAAGCTCAGAGTTTTTTTTGATTGCAAATGAAATAGTCGTTTCAATCTGTGTCATCCTTCTGGTCTATTGCTGTAACCAAATGCAGATTTGTTGTTTTTTGGATTTAGCAAATAGAAGATCTCTAATTTGATAATGAATTGGCCTCTGGGGACAATGGCCGATATTTGGGGATTCCAGGCTACGACTTTGTCTTCCATTCACCATACACTGTTTACAATCCTACTTTCATTAATGTTAAGCTGAGACACGATCAACCTGGACACTGCAACATCAGCACAACAATTGCAAAGGTGTTCTGCCTTTCAATGCAAATATACACTGAAGTAAGGTGTTAATATGCAAATTTATGATGATCTGAGGGGTTGATGTATGTATGATCTTCTCGTGGTACTTTTTATGTCATTGTGAGCATCCTCACAGGTCGTGTTGCGTTGCGTGCGTTATAAATTCCCCAGGAGACCGCACTGCCAATTTTGGTATTCACTATAAAATCTTCACTGCAGATTAACCAGGTAGGATGTTAATAAAAACCTCTGCACACATCGTCCAGCACACAAGCAACGAAAAGTGACAGAACATTGTGGAGCTTTACCACAGGTCAAGCAAACATTCCTTTCCAAACAGACAGGTTTAGAATAAAATGAGTAAAAATACATGTAGCAACTTTAAAGTCACAACAAGAAAAAGGACAATGGTGTGGAAGCTGTGTGTGAGTAGAGAGGAGCAGGGCGACCAGACACAGAGACTTCTGGGAAATGAGATTCATTACAATTCTCTCCAGAAATGATGCAAGTAATGGACGAGGCAGCGTCAGGACTGATTTGTATCTGTTCAGGGGAGTCGGGGGCTGGGGCCGGGGCCCTTCAAATTGCTAATCAAAGCCGGCCAAGAAGACTGACAGCTATTCTCACTGGGTGTCTACTCTGAGCTCATTCACTTCTATGAGTCGCTGTGTGCGGAGTTGTAATGGGCCCAAATGAAGCTGGATATTTGCATCTCCTTTGATTTGGTAAAGGTCACTGCTGACAGGGAGGTCCAGAGGGGACTGTGCAGATAGACACACACACACACACAAACACACACACACACACACACATGCTTGGTAACCCTAATTGGAGACAATGCTGTTACACTCTACGCCTGCATTGTGTCTAAATCATCCAAACAAAGACATTTTATTTCTGTCTTCTGTAACCTTTGCACTGTTCAGTTTTTAATTTGCACACGGCCTCTTTAGACACACATTTATTTATATATTATTCCTTAGTCAGTCTTAACTTATTCTAGTCCTTTTTTTTTTTTACCTTTCATGAATTGTTTGCAGTATTGTGTAGCCATTCATCCTGAAAAGTATTTGTCATGTCACTAAAGAAAAATTGATACACTGAGTAATTCTAGATGGAAAGAAGCATCACAATTCTCACTTAAGCTGATTTCAAGCATGCAGTGAACTCCATATCAGATCGTGCATGTGTGAACACAAATGTCAAAGTGAGAAAATCTCCCGGTTAAAATGCGGTGACACACTGACGAAGATGTCAAGAGAGTTTGTGTTGATAAGAGCCAATGCCGGTGTCTGTGTGTTCAAAATCACGTGATCTCAGCACCGGAGCTAATACGCCACTTCCTGCCTCTGTCTGCATCCTGCTGCTCCACCTCTCGCCTGAATAATGCAGAGGATTTGTTGCTGTTGTGAACGCGTCTGTGCGGAGATCCTCAACTGCGTTGTGCATGTGTGAAAGGCAAACTGTGGGTAAACTCCATAGCCAATTCTCCAGGCTTTAGCCACAGGTCATGTCTGAACGGCTTTATTTAAGTCGCTGGTATCCAGGCTTTGGGACGCCTGTTTCCCATCATGCACAGTCAGTGTCAGTGGCTGCAGGGAGGACATGTGGAATATATGCTGTCACTGTCAATGGGGTGGATAAGCAAAATCAGAAACACAATGTTGGTATTTAACAGAGCTAAGTCTGCTTCAAGCCACCATACAGGAACCAAAATTGGCAGTAGACTGTTTGTTGTAACCACAGTAATACCGATACTTGTATTTATCATGTATACACACGCATGGCCGGAGCCAGGATTGGTTCTCCACCTGTGCTACGGGGGAGCTGGACCAAGACATAGAGGGGCTAAGAAAATAGTCATTTTCTGAGTTACTTTAAAATATAATAATATATTATAATTTTCCATATAAAAGCAAATGAGACACACAGAACATTCGATATAGATATTATCAGGTTGGGAGTGCTTTATAGTTATTAACTTTTAAATGGTCTTTATTATTTATAGGGGAGGTGGATGACTGGGGCTGCATAGATTTATGACATGGCTCTATATGAATGATCAGATTTCTCAGTGTTCCGCCATATCCTGAATATGATCAGACCAGGTAACTGGAGCACATGTAGACGCTGGCAGTGTTGCTCTTGTTGTCTTGAGGACGAGGAGGCAAAATGCACATGATAGCCTTATCATACCTGAGTCAAATGACTGATATTCCTTTGTGTGTTTCTGTGTTTGCTGGGGGGTTGTGTGTGGTGTGGGTGATGTATCCCTGTGCTCTGATTTAGGCCCTCTGGGCTCTGCTGCCCTCTTTGTCTTTGCTTATTTAATTGGCAACTGAGTTCAACCAAACAGTCAAAGGCACATCGCTGTTTATTCCCCTAACCGACTCTAATAATCCGTCAGGCTCTGTAACGCTGCCTGGTTCAGCATCTTTCTCCGTCTCTCCCGTTCTGTCGTTCAGGGCGAGTAGAGAACACCAGACTTCTAGTTCTCCTAGCTTGTGAACTTCTGGAGGCAATGAGCCCTTTTTCAGACTAAATACTGAGTTTGAGTTTCCATAATCTGTGAGATGGAACAGACAAGAGATTAACTGAGGAGCAATACGCTTTTAACTCTGCCATCTCAACAAGGCTGCACTTTGAGAACTGCTGCCATTCATCCATTTAATCAATAGTTTAATCCAGTGAAATCATTTTGTACCTGAATCATATAATTCAGAAAAGTCTGAGCTTGTTTGACTTTCAGTGATTCTCTTTGATAAAACAGTTCCGTAACAGGTTTAGAAAATACATTTGTACACATATCGTAAATAATCTACCCATTTTATAATGTGTTTCATGTATTATTGAAACCACAATCATCAATCAGATTGACTTTTACCAAACCCATAGAAAACGTCATTGCCATTCACCCATTCACACACACACACATTCATTCAGTGCACCTAGGAGCAGCACTTTTTATATCAGGGGCAATTCAGGGTTCTGCAGAAATCCTCTTTGCCCCGCTCTTTGTAAACAGCATGCAGTTTACATGCAGCAAGCTTTATTTCAATGCCAGGGTAAATGCATTAAGCAAAAACAATCAATGTCACAGTTGTTTTCTGAATGGCGTGCGGCCATTCAGCTTGTTTTACCCGGTATCAACCAGTGGCTGGTCAGCTGGATAAGTGACAGACATACAGGCCAGTCAGAGATCAATATGGAGCTGGGTAACCCTCGACTTAAAGGTCATTCTGGAACGAATCACAGTCTACAGTCTACAGTCTCATAACAGTGTAGTAAAACCACACACATGATATTCTATGCCGATGATGAAGCCAAATATTTGTTAAATGAATAAAAGTCTTTTCTGCTGCACTTTGGGACCAGGAGTTCAACTTAGGTGAAGTCTGACCTGCAATATTTGCTTCGTATTCACGTATGTATGAATATGGCTTCACTCAAGCCGGGTGATTATACATTTGCCTCGTAAACTTAAATGCTAATGTATTGGGGATTTTTCTCAGCTCTAAAAATACAAAAAAGTACAATAAGTACAGGGACTCTACAAGTACCACCTTTTGTCTATTGGTGCATAACAACCAAAACATCTGTGTGTCACCTCAAGTTCCCTTATTAAAGCAGCAGTTGTCGAACAGTATGACCTTATATGTTCTCCACTGCGTTTATGCATGAAGACGCACAAAGCAACGGAGGGGAGACATTTCAATTATTCTCCAGGCAAACGAAATGTAGTCGGCACAAACATTTCTCCACGTCACATCGAATATCAACAAATCAAAGCCCATAACCCCAAGGAGAGCCAGGAAGTCAGCAGCATTTCCTGTGGTCAAAACACGAGGAGCGCTTAGTGTCTCTGACTGGAAACAGTGTTGGTCTGACAGATCCTCTGCAAACGGGTTCAGTCCTGCAGCACAGACAACATCAGACTCACTCATAAGCTTTGTGCTGTGAACTCCGAGCGTGTGGAAACACACACATACTAAGCCCCCCCACACACACACACAAAGTCATAGACTGTATGAGCAGATAAGAGAGGGGGGATTGACAGTTGACGCTATGAAACTTAAGCATTTATTCCAGCGCAAGAGAGATAAGAGAATGAACCTCTCTCTCACACTTGACACATGGAATAATGGAACAATGAAGCATCAACACAACAATGTAAGTCATTCTATTTCATTTTCTACCACCCAGTTTGTGACTATGCACACACATACACAGACATACATTTATCTAACGGTGGAACATGTGAAAAGGGCAAGAAATACAAACACACACAGAACCATGTCCGTCTACCCACCGTCACGAAAAGGTGATTTTAATTTGTAATTACCCTTTCAAGCTCCCTGGAGTATAAAGTCTTCATATAAGAATGTGGTCCAATGAGACCTGAACAAATGAAAAAACACACACACACACTGCACCCAAAGAAAACTCCAGCGTGCGATCATGACCATATAAATGCAGATAAAGCATTGCCTGAATTAACATGTGTAATTGGTATTCATTAAAAGGCCCTTGCATGAGTAAAAGCTTTATCAAACAGAATCCATTAGAATACTGACATTGGGATTGTAGATTTACTGAGCAGTGAACTCAGTCCTCCTGCATCCGTCTGCAGCTCCCTCTCATTATTCCACATAGTGCTAACCAAAATAACAAGTTTTCACAAGTACAATGTTAGGTTTTAAAACTTTGAAAGTGAAAGACGTGGTGTTTTTACATTGTTGGAATCTGACCGTCAGATGGCCTGTGAATCAGGAGACGGAGCAGGCCGTCCTCTAACCAGAAAGTCTGCAGTTTGACCTCCGTGTCCCCCATTCTGTGTGCTGAAGTGTCCTTGGGCATGACACAGAACCCCAATAGAGAAAGTGCTGCACTGTATGAATGTGTGTAAATGGGTGAAAACTGTAAAACTCTGCAAGTGTCATCAAGACTAGAAAAGCTCTGTATAAATACAGACCATTTAGCTGGAGGTCACCCAGCAGGGTTATGAGAAATGTGGTCTCAATTGTTTACACTCATTTTTTTGTTTGTTTAATTTGTAGTTCCCATCATTCAGTATACTGTAAGATGTTAATGCATTGGCCAGGACAGATACACAGGCCCTGGCAGCATTAGTCCAATCACACAGGACTGTATGTAGAGCTTCTCTCATAAAGTGGTTGCATGACATTATGCTCTATAAGGAGATCAATGGGTTGATGTTTGTGATCAATCAGCTTCCTGTTGTGTGGTCAGTGTGCGGTCAGTATGGGTGTCCCGATGGAGCTGACCTTATAATCGTCTGACCTCTGCACCCCATCACAGTGGGTTTATGTTAATGTGTGTGTTTGTGTCTGCTCCGGCTGGTCTGTTTACATCTGTTTCTGCCAGATCTGGCTTTGAAACTTAAGGTTTGAATGATTTACGAAATTCTGTTCTTAACATTGAACGGTTTGGGAGATATGCATTCCACATACCTACAGACAGATGGTTTTCTGTTTATTCAGTAGATGATGATTTTGTGCTCATTTGGACACGTTGATGTCAAAAACTCCTTCTTTTGTTCTGCCAAAAATTACACAGGATTCTCCAGTGTGTTTTGTTTTGCTGTTGTGGAGCCACATTGCAGCAGTGGAACAGTGGGGTTGTTAAAAATAGACCTTTTATGAAAACAGAATCTACAAAGGCACATAAAACAGATATGAAGTGGCCCTAACAGATTCATTAATGGTGCATGATGCTGACTAATGTGTCCGAGTAACCTCTGATCTTTATGTGTTAGAGCACACACACTGAGACGCTCAGTCACCTGATGATGTTGAGATGCACAATTATGACATGCTAAGCCGATCTTGTTGGAGTTAGATGTTGAAGAGCGATTACTTTTTCTTAAAGAACTGCAACGAAGAAAAGAAAGACGTCGTCTGTGTTTGTTCCTTCAACTCAATTCAAAAATGGCGGCGAGCCTGCCGGAAATAAAATGCTACCAAGCGAACCAATCACAGCTCTTGTGGTCTGCGTTTGCCACAATGTTTTGGGGAGGTGCACCTCAGGGTATGGGTTAGGGCTCTGTGTAGGTTACACGTCTATGCCTAGGCTAAACTTCTTCGATTTGTTCTATTTCAATGTGAGAACACTGCCTTGATTCTTGATGCCAGCTAATAAATACATAGAGTTTGAAGTGAAAGAGTGAATTTAAATTCTGGTTATTAGAATGTTTACACATAGAAACAGAAAAGCTCCATCATTTTTCAGAAAATGTAGCAACATTTGGTCAAATGAGGTTCCCCGAACATATTGCATATGGGTGGATGTATTGACTTTTAGTAATGATGCCCCGCAGCAAGAGTTTATCAACTGCTTGTAAAAGTTTAAAGGTCATCGCTGTATCCCACCTCCCCCTTTTCATTTCCCAGGATCCCCTGAGCAGATCAGCATCAAAGCCTCTCCTGGATCAACTCATTAAGGGGCTTCCCTCTGATCACAGTCCTGCACTGCTCCTCAGCTTCAAGTGGAGTACTCTCTCGCTTTCATGAGCAAACAGACACACTCACACACACGCACGCACACGCACGCACACACACATACACACACACAGACACACAGAGATGCTACAAGGGAAAATCCAGCATTCAGGTTTTAGCTAAAACAGATTCTCACAACTGCAAATAGAAGTAATAAAAACCTTTGACACTCCTGTTTTCTTCTGCATCTGCTCATCTCTCTCTTGTCCAAACTAATGAGACATATACTGTAGTTAATTTAAGTTTGCAGTTATGTGCATTGTCTCTTCTACATAAGCAAGGCTCTTTGCAGAAACCTATCCAGATTGAGTCGATGCCTTCAAATGTTTTGGAATAGTTATAATCCCAACGCATCTATTTTTGTCTATTTAATAACGATAAATAAAATAACGATTGAATCAACATCAAGTGCAGACGATCTGGTGTTTTTACTTCATAAAAACAAAAAAAAGATGACCTATACCTGGATAGTGTGGGGACTTGGTGAGTTTGACTGGTTTAGAAGCTTGAACTGTCCCACAGATGTCTCAGGACAATCTTTTCTTCAGGATTTAATTTGACAAAGGCCTGTTTGTATGTAAATAGTTTCATCTTTTGTATTATAAAATATTTAACCCAAGATCCATTTACTTTTTTCTGGAGCTTTGTGTTCTGATGACTCCACAACAAATGACAACCAGGCTGATACTGCTGGAAGACTCTGTCTGCTGGGAATATCAAGTCTTGGTGTAACACAATGTGTGTTCGTCCATGATCGTAGTGAAGTTGATCAAAATGGACCACAAACAGCAAAGTACACAGCTATAGCAGCAGAAGTGAACAGGGGTTTTAGGATTATGATTTTTCCACCGAAGCTCACAAAGCCAACATATAAATATTCATAGTCGCTTTGAATTCATCAAACGAGATATTCAACCTATTTGGTGTATTCAAAGTGCTGGAGTAAGTCAGAGACCTGCAGGCACTGTGAGAATCTAGTTCAAGATGAGCATTAATTCAACCAGAGTATTCAGAATTCATATGGTGGCAACAACCCCTGTGCATTTAAACAAAGGCATCATGTTCACTTTCCCTTTAAAGACACAAACACAAACCGTGCTTCAAGCCATGTTTTTACCCCATACATTCACAGCCCCATTTTACACATACCACAAATCAAGACGGTGCTCTATGAAAAACTCATCGGCTTCACATTGGTTTTATCGAGGACCAGAGGAAGTGCAGTGTCAAACTTGGTGCAATTTGGACACGCAACTTGTTAAATACTAATAAACTTTGAACAAACAGGAGACCAGTGCTCTGCAGAACAGCGGAGTGAGTGACGATGGCAATCACGACTAAAGCATGTTCACAACAACTGAAGCATTCACAGCATCTTTGAATGAACAGGTGAACAGCTCTTTGTGCAGCAGCTGAGCTGTAGCTTCAGGGTTCTGTGGACTGAGTGGAACTTCACTGGTCTTTATTTGCTGCAGGTCACTTTCACAGTTTGAGAAAGAAAATCATGCAAACAACATGACCACAGACCAAGAAAACAGCCCATTCTTAACAGGCAGGTTTCGAACGGCCACTGCACAAGTAACAACAATGTACCTTTTCCCTGCAGAGCTTTGAGCTGAAAGGTGACGTCAAAAAGATTAAATTACAGATATTAATCAAGTATAATGTTCTGTTTGCTGCTAACATTTGCTTATGAGCCCTTCATATGTCTTCATAAAAGACATAAGTAACAAATATGCAGTCAAAATGGCCTCCATGGAAAAGGTTTATTGTCAGGACATTTCACTCAAATGTGGAGGCAAAGTCAGACGATCCCCACAGATCGTGCTGCTCGGCTGTTCCAGAGTATTTGAATCACTTTACTCGAAGCAAGTGAGAAACGTCATGTTCATTACGGCACAAAATCGTACAGCAGTTCATGATCACAGCAGCTTCCTGCAGCAACAACTAATAATTAATAAAAAAACAACACTCATGCCAGGAAATGACACACAACTCATCCTGGTCCTCATGTGGTTTGCCACTGGGCTCGATGACCCTCTGCACATTATGCTCCAATCAATACTCGTCCAGATGCAACAAACATCTGTGTGCTTCTGCTGGATGTTCACGCCACAACAGATGATGTGGGGAACAATCTGAATCTTGTAAATAGATAAACAAAAAGTCCTTAACCGCATTTGCTCTTTCCCCCCTATCACAACAGCCGTTTCCCCCTCCCTTCGTTCTTTCGTCCCGTACCTGACATCGCTCTCTGCTCCCTCCATCCTCATTCTCTGCCCCCCTTCCCCTCTCTCACTCACTCCCTCCCACTTCTTCCTCCAAACCCATCTCTCTCTCTCTCTCTCTCTCTTTCTCTCTTTCTCTCTACGTGTCTCTCCCCTCTCATCCTTGGTCCTCAGCCGATCATTTCTCCCCACTCGTCCACCTCTCCCTCTTTCTTTCTTTCTTTCTTTCCTGTCAGCCTCCTCCCCACTGCCCTACATTCACTCTGTTCTTTTCATTCTCTCTATTGCACTCTCTCTCTCTCTCTCTCTCTCTCACTCTCTCTCTCTCACTCTCTCGCTTTTGATATCCAGCACGCAAATAGAGTGAAAATCAGAGGCAAGTGGAGGAAGCGAAGAGTTTGCTCCGGAATGACAAGACATAAAGGAGGGGATTTGGGGAGAGGCGATTAGCGGAAAGCAAAACAAAAAGTCCCTTGTCAATCTGGCTTATAATTCCATTAAAATTATACATGTGGTCGTTTACTTTGTGAAAAGCTTTTATAATTGGCCTCAGCAGTTGTATCTCCCTCTCTCTCTCCCTCTGTATGTGTTTATCTACAATTTTGTAATGTCTTTTTCCCATATGCATATGTTAAGATTTTTGTCTTTGTGAATGTGGCGTGTTCGTGTGCATGCATGTGTTTGCACAAGTGTGTGTGCGTGTATGTGCGTGTCCAGGGGCTGCAGTTTTCAGCAATGTGTGCCAGTCTCAGCTCCCGGTTTTGGCATCTACGGCGCAGGTTGGGATTGGAACAAAAGAAGAGGCAAAGCTGGAGTCGGACCCTGCTGACTCCTGAATCTGTCTGATGCAAACAGACCTCACATACACCCATGTGTGCACATACTCGACACAGAAATCTGCAAACAAGTGTGCTATCTATGCCCAAGGCACGAGGGGAGGGTGGGGAAGAGACGTTAAGAGACAGGAGAAGAAAGGATGGAGAAGTGGGAGATGAGGGGCTCGCAAGGTAGGGGAGGAGGAGGTAATGCTTGTGCATATGTGTGTGCGTTTGTATATGTGTGTCTTATTATGTGTTGGGGAGAAAAAGCAGGAGACAGATGAGGATGGGGGATGATAAGCAGATGATGAGCAGGAGTGACCGCAGCAGATGTTGGCTGTCCTCCGTCAGCCAAGCAAACACATTTGACATATAGCGACACACTCAGTTACAGTCCACATTTCAGTTTTTCCCTCCTCTTTGCATCTTTTCCCATCAGTCACCTCCTTCCTCTCTCCTTCCAGGCTTTTTTCCTGTGGGGATGATGGGAGATGCAGCTGGATAACCCCCCACCCCACTGCCACCACACACACACACGCACACACGCACACACACACTTTCCCTCTCTCTGTCTGTCTATCTGGCTCTGAGCAGCGGTTAACAAAAGAGGAGATCTCATTTGGTTCCTGAACTATTGCAGCGCTCACTGCAGCCACACACACACACACACACACACTCACAGTCACTCTCTCTCTCTCTCTCTCTCTCTCTCTCTCTCTCTCTCTCTCTCTCTCTCTCTCTCAGTGTCTCTCTCACACACACAGGGTAAATTGGCAGGAGAAGATCCTAACAGTCCTGGACCAGACTGGACTCACATGTGCCAGCACTGACAGAGCAGTGCCCAAAGTAGAAGAAGAGAAGAAGACAAGAAGACAAGAAGAAGAGGAGGAGGAGGAGGTGATACAAACTGAGAAAGGAAAAGGAGAGCAGAGAGGATAAGAGGAGCGTGTCTTTTTGTTTGTTGAATTCTCTGGATCGAGCCCACAGCTGACGATGGAGAACACATGAGGAAGAGAGAGAGAGCTGCGGGGACCCTCAGGTGAAACATGCTCCTGAGTAAAGTTTGTGGATATTTCTAGAGGGAATTTTCAGCCCTTGAACTTTGGTCAAGAATCAGTGAGGAGCGTCGACTGTGCACAGATTGCAAAGGGGGAAGTGGTGAGTTCAATGATTTAAACATTAAATTCTCGTCCTCCTCTTGTGTCTTAGGGTTCTATTTCTAAAAAATCGTATTTTCCCTTATTTTTTTCTTTTCTGCATTTTTCAATGCAAACTTCACATTTATGTCATTTTTTAAATTAAAGAGTGACTTAATGTGTTGGACTGACCTGTTTGACGTGTCCTCTGCCCACTTTTCACCATTGAATCCATGTGCATGTAGGATCAATAGATGCATCATCTATTTAAAACATTCAAGCTGAAATCCATTTGAGTCGTTAAAGGACTTTGTCACAAATCAGTTTGTTTTTAACTGAACGTTTTGGCTTTGTCAGAAAAAAGCGATTAAGAGTGAAAAGATAACCTATGCATGTTCTTGTTTGTTGACTTATTTCTATGTTGTGTTGTTAAGTTTACAAGGTACAAAAGCATCTTCTTTCTCTAACACACTTCCATCTGTCTTCAACCATTCTCCTTCCTTTTCCAAGCCTGCCCGTGGGACATCGCACAGAAGGGTTTTCCCAGCAACATGGAGTCCACCAACCCTTCCTGCTTCCACCTTTTCCTCTTCTTCTTCTTCTTCTCCCCCATTATAACACAGCCTGCCCTCACCCAGGACCCATCCGTCACCACGATGACAATAACCAAGGGCGACCCGTTCATCGCCCCCACCACAGTGGCCAACCAGACCACTCCTAGCTATGTGGAGACAACCCAAAACACCCCTCTAGAGACGGGAGTGTCCACTCCCGCAAGTGGTGGAGACGCTGATGACGAGGATGTCCCTCCAGTCGGCGGGACCCGTTGCCAGGGTTACTACGACGTGATGGGCCAGTGGGACCCACCGTTCAACTGCAACGCCGGTGTCTTTCTTTACTGCTGCGGTACATGCTTCTACCGCTTCTGCTGCCAGTTCCGCCAGCAGCGGCTGGACCAGAGAATCTGCTCCAACTACGACACGCCCATCTGGGCCAACACTGGTAAACCCGTAGCCACCATCACCGAGGGCCAGGAGGACCAGGACCGGGACCGCACGCACCTCATTGTCTACATCATCTGTGGAGTGGTGGCCATCATGGTGCTGGTGGGCATCTTCACCAAACTGGGCCTGGAGAAGAGCCGCGGAGGAAGCGGAGGAGGAAGCGGAGCAGGGGCGCCACATGCTGACATCAACTCCAGGTGAGGAGCAGTTTGGAAGATAGATGTGTGTGTAGATGTGTGTGTGTGTGTGTGTGATGAGGCAGTCAGTATGTTGAAGGTGTTTCTCACACAGTGTAGATATAAGAAGTGGATAAAGGTTTGTGTGTGTGTGTCAGGGATACATTTAGATCTGTGTGTTTGTGATTGCACGTACATGCATGTGTTTGCAGGGATGTTCGAGAAAAGACACCAAAGATTCTCAAGATGTCGTTCTGTGTAAACGCATGTGAACACAACCTGCCAGCTTGGAATTTACATCATCCTGCTTGTGAGTGTGTATTTGTGTGCCTACTACCACGTGTGTGCATGTGTGTGTGTTTGCTTGCACGCGTACAATTAATCACTTATCCTTCTCCAACTACACATGACTGAGTTTGACCAGGTCACTCCAACCCGAGTGATTTCTCAATGTTTCATCTGAAAGAAAATCTGAATAAATGAGAGAAATGTTCGACAAAATGCTTTTAAACTTCAAATTATATTTCAAGATGCTGTGAGTCTGTAAATGCGTGGATAGGACTGCATCTATAAAGCTCATGTGTACATCCATTCACACATCAAGCCCTTATTTTGCTTTTGCTCATTATTTCTTTAACATGTTTCTAATTTTGCATTTTATTTCTTTGTTTTGTTCTTTTTGTTGCTTGTTTCTTTGTTTCTCCTCTTTATTCTCTTTTTCTTTCTCATATAATTTTGTATTCCACCCCTTGTGTACCATTTGCTTTGCTTGTAAGCATGACTTATATTTGAAATAAACAACAAAAAATGAAAAATATCTATTAAAATTGTTGCTGCAGAAGGTTTTGAGTAAATGCTTAGAGAACTCAAGAATTCCTTGACTTGACACTTTTGGACTGAACGTCAAATAATTAATGCCCCGGGCTTCTAACCAATTTTGTCTCCATTAGCTAAGAAACAAATTATTTCCCACTTTCATGAACGCACAACACTGAGCAGAGAAGACATCTCTCGCTCTCCTGATATGTGGTCCAATATGTGGCCCAGGGTTCAATCTGTTCGCCTCAGGAAATCATTACAGCAAACAGGGCACAGCATGGGCTCAAATCTCCCCGCTTTCATCCCAAATGATCTAACCCTCGCTCACTGCCTCTCCTCCTTCTCTGCTCTATCTCAAACTCATTCCTCTTATCTTTCCGAGCTTCTTGTTTTTGATCTTGTTTCCTTCCGTGAATCTCCGTTACGTCACGTGCCGAGTTCCTTTGTCACAAACCGCGCTGCCGATGCTCCTCAAAGTCTTCACTCTTTCCGTGTCTCCCCAGGCATCCTTCCTTTCTACTTTCCTTCTCTCCATCCCTTGCAGCCTTCCTCTTTCCTCTCATTCCCTGTTCCCTTCCTCTGAGGCCGAAAGAGCAGACACAAGGGGCCGTTTTCAACTACTCACAAATCTATTCATCCCCTCGTTTTTTTCCCAAACTGCTTTACCCCGCAGCTGTTCCCTCTCACTCACTCATCCTTTCTGTAAGTGTCACACCTCATCCTATCCTCCTTTTGCTTTCACTTTTCTTTTCCGTTTCTTTTGTATTTTAATTAAGAAGGTGGACACACACGCACACGCACACACACACACACACACACACAACAACGTCAACAGTCTCCGTCAACCAGCATCTCCGTTAGTGCCTCTCCCTATTAACCTGAGCAGCAAACCACATTTCGGCGGATAACACACAGCCAGGATTAATATTTCCTGCAGGGTAGCACCTCACTGAAATAGAAACACTTCCTCCACATAAACACCCTCCCTCTGTGAGCCCATCTCGACAAGATTACCGCTCCTCCTTGAGATTAAAGAAATTTCACCACGATTATAGCTTTACCGTTTCTGGACTGCTCTGCCTGCACGCTCATCGAGTTATTAGCCCGCTGACATAAATCCCTGGTCCAAAAGTGTACGTGCAACTAAGACCTCATGTACTACACTTCACAAGGTGAAATACACAAATGTGTGCAGTCACTCACCCGCTCCAGAGTTGGATGTTCAAGTGGCCAAGTGCACAAGGCAACATTTGCACTTTGCTCTCATGCCATTGCACATATCAATCTCTTGCATGAACCATTTCTTCCTGCTCAGTTTTTGCAAGCAGAGGGTGAATAACACTCTGAAATCCCACCAGTTTTGCCAAATCAGCTTTGAAACTTAAAATCTAGAGTGATCCTTCTTTCAGATTACCATTGCCACACACACACACACACACACCTCCATCTCTGCGTTCATTGTCTTTGCATGCTGCACTAATCCTCAGCCAACAAAAAGAAATGGAGAGCGCCGCCTCAGGTCATACGTGTCACGTCTAATGAAAGGTCCCGGCTGGAGAGGGGCTGGCTTTACACAGAGAGTAAACAAACACCAACGACCTTCACTATTTATGCACACACGCACAAATACACACAGGCACACACTTGCAGTGATTTATAGTTCAATTAACAACAAGAATGATAGTGGTGGCATTAAGGTTGCGTGAGCACGCTTCAGATCACCACAGTGAGAGGTCAGGATAGCCAGGAGGCGACGCACTGCAGTGCAACTTCCAGCTAAGAGTGAGGGGGCGAGGACATGTTGGGAGCAGAGGTCACATGGTTCAAACACATCGTGCTTTTGTGTGTGTTTGTGTGTCTGTACGCAGCGCATTCATGTAAGAGTGTGTGCGTGGAGATGTATGTGTCTGGGCAATTTGTGTGCCACAGCAGTCCAGCTGCTGTCAATGAGGAGACCTTGTATTTCCATCCAGAATGGCACAGAGTAGAGCCCCCACCTCCATCAAAACATTAGGGATCTGAAACTAACATTTAAATTCACTATAGATCCCGTTTTTATATTTAGATCTGAACCAATTTTCATAAATGTCAGTCCCCTAAATATGTCAGATTTTTTAAAGCTCTGTGAATTTTCTGTTCATGAAACTGCCAATCTCACAATGTAAAAAAAAAAATCCTGGCTCCGCTCTCTGATCCTGGGGTCATGCCCCACCCCTCCGCAAAATTTCCTTGGTGGAGCTAATAGACCAACACATACAAAAATAGTCAGATATTAAATCAAACTGATCAACTTTGAATAGTTATTGAAATCTGATCAGACGCCTCCAATATAATGATCAGATTTATTCAACTTTAAGCTGTAACCAAGAATTTTTTTTTTACTTCCTGGAGATACAAGGTTTCCACCTGGCATCAACACTACATGCCAACATGTCTATATGTTTGACTGTGTTTGCATGTTGTCTGTCTCCAGGGTGTATGTGTGTGTGTGATAGTGTGGGTGGGTGTGTGTGTGTGTGTGTGTGTGTGTGTGTGTGTGTGTGTGTGTGTGTGTGTGTGTGTTTGTGGGCTGTGCAGCTCTTATGTTATGTAATGAAGGGCAGTGTCATTTAAAGGGATTGACTGCTCTGCCCTGATTTAAGGCAGACAGATAAGCAATACTCAATACCGTGTAGGGGAATACATATGGACTGTCATGCAACGATACAGGATCCCTTTTCCATTTCAACCTCACACACGCACACACACAGACTTACATTAACTTTGTCTGACCTTTACCATAACAATCACTTGTCAAACACAAACACTTAAAACATAAATATTGAAACACTTATGTTATGGGGACTTGCTCCGTGTCAAGTAAGACAAGTCCCTAATGTGACACACACATCATGATGTCTCCAGGTGGTCATGGTCAATATTTCAAGGAAATTTTTGGTCAGTTTATATGATCTGTCAGGACAGTTTGGAGCTTTTCGAGCAACTGGTGCAATGTTGTTGAGCCGTCAAAACCTACATTTGCACTGGACACTTCCTCCACCACTTAATTTATTTGACATACTTAATCAGGCTTTATTAATCAACAAAAAGCTGCTGTACATCCTCATTTAGTGTAACATCTACCTACTATTTCCACGTTGAATTGTAGCGATGAATTTGGTTTAGGACAAGCGATACGTTCCATGTTAATAAATGTGGACGGTTGAACGTGTCTTCTTCTGACCAACCACAGGTCAAATTGCCACCAGATTATTTAGATAATTTGATTTTTGATCTCTGTCATGAAAATCACTTAATTAATATAATTAACCACAGTAATGCAGCCAATGCTGTTCCTTCATATGAAAAACTTTGACTATAAAATCTTTACCTAAGATAAACCAGGTAGGATGAATGAAAGGTTCTCTAGCGTCACTCTGCATCACAGACTGTTTACAAAAATCTCTGAACACAACGTCCAGCACACAAACAATAAAAAGTTATTAGCTACTATTATTAAGTTAAGTATTATTAATCCTTCTGTTTGTGGAGGACTAATGACAAGGAATAATTAAGAAGTAGCTCCAGAGCACCAACACAGGGCAGGAGAACAGACAGGTTTATAACAGGCACTGCACTAGTTTAATAAAACTCACTTTGACTTGACAGCTCTTTAAACTATCTTGATGACTTATTAGAAAACACTAATGACACACATTTATGAGCACAAACTTAATGACTTATCCAAAGTGATTAAGTCTCTGATAAATTGTTTCTCAGTTTTTAATCAGCCACCAGGCCTGCAGATATGCAAGTTCACGAGACATTATTAGAGGCTTCCTCCATCACAGCAGTGTGCACTTTCATTCTGCAAAACAATTAACGCAGTGAATGAAATTGTTCTCAGAGGGAGGAGAAATAACAGGGGTCTGTGTTAATGACATTTTGTGGATGCTGAACACTAACTGGAGGTGGATAACCAGGTTTGTACAACAGTAATCTTATAGTGCGTGGAGAGTAATGTTGTGTTGCATTCAAGAGAAATTACAACTGCGACATGTGACTTGTTGACTGTCGCCCACCAAGAGATCCGCCAGCTGCTTTCCTCACAAACGGGCATTTTACTTTTACTTGCACATGCTAGGACATGATAAGAAGATCTTTATATAGAGTCTATGGTGAAAACAAATAACGTACTGTATGTCTACATAGACATACCTGCACCCACCATATCCCACAACCTGTTTTTCTCTGACGAGCTCCCCCACTCTGTTGTCTCTGGTTTAACTGTGGCTTCCTCTGGTCGTCAGAGAGAAGGAAAAAAGACGCCGCAGACATGAAGCAAGTCAGACCAGCGTGAGCCATAAAAACCTGCCATGTGAGAAAAAGCTTTTCCATTAAGAAGCTGAAAAAATTAATTTTCCTCAAAGTTCTGGTTCCACTTTCCCAGCTCCCCTCCATCTCCCCCTGCCTCCTGATTACCTCCAGGGTCGAGCTGTCACTGCCTATCACCTCTCACCTGTCACCAGTGTGTGTGTGCGAGGAGGAGAGAGAGAGAGAGAGCATGGCTGAATGCATGCATGCTTACAAGTCAATGTGCTAAAGTGCACACACGTATGTGCCTGCATCACCACTTGCCTCAGTTACTCTCAAAGTGAGAGGACATATAAGTTGACAGCTTTGTTGCGTCAGATGTGACAGTTGTCTCCCTCCAGCTGCTCTACCTTCCTCTCTCCACGTCGGTGCTGCCGGGCGGCGCCGGGCCCTCGCACACTTAAATGTGGGTCAGCACCCACTGACTCGAGGGTTTGGCCGTGTCCTGTTTTTATATTTGTCTTTGCAGACGCTCTGTTCATCAGCGTAAAGATCAAACGGTTGACATCAGAAAAGTCAAAAGATTGACAGCTTTTCTTTTAATCTGTCATACCTTGAAGCCGACATTTGACATTTTAAGGCAGCCGAAAATAGTTTGTCGCGAAATGAAGTTTGCGCCAAAGAGTCAAACGCATATCAGCCAAAAGTGAAATGCATAAGACCAGCAGACTCACAGCGAGTCGGCCCCAGTAGCTCCTTTTCATCCTTCTCCCAAACTTCTAATGGGCCATCTGTGTACAGCTTCAATTGGGCCTGAAAACCAGCTACAACCAACTGAGGAAACTATTTGAGCTGCTTGAAAACTTTTAGCAAAGAACTGCATCACTTCCATTTTCAAGGTGCAAAAAAATAAATAAAGGCCTCGCAAGCCTCTGGGACGGAGGGAAAGACTTCAAGCTTGTTAGCACAAAAACAAACCACTCAAACACTTCCTAATAGTTGGATAATAACCCAGAAATCTAAGAGGTAGGAGTCCTAATAGCTAATCATGATAGAACCACATTACTATTATTTTCAATATGGTTGGAAAAAAGATAAGTGACAGATGGCGACCTCTGTGCCTGAGGGAAATGGCACATGCTCGCCTCTGTAGCATAAACCCACAAACACTCCTGGGAACAGCGATACAATAACACACACATATCTGTGCAGGCGAGCTGAAAACCGAAATCCTGTTTGTCATGCACACTTTAATCATTGCTCTCCAATAAGAGAGGAGCACTCACATATATGTAGGTGTGAACGCCCAACCTCCAAATTTTTAAGACTAAAACAGAGCAGTCTGTAAGGACGTTTCATTTCATTTCACACATACGAGCAGAAAAGTCTCTTTCAGCCTGACTCGGGGGGGCATGTGCAGCTGCTGGATCAATAATATGTGCATTAATGCATTAACAGAACACGAGGATGCGCTAAAAACATATAGTGTTGTGTAAGTCCTGTACATATATCGATAGAGTCTCTCAGCAGAGAGGCAGACACACAGAAAGGTTTCCTCTTGTTTGAAGAGGGGCTGTGATATTATTAGTAACTTATCACTGAGTGCAACCTGTTCTGAATGATCTGGGTGAAAAATTGATTGTTATAGGACATTAGCAAAGTCTCATCTCACTGTGGATGTGATGTCACGGGGGAGCAGGGTCACATCGCTGTTACGTAACACGTTGTAGAGTATCACAGAGCCAGAGGAGACATGGAGTATATACACGTGGACTGCACATCCTATAAGGTCTCTGTTGGTTTGTAGTCTGTCTCATTGAGCAGGAATAATTGCAGCCCAATTTTTCAGACGAAAACAAAAGCTTACATTTTTTTTAAAGAACTTAGTCTCTGAGTGGACACAGCCTGAGGGAAGTAGATTCAGGGCAACAATGGCCAGTGGAAGTTTGTCAGCTCATTGCATGGGTTGGGTAATGTTACCCGGGGACGTGTCTCTGTTTTAGCAAACATTTCCATGTAGTCTGACAGTGTGAGAACTGGTTGAATATGTGTTTATTCAAAGCCAGGGTTGGCAATACTAGAAAAGTTATTAACAGCAGGCTTCACAAAATGTGACTGATACATCCCACACTGTCCCATCAGCCCTCTCGTCAATACTATGCCCCCAAAACCCATGAACTGACTGCTGCTAGAAACCAACTTTTCCCTGCTTCAGCGCTGTATGTCACTCATTCCACGAGGGCCACAGACAAACGACTTTTTGATTTTTTTTCACTCAACTTTCAAGATGATTTTAACAAATGAGATACAAAAGTTTAGAAACAACTTACCCATGCACCCTTCCTTTATATACCACAAACTACTGAAGGATGTAAAGTGATGTACATCTAATGATCCATATTAGATACACACACTGTTGTGATTTCAAAATTTGGCAACTGTTGGACCGTTGGGAGAATTTTGTCAGGTTTTGAATGAGCTTTTCTGGTCTTCATGACCACTTAAAGCGCTCCACTGTAAAGTTTTCCTTTTGCATCTCTGAGGGATCCCTCACATCGGAGGTTTCTACATTTATTTTTTTTCCTTACTCTTGTTGAAGGTTAAGGACAGAGGATGTCACACCGTGTTCAGTCCTATGAAGCAAATTGTGATTTGTGGATATGTGAATACGTCCAGGGAAATGTGGGTTTCAGTGTCTTGCCCAAGGACAGTTCAACATCGAACCACTGACCTTCTGGTTGGAGGGTGACTCCTATACCTCCAGAGCCACAGGCACCGCTGCTTTTAAATATGTGACATCAGTAACTAGCTATTTTTGCAGCAAGGCTTGTGCAGAATACAGAGGACAGGGTGTAAGCATTGTGGGTAGAGCCATATTTTAGGTTTTAAACTAATTAGATGGGCTAAGATACGGCAACAAAGCACAAATTCTAAATCACTTTTAAGGTGTTGCAACTGCCTTGTTAAAAGTTTAATTGATTTAAATTTGCATTTGTTTTACATCTGATTGAATCCCCTGTATAAGCCATTGGTCTTTCTATCGGTCCACAGAACCCTACGGGTCTTAATCTTTTAACCAGCTGCTCGGCCATCTTCACTCTTTCAAAGACATCCACAGAAAGCCCCCCCCCGTGGGACTCAGCCAACGCTCCACAAACACGACATAGCCCGCAGACAGGTGCAGTTTTTGTTGCAGATTAAAAGTCCAAATCAGCAAGTTGTTTAAGCGGTGAGCCAAGAGGAGAGAGTGCGTAGAGGCCCGAGGCGCCGCACAGCAATGAGTCAGAGAGCGGATGAGGAGCGGGGAGAGAGAGAGAGAGAAACTGGAGGAGAGGAAGAGGAAGACAGTATGGTTTGAAGAGAAAGAGACAGATTTAGGGCTGTGTTTAGGTGAGGAGGGGGCAGAGAGAGAAGGAATGAGAAGAATGGAAAACTGAGGGATGAAGAAGACGAGAGAAAGTGATTTAAATCTGTGCAGAAGACGAAGACAGATAAGGAGGCGTTTTGTTGTGTGGTGCGAATATTTAGAAGAGGACAAACATGACGTCATGATCTAATACGCAATTTCACAAAGATGCACGCCACCCACAGCGAATATAAACGGATTCACAATAAGATGATTAAGATCTGAATAGATTCGAATGAATGAATATGATTTTCCGTCACAAAATCAGGTCCCACAAATAGAGATTTAAGTAGTTTCCGAGTTTCGCAGGGAGAATTCAACACAGCAAAACCTAATTAGGTATGTGAGGGTCTTATTCTTTTGTTGTAATTGATCTTTTAGGTGTCGACCTTTTACACATCTGATTTATTTATATATTCCTATAAGCAGTCGGGCGCCACCCACTTTTAATAAGAGGGTGTTAACCTTTTGAAATATATATATATAAATATCATGACGTAGAGATGGGTGACCCTATGTAAGCATTGGACCTGCAAGCTTAATTATTTCCTATATTTCCCAGGATGCCTTTAATCCTCCCTAAACTCGGATCAGAAATACACAATCATAGCTATGATGTCTTAGGGTGAATTACTTTTTTCAGGGGACGCAGGTGACTCCAGGAAGTCTGCATTTGCCAACATGAGATAGTTGCTGCTGATTAAACAAGGTGCTTCATTGTATCTGGCACCAAAACAGCGTCATAATGTCAAGTCGACTTTTTGGCATCTGTGACCCTGTTATTCACACACATCATCACACCTACTCATATAGATGATCAGAGAAGTGGCCAGAGGGATTCACTTTGCTGTTTGGCAGGTTACTTGTGAACAAGTTGCCCCTGGCTGTTGTTCTGTCAGGTCAGTCATATCCTGGCTCCTAAGCCAGATGCACGTGTGTGTGTGTGCGTGTGTACAGTGTGTGTGTGTGTGTGTGTGTGTGCGTGTGTACGGTGTGTGTGTGGTAGTGGGGGCAAAACGTATGAGCTTCATTAGCAGAACAGAGGCACTAGTGTTTGAATTATTGATCAAGGGAGTGAATACCATCAACAGTGTAAATTCAGCAAATGCAGAGGGATAGAGGAAGTGTTTATTCAAAGTGATGAGTATGCCTGCATGTGTGTGTGTGTGTGCGTGCGTGCGTGCGTGCGTGTAGTGTGCTGTCAGTCCTTTGCGTTTCTTGCGTCCACACACATCAAGCCCTGAGTCCAAACATGACCATATTGGAGGAAATCTTGTCCATATGTTGTGCAGCCAAAAGGCCTCCAGTCACATCCAGCTGACAGAAATTCAGCACATAAAACATTCACTGAGCAAAATACATGTGGTGACGTTGGCCATAAAATAGAATGGGGGGAAATAAAACCGGAGGGGCGACACAGATCCCAATCAGGCAATGCTGACTTTTGAATACTTGAATCATGATGTCATTATGATGTATAATGAAGCTGCAGTAGGGTAGCGGCTGTGGGTCAGAAAGGTAAAGCGGCTCGTCCACTAATCAATCAGTGCTTGGATCCACAGCTCTTTTATTCTGCATTCTCAAGTGTCCTTGAACAATCTAATGAAGCCTACAATTGCCCTTGATGGCTGTGCCAACAGTGTATGAATGGTGTGAATGTTGTTAATTTAGTCTCAAAATTCATGAGCGGCAAACTTCTTATACTCTGTGTGCACAACAGTGGTTCCGCAAAATCGCCCTTCCCTTGCTTGCTCGTCGAGGTGAGTTTTGTGACTAGTGTGGCAGGGACAGCGGCTGATGCTCCTCTTCTTCCATTGGTCACCTTGAACACTCCAGTCCAACACTCCTACCTCTTTAACCGAGTTCCCTTTGACATTTTTCTGCACTTGTAGATTTAAAGTTAAATGCTCGCTCAGAAAAACGCCTTTCCGCTCTTTAATCTATAATTATGTTTTTTAAGCTTGTGCGGGCGTGGTTTTTTACGTGGGCAAATTTTGAGACTAAATAAACGCCATTGGTGTGTCATTACAAAACGCTGCGCATAGAAGCCCTGTGGGAATGTGTGTGTGGGTAAATGTGACTTGTACTGAAATAAAGTGTGGTTGATAAGACTGAAAAAGTTCTATATGCATACAGTCATTTTATCCCACTAGTATCTCCGAGCTACATAATCTTGAGGTTATGTCTAATGAATGCAGATATACATACTACAAATGTATTTATGACATCATCGTGACTTCTTTATGACGTTATTGATCACATGATATCCTGTGATGGGGAACACGTTCATGGTCAATATAAGCTTCAGATTGTCTCTCTGTTATTTGTGGTTATATCTTGGAAAATGTGTGCTCAGATCATATTTTTGTTTAACTGCAGCTTTGTAACTTTTACCAATCAGCTCTGAAACTTCATCATAGATAGATATATATATATTTATCATCAGCGTCCCATTTCAGCTCACTAGCACAGTGTGTACAATTCAACAGATGCTGCTTATTTGAGTATGGAGGCAATGCAACTGTCAAACCAAGCTGTCTGGTTGGGGTAATGCAGCATTAGTTCCCTAATTGAGGTAGGAAGGCTCAAAAAGACACAGAATAATGCAGCTGTATTCGGTAAAAATAGAGGTATACACAAAAAATATAATTGAAGTTTGTTTGGTATGGATGTGACTGATGATACATCTGTCAACACAAAACACACACACACACACACACACACAGCACACAGTACACACATGGCAGATGTAGAAATACAGAGAACCACCTCCTTTGACATTTGACATGTAACCACACATAAACACACAGGTAGACAGCATCAAGAAAAAAATTATACTACACACATTCACACACCTCCACACATGGTGAACACACCCTCCCCTGGGACGAGAGGATGTCATGTAAATTAATCGCCTGTGTGTGTGTGTGTGTGTGTGTGTGTGTGTGTGTGTGTGTGTGTGTGTGTGTGTGTGTGTGTGTGTGTGTGTGTGTGTGTGTGTGTAGGGCATCCAGCTGTTGGGGAGAACCCTCTCAGGGGATGTACAACACACATCTGTGAGAGTAACAGACGGTGTTTGTCTCACTCTCTCACTGACTGATAGAGATTTAGAATCAGACTGTGCAGCTACTCAAACATTAACAATCTACCTCATTTTACTTTTACAGGTTTTTTTTGTCCTTCAGTGAGTTTTAACTTTTAACTGGCTTATGAATAGAAATCAATGCACCAATTTAAAGCCTCTGTGTGTGTGTGTGTGTGTGTGTGTGTGTGTGTGTGTGTGTGTGTGTTTGTGTGTGTGTGTGTGTGTGTTTGTGTCCAGGACACTGACAGACCTGCTGAAGCAGCACGGGGGTGAAGTGAGCTCGGTGGAAAACGCCACAGCCAGTTCACCCAATGGGGGAAGAGCCAATGGCATCTCAGCCAGGATGATGCGCAGCAGGAGTGGTGAGTACTGAAAGACACACAGAGACACATGCTCATTGTTGTGTCTCCATGACTTCAGAGGACATTGATTTCCTGGAGACTAACCTTAACCATATGCTACAACTTGCCTAACCATAAACCTAACCTTAACCTTAACCTAAACTTAAACTTAAAACATGTCTTCAGCTTAAAAATTAATTATTTACGTTATGGGGACCTCATAATGTGACTGTGTAAATAGATTTAGGTCCCCATAACATGAGTAATACCTGGACCGCACACACACATTCACACGCAGGTACAGGTGAAGTTGGAATAACGTTCTATATATAACCGATCCTGCTCCACATCTTTATGTGCCGAGAGAGTCAGCGAGCATCATTATTCCATGCAAATGAACCCATTTTGTACAAAAACATAAAACACAACACAAACAGAGAGAAGCTCAACAAACAGCCTCCATGCAGCATTTGGTTTTTAGCCCAGTTTGCATCTTTTTTTTCTTCATTGTTTCTATTTGCATAATGAGCAGTAACACATGCAGGGTCGCACATTTAATGTATTGCACTCTAACTTTCATGACAGATGAGAGCAGCTGTGTCATTTATCCAATGCTGTGGGTTCACTATACAGGACATACACAATATCAGAATTTGATTTTATTATCCTTTTCTGAGGCGCAAGTCTATGACGTTGTTTGACAGAGCTCTCACTGTCAAACAACGTCATCTTTTTCTGAGCAGTTTTATTTAAAAACTAAAAGAGTACTGGAAGAATGCAAACATCCACAAGGGCTGATTGGCCAATTATCACCATTTGATAAATAGACACAGACATTTTCTGGGTCACATTAAACGCAGGTAAAATATAATTATCTGATGTTGTTGAATAAACACTTGTTACCGTATAATAACCAGATCTGCACAAATTTGCAGAAGTACAGAGCATTCAGAATGTAGGTAGGGTAGAGGACAGAGTATAAGAGAGTGAACGACAGGAGGATCTTCATCTGTAAGTAGAACACAGGCTTGTTGCACGTGTAATACTGGTGCAACACACACACGCACACATTTTAATCAGTATGTTAATGTAAGCAGGCTACAACCCTACAGGCAGCATGTGCTGTTTTACATACATTTTCTATGCATCCACACACACCAGCCTGGATGAGACACTTTTCTGCAAGCCACAGTTTGTGCCACTCATAGGTGTGACGGGGTTAAGAGAAGGATTGTTGTCATATAATATGGTTCTTTCAGGGAAATTGACTGAGCAGTTATCTCTTTTACAGCAATGCCCTGAGATTACACTCACACAGGCAGAGAGATACATGAAAATCAAAGAGAAAACAAACACAGACATGACGAGCAATAATGATCTACAATAGTAAAGGATGAAAAGTCACATAAGCAAGAACAAGCAAGTTTACGACAAAACAGTAAAATACGTAAAATGCCAATAAAGCATCAATAACGATTGGATAAATAGAGTTATAGCAATAGTAAATCAATAGACAAGGTTAACTAAAAAAACAATAAATAACAACCCAGTCCACAGATCAACCAAAGCAGGAACAACGTAACACAAACAGCAGCTTGTCCGTGCGTGTGTGCATGTGTATGGATTAGTATGCGTTTGTGTGTGTAAGAGGAAGGGAGAGGGGTGTTTGATACAAGAGGCCGCCTGCAGCATCTATCTCTCTCATCATGTCATGTAGACATTCACACACTGCTAAAGACTTGATGGGACGCACTGTACAGGCACTTGAAAAGGAGCAACAAGTTTTCTAGCTGTAGCAAACATTAGTCAGTACGTCTGAGGGAAACTGAGCCTCACTGACAGCAGCCTTATTATTTTGTCTCATAGTTGCTGAGTGAACATTGCTTGTGGCCAGAGCTCGTGATAGAAAAAGAGCATGAGAAATCATGATGGAGTGAATAAAAGTTCAGGCGATTTACTTCACTGAGTGTGAAAACCTGAGTGTGAAGCAGTTTTCAAATCTTGCATAGATAACGGGACATGTGTCAGGTGATCTGACGTGATCTCTGCTGGCTGATTGTCGTTCAGATTAGCTGAGGGAAGAGATCGACAGGATCTTGTGCCACAACAGGTTACAACTGCTAATTTACAAAATAAAATACACACACACAAACCAGCACTGTATATTATGTGTGTATATGAGGTATAATAAGATTTGCCAACAATGCCAGTTGGATTTTGATCCCAGTAAAGTACATAATTTAGACAATTACACGTTAATAAAGCTCAAATATCCCGGATATGAATGCTGCCATTTTGCGGAGTGGAGGTTGAAAAATGTACTTAGCGTGTACTTTGACTTTTTATTTTGGTCCATGTCCTGTCTGCTAATGTGGAGGAGACAGGGACAAAAATATTGTAGTTCCCATGAAGCGCATTTATCTTCTTCATCACATCAACTCTTCACTATCTTTAACGTCCCTCGCTGGATTTCGATCGTGGCTAAATATTTTCTGTGCTCAGTGCTTCTTCATTTCAGTCACTGCTTCACCGTGTTTCCTTCAATCCCCTCTTCTCTCTCTTCTCTTTACCCTTTCCTGCTATTCCTCCTGTTGCTGGCCTCAAACAGATTCTTATGTAAAGTCTTGTGTAGTTGTCGACAGCGCACCGAGGAATTTTAAATCCCCTGCTGCTGAGAACCCTCGACTGCTCAGGGATTGACACAATCATCCAGCTACCTATCATGGCGGGTGGGGGTGGGGGACGTTTTCAAGAACATGGTGGGCTGTTGCAAATGAAACAGCAGGTGGCACAATCTAATCTGTTGATTGAATGAAAAAAAACGAAAAAACATGGGTAAATGTTGGTGTTGGACATGAGTGAGTCCGCTTCTTAACGTGAAGTGACAGCGGTGGAAAGCAGGGGGCCTGGCAGAGAAGTCAGTGTTGATGATGATACTTATTGATGCTAATCTGTTCCAGTGTTTATGCACATTACACCCACTTTTTCCCCAGAGGAGGAAAATGTCCACTGGCTGTTTGTGGTCAATACACACAGACAGAAAAACATAGACATTGTCCAGCAGACAGATTAGTGCCAATGAAACAAAATACAATCTTGATTGTATCACTTGAATACACTATGACATGTATTTTTCGAAAGAAAAAGGAAAGCTATGAATGAGAATTTAGCCTGAAGACACCTCATCTTAAAGCATATGTATCCTTTTGGGTCATGAAACTATTTTAGGAAACTCTCAGGTTGACATTTGAAGGTCACGTCATTGCTTCAAATCATGAGTCACCCCCGTCTGTCCCAGGTCTGAGGGAATTGCAGGAATCTTGTTGCTTTGCTTTATGCAGCCAGGACCATACTCACTTTACGTGTATGCAAATTTTAGTGTCATGCCAAATGTTCCCTAATTGAGCCACAGGACAAAGTGGAACACAACATAGAAAGTACAGACAGTATTGGTTTTTCCATTGTTGACAAGATGGCAGAGAGTGGCCTCTGGAAAATGTCATGCTGATCACCTACAGAGTAACTGAACACATCACCCGTTTCTCTGGGGCTGAGATTCAGTTTAAAATGAGATTGTGGAGATTGAAGATGTTTCTAACGCGTTATGGACGCGAAACTGGAGGAATACAAATATCTCTGGATGAAAAAGAGGAGCCACACAGAGAAGACGCTGATCAAGATGTCAACTTGGAAAGACGAGATTCGAGAACCTTTGGTGATGAGGGCCGACGCCGGTGTTGATGTGCTGTAAACACAGAGCGTGAATGTATGTGTCATGTCCTGTCTCCTGCTGCTCCACCCAGAAGCCACCCCTCACCTGAAAGTTACATTTCCCTGTTGTTGTGAACGCCTCTGAACTCTGACCTTCTTCATATGTGAAACTCTTTTCCAGACATGTTTCATGTGCGAAAATGACATGAAATGAAAAATATATTTCCCATGAGCCAGTGTTGTATATTTGTAGATAACATGCTTAATGTTACCAAAACTAATATTTGATTATTTTTGTAAAAGAATGTCTCTTTGCTTTACTTGTAAACCCCGTTAATATGTTCGAACTTGAAGGTAGCTGTAGCAGAGTAATATCATAATCATTTTTTCATATAGAAATAAATCATATCACGAGCTGCTCTGATTTTCATTTCACTTTGACATTCAAGGCTGCAAATGTCAAAAAGCCAAAAAAAAGTCAAGGAGAGTTTCTGAGATTTATATGAGGATCTGACATTAACTGAGGAAACAAGGCAAAATATTTGGACTAAAAGTCCCTCAAACGTGACTCATTGCAGAGAGAAAAGCTTGGAGCAAAAAAAGATGACCTATTTATCAAAAACGAGTGCAAAAGTAGCGTGACCCAGTAACAAGTCACTTCTCATGACATGAATTCTACCTGTTCTTCTCTCGGGTCGCTCTGTTTCTCTTCAAGCTGTCAGCTTTTTGAGTGTTTTCTTGCTCTCTCAACTCTTTCCTTGGGTCACGTGAAGCAAACTACTTATTCCTGTCGATTATTGATCTGGAACCTGAGCTGCCCTGCTCGTGTCACGTTGATGACTCTGACAAAAGGCATGTGTACTATCAGCACAGCAGATCACACAGAGCCGGGATTATAAAGTTTGTGTGGGGGTGAGATGGTTGTGTTTGTCTGCTCCGACTGGAAATGACGATGCACAGACTTTCACATATGATCTCACCAATGACAGATACGCACTCTGCTCCTGATCACATTTACTGTCGCCCCTGAATCTCAAGTAAATAAATCCAGATATAAATGCAAACAACCCAATTTGGTATAATCAGAATATTTAAGAAAATGTATTTAAAGTGAAATTCTGCTGCAGAAATTGTTTTTGTTTACAGTATTGACACAAGCATTGGCCAAAAGCTCTCGACTCTCATTGTTTTTCAAGGTGACATCTTCGTCTGAGCCTTCTACGCATACAACTCTTTATCATCAACACACCCACTAGCTTGCTATGGGAATGTTTCATGCTGTACTCTCACATGGGCGCATTCTGATATTTTCAGTACATGCAACTGAAGGGGGTGACAGAAAAAGTTCTGGAAAATGTGCGGAGCAACTGACTCGGACATTTGTGCTCTTGCAGTTCCGTGCACATCTAAAAGCAGCTTAAGAGAGAAAGGAATCCCATCATAGCAAAATCTTCTGTAACTCCTCTTGTGTTCCTGACCTGAAAATGAATCTAAACGTCCTGCATCTGCATCATTAGAGCTTCTGCTAAAACTGTGAGCTGTGAAGTCAAAAACATCGGGCACACTATGAGCCACTGCTCGTTATTTCACAGAAAACCTAGTATTTCACATGATAAGAGAAAAATACATATTGCCTTTCTGTTTCATCTTAAAAGCTGCTAATCTGACAGTGTTTCATGTCTGCATGGCATCGCTTTATTATTAATAATTACTTTCTCAATGATTAATAGAACACCAGAGACCATCTGAACATTATTCAAAGCAGCATTTAGAAATGTGGACAATTTTCATATATCTAGATCTTTATGGATGACCATGGAAAGCAGTTCATTTACATTACCAGTAGATCAAGAGTGATCTGTTGGTCTTTTACTGTGACTTTAAAGGATCCATGAAATGAAAGTTTCCTACTTTTATTCCTGTGCCCTTATGTTAATTGTTAATTCCTCTTGTAATTCACCAAATGCATCAAAATCTTTTCCTTTCTGTCAAATGGTTTAAAATGTTTCGTGTCTTATCCTGCGTTTCTAACTTCATCCCTGTTACTATAAATTAACGGGTGCACAGGAAACTACACCGTCTGATTAATCAGTTAAAACTGCAGGCGGAGGTGAAGGTGGTGGCGAGAAATGCTCAACAACAGTGAGCAGGCTATTTTCATGACTTTCCACATTGAGCTGCTAGTTACTGTGAAGTCTGCTGAGGGGGCATGAGGCAATTCAGTGCTATCGGTTACTGTAAACACCAATTTTTATCATGGCTATTCCCAAATGTCCCTCTGACGTCTGTGTCTTTAAAGAGCATCGTGAGGAAAATAACTCATCATCCAAACTATATGACTCCCTCACTGTGCGTCTCCTTCGAGCGGGTAGTGATTAGCATTCAGAAGCTGAGGCGGGTACACCTCTGTCTTAGCACTGACAGTCGCAGATGTGATGCAAACATCTGTCGGAGGCTGTGCTTCACTCTGTGTGACACTGTGTATACACACTGTGTACACACACTGTGTACACACACTGTGTACACACACACACACACACCACACACCACACACACACACACACACACACACACACACACACACAAAACCAGACATCTAATATGCTACAGATACTTTTTGTTTAAAGGTAATTACCACTGATTTTGTTTCTCCTCCAGATGTGTGCATACAGCCTGTTGGGTGTGTGTGTGCGTGAGTGTGTCTGTGTGAACATTCGTGAGTACTGCATGTGTGTCCATCCATCCCCGGGGCTGACATCAAGTGGGCCAGCTGCATCAGTGGACTTCATTATTGCTAATAGCCAGGGCTTCACTCTCTCAGCTAGTTTATTCCATTGTTCATTAACCTCAGTTCATTTAGCATGAGACTGGCTGGCCGTCAGGGTCGGGGCTGCTGTCTCACCCAAAGTCACCGGCCTCAGGGTGAAAGGGAGGTGGGTTTAAACTTGTGATAATCCAGCATTTCTGTGACACTTCCACAGTACATGTTCCCACCTGAGACACTCTCAGTTCAACCACTGCTGAGCACGGGAGCTAGTTGATGACAAACTGACACGCATTACCAGTCAATGGCTTGTAACATAATCCAAATATCATCATACATACATCACAGATGAAGGAGCCAGAGTGTGTACAGTAGCAACTGGGGGAATAGAGCCGGGGTATCGAAGTCCTGTCAATACACGCACAACCCACTGACATGGAGGAGGTTTATGACCTATACTGCAGTCAACCACTAGGGGGAAATCAAGATGCTTTGGCTTCACTTTTAAGGAGCTGTCATCTCATCCATCTTTACATAGAGTCAATGAAATGTATTTTCTTTAAAACAATATGTTGCCTTCTAAAGATTTTTTTTGTCTGACTGTGTCTTTCTCTCTGCCTCTCTCCTACCAGAGCAGTACCATCTGAATAACTCAGCTTATGGGCCGTTTGGACAAGGGCTTCCACGCCCGCAAAGCAACCACGGCACAGTGGGACTGAACAAATATACTTCGCTTAAAGCTGTGGGTAAGTCGGACACACACACACAAACACACACCCACATGATGCTGACTCCAGCTGGCACAGTAACCTTTAAATTACAGTAGGTTGACGGTACAGGAGCTGTCAACTGATGAGCGTCTCCGTGCCTCTTGGCGAACTGATCTTAAAGAGGAGCTCATGGTGTTTCCTGTCTGTCACTGCCTCTTCATGTGAGAACGATATATTGAATTAGAGTTTTCCTCATGTTCTCACTGCCACAAGACAAGCCTGTAATTAACCAAAGCTTTATTGTGTTAATTATCAAAGCAACAGCAACATTTCCACAGCACAGGTCAATGCCAAGGTCAGAGCTCTGTAATACATGTATTCATGGAACATGGTCTTTGGGGCAGAAATAAAATTACTGGGGCAAACATGAAAGCTCTGTGACTAGTAAACACACCATCCTTCTGTGTCCTTACTTTTGAGTTTAATTACACAAAACTAAAAACAAACCTTAGTTTTCTTTGTATAGTTTCATATTACATATCATTTGCATATCTAAAATAAATATGTGGGAATTTAACTTGCGACCTATATTTGTTAACAAGTTTTATTATTAAATGTAAATTGTTTGCAATAGTTAGTTCCCTAAAACTAGAACTGGTGCGTCTGGTGTGACAATCCACTACTTTATTCTGAGTAAACTTTTCTGTGTTAAAAAAAAGAATAACTAACTTCCTGAATGCAACAATTCTCACCTTCCTATACGTTCTACACAATTTGTAGTATTTTTACTGCATCTGTATGATGCCTCCATGATGTAGTTTTGTAAGGGATTTGTGATGTAACATGTAAAAATGACTACAGCCTGGAGAGGAGGCTGCGGGGCTTTTACTAGGTGACTGTACAGACTGTTCCGTGCCGACAAAGGTCGAACACACGTTGTTGTCCTTGAATAGTAGCAGGTGTAATAGTGTGCAGAACTGCAGGCATCCCATTAGAACAATATAATCCTCTACCAGAGAGCCAAAGGCAAATCACTGCTTGTCAGGGTAGATTGTTTTAACCTTTTACCAATGGGAGGTTGATGGAGCATGAGTGTCCTTTTCAAGCAACAACTCTCTTTACGCACTGTACATATTTTACACTTGGGATCGGCCTGCAGGCCCCTTCAGATCGACATGATTTAGCATCAGAGGTACGGTCACTTGCTCAAGGGCACTAAAACAGTAATTGAACATTCAGTAGGTCCTACTGAGTTACTGTTGTTACACCTGTCAAGCCTTCAAATTGAGATTGTAATAATAGTGGCAATTTTAGAAGCACTGGGTACTTGTATGGATGCTTTAAGCTGCAGTATGTGGAATCGCTTGGTTGATGGTTGAGTCTCATTCCCGGGACGGTAACATTTTCAGATGGAGACTCTCTGTCCTGAGCCCCTTCCACCACACGAGCGCAGGCAGAAGCATATGCTTAATATGCACACATGACAAATGACCCACGCCCATTTTATTTGCTCCTTTAGAACAAGTGAATCACTTTCTTTTAATTTTGTTCTTATGTTTTTCTTATTAGAAAGTAATTCAAAAAGATAAAGATAGACTCACATAAATTGTAAAAAATGATGAAAGCACATGGAGAAAAATGGTTAGCGTTCATGTAGCCATTGAGTTAGCAGCGATGACCTCAGTGTTCTGTGACATTCATGCTGCGTGCACACACACACACACGCACACTCTGGACTCAGGGCAAGGGTATTTATAAACCGTCTTTGCTATATCTCCACATCCTGACACATACTTTAACCTCCATCATCTCTATTACACTCCTCAGTTTCTTCTCCCTCCTCACCGCACTCCCCCCGTCTTCTGCCGTCCTTTGTCCCAGTGAGAGGAATGATTCACCAACTAGAAATACCTAAATCACCAGCTTTACTTTCTGATCTTCTTCAAACCCGCCCTCTCACTGTGACCATTTTTCACCACCATCTGTTTTTTACATTAAGTTTTTATTTTACATTTGATTATTTTTTACATTCAAACACCTCATTTTCCATTTTAGAGACATTATAGTCAATTTTATTTGCAATGGGAGACACCACAAAGTTCTTCTTGCTAGTTATTTCTTAAAAAGTTTTTTCTTTCCCACATAATATTATACATATTTTCACATTAAATTACAACTCTATTCTTGTGATGTTATGACTTCTTTCTCATTAAATCACGATCTTATTCTCGAAATAAACAAAAATCCTTTAAATGACCCTAGAACTAACCTTTCCCACAAGGCCCTGATTTTATACTTTTTATTTTTTCTGTACCGTCATACGGGTAGCCACTGTAAGTAGGTCATACTTATTGAATGTATAAAAAGATGGATGACATAACAACTCTATTTTGGCTTCATTTATTATTAGTGGGAGCAAGAAAAGACATGTTGTCCATCTTTATATACAGTCTGTGGTCCTAACAGAAGACCAAGCTAGGTTGTGTGTATTTAAGTGATCAATGGAGAGTTGTAGTTCTAACAATTTGAAGTTTTAATTTGTAATAACAAAAGTGTGTCATTTCATTAGAGTTTCATGACCTCCCTTTACAAGTTTCTCAACGTACTTTGAGGTGCAAACGAAGCAGACATTTGTGACAGTTTGGAGCCGGGAGGTCCTAACATAAATGCATAATGGAGTAAGTGTGATTCAGTCATCAGTGTTCCAACAATGACAAACTCTGTGTTTGCACATAGACAGTTCATTCTAGGCTGCTTCTGTTTGTGACTCAGACGTGCATCAGACTGTGACAAATTGAAAATGACTCTTAAGGATAAACAAGTTTAAAAACGGCTCAATATAGCATGTGTTTGCTTTTCTGGCCTAGTTGTTCAAGAACACAAACAGAAAGTAGAGAAAATGAAAGGAAAAGTTCAATTTATTTAACTTATTTTCACACCTTTGGATGGTCTCTGGTTCTGTCATGTTAACAAGTAAAGATAAGAGATTTGGGAACATAGCATCCCTGCAACACAGATGGATGAGGAGTGGTCAGGTGGTCAGACAGGTAATAATATGTAAAAATATAAAGTTGAAATAAACAAAATGTCTGTGTCCTTTAGGGAACTAGTTGCAGGACTTCTCCATTTGTAAACTGTAATTGATGTTGACTGAGAGTTTGGGAACTAATGTTGGCGTTGGTGTAAATATTTTCAACCAAATGAGAATGACTAACTCAGAAAACAAATTCACTTTTCTTGCCTCTTGTGACGTCTTTTAGCAGTGATGAAGTACAAACACATTTACATGATTGACTCAGACAGCGTGTCCAACGCTATGAAATGAACAATGCTGTGAAAACCAAAATGATCCCATGTCTTTCTGATGAATACTTCACGCACTAGGTGTTAGTTTTTCTCACAAACTGTCTTCATTCTTTCATTACAGCGGACAGTGCGTCTCGTAGCTACTACAAGAGCTTCCCACTCATGGACTTCTCTCACTACCAACCTGTGGCGCCTCCTGCTTTCCAGCCTGTACCAGTTCCACCCAAAGAGAAGTCCTACATCCACCAGCCCCTGCCAGTGCACCACAACCTCCATGCCCCGTTGTCCATCTCCATCCCCTCCAGCCATCTGGAGCACTCACACCTCCCGAAGACAACCACACACCCGCTCCTTTCCAGCTCGGCCTTCAAAGTCTGGGAGCCGACTGGCCGCCATGTCCATAGGCAGACCTCTGCCCCAGGGCACAGCTCCTCCATGCACAGCTCCTCCACGCACAGCTCCATCCGAAGACACGGCTACTCGACCCGGAGGCAGCAGAGCATAGAGAATATGTCGGATCTCTTCAGTCAGCCCTATGGAGGGATGTACGGAGGAGCTGCGGGGGGAGCAGAACAGGGGCTGCGGCAGCATGTCCAGGGGCAACACCCATCTCAACCCCCTTATTACCACCATACCAGGCAAAAGAGCTACTCCACCCACAGTACGACTGAGGTGACCGTTTGAGTGCCATCACCTCAGAGAGCGGCCTTCTGTGATACACAGGCTAACAAAAGGCTTTGGTGTTAGCTAAATGCCAGAGTTTGGGACAGTTGGCCCCAGCAAGTGAGCGATATTGAACGGGAAATCAAAATCAGATGTAGGAAATGAAAGTGGAAACAGTGAGATTAAGGGGTGAAAACAGTGTAGTAGAAACACTACCTCAGGTAGTAAATGGGATTATTGGACTCACAAGGGTATTGTACATTGATCATATAAAGTATATAGAGTCTATATAAATCTTCCGAGGTTGCTCCAAACCACTCAGGTTCCAGTGGGTCTCACGACCTTCATAGATTCTCAACCACCACAGTTTCAATGCTGCAGTGTGGTTTCAGTGTGATTGTACAGGCCTTGTGGGAATATGGATAAGAAAAGAGAAAAACAAAAATCCTATTTGCATCAACTCGAGCAGTTTTTGACTTTATCTGCGATGAGGTTTTACATGTTTCAGGTCAGATTTGGCAGGAAGAGAAACTTAGCAAAGAAACTCTGGTGAAAGTGCTGTAAGTTCATCAGGCGGAAAAATAACAATCCAGTTCATAGTAATGGTTTCGAAATATTCTATATTTGGCCCAAACCTGAAAAAACTGGGGGTAATACTTTTTGACGCAGTTGATTCAAAAAGATATTGGCTGTAGAAACATGCAGCTATTTTCATTCATTTGATGTAAATGTGGTTTGTAACATTGTTACAAGTTGTGGTTCACCTGCAGATCGAATAGTTAGAACTCAGGAAATCATTTTAAATATATTTTACAACAGCAACATCATTGTCATATGTCCGGTCCGGCAGCTGGTTGTAGCTTCATACTTAGAATAAGACATGAGAATGGCATCAATCAAGATTTCTACAGAAAAGCCATAGTGATTAAAGGGAATTCTCCAGTATTTTTCAACCTGGGCTCTATGGAAATAAATGTGTGTAAATTAATGAAACTTTAGGAATCAGTCCAGTTTATCGCCTTGCGACACATTGCACATGTGTCGCTCAATGAGGAATCTCATCTCTCTTTGTCCGTAGCCCAAACAAGTAGCGACAGCCAAGGAGAAATCAAATGCTCCATCAAGATTCAGCCATGATTCCAAAGGTTTTTGTAAGCGCCATTCGTTTACACGCCCACATTTATAAACATAGGGCCCAGGTTGAAAAATGTTGGACAGGGACGTAAGCTTGTCAATTAAAGCAGAAATTCAATTGAAACAATGGTAGAAAGCAAAATGGTGATGTCTCAATGGACAATTAGATCTGAAAACCCTGGAATAATAATAATACAGCTTTTTAAAGCATGAGGGTTTTTCGTTTTGTTTTTCCCTACATTTCTTTTCAGTGGTTGAGAGGTTTGGAATTCACAGCTGCAGCAAATGGGTTTTTTCTATTTTTTCTACATGAAATCAGATTCGGAAAAATTGCAAAGTAAGAAGTATTCTCAGTAATGTAAAATCTCTATGAATTATAATCTACCTTAGTTAACCGGATCACAGATCTCAGAAAAGTCATCAGGGCATTAAAATTTCATTTAGAGAAGATTTAAAAACGACGTTAGATAAGCTCCATGTAATCTATATTCATTTAGCGACAGTAAAACCATTCAGGTGATTTCCAGGCCCCATAGATGCTTTTTTTGATCAGTTATTTCCTTCTGTTATTGTAAAAACACTTCTACCACTCTGTTGCATCTCTCGGTCTACCTCCATGCACAGCTGCTCCTCTCCATCCCCTCTCGGCCTCCCTCACCCACATTCCAAGTCGAAGCATTTTTGCATTCTGTGCCATCAGGCTAAGCGTACAGGGACAACATCCCCGGGGTCACATTAACTCGACGATGAGGACAATGCCACCATCATGTCAGCTCCCATCAGCCTCCATCCCAACCAGAGAGGTAGAGAGAGGGAAAGAGAGGGACAGCGTAAGAGCCAGAGGCTGGGTTCTCTTTAGAAAAGAAGAGAAAGGGAGTAGAGAAAAATAGAAAAACTAACGTGCATGGCCACATGTTTTCCTTCCTTGGGGGAAGAAAAGGGAAGGAGTCACTGTGGATCTGGGTCTCTCACTACAGACCTGTCTGGGTCAGAACTCACAGAGTGTGGACGTGTGGACCCCTGTGTGTAAATTCCTTCCCGCAGGCACCATTGCAGGGGAATTCACTGAGGCATTTCCAGGCCTGGGGCTTTAGACATTTCTCATTTCGTCTGTGAAAGCTGGACAGCAAAGGACACTGTGCCGAGCTGTGGCTGCTGCTGCGAACAAGCGACAGTTATTGCAGCGCTTCCACCGTACTTGTTGGTGAAGGTTTAAGTCTGCGATGCCCTGAGGGACTGGGCGATGAAGTGAACCGCTAACAATGATTGCACGTGTGCAGAAATGCTTCCATAACATTTGTGCTGAAAGAGAAGGGGGGGGGGGGGTATGATGCAGGACTTTTTATAAGGTAAAGAGTGGTTTTGTTGCAATACAATTTCAAAAGAACAGAGAACTACAGAAGAGTATCAGGGTCAGGCATAAGATCAAGACGCTTTGGCTTCACTAGACTTAAAAACAAAACGAATTCAGAGGGTTGAATCCTATCTGTTTATTTTGTGTGGGAGAAATATCGAGAACAAATTCAAATAAAAATCCAGCTGCAAGTGTTCAATCTGTCCCAGCTCTTCAAAGACCTGATACTGAAGATCACACGGTGTCATATGCATTAACATTAGTAGTTTGATATATTCTTAAAAGACTTTACTTTTAAAATTTCAACTTCATTGTCGATGCAAAATGGGAAGAAACAAATTCTACTCCTCTCATTTTTTTCTTCTGCCTGGCCCTAATACTCTCTTCCTTAGAGAACTAACACAATAGAGAAAACGCTTAATATAACAGCATTACTATACGAGTGGTGACAACAATCACCTCTTAAGCAGAACTGCATTTACATAAACAGCTTCAAACACACACTGTGTGGGGCTTCAGTAAAGCAACATGTCACTTTGTCACTGAAGTCCGTAAATACACCTTATTTTATCAAATCAAATTCCGGTAAGAGCTTTTGGAGACTTCACCGCCCACATGAACTGATGAATCAGACCCTACGAGCGACTGATATGCAAAATGTAAATGAGTGTTGTTGTTTTTTTTACATTTAGTAAACATGACTGTTTTTCTGTCCTGATTTCCTGAGAAACAAGAGCTGAAGTCGGAGCTGCAGGGTTCACCTCCCTCACATCCTTTTTATATCATGCTGCATATTAAGGAAGAACAGGCACATGAGCCTGAAGACGACAAGTGACGAAGCTGTAACATTAAAATGCTCACAGTTATCTGACACGTTAACAAGTTAGAAGGGAAAAGTGGTTCCAGACACATTCTGTAGTCTGTATTTGAGTGGATTCTTTGGCCACTTGCGGGCAGCAGAGATGAGAACAACACCTACATTTGTGTAGTTACACATGAATAAGAGTCTATGCGACGTTATTGTTCATTTTGTCTCTGGACATCTGACAAATCAAAGTCTAAACTACTCTCTTTTCACTTCTCTGAGCTGAGAGACGCTGCAGAGGCAACTGAAAAGTCTCTGTGTGTTCATCACTGCACTTTCATTTAATCTTAAAGCTACAGGTCATAGCAGAAGTTTAAACTTACGTAAAGGATTTTATTGTTTAAAAGGTTCTGATTCTCCTCATCTGAAGTTGCTTCAGGCTTTGGTGTCTGGATCACAATATGTAAATAAAGATGGACGAAGCCGATCCACTTTCTACTCTCACTACTCTACAAACTCTGAATCCAAATGCCCAAGATGGCAGCATTCATATCCTGTATATTTTGGCTGAATTTCTGGATAGAGAGAGGAAGTGGAGACAAGTCATCCATCTTAATTTACTGTCTATGGTTGTAAGCCGCAGTGTCGAATCAAAACCAGATCTTACAGTTGATTGATGCAGGCCGAGCCCCTTACCCTCGTTCACTCTCTCACACACACACTTTAATTATCACTACAGTATGTTACGTTTTGGCAAATTGTTAATTAATGACCATGTGACTGACTGTCGCTCTCCTCCTCACATACTTAGATGCAAAAGAGTCCCCACGCCTGAAACCACTCCTTCATTCTAATCACAAATGCAGCAAAGCATCCTGGGCACCATTCCCTCTACATGCTAAATGTTGGAAGCTTCAAATCTTGACATCTGCTGGTTGAAAGAAACAAAATCAGTTTCATAAGCAATAGCGGTTTAGTTCCTTGCTGTGAACAAGTGCTTCCGATTTTTCTCTCTTGATGAAGTCGTTTTCTGTCCCTCTGTTCTCCGTAGCTGGAAAAGCCACTTTTTTCATGAGTTGAATATAAATGTTTGACGTTTGCATTTTGATTCAGTGTCTTTGAATATGACATTTTTTTAGCTTTCATATTGTGCAAACCTCTGAAAAATCACGCGTTCTGCTTTATTTATGAATTTAGTGTAAATATGCTTATTTAATTGAAATCCCGATGTATATTTTGGTTAAATAAGGGCTTTATGAACTAGGTTATTTTAAGAGTATTTACTATAATTGCAGTCACATTTTAACTGAATCTTTTATTTCATGTTGATGATTTTAGTAACATGAAACATTTCTATATTAACTGACTTGTGTGCAATTTTCTAATGTGCAATAGTGAAGGTACAGTATGTTTTTTTTTAGAGAGTTTTCACATCTGTGGCAAAAACAATGAACTGTAGTGAAGGCCAAAGCAATCACAGATCAGATGGACTGCAATTCTAAACCATTGGTAATCTTTTGTGTAACTACACAATAGTGACTGGGATGTTGTGCAAAAGCCAGTAGTGGAACATGTGTGCACGTTGCAGTTCCATGCACAGGAGATTGTTATATTTCATACTGTCTGTGTTTAACTGCATTCAATTCATTTCCTAGCACCGACTGAAAAGAGGGAATTCATCCCACGATGGCAATCTATGAACCTCTGCAGGTGATCGTCTTGCAGTGTCTGTTAAGCGACAGGCTACATAACAGAACACAACTATAGATAAATGTACAAATACGAATATGATAGTCAAGTTAATCGAAAGTGGTTTGGTGTGATATACAGTATGTAGCAAAAAAAGTGTATATACTGTATGTACCTGTACTTCTTATTTAAAAAAAGAACTGATTTATACTCAAAATGCTCTTGAGATGTTCTTTGCAGCGACTGTTGAGTAATCAAAGTCACTTTTGAAGATTAAATATTAAAATGTAAAAATAACACAAGGCTTTGGTTTGATTCGCGTTTGTATCAAAGAGACGTTGATACACTCCCATCATGCAGCAGGAACCTAACTGGGTCGACTACTTACTATACAACACTCCCCGCAGCCAAAAAGTGACTGACAGCTTGACAGCAGCCAGATGTTCTTAGTTGGATCAAGTTACTTTCACCATAAAATATCCTAATTACAGTAGTTGATTTGGTTCTGAAGTTGATCATTTGTCCAAGACTTTCCCAGTCGAGATCTGAAATGCACCCGTGTCCCAGTAACCACTAATTCACCTGGAAATGTTAAAAATGTAAACGCATTCAAGATTCTTGTGATTTGTGTGCCTTGAGTTTACCACTGCACCAGTAGTGCCACCTTGTGGCTGTTTTTGATACTGCATAAACTCAATGTATCCTAGAATATGGCTCTCCTTATTTTAAAGGAATAATTCTTAGTCATTATCAAATGAAAAGTCATACGCCATCGTCAACAGAACAGTAAAATGTTAAAAATGCACTGAAAAGTTTCAAAAGTCAAATCTCAACTGTCACAATCAGTGTTTTTACTTTTCAATAACAGCTCAGACATGTTTGTCAATAATATGTTAAAGTTTGAATATGAACGTTTATATTGATTCCTCTCTGCATGTCAATATGAGAGATTTACCCCCCCCCACCAACTGCTTCATGCAATTGCCACATATCAAAAATAAAATAGAATCATATTAAATACTTTATTAAAATAATTCCAACCTTGAACAATGGAATTCAAGACAATTACATCTTATGGAGACGTTAATTTGATTTCATTCTTCTTAAGCTTTAAGCATTGTTAATAAGTATGTGCAATAGTTAAAAGTATATTCCAATAAGAATTAATATTTCAAAGTCAAAGGAAGATTATTGAACACAAAAAGAATTTTGTTCTAATATGAGAACAAGCTGAGAACAAAAGTGGATGGTAGATATATATCACACCATAGTGATATCATAGTGGAGTGAAGAGTGAAGTGGTTGTTATCCTAACACCTACTGTGCATATAATCTACTGTGTCTGGCTACAAACTTCACAAACCCTTCAATGGTCAATACCATTTGACATAAGTCCTGGATATGTAACAGTCGATCTTTATAAACTGAACTAACCATCAAAAATAAAGCGAATGAAAGAAGTAAAGATGAAAAATGATTGGTCCCATATCTAAAGTAGCACTAACATGCCCTGTCGTCATTAGATTGTTTTTGATTGAAGTGTCTCAGAGGTTAAAAACTTGGTCCAGATAACACAGGACCTCATTTGGTCCAATACAATGAGATACTTCACTGAGAGACTGATTACTTCATTTCTAACTTTAACGTACTCTGACCCTGCCCTTTGAGTAAAGTCCTGTCAAAATAAACTCCACAGGGAAGGAAAAAATAAAAAATGAAAACAGGAAATGACAGCGTTAACCATCCCATTGCCTGTGTACAGCAGTGAGCTGAAAAGCACTGAAGTTATATTCAGATGACCCCCAGCTGATTGTGGAAGAAACGTGTCCCGGTGGTTTCAGAATAAAACGATCTGTCAGCTCTGCCAATGAGGTTAAACTTTGGCCTTGTAGGTTTGTGTGAAGAGACTAAAATGTCCTAATATTGTAGATTTATCTTGCTAACTTCTCATGAACTGCTGAATTAGCTCCAATCTGGCACCATGGCCTTGATTTGTTTTGTCTTTGTGGTTTTTAAACAGAGCCAAGTGGTTCTGTAAAATCAGTTAATAAACAGTAACACATTTAGAGGATTAGAAACCCTTGGACACATGATAAAACCCATTAACACCCATTTAAAATTCAGATTGGAGCATAACTTTGCAAACGTCAGGAGAATTGTGATAAACTGCAATTAACAGCATCCCCACTGATGAAGAGAGGCTGTGCAAGGAAAACGAAAAAGGCTTTTAGCCAGCCTGACTGACCACAAGGAGATGATGGGATGGGAACATGTGATAACTAACTCCACTTGTGTTCACAAAGAGTCCCACTCTCACTCAAACCCTTGAATGAATATATCTTCATAAATATACAGAGCCCTGTCTATCGCTGTCCGGTTATGTTGCTGCCTCCAGGATTAATGACGACGGAATCCAGTAAGGGACGGAGAGCCTGGCCAAACGGCCTAAAGAGGAAACACAGCAGAAAGAAGAGTTACACTGAAATAAAGAGGCCTAGAAAAAGTCTGAATGGATTAAAGTATGCGAGCTGGGGAAGGGAACGTAAGAAATCAAATAAATACATCAAGTGTAATGAGATCCGATTGAGACAGAGAAGCACAGGGAGAGAGAGAGAGAGAGAGAGAGAGAGAGAGAGAGAGGGAGCGGTTATGTGGTCATCGAATCACAAGAAAAACTCTGACCAGCAAATTAGTGCAGAATGTTGTTAACTCCATCAAAGAGGTTATGTTTCCATTGCCTGTCTGTATATCAGACAGTTGTGGCCTGACCAAGGAACAACCTATTCAAATTTGTTTTATTTCTTGAACATAGCAAGGGTGTTTTCTGTTATTCTCATAAAAAGAAAATGTTTGTATATCTGATGTGGAACCTCATCTCAATAAGATATGCAATATGCTGGTAAAGTGGCCAAACAGCCTTGGTGGAGGTATTTGACTGTGGCTCAGGAGGTAGAGAGGGTCGTCTATTACCCAGAGGGTCAGTGGTTCTTTCCCCGGCTCATCCAGTCTGCATTCTGTAATGTAGAAACTGAACCCCCAATATGTGTAAATAGGCTAATTCAACTTGCGCTGTAAAGCACTTTGAGTGGTCGATAAGACTGGAAACAAAGTCCATTTGAAGTTCTATTTTGAAAAGATGATTGCATTAGCTGTGCTTCTCACAGTCGAGTCAGAGAAGAACACCTGACAGCATTTGGACAACTATGATTTCCTTGAGAGCATCCACATGAACTGAGTGTGAGTGACAGGGGCCAAAGGAAAAACGAATGCAGAGAATGCAAAGATGAACACTTTTGTAAAACTTTGCACACAAATTGTCAACTTCTTAGTGGATTGGTTTTGCATCATATAACAATAATATTAAATCTAAACTATACACTAGGAACTGAAGATTTCTAGATTTGTGGCAAGGATCAGTAAATGCAGAGAGTTTAGCAACAAAGACACAAAGTAAGGTTGAGAGGAAAATAAGAGCTTTGGTGTTTTGTGGTGCTTATTACATTGAGTCAACTCACGTGGACAGTACTTCAGATGGAAGGTCTGTAATGTACGATGGGATCTTTTTGCCTGTTAGGAATTGAGCCACCTCGTTGCTGAAACTGTTGCAGTTGTGCTCGAACAACTTGTACTTGTCACTGCTGTGAACCCAGAGAAAGAAGAAGAGAGGAACAAAGCAGACAGGGACATATATTTAGAGAAAAGCGGCCAGACAGGGTGTAGAGGGGTGAGTGAGTGGCAAGAAAAAAACCAGATAGAGACACTTTGGCGGCCGCTTTACTTCCATCGTCTACATGTTTTCTGTAAATTTAAGCTTATGGAATTCAAGATTAATGGGTTTTTTTATATATAAAATATTTATTGGGATCACTAATAATCAAAGTCAAAGATTTATACATTAAAATATGCTGTAATACTAGTATTTGTGAAGACTTAGAGCAGCAGCAAAGCATTTGTGCTGCAATTATTTATTGTTTCATTTGAGTCCTAATTTAATGTTCCAAGTTATGTTGGCATATATGCATTAAAATGTTTTCCAAAACACAGAAACTATTGCCTATAACTACAACAACTATGATATAGTGCTAATATAAACATTTTTAACATTTTAAAGACACACTCCACGGCCTGACATCTATTGGATTGGATTTACAGTGTCAGGTGAGCTGGAGCTTTTACCTGTATGCGGACTCTGCAAGTGAAGTCAGATACTCAATGAAGATCTCTGCAGGAACCTCAGTGATGCCCAGGTCCACAACGGAGTCAGGCTCACCCAAAGGGGTACCACCCTAGGACACCACACACACCTCAGTGTACACCATGTTTCCATAACTTAGACAAAAGCTTCTTGATTCATTAAATTATTCACATACAGCATTAACAGTCACAAACAGTAATGCTTGATGTACTTTAGAGTTGGGTCAAAGGATGAAGTTGATTCTTACAGGTGAACAACTGTTGATGCCTTCTCCAACAAAGAAGTACTCCTTTCCATGGACCACAATCGCGGTGTGCCTGTAACACACAAAAGAATGTTTTCCTATAAAATCAAACCTTTGTAAAGTAGAGCCCGGCTGGTATATTGATTAGCAGATAGTATGAATCATTGACAGACACATTGGTAGATGAGTTACAGATATGACAAATTTAATTTTACAGAAAGAACAATGCAGAAAATATGCACATTTGTATGTATTCAAAAAATGTTCTGTATATTTGGTTTTTATTTCTGTTTTCTTTTTATTTATAATCATCTGTAATAAATAGTTAATGGTTAGTCAGCAAAACATTAAGCCTGAAGTACATTCATTTGTTTGTCATTGTCTTATAAAGACATCTTTGGAGTCAGTGATACAATTTTATTTTCAATATATATCAACTGATGGAAATGTGTTTTACGCCTATTGTTATTAACACCAGCCCCCTCTAGTGAAAAGGGTTATATAACTAAAGATTATTTCTATTATTATTTTCATTATTATTGTTATTAGTAGTAGTAGTAGTAGTAGTAGAAGTAGTAGTAGTAGTAGAAGTAGTAGAAGTAGTAGTAGTAGAAGTAGTAGTAGTAGAAGTAGAAATAGTATTAACAATAATATTAAAAGGATTGTATAAATGAAAAAGCTGCTCTCACCATATCCCATCAAGGTGTTTCCCTGAGAAAAAAACACATTAAATTATTGATGGACGCGTGTTTTGTTGTTAATAAATCTAATTCAGAAGCCTTGTACGTCTCAAATAATTATCGAGATAGCAGAAAAGAAAGCCATAGCTCCATAGGCCTGAGTATCATCCCCACTCTTTCCTGCTTTCTCTCGCGGGCTCGGGTGCACTCACGGCGGCTTTCGTGAAGGCCAGAAACTCACCGAGCATGACAGCGCTGAGCTGTCGGGCCATTCCTCTGGACAGGTCGTAAATGTACAGCTTCACCGGGAAGGAGCCAGTTTGGTCCATGGCAACAAAACTGACAACTGCAGTTCACTTAGGTTTTTACTTTAGCTGACTCACTTCCACCAAGAGATAGCCGGTTAGCTAGCTTACCGGTACATACACACAAAACTTGAATTAAAAAACACGTATCGCTGTAACTACCAGGGATATAAAACTATAAGAGAGACTATCTGAACTAGTTGAATTGAAAAATGTCATTAAAGATAAAGTGAATCTGTCGCTGACGTCCTGGTTGTGCTGTGTCACCGTGGGACTGTAAACAACAACATCTCTGTCACGGCCGCGTGGAGACACTTTGTTTTCTTCCGGGGACGAGCCTCTCTGGCACACGTCGGCCCCGCCCACCACGCTACGATTGGTCAGTATCTTTTCTCACCAGTCGAGCGCCAATAGACGACGACGTGTGCGTGCGCGCTCCCGTGTGTGGCAGCGCCAGCCATTGAAACGGAAGTAGTCCGGGTTTGTGAAGCTGCAACAGAGAAACTCAGCAGTAAGTTTCTGTGCAGTTCACTCAATGTCTGTGTTCTTATTCTGTTCAGGACGAATATAGAGAGAGTGCGTGCTCAGTTAGAAACATACAGATATTCAGGAAGCGACGTCAAAACCTTAAGAAGTGGGCAGTGGCTAATTAGAAGCTAAGCTAGCTAGCGTCACTCATGACTGAAGCCGAGCATTAGTCACGTATTGATTAAACATCGAAGTGTTGACAGAGTTGTTGTTCTCTTTTTAGATTAGCGCCACGCGAAGTCGGTTTGAGGGTTAATGCATTGGCTGAAAGTTCAGAAGGAGCGCAGCAAAGCATTGTCATAGCAACGCTGACAATCATGTTGCACCATAATACTAAAAATGAAGCTGCGATCAGAAGTCCGAGCTTGATCCTGACTCAGCACACTGGCTAAGCTAACTCACGATGTGCGTTTTTAAACGTTTGGATTTTTGTGTATGTAACCAGACTGCCTCTGCAACAGAAAGTGGATTTCCTGTGTAAATAAAGGCTGGATTTAAAGCCTGACATTGTCCGAATGCTGTGATATCACACAGTTTAAGTATGAAATGACTGAACAGTATTTAAGCTCTTTCCTGCTCTCAACCCCTGTGACAGAAGAAGTCCTAATGGCTCAGTGGAACGCCTACTACCACAACGAGGATGAAGAGGAAGAGCAGGAAGATGGAGAGCAAACTACAGGTGAGATGACAGCAGCACTCTGATTTTGCCAGATCTGCCATATTATTATTTATATAGTATATTATAATACATAGTGTATTATTTTATAGTTATTTCATTACCTCATCTGCATTTGTTTGTCCGTTTTTTCATACTAAAAAGATATCATGACATAACTGAGAATCTTCACACATTCTACTTTGATGTGAACACTTTATAATAACATTGATCTTAGTACAATGCATTTCACTACAATTCACCATGTAATTTAACATTTGTTATGGCATCTGATATCAACTGTTCAGTATCTGACCCATTAAAACTAAACCAAAACAAACTGGGCTCTCTGTCCTTGTTAGGAGAGTACAAAGTCACAGGAAGAGACAGTTTGGTGTTCTTGGTTGATGCCTCCAAGGAAATGTTCATCAAAGGAGAAGACGGACAGCCATCCAACTTTGACATGACCATGCAGGTAAGATGAACTATTTGGGCATAAAATAAATAAGAAACCACCCAAGCTTCTGCTGCATATCAGTGTTATACGATTACATTACTGGTTGTTTTTATTTTCAGACATGCCCTACTCCATTCATTAGTCTCATGATAATAAGTGTCTGTCTTCTGTTCATGTAGGTTGTGCGCAGTGTGTACACCAGTAAGATCATCAGTAGTCACAGGGACCTGGTGGCTCTAGTTTTCTACGGCACAGAACAAAGCAAAAACCCCAGGAACTCATTCAAGCACGTGTATGTTTACCACGACCTCAATGAACCTGGTGAGACACTTTTTTTTTAAACCAACACATGGTCAGATTTTAGAGCGAGCGTGCTTTGCTGCAATTGCAAATATAACTCTAACGTGTAGAGATAGAAAATGTAACTTTGTAACCTTTTTACTGTTATTACTGTAAGAAATCAACTGTACTACAATGCAGATTACTAGCCTCCCTTCATTAATATCTGATACGCTAATTCTTTCCATCAATATAATGTTTTAACTTTCTAAAAAGTATCTTTCCTTCATACCCAGTCATTCTTTTTTTTTCCCTCACTGGTCTCCTTACATACATGTTTGCTTTCCATTTCCCTTTTCCATAGGTGCAAAGCGAGTGCAGGAAGTGGACGCTCTAATGGAGGACAAAGGGGCAAAGCTCGCAGCAGAGACCATGGGCAGTGGAGAGACGTCATTAGGGGACGCGCTGTGGTGCTGCAGCAACCTCTACAGTGACATCAAGCTTCGCCTCTCACACAAGAGGCTCATGATCTTCACCTGCAGGGATGAGCCGCATGGAGGCGACAGTACAAAGGATCGACAGGCTCGCACCAAAGCCAGTGACCTCAAAGAGACAGGTGGGTCTGAAGTGAAGGCTGCTGGCCTTTTACGCACATCTGTAATACCTTTTATGTGCTGTATAACTAGCGGTTTCTCCAACCATATGATGGCACAAGAAGTGACTGCAATGATATAACAAGGCCACTACTCTGGAGTTTTAGAGCTGCAGAAGGGGAGAAGTTTGGAAACGCTGCTGGGCCTGTTTTCATTTAAAAACTATGGACTTTAGTCTCGAGGGGCAGAAATTGAGACGTGTTAAAACAATTGGGTGTTTTCAGCCCGGACATAGCCTTCACTTATTAGTCATGCTTTTATCACATGACTCCTTCCAGAAGAAAACAACCAGCATTAGCCTCCAGTCTAGAACGTAACATTTGAAATCAATTAAAAGCTTGTGAAAATGCTGTTATCAAACCTAAACGTAGTGGTATGGATGTATCCCAATACCTGAAACTGGAGTGGTAGGTATCTTCAGCCTGTGTGACCTCACCTGACTCATCCCTTTTTCCTTAGGTGTCATCATTGATTTAATGCACCTGATGAAACCTGGCGGCTTCGATGTCTCGATCTTCTTTTGTGACATTATAAGTCCACCAGAGGATGAGAGCGAGTTGGAGTTGCAGCTGGAGCCGTGTGAAAAAATGGAGGACCTCAAGAAGAGGGTGCGCGCCAAGGAGCAGAAGAAGAGAGCCATCGCAAGGTAGAGATAAGTGACAAATTAATATTTTTATGCTACCCTGCATCCTGTTTTTTTCTCAGTTCCTTTTTCAAAATGTACGGATCTGTCTTTTCTTTCCTCCTCCCTGCCATCCTTAGGTTAAAGCTGTGTCTGGGTGAGGACCTAAAAGTAGCCGTGGGGATTTATGCCACTGCCGTGACGGCCCGAAAACCTGGAGCCATCAAACTTTACAGGGAAACCAACGAGCCAGTGCACAGCAAAACCCGCACCTTCCATACCCAGACCGGCAGCCTGCTGCTGCCCAGTGAGATAAAGAAAGCCCAGGTAAGACCAGGCTAAATGTAATGCTAATTTAGTGGATGATGGCATCACACATCAGAGGATTTATTCAGTGATTTCTGTCATAGCCCTTTGTTTGTGTGTGTCTGCTGTAGGTGTATGGTAAAAAGAAGATAGTGATGGAGAGGGACGAGGTGGCCGCAATCAAGAGGTTTGATGATCCGGGACTGATTCTCTTCGGATTCAAACCCTTGGAGAGTCTGAAACTGCATCACCATATCCGGCCTTCTCTCTTTCTCTATCCTGAGGAGGATGTGGTTAAAGGTGTGTGTGTGTCCAGACCCAATTTTCCTGGAGTTCATGTCTAAAAGCAGTATAAGAATCTTTTGTTTTTTAACAGTTGGTGCTCCTACAGTGTGTTTTAATGTTTAACATTCATGCTAGTGTTCGTATCAGTGTAGATAGATGGTTATAGATGGTTATTTTTCAATATATATTATATGTAGTATCAAAACTGTCTCATTGAGCTGGCCCCACTAACTTGTTTGTTCTTTGTGCTCTTATGCATTTTGTTTTCTCCTCCTCAGGAAGTGCATGTCTGTTCTCCGCGTTGCTGAGAAAGTGTAGCGAGAGAAACTTGTTCGCTTTGTGCCGTTGCATCGCACGCCGAAACGTCCCACCACGATTTGTTGCCCTGGTGCCTCAGAAAGAAGTGATCGATGAGGGGAAAGTACAGAATGTACCACCAGGTGATAAACTGCTGCACTCCACGGGAGTTTACTGTTTGATTAAATCCCACCACTGTGTGGCTTATCTATCTTGTGACTACTTTACAGGTAATGTCATTGTAGTGTACTGCAGCTTCACTTCAACTTATTATCTCTTGCCTGTATCAGGTTTCAACATGATTTTCCTGCCATATGCTGATGATATACGGACGGTGGATCCTCCCCAGTTCCCGTTGGCCTCACAAACACAGGTGGATAAGATGAAGGAGATCATCTCCAAACTCCGCTTCAAATACAGGTAGCTGCACGTATTCAGTTGTTCACACAGATTTCAGATAAAACATTGCAACTTTCATATCGAGTTAATGTAATCAGTTTCTTTCTGTTAAATGTTTTGGTTCTTTGTGATCTTACACAGGAGCGATGCGTTTGAGAACCCAGTCATCCAGCAACATTACAGAAACCTGGAGGCCTTGGCTCTGGACATGATGGCTCCAGAAGATACAGAGGACCTAATCAGTAAGATGCAGACAAAAGCAGGGATGCTGGTTACCCCTGTGGGTGGTACAACCATTGCTTGTTTCTTCATCTAACACTTTCTCCCCGTCTCTCTCCATCTCTGTCTCAGTGCCAAAGAACGAACAGATTGACGATCGTCTGGGTCGTTTGGTGCCGGAGTTTAAAGACCTGGTTTACCCTTCCCACTACAACCCAGACAACAAACCAGCTGCCAAACGCAAAACAGGTCAGAACTCAAGTCATCACTGAACCTAATGCTGGCCTCACACTAGAGGATCATCATCTGAACAGATTATCTGGCAAAGTGATCCTGTAGTGTGAGGGGTTTACAGAGGTAACCCTGAAGTCAGAGACTGAATTCAAGTTGGGGGAGAATCTAGTCGAGACTCTGATTCCATGAGTAAGAGCAAGCTGACAGGGAAACATCACCAACACAAGAGTTTCTGTGAGTTCCCTAGTCTCTAAAATCACTACTTAGAAACTGTTTGTTTGACCCATTATGTCAATATGAGTGGGAAATTAAGTTTGTTGCACGCGTTTCTTTTTGGCACTGTAGTTCTGGATGGATTAAACACAAGTGTGATCTTGCATCTTAACAGGATTGTCTCGTGTGTGCGTTCTGACAATTAAATATTAAACTGTTGTAATGTCTGTGGTCTCCTGTGCTTTTTAAATCAGTTAAGATTTGAAAATCCTCCAGTGTGCAGCGGGGGAAAGCTGTGTGTTTGTTTTTTAACATCATTTTGAATGTTTTCTCATTTCTGTGCTTAAAGCAAACACCGGAGGTGCAGCTGAGAAGAAGCCAAAGCTTGACTTGTCAGAAGACGAGCTGAAGGCCCACGTGCAGAACGGCACCATGGGAAAGCTGACCGTGCCTGTGCTAAAGGACGCATGTAAGCTGTTTGGAATTCGGACCACTGGTACTAAGAAGCAGGAACTGATCGATGCTCTGGTTGACCGGCTGGGCTCATGAACACTGCCTCAGATCTGTGTCTGTGTTTCATCAGCGGCTGATGACTTTTCATTCCTTTTTCGCTTGATACGATCAAACCTGTTGCTTTACTTTTGTTAAAGGCTGTGTGCTTCTGTGCCTCTCTGTACTAATTTCTACACTTTGTTTGTCAGTCCCATATTACATTACATGTGGATACTTAGATTATTAAAAAATGCATTTGTGCTGGAATACACTGTAACATGAACATGGTCATAAAAATATGACGACTAGTAATGTCGCTTGTAGATAATTTTTTCATTCGTTTGAATAAAACAAAACCTTTTTTACATCCCTGCATCATTGGTTTATTTTAAAAAGTGAATGATCACATTCTGTGCTGCATTTCCAGTTCTTCTTGAACCAAGGAGAGAGGTGTGTCCTTCCAAAGTCAAAGTGCAGTGTTATCAGCATACCTGGACCGGAGTGTGTTGTGTGGCTACACAGCACAATGACACAGAGCCAGTGTTTCTAGTGAGGGCAGTCCTGCTCAGGCTACAACAGCAGAAAGAAGGAACCACATGCAAGTGGGAGCGTGTGTGTGTGAGTCATATCAGGTTTTGAGAGGCTGAAAGCACACAGCATTCCTGGAGGAGGTTTGTCAGGCAACACACCAGGTAATGGAACTTTAAGAAACATTTTTAACATAAATGTGAGTTAAAATAAGCCTTTAAATTACATTGTACATATAGAGTTGTCCATGTTTTATTTTGTTTACTGTCATGAAACTTTGTACATCTAGCTGATGTTTGTTAGTCTGAAGTGTGGCATAAAAAGCAACTTTATGTAACCACAGATTTGATCCACAATGAAAAACATGTCAACCTTTTATTTTGACAGTTGGAAGCTGAAGTGCTGTCGCCCGCTGCTCACTGCCTTGACTCTGACTGAGAGTCTGGGAACTGCATAAAAAATGGAGTGCCAGTGTGACAAGGACGGGGATGTTGTTCCAGGTAAGGGGGGATTTTAAAGACTCACCAAACCTACCTACATACCAGTAAAGACATTACAGTGTGGGCAGGATTCCAGAGAATATGCAGATGGTTATAAGTGTTTTGACGTCTCTTCTGTTACAGTGCATTCTAAATGAGAACTTAATGACAAGTTCATCAGTCTATATTTAAGTCATTTTATTACTGGGTCTATACGTTTGCAGGCTGTGCAGTCAATTAGTTAATGGTTCGTTTTTCAAAAATAAATTTAAAACAAAATCACAACCAATCTTGTCACATTTCAGTTCCGACAATTTTGACAAAATTATCAAAAAAGGATTTGTATGCAGCAGATCAACCAGTGTTAAATTAACTGTGGACACAAAACATCTATAGTGCTACATTCTGAGTGAATTAATCACTGGTGATTGTGCCGTGTGATACTATAGCACAGTGTTGTGGCTGTGGCTCTGGAGGTTGTCCTCCGTCCACTCATCCATTAACCAGGGGTCAGCGGTTCAATCCCAATCTCCACTGCTCCACATGACCAAGTGTTCATAGGCAAGATACCGAACCCACAGTTGCCCCTGATGGGAGAGTGTGAGTGTGTGATAGAGGAAGTGCTGCACAAAAGGCACTGTATGTGTTTGTGAATGGAAAAACTGAGCTGTAAAGCACTTTGAGTGGTTGTCTATACAATATTAATATACAGTATATAAATGTTATAATAAATCCCCACAGCTGCCATTATAAACTGCTTCCTGTTTTCAAAGTAATGATCCTGGAATGACAGAGAATGTGACGTCAGCCTTCACACTGCACACTTGCATTAGGGGTTTTCCAGGATTTAGAGTTTGTCATTCTTTGGGTCAAAGGTAAAGCACATGATAAGTTTTGAATAGCACTGCATTACTAATGTCCCGCTGTCCTCCCCCTTCTCCCTCTCTGTTCAGGCTGGTGGCTGAACGGCAACAGCGCCCAGATGGGAGGTTTTGCTGTGGTCGGATATCTCCTCTACAGATTCTCTCAGAGTCAGTCACTCATGGCGACAGAAACGTTCACACGCATTCGGAAACACAGAGAGCTCCTCTGACATATTGTTACTGATTGACTCCGAGATTTGGTCAAGAACATATGTGTAAATAAAGATGGACAACACATCTCCACTTCCTCCCTTTGCACAAAAATGAAACCAAAATGTCCCACATAGAGGAGCCACCATCTTGCCCTTTTCACATAATGATGGTCATATTTTATATCATCAATAAGCTCATTAAACTTACCAGAGTAATTAACACTTGAACAAATATAAGTTTTATGAGAACTACCTTAAATGACAGAAAAATATTTTAGAAAATGTATTTGTCGTGTAATTAGACTTTATAGTTTGGTCCATGTCCCATCCACAAACATAGAGGAGTCAGGATTTATAACCTATATAAATCTATATAATATGTTATATACTATGTATGTCAATAGATATATTTACATATTTGTCAATACACTTTTTAAAATCCATCTGAGGGGCCTGAGGCAATTTATAAGTGAATAGAAAAAGTTATGAGCATTAACAGTATTATACTAATATATAAAAATATACCCTATTAAGAAAGAGTCCTTCTTTCACCACCACGTTATAATCAGTTTTGTACCATGACTCCTGCTGTGACACTGGTGGTCCTCCTGTTTTCTCTGCAGCGCTCCCAGCTCTGATCCGATGGCCCATTCGTCTCTTCTGCTCTTTAACCGGTGAGTTTACTGAGATCATGTGAAATCAAAATAAGAACAATATCCCAACAGGATTTCTGTGTGTGTTTCTGTGATTTGAAATGATAACATAACATATTTTTGCCTCAGGCCTGTCAGCTCTTTGGGGCTGGGTGAGCCACCTCGTGCGAACACTGCGTGGTAAGAAAATGTGCCCCTCATATCTGACCAGGGAGAATAAAGAGAAAAACACATTTCAGCTGAAGAGACAAACTGACTTTTCCGTTTGTGTCTCAGGAATCCAGAGGTTTTTTAAATGGCTGTCCTGGATGTGGCGGATTATCGTAGGTGAGCTGCATGTGATTTTCTCTTGCATGTTGACTTTTTAAAGGAAGGTAAACAAGCCAGGAGATGTTTACAGTCTCAGTTGGGTAAGTTTGGAAATAATCACAGGAGGTGACTCAAGAATTCAAGCAACCACATGACACCAATGTATTATCTATATAGAAGGGACTTTGGCTCATTAAGGCAAGGCCCAGTAGTGATTGTAACAAATGAAGTAACAATGTACTTCATCACTGTACTTAAGTACGTTTTCCATGTATCTGTAATTTACTTAAGTAGATTTATTTTTGGGCGCTTTTTGGAACTTTTACTTTTACTCCACCACATATATCAACAAATATCTTTTCTCTCTACCCCGAGTGGTAATCTGTCCATTGATCCAATCAGAGGGGGAGGGCTACATTAGACCCCGACCCCTGGTGAAGAAACACCTGAAATAGACTCTGAAGAAGCTGAGACTCAGACTCATAATGATGTTTTAGACTGTTTGATCAAGGAAAAGGCTGCACACAGCAAGTATTTCTATGCTTGAAGTACATTTAAAAGTACTTACTTACGTTTACTCCATTAAAAAGGTTGATGTGTTACTTTCACCTTTACTTGAGTACATTTTTGTCTTTGTTTATTTACTTGAGTAAATTGTCTCCAACACTGGACAATAAATGAAGATCAATTTATTGGTAAAGCACATTATCATAAACAGAGGCCATTCAATGTGCTTTACAGAAATAAAAGAAATATCAAAGTACAGATCAGAAGCATAAGAAACTATATAAATAGAGCTGTTTTTCTTTCTTTATAGCAGGTTATGGTTAGGGCAGATTTGATATACATTATAATCACAGGCCTTTGAGTTAGAGGTTAAACTGACTGCTGTTTCAGCAGCAAACATTTTCATTCCACATCAATTTTAGAATTTTAGAACATCAACACTTCTGACCTTCTTGTGTAAGACTATTTCTAACACTTGTTGATTCTCAATACAATCACAGTTTCTCTGCAAAGTGCTTGATTGTTTATCTAAGAGTGAAGTTTCCCCTCTGTAGGATCATCCACAGATGGAGAACTGGTTAATCCAGCCAGCAAACCAGGCTTGAGGCTGATCCTCATCGGGCCCGCTGGTGGAGGACGGACCACCCTGCTTGATACTTTGTTGGGCAACAGTGACACAAAAGCCCCAGTGGGTCACCTTTTAAATTGCTCCAAGGGGATGACAGTATTAGACGGTAGAGAGGTTACAGTGATCGACACCCCGGATCTTCTTGGGTCATCACTGGGGAGCAACAGTAGAGCCAGGGAGGCTTTAAGGAGCCTTCAGCTTGTCAGTCCTGGACCACACGCATTCCTGCTGGTGGTCCGGGCTCCAGGCTCCAGCTTGGGGATCGGCCAAGACGCTAACCAGGCGATCAAAGCCACGCTAGAGCTGTTTGGGGAGGGAGTCATGGGACATATCATCCCAGTGCTCACCCACGCAGACGGCCTGGATCAGAGGCGCACTGTGGATCAGCTGCTGGATGTGGACGCTGGGACTCTGAGAAGGGCTGTGTCTCTGTGCGGCCAGAGGCCTGAGCTGGTGGACAACAGTCCAGACTGCCCCCCAGAGGCACAGAGTGCGACTCGCAGGCAGTTGGTGGGGCGGGTGATGGAGATGATGGAGCTGAGGGGGCATTTCATCCACGAGCTGCAGAGGAGGGAGGACCGGATCAGGGAGGAGCTGCTGACTGACATGGCCTCTGTACTGGCAAGAAAACTAGGACACATGTGAATGAAGGAGAAAGAGCCTCAGTGTTGTTGGTGTGTGAAACACTTACTAGGGCAGTGGACAAAATAAGGAGAAGAGAGTCTTTTGTGTGTTAAACATGCAATCTTGACTTTAAGTGTAAGGGTGATTCCCTGTTTGAGGTATTTTTGTCACCCTGCTGGTTTACCCCTGTCCAAATGAATGTACTACTCATGGTGGCCGGTTGGTTTTCAACATGCCACAGATGCTTTTGGTTGGATCTCATGGTCACACAAACCTTATTTTCCTATTCTGATGTATTGAAATTCTTGAATGTCAGCATATTGTTCAGTATGAGCCTGTGCCTCATGTTTTCATACTCCAGTGCTGAGGCCACCTCTATCTTTTATAATGTATGAAGGGTATGAAACTTTAAAGATGATCAGGGAAAATAAACTGAGGTCACATCAGGACTACAGTTCAGCAGCAGTTCTTAGTGCACTTTGTCCAGAAGCCTCTGAAATGACATTTAGTTCAAATATATAACAATTTCTCAATTTAGTTACTGGCGTTACAGACTGTATTGATATAGCTGAGTTCAGAGAAGATTTTTAATATATTGGCAAGAGATAAGAATAACAGGTCAATGTTTAAACACACTTTCATTTACTAACTCGTCATTTGCAGAATTGTCAGATTTCTCACATCTTTTTCTTTTCTTTTATGTGCTTATCTCATTGTTACTGTTTTGACTAATTTGTTATTATTCCGGGTACACTTTATGTCTCAGGGTTAAACTCATTTTTTTATGCTGCAAAGCAAATCTACTTAAAAATAAAGTAACCAGACCTAACCTAACCTAAACCATACAATATGTTTAGTGAATACTGTAATTATCATATTTGTATGTCAAGTGCAAGTGTATTAGCATCTCTATGTTGATTGTTGGTTATGTGTTGAATAATAAATATGTTCCAAAAAAAGAAATGCAGTTCTGAAGATTTGGGTTTTAAGTAATGTGATAATGCAAATATCTCAGTAAAGAAAATAAAAATAACACCCGCTGGTCTTTTCTGAAGAACAGTTCACCCAGTATTGGAGATGCAGCCATTGTCTTTCAGTCAGTCAGGGAGAACTTGGGATTTCTGTCAGAGCGAGCTGGGGCAAGTGGGTGAACTTCTTACTGTTCAAGAAGTACTTGGATACTAAAATCCAAAGCCAAAGCTGAAAAGTCAAGGTCACATGGCCTCACAAGTTATCTTTGTTTTTCTTGAACATGATATGTTAAGATCAGGGGAATTTCTTCACTAACCTGTAGCGAAAGTCCTGTTTAATAGCTTTTGTTAAAACAGGAAAATAAACGGACTGAAGTGTAGGTGTCCCACGTTACTCAATGTCCCATATTACCTGAATTCACTCTAGACAGAAACTGCACTGGTTGGACTGCAGTGTTTCTAGTTAGTCAGAAAGATTTGTTGGTAGTTTTTCCTCTATTACTGAGGGTTAAGATAAGATAAGACAAGACAAGACAAGACAAGACAAGACAAGAGAAGATATGATAAGATAAGATAAGACAAGATAAGACAAGACAAGACAAGACAAGACAAGACAAGATAAGATCAAATAAGATAATCCTTTATCGCAGCAAGAGGGCAGTCAAAAATAAACATTAGTAAAGTAATGATTAAGATATATATATATATATATATATATATATATATATATGGAAAGGATAGAGGGCAGATGATGTCACACCTTGTTAAGCCCTATTAGAAAAATTGAGATTTGTGAATATGATTGGTTGATTGATTGATTGGTTGATTGGTTGATTGGTTGGTTGATTGATTGGTTGATTGGTTGATTGACTGATAGATGGATGGATTTGTTTCATCACTGCTGTGGTGTTTACTTCTTACAAGTGAGAGCACAGAAGGAAATGTAGTTTTTTTTTAAACGGGGAGGATGACGCAGGCGGTGACAGCAACATGGAGCCAGGAGGACGTTACTGCGCATGTCCGAGTTTGCACAGCCAGAGAGAGAGAGAGAGAGAGAGAAAGAGAGCGAGGGGGAGAGAGAGGGAGAGAGAGAGAGAGGGAGAGAGAGGGAGAGAGAGAGACAACAGGAAAAAGTGTCAGAGACAAAGGAGTGAGCAGTGTTTGTTGGAGGAGGAGAAGAGTTGTCGCTGTTGTGAGAGTGGAGCTGTGTCGGCGCTGACAGGAAAACCCTCCAGGTGAGTGTCCGGAGACACGGAAACCAAGTTGTGAGTCGTGAAGGAGCCGTTGTGTCTGTGTGTGGTGGAGACAGAGACACAGACAGAGACACAGACAGGCAGACAGACTCACAGACAGACAGACAGCGGGGTCACGTAGCAGCCACAGGTCTAACGCAACCCATCTGTGACTGTCATGGATTCATCACGTCTGCACACGTGTGGTTTTGAGAGTGCAACACCTCTGCCTCCTCCTGTAGTGAGCTAAATGCTAGCTGGCTAGCATGTGTGTGTTGTCATGTTTTGCTAGCTCACTGAGCTGCCTCCTGCTTCCTCCACCCAGCCCGAGCTGCTGGAAGTGTTTCCCCTCCGCTCTGTGTGGGGGGCTGCTGACCAGGAGGGGCAGTGAAGGCAGCCTTGTCACGCTCCCTCAGCCATCTGAGGCTTGTTTGAGGAGAGTTTAACGAAGCTGTTTGGTTTTTCAGATGTCACTTTGTGTGTGTGTGTGTGTGTGTGTGTGTGTGTGTGTGTGTGTGTGTGACAAACAAGAAAAAGATCAAGACACTACAGCTTCTCCCTTCTGTCTTTCTTTCTTCCAGGAGTTTTTCCAGACATCCTCCTCCGCTCCTGTTGCATCTGTCCCAGTGGAAGTGGCGCTTCACGGTCAGCGATGGGGAGAACTGCTAAGCTTTAGGCTCCTGGTGCCTGGATGGAAAGAGCTGTCACTGCAGTGAGGATGGAGGAAGTGGAAACACACAGAGAGCAACTGATGGCTGTTTGATGCACGACGCAGCTTTCAGCATTTTCATCTGGAGTGTCTTTTGTTTTTGATTTTTTTTTAATTATTATTGTTCTTCCTGGATATCCCATCTTCAGTTCCACTTCCTCCTTGTGGCCTTTCCTCACGTGCATCCTTCAGCAAGAACAGGTGTCGCTGTGTTGAAGCCACAGGTCTCATTTACCTTGCAAACCCCCACCTCCCTCTCGACCACACACACACTAGCTCCTCTCTTCCAAGCGGCTGAGAGGTTGCTATGGCAATGGTTGCCATGATGCTGATGTAGTATCCTGAAGGTAGTAGCTGTGGAGGTAGTGGCGGGGCCAGAGGAGGGGGCAGCGGCGGTGGAGGCGAACAAGCCGAGATGGGGAGCGCTCCGTGTCCGGCCGGCGAGTGGAAGGGGAGGGGGCGAGGAGGCCTGCAGGAGCTGGGCTGCATGCCCTGGAAGGTCAGCAAGCAGAAGTATGGAGGAGGAGGAGAGGTGGTGGTGGGAGCGGAGGAGAGGAGGTGCAGGGATCCCAGGGACTCTCAACAGCAGCAGGATCTCTCATCTTCCTCCTCCTCCCTCACCCCTTCAGCGCCTCCCCAATCCTCTTTGACACCTCCAGCCATTTATCATGAGAAGCAGCGAAGGGAGCTGTGCGCCCTGCACGCGCTCAATAACGTCTTCCAGGACGGGACAGCCTTCAGTCGGGACACCTTGCAGGAGATATACCAGAGGTGAGCTTGAGCACCAGGCCATAACAATATTAATCACGTGTACAGGAAATGTTGTGGATAATCCTTCTTGTCAACCTGTTGCAGGCTTTCTCCCAGCACTCTGGTGACGCCCCATAAGAAGAGCATGCTGGGAAATGGGAACTATGATGTAAATGTCATTATGGCAGCCCTGCAGACCCGAGGGTTTGAGGCAGTGTGGTGGGATAAAAGAAGGTACGTAGAACTGCTAATGAAAACTTTACGAGTGTTGTCTTAGATGTTTCCCTAAAAATTGAAAAAAATGAGGGTCAGCAGCTTAAAACAAAAGAAAACAAAAGTGTGTTTGTACAATGTTTCTTTATTATTATTCTGTTATCTTTCATAAATGTGCAGGGTGACAGGAAGAAATCAAACATCTATTGTTAGCTGTAATATTTGCAGTATGGGAGCTTCCACTTAAAGTGTCAATGCTATGCTTTTGGATTTTTTTTCCTCTTCAGTGTGTCATGACTTTTTTTTCTTATTTGCATTTCTGGCTTGTTTTCCGTAAAGCTATACATCACTAATTAAAAAATGCTCACCAATCAGCTAGTTTGGCTAGAATTGGTACAGAAGAACTTACTTCGTTGTGACTGTGGCTCTAGTCGTGTTTTACATCTGATCAGGAAGAATCTTGATAAGAGGTGGGACATTTTCAACGCACGCTCTAAGCAGCTGACAAATCACAAGAGAATGTCAGCTGCCCAATCAGAGCAGAATTGGCTTTTTTGGAAGTGGGCAAAGAGCTAAAATTGATCATTTCAGACCAGGGTTGAAGAAGTGCTGTGACTATGTAGGGTATTCCTGACCAAATTATCAGCTGGCTGATAACAATCACTCAATATGCGTCTTGCAAAGATGTATTGACGCATGTTTATGAAAAAAAGCTTCCTGTGTTATCTTCGACACCTCAGCAACCTCATCACAGAAACAGTTTCATCAACTGACAAAGTCTGAGACGGTTTTATCAGCATTCCTGCCTCCCCCATATCAGTCTGGCATTACTGTTGACAAGTCACGGACTTGTTTTTATCAGCATTACGTTACTGTTATCAGAAAAGCCTGTGTCCTTCTCTTGATCTAAACAGGAGCAGAATCATAGCTACTCTGAAGCTTGTGACAAAAACAATAGAGTGGTAACTCTCCCGGTAGCATCTAATGAAATATAGTTTGTTTGTAAGTGTTCAGTAGTTTAAATATGTTTAAAGAATCCAAGCAAAGAACCCCACAACTTAAAGTTCACCCCTCAAATCTCACAGTGCAGTTAAACTCTATGAGACATACTTTCGATTTCCTGCAAAGGTGTAAAAGGAAAAAAAACACACTCTCTCTAAACCTGGCTTCCAAGCAATGCAACAAACTGCAATACTGAGTTGATCCTAATGAAGTGACTAGATGTTGATTCTGAAATCGAGATTGAAACCACTGTACCCTCGTCTAAAATACTGTGTTGTTATACAGGACAGAGCTTTAATCACTGTCATCAATAGAAACGTTCGAATGTCAGTAAAAAAACAGGGTTTCTGCTTTTTGAAAATAAATATGCAACTTGAGTTTGTTTGTTCTCAAAACAATATAATTGGTTTCAGCATAATATCAATTGCAGAACTTCCTCCAATGTGCTCGTTATTTTGGCAGCGTATCATACACATCAGCTGCTTTCAGCCATTTTTCTGAAGATCACCAAAAGGGTCTGTATGTGAGAACACGACGTCTGAGTCAGTTACTCCAGACTTTTTCAGAAACTAGCCCGCTAGTAAAATGGTAAAATACCACAACAGACGCAAAAACTGACTGAATACATCAATCTTGGGATGTGTGCTACACACAAAGAAGATGTCAACTTGGAAAGACGTGGAGATAAAGATCTTTTGAGGATTGAGGGCCGACACTGGCGTCAATGTGTTGTAACAAAAACCCTGTGCTTTCTGCGGCATATCCTTCCCCTCTGCTGCTCTACCCGGGCGCCACCCCTCACCTGAATGTCCTGTTGTTGTGAACACGTCTGACCCTGACAATCTCCTGCTGCGTTTCTCATACATCAGGGAAACTTCATGTCTGAAAGCAGCTAAATGTGATCTAGGAAATCTGACCACTCCTGAGAAGTGGCTGTTGAGTTTATAACTAACCTTAGATAAAGTGTGCAAGAGAAAATTGTTTAGTACCAATTTAAATATGATACGCCCATTTCTCCATAGTGTTTGTGAAACTATGTCTCTCTAGCAAAACTATAGTGAAGTTGATAAAAAAGGTAAATGTTGCCTTTCTTCCTCCAGGGATGTTGGCAGCATTGAGCTTTCCAATGTGACAGGCTTCATTCTGAATGTGCCGTCCAACCTGCGCTGGGGGCCCCTGCGGCTGCCGCTCAAACGCCAGCACTGGATAGGAGTCCGAGAGGTGGGAGGAGTCTACTACAACCTGGACTCCAAGCTGCGTAGCCCTCAACCCATCGGCAACCCGGAACAGCTCAGGTTAGAGGGATGTGATGTGTTTATGTTGAGGGGAAATGTGCGCACCATGACGGCTATGATTATAACTGTCTTTCTCTTCTGTCGTCATAAAGCTTAGAATCCAAGTTTCAAACCTCTGACTATGTTCCAGCTGCTTTCTTAAAGTAAAACCATCAAATCCCTTCACTGCTGACAGGCGTCTTTCTACTGGGAAGCAGCTGCAAGAACAGTTTTATAATCTGGCCGCACAAGTTGTCAAAGCCCCCATGACACAGAAAAGAAAAGCAGTTCAGATGATGTGCTGTAGCAGCAGGAACAGGCAAGGGCTGCCGTTAGAAGGGCTGTATAAGAGACTGCAGCACCCCTTACTGCCCAGTTGTTGTAACTGCCGTACTACATGGACACTGTGTAGTTAATAAGAACAATGCAGACCTAAGGTTTTTTAATTTTTTATATATTTTGTAATATTTCATTTCATTTGAGAACATTTACTGTATTTTCTGTGTAGCCTATTCGATCCACACATGTAGAACATGACCAAAGACATTAGTAAGAACTGAAAGTGTCACACATTTTGGTAGCGGTAATAGTGATAGAGTGTAGATGTTTCTCTAAAGAATCTTTGGTAAAGCCAAGTTTGCTGCCTGTTGTAGTTTAAAAAGCTCTAAAACTGGTATAAAATGTTGTTAAGCCTTGAAATGACGCTTCATTTCATATGAAGCTATTGTATAGATTTCCTTGTGACAGTGTGTCAGTGTTGTAGTGTTGTGTGTAGTTTGTGTGTATCATGCTTACAGCCTGTTCCACTGACCTCAAGTGGCCAAAAGAAAACAATCAATAGAAGGTTAGAGCAGGTCTGCCTATTTTAAATTACTATTTGTATTGTCTCTTTTGACCTTTAAATTTTTTATTCAGTTTCATAACTGTGGCTTTCCTGTTTGCTTTTCATTTCACCGCAACCTAGGAAGTTTCTTCGCCAGCAGCTGCGAGGGAAGAACTGTGAACTCCTATTGGTCGTCTCAGAGGAAGTAGAGGCACGGCAAACGTGGCGCTCCGATGGCTGAGGGGTTAACCAGCCAACCACAGCTCCAACTGGGCCAACAGCCAATGTCAGAATGAACGGAAGAGGAAGTTGAGTCGTGCACAGCCAAACACATGGATGCACACTTAAAGATGTATTTTTTTTTTCCTTTTTTATTTGGGTTTTGTTTACACGGCCTTTGCTGGACTCTTATCTAATAAGATGCAAAGCAGTGAAGGAAACACTTTACAGGGAGAATCAAAGAATCACAGTCCTTTTCTCACATCACAGTTGAGACTTAAGACAAGTTATTATTCTGTTTCTGCTACTCTTGTGTTTTTATATATATTGACTATTTTTCAATGTTTGTTTTTGAGCTGTTATTTTTTTCTTTTTACTGTTCAAGTTTCCAAAGTGAGGGGAATTCAGACTTTCTGAAAACAAGCTGTGTTAATCTGCTTGTCTCCATCGGCGATCCTCCCCGCTTCAGTCACGATGTTCACCCATGTGTTTTCGTGTTCCTGTCTCTCCCTGTACGTTGTGAAAAAGCTGTCCGTTTCCTCCATCCTTCACTTTCACCAAAGCGTGCCCTCCCTTACCTCAGTGCGACGCCATCTTATTTCTCCTCTATGTCACTTTGTTCATATCACAGGACAAAGTCAATGATCACGTTGCCAACTTCGTATTTCATCCTTTTTTCAGACATTTCTGGTACAGACTGAGCCTGCACGGTGCAGAGGCTGTGCTGACACAACTGTTTTATAATGGCAACAAAGCAATGCAACACACAGACCATGCACTCCCTCTAGTGGATCCTTAACCTCCGTTTCCTTCCTTGCTCTTTTTTATAAGGTTTTCACATTCAAATGGTTACTACAGAGTAAAGAAGTAATTAAATACTAATAATAATCATCCTTAGTAGAATTTTACTGTAACAATCATCAAGTTAGGCCGATAAAGAAACAGCACATCGAAATAATTAATAGAATTTAACTTCTACAGTTCTAATCTCAACTCAAGGGCCTCTTACTCGCTTGATGTGAAGCTTTTGATCAAATTGTATGGTGCTTGTCAGCAGATTAAGTTGGCTCAGTTGTCATGGAAATGTAGATGTTTAAACTTTCAACTCATCAGCAGTAAATTACATTTATAAATCAGTTAAATTAGTAAATCTTTCAAATCAACATTTAAGTAAATAGATCAAATGTTCTGGTTTTGACACTAAGTTTCACCCTTACTTCTGTTGTAACTGAGAAAATGCTGACGACTATTTTGAAAAGGTCAAAATCTCCAGAGTGAGTGGACTTAGTTTCAGCACATTATTCACAAAAATGTCATATAGGTGTAAAGAAATATTGTTTTACTTCTCCATATCACTACTCTTGCATAATTACTAAACAAAAGACACAACACAGAACAGGAGTGAAATTTCATTCTGTTCCTGTTTCTTTTTCAAATGATCCCCACCGCCGCAGCCCTCTGTAGCACAAGAGCTCCGCCGGTGCTCCTCCTCCTCCTCCTCTCAAAAATCTCTTGTCAAACCTGCCAAACTCTGCTCCGACAGGATGTTGCCCGTTGACCCACTGAGTCTGCTTCAAGTCAGCGGTGATCTGTAATGTGTAAGGGATGTTGGTTCTGTGAAGGGAAGTTGTCAGTTTGAGAAACAGTGGATGGAGCGTAACGTGCCTGGGTAGTGAATAATCTAGAAAGTTATAACGTGAAAAGGAAACTGTAAGTGAAGTGACCACACGTCTTACCAGATGTGTGTTTGTGGTTGGTCATTGTGAAATGGGCCTTAAAAGAGTCTGCTGTCGTAGCTTTCACATCTATCAGTTTAAGATGTTTATACAAGGATTGTCTGTTTATGACGATATTGGCCTTAACTTGTTTACATTAGAAAAACAAATATATGTATATGTGTGTTTCTCTGAAAGAGTGAGAGGGGCTGTGCAGTTCCATGACATTTCAAGAGATTTATTCCAAAGCACCACTTTATCCTAAATTTAGAGGAGGAACAACTCATCCTCAACTGATACACAGATGATCTCATCTGTAAGGATTCTTTTTTCACTTGTGCAGCCAAGGACTTTATTTTATTTACAAAAATTTGAAGCAGAATAATTTCAAATATAACATTAATATCTCATGATTTTCAATGGTGCAGGTCCTATCTTCAATTCCAGTCCAGTGTGTGTCTACACACTCAATGCCATAATAAATTCAAGTGAAATATCAGAGGGGATACGTGGACCCATTCACATCATAACCAGTGTCTCGCAACTGCATTCAATTGTTTGTTTGTTTACTTTGGCTCGACAATCCGTTCAGCTGTTCCTGCTTAAGGAATATTGATTGTCACTTTTTTTTTTGCATAGAAATAAAATGCTTATAATGGCACTTTATGTATAAGCTACAGTGTGTGTTTGCGTGTGTTACTGCTTGGAAAGGCTCATTATTGAGAATGTGACCCTGATGTTTGACAATTCCATCTGATGTAACTAATATATTTATATACGATTACTGTACTTCAGTTCACTCTTGAGGTACTCATCCTTGACCTGTGAGTTTTCCCACGTACAGCTTCTGCATACTTCTATCCCAATTTCCTCAGATTTCGGAGGTGCATATTGGACTTTCACACAACTGCATTTATTTGACAGCTGCAGTTACTTTAGTTTCCTGTCAAATTAAGAATTTACATGAAGACATAAAAACCTTGATTAGTATATAAGGGATTAAACCAGTGATTTTCAGGATTTATTTCACTGTTGAAATCTTAAAAACATTCGATTCACACACAAAAAGCAAAGTGTGGGGAAAAAGTAAAAAAAGAGAGAAAACAAGTTTGAGAAGCAGAACTTAGTTTTTCTTTTGTTTTCTTGTTAAATCTTCACCTGAATGATCATTTTAGATCTAAATCTGTTCAATCTAAACTTTAAATGGTAAATCAATGTTGAATCCAAATGTTAAATCAAATTATGAAATGTTAAATATGAAATGTTAACTTTACATATTAAAGGTTGAATGTAAAGCTTTACTATCAGCGCCCCTCGTGTTACTCATCCACATTGAGAGAAGGATGAGGGGCACGAGGCGACTGGTGGCGCGCGGAGCGCGCTCTGGGAGCACGGGCGCGCGCCGAAGCAGTGTGCAGATGTGTCGCAGATTTTGTAAAGTCACTGGACTCACACTCACACACACTCACACACTCACACACACTCACACACAGCACGAGAAAGTGGCTCCGCTTGAACTGACAGAACAACGACTCTGCTGAGGGAGGACAACCGGGAGGGTGAGGACTAAACACGGGGGAAGCGGAGTTAGTGCAGGAGGAGGACGCTACTTTGACGGCGGTGCTCGGTGATGGAGCTGTCAGCGATCGGAGAGCAAGTGTTCGCTGTGGAATCGATCGTGAAGAAGAGAGTGAGAAAGGTGAGAGCTGCCCGCTGCCCCCCCGGGACACCGTGAGGAGACGCTGTGGTGGGAGCAGATGGAACAAATGGTTGTCTAACTGCAGGCTGCATGTGTGCAGGGGGCGGGATGCAGGAGGATGTCCCTTTAACAACGTGCGTGTGTTGTTGTACTCCAGCCTGAACACTGTGGATGGAGCAGGATCCACCTTGTTCTGGGCCTGTTCACTGTTTGGGCTCGAACAGCAGCAACAACTACTGGACGAGTTAACAGGAAACTTGGTGGAGGGATGTTTTTCAGGGTCATGGATGGATCCAGCTATTTCTTTCCCACTTTCTCTAACATTTCTAGTGAATTCCTGAAAAAGTGATGCAGAGATCTTGTCTTTTGTAGTTTCTGAAGAATTGTGTGGCACCATAGAACCTGAAGCTGCTGTCACAGCTTCACCAAACTTAAACCTTCCTTGAGGACACTAGGCCTGTTGAGTTGAAGTGATCTTCCCATTGATGCTTTATATCGTTCATGTCTTAAGGAGTAGTGCACACTATTTACATGCACCATGTGTTAAAGGATTTACGCTGCAAGCTATTGGAATTGTGGATATCTAGGTTAAGAGACCAAGCATATGCAATGCTGTTCATCTACACTTTAACTCTTCCCCCATATCGCATGCCCTGTTTACTGTATGTGGGGAACTGGGTGAGTAAGATGAAGTCGGGAAAAGTGGTGACCTCACCTGCTGAGAATAGCTGGTAGTTATTATTGAATGAGTCACAGAGGAAGACTTACTGTTAAAGGCTTGGCTGGCATCTGGAATACATACAGTACATTTCACATCCGACGGTTATTGATATATCTGTCATTTATTGTTTGATGGTACATCACCCTACACAAAAACTCAAAAGTCAATCGATGTCTACCATGAGTCTGATTTGTCCTATCTTGTAATATCTTGGACTTTAATTTGAAAGTTTGGCTTTTTGTGTGACCCTTGATTTTGGGTGCAAACATTTGAAACATTAACAAGATGCGTCATCCCTGAATCAGTGTGGCAACAGTCTGGGGCTTTCAGAATTTGACTCTTTGATCCTAACAACCACAGATTAAAGATGACGAAATGAAGCCAAATGTCCTGCCGACGAACGCGGCCATCTTGCACGTTTGGAGTCAGAGTCTGCGCAGTAGTTCCGTCTTTATATACAGTCTGTTAACGCCCTAATCTGAATAAATGTGCAAGAAAATGTGAAAGATATTTTATCTCAAATTTTGTGGCACCTCCAGTATCAGGATAATTCACATGTCATTGTTTTAATGCCTCTATTTGAAGTAGAGACATGAAACGGAATCAGATGGTCGGGGGAACGACCTGCAGTAAATACTCCTTAAACATTTGGCCACAGTTTCACTGCCACATTAAACACATTAAAATGGTTTTTAATTTTAATGTGTGTGGGACAAGCCACAGTGTGCTCTCTAATTGATATCAATGTCTTGGCTGCACTGCTCTTAAACTGAATGTCTCCTCGCAGGGGAATGTGGAGTATCTGTTGAAGTGGAAAGGATGGCCTCCAAAGTAAGTGTGAGATGAATGGATTATACTGGACTGTCAGATTATAAATATAAAGGTGCATTACATTCAGATTGACATATGCACTAGATATTTAAAAGTCATATCTATATCCAAAATAAATACATTTAAAACATGCTCTGTAAAATAAAGGCCAAACAAAATAGAAAAAAATTGACCAAAAAAATGCTTTGTAATAAAGATAACATATCACAGCATAAATACACAGAATGGTGATTTCGGTAATTTACATTTTGTATTAAAAAAGTAATTGAATTTGACTGTTGCTCAGCATATTGAGCATATTATTATATAACATACCAGTTGAGTGCAACCATAGACAACAGAGTCATTGTGTTGAACCCTTTGTCGATCAACACATAGTAAATGAATGTTTTTTTATAGGTAAATGTTAATCAACACAGCAGTAACAGACAGAGACACCTATTTGAATATCCAATAAAATACAATGATGTGCGAATGAAGGAAGTGAGTAGAAAAAAGGAAGCTTGCTCATGCTTTTTTGTTTTGCAGATACAGTACATGGGAACCTGAGGAACATATTCTGGACCAGCGCTTGGTGCAGGCCTATGAAGAGAAGTAAGGTTCCACTCATCATGTTCAGTAACCTGTGCCAGATGAGAAGCAGTGCCTGAGTCCAGGAAAGCACAGAAGTATTTGACACAAAGTGGAGCTTGAATAAGTCAAGTTTCTTCTTCCGTTAAATTCACCATAAAGAGATCACGACTCAGCAGACCAAGACATCTCTCTAGCTGGTGTTAGCAGCCGTCCTTAGTGGTTGGATTGTAATTGGATTTGGAAAAACATGTAAAATCCTAACTGCACAAGTTTCGCTGCCAAATCATCTCCAAATGTGATCATATTCACATTTGGCTGCATTTCTGAGTGCAGCAGAATAGAGTACAGCAGAGCAGAGTGCAAGACATACAGTTACTGTAACTTATTCACATCTCTGCAAACAGAAAGAGTCAGATTGAGTCTTTGATTAAACCAACAGGGAAATGCTCCCATGATTCAAGTGGACTAATAATCCGTGATGTGTGATGTGGTAAATACTGACAAGAAAACTAGAGCCTGACTGATTTTTTGGGCAGATGCCAATACAGATGTGAGGGAGAGAAAATGTTTTGACACAGATATATCGACCAAATATTTTTATATAATTAGTACTAACCTTAATGTGCTTGGTTTTTCTAGAGAGCAGAGAGACAGAGCTCTGGGTCACAGGAGGAAAGGGTCAAAGACCAAAAGACTCGATCTGCAGGTAAAGTTTGGTGTTTGACCTTTGACTGAATAGACTCTCCACTTCAGTTCGCCCTACTCGACTATCTGACCAGGTTAAATGCTTTCATACAGTTATTGGAACAAAGACTCATTCGTTTCCCTTTTTCTGATTTGGACTCAGAGCACCGTCTACACCATGGACCTGCGCAGCGCTCACAAGATCCCTGAGAGTGCCCCGCCTCGCCTGCGTCTCTCGCTGACGCGCTCGCTGGTCCCAGAGGACGAGGACGAGCCGTACGTACCACAACTGCAGCACCACAAATGCAAACCTGGGAGTTCGCAGTTCACCTGCCTGGACTCAAACCCTCCGAGTCCAACACAAGAGGACTGGGAAGGCCTGGGAGAAGAAGAAGGGGAGGAGGATGCAGAAGACGAGGAGGATAGGGAGGAGGAGGTGGCTCAGAGGGAGACTACAGAAGGCATTCTTAATGGTAAGTGTGTCAGTCGGTCAGCCAGTGGGCTCTAATCACCATCACGACCCAGTTTACTTGACTCTTTGAGAACCTCCTCACAGGCACGGCCATGCACAGGATTTATTTCACTGGGGACGCAACAAAGAGTATCGAACTCCATCCTGAGCTGATTAAAGAGAAGAACGATGCAGGGATTAAAATAGAGACTCATGAAAGAGTATTTGAAGTCTGTATGTGCACTTAAATATGAGACAGTATTTGCTGTAAAGTCTATACTTGTTATTATGCTGTTCTGTTGGCCCAACCACTGACACTGAACTGGTAAGTCATTCTTCCACCTGCTATAATTTTAGAAAAATACATTTAAAGACATTTTGAGATATCTCTTCTCAAAGTAATAATGTTGGGTGCAGAATGGGGCACCTCTGTTCTCCCTGTGTGTCCCCACCACATACATCCTATCTGCCTTTTGTCAGTTTATAACAACCAAGATAATCAACCCTGGTCACTGCAGGGGGGATTAACTCAAGAACAATACACATGTGTTATACGCTTGATGGAAACACTGTCTGACTGACTCTCCATGTCCCCTCCTCACTCACAAGAGAGGACAGACCGGTGGAGCTCCGACATCGCACCGGACGAGGTCACCGCTGTATCGGAGAAACCGGACAACGTCTGGAGGCCCGTCCACGGCCCGGGAGGGGTGACGGTCACGGATGTCACCCTGAAGTCCCTCACAGTGACTTTCCGCGAGTCAAGGGTGGCCGAAGGCTTCTTCAGACACTGGGGCCTGGAGGTCTGAAATGTGTGGTTGTCCGGGGGGGCTCTGTAGGAGGCACTGGCTTTAATCACAGTGTGTAAATGGTTAAGGGACAAGGTTGGTGTTTTCATTCCCTCTCTGCAACCTCTCACTCTCCCCACTGCCAGCTGAGACTGGTCAGTGGCACGTTTACATGCACAGAGTCATCCGAGTGTAAGCAGAACTTCAAGTATTGTTGACCTGGACGTTATATAAGGTTATAATTAGTTTGAGCTGTTCGCCCTTGATATATTTAGACTGAATTGCCTCTAATTAAAAGGCCATTAGATAGTTATAATGATCTGTGGCGTCTATGGGCGACCAAAGGAAATGTACAAACATGGACGGCTAACTGCGGTCGCTAATTAGCCCAAACGATTCTCCACAGAGAGTAATAATGTAGCTCATTAGAGCAGAGATCCAACAGAAGCATCGAGTGAAGAGGTAACATTATATCACCACACTAAAAAACTGATACTTCTGTTGTTTTGGCCTGTTAATGTCTGTCGAAGAAAAAATGTGGGACCCAGGCTGATGCACTGAGAAGCACTTGTCGACACTGGAGGACCAGATCTGGCCCATTTGTAGATTTTGAAGCTGCAGACTTGAGGAACCAGTTTCGGTTAGCAGGAGTCGGTCCAGTTTGACCATCGACCATAGCTCCTTATTTTTGCAGGATCAACAGCATGGACCTTAAAGGGATAGTTCACAGAAAAATCATTTTCAGAGCTTTCTTCTCTAAACTTTAAAAGAGTTGTAGAAAGGTACGATTCTGAAAGGTCAGAATTTGAGAGAAGAACAAGTTCCATAAAATTGCACTTAAAGCTAGGCTTGGTAATGCTAGAAAAGCTAGCATATGCAGGTTACTCTTTGAAAATGTACATCCGGTACAGTTTCCGACAGACAGGTACTCAGACAGCGTCTTTTTTTTCTGGCGTTATTTATTGATGGCTATTGGGACATGAAGAGAATTTCGACAAATAGGTAAAAAGTATCTCAGTAACAACTTACTAACCTAACCCTAAAGTTCACTATACAGCACACATAAGTACCAAAAACAAGAGAAGAGTCCTCTGTGCATGTAAACTCAGCCACTAACGTTCAAACATTCTGTACATACTCTTAATACAGGGAGGTGGACGCAGCTGTAAGTCCCCTACTAACATGCAGCCCTGTGCCGCTGTACAGCACACGGCTCAGTCTCGTATGCGTTTCAAACCCCCTCTTAGAGAAGTCGTACAGTTCTGTCAGTGTTAAGATGGTGTTGTTCATCCCTACACCTCGCTCCTCATCGCAAAATATACAAATCACCATAAAAGTGACCACTCTGTCTTGTACCAAAAGTAGACTTGATAATATAATGAAATAAGAGTTTGCACTGTATTTACATTGCATCGACTGTTTATAAAGACGGACCACGCATCTCCACTTCCTCCCACTATTCAGAAATGAAGCCAAAATATCCTGGATACAAATGCTGCCATCTTGCTTATTTGGAGCCAGAGTCAGGGGGTGGAGCCACAGTATCGAGGTCCTGCCGATACTCAGCTGTCAATCATGACGTTTCACCCTGCTGTTTATAGCATCAATAAAACCACATCTAACAGAAAAACATCAATTCCACTTGGCTGTTAAAAGATATTATATTCAGATGTGTAGTTGTAAAAATCTAACAAATCAGTGAGAAGGATCAACTCAGTGATTCCTGACCAGGACGTGGGCTTGTTTATAACAAGAAAATGAGTAATTCAAAGATTATTCAAATTAAACACACAGTTCCAAAAAACACTGGAATGCACTGACTTGGAGAGTTTTCCAGAAAGACCCTCTTTGCTTTGAATTATCATTCGATGATGTAACATGAAGAAGAAGTACAAATTCATTCATCAGCTTAAAAACAGCAGCGGACAAAACTGTCTCAACTCATGGTCTGTTTAGAAGCTGTTTCTGCCGCTTTCGATCATCAATATACAGAGTCTCCTTAAAATTTCTAAATTCATTGTTAGCAATTTAAAAAAAGTAAAAGCCCCAAACTGACGCCAGTATATCTTTGTAACCCTGCCGGCGTCCTGTCCATTGCACACAGGAGCTAAAGTGATGAGTCATGTCTGTGGAATGTCCCGCAGTGGCCTCTCATTGGTCCACAGGTTGTTTATCCCACACTAAGGATGATGGGTTAGTGTCTCATGATCCCAGAGCTGCGTCTGTGTGATAGTGAAGCTGCAGGGAATGAAAGTGCCTGATGCTCCGTAACATTGTTGTTGTTTTGCCTGTAGAGCTTTTAGGGCTAATGTGTCTCTCTCCCTCTCTGTCCTTTACACACACAAGCCATAGACTGTATATAAAGATGGACGTCTCTCCACTTCTTCCCACGATCTGGAAATGAAGCCAAAATATCGAGGATATGAACGCTGCCATCTTGCACATTTGGAGCCAGACTCTGCGCAGTAGTGTCAGGGGATTGAAAGTCAATGTTAGTCTACATCCACATTACTACGTTTTTGAACTTCCTGAAATGACAAAAACTCAAAAAAAAGTTAATTTTCACTTGTCCGTGTCTCTTTTACGAACATGGAGGAGGTGGGGTTTATGACAGATACTGCAGCCAGCCAACGGGGGGGTGGTCGAGACCTTTTGGCTTCACTTTTGGAAAGAAATCATGTTGACCATCTTTATATACAGTATATGATATTAACACACACACACACACACACAGTTAAAGGTTGTTGGTCTCTGTGTGTCTGGATGTACGATGACCTTGACAAGACTTGCAGAGGAGTCGTTAAAAAAGGAGGAAGAAAAAGAGGAAGGGGACATAGGGAGACAACATGTATTTTTTAGTCCTTATTTTTCTACATTGACCTGAATGTATATTTATTCTTTAAAGATACCTGTGTATTTGTCACGCAGATGATGGAATAGTTTTTATACGGTTTGTGATAACCACTGAGCTTGATGCTATATCTAAATGTGACAAAACAAGCGCCCTGGATTTGACGTCGTCTACCCGTGGTCGCTTGTGCTGCTTTACCGAGCGAAGAACCTTGCACTTTATCGTGACATTACCTGCTCCAGTCTACTAAGTGTCACTGTGTATAGAATATTTCTATGGTAATACTAAAAATAAATGTTGCTCATGTTTGAAATAGTTTTTATTGAATGTGTCCTGCTTCCTCACAGTAACCGACGTGGCTTTGATTTAGAGTTTCGAGAAATGAAAATAGAAACAGCCTACTTGTAATATTCAACAGCTCAGCTGACAAAGATCCTAATAAAAAGAAGAAAAAAAAAACACACTGCCTCCACCAACCGGTGCAGTTTCTGCCGACATAATTTTTGTTTTCCAGATTCATATGAAGTCACCTCTGTCCTTTGACCAGAAAAATCTAATCAGTTCAATCCCAAGTGAATATTTGTACCAGATGTGAAGAAATTCCTTAGAAGGTTCAGTGTATAAGATTTAGGTGAAAGGGATCTATTGGTAGAAATGGAATAGACAATAATCCTAGTGATGTTTTCACTAGAGTGCGATCATCTAAATTGTTGCCAGCTCAGATTTAAAAATCTACCGGTGAGGTATGAAGACCAGGTCTGCATCAGTTTTGTGGAGAATTGTGACTAAGATCCATAATGTATGGAGCTGGACATCACAGTTGGAAAACTTGTGAGCACTCTCTGGTGGACAAACTGCAGAGGTGACAAGATTGTAATGATCTCAAAGCCTCTCAAACAGCTTCAGTTGTTTGTGGCACTGTTTCCACAAGGCCAATCTCTTGCTCTACCACATCCCAAAGGTTTTCTACTGGAATCAGATCTAGTGAAGGGGGACGTCACTGAAGTTCACTCAGTTGAGACCTTTTGATTTGTGATGTGGAGCATTCTCAAACGATTTTAAACTGTGGCCTGAACGTGGTCAGCGACGATACTCAGACTGTAGCGTTAAATGTAAAGATTGATTGTCAAGAGCCCAGATTGGAACAAGACTCTGCAGGTTTCAACATTTTAAGAATGAATTAAATATAAGACTTGTGTCAAGGACAACAGATATGAAGGAATAGAATTCCAGAATTACTTTAACATCCCCATAACAGAAGATAAGGGGTTTTTCCAGCCTTAGATTTCTGCTCACGGCTGACAGAACTTGCTGTTGAAGTTTATCCACCTCGATCAGGGTGGTTATCTGAGTCGCCATAGCCTGTCAGCTCCAAACAGTCTGACGATTTTTCTACAATATATTGAAAACTCTTCTACAATCTAGAAATACCATGAATTTCTACTGGAAAAAAAATTAGGCAACAATGAAGTATTTTTCCAATGGTACAAACATACTTTATTGTACAATTAATTTATTGGCAAAAAAACAATCAGACCACCAAAATAACTTAAAAAAAGAAAGTAATGAAAATGGAGCAACAGTTATTTTTGCTTTCTCTCAGCAAGCACCAAAATTGTTAACAGGAACAAAAAAAAGTGGTCAAAGATTCCATTTGAATACTAAACAAATATTTAAATAGTCTGATTTCCAGTCTCTTTTTAGGAGAAATGATCAAAACAAAACCATTTTTTCAGTTGCCATCAGTCTGTACAGCGATTCAGCATGTTTACAACTATATTCATGTACATGAAACATTTCTTCAAAAGGATGGTTTGAATTTCACTCCACAGCTTCCCCAGGGCAAACTGAATGACTGTCTGCAGTGTCTTTTTGCATCACCATAACATCTTTAATACAAAACAAAACATGATTAATCTAATAATTCCTGTAGCTTCAAGTTTTATTTCCAAAAAATAAAATTAAATAATATATCTATATATAAAAGACAGTTTTTCCTTGCTTTTTTCTTATAAAATAAGTCTCATGATATATTGCCACCTGGTTCTGATGCGTTCCCCCACCCCATACCCAGCAAGCCCAACCTTTTTCAGAAAAATAGTGAGCATGTGAATATTGTCTTCAGTCCTCTCCAGAAAAAGCTAAATGACCAAATTTAAACTCATTCAGATCACACCTCCAATCAACCCCAGAGTCGACTTCTTCTTCGTGCAGGTTTCACTTTGTAAGTTTTGAGATTGTTCAGGTGCGACTTGTTTTCGATAACCACCACCCTCCCTAAAACCTTGTCAAAAATACACAGAAAAAGGCGCATTGGTGCTTGTGACCTACTACACCCCATACTGTACCCTTTTAGAAAAAATCTCAATACTGTACAGTAGCTCAGGAGTACTTTAGATTTTTGTTTTGTTCTTTTTTTTTTTTTTTAAACAGATACAGCAAATATCCAACCAAACAAGGGGAACAAAGCAGCAGAAAATAACTTCTCTGCTCATAAGGTTTTTAAGTATGTACAATGTCTTATTTTTTTACACTTCTGACTTTCATTACAAAAACAGTATCTAAGTCCACCATTTCTTACTTTGTACAGTACTAACATAGAATGAAACCTTGTGGCTGAGAGGCAGTCATGAGGGAGGAAGGACAGAAAAGACGACCGAAGGGGAAATCGTCAGGGTTGAGGATACAGGCAGGATTTTCTTTAAACGTCTAGAGCCCCAAAAAACACAACTCGACCGACCATTTTCCCATGTCACAGTTCATAAACAAGGTTTTAATATATGTACACGCACAACCTGCTGAACAATGACCAGCTGAAAGCGGAGGTACAATACGCCTTCAGCTGAACGATCAGGCATCAATAGTTCACCCCTCCATTTTTAAATTTTTTTTCGGCGATTGGTGTCAGGGTAAGGAAGGTGTGCACATTCATAGGCAAACTGAAGATGGAGGGTAGAGTGGTGGCCCATGGGTTAAAAGATCTCTATCTGCTCTGCAGATCTGGTCGACGGCTGCAGTAAAATGTGACCAGATGCACCGTTAGTGTCACCCACCCACCAAAACACTGTTATGGTTTAATTCAAACCTATAGACCCTGACAGAAATTAAAAAAGAGGAAAGTTGTCACAAATCAAACTGCATTTAACGCAACCTTCAACCCACCTACCACATAAAATACATAAAATAAATTCTTTGTATTTGACTTGTTGCAGTTGTTGTAAAATGTACATTGCTTTGAGAGAAGGCTGTAACGGAAGATATGTCGATGCTTGTTTTAGACCCCCCCCTCCCCAAAAAAATTTATAAATTCAGAAATAAAATATACTTACTCTCTGCAAAATAGATACAATCATGACTGGGTATTTGAGGAGGAAAACAAAACGATAAAAAAGGTACATCGTGTCATTTCACTTTAATTTTTAGCCACATTTAAAATCTTAAAAATATTCATAAAAAGGCAAAATTCTCAGTCCCCAAAAATATTGTGTCGTAGACTTGAGGAAGAAATATCTTCAACCTGAAACACTGCCCTTCCACCCTTTTGTACACAATTGGCAAAAATATATAGATATATATTAACAGCAATAACTTACCATTGTTTAATTTATTCATTTATTGACTTCTAGGATTTATCTCCCATAGGAAGGAAGCTTCAGTTCTTATTTATACATCACAAAAATATTTAAATAAAAAATAAAAACTTCTAAAACCCCAAAGCCGTAGTCCAGTCTTGCTCTCCTTTCATGGCAGTTTGTTATTTGGGGCAACTCATCAGAGCATCAAGACAGAAAGACAACATGGAGCCAAGGCTACATAAGGTCTAAACTGTTGTGGTTAATGTTCGCTCCCAGCTCCTGATTGTTGTTACTGCTGTTGTTATTATTCCCACCCAACATGTCTGACTGTCCGCCCTGTCCACCGTGCATCCCAGTCATCCCACTCAACTGGGACATGATGGAGTTCTGGTCAGAGCTGAACTGACTGGGATCTACTGAACCACCTGGCTGCTGCTGAGGTAACACTTGCTGCTGGGGTTGTGGAGGTTGGGGCAACGCCATGCTGGGGTGATGTTGGCTTAAGTGGCCTGGGTGGGGTGAGCCAGTCTGGGTCTGTGGAGAGATGCGATGAGGTGAGGGCTGGGGCTGAGGTTGGGAGGAGGGCTGCATGCGTGGGGACGGGCTAGAGTGAGGGGGCTGCGACTGCGGTCTCGGTGAGGGCTGAGGCGACCTCACCTGACTGCTGAGGGACCCTGCTGGACCAAGTCCTCCTTGTCCTTGCAGGTGGTGGGGAGACTGAGCCATCTGCTGTTGAGGACTCATTGGACTGCTATGTTGGGCAGGAGAGCCACCCCCAAGGTGTTGCTGCTGCTGCTGCAGCAGCCTCTGGTGGATGTTCTGGTGAAGCATACCTTGGGATGTCTGTGACAATGGGGGTCCACCACCCCCTCCACCGACTCCACCTTGCTGTTGTTGTCCCTGCCCTGGTCCAACTTGTCCAGCCTGAAGTGGAGGTCCTCCAGGTCCTCCTCCTCCACTGGGCCCTCCGTCTTGTCCTTGAAGTCCACCCATTGGATTTTGCTGCTGCTGCTGCTGCTGTTGTTGTTGTTGTTGTTGTTGCTGCTGCTGCTGCTGCATCTGCATCTGGAGCCTTTGCTGGAGTGCTGCAGCTACTTGTGACATGGAATTGGGGTAGCCTTGCTGCTGGCCTGGCTGTCCTGGCCCAGCCTGTGGCCCTCCTTGTTGCTGCTGGGGCCCCCCAACCCCTCCACCACCTGACTGGGGTTGGGAAGAAGGGGGTATCCCTGGCTGTCCCTGGCCAGGCTGCATGAAGCCTTGCTGGCCTTGCTGCTGCTGAAGTCCTTGAGGCTGCTGGAACTGCCCGTGGTTTCCCATTTGCTGCTGCTGCTGTTGTTGTTGCTGCTGCTGCTGCAGATGTCTTCTCATCAACATCTCTCTGAACTGTGTTGTCATACTGCCCTGTTGCCCGGCTTGCATTCCTCCCTGTTGTTGTTGCTGCTGCTGTTGTTGCTGCAATGCAGCCATTTGCTGTTGCTGGAGATTCCCAGGCAACATTGGGCGCTGTTGCTGCTGCTGCTGCTGCTGCTGCTGCTGTAACTGCTGAAGCTGAGCCATGGTGGGCATATTCCCTCCCTGTGCTCCACCCTGAACCATGTTCATCCCTGGCTGGCCTGTCTGGTTCACATTAACTTGTGTTTGTCCTTCCATGTTAGGAAGCTGGTTAGCCCCGGGTCCTCCTACACCCGGAAGCCCCCCAGGAGCGCCTTGGAACCTCACACCTCCAGGGGCCCCTTGTGGAGGCCCTCCGGGTCCTCCAGGACCCCCCTGACCTCCTTGATATCTTGCTGCTCTTTGCCTGATAAAAGCAGCCATGAGGGTTGGGTTGGAACGAAGGATGTTGAGGACTTGCTGCTGTTGAATAGGTGAGCTAGGGGAGCGCAGAGTTCGCAGGAGGTCCTGTAAAGCTGCCTGGGGTAAGTTTCCTGTTCCAGCTGCACCTGCTATCTGACTAGGTGCCCCAGCTGCCCCTCCTGATACACCCATTACCTGCATCATCCCACGGTTTCCAGGTTGAGGTTGTTGCTGATTCATCGGCTGCTGCTGTTGCTGAGCAGCTCCTGGCTGCTGCTGTGGTGCCATGTGACCCATCATGACTGGCCGTTGTTGAGGGTTCATGGCTGGTCCCCCAGCACCCCACTGCTGGTTTGTTGACTGGAGTTGTCCACCACCTGCCTGCTGAACTTGTTGGAGCTGCTGCTGAACTTGAGGTGGCAACTGCGTCTGAGGGCCACCTTGTTGCATCCCTGCTAGCATTCCCTGCTGCTGTGGGTCTAACATAGTCCTTCCAACAACTCCTTGAGCCTGTGGGGGCATGCCTTGGGCCCCAATGTGGGGCATGGCCATCTGGGCCTGGTTGTTCTGGTGGTGAGGATGTGGGGGTATCATGCCACCCTGTCCCAACCCACGGATCTGGGCTTGGGCCTGGGCCATCTGTCTCTGGGTCTCTGCTAGGCGCTGAATTTTTAGAGCTGTCTCTACAGCAGCCAAAGGGGGGCCTTGCTGTTGGCCTTGTACAGGCATGGACCCTTGTCCTTGATTGGGTTGTTGCTGCTGCTGGGGTGGGGTGGCTGGGCCAAGTCCAGGTTTGCCCAGTGACTGGTGGAGAGGAGAGGCTCCAGGAGGTCTGGGGTTGTATGGAGGCAAACCACCAGGGTGCTGTGGCTTCTGGAGTTGCTGGATATTGGGAGGCTGCTGCTGCTGGAGCTGAGGCATCATCTGCTGCTGAGGAGAATTCATCATCCCCCCTCCACCTCCTCCACCCACCTGCTGAAACTGATGGAGATGGTGTTGGGGGGGCATGGGACCACCTTGCTGTGGAACTTGCTGTTGCTGGCCTGGCACTCCCATTCCCCCCATCCCAACTCCCTGCTGCTGTGGGAGCGCAGGCATGTTCCCCTGGGTCGGTGTTTGTGGGGTAGGAGGCTGAGTGCCCACAGAAGTAGGGGTACCAGGACCAGTTGCTCCATTGTTTGCTCCTGGAGAGGGTAAACCGTTGCCCCCAGGAGCTCCTCCAGGAGCAGGCTGGCCCACTCTCTGCATGCTGGCCATCCTCCTCCTTAGCATCTGGGCTTGCTGCAGTCTGTGCTGCAGCTGCTGCTGGCGGAGCTTGTGCTTGATATTTAGGCAGAACGGGACTGGGCACTTGTTCTCCTGACAGTGTTTTGCGTGGTAGCAACAAAGCGCGATGAGCTGCTTGCAGATGGGGCAACCACCATTGGTTTTTCTTTTGCAGCCTTTTGTGTGCTGAACAACCCGTTTCATTTTCTGGCAGGACGGCAGAGAGCAATTTGCATTTCGACATTGGCAGGCATGGACAAGGGACTGGATGCAGCGCTGGATGCTGAGGCGGCGAGAGTCTCCAGGGCTCTGAGTGGTAGCGGCGGCCTGGTTGCTGCTTTCATCATCCAAACCGAGGCCTAACTTCTCCATCTTGTGCTCGTGGCCCTTAGTGTTGTAACATGTGATGCAGAGGTCGTAATCCTGTGAGGAATGGCATGGATGAGATTGTTAGAAAGTGATATGTAGCAGGTTTTACAGTAACAGTAACATCCCACATATACATAGTTTTTGTATTCTTCAAATATTATATATGTAACTAAAAATGAGACACACTAAAATAACCTTTCCCTAACTCACCTCACAGACGGTACAGTGAAAACGAGTCTCCACGTGGTGTTTGCACTCGTTACAAGTGTAGACAAAGCGGTCCTGGCTTTGGTTATGCAACTCCACCAACATGCACATGGAACTCCATTTGGACCTCCTTAGCGAGCTGAACTCCAGGTGTTTGTCCCGGGCTAATGTCAGGAAAGCATCACGGCCATCCATGAGGTCACATGCCATCAGGGGATCTGGGTCTGAAATAGGGGGCAAGGCATTTGCCATGGGGGCTGCGGACAGTCGGATCACAAAGAACACCTAGGATGGGAAAAAGGAGAGAACAGTCTTTTATAACAAATTCATCTTTGTGCACTGATGCCAGAGTTGCAAAAAGTAAAATTTGGAAAACAAAGTCAAAAGCTAAGCCATTTAATTTTTCACTCCACTCCTACAGTAACGTGTGATTAGATACAGGTATTTTAGTAAGTATTTTCTTGTACCTCTTTGTGTTTTTCCATAGTGGCATAGAGTTTCTGTGAAAGGTCATTGGAGACATTCGGCATCCCTGGCTTCTTCTTATTGGCTCTGCTCAAGCTGCTCTTGTTCTTACTCGTTTTCTTGTTGTTCTTCTTCTTTGCATTTTTACTGTCACCTTTTGTCTCCTGCACAAAAGAGGAGGGAGACCATCAGAGATCATCTAATCAACAATACCTTGTGGGCCATGTCAATAAATCATGGCATTCTTACATCAATACTCTCATTGGAAGTGCTGTTCTCCTCTCTTTTCCTCTCCTCCTCCTCCTGTTCTAGCTCTTTGATGCTCTCCTCCAGCACATTGGGCCAAAAGTCACCCTCAAAGTAAGGCAGCTCCTTGGCACTGGTCAAACGATCCTCTGTTGCCTGCTTGAAAATATCCTTTAGGGGTACATTAAAATCAAAGTTAGTGTTTTGCATGGATACAGTTCGAATCACTTATTTTCAGCAGCTGTAACATTGTTTGTACACTGATGTTCATCTTAGTAGCTGTACTGATTGTAATTATGTAGTTTAAACTTAAAAGCTAAAAAAAGAGCACACATGATGAAATACATGTTAAATTGAAAACCATTAAGCAAGAATAAAGGCAAATGCTGCCTCTTTACCTTGAAGTCGTGCACTATCCGCTCTGCCACAGCTTTGTCTAACATCTTCTTGTACCATTCCTGAAGACGTTTGGGCTTTGGGATCTTCTGATCTGCAGGGTGACAGTGGAAGATGTAGTCGTCCCCTTCACTCGGTGGGCAGGCCCAGATGTGGCCAGTGGTGTAGCTGAGGATGACGGACCATAAACAGTGAGCATGATGAATTTATAGGCTAGCAGAAGTAAGTTTGTGGACAGAATAAAAACTACATTAAGGTACTTATTTGTGAGTACCTGAATGGTAATTCAAGACTAGTAATTCTTTGAGCAGGAACACTCACCCCAACTTCCTGACATATTCCAAGTACCCAAGGAGGATTTCATGGTAAACTGCTGTTCTTAGAGAACGAGGCCGAAAGAAGTGTACACTGTCCAGGTAGGAGATGTATACTCGCCTAAGTGGATGAAAGAGGAAATATAAATACATACACAAATATCACAACTGCCTACATTTTATTTTAAGAAAAAATATCAAATGTTCTAAAGACAAATGGCCCGAGTATAATAAAATATATTAATGATGTCCTTACCTCTGGTTGGGCTGAGGACAGTCGGATCCATACTCTTGAACATGCATACCAAAGAAGCAGACATCTGCTCCATCAATGTCTTCAAATGCAAAAAGGGCTTTTGTCCTGTATGGGAAAGACTCCGACATCTCTCCACTGTCCACAAATCTGAAGGCAAAAATAAGGGTGTGTAAATTTACCAACTGTAAAATAGAGAAACAGTATTTGTATTACTGTCTGTGACTTGTAACAAACGTCTTTACATGCTGTTCTCTGTGAACTCTAACAAGTGATACTCATGTGTGTCACCTTCTTATTCCATGAAATCTTGTAGATCTTATAGAAAATTCTATAAGCTAATTTTTTTTGCAAAGATCTAGTAGAAAACAAAGATGTCTAGTTTAAGTGTGGCTGTTTCTACTTCCTGTACCTGGACTTCATGCCTGGTTTAACCTCCACCACTTTATCAGAGACATGGACAACACGAATGAAGACTTCTCCGGACTCCGGGTGACTCTGACGCTTCAAGAAGTCGTTCACCCTCGTCTCCAAGAAATAGCCCAGCTTTGTCTGGGGCAACCCTGTGTAGGAGAAAGCCATGGAAAACATTTTATGTTTCAGTTTAGGTAGTATCATAACTGTAAAAACAGCAGGGGGAAATATGAATTAAAGCTACATATGAGGAGCTGATTACCGAAATCAGAAAGTAATCAAGCTGGCATGTCACTGGAAAATTGGTCAAAAGTATAATTGTGTTTGCAATATTTTTTTGATAACCACTTGTACATATGGAACTACAGTTTCAAATTACAGGTCTGAGTCAGTTAATGGTGACAACAGGAGATTAAAATGGGTCAGTGGTCTCATGAGTGGGTCAAATTGGATTAAATGTCACGATGAAATAATGAGTATATGAGTATATTCAAGTACAAAACAGGACACTGTGATTAACTGGGATAGAAGCATTGTCCCTTACTTTTGGAAGAATACTTGTTTTCTTTCCTTGTCTTATTTGTCTTCTTTAAGCAGCCATCACACACAAAACTAAGGTACAGCAAAGAGAAACGTGGTTAAGTCAGTCAAATTACATAATAAAAGATAATGAATACTGAGAATGACTGGAATAAGGAAAAGCTACTAACCCCAATGGCCAGATTGTTTCATGGTGCAGGACACAAATCTGGTGCATCCTACGGCCGCAGTCCAAACATTCAACAAGGCTGAAAACAATGATATAAATTTACAATTACATGTTGAAACCCTTGAAAGAAATGTATTTCATTCTTCTTTGTCACAGCAAATATGTGACATTAGCAGGTTGTTAACTTACAGTTCAGGGTCCAGTGTGTCATTCTTCTTCTTCTCAAACTGATCCTTGTTAATCGATCTAAAATTACAAGGGAGTGCGTCAAAAAAAGAAATGAGGAAATTGACAAGACATACTAGGTAAGTTTAGTTTCAAATTCATCAGGCTTTTCTTCATAACAGTCACTAAGTTTCTTTATCTTGGCTGAGGCTCACTGGAGCTTTTAGGGAGTAGAAATTGCATTTCAAAATATCCGTTTGATTACTTCTCAAGTCAATTGTTATGTGGAACTAGCTTCCTTGTAAAATGCAGTAATACTTACGTCTGTGGTTGGGTGGGGTCATCGCCCAGGGAAACCGTCTCCCCCTGGATCTCGTTGAAACACTTCTCGCAGAAGTGGTACCTGTTAGCAACAAGCCCAAATTTTGGTGAACTACACCGTTCCGCACAGCACAGTCAAGACAGCGCATGGGAGGGCAGTCACCAAATGGTACAGGATATGGGCAAGTCAGGGTGCCACAAGCGGAGCAAGCAGGAAGTAGGAGCGCAGGACAGCAGGAAGTCGTCATCAGAACAGCCAGTCATAATTTTGAGGGGTGAGGGTGAGAGGATGGGGGGTGGGTTTTGTAGGTGCATGGTTGGTCAAGGCAAAAGCAAGCCAATGTTGACATCACAGCCATTGGAAGGGAGGACAGACAAGTCATATGGACCAGGAACAGGACGAGACGAACATTAAAGACAACAAAAAGCAGAGAGCCGAGGCAAAGCACAGATTAGCAATTTGGACACGACAGGATGAGCAACAACCACCATCACAGCAAACAGAGCAGGAGCAGAGTCAACGGGAGAAGGGGACAGGAGCAGGATGTTGTAGCACAAGACATCATACAGACGTGGGACAAATATGAACAAAAAGCACAGACAACTGCTTAGCTGTCTATTTAAGCAGTTCATTTTAAAGCCTGTCCTTTCACATTCCAGTAAGTTTTTATTGGTGTGTTCTAAGACAGAGGACAAGGATAAAATATCAAAAGAAGTAATGTGAACTTTATACATTAACAAAGTCTCAGGTCAACATATCGGAACAAACACTACTTCTTCCTAAAAAAATGCCAATTTATTGTGGAGTGTTCAAAATATGAACATCTCAATTAGCTCCAGAGAAACAAGACAATTGGTTTGTATGTACCAACTAATACTATTTAAAAAAAAAGATGCTTTAATGAAACAATGAACGGTTTAAGGAATGTGAGGAGAGGGCAGACTGTTAAAATGCCAGTGCATTAGGAACTACTTAAAGGTATAAAAATGGGGGAAATGAAGTGATGGGAAGCATTTAGGGAAATCAATTTCATAAAAGGTACACTGATAAAAGAAATGCACCTCATAATCTACCTCATATTCAATTCAACATCATATTTATAATCCCTTCTATTATTACTAACACTTCCATCCATCTAGATGTCCCTCCAACCGTTATTATATTGGTGTTTCCCTCTCTCCATACCTGTTTTGGTAGCTGAAGTAAGCAGCATCTCGGGGAATAGTGCATAGCTGCTTTCCATAGCAGCACAGTGTCTGAGGAGAGAACTCCAACTGATGGACAGAAACAAAGAAACAGGTTAGAATATGTTTATCTCTTCACCACAGCAATAGGTATTTCAGTGACACCCGACTAGGCTGATCAAGAGTAAACAGACTGAATAAGTTAGTGGTAGACGTTACGATACCAATATCAGCTTTGGAAATGCCTCAAATACTGCGTAAAATGTCACGCATTGGCAGGTATGCAAATCTATTTACCAATCTGATACCATGTCTTTAAGGTATATTAGTTTCACACACATAAAACTGCAATTTTCTTTTCCTTAAAATCATTTTTTCATCGCTCCAAAACAGCAGTTGCGATGTGCTGCCACTGGCAAACTGTTTTTATAACGGCAAAGAAGTGATCTCTGGTAGTGTAGTGTTAGCTGGAACTAGTTAAAATGGCCACGCAAGACGTGTGCAGGACATCAGTTTCAATGGGTGGCACTAGTGTTGCCAATTACAACACTATCTATCTCATAAAGCATTTGAAGAACCATCACACAAAAGAGCACCGCGATTTCACCAAGGATAAGGTAAAAGGGATGATTCCATTCAAGGTTAGTAGCATACAGCTATTATGGTATACACTGGTATCGGATAGTCACTCTGTATCAGCCGATATCAGGTATCAGAATCAGTGTCGGAAGGGGAAATGGTATTGGAACACCTTTAAGTACTGAGCTCCCAGTGTTAGTTTACATTAACCAGCAGTACATTTTATTTCTTCAAGTGGAACAAACATGGCTTTCACAACATGTAACATATGAAATTTTAGTTTTGTCAAATTTGCGACACTTTGATTATTTCTTATCATATATCACGATAATAAATGAAAAAAAATCTCAATACTTCGTGTTTATTTATTAATTGTGTAATGACGGGGAAAATGCAATATATTAACAAGAACATTGCAAGTCCTACTCTGAGACACAACCTTACATCCACGCTGCAGCAATAAAAACTTCCCCGGTGGAGCTGAACTGAGATCTTTTCTGCTTGGCTTTGTTTTGTAAAAAAAACAACGAATTACAGCTACCATCAAGGGCTACTTTGTTTTGTTTCATTGTCAGAAGTCAAACTATCAGCCAGCCTCCCATAATAAGGCCCAATCAGTTTTGTTATTTGTCTGCAAAACCAAAAATAGCAGAGTCTAATGAGAGCTGATATGTGATATGGCAGCGGTATGCCCAAGGACAAATTTAGCTATGAAGCCACTTCACTGCTTCCATTTTCAGATGTGAATGAGGGGAGTTAATGTCTTCATCTAAAACATTCATGCACCATTCATGCACTCCGCCTTATCCATACATATCCAGACATATTGTCTTAAGAGACTTATTTTCAATAAATAAATAAAGATTGGTGCATTTGATACAAAGTCTCTGTTCACCTGTTGTAAATGGGGCTAATGTACTGACAATTACAACTCTCCTGGATTCAAACTTTATCAATAGCAAGTGTCATGTAGTATAGTGGCAGGGTAGTCTATGACATGTTTAACATAAAAAGTAAGTCAGCTGACATTTTGCCTCAAAATGTGGCTTCACCTTCCACAATTTCGCATCACCCCTCAACAACATTCATTTCCCAATTCCACCCATATAGCCAGTTCTGCAGCACTTTGACTCACCTTCCTGCCACAACAGTAGCCGAGGCTTTGCATGACGGGGTCGATCTCCTGCTCGAAAACCTCGGCCAGCTTGGAGCAATACTTGTACACTCGGGATGTTTTACGGTTGTACAGCCACGCGTTGTTGAACATCAGCCAAATGTCATCCACGTACTGCCAGGGATCTTGGTACTGACCTACAACCAAAACACAAAGTGCAGCATGAAGGATTAAGAAGACTTTCAGGACTAATCGGGATAATTGTTACTGGTTTAACATATGCCGTGGTAAAAATCTTCAAGGGTTAGTTGTAGCACCAAATTATTAATTACCATGACGATTTGGTTGATACTGTCCAGCATCAACCAGGAAGGTGCAGCAAGCAACCTCTGTTGTATGTCATAAAAACCAAGAGGAGGGAGCAGCAGGGTAAGAGCTTTAAGTTCAGGGGAGCTGCTAGTGCTCTGGCCATAGCTCGAAAATGCAAGCATCCACCATGGCCAAATTGCATGTATTGCATGCAATGCTGATATTTTGTCAGGATTCTGACGTTTGGAGTCTACACTTAATTTAATGAGCAGTAAAGCTTCTCTCCTCCCTACTGATGAAAATTAAAATATTGTCAATGTCATTGATAATAAATAAAAACAATAATAAATTGAACATTTTCTTCCCATTTAAGAGAATACTGCGATAATACTGATAACCATGATAATTTTGGACACTATAATTGTGACCGTCACACTGTTTCATCTCTATTTGTAATGATACAAAGATAATTGGGTCCACTTTGTTTCCCAGGAATTGGCAACAAGTACTAACCAGTGTCGAGCTTTCGCTTGATTGTTGATAAGTCCATGGGGTTCTTCACTATGTCAAAGTAGTCCTGCAAGATCACAAGGTAAATGTGTCAAAACTAAAACTTCTGTGAGTTAATGGCATAAACAGGTAAAGCAAGAGGAGCTGTCAGGAGACAATGGACTTCTTAAGTTCATAGAAAGAACACATACAAGGAGAGTGCTGTTTATACATGGCAGAGGAACAAAAAGACTCGAGCAGGGGTTACATACAGGTATGCACAGCAGCTGCGGGTCAACAGGCATTCTGAATGGCAGCGACTCTGGATCTTGACGGTATAGTGATTCGAGTGTCGGCATCAGGGCCTGTCGAAGCTCCTCAGGTTTGAAGACTGGCAAGAGAGGAAGGTGAGAGTAGGAAAATCAAAAGGTTGTTACAGTTATACTGCTTCCATTCACCATTTGTATTCCATGTCAAAACCTTTAAAAAATTAAGATCAACAACAAAATACAGAGAAATTCTAAAATATAGCATATATAGTTCAGATGTTTATGTATTCCAGTAAAAACACAAGTCCTCCTTACTTTTCTTTTTCGCTGAGGCCTGCTGTACAGCTGAGTCCGACGTATCCTCTTCCTCTTTCACCTCCTTCTTCACCTCTGGTTTCCTGTCTTCCGTCTTCACACTGGACATCTGCTTTGTTGACGATGTATCCATAGGAACACCTTTACCTCCCTCTCCACAACACTCCTCCTTCTTCAGTTCTAATTTGATGGGCTTCTCCTCAATTTTGAAGTTGCTGAGCTTCCCTCCTTTGGAGCAGCTGCCAGCATCGCTCTCCTCCTCCTCATCCTGCTGCTTGACCTCCATTTTGGGGTCGAGGTTGGTGTCTGAATGCGGCTGCTGCGAGGAAGTGTCCAGGCTGCTGACAGAGGCTGGAGTCAGGGCCTGGCTATCCACGGGGAATGAACCCTTTTGGGACAACTAGGAAAAGAGATGGTGAACATGACAGTGATGAATGAGTTGAACAAACAATTAAATGACAAGATACACTGACGAGATGAAGGTCCTAAGTAGTCTTAGGGTCAGAAAATACTTTCTGTTAATGTGTTTACTGCATGCAAATCTGGAAGTGGCAGAAAAATTGGTCTGATCCAAAGATAATATAGCTGAATGGTCTACAATCTTTAGTCTCTTTAGAGTTCTGTGGTGTGCCCTCTACTGGAATCCTCCAGTACCACGCGCAAGTACATGAAAGATAACGTTCCCTACACAGCTGACTGTCTACGAATACGTGTGATTAAACATCAAGTATATCGTGGAACTTACTGGTATAGCATATGGCTCAAAAAACGTTAGGAAATGTTTGATCACATGAAAAAGACAAAGTTATACATAGAAAGGCAGGTGTTAAAAATAATCCTGGAGGACATAAATTACTGTTACAGGATCAATAGAATATGTTCATGATGCTAAGATTTTACTGACCGGAGTGCGAGGCAGCTGAGCACCATGCGGCGTTGAGCTTGAGGAAAGTCCAGGGTGAGATGGAGTGGTCGAACCAGCTGGCCCTATATGTTGCTGCTGGAGAGACTTGTTAGAGCCCGGGCCCTGGCCCTGGCCAAGTTGGTTTTGCTGGGAGGCCGGGGGTGGAACCAGCTGTGATGCATTCGGGGTGTGTGGCTGTGGGGTCTGGGACCCAGCTAGTCTGGGGGGTGTTTGGTGAGGGGTAGGGGATCGGCTGTGAGCAGGGGAGGGCGAGCTGCCGCGCATGGCTCCCAGATGGGAGGGGATGGAGTTGGGTTGCTGGTTCACGTTAGTTGGAGTCATTGAGGAAGGAGGGGCTCCAGCAACTAAGTTGGGACCTCCGCTGCCCACGCTCTGGGGACCCATTGGCCCCACTGAAGAGACGCCACTGGGACCACCAGCTGAACCGGGCTGCGCTAGAGGACTAGCAACTGGAAGAGAAGGAGGCGTGCCCATCTGCGTCTGTAGAGAGACAAGGATGACGATAGAAAGGGTACACAGAAGCAGGGTGAATTAAAAAGGTGTAATTCAAGAGGAAAACCAGCATGGATGACATTAGATTGTTCTTTAGTGTCTATACAAATTCATGATTTGCAAATTGGTAGGCTAGGACTACACTACATTAATGCCCAAGGAAGAGATCTCAGTTAAATTAAAGAATTATCAGGGTGTGTGGTACTGCATCATTGACTGCATTTTACACTAAATTTAATTGTTTCACAGTACTATTATCATTTTTTCAAAATTATATATATATATATTTTTTTATATATATATAATTTGTGTGCTTAAAATTAACTTAATCTACAGATTAAGTTACTCTAGGCCAACTTACCTGTGCCATGCCTGCCTGTGTGCCGGGCTGGGCAATACCGGGCTGAGCTGTACCAACACCTGGTCCTGATCCAGGGAACTGTCCCTGGGGCAGATACTGGTTCTGTATCTGGTTGACATTGGGTTGTGCCATCCTGGATCCAACCAGTCCGATCTACATATGTAAAAGGACATTGATAGGGTTCTTAAAAAATAATTCTGCTAAGCTTATATGATTATGTCCTAATTGAAATTGTTTTGACTGGTGATATACAGTGTGTTCAATACAGACCTGGTTGCCTGATGCTCCCATTGGGAGTGGAGGCGTGGACCTCTGGCCCATAGACTGCATTCCCATCTGATTGAACTGATTCATACCTTGAAAAAAACACAATGACAGTTATGATACAACACATAGCATTTCATGTGGAAACTACATTATATTTTGTGTATGGATTCTTTCTTTATTTATAGTATGTCTATATATATATTCAAAAAGTGTCCTAAACACAATGCAGTGTCAAATCCAGAGTAAAAACATATCACATGCCTACAGTCTTACTATAAACCATTCCTGTGACAAAGTTTTCTCGTCTCTTTACCTGGGCCTTGCATCCTATTGACCATCTGATTTGGTCCAGCCGGTCGCACCAGAGATGGGTCAGGGAGGGGACCATCTATAAAAACAGAGTCAGGAAATGAAGAAAATCAGCCTGTCATCTGTGCACAGGATAGAAGGAGAGGAGGAACTGCCCTAAACAAGCATGTGAAGAGGGTTTGTATAAACTGTGGAATGTTTCATCCTTTTCCATGTTTGTTTGTTTGGGAAAGATCATTGGCATTTGGACACGTGGGGAAAAATTTACATGGTCAAATGAATAGCAAAAGTAACAGGAATGAAAAGGAATTGGGATTCGCCTTGTCAAAAAAAATGTGGTAATACATTTGCAACTAAACATAGATGTATACAAGCTAGGGGTGGGAATCTCTAGGCACCTCACAATTCGATTACGATTCAGAGGGCTTCTATGAATCTCGATAAATCAAAGAATTTTGTTTCTATATATGATTTATTTTTTTATCACAAGAAGCACATAAGGCTAGTGACTACCTTGTCTAACTACTAAAGGTGCACATCTTCACTCTTCTGCTTTAAAAAATTATTTTAGACTGTTAGGCTGTTTAGATTTTTATATTTTGTTTAGACTTTTATTACAATTGTGCTGTAATTTAAAAAATAAAGTCTACAACAGACAAAAGTATGTCTATGACAGTGGTCAGTGCTCTCCACACTGATTTGACATCTTTAGGGTTTACTGTATCAGGATGGCACAATAGTCCAAAGATCAACAAGAGACTCTTTTCTAGTCACTCACACTTAGAACTGATCTTAATAAAAATCTGCTGAATTGATATTTATGTCCCTAGATAAATGTGGCGTCGCTTCTTCTGCAAGAAAAAAACTCAGCATTGTGGGATAATCTGTGGGAAGTACTTCTCTGTGTGTTTCTGTCCGTCTCTGTCACTAACAAAAACCACATGTAATTACTTATCAATGGTGTCGGATTATGAATCCGGATCGTTCCAGTCACTTTAACCATGAGTTCCTGCTGTCTTGTGTTGTGTCGCAGGTGAGCTACATGCGCATGGTGCGTATATGTTTAAAAAATATGTGCCCTATAAACTCTAAAGCGGATTAACAAACACAAAGTAAACTTCAGTACTGTTCAGTTCCCAATAACTTGTGATTAGTGTCTGTGTTTATGTTTAAGCGTAAAGTGAACACAGGTTAGCGGGGAGTCGAGGGAGGACACTGAGACAGGAAACTTTGACGCTGGATCTTTAATGTGCGTCGGTCCATCGGTATGTGAGAGGGTTCAAAAAGCAAAAATATAGCAATGTAAACTTTGTTGGGCAACGGTTGACACTTCTGGAGGCAAAATCTCAACCACCTTAAAAAGAGGCATCTTTTGGGGACCTTTAGGAGTGTTTAACCCAAATAGCTGCATCTTGCAATATCCAGAAAAATAAACAGTTATCGTCGACTAACACATGAGATCAGTTGAAAAAATAAAAGTTCAAAGCTGTGGACAAAGTGGGACTTGACACTGATGATCACTGTGAATGCACAGTATAATCTGTCAGGTACTCAAATGCAGTGTGTTTTAAATGGTAAATAAGTCTACAGGCTGGTATGAGTCCGGATAGTCTCATCAGTACATTTCAAAAGATCACAATTCTTACTGTGTATCATGATATTCTGCGTTAAATGGATTGTATTAAGATATTTCAGGAACATTAGCCGCTACAAATCAAATGCATGAGCTAAGATAAAAAACAATGCTGAAATATCACAATTCTCTCCATCTGATTAAATTATCATTCACATGAATGTGTGCTGCTCAGAATATCATTAGCTGCATATGCTGCATATCTACTCACTTGGAGGCAGTCCAGTGGAGGGCTGACCCAAACCAGCAGGCCCGATGCCAAGGCCCTGCTTCTGAAGCCGGGTCCTCCTCTTCTCTTCCAGCTCCTTCTGGATCTTATAGATCTTCTCTGCTAATAAGTGATAGTACTCAGCCTGTCAACAAGAGGGTAAACAAGTGAAAGGGGTTAAAAATCCAGAAGAATATAAGCCAAAAAACTAAAATACTGCTATATATCTACTGCTGCAAACTAATTAGATTTTCAAGTTTAATAAATAATGAAAAATGACAAATTAGCACCAGGGATTACATATAAAGCCAGTCATAATTCATGAGTGCAGGTCCTTTGATGATACAAATCTTTATACACTGCAGTAAACTAAACCTGGTAATTCACGAGTCAGGCTCTTGTGCTCTAGGTTTACAGACACATCCTGTAATGGCATATGCTGTGAATTTTTTTACTTTTGAAACCAGCAGAATGAATTATTAGCTGGCTATAGCTGCTAAATGAATGGTTTCCACAAGGTTCCTCCTTTCGGAGCAACGCACTGAGCTAAAAGAGAGAGAGAGAGAAACTTACTCGACTATTGGCTGACTCATACATGTCCCCCTCAACTTTTCTGGCATAGGCCACCAGGTTCTCCATCCGCCGGTCCTTAAGGGCAGCAGGGTCTGGAGTTGGAAAAATGGCCTGAACACTGGATGGGTGAACAAAAAAGATAAGGGAAGGAAAATAAGGGAGAGAAGAAGGTGAACAGGTATTTGATTACTGACGGCGTCTCAGTCAAGGAATTCCTTAAACAGAATCTCTTTGTGTTGATAAGGCATCTAAACCCTTAACCCTTAAATCCCTCATGTGATTATTTGAGGGATTTTCTGTGTGGATATCCGTCACAACTCTAGTTTCTACCTGGTGCTTAAAAATAGTCATAGTCTGAGAGTTTTTGTGGGGAAGAAAACATTAATGTTCTACAGCACTTAAACTCTTATTAAAACATGAATATATGGTTGAGTTAACTGCTAGATATAAGCTGTGTATTTTGATGCAGTTGTGGAATTAATCTTTTGTTGACTTACTACGGTACAAGCAGTAAGAGGCCCAAACTGGTGATTCAATGTTTTAAACCATACAGACCTGATGCAACATATAAACCTTTAAGACCGGGTGCAAAGTTTGGGTGCTTCTCCTGACAATGTCATTTTCAAGGAATGTGACTGATCAAATACATCGTGATTTGCTGAAATTGTCACAGGAGCGGTGAATGTAGTTTGTTTGTTAGCATTTTTTTGTTAGTGTTTTTAGTAGCGTTTGAGACAATAAGCAAGAGGAGTGATATTGACGCAGATGTTTTATTTCATGTCCATCTGTTTTAGAAGCTGACAAACTTTTATAAACACTAGATGGTTGGTTTTTTTTTTTAAACAATGCTTAGGTCTTAATGGGTTAAATGCATATTGTGTATTGTCTGAAAAAGATAGATCACTTATTATATAACATACACCAATACAAATGTGATAGTGTACAGTGAAAACAAACATTTGAGGTTCTTGTTCAGCACTTACAGTTTGTGTACCAAATGGTTTCGTAGGTCCTGTGTGATGTCCTCATGCCAGCTTTTCCTCATGCCTGCAGCAGAGGGCGGGGCTGCTGTGGGCAAGGAGCCGACCCCACCAACATCATTCATCAGACTGTGAGAGAGTAGTGGGAAGAGTTTTAATGATTAAAAACATGGATGTGTGCCTCGTTCTGATGCAGAATTGAATAAAATGGTGGAAATGAGCATTAATTGCTTCTAATCAAGACATCCACCGTATGGGACGTTATCTTTGTGTTCGTTCTCACCCTTGGCTGGTCACATTCAGGTGCATCATGGTATCCTGTAGCAGACTGGCTTGTTGGCTCTGAGATGCAGCTCCCACACCGCCATTGACTCCCATGGGATTTGTACCTACACATGTAAAAAAAGACAAGACAAAAGTTTTTACTCCCCAAACCCTGCTCTGGATCTTGTGTCTTCTTTGAGTTTCATAAAATAAAAAGCATATTCTTGGGCGCAGCTTCAACAGCCTCAACAGGGCTCCTTTATCTTTTTTTTCTACCTTGTGTCCTTGGAAGTTTTAAATTTTCATAGCTGACAATAACTAACTACTGAAAGGCCACTTAAACTAACCCATTGGATTCAGAGGCCTCATGCCGGTCTGGCCCTGCAGGCCTTGGTTGGGCATGTTGGGTTGGGCAGTCTGAACTTGGACCTGGTTGCCCTGGTAGGTGAGGCCCAGGGCTGCGTAGGCTCTTTCTATGGAGCTGGGGTCAATCTGGCTCGGTGGGTTGAGGTTCGGAGCACTTGGCTGGCCACCGGCTACAGCCCCAAGAGAGCTGCCCAGACCTGCAGCGGCCGCACCAAGTAGAGCTGTGGGAACATAACAAGAAGAGAGCAAAGGTTTATAATACATCTGGTCTGCTCGAGGATATATTAAGAAAAAAGAAAACAATAGTTATGCATAACTTATGGCAAAATCATCCGAATTATACTGTAAATACTGCCAAAGTTGTGGGTTTCAATCCAGAATAATCCAGCAATCCAAGGCAATACTCACATCACAAATATGAATAGCAATTTATATATTTACAAAATCACATAGAATAAGTCAGATTGATGATAGTGTAACAATGACTTGATATGATAATATGATTAGGATGTACAGTAGAGAATCAACAGGAGTGCACAAGTAAAGCATTGTTTGGTCAGATACAGACACTCACACTGCGGGTTCCTCTTGTCGCCAGCGTTCTTCAGTGGCAGGCAGACGGGACAGTCGTGCCGCGTGCAGTTCTTCCAATGAGAGATGATCTGCCTCGATGATGCACAGTGAGCAACTGAGGAAGAAGAGGGGGGAGAATGACAAGAAGAGTTGGGAAACACAGAGTTAGATGATAGGACGGTAACAAGGGAGACGATCAAAGAAAAAATAAAGTGATGTCAAGTTACACAAATAAAAAAAGTTGCTAAAAACAGTGAGACAATCTGGTGTTTGGTGTCGCTTGATTGTTGTTATGAGTACACTAAAAACTATAAAATCTATTTCAACGCATCGTCTGTGGAGCCAAAACATGACGTGCACTTATGCCTCCAATGCACCTGCTACAGTGTTACACTGGGAATAATCTACATTCATTAGGATACAAACAGCTAGTGTAGTAAATTTCCATCAGTTTGTATGGCTGGTTAGCAGTGTAAACACAAAACCTCATGACTGAGCATGCAAGAAGAACAGTGCTATATCACAGAAAGTAAAAATGCCATCACAGTGTTGTTTCAGAAAAAACTGCACTGGCAAGTCCATTGTAGTCAAAGATTATGTCCCCTGATACAACGCTTAAATGCTTAAATGCTTTTTGACAATCAAAATTGAGATCTAAAGCCACAACAGCATTTTCCATTATTTACCTATATAATTTTTCCCACTGTTTCATATGAACCAAAAAACTCAAACTCAAAATCTAGAAGTTTTGTACCATCCTCAACTGGTAGAACTCGGCATAATACTGATCTTCTCTGTGTACCTGTCAGTCAGGCTCTGTATGTGTATGTGACAGGAGTGCACTGTAACAAGGCTGCCTGCTTGTCGAACACAGGGACACATTATACCTATAAACTGAGTGTAGGAGCGTGTAGCATCCCTTCTACTCACCCTGACAGGACTTGCCAGCCTGGCAGTGAGTCATGTGGTTGAGAACGTTCTTCATTGTGCGGCAGTGGGGAAGGTTGCACTGTCGGACTTCACCGTTGGCCTGTTCTCTCCGCTGACACTTGTGTGCGTGGAGCAGGAGTACCAGTTGCTGCTGGATTAGCTTGCGCTTCTCCGGGTCAGCTGTGGGTGGTGCACCAGCTGCAGCAGATGCTGCAGAAACTTGTGCACCAGGACCAACTAGACCTGCCTGAGCGTTGGGCACCATCCCTGGGGCCCCTCCCACAGGTGCACCAGAGGGACCGCCCACTCCTGCCTGCGACTGCTGGGAGCCCTGGTAAGTAAAGTGGGAGGGAATAAGAAGATGTAGCATGGATGAGACAAAGAGTGAACCAACAGGAATTAGGAGAAGGTGAGTAAGAAGTGAGGAGGGTGAGAGGAAGAAGATAATAAGTAGAGATTAAGGGGTGGTGACTTAACAGTAAGAGGAGAGTTCAACAAAGAAGATTGGGTCAAATGGAAGGAAGCACATGTTGAGATTGGAGGGAAAAGATGAGGGGAAACTTTTGTATTTTTGTAAATGACAAACATTTTGTTGTCAGTTGTACTTGCTCCCTACCATAGCAGCCATTCCTTGCAGCGGCTGGTTCTTCTTGTCTACATTGAACGGGGCCAGGCTGTTAGCCATGGGGCCCTTGTTCTGGAGCTGAGGGCCCAGCCCTGCGCCTCCCAGACCTTGATTCCCCTGCCCTGCATACGGACCTCCAAAAGGGCCCCCTGGGTTCCCCATCATTCCCATCTAGCAGCAAAAAGGACAAGAAAAAACATTAGAATAAACTATGTAGTTGAAACCACATTACATCGACGGTATTAAAGACAGCATTTGAACTGTACATGTAACAGCAGTGTCTCCCCAAACTTGTAAATCATAGGTGTTTAACAAGTAGGATCCGTGGATACTTCCTCGCACATGTAAACTGTTAGAGTCTGTGTTAATGGGACACTTTCATCTCCCGATAGTCAAAAGTGCGTCAAATAATAAACTAGCATTTCCTATTTCTCACGAGCAGTTATGTCACAGACCACGTGATAGAGATGACGTACTTCTCAATCAGTTCACCGGTTAATTGTGTCCAATAATATGCATTCAAGTCATTAGCTAATCATCTATAAACATACAGAAATTATGATTTAACCTTCCGCAGGAACAATACACAGCACTGTGTGACAACAATCTCACATTGATATTTCCCCTTTTCTTCCTGCACACTGAAGTGGTTATTTAAACTTAAAAGACTGATTAACTCCTCATCCATTTCCCTGTCTCTTTCCTCTGCTCCTGACATTCCATCACCTTCACAAGTTAAGGCACATTTCGGTTTTACTGCTCTCTATGCCTATCCTGCACATCACATCAATTGAGCAACATCAGCCTTTGACAGCAGCATTTTACTGTCACTCCTGTGGGTCCGTCAATCACATAAGCAGAGCATAGTTTTTGCCAATTCAACTACAAGATAAAGCCTAAGTTTGCTGTATATTGCCTTAGTGATACTAAAATACATAAATGGATACAAAAATCCATTGACCCAAAGTGTAATTTTGGCAAAGGAAACTCGTTAACGAAAGTTAACGAAAAAGAATAAAAATACAATTTGTAAATAGGTTTTGCACATAAGATTTTTGTTGCACATGGTCTTAACGTTCATCATCATTCATTCAAAAAATGTAGTGCTGCAAACTTTTACTTAATGAATTTACTTAATCATGACAATAAGAAATGTTTCCTGAAATAATTAAGTAAAGAACCTAAGCTGGTCTTACTTTGTCCATAAAGCTTTTGAATAATATTAAAGGATTCTGACCATTAACTGAAAAATAACATTGCCTTGAAATACAGAATTATATTTTCACCAATGACAACTTTCTGCTTCATATAAATTCTATTACATTTCAATGACAAAATATTGAAATGCTGGATATGGAATATGAAATGATGTCAAAAGAGAGAGAAAAACATTTCTATACACGCTACCTTGTTCATTGCTCCAGGCTGCTGGCCTCTCATCCCGGCCTGTCCACCAGCTCCCTGTTGTTGTAGCGTCTCAGCCAACAGGTTGCTGTTGCCACCCATCCCCTGATTTCCAAATCCCATCCTAGGGGAGCCATTCATCACCTGGTTCCCAATCATTCCTGGCTGCTGCTGTCCATTATTGCCTTTCTGCTGTGCTCCCATCATGGCCCTGTTCATGCCACCCATCATTCCAGCTGCAGCATTTTGTTGTTGCTGCATCATGCTGGCCTGTTGTTGAGGGGAGAGGTGTTGCTGCTGCCCCTGGCCCATCATCTGCTGAGGTCCCTGACCAGGGGATGCTTTCATGTTCGCCAAGTGTTGCCCCATGGTAGTGGGACCTCCTGGGCTGCCCATGGTTCCTTGGTGTCCTTGTTGGGCTGAAGTGGGCGCCCCTGACCGCAAAAGCTCAGACAGCTGTTTGTGCTTGGCCACTGCATCCTGGCCTCCACCAACGCCCCCTCCAGGGCCAAGACCAAGACCCATTCCTCCTGCCCCTCCAGGACCTAGCCCTGCAGGTCCTCCTCCCAGAGTGGTGTGCAGCTGGTTGAGGTCCCCACCATTGACCAGGCCTGGTTCATTGGAGCTGATGAGCTCATCTGGAAGGTCATGCTCCAATTCCAAGAGTGAGCTGAAATCTGAAATGGAAAAGTAATGCAAAGTTTAGGAAGAGGAGACAATGAGATGGGAGGAAGGAAAGCGTGAGGAGGACAATAAGGGCCAGAGCCAGGTTAAACTGTTATAATCCTTAATTTATCAGCATGACTGGGTAAAAATGCAATTGCATGCTTGACATGTGAAAACATTTTTTACAGGTGTATCACCAATTTTCTTCCATCAGAAATTATCATGTCAGTGAGAACAAAACAAATGGGACTAAAAGTAGAGTTGAAATCCAGAAGAATTTGCAGGTCTGATGTGCACATGTGTGTAGCTGGCACATGTGTGTGTAGCTGCATGCACAAACATACAGTGGGGCCAACAAGTCAACTACGACCAGCGTTTCTCAGACTTTTGCAAGCATAAATGCCAACCTGGTCTGCGTGCACACAGACCCCTGTCCGCTAAATGACAGTAAAACTACAAAATAGAGAAAGAAGTCGAAGAGGCACTCATACAGTAATGCCGAGAAAGAGACACAACCAACATCTTGAATCTTTAAAAAGGACATCAAGACCAAAATCCACACACACCCAAATTTCTCATACTAAAGATTAAATGTTGTGACGCCTGTTCTTCCAATAATCTGTTTGTTATAACACAGTAAGGAACCCAATACTGTCTAACTCACTCAGACATTTATACATCAATTCGTTTTTCAAGTTATATGCCAGGTTGCAAGACATTTACTAATTACTGATAACAAAAGTGATTGAGGTGGTTCATTTAAACAAAAAACGGAATTTGGGGGATTTTTGGTTCAGACTCAGGACACTGGTCACTTGTTTCTTTACATGTTGGTGTACTGTGACTATGTGAAATGATCTGTCCACAATGAAAATAACCAGTTGCAATTCTAACCCTTAAATAAACTGAAAACTACCATATTGGAGACGGCAGCAGCAACACCAATGTATATTGAAATGAACACAATAAATAATAGTATGCAAAGAACCTATACCAATTTGTTTGTCACATGCTTTTATTCCTCTAATTAAATGTAAACACGCTGCACACCAGTGCCACAAATTATATTGGAAGACAATAAATCTGGACGCAATAAACTGCATCCTCATTGACGGGTCCTTTCCTTGACAGCACTGCACTGATCCTCGAAATAAATCAGGCAAGGTAACGTAGATGTGTGCGACGTCTGGGTGATTTCATGCTAAAAGTCCCTTTCCACGGGGGCTCGCTGTCACCCTGCACACAGCTGCTGGCTGTAAAGCGATTGAATGGACGCTCAAGTGATGAAATCTAGGTGATCGTTTCGTGCTCGGAGCAGCATTTTACAGGCTCATTTCACTCGCCGCCTCATTTCGCAGTGGCTGGACATGGCGCTGTCCATGCTCCACAGTTTGGTTCGCAGGCCACTCTATTCCAGCTGCTGCCACACGCCATCCACAAACACACACACCAACAATGGCAATTTGAGCTTAACAATCAGTGGGACCTGTGGGCCTACATTGAGCCTTCCAACAGGGCTAGCACCGTGGGCCACCTCTGCTTTTGGCTAACACTAATAACGCTGGCTACGGCTTGTCGGGAGAGGGTCCGAGTTATGATGGGGCAAAACAACAGATTGTTTCAGATGTGAGAGGCTTTAAAACTCGGGTAACACGGTATGGATGGTTGTAGCTAACTGTCAATTTGCCACATCTGTAGAACCCCAAAAACTTTATCCCAACTTGGCTCGGCTCAGGGCTTATTACGAGCCGGGCTGGAGTAGCCATTAGACACGGGACACCCAAGCTTGAGGACCCGCATTCGGTTCTCGCCTAGCGTTAGCCGAGTGGCTAACAGCGCTACCTCCGGCTAAAATGGCTGTTAGCATGCGAGCTAGCGAGAGGGGAGCTCCTCTCCGCGTCCGACAAACACTCGCTGCTAGCACGCTAACGCTAGCGAGCTACGACAAAAACAGAGGAGTAATCCCGCGTCTTCTGCCTCTTTCGAGTGAAGCAGACACGCAGAAAACCACCGAGCTGGACCGATCCCACCGTAACAAACGATATCATTGACGAATACTCACCGTTTCCATCGCTGGCGGAGGCGGAAAGTGCCGGAGAGGAGAGTTTAGGCCTCTTGGCTGAAGGCGGGCCAGAGTCCAGAACGTTCTCGGCCATATTTTTTCGAAATAAAAATATATAAAGTATCCACAGTTGCAGACGTTTTCACGCCGTCAGAAGCTCATTCCTCTTCGCGTCCAATATTGCGACTTTTCCCCCTCCTTTTGGGGGACTAAGAGGGGGAAAGTCCCGTGTGCAGATTACTCCTCTTTCCCTGGGTTCGCCTCTCGATTTCAGCCTCGGCGTATATCAACCCCCCTCCCTCCCTCGTCGGATTTTTTGTTCTTTATAAATTTCTGCCAGCGGAGGAGGAGGGGGTCGGCGAAAGTAAAAAAAAAAAGGGGGAGACACACGCTGCGGCTTCCCTCTAAACTTCCACTGCCTCTTCAGATGTAAATAAACCGTGCCCGGGTCTCACTCCCATGGCTGCATCCGTCATTTCAGCCTCCTTTTCCAGCGGAGGTGGAGGAAGATAATGTCGGGCAGGGAGCGCTTGTTTGCCTGCGAAGTGATGGTGGGGCTGCTGGTGGCCGAGGATGAGGGGATGCAAATAAATAAAAACACTGATCATAAAGCTGACAATTGCACAACTGTAGATGGAGTATTGGCTGTGGCTTTGCATGTAAAAGAGAAAAAGTTATATTTGATGAAAGTGGCCCATGCAGGATCATGAGCATCTGATGTTTTTTCGTAGAGGTTTGGCTACTAAACTTAAAGTTGGATTAGTTCAGGACTTATCTTAAATGCAATTTATCAAAGTGTTCATCAATTCTGCAAATTAAACAAGTCCAGCAACTTTTCAGGTGCTGCAGACCAAAGAGGGAGACACAAACCCTGGGAGGCTGCTGTATGTGTGTGACTTGCTTTAATTTTCTCATTCAGGAATTAAAGTTCACTAAATCAAGTGAGAGCCTGTTCTATATTGATAAAACTGCTCCTTAATATATTCATCCTTACTCACAGGTTCATCTTTACCAGCAACTTTTCAGGTGCTGCAGACCGAAGAGGGAGACACAAACCCTGGGAGGCTGCTGTATGTGTGTGATTTGCTTTAATTTGCTCATTCAGGAATTAAAGTTCACTAAATCAAGTGAGAGCCTGTCCTGTCACTCCTCGTTGGCTGTTTGGTCACTCAGAAATTCCTTCACACCAATTTCCCTGGTGTGAACTCCGGCTGCAGCCTCATTCTTTGAGTTTTCAACCTCCTGTCCAATTCTTGCACTTCAACATTCATCAGCTTCAACCTTCTTCAGTTCTTGATGAGTACATATCAAGATCTATAAAAGTAAACTACACACTAAATGAAGCATTTCAGTGGAAATGTGCAAAATCCGCCCAGTTTTGTACGTCTCTTATAAAAGAGGAATTGCCTGTTTGAAAAGAAATCCCCTTAACATCGAAACTCTTTTTGTTCTATATTGATAAAACTGCTCCTTAATATGTTCATCCTTACTCACAGGTTCATCTTTACCTATCAAACTTCAGTTTTTCCTAAAAATGAAACAGAATGAAATCAATAGATCAATATTGTTTGACAGTGTCACGTATTGTCTGTATTTGGAAGCAGCATCATGCTTCTGTGTTCAAAAAACCTGCTCTCTTACATTTCCCTGCAATTTGGCTTCATTGACTGTAAACAGATTACAAACAGGCCTTAAAAACAGTCTATGCTTGGCTTTGTGTTTTATTCCATGCTACAGTTTAGAATAAACTGTTTTTGCCCATTTATTATTCATGGAGTCCAAGCAGTTAGTAAAGGACAGAAGCAAATCTGTTTTAGGTCAGCAGTGGGTAAAAGTTGGATACTGCATCTAGAGATTCCTGAAGAAGAGCAAATGACATCTATACTATTGTCAATCCTAAAACTGTTTGATTCAGGCCATTTTTCATTGAAGTGTTTAAAATCCGCTAATAAGATTAAAAATATTTGTAAACTGGCGTAATTCAACAGGTCACAGGTTTTGTTAGAAGGTACCAACTATATCAAATCTATAAATTGTATACAAACACATGGTCTCAAGGCCTCACAGGTCCTCTGCCCATGCATTTTAACAATCTGGGTAATTAAAACTTTGGTAGGAACAGATTACAATAACAAGTCTATTCACATGTGACTAAAATCTCATGAAGCATCTTTCTGACAGTTTAATTGTTGCAGACATTGTGTACAGTCCTAATGTTTTGTATGTTGCCTCATCCATTGATGTGTTTACATGCTTTAAAAAAATGGTGAGGCTTCTCAAACCTGCATTGCTGATTTATAACAACATCACTGAATCATAACATTTGGGGATAAGACCAAAGGAGCATATGTTCTATTAAGAATCAAACCTGAGCAGTGCTGGTATGGTTCCCAAAGGACCACAACCATGGCTGGATTAACCCACCAGGGGGCCCCAGGGCAAAAATCCTTGCAGCCCTCAACTCTGCCTGTTATCAGCACTGTGAATTCGGTATACTGTGCATACAATACACAACAATAACATATAGTTAATTTCTATTGTTTCATTGCCTAAATGTAACATGCAAAGGCCTCAGTCATGCATAGTGTCCATCTTCTCATGCATTGTATTGTAGGAGATAGTGGCTAAAGATGTGAAGACACATTCTCACCATCAAATGAAAGTTTCTCTCAATATCTTCCCCTAACTCAAAAATAATCTTTGCAGTCTAGACCCTCCATAAACACACACACAATGTGCTGTGTATCAGATTCAATCTCATATGCATAAAAGTATTACTTATTCATGTACTATACATATGTGCGCGTATACATGTATATGAATATTGATCTGTTTTGACATCAGTGGAATGTGTTGAGACCTGTGTTAGTGATAAAGTAAAATAAATTCACTTTGAAGTGCTCTTTTGTCACAGACGATTTGTTTTATCAATATGGAGGCATAGATTCCACTCTAAATACTTGATTTGAACAAAGATTTATTTCGTTTAGATGGTCATTGAACTATGACAGGAGTCTCAGTTTGCTTCTTACAGATTCAGTGGGTAGAAATAGTCCTCAGAGGTTTACTCTTTACTTTCATACTTTGAGTACATTTAAGATCCTTTACTTTTATTATTTTACTAGAGTAAATATAATGAATCAATACATATACCCTTACTTGAGTCACCTTTGACAGAAGTATCTGTACTTTTTTCTTGTTGTAAAGAATTTGAATACCTTTGCTGCCACGTCTGGAAACAACTGTAGTTGATTTCTTTCTACAGACCATTTTAATGATGGAGGTCATGTTACATGTTTCTCTTACAGGTGTAATAGATAGATTATCATGTAAGTACATTGGCCCTTTCTTGATCCTGACCCAGTATCTTGTTTTGTTATTCAAATGAAAGTGTAAACAAGTATATATATAAGTGTAAGTTAAGATTTTTCTTTTCTATGTTGCAACATTTAAGCTGGGTTAATTAGAGCAGAAGTATATGGGGATGTTTTATATTGTTTCTATAGCATCAAATAACAAATCTAAGTTAAAGGTATTGGAAAATTAATTGACAGAAACGTTTGTTTTAGGTGGACTCTGATTTATTAGTTTGCTCCATATCAGACCCACCAACATGGAGGAGGTGGGGTTTATGACCTGTACTGTAGTCAGCCACCAGGTGATGATCGAGACCTTAGGCTTTACTTTGGGGAGCAGACATGTCATCTGTCATTGCATAGCGGACACTATAGTAACGGACCGAGGACAGATTGGATCCTCCATGGACTCACTGTTTCATTGTGCTATAATGAGACGGGGCTAGCTGGTTAGCATGCTAACATCAACAGAGTCAACATGGTCGTTGTTCCCCTCCAGGGACTCTGTCTGAGCAGAGGGACGAGGTTCGATGCTGGTAAGTAAACAGTTGGTAGTGGTGACGTAGTATAACACAGTGTGTGTTTTTAAATGTATACATCCACGTGACATGAGCTGAATTCAGATGCTATCTTTTGAATATAAACTTATCTGTGACGAAAGTTGCGTCACACATCAGAGGACTCTTTAATTTCCTTTGTAGGAACCTATTATCAAGGGCAAGATTAAAGCCACGGAGACATCTCTAGTGTCTGCACGCTGGATCATAACGTTATTAACTCTGGACACCCTCAGCGTGAGCTCTAGTTCATTTTCGTGGTGTTGTTTAGAAGATTATAACAGCATATCGTGATATTTCCCAGTTTTTATTGTAATTCATTTAAAGAAAGGAATTATGTTTTCGACAATGGAAGCGTAAGTACTATTATGCACTGTACAACTGCAGTTCACATTTCCTATTATATTTTCTGAAGCTTTCCTTATATTACAATATGTAGTTAACACAATTTAATTTAACAAAATGAGGCCCAAGTCACTTTATTTAACACACTGAGACCCCTAAGGTTTGTGTATATACTTTTTGTTTCATGACAGTTTAAGGTAATACTTCATTAGTCCCACTAAAGGGATATTTGCCGTGTTACAGCAAAAATGAGGATAAACAAGTAGAGAAACAATATAAAAACAAGGAAATATACCACAAGAAAATAATACGTACAATGTAAACAGAATATATAGCAGGAATGCACATTTTTAATTCCTCTGTATATATTTAAATCCTATGCAAATGTTTAATTTCTCTGTAAAAGTTTTATTTTGCTACAAATGTTTCATTTAATTTAATTTCCTTAATTTCTCTGTACATATTTACATTTACATTCATCTCAGGCCAATTTCAAAGTACGGTTACTGTGTTATAAGTTAATTCTGTGTCTAATGTATGTTCAATGTATGTTACTGCTGCAGGGACAGGCAGACACAGGCTGACTTGATTCAGACCAATGAATTGATTAAAAGTCTGGAGTCGCAAGATGTCTTTGTGAATGAGGTGGAGCTGAAGCACAGGTAAGATCCATCATTCTATATTTCATTATTTCCACCATGTGGAAACTGTTTTTTAGTGTTTTCTATTGTGACCCTGTGACTTGGTTGTTAAAGAACAGCATCCTCTGTGAATGACGTGAAAAATGGAAGTGAAACACATCCTAAAGTAAAAACATTTTGAAAATGCCCTTTATGCTTTATTTGCAGAGAGAAAGTTGTGAAAAAACTGCAATCCCTCTTTGAGGAGTGGCTCCAAGACATGTGCAGAGAAATGGTAAGAAACATCTTTTTTATCTATACAGTTGTTTCAAAGGTATTTCCAAATATCATACAGACAGCATTTAATTGTGTAGATGATACAACTTCATTGGTTTGCTTTTTGATTTCAGAATGTACCTGAAACTGTCACTGACAAAGTCGGAGGCAGGGTCTTGCCGTTCGGCTCCTATCGCCTGGGAGCTTTCTCCAAAGGTAACTAAGATTCTTTCCTCAACTTTAACATGTTCTTACTGCGGAAACTTGTATTTAACAGTTTCATAAGTGACATTATAAGCTTCACTCTCATATGAATCTGTTTTGCTTTGACAGATGCTGATATTGATGTTCTATGTGTTGGGCCTGTATTTTTGGAGGCAATGGTCTTCTTCACCTCCTTTTTGGAGAAGCTTAAAGCCCAGGAGGAGGTCAAAGACATACGGGTTTGTCATATATATCAATTATTGCATCATTTATAAATATCATGGAAGTCAAAGTCTTTTTTTCTCCAGTGCAAGTGACTGACAATATTGTTCTCCTCAGGCTATCGAAGAAGCAGTTGTGCCAGTCATCAAGATGACATTTGATGGAATTGAGGTAAATGAAGATCTGATAAATACAAAGTAAAAATAATAACATACAACTCTACTGGTGCTGTGATAACTGGGTTTGTGTTTCTGTAATCTCATAGGTGGATTTAATCTATGCCCGGTTGCCACAAAGGTCTGTCAGTGACAAAGTCAACCTCCTCGATGACAGATGGTTTAAGAAAATGGATAAAATCTCCTCCAGGAGTCTCAATGGTAACATCACACTCAAATACAAAGCTGCTCAGAAATGCTGCAGTATCACCAGATGACATGATTTATTTATTTCATAAGTTGTTCATTTGCACTTTCCCCCTTTTTAACATGTGGCTGTTTGTGTATGAATCCTTTGTTTTCATTCTGTAGGTTACAGAGTCACTGAGGAAATCCTCCGTCTTGTGCCTGACATCTCAAACTTCAGGCTCACTCTGAGAGTCATCAAGCTGTGGGCCAAACGTAAGTCGAACAACACAGAACTAATTCATCATGGCAGTCACTGTCTCTCTGTGAATAGGTGGACTTGTTTCCCAACATGATCATTTCACATTCATACCAACAATGGCTGACTGCCCTGTTCTGGAGTAACTGGTCATCAACTACATCTGAAATCATTTTAGTCAGTGGTGCAAAATGATAACTTCAATCTCAGATTATTGTCATTATGGATATTTAGTTTGCTTTGTCTACATTTGCTGAAATGCAACCACAGGCCAGTCTCTATTGTGCAGGAATAAACAATGCACAGGTTTACTGAACTATATCATATGTACACAACGGAAAGGAAACATTATTAATGTGAGAAAAAACAGTAACATTATACATTTTGTTTAAATGTTGTTTCTCATCCTTATATTTCCTTTCAGGACGCAACATTTACTCTAACAAGCTGGGCTTCTTGGGTGGGGTATCCTGGGCCATTCTGGTAGCTAGAATTTGCCAGCTATATCCAAATGCAGCAGCATCCACCCTGGTGCTGAAGTTCTTCCAGATCTACTCCATGTGGTGAGTTGTGTCAGCATTTCTGTTAAAAAATAAAGTATTTCTCAATTTCTTAACATGTTCGGTGTTTGGGGATTTTTAAACTCTGCTTTTTATCACTGAAAATGCATGTTCATGCTTTGTTAAAGATGTAGACAAGGATCAGTTGATATGACAATCTTGTGTTTTGTGTCAGTGAGTGGAACATCCCTATTTGTCTGAGGGCGGTGCTGGACCTCCAATACGACCTTCACTCCTGGGATCCCAAGGTAAGTCATCTGCAGGATCTTTAGTCAAAGTTTAAGAAACAAACATATGATGAAGTGAGTTTGTGAATTATCCAGTTTAAAACATATAGTAAGATGATAATCTGTGTTCTTCTGCATTTCCAGTCTAACAGACATGATAGGTACCACTTGATGCCGATCATCACGCCGGTCTACCCCCAGCAGAACTCAGCGTTCAATGTCTCTCTCTCCTCGCGGACCATCCTGATGGAAGAGTTCAATCGGGGTATGTATAGTCACTCAGCTGACTACCTGCATTGTGAGCCAAACAAACATCAATTCCAGTGTTCCAATCGTGGATTAAAACAAACCGTTAAACTCAATAACATCTCCCAGAATTTTAATCTGAGAGTGTGAAAACATTTTGATTTAAACCACCTGTCTCTTCCTCGTTCACAGGTCACACTATCCTCCAGGAAATACAGCAGCACAAAGTCGACTGGCTCAAACTCTTTGAAACGCCAAACTTTATGAACAAGTACCGGTACGTATTGAGTTACCTAAAGACAGTCCTGCCATGTAATTAAATACACTCACACACATTGCTCTCTAAAACATAGACATTTACTAAAATAATGTTTTGATTAGTGTTATTAGCTGAAAATGTTGAAATGGATCATCTGTTTGTGGATTTGTGGCCTTTTTAATGTTCATGCTGAACTTAAAGGTAAACTTCAATCTGACGGTCCATGACTAATGTTGATGGATTTGCCGACCAGGTAAAAGCTCTGAATGTGAGCTGCCTGATTGATTGAGTTCTACACTTTTACTTGGAACGTACGATCGATTTTTGTTGTTTTTGTCACAACAGGCAGCGTCCTCGATATCAGTAATGATGCATGCACGAGAATTTTAAAATTGTGTTGTGGAGTTTGGGCGTTTAATATACAAACACAGATCACTTACATTTTAAAACAACACAGGTTTTATTTTTACATTTAAAGTTTACTGTATAATTGACATAACGAAGGTGAGTATAGTGATATTCATTATTGTGCTGTGCAGTAAGTTGACCTGCTTTAAATATTGAGCAGCAATGAATTCACAACATAGTTTTGATTAATCTGTCTCTTTTAATCAAAGGCATTACCTTCAAGTGGATGCATTCTCTGCTACAGGCGAGCAGCATATTGATTGGTGAGTCAAGTTAAACTGGAATAACTTCGACACGTTTGTAGACCACGTTTGAACTTTGGATGAAAAACTGTTTGAATACTTTACATCCAGCTGCTGGAGTGTTTTCTTCTTTCTGTAAACAAGTCTTCATTCACTCGTTCAGGGTCGGCCTGGTGGAGTCCAAAATAAGACTCCTGGTGGGAGCTCTGCAGATACATCCGTACATTTCCTTGGCTCATGTGAACGTGCAGCCCTACTCTACACCCAAGGAGCCCGATATCACGTAAGGACATGTTTTCATATTTCAGCTCGTTCCTGTTTTTTGTTCTGATGCTCTGTATTTAATCTCAGTTTGCTGTAACAAGGCTTTAAAGCTCATGTCTCGTGTTGGTTGTCTGTTTCTGTTTCAGAGAGTGTAAGAGCACAAAGTGGATGATTGGATTTACCCTGACAAACGAGTACAAGAAGATAATTAAAAAGAAAGATATCGACCTGACCAGTGAAGTCGGCTACTTTATTGATACTGGTATGTTTTTGTTTCCTTGCTCTTCTTCTTTAAATTTAGTGACACTGGAGCAGAGTTGTGTGAAAATGTGAAATCATTTTTATTTTGTGCCCTTGCAGTCTACGACCTGGCAAAGAGCTGTGGTCTGTTTAAGGAGGGAATGGTCGTTTTAGTCAACTATGAAAAGAGGAAGGTTGTTGCCAAACGTGCCAAAGTGTCGTCCTGTCACACGACTGAAAAGGTTTGCTCAAACATTTCATGCTTTATTTGACTAAACATACATGTGTCTATAATATATACAATGTTTTCTGCTGTTATTAATGATATCTCATTTTTTTAAATCTTCACAAAAACCATAGTTAAAAAATGACAGGTTGTGCTTTTACACTGGGTTATGCACTGAAGTATTTCTCATATTAGAGTTACACAGTGATATCAAGACTCCAGGAAGTTACTGTGCCCAGAAGAGAAATAATCCAGCTCATAACCCCTGTAAAAACCCTAATGTAACAGTTGTTAGTTGCAGTGCATCATATTGATCATACAGATGCAAGAGTGGCATCAATTGTCTTACTCTTATCAAAACATTTAAGTACATAGTATTTCCTAAATTCTTACTTGTGTTAAGATATTACTTAAAACATTTTTTTGTTCTCTACAGGAATCCTCTGTAACATCCGAGCCCAGCAAAGCTTCTCCAGCTTCCACAGCTCCACAGGCCACAAAGAGATCTTGTTCTCCCTCAGCAGAGACTTCATGTAAGAAGTTCAGGCCTGAGGAGAAGGAGGGAGGGATGATAACCACCTGCCCCAAAAACCCCACCACAGGTGTCTTGCCCACCAAGAAAATTGTGAAGCTGATAAGGAGCCCTCCCAAAGCACCACAGGGCACAAAGAGATCTTGTTCTCCCTCAGCAGATACTTCATGTAAGAAGTTCAGGCCTGAGGAGAAGGAGCTAGAGATGATACCCACCTGCCCCGAAAACCCTACCACAGGTATCTTGCCCACCAAGAAAATTGTGAAGCTGATAAGGAGCCTTCCCACAGCACCACAAGCCACAAAGAGATCTTGTTCTCCCTCAGCAGAAACTTCATGTAAGAAGTTCAGGCCTGAGGAGAAACAAGCACAGGGGGTGAAACCCACCTGCCCTGAAAGCCCCACCACAGGTGTCTGTCCAACTAAGAAAATTGTGAGCCTGGTAAGGAGACCTGGCTTTTCAATCTCTACAGGTCCAGAGGCCACAAAAAGACCTTGTTCTCCCTCAGCAGAAACTTCATGTAAGAAGTTCAGGCCTGAGGAGAAACAAGCACCAGGGATGAAACCCATCTGCCCAGAAAACCCCACCACAGGTGTCTTGCCCTCTAAGAAGATTGTGAAGCTGGTAAGGAGAGTTGGCTTTTCAATCTCCAGAGGTCCAGAGGCCACAAACCGACCTTGTTCTCCCTCAGGAGGAACTTCATGTGAGGGGTTCAGGCATGAGGAGAAACAAGCACCAGGGATGAAACCCATCTGCCCCGAAAATCCCACCACAGGTGTCTTGCCCACTAAGAAGATTGTAAAGCTTGTAAGGAGACCTGGCTTTTCAATCTCCAGAGGTCCAGAGGCCACAAAGAGACCTCATTCTCCCTCAGCAGAAACTTCATGTAAGAAGTTCCGGCCTGAGGAGAAACAAGCACCAGGGATGAAACCCATCTGCCCCAAAAACTCCACCACAGGTGTCTTGCCCACCAAGAAAATTGTGAAGCTGATAAGGAGCCCTCCCACAGCACCACAGGCCACAAAGAGACCTCATTGTCCCTCAGCAGAAACTTCATGTAAGAAGTTCAGGCCTGAGGAGAAACAAGCACAGGGGGTGAAACCCAACTGCCCTGAAAACCCCACCGCAGGTGTCTTGCCAACTACGAAAATTGTGAGCCTGGTAAGGAGACAAGGCTTTTCAATCTCTAAAGGTCCACAGGCCACAAAGAGACCTCATTCTCCCTCAGCAGAAACTTCATGTAAGAAGTTCAGGCCTGAGGAGGAACAAGCACCAGGGATAAAACCCATCTGCCCCAAAAACTCCACCACAGGTGTCTTGCCCACCAAGAAAATTGTGAAGCTGATAAGGAGCCCTCCCACAGCACCACAGGCCACAAAGAGACCTCATTGTCCCTCAGCAGAAACTTCATGTAAGAAGTTCAGGCCTGAGGAGAAGCAAGCACAGGGGGTGAAACCCACCTGCCCTGAAAACCCCACCACAGGTGTCTTGCCAACTAAGAAAATTGTGAGCCTGGTAAGAAGACCTGGCTTTTCAATCTCTACAGGTCCACAGGCCACAAAGATACCTCATTGTCTCTCAGCAGAAACTTCATTTAAGAAGTTCAGGCCTGAGGAGGAACAAGCACCAGGGATGAAACCCATCTGCCCCGAAAACCCCACCACAGGTTTCTTGCCCACTAAGAAGATTGTGAAGCTTGTAAGGAGACCTGGTTTTTCAATCTCCAGAGGTCCAGAGGCCACAAAGAGACCTTGTTCTCCCCCAGGAGGAACGTCATGTAAGAAGTTCAGGCCTGAGGAGGAACAAGCACCAGGGATGAAACCCATCTGCCCCAAAAACTCCACCACAGGTGTCTTGCCCACTGAGAAGATTGTGAAGCTGGTAAGGAGCCCTCCCACAGCACCACAGGGCACAAAGAGACCTCGTTCTGCCTCACCCTCACCTTTGTCTAAGAAGTTAAAGCTTGAGGAGACAGGAGTAAAAGAGGAGACTGAAAAGTACCCTGCAAGTGTCTCGCCTGGTGATACTTCATCCAAGATTGTGAGCCCACTAAGAACGGACAGAGCTTGCACTGCGGCCAAGACATCTAATATAAATCTGGGATGTCCCTCCCCTCAGACTCTTCCTCCTTATAAGCTGTCCAACCAGCCTAGCGGAGTCTCATGGCTGCGTTCTCTTGCCATCATGCAAAATCACATCAGGTAAAGCACAGATATGACTCATTGAGCACACACAGCACACATGTTGAGATCCATAAAAGGGCAGTGAGACCTTCCCAGTGGCCTGGTCCAAGGATTTTCACAAAGTGTTGATTTGATTTATACCTCTCTGTTTCTCTTACAGGTCTAATTGATGGAGCATAACTGAACAACACTGCCACTTTCTTGCTCCTCATCAGGAGGAAAAACAACTTTTATCTGCCAGCATGTTTGCTTTTGTATATTTTTGTACAGTTTTGTTATTCAAGTAAGTATGATTTTCTAGAAAATTAATCCTCTGTAACATCCAAGCCCACAAAGCCTCTCCAGCCTCCACAGCTCCACAGGCCACAAAGAGACATCGTTCTCCCTCAGCAGAAACTTGTAAGAAGTTCAGGCCTGAGGAGAAGCAAGCACAAGGGATGAAACCCAAAAGAAGGGTTAGGGTTAGATGCATCTTGCACATTTGATGACATGATTGGTCGAGCGCATATTGCTGGGAGCTTGCAGCTCCTAGCGATGAATAAGTATCAGCTAGTCATTCATTATGTTTCATGCTGTTTTTATGGCATCAAATTTGCTTTTGTATATTTTGTCACATAAAATTATTAACATTATAATTGTGTTCTTATTTTGTAATATTTTAACTGGGTTGATTTGAGCATTCACTTCCCATGCTGGTTAAACCACAGGTGCAGATTTGATGGAACCTAATGTTCAGCAGATCAATGGTATTTTCAAAGATAAAATGATTAAAGGAGAACAGTGCAAGTTCTTGTAGTTAGGACTAAACCTGCATTTTAAACAAATACTTATTTCTCAAGCTAATCTTGTAAACAAACATGATCAGTACCTTACCGACAGCACATGTCCCAACCCCAGTATCTCCCTTGTGAGAAAACAAGTACCCATAATGCACTGCTTGGCATCAAAGGTTATCCTAGAATAGTAAGTCTGCTGCACATGCAAATTATTTGGAAAGATGTAACGTACTGCCCTTGCAGTGCGAAATATTGAGCAGAAGGATTACAATCTCTGAGACTGACCTTAGGAACACCTTGTCTGTCCCATCCTTCACAATCCGCACCTCCACCTTGCTGACCTTCTTGTCACTGCTTGACAAAGCCTTAGCGACCAGTCCCATTGGCCATTTGTTTCTGTGGGCCTGGTTGTCTTTCAGAAGGACAACATCTTCTTCTTTGACATTCTGCTAGGCATTTGTCCACTTCCTGCGGCTCTGTAGAGTAGACAGGTACTCCATCTCTTCCAAAATGTGTCAGCAAGACACTGAACTTGCTTCCACTGCTTTCTGTACAACTGAGCCATACCAACGTTTCCAGAGGGGGCTACAACAGTCCTCATTTTTTGAGTAAGGAGCATCGCTGGGGTGAGTATTGCAGGATTATCTGGGTCAGCGGATATGGACACAAGGGGTCTTGCATTTATGATAGCCATCACCATGAATGTGCTCAAGACTTCATGTGTGAGACGTTTTGGTACTGTCTTAGGCAGCATTGCATCTAGAATGCGTCTGGAGACTCCGATGAGCCTCTCCTAGGAGCCACCCATGTGGGAAGCATGAGGAGGATTGAACACCCAAGAGCATCCCTTCTCCTGGAGCTACATCCTGACTGTCGTGTCATCTGTGTTCATATCCAACTCCTTACAAGCACCCACAAAGTTTGTCCCTTTGTCTGACCGTAGAAGTTTTGCTGGACCACGAATAGAAAAAAGCCTCCTCAGAGCATTGATAAAACTGTCAGTTGACATGGTTTTGACAAGTTCAATATGCACAGCTTTAGTTGACATGCAGATAAAGAGTACAGCCCAGCGTTTGCTCTCCGCACTTCCTCCTCTTGTGCGACGTGTCATAATAGACCATGGTCCAAAGTAGTCGAGGCCAACGTTGGTAAACGGAAGTTCAGGAATAAGTCTGTCTGCGGGGAAGATCTACCATTTTCTGATCCTCCAACTTTCCTTGCAGTTTGCGGCAAGTAACACATTTGTGAATGACGCTTACTCACAATTATCCAGTATCCAGCTGCCCGTATAGCTCCTTACGTAATGTGTCATCCTTGGTGAGCCATTTGCTCATGGAAGTATCTCACAAGTAGTGTGGTAATGTAATGGGTATGTGGAATAATCAGTGCTTTTCTTCTTCCGACAGGTCAGCATTAGAAAGACGACCCCCGACACGAAGCAACCATCTTTATCCACAAATGGATTAAGCTTCTTAAGAGTGTTTTGCTTCATACATGTCTGTCTACCTTCAAGACATTTAAATTCCTCCTTGAAGGCTTGGTGTTGGACAGAATGAATGATCAGGACTCTTTCTTTGAAACATTTCCATCCTTTCTTTTCTCCACTGTCTGTCTTTCTTATGAAGAATGCTGCAACATGAATGAGTCTGGCTATGGTTCGATAGAGTGTTCTCCAGCTCGAGCATCGCTCAAAGTGTGGGGCCAGCTGGGACTCTGATGCTTTGGTTGCTAGAGTAGTAACCTCAGGACGAATCTCATCATCAGCTTCAGGATTCATGAGGGTGAAGAGATTGGTTGCAGGTGCCTCTAATGCTTTGTCACAATACAGGAAAGCTGGGCCCAAGAACCAGTTGCTGTGTTGAAGTTTGGCTGCTGGTAAAAACCTGGTTGCATGGTCCGCAGGGTTCAGGTCTGTTGGCACATAGTACCGCTAGTCGGGGTGTGTGGATCCTCTAATCCGAATTACCCAGTTGGAAACGTATATGTAGAACCTTCTTGTGGAGTTGTGTACATACCCAAGCACAATCCTACTGTCTGTGTAAAACTTAACACCGTCCACCTCAATGTCGATCTCATCTCTGATCAGTTCATATAGTTCAACAGCCAGCACAGCTGCACCGAGCTCCAGACGTGGAATGGTGTGGGCAGTACGAGGGGCCAATTTTGACTTCCCCATGACAAATCCAAAATGATACCTTCCCTCGGAGTCAATAGCTCTCAAGTAGGTCACAGCCCCTATAGCTACTGTGGAGGTATCTGAAAAGATGCACAGCTCTTTTCTTTGTGTTAGAGACAGTGAGACTGGAATGTAGCATCTCTGTATGTGCAGGTCTTCAAGAGCATTCAAAGAGTCCTTCCATGGTTCCACTCTGTCTCCTTTTTTGAGGGAAGAGGAGAATCCCACTCACTCTGTTCCGATGACAGTTCTCAGACTAGTGCCTTTTCTTGTATTATTATAGGAGATACAAAGCCTAAGGGGTCATATAAGCTGTTGACTGTTGACAAGACCTCTTTGTGTGAATGGCTTCTCTTCACAAGACACCAGGTAAGTAAAGCTGTCAGTTTCTAAGTTCCAGGAAAGCCCCAGGCTCCTCTGAAGAGGGAGAGGATCCACTCTAAGGTCCAAATCCTTCAGATCCTTTGCACGGTCCTCTGTTGGAAAGGCTTCCATCACCTGACTACTGTTTGATGCCACTTTGTGCAGTCACAGGTTGGATTCTGCTAGCATCTCTCTGGTTCGTGTGAGGAGATCTATCGCCTCCTCAGGTGTGGCATACGATGCAAGTCCAGTGTGGAGGGTGTAGTGGATCCATCTGCAGAAAAGGATTGTTCATAATTATGTTTTCATTGAAGTATAATCACCTGAAAACAGTTGTACAGATGTTTGAGGTATGTTAATATTGCACTGCTCCCCCATAGAAGGATGCATGATGATAAAGCAGGCCAGAAAAAAGATTTGAGCACACATTATTTGGTGATCGTACTGCTTTCTTAGCTTGCCATGCATGTGCTTGACCAATTATCAGTCAGTCTCTGCTGTCAATCATGACGGTGATTAGCCGTCAACCACTTAAAACCAAACTTCCTGGGAAAATGAACACTTGAACATACAACAGATTGAAAGAATTGCATTAAATGACAGAAACATTGATTTGGTGTGCACTTTGACCTTTTAGTTTTAGTTGTCCATATCCCACACATTAACATGGAGGAGGTGGGGTTTGTGACCTGTACTTCAGCCAGCCACCCGGTGACGATCGACACATATGCTTCACTTTTGGGGAGCAGTCATGTCGTCTGGTGTTACAGAGCTGACAGTGTAGAGTCGGATGAGATTGGACACTGCAGACTCACTGTCTCTAAGTGATATTAAGACAACAAAAAGCTAATATTTATTATTTATTAAAACCTTCATTTACTACTTTACTAACTACTGCTTTTATTGTTGTTAAAGTAAAGTAAATTAACACCTCAACACCTCAACACGTGTACATTTGCTTTGTGACCGGCCTTCCCTCTACAATCCTGCTCAAAACATCATCTCCCACAATTCTCTGCGCGTAAAAGACGGTGATGTCAGAGGATGGCGACGCTTCGACACCGGGCGGCTTCGAAGATTCAGCTGCACATCTCCTCCGCAGGTTGTTTGGTCACTTTGTAAAACCCTTTAACGAGTGTTTCCATATTAAGAGCTTCTGTGAGTGGCCACTTGAAGTCACGTCGACCGAACCGCTGCTTCACATCTGGACAAACTTGCTATTAGCACCATTAGCTTACACGCACGTTAGTAGCATGAGAGCTAATCACACTCGTGTTTATGTTTTGTTCTTGCGCTGTTTGCTTATAACCCTGATTGTACATTGAAGTGTTAGTTATTGTTATATAGTTATTGCGTATGTCAGACCTGGTAACTACCTTTCAATCTGTATTCACTTGCACACATAAGATATTAGGGCTGGACGAAATGACCCACATTGTTATCGATTTGAAAATATATGAATTTAATAATAGTTGAATGAATGTCACATTATTATTTCTTTTAAACACTGATTTTACCCGTGAGTCAAGGTTTTATTAGGTTAACTATGTATTAATGATCCTATTTATGAGCAGAGAATGACACTCGATAAACATCAAAACATTTTGTAAATCTGAGGTAGTTCAATAATGTTAATAACAGTAATAGTAGTTCAATAATAACACCCACTCACTGTACAATGCATGAGCTTTATATCAATATATATTTAACCTTTGTGATAATTATTGATAATCTATAATAGATAGATAGAATAGAAAATGGTATTTTAGCTGATTATTGACCCCATCGGTATTTGTAACCAATCAGCTCAGTAAAAATTATTGAATGTTTTTGTAAAGGTTATTTCAGATATAACACATACAATGCAAAATTTGTGAATACGATAGTCAAGCAAGGGAGCACCTCTATTCACTCATAATTTCACTCAAGTAGAAATGAATGCATTACGTAAGTGTAATGTAACATTTAGTAAAAAAAAGTATCGATTTCATTCAGCTCTACTTGTCCCTTTTGACCAGCTGTTATGTTATAGTACAGAATCATATGAATTATCAATAATATTAATACAGTTTATTTACATAGCACTTTTCAAACAAAGTTAGAAAGTGCTTTACAAGAGAAAATGATGAAAACTATTTAAGAAAACAAAAACAGTTTAAATGTCAAGCGATCATTGATCAAAAGAAATCAAACATGAGAAAGAAAAAGATTTTAACAGATCGAATTGCCGTAGCATTAACAAAAAATAACCTTATTTCTACTTTCCTCTACAGACCTCGTACGACAACGTTCAGTTCAAGACGAGTAAGGATGCACCGACTGTATGTCCTGCTTTGGACTCGGTTTCATTGACAGTCCTGTCTACCACGAGACAATATGCCCTATCACTGTGTGGCCTATGGATGTGGCAAAACTGCGGAAGATGGTGTGACCTTGTTTAAATTCCCCAAGGACTCTGAGGAGTTTCGCAAATGGGAGAAACAGGTCCAGCGCACCCGCTCCAAGTGGGTCGCCACACCCAACTCTCACCTCTGCAGTCAGCATTTTGGCAAGGAGTACTTTGAGCCCAGACCTGCCACCGGGACTCTCAAGCTGAAGCTGGGAGCTGCTCCTACAGTGTTTGTACGTCCACTCTGTTCCTCCTGCAGTGGAGCTGGGTGTGGTAAATGCCTGCCTGCTATCCAACGCAAAGGCATTACAGCTGAGCCACGAGAGCACAAAATAAGTGTGAGTAATTATTAATGTGGAGCAGTAAAGGTCACTGCAGGCAAAGGGAGTTCCTTCCTCTAAGAGTTGATCTAAAATCTGTCACTTTCATGCTCACTATAAACCCCTTTGTTTCTGTCTTCACAGGCCGAACACAATGAATTAGCTCCCAGGTCTAACGATGCTGGTGAAGGAGGTGACAAAGGAAATCTGACAGGAGGAGCGATGAAGCCAGGAGACCAAAGCGGAGACGACCGACCAGGTGAGGTGCAAAAAAAGGGTTTCGTAACACAAATTGTAATTTTTATGTCTGGTAATGTAATTTGCTCTTCTGAGTCTTCAGTCGCGCTCTAATGGGTGACACAGACTAGGGAATCAAACATTTTCCAACACAGACATATTGTTCGATATATAGATTACAACAGGCAAACAAACACTACTGACCAACTGAAAATCTGTTGGGTTCATAGTATTCTCGAGGAGCTGTTAATTAAGTTAGTTAATGTTTAATACAATATCTGTTTACCTTTACAGTTGTGTGTGAGATGTGTGGCATCCCCGGCACCTTTAGCGCCTTCTTCTCGAAGAGCAAGCGTTTCTGCAGTATATCCTGTTCACGCTCTTATTCATCAAACTCCAAGAAGTCTTCGATACTGGCACGTCTGAAGGTGAGGAAAAGCTGCCCACAGAATAAACTTGTTTGTCAATATGTTCTGTTTGTGGCATTTTCTAAATACAAAAGCAGTGTTTTTATTCAAGAATGTGCAGAGAATATCTGCTGCTTTTGCAAAGACATCTTGTGGATTGTAACATAAGACAAAGAGCTGAAGACATAGAGGCTGGAACTGGAAAAGAACTCCAACTATTTAACGATCAACAAGCTTTTTTGTATCACTGACTGGATGTTTGAGCTGTAGTTGAAGATGTACATTGTTATGGCGCATACAGAAACAACGCTAAAATATCTCTGGTGAAAATGCTGCCATCTTGCCCATTTGGAGCCAGTGTCTGCACAGTAGCGATCAGGGAATGAAGCTGTGTTAGTGAAGACCTGTCAAAACACAGGCTGGAGCAATCACAAGTCAGTCTCTGCTGTCAAGCACAACTTTTCAAGTTTTTATAGCATCAAATAAAATGCCTCCATACAGTTCCTGTGATGTCATCCAGGTGTCCGTAAGCCCTGGCATTCAAATTCAACTTGAAAAACCATGTTTTAAGCCTAAACGTCTCTACTGGAACCAGCAAACGTGAACGCAGCTCAAGACGAGAATATCGGAGGAGATTTAGGCTAAAAACACAATGTGAATGATGCCTTTTCGAGTCGAATTTATCTAATATCTCCACTTCCATGGCTGTGTGCCCAAATGAAGGTCAAACAAAATCTATTTAAGTGTTATAAGGTAAAAAAAAGAATTCATAGAAATTCATATTCACAGAAAAAGAACTATGAATATATATTATATATAGTGTGTGTAAGCAAACAGCTGTTTTAGATTATTATTAATATAATTTCCACAAACGTTTTTTAGAAGACATGTTTTGGAGGCCATAATGTCATCTAGCTTTGTATAAACGCAATTTGTAGTTCCGGACACGTGGGGGCAGTATTTCGCAGGTATTGGTTTACGTTCAGACTATAAGAAGCGATGGAGCGCGCCTGACTTGAAACCCCATCACCTGTGGATCCCTGCGCTCATTTACTTGAACCTCTTGTGGACCCCAACCCGCCGCGATGGTTCTCAGGTGTTGCGTGGATTCCTGCGGGAACACGAAGCGACCCGGCCTAGTCTTCCACTGCTTCCCCCTCGGCGACCCGAGGAGGCTGGAGCTGTGGCTGTCTGCCCTCCACATGGACGTGAGCACCCCGCTGCACGCCCTCGTCAAGATGCACGTGTGCCAGGCCCACTTCGACCCCGACGACTACCACGACACCGTGGATCGGACCAGCCGACGGGCCAGGCTGCTCAAGATCGCCGCCGTCCCCACCGCGTCCAGGCGCCTGCATGTCTCAGACACAGGTGACTCCGCTCCACGTGGTGCCATGAACCTGGATCACCTGGTGAGCGCGTTGCACGGTTTGATCACGGAGGTTTTTCACGAGTCCGGTTGTGGCAACTTGCAGCCACAGTTTTTAATTTGTTGAAGGTTTTGAACTGAGCTGTGTTCAGTTTGTAAAAGTAAACACAGAAAATGACATGTCTTTAAATGTAACATGTTTTGTTTATGATCATCCTGTCTTGCTTTGTTTTTTTATTTTACCCATTGTCTTAGTTCTTAATGAAAATAACCAATACATATAAGCTCAGGAGTGTGTCTGTTGTCACTTGCTGTTAAGACTGGGAGTGTATGACTGTATATTCTGTTGTTATATATAGGAGTTCGATCTCTGACAAAAGTTCCATCTGTTTTGCCATTTTTACTCTTTTAATAATGATTTCCAACAATGAATTGAGAACCAGTCAAAGCATTGTGTGTAGGAATCTTCTTACCACGGGTGGCTTCATTGCCTTTCTAATGTTTATTTATCTAGAGTTTAAAACAATTGATCAGATTCCTAAAAGATTTCACTCTGGATCACAGTTATTGTATCTGGACTTAAACAATCCTCCATAGTGTAAAGATTCTTTGAAAACAATAGTCTGATGGCTGTTGGCACTGATTGTTTCAGTTGATGAGTGGACACAACAAGACAACTTACAATTTTCTTTGTTTTCTTTTTGTGCTCCTCTCCAGGGTAAGCCCCCCTCCAAAAAAGCTACTGTGCTAAGAAAGGCAAGCAAAGTCCCTTCAACCCCGACAGGACCGACTGGTAACATATCTCTCTCACACACACACACACACACACACAGGCATGCAAAACAAGGATTCTTTTTCATTTTCATATTCACATTAAAAAAATAGGACAAGATGGTGAAAATCCCTTATACAACTTCCTCTTAAGTAGATTTATGATACATTGCGGTCACCAGCAGATGTGGTTGACCACCAGTGGAGGTTAGGGAAGTTAGTCAGAACACACATCAGTTGTGTTCCTGTCAGACTTGACTGCAGCTTTTGATTAGATTAGAAAAAATGTTGCTTCACTTGTATGATTCATCTTCTCTTTCCACAATGGACCATCAGGTTTTGATTGGGGCAACTACTTGGAGAAGGAAACATCCCTGGCTGCGTCGGTCTCCTGCTTCAGACATGTGAGTCCTCTGCACAAACTATTCACTTTACTCACAGATGAGAATTGTTCAGGCTTTTGTCTCTAATATTGGTGGTTTACATAATGTACAACATGCTGAATAAATGACTTTATTTCTATCCAAGTATCAAATATAGTTCTAATTTGATTTATATATCACCCTCATACACCGAGGCAAATTATTATTAATTGTTTTCTACTAAATATCATTTTCAGCAGGAGTGGAGACTGTTAAATAAAATAAAAAACTTTGTAAAAAAACAAAGTTCCTGAATGTGAGGCAGATTTGTTTCATTATTTTAACAATGTATAGTTCCACATACGATTTGGAGCCGGTAACATTATAGGATTCACATGCACCTATGGGAGGAGGTTAATGTGGCTGACACCTGATTTTGTATTAAATCCCCTGCACTTCCAAAAGAATCGATTAAACATAAGAAATAAGTTGTTTGTGTTGCTGAGGATAAAATTCCTGTAAAATAGTGAATGTGCAGCGTGTGAAACGTTGATGATCTGTGATGAAATATCCGCCCGTCTGCTCTGCAGGTTCCACTCTGTGCCCAGTGGGACGACGTCATCTTAGGGATGAAGGTGGAAGTTCTGAACAGCAACGCTGTCCTGCCCAGTAAAGTCTACTGGATCGCTACTGTTATCCAGATTGCAGGTGTGTACATCAGTTATTTCAACAGGCCATCACACCATTCAACCATTCTTTAAAATAATCTCTATAATGGTAAGTGTAATCGTACTCCTCCTCTTCCACCCCTTCAGGATACAAAGCTCTGTTGAGATACGAAGGCTTTGAGCACGACAGCAGCCATGATTTCTGGTGTAGCCTCGTTTCAGGCGAGCTGAAGCCAATTGGGTGGTGCGCCATGACGAGCAAGCTGCTGGTGCCACCTCAAGGTAAGGATTCACTCAAATCTGACCCGCACTGCCATATCAACACAGAACCTACCGCTCTGCTTGGTATAACACTTAACGGGGACCTATTATGCTTTTTGTTCTTATTTCCAGAGGTAAATATAATATTACAGTGTTGTATTGTCATCGTAAATATGGTCAGAGTTTAAAAAAAAAGTCCAAATGCATATTAGAGAAATCCCTGTAAGCCATAGGGACCAGGGCTTCTCTTTTCCAAAGTTTTTTAGTGTTTTTTTGCCTTGGACATCCATACACACAGTGGGCCATTAGGGATTACTGTGCAACAGCGCCCTCTGCAGCCACATGTGGTAATCAATTCTGTTGAACCCCGTGTCCAAGCATATAAGTGGTTTTCATGAAAAGACTAAATAAAGCCCATCAATCTCTGACGGCGTAGTCCCGCTCTCTGAACTGAAACACAATTGAGCGGTGGATATTACCCATGATCCCAAGCTTCCTGAACCAGAAGAGCTGTAACAAATGCAACAAACCATGTTTGGAATTCTTCCTATTTTAAAAGGCAAGTCAGTTTTATGTATATAGCACCTTTTATACACAGAGATAGATTCAAGGTGCTGTACAGGAACATTCAAAAAACAACACAGTGACAAATTAAACCATTTTCAATCAAATAAAAGATTTAAAGTAGTTTAAAAGAGATTTAAAAAAAGATTAAAAGTTAAAAGAAATTAAAAGGATAAATCTGTATCAAAAATGTATAGGAAGTTGAAAGGAGAAAATAATAAAGTAAAATAGATTGAACTGCATAGAATAATAAAATGAAATTGGAATGAAATTCAATGATATGACCTCGCTGAATAGTGGAGATAAATACAGATTTTTAATTACTTCTTTTAGAGTCTTATTCTTTAGTCTTTCTTACTGATCTACAGTTCAATATTACTCTTGAACTTGTTGGGACTGATTCTGGCAATTTAGGCTGTGGCTATCAGTCAGTATCACTTCTCACAGGAGATTGTACAAAGTTGCACAGAGCAAGGAGAGGGTCAGGGTGAGGAGTGGGAATGAAACGGGAAACATTCTGAGTATTCCAAGTCAGTCCATCAAACACATTTGGAATCTGCTATTTTAAGGTACAAAAGTACAATAGTGTTGTTTTAAAAAATATGAAGGACAAAGGACGGGAGAAGTTATTAAAATGTGTCGTCAAGTGTATTATATAAAATATCTTCTCATGTGTGTGTCCATAGATGTTAAGCAGAACATTTCAGATTGGAAAGAATATCTGATGAAAAAGTTGGTGGGCACCAACACTTTACCTGTTGATTTCTACACAAAGGTAAAACTATGTGCTTTGTTATTCTGGCACTGTTGTTATACAGTATATGTGAAGAGTGAAGAATTGTGCCTTCCTTAAAAACATCTCTGTCCCGTTATCACTCTTCTTATGCTTTTTCTCCCAGCTGTCAGAGAGCATGAAGACCTCTTTTAAGTTAGGCATGCGCGTGGAGGTGGTGGACCCCAAACACGTGAGCCAAACCCGCGTGGCCGCCATAGACTCCATAATCGGTGGCCGTCTGCGGTTGGTGTACGCAGACCAAAGTGACGCCCCGTCCAATGTCGTTGCTGATTTCTGGTGCCACATGTGGAGTCCTCTCCTTCACCCGTTGGGCTGGTCCAGCAAAGTGGGTCATGACATAAAGTCACGTAGTAAGTCTAGGATTTCATTTATCAATACATGTGACTGAAATCAGGCAGGAAAATGTCGGGACTTTAGTGCATGTCTGAAAGCAGCTTTGGAAATACAATAAACACTGAACAGAAGAGATACACACTAATAATTGAAAGAATTGTTAGAATAGTTTAATTCTTCCTCCCCCCAGTTGGTGGTGATAACTCTGTATTTGACTCCAATCTGTTATTAAAATGCAAAAGCAGAAAGTGGCCAGCCAAAATAATCTCAATCCAGTGGCCTCTCAGTAGACTTTACTTTTGTTCTTACCACAATGTCTTTGAGATAAGGTGTGATTCAGTTGCATTTATCCCATGATAACATACAAAGTAGTTCAGTAGCTCATCATTAAAATATTCAGAAATTATCATGAAATTCTCAAAAGGAATGAAACTAGAGCTACTATTAGATCCTGCTCCCAGGCAGTGGAAGGAATATTCTAGCTAAAGCTCGAAATTAAGATTTTAACATGTACAGTTTCTTATATTAAATAAATATAAAGTCTTTCCTTCTCTTTTATAGCAAGTTCTATTGGTGGTTTAAGGCTTAACTCAGACTACACATTCCTGCTCTTTAAAAAGGTAAGAAAAATCAAACTGGACCAAATTGGTGATATTGAATTTCTCCGGGATGATCCAGCACTTGCCAGCTCTGCAGGCTTTGTAGTGTTACTTCATGTTGTCCACTGTATGATCTGCAGCCCAGGATCGTCTACATGGAGGGAAGTTTCTTTGAAGAAGGAATGAAGCTAGAGGCCATTGATCCTCTGAATCTGGGAAACATCTGTGTGGCCACTGTACGCAAGGCAAGACAATTTTCTGGTTCTCCTTGAACAGTTATGGACTAAATTACATTTCAACCACAGTAAAAATCTGAACTCCTACACTGTTGTCTCTACATTTTTTTTTTATGTCTGTTACCTCTGTCTCTCTAACTCTGCCCACATTCACTTCTCCAGGTGCTGTTAGATGGTTTCCTGATGGTTGGTGTTGATGGCCCATTGTCAGACAACAGCTCTGACTGGTTTTGTTACCACGCGTCCTCTCACGCTATCATGCCTGTAGACTTCTGTAATAAGAACCACCTCCCTCTCACCGTGCCTCAAGGTAAATATATACAAACCCATGTGATGCATGTCCACACACATGGTGCTTCATGAAGTTATGGAGCTCACACTTTGTCTCTGAAACATGTGTCCTGGGTTCTTTTGGTGTTGGTCTGTGCTCATGGAAGATGTCTTTGTTTCCTGTCAGGTTATGACTCACAGACATTCACCTGGGAAAAATACCTGAAAGAGACCAACGCTAAAGCTGCACCGGCACGACTGTTTAACGCTGTAAGACAGGAAGTCCAAACCTGGAGCATCTTTTGAAGTTGTGCTCTCTGTTTTGCGACACTTACACTTTGTTTGCTATATGCTTGAAACTATTGGAAAAAGAGAGGTTATTGATAAAAGTATACACCCAAATACTTAAGGTCTATGAATTCAAACATGCAGTTTCTTTTCCCAGGACTATCCAGGTCACGGTTTCAGTGCCAACATGAAGCTGGAGGCAGTGGACTTGATGGAGCCACGCCTGGTGTGTGTGGCCACAGTTAAACACTGTGTGGGTCGCCTGCTGCTCATACATTTTGACGGTTGGGAGGATGAGTTCGACCAGTGGGTCGACCACCAGTCCCCAGACATCTACCCTGTGGGCTGGTGTGAGCTCATGGGCTACCAGCTTCAGCCGCCTCCTGGACTCAGTAACTATATTTATAGTAAAGCCCTTTGTGTTTCAATATGTACAGTGAGTGTCAGTGCAGTCAGCTGGGTTGATCCGCCTAAGTCCATAGACTGTATGTATAGATGGACAACACGTCTCCACTTCCTTTGCATGATCCAGAGGCTGGTGTCGTGTATTTGGAGCCAGCGTTTGTGCTGTAGCAAATGGGATGAAGCCACTTTAGCAAATTCCGGCAAATACACAAGCTCCACCAAGACGGTCTTAGCTGTCAATCACTACGTTTCACCCCATTTTTATAACATCAAATAACCAATCAAATCCAAACTTACTGGAAAAATAAGTTTTAACTTAAGGGTCCCTCCTTTAATCTATGTCCCATCAAATAACATTAAGGAGACTGGATTTATAACCTATATCGCAGTCCGCCACCAGGTGGCAATCACGGTGCTTTGGCTTCTTTTTTGGGCAGCAGTCATGTCGTCCATCTTTATTTACAGTCCACGCCTAAGCTAGGTGTTTTCATTTTCATGTTGTTTGAACTTAAATTCAGTTGCTGAGGATGCTGATCAGTGCTGTACAGCAGAGGTGTTTGTTACATATATTATAGTGACTTGTTTTTTATTCTGTTTTCCAGTTGATTTAATCACAAACGAGGTGGTACGGAGCAAGAAATGCAAGCACTTTTATTACGGAAAGAGGAGTACGTTTTGATTCAGAAATGAACAATGTTTTCTGTCATATGAAGAAATGTGAGAAACCGCTCCTTCACCTCCACATTTTTCTTACTAAAGGAAAGAAGTATGGAAGGAAGAGGCTCTCTGATGAACATGCTGAAGATGATGTTGCTCAGCAGTCTGAGGTCAGTGGCCATAAGAGTCCCTCAGGGCTGTTAGACCTCAGTCTTCCCCCCAGAATGCCTCTCATCCAACCCAAGACTGAACCAGAGGAGCAGGAGAGTAAGTGGACAAACCCATGAACATGCTGCTCAATTTTCCCATTCTTCATGACACAATTTTGGTTAAGGTCTGACTTAATTCTGTCTTTTTAGTCTCTGCAGTGCAGGTGAAAGTGGAGGAGGTGGAAATGGAGATGGAGACACCTATTGATCCTCCAGGCAGAACGCAACAAGTCTCTCAGGGCATTGTCAAACCGGAGGGGGGAGGGAAACCGAGTACATCAGGACAACATGACATGCCTGCGAAGAACTGCTCGGACAAGGAAGCACGTGAAATGACAGAGAAAAAAAAAGATGCACTTGAAGAGCTGGACTCAATAGACGTGAGTTTCACTGGAGAAAGCAACATGGTGCAGAGTGATAGTGAAAGACAAACACTAGACCAAGAGGAGCAGAGCCAAGAAAATGACCTTCCCATGGAAGAAATATTGGAGCAAGGAGCGGTTCAGGCTGGAGGAATGGAGAGATGAGGAATTTGTAGAAAAGATGGAGACACAAAGATGACAACATGATGGACAATTAAGACAATGTGGCAGTGAAAAAAAGACCAAGAGGAGACTATGGCGATAAAACAATATCAATATTTATCGCAATATAATTTTCATCAATAGCAATATAACAAAGTCCAATATATATATATCGCTATGAGGCTAATGATGGTGCAAACAGTCAGGAGGTAGAACTCACTATTGATCTACCTTAGATTTTTGCTGTTTGCTCATAAAGAGATTAAAACCTTAACCTTAAAAAAGAATCACTCTAAATGTGAAAGAAATCATTTTGATATTGTGATAATATTGACAGATATGAAAAAATGTATCTTGATGAAATGTTCGGCCATATTGCCCGGCCCTAGAGAAGACAGAAAACAGCAGCCTGATGTATTCAGAGCAAGATGTACATTAGTAGCGAGAGCTGCTAGTTAGTGATAAGACCTCTGTCCTAGCTGATTTGGCGACAACTACTGGTGGTCGCCACTACTACAGGTCCCACAATTCCGGGACTTAGAGGTAAAAACAAGCAACTGCAAAACTATACAAACCCACGCTGTTCTTAATAAGTCAACGAACAATGATTGCAACCAATATCAGATGTCAACAGTGGAGCGTATACCTCAAAATGACTGCATCCTGTTCATAAGTACCATCCTAATCAGTTTTCCTCTATCTCTCCACGTTGGTTCCACTAAACACAGATGCCATGCGTGTCTCATGTTTTGAAGTTATATGACTAAAATGATCTTTCATCATTTTGGGCTGTAATAATGTTGACAAATATTTGTTATGCCTTATTTTTTCTGTTTGTATTTTGTAAATATGCAATTTATGATTTAAAAATTCGTTGTACTCCATTTAAGATTTGACTTTTTCTTTAATGACCTTAGCTGCGACTTGAGGTTGTGATGTAGTGGTTAACGATAACGAGCAAAGAGCCAAAAAAGTGTATTGGTTTTTAATCATGGAAAAGCAGGGTGCTAACATCTGTTATAACGACCTTCACTTTGTTCACTTCCTGCTAAAACTTCCAACCAAGCAGCTGAGGAGCTGAAATCCTTTGGTCAAAACTGCATGACCTAAACTGGGGATGTGGATCTATTGTTTGAAGCATGCTTTAACCCTGGATAAAGAAAAACACTTTTTAACCCTTTACAACATCATTGATCAGGCATCAAAAATACTGCACAAGTTTAATGCATTGACTGATAGGAGGTGTAATAGCCAGTACAGCTTTTTAAGTGAGTTCAGTCTAATGTTTAGCCTCAAAACCTTTGTCTGTGGTCAGTTATTTGAAGCTGTGTTCTCAAAAGAATAAGAACGGAAGGCGGGCGAAGGTTGTGGGTTCAAGCCACGTTCTTGGTTTTCTTGGCTGCTGCTTGTTTGGTGTTCGGACTCTTGTGATGTTTGGGTTTGGCTTTGAGCATCTTGACGTGCCTGAGGCCACTGAGGTGCATTGGCTTGGGTTTGGTTGCCTTGGGTGCCTTAGCAGGCTTTAGGGTGATTATAGGCATGGAGGGGAGGCTCTCTCCTCCGGGGCAGGCTTTGAAGGCATGGACGTCCTTGACCCTGCGACCCCTCAGCTCAGGGGGATTGCTACAGGTGGCTCGTACCTTCAGGTTTACTTTCTCAATCCACCTAGATGAAGAGGAAAGGCAAAATTATATTATTAGAAATGTCCAGACACAAGGTGGAATGCCTCACACGTGGATGCAAAGCTCAGGGTTTGACTTCATGTTTCCAAAAGAAAGTTATTAAAGGAAAACACCTGGCCCCCACTAGAACAGATTAGTAACTTGTGTTGGCAATCACACTTTTTATGTTGTTGGGTATAATGTGTAATTAGCGAGCTTTAAAATTGAAATATTAAGAACTGTGCAAGATAATTATTGCAGATGCAAAACATGCTTTGCTCTTTAAGGAGCTGCATACACAACTAAGGTAAAATGTTCAGGTTTGAGAAACTCCTGTTGGTCATTTGCATCTATTCTCAGTGTTCTAAAGTTGTCTTACAAGCGTAGTGGCAGCAGAGGGCAGTCACACATCAGAGGATTGCCCGCCAGGTTGATGACCTCCAAAGAAGTGAGAGGGTGGAGGTCAGGCACCTCCTCCAGCTGGTTTCCCTCCAGAAAGAGGCTTCTCAACCCAGAGCCCAGGCCTGCCAGGGAGTTCTGCGACATCTGGAGTGTCACAGTGATCCCGTCAGAAATTTGAAATAGACAAAAGGGTTTAAAGACGTATGAAAAAGAACCCAGAAGTAACAATGAGCTAAGATCACCCACCTTCTCCAGTCCCATGTTATCCAGATACAGCTCCTTCAGTGACCTCTCCAGAGGACGAAAAGTGTTTGGACCCACCCAGCGGATTGAATTCCCAGACAGCCTCAGGTCTCTGAGGTTCCCTGTCTTGCTCAGAGCTTCGGAGGGTACCTCCTTCAGCTTGTTTCCTCCTAGGTGGAGCGTATCAAGGTCGCTTGCTTGGTCCAAAGCTCTGGGCGAGATGTGATCAATTGCATTCCCAGTGAGGTAGAGAGCTCTGAGACCCTCTGCACCAGTTAAGATGCCTGACTCCAGCTTGGTGATGGCGTTGTTCTCCAAGTGAAGTGCTAGAAGGCTGGGCACTAGTTTGAAGGCTCCTTTGGGGAAGCTGGTGAAGCGGTTTTTCTCCAGGTGAAGGTAAGTCAGTTGAGGAAGACCTGTCAATTTAAACAACAGGAAGTCATTGTGAGCATTAACACGTACAAGTCAGAATAATGTGACAGAGGGCTGTTCTCTAAGACCTTTAAAGGCATCGGGGCTGAGAGAAGTGAGGTCATTCTCTGACAGGTACAAGTAGATCAGTCCCTTCATCCCACTGAAAGCACCGCTTTCCACGTCCACAATCTTGCAGCGCTGCAGGTGAAGGGACACAACCTGGGCGACACCGGGGAAACTGTTGCTAGGGATGTAGTGGAAGTGGTTGCCACGCAGGTCGAGGAGGCGTGTGTTGGGAGAGAAACCCCTTGGAACTTTGGTGTGACTGCGATTTTCACATGAAGAATGGTGCGTCTCAGCCTGAAAACATGGCGGTAACGAATATAGAGGACAGAAGGGGACAAAGCTTGTCATTTGATTTCAGGGAATTCAATTGTCTTTTAATTTTGGACAATAAGGCAGCTCCACAAAAGTGAAGCCAAAGCATCTCATTCACCCCCTGATGGCTGGCTGCAGTAAAGGTCATAAATTCCACCTGCTCCTGTTGATGGGACACGGACCAAACTAAAAAGTCAAAGAACACTTCACACTATTTTTTCTCAAATATGGTTTTACTCATTTTAAGGTCGTTCTTATCACACTAATATTTGTCCAATTAATTAGTTATTTGATGCTATTAAAAACAGTGAAATGTCATGATTGACAGCTGAGACTGACTCCATTGGTAAAGTGTGTGTATCGGCTGGACATTGCGGGTGCGAGTCCATCCTGCGATTATTACTGTGCAGACTGGATGCAAATGTGCAGGTTGGCTGCATTTATATCTCATATTTTGGCTTCATTTTTGGATAGTGGGAGGAAATGAAATTTGTCAGGGACAAAGTAACACAAACTCATGCAGCCTGCATTAACTGCATCAGGTTGGGTTTTGACAAAAAAAAAAGTTTCTGTCTGGAATCAGAAAGAAAAATAGGGGCTGAGTCACACTCTAGTGCAGACATGAGAGAGGTATTGACCTTCTTATCACAGCAAAATAGCAAAAACGATCCCAAAAAGTTTAACAGTTGTTCTTAATGTTCTGTTTTGGCCTGAATTTCCCAAATCATATCTTCTTCACTCACCTCACAGACACAGTTGGCAGGACACTTGACTTTGTTCTGTGGCTCTTCAGTGGGCGGTGGTGCGATCCTGGTTGCCTCCTCGAACTCGGCCTTCAGCATGGCCTCCTGACTCTGGCACCGCAGCTCTGGAGGGTAGACGGCCTCCAGGTTTTCTCCAGAGAGATGGGCTGGTCCCCCACATGTCCCCATCAACTTCACCTTGCCACGGATTGCCCACTCTCTGTAGTGAAGTGAAACTAAATGTCAGAGTGGGGATTTGTGCCACATAGTTGACGGAAAGCTGTCGGTTAAAGGTCAGCTCTACCTGAGGGGACGCAGGTAGCAGTTGCAATAAATGGGGTTCCCAGCCATGTTGAGGCGTGCCAGCTTCGGTGAACCTTCAGAGAATGGCTGGATGACACGCAGCTGGTTGTAGCTGATGTCCAGGTGGGTGAGGCTGGGCGACTTCAAAATAGCTGTGTTTGCCATGTCCTGCAGGGACATGTGGTCAAGGAACAATTGGGCAAGCTTGGCCATGGACACTGCCTCTTCCCCGAGGTACGTCATAGGGTTATAACTCAGATCCAGACGAGTCAACTCAGGTAGTCTGGATAGCAAAAGGGAGAATTGTGGAAAATAGTTTGAACATTTTCTCTCAAATCTTAACTGAGAGATCAGGATTAGACCTGTTGAGCATGGGCTCTCCTTCCCAAACAGCAGACAACTGTGAGATGAACTTCAGTTCTCAGCCAAGCAGGTGCACATGGATGACGATGAATGTCTCTAGTCCAGATTTAAATACCCTGAGACTATTGGATGGATCTCTGTGAATAAATCACAGCCCCTAGAGGATAAAGCCTACTGACTTTTCCTCTAGTTCCAGTTTGAGGGAAATATTAATATCTCCTACATGAATACTTCCCTCACATCATAATGAGATTTCTGTACAGCTCTATGGCTGCGAATAGATGCCACTAGATGTCAAGCGGTGGAGATCAGGTCTCGAACGTGTCCTCATTGTGTCTTGGGTGCGTTCACTTCTGTAGTTAGAGCTGTCCGCTTGTGATCGGATCTCTCAGGTCAGACATGAGGACCAAGTCTGAACTGAAGCTTACCAAGTGGCCTACCTAGTCATGGTCTCAGTGGGAAAGAACTGCAGCTCGTTGTGGTCCAGACTGAGACGGGTGAGTGTGAACAGACCAGCGAAGGCCTCAATGTCCAGGTAGTTCAGAGAGTTGTGACTGAGACGCAGCCATTTGATGTTCTGCAAGCCCTGGAAGGAGATGAGCATGGATATTTATTCAATGCCCCAAAAACAAGATATTTAAATGTTGTATACATCTTGTGAGTGTCCCTGTGCTTGCACCTGGAAGGCCATGTTGGGGATGTAGACCAGCTGATTGTGTGTAAGGGAGAGCAGGTTGAGGAATCCCAGCTGAGAGAAAGCTCCAGGCTGGATCTCTTCCACACGGTTACGGTCAATCATAAGCTGCTTCAGCGATGACAGACCATCAAACGACTCCTGGTCTCATGAAACATAGACAGGAGGAATGTTTTTATCTTGATTCAGTCAAAGTTGTGAGCAAAAAGGCAAAAAAAGTGATGAAACAAAGGATGGTTGTGAGTACAGCAGCTGATGTGATGCTGAAATGAATCTTTTTTGGGAGATATAGTATAATTTGCATTTGGGTGAGCACCTGGTAGAGGATCTCAATATTGTTGTTGGCCAGGTTGAGGAAAACCAAGCGACCGAGGCCGCGGAAAGCCCCCTCCTTCACCCTGCGGATGTTACAGCGCTGCAGCGACAGGTGAGTCAGGTAGGGCGTGTGTTTGAAAGCCCCAGTTGGAAGTTCCTGGATATCATTGCCTCGAAGATCTAACTTGACTGTGATCTACATAGAAAGGAAATTACATCATAAACGGAAGAAGATGGAAACTAAACATACTGTAATATTGCTGGTAATGTTGTGTTTGTGAGAACAGAAACCTCATCAGCATTAGGAGGAACTTGGGTCAGGTTCCTGTTGATGCAGGTCACAGTGAGCTGGATCTGGTCACACACACACTGCTGTGGACATTTAGCTGTGTGTACTGCAGGGACGCAGAAGAGCAGCAGGCAGAGCAGTGGGACCCAAAGGGTGTCAGGACAGAGATGGGAGTGCGTCTGGAAGGGGAAATAACAGAAGTGACTTCATTCAGACAGTTTCATGTGGTGGCAATTCATAGGTGATACAAGGAGGCTCAGTGACACAGTGGATAGAAATGTTGATTTTTCCGTTAGTAACAAGCGACCGGTTCTAATTCGATTTTGTTAAACAAATAGATGTACTGCTTACTTACTTGTTGGTTGGTTCGTCAGCAGGATTATGCAAAAACTACTGGACGGATTTCCATAACTTTGTGGAATGATGGGCCAAGAAAGAACTAATTACATTTGCAGATCCAGAAAATCTTTATCACTTTCTTTAATATTGCCAGATAAGGCACTTGGCAGTCTTTATCTTCCCTTAGAGTTACTATCAGTTACTATTCCCTTAGAGTTACTATCACCTTCTCTAAGGTTAGTTTGTTTGTAGCTTGGTTTGCAAGCCTGTGATTCAATCTGTGATGTTCTAAAGCTAAATGATGCCCAGGATATGACAGGGTCTGTTCATTCCCATTCATTGACCATATAACCTCTGCTGGAGAAAGGTGTGTATATTTTCACATTTCCTTACTAAATGTCTGTTTGACTGAGAATATCTCCATCCTTCTGTATTTCTGGGGATTAGTGTGATTTTGGTCGGACTGAGCTGCTGTAGTCTTCACTGGAATGCCTTAAAACCACATTCCCATGTCGGATCAACAGTCTTGATCCACAGGAATGGACATGAAAAGCTTTGCAGCTCCACACTGAAGTTTCCAAAATGTTGACTGGACAAAACCTGCTGCAATAAATCCTGTCAGAGAACGGTGGCTGCAGGAATCGGCATCGAAACCTCTGCTGAATTTCAGTCGTTCATTCATGTTCATTTAAAATCAGCTGTAAGGTAGAAAACAAGCTGATGTGTGCTGGTGTATGAAAACCATTGATATTTTAGCAGCATGCCATTTTTTTTTGTTTCTGTGCAGAAAAGGGGGCCGAGAAACTAGAGACGGAGGAATTTCCTTGGGTCCGACTGTTTGTGTGCGTTCCCCCCCGGGGATCAACAGTGCAGACCGCAGAGGAGCTGCCGCGCCGGCCGCACAAAGACGCACAGTGTCTTTCTCTGCCGGTGTTGTGCCAGAATGATTTTCCTCTGAAAAAGAATGCTTGTCCTCTGGCCAGGGACGGTGAGGGGACTGCTCCCTGAGAGCTTGTAGCAGAAATTACATGTAAAGGTTTGGTAGTTTGAATGTATTTTGTTTCATCCGATATTGTCTTGTGCAAAGAAGGTGCTGATTCAAGTTGTGGGAATGACAAAAACCTGCAATACTGTTAATACTTTGGACAACCACCGACCTTTTGTTTTCAATTTCCACTCTTAATGACAACCAGAACATGTTCAGTGTGATAAGGATAAGACATCTAATATCTGATCTGTCTTTAGATGGTAAAATGCGTAAACATAAAACAAAAGCACATCTCCATGGTGGATAATTGAGCATGTTGTTTTTCACTTTTGATCTCTAAGAGTTATCTGATACCCTGACGATCACACATGAGATTTCTGAAATCATATCTTTTGAGCATTTACACCGAGCACAGACTCACCATGGTTGCGCCGTGGCTCCGTCCAGCTGCAGGTCGCTCACTGGCCGCTGACTCTCTCACGGTCTGTGCTCCCTCTGCAGCTCTTCCCCCCCGTCTGTCCCCCCATCCAAAACAAACTCAGCTTATCCCTTCATTCACTGAGAAGATCCCCACCCACCCACACACCTCCAGCTCCCACCTCTGCAGTGAGCTCCTTCAAAATTAAGTCATTTTGCTCTTTCACCTCAATGTGACACCAGTTAAATCTCCCTATAAACGTATTTCTTCTACAGCTTCTATACACAACTCTAGCCGAATATTCCGTGTCCAATATTTACAAAATTATCCTCACCACTGATTATCTTACTGAGCACAAGTCACATTAGTTAAGTTTCCTTGAGAACTCACTGTGAGACCGTAGAGCTAATTCCTCTGCCCTGGCGCCACAGTTTCCTTATGAAGCCACATTTTAAATTCACTGGATCCAGATTTTTATTTAGAGCTGCACCAAATTGCGAACACTCATAAATATCAGTCCTCTAATAAAGCCCGTGTTTTTCCAATCAAGATCCTTTCATTGTCTGAGCAATCAGTGAGAAGGTTGAACCTGAACCAGATTCACATTAAAATTGAATGAATTCTTTCCTGACCCATTACACTTTCTTCCACCAGGTTCGTGCTAAAACATCTGGTAGTTTTCATGCTAAATAACAATAAAAACATCACCTCCTTGGCAGAGGTAATAATGTACAGTAGCAGTCCCAGGTATATATGCATGTATATACCCATACATGGACAAGGAGTCAGGCTTGTTAGATTTGTTATATTTAAGACAGAGCATTCAATGTAACAACATAGCAGGTCAACATAATATAAATGCAATCCACACACGGTCGAATGTTATTCAGAAGATTATCTAAATGCCATAAAGTCTATTCCATTTTCCTCCTACTTCCCTTAAATGCTCCCATCACATCACTAAGACATAAACAGCTATATGAGGTAAGACAACTCAGTGTGTGCAGCAAAGTTATACAAGAGCATGATTTTGCAATAAGACGAAAAGATATCAGGTAAAAAACTGGTCCCCGGAGCTCTTCAGTGTTATGACTGTACTCAGTGCAGGGCGATACACACACACACACACACACACACACTGTGTGTTCAGGTTCACGGGCGAGTATGTGGTGCTGCCCATTCCTCATTACAGTCTGATGCACACATCACAGTGCTCGGACTTGACTGGACCTTGTGAGCAGCAGAGTGGTGATTGTGATTGGACACAGTGTCCGAAAAGTTCTTCTTTCACCTCAACATGGAATTTTTCAAATAAGCAACGACAAGAAGAAGACAATAAACAGTAGAGCGTGAAAAGCAGCGCATCACTAAAACAAGACAGCAAAGTCAGCTCTTTATTGCCGACTAAATTGTTTAGATTACGCATTGTGGTTGTCTTGTCCTTAACATTTGTGTCTCAGCACATTTTCAGTGTGAGAAATATCAGCGAGGTGCAGATTTAAGGGTAAATCTGTAGCTGTGCTTATCCCAACAGACATTTAAAAAGCTTAAATAGATGCTTTATGTTGTTGTTTGATTGTGACTTTTGAAACTATATGCAACTTAATGCAAAACAATGTTTCACAAAGTGCTGGACTGACATAGGCTAACGTTAGCTCCACTCATGGTTAAGATCACTTTTTAACACATCAAACCCCACGGTTAACTGATGTGTTGTCTATATTTTTATTATTTGTTTCTACATTTTCTAGAAAAATATAAGTCCCAAACTTAAGTAGAAAAATAAAAAGGATGAGATTTCGAACAGTGTATGTAAGGCCATCATAACATATACAAAGAAGATCAGTGGTTATCAGAGTCCCTTGTTCAAGTGCAAAGCATCCCTGTGGGTTCTGTTGATGAAAACAATGATGTCAGGTGTGTGTGCGCGCGTGTGTGTGTGTGTGTGTGTGTGTGTGTGTGTGTGTGTGTGTGTGTGTGTGTGTGTGTGTGTGTGTGTGTGTTTTCCAGGTGGAAGTGAATGATTGCTGGGATCAGTGTTGGTCGTGGCACCTCTTCTCCAGGGCAGAGCTCAGCCTCTCTCTGGCAGCACTGCAGGACTTAAGAGCATCACTATTCCTGCAGATTCACACAAACAAAAAAAGAGAAAGAATTACCCCCCCCCTGTGGTTGTGCAGTTTCAGAGCTTTCAAATGTCCCTGAATACATTCCATAAAGGCAGACTTGAGACATCATGTTCCACAGGCCAGAAACATGTTTTGTGCCAAATGTGAAAGAATTCTCTTGATGCATTTTTAAGATTATGTTCTTGAGGTAAAAATGGTTTGTGAGTCTTCATAATACTGTGTTTTAATATTGGATTATGAAGTCTTACATTGATATTGTAAAACTTGTGGTGTAAAACTAGGTTTTTTGGTGAAGAGTCTCTCCCTGTGTGTGATTCAGCCAAGGGGCAGGAGAGGAAGGTGGACGTCTCTGAATGGTAGATATTGTGCTGGTTACGGATGTAGTTTCATTATAGATTTAAAAAGGACGATTGATTTGAGCTCGGCTTTCCACTCATGAGCGGACCTGACATAGAGACGTCCTAAACATCAGCAGTTCCTAGACTGTTTGAAACACTAGGTGGCGTCATGAGCCTTGTTCAATCCATAAATTAATCAATAACAGTCACATGATTTAGTTTACAGCCTAAAAAAACACATTTAGAGGAGGAATAGTGTCTTACTTGGACATGAAGTTGTTCAGCAGCAGGGCATGATGCTGGGAGAAGTAGTGCTGCTGGACCGCGTGCTCCAAACACAACAGCTGGCCTGGGACCAGCGACACCTTTTTTATCTTCCCCTCTCCCTGAAACACAGGACAAAAGAGTGAAAGTGAGCATTTACTGACAGATGAATGCAGCAAACAGTGATAGAAAGGAGTCAAACCTAAATCCAGCAGGCACCGTTGGTCATCCGCAGACAGAAAAGGTAAAACTTACATACCAGGGTAAAAAATTGTGAGTGGAAGTAAAAGAGTAAAAGAAGTAGTAAAAGAAGTAGTAAAAGAAATTGGAAGAAGAAGAAGAGCTGGTTGTCCTGCAGCAGCACTTTACCTTCAGGAGTCCCATCATCACCAGCAGTGTGGAGAGGAAGCAGTATGACTGGATGTCTGAACCACAGAGGAGGTTTTTCAACACGTCATCTGTGGGACAAAAGCGATGTTAGGTTGGTTAAATGGCACAGGAACTAACTCTCATCTGGATCCTTCAACACCACATCCGTACATGAACCAATGACAAAGCAACAGTGGCATTATATTCACCGATAGTCTCTAAAACTGCTGTCTTGGTCTCTGGTTCCTCGTTGTACAAAGAAGCAATTTTCAGAAGGACATCAGCAGCCTCATGTGGGTCAGATACATCAATCTGGTGTGAAAGGAGAAGACTGTCAGCATCACATTACATCCACTGTCTGCAAACAACCATCTTTTCTTTTATATATTTTAAATTCCCACCTGTTGCATCAGGTTTGTCCTCATCTCTCCAAGCCGAAGAAGCTCCTCAACAGAGGGGCAGCTGAGGAAAGACGTGATCTCTGCCTGTCGGGGAGCAAAGTGTAAATCAGAGTTGGTCAATGAAGTGGTTGAACATACAGCACATTGTGCCATTTGTAGCTGTAAAACAAAACCTCAGTGTGAATATGACTGTGAGACTATACTGCAGCAGTGAGGTCCCACTGATACCAATAGAGAATCAGTCCAAGCTGTCAATCACTTTTCATGCTGTTTTCATAGCATCAAATAACTCATTCAGACCAAACTTATCAGAAACATTTGAACATACATCAGTGAGATGAGAACCACCTCAAATGATCTTATAATAAATCTTTGTGGTATTTAAAATGCAATTTATGGTTACCATTAACTAACATGAAGGAGGTAATGGATCTGACCTTCACTGCAGCCAGCCACCAGGGGGCAATCAAAATGTTTTGTTTTCACTTTTAGGCTGCTGTCATATCGTCCATCTTTACATATGAATATATTTTACATCAAATTTGTGTCGTTCTCTAAGTTTGTATTCAACATATTACCTCAGTGTTCTGAAACAAGTCGTGATACGTGACAAAAAACAGTTAAAAAGCTTGGTAGGTGGATTTGTTCTTCATATACCATCTTTGCAGGGAGTCAAAAAGATCACTTCAGACCCTGGTGTCAACTGTCTAAATACACAAGTACAAAAATATGTTTGTGTGTTTTATGTATCTTACTGGGCTGTGAAGTTTTGCAGGACTCTTGTCTTTTCTGGACACTCCATTTTCCTTGACAATTTCCTCATCGTCTTCATTGTCTTCATTAGAGTCGTCACTCACTTCATCATCCTCATCATCTTCATCATCCTCGTCATCAGGTTCTCCCTCATCGTCGCTGCAGTGAATTCAAATGGGCAAAATCTTAATCTCGCTGTTAATGCTGATTGCACATAGTAGTGCAGGAAAAGCACGCACGCACTCACTCACTCACTCACTCACTCACTCACACACACACACACACACACTCACACACACACTCACACACACTAACCTGAGTGATGCCAGCATGTCGACTTTGTCCATGTTCTCCATAGTCTCTCTCAAAGCCTCACAGCCTTCCTCTCCCAGACAGTTACCTGTGACAGTCATGTTCACAGTAGTTTCAATCTTTATGACTCTTACCTTTATATAAGCTAAATATAAAAAGAACTATATATACAAGCAATGAATTAGTCTTTTTATACATTATTAATAGAACTTTTTTTTTTGAGAACAAAGAAATGTCCATATTCAAGTGTTCAAGATACCAGATTCCACCGTCTAAGTACTTACCGTTCAGATCCACTTTCTCCATGTAAGGTTTGTCCATGACAGCCTGAGCCACCACCAGCGCCGCCGCTTCTGTGATCTCACCGAATGACAAGTTCACCTCCTGAAGAAATTGCACGTACGAGACCAAAATAAAAGAGAGGAAACAGGGAAACATAAAACGCTGAACTTTGATGGTGAACTCACCCTGAGGATCGGCAGTCCCTCTCTCAAGACTGCAGCGAGGGCGATGGCTCCTTCAGAGCGAACCAGACAGTCGCCAAAGTTGATGACCTGGACATTCCTCAGATACCTCAGAGCCTGAAGAGGCACCAGGAGAAAACCAATGTACAGACACAGGTTAAGACACATACCTATTCTTCTTAAGGGGAAGGTCTGAAGGTAAACAGGCCTTACCTGGACCATGGCTAGTGTCCCCCTCTTGGTGAAGGTGTTGTCATTGAAGTTGAGGACACGGAGCTCTGGGTTGTGTCGCATGGCTGAAGCTAATGCCATCACACCTGTATGGTTGATGCCATTCTGGGGCATGTGGACTTCCTCCAGGCTGCCCATCAGCTTACATGGAAAAACAGAGAGAAGTTTAAGGCTTAGGAAGACTTCCATTTGAAATCCAGATATTTTAAAATAATGTGGAAAGCTCTGAGTTTTTCAGCACATAAACACTGGCATTGACCCTTATCACCAAAATCTCGTTTTCTTTCCAAGTTCACATCTTCATCTGCATCTTCTATGTGTATGGCTTCTCAGGAAAGGTTCCAGAAAATGTTCGTAGCAACTGACACAGATATTTTGGTTTTCACACATGTCTGAAAGCAGCATGTATTACCAGACCTGCTAATGAGTTTGAGGGCATGTGTTTTGTACCTGAAAGGCTTTGGCCAGGGCACTGGCTCCTTCATTCTCCAGGCGATTCCTGCCAGCGATGAATACTCTCAGTTTAAACTGAGATCCGTGGGCGGATGATTGTCTATGGCAGTTGATCAGAGCTTCAGCCAAGATCTACACAAAGCATGCACCATAGTTACTAACTGCATGATGGAAAATGTCTGCAGTGATTTATTTTAAATATGGACCATTTACAGAAAGGTGCTATTTGCAGATTCCTTTTTAAAGTGAATGACAGCATGACATCTGTGACTCACCTTTCCCCCTCCGATCCCCATGCCACAGTTGTTGAGCCTCAGCTCTCTCAGGGTGTGGCAGGAAGGGCTCTTCAGCAGCTGTTCGATTCCCTTCACGCCGTCCGGCCCAAAAGCGTTGTCACTGAGGTCCAACTCAGTCAGCCTGGCCCCTGCGCTCATTAATGCACTGCCGAGTGACCTCTGAGGAGAACACAACAGAGAACATGTGAAGCTGACGATAAAACAAGTATCACGAAACACATGCTGAAAACCCAATGAACTGCATCAACCAGCAGCTCAAATTCTCACCAGAGCGGTTGGGATTTCAGAGCGCAGCCTTCCAGTGAACATGTCGCTCCAGTAGCATCTCTGAAAGACACAGTTTGCAACAGAAATGAGAATTTCAGTTGGCACAAATGCTTATCCTCATGGACATAATAACATACATTTATTGTGTTATTTATGCAAAGTTCTTGTTTGGTTACTTCTAAATCAATGTGAATGTATTGTTATTGTTTTTAAATACTGCTACCATTAGAACACATTAAATGTTCCTTATGTGTCAGAAATAGTGCCAGGATTGGCTCCCACCCTAGAGGATAAGCAGTGTAGATAGTGGATGGAAAGGTGGACAGATGGATGAAGAGGACACCTCCCCTGGTCTTGCGCTACTTGGCCGAGTAAAGCCTAAGTGTGTGCTCTCCCTTCTGGTTAACTGGGATTGGAGATCTTGAACTAAAGAATACCTGGAGCAGGTCTTTGCTCTCCAGAGCCTTGGCGATGGCTCGAGCCGCCTCCACGCCGAATGTGTTCCCCTCCAGGCGGAGAGCTCTCAGACCCTGGTACTGCTCTATCTCACGGACCAGCTCCTCCACTGCGCACACACACAGAACAGGTTATCAGGTGTGAACACAGAACTGGATCCAGCCCATTGTCGTCTACGGTGACCACAAAACTTAGCCTAACACTCTCACCTGACTCTGCGTTGTCCAGCTTCAGTCCCAGGCCTTTGTAGCTCAACTCTCCATCACCGACGTGGGTCTTGGAGAGAGCATCAGCCAGCTGTGCAATGTCATCTGAGGCCATTATGACTCTGTAATAGACACACAGAAGTGTTTTACTACACATATAAACCAACAGATAGAACATTTCAACCCCTGATTATACCGGAAATGGCCACATTCTGTTTAGTGACAGTGTAACAATAAGCAGCACTCAGGTTAGCTGTCTAGCTTCACCAGTGCTAGCTTGTAGCAGTAGTTCGCAACGTAAAATAAGTTAAAATAACCCAGATATAAGTGTGAGTCTGGTCTTTATCAGGTTAATGATCGTGTGTCTTGATCATTCCGCTCTTGTTACGAGACAGAAAGGTTTAACTTACTCTGACAACTCACCACAAACACTCTTTTCCCGGTGAAACGCTGAACTCACGCCGCTTCTTCTTCCGCGCCGGTTACTACACCGCGTGACGTCATCGTGCTGTCGCAGCTTCTTCTTCGTCTATCGTGTTTCCATCAGCCACAAGTGATCCACAGCGGAGCTACCGCCACCTGCTGTCACTGTCTGGACCCGTCATGCTCTGAACGTTTCATTCATAACAGAGGAAGATGGATTTTCTCTGGACTCGCAGTGCAACGATGAACCACGTTTTATAAAACTTGATGATTATTTTCAACCACAAGATATTGATGATTTATTTATTTTGTTCAAAAAAATCACGTCTGTAATTTGAGACCACTCATTTTTTATATTTCTAAAATATATGATGATGATGATTATTGTTATTATTATTTTTATAATTATCAGAGTAATTTCTATCTCTCCCTCATTCCTTCATTCCCTGCCCCATTCCTTTATCCCATCACACCTTGTTCATCTCTTCTCCATATCTCCTTCCTCCCTTCTTCATCTTTCCTTCATCCATCTATCATCTCACCTCCACCTCTCCTTCATCCCTGCACAAACCCGGATGAAAGGTGTTGTAGGAATAAGGTGTTAAAAAACAAAAGGTCGATTGATTGGTTGATTGGTTGATTGATTGATTGAGTCAAAAGTGTGTAGTGGGACACTTGTGGTACTTCTATGATACTTTGGCGGCACAGTATATTTTCAGGTACTTCAGTACACTTCAGTGTGCTTTGTGCTAATTTACAGCAAATGCTGGTTTTTACTTAGATTTCACGTTTTTTTCTGAAACGAACATTTTGAACTTTTGCATGTGTACAATTAAATTTTTTTTTTTTTTCCAGAAGTGGAGAATTAGAGAGAACAGCACATCAGGTAGAAATGATTTCAGAAATAAATAGATAAATAATGACCCATCGGAGCGGTGACTCAAAGTGTCTGCTGCCCTCCAGCGTCCACACCTCTGGAAACTTGTTGCGGTCACAACAGCTAGCGGCTAGCTCCCAGCTAACGTTAGCTGCTCAGTATCCAGCAGCAGTCATAGCGCAGAGAAACTCGTGCTCCGTCCACAAACCAATGACAGGGACACCCAGCTCACAAGCATGCGCCTGGACATTGACTGATATCTGCTTCTTCTCACCGACGCTCCGTGAAGCGGTCTCTCGTCTCTAAAGCGCAGTAACTTCACTCGGTGAGTCGCCCTGCTGCTAGCCGTTAGCTTGGACTCCAAAATGAAGTTAGCTAACTTCACAGGTTGCTGGCTAACACTGGGTTTGTATTTAATGTAGCCGTATGCAGCACAGTGTAAACTAAACGACACAGATTAAAAAAAACATACATTTTGAACTAAAACTGCTTTTTTTCATTCCTCCTGTAAAGCTACGATGAAGTGATTAGCACTGTAGCATGTAGCCCGGGTGAGCTAGCAGCGTTAGTTGAAGGATCCTAACCTCTGGTGAAGTCAGGTATCATAACGTCATCTCCACTGACGACATCAACAGCTGGACCGATGCTAACTGTCTATTTTACACGTGTCGCTGATAGCGTCGCGTTTTATTGCTAGTTGCAGACCCGGTAGCTTACATATCAAGCTAACGTGAGCTAATCATTTCCCATAAAGTGTGAGTGTGATGGCTGACGCTTTAAGTTTACGGGCAACACCCCTGGTCATTAAGAATCTGCACTTTGTACGTGAATCACAGGGTAATATTTAGGTGGTCAAAATATTTTCGTGGCTAATGCTAATCGGTTGCCTGCTTCACCGTTAGCTGTGCCCACTGTTTGTTTACGCAAGTCCGGTGATTGCTGATAGTGTTTTGGTGGCAGGCCCGGGCTTGTCTCGGGACGACTGCATGTAGTAAGTGGTGTTTTTAATCGCTGCAGAACATACACTTTTCAATCAGGATACACGCGTATGTGTGGATAGTGCAGATGGAGCTGTCAAAGCTGCTAGTAATGTTGTGCAATGAGTAGCTGTTGCATGCTAACCCCTGTCATCATCACCCTCAGGACATGGATCCTGAACGACTGAAACGAAGAGAGGAGATCCAGAAAGCAATGAGCTTCATCCAGTAAGTGAACCTCTGGTATTGACATCTAATGGCCCCTCCACAGTTAGCTAGTGATACCATGACTGAATGGCCAACACTGACAGCCATCTTATAATTCTGTCAACAGGTCATCGTTGCCTTTTCCAGAGCCTGAGAGTTATGAGGTTTGCATTTGACCCCCTTCATTGCTGCACATACAATATGTTCAATAATCTCTATCATCTTCTTGCTCATTTTGCTGATCCTGAATCTGACCTAATTTCATCTCATCCTCAATCTCCCTCTCTCCTGCTTCACTTGTTCCCATTCTTTTTTCATCATGTTACGTCTCATTATTTCTTAATGTCACCCTTTCCTTACCCCTTTCAACCCTCCCCCACACTCCTCCTACATTATTCAATCTCTCCTTTGCGCGCTCCCATCAGCCATTCCTGACCCAGTTGGTTTGTAACTTGCTGGACGAGGGCAATTCTTGCTATCGAGATGGGGACTGGCGCCAGGCGACCCAGCAGTATGGGGAAGGGATAAGCGTTGCACGCTACGCCCAGGCAGAGGCCCTTGTCATCCCTCAAGAGCTGCTGGAGGGCCTCTATGTCAACAGGGCTGCTGCCTACTATCAAACGGTGAGGGCGAAGGGGCATGAGGTTGATGTGACATCTCCAGTTACATGACAAGATGTTTACATAGATTATTATATGGATATTGGATGACTTTTCATACATCTATTACTGGCAAACCAATTTAAACTGTGGTTCCCAGACAATAAATATAATCACTGGGAAATTATGACATGATTTTATGAGCCACTAAATTAGATTTGGGAAGAATCTGCTTGACTTATGTTACTCAAATGGCTCAACTTTCATCTGTTGTAGTTACAGTTAATTAGTTTCAAATCTACGTTGCCAAAGAAACTAGCTAGCTTTTTTTTTAATGCATTTTTTAATCTGATTATTATACTATAAGCAACAGAGTTCATGAAATGTGTTTTTATTCTGAGCCACATAAAGGACACTCAGTTGAAGAAAGGATTTAACACGATGTGGCTACTCATTCCAATCGTAAATTTGAGTTCTACATTTAAAAAAAATCTAAAATCATCTTTTTGCAGTTTCAGTGGAACTCTTTGCAACACGCTTGTGTTTCTGTGTTAAATCACCCTCAATGTTTCCTTTTTCTTTTTCAGAGGGAGTATGAGAGAGGTGATCAGGACTGTGACAGTGCACTATACGTGTCCGAAGGCAGTCGCAGGGCTTTGTACCGCAAAGCACTCTGTCTGAGGGAGCTGGGACGACTCCGAGAGGCCTATGAGTGTGGAACCAAATGTCTCCTCACAGCACCACACGTATGTCAGCAATGAAAATGTTGATGCAAATTACTTTTAACCACATCATTGATAACATCTAGTGTAAAATTATATTTTAATGTTTTCCCCCAGAAATTGGTAAATGGAGCTCGCTAAAGCACTTAAATGAATCCAGAAATGTGGAACAGAAAAGAGAAGTTCAATGTCAGTGTTCATGTTGAGGGTCTTTTTGTACTTTATCTTCCAGGACCGACAGGTAACAGAACTGGCCCAGGATCTGGCCAATAAACTGGGCCTGAAGGGCCGTAAAGCTTATGTCAGCCCTCAGATAGAGTCCACAGCCAGTGATGGGGAGAATCATGGGGAAACATCCCCACCCACTGGAGAGGTGGGTGCTGTTGTCACACTGTAGAGCTTGTGATGTGGTGACTGAACAAGAGGTTAATAGAGTTAAATACTCTCTTCTTCTTTAGATGTCCTCCAATGGGCTGGAATCACTGGGTGACATTGGACCAGGTACAGCAAACAGACAAACCTTGAACATTTCTGAACCCATACGCACACTGATGTCTTACCACGGTTATCCCCTCTTTTTCCATTGCTGTTTCCAGCGGACATGTCCAATGCACAGTGCATCCCAGCTCCTTTGGCCACACCCATCCCAGTCAGTGATGAACCGCCGAGCCCCGTAGTGTCCCCATGCACCGATTTGTCAGAGAGCCCCAGCAGCCAGGCCCTGCCTCCCATGCCGTATTCTGTCCCGGTGTCCGAGCACATGGAGGAATGCAACAGTGTCATCAAAGGTGAACTAGACAGTCTGTTGGAATGCATCCCCAAGAAAGTCAGTGAGGTGAGTAAAGGACACAGAGAAAGAAAAAAGAAATAAAAGTGTTGTACAGTCTTTCTGTGCAATCAGTCTTTTGATTTCCATTATAATTTCTGTAAGAAAGGTTGCTTAATCACTTTAACTAAATGGAATTCCTGCTCCAGAATACAGTCCAGGGTGCTATCCCCACCAACCTTCCCAACACGGCGGTTGCTCTCCGGCCACCGTACTCTCCCAACCTTCCGGCCCCATCTCCACAGCTTCCCCCAGCTTTCTTCAGCTCCCCTATCAGTGACATGCCCCCTCTGGAGTCTTACTCGCCGCTGGCCCAGCGGGACCAAGGCTCCACCCAGGCGCAGGACGCACTGGGAAGCTTCTCCGCAGGGGCTTTGGATGTAGAAGGAAAAACAGGAGTCGCCGCTGGCGGGCTGGACTCATTGTCTGAATACACTCTCCCTGGTGAGCTAAGTGATAATAGTCTGTGTATCATTGATGTGTAATGTTGAGTGGTGAGAAGGCTGCAGGCTAAATTTGTTGCAAAATAAAAATGTACATGGATACCTTGCTGTTGCTCAGCTACCACAGTTCCTTGGGAGTTGGCTTTAACCTGAGATGTGCTTCAGCAGTACACCGTGTGAGTCAGCATCTATACAATGTGGTGTGATGTTCTTGTGTCTGTGGTCTTCAGGGGGACGAGTGTGTCACAGCTTCATCCCGGGAATTCGCACCAACAATGCTGCTCATGCAGTGAGTATCACACACACACACATACACACAGTATTCTTCATCATTCTTCATCTCTTGCAATTTAATAGTAGTGTTGCATTAACAGCCATCTGACCATGCAGTTATGCTGCTAAGTAGCGTTTTAATCTTATATTGATATCCTCGTCCTCTTCTTTAACAGAACGGTCCGGCAGGAACAAACTTGTCTCTGCTCTCCCGGAACCCCCTGGCAGCTACGCATGAGTTTCGACAGGCCTGTCATGCCTGTTACAGTCGAATAGGTTGGTTCAAGTCCAAGACATCTGAGTCATTTTGTCTTAGTAGTAAACAGCAACTCTTTTTCCTTTTCTAAATACTCACAATGCGATGTTGCTTTCTCCATCAGCTCACAAACAGACAGTGCTGTCCAAGCATTTATTTTAATCATTAGTGACAAATAAGAAATTCTAACATCTGTGTAACTTAACCTGCTCTTTCCATGTCTCCTTCACAGGTCCTCGAGTGATGGACTACAAGTATCAGCCAGAGGCAGCACATCGTTGCAAGAGAGATGTGCTGTTGTGCCGCCTCAAAAACACAGATGACCCCACCTGGAAGAGGATCCGGCCCCGGCCTGCACGGAACAACTTCCTGGGGGCATTTGTTCTCTGTAAAGGTGTGTTTGGGTTGGGGAAAAAGTAACTAACATTCAGATGCAGCTGACTTGTGTTTATATTTTACTTTACATCCTCACTCTTTCTCCTCTCTGGCTCCTGCAGAGGTGCAGGAGCGTCAGGAGTGCCAGTATGGGGAGAATTGTACTTTTGCCTACTGTCAGGAGGAAATTGACGTGTGGACACAAGAGAGGAAGGGCGCATTGAGCCGAGAGCTGCTGTTCGATCCGCTGGGCAGCACAGAGCGACGGGCGCTCAGCGTCACCAGACTGCTGCAGCTCCATATGGGAATGTTTATGTTCCTCTGTGAGGTAAGACCACAGTTTCTAAAGGCATTTTAATGTTGTGCTTTTTGTCGTCTTTCGATCTCTCATCTCTTTCCTCTTTCTTACAGGAATGTTTTGACAGTAAGCCTCGCATCATTAGCAAGCGCAGCAAAGAAAACTTATCAGTCTGCTCAAACCTCACAGCTCGACACCCGTTCGACGATAACAAGTGAGCATTTAGTATTTTATATAAATCAAAGTCCCACAATTATGTTAAAAAAACCAGGATGGATGAATGCACTTTGCACTGTTTTCCTGTATCATGAAATACTTGTCTCTGTGTCTGCTGCAGGTGCCTGGTGCACGTGGTGAGGTCAGCCAATGTGCGCTACAGTAAAGTGCGTCCCCTGCACCCTCTCTGCCAGTTTGACGTATGTCGCCACGAGGTCCGTTACGGCTGTCAGCGCGAGGACAGCTGCTCTTTTGCGCATTCTGTCATAGAGCTCAAATGCTGGGTCCTACAGCAGGACACTGGTGGGTGAAGCACACACAGTTTAAGAAAAGTAATATCACATTGTTCAAACAGGGACAAAACCATTCATATTTTAACTGCAATTAAATTTAATCCAGTAGGCTACACTGTGTTACTTTCTACTGATATTAAGTTTTAAGATGTTGCTATGGAAAAGGTTATGTTGTAAACAAGAGCATATTCAACACCAACAACTACAACAACATTCAAAGTAACATAAAAAACAAACAAACCATGATCTATGCAACAGAGTGTGTACTGTTCGTCCCGCCTCCTGTGCGCTACACAGGGGCAACCCCTCACATTAAAGCTCTGAAGATATTGTGACTGTGTCTAATTGGAGAATCTCCTGCTGCGTTCTTCATATGTGAAAGTCAGGACCCTGTTTGTCTGTACAGTATTTCTCAACTGAAATAAGAATGCCTTTATTGTCATTGAACAGGGTGTACAATTAAATTATAGTTTACTTTCTATAAGCAACTCCTGTCCGCTCTGTTCTACAAGTGCCACTTACTCTTCACAAGTGGACCAGATGGTCAAATCAACTTCTCCTCATTGGGTCGTTAGGCCATTGGTTAAATTTGTCCCTGTTATAAGTTGGTTTTTTTCTCACAGAGGAACTCTCTAATATTTTCTTCAGGTATCACCCACGAAGAGATGGTGCAGGAATCCAAGAGACACTGGCAAAGGCTGGAGCAGAATGCACAGAAGCAGCAGAAGGTGAGGAAATTAAGCTGTAATCTTGCACCATTTTGTTTTGCCTGACATCAATAGACTTCTTTTTTCATTTTAGTTGAGTCATCTCAAAAGCAGATTGTTTTTTAAGACTGAGTCATGTTGTCAGAGTAAGGCTCTGTCGACAAATTTCAATAAAATCTTTCAGATGGTTGAACTGGATTAGATTCAACTTTATTGTCATTGCACAAGTACAAAGCAATGAAGTGTATAAATGTATAATGTAATAATACAAAAATGTATAATACCTTTCTGCTTTTAAATGTACGCTCACTGTGATGTTGCTCTCATTAAGTGATTCTTCTTTCTAGTACAATGGCTGTGTATCACCCAGAATGCTTTTCAGTTTTGTCCCTGTTAACTTTTTACATCTCTCTTTCTGCGTCTTTCAGCCCATCCATTTCCCCCACCCGAGCAGCGTACCTACAGGAGGAGTCGGAGGAATGGGGGGCGGGATTGGAGGAATTGGGGGAGACGGCCTAGGTGGCGGAGGCGTTGGACCAGTGGGAGGCATTGGGGTGGGGGGGTTGGGAGCAGCAGCAGGACGGGGACGACCCCTCAACCTGAAAATGAAATTTGTGTGTGGCCAGTGCTGGAGAGAAGGACAGGTTAACGAGCCCGACAAGAACCTCAAGTACTGCACAGCCAAAGCACGGCACAGGTGAGAACCAGCTACCTATAGACACGACATTTACTCATAACAAGGCCGGTGAGATGCTGTTTTGTGAATACGATTTTAAAGGCTGACACAAACAAAAGCAAGAATCCAAAAAGCTAAATTAGTTAATGTCTGCTTGCTTGTGTCTCTTTATAAACTTTGGATTCTTTACTTTAATCAACGTCGGCTCTATGTTTAGCTGGACAAAGGAGCGTCGGGTCCTGCTAGTCAAATCCTTTGAGAAGAAGAAGTGGGTTGTTGTTCGGCCTCTGCCTTTCTCCCGCACCTATCCTCAGCAATATGATGTAAGTTCCTTCTTTTGTTTTTTTTTGCAGTGGTCACACACTCTTTTTCCTCTCCGCTCCCCCCGCCCTTCCACCTCTCACATGTTGAATGCAGCTGACTCTGTCTTTGCCCGGGGGAACAGGTGTTTTTGTGAAACTCTTCAGTCTCCTTGCTATGAAGTGCTAATGGAGGTTTCAGTGTTTTCATATTGGTTTCCATCAGTTTCTACTGGTTACATTCAATCCTTCTTTCAGATTATTTGAATGTTAGTTGATTAAAGTAAGTGTCAGTTAACAAAATAAAGTAGTTATTGTAGGATTAGCATTTTCTAGTGTTTAATTTTAAACCAGGGCTCTGTTCTGCCACTGCAAACTTATTTCCACCGTTCCTTCAGGATTAGGACTGACGCACATTACACCTGTTTGCCAGGAGTATCCTGCCAGGGTGTCCTCTCTCCACTCACCTGCCTGACCTGTGTGGAGTAATGCGCCTCAATGCAGTTACGCTGCCAAGGAGGTGCCAGGCTGGGCCACCCTGTTGCAATGCTGCCATTATCACTCTGTAACCTCCAATGTTTGCTTGTCTCTCACCCAGATGTGTGTGCATGTGATGAAGCAGAAGAAGTGCCACTATATTGGGAACTGCTCATTTGCTCACAGTCTGGAAGAAAGGGACGTCTGGACATACATGAAGAACAACAGCTGTAAGCTCCTGGTTCCACCCCGAAACACTGCAGGAAAAAAATGTTGTGGTCTGATTTGATCTCATGCATTTAGATCTAGATGTCTCATTCTTATGTTAAACTTATGTTATTATTTATCGCAGCAGGCTTATTTTTATTTTTTTTCATATTTGTGAAGGTGTCGTTTTTATCTAGGTTTGTCTTAGTTTTCCAATCATGTCCTCTGGTTCTATCTCATGTTTCACCCTTTACAGGCAACACAAAGGCCTGTTATTGCTCTGATTTGTGAAGTGTCTACTCCACTGCACTGGCTCGTAACGCACGATATTCATGGTTACTGAGGTCGTCTTCCTTTTTTCTCTTTCTCATCCTCAACCCTCTGCAGTGAGAGACATGCAACAGATGTATGAACTGTGGCTGCAGCTCACCAATCAGAGTAGACGCACAGATAGCTCCGCTGTGACGCCGCCTCCAGAGGACAAACAGGTCACTATAACAGCAGATTACACAGAAAGCATGGTGAGTGGGAAATTTGGCTTTTTCTGCACATCCATCACAGCCTTTCTAGATGTTATCTGGAGGTGTATATGTGAACATAAATATTCATACGTTACCCTGCAATCTCCTGTGTATGAAGTCTGTGCACAGTAATGTCCGATTGAGCCGATGTGTTGATAGAGCTGGTCATTGCCCAGGGAACTTGGAGCGAGGCAGCGAGTGAGTGAGCTTGTCTAACCCCTAAATCTGTCTTATCCTTTCAAGTTTCGTGGAAATCAGTAGTTCTTTTGTAATTCTGCTGACAAACAAACAGATTTGCTTTCAGAATCTACTTTATACAATGGTTGGGAGGGAAGGGACCTTTACATTTCAGTTTGTTAATGTCAGTGTGATTGAGTGATGGGCTGTGTTGGTGTGTTTGGTTCCAGGGAGGACGGCGATTGTCAGATGGGGATGACCTCTGAGTTGCCATGGTGACCAGATGCACCTGATTGCCGCTGAGCTGCAGCCAGACACAGACAGGCCTGCCACACCAGCGACTACGGAAACAGCCTGTCACCTTTCCAGTCTGACCTCCGCTAGCAACTCTCCAGCAGTGCAAGAGCAAATGTACACACAACTGAACATTTGACCCCACACACAAACAGACAAGTACACACAAAATATACATTCACACAACACATTACACAATTTTCAGGCACCGATTAACACAATTAGATAGCTTCGTAAGTTAAAATACAGGACTTAGCTTTAGCATATTTTTTGTACCATGCAGCAGTTACACAGCAACTTTAGGTTCTCCTCCAGCACAATATATTACAATCCCACAGACAACTAGTTCTGACATAAAGAATCAGCTAGTATCCCCTCGTACTGTTTGGACTGAGCAACTCTGTGTCCACTAGCAACCTCTTTCATTTTTGTTGTTTTAAATCCTCGCAGCACTGAAACAGTTCTTGGTTGGGCGCGCTGGTCGCAGCTCTCAAATATCTCTTGGTGATAATTCAAAACTCAGTTGAAGCTTAGTGCTCTAACACAGAAAGTTTAAATCTAAACTTCAGAGTGCCAAAAATGCTAAGTCCTCGGTGCTGTCGATGGCAGTCGAGACTGATATGGAAGAGGTTCTTGGTGGACGCTTCGTCGTTAAGCTGCGTATCAACCAAATCCCACTCTCCTTCTTTTTTTGGAGAATAATGATTTTAAGCATTGTTTTTTTCCGAGGGGAGTTGTACTTCCTTGTTATATTGTCTGCCATATTGGTAGAACTCAGTGAATGTAACGCCTGCATGGGCCTTTAAAAACGAGGAAGTTAGTAATTGCAAAGGTTGTGGAATGTATTTAATTACACCTAAAATGCTCAAAAACAGATGTGTAACATTAGCTTCCCCCCTCTTTATTGTTAGAATAAAAGTCCTGTGATAGTTGTTTACGGAATCATACCAACTGGTCCAGTGAAGAACGAGCCCGGACACACACACACACACACACACACACACACACACACACACACACACCTCCACACATTAAGACTATAGTTGCTGTCGCCCAAGTCCAGGTGAATCAAAGCATGCTTGAATACCGGCTCCTCTGGGGTTGGAAAAAAAGGATGATTAAAATAATGTTCTGGCAACTAGATCTTAATGAAACATCTGTGGCTTATGTACACAAAGGCTTTAAGTAGTGGTTTGCGGTGTTGTGTGCTCAAAGCAGTGGACAGATGTGAACCTGGTGTCACAAGGCTACAGAGAGGTGACTGCACAACAACACAAAGTCCTGCCTGAGCTGCTCTCAGCAATAGATAAGTAGACATATTAAGAGTTCAGACCGCAGATGCCCATCAGGAAATGATGACCTCACTTGGGCTAAAGCACAGTGACAGTTCTGACCGTGCTGAAGACTTAAGTTGCGTGAAAAAAGATAAAAGCTTTTGTAATTAATAAAAAAATTAAATCTGCTCCAGATAAACAATGATTTAAAGACTGAAAAGAAATGATAGGGAAAAGAAAAAGATAGAAGGATATTTTTTTTTAAGATTGGAGAAGTCGCTGCATCTTCAGTCAAACTGGGGTCATTATTTCACTGCGCACCCACCATGCTCCCTCAGCCTTCAAATGGAAACCTGTGTTCCTCATATGCTCCCAAATGTTTTGTTCCTGATGGCTAACAGTAGCTCTGAGATAAAATAAATAAATACATTTATCGCGGGAAACCTGCCAGCTTTACACAGGGAGACAATTCACACCGCATATTGTGCCTATAAGCAACACACGCACATGTGACACTAACACACGCACACGCACACACACACACACACACACACACACACACACACACAGAGGTAGAATATCTGCTGTCATCATATTCTAACCTTTAATGTGGAAGGAGACACGATGGAGGTATGTCTATATTCAGATACATATACACACATATTATGCATATTTACGAATAATGGTATACTACTAATAATAATTGATAACTTAGCGGTTAAGCTTAATAAATATATAACCTGAAAACCTGTATTGATTACATAGAACTTCTTGTTATTGAGGTATTGCTATATGACATGTATCGCTGAACTAGATGACTATAGTGATTTTTTTTTTTTTTTTAATGATTCTTTTATTTTGTAATTTTTCCTTCTGTGTGGGTTGTTCCAGACCGGGTTTGTTTGTAGGGACTGCAGCGGAGGTAGAAGTTGATTTGTGATGGTTAAAACATTGAGAGCAGAGATGTGGAGTAAATCACGCAGCTCCGAAGGTCATTTTGGTTTTTCAGCAGCTGTAGTGTGTGTTCAGACGCATGCAACATATAGATAAAATGTGCACAGGCTGAACTTTATATTTAAAATATAATTTTTTTTATCCAGGGTGGCTTTAGTTCAGCTTCAATTCCGATGTTGCAATTAAACAGTACTAAGAACCTTATGGCTAACCCTGGGCTACACTAGGTGCGTGTGCAGTGTGTAATGGCCGTGTCGCTGATCTGTTGCGTGGGTTTCTGGTATGACTACTGCATTTCCATGAAGAAAAGCAGCCTATGAATTTAACTAAATACCAGAACTCTAAGTTATGAAATCGGTGCAGGAAGTGTTGCAACTATCAATTTTTGTGACTGTTTGTGCACGCAGAGAAAATAGGCAGCGACTCTCAAGCATCCAGTGTTGCCCGGGCGTAACGGGCGCAAAAAATTGAAGTTGAAACAAAATCGTTTTATTTCGTATAGATGTGATAATTAAACCACAGAATCGTACATTTGTTTTGTCTCACCTCTGTCTGCAGTCCCACACATTTAGGCCGCCGGATAAATACTAAAGAGCTAAATGGTTGTGAGGTCGCAGGCTGTTAATCATCCTGCACCTGAAAACTGACCTCAGATTCTCGGATCAGCATTAATCGTCTCTCAGTTTCAAAGCTTCTCAAAGTTTTTCTGGGATTATTGGTATCAAGCCCTTGTCTGGAACAGCCCAGGTATTAGCTTCTTTGAGGGATTGTATTACTACTACTCTTAGTATTATGATGAATATGATGACGATAATGATTGCTATCTATTGACTATTTCTCTTCTATATGCTATTGATATATGTATGTTAATTGCAATGTATAACTTTCTCTTTATATATGTATCCTTGTATGAATATAATAATTTACAGTAAATATGCATCTGTGTATGCGGCAGTGCACAGCTCCATCTGGGAGGCAGTGAGCAGAAAGACTCCTGATAGCTGCTGTAGTAAGGCGCTCGAGTTTTTGGATCCTACAGGTGGTGACCACCATTTACACAGTATGGTAGGCGTACTATGTATTAACGCTGTCTGAGCTCTGTCTGTAGGCCTGAAGAGAGTTTAAAGGGGACAAAAATAGATAGTTGATGATGAAAGTATATATATTGTAAACTTTCCCCTCTTCAGTGTCATCTTACCAGCAGAGCTCTCTGCTCACTGCCTGTGCTGTGCATCTTTCTTTGTTTTGAGTTTGAGTCTCCGGTCAGGGACAAAAGCATACATAGAGGCCTATATACTCCCGTATAGCGCCTTATTTGATATACTACATCTATAAGATGATACATACCCCTATTGTATAATCCTTCTTACTATATACAGTATATGATACCTGATACCTATTATAATACTTAGACACCCTCATAAGGTAATTTAGATAAGAGATGGTGGAGCTGTTTTTTCCCCTCTGTGGCTGTGGAAGAGTTTGCTGTTGTCGGTGACGTGTTCCCATCTTGTTTTTCAGGGAGTTTTCAAAAAGGACAGGTTGTTAAGAGAGCGCAATATACTTTTCTGATCTTTATCTTTCAAGTGGACGAACAATTTTCCCATCTTTGTTTGAAGTCCTGCGTTTAGAGACCTGCTGAAGTGAATGTTTTGCCCGAAAAAAAAGCTGAACGTTTTAAAGAAGGCTCCTCTTCCATTGTTGGAGAAAGACGAGCATTGATTATATAACACACAGAAAGACATAAAAAAAAAAAGAGAACTTAAAAGTGTGTGCTTTGTGTTTTGTGTGTGTTGTTAAAGGCAAGCGAATCATGTCACTAATTTAAAAAGAAGGCCAGTTGCTGCTGCAGCTTCTGTACACAAAACAAATCTCACGTGGAAATTGTTTGTCAAGAAGGATCTTCCGTCATAACAAACACAGTAGATACTCTGTCAGTCTCGCTTATCAAGTACAATCAATTTGCTGTAAAAGTGAGGAAACCCGTCCATGAGATGTGAGGTTTGTCAGGGAATGGACATTGGCTCTGCGGCCAAAATGACTGCTTAACTGTCCTGTCATCTGTGGAGGACATTTGGTCTTTAAATTATTCAATTTGTGTTTATCTTTTCTTTTTCCTGATCCCTTATAGCTTAATGAATACTGTGCACCAGTAAGAGAACGTTTTGGAACCTGAAATTGAATAAAAGCCTTGGGCTTTAAATCTCTTTTAACATTGTATGCTGTATTAGTTGTTTTTTCTGACATATGAAGCGTTTTCACATTCTTCTCAAAATGAATGGAAGAGTTTATTCCCCCAAAACACGCTTCAATTTTTCTCATAACTACAATACTGAGTTTGTTAAAAGACGGGGACTGTCAATCAGTGGTGACGTCCTTTCCTAATATCAATTCTACAAGCCTCTGCCTTTAACCTTCCAAGCTCCTCCGAGACTTTAGCACCAGAAAACGTGTGGGGTCTCACTACCTCTATTGACATCACTACAATTGTTGACCCTGTGTGATGTCATGCTGGTGTTTAAGCAGTCAGGCTGGTTTATTTCTGCTGTTGCTTCCGAACCTTTGAAAGTGTAATTCATTGATTTAAGAGTTGGCTTGAAGGTTCTCTTTGTCCATTCTCTGAGTAAAACGACTCATGTCCTGTGCAGTTCTGGTTATTCCATCTATAGTTAAATTCAACGACGCGGCTCTCAGCTGTGAAACACGATTCCCAGTCATTAAGTACTCATGTGACACCCGCCCACCCACACCCATCCCTCCCACACCCATCCCTCCCACACCCATCCCTCCCATCTCTCCCATTCCCAGTAACCTTTATAGTTGGTGTCATTTGATTTGCCACAAAAACACACACACACACACACACAAACAAACAATCTTAATGAATCTCTTTTCATTCGATTTGAAAATTATTATTGGTTGTTAGAATTTTTTTTTTCAACAACTCAGATGAATTAAACCAGGGTTGTAAAGAAGTGGAAAATACAAGGCCTCTTTTTGTACTGTATTTTTACATTTTGTTGTTATGTGTTTTGTTTTATCTTCTTGACTTTGTTTTCTCTTTTCTCCTCCCTGGTTGGAAATTCATGATCACACAAGTGGACCAAATCTCTTGAAAGCATTTAATAAACAGACGTTTTAGAACGAAATGTGCTTTTCCCTTTTTATCAAAGCACACACTTCACGTCATTGGTGGGGGGCTCTGACGTCATCGCATGTAGGTGATGGAACACGTGATTTTTATTCCCACACTTGATTTTGGTTTCATGCTTTTATTCCGAGAAGATTTTGCTCATTGTGACGAAGAAAAAGCAGAATTTGAAAATTATCAAAAAGGAAAAACTGAATATCTCATATTTATACTCTTGATGTTGGAAATTTAGCTCAGATCCCTCCCATTGCTCTTGATCGTCTTTGAGATGCTTTTAAATTTTGACTGGAGACAACTTGCGGTAGCTGCAATTCAGTAGAGTTGATGTTTTAGAAAAGAACACAGGCGAGGAGGTGAAGGAGCTGCCTGCAGAGCTCAGAGACAACTGTCGAGGCACAGATCAGGAGAAAGCCACCAACATTTTCAGCTTTAGTGAAGAGTCACGGCTGCTTCAATGCTGCTTAAAAACAAGTGGGACTGTTCACAGAGCTGGCCGCCTCATCAATCTGAACAATTAGGGGAAAGTGCCTTGGTAACAGAGGTCACTAAGAACCAGGTGGTTAGTCTGAGCCCCAGGGATTTTGCATGGAGAGACTGCAGCACTCCTCTGCCCTCTGGGTTACAGCAGAATGGTCAGATGGAAATCTCTCCTCAGTGAAATCACCTCAGACTGTGAGATTGAACTGTTTGGCTCAGTTCTAAGCAGGATTCCTGCTGAAAACCATCTGACGTTCATCACCTGTTATATACCTCTCCAACAGTGGAGTATGGTCGTAAAAGTGTCAAGCAGTGTTTTTTTTCCCCCTGCAGCAGGGACAGGGAGATTGGTCGGGGTTGAGGGAAAGCTGAGCAGAGCAAAGTACAGAGATAACCGTAATGAAAACCTGTAACATACGTTCCAACAGAACTTTGCCCCTATAAGCACATACAGTGTACAAACAACACAGGACAGCCTCAGGGACACATATATGAAAGTCATTGTGTGGTCCAGCTGGAACATCTCTGTCAGCGGTCATGACGAAAACTACTTAGCATTGAGTCATGCACAGTTAACATGGAGAAGAGTCAAATCCTGCTGGGCACCAGTAACAAAGCATATTGGCAAGACCCAAGACGTTAGCCTTAAGAAACTGATCCTGTATACATTCAGTTATCATTAGTTTCCCCAGGAATTTCAAATAGTCCCTGGTTAACTTATGTCATAACAATCACAAATGGAGTATGAAGTACAGAAACATATTCTTAGTAAATGAATATGAATAAAATCAAGAATCGAATGATCACAAATGATATCGTACTGCTGGCAGACTGGTTTTATATTGTTAACGATTTCACACACAACCCAGATTAATTTCAAAAGTGTGTCTGTGAAACTACATATTCACAGTATTATGAATGAATTTGTTTTTAATAAGGTTCACTTTAATAGTCCCATTCTTCCGACAGTATGACTTCAATATAATAGTTATATCATTAATATCTTAAATATATATATTCTTTCTTTTTTGAAACTCACAGTGAGCGTATTGAAGCTCCTTTTATGCTCGACGAACTTTATTTTGCGGTTTTGCCAATTATTACTATTTTGTAACTCTGTTTTAACCTTAGGTAATTCGGCCGCGCGTCCTGATTGGCTATCACCGTGATGGACACAGGTCCCGGTTCATCGGCGCTCTTTCCGTGCCTCACCGGGGAAACGCGCTCTGCTGATTGGCTGCAGAAGCGAGGGGGGTGTTGTCTGAGGCTGCTGACAGCAGTAACTTGTTGAGTTCATATGTCCAGCACAGTTTTTTATAATATATTCACAACGACACAGACACCGGGGACCTCGTGCGCTCTTCTCTTTGATTCTAACATTAATGCTTTGATCTGCTGCGGATCAGTTCCCAAACATTATATTCCCACTATTCAACTCTTCAGTCGCAATTTAAAGGACTAAAAAATGACTGCAGAGATCCCGGAGGTTTTCAGGGCTCTTCTTGAGCATCCATTTACTCTGCCGGCCTTTGACGAGAACGGTGAGTGGCTGTCAAATCAAAAATGTGTTGTTGTTGTTGTGTAGTGATTCAAACAGCCTCGCGGGGCTCACTGTGAATCGATGGATTGATTCAATGCTAAAACGCTGGATGCAGTGCGATCAGCGCTTCGAGACGGATTACTGACATTTCTGCAAAAGACTGCGTGTTTGTTGCGTAATCCGTGCGGACTGATGTGACCGTGTGTCAGCTGCTGCCCCGTGGCCTCACTCGCAATCCAAAGGTTCAGTCTCAAGGAAAGACGCAGGGACTTGTGGGGCAGCTGGCAGAACAGGTACAGCAGAAACAAGGCTGGGAGCAATTATGTTTGCAAAAATAAAAGTTCGTTCAGTAGTCATGTGACAGGGAATAGTTGCAGGACGACATTCAGGTGGAGAAGCTGTTGATTTTGTGATGTAACATTACACGCAGCTCTGAAACATCACTCTGAAATGGGGTTTTAGTGGCAATTATTTTTGTATTAGTTGTTAATATTCTTATTTTGGCTGCTTCAGTTGAATGAGATGAAAGGTGATCATCTCTAACTGCCTTATGCACAGGAGGCTGATTAAAGGCCTGGGTGATAAGGCTAGAAAAACATATATCATAATTGATATAAAAGTTTTCATGCTGGTCGCTATTGATAATTATCATGATAAATTCTATTTAAAGAATAGGTTTTGCTCCTGAATGACAAATAATTGATAAACAGACGTAGATCAGTGATGTGTCATACTTGCACACTGTGCTTTAACAATGCATTAATTATATTGGTATATATTGGACTATTGTTGTAATGCTATTGATCATAATGTCAGTAACACTTGTTGAAGAAATATCTTCCCACATACTAAGTGCTCGTGGTTTGAAACAGGATAGTCTACTCGCTCAAACGTTACACATTGTGTTTCTGCTCAACAAATTCAATCCCCATGGGATCTGTTGATCAGACAAACGAGTTTACAGTTTACCCACTGTGGATTAGCTCAAAGATAACGTTCCTATTGTTTTCCTTCTCCTTGATGTTTTACTGCTGAGTGAATGTTAAGGAAAAAACGCACTGTTAATTCTGCAAATCCCACCAAGGCCCTTTGTACTTTCACGATTACATCACTAGATGGCTCTGTTTTCCTTATCTAGACCACATTTAAATCTGTTGGATTTTAGGGGCAAGCAATTTAATTAAAACGAGAGGTTTGCTAATGCTGCTTCCGGCCGATATCCATCACACTTTGGACACTTCCAAAGTGTGATGGATGTCACAGAAATCATACTTCCCTGTCACACTGTATCTGTGAAATGTCCAGTGTTATGCACACTGTAGTACTTTGGCTACATGATGTTTCATTTGTGCAAACAAACTTATCAGAGCTGTGAAGCTTCAGTTGTGTTGGAGGTGTCTAAGATTAAGTTTAGGGTTCATGACACAAAGTGATTCTGACGATCTTACAACACAGTAAAATTTTAATATTGGATGAACTGCTTCTTTTTGCCAAATATAAAGTACTTATACAATTATATGGTTATCTGTCCACGATCAGGCTGCAGGGCCTGATCAACAACAGAGTACCACTGATCATGACCACAGTCGTGTTGACATAACTTGTTTTTAAAAAATCCAGAAACGTTGCCTGATTATAGACAGACAGATTGTCCACTTGAGTCAAACATTATGTGTCTGCGCCTCTTGACTGTAAATTTCACTGTATATCATAGTAACACAACCCAAAGTTACAAGTGAATACAAACTATATATATGATCAATTTGATATTAAAATCATTTTGACCTCATTAAAAAGGGAACTACATGTTTCCCTGAGGTTTTACTTATGTCTGCTTTACACTCCATAAGTCTCTCAGGTAATTGAACAATCTATCAATACAATATATATATAAACCCCCTTCATACAGGTTAGTGCAGTTCAAAGTGCCTCACAATTGACCGATGCACTAAGAATATGACAAAAAATTATAAAAATGCTGATAATGAATAACCATTTAATAGATTTAAAAGCTATAATAAGAACACAATTTGAGTGCTATAAATATAATAAATAATATTCAATAAAATGACCACAAAATGTAATACAATGGTTTTGATAGGGACCTACAAAATAATTTTTATGACCCACATATACCTGTGCCCCTGGGAGTGCTCGTTCTGACCACTGCGTTTATCTCAAGCTAACCTAAACCTAATCCTAAATCCAAATCTTAACCTACAAACAGCCCTTTGACTTTGTTAGGGCCAGACAAAATGTCCTCACACTTATGGTACTGAACCAAAATTGGCGCTTAGAACTATAAATAGACACACACACACACACACAGACACACAGTCACACACAGCTCAAACACGTGATTACAAAGTTGAGGTTTTGTAACCCATGTTCTCTAGTCCCTAATCCCACCAAGTTTGTGTTTACAGTTTTTTTTTTAAAGTTTGTCACATCTCATAATGACATTTAACTGTGGGGGAATCATTTTGACTAATGAAGTGGAGTTTCATTGTGGTAAATGACAAAGCTTGGTCTGTGATGTAAACCCAGCAGCCTTGGCTCGGCTCATGTGCTCTTATGCAGCAGCGGCTGACCTTGAGGCTCTTGACTCTCCTTGCAATGTTGTGCCAAAAACAGATCCTGTGGGAGAAATAAAAGCAACATGTGAACAGCGCCACCCTACAAATACTACCTCCTCATACATCATGTGGATAGTGGCCTCAGGTGTCTTTTACAATTCATCCAATTGGTGTTGGTGCAAATGTAATAATCCATTTAAGTGCATGTGCATCCTGTTTGTTTTAAATGATTCATTATCTCCACCAAGGAAGTTATGTTTGTATCTGTTATTTGGCAGGATAACACAAAAACTACTGAAGGGATTACCATGAAACTTAACGGAAGGATGGGTCAGAGAAGAACACATACAATTTTGAGTGTTGACCTGGATCAGGGAGGTTTTTTCTCCACTGTCTTAAACATTGCATAATAAGGCGTTTTTCAAAATTTTCATTGATTTATCAAAGAATAATTGCATCTTGGATTAAAAATCAGGTGTGTTTAGGGCACTAATTTAAATGAGTTTGTGCAATTTGGATCAGATCCATATAAAAAGATGCAGATAGTGAATTTAAATGTGGTTTCATAAGCAGATTGCTGGGCCTTGGGGGAGATTAGATGAAATAAAACCAGATAAGATAATCCTTTATTAGTCCCACAACAAGGAACTGTGTTACAGCAGCAAATAAGGAATAGTGAAGTACACTTAGCTAAGGTAATAAACAAGTTTTAAAAACAACACAATAGACACACAAGGAACTATTAAAAAAATAGAATTATGTAAATGAGGAAATTGTATGCATGGGAAATTGCAGTTAAATAAATTGAAAACCTTGAGTGAGATGTGTTCTGCTGGGATTCGTGCTGACTGTACTCTGAGGGACACTCCACTTTAATTTTGCAAGTACATTCTGTTTTTGTTTTTCACCTGAGGAATGCAACATTCAGTTTAGTGTGGGGTTAGTTAAACATTTTACTGCTCCACAATAAACAACAAGAACTATCATCACAGCGAGCTGAGGCTGTGTTTGTGATCCCCTCCTGTTTTGCTCGGAGCTGTGCGACTGAGGACGTGGCTCTTTACCCTTATAGTCTGTCTCCTTGGCTGCAGCGGTGCACCCATCCTCAGGGGGCAGCGAGGGCCGCCCATCGTGAAGCTCCGGCACTGCAGCGCCACCCTTCGTGCAAGTGAGCGAAGCGGCGCAGCTCCAGTGGGCGGCGCCTGTAGATATGTAAGAGCTGCAGCTGCACGTGTGTACACATGTGATCTGTGTGAGCTCTGCAGTTAGATATAAGATATAAGAGTCAAGATTCAAGATTCAATACTCTAGACTCTACACTCTAGACTTTATTTATCATGTGCACAACAGTTACATACAACAGTCGTTGGCAATGACATGCTTGAGTCACAGGCTCTCTTCTAGCCATGCTCAAAAATATTGCACAAGCAAAAAATGAAATATAGAATGTTAAAAACTAAGTACAATATATAAAATAAAAATATACACCTTAAATTGAACCTTTATCATGTCTTTATGCAGAGGATTTCACAGTATGGCAATTGCACCTCAGGGAAAGTTGTAAAACATTTCGTGTTTGATCCTCGATCGTGGAATATATAAATAAAACTTTATTATGATGACAAACTTCCATAGGAGCAGTAAAAACAAAGTGAATCCACATCTCATACATGAACTGTGTCAACATGTTTAAAGCTCCTGACACGTTTTTCCTCCATATGGACCATACATAACTTGTCAACCAATCAGAGCCGAGGTTGCTGCTACATGTCAATTGCTATTGGCTCGCCCTCGTAAACCCCGCCCTAGATAGAGCATATATCAATCAATATTTATGAGGACGCGGCTCTGTCAGCCAATCAGCTCCCGGTCTGGGGACGTGTTTAAACCGGTAGTACGGACTGTGTCTCTGATGTTCAGAGGAAGTGGGTCATCTCGGCGCTTTCTCCGGTTCCATGTTGTTGTCCAGCGGGAGTGTTTGGGGTTTGTAACCGGCAGAGGAAGCTCGTGACGACGGTAAAATAAAACAAGAGTCGGGAATTGAAGTTTTTCTACGTTGTTCTCGTCGAAAAACAACAAGCGAGAAGCGGAAACATGTCGGGAGAGCCGATTGTTATCACACTGGAAGCGGCCACCGGGGCCCCGAGCTCTTTCCCGGTGGTTTTGAAGAAAATAATGGAAATGCCTCCACCGAACATTCTGGACGGGGACGACGGTAAGAGCAGCGACACCGACGGACAGGAAGCAGGGATGTGTAGATCAAATAAAACAAACAAGGTCAACCGGAGAAACGACTTCGGAACAATGTGTCCTCACAACAGTGTTAGCGCTGCTAGGCGAGTTAGCATTTGTGCTACAGTACCAAGTTGTGCAGTGGCGCTTCGTGTGAACCAGACTCAAAGGCCCCTCCTCCACTTCCACTGCTCCGGTTACCATGGAGCACTCTTCCTCTGCTGAGATCACAGTGTAGTTTCTTAATGGGGATTTGTGATTATGGAAGTTACGTGTCAAAGTTTGTGCTAGCAGCTGACTCTCATCGTGTGCCATTAAGGGCTTTGACATTGCAAAGCTACGTAGAGAATAATAAAGTGGATGAGAGAGAGAGTAACAGTGCAGTGGAAGAGATCATTGATGCATTTCTCTGAGAGCTTGTCTCACATATGAGGAGCTGAAAACCTGAATGCTGCCTCTCCTTGTTCGGCTGTGACACTGGAGACAAAACCCAGACGAGCACTAAATCAGTCAGTAAATTATTCAGAGCTTATTAAACCAATGAGGACGTCTATTCTGTGACCGACAGGGAGCCAGTGTAAAGATCTGGACTCACCAGATCGACTGTAGCCTTCCAGTCAATAATAATCCAAAACAGGACTTCATGTGATCAATCTGAAAAGTGGCAGTCAAGATATCCGAGGTGATGTGTTGCAGATCTTAGCAGCGAATATTATTTGTTCTCTATTCACAACTGTTGCTTGTTTTTCTGAAAGGAGATTCAGTAAAACCAAAAGTAGTGTTTGTGGCCTGAGGCATTTCTGGATGTAGGCTCTTTAGCTTAAGAAAACTAAGCACGCCCTGCCTCCTCAGTAATGATAACCATAATCAATACATTTTATTTCACACCACCTTTCTGGAAACCCGGTGAACCCTTACAATATATCATAGATAAACAAATGAATAGTTAAGTTAGCAGCTGTCCTGTTGACCTCCCTGTGCTTAGACACAAACCTGCCCTTTGTTGACATGTCATGGCAAGCACATCTAATATCTGTGAAAACATTCTTGTGCCTTTTGCTGTGTTTCAGATACAGACAAAGAAAAGCTGTGTCTGGGAGATGTCGAACTCGGGGGAGGGGGTAGCGATATGGGTCCTTCAGCCGCCTTGACCCCTGCTATCTGGGAGAAGACCATTCCTTACGATGGTGAGAACTTCCACCTGGAGTACATGGACCTGGAGGAGTTCCTCATGGAAAACGGCATCCCCACATCGCTTGACGAGGTGCCCTCGAACAGCACCTCAGAGGAAGTTGTTGTGAAGAAAGAGAAAGTTAAAGTCATCAAGCCGACAAGCGTGTCCCAAGCGGCCCTGCTGCCCATTCAGGAGTTGGACAGTTGTGAGGAGGAAGTGGTGATCATCACCAGGGGCGACTCTGAGTTCATCTGTGATGTTACAGCAGGTAAGTGGGGACTGTTTAGGAACTATGGGGCTGCAGGGGTTCACTAACTGTTGGGAAGATATTTTATACAACAGGAAACCAAGTTTAATTGTCACAGAAGCAGAGTTCACCTCAATCAGCTAGGCTCCATGACTGTTTCTTAGCTGAGCAGATTGAGAAACACGATGCTGGCTCCATCCCAGAATGTCACTTTACTGAAATTGATGCACTTGTTCCTGCATAGCTAAGATAACTAAAGGGTTATCAGAAGACTGCACACGTGACAGTGTCAGAGCCACTCGCCCACCCTGCATACACCATGGAGTTAAGAAAAACAATACTAGCCTTGGTCAAACAGTATGCTTGGAACTGGCTAATTCCTGCTAATGATTGAGGTTTGATCTGCAGATAACATTTCACTTTTCATGTTCCTCCCCTGCCCGCCCAGAGGTGACCACTGAAGAGGAAAGAGCGACCCCCGAGCCAATCGAACCCGAGGAAATCGAGGTCGATATCAACTACGAGCCAGATCCCACAGATTTGGTCCTGTCAAGCGTGCCCGGGGGCGAACTGTTCAACCCACGCAAACACAAGTTCTCCGAAGACGAGCTCAAGCCACAACCTATGATCAAAAAGGCCAAGAAGGTGTTTGTGCCTGAAGAGCAGAAGGTATGCAGGGCGAAGCAAGGGTAGCCACTTCAATACAATACAGTACCTGGGTAACAGCTTGTTTTCATTATGTGTGTGTGTGTTTTATTGAAAATAAACAAATAAGAAAGTCAAACTTTAGCATAAAACAGGACTTTTTGCAGTTGTGCACTGAAATTAATTTACATTTGAAAACATTAATGTTAACCTAACCTTTTTTTTGAAGCTTGAAGTAGTGAATTAGTAAAACTTCATGCTCAGGTTGGTTTGTGCACAAGTCAAGGTGTAATATTTGGTTTCCAGTTTATCCAACTCCATGTTACAACAACAGAAGGTTTCCCATTATTACAGTGTGACGATCATGTCGACCATAACTCAAAGTGTCTTATCAGACCACAGTGTGATTTGAACTATGATAATGTCCCATGTTCTTATGGCCCCTTTATTTACATGATACTGTAGTGTTATAAAATATTATATAGAGAATAAGACTAAGGACTGTTTATCAACCTTAAAGTTTAATACAAGTTTGTTAGTTTGATTGGAATTCATCATCCACTTTATTGCTACACAAGTGGTGTGAGAGCTTCTAGACACAGCAAAGAAAAAGGCTGCATCATATTGTCTCTGTTCTGGCGACTGACAGTGACTCAGCAGTCACACAATACACAAACCGATCATTTCCTTCTTTTCTATTCCGCCAGATGACTGCGGATTTGTTTACAAGCACAAAGGAGCTTGGCTGTCAGCCATATATCAAATTTAGCAGAGGTTAGATTTGGGCTAATGCACTGAGAAAATGACACATGATGCTTTTCAACCAAGTTACCTTTGTAACTTCATTTTAGTGAGGCAGGGTATGGTGTTGTGTTTCACTGATTCAGTCTTGTTTTTGTTGTCTCTTTCTTCTCGACCTCTCCAGGATGACAAGTACTGGCAGAGGAGGAAGAAGAACAACGTGGCGGCCAAACGCTCTCGCGATGCCCGCAGGCTAAAGGAGAACCAGATCACTGTCCGGGCGGCTTTCCTCGAGCGAGAGAACGCAGCGCTGCGGACGGAGGTGGCAGAGTTGCGGAAGGATTGCGGCCGCTTCAAGAACGTTGTGGGACGTTACGAAGCCAAATTTGGAACACTGTAAGCAGAAACAAAAACCATGAATTTGTAAAGAGACATCCATATACACCAACGCATCAGTCACTTTGTTTTTTATGTGTCAGGTTAGAAACATTGTTGAGTCTTGTTTGTCAGGCGTAACTGAAAATCTACCAAATATAAATTACGTTAAACAAAGCTGCTGAATATAAGAGTAGAGGAGATGGGGGGAGGTAGTCCTTTGATGATGGTTATATCTGTGTTGGCGGTTGCTCTAAATACACATGACCATGACCCCCCTCCTTGTTGAGTCTGAAGATACACACGTGATAGGGTAGATATTGTACTAAAAGTGTGATCGTGTGTGTGCGCGTGCGTGTGGATTTAAATAGAGCTGAGTGGTAATGTGTGTGTGTGTGCGTGTGTATTTACTATAGACTCCCATTATCAAAAATATCCAGGATATCAAAGCTGCTGTATTTACTCTACTTATAAAATCATATTCTTCCTATATGCTTAATTCATCACACATTGGTTTATTCATTCACTTACAGCAGCTGAATACATGAGATTTAACCAGGGAGCACCAACTGAACCCTGTGATCGTGTTAATAACGCTCCCGCTGCATAATGTTGACCTCTCTCCCTCCTCCTCCCTTTGTCATTCAACCTTCTTCTCTTCTCTTTCAAGTGAGGCGTCAGATGACCAATAGACAACCCCTGATTTATTTGTCTTACGAATTAATAAATCAAAACCACTTTGGTCGATTCGCGAGAACACTCGAATCGATCGGATGAGGACGAAGATGAGGAAGACGTGTGAGAGCATGACTGTTGTTGCCATCATGTAGATGCAATAGCACGTCACGACCCGATATCAGTTTTTTTTTCATTTTAATGACTTTTACCATCAGTGTGGGTGAGGTGAGATATTCAAGTGCTTCTTCAGTGCACGTGTATCATGACGTGTACTTTCATCATGTTTTGTATGCCTTTGGCCAAAAGAGATCGCCTGTGATGTTTTTATTTTGGAGAAACTGTTGGTTTCAGTTGAATTCTGTAGATGAGATATTCACATATTTAGGTAGCAGTTGCAATAGTTCAGACTAGATTCTTAGTCAGATTTATGATATTGTACAAATAAACAGATCTTTACAGGTTGCTTCCATTTGTTCCCGCATTTTATGATTTCTGCTTTTTTATTTGCATTTACGGAACACTCGGCTTTTCTTCGCTCACAGAAACATTCTGACTCTGGAATTTCCAGTGACTTAAGCTTCTTCAGGGGACTTCTGTAATTCAGTCATGGTCACTTCTCTACGTGAACACGTTACTCCTTAACCAGCAGTACAGAGGTGTACACTCTGTCCCCCCTGTTTCAGTGTACTGTGCGTCCTGCTGTCTCTCTAGTGCTGTGTCCGTCACTGATTAGGACGCCTGCTCAGCTCTCTGCAGGTCGTAGTGTTGACTCGTCCAGTTACGTCAGTCTCACTTAAGAAGTGTTGTGCATAGAATCCATTAATGCATGTACTGTAAATAGTTGTAGCCTAAATTTATTCTTTAGAAAACTTTTTCTCCTCGACATTATACAACTGTTTTCATTCACAGGACATAACTCCCATACTGTGCCAGTCAAGGCACAGTTGTTGGAGATATTAAGCAGTTAGTGTAGATTTCCTTTTACCTTAGCATCTCCTGGTGTCGCATATTGTTGGCCCTGAAAACAAAGACAGCTGTAATGCGTCTGCTGCAGGAGACATACTCAAAGTCATCAAGCTTATTTTTATAATAAATTTAGAATTAAATCTTCTAGATATACAACTAAGTCAAAAACCCTTGACTGGAACATATGTATATTTACAGTGTGTATTGTTTTTTAACAGACTTACAAACCAGATTCTTTAGAGGACAGTGTCTGTTACCACCTGATTTATTTGTCTGTTGGTTTTATGCTATTTTTGACAAACCAGGAAGTCTAGATACAAACTGTAATGTAATCTCAGTGTCTTTTTTTTATATCTGAAGCCTTTCAATGCAGTTTGCCAGTTTACAGAGGAAACACTGTTCAACATGACATCTGATCATTTCACTGTCCAGTTCAGACAAAAGGGAAAGACACTGTTATTTTGCTGCCATGCTTCCACCTATAGACAATGTCCCTTTAACAATATAAATTCATTATTATGCTCTTTCCATGTTGAAAAACAAATATGATAGTTTGTTTTTTTAGCGTTAGAACCAGTAATACAGATTCATCTGTTAGTGCCTCTTCTCAGTGGAGTAAAAATCAGGATTACCACATTCATCTACATTTATGGTGAGGAGACCATTTTACTCCCATCCTTGTTGATTTCAGTAAAGAAAGAATCACACTTTTCATAACAAACCAATCACAATTTTAGGTATTATTTAGCAGGTAATGATGTTCTTCCTGATTCCTGTTTTAATAGTTTTTTAATGCTTTTGGAGATTGTATCCACTCTCTACCTGGAACAGGTCAGTTTGTTAAAGTTGACAGGTTCTTTTCAATCCTCCTGGTTACATCTTTATAAAGAAATGTCTTTGCATTTTGACTGTGGCTACCTTTGTCCTGTATATACTTAATATAAATAAAGCCTTGTTGAATAAGTCTTTTCCTGTGGACATGTTTCAATCCAGTTCAATCATTCAACATCCAATTGATGAAAATAGTGAAGAATCATCTGACAGGGTCAAATTTCAGTGAACTATGACATAAATAAAGCAAATACAAAAACATTAATTCAAATGCTATTCATTTACCAAGGTTTCATGCATGAAATGACTTTAAAATCTTAACAGATTCTTTAGTTATTCCCCTGATCATTTTAAGTCACATTATTATTTTGTCTGGTTCTCCACTATCTGAACACAAGTCACTCAGTTTTCAGTCCAACTGCTGCTGCAGTGAAAAGACGTAGTGAAACACTGCCACCTGCTGGAAGAGGCTGAGGAAGCTGTTGAATGAAGAAACTGGGTTGAAGGTGATTCAGCTCATTATCTAAACAGACACCACCTCATAATGGAGAGCATTTTTTCCCTAATGGATTAAAATGCATGTTTACTGAGTTACATCCTGCAGATGGAGATCAAAGTCTTCAGGACATGGATTCATTGAACTTGGAGCTTGCACCTTTCATGGACAGTTTATTTCAAGTTTGAGAATTACTTGCAACTCAATTGATTCTTGTTTTAATGTCAGTGGGTAATAGCACATTGAACAACCCACGTCTATGTCTAGTTCAGAGATTATTAATATTGAGCGCTGAGTGAACAACCAACACTGAATATGCAAAACATTCACAGTGATAAAGGCAGAAATATAAAACTGATTTTTATTGACAAGTCAAAAAATGTTTCTTGAGGTTTCAAAGAAAGTCTGCAAAAGCTGAAAAACTAAAACAGGGACTCTGCAGCAGCATCTTCACCTCTTCTTGAAGCCGTACTTCTTCCTTTCATAAAACAGATCCGTTTTAGAGCTGCCCAAGTTTACAATCTTCGGACATCCATCTCGCTGTGAGGACAGGGAAAGAGAGAGTTAAAAGATTTTCATCCTAAAGAAGTAAAATTAAGTTTCATATTTAGGGCTCAGTTTAGATTTTACTCACACAACAAAGAAAACAAATCTTACAATTTAATTTCTCAAACATATTATTTTCCCTTCAGCCACTTTACTCACATCTTTCTCCTGGATGGTGCACTCTTTACAGTAGTAGGCATCAGACACACCCGGCCCACCACAGATGACACAGCGTCCCTGGTAGGAGCCGTAATTACACTCGTCACAGATGCGCACTAGTGTGCACGGTCTCACATAGGAATCACAGATGACGCACTTTCCATCACCTGAGAGGAGCAGGGAAATAAACCAAGAGAAAAAAAGGCAGTGTTGAATAAAATTTTTAAATCATGACACTGATAATAATAATAATAGTAATATTTCAATTGGGGCCATTACGTGTCAAATAATCATCTTGATGAAATGTATCATTCTGATTTGGTCCCAGAACAATATGGAATTCAAATGTGTCTCAAATCCAAATCAAAGTAGAGATTCATTTTTACAAAACTTAGATGACAATGTCAGTTAAACCTCCAGGAAGCTTGGTCTTTGGTTTTTGAGTCGATGCTGTGATTATTAGTATCATTATCCAAGAAGACATTGCATTACTAATTCCTTGCAATATTGTGGAACAGCAGTTAGTGATCAGTGGACGGTGACTGTAAATAAATAAATAAATACTAATGCAGTGTTAAACACAGACGTGATCACTTACATTTCTCGCAAAGTCTCCCGATAGCTGAGGAAAGAAAACAATGCAGTTAGTCAGTGTGTGAGTAAATGAGAATCCTTACAGTGTTTCTACACTCGAGTAAAAACTACAACTTCTTCCTTCTGCTTGTAATAAAACTCATTATCAAATACGATGACATGAAACAACTCTCGTCAACATAAGCGACTGATAGCTGTCGACATTTCCAGGCTAGCACCATCGGCTAATGTACTTTCAATGGAATACATGCTGGGATTGTTAGCATGTAAGCTAACTTTGTTTAAATACACGGCTGCGCAGCGGTTAAGTACTTCGGGAAACTGAAAAAACAAAGCTGTAAGATGACATTTAAGACCGGACAGGTCAACACCTACCAACACCGGCCTGTTTTCTGCAAAAGATCAGATCTGGATGATGTTTAGCCATTTTGTAGCTAACGTAAGGAAAGCGCCGCTGTTTCTGCTTCTTCTTCTACTACTTCTACCTTTGACCTGTACACTTGTTGGAGGAAGTAGACTACCGCCACCTGGCGTCTCCAAGCAGACAGCGCAGACACGCGTATCATCGAATACATTTAAAAAAAATCTTTTTTTGCATTTCACCAAAATTTAGTTAAATGATTGATTTTTGTTCACAACTGTAACAGTGTTACATTAAATATTTAGTTTTATCTATTTAAAAAAAGTAGACGTAAAATAGGAATCATTCTTATCCTTTCAGCTTTATAGAAATCAAATACATTTTAAAATCATTTCGCCTCCACGTAATTTTCTAATTCATATAACTTGGACGTAGAAAATAAATTTAAGTAATATTACGAATTATAAGCTTAAATGTGTTTTGCAAAACAATTTGAATGAGATTTAAAATGAAGGAAAAGTATTTAGTCCTTGAAGGACCTGCGGGGCCGCGATTTAAATAGGCGTGACGTCACTTATGACCGGCACATCTTTGTCAGTGAACAAAATGGCAACCTACTGTCTGACCGTCTCCAGGCTGCAGGTAAGACTCTTTCTGAGATATTTACGGCCCAGGTAAAGATGTCACCTGCTTCTCTACTCCACCGTGTTGTGCAGTAATGTGTCTGTGACCCCGCCGGGGGACTGTGAGTGTCAAACACCGAAATAAAAAGCGCTGGAGCGGTCACCGGCTAGCGGAGCAGGTCATCGTGTCATCGTGGAGGATCCACTGCGCAACAGCTCGTCTGTCACCGGCGAAAACCACCACTGCGGACCTCTCCTTCAACAAGGAGCCGTTATCTATACCCCCCGCGTGTCCACGAACCAGGCCTGTGCTGTTTGACTCCAGCAGGGTGGTGTTGTGCAGCAAGGTTAACCACAAGGTTAGAGCGGCCAGCAGCCTCAGAGACGAGCTGTGGGCAACACGTAGACATGATTTCAGTGAAATCATCACGATCATCACAGCCAACACTGTCTTCATGCTTCATGTGTGAGGCTGGCAAAAGAAAAGAGACATTTCCTTCATTCTGCCGCTGAGGAGAGGCTGAGTGTCCTCCAGCAGTGAGACATTCAAACAAGCAACAGCTAATTAATGATAGCTGAGCATCTGATGTCCAAACCTTTAATATCTGAAGCCAAAGTGACCTCTGATTGTTTTTGTATTGGAGGTCACGGTGGGTTTCCTCTCAGGCTTGGTGGTGGAGGAGAAGCAGAACAACCTCCTCCAATATCTAGAATGAAAATCTTTCTATGGATTAAAACAAATCACACGTGGGCTAGTGGTTAATGAATGAGTAATAACATTAACTCTCGTCGTTAAGTGTTGTTGAGGGGCCAGTAATAGATCTGTAATATAAACCAGTGCACAGAAGGACAGCTGAAAGGTCAGGCTGGGTAATAAGACAATACGGATACTTATTGCAATGTAATTGTCACCAATAGCAAGATAACTAAAGTCGAATATCTGTATGATTCCTGAACATCGTGTGAGCACAGTGAGGAGGTTTAACATATAATTCATAGACCTCAGATTTATTCAATGTTTTGCTGTTTGTCAAGTGTTTGTCATTCTCTGCTCCTAAAGAAGAGGTTAAGATCACGACCTTCACTCAGGAGCCAAAATCAGTGACATCTATTGTGACAGCTATCGATATGAACTTCTTTATATGTATGATTTTTGCAATAGTACATTTACACCAACAATCCGCCTCAGTGGGAACCCCTTATTTGTTCTGTGATTATTATCTGAACCTATAATGAGGTTTCTAATCCATGTATGAAGTTCTTATTTGGCTTCTTAAATTGACAGCTGGATGACTGTAGGTTCAGCTGCTCGCTGTCAATTCTTTCCCACAGATTATCTGGTTGTACGACCCCCTCAGCTGTTTGACACGTTCTTCTCTTGTGTCTTCTTCTGGAAACTTTATTGTTTCAAGAACATTTTCTGAACAGTCTTGCTCTCATCTGCCAATAACTTACTTATATAATCATACATTAGATCATAGTATTTCAGAGTGGAGTTTCTTTTATGTGCCCTGCCCATAACTTCTCTAACGTGTATGACAGAAAAGACTGCAGGAGCAGGAGTGGTCAGGGGAACTGGAGCCAGTATTTCCACAGAGTGGGAATGTGTTAGTGGTTGACCTTAGGGTGGTTTCTGGTTCACCTGGGATGCTCTGACATATGACACTTGAGCCTACGCTGCAAGTAATTTCATTTACAAACTATCGTCCCAAAAGTTGTTTTTATTTCTTATTTTTGTTGTCTGCACTTTTAGTTTAAAAAAACAAAGAACCAATGCAAAAAATGACATGCTCTGTTTGTTAGGGGATTGAAAAAAGTGCTGAGAGTGTTTGTCTGGGTTTGTCCACAGCTCTGTGATTATGCTCATGCTTGTTTATTTCTGTTGTTGTCTCCAGGTGGCCCTGGGCCACGGTGCACGACGCCTGCATGTATCAGCCGCTTACAGAGCCAAGGCCAATGTGTCTATGAGCCGGTTTGAGCCCACTTCTTTCGTCAACTACGAGAAGCTCCAGTCTAACATTGACATTGTTAGAAAAAGGTTAGTGTAACCCTCCTAATGGATACAAGGACACAGACTCATATCACCGTGTCCTCCAATGCTCCCCTGTCTGTGTGCATGTCTGAACTCCAATGTTTGTTTGACTTTTACCACAGTTTTTTAATCGTGGCTGTAGCTGGTGCCTCAATGTGCCAGCCTCACGCTGCTTGAATCAGCATAAAGCCATTTCAAATGGTAGTTGTTTGGGGTGAGTGTGTAGGCAGGTGGAGACGTGGTACTGTGTTGTCTCTGCAGATCACTGCTTTCTGCCTTCTCTTCCCTGTGATTACAGCTGAAGTTTAGACTGGCATAAACCAGTGATTATAGAAAGACACGATAAAGTGATCAGGGGTGAAACAGTCGCACGTAGTAATTTCGTTTTAGTGTAAGATTAAAACAACAGAAGAGGAAACCCTGAATGTTAAATTTATTTATTTATTTCGATGTATAAAAATGCCAGAATGTTGTATCTGCCTAACCTCACAACTTTTTTTCATAGTTTATTAATACCTATATTCTCAGTTTAAACATTATAGCGTCCTGTTATGAATTACATTTGTCTTTATGTTCCAGACTCAATCGGCCGCTCACATTGTCAGAGAAGATCGTTTATGGCCACCTTGATGACCCCCACAACCAGGATATCGATCGTGGTCGCACTTACCTGCGGCTGCGTCCCGACCGCGTGGCCATGCAGGACGCCACGGCCCAGATGGCGATGCTCCAGTTCATCAGCAGTGGTCTGCCACAAGTGGCCGTGCCCTCCACCATCCACTGTGATCACTTGATAGAGGCCCAGATCGGAGGGGAAAAGGATCTGGCCAGGGCAAAGGTGAGGGGTTCTGTTTGGTCATGGTAGTTATTTTTATTTTGAACAATGAATTCTTGTGAACTGAGCAACTGTCATCATCCTCATCCTAGGAAGTCAACCATGAGGTGTACAACTTCCTGTCCAGTGCTGGGGCAAAATATGGAGTGGGTTTCTGGAAACCAGGATCTGGAATCATTCATCAGGTCTTATTACTTAAAGTTTGAATGCAGTTTTGGTCTGAATGTGGTCATTTTTGCCACCACTATAATTACAGTGGTCTAATTATGCTAACAATCATTTTATAAATGTCTAAACAGATTATCCTAGAGAACTACGCCTACCCAGGAGTGATGCTCATCGGCACAGATTCCCACACACCAAACGGTGGTGGACTTGGTGCCATCTGCATTGGAGTTGGAGGAGCTGATGCTGTGGATGTGATGGCAGGAATTCCATGGGAGCTCAAGTGCCCCAATGTGAGCAGAATACAGCATTTAGTAACCTCGCTCAGTAACCACGGCTGGTTTTTTTGCTTTCTCTTCATTTCTTACCTACAATTTACCCATCGATATCTTCCTCTAAGGTCATTGGAGTGAAGCTGACAGGAACACTCTCAGGCTGGACGTCCCCCAAGGATGTCATCTTGAAGGTGGCTGGCATCCTGACAGTGAAGGGAGGCACTGGAGCCATCGTGGAATATCACGGACCAGGAGTCGACTCCATTTCCTGCACTGGTCAGTGAAAACATCTGACTTCACGGCCCTTTTTAAATTTTGCTGCTATTTTTCTTATGAATGAATCCATTATCAGAGCCAATGTGTGGAGAGAATACAGTCTGACAGATCTTTTGTTTGCAGGAATGGCCACCATTTGCAACATGGGAGCAGAAATTGGAGCCACAACCTCAGTATTCCCCTACAACCACCGCATGAGGACCTACTTGGAGAAGACTGGACGTGGACGTATGTTCACAATTTACGTATCAGTGCGATCATTTTTAGAAAGGCCTGGAATCAATCATTTTGCTCATGAAAAAAAAACTTGGACCATGAAATGAATTTAACCAGGAAAATTTTGACTTAGTTGATGAAACATTAAAAAAAGAAAATCAGTCAATTCAAAGAAGTGCAGAAAGAGGACATCAGAGAGGATATTAGTGAGTAATAATACTCTCTTTGTATAGAGTTGTACATTGTTGTGGAAGGCTAGCTTGTAATAAATGTACGTTTGGTCTTGGTGTGTCTTGACTTTTATCTCTGTCCTCTTGCTTCTTCTCAGAGATCGCCTCCATGGCTGATGAATACTCAGACTTGTTGGTACCAGACGAAGGTTGCGAGTACGATCAGCTCATTGAGCTCAATCTGGATGAGGTCTGTTCTTCTTTCCATCATTTTCTGTTTAAAGATTATCTTCTGGCATTTTTGCCCTTCATTGGACAGTTCAAAGTGGAGAATAACAGGAAGTGCATTGAGGGGGGGTGACATGAAACAAAGGTCTCTGGCCAGGGATCATTTAACACCACTTTGGTGTTTTAAGAGGTGAAACCCAGATGGAAAACTTTCCAGAGAAATTTACAGTTTGATTTGTATGAGACAATGTTTTTATTACTGAGTGCAAACCAGACAACAAAAAAAAGTTTTTCATCTATTCTGAAATCTATAAAACAGCAATAACTGGAATCTTATTTGTACAGATATTGACGTAAATGCAACTTAACTGGTTGGCAGAGGCAACAGTGAGAATAACTGTGTCCCCGCTTTTTCATTCTCTAGCTGAAGCCTCACATCAATGGACCATTCACCCCTGATCTGGCTCACCCAGTGTCTGAAGTGGGTTCTGTAGCTGAGAAGAGCGGCTGGCCACTGGAGGTCAAAGTTGGTAAGAACTGACGAGGGAGGAATACACTGTACAACTTTATTTATACTTCTGCTATTCATTAAATTAGTGACAAAAACTGAATTTTTTTTCTGTGTGTATTACTTCTTTAATTCTCTTTTTGAATCCTTTCATTTTTAGGTCTGATCGGCAGCTGTACCAACTCCAGCTATGAGGACATGGGCCGCGCTGCTTCTGTGGCCAAGCAGGCTTTGGATAAAGGCCTGAAGTGCAAAGCTCAGTTCACAGTCACCCCCGGCTCCGAGCAGATCCGTGCCACCATCGAGAGAGATGGATATGTGAGTGCAAGCAGACAAAAAGCAGGAAGCTGTACCTCCTCCATAGTAATGATTTAAACCACAGTAAAGTGATGTACGCTTGAATGAATGTTTTTTTCTTCCTGTAGTCAAAGGTCCTTAGAGATGTTGGTGGTGTGGTCCTGGCAAACGCATGTGGGCCCTGCATTGGACAATGGGACAGGTAAGTGAGGCCATTATTTGTAAAGTAGACGTTATAAGACTACATAAGTGTTAACATATTACGTGTGCTTGTGTTCAGACGTGATGTGAAAAAGGGAGAGGCGAACACGATCGTCACCTCCTTCAACAGAAACTTCACTGCCAGGAACGATGCCAACCCTGCAACACATGCCTTTGTCACCTCCCCGGAGGTAAAATTACCCACATTACAAGATATTTCACACCTCCTGGTTTTAAGCACATGGTTACTTTTTGAAGCTCAATGTCCTTTTATTTCCCCTTTTTCCTCAGATCGTCACCGCCCTTGCCATTGCTGGCACATTAAACTTCAACCCAGAGACAGACTACCTTACTGCCCCAAACGGTGAGAAGTTCAAGCTTGAACCCCCCAATGGAGATGAACTCCCGGCCAAGGACTTTGACCCAGGCCAGGACACCTACCAGCACCCACCTCCTGATGGCAGCAGCATCAAAGTGGACGTCAGCCCTCAGAGCAACCGGCTACAGCTGCTTGAGCCCTTCGACAAATGGAGCGGCGGCGACCTGGAGGACTTGCAGGTCCTCATCAAGGTCAGGGCTTTGAAATTATGTCAGTGTGTAGTTTAACCCAAACGTTTTCTTTGCTGCTGCAGGGAGAATTAACACGTCACACTGTTCTTTGCGACCTCTTTGCAGGTGAAGGGAAAGTGCACCACAGATCACATCAGCGCCGCCGGACCATGGCTGAAGTTCCGCGGTCACCTGGACAACATTTCCAACAACATGCTGATTGGGGCAGTTAACAGCGAGAACAATGCCATCAACAAGATTAAAAACCACATGACAGGAGAGTATGGAGGAGTCCCTGATGTTGCCCGTCACTACAAGGTGAGGATCGCAGAGGGGAAAGCTTTTGGGTGCCATTAGCTTCCTCAAGTCTTCTGTTGGGATTTTAAATTTGAATTCAAAGGGTTGGAAATGGGAATCCATTGAATCATTTACCCTTTAAGACAAAATAAGCCCTCTAACAATGCTAAAACTTAAATTTGAAAACAAGTTTCTAAAACCCAAGGCTTGTCTGGAAAAACTACAAGTTTACTAAAACCTACATACATTTCCCATAATGCAAACCCAATGCATCAGTCACATGCAACATGTGCTGAAGTCTGGACATTTTCCTGAAATCTTTTTCTGTTGCTGTACATGAGAACACAATTGCCAAAGTCATTGCTTCTGACTCCTTCTCTTTCCTTCCTGTCGTGCTCAGGCCAACACTTTGTCTTGGGTTGTGGTCGGAGATGACAACTACGGCGAGGGCTCCAGCAGGGAGCATGCAGCTCTGGAGCCCAGGCATCTGGGAGGGAGAGCCATCATCGTCAAGAGCTTTGCCAGAATTCATGGTACTGAGCTCCAGTGGATGCTGGGTGTTCGTTTGATTTGGCGATGTCCAGCGAGTTGAAATATTTTACTTGAGTGTTCCACACAAAGACATCTTACCCCTTTCAGTCTCTCAATTAACAAACATTTCTCCCTCGTTCCTAGAAACTAACCTGAAGAAGCAGGGTCTTCTCCCATTGACCTTCAGCAACCCATCAGACTACGACAAGATCCGCCCTGACGACAAGATCTCCATCAAGGGACTCAAAACCTTCACTCCAGGAACGGTAAGATTGCAAAGCAGCTCTAATAAATGTCCTTCTCCTAACTTTTATTTGACAAATAAACTTACAGTATCTGTAATTAAAACCTCCTATCATCCTCTCAGCCCCTGACCGCACTAGTAAAGCACAGCGACGGCAGCGAGGAGACCTTTGAGCTCAACCACAGCTTCAACGAGACACAGATCGAATGGTTCCAGGCAGGCTCCGCCCTCAACAGGATGAAGGCGCTAAAGCACTGAGGAAGAGGAGCGAGGAGAGACAGCGTGAAGGAGGATGAGGATTATCAGGGGGAAAACAGGGGGGTGAGAATCGTGCGGGATGAAGGGCGATGAAGACCGTTGACGAGCGCTCCATCATCTGCATTAGCACGCACTTTGGACTGAAGTAATGTGTCGGTATACCTCGGAAAGTTAAAATGTGAGTAAATTACTTCAGACTAAGTGGCAAGCTGATGTTGATCATGGACCATGGCGACGTTTCAGAGCCAAACAGTGATAACTGGGTAGAGAGACACACACACATACACTCTGACACACTAAGCTTTCACCCGGTTGGTGATGTAATCCACTGCCAGTGTTTTTGCAGCTGTACAAACAGGTCAGTTGAGCATGGAAGCCTCTTCACTCTGCAGCTGGAGGATGGCAGTCAGTCACCTTGTTGTGTTAGAATTGCGTTGCACATTGCATGGAACTAATCAGCTTTCGCCAACCATTGTGATTCAATCTGCTCCTGTATTATTTAAAGTCCTCACTGAGATACGACAACACTGCTATAGTTTGCGCCTGGGTCCTTTTATTGTTTTGTGAAGCGGTACATGCAGTGATCTTGTTGTTCCAGAAATTTGTCTTTGCACAATTCATTTATCCACTCAATTACTTCTGGGATAGCCTGCCACCTAATGGTTATAGGGAGGAACTGTTGTGTCCACAAGCTAATTTGACCTAAATCAAAGCTGCACCTAATGACAGCAGTCTCTCCTGCTTTTGAAATGTATCCTGGGAAACGTAGGAAGTCGCACACAAAAGAATGAGGCAGTTGGACTTAACGACTGAATTAAGATGAAAGAGCATAACTTGTGGGATGTATTGATCACAGATTGATTATTGTCTAATAGTGTGACCATGTTTAGTGTTACAGTAATGCTGTCATCCACCACAGGGCATATTGTCATTATTACAAAAGGTTACAGAGAAGAATCATATGTATTTCTTCACATTCAAATGTACTGGTACGCTTTAATACTATGTAAGAATATTTGAATTTACCCACTTCTTCCCCGACACCATTCTTATTCCACCCCCGACCAATCCTCAAACCTCTACAAGGTCAAACACACCATATGTTTTCCAATTGTTTATTTATTTAAACTTTTTCTCCTGCAGAAAGGTCCTGATTTTGCATGAATTTTCAAAAAGGTTTCTGTTTTTTCTTTAAAAATGAAGGAACAGCATATAAGTTTTGAAATATTGGAGGAAAAACTGACAACTGATGTTATACTGTAAATCACCACTTGATGTAAGTACTCCAGATTACTGTGTCACATGGTTGGATATGATTGACCTGAAATTCATTCAAAACCTCATGGGAGGTTATATCTGATTCTTTTAGTCCACATGTGGACCTTTACTTCCTCAGTACCTGCTAACAAAATGTTGAATCAACAAGTGAATCAAATGAAGGTTCACATCCACTTCATTCTTGTATCCCTCTCTGTGGAAAGTATCTGCTTCCATGTACATTTATGTGTTGGTTTGTTTTTTTTCCTTCCCTGATTATCTTTTCTGTGATACAGAAATGCCAATGGGTTGTAAAATAAAGTCTCAGAGCTCATTTATTTACATTGGCTCCAGTAATGTGAATAAAAAATAGTTTAAGTTTGAGTTACTGGTATTTGTAAAGATATACAACAAGATTCTTACTCTTTATCAAGTCAGCACATACATATTTATTTATATAAATATTGAATTCCATATTGAACGCATCACATAAGATATAAGATAATCCTTTATTAGTCCCACAATGGGGAAATTTGGAATATCACAGCAGCAAGTAACAAGTACTCAAGTGTAAGGAATATAAAAAAATATAGAAAAATATGAGTGGATATTATATATACAGTTCAAAAACAGGAAAATATGTGTAGTGTGAGGACACAAAGAATAGATTGCACATGAACCATTGGATTGCACAGACAGAATGAATAAAGCTCAGTTAATATTGTGTGTGCGTGTGACAAATTGAATCCATAGCCATGTTGTCCTCTCAACTTCCTGTTTAAAGCTCACCAGGCCAATCAGAAGCCAGAGAATCCATGCAGGGAACAAAGCAGTGAGTGTAGTGTGGTGGTGAAACCTCTGTTGTTTTTAACCTCCTCCTCTTCACCCCTCCTCCTCCTCTTCATCCCTCCTCCCATCTCTACTGCCTCTTCATCCCTCCACACATCCACACCAGTCTCACTCCATTCCCCCCGCATGTCCCCGCACCTTCCACCGCCTCCACTCATCACACCTGCCCGTGCAGCAGCTCCGGACACGCGGCTGTGAGCTGACCGACAGAGGGGTCGTGTCTCCCGGTAAGCAACGCGTCTTATCGGTGGGCTGTGCGGAGCCTTTTATTGTGTGCGTGTGTGTGTGTGTATTGTGTTGCAGTGACAAAATGCCGGGCTGCTTCTCTCTGACTCGTCATCTTATTTATTTTTTCCTACCCTCGTCGCGTGTTTGTTGTGTCACTGTTTTGTGTCCCTGTGTCAGGGAGCGTGTTGTTGTGTGAGCGGCCTCAGTGTGAGAATGTTCTGGAAACAACGCGCCGGAGGGGCTTTTATTTTCTAATGAATAATTTAAGGCTGTGCCAGACTCACACTCACACACATTGTACCACAAACACACTGCTGGTCCCAGTGAAACACTGGTTTAAAGTTTAAATACAGAGCCTCCGTGTCTGGACACTGATTTCTGCTTCCCTTCAGGTCCTCACCCAGTATAAACAGTGGTCAGGACCAGTGGATCTCAGGGGATCGAACCCAGGTCTTAGTGAGGAACAGCCTGACTCCAGAGATCCTGGAGTAAAGTGTGTATTGAGTTCCCTGGTCAAGGTTAGGGAGAAGATTGGGTTCGTCAGTGCAAAGTCCTGATGAAGGTAGCTGTGCAGACCTCCACAGATTTCTATGGACCGGTTTAAAGTGGAGACATTTTGGGAGAGGGAGGACATTTTGGTCGGTGCTCACCTTTGAGGGTTAAGACTTGCTTTTACTGTTAGAATTAGCTTTAGGACAGGATTAGATATTTAATTGTGATGGTTTATTATTCAGGGCCAGGGAATAAATTATGCAAATAGGGGCCCAAGAATGTGTTTGTGTGTACACTATTTTTTGGAACCTCTGTTGGACCTTTTCCAGCATAAACACTGACTTTGTCAGGACCAGTGGACGTCATGGGGACTGAACCCCAATCCTGATGAGGAAACCTTATTTCTGAGCTTCTGGTCAAGGTCAGGAGTAAGATCTGAATCGTGGTTCAGGGTAGGGGTAAGGTTTGGGTTAGGCTGTCCACAATGAATGGAAGTCTGCAAAGTTCTAATAAGGACTAATACAACTAGCAATGGGACCATTTAAAAATTGGGATTTGGTTGTGATTGTTAACGTAAGGGGAATGCATTATGCCAAAGAGTGTCCTCACTGAAGTAGAAGTACAAGGTTTGTGTATGTGTCTTTGTGTCTGTGTCTGTGTGTGACAGTGTGTGTGTGAGTGCTAGAGAGGAGTTGACGTGTCTGCCATGCTGATGCAGTGGAACACAGACAGCCACAGAGCTGCGGTTTCTTTCTTAGGGAGGTGCTTTTGGCCTTTTGTCCGTCTTTTCTCTTGCTCGCGCTTCCTTCCTCCAGTCCACTCTCAGATCAGGCTTTTGTTTCTTTTCTGTTTTTTCTTTTGCAGCTTCACACCCTCCTGATGCACTGCAGACTCATAAATAAGCCTGTGATTTGCAGGCCTGGCTCTGTGGGCTGATGAAAGAGGAGCTCCACCAGTGAAGTTGCTGAATTATTTAGGCTACATATTTATGCCTTGTCATCCGTCAGTCGCGTCAGTGCGCTCCCCTGCTGCCTCCCCGATGACACGTGTGTGTTGATCATCATTGCATGGACACTATCTAACATGAAACCAGGAGGATAAAAGCCTCACTTATCATATATTTGATATCTGTTCCCCAAAGAGGGATTAAAGCTGCCTCTGTGATGATGCTGTGACCTTTAAACCCTGCTACCACTTGAACAGACGTGTGGTCAACCTAAACCTCGCTAACTCTAAAGTAAAATCCAAACCCTCTTTTTAATCTATGTGATGGAGAAGATTTTTACATAATGTGAAGGCAATTAATGCAAAGTACAGACAGAAGGCTCCGTCAGTTCTGTATCTTTATGGTTAGGGTCACCCAATCCCAGCTGACATTGGGCAACAGACAGAACTATGGACAGCATATCACAGGGAAGACATACAGGGACAAACAACCATTCATGCTCACATTCACACCTTTAAAGTCTCTCATCAAACCCCTAATTGAATGTCTCTGGTCGATGGGAGGAAGCTGGAGTACCAGGAGAAAACCCATGCAGGCATAGGGATAACATACAAACTCCACACAGACAGACCCCTGGCCAAACTGGGATTCAAACCAAGAACCATCTTTTTGTTGTAGTAACCATTGTACCACGGTGTGACTTGTAAATAAATGCCAGTACTGTATGTGAGAGCCTCCAGCCTTAGATCCTGTGGTCCAGTTCTCACACACACACACACATGCTGCTATATTTAGACTGACACAGAGAGCGAGGCAGAGAGTGTGTTATTGAAAGGAGCCTGTGGGATTCACTCTGACACACACTCATCTCATCAGTCATTGTCAAACATTAGGCCTGCAGATGTCAATACTAACTGTTGAATGTGAAGTGGCTGCTGATAACTGCCCCTAAATACACATCCACCCCTGTTGTGTGTCACCGACAAACCAGGTGTCAGTGTTTGACCTCTGTAGAACAACGACTTATAGCCCTTCATACTTGTAGTAAGTGTCATAGTGAGGAACATGATGAATGTGATGCGTCCCGGTTACAAGACTGTAATTGGGTTGTACAGCGTGGAGACCGAGCTCATACTTCCTAAAATGATTGTCTGAAATGGTTCAGAGAGCAGCTTGTTGTACGAGTACAGACAAGGAGAGCAATCCTGTAATGGATGTCAGGCGTGGGTGAGTGTGGATTCTAATACCATAAAGTGTGATGAGCCGAGTCGAGGCCCTCTGGGGCGAGATTGTTATTTACATTATCTTGGGACCTTTACAAAGCTGCAGAGATCAGAGTCTTGGCACTCAGAAACCAAATAGCTTTGTTATTCTCAACTGGAGAAGCCAGAGAGATGGAACCCTGAGATTGTGGGAAAAGTGATTAGTACCAAAAAGTAAAATAACACTCACAAATCTGATTGTTTCTTTATCAACCTCTGATATTTGACAAAACCATTTTTTTCTCCTCTGCCAACCCCCCCTCTCATGCTCCTTTATTTCAGGGTATCATCGCTCCTCTCCTTCACTGTCAGGCTTCCTCTTTGAACATCATCTCCCCTCCCTTACACCTACCATGCAGGAGGTGTAACCCTCCTCCCTAACCCTGCCATCGGAGGAAACCCAAAACAGGAAATAAAAAAAGAGACACTACGTGTAGCGAGTCAAGATGTCAGACCCTGACCCATCCACGACAGTGGACCCCCCACTGCCACTTGCCTCACCGCGCACCCCCCTGCAGCTCTCCTTCCCTTTCCTGAGGGAGGGCAGCCGGGTATGGGAGAGGGAAAGGAAACCGCCACAGCCTAGAGAGCTGCCAAGCCCACTGCCCACCAAACGCACCCGCACATACTCAGCGTGAGTAGGAGCACACAGGCCAAGGGGCTGACACTTTTCTCCTTGGTGGTACCTTCTGTGGCAATGACTTACGATGCACTGTATGTCTGTCTTTCTTTCCACCTTTCTGTCTCTCTCTCTCTCCGGCTGTCTATGTCTATCTTTCTCTGCAGGACAGTGCGAGCCAAATCAGGTCCAGTATTTAAAGGGGTGTGTAAAAACTTCTCCAGGTCTCAGGGTCATGGATTCATTCGTCCTTCTCATGGAGCAGAGGACATCTTTGTCCACATCTCTGAGTGAGTGACCTCACTGGGCAAGTCCTCGAGCCAAATGGTGGTAGATGACAGCTGATAGGACAGCGTATCTGATGCAATATGACATTTCTGTTGTCACTTCCAGGGCTGTGAGAATAGTTAGAGCCTCGGAGATATACTTGCTTTTGACTACGTGTACGCATCAATAAGTAGTGCTAAACTCCAGGAGTGCATTTTTGGGAGCTGTTAGATGCCTTGAGCTGTGTTGAAGTTAGCAACAGAGAAATGAAGTTAGTCATATTATGGTCATTAAATCAGTTCTTATAACTTGGGGGGAAACGATCCTTGTGTTTTTTTAATAGAAAAACACACGAAAGTATGGTCATTCCACATGAATGAAAAACACGACTTTGTAATATGGTCTCTTTTTCTCTGACAGCATTGAAGGAGAGTACGTGCCTATGGAAGGCGATGAGGTCACATACAAGGTGTGTCCCATCCCTCCGAAGAACCAGAAGATCCAGGCTGTGGACGTGGTGATCACCCACCTGAATCCAGGCACCAAGCACGAGACCTGGTCAGGTCAGATCATCAGCTCATAGACCAGGGCTTTAGGCCTGCACCGATGGGGAAGAGAAAGTTCTTGGAATGCAGCTGGAGCTGGAAGGGGAGGGGATGGACTAAATGTATGTTTTCTGGTTCTGAGGTTTGGTACCAGGTGTGAGAACGAGGGATTAGAGGTAGAATGTTAGAATATTAAGGTTAGGGTCAGAAATTAAGCTTTGAATGTACCTGTTTGAATGTTTTTTTTGAGGGTCAGGGTTTCACCGTTTAGGTTGAGGGGTTAAAAGTTGGGTTTGCTAAGTCGCAGCATCTTTACCTTGACCTCGGGAATATAATAAAACTTCAGTGGTGTCTTTGACAAGTTGAAAATGAAATGTGTTAGAGACCAAAAGGCATTAAGAGCAAAAGTCCGCCATATTGACCGTCCACGAGCACACGACTGAGGGACCAGCTCAGTGGATGTTGGATTTTACTCCCACTTTCCCATTGTTCTCACAAATTATTTCAATTGCGTTGCCAAGAGTCAGGCATCGAACATCTGTGTGTGTGTGTTTACAACAGATGGAGACAGTCTTTGACAGTTTTCACTATTAGAACAAGGATTAAATGAGAATACTTTTGTAATGGCCTTATCTCTTGTGTATTATCTGACTTGGCTTACTATGAAATGAACAGCTCGTCAGATCTGCCTTCATCTCACTGCCTTTACAGAGTCAAATTACAAATGAGTGTATATGCAGTCGTAAATGAGTTTGACACGCTCTCAGTTCTGTCCCAGCTCTACTCTTAATGTGTTTCGGCCTCAAGAGCTGTGAGCTCCACATATAAGGAATTATTTTCCTTCTTAACATTGTAGCACTACTGTGTTTTTGTGTAGAAATCCAGTGTTATTGTAGCCAGCTCCTATGATGGTCATACTTTTCGGTGGGTGAGACTGTAGGAGGAAGATTTGTGAGCCTGCCACAGGAAAACCAGGCCGGAGGGTTTGGAGGTTGGGGAGAAGGAAACCGGAGAGGGGAAGTGAACCGGGCAGAGGATGGAGTGATTGTCTATAAATGTACTTGATGCAGCTAGATTTGAAATGTTGTAAAGTACGTGTGAGGAGGAAGACCAAGATGCAGTTGTCATCTTATTTGATTGTTAGTTTAATGCAACAGAGTTAAAGAAACAGTTTGACGATGTGAGAAATATGTTCATTTGCATATTTCTCAAGAATAAGGATTCTTTAAAATGACATATGTAAAAAAGACAAGTTTAGATGGCCAGATTTTTCCATTGTTGTGATAAATAAAAGAGTCCCTGTTGCATTTGTAGCCTTCAGACATTGTTTTTGCCTCAGGGCAGTTGCAGATCTAGGGTTTTTCTAAATCAGGGGCCATAGACACAGAGGGGATCAATTATATATCCAACATCCGCATCACTGGCTACATTTTGAAAATCCAAGCACATTGGGCCTCATGCAAGAACATGTTCTTGCTCTCATCTTAAATGTCTCCTACATTTGTTGGTAAGGTGAGTTCTCACAAATGTGCTTCAGAAGCAACAAACGCTCCACGTTCGCTGTGTCACATTGAGTGCACATATGAAGCTTGTTGTGTGGGTGATGAGGTTAAGATTAAGTCCCACAGGTCATCACCATCACAAAATTTAGCCGGTGCATCAATGAGTTCTTCAAATCACTTGTATGAACAAATTCAGAACACATCTGTTAGTATGAACGGTTCTTGAACGAGGCTCATTGTGTACTTTCGAAAAAGCTTAGAAACTAAAAAATCTTAGTAGATTGGCCTATTTCTCATTAGTATTGTTAGTAAGTAACTATTTTTAAGAGACTACTGACAGGACAAGGGAATTTCAGGGGCCAATAAGGTTTCAGCTGGTGTCACTGGCCCCCTGACCCCACCCCTGGATCTGCCCCTGCTTCAGAATAAACTGATAGGAATTAAGTTTACGATGGGTCAGGCTGAGGAGGATGAACTGCTGACTTTTAGGCTAAAGGTTCAGTAAAGTGTCATAGGTCCTGGTAGATGATGTTAAGAAATTAAAGAAAAACTGAGCAGCAAAAGCTCTCTGATGTAAGTTTAGAACGACTATTTATTTATTGACTTATTTATTATCATTTGTAACTATGAGACATCAGGCGTTTGGTAAATAAAAGTGGCATTTATAAGTATTTGTGCAAGTCTAAACCTGTTTGAATACACTGCACACCTCACTCTAATGATACTACCCTGTTAAAGAAAACCTCTTGCTACTGTCATGTCATCGTCTTTCCAAACATGTGTTTCTAATTTCTACCTAATCCTTGTGTAATTTTTAATAACTATGTGAGCAGCTTTGTTGTTTTGGAAATGGCATGTACTGTTATGTTTGTTGTAATTTCTACGTAGAACACGTTAAGTGGGTCTCATCATGCAGTGACACAGCCGGAGCCTTCAAAGAGGCGTCGTCAGGTCTTCTATGCATCTTTTGATTTATTTTTGTTTTCTTGCCACGGTTATGACTTAACATCATGTAGTAACACACTGTATCTGTTTGATTTATTATAATGTGAGAGAAACAAGTTTGTGTTCGCAAGCACTTTTATTTTTTTAGTCAAACCACTGTGACAGTCAGTCTTTAGTCATTAAGATAACGTTTGAATAAAACTTACTACTGTATTCACATGCCTGTGTGGAAATGTCTTCATTGTTTGCGAAGAGATTTTTCTTATAGTTCAGATTTTACCTCAGTCTCTTTCAGTTCCTCGCTGGTGTCAGTACAAAGTGGAAGAACTAGGGCGGTTATTTTAAGAGCCTTCTTAACTTTGACAACGTTTTTGGAGCGAGCTCTGCGTCAGCGTCACTAACAGATCTGAGTTTGTTTTAGGATTGCTGTTTGTCCAGTAGAGGGCATCACAGCACAAATAATCTGCAGGTTTAGTACACAAAGCTCCTCAGTGGGTTAAACAAACACAGGACAGTGTTAAAAGGCAAAAGTTCAAAACAGACATGTGGATAAAAACACCACCGACAGACCTGGCAACCCACAGACAGCAGACTGTGCTCCTGGTTTACTGAGGGCTATGATGAAGGAAAGGTATAAAAAGCAAAATTATAATTTTGTTAGTGTGCCCTGTGAACTTTAATAATATGTAATTATCACTGATGAATTGTTGGTTGGAGGACTTGGAGCCAGTTTCATCAATTTTATAAACTTAAAAAGTTAAATTCATACTCAGTTTTCATATTTTTAAAGTGCATCATGTTTTTTTTAATGTAGCATCGTACGTAATAGTGGTGAGTATATAGTAGCAGAACATTTAAATAAACAAGTACAGTCCAAGTACCTCAAATGTGTACTAAAGTAGAGGAGTTATTCAATTCAGATCGTCTTCAGGAATATAATCAACTGCTGGTTTTACCTTATGACCATCACTGTGCTGACCTATAAAGACAAACACCTGTACACGCTCTCATCCAATAAACCCAACCTGCAGGACTTTGGACTTTGGGAGGAAACTGTACCTGGAGAAAACCAACGCAGACACAGAGAGAACATGCAAACTCCACACAGAACCCATGCAAGTTGTCACATTTACATTTAAACGTCCAAAGCAACAAGTGCACAAGGAAACTAAAAAAGATCTGTCTCCAACTGAGGGACACACAGTGGAGTCTTCTGAGTTTGTCTCTAATGGGGGACAGTGGACAGAGTTAGTCGGCTATCAAGCTTTATTTTCCCCCCTCTTCCAGCCAAGTGAACCGAGTTCTATTGCTGGTTCTGGTTCAACTTGAAAACCTTTTAAAAATACAGATTGCTTTCGAGCTGCCCACATCGCTGTCTACGTGTCGGATTTCCCAGCAACAAGCACAGCACCAAGATGACGGACGACAGCATCTGTTTTCAAGTGTTGCTCCTGGCTTAGCAAACTTACATTGGCAACCACACTCAGCGGCATGAAAACAGAAATATGCATGGATGTGTAACCAAACAGCTTGATTTAAATGCGAGATAGAAGTTTAAAACTATGAATTGTAGATGACTGAATAGAGAAAAAGAATAAAAAAGAATGTATAGCTGCAAACACGCTAAAAGAAAAATAAATGAAATGGACACTGATAATAATAATCAAAGTAGTAAAGCAAACTGAAGGATAATCATGATCAGTCAGAGTCAGAAAAGACTTTGGTCAGATTAGGGTTCGGATACTCAAAACTTCAAAGCTACTTATTGTTTGATTTGTGCTTTTGTACTGATCATTCATTGTTCATATATTTTAAAAGTTCACATTTTGAGTTTTTAATTACTAAATGTTTTGAATTTTCTTCATGGACTTTAGCCTCCTTTCCTACTTTTTCTTTGTCTTCCTTTTTATCTTTGTTGGAACTGTGACTTGTTTATTTCCTGTTTTATTCTGAAGTTTGTGTCAGGTTTCCCTGCTCTGTTGATGACCTGCTCTGGTGTCAGTAGTTTCACCTGTGTCTTGTTGTGTCTCCTCCATCTTGTTGCCAGTTCCTCTCATCAGTTCTGTGTCAGCATGTCACCATTTGCCTTGTGTTATCTCCTGTAAGTTTAATACCAAGCTTTGTTGTTTGCACTAAACTTTTTTCCTCTGTGTTTGTCACCTCTGCCTTCCTGTACTGAACCTGTTTAGTCTTATTAGACAGTGTTTTGAATCTGTCCTCAGATAAAGTCTGCATTTGGGTCCTCACCTGTTTAGTTGTGATCACAATTAACCTTTATGTTTGCCAGAAGAAATTTTAAATGTAATTTAAAGGCATACAGGATTTTTTTTTGTTTTATTTGAACACTCAAAGTGCTTTTACAGAACAAATCTGTCAAACACCAGTCACTCACATCTTTCATGGGCAATTTAGGATTGTGTCTTGCCTAAGGACACTGAAGCATGTGGACTGGAGGAGCTGGAGCCTGACTTGAACCAGAAACCTTCTTGTTAGTGAGTTCAGTTATTTGAAGCAAATACTTTTCTGTGTTTACGTTGCCATTAAATGTTCTTTGTATTTAATTACAAGAGCAATTTCAAGTTTTTGTTTTCACAGTGTAGGAACCAAGAATTCAAAGTGTTTTATTTTGAATGCACCTCGGCAGCAGCGGATGTCTCATTAGCATCTCCACTGGATGATGGAGCGATCCCTTAACAGCCATGATTCATCATCATAATGTACTGGTGATGGAGCTGTTGCAAAACTTCTATATATATATATATATATATATATAACATGTAACAGTTCTTCGTTAGAATGTCTACAAACAACTAGACCTGTTGGATATATTTTGTTGACATGTGTTCTTACATTATACAAAGTGTTTCTAACAATGTTCCAACCCAGAGAACTCCTCAATTTCATTCAAGGTTCATTAGTCTCTGCTGTAACTTCAGGGTCAAATGACGCATGACGAAGGAGAAACACAGTTTTATTACTTCTCAACATCATCAAACTAAAAGTTTTATCATTGTTTAGATTGAGAAACTCCTAGAGGCCCAAGTTCCATGTTGTATGTTGGAAGAAAAACATTATTTATTTACTTTGTTACCTTTTATTGCCTTGTTAACTTTGGTTCCCTCAGTGTCATTGTGTGTGTGTGTGCGAGAGTGAGTGAAGCCGAAAACACGTTGCTGGGGTTGACTGGTTAAAGTTAGAGTACGTCTCCATGAAATGAATGTGACTCAGTGTAATGACCTTTGCTGGCCTACATGTGGAAGTAATGGGGTCATGTTGCTGCTCAGACTCTACAGTTAATTGGTCGTGTGCTGAGCGACCACTTAGATTTGATTAAGGTGAGGACTGAACTAATTGAGTGAGGGAACTCTCAGTTGATCATAATTAGCTTGTGGATTCATTTACTGCCACATTAAGTCTTCCTTATTGACAGTGTCGCAGGGTGCGTGCGTGATAAACTGTATAAAAAGAGATAGGTAGGTGTGTGTGTGTGTGACGTGACGTTATCAGTCGAGACCTTTATGGCCCAACCAACCTTTGCTCTTCCCTTCTCTTTCATTGCTTTCCGTTTCCTACTCTGTCTATGCAGAGATTTACGAGCCTTGTGTCTGTGTTTGCCGTCTGCCATTTGACACATACAGTGATCACACAAACACACACACACACACACACGCTGCCTTGTTATCCTACATTTACAGGATGGACTCAGATGTCCCAGTATTTGAGATAATATATATATATAATAATATCTTACCATGAAAATGAAGTATTTGATGTTAACACTGTCTATGTTTCCTACGTGTTTCCCTTTAACCTCATCATACAGTGACAGGTCACACGTTAACACATCTGATCTCCCACCTTCCATCTGTGGTGCCTGAGAATTGCACATCTTCATCAATGATAACAGGCAACCAGCACACGGATCCTCCTCCTTGTGGCCGTCTGACAGACGATACAAGAACAAGCAGACGTAAGGACGGTTTTACCTCCAGGCTTCTCATCTCATTTTTCGAAATATTCCACAATGCATATTTGCATTTCGTGCTTGTTTGCTCTGTTTACTGCACTACTTACATAAATGTCATCCATGAGTCCAGTGCTGCTACAGACCCAATGTGCTATACTATATCTGTCACTTTTATTTTCCCCACATAAATCCTCATTTTCATATATGCAGTGTTATATTTCATTATTTTAAGAGGTTATGTTGCTTTTTGGTTGTCTGTTTGCAGGATTACACAAAAACCACTGAACCAATTTACTCAGTAACTTCCTTTAAATCAAAGCTTAAGCATTCTCTGATTTCTTTCATTATGCTAGTTCTGTTCATTTATATATGTTGGACTGGGTTGTCTTGCTTAAATGTTAGTTTCTTTATTTTTTTAAAAGTATTTTTATTTGTCTTATGCATGTCTTTTTTTAAAAGTGCGATATAAATAAAGATATTATTATAACTTGAGGGCAGATGGAGGATGCTTTTTTCAGTTTCTTGCAACATTATGTTTTTGACAATTTATGGGGGGGGGGGGGTTCAATGTATAATGTTGAGACCTTTAGGAATTAAACATCAGAGAATGCTTAAGTCTGTGAGCAGGTGGAACTGTAACAGGTTTGCAGAAACTGAGCACATGGTTGCAATATGTGAGGATCCGGCTTGAAGGAGGTATGTCTCTACAAGTTATCGTTTCAACCTATTTCCTATATTTCATGAATAGTGTTCTGTACTGCTGATCACATGATAATCTGATACTCACAAATGAAAATGAACTGAGGCTCATCTGGCAATAAATCTATACATACCCGGTTTTCATTTCTACATATGTATATCTTTTATTTCATTTTAGTCTTACTTGATATTTATATTACTATGTTTATACCTGCTTTTGCTCTTCCACCTCTTTCTCAGGAGCTCTGTGACAATTGAATTTCCCTACGGGAATTAATAAAGTTCTTCTGATTCTGATCACCCTCTTTGTCACACCTCAGGTCCCCATGAACACACATCAGCATGCTGACTAGTTCCAAGTGACCTGTGAACAAAGCTTCGCCATGACGGTACCGTCCAAGGTCAGTGCAGCTTATTTTAGATTTACATTACACTGATTTTTTACACAGTTTTTCTGAACCGTCCTGAAGCTCAAATTCATTATAATTAAAATATCTTCAGTCGTCCTTAAATGTGTACGTTACCAACCAGCTCAGATCTGTTCTGTGTGTTTTCAACACTGTAATTCATGCAGACCTTTGCACAACAATAGTGAGATGGTTATATGACCTGCCTCTGTGTCTTTAAAGGTTGTATATTAACAACTCGATGTGGCGAGCTCATAAGGGAACAAACGAAGTGTGACTCAGGGAAGCCAATCCGACAAGCAGACAGATAAGGACTTGGGGGTCTATGTATTGTTTGTGTGAAGACTGTCAGTGCTGTCGTGGTAGAGAAGACAACTTCATCTGTGCAGCTTGCTCCAAAACTTTCTCTATTTTCTTGGAGTGTTTGTTGCACTGTCGACTCGCTGGACTGTAGGTCAGGGGAAAAACAGTTGAACGTTTTTTACCAGACCATGGATTATCAGTAACATCATAAATATAGATATTAAGAGGTGAAAATGAGCGTGACTCGTGTGTGGTTGTGTTGGTGCACCCTGGGGATTCTCACTGCTCCGTGTTGGGGCATCACACAGTGTCTGAATGGGACAACGATCAACGTGATCCTGCTGGATGATGAGGAGTCTCCGTGGAGCCTGAAGTTTGTGCGAGGAGAAATACTGAAGGCCATCGAGACAGATTCAGCCATCAATACTGCACAAGGTAAGAAAATTCATTCAGGTAAAAACCTTATTCATGATGGAGCAGAGTGCAGAAATTAAACAAGGACACGAAGAAAAGACAAATAAGAAACTAAAATTTGCAAAATAGCAACAGCATGAACAAAAGTAAAAGCATTAAAAGAGCTTTACATTTCATTTAGAGTAAATGAATGAATTAAAACCAATGAATAAAGTCAAGATAAAACACTTAAATTGCCCAAAGGATAAAGATGAGTTGAGTTTCACATTGTTCTGTATGTTATTGTATGTGGCAGGTGCATAATGAGAAAACTGGATTTATTGAGCTCAGTGAAAACAGTTGGCATCTGAAGTGTTGTCCAGTGATTTGAGCGAGTTTGATTAGAATAATAAAAAAAACGTAGTGAGAGAATGTCTAGCACGTGTGCACAGAGTTATGGTGCATCAGACTCAACATTGTATTAAGACGTCTTAATGTAACACTGTAGAGCCTTGATATTTATACCATTTACTGTATATAAAGTACCATTTATCTGTGTGTGTGTGTGTGTGGTGTGTGTGTGTGTGTGTGGCTGCCTGCCTTTGTATGAACTTGCAAATGATTTATAGCCTATAACTCTAAACTGCGTATTTGTCTAATCAATCGTCCTGTTAATGGCAGCCAAAGTTCACTGGAGTGGTTATTACATTGCCTCAGTGATCCAATTACATTTGAGTAATTATACTATTACTCAAAAAAAAAAAAAGAATACTTGAGCATACGTCAGTGTGAAAGGAACTACCTTCTGCCATTAGACTCTACCTGCTGCAGCTGCTAAACTAATATTAGCGTCACAAGTTTCATGAAGTTGGATGAAAATGCTGGACTCACACTTTTCCACACTCTTCAGATATCTAGAGAGTATTGTGTTTATCACACTTCAACATGCTTGACACACCATCAGAAACAGACCTGCTGTGTCATGTTATGATCATTCAGGTAGGACTAGATTATTGTTGCTCTGATTAGGGATTTAACGAATGGTCTGTTGACATCTACAACCCTAAAGCCAATATCATATAAAATAGAAATGTTTGTCTTCCTCTAACTCTTCTTTCCTTGTGCTAAAGGTGCAGGGTTTAATCTCACAGCCATCTTCGGCGGGTACAACACCACCATTTATCGATACACAGGCTGCCACAGCAGCATGTGTGAGGGAGTGGAAGAGCTAAAAAACCTGATGGTGAGTGAGCTTTGAACTTTTGAATCCACTTTAGGTTCATCAGACATTCTTTTTCCATTTATGTATAATGTGATCAGGAGCTATTTCCACTCGGAGGCAGAACAGTGCTGCATCATCCCTTGCATCCCAGTTTGACTTTCCTGGGAACTACTACAGTTACAGCAGGAAAAAGTAAAAAATCAGTGCTCCAAGTCTCAGCTCGACAAAAACTCACTCAGCCCCTTTCTCCTGCAGGACTCAGGCAACATGGGGTGTGCTGTGGTTGGGCCCACCTGCACCTTGGCTACCTTCCAAATGGTTGAGTAAGTTTTTTACAAGGTCATGTCCAGACTGGGTTAATCTAAAAGAAAATGAACGTTTACATCTCCACAGTATAAATAAATCTAAATGTATGAATGTGACGGTATGGTGCACATACAACCAGCTCATGTTGTAGCTTCTGCCAAGGAGGTTAATGCTTTCCCCGCTGTCTGTTTGTTGGTGTGTTTCTCCTTCTTTAACATTGCGAGATGTGTTTTTCTACATTTTCACCATTTTTCCCAGTGAATAATTCATGGAAAAAGTATGTTTAGGAATTTGGTGCAGCTTGATTGGATTTAAAGGTTTGGCCTTGGCTGAGTTCTAGTTTTATAGTGGAAATGTCAGCTGCTTCACATTTTACCTTCCCCCCCTCCATTGCCGTTCTCTCTCTCTGTCTGTCAGTGCGGAAAAGGGTCTGAGGCTCAGAACACCCATCATGTCTGCAGGAAGCTTCGGCGTCGCCTGCGACTACACACTCAACCTGCAGCGTCTGCTGCCGCCGGCACGCAAGATCTCAGACTTCCTCATCCACTTCTGGAAAGAGAACAACAAGATCAAACCTGAGTGGAAGACGGCCTATGTTTACAAGAAGCAGAGCAACACTGAGGACTGCTTTTGGTGAGTCACTGTGCAGATGTCGGGAACATATGTAAAGTCACTTTATTGCACAATCAAGAGAGTTCTAATCACGCACCACATAATGTGAATTGTGATACAATAGTTGGTAAAGTTATCCAAAACATTTCCATCATATTCATCAACAGATTGACTTGAGACAGTATCAAACCATTTTCTTCTTGATACTGAAAGTGAGCAGTGAGCCAGAAACTCTTGATAATGTTGAAAATATTATGTGTGGATAAAGACAGAAGAATATTGCTTTTATGTCAGAGTAAAACTAAACAGTGATATGACTCCAGCAGCTTAAATCTATGTGTTATGAGGGATTGTGTGATTTTCTCCTGCAGGTATATAAATGCGCTGGATGCAAACTCAAAGTTTGCCCAGCATATTACAAGGACAGTACTTCGCAAACCAGAGGAACTGAGAGAAGTTGTGAAATCACCAAAGAACAGAACGAGCAACTGTAAGTGTGTATTTTTTGACTGAATAAGTACATTTAATTTAAATACTGCACATTAATTGAATTAAATCAAGTTTTACAAGCAGTCAGGAAATATGTTCACACACTGTCTGCACCATAGAGTATAAATAAAGATGGACGACATGACGGCTCCCTCAAAGTGGCCTTCAAATACATTTTCCCCAATCCCAGCTGACTGTGAGGGCAGCGTAGAGTCGTGGCTGCATTTGGTATAAATTAAGTAGATCTAAAATTAAAGTATGCTATACGAACTGTTTCAAAACAGCACAGACAGAGAACTTTGTTCTTAGTGCTGCATTTGAAACTTGTAGTTACATTTTCTGAAAACACACATATCACACACCAAAAGATTAAGTGTGTTTAGTTTTAACATGTTAATATTGGTTAGTTAATATGGTCCTCAGTTACAGACCTTGACAGACCTTTAATGAGGTTGGGTATTATATTAGATCCTAATTCACCACATGATCACAATATGTGCAGTATAGTTTATGGTATTGAGTTACTAACAGTATATATTTCAAGGTTGACTTTAAGTTAGGCTTTTAACCTTCAGGGAATGACCATACATAGACGTAGAACAACTCGTTTCTCAACCACCGCTGGCTCAAGCCTCCATTCATGTTCCAGGTTGATGCAGCCATAAAACAGGGTGATTTGGTTTTGCTATTAACTTTGTGTCAAGGTTGAATTGGACATTCAGGACAAGACATTCAAACAGGGGGACTGACTCCCTCCATCATCTCTAGTGCTGCAAATGCAGTTTGTCTGTTCCATTTTGTGTTTGCAGTGTTCATCATGTGTGGATCACCTGAGGACGTACTGGAGGTGAAACGTGACGCCCCGGAGGCAGACAGCAGTGACAATCTCTTCATCCTTATTGATCTTTACAAGTCAGTGCTTATTCATTTCATCTCTACCGTTGCTAATTTCCAGTTGTCTTCATATTTCTTGTTGTCTGCGGTACTTAGTGTGTGTTTGCACTTATTGTAATGTGTAGTTACTGAAGCTTCACAAGTGGTTCTCTATATTCCCAAAGCCTTCTATATGTCAAACGATGATTCCCGATGATTGTACTTGCATCATCATGTACTTGCTTCTCAACTCTGTGTGAATAGCTTAGCTGTATGCATCCCAAGTGAACGCCCAAAGTAACAGTGATATCTTCAGAGTTTGCAGTGTATCCTGTCTGTGTGCTGAAGCCTGTAAAACTTTGTGGTCTGCTTCAGATTTGCACCTGAGCTGCATTTGCTAAATTTTCATCTACAATGGTGGTGAAGACAACTCCCATGATCCTATGCTGCTTTATGACATCAAACTAGGTCTTTTGTTATTGTATTGATTGAGAGACATCTAGTGGCAGAGGTTACATACTACATGTAAACCTGTATTCTTTCTAATGGCCAGCAAAGGGGCCACTGCATTGGTTGAAAACATTTTCTCGATAGGTGGTTATGGTCTCACTCGCTACTTTCAAGTCTTTTTCAATCCAGCATTGAGTTGAGGATTATTCAGCAGGAGCAGGAGGAGGATTTAACACAATCAAAAACATATACTTGAATATTATATTATATTTCTGCTAATAAATCTTAAAAATCTCCTACACATCTCCTGCCTTCTCACAGTGATAAATACTACAGCAACTCATCACTGCCTTACATGAAGAACGTGCTGGTGCTGACGATGCCGAACACCAGACGTTACACCATCAACACAGACCTCAAAGACACGGTGAGGGGAAATCAATCCCAGAGTGAGGAGACAGAGGTAGTACCTTTTTTAAGGGGGCACTAATTCTCAGCCAGGTGCAGGGACTTCCTGGTGACTTGTTGTCACGACGCAACATCAGTGGTCCTGTCAGTCTGAATAATCTTCAGTGTCATAACATTTCTTAACAGGACCAGATCCAGAAAGTAGATCCAAGCATTAATCTAGTACTCTCTCCCTCTCTGCAGATGAACGACTACATGGCTGCGTATCACGATTCTGTGCTGTGGGTTGGCCAGGTGATGAGGGACATTGTTGAAAAACCTCCGTCTGAGCTTCAGCAGATGGAGTTTGTCAATGTGAATTACTTCAGGAACACCACCTTTAATGGTAGGGAGGGAGACAAAGGAAATGAGACAATTTACTTTCAAAACAGTTGTCACAATGGGAGTTTGTATCTTTTAGAGACAAAATAAAACATTTTGGTCAAAACTTTAGACCATATAAAGATGGATGATGTGTCTCTGCTTTAAAACAATAAGCCGAAATACGAAAGTGAAGCCAAAATATCCCAGCTACGGGTGCGGGTAATTATTTTGTTTGCTTAAATGTAGATATGAACATATCCAGTGTAAAACACTCAAACAAAGTTGTAGTTGTTGAATGGAAACTGCTCACAGATTTGCTTGAGCCCCCAAATTTCTGTGAAAAGTCAAACGAGATGATGTCAGTGGCCCCTGAGAGGTGATGATGATGACGACTGTGAGGTCTCACAGATGGAGGCTGTCAACTGCTGTCACGTCTCTCTCAATGACGTGACATTTTATAGCCTGCAGGCTGCAGTTGTATGTAGCTGCTGTGTAACTGAGTGTGAGGCACATTCTGGGAGAGGCTGTTTATACATTTTAAATTATTCATCTTGTTTTTTGGGACATGATTTTTGATTTACACTTTGTAACTGCATTTTGAAAGGTGCTCTATGAATGAAGTTATTATTTCTGCTGCCATGTGCCTGTGTCTGCTCAGGATCTGCTGGAAGCTACAAGCTGGACATCCATGGAGACAGAGACGTGAATCTCACAATCATTTACACCACCATTGACAACAAGGTAGTTTGTGCTAATTATTTTGCCATTCAGCAGTGATTTAGAAAAAACACTCATTCTCCTCTGAGAAAAACTCTATTGTCGTCTTCCCATGTTGAATCTCTTGTTGTTATATATTGTTTAAGGCTGAAATATTTGTCATGTGCTCCTCAGTACAGCATTTTATTCACATTCGACACTGAACACAACCAAACCGTACAGGTTGAGATGGACCCTTACTTCATCTGGGGACGAAGACTTCCTGATTTCAAACCAAATGAAGGTATAGCTGCACACACATGCAAGGCACCCTATGGACTTTTCTTGCAACAAAAAAAAATCAAGTTTACATTCAGTGTTTTTCACAAAACAAAAACTTGCAGTGGTTGGGTTGGTGGAGCTGCAGAAGGAGCTGATAAGAGCCAAAGACTGTTTATAAAGATGGACGACGTGTGTCCACTTCCTCCCACTATCATGAAATGAAAATAGCCTGGAGATGAACACTGCCCTTTTACAGATTCAGAGAGAGATATGATTGGACGCTACGAGCCAGAGCAGTGAAAGAGCCAATGATAGTAACACATACACTTCAATGCTTGAATGAATAGAAAACTCCTTTTATTTGTCCCTCACGTAGGACGAATCCTTGTGATGACAACATATCCTTCCACACATAAACCTGAACATTATGGCAGCTCCACCTGTGTTTATCTGTTTCCCATTCGTATAAATGTGCTTTGCCCTGGTTAGGCCAGCATCTGTTAAATGCGTCAACTGTTGAGCTGTAATAGTGAACAGTGTTTGTGTTTGATCCTCACCCCTTCAGGTACGGCCTCTCATAACATCGTTGTCATAGTGTTGGCTGTCACAGTGGTTATTGTGACCACCATTGCCTTTATTTTCTACCGGTGAGTAATAGTCCTTTCCTTGTGGAGTCTTATCATTGACAGCATTAAGACAACCTGCAGTCTAAGATTCATGGGAAATGTAGACTCAAAAAGGAGACCAACCACAGACTGTATACAGAGACGACGCTTCCTCACTTCCCCCCAATATCCTGCATACAAATGCTACAATATCAGAATCGGGTCTTATTGCCAAGCAGGTTTACAAATACAGGGAATTTTCTGTGGTGTATTTGTGCAAGTATAAATATTAAAAATGTAAAAATAGGAAAATACTATACACCACGAGAGGAATTGTGCAGTGTGCAGCTCGTCCGTTATTTGCCATAAGGAAGCTAAAGTTTCAAAGTGTCAGAGGATGTTATTTGTAGCCAGAGACCAGGGGATGGAGCTGTGGTTACAAGGCCCCCCCCCCATACATATGCATGACCAATCACGAGACAGTCTCAGCTGTCACCTTATTTTTATAGCATCAAAACTTACCAGAATAAATGAGCACTAGAACAAACACTAGTGTGATAAGAACCACCCAAAATGACATAAACCATCTTTTAGAGTTATTTATTTAACGTGTACTTTTCTCTTTGGTCCATGTTCATCTACTAACAAAGAGGCTGGGTTAATGACCTATACTGTAGTCAGTCACCAGGGGGCAATCAAGATACTTTAGCTTCACTTGTCATATCCATCTTTACATACAGTTTGTGGTTGATCTACCTTTAAACATGGCTGATGTTTGCTGTTCAAAATACATAAATAAAAAGCCCAGAATCAAGTAATCAATAACTACAGTTTGTGATCCCTAAATGTGATTTGGTGGCATTTGTCTCCACGTGTAGACAGAACAGGACAGACCGTCTGCACAGGAAGGGCTGGTCACACATTGCTTCTGATCTCATCTCGCAGGTGGAGAACAGCAAACGCAACGTCGTCTCTCTGAAGGTAAATGATGTCTAAACCTCCTCTTAGTCAGCGTGGAGGCTTTTCCAACACCATCACTGAATCAAACACCAGAGTCACTCTTTCCGCAGTTCCCAAAACTACTCTAACAATTTCATCGTAAAGTGCTCACGTTTATTCGTTACCATGAACACACAAAGAACAAACAGGACTGACTCTGATAAATATGCCTCATTCTCCCCGGTCAGATTGAAGATGAGGGGAACAACAATAATTTCAAGATCCGCCTCGCATACTACGATAAGAAGGTAGCTGGACACTGCAGCAGTTTTCAACTTGATCAACATATGTTTGCCCTCTGCTCAGCACACAGATCTAATGTGGTTGCTGGAATATTTTCAGATTGTAATTCTGAAGGAGCTGAAACACTCAGATGGGAATTTCAGTGAAACCCAGAGGATAGAACTTAATGCGGTAAGACACACACACACACACACACACACACACACACACACACACACACACACACACACACACTTTGGTTGTCTTCTTTGTTTATATTTGTAATGTGCCGTGTCTTTTTTGCCCCTTTCCTCTGCAGCTCTTGCAAATCGACTATTACAACCTCACCAAGTTTTATGGGACGGTGAAGTATGATCAGGGAGCGTTCGGAGTATTTGAGTATGGAGAGAGGGGGTCGCTCAGGGTACGTATGGCACGCACAAAATCACATCAAGTCTAGTTCTGTTTGTTGCCCGTATCTGATTAGTGTTTGCACTGACAGAACAAAAATATCAGTAGCTCAGCACAGAGCGAGCAACAAAAAGATGAAAATAAAAGTGCTAAATACATTATGTCTACCAGAGACTACATGTTTCCACCCCTGTCCATTTGTTTGTTGGTTTTGTGAGCAAGATAACACAAAACTGATTACAGGCAGATTACCACAAAACCTGGTGCTAAGTTAAATCAGTTTAGTGTAGTTTATAAATATATAATACATAAGTGTGTGTAGAAAAAACATTGAAATACAAAACACACAAAACGTTCAATAGATGTTATATAATAAATGGACATATATTAAGGTCATGGAGACATTGGTAATGGCCTTCTTTTCTAAAATCTCAGTACACACACACACACACACACACACACACACACACACACACACACACACACACACACACTAATGCAATCTGCTCCTGTCCTCTTCCAGTATGTGCTGAATGACAAGATTTCGTATCCAGAGGAGACCTTCATGGACTGGGAGTTCAAGATCACCGTCATGTACGATATCGCCAAGGTGAGACAGGAACTCAGCTCTGCTGATGAGTCATGTCATGTGAATCAAGTATCAGATTGGAAGGGGGGGGGGGTAGTTTACCCTGGAGATGACTGTCACAGTCACATCAGACAGTACAGCAACTATAAGCAAGAGAGGTAATCAAGGTTCCTCTGTAATTCATTACAGTACTTTGATCACTTTGTAATTTCAGTCTTCTGAATCTTTTGGTAAAAATGTATCACACCCCCTCAATATTTAAATATATGTAATCAGTTACTTATTATATATTACCAGTCGCCTGAATGAGTAGTTTTATGTAAGTTATAGTTCAACACTTTGGGTACTTTAATACACATCTTTCTTTTTTAAACTCAATCTTCTCAGAAAACTCTTCTCAGGATTTCCCAGAGTGCCACAGCTCAAACTTTCCTTTAACACACATTTTACCCAACTGTTAAAGAAACTAAAGTTGCCTCAGAATATCTTATGAAAAATAATACGCACATCTCACATCTCTATTGATTATTGAGTTCTCCAGGTCACTTATAAATTGAAGTATTCAGAAAACCTCCCCCAACACAGTACTTTACACCAAAATAATATTTAGGCCAGTGGGAAATGTTGTTGCAGTTCTTCCTGGCTGCCAGTAGAGGTCACTTAAGATCAGAGATTGCCTCTTATATTTCTCCTCCACTGGAGCATGTGTCTGTCAGTTTACTGTGAAGTGTGAATGCTCTGTGCAGGGCATGTCCTACCTCCATGCCAGTGACATCCAGGTGCACGGGCGCCTCAAGTCCACCAACTGCGTGGTGGACAACCGCATGGTGGTGAAGATCACAGACTTTGGCTGCAACAGCTTCCTCAGCCCTGGCAAAGGTAAAACAGCAGCCATTGAGTCATTACTTATCTCTTCCCTTTCTTACATTCTTAACTTCTCCTTGCTCTTGGTCTTCTCAGACTTGTGGACGGCTCCGGAGCACCTGAGGAAACAAGGCACCTCTCAGAAAGGAGACGTCTATAGCTTCGCCATCATCTCTCAAGAGATTGTTCTGAGAAAGAGCACATTCTACACCAAGTGCTGTTTGGACAGAGCAGGTGCAACACACTGACACAACCTCTGAAAATTTTCAAAGAATGACCAATCATGGCAGGGAAGGGTTTGTATCGTAAGCACGACTGCTTTTGAGAAGAGATGTTCTAAAAATCTTTTCTCATCTTTATGTTTTATTACAGATTTAAACACTTGTTTGTCTGGATATCACATATATTAGTCTTTATAGGCCAAAAAGCAGACAAAATAAAAAGTCGCCTAACAGTAGATATGAATACTTATTAGTGTGTCATTTAAGGGGACTGCTGGCGGACGTATGCGCTCTACTGGGTGACATTCTAGTTCCTTTAGTGATTCAGTGTTGAATTAATGTCTGTGTGAATCCAAACAGAGAAGCTGTCCAGGGTCATAATGTCCTACTTTAGACCAGATCTTCCGTTTGAAAAGGCCACAGAGAAAGAAGCAGAGGTGAGTTATTGATATCTGTGTTGCAGTTTGCACATTTTCTGGTTTGACTTTACAGCTTTGCATCCTGTCTCCTACAGGTTTATATGTTAATAAAAAGCTGTTGGGATGAGGATTCTGAAAAAAGGCCGGACTTTAAGAGGGTAGAAAACTGTTTGGGGAAAATCATCAGGTAATTTCTGTCCTTAATCTGTGTGTATGTAGCACATAGACTCTCTGAGAGACAGATTACACATTTGTTATAACTTTTAGGGACATTAATTAATTCCCTCCATCTTCCCTGTTGATTGTGTCCCTGTCCTCCAGTAAAATCCACAACCAGGACAATGAGAGCTACATGGACAACATGATCAGACGGCTGCAGATGTACTCCAGAAACCTGGAGCACCTGGTGGAGGAGAGGACGGCTCTCTACAAGGCTGAAAGGGACAGGGCCGACTGCCTGAACTTCATGCTGCTCCCTGGGTCTGTTTCCACTAACAGGAACATGCCTTCGGTGGCTCTGAGAGCTCAATGCGCCGCGACCTCAGATGACACATGCAAATGGAGGAATCATCAATTTGAAAACACATGCAGGGCAAATGAAAAGCCTGCTGCAAATACTCACAACATAATCAAATACTCACCACACAACCAAATACAACATTTTCTCTATTTGCATATGTTTTCTTAAATAGTAGTGCATTGTGCATTGAGCTTTCTGACCTGACCTGAGAACTTATTTCTTTTTAATCGGAGGTTTTACTTACTGCTCTGTTACCTTTTTATTATTTCATCTTTATTTTATCTCCATACTTTTCTCATCTCTTTTAGTGTTGTATAATTTCATCTTTATTATATTTCCATCACGTCACTTTCAGTATTTTGTTATTTTATCTTTATATGAACTTCTTTTTGTCTCTCTTGCCTTCTTGATTTTATCCTTATTTTTATCTTCATCCTTGTAATATTTTATCTTTATCATTTTATCTATCTTTGTTTACCCACCTTTAGTGTTTCCTGATTTAAATTTGATTTCCTCATATCCTGTTGATAGTTGTTTCTGCATGGAAATGTGCATGAAGATGATCTGTTTGCTTTTATTCTTCAAAGCACTTTGTTACATTGTATAAAAAGTGCTATACAAATGAAGTCTGATTGAATTATTAATCGATACCAAAATTAAACATGTTCCACTGGTAGAGAATTGATTTTTTGTGCTTTAGCAACGGCAGAGACACCAAGAGCAGATAAAAATAATGGATGATGGTTGAAATAGTTTGTTTAAACAGCGTCACATTCACTTTTATGGCTTCAATAGAAGATTATTAGATTATTACTGTAATTGAATTGATCTATTGAAAGAAAGTAGGAATCAGGAACCAGTGGATCATCTTGTTCCCTCCTCGTCCTCTCACAGCCCGGTGGTGAAGAGCCTGAAGGAGACTGGTGTGGTGGAGCCCGAGCTGTACGACGAGGTGACCATATATTTCAGTGACATAGTGGGTTTCACCACTCTGTGCCAGTACAGCACACCCATGGAAGTAGTGGACATGCTCAATGACATCTACAAGGGCTTTGACAGCATCGTCGACCACCACGATGTTTACAAGGTACTGGCACCAGTGACCATCCATCGATAGATAAAGAGACAGTACAGATCTGCAGACATCAGCATGTCACCCATCTGTCCTCAGGTGGAGACGATTGGTGACGCCTACATGGTGGCCTCCGGGCTGCCCAAGAGGAACGGCAACAGGCACGCGGTGGATATCTGCTGCATGGCGCTGGACATCCTGGAGTTCATGGGGACCTTCCAGCTACGACACCTGCTAGGCATCCCCGTGTGGATACGCATCGGCATCCATTCAGGTTGACCACACAATTTCTTCATCTTCCAACAATGGTGGAACAAAGTGGAAGTGAACGCTCAAAGGCCAAGATCACTCGATCTTTTTAATTGATTCACCTCCAGTTGATGACTCTATTGTTAATGACAAATCCTTTAATCATGTTATCAGTTACTTGTGTGTGTGTGTGGTCAAGGTAATACTTGTGTTGTGGGGACCTAAATCAATTCCTTATGAGGACAAAAATTAAAGTCCCCTTTTATGTAAATCATCAAACATTTTAAGATGAAGATATTGGTTAAATAAGTTAGGTAAGTTAAGGTTAGGTAACGGTTTAGCTTGGTAGTAATTATTGTTAAGGTAAGTCTCCAGGAAATCAATGTAAGTCAATGTGTGTGTGTGTGTGTGTGTGTCCAGGTCCCTGTGCAGCAGGGGTCGTGGGGATGAAGATGCCCAGATATTGTTTATTTGGAGACACAGTCAACACAGCGTCTCGTATGGAGTCAACAGGACATCGTGAGTATGAAATAAACACATAGCTGACGTACACTGACATTCGTGCAGCCAGCCGCTCTCCTTTTGTTCTGTTGCTCCAGTGCAATTACAGAGGCTATCAGTCAAGCTAATTAAATAAATTGACAACAGCCAAGCCTGGGTTAAAAAAATGTGTCTGACGTTTTATCTTGTCATATCCTGCAGCTCTGCGGATCCACGTCAGCGAACCGACTATAAATATCCTGCAGAGGACCAACTGCAGGTTTGAGTATGAGATGAGAGGAGAAACATATCTGAAGGTAAAGATCCACCAACGTGTTTTGAAATAAATTTCCAGCCGTGTCACTGCCGCACACAGACAATTAAACAAGGTGGTGCGTTCTTTATCAAAAATCACTGGGTGTGCTCGGCCACCGCTGGAGGAATTTACAAGGCCACCAAAAAGAAAGGCCTAAAGATTTTAAAAGACCCCTCCCACCCCAGTTAAATGCCCTTTAAATTGTCTCCCTTCTGAAAAGAGATTAAAAAGTGTAAAGATGAGAACAAACACATTCAAGAATAGCACTGATCTCAAAGCTGACCTCCACTGAGCACCAGATCTAATACTGCAGGACACTCAGTAAGTTTTTAATAAATGCCAGAAAAGCATCTTTATTATTCCGTGGGTCACTGCTGCAGATTATCATCCTACAGGTGCTAGTGTCTCATCTATACATACATGTCATCAAGGTTTTATTTATTTGAAAATTGTTTTTATTTTTTTTTTTAAGGGCTCATTTTTTACTGAAGTGTTTTATACTAATTAACAAAGTCCTATCTCTGCAGTGTCCAGCTCCCTTCATATCTTGTGTGTGTTTTCTAAGGGTAAGGGCACAGAGACAACGTACTGGTTAACAGGTGAAACTGGAAAAAACTACGATCTCCCAACTCCCCCCACAACGTAAGCAAACACTCACGACTGTTTCTTGACTCTTTAATATGGATTAAACAAACAGGATAAAACCTGTTAATTGGCGAATTTAACATGTGTTGTTTTGTTTGGTTTTTTTCAACCCTTGGAAGTTGATGGTAGCTTTAAATATGTATTGATTTTTAATCCACTCATATCGAGTAAGTGTATTTTTACTGGATTATGCAAAAAGTACAGAACAGATTACCATGATATTTGAGAGGGATGTGCTATGGGTCAGGTAAGGACACATTTTGGTCCGGATCAGGATGAGGGGGCAGATTCAGGATTTTGTTTTTACTTCCTGTAACAAGATATCAAATATTTAGTAGACTGATATCTATGAGTGTGTGAAATTAAGTGCAACAATTCTCAAATATGTTAATAATAATAAATGTAGAACTGTTCCTTTAACAGGGTTGTGCTTACCTCTGACTAGGATTTCCATGTAGTTTAAATTGTATCCTGTTCAGAGTAATATATTCCACATGATAGATAACAAGTGTCTCAATTGTTAAGACCATGGAATGTATACAAAGATGGTCGACGTGTCTCCACGTCCTCACGCTATTCAGAAATGAAGCCAAAATATCTCAGATAGAAACACTGATATCTTGTGCATTTGGAGGGAGAGTCTGCGCAGTAGTGATCAGGGGACGGAGCTGTGGTAGCAAACTGAAACACGTGCTTGACCAATCTCGGGTCAGCTGTCGATATTATCTTTTTAAAGCATCAAAGAACAAATTAATTTGGAAAGAAAAATATGTCAAAATTGATGATTCAGACTTGACCTGCATGTGTAATTATAGACTTGGAATTCTATTCTGACACATGTACTATTTCTGTCATCCTGTACATTTAGCTTGACATTAGACAACACTTGTTTAAACCTGGTTCTTTGTTTATATCCTGTTTCCTATAGAGAGAACTTCCAGCGGCTCCAGCAAGACCTCGCCCAAACGATCTTGACGTGTCTGGAGCAGCGCTCCCAGTGGTCTGTCCGCAGGAAGAATCTGAGTCAGGGGGAGGAGGACTCCAAGGATCAAGAATCAGAGGCGGAGTGTGAGAGCCACCATCCTGAGTACCTGCATCTGGCCACTGTCGATAACACGCTCAGTACCTTCCTGTAGCACCGATCCGACTTTTCACCAAGAGTGGGAAAGAGCAGGCAGAGAGGACTGCAGTACTGTACACATCTAAAACACTGCAATACTGCATTTGTACTAGACAAGTACCTCGATGGACAAGGATGCGGAAGGTTCTTGTTTGTTTGTATTTCAGGATGTATTACTGATTTTCCGTGGATACACTAACAAATACTGTATGTATTACCATGAAACTTAGTGGAAGGAAGTGGTCAGGAAAGAACCCATTAAAAAGGGCATTTCTTGACATTTTCACCAAATATTTAGTTTAAATAATGACGGCTGGGCCCCAGTGAGACAGAAAGATATTTGACGAGATGATGCCTTTATGGTCAGTGCTCAGAATGAGTCAGGGTTGCTGCACTTTGAGACAAGAATCGAGGTTGATTACTGTTACAGCTCTGATGGAGTTTTATAGTGAGAACTCGATATCGATTAAACCAGAGCAGGGCCTGAATGTGTGAAACGTCTCGGCTTTGTTGCAGTGATGTCGGAAACTCATCTTCTCTGACGCTGCACTGCAAAATAATATATTGTGTGTGTTGAGCAGCAGAGATTTGTATATGAATTCAAAAGCTGAATTAAAAAACAGTGGAAGACAGACAGTGGTGTAGATAACGGATCACTTCTATTTGCATAAACTTTATAGAGCTAAAAACCTTTAATAATCCATATCTGTCTATTTTGTAAAACTTTCAGTGGCTTTTAAGAACTGGTGACTCTGAGGCTTCTACGTCTCTAAGAGGAAATACTGAGCATTTTTGCTACACAGGAGTACAAACAGTTGTGGATGTAGCAAAGTACATTTACTTTGTATTTGTACTTTCCTTAAGTAGATTTATTTAAAATTGTATTCCTCTAGCTATATCATCAATGCATTGTGTTACATGTTTATTTTGAAGATGATGGCTGCTCATGTCGACAAATGTCTGTTTAACTGAGGAAACAACTGCACTACTACTGGAGCTTTGTTATACTATAGTAAGCAGTAGTGAGTATTGTAGGTACTCAGATGCCCATGTACAATAACGTAAGCTAATCCAGATCTGGCCATGGTGGTGATGTCTGTCTCCCCGCTAAAAAACAAGATCTTCAAATGGTTATTTTAAACCAAAGGACAAAGTTTTATTTTTGTTGAACAGTGACATTCATTTACAATAAGTAAAAAAAAAAAAAAAAAAAGGAAATTAAATAGTCACATTGATGATGTATGTTGTCACACAGTGTTTGTTGAAGCAGTTTTATCCGAGGCCTTAAATTCATATCACATTGTTTTATGCATTCAGATATGACATTGTGTGAAAAGCAGTAAAAGAACTCCAGCATCAGATAGAGATGTTTTTTTGGAAAGAATAATAAGAGGACTGTTGTATAGACTTTTAAAGATCAAATACCATGTGAAAACAAACTATAGTACAGCAGAAACCATCCAACAAATAGTGTACATGTGGATTAATTCAGTGTGAATCCAGTAAACCAAACAAGGTTTATAAAACTGACCTAATGCTAATACATTTATATTTTGATAGCAAAACTCTAAACTCTATTCTTGGGTTGACATCTGTTCAACAGCATTTATGTGAACTAAAATCTAACATATTCAGAAAATCTGATAAAACATAAAAAGATCACCCACCCACGGATGACATCAACCCCCAACCCCACTAAAAAAATCAAGCCCAAAATTCTTTTTACTGTGTAGCATAAAAAAAAAACCCTTAAGAATAAATAAGACAACAAAAATGTACAAAAAAAGGCATGAAGTTTTATACAAAACAGCTAAAACCTTCAACAACAGCTGCTTTAAACAGCATTACCTCAAACATTGGGTTTTTATCCCCCTATTTGTATTCAAGATTGAGTCTTTCCATTTGAGAGCAGGATTTAGGGATTTCTTATTTTCTGACGCTTTATCTCAAAACCCTGCACATGCGGTCAATTTACCCCTGCTTGTGCTTATCATGCAAGTGCACTCAGATGCTTTGTTACTTGTACTGATCATACAAGCGCTCATGCTGCTTTTGTGTGCATATGTAATGTCTGCTCTTGGATTTTTTTCATCTTCATGGAGCAGGAGTCCAGCAGGAGCGGAAAACTCAAGCATCTCGTCCCCGAAATTAGCTGAATAGATGGAAAGAGACAGGGCTCCATTTATTTTGTTTTATAGTGTTCCCATACCCTAAAAAAACTTTAAATTAAGACCTTGTGGATCGGGGATCTGCTGGACTTCTGCTCCAAGAAGGTGTTGTGTTTGCTTCACACACACAACCAAAGGTTAAACCCTAAACACAGGAAGCTGAGGTAATAAGGCCGTGGGGTGCAGGAGAGTTATAGTGAAGCTAAAGTAACTGCCTGTATGGAAATCTCAAAGCCATCAAGCTAACACACCCACATCAACTTGTCTCCACTACAAATCCAAGGGCAGAGGAGAAATCAAGGGAAGACGTTTCACACGCACACAAAAGCAGCGTGAGCATGAAAAGAGCTAAAGCTGAAATGCAGAGAATCTGCCATTTGAGTGCAAGCACAGGCTTTTGAGTGATAGCATTACAAAATCTGAACGTGGCATCAATAAGTCCCGCTCTCAAACTGAAAGATCACGCTCTTGAATACTGATAAGAAAAAAAAAAACACATAAGACATGCCACTCCACGTTCAGTGTGTGACATCTTTATCTCTGCTTTAACAACTCCTGAAAAAAATGCAATCGCCATGTGCTGGAAGAAATGTAACAATTTAAACAAGGAGCAAACCTGGAATGGACTCTTAGGGAGGTGGTGAAAAGACCCATTTTTTTGGACTGAAATATTAAAACAGCTGATTAAAAGAATGCATGTGACGACGCCGACGTTGAATGTGAAACATCAGTCTTTAGACACGCCCAGTTTATCTGTTTGAACTCAAGGCACCAAGTTAGAAAAATGCTGAAGTAACAAAACAATGATCAAAACTCTTTCAGTCTTCTCCCTCCTTCTAATGTCTTTGTTGTGATTATCGTAAGCATGAGTAACTTGTCTTCACTATTCTGACATTTACCTAAAGGTCCATATATCTGCTTATATTTGATGCTTTAAACGGACAAGACACTTATAACACACACATTATTGTATTTGCGTATGTTTTTTTAGTTTCAATTATCAAAATGTTACTAAAAAAAGTTTCCAACTACGATCCCAATTTCCGATTGTCTCACACTCTAACTGCTTATTGCCTCAAGTGTATTTGTGTGTTTCCTGCATGTTGGGGGTCACTCAGTGTTACGCAGTAGCTATACAGCAAAGGGGGTCAGATATGAGGTGCAGACGGCAAATGCTCAATGTGGTCGTAGAAATAATCTCTCTGGTGGTGTTAAACCTCAATGGGTCAAAGCAGAAAAAAATAACGTTCGCTAAATCAAATTCAAGCAACACTATGTAACTTTAACTGACCATCAGCGCCCTCTGCAGCCAGACGTAGTGTTTCTGTTGGGTTCTGTTTCCAAGACACAAAGATGGACAACATGACAGCTCCCAAAAATGAAGCCAAAACATCTGGATGGTCAACTGATGGCTAGCTGCAGGTCACAAATCCTGCCTCCTCCATGTAAGTGGATGGGACAAGTTTAAAATATTTTCATCTGCATTATAAAGGGGTTTATCACTGGTTTTCAATGACTGATCTTCAATATTACTCTTGAACTAACTGGGCCTGATTCTGAATATTTAAAACTGGGACTATCAGTCAGTTCCAAATCTCTCACAGGAGAAGGTATCCACTCACCAAAGAGCAAGAAGAGACGTTCAGGGTGAGGACTGGGAATGAAAGAAAAAACATTCTCCCTATCCCAAATCTGTGAACCACCAAACTCATTCTGAAGCTGCTATTTTATGGCATAACTGTGTTTACAAATGAAACTGTAAATCAGTGAATGAGGATGACGGTGCTTTCTTATTCTAGTCATTCATTATCATGCATTACAGGATGTTTTGAAAGCTGCTGACCATCTTATCTAGACAGCTGTTGGCTAGTTTAGCTGATTTGGCAAGTATAGCTAACCGGAATTTGGAACGACTGCTGGGCGTGGATATATTGCCCCCATTTCTAAGTTACCATTTGTTCTACAATGATTTTTCACATCTTCTTTTAGGTTAAATGTCCTCTGATAAGCTGAGACACAACATTTGGCTATTTGTAGAAATGTGCATTTACTAGAGCTGTCAAGAAAAATGAATGCATATGTCAGTTTTTTGCTGTGAGAAGCAAGTTAAGCAGTGCATCGGATAATACATTTATTGTGTATTATTTATACAATAATACATGTATAAATAAATGTAACGGACGCTGCCACTCTATCTGTGCTGTTGTTGTGCTTTGTGTTTAACTTTATCTTTATATCTCAACTGCGTAAACTGCGTAAACCTTTTCTGTGCTTTGTTTGTTCCAACACGAGACCATCAGTTGATTCCTCGTCAGAAGTTCAGGACTGTGGTGCCACAGGAGGAATTGAATGATCTTTTCTCGATTGGAATCGATAGTTTGTCACCAGTGGAGAGCAAGAGCGCTGATGGACCAGTCACAGGAAGATGACATCATAGCGACATCACAGAGTGAGTTTAATTTAAGTAATTTTTCTATAATTAGATGATAAACAACCCTAGTAATTACACATTAATATCTACTGACATCCACTACAACTCCTTGATGTCAAATTCTCATGGGAGGAGAATTTTCAGAATGACATCTACAAATGTATTATCTTGCACTTGATGCATTTAAAGTCATCGGAGCTGTCAGGAGTTGTGCACAGGGGACTCAATGTGGTGCAGTTCCTACAGTTTGCGAGCAGAGATCGTTAAGTCACGCGTTATCTGACCACCTTTTTGAAACCATACACCTGCCCTGAGCTGATAGTGGGATTTAAATGCTGCTCCTTATCCTAACAACGACAGACAGAGGACACTTCACTCCCCTGAGTCACCCTCTACTCCCCTCTCTGTTCAAGCCTTTCCTGACTCACGCCGACATCTCTCTGTCAGCTCGGGCTTAAAGCTGGCTGTGGATCGCGGCCAGGGCGGCAGACTGAAACGACACCGCTGTTGAGTGCGCACCGTGCACGTGGTGATGCAGGTATGTGTCAGGGTGAAATGTAGAGCGGTGTATATGTGCTCCTAAGCTCGGCTCTGTTGGACTCTTGTTGTGTTTAAAGCCAATCACACCCATTTATACTAAGCTAACAGTAATAACAGCAAGATCAAATCAGTGTTTACCAATGCTCACACTCGCAGCACATAACTAGACCTGAAAGCAGTGATATCGAGACCAATGCTCTTGACAACTCAGAACTGAAGGTGTGCTGACTTGCATACGAGGCCATCTCTCAGTAAAACCTCTTCCACCAAATTTAACTTGGTTAAACCAGCAAAAAAAAAGCCAGTTGACCCTTCTCTCATTGACAGTTGAGGAGTTTGCCTTTCTGTTTTTTTGCTGAAGCTGAGGCGCTCTCTCACCTCGCTGTCTTGTCAAATTAGCGCGTTCGCCCTGGTGTCATGTTTCAATCACTGCCAATCGGAGCCGGAGCTTATTTAAACCTGTGTCTACTGCAGGAAAAGGGGCTTAAGACTCAAAGAGGTAGTGAAGCAAGCTTTTGTATGCAGTGCACACTGTCAGGATCTGCTACAGCCTCACACAGGCTGTGGAGTCTGTGTAGAATGAGATCAAACCAGTGTTAGCCAACGTTCACACTGAGAGAAACGAATAGCTACAGTACCAACATCATTTCCTACATGTTTAACGACAAAGAGTCAGTCTCTGCAAAAATGTTTGCAGTCGACGGCTGGTGGGATCACTGTGATTGTTTCTCAGCAGCCACAGTGATTTAGTTTTCTTGAGCAAACTTGCCTCGTGCAATTAAATGAGAGGACAGCAGGGATAAGAGGCTTCAGTACAAAACAAACAACTGTGTCCATCATTGGGAAGAAAGAAAGTGATGGAACATTGGTTTCATTATGTATCGCTGATGAATGCCTCCATGCCAACTGTGTTAACATCAAGAAATATTATAATTAAGAACTGCTTTCAGACCTGAACTCCGGAGTCTCCGGACTTTCTGCAGTTTTTCTAGCCCCGAGTAAAAAACTCTGGAGAATGTCAGAATGAGCTGATTTGAGAACACAGCAGGAGATCCTCCGACTCAGAAACATCTTATTGCGTATTAACATTCACACACACAGAAGACACCGACCAAGATGTTTAAGAGACCTTTTGGTGATAAGGACCAACATTGGTGTCGATGTGATGTAAACAGAAACGTGATCTCCGCAACTAAATTTATAAATTAGCCCTCACCTAACGCTCCAGAGATTTGTTTTGTTGTGGGCAGAGAATCTCCTGCTGTATTGTTCATTTATGAAAGGCGAACGCTGGAGAAAGTCCATACCCAATTCTGCGGACATTCTCTGGAGTCCATGTCTGAAAACAAAACGGATGCAATCTGATCTATTTGCAATCTCCGATGTCTGTTGGATCATGGTGACGCAACAACAGCTCCTCGCTGCAACCCTAATCGGATCACTGTGATTTTAGTTAAGCACCTTGTTCAGTCCGCTTTCATCTGGATCTTTGGTTATAATTTACTAAGCTCCACTACTTAGCAATATAACATCTGCACACATGATTTATTTCTAACAATAAAATCTCGCTGAAAAAGATTTCTGATGAATTCTGAGATTTTTTTTTTTTTCCTTTTTGGTCATTTTGTCAGCGAACTGATAGAAATGCTACTAATCTGTTTCTGATGCCGTCCCATTGACGCAGCACACAACATGCGACATTATGTACAGAATGTTGTTATGAGCCTCAAAGGAAAATAAGTAAAATTCTTTTACATCCGTGATCCATGGATCTGGAAAAGCTGTGAAATGACAGAAGAGAGAGAGACATTAGGAAGTGCAGATTCACAATCTTAAAAAAAAAATATATATAATCTAACTTTGGCTGCGATGTGGTGATAATGGTGATGAAAATGGTGACGGAAAATGACTGGACTGATGTGTATGGCAGCATTAGCTGGCAACATCAACACAAACATACACAGCCATGATGTGGCCACTTATTGCGTGTGTTAAGTGTGTGCGGCCCATGTTTTAATAAGTCTTTGTACTGTGTGTGTCTTTTGTGTGGTGTATGTGTGTGTGTGACTCTCTACTGTTTATACAGCATGTACACAGACTGGGAAGGACATCTAACACTACTGCTGCACCAAAAGGTCAGGGATATTTCATGTCACAGCACCGGTAATGAGAGCCCATAGAGACGCAGCGCTCAATCAATATCTCTAAGGATGTGCCAGGGACTATGGGACCAGATTGAGCATGTGCATGTATACAGACGTTCAATATACAACCTGCTGCAGGAAATTAAGTGATGAGAAAAGTGATGTTTTACTGGTCAAAAATTCATGATACGTATTTATTGGGAGATTTTATCTCGGTAAAACTTTGATCAGCAGAGGGACACATCTGCTTTAACCAAAAGGATGATGTAAGAGAAAGGCTTTAAATTCCGATTATTAAACTCTTTTAGACTTTTATAGAGGCAGCAAAAACACTGATTATACCTCATAAATTGTCTGTAGATGACATAAGAACAGCATGGTTTATTGTTTTAACTTAGCTAACATCATTAATTTATGTTGTCAGTGTGGCTGGGTGATGATGTAACATGAACGTTGGTTCACATTTCTTGTGCTCTACATGATAACGTCATTTGGAAACCTCTCAACATTAAATATAAAATACTGTCAGGACAATAGGTTTGTGTTTGTAGTTACCCTGCAGTGTCCTGTGTGACTGGATCATAATTCAAGTAGTAAAAGTGATAAACATCTTGACAATAATGAAATAATCTTCCATCTTCCTCATGGAACATTTCTACTGATGCACTGGCCAGTCCAATTCCATAATATTTAAATTCCATTATGTATCTACTAATTCCAGAAATCCCTGTCTGTCTGTATTTGAAATGCATATCTTGAGAACTGTTCTTCTTATCGGCTTTGCATTTAGCATGTGTATTGTTGTTGTAGTTACAATAAAGGCACGTACACAAGAACGGCAATGACACCTGAGGGCTCTGTGTACTGAGTCGAGCTTCACTGATCAGCTCTGTGTGAACAGCTCTTTGTGCAGCAGCAGTGGTGCAGTCTCAGGGTTCTGTGGACTGAGTCTTGCAGTCTGTCTTTACTTGCCGCGGCTCAGTTACCGCAGGTCGCTGTTACACTTTCAGAGAGAAAGCTGCAACCAGCATCACCGCAGGCTAAGAAAACAGCCCATTCCAAACAGGCAGGTTTAGAACACAAGGTTTTAAAGAATATTGGATAGTGATTATATTTCTGGAGTGGAAAACAACATTTCCCATCAGTCACAAAGGTGAATTTGAGCTGCAGAAAATCTTTTCGCAACAGAGGGACAGCTTAGAGGTCATACTCAATACAGTGCCATGAAACACCCCGGATCTATGTAGACATCACACACACGCACACACACATTCAAATCTACCAGGTCTACTAACTAGCACATCTATCGCACAGTTCCTCACCCAATCCCACCTCTCTTTGGAACAAAGCAACATGACTCCCTCATTCTCTAAGCCACTCATTTGGTGTGGTATCTCTCCCTCCCTCCTCCTCCTCCTCCTCATCCTTCGCTGCTTCCTCTTCCTGCAGCTCAGCCGGCTTCATTCCGCATGAAGGACGGAGGGGAGAACACAAAAAAAAGAACAAGACAGAAAATGACAAAAAAAAATGAACACGCTGATGAGTGTCAGTGAGTGGACAGTGAGAAGCTGAAGCTGATATATATCTATATATCCATATAAAAGAGAGAATATTGATTTATAGTGTGAGAGGTGGAGGGGAGGACAAAGTGAGAGGTCGATAATAGCAGGAAAGAGTTGTGTGAATGATGAGTGAGCGTGTTTGTGAATGACATTTGGAGGGGGTGACATTTGGAGCTTTCAGTGGAGAGTGCAGGATCAAAGCACGCTCACATCCGTGGACACAAAGCTTGTCCCTGTAGCAAGACTTAGAACATACATGTGTGTGTGCAGAACAGGAGTTTTACCTTTGTTTTGTGGCTCTGCTCTGTACCCAGTCCAGAACCAGGCGTGTGAAGCTCCTTGGACACGACACACAGGAACTCCGCTTGGTCTTCTGTTCCGTAGCTGTACGATGAGCCGATGTTCACCATCTAGAAAAGGGAGAGAGACACAGATACAGAAAAATATACAGAGGATAGGGGGGGCAGAGACACAGGGACAGAGTGAGTGTCAGAGAGAATTTAAGAGATTACAGCAGAGAAAACAGAAGATGGCAAGAGACAAAGAAAAGTGCCAGAGAGAGAGAGAGCTTGAAAACCCATACTAAAGCAAGGAAAGATTTTTGTGCTCATGCATGGTATGGGTGGGGGCAAACAGCGGACAGCCTGCGGTCACACACTCCAGTGGGCTCAACAAGAAGCGTCTTTTACTTGAGAGAACAGCGAAACAAGTGCTGGTCGGCCTCTGCAGGAAATTGTGTGCGAATCATAGCTGTGCAGCATGCAGTGGAGCTTGGTGCCAGTGGGTAAGACAGAGGGTAAGGGTGGGGGTTGGGTTGGTCTGTCTAAATGTGATTTCTTGGCTACGGTGTGGAAAGGCTTCCTGTTAAGACTGGAAATCTAAGTATCCATACTGGAGAGGCCATTAATGAATGAAAATCTCTCACCATGCCATCACCTTAAAAGATAATGTTGACGCTGAAAGACTCTTGTCCATTTCCGACCGTAACAATATAACTGTGGCTATTTTCCCTGTGTTCAGCTTTTTTTTGGAGATTTTGTTTATCAGCCATAACATTGTAACCATACAATGCGACTTACTACAAGCTACAAGATTGTGAAACAGTGTTTTATTCTCCTGTAGCAGCCACAAGTCTGTATGATATCAACTGTGTTTTAATATAATGTCATGAAGTGCTCTAATACCCACAATCCTCAGGTGTAAGCAACGTCTGTTACCAAGGAAATTACACTACAATATACTGTGACATTATATATACCAGGTTAAATTAAAGAAGCACGAAGAATCATTTTCAATGGTTTATGTGACGCATAGTTCCTTAACTCTTAAAATAATTATGTACATAGTCTTGTACCTTTACCTTTTTTCTCACTGACTCACTGAGACTATCTGTAATTAATGTGGACTTCCTAAATGAAAGTGCTAATTAAGGTCAAAAAATGGAGATCTAGACAATGGGCCAAATCGACTTTAGTCTAGGGGTCCTAAACTCATTTGGAAGTGCAAATAGTGGGGCTCAGGTTGGGGCCAAGGGGATCAAGATTAAAGGGTCAGCAGCAGCGTGAGTCCAACCCACAGTCCAGAGCAGTCCGGTGCGGGGCTTTCTGCAGGTGCGCACGCTGACCTGCTCAAACTTCCAGCCGTCCGACATCGTGGAGACCATCTGGGTCAGCTCCTCCTCCTGACACTGCAACACCCGGTACACATGCTTTGGGGGCACCTGCTGGGGAATGACAGAGAATGAGGGGTGAGGATGTATACCAGGGTCGTTGTTTCAATAAAGGAACAAAAAAATAACTCTTCTATCGCTTTACTGCATTTGGCTAAGAAGTGAATAAAATTCAGGTCAGCTCATCCAGGAGGCGCCAAAACACCATTTTAAACAAATACAGTATATGTAACATGACAACATGCGTCATAACACGGAGGTGGTGAACTTCTGCACAAGCTTTAGCCCCAGGCATAATGAGAGCAAGTCAGGTAGAGTCCAGTAGAAGTGTTGAGAGACATGTGGGTGTATATTTGACAGGACAGTAGAATTTTGAGTGCTACAGTCCTGAGAAAATAGAATAAAGGAGAGTGAAGCCTGAAGTACAGCCAGGCTCTTCAGAGAAGCAGGGAAGAGCGTAATCACTGACAAAGAAGAGTGGCCAAAGGGCATTGCACTTACACAGTAGTAGAGTGTGTGTGTGTGTGTGTGTGTGTGTGTGTGTGTGTGTGTGTGTGTGTGTGTACACTGTGGCTGGTCCTCACTGTTTCAAATGTTAGTGAGACATGCTTTTAGAGTAAGGGTTAGAATTAGGTCTAGGTTCAGGTTAGGGTAAGGGGCTGGGGAATGCATTATGTCATGCCGTGGAGCCAAGGTATCAAGGTCTCACTGAACCACACACTTGACCAATCAGAGTGAGTTTCAGCAGTCTATCATGGAATATCTCTCCATTTTTGTAGCATCAAAAAACGAATCAAAACCAAACTTACCATAAAAAAATAACAACTGAACAAACATCCGTGTGATAAGAAGTACCTAAAATGACCAACTTGGAGAAAAAAATTATTTAACGTGTACTTTTTAGTTTGATTCATGTCTCATCCACGAAAGAGGAGATGGGATTCATAAGCTGTACTGCAGCCAGTCACCAGGGGGCGATCAAGATTCTTTGGAGCCACTTTGGAGGAGCCATAATGTCTTTATATAGTCTATTTTGCAAATAGTTCAGTATTGTAAGATGACATATAATTAGGTTGAAAAATATTAACACAGATGTGTTAAACTGTACATCTTAACCGTGAGGCAAACAGGATGCACTGTTTTTGTTTGGTTTCATTTAAACAAGGATATTGTTGTTAGAGCCGGCGGTGCAGAGTGAAGCAGTAAACTCCTTCAAACGCTTGGACAGGTTCTCCACATACCTGCGTGGCTTTGGAGTCTCTCTCCACGATCCTCTCCTTGATCAATTTGATCAGGGGCGTGATGTTGTAAAACTCGGCCTCCTCCAGGACACCTTGCGACAAAAGAAACAAACAACTCAGCTGATAATGTATATTTTCATATTCACTAAACTAGAAACATTTGCAACCTGAAACACCATCTCTTGGCATGTGCAGGCACACAGTATTTTCTGAGTGGAGGGAAATAAGTGAGACCTTCTTCAGCCAGCTCCTTGTTGTAGACCAGTTTGCCGTGCCGCAAGTAGTTGAGGATGGGACCGAAGTAGGTGGGGTCTCTGTCAATCACATAGGCCCCCGACTCATCCTGTTACAGAGGAGAAATCAGAGAGGCAGATAGATGACAACATTGTCCGTTACCATATTATGAAATCATTCAGTGCATTTATTTAGATTACTGCGGTAACCCCCTTTATTATTGTATTTTTTACTTTTAAGAGTTTTATTGGCCTGAACCATTGTGATATTCAATGCAATATTATTCTAGTCTTGTATGTTGTTAATAACTTTTTAGTTTTGCATCGTTCATGTATGTAAACAGATATTTCTCTAATATAAAGGTGACTTCCTTTCTTCTCTCCTTTTATGCCTCAAGCAATGAACCCCTTTTGTAATATATTGACTATTTTTAGACATGAAGCCTCACTAACTCCAGAAAAGAAAACATCCTGGTTTGGCTATTTTGGTCTAAAGTATGCAGTAATGGCTGCCCAGACTGGATGTTAGTAAGATCCACTGTTTGTCTTCAAAATAAAAGTCCCCCGTAGAGTGGGGGTTTGGTTGGGGTTAGAAAATAACATCTTTACAATTTAATGGTGTACAAAGAAAAAAGTAGTGTAAAAAGTGGTAGTCAAAAAAGTAAGGGACCTTTTGAGTCTGCTGTTGCATTTTCCATGCAGCCCTGTTTCTTCCAGTTGCAAATGCGATGCTACCATTTGCACCTCCCTGGAGATTTTCCTGCCACAACAGTTTTCTACCACTGGACATAGAAGTTACTGGAGCTCCAGAGCATTTCTTGGCAAATTTTGTTATTTAGCATCGTGTGTGCACCTCTCCCACCTCCAGGCTGCTTCTGCCAAGCCTGCTTGGCAGTTATGTCATGACTATTAACTCTCCAACATACTGTATACACACACACACCCACAAGCGCACACACTCTGTTCGTCCTCGTGATGATTGCTTAAAGCAGTGTCTCCTTTTAGAGCTGGATTCACAAAAGAACTGCTGGTGAAGAAATCTACACAGAAACATGCAGGCTTTTATGATATTATGGATATAAATAGCGAAAAATGAGGAATTGCTGGGAATTGTATTAAAAATTAACATTGGCCTCATCTACTGACGATATGTCATTAACACATGGTTCAGTAGAGCTGTCCAGACTTCAGTGTTTTTATCGGCTCAGGCTCAGATTGGCAGTGATGGAAACGAGACAGCCAGGAGACAGAATGCCTGAGTTTTCATTGCGTTTGTGAGTTCAAACATGACGGGTGAAAAGAAACAGAAATGCAAACTCCTCTACTGGCAACGGAAAATGAGAATCTCAATTTTTAGCAGGTTTACCCAAAATTTAAAAAATGCATGTATACCTACTAATTTTGGTGTATAAGTGGTATGGAAGATACTGATAGAAATGGAAGGAAGACGCACAGATGGGATGTGAAGAATGAATAAAGCTTGTATAGACAAAGCACTGTGTGTGTTTGTGTGTCTGCATTTTGAAATCACTATGATTCGAGTATGGATGAGCTGTGACTGTAGCATACAGCATTGATGCGCATGCACAGACACACACTCAGAGAGCTGCAGAGGAGGAGACCGACGCCTCCTCGACGTGACTTGACTTGACAGTGTGGGCATGACAATACCGGGAGAAAGCTTCCCCAGTGTGTCAGAGCCATGGTATCTCTCTCTTACACGCACACAAACACACACACTCAGTAGTTATTCATTGTGACAGGCCTATTAGCAGCTGCAGAACATTGACTTTAAAATAATCCATTCGACGAGCTTAATCACCAGCAGCGTATCTGCCACATTCTTGGTTGCAAACTTCTTCCTGTCCTCTTCTCTTGCTCTTGTCTTTTTGGCTTCTCTGACCAACAGCAACATAATCATAACCAACATACTGGAGTACAAAACCAGCTTGTTTTGGAGGCTTTCTGTTGTGTCATCATTTAACCTCTTTATCGTGGGAAAGTCCCCCTCAAATGTATTTACATTCCCAAATTCCACAACCCTAGAGTGTTTATAAAGACGGACGATATGACTCTCCAAAAGTGAAGCAAAATCATCTTGATCGCTCCCTATGTGGTTCTTACTGCACCAATGTATGATCAAGTGCTAATTTTCTGGAAGGTTTTGATAAAATGAGTTATTTAAAAACTGGGGTGAAACTCCATGATTGACAGCTGATTGGTGGAGTGAATGTATCAGAGGGACCTTGATACCACGGCTCCACACCATGATCACTCCTGCTCACACACACAAAATGACATGAAAAATCCATATTCAGGATAGTTTAGCTTCATTTTTGGGAGAAAGTGGAGACGTGTCATCTATCTTTATAGTGTTGTCACAGTTTACTGAACATATATGTTGCTTCCAGTTCAATATTCCATCCCAGGAAGCCTTAATGTAAGATTACAACATTTAACCACTGAACCAGTAAAGATATTCCAAACTTTTTGGACTTTAAGTTTTGTATTCAGTGTGTAGCTGTAGTGGCTTCATAGATACACCTTTCAGTTGCCAAGAGGACACGGACACTAGTTGGTTAGTTAATGGTTTACAGAACATTTCCCTGTAGAGGTTAAGGAAGTACAACCCCCAGTTAATAGCCAATATCCAATCACCAATAACCAAACAAAGCCTTTACTTTGCTTCATGCTAGAACATGTGTCAACATGTGATTTGCAAAAAATGTTTGTGATTATTATTTTTGCACTTTTTAAATGTGGTCCGATTTGACCAGCTCCATTATTGTGCAACTTTTAACTCCTGCTGCTTCATTTGGGAATGATTTACAACGTAGGAGACAGATTCAAGGGGAACTAGGGCAGTCGTTCGATTTTCTACTTGAGTCAACATGGCAACTACTCATTAATCTCATCCAATCAATATTCATCAATCAATCTGGGCTTGGATTATGCTTACTGTAAAATTATGACCAGGCAACCATGGAAAATAATATTTTATTTCTTTTGTTAATGAGAGCATCTGATTGTCTTTCACAGTACAAGAAACTTTCCTCACAGACAATATGGCTGACGTCAACAAAAAGCCATGAAAATAGCTCTGCCAGGATTATTTTTCCAATTTTCAAACAAATTAGCTTCTAAAGACAGTGATTTATTGCATTAGATTAGTGTTGTGTGACTATTACACATTCCTGCATTGTGATGTTGATGCAGCGATTATTTACACACATTATTATTTATCCTATCCATGTAATTCTGAGCTAAAAGGAGGCGGGAGCTGGTAGAGAACTCCGGACATGAGTGTGATTTCTAATTAGGGACCTGCCTCATTTTTCATTCCAGGCAGCACAGATGGTCTGGGTGAAGCAACGACTTGTCAGTGTCGGTGACATTTTGTGATGTAGGAGGCATCCTGCAGTGCCCACCTGAGAAACACGTTTGGTTTTATGTTTCTTTGCTGCCTCCTGGGTGGAGTGAACAGCTCAGTGGATTTCAAAGAACTACACAGGGGCCTCTTCATAAAAAAAAGGTTTTTGGACGACGAGGATGTTCATTTGGTGCATTTGACATAGTGTCAAGTAGTGACCTGAAGTTGGTAATGCTGGTAGTAATGGTATAATGATATTACAGTGACATTATTTGTAAAGCAAATGCACCAAATGAACGTCATTGTAAACATTGTAAACAAAGTTTCATTAATTAATTAGTGCAAAATGGTTATGGGATTACTGTGGTTAAAAATGTCACCCTTTTCAACCTGATGGTAACAAAGAGGCAAGTCCACACAACACAGAACTATTTATTCAAATAAAAAAAATCTTGGCTCTTGCATCTTTTCAATACTTGCAGTCCCTGCCAACGCCTCAGATTCGACATAGCGTGCAGAAGTCCAGACATGTTGGGGGAATTCAGGCTGAGTTTTCAAGTTAAATAAAGAAACAAAAAAAATCGTACATGTGACCTGAACTCCAGAACCTTCAAAACCTGCCTGTCCAATTCTTTTGATATTTAATGTGATCAAATAATCACAAATCTGTGATGATACAATCATGTGGTTGTCGGCCACCATCATCCGCCCAGCTACACCTATTCAGCTAACATCATCTAAGCTGGATGTTAGCTACATCATGTAATTGGCTTGAGATGGCATGAGGTTAACTTGGGTGGAATTAGCAGCAGAGAGCCCTGTGTTTGGTTCAGTGAGGGGGCATGGGCAGCCGAGGTGCCAGTAATCTCATTAAAACAGTCAAACACAGCCAGACAGTCTGTGTGTGTGTCTGTGTGTGTGTGTCTGTGTGTGTGTGTGTGTGTAAAACAACCCAGAACCCCTGAGCAGACACATGCTAACCCCAGCAGATTAGAGGGGGGACTCCAGTGTGGATAAAACCAGTTTCTCTCCTGAGTAAAAGAAGAAAACACACAGGTTGAACTCCTACATCCAGCTTCGGATCACTGTGTCCTCAACAAGAACACTGTGATGGCTGAGTTCAGCCTGGTGTCTGCTGGATAACACTGTTCTCCAGCACAATGAGCCCTTTCAAAGACACGTCATACTTTTCCAGGTCAAATTAAAGGGCAGGGCATTTATGCACGGGTGTTCATTTTATTGTTTCTCTTATATCAATATGGAACACTGCCATAACTCAGTGTCACCTAATTAATCTATGTTTAGTAGCTCTTTTGCCCTCGAGGTCAATTACTAGGTTTACACGGACACCAATAATCAGACTATTGACCTTATTCTGAATAAGACATTCCTCCAATGAGTTGCTAATAGAATATTCCACTCATACTCCTGTTAACATGTTACAGAGCATAGTGTGATTATGACTTCATAAACTCTATTTATTTAAAACGTGCAGCAAAACTATGGCTCCCCTAGCCAAAAAATGTGATTCCTTTAATAAACACTACAATGCAATCAAAACATATACATGTTTACATATTGGACTATGGTCAGAATACTCCAAATGTCATAATTTGATCATTGCTCATTTTAAATATGACCTTATTCAGGTTAAGGTAATCAGAATATGCTTATAACATGGAAGTGTCTTATTCAGAGTGTTAATCAGGTTATATTGGAATATTGGTATCCAATAGAGTGTTTTTTCATAAAAATGTTTATTGTGACCTCTGTGAAAGAGGTGATGTGTTCCTCTGCATTTGCTTGTCTGGATTATTATGAAACTCGTTGGACGGATGTTGTATGGGTCAGGGAAGGGTCCATTAGATTTTGGTGTAAAGGACTGGTTTCTATGAGTGTGTGAAATTTGGTGCAGCTGGATTGAAGTCAAGTGAACTGCTGGGCCTTGGTGGCAGTACGCACTTTACTGAGGGCTACTCTAGTTTTCTATGATTTTAGTTGAGGTGGTTTCAGGTGACAGGGCCAAAATCCGTGATGACACACTGATCTGCGGAGGCTGCGAACGTAACACGGAACTGATTACACATTCTGGAGCCGCTCCTCTCGCTGTACTATTTGATTTGTCTGCAGTCAGCTGATGAAATCACGTGGTTGACCTTAAGTCTCCTGTATCGGTCGTTCTGCAACACTAACTTTGATGCGTTTACAAGACTGCTACTTCAGAAGTGAGAGGAAGTTACATCTGTGTTGCTTTTTGAAGAATGTTACATTGACGGATTACAGATTCCTTTTCTCTGAACCCAATCTGTTGTGTGATTCATGCCCGTGTGCACTGCAGCTGTTGCAATCACTGGGTGTTATTGATTGAAGGAAACATGCTTTGTCTTCATCATGAGGCTTCTGACGGTGAAAGCGCTGAATTAAAAAAACTATTTCACTTATCTACTGCAATCATTCTTGTGACTTACAGATCAGCGACACGCTGATTATCTAACTAAACTGAATTTTTCCTTCGGGCAGTCTACATACATCTGACGACCTCAGCGGCATTAAGATTTTTGGTTGGTAAGATCTTAATCTTTCAGCAATCAGCGCTTCATACTCGACTGTGAAATTCTCAATCCCTGTAAAAAACACTGGTCCTTGTGTCGGCGGTGAGGGAGCGTAATTACGTAACTACAGATGATACTCACCTCAAGGATTAATTGACAAAAATCTTTTTACAACCTGAATCATTGTAAAGGTTTCTCTATAGCGTGTCATCTGTGAATGTATGAATCTGAACTCTGACAGCTGTCTGACAAAAAACTGCTCCGAAATTAAGCCTCTGAGATTACGTCCTTGAGATTGAATAGTTTGTGATAAAGAGAACAAATTTAAGATGCAGATGAGAAAGGGATGAGCGTGTGGCAAACATTCAGGGTGAGTCTGCTGCCGAGAGCGACAGCACAGGGATGACAGCGATGGAAAGAGCGGCGAGGAAGGAACAACAGAAGGGAAGAGATGTAGGTGTGTGTTTGAGTACGCGTGTGAGAGATTCAGCGTGTGACTGTGTGTCTTCAGGCATCACAGAGGGAGCTACTGTCAGGTCGAGGCTGAAGGTCACAAGGGAGTTATCTTTCCACAGGAGCCGAGCGATGCGGCAGGGGAACAGTCATCGCTGTGGTGAGCAAAAAAAACCTCCAAACTCCGACTTTGGAGGTTATTTTTGTTTTTGTCACATCACATCAGCTGAGGTTTCTTTTACTGGAAACCATGGCCATGTGACACTAGTGGCACTGTTTGAATGTTACAAGATGCACACCCTGATGCCAGATATTCTGCCATCAGGGTGTTTTAGACAAGCATATGTAATGCTGCACATCGATAAGCAGGAGTGTTGAACATCAATAAGGATTTTTGTAAACATGTGGTTTGTCTGGTATATTGCTTTTAATTTATTTAAAAATACATTGTTGTGTTGATTGGTTATTTTATCCATCATTTTTTGCCATTGTTGCTTGAGAATAAACTTTATGACAATCATCTGGGTTTAATTTCAACATCTAAAAAACTACAGTTGGTTATGGAAAAACTACATAATGACACAATCTTTAAAACAGCCAAAGATTGCCAGATTGTTTATTCTGCAAAATGAAGTTTCCATATCGCTGCATGTCAGCAAACATAAACAAACAAACCATAATATCGTGAAAGGCTCATATCGGCCATTTTTATTGCCAAACCAATAAATTGGTCGGGCTCTAATTAATAATTCTGGAGTTTCCATGTGCACTTGGAGTTTTAGACACTCACCATGTGAATTTGTCTATATGTGATCAAACATACATGATCCCGTCCTGACGTAGCTGAGAGGTTTTCACTCAACAGCAACTAAACGTCCACTTCCAGCAGAGTCCCAGCTGCAAGGAAGACCTACCCCCTTCTCTCTCTGCCACACACATGCAGCATTAGAGGAATCTGCATCATTTATGAGTCCTGCCATCCATTTACAGTGTGTGCAGTCTGCATGTGACTGGGAGACACATTATACATCCCCCTCTTTCTCTCTCTCTCCCTATAAGATGCCAGCTGTACAGCAGCTCCTGACTGTGCAGCTCCCTGCAGAGGAGGAGGCACGTGTTCATCCATCTGACTCGAGCTGAATTCACACCACAAAATGATGCTGAGACACACAGAGCGAGAGAGAGAGAGAGAGAGAGAGAGAATGAGAGAGCTCACACTGCACATACAATAAAATCAGCTGGTCATTAAACAACTCGACATGGCTGCTCTAGGGCTGGAGGCATCCACATCCGGGGCAGTGGTGTTCATAGATTTTTTTTGGGGACTGGTGCAGTTAACAGATAACACAGTAGTACACTTGGTTTATAGGTTTCTGTGGTCCCATGGCAGATATTACACCGAATCCCCTGGGGACTGCGGTTTCAAGATTCACCAAAATGAGCTTCGCTGCATGTCAGGACCTGCACACATATCACAGCCAAATCATTCCACCAGTTTCAGGCAAATCCCCCTTTCATACCAACATGGATACATGATGGTGAGACAGGGATCCAACACATGTATGTTACACTACATGTATGACAGTGTCACAGTCCTGGTCATTGACTACAGAGAAGCACCAGAGAGCCACTGCAGTCATGTTGTAGAGATGTTACTGTGGTGCAGCACAATATGAACAGATCAGTCCAGTTTCACATGACCTTCAGGTTGGACCAGCCATGATGAAGAAATGCCTTTTAATCAAAGTCACATCACGTGTAAGTTGTGTTGACTGAAGCAGAAATATAAAAAGTTGTAAGAACACCACAGACTGTCAGTAATCTAGTGATCCAAGCTGTTAATCCTCCACTAAAAGTCCTGGTCGTTGTTTCTTGAGATAACCGGGTATTAAAGCGGACTCACCGTGTCTGAGTGCAGGTCCTGCTGCTGGCACAGCCGGTACAGGAACGAAGTTTGCTCCTTGAGGAGGGTCTGCCGGGTCGTGAGGAACACGGTGCCCCCCACGTTCAGTCGGACCCACTTTCCGTTGCTCCCCCCGGTGGGGTTGATTACCGAGCCGTTCCCGATGCTCTGCGACGCGGTCCCGGGTTCGGTCTCGCTGGAGGCGGCGGCGGCGGCGGAGCTCGGGCTCTCTCCCGCCTCGCTGTCTTTGTTGTTGTTGTTATTGTTGTTGTTGTTGTTGCTGTTGTTGCGGTGGCCGCGGCAGTCGGGGCGCGTGGACGGCGCGGCGACGTCCGCCGGTTCCCGCAGCTCGTCCGCCGTGGTTGCCATCGTGGCTGAAGCGGCTGGGAGTGGAGCAGAAGAGGAGCCACGGTCCGGAGCTGCCTCGGCCTTTTCTCCGCTCAGCGCCACGGACAAGCTCCGCCCCCAACACCCGCACACAAGCTCACATCCTCCGCGTCAAGCGCCAGGAAGTGAGGTGTAACAACCGGGAAAGACCTTCAAAATAAAACCTGCAGCCCTAAATATGATTGTAGAACTAAACTGAATTGATAAAGACTACAGAAAAATGAGTGGGTTCCAAGGTATAACAGGGGTGTTGCATCGAGGTAGCCTAAAGCCCAATTCAAGTAACGTCGAAGTTACAACATAGCCTATGTGTAGATGTGTACCCTACACAGAGCCCGATACCGTACCAAAAATTTAACTAGGCGATGAGGAGACACAGATGGCAAGAGCTGTGATGGGTCCACTCAGTAGCATCTCATTTCCAGCAGACTTGCTTTTGTAATGTAATTGAATGAGCAACAATGGAAAATGTCTTTCTTTAAGAAAAAGTAATTGCTCTTCAACATCTATCAGCTCCAACCCCAACATGATCCATTCATAAACACTCGCCATCGTTCTGCAGAAACAGAGCCGCCAGAGAATTTGTAAATAAGTGGACCAGACATTGAAGACACTCAACACCAGCATAGAAACTCTACTGCCACTACAGGTCCTTTGCATGGGTTTGGTGAAATGACTCACTTGTTTCCCCTAATAATTGAACAAATGAAATCCCTATTTCAGCTCTATGATGAAACTTTTAAGCAAATATAGTTTACCTCTGAAGACCTTGATTGTGTAATATTGAGACATTCCTGGCTTTTTGTCAAACAGGGTGGTTTCAATGCAGCAGCTAACAAAAACTGTTGTGACTCAACTCCACATAATTAGATCATTCTGATATTTCACATGTTGGATAGAAGTCCAGACTTGAAGAAATCTTGGTCATGGTGCCACCGACTGGAACAGGAAATGCCAATTTCTTGTCAAACAGGAAGTCCATAATTTTGAATTTTGTGTGAAATGTATTTTCTAGATCAGGTAATTTACTGTCAACTTCCAGCTGAGGGCAGTATTACCGTGTGTATGAGTGTGCGTGTGTGCGTGCGTGAGAGAGAGAGAAATGTGTATACTATATAACATATGTGTACACTACATACCTGCACAACCCTCTGACATGCTCAAGGTGCCAGGGCTGTTATTTGCAGCTTTAATTTTATACTTCGATTTATTGTACACAATATTAAAAGAAAAATTAGTAACAGATAATTTAAATAACCACAAATGAACTGCTACATGGTTCCCTAAATATCTGGAGCACCAAAGTAGTTGCTTACTTTCCACAACTTTGAAGATAGTGATTTGGCCCAAATATTGGTTAAAATGTATAATATGCTCTACCCCCTCTCAACAAAGAATCAATGTTTTTCAATTCTTCTATTTTATTCAAGTCATTACTTTTTTTCTATGTTATGTATTGATTCATGGAACTGCTGTGGTTCATTGGAAAAGTACACATAGATGTCTTGTTTTGAAAGTAAATCTCAATTTCCTGTCTAGCTCTCATTGCCTTGGATAACCTTGACAAAGATTAAAACCTGAAAAACCTTCTTGTGACTATAATGAAATGCATCAGGTATCCAGATTTTATTCTTGTTAATATTTTCATATAATTAGTCATATTATATATTTGATATATTTGTTCCATACAGAGCAAATGTGAGTCAACAATGTATAGAAGTAAAAACGAAAATATTAAAAGAAATAAATTAATATCAAAATATATAAATGTAAAAATGAACCCATAACTTTCTTGTTTCAGGCATAGACTATACACAAACGGATGACATGACAGCTCCCAAAAGTGAAGCCCAACCATCTTGATAGCCCCCTGGTGGCTGGCTGCAGTGTTGGTCACAAACCCTACCTCCTCCATGTTAGCAGGTAGCAGTCAAATTACACACCAAATACATTTTTTCCCATAGTTTCTGGCAGTTTAGGTAGTTCTTATCACACTGATGACCAATGCCTTTGGCTCCAAGTTATATCAACAGGGCAAGATGGCAGCACCCTTATACAGGATACTTTGGCTTTTGGCCCTTGTACAAAGAGAAGAGGTGGAGATGCGTCATCCATCTTTATATTAAGTCTTATGTGCTTTCATGTTATTAAAGACTGATGAAAGCTTAGTTAGAGCTGCTTTAAGAAATGCACTGCACTGCAGGTTCTTCCATTTTTCTCCAGGTATGTGTGTCGCTCCACAGACTTTATCTGCCTGGCCTCCTGGTACAATGTCTGCAGTAATCCAGGAGAAATCGATGTGTGGACACAAGAACAATCCACCCCCGCTGGATCCACTGCGAGCGAGTGGGAGGGATTATGATTATTATAAACGTCACATCCTGCTTTTGCCTGATTCACCACCAGGATTTGTTGTTGTTGTGAACACGTCTGTGCAGAGAACCTCCTGCTGTGTTGTGCATGTGTGTAAGGCAAACTCTGGGTAAACTATATTATGATACGTTAATAGATCCCTCTTAATCCCTTACACTTGTCTTTTAAAAATCAAATTAGTGAGACATGTGCAGTACTATATATATTGTAATTTTTTGACACTGTGCTCAGTTATCTCATATGCACCACCAGGATGTTCACTGTTGTGCTTTAGGGTGACATCTTCTGTCTCTGTGCTCTCAGGGCTGGTGCAGTGCGGGCCTCATGACGACAAAGGGAAAATTATAGGTGTGAGGGAGACCCTGATGAGTTGTGAGGTTGAAGGAGTGCCACGAGAACGGCTGCAGCCCCCCCTGTGTCGTCGGGCCATTTATTGCCTCCGCGACCAGCTGCAGAGCCATCTGGTAGTCTGTCACCTGCACCGTGAGACAGAAATGAGCAGAGAGGGCACATCGGAAGAAAGTGCAGACATTTAATAAGGTTCAAATTAAAAAGTTAATACTGTACACATCTAGGATGATATCTCTGTTGCCATTAATGGAGTATATATTAAATCAAACCTGTGTTATTAAAGTTTGGTTTACCCAGTGTGGGTTTAATGCAATTTTCAAGGTAGATTCAAGAGGTTTATTGTCGTAGAAATGGTAAGGATTCAAGTCCTCTGAGAAAAATTGACAGCTTGAATTCTTCACTTATCCCATGAAAAATCTTTACATCAACTAGATGAATGGATGCTGAGTTTTGTTCAGACATTTATTGCTCCCATGATGATAAATCAGAAGGACTTTGGTGATGCCCAGACTCTTTCAATCTTGCTCCAGCGTGCCATTTTTGGTTTAAAGTGAAATGCCTTGAAACTGTTGTACAGATTGCCAGTAAACATTGTTGGTGCAAGGTCATTTGTGACGATGGCAGGCGACAATAACAGGCCAATAACTAATGAAAAAAAAAGGCAATAATATTATCCTGAAAAAATTGACCTCTGACCTTAGTGTCATAGCAACCTCCCGGGCGTGGCTTCCTTGGTCTCAGGTCGTTACGGCAACAGATGGTCTTACATGGATGGCCCTTAGAGTAGGGGTCTCTCTTGTAGTCTGCAACAGAACCAATCTGACTTTTACTTGAGCTGCTTACATTTTGAAATCAGCAACAATATCCTAAATGATTTGCTTGTATTCTTTGTCACATCTTTAAAGTGCCTTGTGCTCAGGAAAATACATAAAATATGAGGAATGCAATCAGGGGTAGCGTTCTACTTACTGTTGTATCTCATGATGTGTTTGAGGGAGTTGAGGTTCGACACCTTGGCCTGGTCCCTGCGGAGGATTTTGGCCCGGGGACAGAGGTCGTAAGAGAAATCGACTCCGTATCTCTTCCACATCACGCCGTACCCGCTCAGGTTGTAGATTTCAGCATGAAATGGTATGTTGTAGGATGGCCAATAACCTGCAAAGTGTAGCACACTGAAGATGGAGGTGATCCAAATGTGTTACCACTTCCTCCCACTATCCAGAAATGAAGCCAAAATATCATGGACATGAGCGTTAATTTGGCATGATGTTTTAGTTTGATCCATGTCCCGTCTGCTAACATGGAGGAGGAGGGATTTATGACCTATACATTGTAGCAAGTCTCCAGGGTGCATTCAAGATGATTCATATTGTATATATACTACACACAGTCTATTGTCCCCACACATTTAACAAACACCTGTAGTAGCACACAAACAGATGTAGATGCTGTTTGATTCTTACCCCTGCGTAGAGCTTGAGTCTGATCCGAGTGCATCACCTTCCCAGGGATCTGCTCCACCACAGTTAGAGCTCCTTTCTGGATGCTGTGACCCAGAGAGACCCTGCTCAGGTCCAACACCATGTACTGGCTGTTATATGTACCTGAAATACAGTGTCAACATGCTCTGTTTCCTACTTATGCTGACCCAACTAATGTATCAGTCAGAAAACCAATAAATCTATATGTGTCTCCTTCTCCCTGGTGCTTCTGAAGTAAATACCTGCAAATCTAATGATCCATGGTTCATGTCGGCTGATGGGGACCATGGCAAACAAAATCATAGCTTAACATTGGGAAAAGGATCATTCATTGTGAGCATGATGGTAAATAGACTGTATTTATAATCTAAATGGAGCTTTTCTAGTCTCCGTGACCACTCAAGGCACCTTAAACCACAGGCACACACATTCATACAGCATCTATTAGACACCAGTCATATACCCACACAAATCAGGGGCAAAGTGGGGTTCAGGATCTTGCCCAAGGTATATAAACTGGACAAGCCAGGGATCGAACCACCAACCTTGGGACGACCCGCTCGAGTCACAGCTGCCCTGATGGTGAAATAATTTAACTACAAAAAACAATTTTGCAAGTACAGGCCCAATGTTATTGTGACTGCAGACTCTTATGTCTTATTGATAGAAAACTTGTTGAAGTGGGCTGCTAGCATTCAACTAACACAGGTAAAACAACATGTATGTGCCTGAGGGACTGGTGAGAGGAAAACCGTTTCTCGTCCAGGAGTTACCAACTTGTTCAGACAGTAAATCCCACACCTAAATCTACTGGAATGAAATGAAAACACGGGGTGAAGGAACTACTACCACAGTTTGGCAGGACGGTGAGAAGGAGAGCAGAGAAGGGCTTCTTGAGGATGAGAGGACTGTCAGTCTCAAGAACACTCTGTCCTCTTCCCCTCTTCCCTCCCATGGCAACATGACGCGAGTCGATCAAAGCAGCTGCCCAATTAACATGCACAAGTGCTGTGCAACAAGAAGGACGATCTGTTTTGAGAGTCTGCTCCATCTCGATGGAAATTCACCTCGTGAATTCTTACATTGCCCGGGATCCAGTCCCAGACCTGTTTCAAGTCTCATTTGTTCTTACTGCTCTGTCCTGTGCCATCACTTGACTCAAAACCACTAAAGTTTTAGTAGACGCATATTCTCCCTAGCAACCAGTGCAATGACGCACGGATAATGAGGATGCATGGTGACTATCTAAAGAGGTAAAGGAGATTCAAAGACAATCTAGATGGAGTGCACTCATAATTAAAGATATGCCATCATCAACAGATCAGTGGCTAGACATATAATATATAAATCCATATAGTACGACTGAGCTCCTCACTCCTCACAGACTCCTCAGGTCTGCCAGTCCACTGTTCCAGAGTCCAGGTCCCAGACGATCAGATCAACTGACTCCACTGCTACTTTTAAATCTCATTTCAAAGCTTGAACAACATCATAATCAAAATAGTTATTATTATTATTAATGTGATTATTATTAGTAGTAGTAATGCTTCACATTTTGTCATTGATGTGGTGTTTGATATGTTTCAGCAACAATGCATGAAAAAACAAATCCTTCCTCAACTCTAGAATCCAACAGGATTTCACCTGAGTTGTGTTTGGAGAAAACCTGCGCCCACTCCTGTCCACTGTGTGCCAGGCTGTTGGCCAGGCGCACCCTCTGCCAGGCCAGCAGGCTGCGAGGGCTGAGCCCGGAGAACAGGGAAGCGTTGAACACGCCGATGGATGTCTGAGTCATCAGCAGGCCGCTCCCGAGCAGGTAGAAGTCGTCCAGGGACATCAGGAAGCCTGGGGGAGGAGGAGGAGGAGGTGTAAGAGGAGGAGTGGGAAGAAGTGGCGGTCATTTTGAAGCCGTGGGCAGAGGAGGTGAGAAGAGAACAGTATTTTGAGACAAAGATTGAAAAAGGAGGGGAAAGTAAACAGAGATGATGATGAAGTCATTTTTTTATCCTCAGGTTCAACCCACAGTTTGCATAACCGCTACAGTTCCGCAACTAATCTCCGTTTAATTAGACTTCACACTCCCACTCCACCACATCTCTCTGGAAATATCACAAATTTTGTTCCTCTTAACTGCTGTATTAAAATGGAATTAACAAAACGAATTATAATGGGAAGAATATTGTCTTCCCTTCTGCATTAAGGCCATTGTTTGCTGTGTATGCTCAATGTTTATCAGTTTAAGAGAGAAAGCCGCTTAAGAAGGATGCAGGGGTCAATCTCCACCTCCACTGGCAGCGGTTTGATTCATCTCTTTTTTTTTAATATGAAGAAGTGTTATCCTTGGCCTCTCGGCATCTAAAAATAGCACTTTAAAACCACTTGTGTTCTGATAGCAATGGAGCCTTTAAGAGGATTTTTATGGCTTGGGCCACTTGATAAATCTTTGCCCACAAAATTACTCAGCCTCCTCTGTCGACAGTGAGGGAATTAATTTCATCACGGCTCTGTTTGGGTGATCACACTCTGTGATATACGTTTCTTTGCCATAGACTATAAGCTGTGTGCTCAGCAGAGGAATTATGCAACTGGGCGACTGTTCATTGAGGATTTGGGTCAAGTCCTTGACATCAGTGTTTTTGTTTCCCGAGAAGAAAATGACACTGTGTGGATTAAGGACGAGCAGTTCGCCTCATCTTAGAGCTTGTCGAACTCATTTACTGAGAGAACAACATGTCAACTTTCTCTCAGGAGAAAGTGTACATTCTCACACAGCTCATAAGTGTGTGTGTGTGTGTGTGTGTGTGTGTGTGTGTGTGTGTGTGTGTGTACCAGGATAGCTGCTGAATGACATCCTTCCCGTGGCAGTGTGTGTGTCAGACACCTTGAAGTCCCAGTGTTTGTAGATGCGCATGGTGGCAGCATAAGTGTACCAGCTAGAGTGGCCGAACAGCAGGTTCTCAAAGCCTGGCAGCACCTGACACCCAGAGGAAACAGAGAGGGTAAGAATTCTATCTATCTATCTATCCATCTATCTAATTCTAATTCCAGGAATCTTTGGTCTACAACTTCATATTGTAGAATATATTGTCATTAAATTCTTTGTAAGTATATTGACAATCAGAAACAGCAATCAGGTGTCTGTAGTTAAAGGAAATATGAAGAAATAAAATGTTATCCAAATGTAATAAAGCAGCCAAGCTTCCCCCTGAATGGGTGTAGGTGCTGGCCCTCTGCACTTATTGACAGACTTTTAAGAAGAGGGAACCTCATACATAAAGACTCGCAATGAAGGCAATTAGGCCTCTGTTGAGCTTTCCCAAGTGCTCCCTCACAGTTTGAGCCAAACGAGCTTGGCCTTACCTTTATGAGAGCAGTGCAGTGGCCCATTCCTGGCATCCTGAAAGTGCCGCCCCCCTTGGAGGAGTTGGCACGAGGTGTCAGAGCTGGGACCAGGTCCAGGAGGTCACCAACGCCATTCAGAAACTGGACTGCAAACGCTGACAGAGGCTGGGTGGGAAGGAAAGCAGCAGAGATGAGAGATATGATACTGTGTCAACTCTTTCTCCTGCACACGTTCACACACCTCTCTGTGTCTGCTCTTGGCCCACTGTGCTGCTCCAGCACGGAGTCCGTCCAGCTGGGCCAGGATCAGTCCCAGATGCTTCCACAGGGGGTCACGGTTTCTCCTGAGTTTCACCTGCTCCCTGGCCCACCGGTCTTGCGTGCTGTGGATCATTTGAAGAAGGCCAAGAGGCAATTTTCTGCTGCCTGATTTTTGCTTTGCATCTCATTTTTGCATTTTGCATTTAAACAGATAATAGGACAGTACCTCAAAAACTTCTTCAGGGGATTCAGAACACTGTCATTCTTAATCAGCTGAGGGTACATGTTGGAGTAATGAGTGAACATCTGTCTGCAACAAAGAAACCAATAAGTACAGCTGGAAAAAAAGATTTTCCAAATTACGAGCTACTTTGTTAAGATTTTAGTTTTAAAAACGCAATAACCCAACCCAGTAATGTATAATGTTCATATCCAAATTAAAATTGAAGCTTGAAACTGAAGCAGCAACTATCCCTCCAGAATATAACAATCCATTGTATTTTCAGTTGCTGATCAGTTAGGAAGCAGTGAAATGATAATAGTTTCTTAGATTCTCTGTGTTTATATGACTTATAAATGTGGAACACAACAATACGACATTATTCCGTTGATGACGGCATTTGAGCTTCCCATCCAAGAAAAGGAAAATAATGCAAAACAATGTTGTACTTAAATAGTTCAAAAAACAAACTCATCATTCATGTTAGATAAAATGTTTTCTAGTACCCTGTGATGGGGAAATCTGTCTGAAAATAAAAATTTATATTACACTATATTCATGATTTTGGGCAGTAACCGATTACCAACACAGGCAAATCTCTCTTTGAGACCAAAAGTACCAAATTGAACTTGAATTTGAGGTGTGGGTGACTTTTTAAAACTTTATCAATCGACAATGAACCAGTATTCCTTGTTCACCCAGCAGTGAGGTAACCCTCCAGGTAACCAGCCAGGAAGAAAGTGGTCTCGTCTTCCTGTGGGATTCCTCCATGACCTGCCCGGATTTCCAACATGCCCCATCCAGAGATGAGCAGAGTATCATTGAAGTATCCGTACGCTCCCCCATCTGTCTCCATCGCCCCCTCCTTCAGGATCACACTTTTCTGGGCAGCATCCCAGTTAACGGTGGCCTCTCTGAGCTCTACCATTGTAGGAATAGGGACAAGGTTACAGGGCTGAGGTTGGATAACACTCATTATGTAAGATAATGTTGTGACACCAATAACATCAGGAAAACAGTTTTTACTTAGCTGCTCTCTGTCACAAGACGAATACATTTTAATCTCCTTGGATTGGCACATGGGTTCACATTGATGAGTGCACAGTAGTTGTTTTGACACATTATGACTTATTGTTTGAAGCTAAAAAAAAGTAGGTAATGCAATGTTTGCACCTCATATCCATTCATCCATAGTAAACATACACAAAACCTTATGAGGTACACAATGACAGATTACTGCACTGGTAAAGTGGTCAAGTACCCAGGTTCCCTCGGCCATAACGCATAATAAAGAACAATAAACCTTTTTGTTTTAAGAATATCAGAGTAAATGATATTTCAAAGGTGTTGCACAACTATGAAATTGTTTGAGGGTTTTGTAAAATGAAATTGTATGATGTTACAATGACATAGGTTAAAAGATAAATGATTGAAAGATAAAGCATCTGATCACATTCCTGAACTCCTCAATAAAAACTCAGGGCCTCTCAGGTTCCAGTTTACAGGTCCTGAGGATTGGTGACATAACGGCTGACTTCAGAGCTCTGATTCTGACAAACATTATTAATCGATATCTGTTTTTTTTTTTACAGGGATTAAAAAAACCTCTTAAGTAGTGATGATTTACACAATGGAATTTAAATATCTGTAACTAGATATTGAAGTTCCAGCTGAAAACTGCAGTGTGAAGGAGCAAGAAAACCAGAGTACGACGGAATAAATGTCCTGAATGAGCTGATGTTTGAATGGAAACTGAAAAATGAACAAAAGAAAGAAAGATAATGGTAAATTGCATTACCTGCAAATTTCAACAATTTAAACATCTAAATCTCAGCTGCTTTTCTACTTTCTTTTTTTTTAAAATATTCATACTTTTTTAAATAATCACCTTTTTCTGCACTTTCGTTCTCTTGCTCGAAATGAATAGAAAGAGGAGTTCACCTCTTCAAAAACTGTTCATCCTTACATTATCACATCATCCTCACATCCCTCTTTATCTTCTTTTTTTGCCATCACACATTTGTTCAGCTCCATTCAACAACTCAGCAATCACTCTGCAGGAAAAGTGTTACTCACGGTGGGTTTGCACTGATGCAGCCAGGGTGATCAGCAGCACGCGCACTCTCTCCATGTCGGCTGATCTCTTCCCTGCGATCCTCCACCGTCCATGTACTTCAGTGAGAGAATGCTGCTGTGATCACTTCAGTGTGGAGTGATGGTGATGAAGTTCGATTCCTCAGCAGCCGTGGAAACACTGATTTTTCAGGACGCTGCAAGATGTTATGTAGATGTGATAAATCCCGTTATAACGTTTAATTGATTTAAAAATCAATTGATGCTACGTGGTGGCATAAAGAGATTCACCCCAGATGGGACTCGAACCCACAATCCCTGGCTTAGGAGGCCAGTGCCTTATCCATTAGGCCACTGGGGCTAAGTGACGCTGCATTGGGTCAGCATCGAACATATCAATGGGTCCTGATTATTCTTATTTAAATCAATTAAACGTTATAGTCCAGATCTGTGTTAAAACCTGGATTTATAAACTAACTGATTATTTAATACGGAGAAAAAAATGTGTGATAATAGAAGATTAAAATGATAAAGAAAAGAATGAAGCCATCACCATGGTGATACGTTTTATGGATTATACCATTCTCTCCCCTCAATAGGGGTTTTTGTGTTAGTCTTGCTTACTCTTACCACAGACACGTACATGTAAACGCTGTAAACAGATGATCAAAACGCTTAGCAGAATGATAACACGTATTGATTTGTATCCCTGCACAGCTACATACAATAGATTTGTAAAGAAGTCATTCAACATTTCAGATACGGGTCTGTTTTACAGCGATGGGTCGGTCGCGCCTGCGCAGTAGGCAGCGTGGTTTTGTTTGTCTGCTCGTGAGTCCGTGTCGCCACGTTAAGAGTTTAAACTAATAGTCTGTATGGAGGTAAATATAATAACTGCATTCTCTCAGTGACACAGCAGCTACTAACCCTCTGTGAGGCAGCCGACAGGTTCACTTAAGTGTCAGGTATGAAGAGAACTCCCAGCTAGCGGCGGTTAGCCACCTAGCATTAGATTAGCGGTGTAGTAGCGATAAGCATGTACTGTGGCTGTGTGGGGTTGTTGTCTTACGACGGAGGATCAAGGCCATTTCAAATAAAAGATACCAGTCTTCTAGATTAAAGACGTGATTTAACCAGAAAGCGTCATAAGTGTGTGAGACTAAAGTCAAAATGTTACGAGATGTAGTTGTAATATTATGTCATGTACATGTCATTTAGAGCAGGAAGGTCAGAAGATCAGCCTGTGGAAATAAGGATTGTGGAGCATGTTAAATTATGCTTTAGTATATGTTTCATTAATAACCAAATACTTCATCTTTCACCATCATAAGTGTCAGTACTTATAAATGAATGTTGTTAAATTATACTTTAGTATAGATTTCATAAATAACCAAATACTTCATCTTTTCATCATCATAAGTATTAGTACTTAGAAATGATTTATCAAGAAACTATATCCATTCTGAATAAAGAACCACAGACTTGAAGAAATTGCCTCTTTGTGAGGAGTAAATATTTGGTAGTGGTCTCGTAATATTATAACTTTCCTCTTGTTAATTTTTATCTCGTAACATTATGACTTTTTACTCATTATATTGCCTCTATTCTCGTAATATTATAAAACGTTATTCAATTGTGAAATTATTCTTGTAATATTATGACTCTTCTCAACTATGAGCTCATTTCTCTAATAGAATGATTTAATTCTCAAAATCTTAATTTCTTTTCTGTAATATGGCCTTAATACTCTGTTGTATTGTCCAAAAATACCAATTCTACAATTAATGAACCATCTCTTATGCAGAACCTCAAAAAATCACTAAAGATGCCGCTCTTTGGGAACACGTTCAGTCCGAAGAAAACACCTCCCCGCAGATCTGCTTCCTTGTCCAGCCTTCATACGGTGAGTCCAGAGAACCTGTGTTCTCTTTTAAACAGATACTGTTTTAATGAGTAAGTACAAATGGAGATCACATCCTTAAAGCTCGTTAATAGATCTACACTGATGACTCAGGGTATGAGAGAGAGAGAGAGAGAGAGATAATTGGTTGAATTTTCGAGACATCTGAGATGATGATTATACAATAGTAGTTTTACATTGTGTTTGTCATGTAGGTGCACAAGCAGGTCACTGAACTGTGGTTTCTTGCTCATCTCTTTCAGTTGGATAGGTCAACAAGAGAAGTCGAGCTGGGCCTTGAGTATGGACCTCCTGTGATGAACATCGGAGGCCAGAGCTGGAAATTTGAAGAGGGACAGTGGATAACAGGTAATAGCTTTGATGACCTCAATACGGACTTATGCAGATTCATTGTCTGTTTCTGATAAACCAGTGTTGTATTACACTTTTTCATTTATTTGAACAGAATCTGGTGAGAATACATCTGGCAGGGAAGTACAGAAGCTCAAGAAAAGAAATGTCCAACTGGAGGAGGAGAACAACCTCCTAAAACTAAAGATTGAAATCCTCCTGGACATGGTGAGAGTTGACTCATGATGCAGTGACCTGAAATAAACTGGTGTTTATCATTTGTGACTGGGCTGATATATATTATCACCCTTTGGCTCCATGACAATGCTTAATGTCTTACTAAAGCTATTTAATAATTGGTGTCTAATCTTTCCCTTCTAGTTGACAGAGACGACTGTAGAGTACCATCTGATGGAGAAAGAGGTGGAAGATGTAAAAACACAACATCGAAGGAAGAAATGACTGTTAATCACACTGCATTTTCATCAGGAAATGCACTTTCTAGTTCTTATTAAACATGTCCCTGTGAACACAATTCTAAAGATACTGTGCATTATTAGAAAATATATCTGCCATTTAATTATTTAAAGTTAATGGTCGATGTGCTGCCATCCTCATTCTCTTCTTTTCCGGATGTATCAAGGTTTCATTTTCTGATTCTATTTACTTGTTTCATTTATTGCCACAAGATGGCAGTCATGAATAGCTAGAAATTCACATTTTTACAAGTTAAGCTGCAAACAAGATGCTTTAAAAAAAAAATATTTGTACTTAATCAATAGCCCTTGGAATCTGTTAAATATTTATCAAAAGTAAAGTGTCACCTGCCGTCCAGACTCATCAGGTGACTTGGGTTTTCTGCGTGCCTTTTTACAGTTCATGAAGCTGGTAATGTCACGGGTGATGTCACACTCTGATTATGACAATTATTATCTATTAATCTTTTGTTTTAAATTTAATTAATAAAAAAAGTAGTGATGATTTACACCCTGGAATTTAATATTTCCCTACCTCCTTGTGTAAGTAGATGGGAATTTTAATGTATCATAATACTAATAACAATAACACAGTTTTATAGTGGGACCCTAAGTAGCACCATGTACAGTCAATTCATCTTATGCCTTCACTTACAAACACAGACCAGCTGTGTCTTAGTTCTGAGACGGCATTTAAAGACCAATTGCATCACAGCTGCAGGACCTGACTGTCCCAATTAAAAGGCTACTGTAAAAGCAGCCAATAAATATATCCTTCCATTCCTGAGCAACCAAGAATCCAATGGTGGATCCTTCTTGGGCCTGTTTTTATTTGTCCTTTACGTGTGACATTTCGTAATGGCCATTTTAAAAGGTGTAATATGAATAATGTTATTATTATTAGTAGTAATATTATCAATAATCTATCCCAGGATTAATTCTGGCAATTATGTGGGACCTTTGGTAGATGGACGTCCAAGACCAAAATGATCTAAAACTGTTTATAGTAAGGATGATGAAAGTGTACAGTATTTATAAAGCAGGGTGCTGTGTGGGAGTCATGAGGGTGCCTGCACATGTTGCTATAGAGGTGAAGGCAACAACACACTGGAAATTTATCTCATTCAGTGAAAAAATAATTTTATGATCAAATCTGGAATTTCCAAAAACTTGGCAAAAAGCATTGGATGGAGGAAAGATGGGAGGTCTTACTATGGTATGCAGCCATTGGTTTATAGGATGGCTATAACTTCTTGGAAGAACAGTTCCACTAATAAGGAGGCGGTTAGGCCACTGTGGACTGGCCCTGAAGAAGGACTGAGACCATAAAACATGTCCTCCTGCAGTGTGTAAAGTACTATTACTATAGAATACTATACTGTAATAATAGTATCTTATACAGATAATAAGTGGGGATAGAAGAAACTGTCTCCAGTGTGTTGACCTCACTCGGTTTAGAACTCAGAGAGTTCCTTCATTGCTTCAAGCTGTTTCAGTTTTATGAGCTGATGCAGTGGCGGTGATCGCCCTGAGGGGGGCAGCGATGCGCCGTCGACGCGTTTAGCCGGTCAAGAAGAAGACAGCGGATGACGTCACGGTGGGTCCTCACTTGACGTGTGTGTTGCGGCAGCGGGAGAGTTTCCAACCTTTTCTTCCGGCTCTTTAAACTCCCGCTTCTCCAGCGACGCAGCAGCCGAGTCTGTCCGTACAAACATCACTGTCCACAATGCCTCGAGGGGGTGAGTGCCGATGTTCCGAGGGATGAAGCGTGCTCATTTTGTAGCTAGCTAACTGTAGCTAGCGAGCTGTTAGCCGAGGCAGTATGTTGAACCCTCTCATGCTTAGCTTGTAGCATGCTAGCCGGTTAGCAGCGCGTTTCACGGGTCGCCTCGGAGAAGGCGAGACAAACGTACCAGTTGTCACTTTGTGTCTCGAGCGCGTGAACGCGAACGCAGCTACTAGCCCGTGTGTAATTTAAACCCAGATAACCGTTAGTGAGGTTTGGGTGTTCAGCTAGTTGTGTTTAGCCGCCAGTACCATGTGCACAGCGCCTCGGCTCCCTTTAAAGAGCACAGTAATGAAATGCACATCTCCAGGTTTCTAGCGTTGGTCACTGTTAGCAGATGCAGTTCAAACACTTGATGATAAAGTCATGGGGAGCTGTTCAGCTCCACGTCTTTATCGAACGCTCAGTAGCCATAACATAACATTTGCCGGCCCTCAGTGAACGTCAAGTGTGACTCATCTCCCACCACAGTCTCTGCGTAATATCGTGAGATCTTGCGTGTTGAGCTGTTATTGCACCGACGTGAACTGTGCCTGTTCCTCACTACCTCTGTGTCACCATGTAGCATTGAATCTAAACACAAATGAAGCTAGGAGTTACTCAAGGGCGACTGTATTGATTCATTTTTAGAATTTTTGTGTCTGTGTTTTTTATGTGTCTGCCGATTGTGATGAAGCATGAACACAAACGCACACCCAGCTGCCCTGAAAATAATTGAGCAAACTTGTATGTTATTTGTTTGTTTGTTATATGATCTCAAATGATCTATTGTCCATTAACAACGGTGACGACTGTGTCGCAGGGAAAAAGAACCACAAGGGCCGGGGAAAGCAGTTCAGCAACCCCGAGGAGATCGACCGACAGATGAAAGCGCAGAAGGAGTTGGTGAGTCAGAGACATGTATTTACAGCCAAGTCTGATCAGGTGTGACCGAATCCATTTTCAGACATGAATTCAGGAGAACGTCGGCTCAATAGGATCCATCCTTTGCCTTTCACATATGGACAACGCAGTAGGAGATTCTCCGCTAAGAAGCCTTCACAACAACCGAATAATGTTTTATTAAAGTGTTCAACTGATGCAGCATGGACATAACAGAAATTCAGCTGCAGAGATCACATGTCACGTCAGCCTGTATCACCAAAAGCTCTCAAATCTTGTCAATCTAAGTTGACATCTTTGTCAGTGTTTTCTATTTGTATGGTTCCTCTTTTTTATTCTGAGATCATTATTTTCTTGTTGTTTTTTTCAGTTTTACTTGCATCGCATGTAAGAAACCTTATAAACACTCCAGGCAATCTCCTGCTGATTTCTCACGTAAACTCACTTGGACATTATGTGGAGTTTTTCTACTATGGGGCTGGCAGGAGAAACTGTGAAGAATATCCCCACGACCGACTCTTTTATGTGCCTTATGATTGAAGGAGATTATCTTGAGTTCAGTGCACATCTGAAAGCAGCGTTTATGTGTTAAACAGGAAGAAAGTGGTGGTGCAGAAAAAAAGAGCTCTTCAGAGTCTGAGGAGGAGAGCAGCAGCGATGAAGAGACTGAGGTGAGTGATGACACGGTTAAATTAATGACCGTGGTTTGTTTAATATTTGGTAAATTGGTCGCTAATTTATTGTGAGGCAGGAAAATGAAGATTTGTTCGTGTAGTGTTGAATTAATCTTAAGTGTTTAATTAATCTTTGATCTATGAGCTCCTCTGTGATTTTTTGACTCGTCCTCCTCTTTCACTGATGTTTTTTTCCGTACACAGTCCAGGAAGAGGAGTGGAGTGGAAGGGCTTATAGTGATTGAAAATCCAAACCGTGTTTCCCAGAAGAGCAAGAAGGTGACTGAAATAGACGTCGCTGCTCCCAGAGAACTGAGTCGCAGAGAGAGGTAAGTGTCACACAGTCACTCAAAAAGCATATATTTGATATTTTTTGTTCCTGAAATTATTAACTGTCTCTTACCCTGGTTTTTAGCAGCAGGTTCTTATTTTGTACAAGAATAAGTTGTTAATTTATCTCACATGAATTATCCTCTCTTCTTTCAGGGAGGAGATAGAGAAGCAGAAATCAAAGGAGCGCTACATGAAACTCCATCTTGAGGGGAAGACTGAGCAGGCCAGGGCTGACCTCGCCAGACTGGCCATCATCAAGAAACAGAGGGAGGATGCTGCCAAGAAGAGAGACGAAATCAAAAAAGGTGAGAAAACACGACAATGAACTCTGACCCATTCTGTAAACATAAAACATTGCATATAAGAGGTGGTAATGTTGCTTATTTGAATTCTTTTAAATTCAAAGTACTAAAAGTGCAAACAACAGCGAGCACTCGCATCACCTCTGATTATTTCACTTGGTACTTTATTCTGTAACTCCTTTGAACAGTTTCCTGCAGTTCAGTAAAGAATCTTGTTAACGCAATGTGATTGTTTCTGAAAAATCAACAAATGAATTCTTGACACAGTTTTTTTTGTCTAACTCCTTTTTTTTTTTTCTTAAATCAGACAAAGAAGGAGAAGACACAAAAGCAAAGCGCTAGTGCTCCATCTGTAAGCTTCATCATGCACTTCAGTCTCAGAGGGATGGAGAGAGAAGGAGATCTGGAGGAGGAAAAGGAGAAACGGGGAGGGGACCAATGCAAGAGGTGTGAGATCAGGGGTGCTCCTGAACTCCTGTCCCTCATTTCAAATCTGAGGGTTGTGGGTCTTCCATGACTGTGTTGTCAGGACTGGGGGAAACGGGTGGAGAAAAGTGAGAGGAAGAGGAATGCAACATTTGGGATGCCTCTAGTTTTCTTTGAAATTCCAAGAGGAGACAATCGCAGGTTTTCCAAGTGCTTCACTACCTCTTTTCTCTTTCAACCAGGGTTTTAATTCTAAAGCTGCTGGAGTTATTTCCATTCCTTTTCATTCATACATTTTATAACGTTATCTAGTACAAATTTACTCAATGACTGGACAGGTATTACAGCGAGCGTGCATGAGAATTTCCTTGGTGCTTTACTTTTCCTTCCATCTCACATGTTTTGTAAGACGGCAAATCAGTGAAATGTGGAGAAAAGAAAACTATTCAGAGGATAAACTGACATATAGAAAATATACTATGTAGGTATATATATTTTTGTTTTGGATCAACAAGTGGCATGCTGTACCTCAGCTGCTACATGTTTAAAGCAGTGGTTTCATTTCCATTAGTTTTCAGACCCTTTTTATTTTGGCAATTTACACATTTGGAGTGAGTTTAGAATGTAATTAATTTCACTGTTCAGTTAAGTCATTGGTTTCTTCCCAAATGTACTCTTCTACTCCCTTTGATCAACTTGTACTCATTGGTTCTAAAGTCTTCTCAAAATGTTTCCTGTAATCCTTTCCTCAAAGCACCAGGAATCTTACTTGAATTGCCTAATTAATAACAGTTTTAGTGGTTGAGCATCATTGCTGGAGAGCGTAGTCTGAAACTGCCTCAGCGACCGTGGCCTTGCCCAGCGTCCGATGGGACCCTCTGTGGTTCTGTGCGTCTTCTGTTGCCTTTTTCCAAGTTTACACGAGGCCAGTTAACAGTCTTTATCTCCTGTGATTAAACCTACACTCGGTTAGTTTATCAGGTATTCTACATCAGCACCAGTAATAACAAAATGATCACAGACAGCTCAACTCCTCTCCAACAGTCAGTTACTTACAAAGATTGCATTTGTATGATTTAGACCACACAGATGTACATAAAGAATTGGTAACTCCATATTAGCTGGATTTGGAAATGTCTTTATCAGGAAAAAAAGATTGCTTATAATATGGGAGTGGTTGAAAAGAGTGATAATTGTAGCCACATCATGAAAATAATTTCCCCTTGTGTCATTTTTAAACAATAAAATCATTCATAGCTAAAATACTATGTTCAATTGTAAATGTTGATTTTTTTTTTTTTAACCTATGGATCATAAGCTGGTGTTTCCAGAAAAACGCAACAACACTATTTAAACAGAGCATCATGTTTGTGTTCTTCATGTGCAGTTCGTTAATATCGCCACTACATGGCAGCATTTGACCAACACAAACCTCTGATCGTTCGCTCATCTCCGGATGTTCAACTCAGAAGTGAAAGTTGGATGCTTCTGTGCGTCATTACAATATGAGAATTTAGTAAGTTATTAATATATATTTTATATTTGAACACATTGTGAAAATCAAACTCTTAATGAAGTGTGTCCTGCTTATCTCAGACTGAAGGACCAATTTAATACCATGTTTGATCACAGAATCTTTATTGGACAAACAGGAGATGGTTATGTTGTTTTTCATGTTGATTATGACTCTAATGGAATCACCATATCGATTCAGATGTGAGATAAAACGGTCAGATAAAATCGTTTTTTAAAAATAAAATGAACCTATGTTTAATATAACATTTTGAAATAAGAAGCAAATGGAAATATATCAATTACTTGCGAAAATACATTTAAATTAAAAAATGGCCGTCAGTAGAAACCTCCACCGATACCCAACGGTCCTCTGAAACTCAGGCTGCACCAAATATCGCACACACACCAGAATAATGTTATTGAGAGTGAAAGGCACAGACTAAGTAATGATGGACGACATTTCTGCTCCCCCAAAGTGACGCCAAAGCGTCTTGATCGCCCCCTAGTGGAGAACATGTCCTAAACCCCACCTCTTCCATGTTAGTTTCTGTCATTTTAGTTTGTTCTTATCACACTGCTGTTAGTTCAAGTGTCAGCTTTTCCAGTAAGTTTGGTTTAAATTAGTAATTCGATGCTTTAAAGACGGAGAGAATTTTCTGAGACTGATTCGCGATTGGTCGAGCATACTTATCAGCAGGACCTAGGTACAGCAGCTCCGTCCCTCCTATTGCTACTGCGCAAATTATGGCTTCATTTGTGGATAGTGGGAGAAAGTGGGAATTATGTCAACTTTTATTTTGGGCAAAACAAAAAAAGAATGAAACTTGAAAAAGAAAGTGAATGCAGGTAAAGCCCAACTTATAAAAATATTGTAGGACTGAGTATTGCCCATATTCAAATAAAACAGACATTTAAATTGCACTGATTTAAAACTACATATCAGCAGCAGTCACAGTTTCCCCTTTTGTTGAGTTTTTTTTACCTCTGTACATCTGTCCACACACACTGTCATTTACAGAAGCACTGACTAACCGCAGGCTGCGAGGATATTTGGAAATGAGATTTGTCAAAAGTAAATTCTTCAAAATAAAACCCATTTTAAGTCCATTGTGTAATGTCGGAGTTATCATCATCATCAGTACAGACTGTTAAAACAAAGTGTGGCAGTCAAACCTGACAAACAAAATCTCTCTTCCACCCGCAGCTGACACTTCATCTGTGCAACTTCCTCATTCACTGACTTGTGTTGCTGTTACTTAAGAGCACACCCCTGAAACCAGAACAAAAACTGACGATAACACGCACACACAGAGAAGAACGGGCCTGTGCTCCACCTTCTTCACCTGAAGAAGTAGCACGGCCCTGCGTGGACGTGTTGTGAAGCAGTGACACTCAGTGGGCCTGAGCAGGACTCAGGTGGGGGGTGAGGTAGAGAAGCTGGTCAGGTTCCGCTGCAGACATGCTCCGACAGTCTCTGAGCATCCTGAAGCAGCTCAGCTCTGCAGCAAAGTAAGTGAAACTTCTGAGTTTCAGAAATTCTGTTGCATTGAAACTGTCACTTATGTAGCTCGTTATTTTCCCACACTCGAGTGCTTTCAACCAGAAACTGGTATGTTTTAGTGATGGATATAATGTTTATAGTTTACACATGACCATGTTAGTCACACTGATGTTTGAGACCATAGTTGCACTATAAAGTGCAACTATAACTAGTGAGAGAAGAAAGAACACAATGTTTCACTTGTAAATGAAAAGTTTAAATTCAGTTCAGCAAAAATCTTTAGCTTTGACGCTTGATAACGTGAATTTACATCAGTTTTCTTCAAGGATCGGAGTTTTAATCTAAGTACGGACGATCTCACGTCAAACTTATTTCTGAGGCACATTTAATACAAATACAATAGTAAAATCAAATCAAATCATTTGTAATATTTTAAGTATTAAAGCCTTTTATGTATCTATTTTCATCAAATCCACAGCCTTTTACTCCCTGACACAGTATGCTGGAGAAGCTTTCGTTTTAGTGCTATTCTGCTTTGAGGAAACGTTCTATTCTGCTTTGGTTTACCATGTTCTCATTTTCACTGTTGCATATACGGTGGTGGAAAGCGTGTAGAGCGGGAATGCCACAGTTGCTGGTTCCTCTTGAAAGAGACATGCTGCTTGGGTATTTTTTTTTTAGGGACAAGCGTGTGACATCTCTGCAACGGGAAATGAAATCGTGACACAACGTAAATAGATTATTGCAATTTTTCTGTCTGAATTATCATCACTGTTTTCATTTTTCTGTTCGTCTTATCAGTTCACCTCTCTGCATATGTAGTCTGTTCCTCACGAGAAGGTGTCACTTTGTCTTCAAGTATTGGGTTGATAACAAGTCGATTACCTCGGGTCTTGAGAGTTTTTGCAACCGAGTGGGTGATGAAATCATACCCCTGCACTTTGTCTGAGTGTGTGTGTGTGTGTGTAACAATAAACCTACACACCATGCATCTGCAGCAGAGCAACGTGCACTTCAGCTACAAACATCCCTCCACCGAGTTCTCACTTTGCTTCAGCTCTGTGACTTTTGATGAGATAAACACATGCACAGACATTATGCACAGTAGCACACGCATGCATTCTAAGTGTTCACATGTAATGTACAGTATGTTTTTATCGAGGGAGACGTCAGTGTTCACTTTGTGTGGAGCAGTTTACTGATTCTGTTTGATTCTTAGATCAACAGTGTCACACTTTTAAAGGTAGGGCTGATAATGTGTGTAAAATCGTATTTGTTGAAATATCACGCCCCTGAAAGCCATCAACGAATAAAGTCATCTGAAAAAGGATAAAAAGCTTTTGCCTGTGATCCTCGCATGACTGTAATAAACACGACCAATAAGAAATTAGCAAGCACGTGGTGGAAAAGTTGGCTTCATGTGTTTTGGGGGTGTAGCTTTGACATCAGGGCTGATGGGAAGGCGTGGGCAGTATCGTTTGGCCTGCTCTTGATATCTTTTACTCGATTTCCAACCCTCGCTTCAACTCTCCTTATAAAGCCTACGCTACATTTGCTGGCATGTAATGTAACATCTCCCAAAGTTACAAAAAGGAAATGACGTGAGCTTCATGCATTCTTCCTCTTTGTGTTTTGAAATGTCAGGTGACAAGTTCATTGGGGAAAACAAAAACGTACATACTAGGATGTGCTGAAGCTCATCTGACCTCTTTTCAAACTGGGCTGGGCTTCCTTTTTCTGCATCACTAACTTAAAGATGTTCTGACAGCAGCAGAGACACGTGTTGCGCTTCATCTCTGCTGAGCTCTTTCACCTCCCCTTTCCCATGACTGCATGCCACAGCGGAGGCGAAACAGAGTTGTGGTGTTTAACCGTCATTTCTCTCTCAGTGCTGGTGCTGCAGTAAACCACAGACAACCCTCACATTTCACATTCAGCTTGTTGGCTTTGTGTTGTTTTTCAGGCTGATCTAAAAAAAAGTTTACCACAGTTGGCCAATGGATATACCAGTTTGTATTTGATGATTATTTCTAATCTTAAGTAAGTGATATGAAGTTAGCATCAGCTTCTACTTAGCTCATTTTAGCACAAAGACTGCGAACAGTCCAGCACGCAGCTAAGATGGACGACATGACAGCGCCACTAAAGTGAAGGCAGTGTCACAATAGCCCCCTGGTGGCAGGCTGCTGTGTAGGTCATAAACCCAGCCTCCTCCATGCCTAATAAATGGGACAAGGACCAAATAAAAAAGTTAAAGTACATCCCCCTTTCACTACTGTACAGGCTCCAAATGGACAAGATGGCAGTGTTGGTGGGAGGAAGAGGAGAAGGAAGATCTGTGATGGAAATGTGAATTTAATAGATGAGATTAATTGAGAAAATAACCAGCAAATCAGTAAGACAATAATAGAATAACTAGAAACCACATTTGAATGTTGAAATTGAAGCTTGTTATCTGACATCAGAGAGTTTACGTTCACTAACCAACTCTGTGTCACATCATCAGGTCACAAGATGCCACTGAACTACTACACGAGGACCTGGTACTGGTGAGAAAAAGAAAAACTCTGTCTCATCCTGACAAGTAATACCAGCATGAATAACACATTACTAACAATACAGTTATAGTTACTGCTTCGTCCATGTGCTTGTTGGTAAATGATGTGTTCAATGAGCTTTAGAAGACACTCTCACCCAAATGTGAAATTTATCGCACACACCTTGATTGAGTGTTCTTGGTGACTGGTTCATCACAACACGAGACACCATGTTAAAAGCAACTTAAAGGTACAGTGTGTAGAATTTTGTGATATCTAGTGTTGACATTATATTTTGCAGCTGAACACCCCTCACCTCACCCTCTCCTTCCAAACATGAAAAAGAACCTGTGGCAGCTTCAGTTGTCATAAAAACACAAAAGGTGTTTAGTTGGTTCAGTCTGGACTAATGTAAAAAACATGGCAGCCTCCGTAGAGAGCACCCCCTGCATGTAAATATAAAGTATTTAAATATAAAGGGTCTTTTCTGGGGTAAAGAAAACTACAATTCATACAATTTAGATGAAATGAACTAGTGAAAACATCATGTTACTGTGTGTGTGTAGCTGAGTCTATATACCTTGAGTGCACTGAATGCGAGTATAAATGATCGTCCATTTTCCATTTGCACTGTAGGATCTGTTCGATTCATATTTGTGTGTGTGTGTGTGTGGACCAGTGTGGGTGTGTGTGGGTGTTTGTGGATGTGTGTGTGCGCTGCACTAATGTGAATGTAAATATTACTTTCGGGCTTCTTTGGTGGTGGGTCAACTCTCCCTTAAAACACTTTCTGGAGCTGCACCTTAATTTCGTTGTATGTTGTACAATGACAATAAAGTTTCTATTCTATTCTATTCTATGAGGATTATTCTCCATTAAATATCCGCCCATAGTTCCCTTTCTCCTAAATCTTACACACCGGACCTTAAATCGAGACTCCACAGGTTGAAGTACATTTTTTTGTTTCTTGTGGAAAGAAAACATCCAGAGAGCAAATTAACAAACTTAAGTTACACACCTTTTTCTGTTCATATCTGCACATTACAATTTCCATACATTACATCATTACGTCACACAGTTTTCTCAAAATATTTTTTTTCCAGTTTTATCCCTGTCTCACTTCTGATTGTTTACAGGGATGGATATTGTCAGTATTTTCTGATGTGGTGCTAAAAAGAGAAGTACAAAAAACCCTCTATCAAAATCTTGGCACTAATGACTTCTGCTCTTGAAAACTATGCAAATGAGTGCACACTTTATTATAGACAATGTTTAGACAATGATTTGTTTGTTTGTGTGTGACTGCATAAATGAATGAAGGTGGAGCAGCGGGTGGAACCAGCCAAAAAGGCGGCCCAGGTCGTTTACAAGAAGCTGCAGGGCTGCATGCAGAGTCAGCCCGGGCTGGAGGCTGAGAGACGAATGGTACTCAGACACTTGGAGACTTACTGCATCCACAGCATCTCTGGAAACATATTTGATTGGTCGCTGACAGGTGTCACACCCACTTCTCTCTCCGTAGAAAAAGCTCCCTCTGATGCTGCTGTCTGTCAGTATCGCAGAGAGCCTCAAAGACTTTGACGCAGAGTCCTCTATCAGGTGACGGGTTTGATCCTCTGCAGTTTATCTATCCATACATACATACTCACTCTGAACTTTGGTCCCCCACCCTGTGTAGACCCTCTGTTTACTGTATTGTTTATTTATAGTCATAGAGTTGATAGAGCAATAAGATGAGCTGCCATTAATTCCATGTCTCTTGCTTTGTCTAATGATGCATCAGATGTTTTGTAGACATGAGGGAGTCCCATGTTGGATCAGAATATTATATATATTTGCAGGTGTTGTTGCAGGCACTCTACAGTGTGTGTTTGATGGTTTCTGTGTGTGTGGCAGGAAGGTGTTGGAGATGTGCTGTTTCATGGAGAAGATGCTGGCCAGCATGCTGGCCGACTTTGAGATGAAACTGGAAAGGGAAGTCCTGGTGCCGCTCAACAAGCTCAGCGAGGTGAGACAGCAGCTACCAAAGAGAAACTTCCGTCAGACTTCTCATGAACACTTAAACCACGGCTGCACTGCATCTTAAAATACTCACAACCATTGTAAAACATGGTACTAGTTATATGTCAAGTGCTCGTGCTATTTTGTCTTCGTGCTTCAGAGCGTCTGACTGGCTCATTTGTATTTTCTTGTTTATTGCAAAAACAAACACATATAGAGCTCAGTCACCACTGAAAAGGCCACACAATATTTAAAAAGTTTAGTCTCAGAACTTTTCCCTTGTTGGTTTTCTTTTTAGGATGATTTACCAGAGATTCTCAAGAACAAGAAGCAATTTACAAAGCTCACTACAGACTGGAACAATGCAAGAATCAGGTGAGGTACACAGCCTCACTCAGGGTTAGGTCATGTTGTGGGGACCTAAATTTGTTTATATAGTCACAATATTGGGACTTTTCTTCCGTATTGGGAGAAAAAATTCCTCATAATGTAAACATTTTAATATGAAAATGTGTTTGGTTGAGGTTGGGGTAAGGGTTAGAAGAGTAGTTACTATGGTTCAGGTAAGAAAGTCTCCAGAAAATCAATGGAATGTCCTCTTTGTGTATAATTGTGGCCAGGAGCCAGGCCAGCACTGGTCCCCAGGCAAAGCAGGAGGGGCTTCGGGAGGAAGTGGAAGAGGCATGGAGGAAGTTGGAGAGCATCAAGGTAAGAGTACCTTGTGTCCTTTAGCAAGACACTGAACCCCCACCAGTAGCTCTGTGAAGTAAATGGTTTATTCTTGATGTTTTCTGTCTCTGCAGGACCAGTACTCTGCAGATCTGTACCACTTTGCAACAAAAGAAGATTCCTATGCTAATTACTTCATTCGTGTGAGCTGCAGTTGTGATTGCTTTACGGGGTTTTGGTTTTTTTTTTACATCTGAATGAATTTTAAAGTGTTCATGTCTAACTTTGTAATCTTTACTCATTCAGCTTCTCATATCCACAACCTCTTTTGTTTGTACAAATGTAGCTTCTCGAGCTGCAAGCAGAATACCACAAACATTCACACGAGTTCCTGGACAAAAACATCAGCGAGCTCAAAGAGAATCACAGTCAAAATGGTGAACTTGTGTGTGTCTATCTGAGCGTATATTTCCACCGTCACAATATTGACGCAATATTGCTACATGTGCTAATTTCCCCTGTGTGCTCTGTCTGATTGTGCAGGGCCAATGCTGGGCCTCTCCAATAAGAAAGTCTACGGGGAGCCTCTGCTGTCTCATCTGTCTCAAAGCGACAGAGAAATCGCCACACCCATCCAGGAGTGTATTCACATGCTGCTGAGAACGGGCATGGGAGAGGAGGTAGGAGTGATGGGATGAAAAAGAAATCAGGCTTGTCTCTGTACTGATCTCACAGCATTTGACACAACTGATCACACGATTCTTTTGCAGAGAAGGGAACATGTCTTTGGGGTTAATGAAACAGCACTAGGCTGGTTTAATTTGTATTTATCAGATTACGCTTTGTTGATGAGAGCAAGGACTCTTACATGTCCAAAAATAATAGTCAACTCATTCTACAAGGTTGTGTTCTAGGGCCGATACTTATTACCCCATGTATGCTTCCTTTATGCAATATTATCAGAGAGCACCGCAATCACGAAAGACTTGCATACTGTTTGCATTTTACTTCTAAATTCAGACAAAACATTGGGTCTAAACACTAGCTCTCCCACTTAATCACTGCTCCTCTCCTCGCTTGCCTCTCAAGGGTCTGTTCCGTCTGGCGGCGGCAGCCTCGGTGGTGAAGAGGCTGAAGACTTGCCTGGATCAAGGAACAGTGGACCACAGCGAGTTCAGCATGGACCCACACGCTGTGGCCGGTAAAGATTAGTCACGGGTGTTTCTCTATGTCTGATCAGCCAACCTGACTTTCACTGCTCATTTCACTGTTCCTCTTCGGTTCACTCAGCCCGTTATAACTTCCACACATGCGAAATAAATCAGTTCCTGTATGCTGGAGAATTTTTAGAGCAGTAACCTAAAATCACTCTACTTTATCAAGCAGTGAGGGAAGTCAGCAGAGCATTTTGTTGTAAGTATATTTCACCTTGAACTGATTAAACACTGCTGTGATTGTGGACTGTTTGTCTGTGAATCCGATGACAGGAGCTTTGAAGTGTTACCTTCGAGAACTGCCCGAGCCCCTGATGACCTTTGAACTCTGCAAAGACTGGTTCAAAGCAGCTGGGTGTGTGTAGCATCGACACTCAAAATATTTCTCATTTCACTGTGGTTTCAGGTTTGTGTCTTGAGTTTGGTCTGTGTCTTCATAGGGAAAAAGACTTGACAGAGAAACTGGAGCAGTTCAGAGTGTTGCTGAAGAAACTCCCACCTGAAAACTACAACAACCTCAGGTTTGTGCCCGATCTGATCATGCTCTTTTCTTCCACATGAACTTTCACTTTCGAAATGCCTTTTAGTCACATTAGTGAAACAGCTACAGATGGTAATGTCAGTCTGTCGGTCACTCCACATCACTTTGATCCAAAATGTGATACATCTGACTTTGGCGATGCCCTGACCTTTCCTGTAGCGCTATCATTCATTGATTTAGCTGTATGGATGACAAGTTTCCACTTCCTCCTACACAGAAATGAAGCTCAAATATACATCTTGCACATTTGGAACCAGAGTCTGAGCAATAGTTAACGGGGGATGGAGCCGCGGTAGTGAGGTCCCACCAATACACATGCTCGACCAATTGTGACACATCATATAACTAATAAAAAATAAGAACAGAAAATGATCCCTTGAACATACATCAGTGTGCTAAAAAAAGATCTAAAAAGACAGAACAAATGATTTTATGTGTAGTCTGACTTTTTTTTTGTTTGGTACATGTCCCATTCACTAATATGGAGGAGGCAGGGTTTATGACTTGTACTACAGAAAGCCACTAGGTGGTGATGACGACAGACTGATCCTCCCTGAACTCCCATGTCTCCTTCCATTACCCAGTCTTTGTGTTTTCCTCCGTCTCTCTGTCAGGTATCTGGTGCAGTTTTTGTCTCTGTTGTCTGAGCAGCAGGCTGTGAACAAGATGAGCCCCAGTAACATCGCCATCGTCTTGGGGCCCAACCTGCTCTGGCCCCGAGCTGAAGGGTGCGTATGAAAGAACTTGTCTTGATACTGTGTGCACTGTTACCGTACTCCACTCGTTCATGTTCCCTGTTCGGCCTGTCCTTCCTTTTCCTCATCTTCAGTTGAGCATCAGTGCTATAAATGAACCAGAACATCTGCTCACAATAATGAGAAATTATTTTCTGTGTATGAATTACTTGATGGGCAGCTTATGGTGGAAACGTCGGCCTGCAGAGATCTCTCTTTTTGTATATGGAGCGATTCAAGAAGCATTTCAACACCAAGTGTAAACAGAAAAACTTAGCGTGGACCACTTTTGATCAGCTCTCTCAGGACGGTTAATACCAGGTCTGTGATAAATTGTCATTTTCTCTCAGACTGACCTCTTGTTGTTTCCTCTGCTTCTCTGTGTCTCTTTAGTGAAGCTGCTCTGTTTGACATGGCGTCAGCTTCTTCAGTCCAGGTGGTCACAGTTATCGAGCCTCTTATTCAGCACAGCTCCAGCCTCTTCCCTGAAGGTATGTCGGGGTGGTTCTGGTTAACTTATTTTAAAAGTTATCAGATTTGCAGTTTTGGCTTTTAATAATTTCTCTCAGTAACGATGAGGTAAATCTCAGCAGTGACACTTAAACATTGATGCTTTTGTTTCACTTACTCTCTGTGCATCGAGTATGGATTGGTAAGCAATTAGTAATTTCTTACTTGATCACACTTGATTATTATTTTTTGGTACAATATTTATCAGTTTGTTATACTGGTTGGGAATCCAGGTAAACAAGATTTAAATCTGATTAAATATCATTCCCAAACTTTTGATCTCTTTAGCTCTTTGCAAAATCTACAGGTTGCTATAACGACAGGCATTCATAACTGCACATATTTTCTGTGTGTTCTGTTCCACTGTGTTTGAAAACATAACAAAAATGCAGTGAATGTATACATACATACAGCAGTGTCACTATATTCTCAAATCTGCACTAATTCATCATCACCATATAAACAGGGTTAGGGTTAATTATTCTGTGTGATGAAAAGACGTCTATTTGATTTCGCAAAACATTTTTTTCCATATCTTGTTTTGGTCAGCTGTATCCTTTGAGATCCCAGACCTTCCTGAGTTCCCAGATGTGACCATTCCTGTTCCTCTTGCACCGTCTCTGATCTCAGAAAAGGAGAAACTGAGTAGAGCAGTATCCTCTTCATCCACAACCTCCTCCGGCTCATCCTATCACCTCGCCCTCTCCAAGACAAACAGGTATCCTTATGTCAGGACTTTATTCGCAGCTAAGTCTCAAATGATCAATGGATTGACAATATTGACAAACTTACTGATCTTTCCTGTGACATAGAACTAAAGCTGCAGGTAGGTTTATGTACTAACTAGACACGGTATTTTTTACAGAAAAACATTAACCTTTTGTAATTTTCTTCCCATCAGCGCAGCCTCTCAGGACAGTGGCAGCTTCTTCCTGTTGAAATCTGGCTCTGTGAGTCGCAGTGGCACCTCCACATGGGCCAGCCCTGCAGCTGAGCCAACGGCACTAACCCAGAAAAACACAACGTCCAGCGGCTTATCATCTCTCACTCCCGACCCCATTCTGGCCTCCAATACTTCCGCTGTTGGCAGCTCAACGGCGAACCAGAGCCCTTGTCCGCTTCCTCGGGTCACGGGATCAACGCCAAACCCAGGTCAGACCAAGACCCCCACCCAGAAGCAGTGCTCGGATAAAGGCCAGCTGGAGTCCATTTTGGAGGCACCTCCACGCTCTCCCACAATGATGCTGAAGCAAACCTCCCTGCACAAACGTAAGTCAAAGTCCACTGAGTCTAACATTATGTTCAAACAGATAGAGTTGTGTATGAAATCTGAAGGATTTACTCACATTTTGCTCACACTGATAGAATCTCATAATGGCAAAGCTTTTGAAAACAAATCATAACCAAAGCACTAAGTGAAAACCTCAGAAACCATGGGTGTGTTCGCACCTAGGTTGTTGTTTTCAGGAACATACAGACATGAAAGATATTTAGCCTCACACGTTTATTACGGTGGCACACTCACAAAGACATTGGGTCAGAATTGGTACAAGAGACTCCAAAAGTTCTTGACTTCTAGTCCGTTGGGCAGATCAAGTCCTGAAAACACTGGATCCCACATTTCCCATGATGCAACTACATCTCTTGTTGCCACATCTATCAAATCTGAAGTTCACAATGGAGGCTTTCAGTCTCAGATGACCTGGATGACATCTCTTTGACATCATCAGTGTCACTTTATCAACTTACAGATCCTTACAGTCATCATGTGTAAAATTTGTGGACTTCCCCTTTAAGTGGCCTCACACTTGTTTTCCTACAGCAGCGACAGTCCCATCATTCATTGTTGTTTCAGGGCTGAGGGCGCAGACCGGCCTCATTATTTATATATCCTTCTATTGTGTAACGTTGTGTACAGATTCTTCACTGCTACCCTTTTCCTCTCACAAAATCAACTCAGTGGTTTGTCGATGGAGAGAAAATAAAGTACCGCTCGCCATGGCAACCAGGAAGTACACAGGAAACAGGAAGACTCAGACCACTGACCAAAATATCTACCTTTCACGTCATGCGTCATTGTTGTAACTACCTCAGAGCTGATTTTAACCAACAGAAGCCATTGTGGCATTTTGTAATATAAAGAACCACACAATGTTAAATTCACTTTCAATTATAGTTCTCCCCCCAAAAAATCTAACTGAAATTCAACACCATTTAGTAATTGGGACAAAAAAATATGCTCAGAAGATTGGGGACATTTGTCTTTGAAATTGAGATAAAGTGAAATGATGTAGCTTTTAAACAGCTGACATTGTGGTCAGTTGTGATAATTATGGGAAAATCATGCTTAATTAATGGAATGCAAAATGTAAAGGAGAGACACAGTCACCAAACTACTGTATATCAGTTGTTCAGCAGGATCTAAAGGATAACTTACACTACATTAGCATTAGCTAGGCTTCAGCAGAATTCATTTTTTGTCTGTAAGAAGATTATGTTGTTTCTTCAATTAGAAATTATAGCGATGTTTGAACTAAAAACATTTCATAAGGTAGTAAGGTAAGAAAAGGTTAAAATTTTTACCATCAAAGGTTCATTTAGTGGACAGTAGAAGAAACATTAATTTCTGCTTTCTGAAAAGAACTGTATAGAATCAATCTCCACCTGGTGGCTGGCTACAGTATAGCTCATAAACCATGCATCATCCATGTAAGTGGATGGGAGAACGACCAAACTAAAAAGTCAAAGTACACATCAAATACATTTTTCTAAATTAAAATTTCTATCATTTCAGGTACTTCTTATCACACTTATGTTTGTCCAAGTTTTCATTTTCCCCTAATTTATTTGGTTTTAATTAATTAATTGATGAGTGTGAAAACATCATGATGGACCGCTGAGAAGGACTCGCCATTGTTCTAGTGTGTGTATTGCAGCTGTGCAGACTCTTGCTCCAATTGCAGAAGATGGCAGCATTCATATCCAGGATATTTTGGCTTCACTTCTGGATAGTGAAAGGAAGTGGAGACCATGTTTATTTACAGTCTATGGACACACCCTGATCAGTCTCTTCCTTATATTCCCACTTTTATACAGCAAAAATATCCTTCTGCATGAACAAAGCTAGCGACGTGACGGTTCAGTTCTCCAAGCAGCCGAAAGCCCCTGGGCCTCCCAAGCTTCAGGCCCCTCCACACCCAGCCACAGCCAAAGCGGCCGCAGAGACTGGGACCCAGCCAATACCCGCACCCAGAGCTCAGGCAGCCGCCCTGAAAAAGCCTCCACCGAAAAAGCCTGGACTCAGAGCACCAAAATGCCCTCCACCACTTCCTCCACCATCACAGGCCAAAGAAGTTCCCTCTGTAGCACCGTGAAAGACGTTAGAAACACGTCCTCCCTATTGTTCAACATTGTTATTGTGCTGTTCAGTGCCTTCCAGGATGTATTTTATATTTGCATTTTTTGGTTCTGCCCATGTTTTCCATAACCGGTACCATTTATTTATTTGTCTATTGATGTCCGATATTTCCAAGAATGCAATGTCTTTTTGGTTAAAACAAAAATATCTAAAGCAATAAATGAATCCACATCCAAAAAAAGTCTGCCAGTTTTTTAAAAATGTTTTTAGGTTGTATTTTTCCATAAATCTACACCATCACAGTGTTCATTTAAGCTGGCAAATGATTTAATGGACCTCAAGGCTGAAGTGAGGTTTGACTGTTGTTAAATGAAACTCCACCCAAAGTCTGTTTTTCACAGAAAGGATGATGGCTGTGGTCAATTTGAATTCATGTCATTTTCATCAGATTTCTGTGGCTTCTGCTGCTTTTAGCTCTTTGACTTTTAATCTTTCAGGATTTCAGATCAGTACTGCAGATAAGAAACATGTTATACATGAGAACACATGTAAATAAAACCATATTCAGCCTCATTAAAAACATGTTTATTGTCAAATTATATCATCGTATTATATCATTGGTACTGACTGCAGCATATGGAAGTGAATTGCACTATGTGCTGCAGGTGCTCATACTGTAAGTACATATTTATAGGAGGTCAGTTGATATCTTCGAGTTGTATAAAAGAATATATAAATGACAGTTCTTCTATAAAAATCAATACAGGAGTCGGACTTCATATTCATTTTATGATAAAAGGTGCACTGAGTATCTAAAGAAAAGGTTTGCAACATAAAATGAACATATACTGTATATGATTGAGGCTTTAATTGCTTCAAGCAAACGCCGGTATTAACTTGTCGTCATATTCCCTCAGTCCAAGCAGTTCAACAGCTGACAAGTTTCTGTGGTTTATCTTTTGTCTGAGGTTGATCCTGAGATTCCAGATCTCTCATGAGTTCTCTTCCCTTTTTTTTCATTCCTGGTATTTTATTCCTGAGTGAAAAGCTGACGAGAGATTGTAGTGACGGCAAAGGGTTGTAGCAAGATTAAATCTATTTTTCTAATGTCCTCTCTGTCTGCTCATCAGAGACGAACTTGCATAGAGAATAATTTCCCCTCTTGTGTGAGGACATGTGTATTATCGTATGTATAAAGTGAATGACAGGTTTTATAATGTTTCCTCCAACCTTTATCCCATCTCACATTCTATGGTACATCCTCTCTTTCCACTCTTTTTTTTCATTTCAGTCTTTTTGGGAAAACACAGTCTTCCTTTCTCTGCTGAGCTTGGAAACTTGCAGCATTGAGTCTTTCACTCCTTTAAAATACATTCAGCCACAGGTATCAAAATTGTACATCCTCGAAGAATAGTTTTATAAAGGTAAAAGATGCAGTATGAAGGAGACTGAATGCAGGTTGATGTATTTATGGTCGTCCTGTCAACAGAGCCAGCCTCGTTGACCATTGCAACATTTTAGATGATTGAATTGATTGGAATTGCAGAAGAATCAAATGTTTTAGTTAAATGAAATTTCTCTGATTTGCTCAGCTCAGACTTTGATTTCGTCCTCGTCGTCCATGTAACTGTAAGACATTTTCTTCTTGTGCTGGCTGATGCTCATCATCTCTGAGTCAGCAGCCTCCACCCTGCTCTGTCCCTTTAAGTGGCCAACGCCATAATGGCGTGCGAGCATATCCGTAGCGCTCTGGAACCGCTCACTTTCCATCCCCATTCCCAACCTCGCTCGTTCAGGAGACCCCATCACCACATCAGGCACTTTAACAGAGAGCCCGACTTCGTTCTCCTCCACTACAGTTTCCTCTTCCTCCCAGTCGACTGCATGTGGGCTCTTCCTGCCACCACAGTCCTCCCTCAGCAGGGAGTCCACGTATGAGATAGTGGCTGAGTCCATCTCCGATCCCTCATTGGTCAGCCCACCTGCTGAACCCACCTCCTCTCGTTCCCAGGCATGGCTGTGCTCCTCCGGGTGGCCGTCGATCAGGCCAAACACCTCGCTCATGAGGGAGGGGCCGAGGTCAAAGGTGAAGGTGTCCAGGGAGGTGAGGGAGGGGAGCGAGTCAGAGTAGGCGGTGGCGGTGCTGGTGGCAGGTTTGGCGTGAGAGGTCACAATCGTAGCAGAGCAGGTGGACAAGATGGCGTCCGTGGGGTCGGTCAGGGAGCCTCGGTGGATGTTGGGGGAGCAGGAAGTGGGGAGGGAGATGGAGGGCTGCTGACGCTCCGAGCGGGAGAGACGAGGCAGAGTGACGAAGCCGGACTCCAGACCTGAGGGACACACACAGACATTGAAACATGAAATCAAGGCTGAGGTTTTCTGTCTCCGCTACATTACATAGGAATATTTCAACATTTTGAGGTTAGGCGAGACAAACGATAGCACTCCCATGTGTGTAAGGACGGTATCAAGCTACAGCCAGGGGATGATTAGCTTAACAAAAAGACTGGAAGTGAAGGGGAAACAACTAGAAACGTGCCAAGCAGCACCTCTTCGACTCTAAGTGATCAAAACACAAGTTGTGGTTTTATGGTGTGAGGTTTTCGTAAAGAAAGCAACCAAGCATATATCCCATTGTTATAAATGATTCTTTATCCATAACCAGTTGCACCTAAAAGAAGCGGTTTGTAACTGCTGTTTTGAAAGTTGCTATATAAATATAAAGTTATGATTGTTATATTGAGAGGGATAGTCACCACAGACACTGCATTTGAATAACATAAATTTGAGATTGTATTTTATTTACCTGAAAAAAGTTAGATCAATTTTTTTTTGTTTTTTTTTGTTTACATGCTTATATTCACCTTATTTTTACACTTTAATATAATAATACCTTTGTACCTGAGTATTAAGACAATAAAGATATTTTGACATTCAACATTAGCATACACCTCCAACAGGGGGCAGTATAAACCCATCTGAGGACATCCTGTCTACTGACGAAGACAAGTAGAGTTGTTCTGTTCTTAGAAGCGTGACTCATCCAGACCTGCCAGATCACTTAACAAGTCACACGCTCACACTCGGCTGCCTCCATGACCCAAACGGGTAAATTACCACAGCACATCTCAATGTCAGGGCCAAGAGTCTGGAGGTTTACTGTCCCAGCCAAAGAAAACGGGGCGTGATCGCACAGATTAACACATTTTAATCAGAGAAGAGGACAGAAGTCATGAGTGAAACCAGCTTCTGAAGCGTAAACCTGGAGAATCTCCATCCATCCATGTGCCTAATGGATAATTACTGGAGAGTACACACAACAGGAATGTCACTCAGTAGAGCTCATACATCTGCCTAAGCCCAACAGTCCCCTTATGAAACCATATTTAAATTCACTGGATTTAATCACAGCCATAAACATGCCTGATTTTTTTTCATTAAGGTCCAGGAATTATTCTCTGAGAGATCAACAAAAATGTTGTGAAACGTCTCACAATGTTAGAGAATGAAAAATAAAATCCTAGAACTGTCCCCTGATCTGGATCTACACTCAAATTTAGTGGGTTTTCCACATCCTTCCACCAAGTTTCAGTGTTCTTCATCAGGCAGATGTAGATGAAAACATAACCTCCTTGGCAGAGGTAAATTTAACTGTATAAATATCTGGATCTCGTCATCCAACTCTGGAGCAATATTCTCAGAAATTCACACACACACACACATTTAAACACGTTGTCATAGGTCATCGTTGGGGACTTAACATGGACTCATATTCATTTCCTGGATTCTAGCCCTAACCCTAAAAATAACCACTACATACTTCAATCTAACCTTTCTTCTAAACCTTAAAAAAAATCATCTTTTTACTCTGCGACACACACACACACACACACAGGGAAGATCAGACTGCTTCGGCCGTGAGTGTGGTGTTAATGTGGGTCATTTAAACAGCCTCTCAGACAGCTTGTTGTCTGTTGTGTCTAGATCTCTGTGCGTTATCAGTACTGCTGATTATGAGCCAAGGTGATTCATAAGGACATCTGGACCAAATCCGTCCAGAACTGATGGATGAGTTTCCCTGAGGCAGCACAGTTAAACACTGACGCTAACTCATTTAATCTTTGACTATGTGTTTTTTTTGTTTTTAAATGTGGCTATTTAATAAAAAAAAACACCTAAGCATCATTTTGGGATTAGTCAATATACTTAATACTTGAATAACTGGTAATATAAAAGAAATGACATCATATCAAGAAATATTCGTTGGAGATAAGATGCAGCTTGTGTCAGGAAATCCAATCCAAGATTTAATTAAATCTGTAAACTTCTTTCAGTTATTTTAGGGGAAATACATCATAAAGCCAGAAATGATGTGTACCTGTTATCACAACACAGACAGCTACTTGTTGTAAAAATATCCATTAGAGAAGATTTAAGTCAAAATCAAGTTTCTCTGGTCCCTTTATGTGATAAAAAACATATTCTGAGGATAATTACAGGTCAGCACCATGGCTGAGTACTTCCACCTTAACACCGAAGTAAATTAAAGCCAATTCGAAAAAAACTGATTCATAGAGCCAGGGTGGTGTCACAAACCTAAGAGTCCAATCCTATCAACTCAGTTGCTGGAAAAGACTCAACGACGACAGGTGAACTGATCATATTAGCTTTTTCGTAGATCCCAGTTAGAAATGAGGAAGGGAGATGTAGAGTTTGAGGTGATTTTCAGGCCACAAGGGGAATTGATTCGTAACACACCTTCGGAAAATGTAATTTTGAGGATAATAAGTAACTGGAGACTTGAAGAAAAAGTATTCCCAAACTCACCATAAGAGCTTTTCTTCTCCTCTGGCGTATTTTGAGAACTGGGGAATAGCACTTTGGTGGTGGGACTCCCATTAGACATGTCCACATCCAGCCTGGGAAGGGAGATGGCATTCTTGATGATGGGAGAAATGGGAGGAGGCGGCAGAGACAGGTCCTTGGATCCCTCTCTGGGTCGGTTGTCCGAGCCCCTCCTGATTTGACGGAGCGTCCTGGAGAAGAACGCTCCGATCTTGTTGTCAGGGGAGGAGATGGAATCAGTGTCCCGGTTGTTACTGTTGGCTGACCCACCGTGGTTGCTGAGGAAGGAGGTGTCCCCGAACACGTCGCCGCCACGGCCCACGTGCATGGTGTGGCGGAAGTCGCCCAGAGGAGGGCTGATCATTTCCACTGTGAGGTCACTTTTGAAGCGGCGCTTGCTGTGGGAGTGTGAGACCAGACCTTTTAGGCCCGACAGCTTTTCCTGAAGATTCATGGTCACAAGAGGTAAATGGCTTATGGACCAAGAAATAACTGGCTTTAATCCGACCGAGAGGCTGAACTTAACTCTCAGATTTATGCAAAAGTCCCTGACAGTTCAGTCCAAAGTACGGACCTGAAAAATAGCTCTGAAAGGTTATTCCAAGATCTTCAAACCATGTAATTACTGGAGCTGGAAAGTTGAAGCCTGCAGCACCAAATAGTTCCCTCAAATATTATCTCTGTTTATCGTGTGCAGGCCAAGCTCTGTCCCACTCTTTGTAGCTTGTTGTTCTGCATAGCTGGCTGAATTAAACAAACATAAATTGTGGAGAACACTATGCAGTTGTGTTCCTGGAGGCGGCCGGGCCAGTTGGAGTGTGGTCAGGTAGCCTGGCTTGCTTTGGGCTCTGGTTCTGTCAACATCAGCTCAGAAATAGGTCCAGCTGCAAATGGTTGTGCGGTTGCACTGTGGAACCATCTATTGAGAGTTAAAACAGGGAGAAAACATCTATCTTTAAAATGCAGACAGGGATGTATTTAATTTTGACAGATGTTGAGAGAAATGCGTGACATTTGCAGTTTATTCTGTGGACTTCAGGGAGAGATCGCGTTGCTTTCCCTTTTCTGAATACTGTTAGTTGTAAAGTAACCTCACTGTGTTTTGGACAGATTGCTTTCTGCAGATTTTTAAAGATTCCAAAGGTTCGCTGGTCTGGAACCGTCTAAATTTAGACCTCGGTCACTCTTCTGTGAGAACAAAAAAAAAACAAGTCTGCTACTTATCCATGAAATAGGAAGACTTTTGGGGAATTCCTGCTTCCATTTTGTGCTGCTCTGTCTGGCGTGAAGGTCACACAGAATTCACTTTACATCTGACTTCAAGGGCTGTTTATAAACAGGCTCAGTGAGATAGGAAGAGATAATGAAAATCTGCTGATAGCAAAACTACTGCTGCTACTTGGCAGCACCGCTAGGCTGCCAGTGTGTGGTGCCCCGAGACTGACAAACTAAAAAATCATGTCAAAAATGTACATGAATCTTTACAGTTTTCTTTTTACTCCTAGTCAGTTGGTAAAAGTAAGGGAAGTAAGTACAAATATTCAGTGAACAAATGAAACTTAACTTTTTTCATTTACCTTTCACTACCTCCTTTTGGGGTTTCTAGTCTATTGTCTACATGGACGTTTTAGCAATGATCAATTTCTTATTTTCATGCTACATTTCCATATTTTTCATTTGAGCAAGAGGACTACGTATCTTAGCTCTTAGTTCCCATTTTTTGTTCATCTTGGAAATTGAATCATTGATCAACTTCCTATTTTCATGCTACATATCCCATTTCTATGTTTCCTTTGAGCAACAAGAGAGCTATATAAGGCTAGCTTACCTGGAAAACCTAAATACAATGAATCTTTCCAGCTAGTCTCTTAACAAGAACTCATTAAACTCACTTAAGTAAACATGTATTGTTGGAGGAGCCATATGCTTCACTCTGCTGTATAAACCTTTAGATCCAGGGCTGTGCAATATTACCAAAATGTCCTGCCCGAGTCTGTGTTGTCCTGTGGTAGAACGCAATGTGACATCCAATTGATTAAATACATGGCTGTAACGAGTGCAGTTATATATCACTATATTGCTCGACCCTACTTGTAACAGAAACGAATCATTTCAGCCAACAAGCTACTCACAACTGTAGTCGTAAGTTATCTCGCTACAAATCAGAGTAAGAAAATAACCGTTTCTTTTTTAGCTTTATATATATATATTTACTCTCCATTTACAGTATGTATTCTGTTATAATACTGTTTTTTGTCAGTTTAGGAACTCCGTAAATTGTGATGAAGGCAGACCCTTTTTTCCCAGTGTTGTTCTTTGCCAGCAGAGTAATGGATATCCAATTCTAAAATATTTTGATAGCACAAAGCTGCCCTGACAAGGACCTCTGTTTCTCTTGAAAAGCTTTCCACTGCAGCAGCTAAATGTCGACAGGCTTCCCACGCATGCAAGCCCCCCGTCTGGCTTCATTAATGACCTGCTATGGTTCAGGACATGGAGATTGCGTCAGGTCCAAGGCAGCCCCTCTAATTTACTGCTGACCGCACTCCCAGGCCCTCCGCTCCACTTCCCTTGACTGGGCGTTTTTTAAGAGGGGCATCTGGGAGCGGCGTGCCACATACCAGCGCTGAGCGGAGCCATATCGAGGCTCACAAAGGGACACCAGGGACCAGTATAACAAAGGTGTGATGTCGAATCTGAAATGCCATGAGCCTGAGGGGAGCATGTGCATTTTCCCATGAACCACGCTGAAGCCACTGGCCACCTCTCTAATCAAAACAAGTCCCCATGACTGCAGACATTATGCTCTTCTGAATAAGGGGGAAATGTTTGTCTTGCTCAACCTCAGTCGAATTAATGAGCCACAGTATTACAGGAATATACACAGGGCCATTAATTACTCTGCTTACAGAAAGCTCTGGTGTTCTGTCTCTGCCTGTAATCCTGTTAAAGACCTTTGACCACAACTCACAGGGGGTCGCTCCCTCTGACTCCTCTCATGTATCTGGACCCTCTGGGCAAAAACATTGCTCCTACCCGCCTGAACTCTCCCTCCCTGCTCTCTGCCGTTCTTCTTTTTGCACTGGCTCTTCTGTTTTGTGAGTTTAAGATTAACTGGCCTGAAAACCCAATAAGAACACAAGTACTCCAGCAGTTTTACTCTTTAAAAGGTAATAAGTCTAACGCTATAATCCCGGGAGCAGCCTGACTCCCTGGGTCTGGAAATATCGGAAAAGCACAGGGGCAACTCAGACATACCCTGGATTATCTTCTAATCCTCCATCTCCTCCATTACCCCTGGTAGGGCACCTGTTTCTGGGTACGACCAGGCTGCTACCACCCTGATCAGATGGTCCTCTGGTTCTGATTCCTGTCAGAGAGGAAACAGAATACACATTGAGCTGCGGCCATAAAACAATATCAATAATTATCGTGATATATTTGTTTTCAATATAAATACAACAAAGCTTCAATGTATAGTATATAGATTTAATGGTTATATTAATGGTTATGGGTTGTGAAAACACAGTGAGGTCGTTCATATTTAGCTGTTTATCAGGTGATTGTCATTCTCTGCATTTAACTTAAATTTAAAAAAATGACAATAATCGTAATATAATTATAGATATCGACTGAAAAATAGGGATGACAAGAAATGATGCAGAAAGATGAGAGTGAGAGAAAAGGTCAGATAAGGAGAGGAAGTGAGAGGAAGAAAGAAAGACAGAAATGTCTGACTAAGTTTACATGGACATCAATATAGCACACTGACATGTAAGCATTATTTTCTAATCTCTATCTTACCTGAGTAATGTCATACTCTGAATAAGCAAAACACATTTTGCAGCATTTTGCTTTGATAGTTTGATTGTTGTTGTCCATGTAATCATAGTCGCTGATAATTCTTCTTCTACTACTTTCTCCTGTTTGCAGGTTAGATCATGCTTTGATAAATACCTTTTTTAAATTTTCACTAAGGAGGTTTTGTGCTCATCCCTAGACTACGTCTTTCTTGCAGCTATCAAAAGCACAATTTTAGACCCTGATGTGTTATGTCAGATACTGATTGTAGTCTAATCTCTCTTTTCAACACTGCACCGGACAATAGCCCTGAAAACATGCAAAGGTGTGGAGAGACAACTCTGTGAAAACTGCTTCACTTCAACACCCTGAAACCTAGCAGTGAAAGAGGCTGGACTCAATGCGTGTCGATGGAAAAAACTCTTTTCTGTTGTAGTTCGTGATGAAATGAATGAAAGCTTCCCTGTATTAAAACATCATGCTCAGTTCAGCTCCAGTCTTACAATTGCCTTCTTTGGGAAAGTCACCATTCAGGGGGTTTCAGCACATTCACACATCACATGCAGACAGGATAAATCAAATATTTCCATGTCACTGTGTACAGCATTTTCATGAGGTGGCTTCTCTGTATGTAAACCAGGGTAACCACAGTTTAATAGGAGCCGTGTGTGTTGTGTGTTGTGTGTGTGTACGGACACATTCCTAAGCAGAGCATCGGTCGGTGGAGTCTTTCTCTCGATTGCGACCATCAAACATCTTTCTTCTCAACCTCACCACTGATTGAAAACACGTTTGGGTTTAAATCTCCTTTTTTCTCCTTCATTCTGTCTTCTGCCTTTCTCTCTCTCCGCTTCTCTCAGTGCTTCCCCTCTCATTTCTTTTCTATTTGTGCCCTCTTGTATTTATTTCCTCTTGAAAACTCTCCATTTCCTTCTCTTTCTTTTTCCATCAAGTTACATTCACTCTTTATCTTTCTTTCCCTGCTGCTCCTCTTTCCTTTTCTCCTTCTCTTTCCCTCTTTTTTTCCTTTTTCTTCTTTCCCTGCTTTTCTTATTTGCCTTCTTCTTCTCTTTCATGTCTTTCCTTTGTTTCTGTGTGTGTGTCTTGACTGACTTAGGGAGGGTGAAACAGCTTGACTACAACAGCTGTTGGGCCCACACACACTCTCTCTCTCTCTCACACACACTCTCACACACACGCACACACACACACACTCTCTCTCTCTCTCTCACACACACTCTCACACACACGCACACACACACACTCTCTCTCTCTCACACACACACACACACACACACACACACACACACACACTGTCTACTTTTGACGACTTTAACTGAAAAGTGTTTACTCTCCTACAGTTTGCTGGAAGAGAGCGGCAGGACTTTGGGTTTTATCACAGGTCCTCCCCTCCCCGCTCTCTTGCTCTCCTCTTGTGTCCTTCACTCACTAACCCCGCTAACCAGGTGAACAAACATACAAGATAAGGCCGCATTTTTTCAGCTCACCCTTTGATTTTCAATTACATTCCTATTTTCACCGTCCACGCTCAGGTCTGAATCCAAGCAAAACATGGCTACACTTCTCCTCCTTAGCCAAGAAAACATTTTCATGCTTCAATAAATATCCCTACTCTCCGAGGCCCTCAGCTTCCTGTATCTGCTGGAACCGACAGTCCCAATTTGCGCTCTTTGTTGCTTCTTCCTTTCAAAATGTCTTTCCTGCGATCACACATGAACTTAATTCTTTTCTTCTCTTCTCCTCCTCATCTCTGTTTATTTCTAAATTGCCATGGTACAGGAAACCTGTTTACACAAACATTTAAAGGGTCATTTTAACTGCTAAGTGATGAGAGCATACAGAAGCACTCTAGCCAGACTGACACGTTAGCAGAGCTGATATGAGATCAGCAGATGCACTGGTTTTGTGTATGTGTCAGCTGAAGTAACAAGAAATTAGAATTTTCAAATGTTGAATATAGTCTGTATTTGAGCTCACTTGAAGGTTCAGTGATATCTAGTGGTGAAGTTGCATGTTGTGGCTAGCAGATTATAACTAATTAAGTGTTAATAATTAAATTAAACTAATCAATGAAATATAAAATTAAACATTAGTTACACAAGCTGGTTAAAAACACTGTTTCCTGATGTTTTTTTTTGTTTTAATTTGAAAATCTTAAAAATTGATGGCAGAATAAGTAAGCTTTACAGTAATAGAGTCACACACAAAAACATGTGTCCTGGTGCGTCCTTCACGTCTGTGCTTGCATAGTCTTTGCATTTTGACTGATGACAAGCATCTGGGACTGTATACAGAGATGGACGACATGTCTCCACTTAGTCCCACTGTCCAGGAATGAGGCCAAAATATCCCTGATACAAACACTGCCATCATGGAGAGGTTTGAATTTTGATAAATACAGATCATGAATTAAGAGTTTTACCCTAATTGTACGCTCTCTGTTTCTGTGTGTATGATGTTAACAACTAAATAAGTGGTATACCAAACTTTCAGAGTTGTTGATCTGACTGAAGTGGTTTTCATGGTCATGTTCTATGCTTTTGCATGAGGCTACTAGCCTACCACCTCTTAACATGAATTCTTGGACCAACACATTTTCTTTGTTTGTCTCTTTTGTCATCACTTAGACATGAGACAACACAGGTTTTGTAAGTTTCAGGTTTTAGTTTTATATCACATAGTTTCAGTGACACAGGGAGACTGGCAACCAGAGCAACCGTCCAAATCATTTGTTCAAAGTTCACATTCACAGACGATCAATCAACAAAAAACCTATTCCTGGACTGCAGACTGAAAAATCATTCTGGTTTTTTGGCTTTTAACTATATGAGTACTTCAAAGGTTTGTTGACAGATTTCAAGATGGCGCCTGGTTTCCCTCCACACAGCTGAAAGTCACAACATCGACCAGCTTGTTACATGACCCGCTGGTTGTTGGCCAGTTATTGATCAGTCCAGTCTCTAAAAACTCAGTATAGTCCTTCACCGGGGGTTTGATCATGTTGTTAGATGAATGAGTTGTGGCCATTTGGGGATGACAGACTGTGATGGAGGAGTTTTCCCAACATCAACATGTGTGGCCAAAAAACCCTGTAGTGCGAAAACAAATACAGCAGCTGGATTCAGAGTTCGCACCTCTGCAACTGACCCTTTCCTCGTCGGTTGCGTCAATGACACCCAGAGGTCACAAAGGGTCTGCCTTGAAGGAATGTATAACTGAGGTTCAAAAAAAAAGAGAAGACATTGAACACAGTGGAAAAACCACAGGGAATGTCAGTGCTCATTTACTTAATCAAGTGCTTTGGCATGTACTGTATCATTAGAGAAAATCATGAGAGGTGGACATTCACGAAACATATTACACATGTGTTAATCATCTGCTGCTGGCTGAGTCGAGTGCGTACAGAAGGCCGACATGGAAATATCAAAGCATTTACTCTAGAAGGACAGACTCTACGCCTACTCTGTGGTGAACTGGGGGAATTTCAGAGCTGCCTAAACATGAAAAAGTCACAAATCTCCACTAAGACTGGACTTATCACTAGATGTTGTCTATTGGATTATATTTTATTATCACTTAGGCTTCATCCATGCTGCTACGAAAACGATCTCTGTCAACATGAGCGTCTTGGCGCCATATCAATTTTAATCCCTGTCCATACTAACACATCTGAAAACATATCATGTCACCACGCACATACACTTGGCATGTGTGTGTCGGTGTTAACAGGAAGGCATGCACACGGGAATTGTCGCAGATCGCTTGAATAACAACTCATCTCCTGCACAACGTAAGCAGTTGTATAATTGTAAAACAGAATTTAACAGCACAACAGCTGGTGGCAAAGACAACAGGGTCAGCAACACTTGCAACTGATTATCCATTTTGTACTCAACGCTAATGCCGCTTGTTTTCTTCCAAAAGGAGTCATGTGATAGGAGCCTGCTGAATCAGCGAAGGCTACGTCCTGACCGAACAGATCCAACCAGCAAGTGATTGTGAGTGTCTGTGTCATCGCTTCCAAACATCTCAGTCCAGACTAAAATGCAGCCCCGGAGTTTTAAAACTAAAACAGAGCCAGCAGCGTTGCCAAACTTAGAAGTATCGATGTGGCCTGAAGCAGAGTTGCATTTCATTGATCACTGCTGTGTGTGTTTGTTTATTGGCGGGCTTTAGCTAGGGCAACAAGCTCTCCTATCGATGTGACTGTCAGTGTGTGTGTGTGTGTGTGTGTGTGTGTTTGTGTGTGTGTGTGTATGTGTGTGTGTGTGTGTAGGTGGTATTTCGCATGGTGGCCTCCCTCATGGCTCACTGGCAGTCGTGGGGGTCAAAAGGCCACCGGCCCCCAATTTGTAATGAGTCCGACACCCTGCTCCCTGTTTGCCTCCGTAATTAAAACACTTCAAGACCACCAACTTCAACTTCACAGTGTCACGTTCCACTAAATCAGGAGCACATCTTGGCCATGTTGGTGACATGTATTAAAACTGATGCGTTATGTCATGCTTTACCACAGTAATTACAAGACGGAGTGATAAAAATCAAAGCGCTGCCAGCAGAGCTTATTCTGACCAGGGTTGCGGTGGGGGGAAATAGTAATGATACAGTGCGTGCTGCCCGTAGACTGTATATAAAGGTGCTGCCTGGGGAGCTGAATATAAAAGTGTTGCATGAGCAGATTGAGTTTGGTGTCTGGGATCTGAGAAAAGACTTCATCCAGGACAATACAATAAAGTCTGATCATGGGACCCTGTCTGATAACAGCTTGGTTTCAGTCAACACTTTTACACGTCTTAATGGTTTTGCTTTATCTGAAATTAAACAGTATGTTTGCTTTGTTTCTCTGACGTATGAATTCAACTAGCAACACTGCTAATAATTAATCCCCTGATAACTAATAACCATATCAACATGCAATTCATTAGTTCTTTAACTTGTTCTTTCTGCAAACAGTAGTATTAGAAAAGAATAAAACACATATAGAAATGTTGTGCACATGGCAAAGGGATATTATAGGATGTAAAAAAGTTTATAATATAGACAATAGATTACAGTAGAGTCCAAATGAAAGTGTCTCTTATTATTACAGACTCATTGCGTGTCTTTCAGAGCACCAATAAAAAGTGATCAGACATGATAAACTCACCGCAGCAGAACAGGAGGCTCCGGGGTAATAATGTTTCCAGTGGCAGAGGTGCTGGAGGTTTTGGTCCGAGGGAGCCGGAGGTGCAGCCGGACTGCCCCGCTGCTGCGCCGGGTGTGTGGTGCGGCGCAGCAGCGGAGGGGATGAGGAAAGGGGGCGGGGGTAGTGGAGCTGAGGGTAGGAGCCGTCAGAGGAGCAGCTCCGGCTCTCACACGCATTGCATCATGGTCAACACCTCCACTTGTTGTCTGTCTCCAATGTGCAAATTGACTGGTTGACACTGTCTGAAGCGACGAGTAAACAAACAAGAAGGATGATGCAGTTCTTTAGCAGCCAAAGCAGGGGGCGCTGTACCATGAACCGGTGTTAGGGGGGGGTCCCCAAAGTCAGGGCTCCATGATGGGTTGAGCTGTCAGCTCTCATTGGTTCAGATTCAGTTGTGGAGCTGGAAGAAGTTTTCCTCTAAGATCTGTTTTATTTGTTCCAGTGGCGGATCTAGGGCTTTTATGATTAGGGGGGCCTTAAAGAGATAGTTCACAGAAAAATGGAAATTTCCTCATCATCTACTCACCACTATGCCGACGGAGGGGTGGGTGAAGGGTTTGAGTCCACAAAACACTTTTGGAGTCTCAGGGGTGAACACCATCCAATACAATTGAAGTAAATGGTGGCCGATTCTTCAATCATAAAAAATGCCAACATTCAAATTGGACTTGAAACAGCATCATTTACAACATGTTTATCTTCTGCTGTTTTTTTCTGCAAGATGCTCGATCACAAGAAGGGAAAGTCATGTAGTCTGAGCTCGGAATAAAGCAAACCATTGTCGGGCTTCCTTTGTAATAATCAGAGCTCAACTCAAATGAGAATAAGGACAAGATATTAAATAAGCATATTTTCCCAAATAATTACTCTAATCTCACTGTCAATGATTTCCTGCTGATACACTTGATAGATGGTTAAATATTAACATGGGAGATGTGTAGTTTAGGTGTTTTGGGATTCTGTTTAAAAACGATTTGAACTGAACAGAAAAACATGACATCAGTTCATTTGTGATGACTCCACTAAAGGAAGCCAAAGAATTACGTGTAGCAGAGTTGAGTACAGAATTTCCGCTATCAAATGCTCCACAACTGCAAAACTTCATCCAGTCGTCAGAGGTGTAGCCATAAAGTGCACATTTCAATGGTCCCACGCTGACCTGTCCAACAGGAAACGGAGCCTTATCAACAGGAACAGAAGCATCCTCACCCCGTCCTCAAAGGCTCACAGCAGGCCTCTCTGTCGTTAAACCTCCGAGGTGGTCTGTTAGTCTGCCAGCATTCGCTGCACAGCCGATGACACCGCAGACACATGCCACTTCTGAGTGAGCTACCACACTTCCCCGTTACCCCCACACTCCTGGTACCACACACACACATATACAAAACACACACACACACACACACACACACACAGACACACAAACACACACACACACACTACAGTGCTCACATGAAGACAGGCGGAAGTAAACACATTCACGCACAAGCCACTGTTGTTCGCTGGTATAGACAACACCCTTCCTCATTTCACACAGGCTAAATATAGCCCGTGTTTACATGTTTTTTAAAAGAGTGTCTTGCCAGTAAACCTACATCTTTTTTATTTTAGAAACTTCTATAAAAAATTCACACAGAATCCAGTGACGTTCCTCAATGAATTCCATAATTTCTCAATGACCAAGACTCTGGATAATGTTGGTGGTCCCTCTCAGTGTTTTCACAATCGCAATGATGAGACTAAACTTAGAGAAACATTTGGTTTCTTGTATCTGATTGGTCCAGAGCACCTGCATACACTTGGTGGGACAACATGTTCACTGGTTAGCCAATCAGGATCCGGTATTTTCAAGAGCTATGCTTTCAGAGGGATTCAGTTTGACTCATTTATCAAGTTTATCATTAGAGCATCAGGAGATTTGTAGCTTGTTTAGTTAGAAAATGTCTGAATGTCCTTTCAGAACAGATGCTGTTTTATACACACCTCTAGTCTGTATATACAATAGTGGAGGACATCTGAGGATGGATCTTCAAGGTATTGTTAAACTCAGCTGGAAAGATTATTGGGCAAACACAGAGATCTCTCGTTTGGCATATAAGCTTTCAGTAAACAGCAGTTAACAGTAACAGAACAAGGGATAGTTAATACACATATTTATATTGTTTATATTTTATATATTTTCATATTTTACAGTCTTGTGTGTGGATGAATTGTCTTTGCACTTTTGTTTGCTGTCCTGCTTTGCCTTGATTTTCCCCTGGGTGATGAATAAAGTAATATGAACTGAATATTGAGGCAAAGACTGAGGTTCTGATTAAGGTTAGTTGTAAGATGTGAATTGTATTTGACTTAGGGTTAGGCATGAATTGGTCATGGTTATGGTTAGGGATAAGCTTTCGGTAAGGCTCTACACAGTCCCCATGCAAAGTCCTAATAAGGATGGCTGCCTGTGTGTGTGTGTGTGTGTGTGTGTGTGTGTGTGTGTGTGTGTGTGTGTGTGTGTGTGTCCTGCTGCCATCCCTGCCCACACGTCTTGGGCATGAAGCGCTGGCACGGCCGCTCGTCCTTCCCTCCAGCTTCAACACAGATTAATTTACCAACAGACCAAGAGGACTTTCAACAGATTCACTAGATGACGTTGACTTTGGATATTTGTCGACCACATTTCCAGGCGTTTTGGTTCAAGTTGAGAAAAAAAAAAAAAGTTACCACCCAGTTTCCCGTCAGAATCAACCAACTGTTTCTCTTACAGGAAATCATTCAACATAATACAGACTACCAGCTAACACATAGCAGTGATCCGATCTGTTTGTTCTGGAAAATTGTCCATTTTGCCTGATAAATCTTGTTCCTTGTTCATCACCAAAACTATATTTATACAGTCAAACCGAAGAGCCACACCCTCACTGGGGAACATGTTCTTTCATGACAGTGAACATGGATTCTGTTGTTTTATTTTCCTGCTGCAGCAAAGAAACATGTAACCTGCAGTGCTCGGCTGCTCAATGAAAAATAAAAAGTGAAACTATATATTTTTTTAATTGTTGTTCTTATTTTTAGATGTATTCTCTGGGAACAATAGGCCTGGGATGGAAAGCTACAAACAGAGAAGGGAAGTGATGATTTATTCGTCTTTAAATGGCAACAAGAAAAATACACAGCAGCAGTGTTACACTTTTAAATTGCTCAAAAACGTTTTTATTTTTATTTACAGTTGATTAAATAACAATCAAGGGACACATTTATGATGTGGAGAGTTACTGGTACTGATGGGCTTTCGGGGAAATACCATGATTGATTGCACATTACATCCTGTTTTATGGAGTGTATCAGGATCTTTCAGCTTTTTGTGGTTGTTTTATTGGTTTGGTCCACACTCATCACCCTCCTTGTAGGGTTCAGTTTACAGCAGGCAACTATTTTCAGCAATGACTTTGTATAAATCTAGACTGGAAGCTAAAGCTGTAGTATAGTTTATTATCTCCATGTTAACGATTGGGATGTGGACAAATACACACTGAATACATTTTTCTCACATATTTTACTGTCAAGTTAGGTAGTGTTTACCACATTGGTGCATTACAAAATCGTCATTAGTTCAGTAAGTTTTGTTTTGAAAATAGAATGATATGTCATGATTGACAGAGACTCACAAATGATAAGGCGGGTGTTTTGCTGGAATTTCGATTCTGAGGCTCCACTTCACGATCAGGTCATCCATTTTTATTTATGGGCTTAAGTTTTCAGCTTTAGTCTGAAAATGTTTGGATGCTTGATTCCACAGCAACCTTTAGGGTTTCTTTAATGTTGTTGCCATGGTAATAGGTCTTTATTTGAGGCCTTGTCTGCACTACTACGGATATTTTTTTGAACAGACATTTTCTCCTCTTATCCTCTTTTTAAAAAAAGATCTAAGAACACAAAAGCAACTACGAATACTGAAACAAACATGCCAGGCCAGTAGGTGGCGATACAGTCTAAATCAACGATTTGTCAAATATATTGAAGAAGACCATAGTCGAAGTAGTGAATGATGGTAATGTGGTGCAGTGATGCTAAAACTCACTGCAGACTTAACGTAATTAGACCTAGCAGTGTTCGCCAAACGTCGAGAAAACGGTAAATTGTAACTTGTTGTTGCTTCCAGCTCATGACCATCACACAAGGCAACAGTGGGCATGTACAAGGTAAGCTGTGACATCATCGTTTCCTAGATACACAAAACAATGTTTTTTTTAAACAGTTTTCATGTTGTAGAGATAATTTTGTTGAAATACATCTGTGTAATGTTGTATGACTGATTACTGCTAGTCTGTATCTCCCCTTCAGACCTGGAGGTGATTGATGAATCATTTTAAAGTGATGGCACCATTGTGCACCTCTGATGAAAGAAAGCATGTTTATTTAAGAAAGTGTTTTTCTTTATCTTGACTGCTGCTATCTTTGCTGATATGTTATCTGTATTGGGCCAGAGTTTCTGTCTGCGAAACTCTCAAAATATTACATGTGCAAATGGTATTTTGTACAATTGTGGACTTGTGGAGGCTTTGTAGAAGAACTTTTCTCTTGTCTGTCACCTAACCCTAACCCTAACCTGCAGACTAAACCACTCGGTGACTCATGTCTTTGAAGCACATCATTCATTCTTACACTAACACTGTGTTTGGGTCTGCTAGCTGTCTGGATGATGATGGCTGTTCATGTCTTTGTTGCAGTGAGTCTGAGAAGTAAAATATTGTTTCTGTAGATCTACCGATACTGTCATTTGTGCGTGTGTTTTTATTTGTATCGATTTCCCAAGCATATCATCTCTCCCCCGCCTTTCTTTTCTTTCTTCTGCACAATCTTGTCTCCTCTCTCTGTCCATCTCCCTGTTCCTGTTTCCCTCCTCTCCTCTCTCTCCCAGGCGTTCTTTGCATCCCTCTCCGTTCTCCCCTTTCCTCCATCCCAAGATAAACAACCTCTGTTCTGAGGCATGTCAGCTATTTGTTCAAAAAAGCTCAAAAGTTTTTGGATGCCTTTCAGAGCTGGGTCCCCAAAGGGAGGCGAGATTACACATTTAGTGCTTTTTCACAATCTCTCCCTCTGTTTTTCATTTTTCTTGGTTTTGCACTGCTCTTTGTTTTCATTTCAACTCTCTCACGACTTGTACATCTCTCACTTAAAACTTGGTGATAGCCAGATTTGTCTGATTCAAAGCTCTGCCCCATTCATTTTTGAGGTTCTTCTTCCGGCTATTTTGACCATATAGTCTTCTCATTCTCTTTGTGTTTGTTAAATATTGATATATTTTCTGTCACAAACTTTCATCACCCTCCTCTGATTAACACTCTAGGGGAGAATCGAACACCAGTTCTCATGGCTCTGGGCAGATTGTGTCAAGTCCCTTTGAGAGTCACATGCACACATACACACATACACACACTTCACTGATTCTGAGGCAAAACACTCCCAATTTGGAATTTGCTTATTGCTGACTTGTTTTGAAAAGCTTCTTTTTTTAGCATGATGACCTGAAGTGGATGTTCCTCTAAAGACAAGGTTGCAAAGACGTGTGTGTTTGTACAGTGGTGTCCAGAATGTGCTGTATTATGGTGAGATAAACCGTAGGACATTCAGTGTTTCTCTTCATTTGAATTAACATATTTGTTCTGTGTGTGGCCTGCAGACTTGCAGTTGCATTGCAAGTTTGCTCGTCTCAAAAAATGACTCTAAATTTACAAATCTACACTTTGACTTTTTAAACACAGTATTTCGAGCATTGTCACAATATTTTTGTATCCTCCATTTTAAATCGGTGATTCAAGACACTTTTGAAATGTGCAACACTCACATACACGCTGAGGACACATAGCCAGTGACACATAGCTGCACGCAGACTAAAATACATTTCGTTTCATTCCAAGAAAGCAAACACACACAAATGAAGACACCACTTTTGTGCGTAACCTACTGGTGTCTCATGCCGAGATTGGCTTCTTTTTATAACCCAAAACACACACACACACACACACACACACACATCTATCTACACAACAGCACAGCGGCTGTGTTTAGACTAGGCCACAGTTCCTATATGGAGATACAGATCACTGTTTTGCTTTCCCGAGCACGATGAAGGGGTAATTATATCCAACCAGCGAGAGAGAGAGAAATGAAGGAGGGGAGGTTTATTGGACCATTGGACAGCAGTCTCCCTGGACTAAAGTGACCCACTCATTGTTTTCAGATCTAAACATTTTCCCTGTGGGCACTACAGCAGTACATCCCTCTTACACAGTTGTGCGACGACAAACGACAGCGTCTGACGTACTTGTGAACTGCTCGCCGTGATTTAGCTTGTGTCAAAGCTGCTTCTGTGACCTCAACTCATTTGTCTGTGGCTTGTTGACTCAGTGAGTTCTTCCAAGTGACTTCTGGAAGAGACGAGGTTCAACCATGATCTTTGTCAGCTGGTGTGTGTAAATGATACTGTGTGATGCCTGTACTGGAACAAATCACATGTTTTTTTTTTTTTTAGAAACAAGGATTTTTTCTCTTTACACCTTGACCTTGCATCCATTTGTCAACAGTCAACAGACAGTTCACAAAGCGTCCCCCTTGATTTGTGATATCAAGTGGAACAAGGCAAAGCAAATAGTTTGCACCTCAAGCGTTTGGAGGTTTAGATTGTGCAACATACAGTATTTATCTGCTCAAACCAGAGACGTATATAAAGATGGACGACACGTTTCGCTAAAATATCCCAGATATTTTGAGCCACAGCTCCAGTGGTGATCTGGGGATGGAGCAATATGCTTCAGTGTGATGAGAAGCACCTTAAATAAATATTATTTAATGTGTTCTTTGACTTTTGTTTTGTCCGTGTCCCATTCGCTACCATTGAGGATGCAGGGTTTATGACCTAAAGTGCAGCCAGCCACCAGTTAGTGATCACGATGTCATCCATCTTTAAACGTAATCTATAACAGCTCACAAAAGATGTGGTGGGCCACATTTACCATGAAGAAAAATGAGATAGCCTGATCCACAGAGAAGTTTTAATGCCTCTTGGTTTCTTAACATGTGTACTATTAGGTGTTGATTAGTGGTTGAGTTGAAGCATGATACTCAACAATTAGACGTATAATACCTCTTTGAAAAAGGGTTAGTCAACAAAGTGCAATGAATCCTGGGATAGGTTGCAGCCTTTGTTTCTCAGGGAGGGAAGGACGCATGTTTGAAAGAGTATTTGAAATGGGACAGTCTTCGAAGGATGCAGCCACAGAATTTAGAGGCAGCTAATGCCTCGAAACTAGGATGCATCATTAGCACGTCCAGCAAATTATCGCTCCAGCTAATATAATAATCCAACATAATGTTATTTCAGTGTCAATGCCACTTTCTGCTAAACAGAATGTGTAAGAGTCATAAACTTTTTTCTGCAATAATTCAAAATCCTATTGAAAAATACCTTTGGCTTTTTGTTGCAGAAAATGAAAGTGGTTAGGGTTCAGGGTTTGGATGGAGGGGAAATAGGGAGGAAGGTGAGGAGAAAAGTCATCTGGCAGAAAAGTATGCAGAGGAGAGAGAATCAGAGGGACCGGTCAATAACATGGTGTGATGTGAGTGTGTGTGAACAGGAACAGGAAGAATATTTCAGAACAGCTTTCCAGGAAATTACTTTCACTCAGTGCAAACACCTGCCAGATATGCTGAAACCTTTTTCAGTGGCACAAGTCCAAGAAATTCATCCGATTTACTAAAATCATTTTCAAAAGAAGTCACTGTGGGCTCGCAATGAACTGTGACATACATTCATTTGAGACATTTTCAAATAATCAACAACAGCCCTGTGAAATTATAAGTAATGGTTTGGAAAAAGTCTCTTTAGCTCCCAAATGGTGCAGCGACATTATAGAGTTATGTGCCGTTATTATTGACATACTTACAGGGATACTGTATGTTTTGGGTGAACTCTATCACGTTGATCCTTTAAACGCTCGATTTAGGCTGAAACAGGCTAATCTCAACATTCAGCATACCTTGAAAAATGCATGTGGTGAAATTTAAAACAAGCCTTAATTTAGTCTCACTGGTAAAGCTGGAAAAAGTCAGTCCCCCTCAGAAAAAATCCAACTAAGTGGCTCAATGTCTTTTGTGTGAGTTTTGGACAGTAAAGCAGACGATGTGCCTGCCAACGCTCAGTTTTATAATGTACAAATTCTCACTTTCAAACAAAACTCACTTAAAGTCATTTAATTCAAATATTCAGACCAAGTAATATCCCTTTCTTTATCGTGGTGGCGCACATAAAAACAGGGATTGAGTACCAGTTAGTAAATCCTGTTTCCGTGGCCTGATCTGCTCCCCGGTGACCAGACTGGTTTAAATTAGGCCTCTCCAACCTTCGGCTGCCCGTCCACTAATTTGACTCCTAGAATAACAGCAGCTACTGTGTTTTTCAGGAGTCTGGAACCAAATGTCTGTCTGGGGAGTCTGCAGTGGACACAGGTGCTCTCTCTCTCTCTCTCTCTCTCTCTCTCTCTCTTACTCTCTCTCTTTCTCTCAATCTCTCTCTTTCTCTCTCTCATACACACACACTCCAGGATTTTGGCTGAAAAATATGTTCAGGAGGGACTGTTTTACTGTTTTAGAAAAAAGAATCCCAAATGTCTTGTTTTCATTAGAACTGTTTCCTGGTTGGAGCTTTACAGCTTTAAGTCTGTCTATGGATTTGGCAGTGTGTGTGTGTGTGTGTGTGTGTGTGTGTGTGTGTGTGTGTGTGTGGGTATGAATATATATGTTTTGTATATGTATATTCTTATACAGTCATCAAAATATTCATCCAGTCATCTGTGGTACATGTGTAGGAAGATATGCATGTAGAAGAGTAGCGTGTATACTTAACGCACACAAACACGCTGACATGAACATGCACACACACACACACACACACACACACACACACACACACACACACACACACACACACACACACACACACACATACACACACACACACACACACACACACACACACACACACACACACACACACACCCTGTACACACCACTGAACACAGCAGATGAACAAAGATTAAAGGGAAGTCCAGTAATAATAATAATAATCTTCTAAGAGGTCTATGTTTATGCGTTCAGTCATGCGTTCATTATTGACACACTTAATCACTGTGAGGTTTATCACTTTAATATAATTATGGGTTGCATAGGTTGTACAAAAAAGTGATGGAGATAAATACCCTATTCTAAAGAGTATCATTGCAATCATGACTTTTATTGAAGTGGGTTGATTGGAGTCTTGCAGAGTGTGAATGGTTGTTTGTGTACAGCCGACCTGTCCAGGGTGTAACTAAACCTCTCACCCAATGTCGACTGGGATCGGCTCCAGCATTCCACGCCACCGTCAAGAGGATACGTGGTACAGTGGACTGTACTTGACAGTTATGTTGGATTCTATTATATTCCAAATCTGAGGGCATCTGGCAAAAGTTTTTATATGCCTCTTTTGCTAATAGCTGGAAAAGAAGATTGCTTCCATGTCTGAAAGGGAATATGAAGCCACAGAGAGGTGCATGTAGGCAGATTTTGTTTTATATGGACAGAGCCAGAATAGACAGCTGTTTATTTGTATCTCAGTCCTAATGCTAAGCTAAGCTAACATGATAAAAAAGAAAACATAAGGGAACAGACAAAAAAGACTTAGTAAGAGCAGATTAAAATGTGTTGCAGCGTTCATTTAGTTACCAGCTACAGACCACAATGATTTTCCAAACAGGGTTTCGGGAGATGATGTCAGTTGTGCATTCACAAGCATTAGTCAAGAAAGGAATGTGAGATAAAGGCTTGTTTTCACACCAAGCATGTTTAGGAACAACCGATTCAGACTCTGGCATCCCACTTCCTCTGGTTCGAAAACACTGTCAGGATGAGAGTCATTCAAACTCCACACGATCACACACAGAGCTGGTGGACGTCAAACACATGTATTGATTTCTGAAAAATCACCAGGAAAATAAAAGGGGACATTCATCTTTTAAACCCCTTCTGCTGAAAAAGAATGTGGTCGTGGTTTGACTTCAAGTGCCAAACTTAATTATGCCAAAAGTCCACATTCCCACCAAAGAAAACCAACACACTGTAGGTGTAGTCACACTCAATCTGATATTCTATAAACCATAAAGGCCTCTGTTGGAAATCCCCCCAATTCCTGGTTTCCCTTTTCAAACTGCACTTCACCCTCCATCCCTCACCACCGCCTGCACTACCCTCATCACTCCACACATCCGAGATCACGCATTAATGTATCTTTTGCGTTCGTCGAGCTGGGATGCAACACTGATTAACTTCCTGGCAGGAACGCCGTACACCCCCCCCCCCCTCGATTCGAAGACGTGATCCTCCTGAAGGGCCCGACAGTGGGTGGAGAGCCGCCGCCGCTGTTTGTTTGCACTGCGTCCTTATTTCCGTGAATTCTGACCTGACAGGAAGTGTGGAGGGGAGACGGGACAATGGGCCATTGTGAGACTGCGCTTTATGTCCATGCGAGGCTAAAACAGGAAAACGTACCAAGACGGGCGCTTGCATACACACACGCTAACCTGCTCGAACACTGAATGAGAAGCCCCAGCAAAATAACATTTTCCCTTTCCTATCTCTTGATCGCACACACACACAAGGATATTTCACTGACTACACGTATATAAGACAGATAAACCACTCGCACACTGTCGGGCTTCAATTTTCACTCATTTATTTCACTAAAAATGGAAGAGTGGTGCAATAAATTCAGGAAAATCATCATGTGTCCCTGTCAGCCCAGCACCTGAGCCATTTATGTTTCTATATAGTGCTCATTGTAATCTCTACTGATCTTACCTAACTTTAATCCTCACTCTGAACCCAGTCTAAATCCTCATCTTAAACATGGATTTTCTCTCTCCACTCATTCTTAAAACATCTGTTCTTCATACCACGATACAGTAAATAGAAGAAAGACATACACATTAACACAGGTACCTCCATTTACATTCAGTGCATGAACACAGACATTTGGACCAGGACAGGTACAACACACTACACAACGCATACACACTACACAACACATTGTTTTTTATATGGCTTTTTAAAACTCCCTCATGGCTGATGTTCCAGCCTCTGAAAGTCTATTTAGATCATTATCACAAGAATCACTGAAGTCTGTTTTCAACTAACATAGTGGCCATATGCTTCAATCTATTAATACAATATAAAACGATAAAACTAGACTAAATTTGTGCACACTGATTATTATTCATTTGCCCAGATTAGAGGGGTAATTGTCCAATTACATTTTTATTTTAATACCTTATCTCAATATAAAAAATAAACACACAATTCAACCTTTATTATTTCAACACTTCCATTACGCCGAAGCAGATTTCTCTGATAGGTGGATATCTACACTTCTCCATCACTGCAGCAGCGTGGTGCAGTTAAAGGTCGTGAAACGTCAACATGGTGTCAAGTTGCTCTTTAACGTAACAGTTGGCCCCAAATCATATGCAATAATTATTAACGTCTTTTTTACAGACCAGATACATTTAAAAAAAGCTTCAAAAACATTTTGATCTTTGGATGAAACAACTGGATTTATTCAATGTAATTGACTCGATCTTCCACACAATGCGGCCATTTTTACATTTTCTTAACCATCCCCACCTCAATGTGTGCACCCACACAGACACTCAGACTTTTCCGCCATGACTCCCTGACCAACACGTCTGTGTCTTGGCCCGTGACCTCGACCATGTCACCTCTCAGGTCAGTGAGGAGGGCTACAGGTCTTTGAGGCCAGGTGATGTATGGATTCACACAGGCTGTCAAAAGAGGCGAAGCAACGGAAAGATGTGGAGGAAGGGAGGGCTATTTACAGACCTTAAGGTATGTGGCGGGGCAGTGCTGTTTTCCGAGCTGGGTATGTGTGCATGTGTGTGAGTGTGTAGTATAGATTCTCTCGTCAAAGCATGTGAATCTGAAGGCGTAATAACATAGACACTTATATAAACTGTACCGTGTGTTTACTTAGTTAATCCAACGGTCCGTGATGTCCAAGGCCCTGATAGAAGAGTGGTCAGGGCAACAGTGTGTGTGTGTGTGTGTGTGTGTGTGTGTGTGTGTGTGTGTGTGTGTGTGTGATCAGAGGAATGTCAATGTCCGACCTTTGTGCTTTTTGTGTATGGTTGATTGACCTGGTAGACTGACCCTGTGTGTGCTGGCTTCACGAACACCCACACACACATACACTTTCACACACGCCTCAGACATGCCTCTTATCTGAGGCGTGAACAAAAAACCCAGTCATGCTCACCAGACAGATGCAGAACATGCTCTTAGAGTGTTTGGACACAGTTTTTGTCAACAAGGCTCTGAGCTGAAGCATCATGTGTGTGTCGGGTGGCGGCCTCACACTGTGATTCCACACACCTAAAACTGTAATTACTAATATGTTTGGCTCAATGGTATCTAAATAACAATGTTTTTAACTGGAGCGGTAAACATGCCGGTGTGAAAACAGCAGTGTGTGTGTGTGTGTGTGTGTGTGTGTGTGTGTGTGTACGGGAAACAGTTAAATGTTGTTTCTATTTCAGTGTGATGAGATAGAAACAGGTTTAAGAGCAGAGTCCGTCAGTGAATGAGAAAGGCAGCTTGTTATTACTTCAGATGGTATTGTTCTGTTTTCACGCTGTTGCTTTTGAGATGCAGAGTAATTCTCATTACGAAAAATATTCATTGTGGCAGCTTTATGTCCAGTTGTGCATGGAACAAAGTAGATTTACTTCGCAACTGTACTTAAGTACATGCATGTTTCAAGTATCTATGCTTTACTTTTTGCACTTTACTTAAGAAGGTTTGTTTCGGTCACTTTTCATTCAATTCTGGTGCGGATCAACATCAGGGGGCGTATCCACATTTTTGTTAATTTCTCAGAGAATAACTCATGGATCTTAATGAAAGAAGTCTGTTTAATTTGGTGCAGATTCAAATAAAAATACAAATCTAGTAAATTTGAATATGGGTTACATAAGGGGACTGTTGGGCAGTCTGTTACTGGGGACTGTTACCTGCAGTTTCATTGTTATTTACATTTCAGAAAGTATTTACCTTTTTCATTGTTTAATTTTTCGATCATACTACCCTTGAAAATGTTAACTCCAGTGAATGATCACTTACATTTCCCAGGCTGACTTTTACAGCACCCAGAGTAGGGGGTTCTCACATCTCACAGCAGTGCACATGTACTGCAGAGAGGTGGAGAGAGTGATGGTTTTAAAGCTGAGAGACGTGATGGTGGACAGAGAACAATGCCATGGTGTCCCGCTGCTCTGAGCAAATTACAAAGAGGCCTCTGCAGAGGTCGCTGAGTTTGCACTCCACCAGACTGTATTACTTTATGGTTCAACTACCAGAGGAGAAATCTGGCCCGGTGACTCTTCTCTTTGAATCTGTGGGGACGTAAGAATCTGAGAAATGAGCGTTGCAGTTTTTTTTTTAAGTGTGCTGACACATTTCTATTTCCACTATAGCTGCTGCCAATGCGTCGCTATTTTTCACCAGTATCTGCTTTTTTAAAAAGGATTTAAGTGGATTTTTCCTTTAATTTGTCTTTCTGGGGTTTTTCACGAACAGTCAGGTTTTCCTTGCTTCTTTTTGCTCGGAGAAAAGAAAAGGAATGACCTCAGCTGTGTTGGTATACGATATTCTCTTATTCAATGCTTTTCTTTCATTCCTCTTCTTTTCCAGCCTCTCTCTCTCTCTCTTTCGTTTCTCATCTCATTCCCCCGCTCGGCTGCTGTGATTGCCTGTCTCCTCGTGGCCCGGTGCCCAGCCACCACTGGGTAGCATTCCTCATCCCGAGCCAGCGGGGTGGGAGTGGGATCGAAGGAGGGGGAGAGAGGAGAGGAGAGGAGAGGAGAGGAGAGGAGAGGAGAAGGACAAATGGAAGGAATGAGAGAGAGAGAGAGCCACAGTGGGTCTCCTTATATAGAGAGTGATGTTATACTACATCTGTGAGGAGGCGAGGACCGAGTTTCTTCTCCAAACTGTTTGTCGTGTCCAGCGTTTTCACTGTGCCCGCTACTCATAAACCTTCCTCTTCAGCCTTTCTGTTTATAGCCACGTCCATGCAACACTCTCAGTGACCATGCAGGGATCTGCACACTCTGTCCCTCAGTCTTTTTCTTTCACAGAAATCAAATGCCATGTCTCTAAGCTAATTTACGACGCCCGTGCTGCCGCTGAGGTGCATAAATAAAGGATTTGCTGAGGAAGCAGAGTGGACGCTACACCCTGCCCTTCAGCTCTTGTTTCTTCAGAGCACCTCGGTTCATGTCTGTGTGTGTGTGTGTGTGGTGGCAGATGGAGCAGTCAGACTGTGGGTACAGAGATGGAGAAAGTTTGGCTGGGCCTGCGACTCATGGCAGACTGGGACGGAGGAGCCACGCATGCAGCCCTTTCTCTTTCAATCCTTTTTCTCTTCTCTTTCTCTTTCTTACTTTCTCACCCTCTCTTTCTCTGTGCAGATTTCCTCAGCAGGAATTTTCCTCTGTCTCAACACACTCATATGTTAATCAGGGATGCTGCATGAGGAGGAACGCCAAGCATGAACTACTCCCCTCCTCTCTTTCCTTCTTTTTACTCAACAGATTTCCACAATAGTTGTTGAAAGGATGCGGTATGGGCCAGGGAAGAACCATTACGTTTTGGTGCGGCTCAGGATCAGGGGTCCAATTCAGGATTTTTTTCTTCCACTTTCTTTAACGTTTGTGAGATTCAGCATTTTCTTTGATTCCTCTGAGAATAATTAATGGATTTTGATGAAAAGAATCAGACATGTGTTTGTAATTTGGTGCAGATGCAAATAAAGATCCAGATCTAGTACATTTGAATGTGGTTTCATGAGGGGACTGCTGGGAGAGGTAGCTATATGCTCTACTGAGTGACATTCAAAGAAATTGAATTTTCACATTTTTACATTAAGCAGGAGAAAAAAGGATTTCAGATTGGTGAGGTGCTAATCCTTCTTAATTGATCCTTACCAGGTTGTTTCTATGATTGTCCTCATGTTGTTGACTGTTTATTGGTGAGCCAAAGGCAATTTTCCATATAGGTGTACAATAAAACTCTATACTATTCTACTCTCTGGCTATGGTACAGACCATAGTCCTATCAAGTGCAACAAAACACATTGTGTGATTTTTCAAACATTACAATCCATCATTCTTTTTTCATAAATGTATAAAAGTGATTTATATTCATGTTATACATTTTGATCAAAAGCATTTCCTGTAGACAATGTTCTATGGTCTCATATACTCTAATAGACACAAGCTGTTTTGCTGCAGCATATGTCTAAAATAAATAGAATGACTAATGAAAGCACAGCTGTGGCATATATATATATATTCCTCCAGAAAAACCTGTTGTATTTTTATTAGCAGCCACGTTAAGGTCAAGCGAGGTGGGTTTATGACCTGAAAATTACCAGTTAGAATCTGGGAGAAAGAGTCTGGGAGCGAACACGTCGACCTCCCGTTGAGTGGTCTCCAGTGGTTGTGACCAGACCCCTGCATTGGCTCCCAGTGGAGCTGTTCAAGAAGAGTGTGGTTTTACTGAGCGGCTCAGATGAACATGCCTCAGCCTAATGAGGAGGAACTGGGGGGGTTGAGAAAGTAGAAAGCAACAGCAGAGGATGTTTGTACATGCAAATCAAAAAGTTGATCAGGTAGCACATGGGTCAGTGGATATTTCTTTCTCAGACCTGGTGGAAGGCCAAGGATGTTCATCTGCATTTGTTTGATTGTCTGTTTTTTAGCAGGATTATGCAAAAAACTACTGAACTGATTTCCAGAAAACGTGGTGTTAGGATGTGGTATGGGCCCGGAAACAACCCGTTGCATAGAAACATTAATGGATTCTGATGAAACATATTCAAGAGTCTGAGCAATATGTTACAGGTCCAAATAAAAATCTGGATCTAGTGAATATGAATGTGGTTTCTTGAGTGGACTGTTGGGCCTTGGTGGAGATATGAACTCAAACAAGTGTCATTTTAGTTCAAACTTTGATGCATGCATGTACACCAGTGTCATTATTGGCCCTGCTACTGAGGGAAAACACATGAACATCTTTATTTTCATTCATTAGCTCCACCAAGGACATCATGTTTGTTTGGTGGTTTGGTTGGTTGGTTTGTTTGCTGGTTTGTCAGCAGAATTACGCAAAAATTACTAATTGGATTTGGTGGGCCTAAAAAGATCCCATCACATTTTTCAGGGGGCAGACCAACCAAGATTTCATAAAAATTATAAGATACAGAATTTTTGACATTTTCAACAATTTCTCAGGGGATAACTCACAGATCCTGATAGTGAGGCATATGCAGCTTGAGTGCCATTCTAGTTTTATATAATCCATATATAAAAGGCTCCTGTCTATTTCTCGCAGTAGTCTGATGGAAATGAGCTGAACTGGTCCAACCGAAGGTATCTGGAAGTATTTACAAAGTTTTATAATTACATCAGTGGCTTCGGGCTGCAGTGGAAAATATTCACTGCATAATGTAATGACAGAGAAAGAGGAGAAGAAACGGCTGGACGAGCACTCACAAAACACGGGCACCAGCACGTTACACCAGAACCAGCTAATACCACACATCTTTAAATAATTACAGGATAGAAGGGCATTTTATATTCCCACTGGTGTTTTTTTTCCTCTGCATGCCTCCTCCAGCAAATGATTAATTTAAGAGCCCAGGAATGTGTGTGTTTCACTGTTTAGTCTTCGGCTTCCCTGGGTTAGCAACCCCTGACCCCAGCAGATCAGCAGAACACCCCTGAAAACCATCAGACATCTGCTTATCTAAACTATACAGAGGATACAAGTACCAGGAGCGGTCGCCTCATTATTCAAACTCCCTCCGTCCTTTTTTCGGCACGTCAGACATCGAGCTCGGCTAAAAAGAGACCTCTTTTTTTTCGTCAGTGCAGACTCCGACAGGCCGGACAGGCATTTCCTGTGGGTGGGACCTGAGAGCAGAGACATTCTTGGGCCAGGCACCTCCACTTCCTGTCTCTGCTAACATACTGAAAGACACACTGTCTAGACCTGCTCTTTTAGTCTATACTCTTATCCTTAATACATGCAGCAGATTGAGATTACTAATGCATGTAAACCAAGAAATAAGAAGTTCAAGGTTGAAGTATGCAGATAAAGGAAGAGAACAAAGCATGTCTGTTAACCTGGTGTATGAGACATCATCACCATCCCCCTCCCCATTGTACTGTTACTGCTGTACACCATGATTCTGAACCACCCCCGTGCAAAATGTCCCATCAATCCTGTCTGGGGAATAATTCTGGTAAATGTTTAACAATCAAACTTGTGTGTGGTTGTGTTTGAACTTCTACAGTATCATGAGTCACCGTGAAAGTCAACAGACAGAAACAACTCACAACCCTCAACCCCACTGTTTCTTTATATATTTGCCATCTTATAATTTTGTCACCCTCCATTTGAAGTTAAAGAAAGGTTCCCAGGTCTTCTGATTCCTGTTTGTGTGTGTGTGGTTGTATGTGCACCACGGGGTGCTGGAGTTGGTGTGACTATCGACCAACGTCCGCCCGGGGGTCAACAGCTGCACCAAAGTGTTGGTATTTGACAGCTGGAGCAATTTGTGAAGGAGTGTGAGACCTCACTGTGGATGAGGGTGGTGTGTGTGGTGTGTTTGTGTGTGTCTGCCTTCCATCATTCCGAGCTGAGGCGATAGTTTTTACTTTTTCTCATTCCTAAATATCCAGGTCAAATTGACATGAATGCATCATTTCATCAAGTACAACACAGAAGCATTTATTTTATTTTTTTTAAATGATTTTTAGTGAATTTGACCTCAGACCCTTATAAGACAGGTCATCGACATTCTGCAAAGGCATGTTCTCAGATCAGCAAATTAAAGTCATTAATAACTGTATGAGGTTTGATATAATCTGCACCATTTATCTGTCATAAACGTTTCTCCATGTTTGCCTTCATCAAACACCAAAACACTCAGGGGCTTATTTTGTGTCTGTGCTGCATTTGTGTTTTCTTGCTGCCCCCTACTGGCTCTCTCTGATCAACACAACCCCACTCGAGGCAAATTCTCTCAACAGGTTTATTTAATGAGTTCAATCAAAGACAAATAACTTGCTGAAACGTTTCACATTGTGATTACACAACCACATAACTTCTGTGTGTGTTTAAAGGGGAACGGCCTCCAACACCTCATCCGCTTTGGTTCTTGACAAAAACTTAAATTCTCTGTGGTTTTGCAGGGTTCACGTTGCCAGTGTTAATTCATCCCTAAATGTATATTTGTTTAGTTTTTCTCACAGAGGGAATAGAGAAATTCAATCTGCTCGGCATACTCGAATCCTGGCCTGTGGGAAAAGGACAAAACAATTGAGTTACAACTTATTTCCTTTTTATTGAAGAAAAAAATATGGCTCATGTATGAAGATCACAGACTGTATTTAAAGATGAAGATCGAATATATCTGACAAACCTTGAAATTTAAATTCATTGTTAAATACTTTTGATGACTTTTAATGCCTGTTGTGTTTAAATCTGTTTTGTCTCACTGTCAGTTGTCATTTCAGTGATTTGCTGCGACCCTCCTTCTCTCCAATCCCCTCCAGTCTTCATATCAAGAGCCCTGGTCGAGGCCAACTGAGTTGACTCGTCTCATTATATTCAGATCATCAACATCTCTCTTTAATCCTATTTAGTAATATAGACAGATATGTTGTTGTGGTCTTCCACTGCTGTGAGTGACCACATTTATCTCACCGCCCAGGTGTCTCCAGAATCAGGGGGATGTTGTCGAGTCTCGGCTCATTGACGATGTCTCTGAAAGCAGAAACTCCGATGTGACCTTTACCGACGTCTTCATGGCGATCGAGGTTGCAGCCCAGTTTACCTGCATGGAAACAACAAAGACACTGTTTATCATTTTAAATTAGAGGTGGAATTCAGAAAAAAATGATCTCAAGTTTAGCTGCTTTCAGACATGCACTGATGTATGGATATTTTCCAGACATTTTCCACAGGGGCTGTATGTAAGAATGCAACTGTCTGAGTCTGAGTTTCCCCCTGGTGAAATGTCCGGAAATTATCAAGCAAGTGGGCGTGTTGATGAAGTTTCAACACAACACAAATGCAAAACTGGAAGATAACGCAAATATCTCAGGAGAAAAGAGGAGCTATTCACACAGAAGACACTGACAAAGATGTCAACTTGGAATGATAATTAGATAAGGCTGAGTCAGTAGCTTCTACTCCAACCATGTTCGATGTGCTATAAACAAAATCTATGTCATGTCCTGTCTCCTGCTTTCTCTGCCCAGGAGCCTCCCTTTGCCTGAATGTTCTGAACGCATCTAATTCAGACAATCTACTGCTAAAGGCAAAACACAAAGTTCTTTTTGAAACAGTATCAGATAAATAAAAGTAGTTAACGGTGTTAAAAGCTGCATGTGACTTTGTTTTCTGCCTACACCTTTAGAGTCATTGAGGTGGATGGCTTTGAGAAAATGGAGCCCCACTTCCTGGTCAAACTCATCGAGCATGGCACTCACTCCTCCCTCTGCTGCCACGTCATATCCTACCGAGACGAGAAGAACAAAACAAACACCACCAGCAGCTATTCACACACTTCTCCACCAGATCAAGCAGCCTCAGTGAAGGTGTGACTTTAAAGAAGATGAATGTTTCGGAAGAATGTACAAGAAGTAATTTGTTTTTAAACGCCCAAAACTTGATATGGTGCACTAATGTTCTTCTTCTGACTTTACCGGACAAAAAGGTGAACCTTACCTGCTGCGAAGGCGTGGCAGGTATCGAGACACACTCCAACTCTGGTCTGGTCTCTCACTTTGTCTATGATGCTTTTCAGCTCCGAGAACTTTCCGCCCAAGGTGCTGCCCTGACCGCTCATGTTCTCCAACACTAGGAGGGGACAAAGGTAAGACCGTCGACCTGCCACAATATACTAGATTGATATGTTTGCACAGCCCTCTTTGCTACTACTTTAGTGTATTTGCAGACATTCCACTGTAACATATACTCTTCATACCAGTGGCATTTAGGGTATGTTATGGTATAAAGACTGTGGTCGGTGCCATGAATCAAATGTAACGCAACAGTGCTGTCAAGCCTGCAGGCAACTAGTTACTTGTTAAGGCAAACAGGTCAATGTGAGGTCAAAATAGTTTTGTATGAGGCAGTGATGGTAAAATATGAATCCTCCTCAAGAGGTACAAAACATATTGAAGCCTCATTTTATTAATTACATGCAAAATGATTTAACCCACAGATAATATTTGTGTGTTCTCTTGCATCATGCAAATTATCAATGAAATGTGGAAATCAGCCCCACTGACTATCTGACCTCATTTTACGTTATGTTATTTTTACGTTTTGAAGTTCCTGTATTTCTTTCTACAGTTTTTTATAAGTAGCTACAAGACCTTTGTTAAAACCGCTAATTTAACTGAATATGGACTGTTATAGTACTCATCTTTGTAATTATGTTTTACAGCAATTCCACCATGTGTTGAAGATCACTCAACAGGCACAAATGTGGCAATTTAATCAGACGTTTTAATACAACAGCCATACAGCCAATCTGAAGCAGCGCATTTGACAGTCAAGAGTTTCCAGATATTATAAGCTTTACCAGTGGGTATTTACTAAGGCTGTTCAATACGGCCAAGAATTATTTCAGAATGAAAATGTTCATATCAGTCCATATGGATAATTATCACTTTAAATGTAACATTATTATTTCTTTTAGATGCAAATACTTTTTTGCTCCTGAGTACAGGTTGCAGTTTTAAATTCTTCTTTATGAGCAGAGATTACAAACATTTTACAAATTTGTTGGATCAATTATATATTATACCTCCTCACTGTGCTTTCACTGCTCTTTCTATTGATCAAATTAAATTGTGACATATATTGATTTTGTTTTATTGCCCAGCCCTAGTATTTACTTTGATGATACTTTATAGTGCTGTGTGCTCTGTTATTTTGTGCACCCCCTGTACCTGTAACCACAGCAGGTGTTTGCTGGTGAGCGTGGTTAATAGCACCGGCTATTTTCTCCACACACTGCTCAGTGGTGATGGAGCCCAGCGAGGATCCGGGGTGGAAGTTGTAGAGGTTGAGTCCCAGGAGGCTGCAGCGGCTGAGCTCCTCCACCAGCAGGGCCTGGCTCTTCTCAAACACATCTGAGGGGGTGAAACACGAACCAGAGGAGGTTGTCAGAGGAGAAGTTGGAGAGAGGGAATAAATAATGCAAAACAAGGGCAGGTAAACAGCGTGAGAAATCCATCACAAACCCTCTTGGAGACCCACAGTTCATCAGGTAGGACCCGTGAGGCAGGATGTGAGCTGGGTCGAACCCTTGGAGGGAAACTTGCTCCCGAAACTTGGCTGCAGCTGTCTGGTCCAGGGCAGGCCTCCTCCATGTGCGCTGGGAGCCTAGAAACAGAGCAAAGCTGCTGCCACCAATCTCTGTGCAGGCCTCCACTGCTTTCCATATTCCACCTGAGGACACAGCACAAGAACTATGAGTGTGTATGTGTGTGTGTGTGTGTGTGTTGAGTGAATACTTGAAGGGGGAGGATGTCATTAGAAATTCAAGATTCCAGAAGATTATTGTTATTCCAAAACATGAGGTACATGAGAGGAAACAAAACTAACTACTAAGGTAAGCAGTGAGCAGCAATGAAGTAGAACACAAGAATCTAAAAACTAAGCAGAAGCAGCAAGTAAATACACTGAGAAATAAAAAAATAGAATCTCAAACTGAAATGAAAACAATGCAAATTAAAAATGTGCAAATGAGCATTGATAAATTTGAGTATACATGTTACCTTGAATCCCAACATGAGCACCGATGTACTTCTTGGTTCCACGAGTCCTTTCTCCTCTCTGATCGGCCTCCTCTTTTTTCTCCTCTCCTTCCTTCTCTCCTTCCAGATCCTCTTCACTTTTCCTCTTCCTCGCTCCTCTCTTCCTCGGGCCCATGCTGTCAAGAGGAAGGCCGGAGCCGATGGCGGATCAGGGGATCACAGCGGTGTTTTTTCTGATTGAGATTATTATTGGATGTTGTATTTAGGGGGGGTGATGGTCTGCACAGTGAAAAGTTTATGAAGGTCAAGAAGTGTGTGTGTGTGTGTGTGTGTGTGTGTGTGTGTGTGTGTGTGTGTGTGTGTGTGTGTGTGTGTGTGTGTGTGTGTGTGCGCACGCTGCATCCCTCTCAGAGGAAGCAGCCAGTCACAGAGCTTCCACGCAGCTGCCACAGGCGGCCCATTGGAGACGCTTCATACTGAGCAGCAAAATGGCCGCCCGTCAACTGACTGACTCCACAGCGCTTTGAAATTCAAATTCTTCTGCACATTCGGGTTTACACCATTACAACGTTAGTACTTATTTACGCACCGGTAGCTCGTTGCGCTTGTGTTTTCCACCACTTACTTGACTTCTCCGCTCGGGCGTCGCTGTTCTCGTAGCCTCGACGAATGCCTCAAAAAGCTAGAAAAGAAAAATTCGCACTGAAGCACTTTAGCTAAGCTAGCGCCGCTAGCTCTTCTTCATATGTGATTCTTAAGGTGAGTAGCCGGACGTGTGCTTGTGTGCTCCTGGGTGTTTGCAATGCCGTCGTGTGTGTATGTGTATGTGTGTGTGCATGTGAAATGACCGCTACACAACTGTTCGTTAATCAAGTGCAAACGCTCGCTATCCAAGCTAACGCCGTTAGCCTGTCAGTAGGTTAGTTAGCTTACCCGGATAGCTAATGTCCGACAGCGTTAGCGCCGATGCTGCAGTATCTGTGGATGTGTATTAGCAGAGCTGTGGATGTACTTGCTAAAAGAACAGCGGTAACCAGGTTAATGTTGTTAACACGTCGATCGTTTGCGTGTTGTTCTGTTTCTCTGCATTTTCGAGTATGGACACTCGTTGATGTTGGCGATCGACGATAAATTTCATCAGCCGCTGCTATCAAAATTGTCGCTTTGCTATTTCCGTTCAGACGCGGATCAGTTTCAGCGACTTTAACCACCACTGCCTCTGTGGGCCTTTTTTGCAATCGTTTGTGGCTTTAGCTCAAGAAAAGTCAGATATTAAAACACCGTGACACCAGCTGGCTATGAACTGTGGTGCTCGCTAACACAACGCTAACACTAGCCAGTGGTCGTGATTTGAAGGGTAGCTGGACAGAGGTGAATGCAGATTTGACAGCTCGTAACAATCGGTACATGTTTCTGATCTGTCAGGCTTTAGGTCAGAAATGTTCAGGTTGGAGGATGTTGGTTTCGTTTCCTTGACGCTGTGAATCCTGCGTCCTGAAAATGCAATGAGCGAAATCCAGCTAAAGACACACACCGACGTTCACAAACATTGTGCTCTCTTAAGCAACACACGATTTACATTTTATTGTGGTGATATGATGATTAATATCCTGTGGGAATTCTGGTTGTTGCCATATCTTGTACTGTTGTCTTAAATAAGTGCATTCCTGGCTGCATTGCATTTGAGTGACAACATTTTCTAAGCCTATTAGTCTGTTAATGCCAAGTGAACAGTGAATGTCTCTGTCAGACATAATGTTAGTATGATTTGCCCAGTCTGCTCTGATCCTTTATTAAGGATCCTAGTGACAGTGCATGATTTGGTGTTCCTGGATTGCACACGTCTTGACTCTCAGCTATCAAAGAGTAGAACCCTGAAGACTTGCTCACACTCCATCTTGAGCTGATATTAGACATGAACTCCAGAAAATGTCCGGAAAATTGGATTTGCCTTTTCACAGATGAAAAAACTCAGCAGGAGATTGACCTGCTCAAATGCTTTCACAACAGCAGGATCATGTCCAGAACAGGACATTGTTAGGGGTGGCACTTGGGGCGAGCATGTAAGAGACAGGACATGGCGTATTCATTCTGTTTTACAACATAACACTGGCGGCAGCCGGAATCACCCAAAGCTGTTGAATCTTGTTGTTTTCAAATCTTGGTCTGCTCTATGTGCTGACTATGTGTATGGCGCTTCTTTTTCAGCCAGAGATGTTTGAATTCTTTTTGTTTTTTAAGTTTTGCATCTGTTGCATATTAGAAATGTCTTAACACACCCAATCAATTGGTTGGATTTTTTTCAGACATCGGCTAAGTTTGACATTTTGTGGAAATTTTACACAGGGGCTGGCTGAAAAAGTTCTAGAAAATGTCCAGAGCAACTCCCTCAGACATTTGTGTTCTCACGTACAGCCTCTCTGGAAATTTTTAGTAAATTGTCTGGAGTTTAGTGGATGTCTGAAAGCAGCTTGGCTGCAACATTCATCTTGTTGTGCACTCGGACAGTGATAGTACCTGGGGTGATTGAGTGTTTTGGGATTTCAACTTCAGACACCCTGGCCCAGGCTACCTGACCAGGAGCTATCAGTTCTGGCCTGTGTCCAAGAAGCATTAGCCCACTGTTTGTCCCTCCTGATCCACAGCCATTGTTAGGATTTAGTTATTTAAGCACAAGCATGGGTCTCAAACCTTCAGCTGACCACATGCAGATCCAGTCAGTCTGCTGGCAAGATGAGCTGGCTGACTAGAGCCGTTTTCAGACATGACCTGTGGGTAAAATCTGGAGCATTGGCTGAGTAGTTTTGCCTTTCACACATGCACAACGCAGCAGGAGGTTCTCTTCTTAACTGCAACAAATCCTCCACATTATTCAGACAAGAGGTGGAGCAGCCGGGTGCAGACAGAGGCAGGAAGCGACGCATTAACTCCACTGAGGAGATCACGTGATTTTCGTGACAACACACAGACACTGTCGTCAGCTCTTATCAACACAAACTCTCTTGACATCTTCGTCTGTGTCTTCTAAGTGTGGGGCTTCGCATTATTTTGTTTTTCATTTTTTACATCTGCAGTTAATCTGCACACTCGCTCGCAGTGAATCCAGCCGGGGTCCTGTGTTCTCCTGAATTTCTATGAGCGTTATACAGGGAGGCCCGGTGGAGAAAAGTCTGCAGAAATTGCGGAGCATCTTACTCTGACATTTGCGTTCACACATGCACCTCCTCCGGAGAAAATACAGAGGAACTGTCGAGTTCAGTGCATGTCTGAAGTCATACCTCTTGTAAACCATCTAAATTTGTTCAACCCACTAGTGATCAGCTTACAGTGTGCTGCATGCTTCTGATCGGGATAATAACTGTTTGTTGCCCACATATCCAAGAGTATTCTTAGCTCCAGCAACAATGATTAATTCAATCAAGCATGCACTCCATTGATGCTAAACCACATAGATGAATGAAGGCTCACATAGCCATATAGCAACTGGGATGTTGTCTTTCCCCTTGATCTTAGCTGCAGTCAACAGGAGCAGTGATGTACCTTGCAGTTAAAATACATTACTTGGACAAAGGAGCACTCAATGATTTTTAAAATGGTGATGGGATCGTCTGATTTTTTTTTTATGTCGTCTTTCCTCTCGAAGAAAGGAGTATCAGGACAGGAGCAGTAGTTCATGGAAGACAAGAAAAGGAAAAAAGACGACAAAAGGAAAAGGGAAGCCTCTCAGAAGGTAAGCGTGTTGAGCTGATTGGGTCTGCTCAGTCATACTCTCGGGTCAGCAATATGTACAAAATTGAATAGAGTTTAGTTTGGTCATCCAACAATGTAACAAACCGAATGAGTCAATGCTGTGTTTTCAAATATCAAAACAGAGTAATCCTCTGTGGAACCAAACACGCAGCTGCACCATGTCCAACATATTGATGAAAATCATACTTTTGTTTGGAGTCTTTTGTGGACAATTGTGTGATAATATGTGTAGGTTCTGCTTTTTTGTGTTTTTGTGTAATTTTAAGGAAGAGTTAAAATTATACTGTATTCATATTTTCCGATTTTTGCATCAAAAGAAAGTGGTCCTATGACACTAGTGTAAGAGCTTCGCTTGGATACAAATTCATGCAATATCTGTCAAAGGTAAATGTAGATGTGTTATTCAAACCTTTTAACTCAGGTAAAATTAATTTTAAACTAAGAGATTGGCATTGTTGCAGTTCATTTTGTTGCCCTATGGTGGTCCACTGTCTTAAACTAATTGGATAGATATAATTCACATCTACATCCTTTATGGCAGATGTTGGTTGGTAATATACACGTGTTATGTTGCGTTTCATCGTAAAATTTAAGAAAAATACACTTTCTTTACAACAGATGTTGACCTTTGTTGAACAAAAATATATGATCTCAATCTGTGATCAGCATTGTTTACCCAGAGTAGTTCTAATCTTTGTGCTTTCATTGTCAGGCAAGCACAAAGTTTCTCATCTAAAGGCACATAGGTCTATTTGTGCACAGGTGTGGGAATTGATCCGGATACAAAGCTTCCATAGCACAAAATAATAAAACACTAAAAGATAAGACAGAGCTCTCTCCTCGCAAGTAGCTGTAAAACACTGCATTTCATTGTCACATGTTATCTGAAGCTATAAAAATTGATGTTCATTACAGTGAGTTTTGTGTTATTGCTAAACGTGACGTCAATCATTTGTGTATTCAGCTGCTCAAATTGTTGTTTTTTTGTGGGAAGGCAGAATGAAGCTTTCTCATATTAAAGAAATCCACATGATTTAAATAAGTTAACAAAAGTTTGAATTGAATATAATTCTGAAACAAGTCATTGACCTGGTAGGTGTTTGAAGTTTCCTAATTTTGATGCGAAGAACACCACGTTTGGAATGCATCTGTTAGTGTTTGCAGAACACGTTTTGGACGTAGCAAGTCTCAACAACTACACCATCTTGAATGTGGGGAATGATATATTTATTATCCTGGCACAGCTAGACTCAAGATTTTTTTCTTTATATAACCACAATCACAGTTTCATTCTTGTAAATCTCATGTTTTCTGCTGTGTCTCAAATTATGTAGTTTTATTAAGGTTTGACATTGACAAGCACAAACAAGCGCTTTATATTTTTGTATTCTTTATATGATTTGTAAACTAATGTGTTCTCCTGTTTATCTTAGGTTGCAGAACAAAAAAACAAAGGTAAGCAGTGCAGTGATATTTGTATGAATGTTTAAATCTGGACGTTTGCTGTTAACCAATGTTCATCCTCTTTCATCTTTCCTATGAAAATTCATGTTTTCAGTTTTATGGTGTTTGTGTTCAAGCAACATTCATGTGCCTAAAGTATCTGCATTAGAGGATTATTGTAGTATCTTGCCTTTGTTTGAATATGTTTACATTTTCAGCAAATTAATTGTTTACTGTTCTCTTAGGATATACTGTTAAATTATGCTTAATTTCCTCTCCTCTCCTTTTCTTTGCCTTGCCCTTCTTGCAGTGCCAGACTTGACCAAGCCGGCGTCTGCCCAGTCTCCTGCCACTCAGAGCAGCTCTGCCTCCCCTAGCCCTGGACCCACCCCCTCTGCCTCCCCATCCCCAGCCACCTCAGGCCCTGGCAGTGCTGCCACCCCATCACAGGGCGGCAACAATGCCAAGCGCCTGGGGGTGGCCAACGGACAGCCCACCTCCACCACCAGTTCTTCCTCCACCGCTGGCGGCCCAGGTGCTGCTGGAAACGGCAGTACAAGTAGCGGAGGCGGAGCCCAGGCGCCTCAGCAGCAACCGCGCTACATGCCGAGAGAAGTGCCCCCGCGATTCCGCTGCCAGCAGGACCATAAAGTGCTACTGAAGAGGGGTCAGCCGCCACTGTCCTCCATGCTGCTGGGAGGGGGAGGAGGAGGAGGGGATGGCCCAAATGCAAACATGGCTGCTGTCTCAGGTGAGTGTGAGGAATCCTGTAGGTCACGTTTAGAACCGATGCAACTGCAATTATTTTAAACATTTTTACCTGTTTGACCTCTAAAGTCTCTCTCCTGGGATTTGCCTTTTCAGACACTGGTGCGGTTGCCTCCTCGTTGGCCCTCACCTCATCATCAGCTGCTGCTTCTACTACTACTTCTAATTATGCAAATTCCATGTGGGGGGCAAGCTCAGGCAGCCAGACCTCCTCTCAGGGCAGGGAGAAGGTGATTGTCGATGGCAACAACCTGGAGGAGTGGCCTAGCATCGCTGGCAGTGATGGGGGATCAGCTTCATTCACCAGGGCTGGAGGCGGCAGCAGCAACAATGGAATGCCTGTGAACAGCATCAGTGCCTCTGGCAACCATTCCTCACCCACTTCCTCATTCTCTTTGCCCAATGAATGTATGCAGTCGTCCAATGGTGTGGCATGGGGGACGGCTGCCTCCCAGGGTCATCTTGGAGGAGGGAGTGCAGTAGCTACAGCTGGGCCACTGCTACAACAGCCCTCCTCAATTTCCAAAGCCTCCACTGTGCCAGGGAGCCATGAAACCAGTGGCCCCGTTGATGGAAGCAGTGGGATTCCAGGTGCCAACTTCAATCCAAATGCCAACCCTTCGGCCTGGCCTGCCCTTGTGCAGCAGGATGGGCCCGCTGCTGCAGGGGAAGGAGGTCCGTCTTCCTTCCATCACCAGGGACCTGGAGGGTCTTTGTCTGCCAACAACTCTGCTTCCCTGGGGCCGGGAGGCGGGGCAGTCGGGGTGCTGGGGGGTCACCCACCTTTATCTGTGAATCAATCAAGCACCCATCAGCACCAACTTCACCAAATGCAATCCAGAGACAGAGAGATGGGAGGGGGGAAGTGGGACAGCGAATCAGCGGGACCAAAAATCGCAGGTGGGGAAGGGATTGGGGGAGGAATGGACCGTGGTGTGGGAGGATGCGGAATGAGTGTGGGAGACCACAACATTGCCTCCTCATGGAGAGGCCAGCCTTCTTACCCTGCAGCTAACTCCAAAACGGGTGCCTCAAGGACTGATGGATGGGAGGGTGGAGGTGGTGGCACAGGGGGATTCGGAGCTGCCGAAGGTGATAATGGGACCTCAGGTTGGGGTTATTCAAGTTCCAGTAGTGGGGTTAATGCTTGGGGTAGTGCTGGAACTGGAGGAAACGGTAGTCAAACCTCTGGGGTTTCTCAGGGAGGGTGGGGGTCATCAGGAGGAGGAGGGGAGAGAGGAGTTTCTGGTGGTGATTGGGGTGGGAGCTCCACTGGTATTGGGGGAGCTAATCCAGTAGGTGAGGGAGTGAGTGAAGCCTGCAGCAGTAACAGCAGCAGTAGTGGGGGTAGCACAGCTGGCAACCCCCCTGCCACCTCGTCGTCCTCCTCAACGGCCACCACTTTGACCAGAGCCTGGGACAATCAGAAGGGAGAGGGTGAAACAGGGGAATGGGGCGGGGGAGTAGGAGGACAGGGAGCACGGGGAGGATCTTCATCCAGCGGCGGAAACTCCAGAAATGGGAGCGGACCTAACAGCCGTTACAATTGTCCTCGCCATCAGGCACCTAATGCTGAAGCTGCCTTACAGAATCTTCTAAGTCGGACTGATCTGGATCCACGGGTTCTATCCAACACAGGCTGGGGCCAAACACAGATCCGACAAAACACATCCTGGGATGTCGAAGAACAGGGAAGACAGAATAAAGGTGGATTGTCATCAGCTTCATCAAAACATCCATTTTCACATGGTAGTAATTCTCAGTTTTCTGGTGGACAAAGGACCCTAATCACTGAATCAGTTGGTCCAGGGGTCAATCCTTCCTTGGTTCCATCTGCCGGGTCCTCTGGAGAGGGTTGGGAGAGCAGCAGTAACAGTAGCAGTAGTGGGGCCTCTCTGTCTGGGAGAGCCCCACCACCTTCAGGCCCCAACTTGAGGAATCTTGGCGTCTCACAATCTGGGCCAGTGACCACAGCAGGCTCGGGTATGGGGTCAGGGGTAATACCAGGACATAACCAGCAGGGGAAGACTACAGGCTGGGGTGGAGAAGGGATGGGGGCTGGGGATGGCAAAGAGGCCAAAGGCTGGGGAAATGAGGAATGGAGAGACAGTAATAGAGGAGGAAATGGAGCAGGATGGGGTGATATTGGGCAACAGGGTGAGCCAGTGAGTGGAGGCTGGGGAGGAAATCGGGAGGAGAAAGGGGCAGGGGGTTGGAAAGACATCGGTGGGAATGGAGGAGGAAGTGGGTGGGGATCAGGACAGAAGGTTGGGGCAGGAAGGGACTGGGGTGAGCAAGAGTCCAAATCAAACAGTGGAGGAGGAGGAGGATGGGAGGATGAGAGGAAGAATGCAGGAGGAAACTCAGGTGGGGATACAGGTGGGGGTGGTTGGGGAAGCTGGGATGATAATGCTCCTCGGAGAACCTGGGGAGCAGGGGGCACAGGAGGAGGAGGCAGTGGAGGAGGGGGTATGGGTGTTGTTGGGGGTATGGGGTCCAAACCCAATCAAAATTGGAGTGGAGGAAACAAGATGCACCAGATGCCAAACAGCCAGTTGGGCTCCATCACAGGCCCTCAGGCACAACTGCAACAGCAACAATCACAGTCCCGCAATCAGCATCCACAGCTGCAGCAAGCATTGGACCAAGGGGCTATGCAAGGGGGTGGGGGAAGGAAACCCGTATCTCAAGCCCAGAATCAGAACCAAAGCTCAGGCTGGACCTCAGGGCCCATCCCTGGTGGTTCCGCAGTAGGTGGAAGTGGGTCTGAACCGAGTGGCTGGGAGGAACCCTCGCCACAGTCCATAAGCAGGAAGAATGAGATTGATGATGGAACATCAGCATGGGGTGACCCAACCCATTGCAACTACAAGCCAGTCAACTTGTGGGATAAGAACAGTGCCCCTGCTGGCCAGCAGCCGCATGTACAAAGTCAGGCCCAGCAGCAGCAGCAGCAACAACAACAACAACAACAACAACAGCAGCAGCAGCAGCAACAACAACAGCAGCAGCAGGGGCCTCCAATACAGCAGCAGTCTAGTAGGCAGGCTCCAGGACTCGGAGGTAACAGAGACTTCAACACTGGCCATGGACCTGCAAAAGCTTCACCTATGGGTAAAAATTTAGAAACTATAGCCCTTTGTTATGAATTGTTTAAACCTCTGCATCACTGCTAACCCCTGTCAGCATGCAGCAAAGTAGAGTGAAGATGCGGCCTCCATGTATTGAGACAAGATGTACAAATCTAATGGAAGGAAATGGTTGTGTGCTTAGTCAAATGATCTCAGATTTTGTCCTCTTAACCTGTGTCTTAAATGTGTCTGCAGATCCATCAGGTTGGGGTGGTACTTCTCCATCTAGTCCGACAGTAGACAATGGCACAGCAGCATGGGGAAAGACTACTGATGCCCCTACCGGCTGGGGAGACCCTGACAATGCTAGCGGGAAGACAACAAGCTGGGGAAACCCTTCTCCCAATCCCATCAAATCCGGTAAGAAGGTCAAATAAAAGTTAACGCATTTGTGATTTAGTTGAAAATTAATTCAAACTGAATCACAAGTGCTGTCTGTGGAATATCCATTCAATCTGGCTTGATGATCTCATAGTTTGAGCTTTGTGTTGGTTGTGCCAGGCTGGCTTAAAGTGACATGATACTTAGCATTTGAGACATTGTGGTTCTCAATAGTTATGAAATTAACAATAAATTTAGTTTTTGTAAAAATTGGTTTCTTATCTGTTAATGGCATTGACTCAAAACCTACCCTCTGCAGGTACAAAGTCTATGCAAGATGGCTGGGGCGACAAAGAGGCCTCAGTGGCAGCCTCGCGTCATTCAAGCTGGGAGGATGAGGAGGAGGGAGGTGGCATGTGGAACAGCGCTGGCTCCCAGGGAAGCGGCTCATCTTGGGGCCAGGGAAGCAATGGGGGCTGGGGACAGAGCCACACCGGGAAGAAGCCCAACAACAAGGTTGGTCACTGGTCTGGGAAAAAAACTATTGCAATAGACAAAAACAATATTTATTACATGTAAACCTTGTAGTTTTGAAAGCTTTTGTACAGCATATTTCACTGTTAATTTTTATGGTTGACCTTTAGAACTCAAATACAGAATGCTCATTAACTGTGTTTTAACTGTGTGTTTGTCTCCCAGGGTCCACTAAAGGCTGGTGGAGGAGACTCGTGGATGAGCCCCATTAACAGGCAGTTCTCTAACATGGGGCTGCTGGTAAGAAAATAAGAAATATTTAAGTTGTCTCATTACTTGAGTTTTATTGTGATAATTCGAAGCAGGAACTGTTTAACAATGGTGGTTCATTCGTTTGAGATTTGATATTGGATGTAGCAATACAGCATACAGGCATTCATCAGGTGCTGAAACCTTCTTGGTGATGATGGTGCTGTTTCTGGTGGGTGGTTATGATCATGATGGTGGCCTTTTCTGCTGGACAGAACGATGATCCCAGTGGCCCAAACATTGACCTGGCTCCGGGTTCTCTCCAGGAGAAGAAGATGGAGGTGGAGAAAAGGGGCATTGGAATGAATGACTACAATGGAGACATGAGGAAGGGAGGAAGAGGAGGAGGGGGGATGCCATATCGTCCACCTGGTTCAAAAGAAGCAGCACCTGGGGATGTTGGGTCCTACTATGACAAGGTAACACCCCAGGGCTACAGTCTCAGTCTCTGTCTCTGATGTCTTTTTCCTGTCTGGATAACAATTTGTCCTCTATCGCTATTCTTTATTTCCTCTTGTGATTCTACCTTTTCTTCCTGGTCTGCCCCATTCCTCCTTGTCTCCTACCGCTCCCTTTATCACCACTCAAATTGGTCTTCCCATGGCTGTCTCCGTGACAGACCTTGCCTTTGACCAATCAGGATGGGTGCCTTGGGGAGGAGGGTCCTTGCTCTCTGTACTCACCACCCACTGTCTACAAGCCCCATTCCCTCTTCAACCATACTATCCCTTTTAGACAAGTAAGATATCCACTCCTGTTGTTTCTGTCCTCCCATCTTAACATTAGATATTCTTTTTTTGTAAGATAGTACTAAAATGTATGTCCCTAACTTTTCCCTTTCTGTTGGGATGTCAAATTCTTCTGTATTATATCTATTGATCTGTGTATGTTATGGATCCTAACCCTTTTCCATGTTGACTGACAGGGCGGTCACAGTATCTTCGGTGGTGGTGGAGGGATGGCTCAGTCAAGACATCAGCCAAATGTCCCACCCATAAACCAGTCTCCAGGGATACGAGCGCAAGTGCCTCATCAGTTCCTGTCACCGCAGGTGCTTTACTAATCAGTATTTTTTTTTACCTGCTGACATGTTCCACACTTCACTATGGGTTGACTGTCAATGTAACAAAGTTGTACCCTGGGTCGTCCTTAGTGTCTAGTAACTGGTAAAAAACCTAAATTACTGAAGCTTCTTTCTGACATGTGTTTTCCTGAAATGTTCCAGAGGGGCTGTATCTGACAGCACAATTGTCTGTTTCAGTCGCACATTTGAGAATACCACATGAAAATGTGCACATTCCCTTTAATGTGGGCTCAATGCAGTTTTTCCAGGTTTTGCATGGGGTAGATCGCATACTTCAAGGACTTGTCCTTGTTTACTGAACTTTATGATATAATGTGTAATTGGTTCTTCTTTCAATGAGCTTATACGACATGATCCACTGGCTTTAAGCATGGCCTATATTAGTGTGTTGCCTAGACTGCATAATCACTGTTCAGGAAGACATAGTTCATCGTAGCCATCTACTTCAAAAGAATATAAAGTGAAATGCATGTCTTGTCCAGGAATTGAATGAATTTCATTCGCTCACTCAGGCTCACTTGTTAACACCAGCTAATGAGAGCATGAAAGAGTTGATTGGGGACAAACACTAAGTTTATGTGGTTGCCCATGGTTACGGCACCAAAGCGTCTCTGTGGTAACAGGTGTGCCTGCCTGCCGTTGCGTCTTGTCTCCAGGTGCCAGGTTCCGTGCTGAAGCAGATGCCCCCTCCCAGCGGGAGCGTGGGGGGTGTTGGTGGCGTAGGAGGAGTGGCAGGAGTCGGGGGAGGTGTGTTCCCTCCACAGCTGTCCCCCCAGCACATCGCCATGCTCAGCAGCATCTACCCACCGCACATTCAGTTTCAGTTGGTAAGAAACGGCACACTAACATCCTTGAGATCAAATCTTGCAATTAAGTGAGGAAATATGCATTCTTGAAATAAAGGTTTAGAAACATTGTCCGAATGTCTTAACAACATAATTATTATAAAGGTGCATATACAGTGGAGTCAAAAAGTTTGAAATAGATTTTGAACCATATACTTACTATATGTAAGTCTGAGAGGACCACACAAATTCATCTTCCATCTCTACAACATCTCTAACATTGATTTATTTTCATAGAACGAACTGTTAAAGCTGAGTGTCATTGTCCAAATATTTAGGTATTGATTACCTCCTAGTGGAGAATGACTCTACATAGCATTCAGTTAAAAAATGGGGTTGATAGTTTAAAGCTTGAAAGTTATTGCTCAGATTGCATGTTTATCTCCCTTTGCATCTCACTCCTCTTGTCTTTTTCCGTTTGTTTGCTCAGGCTTGTCAGCTCCTCCTCCAGCAGCAGCAGCCACAACAGCAGCAACAGCAACAGCAGCTGCTGCAAAATCAGAGGAAATTTACGCCAAATGTGCGGCAGCAGGCTGACCCCCAGCAGGTACGCATCCGCACATAATGAATCCCCTTATATCACACACTTCTTTGTTACCTTTTATATCCACCTTCCTGCTGTTGACTCTTGTTTTTTCTCATATCTTAGTTGGCCAGGATCATGGCAGTGCTCCAGCAGCAGAGACAGCAGCAGCAGGTCGGAGGTCTAGGCGGCAGCTCCAAACTCTCCCCCTCCCACCACGGTGTAGGTGGTATGGGGGGTCCCAAACTGCCTGTGGCTGATCCCCTTCCCCACCCAGGCCTGTCAGGATCTGTGGCGGACCTGCACCCCAAAAATCTCGGACCATACACTGGTGAGCGATTGTTCCTACTGTGAAATTATATTCAGTAAAAAGAAAATACTCAAATTACTAAACGGCATATCCCAAGACCAGATGGTTGCATTGTGAGCACATTTCACATTTGGTTGGGTTGTGAATTGGTGACAGTCAAACGTTAACTTGAACTCAACTTAACTTGACCTGAATTGATTTTAGTGGGAAAAGGTACTGACAGTATTCTTTTTCAGAATACTGTCTAATAGGATAAAGTGGTAACATTTTATATCCTAAAGGTCAGCGGTCAACTTGGCTGTGACATTATAATGTTCTCTGAAAACACTTCTCTGGCCATTATTTAACACCCTAACTCAGGAACAGAAGGGGAGACTGTGATCACATATAATTCTAGTTCACTTTAATATTCTGTTAAATAATTTACAGTATTGGTAATTTTTTTGTAGTATCCAAGGTTTTCTTGAACTAAATAAATGTTAACGCATAATAATCCTATTCATGTTTGCCTCTGTTTGTGTCTCTTTCCATGAGCAGGGTTTGGTTCTGGGGTGAATCTCCCAGGTCTGGACCTGGGTGGTTCTGTCATGGGGGGGCCTGGTGGCATGAAGGACCTCGGGGGTCAGCAGTCCCGCTTCAAATGGATGATGGAGGGACACTCTTCTCCAGACACAACCACACCTGAGAATGCATTCCATAAAAATGGTGAGCCATCTTTTTTTTTTTTACGTTATGTTTGGAATATATAGAAGAAATGGAATACATGAGTCAGTGTTAATGGAATTAGATGTGAAGATGCATATTAAGGTGATTTGTGAACCCATCTGTTGTTCAGTGATGTAACTCACATTATCATCCCAGGTCCTATCACCCCCATAAAGATGCCTGGGGGCTCGCCCTACTCTCAGTACGACATGATGGTTGACGGCCTGGGTGACAACTGGCACCGCACCCCTGGCAAGATGGTCACCAAGCCAACGACCACAACCAGCTGGCCACCTGGTTAGTGATATGCCACAGTTGAAGTGATAACCTGGGCCACAAGATCCCACAGGGTTTACAATAAGATGATGGGAGGAAAACATTTCTGTCCTCCGGGAGGAATGTATTTGAGTTATGACCCATGTTGAATTGTTGATGGTGGTGCAGTATTCTCCACCTGCACTCTTGCCTCATGCATGTTCCTCCCTTAGAGTTCCAGCCTGGTGTCCCCTGGAAGGGAATTGACCGCGTCGACCCCGAATCTGACCCTTACATGACCCCAGGGAGCATGATGGCAAATGCAGTTTCCTCCAGCCTCAATGATACTGATCACCAGTTGTTACAAGACAATACAGGTGCGTGCAACACTATCCGGCAGCTAGTTTAACCTGTCATTTATTTATTTATTTGCTTTTCTAAGCTTCTTGGGGTTATGCTTTTTTTTTTTTGCTTACAAATTAATAATTTTGAGATAAGTGAAGTAAAGAATGTTAATTGGTAGAGGAAGTACAATGTTTTGTTTAAGTGACAGAAATGTTTTTACATGGGCATGAATAACTATGTGTAAAAAAGATTAAGAGCTTTGTTCCTTTAACGTTTTATTAAACCAGACCAGGCCAGTAAGTGTACATAAGTTCACAGAACAAGGTGCATTTCAAGAAAACATGCAATCACTGTGCAAGGTTCTGTTACATGTTGTATCAGCAGTAGGTGAAGCTTTAAGCCTCATTTAAGGCTGTTTTTCCATTTGAAAAGAGATGAGTCAGTTTTGAAACAACCCAACCGCCTCGACCTGCATGCTTCCATGCATCCTTTACGTTGGCATAGTGGTTATGCAACATATCCACAAGAGGGCAGTACAGAGTGAGAGAATGTACCATTTAAGAAAGAGGTACATTACCCACCCTGTACCTGGATGTGTCCTATGGTCGTCTTGCCTGAACTATTGGCTAGTTTGCTCCCAACCCATGATCTGTAGTGATACTGCTTTTTTGCATACCCATCTCATGTTGATGCAAAAATGAGCCTTGCTATGACAGTACGGACAAAAGTGAATGCAACAATCTGCAGCTTCACTTTCCACGTGTAAATTCTGATGATGTCGTTGTTTGCAGATTCCACCCCTCCCCTCAACACCTTGCTGCCTTCACCTGGTGCCTGGCCCTACAGTGCCTCAGACAGTCCCCTCAACAACGCACACAACTCAGGTAACCACACGAGAATACAAACACTTCATCTCAGTGCTGAGCTGGTGTGTGTGGCTTTGTCTTGATAGATGCATGCACCACCACTAAAACAAGCTTCACAAAGATGGGGAATTGTGTCCAGTGTAGTATAAGATCTATAGGTATATGAACATGAAAAACCAGAGGAAAAGATTACATGATGCATTATTCCTGCCTGTTAGACCCACAATAACAACTAACCCCACACTGTGAGCAATCACAACCTTCGACGAGATACACAAATAGGTTCTTTCATTGCCGTTTTAGGACTTAAAGGCGAATTAATTTCATCGTCATTTTAGAACTTCCAGTAGAGTTTCTTTATCTCTGTTCCTAAAACTGCTGGCATCTCTTGTGAACCCACCTTGCATGTGGTTTCTTTTACTATAACTATGCTAATCAAGAAACAAGCTGCCTGTAGCTTATACAAATGGTCTACTTATGATATTTGCATGGGCAATGTGTCACCACAAATGGACATCTGCCCCCTTGTGGAAAATACAGGCCATGAGATGAGTTGCCCAAAGGCAGTAGATGCCATAAACACACACACACACACACACACACACAATACCCAAGTGATAAGCTCCTATTCAAATAAAGTATAAGATTATAAAACCCTTAAATATTACAAGGAGGCAATTGCAATATTAGTTTAATTAGTGGTCAGTTACACTAATTTTCAACTCTTTCATCTTTCTCAATCTGTTTCATTTGCCAGATCCTACAAGGCAACGTGAATTAACATACAAATTAAAAATATTTACTGTATGTGACCCTTCCATACCCTCATTCACTCTTCTGTGTCCCCACAGCAAAGTACACAGAATACAAGACCAGCTGGCCCCCAGAGCCCATCGGACACAAGTCCTGGAAAGCCAGCCGCGGCACCAGCCAGACCCAGCTTTCCCGCCCACCTCCAGGACTAATCAGTCAAAAGCAGCCATCGTCTTCCCCTTGGTCAGGAGGAGCCCCGAGACTGGCTGGCAGGAGCTGGGGCGGAAGCTCCAGCACCACTGGTAATGCCCTAACATGTTTTTCATGTTGTGGTTACATGGTTGTCCATTTTCATCATTCAGTAAAATACAGCACTTATTTGAATGTTCTTTTTTCGGAGAAAAAAACAACTGGCTCTGATTGCTGAGATGCAACATAATGCTCCTTTGAACTTAAGAGTCCATCTATTCATGAATTCAAGGGCAGCCAAGCTTGGGTTAAAGCAGCAGAGAAAGTTATTCATCATGTATTACATTCGCAAAGCTGAGGGGAAAAACAAGTGTGGTTGTCTTTACAAGGAATTTGGAAAACTTTGACTCAGATTTTTTTCCTTCCTCTCCTCAGGCTCGACCTGGAGTGACGGCAGCTCTCGGGAAAGCTGCTGGTTGGTGCTCAGCAACCTCACGCCACAGGTACACACACACACGTTACAGATACAACCCATGAAACTACTGTGGAGAAAGAATGTTTTTATGAACGTCAATTCTGTCAGCTCTTCAGAAAACTCAGATTTGAGGTGGTTGTTTTTAAACAATGCTTAGGTTTTAGAGTCTGGTTTTATTTAGCACCTTAGATATTAATGGGTTAATGTTACCAGGCTTTTGTAATCTCACTTTATGCACTTACTAGAAATGAGCAGAAAAATAATTTCTTTCCTCAGTCCATCAGTATCACTTCCATTTGAACATTGTCCATCCTTATAAATGCAGATCGATGGCTCTACACTGAGGACCATCTGCATGCAGCACGGCCCCCTGCTGACTTTTCACCTTGGCCTGACCCAGGGCACAGCTCTTATTCGCTATGGCTCCAAACAAGAGGCAGCCAAGGCCCAGAGTGCACTCCACATGTAAGAGACTCCCTCTGTTGTTTCAAACGTCTTTATATTATCACTCTTAATGTCTGTATGATAAATGTGTGGCTGGAATCAGGAGCCAGTTCGCTTAGCATAGCACAAAGAAAGGAGGAGGGGGTGGTCAGTAATTAAATCCCGTCCTGTTGATTTAATCCATTCAACATCTGAAACCTATGAATTATAATTAGCTGTTTTGCAGATGTGACATGCCAGACTGCATCCTGGTCTGGACCAGTTGCAGGGCAACCAGGAGACAGAGATGTTAATGGTCCTGGCCAAGAAATAGCACAGCTGTAAACATCCTGTGAAACCATAGTGTCTGTTTTTACAATTCTAAGATTGAACGTGTTAATAAATGATCTTACTTTGCTGGAAGGCAGATTTTTTTAACCCACTAGAGCTAAGCAAGCTTTTTGCTGCTGCTTCAAGTCTTACTGCTGAGCTAACCATCAGTAAACGTGGTTGTTGTTTTTTTATTCCTTTAAAGTGTGCTCACTTCTTAGGGGAGAAACACATTTTTTTACAAAGCTTGCAAATGTGAGGTATCTTCTTACCTAGTCTTTTTAATTCTGTGCTAATGTAATCTTGGCTGAGATCATTATGGTCATCAATAAAATGTAGCAACTATTAAAAGAAGTAGAATTAAAACAGCGCCTCATGATAACAAGAGATACTGAGAAATGTTTTGTTTATGCCAGGTGCGTTCTGGGTAACACCACCATCTTGGCAGAGTTTGTGAGCGAAGAAGATGTGGCTCGCTACATTGCACATTCCCAGGCTGGAGGAACAGGTAACGGAGGAACCGCAGCCAACTCCGCAGGGTCCGGGCCATCAGCGACCTCCGCGGTGGGGGCCAACAGCAACGGAGGAAGCTGTGAGAGAGGCGGAGTAGGAGGCGGCAGCGGGGTAGAAGGAGGTTCCACAACTGGAGGAGCAGGAAATGGGGGAGCAGGGCCCACCAGCTCCGGGTGGCAAAGTCTGGACAGCACAGGCAGCTCATCGGACCCGTCCACCGCCCAGGGCCCCGGGCTCGGCATCTTCACACAATGGAGCAACAACGGGACCGGGATGGGTGGGTCCGGAGGTGTGGAGGCTGGAAGGCAGGGCCTGTGGGGGGGAATGGGCGGGATGAGCGGGGTTGGGTACCCGAGCAGCAGCCTCTGGGGTTCCCCGGCACTGGAGGATCGTCACCAGATGGGTAGCCCCGCCTCGCTGCTTCCAGGGGACCTGCTGGGCGGTGGGGCTGATTCCATCTGAGGGTCTGACTGACACACACACCCATTGTAACACATATGTCACACTCTGCACTTACTTACATGCAGAGATGACGTGAATTCAAGCTACACTGGTCACCCAACATACATGCATTCAGTACATGCACATATCATTCTCACACACACATTAAACCGCTTAACTTTAAATGAAGATAACAGTGAAACTTGAAATGGGGGAAAAAGGTGAAATCCATTTATTCATCCTCTTTAGGACTCAACTGGACAGCTCTTTGTCTTTTTACTCCAAATCCCATCTGCTTTCAGAGACCCAGTCACTCAGGCATGCACTGTAGACAGGCTCAGCCAGAGTCGTACACGTCGTTGACAAGTTTAGCTATTGCTGTTTTTAGTGTTCCACAGTTCTTTCCTTTTTCTTTTTGTATTACTCTATTTAATGGTTGAATCTCAAAATTCAGACTTGCAAACTGAGCCCTCGTAGACCTGGCAGGCGTACTTCTGAGTTCTCATGTTTGGAAGCGTGAGAGTGGGGGAAGGATCTGGAGTTTGTAGAAAATTGTTTGGACGGCACCACACTACTGAGTCAAGCGGATGATCAGCAACCTTTGAGATGTGGAAGAGGAGTGTTTTTAGTTGGTACTGACGCCTCTATCTTGGTGGAAATATGCCATCAACATGGGACCCAGGGTTTAAAAAAAAAAAAAGAAAAAAAAAGAAAAATCCTAACAAAAACAACATTAGCCAAACTTGCACTATATGCCTTTGGGTTTGTTGTTGACACATCATCCACAAATCCCTCCATTTTTGAAACAGAGCTACAATACAACAACTACACAGACCTTAACCGGACGACTTAAATGTTACAACAGCAGTGGCCTTGGCTAACACCCAGCGGCCGCCTGCCCGCCATGACAGCAGCATCACACCTTCTCATCAGTTACACACTGCTCTTATATTTGACAAGCAAAATTGTATCTCCTTGTTGATGTACGTCGGTTGTTTATCATATTTTTTTTTTCTGTTTTAAAAGAAAAAGAGAAACGTGTGAAACTTTGTGGAAAATCCAGAGATGTCCTCTTTTTTTCTTTTTTCTTTTTTTTTTTTTGCCCTTCAAACACTGACCTCGCTATTATATTTTTTCTTACTCAAGAAATCAAGTTGGTTATTATTATATATTGTCATGACGTTAATGATGACTATGATCACTTATTTACTCGCTGTACAAGGTGCCCTCCTGCCTGCCTGTGTGTGCATGAAAGGAGCGTTGACAGTATGACCGAATGGAGGAGGACATGATGAAGATGATGATAGGAGTGTCTGTGTTATTGCTACAATGTTGAATGTTTTTTTTTTTTTCTTGTCCATGAGAGATTCATGAGAAATGTGTGTGAGTGTGAACGAGGGTGGATAGATGGATGGATGGATGTATACACGTTTATGTGCTTGACTGACTGTTGTGATAGCTTAAAAAGGTTCAAAAACATCGGCACTATTGCATACGTCTCTTAAGTTGTGTTTTTTAGCAGCATTTTGTTCCTGTTTGTTTTTTCTTTGTCAAATGCAATAAGAGAATGATATTTTGTTTTTAAGACGAAGCAAACAACTGAAGGCATTTCTATTAGCGATGCCAAATCCTATCATACCAAGCTGAGCTGGAACAGTGTTTTACAGACACGTTAAAGACATTACATATGTTTTACTGTTTGTTTGTTTGTTTATTATGTATCAATTTAAATTAAGTCAGTCTTTATTATCACTCCTGTTCAGGACGTTTTTGTTTATTTCAGATGTTACAAAAAGGAGAGGAAATTAATTTAAAGCAGAAAAGAACAAGATAATAAAGGTTGAATTGAATCTGTGGTGGTTTGGTGTTTGTGTGCGATCGAAGTGTTCACACCTGACCTATGGGATGTCAGGAATTCATGGCACATGCTCTGCCGCTGTTTCAAATGTCAACTATCATGAATTCACACGTCACTCCTGTGCTCTGGAAGAGTGAAGTCAATAGAACTGCAGTGCAGCCGTGTGTGTATGCTACCATGACTATGGTGTATTTCTGAAAGAGTCTCGTCTGAATCCACCCTCCAGTGATCTGTGCTAGAAAAGTTCTGTTGCAACCTATGATGACGAATCCCAGTCTGACTTGTTTCATGGTTTTCTGGTCTCAATAAGGCCTTAAGGGGACAGTTCACAGAAAAAAATGAAAATTCACTCATTAGCTACTCACCACTATGCTGTTGGAGGGGTGGGTGAAGTGTTTGAGTCCACAAAACACTTAAAACAGCGTTGCAGCCAATTGAAGTAAATGGTGATAAATATTTCAAATGTAATAAAACAGGAAAAAACATAAAATGCCTCCATACAGCTCGTGTGGTATCATCCAAGTGTCTGTAACCCACGACATTCATATGTGACTCAAAATGGCGTCACCAACATCACGTTTTTAGCCTAAGTGTTCACTGATGTCCTCCTCAGAGCCGTGTTCGCACACACACCAGAAATCAGCCGACGCTGCACACAAGCTCTTACCCAAGGGCGTGCACGTTGGCTTCGCTACATCCGCTAGCATCCCCACTTCTGGTTGAGGTTATTTAGGCTGAAATTATCACCAGTTCCTTAAATTGTATTGGATTTGGCTGCAACGCTGTCTACCCTTTAAACTCCAAAAGTGTATTGTGGACTCAAACCCTTCACCCACCCCTCCATCACCACAGTAGTGAGTATGATAATATGTCAATTTTCATTTTTCCATGATCTATCCCTTTATGGTAAACTCTTTAAGTTTGGTTCAAACGTTCAGTTGGACTTTATGATGAACTGATTAGAATTAGGTGGTCAAACCTCAATATCGCTGTGATCTCATAAAATATGTTTTTGTTCTTGTTAGTGCAATATCTCAAGAACACTTTGAGGAAATGGTTTCAAGTTTGTTACAATGGTTCAGTTGGACTCACCGATGACCTGGTTGAATTTTGGTGGTGGTCAAATGTCAAAGTCAGATTGATCAGTCTTTTACCTTCTTTAGAACGCCTTGAGACACTTTTTAAATTAACACAACTGTTCTCTTAGATTGATTTGATTTGGGTGGTCAAAGGTCAAGATCAAGGCGGCCTCACAAAACAAGTGTTTGGCCTCTTGAGCCTGATATCACAATTCTGCCTTTTCAAATTTTGATCCAAAGAACAATTTTCCAGATTTCAGTAGTCAAGGGTCACAGGGACCTCGTATTATTACAATCACATGGCGGTAAAACATGCTAATTCAATTCTAATCTGAACTACACTGGAGTATGACAACTCACTGAATGCAAATATGTGGAATGAATTAATGAATTAGATAAGTAATATTTGTCAGGAGCACCAGAAGGGGCAGGGTACACTAACTTTTCATATCCACAGATTCATCTATGAGCTGGCCTAAATATACAACTCAGAAAAAACCTAAAGAGACCATGCACTGCAGATTTGCTTTAAATCTGCATCAGCATCTATGGCAGCCATTTCATTCCAGTGTCAATTTGGAATTTGGGAGAAACGTAGCTTAAAGAGTAGGAAATAAATATGAATAATAGAAACCAAAGAATCTTGCAGGTTTTTTTCTACAGACCTGTATAACCTGCACATTATTTTCCTCCACTGTAGAAAATGATCAGTGAGCACTGTGATTCGTGCTGGTGGCTCCGTGCGCCTCATCCACGCCTCATGCAGAAACCAGCAGCAGCAGCAGCGCGGCGGCTTTAAGACAATCCGGGCATCTCTGCAAGTCTCCGGATGACATCATCGATATTGTCAATGGTGTAAACTGAGAGAGAGAGAGAGCTGGGTGGAGGTGTGTAAGAGAGAGAGAGAGAGAGAGAACTGAATGTCTGGTTTTTCCTCATTAGAAATCAGAAATCGTGACAGTGGAGAGTCGTAGGAAATCGCAGGGTTCGTGTCTGCTCGGATAATTCTGCACATACATTCTTTATTTTTGGAGCAAGGGCGGAGGAGAGAGAGAGCCGGGTGGTCTTTCTGCGGGACGCGGCAGCTGAGGTCACAGATCCCCGAGGTTATTATGAGCCGCCCGGAGCCGCGCCGCCGCGTCGCTGTCCAGGGTCCTGAGTGAGGCGGAACCGGGCGAACCCACGGATCGGGACTGAACCCGGTGAGGAGGAGGCGGGCGGCGCAGCCTGTGTGCCGGCCAGTCAAGGTGTCTGGGGGCTCGGTGGTGCGTGTCTGTGTGATGGGGTGGATTCAGGTTACACATATCGGGGTGCTTGTGTGTGCATGGGACGGTGGGGGCTCACAATAAGGAGGGTGCGGTTATTTTTTCTGGTCAGTGAGGTGTTTTTTTTTTTTTTTTGCATTCATCACCCTCCCCTCTTTTCCCCGCTCTCCCGTGTTAACTGGGGCAGCTGCATGAAGTAGATCCTCTGTGAAAACATCACATCCTTCTTGCTTCTGTGTGTTTGTGTGTGTGTGTGTGTTTGTGTGTGTTTGTTGTTGCAGTCCTTCTGCAGCTCCCAGTTTTGTAACACTGACAGCAGCAGCAGCAGCTCTGGAGGCAGAAACAGGAGACATCTGAGGTAACAGGGGTTTGGTTCATGTGCAGCAGTGGCTTGGCTCTGCCTCACATTTCCCCCACCTGCACCGTGCATGTGGATGAGGTGGGGGTGCATGTAGGTACAATGCAGCCAAAATAGAAAGGAACTTAAGTCAGCATTCAGTGCAATGCCAAACTGGCTTGTAGACAATTTAAGCCTTCAGTCATGTCCCTCTTATTTTAGACATACGGGGTCTGCAGGCTGAGGAAAACATGACTCATTCGCTTTTTGTCAGGGGACTCCGGTCAGGAATTGGGGGGTTTATGCAAATAGCTTGTACTGTATACAGGACCAGACTCATTTGAAGTGTGTAAGATGCTGATCCTGTCCCCATCAGCAACCCCCACCACCAGCCGCCCTGCAGCTCAGAATAAATCATGTTATACAACTCCACACTATGTTTCTCTTTGCCACTTGAGTGGCCCACATCGTCTTTTGGGATAGAGCAGGATTAATTGTGCGATGACCCTAACTCAACAAAAACACAGCTGATTATGACACAAGGGCTGTTGTGTTACATGTTGGGCACTTTTGCTTCCACTAGTGCATTCATTCACTTCAAGGCTGGACATGAGCAACGTTTTTTCCTTCCCAGTTCCACTGAGTCAACACTCCGGCTGCACTATGTCACTGTTTTGGCTCAGTGACCTGCAGTTATTTCACTCTTTCACGTCTCATTGCCTGATTTTTGTTTTTCCATTTTGATTTTCTTCCAGGATACAGCAGCTCTACAGGGCTCAGTCTAAAGTCTGCAGCTTTGCACCAGTGTCCTTTAACTCTATTGATCAGCAGTGATTGATGACAGCTCTCTCTCTTGTGTGTGTGTGTGTGTGTGTGTGTGTCTGTCTGCACGTGATCGTTGACCCCTTCAGTGAGTTGAAACACTAAGAGGCCATGGAGTTGAGGGTGGGGAACAAGTATCGCCTCGGGAGGAAGATAGGAAGCGGATCCTTTGGAGACATTTACCTCGGTGAGTATGTTTGGTATTTTCGGTGATAAATCTCCGGTTGCTGCTGCTGCTGAGGTGTTGGAACTCCCTCCCCTCAGGTTCCAACATCGCTACTGGAGAGGAAGTAGCCATCAAACTGGAATGTGTGAAGACCAAACATCCACAGCTCCACATTGAGAGCAAGTTCTACAAGATGATGCAGGGCGGAGGTGAGATGCACTGAAGAGTTTTTATTTAGAGGTTTGACAGGTTTACTAAAAGCCACTGAGAGGAAGTGAGGAGTTTCAGCTGTTCGAAGAGTTTCCGAGGTATTTATGGCTGTTGATGGATGACAGTTGTTTAGGGGCCATTTTAGGGCACGTGAGGTCACTTCAGGACAACGCCACACGTCTTTGAAAGTACATTAAGTAAATTTACTGTTGCTAAGAGATTTGATTCACACTCAACATGGCTGTTGAGCGTTGTTTTAGTGTTGCATGATAATGATGGATTCAACAGATATCGCACAATATGAACTTTATTGACCTTTAAAGGCACTTGTACAGACAGAGATGATAACATAGATAAAGCCTATATAAGATAAAATAAAATATGGATATATATACAGCCTACACTAAGTAAAAAATCTGAAATCCAGTTGTGTAATGTAATTGTATGAATAATAAATTAAATTGATATTTTTGTGTCATACATAACCTATGTACATTATATGCAACATGCACTTTATACATTAATAATCCTCAACTATAAAATGGTTATGTTATAGAAATTGAACCAAACTATATAAAATAAAACTATATGTAGTTACTATGTATGTAACTGTATAATGATAAAGCATCTTTATATACTGATAAAGTCATTTAAAACAAGGTCATATATAATCTTATCTGTGCTATTACCACTAACTTTTACTTAAATAATGTCTGTTAGTATAATAATACATAAATGGAAAATATAAACATAATATACAACCAAACAGAGCAACAAAGAAAGAAACAATTGGCTTACAGTAACTGATAAATTGTTTAGAATGAAAATAATAAAAAACTAAATTGTAAATGATAAATAATGATATTACTTGTCCATGTGTTATGATGCAATACTAAGTTTCCTCTTCCTCCTTCGCCTTTTCCTCCCAACAGTGGGAATCCCGTCCATTAAGTGGTGCGGAGCCGAAGGCGACTACAACGTCATGGTCATGGAGCTGCTCGGCCCCAGCCTGGAGGACCTGTTCAACTTCTGCTCCCGCAAGTTCAGCCTGAAAACAGTGCTGCTGCTGGCCGACCAGATGGTGAGGGAGACTGACTGACTGCAGTCCACACTGTCATACCCCCCTCCCCCACCCCACCCCACCCCCCCCACCCCCCCCCCCACACACACACAGGAGCAACTCAATACAGATCTAATTGAGTCTTTATGAAGGGGTTCCTCAAAGTAGAAACTGAATTATAGATCATTTAAAGGTACAAATTAGATCATGCCAGTGCCGTGCCCATTCCAAATATACAGCTGAATAAATTTTTGCCTTTGTTTGCACACAATGCAAGTCAATCTCTGACTGTGAATTTATACATTTCAATAAAAGCACATCCCTATTTTTTAAACTAGAACTAAATGAATTTGAAACCAGAGAATAATTTGCATTGAAACTTCTGAAGCTTGTTTCCTGGCTCCAGACAAAGCTCATCCCCTCACTCCTCCATAAAAGTCAATTATCTGGGACGTGGAGGCTCCTCGAGGCGACGTAGTCCTCGTCACATAGGTCAGCCTGTGGTGTCCTTTATGAGCGTTTTTTAATCCATCATATTCTATAGACTGCAACTGCTACATTTGTTCTTTTTGTCCCATTTTCTCTTGACCATTTTGACCTAATTTCCTATCTCCTTCTCTCCTCTCCTCATGTTCCTCTCCTCTCCTCTAACAGGGCAATAACCAAGATTTTAATTGTCTCATAATATAAAATGACCCTCGTATATCTGCAGACAGGCTGACGGGACTTATTGATCAAGACCAGTGACTCAACTATTATTTCAACAGGCAATGAGAACTGTGGCCTTTAAAACTCACCTGTAGTTATGGATGAAACACTCAACAAAAGTCTGAATATAGAGAGCACACTACACTACACTACAATTTTACTTACTATTTTCTGCATTCAATTGCATATATTGAATTTCCTGTGGGGTTCAACATGTAAGACCACCAATACTCATCTTTAATCCAAACTAAAGCCTTTTCCTGTCTCGCTGCTTCAGATCAGTAGGATTGAATACATCCACTCCAAGAACTTCATCCACAGAGACGTGAAGCCTGATAACTTTCTGATGGGCCTCGGCAAGAAGGGTAACCTGGTATACATCATCGACTTCGGCCTCGCCAAGAAGTACCGCGACGCCAGAACGCACCAGCACATCCCCTACCGCGAGAACAAGAACCTCACCGGCACTGCACGCTACGCCTCCATCAACACCCACCTGGGCATCGGTAAGTCGTCACACACAGAGGTTGGCCCAGATGTTCTCAGGTTCCTTTGTCTCTTTCCTTCTCCTTTTTGCTTTTTTTGTCTCCTTCTCTGCCTTTTCTTCTCTCACAAACTTTTTCGCCGTATCATTTTCTCCTCTTTGTTTTGTCCTTTCCTCCACAGAGCAGTCGAGGCGAGATGACCTCGAGTCTCTGGGCTACGTTCTCATGTACTTCAACCTGGGCTCTCTGCCGTGGCAAGGGCTCAAGGCTGCAACCAAGAGGCAGAAGTATGAGCGCATCAGTGAGAAGAAAATGTCCACCCCCATTGAGGTGCTCTGCAAGGGATACCCCTGTGAGTAAAGAGTTTGCCAACAAAAGGGTCTGATACAAAAAAACTGAATGTGATAACAGTGAAAGGGATTTTTCATTTTTGTCTGGAAAGGCTCAACACCTCACCTGTCTTTAAAATCCACTTATCGCTCTCTGTTATGTTTCCCAGCTGAGTTCTCCACCTACCTGAATCTGTGCCGCTCCCTGCGATTCGACGACAAGCCGGACTACTCTTACCTGAGGCAGCTCTTCAGGAACCTTTTCCACAGACAGGGCTTCTCCTATGACTACGTCTTTGACTGGAACATGCTGAAGTTTGTGAGTGTCTTGTTTTCCCAAAGTGATTCTAACTTGGATGTTAAACTCTTTCCCTCCTTTCACACCTCATCTGCTCCTCTTTGTTGCAGGGGGCCAGCCGGACAGCAGAGGATGGAGAGAGGGAGAGGAGGGAGGGAAAAGAGGGGGAGGAGCGAGCAGGAGGAGGCCAGAGAGGAGCTGGAGGGCGAGCTCTGCCGTCTGGTCCGAACCCGTCAGCAGCGAACAGAGTCAGGAACGAGCCAGACGCTGCTGCTCCGTCCAATCCGGCTACGCGTGGTGTCCAGCAGTCTGGTCAGCATGGTGGTTGTTTTTTTAATGTTTGGATGTAACTGAAAACCAGCGTTACCTTTTTATTTCAAGTGTCTGTCTTCATATGTGTGCAGGTAACCGCTCGCCTCAGGCGGGGAGAGCAGAGCGAGCCGAGCGAGAGAGGAAGGTGGCCATGAGGCTCCATCGTGGGGCCCCCGCCAACATCTCCTCCTCTGACCTCACTGCACGCCTCGACCAATCACGCATCACTGCATCACAGGTAGGAAAAACTGTCACTGGACCAGTTCTAAGTACAGGAGTGAACGCACACAAACGTGCCATGAATGCATCCTGAGATCTGACCACCTACTCAACTGATGTCCTCTGAACTGCTACAGTTTCAATGAATGAATCAAATGTAGTTTTCTGCTTCTCGGTGTCTATACATTGATTTGTTTGTGGACAATGACACAATATCAACACTGACAAATACAAAATGATTTTCCATTTTTTTCACACTGGTAGAATCTTTCTTCATTGTGGAGCCTCATGCAGCTCATTGATTCCTTCAGTTCCTCCTGTCTCCATTCTCTCACTCTTTCTCTCTATCTCTTGCTCACACTGACACAAAGACACACGGACACAGTGACAACTTAACTCAGACTGTGTGATCACAACATATGAACATTTTTATTTACAAATTCAGGGGGGAAGTGAGATGTGGTCACAGGAGACACATTCAGGACACATTTTAATGTCAGGGGTGAACAGATAACTTTGGATCTCTCATGACAGATGTTAATAACAGGTCTGAACTCACCAACTGTGGTGTACCGTCGGTTCTATTCAGAAGACTTACAGCACCAGTAAATAAGCCTTCCCCTACTGATCCGAACCATAGACTGTATATAAACATGGATGCTGCTCTCCAAAAGTGAAGCCAAAACATCTTGATCGCCATCTGGTGGCTGGCTGCAGTACATGTCTGTGGTCCAAACCTTTGATCGCGCACTATGCTCCTGTCTTCGTTGTGGGTCTACTTGTCTACATGATTTTTAGCAAATGTAGCGGCAACTTTTGTGAGGTAAAAACCTCTGTGAGACTGCCAACAGATCACAAAGGCCACATTCTGTCCTCAAAGAACTGATTCAGGTAAATGCACAGGGCGTTAAACATATAGTGTTCTTCAGGTGTCTTACTGTCGTCTCTCTTTGTGCTGCCTCAAGCTTCTCATCTTTCTCTTCATACTCAGGTCAGTGTGCCATTTGAACATCTGGCAAAGTGAATTCATCTTGGCTGGCCTGCAGGTCAGCGACAGGTATGGACACGCATGAGACACACACACACACACACACACACACACACACACACACACACCCACCCACACACACACACACACACACACACACACACACACACACAAACAAACACACAGACAACACACACAAAGAGAGAGAGATAGGGAACATGCCTTAATGGCTATCCAAGTCTTTTGTCCTCAATGACCCAGAGGTAGAGAGAGACATTTGATATTCAGCTAAGTAGTTAGCAGAATATCAAAGTTAACAGCTTTAGCAACAATAAGATATAAAATAAAGATGAGGTGTTGCTTTTATAATAACTTAAAAAAAGTGCATTTAAATTCTCGTTTTATATAATAACAATAATAATAGTAATGACTAATTTTGTTTCTGTTAAATTGATCTCAACAGATGTGTGTTGTGATTTGAACAGTCCAACAGAGGTGGCAGAGAGCAACCTAATAAATGTACATTTTCATTTCACAAGATGTTTTATACAAAGTTCGTTGAAGATTCTTAGATTCTTGTGAATTGTTGCCAAAGTAGAATCTAAAGTAATGCAGTAAATCTCAGTTTGTATATTTCACTTTAAGAACAAATGTATAGATTTGGAAAATGTTGGCTGCTGCAATTTATCTTTCAGTTTATTGAAAAACTAACTTGTCTCTCGTTTGTTTTGTCGCCTGTGCTTCAGCAGCTGCAGGGTATCAGATGTACCCCTTACTTTTCAAACGGATGAATGAAAACATGAATGAGTGGGGGGAGCAAGAGGAGGAGGAGGAGGCATTACGGGGACGAGGACGATCCGTGTGTGTGTCAGTGCTGTTTGAGCGTGCCAGCGATACGCTGAGGTGACAATGACTCTTGGCTGGAGCTGCTTTTTTGTGGTGCGGCTGGGGTGAAACAACACACAGGTCCCGCCTCTTCTTCACCCACATTCGCCTGCCCATCGACTCAGAGGCTCAAACTGCAAAAAAAAAAAAAGAAACATCAAAGTGCACAAAATGGACAAAATTTAATTATTCTGTGGTTTACATGAAAAAAAAAGAAATCTATCAACCTGCTAATGTTTGAGAGCAACATCTGATGCTTCTTGACCATAGATGAATATATACACAACTACGGAGACAAACATAAAGTGTATTTAGGCCTTTAATAGACAAGAGAATGCTTAAACATGGACGCAAGAGGAGATGAGACGGAGGGGACAACTGAATTTGGAGCAAGGCTGCTTTTCATCAGTGAGTGTCGCTGTCTGTCTGTCTGTCTGTGTGTTATTGTCTTAAGTATTCATCTTCAGCTTTCTTTTAAAGAGTCGGAGTGAAGGCGGACAGAGGAGGAGAAAGTGAGCGGGGCTGAATTCTCCACCTTTCAGTTCAAAGCTTGTCTTAACGGAGGTGAGACTGATGAGGAGAAGATGCTGTGTGAATGTAAAAGAGCGAGAAGGAGAATAAGACAGCTTTGAGTTGAGGACAGTCTCAAGCATTGTTCGATATGATGAAGCCTCAGTCCTGCTCGTAACTCCGGGTGATGAGAAGACGTTGTAAGATCTCGGTAGCGAACAACTTCTGTTGTTGTATTTTTCTTATATTACGTTTGCATTTTCTCTTGTTTTATAAAACCTGTAAAAATATGTAGATAACTTTTGGCAGAATGTGACAGATTGTGAAAAGATGAGGCTGGAGAGAAGAGTACTGTTTACCTCGTGAGAGCCCTGGAGCCAAGTGTGAAACAATTACCTTCAGAGTCCGCCACAAGTGTGTGTGTGTGTGTGTGTGTGTGTGTGTGTTTGTTTGTTTTGGTTTCCACTGTGGCAGACAATGACAGAAAGGTTGTCATTAATATTTTGGCCCAGACCTGTCAGGATGGACAGACGTCACCGAGGGGAAAGGAGCTGACTGATGTCCTGTACATTTCTTTACCATGCTTCAACTTTATTACTATGATATTTGTGTATATTTTCTGAACCAGTAAAAAAAATATACACAACCTATACAGACTTCTGATTGTGTGTTTCATTTGATGGTGGCATATTTGCTCATTCATATATATTCTTAATGCAGATTCCTGTTGTTGTATTCAAGATAACAGACAAAACAAATGAACAGATTTCCACAAAACTTGGTGGAAGGATTAGATATGGGTCAGGGAGGAATCCATTCAATTTGTATCCAGCTCAGGATTGCAAGATTTCAACATTTGCACCGTTTTCACAGGAAATAATTCATGGATCTGATTTTTTAAGACTTGTTATCCACAGAACAGAGTCCTTACTAACATGATCAGTATCGCCTGTGTTTACCTGCTGTCTCATGTCAAAATGGCTGCTGTGAAGAAGTTCTATTAATAACTGGGTAGTTTTCAATGGTGGCCACGTTCCATTTAGCTTTTCCAGTCCCAGTGCTCTGATACTGAACAGAATTAGTTCAACTGCATGACTGACTAATAGAGCACTGCAGCCATCATCATTCATTTTATTACTAATTCACAAACATAAATAATTTCTGACTAACTACAAACCAAAAACTAAAAGAATCTGCTAATATTATGTTTCTAGATTGTGGCCTAAATGTTCTTATTGGCCAGTACAATGTACAGTTCTGGGGATGACACTTGCCTATTTTTTGTCATCTTTAAGTATTTTTTACTCTTTACATTTCTTTATTCACATCCTATGCATTTCATGGCCTTTATATACAATAAAGAGCACAGGTGTTCATAGATATATAGGAAGCCGGATAAGGGGTGAGATTAAATAAATCTGTACTTCCTCTCATTCAAGTAGATTCAATCATTAAATGTTGTTTTTTCTCATCACTGGTTGTGTATTATACTTTCTTCTGCGTTTTCTTTCACTTGTTTGAATAATTTCTCTTTTTTTAATTTACATGTTCCAAATAAATACAAGTTAAAATAATAAATTCATTTATTTTATTACATTTATAATTTGCCTAGTTATCAGGTCTCTTGTGTTTTTTTCGTACCTGACGTCATGTGGAACAACAACAAAAAAATCTAAATTGTTGTTCCAGATTTTTCCGATTATTCGTAGAGTGAATGAACGCCCCCTGGTTGCTTGACCAATGATTGACCCGCACATGCTCCCAGCGGTGTGTGCAAACCAGCCTCTGATTGGTTGACTCGGCTCGTCCTCTCGGAAGAGGCGGGGCCAGGGTGAGCTGCAGTTAATCCCGTTTCGGAGCGGAGAGGACTGACGGAGTCCGCGTCTGTAACTACACAAACTCTTTCCTCAGGCGAAGTCACCGACACAAATCTCACATTTCATGACGCCGCAGAGTTCAACGCGAGACACGAACTTTCAGCGGGGGCGGTGGTGTTTGGGAGACGCGGAGGTTCACGGGAAGGCTCAGCGTGGATGTCCGGGGAGCCACGGTGAAGAAGAACTCAGGCCGTTTGTGGGTTATTTATATTTATGGTCGTGAGTTTGTCTGCTGGAGGACTTTAAAGCAGCAGCGCGTTAACCAGGTGAGTGTCGCCTCTAAAACACTTTACCATCACACCAACACTCATTCACACGACTAACCAGAGTTGTCCTCCTCCGCCTCAGGTTTAAAAACACGATCGTCAGGGAGCTGTGGTCTGTAACGGTGAGTCCCTTCACTTTGGTTCCCAATCAGTTCCTGACTCCCGCAGCAGGAATTCAAATAAAACCTCTGGTAACCGAGTAGAAACACACGTGACTCGGTTGTTTGTGTGTTGTTCTGCTAAAATGAATCCTGTTGTTGTTGCTCCATGATAATCCAGAGTGTCTGCGGACCTTTAAATGACTTATTATGTGTGATCAACACACCCTGAACCCATCACCCCTTCCCATCTGTTGCTGTGCTTTATTACTGACCCCATGCCCCTCTGATGTATTATTCCTCTCTCTCTCTCTGTGTGTGTGTGTGTGACCTTTTTTGCCTTTCAAATGAAACACACAGATGTCCTTTCAATCCAGCACAGCATCATGTCACTGGTAGTGTGTGTGTGTGTGTGTGTGTGTGTGTGAGGATGCTGATGCCTTCACTTCTCCTTGTTCACATGTGGATTTGCTGAATGCTGGCAAACCAATACATATGACCTGCTGTCTCTCTCTCTCTCACACACACACACACACAGACATACAGTTTGTCTCCATGACCTCAGAGGACACTACATTGACTTACATTGCTTTCCTTGTGACTTACTCTAACCTAAGTAACAACTTGCCTAAACCTAACCTAATCTTATGTCTTCACCTGAAAATTTAATGGTTTACGTTCTGCGGACTTGTCTTTTGCCCCTATAAGGAGGACAAGTCCCCATAATGTGACTGAACAAATTTAGGTCCCCACCACACGAGTAATTCCTTGACGACACACACAAACATTACTCTTTCACGTATGAATGCATTAAAACAACCTAATTCATTCAACCAAACCACCCAATTCAATTAGTTTTCCTTAACACAATCAGTTTTGTGAAGAAACTGAATGGTGTGTGTGGTGTGTGGGGGGGTGTAGCATAATGTCAGCCCATCATTGTCTGCACTATTTGTTCTGTGTGCTGTGTGACTTTCAATCATCACTCTGCCTATGAGACATAATAGGTGTCACTGTCAGTCAGTGGCCATTTTTAGCACTTGCACCCACTCTTTTATTGTTGTCATCTCTGCCTTGTCTTGCATTGTGTGTTTATTTGCCCCCCCCCCCCCCCCACTTCATTGATACAACATCAAGGTCTCTGTCTCCCCCCAAGCTTTAAAGCAACTGTCTGTCTGCGTACAAGAACAAATGCACCCTGAGGAACATGACTGTGTCATCGTATAGACAATGACATGCTGCTGCTTATGTAACGTGTCTTTTGGCCACTTCCAGTCCTGTGAAATGAATTTGGTCAGACTGTAGTTAGCTGATCCGTGTTTGACTCACTGGTCAACAATTATTGTTGTCATATATCATACATTGACAACACTAGATTTGGTTTGGTTTTAAGTGATGTCTTCAGTTATAGAAAATAAATATTTTATTTTTTTAACCATCCTACAAGGAGGAATCACTGCAGCCTCAAAATACTGGAATACCTTGAAGCTTTTTTTTTGTTTCCAGATCACTCGCTCCACCTAAAACAGCAGAAAAGTAAATGTAAGGGCATATTAGCTGGCTGTAGTCAAATAGCATTCTGGGAGATGAAAAGACAAACAGATTTGTGTTCCCTATAGAACAACAATAATGCTATTGTGTAACTATCGTGCTCACATTCTTGACTCTTGGTGAAATGTTGACTTACTATGTGTCTATGTTTATCCTCTATCTGACTTCCTATCTCAGATTACACATGGCTTTGACAGCAGAGAGAGTGGGATCTATATTCCAGGTTGATGATTACTGGTGGAAATGGATGTTAATTCTTAGTGGATGTGTCACAGTGTTGTCACTGTTTGAGAGAGAGTCAGTAGTTTCCACGTATCTACAAATACGTGCACCGAGGGTGACTTGGCTGATGTGTCATCTGTTCTGTCCTCTGTGTCCTTTCCAGATGTTGAGGCTGTGGAGGCGAGACATGCTGCTCTCAGAGAGGCTGGGAGAAGACTCTCCGTTGGTCGCGGTGCCTGGCCCCCTGGCCACAGCAGCCCCGACGGGACCCAACATTTCATGGCTACCTGAAGCCCCACATCTGATCCCAGAGCAGCCGATCTTCCTCATGACCCCTGCAGCTCAGGCTGTGTCAGGCTTCTTCGTGTGGACGGCACTCATCCTCACCTGTCACCAGGTAACGACTTGCAAACAGCGTGTGGAGAGGGAGGTGCTAAGATCATCAGGTTTTTATTTCAACTTTAAGTGAGTGGATAATGTATTTACCCAAATGATGAGGTCTGACTGAGCAGACAGGGTTTCCTAAAGAGGTTCCTTACAAACATGTAAACTGGTTGTAGCAGGTGCATGTGTGTGTGTGTGTGCGCGCGTCTGTGGTGTGTGTGTTGCTCAATGCACAGGCAATGTGATCCTGATACATCTGCTCAGCACCAGAGAAGGGCAGGGGGTTGCATGGCAACATCCCTCAGCAGGTGTTTGTGAAACACACATGAAGGGGAAACTTGATCCAGGTGGATGAAAAGCCTGTATGAAATCTGGTTGGAAAAACAAAAATAGTTTTTCTCCACTCATTCCAGTGAAGTTTTGCGATTTATAAATTGTTAACATCATTGACACTGACAGTAAGGAGACATAAGTGAAGTACATATGTTTTATGATTATCTCCAAATGTATCTGTCTCTACGAAATGAAAAAGCTGTTTGACTTGTAACCTTCAAGTCCCTTGTGTAAAGTTTTTGAAAGGTCTGTTCCAGTTTAACTTGTAGACTCAGTGTTGATGTTTTAAACTTATTATTTATACATAATATTTTCCACAATTGTAGTTTCACACTTAAAGCTGCAGTTGCTAGGATTTAGAAAGAGGAAGTGGAAGAGAACAGGAGAATATAACTTCCTGTCCCCACCTCGCCTTCATACTGAACTCCACTGCTGTCTCCAACGCCCCTCCCTGCACCGCAGAGCCCCTGCAGTGCACACAGGATAGTAACCACAGCAACCAGAAAAAAACAGGGAGACTGCCTCTGCATGTCACAGCGACGTATTCAGCAACTTTGCAAATACAATAATTCAACGCTAACCACCAGTCACAGTTATAATCAAACAGAAGCTAAAGTTAGCCCGACTGTATCATCGTGGTAACACGAGAGCTGCTGCAGGCTGGGTAATTACCTGTGAAGCAGACATGTGGCTAAGTGAGCAGTGATTGACGCCTGCTCAGACACTCCTAGCTCTGATTGGTGATTTACCTGCCTCGTGCACCTCTGTCAGACCATCGAGACAATTATAGAAGCAGTCAGAACAAATGTTTTTATAAATATTCATTATAACGCTCAAAACATTTATTTTACTTTTGTTCAATATTTAATATTTCAATGTTTAAGACGTCTCCTTTATCATTTCCAGATCTACATGCATCTACGCTTTTACAGCTCACCCAGGGAGCAGCGCCACATCGTGAGGATCCTCTTCATCGTCCCTATCTACGCCTTTGACTCCTGGCTCAGCCTCCTCTTCTTCACCAATGACCAGTACTACGTGTACTTTGACACCGTCAGGGACTGCTACGAGGGTAAGGACGTGCTTTTGACATACAATGATGCAGACAACTCCCAACTGCCTGAAGCTTGTTTGCACTAATAAACCAAAGCCACTCCTCCGTATGTAAATGTCACCAGTTTGTATTCCCACCAATCGTCCATCTTGGCTGCAATGCTGGTGTCTCATGATACACCAGGTGTCGATGTAAACAGACTTTTAATGGCATTTGCTCTGATAGAAGTTACCTATTTAAAATCCACCTCATTGTGGGCAACCTTTCCAGCTCTCTTGCTGAAACACATTTTGATCAGATGAGATTGGAGATGAACAAACGCGTCTGTTCATCCAGAAAAAACGATTCCAGGAATCCTTTAGAATATGGACGTTTTTTATTTGTGTCTGATCAGAAAAAGATGATGTGGCAGCTTAGCGGAGACAATGGATGATACAAACATAACAAAAGCTACCACTCTCGAGATATTAAATGGGCAGCAGGTTGTGAGAGGCAGCTCACTGCCTCCGCTCCTTTCTCTTTCTCTCCTCAGTTGGTTGTGACGTTTAGGATAGAAATAGTCACCACGCTGTGACACTTCCTACGTCGGGGAAATGATGATGTCAAATGCATTCGGATGTTGGGGGGGGGCACTCAATGCAGGGTTGTGCTTTTGGCTGGAAACGTTGTGAGTGTTGTGGTCGTCGTATCACTCCCTCCTCCTCCTTTTTTTCTTGTTGTCCTCACTTGGCACCATCCTCTGTTCACTCCCTTTTTTTCCCTTCTTGCCCTTCGTCTCCTCCTCCTCTCCTCCTCCTCCTCCCATTGCCCTTCCCTCCCCACCACGCTCCGGAGCCCTGCCTCGATCTTTTCCCTCAGCAAGGATGACTGACCTGTTGCATGGCAACTGCACTCACAAATCTCCCTCGCCAACTGTAATGGCTGCATCAGATAATGAGTTTCTCTCAACCAAACTTACTGCAAAGTTCCCATTCTCATTGTATGTAAGCCTACTGTATCACCGTGGCAACAAACATGCTGATGGGGTCCTCAGGGAGAAATGAAGGAGCATGATGGTAAACAGCTGAGACACAGGGGGCTGTACTCAGACCAGTTCTCGTCACTCAGATCTGTGCAGAAGCCGCTGTGTTCAGTCAGTGAACTGTCATGTGTGGCATCTTATTGTCGTCAGACAGGAAACGTGTGTGTACGTACGTGCGTGCGTGTGTGTGTGTGTACGTGTGTGTACGTGCGTGCGTGTGTGTGTGTGTCACACAACACCACAAACTTTCTCAAAACTGCCACATCATAATCACCTTATTTTACCTCACATGCACGGTCACACACAAGCACATCCTGCCTGTGAGAGTGTGTGACAACATGGATGCACACTCGCATAGAGGAATAGTAAGCTCCACGGGGTTAACAGGATTAACCTGGTCGTGTTTTTTATGAGCGTCTCATCGTCATCAGCCTCTCACTGAAACAGCACAGGGGGGATAATCCACTGTCAGTCACATGCATGGGGAAAGGTGTGTGCATGAGTTTGTTCAAAATAACTCAACAAATCATCGTCAGATTTTCTCAAAGCTTGGTGTGAATATTACTCGCATATATAAACGCATTCTACACAGTCTACAATTTGCATTGAACAGAAGATTATTCCACATTATGGAGAGATAACACTGAACGCATCTTTTCTCATATAAGCCTTCTTTTAAAATGAAAGATTTTGTGACCAGTGGAAAATACAGTTTCAGCATCCAGTTAAAAAACAATTAATAAAAAGTAAGCTCAAGAATGACCACAGAAGTAGCTTTTGAAATCACAAAATGAAACTTGATATTTGCTTCCGCCGAGGAGGTTAGGTTTTATGAGTGTGTTTGTTATTTAGCAGGATTATGCAAAAACAACCGGAGGGATTACCACAAAATTTAGTGGAAGGATGTGGTATTGGTCAGGAGAGAACCCATTAAATAATAGTCCAGGAATTTGTTCATTTTCTTTAACACAGCGAGATGGCGTGTTTTTCAACATTTTTTTTGATTTCTCAGGGAATTATGTGCGAATCTTGATAAACGGACATATTTGTGGGTTGGTATGACTGGAGGCTATTTCAACTGCTGTATGGTAACAAGGGCTCAACTACCACCAATGTGTAGCTGAGAAATTTAGCTACAAGGCTTGTTTTAATTTAAGGGGAATGTTTGGCCTTGGCAGAGATATGTGCTCTGAGTCCGTCATGTCGTCTGTTTCATGGTGGGAAACTATTACAGTAATGTACTGCCACTACAGATAATACCCGTACTTGTTCAAGGCAAACATGGCAAATAGAAATGATGCCTGCTTAGAGATTATAACTAACAATCCCCTCTCTTCTTGTTTTTCTGTAGCGTTTGTGATTTACAACTTCCTGAGTCTGTGCTACGAGTACCTCGGAGGAGAGAGCGCCATCATGGCTGAGATCCGAGGGAAACCCATCGAGTAAGTCTCAAATGTTTCCTGCCGAAGGATTCGTTTTCAACAATAGCTGTTTGTGACCGAGCAAGACGTTATCATGCATATGTTCATTTTTTCTATCCTGGTGCTGCAACACTGTTTATTCTCGGCAGACATGAGAAATGACTTGTCTTATTTTCGCTGCTGCAGTCGGAATAATCTGAGCTTCGTCCCGTCAGGTCGAGCTGTATGTTCGGCACCTGCTGTCTGAGGGGGAAGGCCTACTCCATCGGCTTCCTGCGTTTCTGTAAGCAGGCCACTCTGCAGTTCTGCGTGGTCAAACCGCTCATGGCCGCCATCACCGTGGTCCTGCAGGCCTACGGCAAATACAAGGACGGAGACTTCGAGTAAGTTCTGCAGCTGGGGAGGCGGGACGGAGGTCCATCGATGAAACCTGGATTTAGTTTTATTTAAATTTATAGAAGTGGAGTCGAGAAGAGATTAAAAAAAAGAGGGATGGATTACTCCTTTTAACTATTTTATTATTCTCTAACTCCGCCTGTTTCCACAGTGTTGCCAGTGGTTACTTGTATGTAACCATCATCAACAACATCTCCGTCAGCCTGTCTCTGTACGCCCTGTTTCTCTTCTACTTCTCCACGAGGGAGCTGCTCAGCCCGTACAGCCCCATGCTCAAGTTCCTCATGGTCAAGTCGGTCGTCTTCCTCTCCTTCTGGCAGGGTAAATGAAAACCACTGTAAACAGTGCAAAACAAGCCACGAAGCGCTGTAGGCACAGTAGTATAATTTTTATCCATCTGCGGTCAGGCATGCTGCTCGCCATCCTGGAGAAGTGTGGCGCCATCCCTCAGATCAACTCGCTGGAGGTGTCCCTCGGCGAGGGCACGGTCGCCGCCGGTTACCAGAACTTCATCATTTGCATTGAGATGTTCTTCGCAGCGCTGGCTCTGCGGCACGCTTTCACCTACAAAGTCTACATGGACAAAAGTCTGGATTCACAAGGTGAGAAGATGTCTGTAACAGGAAGTATGATCGCTGAAACCTTGTGTGGATTTTCTTCTTCACTGACCTTTTTTAAAATACAACTACTCCTTTATTTACTTTCTCTTCATTCTTCTCTTTTTCACCTCACTCACATTTTTTGACACCAAATGGGTGGAGTTTTTTCCCCCTGTTTCTACACAAGTCTTCATTTCTCTCTTGTCTCTTTCTGCTGCACCATGAAGGACCTGCTCTGACATACGGAGAGTTTGGTACGTTAAATACTGATGACGTCCCCCCCCAATTTGTATCTATGCTACTGTCTTTAGCTGCTTATCGTCCTCTCAGTTGCGTTCTTCTTTTTTTATTTAGGTTTTGATTGTGAATTTTTTTAACCTGTGATTAGCATTTCATAAAATTTTAACTTTTCGCTCTGACAAATCCATTCTCATTCCTTTCTGTCTTAAATCCCTCTACATCACTGTGAACCCCTTTTCCTTTTGTCCTTCTTCTGTTTAAATTACATCCTCTCTCCCTCTTTCAATTCCTTCCTTTTTCATCATTTCTCTTTCACCCACTCCCTCCTTTTGTCTCCCTCTAAATCACTGATGCCCCATTCCTCTTGTGCCTCTATTTGTTGTCCCCTCTTTTCCTCTGCCAGCCTTTCCTCCCTCCAATAAATCATTCCTCTTTCCACTCCTCTTTTTTCATCTGCCCCTCCTGATTCAGTTTTTTTCTTTCACACAGTCCCTTCATTCTCCACCTATCTTCCTCTCTTTCAATTTGATTCCACCATAAATCCACACATGCTTAATGATTTCCCCTTTCTCTATTTTTTCTACTTACCCCTCTTCTAAATCACTCCTTCGCCTCTCCCCATCCTGTATGTTTCTTCCACTGACTATCCTTTTCTTCCTTGTCCCTCCCCCTTTAACCCTTTTCACACACTATCTTTTTCCTCCCTCTAACTCTCTGGTGTTGTCTGCCTCCCGCAGGTCGCCGGGCCCCCATGAAGAGCATCTCCAGCAGCCTGAAGGAGACCATGAACCCAGGCGACATGGTCCAAGACGCCATCCACAACTTCTCCCCGGCCTACCAGCAGTACACTCAGCAGTCAACGCTGGAGCAGGGTGTGCCCCCGCCCGTCTCCCGCACCCACAGCGCCGTCAGCGCCCGCGGCGACACGGAGAAGACGCTCCTGCTCAGCTCTGATGACGAGTTTTAAACGGCACAAACAGGCAGTGGCTCTTTCGCAGCTGAATCTTATTCAGACTGATGTTTTAATGGCGGATGGCACTGGGTGCTCCTGTGCAGCTGGTCCTCTGTAGTGTGTGATTGGTGGAGTCGTGTTTGTTTCCCTTGTTTTTGAGACTTAATGAACCTAAGGAATTTTGTGCGTACACATTTCTGCAGCCACACTTTGCAAGCATTTGGTTGGAACTCTGTGAGCTGATTTTGTGTTAAAACCACCGGCTAGAAAATGATTGATTGATTCACTTGTTGCACACTTCTTACATATAGAATATATTTGACTGAAAAGCAGAAGCTTGGTGAAGTTTAACTTCATATTTTAGCTCAGTCTTGTTTTCCTTCTGTGTTCAGAGTGGTTTTCTGGCTATTTCAATTTTTACTCCAGTCATGAAAATACTTGAATAGTTGAGGTGAACTAGAAAACTGGAAATGGAAAATATAAAAGTTGTGTAAAAGTTTAGAACTTTTAATTTGATAAACTCAAAGAATATTTAGAAATGAATTAACAAAAACTTGAGATAAGTTGCTTTGCAAATATATATTTATGTGCTTCAAACAGAAGCTGTTGTTGCGGCATTAACGTTACGGATTTATCCAATTAATGAATTGTTTTGGGGATTTTAAGGGACGCCCTTCACTGCAGTGAGGCGATGGATTTAAAGGGAAACCTGTCGGAAACATGGATCAATGTTGTATTGATATATGAACAGATAAGAGTGAGGCAGAGCAGATTATAGATTATACAGTGCATCTGCTCCAGTGGGCAGCAAGAGTGAAGGGCAGCAGCAGCAGAGGCGCTCAGGATTACACTGGTTTAATAGGAACGTTATTTGAACGGCCGAGATTAGAGCTGGAGCTGTCTCACTCAGACCGTCGACCTCTGCAGGCCACGATGTAGGTTAACAGGATCGAGGGGAAAGCAGGAGGAACATAGGTTAACACTAACTTCAGCTGCTTGTTGTCTGTACACAAACAATATCATAGGAAATGAATATTTTATACATTTAGTGCCACTGGGCGGTTCAAGGTCCCACAGTTAAACATGCTCAACCAGTCGTGATTTAGTCACCAACATCTTTAACACCCCCTGGAGATCATTAATGTGTCACAGACAATGCAAAGAAACTTCTTGTTGATATTTTCAAATTTACCAAATAAATTTACAAATGCTAATTATGCCCACACACAGATTTGTTATCAAAAACTCTTCAGTATGACTTTAAGCTTGTTTGTAAGGAATCCCCTTGAACATAATTGCGGGAAAGATACAAGTCATTCTTTTGCCCCAAATGTCTCCAGGGGGCTTCATATGTTTGAGTAATTGAGTTTACAAAATTCCCCAACCTCTGACTCTGATAAGTTCTGACTGAATTCATAAGAATTTCTCAAATCTGTCCACATTTGTCTTCTGCATTTGTCCTGACCACTGTGGTGACCTGTTGTTTGCCAGTAAAGTTTCAGTATTTTCAGTTTTTTTTGCTTGTTGGCTTAACTACGTTTTTTTTGCACATTATACTGTTCTTATCATGAGAGATGATAATTTAAAAGCTTAAAAAACACAAATTATTCTGATGTTAGACAATACAGTTAAAAATGTAAAAAAGTGTTTCTTTTTTCTGCTGCTTTTATTCTCCAGTCCTCTTTTTTTTTTCATTTACTTTCACCGCAGTTAGAGCGGGGTTATTTTTTAACTCGTAATTTGAGGTCTTGACTCATCTGAATGAGTCATAGCAAGTCTGCCAACATGTTTACTGTAACTACTTTCACTGCTCGGCTGTAGCGCTGTATGAACACCAGGGGGCTGTGTGGAGTAGACAGCAACATATCCACTCATAGTTATCACTCACTTTAAGCTTCGAGCATGTACAACAGAAGACAAGAGCTTTGTCTGATGGCCAGTCTTTGATTTTCTTGTGCGTGCGTGTGCGTGCATGTGTGTGTGTAGTGGCCATTGGTCTCTTTTATTTCTACTTCTGTTTGACATAATATTAGTTTTAAATCAGAGGGATAACATGTTTGAGTGAGGAAGCCAGAGCCCATGTTTTAGACATTGCTGAGTCACTGGGTGGTTGCTTATTTTTATTATTATTATTATCATTATTATTATCATTATTATTATCCCCTTCTGGGATTTGAAATGTTTAACATAACAGATACAGATTTGTTTATGTGCTTCTATATGTTTTGACACAGACATTTTCCTCTGTTCTTTCCTATCACAGTAGATATTATGTTAAAACCCATTTCGATGCAAGTTTTGAATTATAATTTTTTGCACTACAGCTCCTAAAGGGAAGTTTCCCTCCTTTAAAAGCAGATAACGTGTCACTCTCACTGCACTTTGAATGCCATACCTGCTCTCATTAAATGAATACATGAGCATCGCTGAGAAAACGCTGTCGCCTCTTGTTGTAAATACACTTGTTGATGCAGCATGTGGAAGCACGGGAGAAACAAAGACATAGTTTTGTATTTTCATTTCATTACTGTCTTTTTATTTGAGCAATTTGTTGAATTTTGATTTTATAGTTCTTTGTATATATTCAAGCTGCTCATGATGCTACTTTTTCATGTCTAATGGATAAATACTGCAAGAAATAATAAATGATATTTAGTCTGGTATTCAACGTAACCTCTTGTTTTTTCTAATAGTATCTGTATCTGATTCACATCCTTTGAACACACGGTTCACAAACTGGCAACTGTGGCTCCAGAGGGTCGTCCACCTAACCTGAAGGTCGGTAGTTTGATTCTGAACTTCTTGCCCCTGATGGTTGTGCTGACAGAGAATCAATGGTTGTGTAATAGACAAAGTTCTATGTAAAGACGTTCTGTATGAATGTGATTTATACTGTTAAGTTTGATTGGTTGACAAAAACAGTCCATGGAATGTTACTAAATCGATTATTCAACCAGATTTCACACAGACCAATGTAGTGTCGAGCATGTGTTGAATCATACATGTTCTTCTCCACTCGTCCACCAGTTTTTCACACATTCTTCTCTTATTATGTCTGTTCTGTCCCAATGCTCTAATTTCACACGCAGCTTTTTATAATTACACTAGAGACCAACAGTCCCCATAAACTCAATCAAGCTGCTCCAGATCGTACACCATAGTCACTCATAGATAACAGTCCCTTCAGTATGCCTGCTTTTTTTTTCATAAATATCGTTATTTCTTGTGAAATTCACCAACATTTTGAAAAAGGCTCCAGTCTCACAATGTTAAAGAAAGAGATCCTGGATCTGCCTCCTTTACTCCAATCAATAATAGGTTCTTCCTTGGCCCATACCCCACCCTTACACACACATTTCAAAAAAATCAGTTTAGTGGTTTCTGTTTAATCCTGCAAATAGAAAAAACAGCACTGAAAACATCACATCCTTGGCTGAGGTATTTAATCTGTTCAGTGGTATTTGTAGGAGTTGCACATTTCCCATAACCCCCTTGCTGCCAAAATCAGGTATGTTAAATCTGCTGGCCTCAGTATTTTTTTTCGTCTGCCGTAACGAATGAGTTCACTGAAGTAACAGTGCTATGAACCAGTGTGTCCACATCTTAATGCTGCAAAACTAAGTATCAGCTCTCTACAAAATAAAATGAGCTGGTGAACGAGATGAAATGTTGCTGAAAGGGTTTTACAAACCACCAATGTCAAAGTGAAAGAAACAGATTAGACCTGTTGCCTTGAATTATGTGGATTTTTTCTTTTCAAATTATGCTGCGCACATACAGAACCATGTAAAAACATGGCAGGACAAGGCGGCAGGGCCGCAGCTGAAATAACCCTGACACTCACAGGAGAGCGTCATGGCTTTGGCAGCTGAGCTCAAGTAAACATGAACACTCATGTACCTGAGTCAGCAGATTCATGCAGCACATGTATGGCCAATATTGAGATAATGACCTTACTGTCGGATTTATTTCCTTTAAAAGAATTAGAAGAATTAATTTTTCTTTGTCATAAAGTTAGTAACTCATTTGTTTAATCTTTAACTTTAAATCATCCACGATCGAAACTATTTACTTGCACTCTAACCTTGAGTTTTATCTTCTGATCAGGAGTAACAAATTGTGCAACACATCCAGCAGGTCCCTCTTCCGCCCTGTAGCTGACAGTCACAAACGCACCATTTTATGTACAATATGTACAACATTTATTATAATTAATATTTAAAATAGACAATGTACTTAAATTTTCACAATAGAAAAAATACAGGTAATAAATACAAAGACCATTTTTGTTTTGCAAGTATTACAAAACATCCAGCACAAGTTGACAGATGTGAGACATTAAAATATTGAGAATAAATGCTTTGCCACACTGATATTCATATAGCTAAATATATGCCTCATATCTTAAAGGAGTTATTTGTCAACACAGTCTAATGTGTTACAATGCCTGCTTAGAAATGATATTGCTAGCACTATTCAGTGGCCTAAACTCCATGAGATCCAGGCCTGTTTGAGCTCGACTCGACTCAAACAGGCCGGCGACCGACGGAGGTTTTCAAGTGAATCAAACGCCACCTCTCACTACCTTCTTTCCCCAGTCCGCCTTTTCCTTCTTTCTACTTTCTTTCTCCATCATCCGACAACACCCTCGCCCTTCGTCTCCTCCCCATCGCCATCTTTCTCTCTAAACGCCTTCCCTCCCAACATCCCGTTTCTGCCCAGCCTGGCCAATTCAGAAGTGACCTTAATTTTTTTCCTCACACAAATAACATATAAACCATCATAGAAAAATAATATCCCTCCAAGAATCCACTATGACACGCCAGTACAAACATGGCAAAAAACACACACACAAAAAAAAAATCATACAGCAATATGGCCATTGGCTTTGAGCATACTTCTACACAGCTAATAATTAACATTTCGCAAAGTAATCACCGTCGCCACACAACACAATTATTAGACATGAGAATATCCCCAGACTAGTCATAAGTAAGTACGTCTGAAAACAGAACATCACAGCACTCGTTAGCTTGTCTTTTTCATAATATCTACCTTTAAATACAAATAAAATATAGAATATATCTCTGATAAATGTCACTCAACATTTTCGTCTCTCAACGGCACATACAAACATTACAAATAAAAACACAAAACCGGGAATGTTTGCAGAGGATTTGCATCGTTTTTGAGTGTGTAATACCGACCAGATGCGACTCCGCTTTGACACGTTTTTGGCAAAATGACCAACATCTGTTGTTGGGAGTCTAGCAGATATAGAAAAAGGAGGGAAGCCGAAGCAAACTGTATCAAAATTAGGGATTGTGAAACGAGTGGTGGGGGATAACAGGAGGAATTGTAAAGAAAAATGTGTGGTGGTGAACAGGTAAGAAGGAGCGATTACAGTCTGTTTTTCAACCTTCTCTCTCTGACATTTCCATTCTCATAACTCCGACATACACTGAAGGCACTGCAGTAATGTGGGAAGTGTGTACACAAGTAGTATGAAACTTTCTCCTCAAACCAAGGGCAAGAACAGGAAGGGAGACTGACAAACCCAAAATTAAGACATTTCACTTCATGTACAGTTTTGAATTCATGAACACAGCGTTTCTCAACCGTTTTTCTGGAGTGTGTCAAACCTTTTAAATTCCAAAATCCTCATGGCCTCATCTAAGAAAGCTGTTGGGTGGCATACTGCTATTTTTTTTTTTTTAAAGAATGAAGGAAATGTCAGAATGTGAGTGTGGAGTCTGGGGAATCCCCCGTGGCCCCTGCCTGGATATCAGATGACGCGGAGGTTGAGAAACTCTGCGTTAATGACCAAGTGATTCATACTGTGAGACATTCTCTTGCATGCTAACAGAAACACATGACCCTGGGCTGCTTGTGAGAAAACACTAACTAGCTTCAGACTACAACTGTACCAGGAATGTAGACGTTTGTCAAGCTGGAGGAAGCAGCGCATGGCATACGTCAGCTCCACCCTGGTGGTTTTTTTGCTGAGTGGTGAGAGATGTACAGTAACTCTGGTTTGGGTTGTTCGGCTTCAGTCCAGTGAGTCCGGTCAGTCGACGGTTTCGAGTTGTGAGGATCCTGTGCATACGTGCACGCGTCTGTGCTCGACGCCTCGCTCACATTACACCTGCTGCCTTGTTCTGAACAAAACTGAGCTCTTGAGTTTCTCAACAAAGCTACTTGAGTAAATTTCAGTCGGCTAAGCTATAGCATTATAAAAAAATAGCATGAAGTAGAGGACCCCTCCACTTGTCCTGGATGAATTCTCAGCTGTGGCTTTAGAAAACTAAAAGTAGCTGTTGTCATTTTGATGGTGTCACACGCAGCTCTGAATGATGCACTTCGTAATGTAACGGGGCTCAACGCAAACAAGCATTTAGCAATTTTCCTATTTGTCTTCCTATTGTTTAGCATGTGTATAGTACACGTATGCCTGCAGGTGTATGCATGTGTGAGAATGTGTGTGTGTTTGCATTGCAGGTTGTGCATCCCTCCCCAAGTCTGTTCCCAGCAGCTCCTTCTAGGACGGCTCGTGTTCTCTCTGTTGCTGAGGCTGTGGTGGACTCTTAACGATGGTGATGACGGAGGCGGTGTTGAGGCGCGGCGCCGTGGCCAGCAGGTTGCCCCCTCCGGCCTCCAGACCTCTGGCGAATCTCTGGAGAGCAGCCAGGCGTGCACCGAGGCCCTCCAGCTCTTTCCTCATACCGGCGTTCTCGGCACCGAGCCTATCCACCTCCCTCTGAAGCTCCATTTTCTGCTGCTCCAGGGCCTCGCGCTGGGAAACCCGTTTGACCCGGCAACTGGCGGCGTAGCCCCGGTTCTTCAAGGTGCGACGCCGCTGCTTCAGCTTCTGGATCTCCTCGCGGGACATGCCGCGCAGGTGGAGGTTCAGCTCCCGTACCGTGAGGGACATGAGCTCACTGTCTGAGAGGAAGGGCACGTTCTCGCCACATTCCTGCTTCACCTTAAGGGAAGAGGTGGAGGACAGAAGAAGAGAAAAGATGCAGTTGGATGAAGTATTGAGGAAAAAAGGGATGGACATCAACAAATGACATTAAAGAGCAACTGAACTGGGAGGAGAGTCAAACCTCTTTCCAACATTGCCATTTTCCCTCTTGTAAAAATAGCCCAAGGCTATAAACATGACTCATTCTCCTAGAAATAATAAAACAGAGTATTATTTCTGGCTGTGTGTTACCTTCAGGGCTTTGCTGTTTCTTTCTGTCGTCATGATCCAAATGTCTTCAGCTTTTACCCCCCAAGCACCAGTCAACACAGATACAGACACTCTGGAAGCACAGAAACAGGACACACACACATAGACACAAAAAAAGGTATGTTACCCCATGTGACTCAGGACATCATGCTGCTTTGGTCCGTATCGGGCCTGACATTTACCATCCGCTCACAAGACAGCCAGTCATGCACGATAAAGAAAAGGAGAACCCACAAATCGGTCATGCTTCTCCAAATGCGCTCTCTCATTAAACTCTGTGGCTCGATATGAAAGAAAGGAGGAGGTTTTGTAAGCGACACGCCGTTTTTCTGTTGGTTGAAATGCCGAGGAGGAAGTTACCATGTGTCTGTCCTTTGGTTGCACAAAGCAGGTGCCCTAACCAATTCCCTTTACACTTCCTCTTGACAACACAACACCAACGGTTCAAAGCTTTCATTGTGGAAAAAGTCCAAATAAGAGCAGGCAACTATTTTTATAGGAAATCGACTGGGCTCAGCGTGTAAACATGTTAAAATAATCATTTTTACTTAACCTGAAGTAAAACTAAATCAGTATATTAAACGTACATGGGACAAACTAACAAGAGTATTTAAAGGTGGACGTGGATGATTCTTCTCTTTCAACAAGCAGCAGTAACAGTGTTTGTTTGTCTGTGCCGCCTTAACACTACTCTATTAGGAAATTTTCTCCTCATTGAGCAGTTAGCACACGCCACACAGGGACTTCCTGCACTCCTCTTAAGGTCAGCGCACAAATGTTGTTATGTGGGATTAAAGTCCAACCTCTACACAGGTCAACTATCTGTTTTTTCTTTTCTCTTCCCCTTCAGCTGTGGAGCTCGGATCACTACAGTGTTGACAGAAATGACTCTGCACTTCAGTCTGAGGCTGTTTTGGCTGTATGGCTAAAATATCTCTTCACATTAAATATTCAATCTAGACCAACAAGTTCAACCTGGACATCATCAAGCCCCAGGGTGTTTTCCCGGCACTTGGCTTTTCATTAACATTACCGTGTTTGCTTTCGTATTTCTTTTCAACATTTTAGAGTGGGTGGGCTTTTGTTTCGTCACACTGTCGCCTAAAGAGAGAGAAGTGTAAGAAAAAAAAACTTGCATGATACCACATACACGTAGAGAGTGGCAAAATACAGCCCTGTGGTTACTGTTGAGCTTTCGGCAGCTTAGTGAGCCGACTCTTCACACTATCATATTTCTTTGAGGAGCAGACCAATGTAGACGAGGTAATGCTGCAGCTAAATTTCACAGCCTCGTGATTACAGTCATTTGCAGATTCCAAAGCATATTTGTGATCTTTGACATCTCGTTTTGGCCTCGTAACTCCAGTCTTTCAACAATAACATTTTGAAGATGGGGATGTGGTGTTTGTTTTCAATGAAACCCGTGGGAATATCTGTTGTTGTTGTGTTGTTTGAACTTGAAGTCTGAGTTTAAGCAATTTAGTGTTACGATTGCAGGTTAGATTGGATTTCTGTCTGCTTTTCAATGCGATATATTGAATTTGAACACATTTATACCCCTGACAAAAGATGGTTGGGGTTAGGATGAATTTGTACTTAAACTGGGTATTAACATTTGACATCCTGTCCCCTGAGTTGACCTGCTATCAATGGCCTTTTTGTTTATGGCTGTCAAATAAAAGTGTATGTGGACACAGTTACCTACAATACCAGTGAATGTAAAGATAAGACTTAGATTGTCCTGCTGACTCCAGCACTACCAGAGAAAACACATTCCCAAGTAGACATGACAGGGGGAGGAAGAAAAGATGCAAATGGGAGTCATGTGAGTTAAATCAGATTTAGTTGAGTTTTGTTTTAATGAGGGGGGTGAGGGAGTTCAAGGTCAGTTACAAATACAAACCCCCTTGAACCCCGGCTGAACTCCGAGAGCAAAAATGAGCCGCAACGTAACATGAGGCCTGCAATTCCCGTAGGTAACTTTGAAGATTAAATCAAATATACTAGAATATATGTTTAAAGTAGAGGGGCTTTAATGATTCCAAGACATTAATAAAGTTCAGCTGTTATATAGTGATAGTGGTAAATGCCACTATTACAGTTCTAGCAATGTAATAATGTTCCAATACTTTATTAGGGCAATGACTGTGTTACTAATGATCTAACAATGCTTCGTTAGCATTCTAACATTTATATACATAATATCCTTTCAATTAATTTTCATTATTGACAGCAGTGTGAAGATGTCTTCTGTGAAAAGGTATAAACAAGTCACAGCTTTGAGAGAATACAGTTGTCTTTGGACTTGAAATAATCTGTCCTCTGCAAAATGTTAAGTTTATCTTTAAATGACAATCAGGGAAAGCTATGGACTTAATATTAGGTAAACGTACACATTACATCACCATGTTAGTGAGTTGATGAAGTTCAGCATTTCTTGTGGCTGTTTTAATCTTCCTATACACCAAGAGCTTGTATGACAACAAAATAAATACTTCATGAAGACTGAATAGAAGCTGTGTTTTCATGATTTTACAGTTATGGATAAGTAAATACCCATAATAAATAAAGTCAAATCATCATACTGCTGTTGAACACTGTATATAATGAGATGATCCAGCTAAGGCGAATAAACACTGGCCATCATCGTCTGCAGTTCGCTGACAAAAACAACACATTTCCCGGAATGCGTGGGATCTGGAGGATTTGCAGGAACATCGGTGGTCGGACAGACCAGAGCCCGGCGGTGGACTCCACTCCGGCTGTAACCGAAGCCACGGCCGTTTCGTTAAGTCAGGGTGATTCAGCAATAAACCGCTCACTCAGCTCCGCTAAGACTGAGACAGTCACCCCCCCACAAAAACAGACTGGGAACAGCCCCGACCACTTGTCTGTGTTTACATAAAAACAACATGTATCGTTTCAACTTCTCCGTTCTCCATAAATGACACTTTAGAGGACATTGGACTGATTAAGTAACGCGATCAAAGCGGAACGCAACAAGTCGACGCAGCTCTAGGCTACAACAAATAATGAAGTCCATCACATGCACATTCTGGAGATTATCAAGGAGTAAATAACAAATAGCCGCCAGACTACTCGTGGAAAGTGTGTTTGACCATCTAACTACATCCACAACCCAGCCTTGTCCTTATAGGGAGAGGAGCTGGACAGCTCGGGGTGAAGGCGCCGCTACCGCTGCTATAGTAAACAGCCATCACGAGTGCCCACGACATCCATTTTAGCAGGACTTTAAATAATCCATTTAAACAGCTTTAAGGCACACGGTTAGATACGGAAGTGAGGGACGCGTGTGGCTGTCAAATGTTGCTAATGTTGAGGGCTAAATACGAGGAGAGGAGCCAGATTAGCCGCATCATGCGAAACATGCTAGTGATGTTAGCAGCTAGCATCAACGGTTACTAGCGAGCTAAAGGAGATTAGAGCAGACAGCTGCCTGCTCACTCGTCCTTGGTTGTTCTGCGAGTCCCCGGCGGACACCAGACCTCCGCCACCCCGCAGTGACACACGAACCCCGGCTACATGCCTCCGTAACGTCGGTGTTTTAATGAAAGGAGCGGTGGTTTACCTGCCGTGTCGAAGCTTCTCTGGCGACAAAATGTCAGTCCGCCTTTTCCCGGAATTACTCCGCTGCTCTCTGAGGTTGGATTCTTTCATTCATAAAAAACAACCGAGCGACAATGACGTCAGGCCAAAAGAATGAGGGCGGAGTCAAACCCCGCCCCCGCGGCGTACTCCGGGAGGATGTAAACAAGGAATCCCTGAATCCCAGAACTTTTCCATGAGCAGCCCACTCCTTCTCCTCCTTCTCCTCCTCCTCCTGCTCCTGCTCCTCCTCCTCCTCCTCCCGTCACTGCTCCCAACAATAACAACAACAACTTCTGTGGAAAAGATCATTCATGGTGTCAAAAAAGGAGCAACCCCGCACTGACACTGTTCAGCTTGTCATGTCAGCAGAGTTAAAACAAGTAAATAACACTGAAACCCTCACCCCCCCCCCTCCAAACACACAGACTTTACAACACGTGTCAGAAATGCTGACCTACAGAAAATAACATTTTGCCCAGATAGACAGAAAATGTCTTATATTTATAACTTTATTTTTAAAGGTACAGTGTGTAGAATTTTGTGATATCTAGTGTTGAAATTGCATGTTGCAGCTGAACACCCCTCACCTCACCCTCTCCTTTCAAACATGAAAAAGAACCTGTGGTAGCCTTTAATTGTCATAAAAACTCAAAAGGTGTTTATTTTGTTCAGTTTGGACTAATGTAAAAAACATGGTGGCCTCCATAGAGAGGGTCCCCTTGATGTAAATATAAAGTATTTGAATATAAAGGGCCTTTTCTGGGGTAAAGAAAACTACAATTCATACAATTTAGATGAAATGAAGTGAAAACATCATGAGAATTATTCTACATTAAATTTCTGCCAATAGTTCCCTTTCACCTAAATCTTACACACTGGACCTTTTAACAATATTTTTAAACTGTACATTTCATCACATGCTTTCAGTTCCATCCTCAAGATCGTGCCACAGATTTGCATCTTTTATTGAAACACATTTGTATTTTGATACATGTATCGAGTCCATGCTATGCTATGGGTAGCAGCACAGTTACGTTAAAAGTGATGTGTGAAGGCATAAAGCAAAGATAAGTGAAAAACATTGGGGGAGAGCATTTGTCACCACAAAGCTTCCTTTCTGTTTAACAAATAATTTTGAATGAATGCCGTTTGTTGCCTTTTGCGGCTGGTAAACAATTTTTAAATTTTCTTGTATTTCTTGGCTGTAACCCTTTGGTGGCAAAACAGTGGGAAATATTGTCAAGTCAAGCAGTTTAAAATGCAACATTATAGCCAGAAAAATCTGTACTCTGCAAAATGTTGGATTTATCTCATAATGATTTTTAGGGAAGTAAAATGCAACATTACTTAATCATTACTACACAACACAAGTTACATTGTATTACATTTAAATAACTAAATGACTACTTTTCAGTGAGTGAATGACAATTTAACAGGCTGCTTTAAGACATCCTCGACGGCAGAGGGCGCTGTATATTCTTGGGTGAAGTACAAACCGACCCCTGCCCCTGCTTGCGTCATTCCACCCGGAAAAGCCTCACGTTTTTCCGACTGTGTGACCTCAGACCGTCGTTGCAGCACGCCTCTTAGCATTAGCTTCATTGAAAGGCGACAGCAAGTGATCGGAAAGAAACTGCACTAATTTAAACCGTCGCCCCGGCAGAAGAGGAAGAGAGGAGCGGAACGGAGCCAGCAGGAGACATGCCCACAATCGAAGAGCTGTCCCCAGCTGCGGGCCCGGTGTCGATCCGACCCCCCGAGGACGAGATTGACGACGATGAAGATGAAGACGTACGTGTGTAGTCACTCATTGGTGCTTCAAGAATGTGAATGAAGGTCCAAATGAAAATCCTGTGTCCAGTGTGTCCTTGTCTCTGCCAAACACGGCGAGCTAGCAGGGCTGCACTGAGGCTAACTGTCTTAGCTACCTGTCCGCTCGGGCTTTGATCAACCCTGTGGTGAGCTCAAAGCACAATTAAAGCAGCGATACGTCTTCATTCATATAATCAGCAGTTCATTTCTTTATGAGGTTGTTGTCTTGGTTGTATCAAGTGAATTTCTCACTGTAACACCAGCTGTATCCAACCGGTGGTAAACCAGGTGAGCACTAATTCACTAAGTTGATGAATGCATGTGGTTTTATTAGTTCTTAGTCACGAGGCAGTATTTCCAATAGTTTAGCTTTAGTTCAGTCTTCTAGACAAAAGAATAAATGAAAAAATTATAGAAATACAAGCGATTACCAGTGATTACAAACCAAGATAAGTACGTAGTGTGTCTGAGTTTAGACCCCTGTGACCAGAGCTTTTGAGTCATATAATCTTCACATTGACTTCCTCAAAGCCGTAGTTAAATTTTGCACTTGAGTCTTACAGTAGTAACACGTATTGTCTGTTGTGTCCTCAGTTTGATGAGACCCTGATGGAGAGGCTGTGGGGCTTGACAGAGATGTTTCCAGACAAGGTGCGTTCGGCTGCCGAGGTGTCGGCGCAGTGCTCAGTCTCACTGGCCAAGAAGTTTTACAGGTTTGTTTCTTAAGCTTTTTCCTCCCATCAGGTAAAAGTGAGAAAGGGGGACCTACATCAATTAAAAAAGTGTCCTGTACAGAGCTGATCATAGAATTTGAACCGATTTTTATTTACCTATGTTAATTCTGATGGATGGAAATGGAAACGGAAAGCTAATGGGGTTGTTAATCTGTTTCAGTTTTTCCCGCTCTGCACTCTGGATGGGCACCACTTCCTTTATGATCCTGGTGTTGCCTGTGGTGTTTGAGACGGAAAGACTACAGCTGGAGCAGCAGCAGTTACAGCAGCAGAGACAGGTGAGTGTTTGTGTGCATGTGTGTAAAGCAACAGCTGAGAAACACTTTGCTGGCATTCCAGCTGAACTGCCAATGTACCTCAGTAGTAGTTTGATTGCACTATGACCATCTAAGCAGAACAACCACAAACCCACATATTTTAAAGAGGTGGGGAAGCAAGTGCGGCACTGCAAATGAAAACCAATAACCTCTTTCCCTTCTAGATCCTTCTAGGACCCAACACTGGGATGTCTGGAGGGATGCCGGGCATGATGCCGCCTGCACCTGGCAAGATGTGAGGCGGGCCAGGAAGGACCAACATAAGCCTGACATCTGCTGCTAGCCACACGGCAGGGTCGTTCACAAGGAGAGACAGAGAGACCATGGAGAAGAGCGAAGAACTGCAGTAAATAAAATAAAAAAGAGCAAAGCTGTGTACCAACGGTACAACATTAGTCTCACTCCAAGTTTTGGATTGGCTAATGGATCGAAAGAGGAGCGGGAGGATGTAAAGCATCTCTGACACTTCTCTCTCGCTGTCTCTCCTTACACCAACATCACGCAGAGACTGATTTCCTGAAGCACTGCTTCTATTTTCTTTTTTTAAAATAAACTGTTATTTCAGCATAAATAATGTAGAGGAACGCAGTTATAGGTGGATAAGATGAGAGGAAAAAAATCTGGAGGTTACCAATTGTATGTGTCGGTGTTTGCAGTCTGAAGAACATTATATACGTTTGTTGGCACTTCTCTCCATTGTCATGTATTTTCTGCTTCCACTTGTATTAGGAGTATAATTTTCAATAACCTGACAGGCAGGTTTGATGAATAGTGACAAGTGGAGCAGACCATAGTAATTGACGGGAATGTGGTCGACAGAATGGCCTGTTGACATTTTACATGCTAAGTGATAATCTTTTCTATGTGGTGCGATTCTGACCGTATTTCACATATGTCAAAATGGGTCTCACTTTAAACTAGTCAGTTTCTGGGTTTCTGATCAACTATTGAAAAATTGTTCTGGTCCTCCAACAATCGTGTGTACAACAACAGTTTTGTTGGCATTTAAAACGGGCAATGTTTCATTAGTCTGTGGACAAACTTTGATGCTAAATATCTCAATATTTCCCTGAGAGAGATTGTTATGTACTTTTCTCTGTTCCCATTCATATGACAATTTTCATTCTGTAACATTCTGTCCTTCAATAAGCAAACACATGTCTGTTTTGTGTTCAACATGACTGTGGGAATAAAAAACACCAAATCAAATGGACATCCCAGTTTTCTTCCAGCATCTTGATTGTGCATTTGCTCACATATGAAGTCCTTCTCCTACCCAGACAGAGTCAAGAAATATTTTTTGAATATAAATGTTTTACAATATCATAATGATAGGGAGAAGTGTAAGATAAGTTCTTCACCAAACTCAATTATTTGTGAATATGAAATATATTTCAAATGGCTTTTCACAGTAGTAATTCTAATAGAAAGAAGAGCAAAGGTACAACTAATAAGTGAATTTGATTACCTGAACACTGGAGCCCAGCACCTAATGACTGCAACAAAGATACTGCACATTTAATCATTGTGCCACAATTATGCTCACCCACAAACTAATAAAATGTATTGTGACCACTTAAGTCGGTATTGCTTTTATGCATTTATTCAAAACGAACACTCACAAAATGAAGAGAGAAAAATAAACATACCATAACAAAGAAAAAAACAACATTTTAACATTTTTAGTTTTGATAGCAGTGTTATGCAGAGCTAATATCTTAACCATATATATTTCCCCTATATTCTGATCTTTCACTTTTAAGCAACATAGTCCAACAATAATTATATAATACTACTAATTTAATAATACGTAATTAACATATGCATAGAAAAGTGTTCAACATTTGTATCAGAGCCAGTGAAAGAGAATATATACAAGTACTGTATATATGTATGTCACAAATATAAGTATGTACAGATACTCCAGTGCCCAGTGGTGCCTTTACTGTTTTCCAGCAGCTATGGTTCTTGGAGTTGTAATAGGAGCTTGCTGCCTGTAGCTCAGAGCAGTGACTTACTGGCATTTTTAATCATGTTATCAATCATTTTATGGTGTGTTATATTATTAAGAGCCAAAAAGTACGACATTACTGCCGGGTTTTGAAAGTCACATTAGACTATGTTTACACTCGTTCAGCCTGTATATATCCTGCTGCACTTGAATGCGTCTTGACTGAGACTTTCCCGCCAGGTGCCACAGGAAGAAGCAGCGAAGCTAAAAGTTGAACTTCTATTATTATTGTTGTTTTCCCGCTCACAAGTTCCAACCTGCTATTGTTGAAAGTTAATACTTTTACTCGAATTGATTTTCTGAGCAGCTGAAATACAGAAGCAGTGTGCTAGTTAGTCTATTTAGCTTTCAGAGGTTAGCTTAGTGTGCTAATGCTAATTGGTTAAATATCTTTGCCCCCAGTTACTAAATCTGTAAAACCTACTTCGTCTTTAGCCTTAAAGACACAACAGTGAACATGAAGGCTGCACAGGATCAGGTTGTTGAAGATGACTCTGGTTTCCAGGATGAGGAGGTGAGATAGCTTATCTTTTTATTTAGCTGGTATTTGCTAACTAACAGCTGTCCACAAATAAGAAGCTAGAACACCCCTTACAGCGACAGTGTTACTAATATGAATAAGCTGATGTCGGTGTTGATTACGAGCCTGTCTGAAAAGAGCTGAAGTCAGGGCCAGATATCGATTGATTTATTGATTGAGTTTTTTGATCAGTCATCATCAAACATTGCACAAGTACAGTGAATATAGACAATGTGAACAAAGTCTAAACAGACTTTACATCATATATTGACTGAAAAGGCTGAGGCAGAAGCACATGCTTATATATACCTTTATCCAACAACAAAATAATCAATCAAATTATGCAAACCTCCAGAACTATACAAAGATACACTTATAAATAATGTATGCTACAGTTTCTATTCAAAGCAGTAATTTAGGTACAGAACAAAACAGTGTGACATTTAAAATAAATCATATTGTACATTAAGTAAGTTATGGTACCGCTGTCTGTAAAGATAAAGCTTCTTTGATTACAGTATACCTCAGCCCTTACCTCACTTGATTTTGTTTTTCTCTGAACAGGAGTCTTTCTTCCAAGACCTTGACCTCCTACAGAAACATGGGATTGTGAGTCAACAGCAGCACCTAAACATACTCATCAGATCCTCTGTCATTTATCTGAGCAACTCTCTCTGTCCTCTCCCCTTGTTTGACCTCAGAATATGGCAGACATCAAAAAGCTGAAGTCAGTGGGTATCTGCACTGTGAAGGGAATCCAGATGACGACGCGCAAGGCTCTGTGCAACATCAAGGGCCTGTCAGAGGCGAAAGTGGAAAAAATCAAGGAAGCTGCAGGGAAAATGCTGGTGAGATGGGATTTTCCAATGTGCATTCTTCAACAACAACAACAAGGGGGGGGACAAGATAAAGAAATAAAAAAAAACCTATAAAACATTTTTTATGTATATACGATTCTCTAAACATTACAGAGTGTTGGTTTCCAGACAGCCTTTGAGTACAGTGCCAAGAGGAAGCAGGTGTTCAACATCACGACTGGGAGCCAGGAGTTTGAGTTAAGATTTTCTCTTGACATGTAGACTCTAGGATTCACACCAACAGCTTGTATATTATTACTACCGGAAGGTTGGTGGTTTGATCTCCAGTCTGCATTCCTAAGTGTCCCTGGACAAGCTATTGAACCCCAAATTCCCCCTGAAAGCTGTCGACAGTGTGTGAATGTCATGTGATAGAAAAAGCACTGCATAAAGTAGTGCTGTATGAATGTGTGAATGTGACTTATACTCTAAAGGGCCGTGAGTGGTCAATAAAACGGGAAAGATGCTGTATTAATGCTGACCATTTGTCTGTTAGCATTTTTATCAGATGGGAATTATAGTGGTTTCTGCAAATTTTATTGATTTGTTATCATCCCTGGGGACATCAGTGATCACTGAAATTTGGCGATACTAAGGGGGAAATTACTTGACTTCAGCAGAAACACAAAAGGATGTTTTTGCAAGTTTTATTTGTAATGTTACATCTATTTGACAGGTTGAATGGTTGAGGTTTAACAGCAGATACTCTGTGTGGATACAAATAAAAACTAAGTTCGCTTATTTAAAAAAAAAAACCTGAATCACCTCTCACAACATATATCTGTTCTCTTTGCAGTAAGCTTTTGGGTGGAGGTGTAGAGAGCATGGCGATCACAGAGGCTTTTGGAGGTGAGGAGATTTATTTGTTATTGTTGAATATACTGTGTACATTCATAATTATCTTTCACTTTGCAGAATTTGGCTCAAAACTCTTTTTCTTCATGCAGAGTTCCGCACAGGGAAAACCCAGATGTCTCACACACTTTGTGGTGAGTAATCAATCATCCCTTTTCAAAATGTCTGCTCCAAAGTGCTTAATAAAACAACTCTGTACAAATTATATTAATTGCATAAAACAGAATCTGTGGTGTGTTTTTCCAGTCACTGCTCAGCTGCCAGGCGAGGATTCCTACTCAGGCGGGAAAGTCATCTTCATTGACACAGAGCACACCTTGTATCCTCACAAAAATGAAGCAGTTGATATGGTTGACCGCTTCAAATACCTTCTCCCTCTGTTGTACAACAGCATCATCAAACCCATCCTGCTTTACTGCTCCACCTGTTTATTACATATGGTCTCCGTAACAAACCGGACAAAACTAACACTTATGACCCACACTGCTGCCAAAAGAATAGGCCATTACTCACATTGGAGCCTCAATAGTACATGAACTTACTTTAACATAATGCCATCAGGACACAGGTATAGGTCAACAAGATGCAACAGAATGCACTTTGGTAGAGGTTTAGTAGCCATAGCTACTGCCACTAACCCAGCTCTTAACAAATAGTCAATATTTCCTGTCAGTGTTATTACTGTCTGATGGTGTGGACTGTTTGCAAGGTGTCGCTCTATTGTTTGTTTGTTGGTTTCATGGGAAGTGGTTTGTGAATGTGCAGTGCTGTGAAACCAAATACCCCCTGCTACTAACACAAGTATGAGAAACCATACCACACTCTACATTCATTGTAGATGATGGTTTAATTGCAAATTTACTGAATCTCAGATAAAACATACAATTACATATGAACATGTTTTATATTTCTTGATTCAGTAAGAAGTAATTTAGAACATGAAATAACTATATTTCTTTTATGAGTATAACAATGTTACCATGCTTTCACTTATTTGACATTGTCCTTGACTTGTACCTGTGTGGTTTCAGTCGTCCAGACAGACTGAAAGACATCGCCGACAGGTTTAACGTGGACCATGAGGCTGTGCTGGACAACGTGCTTTATGCCCGAGCCTACACCAGTGCGAATATACAGTACACAACATTTACACCACATCTGTGGTGTGCAAAAGCAGTTTGTGTTAAACACTATCGCCTGGTGAGGTTGTAATATTTTGCTGTATCACTTGTTTTTGTTCTAAGTTTTTGAGCTCTCTCCTCAGGTGAACACCAGATGGAGTTGTTGGACTTTGTTGCAGCTAAATTCCATGAGGAGGGAGGAGTGTTTAAACTGTTGGTGAGTAAACTGTAAAAGAATGTTGTCACATAATTCTTTGGGTTTACTCACTGCAGTAGTTGGAGGTTCAGAATAAACATTTTTGCTTCGTTTTCAAGGGAATATGGCAAAGCGTTAAAGATCACAAAGTAGGATTCCTTCCCCGCTTTCAGCCTGAGTCTCCTTTTTTCTTTTCCTCCCTGTTGCCAGATCATCGACTCAATCATGGCTCTGTTCAGAGTAGATTTCTCTGGTCGAGGAGAACTGGCTGAGCGGCAGCAGAAACTAGCGCAGATGCTCTCCAGGCTGCAGAAGATATCTGAAGGTGTGAGAGAGTGCTGTTCACATGTAACAACCACAGCTACTTTTCTACATACAGATCCAAATGTGAATATAATATACAAGTCATGCCTCTTATAATTATTGTAAGGGCTTTCTTAAATGTTTACCTTAGAGTACAATGTAGCCGTGTTCATCACCAACCAAATGACAGCCGATCCTGGAGCAGGAATGACGTAAGACATGGCAAATTCGCTCATTCTCTTCTAAATTGTTTTGTGTTTCGTGAAATTTGCCATAACATTTGGAGCAACACTGTTGAGAAAATTTTAATTTCTTCCCTTTTTAAGGTTTCAAGCTGATCCCAAGAAGCCAATCGGTGGACACATCCTGGCCCACGCCTCCACCACGCGGATTAGCTTGAGAAAGGGACGAGGAGAGATGAGGATTGCCAAAATATTTGACAGGTAGTTACCAGATTTAGTGGAATTCTATTGTGTGAAAAAATATTATAAAGTATTGTTTTGTTTTTCTCAATTCTAAAAAGGGTGTGTTGACTTTCTATTGCACTAATTTCTAATATTGACAATATTTTAGCAGTATATTTGTTATTACTATTTTTAATTCAGTGAACATGGTAGTAGTTATTATTTAACAAAGAAATGTGTAATTTTTCTCTCTTAAAGATTTCTGAAATACTAGGTTAGTATTGACATGTGATGTGAAACAGATTCGATGTCAAAACAAGGTCTATGGCATAAGACCATAGTTTTTTTCCCAAATTGTCTTGAAGGTGTATGGACCGTGGTCTAACATTGTTTTTTGTGGGTCCTAAATAGTGGTCCACAATGGGTTTATTAAAGGCTGATGCTGTTAATTAGGAACCAGGGCAGACAACTGCTGATACTAAGCTCTTATTTTTGCATCTAATAAAATGCAACACTTATAACCTGTATAACTGGGCCAAGGCCCAATAGTCCCCTTAAATTCAGTCAAGATGCACCAAATCTCACACACTCAGAGATATCAGTTCACTAAATATGCCTGATTAATTTCATCATGGTTAAATCCTTTTAAATCCTTTCAGTGTTTTTTGCGTAATCCTGCTGACAAACAAACACAAGGCTGAAAACAAAATCTCCTTGATGGAGGAAATAATAATAACAAGTAGTTTGCTTAAGTAGATGCAGGCTAGTCCTAATGTATAGTCCTAAATGAATATTTCACACCTCTTCAACAACATATGTGTACATGTAGAAATAAGATATGAAAATGTATCTTAAAACACTAGTGAGATAATAGGATGTATTGGGGAACATGTTGACCCATTACTAACTGACTGTACATGGTTTTTTAGAGACACTGTGTAAAATCCCAAAAGATTGATAACAAACCCCAAATGTTCTTTAATTTGATCGATGAAAACATTTAGGCTGAAATTGAATTTAAGGTTTGGTGACTTCTTCTCTCCTGTGATTTGCTGCAGTCCTGACATGCCTGAGAACGAGGCCACGTTTGCCATCTCCGCTGGAGGAGTCACTGATGCCAAAGAGTGACATCAGTGTGAAGGAGACACACGAGTTAGCACAGTTCCAGTTCCTACCATTTTCTTGTAATTAATTTATTTATTGAGTTTTTAAAAAAACGTTCACTGTACACAACTTTCTATGGTATTTATTGTATTTATAGTGTTTTTATAATGTGTTTCAGAGGTGTTGACATAAAGGAGAAATGAAGCCAGCAGTGTGTTATGTTTTTTTATTGGTGTATCCACATGAAAGTGAGTTAACCTGCAGACAGTGAGAGAAACGTGATCATGATCGTGGGCTCCAGTCAGCAGGAGTCCGGTGCTGGCCTCTAGCGGTGTTTGCGGGACTCTTCAGCGGCTGTACACCACTTCACGTCGGGCTACAGGATCCATATGCTCGCTGGAGCGCGGCTTAACAAAGCGATGGGGACTTCTCCAAACGTGTCACTGAGAGTCTGAAACACCGGAAAGTACACGCGTTTTAACCGAGTCACACACACCACACACCTCTGTCGCTGCCGGGGAGCTTGTCAACTCCGGAGAAAGGAGCCATGGACCCGAGAGACACAGCCCCGGATTCGTGGGAGCTAGAGGAGGATGCCGAGGCCCCGGCTGCTGCCGCGGCGGCGGAGCTCCCGGGCGCCTTCGCCGCCCTCAACGTCAACGCCAAGCCGTTCGTCCCCAACGTGAACGCCCCGGTGTTCGTGCCGAGCTTCCTCCAAAGCAGCGCCGTGGAAATGCCAGTCGCAGACGGTAAGTGAACGCCAGACACTTAGCCCGAAGTTAGCTTAACTCGCTTGCTAACCTCGCTAAGTTAGCCTTCCTGTCCGCCAGTGCCTCAGTAATCACACATCCACTAACTCATCAACAGGTCGGCCCCGGTGTCACTCATGTGTTGTAGCCGTGCAGTGGCTGGTGCATTACACGGGAACAGTCACAACAAAGCATCAGACGTGTCCACCCATGTCTTATAAATATTAATGAAAGTTTTGACACGCTTTGTCTTCTCTCCTCTAAGGTGCCCCTGATCCAGTGGCCAGCATGGAGGTGGCGGAGACAGCCGGTATGCATCCACACTTTGCTCCAGGCGCTGCGTGTTCAGGTTATTAATGCACGGATCAGGCAGGTTTCTACCACATCCCAGTGTTTGGTTATAACCTCAGATCTGTACATTGAACTGCAGCCAGAGTGCAGTCTGGGAAAGCGTTCACTCTAACATTTAATTCTCCTTATATTAAAATTATCTCTGTATAATTTACTGAAGCACATTCAGAACGCTTCATGACTGGTACACCCATGTGCACAGGCCCACGTTTTCAACATGATGCAACCCCACTTGTCCGTGCCCAAAATAGACACCTCATTGGCACACACTGTTTGTCAAGTGCTGCATGTCCAAGGCACTGACCTGCTGTATGTCAGAGGGATGTGCATGTCCCTTTCTGCTGACTAGATTTAAATTCTGCTGAGTCAAGCTCATTTAAATGCCCACCCCACCATTCTGAGCATCTCCACTCGGGTTAAGACGACTGGCTGTTTTTGTTTAAAGTATGATTGATCACTGTAGCAGCGTGAGAGACACAAACAAAATTATCATATGCATCTAGGAGTTCTGGTGACAGAGTCAGTGACAGACAGTGTCCGTGGTTTAGACAAATATTCCCTGTATATGTGTTCACTGTTATCTTCTAATACTCACATCTGTCATTTCTCCAAAAATAAATGTTTCATTACATTACGCTTCATGACTGGTACACCCATGTGCACAGGCCCACGTTTTCAACATGATGCAACCCCACTTGTCCGTGCCCAAAATAGACACCTCATTGGCACACACTGTTTGTCAAGTGCTGCATGTCCAAGGCACTGACCTGCTGTATGTCAGAGGGATGTGCATGTCCCTTTCTGCTGACTAGATTTAAATTCTGCTGAGTCAAGCTCATTTAAATGCCCACCCCACCATTCTGAGCATCTCCACTCGGGTTAAGACGACTGGCTGTTTTTGTTTAAAGTATGATTGATCACTGTAGCAGCGTGAGAGACACAAACAAAATTATCATATGCATCTAGGAGTTCTGGTGACAGAGTCAGTGACAGACAGTGTCCGTGGTTTAGACAAATATTCCCTGTATATGTGTTCACTGTTATCTTCTAATACTCACATCTGTCATTTCTCCAAAAATAAATGTTTCATTACATTACGATAAGGCTGTTGTCAAAGTCGGGGCACAAATGTTGCCTGTAGCAATTTCTCACCGACTGATTATAAACAACGAAGCTTGAGAAGAAAATGGGCTTTGTGCGTGACTGCTGGGCTGTATAATTTCTTAGTTACGGAAATTGGATGCTTATTTTGGTGTTACCACAGAAACCTGCTTCGTCTGCCGGCCTCAGCAGATTCCAGTTTACTCATGTTACAGTTTTTTGTTTGTTAGATTTAGATCTATTTGTTTGCTTGGCTGAATATTGTGAACAAGAAGAAATGACTATTAGACAATATACAGTGAAGCGGTGTAACACTTATTCAGTTATCTGTGAAGGAAAATTAATTTATAAACATATGCTTTAATATAAAATGTATTACATATTAAAGTTACAGCAGCAGTAGAGGTTGGTGCACCTGGAAATCAAATACCTGTGTCATTATTTGTGCAGCTTAGGGGTGGAAAGCAAACAGGCACAGGCATTTGATGTGACAGTAAAAGCATCTTTTAGTTTGCCAGGTTGGATGTTGAAGTTCCAGTAATTTCATTTAAACTGTGAAATTCAAAATGTCCGACAATAGTTTTCTTGAGCCCAAGTAGAACTTTTACAGCAGTTTCCGTATTACAGATATTCTGATACTAGTATTGGAAATGCCTCTTATACTGCCAAAAAGTAGTATGCAAATGTAAATCTCACATATTTAAAATATATCAGTTTCCACTAGATAACACTGCAATTTTCAGTCCAGCCAGTGTCTCAGTAAATTGCACGCCAACTTAATAATCAACAAGTCGGCTCCAGTTGTAGTCGTGCAGCAGGTGGTGTAGTGTATCATTAACCAGAGCTAGAAGAAATGTCAGCAATTTGATGGCATTTCGTGCTGGAATGTCCCACAGCGACATGTGCGGTATCCAAGACTCCAGTTTTGATAGGTGACACCAGTGTTGCCAGTTACAACACTAGTAATCTCCTGAAGTATTTGAAGAACCATAACATACAAGTTTGTTCGCAGCAAATATATTTTAAAATAAGTTATATAAGTTGTTGTTTTTTAAGTACACTGGTATCAGATCAGTACTCTGTTTCTGTTTACACTCAAAGGCCAGGTGCCAGAAGTGAAAATGATATTGGAACATCTCTACCAGTTATTAAGAAACAATGATAATGGAATAATAGTCCACATAAATACCAACAATTACCAATAATAACAGTTAAAAGTAACATAGAAGGGATCTCATTCCAAATCCTTTTGGAAATGTAGTGAAATTATTGAAATGTGGTAAGAAGATGAAACTGGCAGAAATCTTGCTGCTTGAACAAAGTCCAGGATTTCAAATCAGTCAACAGCCACTCATGGTCCGTCTGCAAGTTTTCAGTCCAGCTAAAAAGTATATTACGTTCCTCCCCCTCCAAGCTGTGAGTTGTCTCTTGGCATCCAAACATCACAGAGGAAATCAGTTTTTTTAGGTTTTCTCAATGTGTATGGTTCCAGCTCCGGTGGAGAATGGAGGCACGGAGGCAGACATGACCACGGAGGAAGAGACGTGGGAGCAGAAGGAGGAGCCGGGAGGAGGTGGCGGAGGACCGGACGACCTGGGGACGGAAGGAGCGTGCGAGGAAGGCGCCACAAGGAAAGAGGACGAGGAGATGATGGAAGAAGAAGAGGAGGAGATGCCCATACCCAAAATGGCTCCGGCTCCACCAGATGCCCCCAAGAAAGAGCATGTTAATGTGGTCTTCATTGGTCACGTAGGTGTGTCTCACGTTTATGTTTATTATTTTATCTGAGGAAGATTACGGAATGTTTTTTCACCATAAAATATAATAATCATTTCTTTTATTTTGTGTCAGATGCCGGCAAATCAACTATTGGAGGACAGATAATGTGAGTAATCATATTTTCAGTTACATCTCAGTTATCTAGGTAGTAAGTACTTAAATTTCTCTTCACTGTTGTTCAATTAGCCCCATGTATTAAAACTACTTTCAGACACAAGTTTCTACAATTGCATCAAATAGTTTTACCTGTTCCATTTTTTTGTTGATTATTTTCTAACTTTTTTTAACTGATCAAAACTCTACAGTTACAGTTAATAATAAACATCCCTAGTATATATGTATATATTGCGTAATTGTTTGCTGTGTAGTTTTCAGAACATCTACGCTACTGTGGCTGTCAGCCACAGATCAGAAGGTTGCCTCTTGCTCGAAACTACTTTTCAGTTGAGGCTTGGGCTCCAACAATGACATCCAGAATAAATATGCCTTCACTTGTATGAAGTTTCCACTGTTGTGTGTCCCCCTTGTCAGGTACTTAACTGGAATGGTGGAGAAGCGAACCCTGGAAAAATATGAAAGAGAAGCGAAAGAGAAGAACAGGGAGACATGGTGAGAAAGAAGAATTTTTTCTGAGATTTAGACAGCAGACAGGTATAACAGCTAATGATTCGTTTTCCATAAAAACAGTTGGCTGAAACAACATGACTTTTTATTTTCTCCTGCTCGTATTTATGTTGAATATGTGTAAATGAATGCTCATAAAATTGCTTGAAATATGTTGGGATAGCCTCCTGAATTTAACCTGCCATGTTTGATTTAGTTTGGCTTTCTTTCAAGCCATTCAGAATCGAATCACTGTGAAATAAGATGACAAGCAAACATGGAAGAGGCACAGTATGATATATGATACAGTTTTTGAAATATAATAAATACAGGTACCTGTCGTGGGCTCTGGACACAAACCAGGAGGAGAGAGACAAAGGGAAGACGGTGGAGGTTGGCAGAGCTTATTTTGAGACTGAGAAAAAACATTTCACCATCCTCGATGCCCCCGGACACAAAAGCTTTGTCCCCAACATGATCGGGGGAGCGTCGCAAGCTGACCTTGCAGTCCTGGTGAGATGAACGAACTAACTATCCCTAAACCTCACACACAGAGATTAAATGGTGTACATACCGATTGATATTCTTGTGAAGTTCAACATTTTGTGTATACAGTGTGTAATTGTAAAAGAAAGAAATCCTTATTTACTAGTTTGCATGATGAAGATTTAAAGAAACAGATATTTCGTCTAATGTTTGTCACTAAATGGTGGAACTGCTTCTTCCGCCTCATTGGTTTGCATCAGGTCATTTCTGCGAGGAAGGGGGAGTTTGAGACCGGCTTTGAGAAGGGTGGACAGACACGGGAACATGCCATGCTGGCTAAAACGGCAGGAGTCAAACATCTCATTGTCCTGGTTAACAAGATGGATGACCCCACTGTCAACTGGAGCCTGGAAAGGTGAACAGGGTCTGGATGACGTAGATTTGTGTTTGACAGTGTCAGTTCTGCATTAAACATAGAAAATATTTTTGACAGTAAAATAGTCGAATTTACAGATGATGGCGGATCCCATACTTTTGTTTAATATATTGAATAATTGAACATTTTTGTGAACTTCTCCCAGGTATGAGGAGTGTAAGGAGAAGCTGGTGCCATTTCTGAAGAAGGTGGGCTTCAACCCCAAGAAGGACATCCACTTTATGCCTTGTTCTGGACTCACAGGTTCCAACCTCAAGGACCCTGTACCTGAATGCCCCTGGTACACGTAAGTCGTCCCTGTGAATGCTTTTCAATGGTAGTACAGTATGCTGTATAAGTCTGCAGACTTTATACTCAGCTGTGTGAAATATTAAAAATAAAATATAGTAATTTAAAGAAACAGGTATTGAAGAACCCCAATGCCAGTGTACACTGAAATAAGAGTCAAGCAGAGGACACAGTACTGAGGAGAGACAGAAATAAATCATAATAAAATAAATAGATAATCACTGAAGTAAAAGGTGAGTTAGTGGAGTTTTTATAACTCTGGTCTTTTCTTTTTTTCTGTTCCAGGGGTTTGCCATTTATTCCCCACCTGGACAGTTTGCCAAACTTCACCAGATCCAGTGATGGGGCAGTCAGACTACCAATCGTTGACAAGTACAAGGTGAGCAGCAGGAAGGGTTGAAGTGAGAAAAAAATAAAAATCTCTGACAGATTGTCTCTCTGCAGTGTCCTCAGCAGATAAGTTGGCGTAAAATGTATTCTGGTTTTTCTTCAATTTGCCAAAAAAATGTCCTAACTCCTTCTATAGTTTGTCATATTCTTTCTGCTTTTGAAACATGCTCACTGACACATACACACACACACACACACGCTCGCTCACACGCTCTCTGCAGTCATTCCTCTTTTAGACAATCCAGTGTTTTGGTGTTTTGTCTCTGTGTAGATGCTGGGAGCCATTAAACGCATTCTGTAAGTGGATCAGGTTATTTTGGATGTGTCAGTTGTCCTGACATCATTACTCACTGGCTCTTTCCTTTCTTCAGATATAATCTTTTTCTCCTCACCATCTTGTCTTTTTCTTGTTTAAATGCTCCTCGTTGTATTTGCCTAAGAGCCTTATGTAGCAGTTACATGACTAAGAATTACCAACTGGTAGTGACATGAAACAGTGTTATTTCCTCTGACAATAATCATGGCACCAACATTTCATATCGTGACATCCCTACTGACTGACTTCCACAAGTTAAGGTGATTGTTGATTTAGATCTGCTCTGATGTATTTGTGTGTGTGTGTGTGCAGGATATGGGCACGGTGATCCTTGGGAAGCTGGAGTCTGGAACCATCAGTAAAGCCCAGCAGCTGGTCATGATGCCAAACAGGGTGAGATATCCTCTGTGTGACTTTACTCCGTCTTCATATGGGACAAATAAAGAGATCACTTACATGATTAACCTCATTCATCCATTGAAGGGGATACAGCCTAGAGAACATACTGTTTATCCACCTAAAGAATTCTGTTCCATTTCTAACACAAGCCACGTACACTGCAAACTAACACCTGTGTGTGTGTGTGTGTGTGCAGCATACAGTGGAGGTACTGAGCCTGCTAAGCGATGATGTGGAGACGGACGATGCAACTCCAGGGGAGAATCTGAAGTTGAGGCTGAAAGGCATCGAGGAAGAAGAAATCCTGCCTGGGTTTATTCTCTGTAGTCCCGACAACCTCTGCCACTCTGGTCGCACCTTCGATGCACAGGTAAAAACCAGACGACCAAAGTCTCCACACGCTGCAGCTCTCATTGTACATCTGGTTTTCACAGTCATTAGTCGTCAGTTAGGATTCAAATCAAAGGACGAGGCTGCAGGCAGAGACACAGGCCGATTAATTCTCATTTATCCAATATGATGCCAACAGATGAACTAAATTCTCCTGTATTTAATCTAATCCACCTCACTGCATGTTGGCATAGCAACAGATACTAACAGTTTGGGTGGGGGGGGTCATTGTGGGCGGAATGGTTGTGAAGACAGATGCTTATAAACAGCCTCTGCAGCAGGAAATTATTCAGCAGCCTGTTTGATGTGGAGCATTTATGTGATTTGGTTTATTGTCTAGTGCTCAGAGCAAAGAAGCTAGTCGGAACCACAGACTGAATATAAAGGAAGACATGACGGCTCCCTAAACTTGAAGCCAAATCACCTTGACTGCCCTCTGGTGGCTGGCTGCATTAAAGGTCATAAACCCAGCCATGACCAAACTAAAAAGTCAAAGAATACCTTAAATAGATTTTTTCACAAAGATGGTTACTATCATTTTAGGTCGTTATTATCGCACTGATGTTTGTTCAACAGTTCTTTTTTCTGGTGTGTTTGGTTTTAATTAGTTATTTGATACTTAAACTCAGACTTGCAATCTGTGACACATATTAATATCACGGATCCAATCCTCAATCACTACTGCACAGACTCTGGCTCCATTTGATGTCAAAAGTGAAGACCTGTCCTCCATCTTTATTTACAGTGTATGTTCGGAACATGTTAAGAATAAGGCTCTGAAATATTTTGTCTCTAATTCTCTGACCCGTGTGGCCTCTGGCACTTACTAATCAGTTTATCAAAGGACACATTTTACTGGTACTTTGAGGGTTTTGGTTTTAGACTTAACTTTGGAATTTTTATTTATTTATTTGCGTAATTATTGCATTTTTCTCACAGTATGTCCTGTTAAATCACTGTTGGATCATTTTTTACTGATTGTGAGCTATGATTTAAAAATTATTTTTGTATGTTGCTGATTAGCTCCTTTTTATTTCAGATTGTCATCATTGAACACAAATCAATCATTTGTCCTGGTTACAATGCAGTACTTCACATCCACACCTGCATTGAAGAAGTGCAAATCACAGTAAGTCACTGATCTCTTTTCTAAACTGTTGCTGCAGCATTCATTTGTAATTTGTAGTCTCGCCATGGATCTTTGACCTGAATGGACTTTGGTTTCAACTCTTTAAATCTCGACCACAGGCCTTAATCTGCCTGGTGGACAAGAAAACTGGAGAGAAAAGCAAAACACGACCACGCTTCGTAAAGCAGGACCAGGTTTGTATCGCCAGGCTCCGGGCAGCAGGGGTCATCTGCTTAGAAACCTTCAAAGACTTCCCTCAAATGGGACGATTCACGCTGAGAGATGAAGGTAAGGACACTGTGGGTGTGTATAAAAAGCTGCTTTCAGGCCTGAACTGAAGTCCAGAGATTTTTCTGAAATTTTCCGGAGGAGTGTGAGAGCCCACAGTCAGTTACTTCCTGCCACTTGTAAAATATCTGGCCGATGTTTGTGTGAGCCAATGTGAGAACAGACGCAAATCTGAAAAAAACCAATTCAAATATCTCAGGATGAAACAGAGGAGCCTTACATGTCGAATGACATAAAGATGCCAAATCTTGACGCTTTACGTCATGTCCTGATCCTCCATGCTCTATCCAGGCGCCACCCCTCACCTGAATGTTCCTGACATTATCCTCTTGTTGTGAACATGTATGACCCAGACAAGCTCCTGCTCTGTCCTTCATATGTGAAAGGCAAACTCTGGAAAAATGTCTGGACCCAAATTTCAGGACATTTTTAGTTCATGTCTGAAAGCAGCTTAAGACACCTTGAGAGTTTCTGTCTGTAGTTTTGAAAGACCCTTAAAATATTTTTACAGCTGGTTTATATAAGGACATGCATGTTACAACAGAGACACTTCAAGTTCTGGGGGGAAAAAATGCACAATAAGTCTTGTATCTCAGTGTCATTCCTCTGTTCATTCATATATTTCTCCAGGCAAAACTATCGCCATCGGCAAAGTGCTGAAACTGGTGCCAGAAAAGGACTAAATGCATCGACGGCAGCCTGCATGGAGTTCTTCCACTCGTTACCAGAGGAGAAACGCTGCTAGAGCCAACCTAAACAGCCACTCTCTCTTTATACACAACTATGCTGAAGAGGACAAGGAGTGAAGAAGGAGAATAAAAAAATTTGTCTAATGAAGAAAACAGGACTGAATCAGTTTTTATGATGATGAACAATATGAAACGAGAGACCAAGTCCAGTGTGTCAGCTTTCTCATATTGAGAGCTCAGCTATGCCACTAATGTAGCTACACGTCCCCCTTCTGTACTCCCATGGCTAACCGTGCTGTCGGCTGGCCACACCATTTGTTTTTAGAATGGAGATGGATGCAGTGTTAATGGGTTTGGGGAAGAAGAACAGTCCTAAACTACAGAATTATTTCATATTGTGGAAAAGAGCAGAATTAGCCTATAATTCTAATTTGCAAAGTGCATCTCCCTTTTTAAAAGAGTGGGATTAAGAATCTGATGGAGGTTTTATTTGGTTTTAAGGATTGCTCTTCCAAAATGTTTTAGTTTGGTCTCTCTCCACATGTGATGGTTTAATTGGATTGAGCTCACACACCCAACTCTGATGAACCGAGGATAAACACACTCATACAAACAGACACACGCAGCTGTTACATAACATGAACCGAAAATAAAGATCAACCTGCAATGGAAAGGTGTATTTGTTTGTTTTTATCCCGACATTTTATTGGGAATAGTAATAATCATAAAAAAATGTCAACATTTTTCTGAATTCTTTACATTGATGTTGAATTTGTCAACCACCGATATTCAATTTAAGAGCAGTGACCCATCATTTTATATTTAACTAAAAGTTTTCAACAGTGGACAACATTTTCCAAGGATGTTTGCTACAATTCTCTTTAAACTTTATTAGTTGTGCAATGTACAAACAAGGCGGATGTGTCCTTTGTCTAAAACACAACCAGAAAAAGTTAAAGCAAACACAAATATATAAAAAATAATAAATGAATAATAATTTTATTTACAGGATTATCAATGGGGGGGGTGTATACATTTTCGCTGAGGTGGTCATTGTATAATTGAATAGTTTTGTCACTTATTAAGTAAGAATGGGGTCATTGTTTTATCATGCACTGTGGAATCTGTCTTTCTGGATTAAAGTCAACTCCACTGTCACTGTGTCCAAAATATGTGATGACATTTCTTCACTCTTCTCATCAAGAATACATTTACCTGAAATATGATCTTCCATCTGAGTCCAAAAATGGAGTGAGAGGATAGTTATAAACTAAACCTGTCAAAATTCTGGATTCTACATTATTTATAATAATTATATTTATTAGTTTTCTTCTTAAAATGTAGAATAATCAACTTTCTGTATGAATATTATAAATGTTTGTTATTGCATTTAATAGTCTTAATATTTAAATACCATTTATCATCAGAGGGGGCTCTGTAAGAATGTTCACTACAAATAAAGTTTGTTTTGAATTGTGTGACGTTGCGCGTCGGCATTGCGCATGCGCGACAGGGACTCACACGTGAAGCAGGCAGCATGGCTGACAAACCCGAAGTAGCGTTAGACCGGACTCAGGTAAAAACTCTTTTTACGCACTTTTTTCAAACTCATGATACAAAACATGACGATAAATCAAGTTTCAGATAATTGCGATGAATTATTTAGTCACGAGTCGACCGCAGCCATTCGCTAGTTAGCATTAGCCGACTTGTTTCGTGACTGCTTTAGCCTCAAAGCTAATTCCCAGAACGAGGAGCAGGAGGCTGGAGTTTTGTTGCTGAGCTTTGTATCGTGTGTTTCTCTTTCTAACTCCGGAGGTCATGTGTCTGTGCTCAGGTGAAAAAGGCCGTTCAGGCTCTGCAGGCATTCCTCCAAACAAAGTCCACCAAAGACTCTCTGCTGCTGGACGACACCCAGCACATCAGCCTGCTCTTCACCCTCTGGACGATCCCCAAAGTGGCGCAGACCATCCGCATGTGAGTCCCGGATCTCAGGACCCCGGGGCCTGACCCGTGCTTCCCTGTGTACTTGTTGTTATCACGGGTGCTGACGTTTCCTCTCTTTTCGCCCTCAGTCCTTTGCCCCATGGTCAACGCACTGACTCGGAGGAGGTCTGCCTCTTCACCAGAGATGAGCCCAACATGACCTCAGAGCAGACACAGAGGTTTTATAAGCGGCTGTTGGAGGAGAGAGGCGTTAAAAACATAACTGAGGTATTCACCCGTCAGAGTCCTTATGGAGCAGTGGACAGCTGCTGACCACACTGTCCATACCTGGTGTTAACATCTGTCCTGAGTGATCAGAGTGTCCTGAATATGTCTCCTGAGACCACTTATGACAGGATCTCACTTCCCTGCTCTCTATGCAAATAATCACGTGCGTCATCTGTATTCGTAAGTATCAAATGATGTTGTTTTCTACACACCTGTCCCAGTGACTGTGTGTGTTGGCACAAGCACAGTCAGGAGGGGCTGAATGAATCAAGGAGGTGCAGATCTACTATATCACCTATTTGAAAAAAAAAATAGAAATTGAATGAGGTGGTCAGTGTTAATATTGTGGTGATGGCCTCAAACAGATCAACGTATGTCCACTGAGAGGCGTGAAAATACATTTGATTGATTGTGAAACTGTTGCAGGGAGTATGTCAGCTGAGTAGGCGGTCCTGCTTTCATATGTGGCCCAGGATGCATTAATGTTCACCCAGCAAAAAGGCTGTGGCCCCTTGCATCCCAGACCACTGTGGTTTGAGTGACCAGATCTCAGACGTAGTTGGTTTGTTCACACATGAGAGCTGACCGCTTCTGATGGAATCACTCTGGATGGATGTTAATACCAGATCTAAAAGCAGTTCATAATTTTTGCATGCAGAGCATTGGTCTACATTAAAACCTCCTGTTCATATTTATCATGTGTGTCTCTGTATCTATGGCAGATCATCCCCTACAAGGTCCTGAAGACAGAGTACAAACCATTCGAAGCTAAGCGCCGTCTGTTAGGAAACTTCGACATGTTTCTGTCTGACGATCGCATCCGCCGCCTGCTGCCGTCTCACCTCGGAAAACATTTCTACCAGAGGAAAAAGTAAGAGCTCCAACAAGCGATATGTTGCTAATCAATAGCTGATTAACTAAAATATTTATTATCATCAACTATATCCAGTTTTATGGTGTAACGTTTGGCCGTTTAAAAGTAATTTATGTAAGCTATTTCATTTTGTTGACTTATTGTGAAAGGTTGGTCAGTGAATTTGTTTCCTGTCATCAAAAGCAGTGGATCTGTTTAGGACTTTTATTGTGAAGGGTCACCCACAGAAGTTGTTTTGTTTTGGCAGTGTAGTGTTGACCAGTTGTGAAGTAAACAAACACACTGTCCTGGTTCAAGCCACATTATTCTTGTCCTTGTTGTACTATTACATTTTGTACTAAACTGAGGTATTTCATGCACATTTAATGTTTTGTCTGGATGAGCTTGTTCTGTAGCTTCAGGTCCTAAATTCTTCCTCTGTTCACGTGTCTACCAGAGAGCCACTGTGTGTGAACCTGCAAAGCAAACATCTGGCCAGAGACATCCAGAGCGTCATCCAGGGCACCTATCTGAAGGTGACCAACAAAGGCAGCTGCTGGTGAGTCGTGCTCTCCTGCTTTTTCAGCTCAGTGTGCGATCAGCTTTATGTGATCGCTTAACCTCAGTGTCGCTTCTACAAGGAAGCAAACCAGAGTTTCTGTTCTGAAGGATGTGTCAGTGTGTCGTCCTGCAGGAGAATCCGCAGCACCTCACAGCAACCCTGTCGATTCTGTTCAGTGTTTGATACGGGTCATGCTGGTGCCACAGAGACTCAACGTAAATCCAGATGGTCTTCCTCTTCCTGTGGAGCCCATCTCTACAACTTTGATACACAATATTTCATCTCGAGCTCACATCAGATAGGAAAATAACTGCATCTTATTTGCAAGTGCTGTTTACATATTCACTTTTCAAATGTCCCAGTTTAACCATGCTGCTGTCCTGTGTTCCAGTATGGCTCGTGTTGGTCACTCCAGCATGACTGCAGATGAGGTGACAGAAAACATCGAGACTGCCGTCCAAACAATAATGGCCAAAATCCGGATGGTGAGTCTGTTCACCCAGAGAGCTGTCCTTTGTTTTCATCGGGTCGGTCAAGGCAGTTGGATGTATATTATTCAGCTTCAGTAAAGGACTCAAAATTAGTCATCTTTAAATCTTTAAATAGTCTTTAAATATGTTAATATTCCACACTTCAATATGTTGAGGTACGTCTTGATTGTTTATGTCTCCATGTGTTATAGTCCTTTCTCAACAATACAATTCTATCCTGTCAATACTGATTCTTTAAAAAAAAAAAAAAAAAACCAACATGGAAGTGATATCTGACCAGTTTGGCTGTGGGAAAGACTCCTGCTGTCTTTACCTGTGGGGAAAGTGAAACCAATCTGTATTCTCTCGAATGACCAGCAGAGGGTTTCTATATGTTGAGAAAATGACCCACCTCCTGCTGTTGGACTGTATGATCTCAATCAGGAGTTTCAAGTCTTATTCACAACTGCATGATGTTCAATTTGTAAATATAGTCCTGTTTAGAGTCCAATAGATGAGCTAGTGCCGTCCAGTGGGTGTAGGTTGAGGTGCAGGGTACTTGAGCTCTCAGTCAGGCTCCACCCTCTGGCTCTCCCAAATATGGTAGTTCTGGTTTCAAAAAACAAAGATGGCGCTGGACAAACTGCAAAACTCTTTCAAAATGGCAGCTCAAAACAAAGTGTTGGTTAATGACTTATTCTCTTATTGCTTTTGCAGAAAGGACCGGTGATGAAGATCATCCACTTAAAAAGTCAATCGTCAGTGGCGCTGCCCATCTTTACCTCAGACCTCAAACACATCAGCGTGCTGCAGCAGGCAGAGAAAGATGCTGAGACTCCGAAGAAAAAGGTGAGAACAAGTTTATCCTCAAATCTCCGTCTTGTGCCAGAGCTGAAACGAGAGAAAAATTAACCAGCGTGTGTTTGTGAATGTCAGAGAGGAAAGGCTAAAAGGCATGCAAAGAAAAAACAGCAAGGTGACACAAAGCAAACAGATGCGACCACAGAGGGGAAGGAGGAGGAGGAAATCCCACAGCTGGTTCCCATAGAAACACCAACAAAGAAGCCTAAACTGGAGGTCAGTATTGTTCAGGTGCTGGAGTTAAAAAACATGAACTTTTGAATGTTATAACTGATGAACAACCTGCTCTTTTCTTCTGCCGTAGAAGCCGCTGAAAAAGCAGCAGCTGGGGAAAGCTCCCAAACCTGCTGCTGTGAAGAAAGGAAGAAAAGCACAAGGCAAACCCAAGAAGACGAGCGGCAAAGTGAAAAGAAAAGGGCTTAAAGTGAAATGAGTCGCAGCAGAGCATGTTTTTGTACATTACCCTCACAACACGGACGTTTGACACAGTTACACAGGAGTCGATGATTCAGAGAATGGTCTATATGTAGTCTTTTTCTCTTTGTGCTCGAATGAAGCAGATTATAAAGTTTGGTATCTTAAACGATCTTTGGCTGTGTTGTGTTTTTGTAACAGTGGGTCATGGCGTGGTGCAGACGGAGATAACTGAGCCAATCAGTTGCAGCATCAGCTTGGAGTGATTTCACTCTTTAGCTCTTTCAGCTCCACCCTTCCTCTTTTTGCTCAATCAGTGACACTTGAATTGCTTGTGAAGATGAACTTTTCACAACATCTACTGCAAGTAAAGCAAGGGCAACCAAATTCATTTTGGCTTTTGCGTGGCAGCACCGAGTGAGAAGTGCTGCAGACAACGACAATACCCCGAAATTAACCAGATCAATTCAAAAGTCTCAATGAGACACTTGTCATGTAAACTGCATTGTCTGATCACCTTGACCTGAACAAGGTCATGCTCAGAATAATGGAATCAAGACATGGAGTATTTTATGTCTTAATTGCATTATAGGGTCAGATAGGAGTTTATTATTTTGTGATGTCGACATACAACAGTCACCAACTGCTTGATAACACATTCCCTGGGTTAAAGTGTAAAGAAGTTGTAAACATTGGGATTCAAAGCTTTTGCAAAAGTAGAAAGAAAATACTTCAGCAGTAGGTTAGACAACAACATTGCACATTAAACTATTCAAGCTGGGGTTTGGATCGCACCGGGGAGACCCGCTCGACCTGTGTCAAATCTTAGGATTTTGTTTCCCTCCTTTTGCTTTTTCTAATCATTTAGAGCTGCAGCTGCTGGTCCATTGTCTAAAAATTTTTTCACAAACTAGTGATCGCTGCAGGTATTTTGGGATAAATCAAATGGGATATTTTCTGTTTCTATCTATTTAAATGCAGACCGGAGTTTTGTCACCTTATCATCTTGCAAACTGAGCATTTGAAAAAAACATTTTAAAAGTTTCATAACCCAAACAATGAATTCAGTGATAAAAAAAATACTGTGATTAGTTGATATCTTAAATAATCATTAGTTGTAGCCCTAATATGATGAAGAATTCAATATTTATACTACACACAGAAATTACAGTGTATTGAAATGAGCTTCTTTTTTTACAATTTAATATTATTTCTGGATAAAGTGGTTAATTAATTCATTAGAACAATTACATAATTGTGGTTGTATTTTTATCATGAGATCACTGTTCATATGGACCTTTCTGCTGTATGTTTGTTGTACAACATGTAACTGTTTGTTCATCTTTTGTGCGTGGTATCATGCATGAGCCCGGAGAAGTGTTTGTTCACGGCAGAGCTGTGCATGTATATCTGCTGCTGTATCAGGTGACATGTCTATTGTTGATGGGACTCTGCAGCTGCTGCCTGCTACTTGATCCAATAATTCTATTAACTAACAAGCACGTCCTGAAAATGACAAACCTAAATGCTCTCTGTGCTGAAAAACTGCAGGATTACTAACAGTTTTCCTACATTTGTACACTGAGTATGAGGTATAATGTAGCTAGGTGAGTGGTGGCGGGCCGATCAGGGGTGATGACATTGTTGTCAACAGGTGGGCTGGGTCTGTCTATTCATCCTCTGCTGTGTGGGTGTGGTGAACCATCTGGGATTACAAGGTGTTCACAGGAGAACAGAAGACGCATCATGCAGGCACGTTGTTGATTGTATAGATGATCGAGCTCCTGATCAGGACTGAGCAAACACGACGGCTCAAGACGGAAGTAAAGAAGACATTTATGAACGTTGAGTGGCTGGTATTTTTATTATTCATGTGTTAAAGACCGGGGACTTTAGAAAACAACCATGGAATTAACTGGAGGAAGTTCATATCCAGATATGTCTCAAAGCCTCTGTCCGGACCCTCACTCAGGCTCCGCTCAGGCCCTGGGGTGGTCCTACCTCCACAAGCCCATCATAGTGATGGTGATGGGATCTCTGATGTCTGCTGCAGGTGGACTCCTCTTCCTGCTCCAGTCGACGGGGGTGACTGAAGCCTCCCGCTCCGTGGCCTCAGCCTGCGTGACCATCGGGCTGATGTTCGTAGTGATGGGCCTGGTGTGGATCCCCGTATTGAAGGAGAAGCAGAGGCGGAAAGGGTTCTGCCTGGGGGCCTGAACCGCACACGAAGATGGGACTGAGCTCATGAAGGATTGAAGAAATTTGAGGGAGCTGTGGATGTTAAGTGGCAGATATTTCTATTGTTCATGTGTTAAAGATTCTTAGACAAAAGGGGAACGAGGCAACATTGGATGAAACTGGAAAGACTTAATTTCCAAAGCCTATATGTGGTGCTATACATCCACAAACTCATTGTGTGGTGTTGGAATCTCTGATGTCTGCTGCAATTGTCGGGGGTGACTGAGGCCTCCCGCTCTGTGGCCTCAGCCTGCGTGACCATCGGGCTGATGTTTGTCATGATGAGCCTGGTGTGGGTCCCTATACTGAAGAAGAAGCAGTGGCGGTAATGGTTCAAGCCCCCAGGATGAACCGTTCAGAAGATGGGAATGACCCCTTGATGTGAAAGTTGTAACACTGTTATTGTCACTGATGACGCAACCTAGAAACGTTCAATGAAGTCGCAGAGCTGGTGCTGATAACCGCTTGTGTACATTGTACTTTGACCAGAGTCACAGGAGGTTGTTTCATGTGTTTCTGTCAAGTACAATCACGCACACCTCACTGTCCTGCACCTGCTGCTTCAGACCTGCTCCCACATCTGGATTTTGGTTTGGAGGACCTCCACTGCCACCATGTCAACATCTGTCCAGGTCGAGCCCGTCACTGAGAATAGCTACGAAGGAGTCGGTCGCTGCAAGTGCTCTTTCTGGTTCGCCGTGGCCCACGACATACTCGGCGTGTTCATCATGATGGTGGGGGTGTTCGGAGGCCTGGTGATCCACGACCTGTTCATCTACGCCGGGGCCATCGTCATCTTCCTTAGCCTGATCTGGTGGGTGTTCTGGTACTCTGGCAACATCGAGGTGCCGCCGGAGGAGCTGGAGGACGACGTGGGCATGACCAAGCTGAGAAACCGGAGCCTCGGCCGGGCGGTGAGGCGCATGTCCAGCCGCTTCAGGAACTCTTTCAGGAAGAGCAGCAGGAACACAGACGTGGGGCTCGCCACTATATATGACAACACCATCTCCTCATCACCTAAACAACTCGAGAGAGAGACACTGTCAATATGAGCTCATCCATCCTGGTCAAAGAGACAATGAACTTTATGTTTGTTTCATTTGTTCGTCTGTTTCTTCTGCTGAAAATGTTTCTGTTTTTGCTCCAGTAATGATTATACAGCAGTAAAGTCGTGTGTAGATAAGACCCACATGTTCTTATCTCACTGATAAAAGGAAAACTTTGCACAATGTTACTCTGATTCAGACACCACAGCTTTCTAATCTGTTGTTTTTAGTCGTGTTTGGTTGATTCACAGACTTTGAAAAGTTTCTGCTTATTTATTTGATGTATAAATGTAAATTAAAATGTCATTATCTCTATTGATTGTATTATGTATTATGAATCTTTGTGGAAATGTTAACATCACTGGTTGTTGAAATATTTGTGATGTCACTAATCGTGCTGGAGGGTGCGTGTTCCAAACTGAGATCTCAGAGGAAAACAAATAAATGTTAAATGGATCTTTTCTAGTCTTGATGACCACTCAAAGTGCTTCACCTGTTTACACACACATGCAGACAGTGCAGCACTCTATCATAAATCAATCTCACACACACACACAGCGGCTCAGTGTCTTGCCCTACGACAGTCACAAGGAATGGAAGAACAGGGGATTGAACCACTGACCTTCTGATTAGTGGACGCCCCGCTCTACCTCCTCAGCAACAGCCGGTCAAATAAATCTACTTCTTTTGCAAAGGCTGATTAAGCATTTTTGACCTCATCCATTTATAACAGTATGTGACTTAAATCAATAGATTTTGTAAACAATCAAAACCACCTCATCTTAAAAAAATAAAATTACAGCCTCAACTTGTCCAAACGTTGTTCAGCAACTTGTCAAAATGAACTGGTCTGTTTATGATCCTCTAATAAAAGGGCATCAGCTGTATAAACCTGGTGGACTGTAGAGGTAGCCTGAGGTGATGTTGAGCATCTGAAGGAGGCCTCAGAAGCAGAGGTGCTGATATTAAAGCAAGAGTAGCACACAGTATTTGTAATAAGAAGGGTCAGACAATCTAAATCAAATATTCTGTCTTCTCATTTTATATTATGATAAAGAAATACAGATGGGATCACTGGATTTTAGCCAATCCAGTGAAAAGATGAACTAAATCTACTTAATTATTTGAATGCTTGGAACCTGTTCATTCACTTTTGCAATAACGCAGTCCTGCTCAGTGATTTATAACCGATTGATTTTGGCAAAAAAACAACTGTATAAGAACATTATCAATAATAATAATAATTATGATAAAAATAATGATTTAAATAACAAGATTCAAAAACAAATTGATGGAACGTTGCATTGCAGTGAAAGGAATCAGTTTATGAAACAATCTCAACAAAGAAACCAAAGAATCTGAAACAAAGACGTTTAAAAAAATCAATTAAAGCCAGTTTGTTGAGGAAATACATTGAATTGTGTTAATTAAGTTTTGTTCTGTGTGTTTGTTGTGTCAGGTAAATCATTTAGCGAGCTTCTTTGAATGGTATGTAATGAATTCTAACTAATAGAGGGATGTGAGGGGCTGTGTTGGCCTGCAGCTACTTTAATTAGTTGTCTTATGAAAGAGGGGCAGATTATATAGACTATTCTTCTTCCTGCTTTCGCACATATATATATATATATATATATGTGTGTATATATAGTAAATTAATAATATGTATCATAAATATGTAAAATTATCATGTATTCTTGTTGCATTATTGTGTATATTTTTTATTTAATTTAAATATCACTGCATGAATTGTATTATAACTGCTGTAAAAAAAATCTTTCGTCTTTATTACTTCTAAACATTTGTTAACAATTGTCCCTCGCTTGTTTTGTATGACAGTTTGACATCTTTACTCATTTAATAAAACTGTAGTCCCGAACCTCTAGTACACAGGAAGACTACAACTCCCGTCAGGCCGCAGGTGTCATATGACATCAGTGTGTTTGGTCATGTGACCCTGACACAGCTCAGTGTCCGCTTCTCTGTGTTTCTCTGTGTTTCAGGCTCTAACCTGCGATCAGCTGGTGTGTGTGTGTGTGTCCGCAGCTCCTCACCTCACACACACTCTCCGCTGGATCTGAACCATCAGCCTGAGTCACAGTCATGAAGTTCAGCGGCTCTCCGCGCTCTCTCCGGCGGCTTCATCCCACACTGTGACACACTCCTCCTCACCCGGCAGGCCTCTGCGTTCACCGAGGGAGATCCGGTCCCACACGCCGCGCCAGGGTGGGTGCAGCTCGGCCACGGCGGCAGCATGGGCCCGGTGCGCGGCCGAGACTGAGCTCCGAGGGAAGTGAAGCGACTGAGGGATGAACCACACGAGCTGTCTCCTGGATGTCACCGCCATCACAGTCTGTCCGTCACGATGAACGGTGAGATCTCACTGTCACTCACACGAACACGACATGTGGACTCATGCATGGAGGAGCTTCAGTAATTCACGATCAGATCAGGGGGTTTCCTGCTGACTGGTTCAAAACTGGCTCCACAATGTCACCTCACGATGTTGACACCCTGCAGACTGCATTTCCGGTGTTTTACTACCTTTCTTATTGATTCATCTTTCAGTGTTTTGCTCCAGAGAAACTAAAAAGCCTCTCAGCATCATTGAAACACTCTTCCCCAGGTTCTAAACGTTTCATCTCTTTATGACAGGGGTGGGGACCTTCTCTCTATCCAGGGCCTTTTCAATTTTCACAACATCCTTTGAGGGCCGTGCTAAATTATTGTTTATCGTTAACACATAAATCACACCAGGGCTCCAGACTAACTTTTTACATTGGTTGCACTGGTTCGATGAACTTTTGGACGTAAAGTTTAAATCAACATATTTGCATCTCCGCTCCTCTTACTGTTCAGATCCTCTGTGACAAGCTGCAGGACACCTCACTGGTTCATGTTGAAGTGGCATCAAGTCAATAAAGAACTGCCCAACTCATTGAGTGTCAAGACACCACACCTTCACATACCTCAATGAAAATCTTCAATGGGAAATACATGCAACCATTATGTCATGTGTCACAGATTTTAAATACAGGAGATATGGGTTAATGAGGTTTGAACTTTTTGGTGAAGAGCTGAAGATTAGTGATCACGACAGTTAAAGCTCCATTGCAAATAATCCTGCTTTTATTTTACTGTCACCAAAGTTATTTTATAATGTCATGAAGACCTGCAGAGAGTTTGGTCCTTGGTTTTGAGTCTTGGCTGAGATATCATCACTTTTATTACGAAGCTGCAGTGAACTCATGCGGCCAAATTTCATTAAGATCTGTGAGGTGCAAAACAAGAGTGCGATGATTTGACAAGTCATGATCCATCTGCACCAGTGGACCGGCAGACTTATATAATATCTATAACGCTATATATAACCGCATAGATGTGAATCAGAGAAATGCTGTAGTCATAAACATTAAAGGACTACATTAAGTAATTCTAGACGCTAATGACTTTTTTCTATTTATCAACCATTTGTTGGGAAAAAAACACTGATTCTCTGGAAACGTCTTCGTTTTTACCCCAAACCTTACATGTATTGAGCTCATACTGGACATTATGACCAAAATAATACCAAGATGAAAAATGTCATTATTGCAAACTGTGTTTTTCCACAACAGAAATAATATCTTTCCTTTTGATGTGAACATGCAGGATCGATACAAATCAAGTGTGCACATCAGTCATTTTCTTTATTATCTGTCACAAATCACATTTGTGTTGTTTCCTGTGTGTGTCGTCGCTGCTGCAGGCACTCAGCAGAGTGATACCAAGAGACAACACCTCCTGGAGAGGCTGCTGGACGCTGTCAAACAGGTGAGTTTCTGTCAGACTCACACAAAAGTCACACGTGGCCACATTTAGTACTTTAACTTGATTGGAAGGAAAGGAAGAAGAAAACTTGTACGTTCTGCCTTCAATTAATGTTGCTGTTTAGAAGTGAATATACAGAGAAAGATCAACACTTCCATACACTTGTATCTGTGTCTGCATGATTAAGAAATCAGTTCACATGAAGTATTGGTGTAGTCACATATTTCACTGGAATGTGGAAATGAAGGACTTCTTAAAACCTTAACTTCCCCCATCTACTGTACACTAAACAAGACGTGAAACTTTGCAAGTTCATCTTTTTTTGAATAAGGTGCAAAAATGTTGGGTAGATGTTTTCTGCAAGATAAATGGTTGAATTCAAGTGTTATTATAGAAAAGTGTTCTGTGAAATTCAGGTTTCCATTGAGTGTGGAAAGAAATAAAGCATTGATAGATGTTTTTTTTAATCTGTTGACCTTTCCCCATACATAGAAAAAAAAGAGAAAGTAGGAAGTGTACGTATCAGGTCCTGTCTGGATTTGTATGAAATCACAGTGCTGCAGATTAGACATAAAGAGAAAATCCTCAAGTTCCTGTGAACCTGCATTATTAATGGCACATTTATTCAGGTGATGATGCTTCTGCTCAGGTTTTACAGTCTTTACATCTATTTATTTAGAAGGGACAATACACATTAATTTACATGTGTACCTTAGTCTAAACACACAGTAAGTTTAGGTTCGATTTAGCCACGAAACTAGTTTTCATCTGCAGTCCCTGACAGGTTGATGGTAAAAAAAACCCCCTCAAAAAACATGAAATAACATATAGACACATGGCTAAAAACAAACAACACAAAAGTACATGCACAGATACTGAGCATAATTAATTGATCAATCAGTGACATAACTGTTAAGTGGTTTTCAGACATGAACTTCCTGTTTTGCCTTTCAAATATAGAGAAAGCAGCAGGAGTCAGACATGATCACATTTCCTTTTCTGTGTTGGGGTTAGGAACTTCGACACTGGCATAGGCTCTTGAATCTCGCTGTCTTTCTGAGTCGACATCTTTGTTGGTGTCTTCTATGTGCGTGGCTCCACTTTACCACCCTTTAATACTTAAGTTCTTGTTTGTTTTGCTTCCGCTGCGTGTTAGAAACGTCATCAACATTCCTACTCGACATTTTCCTACTGTTTTTCTCTCATGTGCCGGTATATGAAAGGTTCTGGAAAATGTCCGGGAACAATTGGCTCTGTCATCTACGCTTTAAAATGCAGCCCCTCCGGGAATTTTCAGGAAAGTGTGCAAACCTCATTACGATTCTGAGAGCAGCTTATAAAGACACAGATGTCTATCAAGCAGGTCACATGAACAATTACGCACAACAATTAGTAAAATGAGAAGTAAAACAAGGATACAGCATAACCACGACTCTAGATGACGTCATGTTTGAGTTTCTGTGAAACTGCAGCTTACTGGTTGTGTCATATTATAGAAAAAACAAAAAATACAGTGTTGTGGCTACTGCAGGCCCCTGAAATGTGTTGATTGTGTTCTGGGTTTGAACACTGAAGAATGAGATGTTTCTTGGGCAGCTCCTATCATTCCCCCCTCATCTCTTCACAGTGCCAAATTCGCTTTGGAGGAAGGAAAGAGATCGCCACCGACTCGGACAGCAGGTAAGAGAAGCTGCCTGTTTCCGAGAAGTTCAGTGGTTGTTCTAAATCTCCTCAGCAAACACACGGGCTGTTTGGTTTACGTGTGCAGTTTCAGGCCACTTGACGCTGTAGTGATCCAGTGTGTGTTCGACTTGCTGCAGCCTCTTCTGTGCAGTGATCTGAAAATGTTGATACAGTACGTTTTATTACATTTAAGCAGCACGAAAGATTTGGTATAAGATAAGGTTCAATATGTTACAAAATGTCTAAAACTGATTAGACCCATGTTAAATATTTTGTTGACGTGTATACATTACCAAAATGTTTTCCCACAATGTTCATACAACAAACTCAGTTTTATTCAAGGTAACAGGACATATCATTTTGGTCGTCTTTTAATTGTGTCATATCCACTTTATTTGTGTTATTGTCTTTTATTTGGATTGGTCCCTCGTGATAGATCACAGTTATTCACTGCTGTTTGCTGCCATGAATTAAATTGACCTTGACCTTCTCTGTGAACATAAATTGTGCCTGAGTAGTAGATTTTTCTCTGCAAATAGTGGCGACAACAACTCCCATGATCCCACACTGCTTCATGTTGTTGTCGTTTCGATTGGGAGACCCCTAGTGGCTGAAGTTAGATATTGTTGGTTTAATTTATGAAATGCAAGACTAGTAAAATAAAATGTATATAAAAATGGTTAACCGACGTTGCTTCATCAGACTTTAGTGATTCATCATCTTCATCTACAGTTTTAAATAGCGGTGGACACACTCCTTCATACCACTGTACCTGTAAGCGTTAAAGGTGACCACTGGATAACAAACCCCCTCCTCCAGTAAAACCCGTCCTTTTCTCCGCAGAGTGATCTGTCTGTGCGCCCAGTTTGAAGCGGTGCTGCAGCACGGCCTGAGGAAAAGCAGAGGTCTGGCCCTAACTGCTGCCGCACTCAAGCAGGCTGCGGGCTTCAGCAGCAAGGCCGAAGCAGGTATGATGCTCCAGGGGTCGGGTGGTTGCTGCACGATTTGTTAAACTCAGGTCTCAAGTTGGAAATAAGGGCAGAAACTTAACATCAGCCTCCAGCCTTTATCTTGAGGGGAGAAAAGGAGACCAGAGAAAGCTGTAACCTTGCCAGAGGGCAGCTTGTCATGACGGGTTGGAGGACGGAGATGAATCAGTGTGAAGTTCTGAGCTGCAGGATAATCACCACCTTGCCTTGAGACCAGATTATTAGAATACAGAGAGGACGCACAAACGCTGGATGATTTCTGCTTCAGTGTTTCACTTTGTCCTCTCTGCTCTCCCGTCAAACCTCTGTCTCTCTGTCTCGATGGTCAGTACCACAGTCCTTAAAAGATTTGATGAATGTTGCCAGTTTGTCATCATAAATGAATGCCATGTTTTCAAGCCTTGTTCAAACCTACAGTAGTTTATTTTTGATTGCAGTCAAGATCCCAAACTGCCGATAGCATCATGTGGAACTAAAAATTAGCAGGTACAAAAAAGACATCTGGTAAATTTCTACTTCTGCTGTTGTAAAGAAAAAATACCTGGGTTGTTTCTCTGTAGTCTAGTTGAAGTTTAGTTTGTAGTAAAAAGTCTTGGAACCTGAGGCAGCTTTAAAAAAACACAATACTTTTATATAAAAAAACATAGATGTTTTAGTTTTGGGATTCTCCTCCTTTGTCCCTCAAAGCTCCCTGAGGTATTGAGGTCCCACTAATACACAGTCTCAGCTGTCAATAGTTTTTATAGCATCAAATAACTAATTGAAATCAAACTTACAGTAAAAATATAAAACAGTGTGATTAAAAACAAGCTAAATGACATATTTGGTGTATTGTTTGGGCTTCATGACCTTTACTGCAGCCAGCCACCAGAGGGCGATCAAGACGTTTGGCTTCACTTTAGAGCGTCCCTCGTGTCGTCCATTTTCTCAAACCGAGAGTCATTAGTTTCACATTTCCCTTAATTGCTTCTACTGCGTTGTACTGAAGACCCCCATAGTTATTAATTCCACGTTGCAGCAGAAATGCATGACTTCTGTAACGGCAGCCACCATATAAGCATTAGCATATCTGACGTTCTCTGTATTTCACAGTCAATTACAAGAAAGGATTGTGGCTGAATTCGTGGATTTGCAGCTCATTAATGAAGCCGAGTCCTTAAAGCCAGAAATAGCAGACGTCATTTTAACACACTGGTCTGAGGTCACACGCTCATTATATGCAGAAAAGAAGCGTAACTCTCATTCCTATTAATTACTGCGCCCCCCCTTAGAAAACTTTATACGGAAACCCCCTCAGAGGTTATTTTATCTTTTCTTCTCTTTGTCGTAGAAAATAATAAAAACGGTGTGAGTCGTGAGGTCAGTGTGAAATATGGAGAGGTGACAGGTAGGAAGTGAGGATGGAGCTGCGTGCCAGAAACTGTGGATATTTTTTAATGAGAGAGCAAAGATGTGTCGACTCTCAGGACTCCAGAAGTGTTTGACCCTTTGTGTGACTCAAGAACGGTTATTTTTCACAAATGAGGAAAAACTAATTCTCCCCTTCTTTGTCTCACCTTGTTTCACCTTTGCCTCCCCTGTTCTTCTTTTCCCTTCCCCTTGTTGACTCTTCATCATCTTTATAAACCTTGTTGCCTTTTCCTCTTCTCCTCCCTGCAACTTTTCCTCCCTCATTTTCTCCTCTTAATGCCCCCATCACGCCACCTTTCACCTCCCATCGCCTCTTCTCCTTTTTCACCCTCTCCTTGTGTCTTTTTTTGCTTTTTATCCACCACCAGAGTTGACTTTCTGGTTCTACGTGAAGGAGCACCTTAACCGCCATGAGCTCCAGCGGTTCTACTCGCTGCGTCACATTTCCTCGGAGCTGGGTCGGGGTCGTGCGTGGCTGCGCTGCGCCCTCAACGAGCACTCGCTGGAGCGCTACCTGCACACACTGCTGGCTGACCGCCCACGTCTGGGGTTAGTACTGCTTGTCTGTGTGTTTATATTTTTATATTATGAGAAGATGTTTTTAGATTGCAAATCTACTTTAATTATATTACATTTGCAGGGATTCGCTCTGTTGATTAGATGTACTGTTACCTCTCTTCCAGAACTTACTATGAAGACGGGGCTTTTATTCTTGATGAAGAGAGAGCAAGTATGCTCCCCACCATGGCTGCAGGTCAGTTTGTGTCATAAGAATATATAGTGTATATAAAGATGGACAACACTTCTCCACTTCTTCCCACTATCTAGACGCTGCCATCTTGTTCATTAGGACCCACAGTCTTACATATCATCTTCATAGCATCAAAAAAAAAAATCTGAACCAAACTTACCAGAAAAATGAACTTGAACAAATGTCAGTGTGATAAGAACTACCGAAACGACAGATAGCATGTTTGAGAAAACTGCAGCAGGCCAAGACCTTTTGGCCTCACTCCTGGGGAGCTGTCATTATATACACGTCTGATGTAACGTTGGGTAATTGTAGGTGATCATACTACACAACAAACTGTCAGGGTTCAGGTTTGACAGATTGTTTTGCCATGCTGGTGCTGTAACTGACTGTTACTCATCAATAACATTAATATAATTATTATCTTTAACATGCTAATGTTGCAGGTTATGCAAATATAACAGCTTTTTAAGTAGCATTTCACATGCTAATGTTCAGCATGTCGTCATCATCATTAGCTGCATCGTTAGTATCCCAACAATTGCAGTTGCAAAATAGAACACTCATAGCGCATATCAAGTATGCAAATATTAAAAAATGCCCAATGTCGCAAAGAGTAAACAAATCCTGGTTCCGCTCCTTTGTCCAGGTTCATGCCAAAATTAAGTCAGTTTCTTCCACCAAGTTTTTGTGTTATCCTGCTGACAAACAAACGAGAAAAGGGTGTGGAAAAAAACTCCTTGTCGAAGGTAAAAGTAGCAACAGTAACTGAAGCTAGTAAAGTATGCTTCAAATTGATAAAAGTTGAACCAAGCTGACAGTCTGACTCTGAAATGGCCACCATACACATTCTATGTCTGGTACCACGCCTCAGGCCAGGCGTTTTTTTCCCTCCGCTCTCATGATAAGCATCTCAGATCAGCAAAGTTGTGCCTCTGTTTATTATCCATCCAGAAATCTGATCCTGTTGTGTAATGGGCATCACTGCCTCACTCTCACTGAAATGTGAACAGGCCTCACACAAACAAAGCTGCTGTAAAAGCAGGAAATTCACTGACTCTGCACTTTAATGGTTTAGGCTGGGCTGACTGAGAGCTGCTGCCCAAACTCTATTAATGTTAATGGGTGTTCTCTTACTGTGGAACTATTGATGAGCACGACTTATGACCACAAACTCTAAAATATTAAGAATAATTACCACTGATCTCCTGCCAGAGCATTTCCTCTCCTTTCATGCACAGTCTCTCTCTCTCTGCTGTGCTCAGGCCTGAACTCCATCCTGTTTGCCATCAACATCGACAACACCGACCTGAACGGCGGGTTGACGCGAAGTGGAGGCCCGTCGGTTTCCCACCTCCTCAAGGAGTCCACGCAGGGCATCGGCAGCCTGTTGAAGGAGTCTACTCAGGGGGTGAGCAGCCTCCTGCGTGAGATCAGCACAGCCACGGCCGTGGTGCCCGGATTCACCCCCAGAGGGGATGGAGCGTCGGACCCGCTACCTGTTCTTCCGCGCAGCACCTCTGCTGGTAGGAAATGACAGTTGATATGTCTTGTTTTTTTGTTGCAGCAAGAAATTAAAAGTTGGTTATTTGTTTTTGGTAAGACTGCGCTGTTTTAATGATAAATGCAATCTAATTTTCATCTATACTTTGGATTCTATTGCAAACAAAAGACCAAAATATCAGTGTTATGTTTTAATGATGAAATAATATAATTGTGACAGAGGTGGGAGACACATCGAATGCTGCAATTTCTGAAAATGTGTTTACGCTCAGAAGCAACACAAAAACAACACGTTTCAGTTCCGGCATGTTTAATAAATGCACTTATAGAATCTAACGGATGCATCACCAGGCATGTGCAGCACGGAGCTGCAGCAGCGGAGATGAAATCCCCCATGAAATGAATAAACTTCCAGAACCTCGGCCTCCTTATTTGACCTCATTTAGCTGTAGCTGCCCCGCTCCTTCCTGTCGGCGGAAAACTTTCCCTCTATGTGTTCTCCTCGGTGAGATGGACAAGCTTTTAAATTTTTACTGTGTGGTGCTAAAACCTTCCAGTGGATTGAATGCAAATTAAATTCCAAATTGGTGCACCACCTCTTTTAGGTGGCAAGAGCCATTAGATTATTCCGCGGTGGAAGACTCGCTAATGCACAGCGAGGCGCTGCAAAGGAAGAGGGTTGAACCACAGTCAGTGTGAAATGCTTTTTAAGTCGAGTAAGTGAAATAAAGTTTAGATGCTGATGTCATCGTTGCTAAACTTTGTATGAACGCTTGGACGGAGCCAGTCTAGACAGAAAAGTATTGAATCCATTTAAGTTTTTACTTAATTGAAGCTTGAGATTAAAGGTTTAGTTAACTTTTTTTCATCTTTATCCTGCCCAGACTCAGGGCTGAGGAAGGAGCGCCGCAGGAAAAAGAAGATCACCAACATCATTTCTTTTGATGATGATCTGGATGGTGGGGCGGAGGACGAGGAGGAGGGGGAGGAGGACTCCCAGAAAACAGGCACGATAAGGAAGAGTCACACCGCTCCAGCTCAGAGCAGCGTGGAGGAAGGGATAGACCTACTGGAGCCGGCCTACTCCCAGTCGCCTGCGCAGAACGGCCTGGAGGAACCCGGCATAGTCAGCTGGGTTGGGTCCCCGCATCCCTCTCGTACGCCTCCCGCAACTACGCCCCCTCTGCCCGACAGAAAGAGCATCGACAACGAGGAGGAAGAGGAGGAGGAGATGTACAAACCCAGAGCACAACCTCAGGAGGAGGAGAGGATCAGCTCTGATCAGTGAGTCAGAAAACATCCACTGAATGTCAAGTTATAAAAAGTCTAAAAATAAATAGTTCACGTTTCTTTTTTTTATGATAGAAATCAACGTGGGGCTTTGGCAGAATACTTGTTATTTACAAGTGCTCACATTCTTTTTACCTTGTTGACAAATTAAAGGTTCCTGATTAATAGGACAGAGCCTGTTTCTCTCTGTTCATCAGAAAACAAAGATATTCAGAGCCTGAAATAGTTGATAATCAACCAATATTATAAAAAAGTGTGACAGATTTTAGGTTTATTTGCCAAGACAAAATACAGGATACATTTTTTTATAGATCTTTAAAAACGTTTTTACTCTCCTCACAAGATTAATTCATGACACAAGACAGTGAATAGACCAGATTGTGTTGTTTGCTTCCTCTGAAAGAGTAAAGTGTATGTGAAGCTGAAGCGTGCCTTCCAAAAACAACAGGAACTTTTGTCTGATGGACCCTAACTTCTTCTCTGAGTCGTTACTCAGTTAAATCCTATTGCACAGAAATGATTTAGATTAGATTCACTGTGGCTTACACTGTATGTCAATTTCAATAAACATCTATAAATCTACTTATAACAAATAAAAAGAATGGCTCTCAGTAAAGCTCATGTCTCTGCCAAGGCCCAACAGTCCCCTTAAAATGTATTCAGTCACTCATAGATATCAGACTTAAATGTGCTTGATTTATTGTAATCAAGATCCATAAATGATTCCCTTACAAAATATTGAAAATCTTGAAAAATGTCTTATCTCGCAATATTAAAGAAAGTGGAGAATACATTCTTGTTGCTAACTAACAAACAGACGGACAGACAAATGTACCGGGCTGAAAATATTACCTCCGCCAAGTAGTGGAATAAATGGAGCAGAACCACTACATAATCCTAGAATAGTTGATATGGTTGAATAATATGTTGTGCAGTTGAGGTTTTACTCCAAAATGTTAAAAGCTGACAAACAAACTGACCCGGATTAAACTTGTTATTATTTAGGGTGGTGGTCGGGAGTCTGTCCAGTGTGTCCACGTGGAGCTCTCTACAGGTGATGACAAACCACAGCAGCTCTGACATCCTCATCCCTCTGAACCCTGCGGACCCCCAGCCAGGTTTGATACTGCCCCCACCAGAACAACAGCCACAGAGCTCATAGAGAGCCCTGCACCTACAAAACTGAATTAAAAAAAAAAGATGCTAAATGATCATCTTCTCTGCCTTGAGTCTGCAGTGCTTCACTGATCCTTATTTTCAACTCATTACAATTTAAAATGCTGTTTTGTTTGACTGGTTTTTAAATCTGCATTGACGATCAGTTTCTTTTTGTTTGAAGTTAAGGTACTTTCTCTATCGCTCTGTGGTTTCACCTTTACTTTCATTCTGTTTCAGTGAGCTCTGTCGAGGACGCGGCTGGATTTCCTGCTCAGTGTGAGTCAACGGGGCCGGTGGGAAACTGTGAGAGCAGCAGGTCGGAGCTAACGTTCAAGTAAGGCGCAAGGCGGATGTGATGTGTTGTCACAGGGATTATTTCTGGTGCAGGGTAAAATCTTGTTCCAGGACTAAATAGAAAATTGTGTTTTTGTGCACAAAAATCAGTTGCAACATAGTTCAAAGAGATTCAGAAGTACCTGATTCATGTTTTCGTGTTTGACAGCATGGAGTCAAGTCCACCGGCGCCGTCTGCTCCTATCTCCAGCATCCTGCCGACACCTGGTCTGCCAGAGTCCATGACAGTGGGTGAGTGTCTTTCCTATTCCCATCTGTCTGTCTCATACTACCCCCCCCCCCCCCCCCCCCCCCCCCCCCTCTCTCTCCCTCTCTCTCTCTCTCTCTCTCTCTCTCTCTCTTGCTCATATTTTTTGGGTTGTTTGTCTGTTCCTGTGGAATGAATCATCATTGATTATTGCACATGTGAGACAAGTGAACATCTTTCCGCATGACTTCACTTAACAGCAATTATATCACTTTAACTGCTCAACAGGACTCGTGTTGTCACAACCTAAAGGATTCATTATCATCACAGTAACGTCTTGAGGCAAATGCACCACATGACTTGCTGTCGTCTGATCTTCTGTCGGTCGTTGTATAGACATGCTACATGTCTGACTGGGAGCAGGGGGGGTCACACACTACACAACCTTTTACAAGGATAAACACCCGACCAGTCTGGTGTCCAAACAAAAAAAAAACACGCGGGAAACGGCATGAGGAGTCGGACTGATCCTCCTGCTCTTCACGAGGCTGCAGGAGGTGAAACCTTTCAGTGGACATTACAGTTGTAAAGAATAGAGAGCAGCTATGACTGAAAACAGTCCCCAACTTTTTTTTTTTGTCCCTCTCATGCATGGTTATTTCTCGATTTCACTCTATTGCAGAAATGTGGAAATTAAAAAAATGTATCAGGGGACACCTCACCACTACATAAGCCTTCAAGCCCTCCTGTGCTCTGATTGGCTGTTGGTGTCGCCGACTTGTCTATATATTTAGCTTGTTAGAAATGTAGTTGGAATCGGCGAACCCCTCGAGTCGCATCTTTGAAGAGTTCACACACAGCAATCGCCGACTGCTGATCGGATATAATATAAATCAAATTAAACATACAAAAGATTCACATCAGTTATGACAGTAAAAAATACACTTCCTGCTCACGTTATATCAGATGAGAAATGTATGTTCATAACAAGTTTGTGTTGGTAATGAATCATTCGATAGTTCCCAAACATGTTTTTGTCAGAAACCAGCTGTTGCTGCGGCAAATTAAATCAAGCCCCGTGCCAGTGCCTTTACTGTTATTCCTCCAGCATGGAAAACAATCCACCAGATGGCACTGTTGCTCCTGTGTGTGCACATGTCACTGTGCGTAATTACTCACTCATCTACTTCTCTCAGAGGATTTTGCTTGCGGGCAACTTAAGATTGTGTGAATTCCAGCAGATCAGCTGTGAGATGTCACATGTGGATAAAAAAAGGAAATTGAGATTTAAAGAAATATACATCATGAGCATTTCATGTGGCTGGTTGTTCTGCCTGGTGCCCTGGAGGTAATCAGAGTTTAGACTCATAGCTGCTCACACTGATGCTGCTCGTGTGTGTGTGTGTGTGTGTTTGTGTGTGTGTGTATGTGTATGAGGGAAAAAGATACGCAGAGCCAGGGCAGGAAAGGTGAGTGCAGCTTGCCTGTAAGTACTAGGATTGAACTGTCGTCAAATCTATTAGCTTTCTGTTCGAGGTGGTCATGGGGTCACAGAAAGAGCGAGTGATCTACAAATCGCTTGTGTAGAGACGGCTTCATGAGGCCTCAGTAAGATATAAACAGTTTATAGACAGAAAATATGAGAACCCTTTGAATTTCCATCGTTTTCTGCATCATTTGGTCATAAAATGTGATCTGATCTTTATCAAAGCCAAATATTTGTACATTGTACATAGTAGATTGTCCCCATCACATACAAACTATGTCATTCATGTGTCTGTTGTTCTTGAATGCAGCCTCTAAACATTCAGAGTCCATCTAACTTAGATCAGACCATATCTTAAGACTTATTTATCTATAGCCAAGTCAAGTTTATTCATATAGCTCGCTTAAAAACAACAGAAGTCAACCAACGTGCTGCACAATAAAAGGAGACACAATAGCTGTGTCAACTCAGGGGCTGCATCCTTCAGAGGCTGCATTTGAAGACCTATATCACAGCGGCGGGACGAGGCTGTTAAACTAAGCAAGGGAGGTTAAAACTTTCAATGCATGTGCAACTTTACCTCTGTTGGCAAGATACAGCAGTAAGGGTGGGATCAGCCGGTGACACCGATCGTGGAGATCCTCTGTAGAACAGACCGGCTCATTTCAGGTCGGCCTTTGTTATCCATGCTGCCCGCAAAGGAGGCGGTCTACGCGGCCCACGGGCACTGCCTCCTCCGAAGGATGCAGCCACTAAGTACAAGAAAAGTCTTTTAAAGCTTTAAAAACAAATAAAAGAACCTTTAACTCAATCCTGATCTATTCCTGAAGCCAAATCAGGGATGCAAGTAAAGGTGAGATGCTTTCTCTCTTCCTGGTGACAGTTATCATGATGGGGTTTTCTGTAAAAAACAAATCAAGTCTGAAACCCTGTAACATGTGGTTTTCATGTCGGCCATTTTAAAATCAGAGCTCAACAAGCTCTATCTCCAGATTCTCTGACGTCCAACAATCACATTGCGGGAAATGCATCCTGACAGAGGCACGCATGCCAATATCTGTGCCCTCCGTCGGCTCAATACTCCAGAATCCGACGCAGCCAAAACAAATTTTGGCAATTTGAGCGATGAGACCATGACTTTTTTCTCGGCCGGAAAAATCTTGCTCTCTTGCTTCTTAATATCCACAGTCACATTGCTTCTGCTCTCTCCCCGCCCACTCACGTAACCCGAATCAACAATTACAGCCTGTCTCTCGAGGTGCTGCGCAAAGTTGTTCATGGAAAACGTAGGAAACCACAAGAAGATAAGGCAAGAAGAGGGAGAGTGGCATGAAGATAAACTCTTGGAAAGCAAGTAATGTCACAAATTGATGATTCACTGGTTTTCTAAGAATTTGGTCTTGAGGCTAAAAGATATAATATGCATTATTGTCGTCTTTTAATTGCATCATATCCTGTTTACCTGTGGCTTTGTCCATCTCTGCTGTACCTTGCAGGGTAAATGACATATATGACAAAGGTAAAAAAAACATTGTTAGCCAAGGAATATGATTTTCAATAAATAGAAGAATGAGCAAAATATCAGCGTGTCTAAATTTACTTCTCAAGAATAGCACATATAGCTGATGACAGTGTTTGCCCTTTTTCGTGAGTGAGGCTTTGTGAAATAAACACAGATGTTTGTCACTACATAAGTTGTGTGGGAGAAGCTCTGTGTAGAAATGGTCTTGATAATAATAGCTTAAATGGCACCTTTAATACAATGAAACACAGCTTCAGGTGCTTCACATCAAGAGAGTGTAAACAAAAACAAAAAAAACAGACGGAATCTATCGAATAATCCAAGAACCGTTCATGTTATGGACCCAAGGAAGTGCAATTTGGACTTTGGTGCAATTTGGACATGTCATATGGTCAATATTGATACAAGTTTGAATAAAAAGGCAACCCGCACTCCATTGTCATGACATTGATCACAACAGCAGCACATTCACAACAACAACGTAAGCTCCCCCTCCGTGATTTTCATCCGGATCTGATTGCACGTGAGGACACACAATCCATCGATCGGAGATTCTGCAGTCTACAATTCACACGGCACCTCAATTACATGGCCGAGCTCTGCGCTAATGCTTCTATTATTGGAATTCAGCAACAACTTGTAGGTTTCCGGTGGTCAAACACACGCATGCACACACAGTAACCTACATTTAAAAACACTTTCCACCGATCCCAGCAGATGGGCTCTGTCGTGCATGTCGCAGACACATGTATTTCCACACTTGCGTTGTCCACGTCCCCTTGTGAGGGCAGAGGGGGCGTCTGGCTCGACTGAAGTCCCTAATGGCTCGTCCGTGACACCCGCTGTGAACGCGTGGTTGGAGTAAAGGTCACATTTATTTCTGGCCTGCTGATGTGGAGAATGAAGCTGCGGTGATAATATACTTTCTCCCGTGTTGCGCTCCTCATCACACACCTCCTCCTCTCGGTTCTCCTCCTCCCCAACCAGGCATTTAGCTCAGGGCTGGAGGAGACCTACTTGTGTCTGTGGCTACATTGACACCCTACATTAGTGATGAGAAGAGAGTTGTGGTCTCTCCTCGTGTGCGTGTGTGTAAATGGTGGAATGAAAGGTGCAGGGTAGATGAACTCCTTTTGCTCATGGTTGTTTTTTTTGGAAATTAGTGGTAAGAGCCTTATCAGGAGCTCTGGAACCTTCCTGTGCACCTCCAAGCGTAATGAAGCAGATGAGTCACTGTAGCCCCACACAGCCCGGCTCCACTCTGTCCTTAACACCAGAGAGGACATCAACATCAACTGACTGATGCGTCTCAGGCTGCAAAAGATATTGGGAATTTCAAGTGAAGTTGCTGGTGTCTGCTATTTTGTAGAATTCATAGCAGACTAGAACATAACTCAGTCAAGCACACACCTCCGCCAAGGCCCAACAATCCCCGTAAATTAAATTAAGCTGCACCAAATTTCGCACACCGATAGATATCAGTTCCCGAAATATTTAAAAAAAGAAATGCATAACACAATGTTAAACAAAGGGATAAAAACCTCCTTCAGCCTTCTGATCCAAATTTGAATGGGTTCTTCCCTGACCCATACAACATCCTTCCACCAATATTTTCAAGGACATTTATCATTGTCTTGCTTCAAATAAAACAAATGCAGATGAAAAAATAACCTCCTTCTCGGAGGAAACTATTCTCACTATTTGTCTGTGTGTATTACATTTAAAAACAAAAAAGAGTTGATTCTTCTTATCAGTGGAAAAACATAAAAACTGTACTTTAGGGATGGAACTAAAGTAGAGCAATAATCCAGGAAGGGCAAAAGTGGGATTGGTTTCTAAACTTATCAAACTGAAGGTTACTAGTTTATGCTTATTGCTGTGTGTGTGTTTTATGTGTTTTGAGTTAGTGCTGAAGTCTCACTCTCTCCTCTCCTCTGCAGTGGAGCTGCGTCAGGCCATTGTAGCCATGATGAACAGGAAGGACGAGCTGGAGGAACAAAACACGTACGTTGGGATATGTCCTCGCTTATCTGCTGCTTGCAAGCCCTCAAAAACACACACACACCCACACACACACACACACACGCACACACCCACCCACACACTCAGCTTGGAAGGAGTTATCGGATGATCTTTCAATATAAATTGTGTCAGCTTGTTTTCTTCTCATCCTCAGACGAGAGGCAGTTTTTGTGCTGACTTGAGGCAGAAAACAGTTCAGTGGTGTGTTTTTTGTTTTTCGTAAATAAGGAGACTGTGATTCAAACCCATGCAACAGCTGCTAAAATGGATCGTTAAGGAAAAGACAGAAAGTGGTCCAATAAAATTCAGTTGAAATGACCAGAAAAGTCAGAGTTATGCTTTTACATGTTTGTGATTCATCATAATCACTGCCAAGCTGTGTTTTCATTTATGTGATAAATTGTAGTTGTGGCATTAAATTAACAGCGATGGAGTCACGGATGATGGTTTCTTCACAGATATGAAAGTGACTCATCTACATGTAGAGACACGTCGACATGGAAAGCTGTCTTATTTTGCTTGCAGTTGTGTTACATGTGTGTGATCTGCGTCATGTGTGCGACAGGTCTCTTCGCTGTCTGCTGGACGGGGAGATGGAGCACTCAGCCGGCCTGAGGCAAGAAACGGATATGCTGAAGAAGAAGCTGGCAGAGCTGGAGGAGAGGCACACAGCCAAGGTCCAGGCACTGGCCAGGTAAGCAGCAGCAGCAGCAGCAGCATCAGGGATGTACTTAAACACGGTCATTTCTGTTTGCAGTGTGGGAGATTATCATGTATTGACTGCTGCAACCATCTAAGACCTTTTAAACACTCCTCCTGTCAGTCAGTTCAGGCCTGTAACAAAGCAGAGCTTCACATCCACCCTGATTAAGTGTTTAACCTTTTTCACTATTTTCTGATATAATATATACAAAATGGTTCATTGAGAATTATCAGCAGGTAAATTAAATCAGACATATTTAGCCTTTTCAGTTTTTCTTTCTTCTATTTTGCTAATTTTTTTTTGTGTATTTTGATATGCGTGCATTTAAACCCATGTCATCTACCTCTGAGATTTATTATTTATTATTAAGAATGTCCTTCTCAGCTGCCATAGTATCAACACACACAGTCAGGGGCTAAGACCAAGTGTTTCAGACAGAGGCTGAAAAGAGGAGTTGCAGCAATGGACAGTATGAGGAAAGTGTTTTCTGAATATTAGGGCATATAAACCTTTTCAAGTAAAATCCATAATTAAAATTATGAACCTGAATAAGAGCATAATACAGCTCCTTCAATATTGGAAAAGCAATATGAAGCTTCTAAAGTTCATAAGTCTACCACAGGAAATAGACCCAGTGAAGTGTGTTAAGTATTTCTGTTCAACATTTCCCTAACCCTCTGACCTGTAACGAACCACAACTGAGAATTTGCAAAATTGACAGCAAATCTACAAGCAGTACATTTAAATGTCTCCTTTGAAAAACAAAATCCCGCAGAAACCTCTTGTGAGGAGGTAGCACTCCTAATGTCTGGCAAACACATCTTCCAGGTTTCGTCTGGACGTGCCAGGGTATTCTAAAGCAAGTGTACAGGAACATTTGACAGTGTAATGGTTGGGTTGTTGGTACTCACCATTAACCTGTCAATCCTCCACAGAAAAATGATGCTGCCGGAGAGGCCCCATTTCACATAATGTGATTTTATTCCATGGCCTTCCAACCCATCCACATTTTCACCTGGAACATGAAACAAACTGGTGTTGCCAGAAACATCAGCGATGGCCGAGTGGCACGCAGTCATTTTTAAATTTTATTTTACAGTATTCACGACACCTGTATTGGTGTAACACAAACACTCAAATAATAAAGTTAGGTGTGTAGTATCTCTTTAAAATGTCCGTGCTCATAGAAGACGAAACAGTTTGTGAACTTTTCTTTCCCTCCTTGTTATTTGTTGTGCGCATCAATATATTTAAACAGAGAACTTTTCAGTCGGCACAGCATCAGTAAACATTGTGCAGAAGCCGTAATAACCCAGAGGACCGTCACGTCTGTGATTAAAGCTGCTTTGGTTGCTGCTGACTGTGCTGGGCTGTGCTTCGTACTGTACCTCCGGCAGCTGCATCACTTTTTTACACATAATCACAGCAATTACCGCTGCACCCCAGACAGGAAGAAGGACGTGCATTTGTGCAAGTATCGATGTAAAGGTCGCCATGTCCGGTTCAATTGCTCATGATTAAAAATATTTGCGGTAGAAGGACTATTTTCCTGCGTCACCTCTCCTTCCTCTAGATATAGATGTATAAACGCACTTTTGTTGCACTAAGTGACCATCTGCAGTTTCCCTGAAAGTGACTTGCATCACCTCAGCATCTACAATTGATTGCCAGTTTGCCAGCAGCCTTCAGTTGAGCCGTGAGCCCTTTAAATAGAGGATTAGTCATCCTGGAGCAGTCCCAGCGAGTCTGGGTTCCGATCGTAGCCTCCTACAGCCAAGTCAAGCCAACAGCCAGGATTGATTGACGCACTCGAAGTTAAGTGTGTAGGGACGGCTGCAGCTGATGGGCTTGTAGTCTGGAGAGGACAGTGCAGGAGCTGATGATTTTCTTGTTCACATGCAACACTTAAACAGCGTGTGCCAGGAACAAGCGATGGCCTCACATTCACCTTCCTCCTCCCTGACATACAGTGCGCTCTTTCCACACGACAAAAATGCAGACACACAAAGCCAATTCTATAGAGCGACGCTAAATCTCAAGTGCTGCTTTTCCCTCTCAGCCAAATCTGTCCTCGATCAATAGCGGCTATAAATACCACCGAAGGAGCAGCTATCCACTGAATGAGGGCTGGAAGCTGTCAGAATCATTCAGTGAAAGCGGCTACTGGCAACGGTTGCTATGTATCCCACAATTCCTTTTGTGATTCTCTTGCACTAAAGGGCAACCGGGGCGCCAGAAAGCCTGACATTAAATCTGACACAGAGCAGTAACATCTTAACACTTGGAGGGACGGTTGGCTTCCTCGTTGACCAGCGACTAACTCGAGTGCCTCCCTGCTGTCGAGTTAATTGAGATGCGGTTCGACACAGATTGTATAACGTGCTCTAACCTTGACAGAGAGGACTTCACTGCGAGCACGAAGGTTCCGGTTAAATGTTTATCTTCAGTGTCAGATGGTTTTATGAGGCCATCAGCCATCTTACTATTTTAATGCTTCTCTGAATTATACTGATTTTATAGTAGAGCGGTGTCCAAACCCAAATTAAATGGCATATATGTGCGTGTGTGTGTGTATATGTGCATGTGCTAGTGTGTGTGTCTTGAGGCCGTCTGTATATGGGGGTGGCTGAGGATGAGCGAGTCGCCATACATAGATTCCGACTGACGTAGATTCCGGCAGAGGGGAGTGGGCTAAAACGAGCCTCTGCTCACTCACTGAGTTTCCCACACACACATAACTCAGATATACAGCAGGACCCTCACTCACGCATCCGTCCAAATGAACCGGGAAAATGTGATACCCTTACTCACACAGTGACGCACAGCGCCCTCGTGTATTTTGGTACTGAGTGTATTTACAGTAGGTAGGTACGTTTAGCTAAAAGCAATGCAGGGTACTACAACACGCCTGCAACCAGAATATCACTCAGAAGAGAGCATAACTGCGCTGCACCTGATTTCACACACTCGTAGATATCAATTCCCAAACGTTCCAGATTTTTTAAAATCGAGCTACATTAATTGTTCGCTGGGAAATTGGTAAAAACAAAATCAAACAATGCCTAATCCCACAATGTTTAAAGACGTTTTTTTTTGTTTGCAGCACATCAACACTGGTGTAGATCCTTATCACCAAAAGCTCTCGACATTTTGGTCAGCATCTACTGTTTGTGTGGCAGCTCTTTTTCATCCTGTGTGATTCTGTGGTTTGTTTTGTCCTGAGTCAGTTTGTTGTGTGTCAGAAACGTCATCAACACGCCCACTCGGTCACTGTGAATTTTACTACATCTGTCAGGAAGGTGCATTATACACATTTGCAAACTACATTCACAACTTCACAGCCACTTCACCCACAGCTGTCAACCTGTTTCAGTCTGAATAATGTTATTTACATTAAACTTGTTTTTCCATATGATTACACCACATAACAGAAGACCTGAAGCTGTAGCGTAGGAAATCTGTCAAGGCAACAACATTTCTGAGTGCAAGTGCATGGTTTGAGCACGAGCAGAGCAAATCTGAGCAAAAGCAGTGGGTATTTGCACACAAAGTTTTGAGTGAGAGCATTATAAAATCTGAATTCTTAATATTTTACTAGTTGCTACTCGACTGAAAGTTAGTGGCGATAGCACGAGCACAAAGTTAGATTGTTTTCTAGAAATATGGAAGCAAAGATGACATCAATCACACACATCAATTAATTTGCAAATTAATTTACGCTGTTTTGAGATTTGAGTTCACTTTGTTTTAAAGAAAAAATTGTCAGAAAAATATCTGGCATGATATTTGGTCTTAGTGTCTCATCACATCCCACTTCCCTTTTTTTTTAGCCGCTGGTCACTGCTAATGACAACACACAGTCATTAAAAAACTGTGGCTTCAGTTATAGATGTCCGCAGACGTAGTGGCCTCGCTCTGAACGTCTAACCCTCAAACTCACTTCCTTAAGGATCACACACACACACACACACACACACACTGAACTCTCTCTTTCTCTACAACCACTTCTTTTCCCCCTTTTTCTGACGTCAGTTGGCAGAGCAGAAAGCAGGCCTCTCGCAGCAGGAAGATGGGAAGGCAGCCAGTCAAGTGGGCTCAGGCCAGGAAGTGATACCTCGTCACAGGGGAGGGGGCGGTTGGCCAGGCGGACACACACACACACACACACACACACACGCACACTCACAAACACAAAAGAAATGGGAGCAGATGCCTTTTTCTTAGCTGGCAGAGCTGCCGTCTCTCCTCAAGGCAGTGTGGTGCAGCTGATCTAAGAAGTGGCAGAGAGAGCGGCTGTGAAGTTTGCCTAGTTTACTTGTTGGGAGAGTTCAAGCTTACTCGTTTTCTTTCTTTGGGAAGTCATTTATGCCACTCTACCCAGGGGGGGCCCTTCAGTGTGAAAGTTTTAACAACCCGGCCCTGCACCCTAGCCTAGCCTTGTTTTGTTGTGAGTTTATACAGCTTTGAGCGTTGGGCCTTTGGAAGTGTGACACAACTGTGTGTATGCCTGAAGTGTTTTTTTTTTTTTTTTGAAAGGCTGAGCAGTAAATTGCACTCAGGAGCTTTATCCAGCTCCTGAGCTGTCTGTCTCTGAGGGCGTCTTTGTACCTCTCATTTACCACTTCCAAACAAAACTGTACCAGAGTGCACCTGAAGAACAACCAATTTAGCTGTGTTTATTGCACATTAACATCACTACCAAACACGAGGATAATACAGGAATAGGTCAAAGGATACAAGAGGGAAAAATCACCCCAGGGCTTAAACTCAACATAAGTAATTGCCCTGTATAGTTAAAGTAGAAGCTCTCCTCTTGAGATATTGTTTTTGCTTTATGTTTCCAGAGAAGATAAGATCCTCTATCCTCCCTCTCGCTCCAATAATCCCTCGCAGTATTGCCCTTATTTACAATTTCTTTAAATCTCAAATGCACAGTTTCACATTCTTTCACCATCTTCATCTTTCAGTTTCTTTAAGTCTGTCTCTTTAGACACACACTTACACACACACACTCTTCTATAGATCTTCTGTTTGTCTTTCTTCCTCGTCTCTCATGATAAGATGAGTTCAACACTTTTATAAACCAACATAGTTAACAGGCTTATTCTCTGAGCAGACTTTCCTCCGTCCGTCCATCCATCCATCCCAAGATGTCACATCTTCTGTCCTTAACGCTCGACTAGAGTGAGGAAAAAAATAGCATCTAAACAGCGTTCCAACATTCACAAGACGCAAAGCATCAAACATCTTAATGGACTGTTCTCGATTGAAATTCATCCACAGAGAGTCGGAACCAAAGCTGGTTACAGTTTTGGGTTTGAGAAAATTGCAAAGCGTTGTAGCCCTGAGGGTTTTCTGTAGTTTTGTTTGGTATCAACCATTCGTCTTCTCTCCTGTGAGTCTGAATATCCCTCGTCCACCTCACTGAATTTGTAATGATGCACTTGCTCGAGGCATTAAAGGACATTATTGTAATCTTGAAATTGGGAAAATGCTATGTCAGTGGGTGTTTAAGCAAGTAGCATACAAATATCTGTACAGATGAGTATTTTGCAGTGTTAGTTTTTTTTTTTTTTTGTCTCACCCCCTGTTTTGTAAAGGTCTTTAGATTGTGGGGAAACGTGTGGGTTTTTTTCACTCAACTGACATTTTATCAACTAAAACCATGAATTTATTAATCATAAAGATTTAATTACAGATTACTAGATTTAGTTGCAGCCCTTTATGAAAGCATCAAACCAAGAGGGGAAAATTACATGCATCAATCGTAACGGCCAATTCCTTTGGGCTTTAAAGAGATTTATGGTCCTCAATAAACAGAAACATGAAGAAATAGAAGGGTAAGAACATTCATCGCCTTTTAGATGCATCGACGTTGTTTTAAACGTAGAAATTCTACATTTTACTTGACATACGGTGGCTGAACCCGTCTGTATGACCCGAGGCAAGCTGCTTCAAATCAGATGTTGTATTTCACACCTACATCTTGTTTTGTTTTATCAGTTCGCTCTTAAATTGGATTTGAAAACGTTTGCACAGCCTCAGCTCAGGCTGCTGTAAGAGGAATGTTCACTCATAACCTGCAGGACACTTTGCTTATTTACATTGTCACGCTGACAGCCCCTATATCAGCCGACAGCCTCAAATTTCCCCTGAGAGAGATTATATAGTTGTATTTGCTGCACACATTGTGTTACAGAGTCATCACTTTGTTGTCACGTGTCTGCGTGTCTGTCATGAGGTGGCATCTTGGAAACATGCAAACCTCTTTGAACCTCCAGGCCATTAAGGTACCTTTAATTTAAACTCCAGTCACTTTTGTTCTCCAGTCACATTTGTAATCCAGATGTGTGTGTATTTATACATACAAAACCTGTGAGAAAACTAAAAACAATGAGCTAAAATAGGCTTTAATAACTCTTTATGAGTTAACCCTTTCACATTACAAATCATCACTTGTGTGATATAAAAGTATTGATTAGTGCTTCTTTAATAATATCTTAAAATTATGATACATATCTTTTTGAAGATGAAAAAAGCTGCTTTCAGACATAAACTCAGGAAAATCTGAGTTTTCCTTTCGCATGCAATGAACACGACATGAGATCATCCATGTCAGATGCGTTCACAACAAAAGGAACGTTTCCGGAAAATTTAGGTGAGGATCTTGTTGTCGGCGTCTACTACATGTACGACACCAATTCTTCATGCACAGATATTTGTATTCTTCCAGTTTTCTTCGTATTTTGAGACTGAATAAACACCATGGAAGTGAACTGTTTAAGTATTAATAAGGAGAAGACATGTTCAAAAGAACACGTTAACCTGCAGCTTCATGTATCAAGGCCAGTTCACTCACATTTTGTCTGTGAATGCTGCAATAAAATATTCTCTCTCAGTAAAATGAGATTGTTTTGAGTATCTGTGCATCTTCCCAAGCTCCTCCACAAACACACACACTGGGAGCAAGAGGCACATATTAGCTATAATTTGGTCCGCGTCGGGGATGCGGGTGGTTCCGATAACAACGGCGTGGACGGCTCCTCTGAGAGCTTGTCGCTTTTGTGGGTGGGGAATGAGGGCTGATAAGCGGGGCAACAAAAAAAATAAGAAATCCACCCATTGAGAATGAAGGCTTTGGTGGAGCGGCGGCGTAGCAAGACAAAGGCTGTTAAATTTAACTGCTGAGGGCATAAAGCCACACTCCAACTCTGATTGATTTCCTCCCCAAAGTCGATGATGTTTAAACGGTTCTGGCTTGTAAAGAGACGGCCTCTTTCTCTCACTTTATCTATGTGTCTTTTGTGTCTGCATCTTCTCTCTCACACACACACACACACGTGCGCTATGATTGTAGCATCTGTATCTTTGACCCTACAACCTTCTACCCAGACTCATACCCTGATACATTTGGATTTACATTTACACATGTATTTAAATTGCTTATCTCTGAGATACCGACAACTGAAATCCATTTTTATCGCTCTCTTGCCAAAAAGAGGTCAGAGTTCATGTTAATGCATCTTTTAAAGTTACATAGAACATTCTTGAATCGTGTGAATACATCAAGTCCATCACAGCGGCGGATTCTTACATAAGCGTTGTGCAGCTTATTGAAGTGCTGTTGACATTGCACCTTATTACAGCTTCCCACCTTCCCATGTATTTATATTGTTAATTCCATTTTTTGATTGCGTAAACTAACAAATCCACTTGACTGAGATGACATGAGACTTTTTGATGTCTTCATCTGCGTAACTTTGCTTTTGTCAAAACCTTTGATCCAATAAAAGGTAAGTGTTGCAATTATTATGCGATATTTGGGTAGAGGCTGGAATCTCCATGTTGAAACAGAAAAGGAGTCTTCTCCAAACTGTTACCACTGTTACTGTTCTCACTGTACGCTGGAGCACTGAGACTATCGGCCTAACTCAAAAAAAGGAAGAGCAATCCCAACCCAAACATGCACAGCAGTACATGCACGGATCTGACCTTCATATTGCATTCAACCGTATTTGTAATTTATAACCCAGCGTTTGTTCTGCATGAGGGAGAACATGCACGGAGCACCACTGTGAGACGATGGCTTGTGTGTACACCTTTACTCTACAGCTGTATCACCTCACTTTTGGTCCCTTTTTTGAACCTGCCTCCTGATAGGCAGAAGGAGTTGACTCAACCAACCTACTTGCTTGATGTGTAGGTCCACACAGTGTTAGTGAGAATTAAAAGACGTGTGATTCAGCACCTCTGCGAACAACTTCGATCGGTGGTTATTTCCTTCTCTGCGTAGGTTTGAGGAGACGTGAATCTTCAGAAAAGCAGGATTCCAGTTTAATGTGATACTACCCAGGCTGCCTGCCACCTGTTCGCTCACTGTTTGAATTCACATGCAAGAAGCAAATGATCTGTTTTTGCTGCTCATATATATATATATATATATCAGCTAAAGACATAAGAAGACATGTTTGTCCTAAGTTTTCTACAAGGAAGTTATTCTCCACATTAAGCAAGGGTTTAAATCTCATTTATCTCAGAATCCCTTCTTCCACAGGGACGCAAATAGGAGCCTTCTCTGCTGCCATAGTTGCAAGAGGGTTTTAAACTCACCACCATTTACGTTTAAAATAAACCTTTTGTTAATTCTTTCTGGGCTGATTTCAAGTGTTTTGTAACGTTTTCATTGCTCTGGTGTCATGGAACAGAGTAAACAAACTCATTTCTCGTCGTTGTGTCTTTATTGTGACCTCCACAGTCAGCAGATGATTATTTTGCGTAAATACACAGATCTAATCGAGTTTGTTATAAATTACGATTGTGGTAGTTGACATTATACAAGGCTAAATTGCTTGCATAGAGTGTATTATAGTTATAGCCTCTCAATTTTTATTTGTGTGTGTGTGTGTGTGTGTGTGTGTGTGTGTGTGTGTGTGTGTGTTGCTTGCGTGTGTGTGTGTGTGTGTGTGTGTATGTGTGTTGCTTGCGTGTGTCTATTTGTGCAGGGAGAATGAGGTCCTGAAGGTCCAGTTGAAGAAGTACGTGGGGGCGGTACAGATGCTGAAGAGAGAGGGGAACCAGGGCAACGACGGTAAACCACACACACGCCCACACCATTATGACCTGAGATTAGATTTCATATCTGTGTCCCAGTCCATCTATTTTGCTCACAAACAGAAATGCTTATAGATGCACACACAGAAAAAAGAAGGTCATCAGTTTGCCCCGCATCCCAGATCAGGTCATTTCTCACAGGGCTTCGATGACTAACCTTCTTCTTTTCATGCTGTGAAGTGCAGTCAAACTGAGGGAGCCTCTCTCTCCCCTCCGTCTCTCTAACCCTGTCTTATCCTCTTCTTTTAGTTTTCGGCCAGGCTCGATAACTTTGACTTTGGCTTTTCCTGTTGCCGGGGGACGCGAGCGGTGCTCTGTTTAAAGACCGGCGAGATAAGCCCCCCTGCTGTATCAGAGGCAAATAAAATGAACATGGCAGATTATAGAGGCCCACATAATGGCTAATTGCATTTTGAGGGATAGAAGGGGAGGGCTGTTATCTGTGACGGCCCCAAGGCTTTGTGTGTTTGTGAGAGTTTTTTTTGTTATGTTTTTGCGAGACACAGAGGTAAAGAGACACGTAGAACTTTGTAATATCAGATTAACAGTGCCTCAGGTTTTTATACTGACCATCAGAACAAACAGATGTATTTACCCGCTAAGTTATGAGCCTTTTTTATCAAGCCCACTATTCTTTTTTTTTTAAAGAGAAGCATGGATTTGGTAGATTGCGATCTCTAATTTATTGTTAAATTCCTATTTAAAACAATGTGGTTGTCAAAATGTACAATTGCAACACCAATACAACAAAGTTCCCTGATGCAGGATGCAGGTAGGGAGACAAGTGTAACTGGTGGAGTCTAGCTTCATCTGCGTCGTGGTTTATTCTACAGAAAGGTCAGATCATGAGTGACTTTGGAGGTGATCTCAGTTTAGTGCAGGGAGGCACATCTCCCATATTTGGTTTGAAGCCTCCCCACACCATGTGTCACGATGCCCACATCCCACAGTTGTAAAAACAAATGAATGATAAAGGAATAGTAATAATCCAGCTGAAAAGGAGCCACTAAAGCTTCGACATAATTCGTACTTTTGTACATAATTTGTACTTTTTAGTGTCCATCCATCCATTATCTGTATCACTTATGATGAATAACAGGTCCATTTGGATGTAATGCAGGTTAACAAAGAGATTCCTGGGTGTTAATGGGGAAAAAGATTCATTTTATCTAAAAGTTGAGGTACGGTATTCTCTACTCATCAACATACAAGTGCCACTCATCGCCATATGGCCCAACTCTGCAGGGATGAATGTTTATAACAGAGAGTTTGGGTAATTGTGGCCGTCTCTTGTTTAAAACCTGAAAGATGCCGTGACAGCTCGTGTTTGTTGCTTTGTTCCCACATCTTTGCACGTACCTCAGAGAGAGCTGTGATAGTTTTAATGTTATGAATGTTGCCAAATCTACAAAGATCCAAGCTGCATGATGCTAAAATCTCCCTTTATAATGTAAATTCACTCGCATCCACTCGTCTGCGCTTTGCTTGAAGACACAAAAACTGGATCACCCAGTGACCAGGAAACATTTTATGATATCTTTTATGTAAAAGGTGCAGCGATTCAGAAGAGTTCAACATTCACATCATGTTGCAGAGAGCATTGACAACCCCCCCTTGTTATCTAGCACCCGACGTGTGCGACTTGGGTCTGCGATGGCATCATGTTTAAAACATTCTCTGGCAATTACCGTGTTCAGCCTGTCAAACTGGGCCGCCTGGCCCGCTGACACCGGAGTGCATGGCGGGGAGGATCATTGAGGATGGGAGATGATTGCAGTGAGGGAAGCTGATTCCCACGCTCATGATGTATTATCAGGAAATAGCCAGCACCCAGCTCACCTCCGTGGTCTTGACGAACATGTTCTAGTTCGTCATTTCTTGAATTTGTGGCTTAATCTTGTTTGTTTTCTTTTCTTTTCTCCTCACCACCATCGCTCATTAGCTCTCTCGCAGATGTTGACATTTAATTTTTCCATCATTTGTACGCATTCCCTCTCCTCTATCACCCCTCCCTTCCTCCCTCTTGTCATTCCCTCTCCTCCCGTCCCCATTCCCCTCATCCCGACAGGCGTAGTAATTCCCTCTCCACAGCGGCGTCTAAATGATTTCATCCTCCCTCGCCTCTGTCTTCTGCTAATGATGTGCCTCGTTCCATCATACTTTGATGTTGAATCCCACAGTGTGCTGGTGGATATGTGTGAGTGTAGAGGAGCAAAGGAGGAGGAATGATGAGGGAGCAGTTTAGAGGGAGCAAAAAAAAAAAAAATCACGGGGAAGAAAAAGACTAGTATGAATTGATACACAAGTTCCTCGTTTTCATGTGCTGTCAGCGTGCTTCCCGGTGATCAGTGCGATGCCTTCTCTGAAACCTCTCATGTCTAATGACAGCACTGCAGACGTGATCTCTCCAGCGCTCCTCAGGCACCGCCAGCCCCACTGACGTGTCTCGAAAGACGCTTCTCCTCTCCCTGTGTTTCAGCGTTAATTACCGTTTCCTGTGAGATGCCTTCAATCTGTGTTTGTTTCAGGGATTTCCCCCTTTCTACTTATACTTGCAAATGAGAGAATAGTATGTTTGTGTTACTCTGCGATTTTTATATGAACGTGGATTACCGCTCATGTTACATGCGTAAATCCAATTTGAAAATCAGCATATGTTGGCCATAGTAAAAGACAGGAAGTACATATACTTTGCATGTCACATTAGCATAGCTCCAATGGGTGTAACTGAGTCATACTGAGATGAATGTTTAAGTGCAAGGTGTTTGTACGCAGGTTTGAAGCCATTAGTTGATCCCCCCAGAGGTGTTGTAGTATGACACAAGCAGTCATGTGTACTGTAAGGAAAAGAAACCTCAGGAGAGAGACACATGGAAAACACAGTTCCCATGAGTCGGAATGTTCCTTGAAGATCACTCCATACATAATAAGCCTGCACAAGTGGCCTTGAAAGATCATACACCACTTTTTTCAAATTACTGTCACTATGAAAGTTTCCCTCTTCTCCTGCTTTTTATGTTTGTACTGATGCTAGCAAGAGGTCTGCAGGAAATCAAGTCTCCATAGTGCAGTCTGACATTGATTTGTGAGTACCCTTCTCCATCACTCCGCCCCGGCTCTCTGCATCGTTCTCAGTTTGGGACGTCTCAGGCAAGAGCATTAAAAGAAAACATGACAGCAAAAGCCACAGCACGGAAACGCACCCTCAACCGAAGCGAGATACAAAACGGATGATGACAATGAAACAAGGTAGGAGTCAGATGAGCCGCCTCTTGTGAAAACCCAGTAAAGCCAGCCGCCTCTTAAGATTTGATGCTTGTCTATTTGAGGTGTTATGGTTCAGGTGCGTTCTTCTTTTGGATTCTTCAAGCACCGGTGATGGGGGGCGAACACGAGCTGTCACCTGCCCTTTGTTACTTCCACTGAGGAGGTTTTGTTTTCACGCCTGTCCATTGTTTTGTCAGCCAGATTGTGCAGAAACTACTGAATGGATTTCCACAAAACTTGGTACGAGGGTGTTGTTTGGGTCAGGGAATCCTTTAAATCTTCTGTGCAGATCGCCAGGGTCCGAATCCAGGAATCTTTTTTTGCTTTCTTTAACCTTGCAAGACATGGTCTTTATCAGCATTACACTGTTTTCAAAGGGAATTATTCATGGGTTTTGGTATATGGACTGTGGAGTGTGTGAAATGTGGTGCAGCTTGATAGAAATGAAGTGGCCTGTTGGGCCTTGGTGGATGTATGTATATGTATTTTATGTCAAATCCCACACACCAGCAACATCTTGATACACGTCCACACTCCAGAAATAGCAGCCACTTTATCATATTCGCTCCTCAGACTGACATATTGGCATACTGGCTTCTTCATTCCCCACTGCTACTTATTTTTTATGGCGTAGCTGCATCAAATTTGTGCTCCAAGCGTTTTTGAACAACGTCCTGAATGTAGCAGGTCACTGGCAAATAAGAACGTGTCAGGAGTCTATTCACACAAGTGAGGAAAGAGAAACGTTCAAGGGCAGCGGGACTTGTGACAAAGTGCTAAAAAAACATTTATTGCGTCCTCAGAGGAGGCTCTTTGACTCTCAGGTGATGATGGTTCCAGGCCTCTCGTCCTCCCAGGAGAAGGTTTTAATGGCTGGCTGGTTGAGTGGCTGGTTTGTGACTGACTGCTTCACCAGGGGGGGTTGAGTCCCCGGGGGGACGGTCGCCGAACCTGAGGAAGCAGGATTTCACCTCATCCCTCTCAGATGGCTGATTGCTGCATGTGGCCAGCTGAAATTGGCCTGCAGTGCTGTATAAAAAAAAAAGATTGGCCTGCCAGTGCATGGATAGGGATCAGAGTTATTAACCTGTTTAGTGCTGGCTGGGCACATCAAGGACACTCGAGCAGATCGATATCAGGTCAGAGGGCATTTAGTCTGGCGAGATGGAATTCCACTCATCCATTTTCTTGTCAGGAGCTTTGTGATATTTTCATTTCCTCTCACGTTTATCTACGTACTCCTCTATGTTACATAATGCTCTGTTTTTGTTGAAACGGCAAAAAAGAGAGTGACCTGAAAATTTTACAAGGAAATTTGAAATGATTTGCTTTGTTTGTTTCAACCACAGGCTGATTATAAAGATGGTCGACATGACAGCTTCCCAAAAATGAAGCCAAAGACTCTCTGCAGCATAGGTCCTAAATCCCCCTCCTCCATGTTAGCAGATGGGACATGGACCTAACAAAAACGTCAAAGTACACGTTGAAACTTCAGCTATTTCTTATCATACTGAGGTTGGTTTAAGTGTCATTTTTCCAATGAGTTTGGTTTTAATTAGTTATTTGATACTATAGCGAGGTACAATGTCGTGATTGACACTAGTTGAGTGCGTATATCGGACTTCGCTTCTTTTAGCAGTGGTAAAATGCGCAAGATGGCAACGTTTGTATCCGGGATATTTCGGCCTCATTTCTGGATAGTGGGACGAAGTGGAGGTGCATCGTCCATCTTTATATGAAGTCTATGGTTTCACCTATTCCTTTTCCTGCCAACTCCTTTTGTTTTACTTGACTTTATGACTTATGTTTTCATACCCAGCTCCCCGCCAAGCTGCCCTTGAACGCATTTCTTTTCATGTACTCTCTGTATTTCTGTTCCTTCCATCTTTTGCCCCAGTTTTCATTATTCATACTTGTACGTGTAAATTTGCTTGGTCTAAATCCCTCACCTGCGTTTTCCCCACCAGGATCAGTTGCAGCCCAGCGCTTTGATTCATTCTGCTTCCTGCCTGTCACCGCATACGTGTTTAATTCGTCCATAAATAAACTTGCCGCAGACAGCAGCTTATTCATCTCCAATAAGGAAATGGATTACACGGCCGTTTAAAACCCAATAAGCTTCCCTTGGTCTGTCTTGGTCTCTGCCGCTTCCTCCGACACCCAGTGGCCTGTAATGAGTGAATGAGAAGCATTTGTCACTGCTGCCTGCCCTAATAGGAGTGTGTAACTTATTCATTACACACATAGATAGATCTGCGTTTATTGTCCCTCTGCGTGCTCCGCTTTCCCCCTTGTACGGCCTCAGGGAGGTCAGGCATCTATGTGCGAGGTGTCAGCTGTGTGTGTGTGTGTGTGTGTGTGGTCCAGGTATTACTCATGTTGTGGGGACCTATATCTGTTTACACAGTCAAATAATGGGGACTTATCTTCCTAATGGGGACACAAATCGAGTCCCCATAATGTAAAATATTAAATGTTATGCTGAAGACATGTTCTAAGGTTAGAGTTAAGTTAAGGTTAAGGTTAGGCAAGATGTAATTATAAGGTTATGGTAGACCAGGAAATCAATGCAAGTCAATGTAATGTCCTGTGAAGTAATGGAGAAACGACTGTGTCTGTGTATGTGTTTGTGTATGTTTGTGTTTGTGTGCTGGCAAAACTGAATATGCAAGTTTGTACGTTATTGAAAGTTGAGGTGTGTGTGGTTACATATTGTTTCCTGGTGCTTAAATGTTATATGATGTGTTTTGTGTGTGGGTGTGTGGGTGTGTTTGTGTTATTATGGAGGTGGGTTTGTCATTAATTGTTTACAAATGAGTAGTGGAGTGTCTTTGGGGGTTAATATGAGAAAACAGGTCATGCTGGTGAGAGGGGAATCTTCATTATTAAATAAATGTGTGTAGGTTTGTGCTTTGTCAGGTCAACTGTGCCTTACTGTGCACGTTCACACAGTGTATTTGTGGTAATTGTCTCATGTCCCCTTGAGTAAGAATATGAGACTCTGTGTTTGTGTGTGTCAGACCTAAATTAAACTGTGCATTAGTGACCGTAGGTGGGTAAGAAAGTGTTGTAACAAGTGTGTAAGTGGTTTATCTTGAAAAGTTATTTACATCCCAGTAGGCCGACTGTAAAAGAGCAAATGATGAGTCACTCTCTATGTGATTTGAGCTTAATTGTGCCCACACACTCGTTTAGCTGCGGCCCCTGATGATAACAGCAGAAGCTGGGCAACCACTCACCTTGTTTAGCCTCTCAGGTCTTAATCCAACAGATTGGTCATGTTTACCAGCTCAAAGGTGTGAGCGACTTTCATTTATTCAGCACAGGGTGGTCTGTTTGTGGGGATACGTGACAATTAATTCCACAGCCACTGTTTTCTTTTTCCTGGCACAAAATGGGTGATATTGCATATTGTTCGTCGCAGGTGGGTCCAGGTGGTCAACGCTCGAGTGTAGTGTGTGTGTATGGGGATTTAAGCACCTGGGGGGGCGTCATATCTCACAGGCGCCTCCGTGCGGCCGCTGCAGGGGTGTGTAACAGATTTCATCACCTGGACCGATCAGTGTTAATGAACATTTTAATCATCTCGCTGAATGCCAGATCCTGCTGAGCATCTTCACATAAACCTATCCCAGAGATAAATATGGAAAATTGTGGCCGAGGAGGGAAAGCACACCAGCGGGGTGTGGATTCCCATCTGATGCATATTTTGGCTCTCGGGCAAACCAAACCTCAGCATTTGCTTGAGTTATTGACTTTTTGTTGCAATATTTAATAACCCAAATTCCGTTGTCTCCATTGTTAGCTGTTAAAGAAATGTCACACATTAGAAGTATACATAGAAGTATAATATAAAGAAGCTTTTGGTGTATAACAGTGAAATCTAAGTATTTTTACTTCCTGCCACTAAATAAAACCATTATTTAATCATGACTCCTCCTCATAAGGTTTGCTTTTATTCTGCCTTGCCAGCGGCCCGGAGGAATAATGTTTGTGGAGACAATATGTTTTTCGGGTTGTTTGTCCGAACATACATGCACCAATGTGGCACAAACATTCACTTGGACATAAGGATGACCTGATCGAAGGTCAAAGGCATGGACGCTTGGAGTCAGTCAGAGTTGGGGGTGCTGGGAGGATGGCTGCATTATGCCGTCATATTAAAGGGATAGATCACCGAATCATGAAACTTCAGTCATTCATGTGCGTGCAAATGTGAACAGTGTTCCAGAGGAGGATAAAAGAAGACATTTAGATGACACCATAGGAGCAGTATGGAGACATTCTATTCCCTTCTTTTTTTTAAGTTTGAAGATGTGGTCACCAGTTACTTCAGTTGTATTGGATTCAGCTGCAATGCTGTTCAACCCTGAAACTCAAAGTGTTTTTTGACTCAAACACTTCGTCGGCTTAGCGGTGAGTAGATTATTAGTGAAATTTGATTTTCGGTGAACTATCCCTTAAAATGCTGCGCAACAGGCATATTTTTTCTATCCGGTTAAATGGCCAGATTTTACATCAGTTCTAGAACATTTTACATGATAGCAGATATCAAACTTAACATCAACATCCTGCATGTCACAGCAGTATGACACAATATTCACATATATGGACAGTTCACTGAGACATAGCCACTACTCTCCCACCCTACCCGCCAAAGAACCTGAGCCGTGCTGTTCAGTTCGCTCCTCTATAGGTTGGGGGATTGATGGGGACAGAAATTGTTTTAGACATAGTGGTGACACCTAACACCCCACCAATATCCATGATCCTTTGCGTCCATCAGAGACAGAAAATATCCTACATTGAAAGTGAAATTTGGAAGTGAAAAAGGATGGATTTATTTAACTTGAATACATACTCATTCATTTGTTGAATACACTTTTTTGTCTTGCAGTTACAGCCCCCCCCTCCAGCAGCCTTAGCACCCCTATTTTTTTAGCATCCCTCACTCTGACCTCGCAAATCCTTTCTTTTTAACCTTGTGAGGCGTACAACCACAGGGCTGTAATTCTAGTTGCCTGCTAAATATCCTTTGTAGCAACACCCTTGAATACTAACTATGTTCCTTATAGCAGCCCAAATAGGAACACTAAGATCCTTTACTTGTCTCAGCTATCAAATCATCTTCAGAAAGGAGCAGAAAAAGAGCCTTGAGAGCTACAGAGGGATTTTCCAGCTGTAAGGTTGACCAAGGCATTGCGGCCAAAATCTGAGAGAAGCTTCTCAATTTTAGGAGGATGGTTCTAATACTAGTGTTGGTTCAATGCATGTGCAGCTTTGTCTTGGAGTGGGGCGTTTCTGTGACTGGACTGAGTAAAGAGAGCATGGGCTGGAATTCAAGCTGCTGACCTTCTGGTTGGAGGACAACTGCTCTGCCCGCTCGGCCACAGCCACACACTGTATCTGAGTGCGAGTAGCCACCCTGCAACCTCACAACTTTATATGTGAGTGTGAGACTAGATGTGTTTGCTCACCACCTCTGAAACTAGCTTCCTCAAACTCATTCATACGCACCTTACGCGTGGTGTCTGCTTGCCTCCCAGCCTCTGTAGCGACTGGTGCTGGATTAGCCCGGCTAGCCAGTGATTAACTGCATGACTGCCTGCACTGATGATAACACAGCACAGACTTACTTCAGCAGGCTGCCCTGGGAAGTGAGGGCCCAGTAGTGCAGGTCACGGTGAGCAGATGTCGGGGACAGAGGGACGACACAATTGCTGTCTGTTCTTTTGGCTTTTGTTTCACATCAACACATGTTTTTGCTGTAATGATACTTCTCCTCCCATTCTTTATGCAAGAGTGTGGATTTTTAAGTTTAAGAGCAGAACTTATTGTTTTCATCCTCAGATTTTGTAGCGCTTTTAACTCAAAACCCTGCGCTCACACCCAAATAGCCCCTGCTTCTGTTTGGATTTGCTTATCCAGATTTGGTGGCTTGGACAGATTTCCTGCGCTCCAGCTTCAGCTCTTCTCCTTTCGCTCACGCTGCTTCTATGCGTATGTGAAATGTCTGCTTTTGGATTTCTCTTGTTTTCTTCTGCGATAGGATTTCAACTCCGTCAAACCCACAACCAGATACCCACAAATAGAAAGCCATGTAGTGTTTACAATGGACAATGTCCCGCCCACCCTTTGGGTGAGGTAGCTTTACTTCTGTAAGAATCCTGTACAGGCAAATACTATAACCAGTTTCATGCACTCCTGATCTCCATGGCTTTATTAAACACCCAGCAAACACACCCAGAGTGACGACAGGGCAATTACATTTTTCAACACTACACTGAGAGTAGACATTGGAGTGTAGACATTCTGAGTGCAGTTTGAGTGCCAGCGGAGCTAATCTTAGCAGAAGCAGGGAGTGATTGAGGGCAAGGGCTGGATTTTAAGCGAAGGCATCACAAAATATTTACCTGAAATAAAAAAATACTACTCTCAAACTGAAAGATCGCACTTTTGATTAAATATAGGAAAAAAAAATATGATGATGCAAGTTGGAGTTGTTACATGACATACAGTAGAGTGAGAGTAGGTGGACTCTGGGTGTGTGTGTGTGTTTTAAATCGCAGAAGGAGGAAGGAGTGGCAGTTTTTAATTACAACAGCAGCTGGAAGTCTGATACCTGCGCCAGTCCCACTGTTTTCCAAAGCATCTCTCACGGTTGTTGCAATACGCTCTGGGTGAGGTGGAGGCTTACAAGCATACTTTGGTAGAGATGACGTCGTTGGCTCGGGTTGACCAGGAAGGACATTAATCAGAGCTGATGGGTGCCTTCCGACAGCTGACCTACGCTGAGCCCCACACATAGAGGCGATAATGAAATTGTTGGAGCATCTGTCTCTCTCTGTCCCCTCATGGCAGTAAACATTTTGGCCGGGCGTGAATATTTCAGCATTTACTGGACGGTTGTTGTAATTTTTCACCTTGGCCCCGTACTTGTTTGAGCGAACATTTTGATTAATCCCGACTGTCGTTTAATTGGCTTCACTGCAGGGCTTCAGAATTAATTAAAAGAGGCATTTTCAGTACGATACAAATGCTGTATTTATAATTCAGACGTTATAGCAGGTAATTTTTTAACCACTTTGGATCAACAGTGTTGTGTTTAAAGTGCTATTTAAATAAAGTTGAAGTTGAAATGAGGGTCGACCTCTAATCTGAAAGTCGATGGTTCGATCCTTGGCTTCTCCAGTCTACATTTCTAAGGAGCCTTGGGCAAGATACCGAACATTGTTCCTGATGGTTGTGCCACAGCATATGAACAGTCTGATCAGAATAATAGGGTTTTTTGTAGCTTCAGCTAGGATTGCTTGTATGGTAAATGTTTCTTTCTGTTTCATTTCCTCAATCTGTGATGCCAGTTGGAAAATATCAAAACAACTTAAAGGTCCTCAGATACCACGTGTGAAGTCTCTGCTCCTCCAAAGGTTTTCTGTTTTACACTGAGACATGCTGCTTGGATTAATTACCACAAAGCCAATGTAGAATGTGATCAGTCATTCACTGTCAGTTTGACAGAAACCCGTAACACATCTCATCTCATGATCAACTTAATTAGGCGGCTCTCCGAGTGACAAGAAGTCTTTTTGCTGTGTGATATAGTGCATGAACTCCTTCATACATGCACTTCCTCACTGTACTGTATATCAATCTTATTAGATTATTACGTTCATCTTATTAGATCATTAATTTTTCAGGTCATTCATTGAATTAACTTATTCCCAACACTAGCAGAGCAAATGGATCATCATGATTGTCACAATACAATAAGAAATATGAGTATATCAAAAAGAAAACAAATGTTGTAATTGTAATAAACTGTGTTTGTATTAGCACCTCTCATATATGAAATAGCTCCAAGTTCTTTACAACGATGAATTTACATAAAAGACCTATTACATAAAACGAACATTAAGTTAACAATTAATAAAAGTAAAACCTGAGACAAAATTATTGTCTGAAGTGAGAAACAATAATAATAAAACAATTAAACAAGACAAATACAACATTACAAAAAGAAAATCAATAAATATGGAAATTAGATTTTTAAATATAATGAAAAATATAAATATTTTACAGAACAAACGTGTTTATTTTCTCTTTCAAATTGTATATATTTTGATGTATTTGTGTTTTTCTTTTTATTTATAGTTATTTATAATAAAGCTTGGGTTAATCATTGCCAATTATTTTATCACCTGATATATTGGTATTGGAAATGTTTACGATCAATATAGGTGTGGGCATCGCCCCCAAAAATCCATATAGGATTTAACAGTATTTATTTGTTTATTATTTTAATGTTTAGGAATTACTTTTTCCCCTTAATTACTTTATTCTCTATATATTTTTCAATTTCTTAATTGACTTATCAGCCTGGTTAGGAAGGCCAAACTGACCAAAGGCAGTTGATGGACAGATTGGCCCATCTAGGAATAGCACAAGCAATAAAAAAGAAAAGGCAACAGCAATAGGGAAATAACAAAGAAAGATAAATAAGCTTAACAAATAGAAATATTATTTGAATATTTCGGCCTTTGCCAATAACTGAAACCAACACTGGCATCCATAGAACCACACTGGCTGCATGTCTAGGGCTCGTGCTTTGGGGCTCAACTGTTCCCATTCAATCTCTGTCAGATTTTATAGGAAGGCAGAAGTCCCTGCAAACTCAAAGGGAGACAACTGCACAGCGACATGAATCAACATTAGATCCAGTTATAGTAATTGCAGGAACAAGGAAAATATTGCAGGGTTGGAAATTGTATGTCTTAGTGACCCTCCTGGTCTTATTCAGAGTAATGTCAGTGAGTCCAAATAGAGCAGCTTCTTTTCTTTGGTCAGTGAGATTACGAGGTCTGCAGGGGTCAGCACAATAATGCAGCAGCTTCATATGTAGGAGTGAGTGCTGCAGAAAATAAGAGCCTTGCAGAGAAAGACATTCAAATTTATTCTGCTCTCCAGCATTACTTTAATAATAACAATAATAATAATAACAATACTTTAGTTTGGGGTGTCTTTAAAAAAAACCAGAGGGTGCCGCGCGACACAAAAGAATAAGTCTTCATGTCATGTTTCAGATTGAGTCTCCAAACACGTGGGAGTAATCTGTTTTGAGTGATACGTCTCTGCTTGATTATGAGTTTTATTTTTATTTTTCGGAGCACTGCTGGGATTTGGATATGAATATTTAGAGTCTTACACAGATAACTATCCACGCTCGTCTGGAGCCTTTTCATTTGAAACCCCACCGAGCCTTTGAGACGCCGCTGCCACCGCAACTCTCTGCTGAATAAGTGCCACCAGCAAATCTCTATCTCTTTATCGCCACCTCAGAGCACATTTCACCCCCCTCCCCTCGTACTGAATCACTGCTTCTGTTCCTCTTCCTCCAAGACCCCCCTCCATTTATGTGTGTGTGTGTGTGTGTGTGTGTGTGTGTGTTTGTGTTTGTGTTTGTGTTTGTTTGTTTGACTAATGCTGGAGTGTTTAGCTTGTTAATGTGCTATGTGATATGTGCTATGCTCTATAAACAACTTAATCCTGCTTCTTATGTGCCCGGGAGCTCTCTGCTCCTTCAAAGACCTGGAGGCTTAAGAGGAGAGGTGCAGGTGATTGGGGTTCTGTGTCTGTGTGAGTGTGTGTGCGTGTGTGTGTGTAGGTGTGTGTAAAGGAAATGAAAATAGGTAAGAGCTGTGTGAGTAAAGAAAGGTTTGAGGAGCACAGAGTGGGATGAAAGTGGCAGTGAACTTCCTGTTAAGGTATTTTTACTTCAGTAGCAACTTGAATATCTTAAAGTTGAGCTGACATGAGACTAAATCCTTGCTGAAGAATCAGTTTACGCATCCTTGGTGTTTGTTATGAGTCTCTTTGGTCAAAGTTGGAGCTTTGTGAGTAATTTGAAGTTGTTTCTTTCTGCAGAGAAGGCAAACAGCAAAAATGGGACGTTATGCCACTTTCTAACAGTGGCCACACAAGCTGTGGTGTCCATGTGAGCTGTGATTTAAACACCGCCTACATTTCTCCTTACGTTAGTTTCTCCATGTGTTTGTTACTCTGTTACTCCACATTGTGACTCTAATTTCTCCGTAATGTACAGAGCACTGATCATTTGCCGTCACCACAGACGGCATGTAAAGATGGATGACGCATCTTCACTTCCTCCCATTATCCAGAAATGAAGCCAAAATAGCCCTGATATAAAAGCTGCCATCTTGAGCCAATAACTTTGTTTGGAGAAAGAGTTTGCACAGTCGTGATTGGGACTTTGAATGTTGTTGACAGACCACTTAAAATAATCAAAACATAACGGATGGAATGATAATTGGCTTGTTGAAACAGGGAAATATCTTGCATTGACACATTAAAGGGATAATTCACTGATATATTAAAATTCACTCACCGCTATGCCGATGGAGGGGTGGGTGAAGTGTTTGAGTCCACAAAACACTTCTGGAGTGTCAGGGGTAAAAATCCAATACAATTAAAGTAAATGGTGACCACTTCTTCAACATAATAAGACAAGAGAAAAATCGTAACTGCTGTGTGGTGTCATCCAAGTGTCCACAAGCCCTGACATTCATATTATTCTCGAAACGGCGTCATTTACAACATGTATTTTGCCAAAATGTCCTCTGATATCCTCCCAAGAGGCGTGTTCACGTATGCACAGGCACATGGACCGCCCCACAGACTCTCGCCATCGTCACCATCGTCTCTCAGTCTCACTAGTCTCTCTCTGTTACTCTGTGAAAGTCAACTTCCCCACTACATATATAAACATATACACATATATCAATTGTGAAGCAATAGACTTGCAGAATATGTTTAGATTATTTATCAAATCCAATATATTGCTGCAGCATTAAACTATCACTGACTTCTGATAACCTTCTCATCCTCGCTCCAGATGGCTGTTTTGTTTTCGGTACATTACCTGTGGTGAGGAGAGCCCTCTGAAGGCCTTTGCTGTACTTCACATTTATTTTTCTTCCTCTTTGGACTCGACACTTGCTCTGCCCGTCTGTCCAACCAGTTGCGCCACATCGGATTCAGAATACTGATGAAGTTGTGAAATGGTTTTATCTGCCAAGCAGCACATGCTGCAGCAACACAGAGGAGACAAGTCATTTACAAGTATTATAGTAGTAATTTATGTTCTCCTTTGACACTGACATGCATCGACGGTGATCAGATTCTAGTCTGCGAGCTAAAGAATGAATCAAATCCAGATGTAAATGAAGCTAAGATCTGGTTTTCTACATCATCTGCAGCAACAAACAGGCAGTGAAGCAGACATGTCTGATATCAGTGATCATATTAAGACAGAAGAAAAGTCAAATCCTAACAAACACTGATTCATCTGAGCTGCTTTAGTTAATTTATGGATCTGAATATGTTCTGCGTTGAATCTCTGAATCTGATTGAGATAACAATATTTTCTGATTTGCTTCAGATTATTATTCTGATTCTGATAATTAATATTCTGATAATGACTTTGATCTGTTTTAGAGATCTTTGTGATGAATTAAATCTGCATTATCAATCCTTTTAAGTTACAGCTATAACTGTGAGATGTAATTATTAAAATGTAAAACACAAACTAGTGCTTTGGCTGTGGGGGAATGATGACACACAGTAGACCCTTCCAGAGTACCCTGTATGTAAGTGATGATTGCACTGTTGCTGTATAACCCGGCTCATGATAAACACTATGAAAACAAATACATGAGAGAGAATGAATGCCATAGAACTTTTTTTATTATCTATTTTGACAGGCATAAGTCTAGGAATACACAACTCACCTCGAAACTGAAGACTTTAATATGGTACACGTCGCCATTTTACTTGTGGGACTATCAATCAGACCTAGTTCACCAGCTACCTCCGGCTAACGCTACACTACCGGAAATCACTTCTGCTTCACCCCTCTAAAGACAGTAGTTGCCTGTGTCAGGGCAATTGATATTTTTTGAGCGGCAAAGAAGAAGTGATTTCCTGTAAAAGAAAGCAGCAGTTTTATCTGGATAAATATACTTTAAAGATGTGGTATCAGACTGGTACATAGATTTGTATACTAGCCAACATTTTCGGCAGTATCTGATTTCCAATGCTGGTATTGATACCTGAACGCTTTTCCTATCAGTCATTTATTTAGGTTTATTCAGAGCCAGGTTAACTTTACAGCCCCGCCTCCCCTTTCTTTACTTTTCGCTTAACCAAGCTAATGGGATGCTAGCTTCATATTTGATGTACAGTTACGACAGTGGTGTAATTCTCCTCATCTTGCGCTTTCCTGCTATTTCTAGTTGAGTTGTTCCCTGACTCTTATTACTGGACTCTGACACACTGGATCCAATGAGGACTCCGAAGAGCACACGAGGTCCTCTGTACAAAATAACTGTCGAGTACTTTCCAAACGTTTCACTTCATATGAAACAAAAATCCCAGCTCATTTGCTTTGGCTTGTTTGAGATCCTTGTATATCATTTTCACAGCCCGTCACAATCGGATGTAGACACTTTGGATTCATTAATGTGAGATGTCGACTGAATTTAGGACCAGTAGCTTCATTATGGTGTTACCCCCTACATGCCCTCACCACAGCTCATTTCCTCTTTCACTGGAAAGCTATGCTCTGATTATATTGAGTTCTCAAAATTAGCTTGTATCCATTGCTCTACACGCACCTTTTTTTTCTCCTATCTTGGAATGAGAACAAAACCGCTAAAGATGAAAAGCCAACTTTCTACAACATAATGAAGATAACTCACTTGGTGGGAATCCACTTAGCGGGAAAAGTTTTTTTCCCCTTTTTAACTGTCTCCCTTGGTGAATCCCACTGTGCTGCAGCCAACTCAAAGAAATGCTTGTTTTGTGAAAGTCCTTTAGAGTCTGGATCAAAAGCATTTGCACAGCAACTCAAATCTGTGATTGAAATATTTAATAGTGGAACCAGGCCTCATGCAATCGTTTTCTCACACGTGCTGCCGCTTGCTTCACTCACTGGCGTTTTCCTTTCCTTTACATAATGTTCCTCCTGTGTTCTCCTTTACTGTCCCTCCAGCTCTCATCTTTACTCTCTCACATTTATTCCCTTTCTCAAAGCCTTTCTTGTTGCATTAATAATCCACGCTAATGCAGCAGAGTGTATGTGGAGATATAAATAAAATGTGTGTATATATGTATATGTATATTTGATCATCTTCCGGACCTTTGACCAGCCAATGAAGGCAGCTACAGCAGCTAATAGTCACGTGTGTTTGTGGCTGATGGCGTGACTGCTGCCTGCCGTCACTGAGGAAATAATGGAAGTAGTCGGAGAAAAACACGGGAACACAAAAGTACACTTCGCTTCTTATCCTTTGTATGTGTGAAAAGCTTCTGAAGTGTTTTTTAGCTCTTCTTGTTGTGCGAATTTGAATATGGAAAGAAGTGTCAAGGATGTTTTGGGGGAAGCTGTTGACTTTAGAGAAGTTGCAGGGTACCTCTTGGAAGTTTGCTACTTAATGAGCCCGGATGTGCTTTGCATATGCCAGGGAGGGGACAGGTGATGTGAAGCGCCTTTTGTGTTGTTGAAATCAGCAGCTTGATGCTTTTCCTGTTTTGAACGACTCACAGCCCCCCCGCCGTTTTCCACAGGTCTACTCTGCTGATCAGGCTCAACAAACAGCGAGCTTGGATAAGTTGGCGTGATTAAAGGTTCTAGTCTCAGAACTTATTAGCTACAGCGCAATGAGCCGGCTTTTTTTGAATAAGCCGAAGTGGCCCAGGCATCCACACAAGGTAAGGTTGAGGAGTTCACGAAAACAAAATCTAATACGGTGTGGTTTGTTTTCACGAGTGAGGAGCAGGTGGCGCTGATTGAAACTTGCCATTGCCTCCAGTGATTAGCTATGTCAGAAGTTCAGTGCTAGTGGCGCCCTCATCTCCTGCGTAATTGGCTCTCATATTGATTAAATAACATATGCAGTGGATAATGTATGTTTAGGAACTCGGGAAGCTAAAGTTCCTGAACTTTTCTGTCTCCTACCCCTGAGTTTGGCGTGAACAGCAACTGTTTGATAAAATCTCTGCCTCGTGTGATATCGTCAGTTTGTGATGCCTAAAGGTTCAGTGTGTAGGATTTAGTGGTGGTTTGTATATTATATATGACCTTCAATCTCCTCTTCCAATGTTGTAGACAAATTTACTCAAGCCTAAGGCACCAAAAAATGTTGAAGAGGATCCACTGACTATGTTGATATACGTATCATATGTTATTTTTCCCTCCACCTGCCTCATCTCTGTGCAGTTCCTGAGTGTTAATGGAATATTTTTACAATCTTAACATGTGTGAACTTGCAGGTTATCAGTTTTCTCAGTCAGGATGTGAAAGTGCTACACAGAGTAGATAATTAATCCAGCAGGAATTACCTCGCCTGCTTGTGATTTAAATCCTCATACTTCAATTCTTGTGCTGTAATCAAATGAAATTGCATCATTAAAAAAAAAAACCCCACACATAGTGCCAGGCTCGGAAGAGATCACAGAGGGTGGTGGCTCACCATCCACCCCATGTAGGCAGATTCTATTATACTTAACCATTATACTTAATAGTGTGGGAGGAGCCACCACAGTGATGATGGCTTGTCTGTTACAACCTAAAACACTGTCGGAGGAAATTACAATGTTGCTTGGACCCAGGGGGAGAGACCACACCCCAAACAAAGCAGTGGAATAACAAATATAACTGACAGCAGACATGAGAAACATTAAGGGATGTGGCACAACAAGGTAAAATAGTGGGAACAGAAAGATTGAGCGACTGGTGTGGATGCCAAGGCACCAGCTCTAGAATCAGGACCATGGACAGCGGCCCTGAGTGGGCCATTCTTTTAACTTACTTCTAAGGTGTAACAAAGAATAATGTAGTTTACGCCTTAAACAACTCTCCACCACACAATACCTGCACCACGGCTCTCCAGGCCTACATCTTTTACCCATAGATGGCAGTGTGTCCTTAACACTTCAACTGTGTGTGTTGGTTTGTAATGTTGTGACGAGAGGCCGACAGATACTGACAGGCCTATGTAATGTAAATTTACTGTTATAGCCCACAGGGAAATGAGATGCACACTGTTAGTTTGGAAGGACATCTTGCTCTGCTCGGCTGTGGACTGACCGCTCCCTGTGAGCTGGGATCCACCAGATCATCGATTTGACAAACGCTTTGTCTAGTGACGCTAGTGTAGAAGTAAGGGACGACAAAAAAAAAAAGCTGTCACAGCCTGTTTCTTTCTTTTCTCTGCTTTTGTGTCAAGACGTGGGGTGAAGTGATCTGAACCTGTTGATACGGTCTCTGCAGTGGAGGGATTGTCCGTTATCAAGCGCCATCAACACATACTCATGTGCTTGTACCCCTCTGTCGGTTGTGAAATCTCTTTTCCACCCCTGCCTCGTTTGTCCTTTTTTACTTAGTTCCTTCAATTAAGGCTGCCTTTGTTCCTGAGGCTCATCTGGAGCCAATGGTCTGTATCATTCTCCTCATCCATTATGGATCAGCCACGAGACCTTTAAGATCAGTGTTTGCAGTGTTTTAATAGAGATGTCTTGGTTTTAGTATCCTGTGGAGGCCCTGACGGAGGAGGGGACGTCTGTGTTTGACTGACTGTGACTGTGACTGGAAGAAAAGAAGTTGATAAGTTACTGAAGAAGGTGACACATGTTTTGTCACGGCCGCTGTCCATGGTGCTGATTCTGAAAATGGAGGCGTTGACTTGACTTTTCTGTTTCATAATTTTCCTTTTCCCCCCTCAGCAGCCATTACACCTATTTACACCAACATTATTATATGTACACACTTTTTTTTTATTTGGGCAAACCCACGAAAAACAGTGATTGACTCAGTCAGTAAAGGGGTTTGCCTTTCAGTTTTTCTCGTCAGTAACTGAGAAGCTTTGTCAACGTTCCGTCTTGCCAGTGTTGCATCTTGTACAAAAAAATTGTTGTTCCCAAGATGTAAAGAAGTTTCAAGTATGTCAGGACTGCTTTCAAATAGACTGTTTCTCAAATAAACAGATAGTCAGGCTTCAAATAGACATGAACGTTCATCCATCATGCAAAGCTGTCTGTTTCTCAACTGTCTTAAGCAGGAATAATTTGCAATGAATTCTGGGAATATAATAACTTTTCTTTTCTAGCTAAGCACATGGCTGACTGAGCAACTGTGTCAATCTGCACAGCTCTGTTCACTGAAGCAGATGTGAACAAAGCTTCCTTGGAAAGAAATTCAACACTTAAAGGAAAAAGTCTGAGTCTACCTAAAATAAATAATAAATAAAACAAAACAACCCAAATCCAATGCATGAGAAACAACTGCACAACAGTACACCATATTAATTCCACAGTTGACAGAGCATCAAAGACTGCCTCAGGATAGTTTCCCTGGGCAAATGAATGAAAACACTGTATTTCCAACAGGTTGCTGTGTTCTCCATAAAACTGTTTCCCTTCTTATTGTTCGCTCTGCTGATTTAAAAACCACCAATTGTTTTACTCTGTATTGTAATTTTTAGACTCAGGAAGAAGTCGGCCATAGTTTTTGTAAAACTGTCCAACTCGCAATAAAGAGACTGGCCCCAGGAAACATTTCACGTCCCAATATCTTTGTGAACCCAGCTCCTGGTCTTTTATGTGCTAAAGAGCAGTTTTGTCTAAAGGTCACCGTGTTTTCATGTCTCTTGGCACCGCTGCTGCTTCCACAGTGTTTTCACTGCAGATGATTAAGACAATTAACTTCCAATTTCCACAAAGAGTCATAAACCAAGTAGTTAAAATGTACGGTCTGATTTTAGTACTTCCTCTTGGCTCAGTAACAGTGTTTACAGTGACAGAACTTCTCTTCGCTTCTTCTGTCGTTACTTCTGCCTTTGTATTACACCCTCCATCCATCTATCCATCCATCCATCCATTTTATTCTTCTATCCGTCTATCCATCAGTTTAATCTGTCTAATAATTCCAGAAATAGCTTTCTGTCTGTCTGGAGCTCACATATCTTGAGAACTCTTCATCTTATCAGCTTCACTCGAGGGCCCAAAGTAGTGCAGTATAGAATTTGGTGTTGTTTGGACACGTGATACGTTCAATGTTGTAGCAGCTGCTGCTGGGACTGATGTCGATCATGACAACAGTGCGTCGGCTTCATTAATTTTATAGTTTCAGAAACCTGGAAAAATATTATGTGCTGGGCTCAGTTATGTTTATTAAGGGAATTTATGTTTGATGTATTGATTTATATTAGTATTAAATGATGAAACTGGTGAGTGGCTGTGCTTTGACTGTTGTTGGGAGACCCACGGGGACTTTGCTACATGTATTAAAATGAAAAAGAAGCTTTATCAAATCAAAATAAAGTGACCAACCTTTGCCCTTAAAATAACGCCTTGTTACCTCGATACTGTATATTTGAGCAGTTACTTGACACGTGTGCCGATCAACTTTTACAACTTTTGTGTGAATTCAGGCTGTCATGTAATCCCACGCTGACTCCATGATGTTGAGATCTGGGCTCTGTGGGGGCCACACCATCTGTCGCAGCACGACTTGTTCTTTTGTCCCTGAAGATATTTTTTTTATGACTCCAGTATGTTTTGCAAAACCTAAACTTTGAAAGTAGAAAAACGTTTGACACGATGTGGGAAACATGCACATCTTCCATGTCGAATACGTGTTATATTTAAATCTGAAGAGAGCACAGCACAGGTCTCTCGTCTGGATAACCTTTCAGCAGGTCACTGCAGACTGCAGTCAATAACGCACTGGTACCATAAGAATAAAAAGAAACCTCTGTCCCCATCCCTCATGGCTTTCCTTCAGCTCTAAAATAGGAAATGCCTAAATTACACTTGCTAATAGGCTGCAGCAGCCCCCCTCCATCCCCATCATTATCTTTTTAATTTAGTGTTGGAGACGGAACACATTTCTACTGATACTAAATGAAAGGATTGGTTCTCTGGTAGCTCTTGAAAAATTAGGATAATCTCGTCTCCACTGTTCTCTTCTCCTCTCCTCTTGTCTCCTCTCTTTTCCTTTCCTTTCCTGTTTAACTCACTCATCTGAAACACCTACAAGGAGATCATCTCTTTTTTTTTTTCTTTTTTTTTTAAACACCCCCAAGACAACTCGGCTAAATCCTGTTTTAATGTCCTTCATGTGGTGCGTACACATCAACAGATCATCAAAGTATTAATTTTCAGACATTAGAATAACTACTTGCAACAAACGAGGCAATCACTGAGATGATTTGCAGCCTCCTATGGCCTCAACAGTGTATTTTACATTTTATGCTGATAGTCTGACTTCGTGGGAACTTAACTTTGTTGCGTCACATCACAGAGAAAGGGCAATAATGACAGATAAGTGAAAAGGAAAAATGAATTTTGACGACTAAAATGTAGAAAATTGTGGAAATGCAGTCTTAATTACCGTTGGAGAGATCAATTTTAAAATGTAAAAAACAATGATTCTTTAACTAAAAAAATAATTTGTTGACTTCCAGTGCATCAAGTTCTCACGTTGCTGAATTGATGTCGAAGTGGTTTCACGGGTGTGTTGGTACACGGTGACATACCCATCAGTCTTTGTGGTTTGTGCTGATTGGCAAACATTAGCATGCTAAAATGTAAAAGTACACATTAGAATAAAAGATGGTTTCTGTCGTTTTAGGTAGCTGTTGTCACACTGATGTTTAGTCTTTTCTGGTTCGTCTGGTTTTAATTAGTTATTTGATGCTGTAAAACAGGGTGAAACATCATGATTGACAGCTGAGGCTGACTCGTGATTGGTGAAGTGCATGTATCGGTTTGATCTTGGTACCGCGGCTACACCCTCTGATCGCTACTACACAGACTCTGGCTCCAAGAAGGCAGCGTTTGTATCCAGGATGTTTTGGCTTCATATCTAGATGTGACAGGAAGTTGCGCCGTCTCGTTCATCTTCATATAAAGTCTACGCTCATTTATCAAAATAGATACATTTTCCCCTGAGTACATTAGACGGGTGCCACTGACACAATGTCATTTGTTAAACCAGTGTAACACTCCTGTATTACTCAAGACTTAAGCTCTCACAAGTTTCTCAGTGTTTTCTGTCAAACTGGCAGTGGAGTCGCAGCATGTATGTTTGGGCAACGATCCACAGCAGACGGCGAGATGTGCTCTTTTGTTGCTATGGCTTCACGTTAACACGAGGACACAAGGAAATCAGCCGCTGTACACCTGTAAATGTCAGGCCAAGGTGTTTTCTGGCTGCATACTTCCATTTTTGTCTAGCCTGCTGATGTAGGGACATGAATTCTCTCACGTTGCATTTAGACCTGCTTTCTTCACTCTGCTCAGCACCTGCTTCCACTGCGGTTTGGTAGAGAGAGGGAGAATCATGCACACCGCTGCTGTGAGAGCGAAAGTGATTGCCCTGACCAGAATTCGAACTCTCCTCTCCTTTTTACGTTCCATGAGGATTTTAACCTTTATTTAACAAGGGAAGGCTGACTGAGCAGACAGCTCTTTTTTTCAAATACTACTCACTAAAGCTTTCTTGCCCATTGCATCCAGTCTTTTTGTGCATGGTTTTCTCGCACTAAAGGAAACCTGTCGGTACTTTTTGAGGTGCAAGATTGCCCCTTATTAACTTTTCCGACCCAGATTTTTCCATTTTACCCTGAATTCATCCTAAAATGTCTTCTTAAAAGTCTCTAACAAGCTCCATGCACCTAACTTCCAATTGTGCTTTAAAGTTTTTACTACAAAGGTTTTCACATAATGTAGATTGTTAGAAGTTGACCTCTGTATCCTTTGTAATTAGTCACCAGCTCTAAATGGTAGTCGGTCAGTGGGAGGCTCCAAACAAATGGTCTGTGTGATTAAATTGGATATTAGGAGCACAGGTGCCCTTTAACAGCACAGAGGCAATTAACACGACAACAAAACAGCAACTGATCGACTTTCTAAAATGGCAGTCAATTAACAGAGCTACGACGCTGCCTGGTGGGAGAGGTGGGGGTCGGCTGCTTTCGCTTTAAGTGACGAGAACAGAACAGACTTTAGCTGGTGGCTGACATTGTCAGGAAAAGAACAGAAGGAGATTACAGGTTGTCATTTGAAGGAGTTTAGAGTAAATCATCATTTTAAAGCAAAGCTTATCAAAACAACTTTTGTGAGCCATGTCTGTCCAGGCACACGATTCAGGTTTAATTGTCTCAGAAGAACACTGAAGAACAAAGCAAACACCTGGTCAGAACAATGTAAGATGCTATAAAGATTTTTTTTTATATTACGAGAAATGTCTCCAGGCCTGCTCTCTCAAAGGTTATTTATTCTCGGCTTATAACAGTTGAGGCTTTTGTTCAGTTGTTCAGCCATCTGTCTCTGTGTAATATCTCCTGTCAGAATAAAGAGAAGGCCAGATTGATAAACATGGATTGATTCTTATTCTTGAAAATTCATTTGAGGTCTCTCTGAATGCTATTTAAGTTTCCAGCGCCTTGTATGGTGCCTGAAAACATGAAGCAGAAAGAACATGGACAATGTGTGTCTGCATGCCTGTGTGCCTGTGGAGCCCGTTCTGTTTACCTTGAAACACAACTTCAGAGAAAATGGTGAAAAGAAGAATCTTCTCACAAATGCAAAAGAAAGTATTTACCCCCGAGATGTTTAAGTCACATCCTGTTTGGAAGTAAGAACAGTCAGGACATGACCATGTGTGATTGTATACTTTCCTACATGTAATGAAGCCTCATAAGCTTTTCTGGACTTTACCCGCAGTTTACTTTTCACACATGCACAAAAGTGGGACGCTTCACGACAGCAACAACAAGGAGGGTTGGAAGCAGAGAAGGGTTTGTTTTAGGGAGGAGGTAAAGGGTAAGGAGTGGGAGGAGGTAGGTGAAGGGAGGGCAGTGGGAAGGGGGGAGTGGGTAGGGTATAGGGGTGAAGGGGTCAGAGGTATCAGGAGCAACCTCCACCACTTTCTCTCTTCTGTGGGAAGTCCTGTGTGTTTCGTTTGCAGGAAGTATAATGAATTTTAGAGGGGTGGGATATGAAACATTACATTCTGGTGCGGATCTGGATCAGGCAGCAGGGTTTTTTTTTTTGCGAGATTTTCAACTTTTTTGTCGGTTTCTATTTCTTTATTAAATGTCTTTAATCCCAAAAAAATCAGGTATGTTTAAGAGACTGAAACTTTGGTGCAGAGGCAAATACAAACACTGATCAAGTGAATTTGAATGTGGGTTCATATGTGGCTTGTTGGGCCTTGGTGGCGATATGTGCTCTGCTGAGTGCCATTCTAGTTTTAAGTAGACTGGTTTACAGTTTGCGTGCTATTGGTCTCGTGAATGTACAAATTCTGTCACGCGCGAGTGTCAGACTGCGTGAGCGCTCGGTGAATGCTAAACAGGCTTTAATAGGTTGCAGCAGATTGAGCTGTGATGTTTTCTTGCTGAGACGTTTTGGGGTCAGAGACGTTTTTCTCTCTCTTATTCTTCTAATAATCGCTTTGATCATAAGAGTAATTAGGTTTTCGTTTTTCTCCTGCTCGAAATCCGTGCGGACAGAGTTACCTGCTCAGACACACACATTCCTCTCGCTCTGTCTCCTCCTGTAAAATCTACCTTTAGAAAATAGAGAGATAGTTGCAGCATGCTGCAAAACAGCTGTCGGGTCAAAGATTTAGAGGAAACTTCATCTTCTTAATGCACGCATTTAATGTGACTTTTATGAAACTGCGCTTCACTTTGCCGAGCCAGGAGACAAAGTGATAGTCACTCTCTTGAAGCTGCTGCACTAACCTGTTTGTTGAATAGAGCTGGGCATGCTGTGCTCAAGGTGGAGACTTATAAAAACCCAAATTCAATTACATAACCCCCCACAGTGTGTCGTTCCCCCTGAGTCTTTTTATCATAGCGGCACAATCATATCATGCAGTGAAGCTGGATACGAGTGGAGCAACCTGGCAAGTTGGAAAGTTGGAGTTTGTTTTATTTTTGTTAAAACCATTATCTTTTCCTGGCTGAAGAAATCAAAACAAAAACTAAATCATACAGTTTTCCCTTTTCTTTTTTTTTGTCTGGAACTCCATATTATGCTGAGGTGAAGTAAACCAAGCAGAGAGAAGACATTTCTTTTAAAATATGTCGACAAAGTCTGGACCACCATAGCAAAATGGTTTATTTTTCTGCTGCAGACAGAGTTTTAACACAATCGAGTTTCCCCTGTGGAAACTTAAGCCATCAAGGGTCTAAATATACACTGAGTGGAAAAAAAGGTCTTCCACAGGTTGCTGTTTTGGATTCTGTACGTGTGTTTGTGTCTGCGAGTTTTACTCTTTGTTTGCATGTCATGTGCATTTGTGATAGTGACACGTTCAGACAATAATCAAAATTCTGTTCTCAGATTATGAGCTTGTATAATTAAGAAATGTATGTGTCTTTAAATTTCTTATAAATCTTTATTAAACCAATCCATAGTTACAATTACAGTTAAACAATAACAATCATTTTTGTTACTTAATTATCTTAACAATATAAGGAAAGGAAGAATCACTCAATAATATTGAAAAAAAAAATCATATTTCCAGAGAATTGCCTACTGAGTACTGAGTTTACCCATAGTCTCCCTCTCACACATGCACAACACAGCAGGAGGTTATGTGCACACATTCATGGCGGAGAAAGGAAGCTACATCTTAACTCCGCTGTGGAGATCATTTGATTATCTTAACAACACACAGACACCGGTGTCGGCTCTTATCACCACAAACTCTCTTGACGCATTCATCGTGTCTTCTACGTGTATGACACCCTCTTTTTCGCCGGGAGATATTAGTTTTCTTTTTTTTTTCATTTTTGCATCTGTCGCGCATTCGCAGCTTCATCGACCCCCCACTCACTCGCGGGGAATCCAGCAGGGATCCCCTGCTGTGTTCTCACATTGACTTCTCCTGGATTTCTACGGGCATTATACTGGGAGGCCAGGTGGAGAGGGTCCACATAGACTGCAGAGCATCTCACTCTGATATTTGTTCCAGCTCCCCCTGCAACCCTCGAAGGGTAAACGTCACAGATAAAGGATGGATGTTGATGTGTATGGCGATAACATTTTCCAATTCCTAATATATTGATCGGCCACTACATAAGCAATGTCCTTATCGTTTTCATTGTTGCACGCTGCTTGCTGCTCCCTGTGAATGCTCATGTAGTGCTGAGAGGTGTGAAGGCTAAACAAAGGCTGAGCACTCCAGATTAGAGCAGATGATAAAATGAAACTTTAATAATGCCCGCAGGGAAACTGGGTCACTGCAAAAGTGAGGAATGGGAGATGATAATAGAGCAAATGGAGACTTGAAGATAATGCAAGTAATTACAAGTGAGGAACATACTGTGCTGAGGGTAACACACAGAGTGGGTCAAGATGGGGCATATTTGCTGGCAGCAGCTCGGAAACGCGATGCTCGCTTGGACCGAGCGTAGAACATATGCTCGAAACATATGTTCAGAGACGTGTGCCATCCGCATGGTCACATTTACAGGTTCTTTTTAATTTGAACTGTGAACTGTTTAATAAAGCAGAAAAAGCCTCACAATGGGCTTTTAAAAAAGAAAAAAGAAACGAACAAGTGATGGATGAACGTACCAGGTTGCAGCTTCAGGTTCCACTGTGACAGGCACACTCGTCCAAACAATGAGGCTGCTGATTTTGATCAGTATCGCAGCAGACACGCAGTTTGATTGCAGGCTGAATGTCTCATTATAACATAATCAGATTTAATGGTCTGAGGCCGTAAAAGAGCGTCGGATGAACTATATTGATCCTGTCAGATAAATTGGGTCATTGCAGTAACAGCTGTAAGAGGTGAATGTTGGAGGACTTAAAACAAACTCATTTTCTGATTCTCGGTTGATCCTTGAAGGAGAAATGAATTCTTGTAGGAGAAGAGCTTTTGGCTCCCACTAATCCTGAATACTTATTATATATAGTATGTATATATCTATATAGTACATCATATAATTCAGATAAAATTAAATAAACTGTAAAAACAATTTTGATCCCACTGTGAAAGCATAAAAAGGGATACTTTAATCAAATTAAATAAAAAAACAGAGAAGTTGTAGTGAATATATATATTTTTCACTGCAGACAGAAATATTATTTGTAGAGAGACACACTTGAGTAAAGTGGAGTGGCACAGGATGATTGTGTCACATTATATACTGTATTTTTGCTTCATGGATTATATGGATATAGAATAGAAGTATAGACTGTATAAATGTAAATGTTAATTTATTCATACATTCTCAAGAATACCTTATAGTATACTTGTGCACACAGTATGCAAGAAATGGATTTAATCAATGGTTTTCGTACATGAAATGTGTACAAACAGACTTGTTGTGATGTTGTAATATGCAATCATGCTTCCTCCTTATTGACTATTTTTATATTTTTTATGTTAGACAATCACGTTCATGAATAGTGTATGACAAGCAAATGGATTTAGTTTGCATGAAGACAACATGGAGTATATTTGAATTTGTACTCACAGCATTCTTGAATACAAGATAACAACTGTACATAATAAGGAATCAGGGAAAATATTCAAAGCCAGATATCTCATTAATCCACTAAAGATACGCTTTGTTTTATAAATAATATTTATATTTATTCAATTTAGTTTGTGCATTTGTAATTGATGCTACAATTCTTCTTTTTTGCTCATTTAATCATCATCATCATCAATCATTATTCTTGGCCACAGGGAGGAGTTGACTGTATATTAATAATAACATATTTCAATATAGTCACCTTATAAAGTTAATATGCCGAACATTTGAGCAAACAATTGCCCATTTTGAATTTCAGAAAATGCGGAGCAACGTTAACATTCATTTGCGGTTGTGTTACAGACTGAATTCACTGCTGATGGAAAATACCTGCAGTTTATCAGTGTTATGTGGGGGCAGAATCAGTCAAGTGTTTTGAAACCAAAATAATTTAATTAAAGATGATAAAAGGGTCTGTCGAGCTGAAGGGAACTGCACAGTCAGGGTTTTCTCAATGGATTCATCTCGACATTAACCCCATTTCTCATTACACATATTTTTCCCTTATTGATCTTATGTAATTGATACATGCAGCGTTAAAGAAGGTTTAATGGCTTTGGTTGTGGAAATTGCCTCGAGAAGAATATCAAACTTGCCACTGCTGAGTCTGTTATTATTACCAATATATGATTGACCTTTCTCACATCTTTATCATCAAAAAAATCTGATCACTGGTGTAAAAAGATGGTTCCTTGCCTTTACTAATGTTCTGCATGAGTCATAACCATCTTCTGCTGCTGGTACATCACCAGGCCTGTGGTATATGTCCTGACAATGAACGGCTGTCCACCAGTATCTGATTTGTACCTCCTCTAAGTTATTTTGTCTGTCTGTTAGCAGGATTATGCAAAAACTAGTGATTGGATTATACTAAACCTTTGTTAGAAAAGTTGGGTGTGGGCCAAAGGAAGAACCCATTACCTTTTTGGACTGGATTCATTCTTTTTCACTTTATTCAACATTGCAAGATTAGGTGTTTTTTGACATTGAAAATTATTTAGAATATTTGGTGCAGCTTGATCAGTTTTAAGAGGACTGTCGGGTCGTTGCTGAGGTATATGCTGAGTGTCATTGTAGGTATTTGCTTGTCTGTTTGCAGGATTACTGAAAATCTACTAAACCGATTTATTTTTAAACTTGGTTGAACAATGGACCAAGGAGGAACCCATTAACCTTTGGAGCAGATCTGAATAAGGGGGCTGACCAAGGTCTTTTTTTCATTTGGTTAAGAAATAGTGGTTGTGTGCACTGTCCCCTCAAAGCAAGATGGTTCCCGGTTTCAATCCTGGTTCGACTGGGGTCTTTCTGTGTGGAGTTCGCGTGTTCTCCCTGTGGGTATTCCAGCTTCCTCTCACAGTCCAAAGACATGCAGACAGGTTAGTTGGAGCCTGACTGTGAAAGTGGTTGCTTGTCGTTGTGTGTTGGCCGTGCAATAAGCTGATGACCTGTCCACAATGTACAGTACCCTGCCTCTCGCATAATGTCAGCTGAGATTGGTTCCAGGTCCCACCAACACTAACCCACTGAAATGGGAAAGCGGTATAGATAATTGATGGATGGATGGATATAAAGAACTAATGCAGATTTTTGTGAAAAACTTCAGGCATCCAGATTTTATATTATGTAGAGTGCTCTATGAACAAGTGAAATTTGGATCTGGATAATTATCCTGATGTCTCGGATCTCAATAAATTCCATTGTGGTGGCAAAGTGGCCAATTGCCTTTGGCTGAGGCCTGCACACAAGTACAAGAGTTCAATCATGACATCTTTAACATTTCCAAAAAAAGGATTCAGGTTTCTAGTCAGAGTTATTTGTGACGTACTTTGACCTGTTGTTCGGTGCATGAAAAAAGGAAGTATTACTCTTGGGCGAAAAAATGGCTTTCAACCACTTTTCACCTTTTTTTTTTTGATGCTGGGCTGCAAACTGACTGTGGTTTGGTCGTGATAGATGGTAGAAAGAGGTGGTTTGATGTGATTGGAGCTATTCTGGATACCAAGAACAGACGAAAAGAAAAAGCTCAAAGAGAACTCCTGGTATGAAAGTGGAGCATACACACAAACAGCTAGATGGTTTAAAATGATAGGCTTCAATGTGTGTGTGTACATGCTATATGCTGTATTTATTTGATAGTTTACTCAGGAGAGAATCTGATGATTTTATTCTTTCTTCATGTGAAATCACTAAATCGCTGAACTCAAACTCCACGAGACGCTGTTCTCTCACTTTACACATCTTTTCCCATCGTAACTGGAGCAGTTCCTTTCATGGCACGTCAGACAGCTCAGGGATGCTTCAGGGTACATGTGTATGATTGTGTGTTTTTGTGCAAATTTGTGCATGTGTGTGATCAGCATGCCTGAGGTTCTCCACTCGTGATCAGCAGGGCTGGGACACAGCTCCTGGATTGGAGCCATAAAAAGCGAGGAGAAGGGAGATTTCCATAGCTTCTGCCTTGTCTGGGAATGTAAATCTTGGGCTGTTTGTTCCGAGTAACAGGACCAAGCTGCCCCCCCACCCCCATACATAGACATACACATTCTCAATACAGGCGTGTGGACTGATACACAAAGGCCTCAGTTATCTGGAGGAGGGTCTCGCAAGAAATGAACTATGGATGATTAGAAAATGAAAGAAGATTGCTTTTGATTAGCACTCGTTAATTAACTCCGCCTACCGCCTGCCTGCTCCCCCGGCAAGCCCATCATCAATGTATAGTCTGACTGTGTTATTAATTCAACTTTGTGTGTGTGTGTGTGTGTGTGTGTGTGTGTGTGTGTGTATGTGTGTGTGTGTGGGTGGGTGTGGGATGTAGGCTATTGTCAGTGCAGCAAAGCACAAAGATATTTTTTCCTGTTCTGAATTTTGATGGTGTTGTTTCATAATGACAAACAGATGAACCGAAACCTTTTAATTTGCTTTGACGTCGGTCTTTGTGCTCGGCACTTACCTGTATGTGTGTGTAAGTGCATGTGTGACAAATTGTTTTATGCATGTTTTCATTGATATGCAATGCGGCTGGTCTTCACAACATGCATGATCAGTGGACTACTGTGACACCGCAGCCCAGTGCGCCGCCAAATGAAATTGATTGGAAATGAATGATTGATAAAGGGGGGAAAGATGAGAGATGAGAGAAAGACAATGAGGAGGAGGAGGAGTGATTTAGGAGCGAGAAAGATTTCAAAGGGAGAACGAAGAGAAAGGATGAATGAAGGTTGCATAAATGAGCAGAAAGTGGGGGAGCACTGCAGTTTAGAAGAGAGATGCAACTAAGACAAGAAAAAAAAGAGATATAGATGGAGAAGACTCAAGTGAAGAAAGGACATGGTTTTAAGTCAAAAGAGATGAAAGAAAGTAATGCGCACAAGAACAAAGCACGAGAACAAGAGCTGGGAGGGACGGAGCGATTTTATAAGAAGATAAGATATGGAGGAAGAGATTCACAGGAGCCCCAATTTCACAGTAGGTAGAGAGAGCCGGGGGTTTGTGCTGTTATGGCATTACAAGAAGCGCTTCACTTGATTGCGCATTAGTCCTATTGTGGTGGGAGCCCAGCGCATGTTTTATTTAGCAGGCTCGCTCGGTGCTCGGCTGCAGCAGGGATGGACATTTGTTTGTTCTGCAGCCCGCTGTGTGCTCGGGGTCGCCGGTGCAGAGCCACGTCTCCTTACTGCTAATGGACGGAGCAGCATTAGTCAAGTGTGTCAGCCTCTCCCCGGCTTCCTCCACACCAGCACCGATGTTATCGCCCGTCCAAGCTTCTATTTGGAAGTACTCTCAGGCTTTTCCTGGTTTAAAGCCACATGAGTGATAGATTCGCTCGGCGGTATTCTTGGCCTCCCCCTACAGGTGGGATGTGTATGTACAAGTTTCGGCCTTAGCCTCCCAATGCATACAGCTGTACTGGTATGCATATATTTATTGACGAGCTAACGAATGAGAAATTAGCAACCTCAGAAGTCAAGGAACCATGAGTTGTTTGGCTAACTTTGCTAGACCTCATTGAAATACTTTTACCTGCTTCTGATGATAAACTAGCAACAACTTCACTGATGCAGCCTAAAGTCAAGCAAGCAGAATGGTAAATGGTCTGTATTTATTTAGCGCCTTACCAGTCTTGGTGACCACTCAAAGTGCTTTACAGTACAGTTTCCCATTCACACACACATTCACACAGTGCATCTATGGGCAGCACTTTTTCTATGGGGGCCATTCAGAGTTCAGCATCTTGCCCAAGGACACTTCGGCATGCAAATGGGGAAGATTGGGACCGAACCTCCGACCTTCTGGTTGGAGAACGACCAACAAAAAAGCTGAATTAATGACTTGTTGAATTCAATTCAATTACAACAACACCAGTTCAGCATCTGTCCTGTAGCCTTTAGCCTCTTCAAGTGAAATATACTCCAATATTCCTTTGTGTTCAGTTTCTCGCTCGGTCACTTTCTCTTTTCCTCTTCGTCTTTTCCTCTGACAATGTCCACTTTTATGGCCCTGCCACGATGTCCACACTGACAACAGCAAGCTAGTTGTCTCTTATAGCGAGCTGCGAGCTCCAGCTCTGATTGTTGATGTGTGACGTATGTCATAAAGCAGGTCATAATGTTCCAGCATGGTACAGGAGCGTTACATGGTTCTCTTCCAGGCTTCCAGGGGGCGCTGTAGCAATGATAGACATTCCATTCTCTCTGTTATAAGTTTGTGTACCATCAAAATTATTTTGAAGCAGTTATTTCAAGGGTATAAATTTCGTGGTGGTACTTTAATAGAAGTCTTCCCATCTGCTTTTCTTGAGCCTGATACAGAAATGGTTGAATGTGAACAGGCTGCTATTGTTAACGCTCTTAATAAGGTCAAACTCAATTAAGCTGTCACCTCTCGTTTCTAAACCCGACATTCCAGCTGGTAGCAACAGCCGGCCACCAGAGCGAGGAAATGTGTCAGCTTGTTCATTTTTCACCCTGTGCCGTTCTGGTCCTGGTGTGAATTTTTCTCTTGAACTCCCGACCTGCAGATTGTGGGCGGTTTTCAGCAGCTTGCCCTCGACACCCCGAGGCCAGAAAAAAATGGCGGAGACTCTTCAGACAGCAGTTTGTTCTGTAGCGTGCAGTGATGTCCATCAGAATAAGTAGATTTTCATTGTGAGGAAAAACAACAACATGGAAAAATCACTGAAAATTGAAAGAACGGCTGAAGATCTATCTTATTAAGCTTTCAGTCATGAACTCAAATATCCAGAGCAACGGACATTTGCGTTTTCACAGCCCCTTAAGGAAATATGTGTCTGGACTTCAGTGCATGTCTGAAAACAACTTCTCTGACCTATCTCACAAATGGTGAGTCATTCTGATGTCACAGTTACATGCTGTTTGCAACAACAACAAAAAAATTATCTGAAGGAAATATGATAATTATGTATGTTCAAAATGATTGTGGTTTTACTTGAAACTGAAGAATAATCGATAATACCAACAGAAACAAGTTTGCATGACACAAACATCACAAAGAACAAGAAATCAGAGAAAAATAATAAAAATAGACATGAATTACAGACTATTTGTCTCAATTGTTTAACAAACTGTGACGTCAGTCCCCAGTGATCATGGCTTAGTGTTCCCAGTAAAACATGGACTGGCTTTGTGTCCAAAAACTGTTTCACAACTTCACCAGGTGAAATCATGAAACACAGAGTAGACCATGCCACGGGGCTCTCACCACAGCAGCCAGAGACGAACCATTCAGGTCTAGCTGTTTCTGCTGGACATCTAGCTTCGCAGCTCAGTCTCTGTCCGTCACTGTCCTGAGTGTCTTTTTGAGGCAGCTCCACCGCTGCCTTTTAAACCTGAGGATCAATCAGCTCACAGTTCTCACCTGCACTGATTGATCCTCTGTGGTGCAGGCGAAGGTGCTCTCCCAGCCCCCTCACCTCCAAACACTGCAACTCAAGCAAAAGTGAAACTTCATTGCACTGTTGTCCTGAACGATGCTCGGCTGGGTTTGTGTGTGTGTGTGTGTGTGTGTGTGTGTGTGTGTGTGTGTGTGTGTGTGTGTGTGTGTGTGATCTCTCGGTGGACTACCTCGCTAACCTGACTCATTATATCACACACTGTGATCATAAGAGAAATGTCTCTAGAGGTGCACACACACTCTGGTAAAAACCACGTGGGAGCTCACTTCTGGGAATGGGACATACACACACATACACAAACACAAATTAGCACACTCCGATAAACACTTTTATGAAATGACCTGCAAGTCTTTCTGCAGCTGTTGGATGTGTCGTACATAACCTGGGACATATATATATATATATATGTATATACACACACATTATATACACACTATATACAGAGAAAACACACGATCCTGTCACAACAATCCCTAAGCTTATCTTTGGCCCATCAGTAGCACTGTACTATACTTTACACTTCCATCAGCAACACACAAACACACACACAATAACAATGCAACTATATATGAAAGTGAGAGACGTACACACAAAAATGAGCAATAAAGACGGTACACAAACACGGAGGATGATTCCGATACCAATTTACCTCACCTCTGAGTTTTTCCTCCCCTGAAGTTGGATTTGTGTTAGCTGTCACATTGATCGGCTCTTAATAATGCAGCGTGCAGAGGGTGTGTGGGCGAACAGGGCGACGGTGGGGGATGGGTTTGGCGGGGAGACACAGATGTTCCTGGCTCTAGGAAATTGTACAAACAGCTGGTCTGTAATAACAAAACTAAGTGAGCATCACTCCCCAGCAGCTGCGTATGTGCGTTAGAGTGAATGCATGCGTACATACAGTTTTATATACGTGTGCACGGTCTGGTTTTTTTATGTGTGCTTCAGGTATTACTCATGTTGTGGGGACCTAACTATGTTTATTAGTGACATTATGGGGTTTACCCTCCTTGTAGGGATAAAAAGGAAGTCCTCAGTACATGAATCTTTGAATTTTAAGACATTTTATTTAAGATCAGGTTAAGGTAAAGGTTAATCTAAGGTTAGAGGTAAGCAAGTAATAGATTTGGTTAAGGTTGGAGTAAGTACCCAGGAAATCAATGTAAGGGGGTAGGGTTAGCTGTGTAATGACCACTGAGGTCATGGAGACGTGTGTGTGTGTGTGGGTGTGGGTGTGGGTGTGTGTGTGTGTGTGTGTGTGTGTGTGTGTGTGTGTGTGTGTGTGTGGGGGGGGGGGGGGGGGGGGGGGGGGGGGGGGGTGTGGTGTGTGTGTGTCTGTGTGTGTGTGTGGTTGTTGGATTTTTGATAATTCCAATGAAACTGGAATAATACAAATATTTCAGGAAGAAGAAGAGGAGCCATACATGTTGAAGACATAGAAAGATGTCAACTTGGAAATACAACTAAATATGAGAGCTCTGGATGATAAGAGCAGACGCCGGCGTCAATGTGCTGTACAAACACAAACACCTGATTTCAGCAGCTGCATTTACTCGTCCTGCCTGCTGCAGGCTCTACCCAGGCACAAACCCTCACGTGAATCTTCCAGTGGTTTTCTTGTTGCTGTGAACGCATATGACTCAGACAATATCCTGCTGCATTCTTCATATGAGAAAGGCAAAGTCTGAAGACAGCTTTAGAAATATGTTTTCATAAAAATGTAGGGTCTTTAAAAGCTCATATCCACATGTTGACACCAACTCCCACTCAAGTTTGGCCTGAGGATTATTTATGTTTGCTTGCTGCGTTTGTATGAACATGGAAATTCAAGCCTGTTTTCGTCTTTGTATTGACTTTGTATGAAATCTCATGGTGTGAAAAATTCACCTCCTGGTTGGTGTGAACAGCTCCTTTTAGTCCTCCTTTCCCTCTCACTGTATGATTTCTCCTCTAAATAATTCTCACCCTCAAACGCGATGATTTCCACGGAGCTAATTGAAAATGTGTTGCAAATGTGCATTATTATTATTATTAGCTTCTCTGATTTCGTCCATCCTCTCATCAAGTGTTGCCTCAGCATCAAACCAGCTGGGTACCAAGCTGCTCCGTCTCTTCTTTGTGTACCTGTACCTGCCTGTGATTCACAGTAGCTCTTCCTCCTACGATGCAGTATATGTGGAAGTACAGTGAGCCTGGCCCCACTCTGTCTAGACATACAGACACTTGCTCAGGCTTCACCTTTTATCTCCTCTCAGCCCAGCACTATGCTGTCTTTAACTTCTGCTCAATGAGCCGTCACCACAAGTTTGTTTGAGCTCTGCCCTGCAGATGGACATCCTGAATTTCTCTTGTCTCGTCTCTCTGCCTCCTCCTTTGCTCGGTGTGTTTGTCTAGGTGTTAGCTGTGTGTGATGGCAGCAGAAGAACGGCATTAGTTTGATTTACCTGAGATGAAAAAAACAATCCATCCTCCACTCACCCCTCTGTGAAAAGTTACAAGCTTCCACTTCCAAGTTTTGCAGTATGTTTAAGTTGGAACCCGATTAGTTGATGTTCCTGGTCTCAGAAGCGACGCTTTAGGCTGCGTCATGATGACTTTAGCTGATTAGTGAGTTACAGTGCTGCAAAGAAACAATAAACTTTGTCTCAACACAAAGTCAGAGTAGAAGAGGCGATGGTGAGGGAAGAGTTTATCATCTTGACAGAACGGAAAGAAGTTTCCTCAGAAAGAAAAATGTGACTGCTACAGCGTTTTATATTGTACGTTAGGAGGAAGTGTGCATCTTGGAGGATTTGTGTGCTAATGTGTGTATTTCAGCGGTTATGAGCGCGTTTCCTTCTTGGCTATATGTTTTTTATGACGTGCAAGACTCGTGTCCACTTCAGTGTGTTGACATTGATTTAATAAAATGGGGATTTATGGCTCCTTCCTGGCTGGTAATGTGTATATTACTATTATAGATCTGCTGCTCCCTGTGTATTTTTCTCTCGCTGCGAAAACAAAAGCATCAAACAGCTGCAGGTGTCACAACACAACACACCAGAGGAAATAATGCATAACTTACAGAAACCCACTTTCACATTTATAATTGTCTGTGTGTTTGTGACCTGTTATAGTATTTTCTGAATAGAGATTTTTTTCATAATCATCTGAGGTAGACTTACAACAATCTACGAAATTGTGAAACAGTGTCAGGTGCTCCTATAGAAGCTGCAAGTTTTTTGAAAAAACTTATATTTGCGATGTCTATTAGGTGTAATAGTGACTTCTCTGATTGGGAGACTACACAGTTACCATGGAAATGTTTACCACAACCGTAAAAATCATGTCAGCCATAATTGGATCGTTTAGCGTAACATTATCTTTACCATAGAGCTGCCATAATTTCTCTTTCCTGCGTTTTTCTTAGAGATGAGGAGAAAAGTTAAATGGGTGAAAATCACTATAAGGTTAAATCACTGTAACAATGTTGAAAAGAGGTAACTGTTACACTGTGTGTCTAAATGTACCTGTGTGCTCTCTCTCTCTCCTTCTGGTTCAGCCCTGTCTATGTTGCCGTCAAGTGAGGAGCAGACCCCTGTGCCCCAGAATAAGTCAATGGGTGACATCGAGGAGCTGGCTGCCAGCTATGAACGCAAACTCATAGAGGTGAGTGCCGTCTTTCTCTTTGTTCCTCATTGTGAATTAGTTCTAATACCTAAGCCACCATTGTGTGTTCCACAACTTCATCAGTCTCATATGGTCACAAACCAAAGCACTTAAAAGAACAGCATTATGGGGAGTGTTATCATTTACTTTTTGATGAATTGTGACTTCTACTTTTCTGTTTTATATGAAGGAATTATTTGATTGTATATAAAGATGGACGATAGTCTCAACTTCCTCCAACTATCAAGAAATAAGTCCAAAATATGTCTTATACAAAAACTGCCATGTTGTGCATTTGGAGTCAGAGTCTGTGCAGTAGCAATGGGGGATGTAATCGTGGTATTGAGGTTCCAATGATAGGACAGAAACCATCTTTGACTTTTCAGCTTGGTCCATGTGCCACCAACATGGAGGATGTACACTGCAGCCGGCCACTAGGGGGTGTTTGAGACACCTTGGCTTCTCTTTATGGAGCTGTTATGTCGCTCATCTTTAAATACAGTCTATGTAGTAATTAAACAAGTTTTAATTGATGATCGTAATAAATAAATGGTAGACTAGCTGTTCCCCCTTAGTCTTATGCTAAGCTAAGCTAAGTGGCTGCTTGCTTTCACTCCGTAGTCTCACTACACTACAGACACAATTATGATATCAGGGAGACACCACTGTATTTGTTTCCTTGCTCCTTTAGCCTTCGGTGTCTTTGTGAGAAAATTTCAACCACACAAATCACATTAATCCTTGTTTCAGACAAGGTTCTTCAGTCTATTCAGGTTTGTCTTGTTTGTTGAGGCTGATGAAGAAAGGCAGTTCAGAAAATAACTGTTCATGTCCAACTTGCTGCCACAAAATATAAAAACCAGTGTAGGGGCCAAAAGCGGTGTTTGTCGACATTAATTGAATTTACATGTGCTAATGATTTCTTAATATTTCCTGGAACTTTACTTTTAGTACATTTGGCACATTAACATGCAGAGTTAAAGAAAGAAGAATAAGATTGAGTTTTTCGGCCTGTGAGAGCTGTGCAAGGAATGCAAAATTCTCACCGATCCACTTTATCTAAATAAAGCAGAGAATTGTCTTCTTCAGTTGCAATGATTCAAGCTCTGGTTCTATTGTTGCCAGAGCAGGCTCTTCTCAAATACATTGATTGCAGTGCATGGTGAAGCGCTCTAATAATTGGACATCAGGCCTATTGTTGCCAGCTGCATGAGCGATGATGGGGGCTGTGTCCAGTTTCCTATTAGACTGACCAATGAGGCAGCGGCGCTCCCAGAGAGAGTGACAGCGGTGGAGGAAAATAAAGGCACCTTGTGTTTATTCTAATGTGTAGCAAGGTGTGGGGGGGCTTCCACATGAATTATTAAAGCACGGTTTTATATTTCTTTTATAAGAAATAATTCTGCCTGTGTTCGGCCGAACTATGCTTTAACTTATTTATGCATGTGTATGTGCGATACATTTTTAATGGTGTTTACTTATTTATTTGTTCATTTGCTTGGCTGTCAGTCTGGATCGGGCTTTCACAGTGAGCCTGGAGGACGGTGGTGGGACACAATCGGTCCAGGGCTAACCTGCCAGGCCATGATGGCTTTGTTTAAACCCGCCTGTCACATAGAACACAGGTGTTTTCCTTTGTCCCTGATATGAAACAAGTCGTCCAGTCGGCAGAAATATTGTAAAATGTGAAAGCGGTTGCAGCAGCACGGCTTGTGCTTCAGCTGGATGAGTCACAGAGAAGAGAGAAAAGAAAAGACGTGCAGCGAACGGGAGACGCAGGATGTCCTCATTATTGCTAACCAGTGGCGAATCTAGGATCTTTGTAAATCAGGGGCCATAAAGGGGACAATTATATATCCATGATCCATGCACCATATCTGAAATCATTCCTTCTTTACTGTTAGCGCTATAGCTTTGATTCAAATGTCATCCACACATCTTGAATATATTTTGAAAGCACATTGAGTGCTTCAAAAACCTTAGAAAATCTACTGTACATAAACTTTAACAAACAAACAAATGTGAGTATTGTTTGTTTGTTTGTTTTTAAAGACTACTGACAGGACGGGGCACTTCACGGGCCAATCAGATTTCAGCAGGGACAAGTGCACCCCTGGATCAACCCTGTTATTCATAGAAGTGAACAAAGTGTGGCTTTTTGTATAGTTAATAGTGTCAGTGTGTGTACAGCATTATATGTGTTTGTGTAGTTTGTGTTGTAGTGTGTGTTTATGTGTGTGTGTGTGTGTGTTCATTCTCCTCATCCCGATATGAGGATTTTCAAATCGTGTGAGATACACGAGCAGCTGTCGACAATCCTGACTCAGCCGCCGCGCTCCAGCAGCTGAGAGAAAATCTGACCCAACAAGTTATTGATTTTTGAAAATGTCACATTAAAGCCTTGTTGGATACATACAGGCCTGCCAGACACAAATAAATATTGGCCAGTGGCTCAGCCTTCATTAACCTGGGAAATTCGCCCGGTGTTTGGGGCCCACATCAGTTTTAATTTAATGATGCAAATGCATTTTATCGACTTTGACATTGTTTATATTTGAGCCAAGTCTCAAGTGGGTAGATGCTCTTTTCCTGCTGCATCCTCGTCCGTTCATCTGTCATGTCAGGCTCTGCACTGTGCATGGAGATTCTCCCACCGGCTACAGTCACACCTAAAACTTGAGCTGTGTGGCCTTTTTTTGGACGCTTAGGTGGGATTTTAAACTCAACTTCAGCAACCACACTGCAGCTCTGCAGGTGACTGGTTTTGTGCCTTGCAGGACACTGTGCAGCCACAGCCTTTCTCTGAATGTAGCCCTATATATCACTAGTTCCACTGAAACTACTGATTACAGCATTCAGGCCATCATCATGCTTTAGACACTGATGAGGCATAGAAATTCATAAAAGCAGTAATTGTACTGATTTAGATTGAAAAAAAAAAGGAAATCCACTGGCCATAGCTTTTTCATTGACATCCAACACCCAGTCAGGTTATAAAATGTCCTGATGTTCTGGCCACTTGTGAGGAGCAGAATTAACTGAAAACACACCAACATCTTTCTCTGTTCATCTGTGACTCAAATATCTCAAGAACCACTTATCTAATCACCTTCACACTCTGTATTGTTAAGGATCCCAAGGAAGCGCAGTGTCGATAACGACAGTGGCATCAACTGATTATTTGTGCAGCGGTGGAGGTGCAGCTAAAGGGCTCTGTGGACTGAAAGCTGCAGACCACTTTTACAGTTTTAGAAAGAAAATCACCACAGACCAAACAAACAGCCCAGTCCAAACAGGCAGGTTTACAATGCACACTGTACTTGTTTAAACAAGCATCAAGTTGTTCTTGCAACAAACTTATTTTCACCAGCATTCATATTGAAGTCTTTAACATCTGGTAGTAATAACCTAATTATATTGCATTGGCAAAATCACCTAAATGACCTGGTTCAAATGTAAACACTGCTACTCAGTGGATTAACAACACGCCGATATCAGAGCTGGCCTGTTTACAAACCAATCAATGCCAAGTAAAGACCCAGCCTACATAGGTGATGACTGCAGGACGTATGTGGGAAATACAAAAGTCTTCTTTCTTAAATTGCATTGTTGAACCATAACAAACCGGATCAATTGTAAACAATGTAACGAAGATATGAAGCTTGTTTCAGACTTTCAGGTGTGAAATCGATCTTATATAGCCGACTTTGTGACCTTTAATATTATTTCTGTGTTCGTGTGATTGTTTGGTTTGTATTTCATCCACCTGTTTAATGATACGTAAGTCATGTGATTTAGAAAGTGGTTAATATTTTATATCATCTCTTATTTAAGCTTTTTCTCCCTTGTGCTGTTACCAAACTGACGAAAATCATGAACTGATACACAGCAGTGACTTGTGACTTCCAGGATGTTCCACTGCCGGCCTCTGACTCTCCTCTTCACACTCCTCTTCACACTCCTTTTATTTATTTATTTCTCCTTATCTTTTCAGCCGCGGCAGAGACTAGGTGGTAAGAGTTGTGTGCGTTCAAACGTTGGGTAAATTCCTGTATGGATGAGTGGGGTTTTCTCACAAAAAAAAGAAAAGGCAATGAAGTGATGCATCTAGTGAAAGACAGAGAGAGAGAGAGAGAGAGAGAGAGAGAAATACAATCACAGAAGGAAGGAAGTGCAACTACTATAACTCCAGGGCACCGACACATACACTTTTCAATTTCCATCTTTATTGCGTTGTTGCTTTTCATTGTGTGCGCGAGTAATAAAAGGAAATGACATAATATGGTTAACGTGTCCGCAGAGGTTTCTAAGAATTGGCGAAGCTGCATGACATTGATCGGTGAGACCGGAGTGATGAGGAGAGGGAGGGCAGGTAGTGATGTAGCACGTCCTCTTATCAGCGCTAACAGGCTGCTGGTGTCAGGCTGATCGGACACAATACACAACTGCCCCTTGACATGTTAGCCTGCAAATCATTCACTCTCACCAGCATGTGACTGTTACTTATTAATTCTATTTCGTCAATGTGATATTTGGCTTTTAAATTACATTCAAATATTGAGTTGTTTTTCGATCCTGTGGTTGGATGATGTCAGGATATTGTGGTCTTCCATTTGTTGGACGTAGAATTTACTCTTGAGATGAATGAATCAGTCGATTTTGAGTAAGAGGAAAATGATGGAGAATCCCCCCGGTGGTTATAGATGAAGTGGATTTAAGAGTAAAGACCGCCCCCTCCTCAGGCTCTTTAGATTTTCAAGCTCACCTGAAATCTCAAAGAGACGTTCAAGGACTCCACTTTGTTTAAGAACCTATTAATGTTACCTACAAGTGGGCTGAATGCTACTTTACAAGCCAAAGTGGAATTAATAGAAAAGCTGGCCAGAGGAGAATCCTGTATGTCTGACTAAATATAAATATGAGAATATAACTTTATATTTAACCACCTTTTATAATATCTCATAGACAATTCCATATTCAGGTCATGCGACCACTGAACCACCTCAACTGAGAAACGGCCTGTAATCTTTGCATGCACTGATTAAGACCGTTCCCTTGAAATTGCTGTTTCCCAAATACAGAGCGCACACACGACATACAGACTATGTCAAAGTGAGTCCCTGTGAGAAAACACTTAGAAAATTCACAGGTAGCTCAACAGATGCAAAACTGGGAGAATACATAATATCTCAGGATGAAAAAAGGAGCCACGTGCTTAGAAGACACAAACAAAGACGTCAACTTGCAATATTATTATTGTCAGTCAGCAGCTGCTTCTTGCATCAACTTCGATCTTTTATGTCTGAAACAGTAGTAGACACATTTACTTGTAAATTAAAATACATTATGGCGCTGGACACTTACATTCCAGTTCTGTTTTATCTAAATATCCGCATCATATGTAGAGTACATCATCACATTTTTATTATCTAAAGAAGAGACATTTCTATCCTTGAAGGTTCTGAAAACTTAATTAGTTATTGGTTCCAGGTTCCAACATAAGCTCATGTTTTCTGGCAAAAATTAACAGCACCTGACATTTCTAACCAGAGATTTGTGTTTCTCTTCACACACTCCTGTGCACCAATCAACATTTAGCAACATTGGAATCAGGATGTGTTGATTGGGCTGTCAATCAGATTAAAGCGCACTGACACCGTGCTGAAGGAGCAGATTAGCAGAGTTTTTGATTTAAACCCTAAATAAATATGAAGATGTGTTTTCAGCTCTCGTTTTGCTTACTGAGGCATGAAGGTCTTCAGAGGCTTTAAAGATGCATGAAGTCATTTGTATCACTTGCATCAATATGACTTGTATCAATGTATGTTGATCACCAACAAATGAATCAGGATAGTTATAGTTAGGATAGTTTTACTATGGCACATGAACACTTTGGATAGAACAGTTTAACCAGTTAAATGGAGCAGAGATCCAACAGAATTATCTAAAGAGATAACATCACTGGGCAAACCACGAACTGAACAAAATGTGTCACAAAGCTTGAACGTGAAGGTGGATGATCCAATATCACACATTCTTTTTACATACAATCTATATCCACCATCTGAGGCAAAGTCTTTTTCCAATTTCAAAATGTACTGTTGAGGGTATATGGACTCCAACCAGCCTGTTGCACCATTTAAAACACAACATTACCTCAAAGACAACTGTTGATAATATGGTCATGTGCATTATTGTCCTCTCCTATTGCAAACTGACCCTTGTACTACCTGAAACTCCTGTAAACATGTTAAATCCCACATTGTCCGAAATACTGCCACACTACTCCTACGACTGCTTACTTCTACTTTTACTAACTTCTACTACAACTTCTACATTAAGTCTTTTTTGTCATTATAACTAGCAGTCAGACTGTCTTCCCTATTTACTCTCCTCTTACCCAAACCAATCGAGGTAGATGTGCCCTTCACACTATGTTGTGATTTGGTGGGATACAACTTAAGTTGCATTGAATTGAAGAAACTCTGTGATAGAGACATGTAATATAAATTGGCTAATCAACATGACCATCTTGTTTCTTCACGATTGCTCCTCAATATCAGACTAGTGTAAATGTCTTAAAATATCTGGTTCATTCGAAAAGTAGATCACAGATCCCTCACCCAGACTTAAATTTAATGCAAGCAGCTGTTACTCATGCATGTATGTTGCTGCCAGTCTCACCTATAAAACCATATACACTCACTGAAGGCACCTGCCAATTACAATCATTAAAGGCAGCCTCAGTAGATAATGTACTCCAGGTTTAGATGGGAGGCATCTGTGCTTCAGATTGAGGCCTCGTTACATCATCCTCCGCTGTAAACGAACTCGTCTGCAGCTCACAGGCTGGATCATCCTAACCCAAATTCCTCAACAGACGCCCGACTCACATCCAATAAACAAACAAACTCTTAACTACATCAGAAGTCTTGTGAGTATGCGTTTACAGTTACAGCACATATTTTTGGTTTCGTTGTTTTGTTTTCCTGTGCTGTATTATTCCTTTTTTTTCATCCCTGCTGTGTGGTATTGATAAGAATAGGGAGAAGAGGATAGAGATGAGATATGGGTTGAAACTTCCTGTGGGACCAGGGATTCTCCCTTTGATCCACAAGCTCATTAATTAACCATAAACAACATCAAGAACAAGTGCAACAATTACAAGCCACTGACTCGGAGTCTCCGCTGTTCAGAGGGAAGACGCAGTAATAGCCAGGAAAAAATGAACCGATGTGCGTTTACGATGCCCGTTGTCTTTGCTGTGTAATGCACGTGAATGTGACCCTTGAAAAATACAAAACACTGCATAATGCATGGTATTCTTCTCAGAATAATGCAGGTGAATCTTCTTTGAAGTGTTTTCGGTTACAAAAGCCTTCCTCTGCCTTATTAAATTCTCTTTCACACAAAATATATTTTTTTAGCCTCCGTGTGAGAATACCCATCCAGAATGGGAGGCTGGCACACTCTCTTTAATAGCTTTGGGTTTAAAAGCTGCTTGCAGTAATGATTTCAATTACAATTTGTGAGCATTTGATTTCTATTGGGATGAATCATTGAAGACACTGAAGAAAGTGCGATCATCAAACCAGTATTAAAACTTAATGTTTCTGCTACGGAGTGTGCAGATGTACATGTATGTTAAAGTCATACAGCTCATCCAGCTCAGTGATGAAATACAGTCAGAGTCATGCATTGCTGTTGAAGCTCTGCAGTAGGAGTGAAATTCTGTTGGAAAATAAATTTGTGATTTACACACTTTTAAATCTGATCGCTAAGCCCAGTTCCTTCGTGCGCTGTCACACCTGCCTTGTTTGGTTCGGGCTCTGTTGGGGATTTTTTAGTTTAGTCCGAACCAAAACAACAGGTGTAAAGGCCTCGGACCAGGGTTCAGATCGACGGACCAAAATTTTGTCCTAGCAAAAGAGGCGGTCTCAGTCTGGATCAAACTGAACCACGGTGCAATGTGAAAACAGAACTAACTGGATGAAATGTTAACAGCAGTCGCTTCGCAGAGATCCTTCTGACAAACTGTTAGATCTCTCTTATAGGTCCATTTTTATACTTCTGCATTCTCCAAGTTCTGATCAAACCGACTATTTTTTATAATTTTCGAATATTTTTATTTTATCTTGCTGATCTTTGTTTATCTTGTTTTTGGATTTTAACTGCTTACTTTGTTAGCCTTCATTTTTTTATTATTAACGTGTAAAGCACCTTGTAACTGTGTTTTGAAAGGTGTTGTAAAAATGAAGCTCATAATTAAACATATGCTATTTCAGAAACTTATTAAAACACCAACTTCTAAAGTCTTAATGTCGACTATCGCTCTGACTTCAGTATTTCACTTGTGTATATATGTGCTGTGATAATCCATAACTACCAGCTGTCATTTAATCCCCTGTCTCCACACTGCTCCTGCCAGTGTATATTAAAATTCTGGCTCCTCACAGTGAAAGTAACTTTTTGAATGTAAACTAATCTTAATCTGTCCAAATACATTTGGCATGCGTGGACTGGGGGAACATGCACTAAGACAGGGTTTTAGTTCCCTGAATGTTAATCTGCATTGTGTTGAAAACAGCCCAAAATGAAAGCTGACAGACTGTACTTTAATGTTTTCATAGCTGCAGCGTTTCAAAGTAATAATACTACATAAACCAGGAGCGAGAGATCCAAGTGCTTGTGTGACGCGTCTGTGACAAACAGCTACGTCTGTCCCAAGTCCCCAGTTTTAGCCTTTTTCTATAAACTGCCATTCCTCTTTTTGTATTGCTCCATCTGCCGCTCTCACATTACTTAACTCATCTCTCTCTGTCTGTCTTTCCATCTTTTCTTTTCCTCCTCCGTTCAGAGTGGACAGCACAGCTTGTGATGTCTATATCGGTCCGCTCTCACACTCTTTTTCTCCCCCCCCCCCCCCCCCCCCCCCCCCCCCCCTCCGTCTTTCAGCCGTGTCTCTTCATGTTTAGGAGCAGCTGTGATGAAGTGAGTCAGAGGCATTTAGATTTACAAAGTAGCCCAGTGTTGGACATATTGGAGTTGAGGTCTCACCCAGTTTAGCATGTTTAAATGAACCTTTGAACCAGGTCTCTGTTGTGCCATAAATTTAAAAAAAAAAGGGATGAAAGTATTTCTCTTTTGAGTCACGCTGTCCTGCCCACTTCGAAATGTTACCAGCTGTAACACAAAGACCAAGAACCATCTGCCTTTGGTTTTTACGTAATTTCACACCGCATGAAAAATCATAATGGACATTTCCTTTCAGAAATGTTCCCGTGGAATTGGAAAAGAGAAAAGCGAGCAAGGGTTTCACATGAAGAAGTATATTTAAAAAGGAGAATCTGCACCAGGACAATATTAAATGACATTTCAGTGAATTTTTTAAAGAGATCTTGAAATACTCTTGTCCCCTTATGAAACCACATTTAAAATAGAAAAATATCTAAATTATTATTTGGATATGCACATAAATACATTCATATCAGGCCCTTAAATATGCCTGAGTAATTATAGAATGTTTAAAAATCCTCTATTTTGCAACGTTTCAGGACTTGCACCTTGATCTGAGTCCAAACCAAAATGTATTACTTCCCATCCTCTCAACAAGTATGTATCACAGTTGCAGAGTGAAAGGTCAAAACTTCTGGATTGTTCTAATTATCCTGTCATTTAACCTAAGCCAAGTGGCTTGAATGCTCCTGTTGCAAGAAGAAGTCATGGGACGAGTACATGTTTCCAGTTCATGTGACTCTGTGCTGTAATCAGCTCTCCACTGACCTTGTCCCTGTCCTTCTCTCGACCCTTGTCCGTGTGTGTGAACACTGACATGGTTCGATATTCTCCCTTTCCTCTTGACCTCATTTGGCTCCACACCAGTCGCATTAAGGTTATAAGGTTTTGTGTCAGATGTATCGCACTTTCTCTCTGCCTCAGTTTCTTTCTCTGTCGCTTTTTTGGGGGTAAGGGATGTTCCAGCTCAGGCAGGGCTTTCTTAGCCTCTTTATTTAGGCCAGCTCAGCTCGGTGTGGCTCAGATTAGATCATACACCAGAGGAGAGGAGAGGAAAGGAGAAGAGAGGAGAGGAGAGAAGAGGAGAGAAAAGGAGAGGCTTGACTAGATTGTGCAAAGATCGGGAGAGAAGAGGCGGAGATGACAAAGCGTTGTGTGAAGGAGGAGACTGTGTGTCTTTGAAGAGTGTGCATAGAGAGTGTGTATGTGAGGGAGTGTGCTGGTCACCATCACTCGGGTGGCAGTTTGTTATAACGACTCCTCTAGTGCAGACGGTTGCATCATCGTAAAACAAGCCCTGCAGCAGAGACAAAGCATCTGACCACAAACAACAATCTGCATCACTGCTCTGCTAGTCTCAATAGTCTTATTTTAATACGGCATATGACAGATTTTACATAACAAGAATCGAAAACATCACTATGTGCAAATTTTAGCCAAGAAGACCTGATTCTAAGCCGCACGGCACACTTAAGATTCTCGTAGCTCGGTACATGTAGCATTCTCAGAATTAAAAAAAAGCCTCGGGTACCATAGCCTTAACCCAACAGGAAGTCGGCCATTTTGGTGAGAACAAGTAATTCGCTGTGTGCCATCTCGAGATGACACATTTAAAAAAAAAATGTTGTTTTGGTTGAACAGCGTGTCTGTAGCATGGCATCCCATTTGGGATGTTTGGCCATGACACAGGAAGTTGTTAAAACTTAACAGTACATGATCAGATCTGCCACAAACATGTTTGATAACAGTCATCAACACACCAATATTCATAGCGCCACCTACTGGCACATGCGTCATGTCACAATCATTATTCCATCTACATAATACTGTATAATGGAGGCAGGTCATGCGATGTGTGATCCATTATGTCACTGTGCACCTGCACAAGAAATTACTTACTTACTCAATAGCTCATGGTCTGATGGTATAGCCACAGCATGCAGCAGTGACAACAAGCATCCTGCCTGGACATGCACGGGGGTGCGAGGGCCTGTGTGACGCTGCTTGCAGCCTTAATTTAATTTTCGACCCTCGTGAAAATGTGTCGTTACTTGTTGTGTAGGTCCTGAGAGACACTTTATTGTCTGTTTTACAACAAAACTGCACAGTACATCATGTTTTATTTACTTTTCAGCTGCACAGATGCACTTTGCAGTGTTGGGTGAAATAAATGATAGCAATTTATCTTTGTTACTTTGAGAGTAACCAACGTAGATAGATGGTAATGTTGGCTGCAGAGCACAAAGCGTACAGTGCATTTGTCATTATTAATCAGATTGGGAGAGGATGTTCTAACAAGGTCAGATCATAGTTATTTTCTTACTTTCACGGTTCAGTTTCAGACCTCGCACACATTCATTTAGATGTTTAATACTGTGAATGGTACAAATTATATCCGTTCCACAGAGAAGGAAATAAATTAAAAGAGGAACTTGTTCAGCCCTGAAAAAACATGGTGCGAGTAATACTTTGATTTGAGATTGTTCTGCAAACTTATTCTGATTTGTTGTATTACAAAATTATTACTAGAGGAAATATGTTGTCTTTTATTAGCTCTTCCTTTAAATATTATTTCAGCACCCAGTCTTCAGCAGGACAACTCAACTAAATGCAATTATGACTGTTGTGTGTTCCTAAATAAGGAAAGCATTTAAGCTTAAGATTTGGCAAATTAACCTTGTGCACTTTGAAGATATAATATATAGCAATTCTTCATTTAAATATCTAAAACAAATCAGACTATGTTTTTGTAAGATTTTGTTGTTGAAAAATCCTACATTTATCCAAAGTAATAGAACATTTCATTTTTGTTGTCATTCTATTGCCTCATGTTCACTTTACCGACAGCTTTGTTCGTTTCTGCTGTGATGTCCATGTCAAACGACGTGCCAGTCGGCTGTTTTCTCCTTCCGCTGTCTGTATCGGTCACTCGTAATGGATCATGATTATCACCACTGTTTGCTGTGAAATGTGAATAAAACTTTAATACGGGACCTCATCCACAACCATGATTTGCACCTGAGTCACAATGTCATGGGCAATGGTGGTGAAGACAGCAACTCCCATGATCCCAAGCAGCTTCCCGACATCATCAAACTAGGTCAACGTTGTTTTGATACTCCTAGTTGCTAAAGTTATATTTCACATTTATCTTGAGAAGTTTCCATTCAAGTCAAGGATATTTTGCAACCTTAAAATAATGCATGTATTGACCTTTTTATAAACCAGCTGCAAGAAAATATTCATTCACTTTTTCCCCCAAGTACAGAGCTGAGATGAATGCACAGTTTGCAGAAAGACTGCAGTGATCTGTTGACTAAGTTGCTGACTTTGCTATGCGCGGCTCCTCTGGCAGTACATTGGGGTCACTTTTGTCCTGAGCTTTGATCGTAGGATGGCCCTGGGAGCTCCCTGCTGAGCCACACAGCCGGGGCTTCAAGGCTACGGTTCAGCTGTGGCCTAAAGCACAAGAAAACAGCGGCTCTATACTTTGCTGACTTGTTGAGCTGTCAGGTTTTTTGGGATGTTTTTATGGTTTCACTCTGAAAGCTTGAAGGAAATTGTAATCCATTCCATCACTTTCAAGCATAACAAAGTTCCAGTTGTGTGTGTCAGGAGAAGACTCACATGTTAAGCTCTCCTGTTGGAATTAAAGTCATCCCCCTGACTTGTTCATTAATGTTTGTTTGTTTGTATGCCATGTTTGTTTGGATTTGATCTATGTCATTGTTTGTCGTGCCATCCTTTTATATTCATTATATTTAATGAAAAATCGTGTAGAACTCAAACCAAACTCGTTCTGACGTTGCCCTCCAGCTCGCTGTCACCACTTTCCTTTGGACTGATCTCTACTTCTATCATTTATTTTGTTGTGTGGAAAGGATTTATGTAGCAATTAATTAACCCTGGTCCCACAGTTACAATTTGTTTTGGCTGTTGCAAGCTTGAAGCGAGCCTTTGGGTGGAACCTCTGTGGACACAGGTCAGCTTGAGGGTGGGATAATGCAGCTGAATAATGCCCATTGCATGTAGGGTGCAGGCCTGAGTGAGCGAACACTGAAACCTGGCTGTGCATGTAAATGACCCTGCGTTAATAACAGCACGGGACATTAACTTGGCCATTTAAACAAATTCGCAACACTAGCACGTAGCCACACAGCCAGTGCTTAATATAGACAACCACTCACACAAAGCAATGCACTCACATACACATACTATACTGTACATGCACGCACACACACATGCACTGCCGGAGAATGACAAACTGATTAGCTCCCTCTCACTGAGAATTAATTGGGTTTCTTCACGCTGAAAATGAATTCCCTCTTTTATAAAGTCCTATTTAAGAATTATGGCGGCTAAATAAATGCATGATGAATGGCTGGTGTGTTGAGGACAGCCGGGAGTGCTTTTTCGTCCGTAACCGCTCCCTGTCCCCCAAGTGGAAAACGCTGGGACGTAATGAACGCTCGTCGGAGCGGAACAAGCCTATGAAAGTGTTCGTTTGGGTGTCCGCTCCAAACATCAGGGTTCTTCCAGGACACAGACTGAAACATTGCGATGTCAGGTTGTTTTCGGGGATTAGTTTTTGAGCTTGAGTCGGTCGTGCTTTATGTTTAAAGATTACCATCAGCTGTACTTTATTGCTTTGCCGCCATATCTGATCCTGAGATATCCAACATCTCTGCTGTTTAGAGTCTCAGTCGATATTGACTGGGCACACTGATATGTCTCTTAAGAAGAAGAAAATAACAAAGTGACGAGCCTGGGGATCAACTGAGCCCAAACAGTTAGATGTCTTCTCCCACATTTGTCTTTTATTAAAGCAATTTCTGTATTTTTCAATATGGGCACTTTGTTTATAAATGTGAAGGTGTAATTAATGGAACCTTTGGAATCAGTCCAGTAGATCATCTCTGCCAGTAGTCCCAAAAACAATGCCTACATTGTAATCTTATGGGGCATCTGCAAATGTCCTCTGAGAGGGCTTTATTTCGCCAATAAAAAGCTCCCATTGTTTTTTCTGGTTTTTGCTAAGAATCTGGAAAAACATGTCTCGCTCAATGAGAACTGTGCAGCAGGTCCCTGTCCCTCCTCAGCTTGTCGCCTCTGTGTCTCCTCGTTCACGCTTCAATTTTCTAGGCGCTTTTTGTCCGTATACGCAAACAAGGAGGGACAGCCATCAAAGTCAAATGCTTCATCGACATTGTCCACATCAGAGGTAAGATTCAGCCATAATCGTTTCTCTCAGTAGAACCCAAACTCTCTCACTCATGTTTCTATCTCTATTACTGCAACAACCAAGTATCATGACTCTGCCACATTTATAAACTTAGAGCCCAGTTTGAAAATACAGCAATTCTCCTTTAAACAAAGCAAACTTTATTCCTCTTTTTATTTCCAAAAAGTGTTTAGATAATTATCGCTCGCAGCAGCTGCAAGGGGACTGAAGAGGACCCTTCCAGAAACTCCCAGACTTGTTGCACCTCATTGATTTTCTACCGTGGATGATCTACCGCCCGTAGAGCTCAGGTTGTGTCTGACAGTGAAGAGATTTAACAGCCCGAGGAGATGCACATTGTTATTCACTTAATAACATCACAGCTGCAGTTAAAGCGCACAGTAACAAAGACAGACAGATACACAAATCAGACAAGAGTGTCTCTGTAAAACCTCTTCGTTGTAGCAGTGGTTGGGTTGATAAGAAGAATTGTTATGAACACGAGCATCCATTTAAATGTGTTGTTTTCTCGACACAATGTTTTACTGTTATTATTATTTCTGGTAAGATTAGTTTTTGTTAGTTTGTAATGCAGTTGTATAATACTCAATATAAAGTTACTCAGATTCTGCCTGTTGAAGACACAGTCAATTGTATTCATGTGCTTTTGTCCTATTTATTCACCATTCCCTCAGGTTTAATGCCTTTGTGTTGGCAACAGACATTGGCCAGAGGCATTTGATTATCAGGTTCTATGTCCCTCACTCTGTTCGTCCTATTCTTGTGAACACAATATCTCAATATTTCTTCATGTTTAGAAAAAAAACTGTTCCGCTGGACTCAAGGATGAAGTCATTATATTTTGGTCGTCAAAGGTCAATGTTCCTGTGACCTCACTAAACACATCTTTTGCTTTGTGAACGCAGTATCTCAGAAATAGCCGTAGGGATTTTTAATTCCATCTGCACAAACATTCACTTGAGCTGTGTCCCAATTCAGGGGTCGTCTCCTTTGGAGGACATGGTCTGCATGGCCCACAAAGGAGGCAAACTTTGTGGCCTGCCAACCCGCAAAGGCTGAACTGAAATGAGATGGTCTGGTCTACAGAGGGTACCCTTTATCACTGTCTGTGTCTTGCCAACTGCAACAGAGCTGCAGTTGGACACGACAAGAAAGTTTGGATGACCCTTGTTTTTTTTTTAACATGTGCACCCTCAGCTGTTCAGTTGAAGCCTGAATCTTCAGCTTCCGACATTACTTTGTGCAATGAATCCAGGAGGGGGGAGCCTGAGAAGGATCCACCTGTGTGAGCCGTGGTTTGGATGAAAAGACACATTTGTGTGCCGCATATGAAGGAGCCTTAGCAATGCGGCCTTCGAAGGATGCAGCCTTTAAATTGTGACCCAGCTTTAGACTTGCATTAATTTATCCAGTTATGGTGGTCAGAGGCCAAGGTCATGGTGACCTCACACGTTTTTCATATCACATGATATCTCAGTTCTGCCTTTTGAGAATTTCCTTAACTTTTGAACAGTTGTCTCTTGGCCTCAAAGGTTAAATGATTAGATTTGTAGACTGACACTACACTCCTTGGTGGAGGCATTACGTTGCAGGCTGGTAATTGTAGCTCTTGTTTGTGTTGATAAAAATCACACAGATGAAAGTCTAAAACCTCTCTTGTGCTCCACCTAAATATAGAAAGTAGTAAGCAGTGTCATCTGACCATACGAGCAACATTTTGGCATCTCCACCTGAAGTAGCGATTCAGTTTGGCAAGCGATCTTAGTATTTTTCCGATCACATTTGAAGCCAAACACAACACGCCTCCTTATTCAGAGTGTTTGCTGTGCTCCTGTGGTCTTGTCTGTGTGCTGTTGAATACTTAATGTGAGAATGAAGAATTATCTGTATACTCTCCTTCTGAATACCTCGCCTGAAGAACTGCAGCTCGTTAATACAGCATTTTGTTTTATATTACACCATAAACCCCTCTCACATACAATCGACAATTTTTTATGTTTCACATTTGTGCTTGAATGTCAACTTTTACTGTCAGGATGTATTTGTGTATCCAAATGATGTTCAATCACATCATCTTTTGAAATGTCACTGTTTAACCCAGCAGTAGTTCCAGAGGGAGAAATATTTGTAAGATTATTGTACTCAGAAGCCATCTGCTCCACAGAGGTCGGAAAACTCTTATACGGGACCGTAGCATTGCTTTCTGTATTTTTAAAACAGGGTTGTCATGGCAGCTGTAGGGTTTTGAAATCACTTTAGCACCACCTAAATTTTCAAAAATATTGAAAAATGTTTTAAGCTATAATAGTTTGGTACAGATCAGGATTGGGGGGTGGGTATGGGAATTCATTTTCACTTTCTTTATCATTGTAGATATTTCTATAGATATTTTTAGATAGATACTTTATTGAACCAGAGGGAAATTTGGGCAATCATGTGCGTTGATTTCTTAGGGATTAATGGATCCCAATGAAAAGAAATCGGGCATGTCTGGATCTGGGGAATTGAATGTGGTTATTATAAGTAGACTGTTGGGTATGAACTCCACTGACAGCCATTCCAGTTAACAGATTTTATAAAAATGAAAAAAAAAAACACTACAGTGAATGGGGGGGGGGGGGGCATTCTTATAATATTTTCAGGTTGCCTTTGTGAGTTACTGTTCCCCAACAAGAAACAGTAATGAAAACAGATTTGTTTTGTTTAAAATAAAAAGTTGCTTTCAATATGGCCTTGGTTTGATATTTTTTCTGTTCTGGTGCTTGACATTTTTACACAATTTAGTCATAATATTAAATCTTAGATATTTACTGGTATGAACTTTTTTTTTGGTGGAAATTATAGATCCAGTTTATTGTGAAAATTATTATCGTAATTTCATAAGAGGCCTTTTCCCCCGTGTCTGCTCGTAAATGGGCTGTGAACAAGTTAATGGATAAAGGTCGTGCCTGAGCCGCCGCGGCTCGCCTGTCATCTGGCGACGGCGCTCTGCTGAAGCGGCTGTGACAGCAGGTGTCCTCCTTACAGCACAGTGTATGTCACAGCTGTCAGTCTCCTGACAGAGACCTGTCCACCCTGCCCAGCCTGGTTAGGCAGACAGTGCTGAGAAACACACACACTGGAAAGCTCACACTTATTTGCAGACACACACGCGCACACACATACAAAGATGTGAATAACACTATGTCAAGGTTAGTTAGAGCTGAAGACAATTGATTAGCAGTCTGGCAGGAGTCTTCACTGTTAAGGATATGAACTGGTTTCACCCTCTCACACTCTCTCCCCCTCTGTCTGTCTCTATGTCTCTCACTCCTCTCTCCCTCTATCTCCCATGCCTGTCAGACTGTTTCCCATCTGTCCTGCTGTCAACATCCCTTACGTCTCACCTGGAGCACTGCTGCCTTTTGTGTGTTAAACGGAAACCTTGAATTATATTTTTCAACGCTAAACGTGTTTACATGATTTTCTATTGTCTGGTTTTTTTTTCATAATTACGTTTCGTAAATTTTATAATAAGGATCTACAGGATGATAAATGTAAGTGTTTGTGTGTGTGTGTGCTGCAGGTGGCCGAGATGCATGGTGAGCTGATAGAGTTTAATGAGCGCCTGTACCGTTCCCTAATGGCCAAAGACCACCTCATTGTCCAGATGAGACAGGAACTCATCGACCTGAGAGGACCGGTGAGTGACTGGAGACACACGCACACACACGCATAAATTGATGTCCTGTCTCATTTGGTTTCTGCAGGTTATCCCGTTTTGTTTTCCTCCCGCCTCCCCCTCTCCATCACTCTGCCCTTTTCCCTTGACTCATGATTTAGTTTGATTTTCATCTTCTTTGTTTTTGCACTGGTGCTCTGCTTATTTTTCTCTACAGTCAATGGCTGCCAATAACGGTTAACTGCATTTTTCTTGGAGCTGTCATCTGTGACATTGCTGCGTTTTCATTTTTCTTCCATACTTCCACAGAGCAGCTCCCTGACAAACCAGCAGACATGTTCTCTAAAGTTTTTCTCCTGCTAATGTGAACAGCCCTTTTCTCCTGTTAAAGGGTATTTCAGGCAAACAAGTTTTTTTCTACAATAACAACAGACACAAACAGAACACCCAACATCTGGTCATGCTCACGAGAGCTTTAATTCCAGCCCGAAAAAAAAAGTCCTAATACAGTCTCAGCTCTCATGGGTACCTCAATTTTAGTCCCTGTGGTGATACAAGTCCCCCGTGGGTTAGTGTGTTTTCAGGTTATGTCAGTCAGGATATAAAAACAGCCCCCCCACTGAAACTCACAGACACACACTGACACACACTGCCCAAGGTGCAAGTTACTATGTCATTGATGGAGCCCCAGGCTGAAGATAGGACCTCTTATCCCTCAGCTTCAGCTCTGCTCTTCTGGACCGCTCTCTGTGTCCAAGTGTGTCTGTGTGTCTGTGTGTGTGTGTGTGTGTGTGTGTGTGTGTGTGTGTGTGTGTGATTATGTTTGTGTCAGTGTATGTGTCTGACTCCTGATTGCATGACTTCAGTTTCCAACAGCGGCCGCAAATAACCGAACCCTGGTCACTTTCTCTCTGCCATCTCTCTCGCTCTCTCTCTCTCTTTCTCTGGGACTTGCTGTGTGTCTGTGTTTGTTCACAACTCTTGAACGGAAGGGTTTGATTAAAGCCTGCAGGCTGGAGACCCCACAGGGGTGGGTTGGGACCAGTGAAAGTGATTTATTCCAGGTTTGCATAGTCTTTCTAACTGGCCAGCTCTGGTTAAGAGAGATGAGGGAAGACAGACACACATTCTCTCTCTCAAACAAATACACAAACACATACACACAAATCCTGGAGGCTCACATCTGAGCCTGGTCACATGGTCTCTCAAGGGAAAAAATGCAAAAAGTGAAACAAATCACAGGCTTGGTGAATTCTCCCTCGTTCTCACACACACTCACATTACTCTTAGCTCACCATTTCAACAAGTAATCTGACACTCAGCTAATGACTTCAATGGTTTGTTCTATTCGTCTAAACTACCTACTACTGCTCTTTCAATCATTTCAGCTATTAGATTATTACTTTCACCTTACTTCCAGTGACTTCTGCAGACAGACAGGGCAGTGAATCTGCTAAAGTTTAGCATCACACCACTTTGTAATCTCTGGATGTAGTTTCTCCAGGTTTCCCCTGCTGCCTGCTGAAGCACCTTCCGTGTTTGAGAAATCACTGACACTGTGTGTGTTTATACAGTTTGTGTTATGAATGCCAATCTTTTGTTTGTTTCTTGATCTCTTCACTCTCGTTTTCCAGGTTCCAGGTGATTTAAGCCAGACATCAGATGACCCCAGTTTGTCAGATTTTGAAACGTAAGAATATTTCTCTCTACCCCCACTGCCTTTCTCTAACTCCTTCCCCAAACCTTCCATCTTTTTATAACTGGTGCAGTGCCCATTCTAAATCTACCATGTTGGGAATGGGCTGTTTTCTTTGCCTGTGGTGATGCTGGTTACAGTTTTCTTTCTTTGCTTGCCGCAGCAAGTAAAACCTATTTGTTCAAAGTTTAATAGTGAATGTATCGTGCGTCCAAATGTTCCCTAACAAAGCACAAGCCAAGTGTGAAGCTGTTAAGATGAAGCTCTCTAGATATGTGTTCTACTTAGAAACAGACGGACTGAGTTTTCTGGAATCAGTAGACAGATTCATTTTCACCCAGGAGTTTTGAATCTCACAAGAGTTGCATATCCATGTAAAAATATTTGTTCTGTTATTCTTTCTCAAATTTACTGCTGGACAAAGCTCATCCGACACAGTTTGATTCGGTACATTCATCTTCTCGGTTCATGACCAAATTCGATTTTGAGGTGTTTTACCGGAGTGAGCTATAATTTGCTGTAGCTGTCCAAGCACAGTGCTGAAACGCTGTTGATGTTGCCGCTGCCAGTGATAATGATTATGATAATGGTAATGATGGTGATGATAATGACGCCGGCAGTGAGGATGGTTTGTTGTTTGTGTCACTCAGGGCTCATCGCGCTCTCATCAACGTGTGGATCCCCTCTGTGTTCCTGCAGGGCAGAGCCGCCAACGCTTACCACGTCTATCAGGTACGCTCGGCTGCATCAGCATCTCACTGAGCAGCGTCCTCTGTTTACCAGCCCAAATTAGCCAGCACTGTCATTTAGTCAGGACATATCGATCTATTTGCATGTGACCATGCTTGACTCTGTGGTCATTTTTTACTCAAACAAACAATATATACACAATAAAGGGAATGACTTCATTAAACTGAGGAGTGAGGCGAAATGAGGGAACTCTGAAAAACATTTCATGTTGGAACAACTTTTCTTAATGCCTCATCATTATGAATGTTCATTAGCATTGTTGCAGTTCATGCTGCTCAACTGGTCAAGGATCCCTGAGTAAAATAGATGGGGAGGAAACCGTCTTTAGCCATCCTGCCTTTAGCCAGGCTCATCTGTCTGGTCCAGACACAGATATCACAACTTTTTTATAGATTGCCATGAAACTTTGAACAGACATTCATGACCCCCCCACACCTCGCACCATCATGGATTCAAGGTTATTTTTCTGATTAGTGCCCACCATGCCGTTTGTGAACTGCCATTTTGAAGCCTTGAGTTTGGCGTTTTGGTCAGAGCTATCTTGCTTTTGTTTTTTTAAACCAGATGTTACCATATTTCGAGGACACTGCTAGCTGTCAATCACACGGTATCTACGCCACAGTGTTTTTTTTATCAGAAATGCATAAAAACTGCATTTGCTTGCACTTTTTATTTTGATGTTATTAGTTGCAAGGCAACAAAGTGAAAACAAATTGCTTTATTTATTGTCTTTTTTTCTTTACTTGTTTTCTCTCTTAATATAATGCTGTGGTCTATTCAAGGTCAAGTTAAAATGAGGTCATTCACAGTTTTACACGCAATCATTTTATGAGACGATATTGAAGTAATCCAAAGTATTTGAAATATCTTTCTTATGTTAAGTAATTCAATGACATTTTTAACAATTGACAAGAAATGGCATGTGTTCTTAGTCGTTAAATACATTTTAAAAGAAACCCTCCAGACACTGCATGAATCAGTCCCAAAATAGTGACCCACTACAATCTGTTCCACTTATAAATTATTAATCAAGTCTAATCAGAGCTTATGGCATTATCCCAAAGATACCAGCACAACTCTTCCTGACTAAAATTATCATGGTTGGTGAGCTCTGTGCCAAGTTCTCATCTAAGTGCGGTGTGTTGGGAACTGGACTCGAGAGCATCTTAACAAACTGCTGCTACTTCTTGTATCTGTCAAGTTATCGAGCAAAGGAGACAACGGCGGCTCATTCCCTCTGTGACTGTTTTACTGTGTCTGTCACATTAACAAGGTGTTACGCCTCAGCTCTCTCACCTCAGCCGTCCCCCTGGTTCCCCCCTATGAGACAAAAACACACACACTCAGACAATCAGTCCCCTGGCTCTGCTTTTTTGAGACAAACTGTCACATGCAGACAAACTGTCACACACAAACACACAAACATGCACACGCATGCACATACGCACGCACACACACACACACACACACACACAAACACAAACACACACACATTTGTAGACATAACTTTAAACCTCACCCTAAAACCAAGTCTCAAGTCCCTCAAACAGCCCATTGAATTTATGAGGACCGGCCAAAATGTCCTCACAATGATGGCCCTCATAACTATAGATAGGTATGTGCACACACACACACACACACACACACACACACACACACACACGCACATGGTGGTACTCATGGATAAACTCACTTTTGGTTTGTGGGACAGACATGAATACATTCACCACATGGAATACACACCTACAGACACACACCTACAGACACACTTATACAAGAAAAAACACACACATACCTTGACACATACAAGCGCAGGCACAGCACAAACCTATCTTCTTGCTGTATAGAGCCGCTTGTATTCAGAAAATTGAGTGCAAACGCACACACACAAACACACACACACACACATTCACACGCAAACACAAACACTCTGTGCTCTTATCTGCTCTGTGGAGTTACAGCTGTAACTTAAGTCAGGGGAAACCATATGGGACGAGAAGAGACAGGTGACACATCCCCGGCTCTAACTGATAGTCAGGAGTGACTGGCCACCGAGCTCAGCCCGGCTCAACTTATACATAATGGAGGTGAACTGGAAGCTCGAGCCGAGAGCTGTCTTACACCCTTTTCTGCCTCAGAGGTGTGTGTAGTCACTTGGGTCAGAGTTTCTGTCTTCAAGCACGGTCACAATGATAAAGAATATCCAGGTCTTTTTCAAAGTGCTTGGGAATTTGTGGTGCTGTCGGGGTCAAATATGGAAAACAGCTCACATATAAGTGGCTGCACGGCATTGGGAAAGTGCCCTGTCCCCTGTAATTTGGCAGGTAGACTTACAGCTGAGTGCATCCTCATGGTGCTGTCATAAAGGGGAATTCATTACACACAGATTTTGCAATGTGTTTCCAACCACACCCGGTATTATCATTCAATTACAGTCACCAAGCTAAATAAATACAAACTTTAGGATCTTTGAAAATCTAGAGTCGTTTGACAGCATGTAACTTTCATCAAGGTGTTTCCAGAATCAAACACTCTTCCTCCTAACCTGAACAAAGATGGTGGTTAGAAGTCTTTCCTCTGGTGCAAGAAGAGACAGAACATTCTTATATCCAGATGGTTAAAAGAGTTTCTGAGGATTGTGGAAAGAACTTGACAAATGCAGTTTTTTTCAACAACCGTCCTGTCTCCTGATATATTTCCCTCTCTCCCTCATCTTGTCGTAAATAGTGTGGCAGCAGTTAACAATGCCTGGAGTGATACTGGTGTGGTTTTGGACCATGCTCCACTGGTGCTGGTTTTCCACACGCTGGTTTTGGCTCGGAGGGCGTGTTGCTTCTTCGTATTCATGTGCCATATGTTTTTAATGATGGTGGAACAGGTTGCTTGAGTTTCCACCTTCTGTTGTCATGTTAATGCCACAAAGCTTGCATAACAGAGCATTGTATTTGTGTTCGGGTGTGGTTCTGTCACGCTGGCTAGGCTATTTATTACTTTTTTCACTGTACATGTCTGTGAACAGGGGAAACTAGCAATAACCATGTCAGTGACAGAGTAACACAAACTACATTAACTACATCAGGCCGGAGTCAGGTTTGGAAATAAATAAAACCTGCAAGGTCAGGCAAGGTTTGGTTGTCTCAAGTTTGGACGGCTTCTGACAGAAAAATATGACCTGAGCCGCACTCTATTACATAAAACTGCAGTTTGCACCTTGTGGGAGGATTTAAAACTGAGCAGGCGGATGTGCCCCTTTTTGAGGAATAAGAGTTTCCTCTCTTGTGTCCGTGTTGGTGTCCTCATCTGGTTCTGACACTCCACTCATCTCTTTAAGCTTTACAGGCTATTCAACCTCACTACGCTTTAATTAATCAGTTTGGCTGCTATTATGTTTTACTTTTTAGTTTGCTACATGATATACTGCATAAGGACAAGTATTCAGAGCCCAACTGAGCATTTGAAAAATAAAATAAAATGCTTTATTTTCTAGAATAAGGCCATTGATTTATCACGGTGATGAAGGTATTTCACTCCGCTGATAACAATGACACTTGTTTACGCCCACCCCTTCTTCAAATATCTCTGAATATTTCATCCTCTAACTTGAAAGTTTGAATTCCTCTTCACAAAAACATATAAGAAATCCTCATCTTCCTGTCAGTGGATCTTTTTTACCTGAGGAAATACTACACCTAAATAAATAAATGTAAAACAGACTGTAGCAGTTATCTGCTGAGCTTTGGGCAATAACCAGCGTCCACCTGCCGTGTCAGATGATTGGATCGACTCCAGCGGCGGACCTGAACATTTTCCATGTGTTCCACTGATTTAGCTTAATTTCTCCCTCTCAATAACAGCCTCAGTGAGACTGTTGTCCAGCCCTGGAGCTGGTTTAAAGAGCAGCCCATCTGGTGTATTGGATTCTTCCTTTCCCAGAGCTACATTCGTCTAATGGCTCCCTATGGAAACAGCTTTTGTTCTGAGACAGGCGAATGGATGGCGAAGGTTACTGAAGTCATTGTTGTTAAGGTGAGGTTGTTGGGGTGATTGAATACGGAGCCAGCAGCCTTAAAGACCTCAGAGTATCGCAAAGAGAGGGCAGGGGTCCTTTTTAAAATACCCTCAAGCGGGTGCATAGACTTTTCTTCCCCTCAGACTCTCACTCTCGAGCTCACACATACTTGCAAAATAAAACGAATGATGAGAGCAATGAGGCGTAGCCGAAGCTAGAGAGGGTTTTGGGAGGCTCTGAGAGGGAATGGGATTGTAGAGGCTGGAGCCTAAGTTAGGTCACAGCATCAATGTGGTTGAAAATAAGCACGCTAACAGGTCTAAGCTGCTGCTACAACCAGTGAAGAGGAAAGGCTGATCTAACCACTACCACTCTGTGTGTGTTCTCCTCTTCTGCATCATCCCTCCTGCTCTCTGCACCTCTTTTTTTGGCATCCCTTCTTTGCCTCTCTCTCTATGCCAGATTGCACGGTGAGGGCGAGACTGCTTGTACTCCATTATCTCTTTTTGAAATTTCTTCTGAGCCACTTTTCACTCCAAGCTCTTTGAAATGACATCCATCCAAAAGCCTGTGGATGGATGACGAGCGACAGACAGAGATGGAGAGCGAGACGCTGATGGATTTGCTCCATTATCAGTCGGGTTTTGCTCTTTGTGGGACGCCGTTCCCCCGCGGCCCTCATCCCTCCACACCTCCCAGCTTCCTTCCCCCCTCTGAACTCATAATGAGAGAATTATACCGGCCGTGGCAAATCAGTGTCTCCCTCCCACACAATGCCAACAATAGAGGCTATTATGAGAGGAGGGGAAGGAAGCATCATTTGCACGCCGCCAACGAACACAGGGAGTCATTTGGTGTGTGCAGCAGTGTCTTGTGTTTTCATTACCTGTGCACTTTAGGCTGGCATTGTGGTTTAAAAAGAACATCGTTCAGAAGCTGATAAGGAGCTCTTTTCTTTTCCCCAAAAATGAGGAGCTGGCTCGTTATGCGTCATCACAATATGAGTTGTGGAGTTTGCAGGATGTGTGCAATAAGGCAGAGAGCTGAGAACTAAAGCGGGTTGTTGTAATATCATTGAGTTATAGGGATAATGGCTCACATTTTCAGTTAGCTTCAAGGCATTCATATCGTGGGACTTGGCTGTACACATGAGAAGTGCAAAAAAAATGACAAGCAAGGGAGAGATGTTGAATCCGTAACTCCTCCTTCACCTCCGCACAGCTGGACAGTGAGAGTGGCCATTGTGAATGACAGAGAGCAGGGTTAAGTCACAGAAATGGTCTGACATACACATTGTTACGGTGTGGCGTTAAAGGGGTTGCTGTAGAGTTGTGAGAAAAAAGTACGTCAACCCTTTTGAATAACTGGATTTACGGCTTAAGTGATTTCTTTAAGCCTTCAGGTATTACTCCAAACTACTTTTACCTTTTTATTTTCATTCTGAATTGTGCCCTTGAGAAATGTTATGCATTTTATTTGTAATTGGTTTGTCTGACTGTGGATTGATTAATGTCTTTACTTTGTTGGATGACTTTGACTTTTCCAGGTAGGGAGTCAGCATTGTTCACATCAGCAGATACTAAATGCAAAACTGAAAATATTCATGTTTTTTATCAGTCAAAGCAGCTTTAACCTATACCTCTGCAATCTTGTTTTGACAAGAACAATACAATTCGTTTTTTCATACATAAATGCTGCAAATACAGGGTTCACATTATTCCTCTGACTAAAACAATCTGACAATAATTTTGAATTCAGTTTAAAGCAGGGTGGACATTTTTGGTTTGTAATTAATTTGAGAGACATACAAATATTATTTATTCATGGTACCTATAAAATAAAAACCCTAACACTTATTTCCAAATTCTGATCTGGCACCTTGAAAGTTCTTTTCAGAAACAACGTGACAACGGCATTAAGCTCTGAAACCCATTCTTTTCAATGACCTCGCCTGTTATGTTTTTTGATCTCCCCTTATCCCCTCAGTTTTTTTGATTTGCCCTTCAGAGCCACCATACTCAGAACACTCTCACCTACATAATTCTTTTTTCATTTAAACATGCCAATGAAATTAGGGACAGCATGAGGTGAGACAGTTTTATTCTTCACAACTTTCAGTAAGTTGTACAACACCCAGACCAATACCGAGTCCCAGAGAAGTTTCAGCCAGTAGAGCCAAATAAACTCACAGTGTTCCCCGCCCCTTTCATGGATTTACCTGCTCATCATCATTCATCTCTCTCTCTCTCTCTCTCTCTCTCTCTCTCTCTCTCTCCCTCCTCCTCCTCCCACTGCACACTGCTTACCTTTATCATGTCTCTTCTATTTTTATCATTTACTCCCCTTTTCACTTTTTCACCTCCTTTGTCTTCTTTGCACTCACTCCCACTCTTTTGTTAGTCTTCACCCAATCACTCTTTCCAGTCTCCTTCAGGTTAGAAAGGTGGTGCTGGTGATAAGCTCCAGGAACGATACAGGGGTTCCCCTCCCACCCCCACAGCATTTTGACAATTACAATGAATCACACATTACACCAATACCACGAGAAAAAGATGCTGTACTGCAAAAAAAAACCCTGTGTCGTTGAGATCTTCATGTGCTTGTGCATCCATCCATCCATGTTTGCACATACAAACACCAACTACAGCAAATGTAATTCAATGTGAATGAAGTATATGAACATTGGCGGTATATGGAAATAGGAGAACGTCAATGTAGAGAACTAGCACCTCTGATCCACAACTCCCTGGATGTTTTGCATATACATTCAAACTGTATGTGCATGTATTTCAAATGAGGAATTCTCTTTGATCAGCAAAAAGCTGAACCTATAATTTCCACACAAAGTCAGGGGCTCGCTGCAAACTTCGCACTGTTTTAATTATGCTAAAGAGACTGGATAATGTCAACTGGAACTTTTCTCACTCCTGTTCTTTTCTCCACACTTTTGTTCTATTTCAATGAAGCGCATGAGACTTAAAGCGGTAAAAAGCTCCTGCACACATTTACTGCTCACTGATTTTTACCTCTCCAAAGCCTTGCATAGTACCTATTCCTTAACTGTAGTTGTTTGTGTGCTCTAAGAGAAAGAGAGTGATAGAGGTTTCCAATTAACAGCAGTTCCATAAAGCGTCTTTGGCTTCCAGGTGCCTCCCAAAGCCTTTAATATGCACCATATGAAACCCCATAAATCAGCCACTCAATGAATAATTGAGACGTCCTCTCTGACACTCTTTCAGAAGTGTGCTCCGCTGCCTGCAATGGGCTACCGTCCCCGAGAGGAATGCAGTGTGGGAAATGTGTTAGCACCTTTAATTTCTATATCTGCACCGGGGTTAACATCGGAGCACTTGTGACTGCCAGAGCAATAAGCTTCATATTCCGATCTGCTCAGTTGCTCTCATCAGCCAAATGCTCAGAGCGCATGGTGATGGGCTGCTTTAGCCATGCAGATCAGATAATAAATCCATATGCATTAATGCGAACTCTGAAAATGTGCAGCTACGTGCGTGTGCTGGTGTTGCATTCAAAGACAGATGGATGTTTTTTAAATGAGGCTAATGCTCCAGATCTTGTGCAGATTTTTCTCAACATGTCTGTGTGTGAGTGTGTGTACAGGCGTTCATGCTAGCGATTATGGTTGTGATAATGGCTGGTTGGTGACAGAGGGAGATAACTATTATGTTGATGATGGTAATGATGAATGTTTTACAGTGATGATGATGATAATTACAGTCGTTGTCTTGGTCTTACATCCATCAGTCATAGATTAAACACCCTTGGGAAGGCACAGAGGCTGCTTTTACTGCTGCACGCTGCAGCACGGACACCACATCAACTTCAGCATCAGCGTAATCTACATTATATTTCCATTTCAGGCCCTTCAGTCATCTCTTATCCAGAGCAGTTCAATGTCTTGTTCAATGGCACTTAAATAAGATTCATATCTGTTGATGAACATGTATATATCAGGGCTTTAATGTATGACCTTTTCGCTCGAGAAGGACGTTACCATTAGAAAGAAATATAATACACTCGCAATTAACGCTATAACTCATATGGAGCCATTACACATAATGTGTTGACAAAACAAATAAATCTGATGACAACATTTCAGCACATATAGGAAACTGGACTTGTCTGTGATTCTTGAAGAGATTTCACCTCTCATCCAAGAGGTCACACAAATTGCTTGCCCCTGTCAAATCTGTCCTTATGATATCAAACCCCCCCCAAGGTGGAAGTGCACATTGCTTTTAAAGGGAATGGGAGATGGTGCTACAAGTGTTTTATTGCGTGTTAAACTAGACGTCTTTTCTCTGTTTACACATTGACAAAAGCCAGAAAAATGACTACTTTGGACTTTAACAACTACTAAAATGCAGTCGTCGAAGAAGCCCTAGTGGTTCATTGGACTAATCATGCCTCTTTGACACTAAGCTGAGGTGTTGATCGGCTGAGAAATGCATCGTCTGTATTTTACACAACACAGGAACACCCCAACGCACAGACTCTTAAAGGGTGTCCAGCAGTCACAGCTGAGGTGAAGTGCTGCTGTGGTACTTCATCACCGAGCCGCCCACCAATAAAAACTTTACATTTGTGAAATTTTGGTCTGCCCTTTCTCCCTGTGGGCATGGAGGGGGCTGTAGAATCAAGGTTTGGCTGGTGATGGTGATGTCCCTTCAAGGGAGTGCGATGATCTCTACTTTAGCCTCCAGCCATGTGATTAGATCTCAGGCTGGCCTGGAACATAATTTGCCTCACCTCCCTTCTCTGATCTTTTTCCTGCGCTCCTTCGCCCTTGTTCCTCACAAAATATATTCACCCATTTTGTTTGTGTCCCTAATAGTCTGCCTATCCCTCTCATGCCTCATTGTTTTCCCCATTTCCTCTCCTCTTTTTTCCTCCTGTGCCACATTCAACTCTACTTTGCTCTTCATCCTCCACTCCGCCCTCACCCTCAATCGTTTACTCCCTGGCTTTCTTAATACACTCAGAGCTGATTGCCAGGATTTGTCAGTGACTCATTCATTCACCTGGAAGAGGAAAGAGGGGTGCAGTCTCCCACCGTGACTGAGTCTTCAGTCGAGTTGTTTGATGAGAGACGCACAAAGAGGAGGAGCGAGCTGGGGGGAGATGACAGGGGATGAAGGTGGGCGACAGGGAGCAGTCGTGATAATAAACGGAGATGAGAACTGCAGCTCGTCCTGTTTATCTCCTGCTGTGCTATCATGGCAGTTTCTCTAGAGGAAGCCCCCAACTTAGAGTTCTCATATCTGGTTACCACCCGTCAGTCTTAAAGATCTTTTGCTTAATGCTCAAATGATAAAAAGCTTAGTGTCTAGTATATTGATAGCAGTTCTGAATAAAAAAGTAAGACCTTCTCCTTTAGGTCTTTGCACACCAAGTTTCTTTTTAATCCAAAATTGAATTTAAAGTTCAATCTATCAATTTTTATTTGTCCAGTCAGCGCTGCTAGGAGCATATCCAACTGGACCACTGACATCCTCAAATAGACGTGGAAGCGATAGGGATAATTTTTCAGCTCCTTGATTGGAAGATGGAATTCCCCTCCGTTCCTGACGGCTTTGGACCTAATGTTTTTTGTTTTTGTAAGAAATGAGAGGACCACAAAATCATCTCCACTGCTCCACTCCATTTTATCTCATACTGTGAATTCCCGGGCTGAGTAGAATAATAAAATACATTGTGTGCAAGGTTTCTGTGCCTGACGGATTTAAAACACACAAGCAAGGAAAAATTGCCTTGGTGTGTGAAGACCTTTATTTTCAAGGCAAAGCCACATTTTCCATTCGGGGATTCAATCTTTGTCCCACATGCTTGAAGAGCAGTTCTGAGCAGTTTTCATAAGAAGTTTGCATTATTATATCTCCCATGTGCCCAACTGTCAGGTATGGATGCAGACTGCTAACCAGCATAATTCTATTCAACAAAAAAAATCTGCCTTTTGTGTTGTGACATTTTCTTTAATGCAAATGGTAAAATAGAAAACAGAACATTTTAATAATGGCTTCCTTTCACATCTAAGAGCTGTTTTTACCGGGATGGTATAGGCACTCAGTAAAATGTGCAGAGAGCACTCTCTCTTTTATTTTCTTTATCAGATTTTAATGAGGAGGCTCCTTCTTGAAACACCAGCTGCCTCTTTTGTCAGAATCATTTCAGTGTCTGTTTGCTTCAGGTGATGTATTTACTTCTTTTCATTTCCAGAATCAACAAAAAGTTTTTTGGGCCCAAACTTTTGCATTTAGCAGTCTTAAGCAGATGGCTTAAATAAGGTATGAGGAAAATGTATGTTCTTTTGATCCTCTTTTCAGTAGTGAATAGTGTGACTTCTCATTCGCTAAGTCATCTGCTGTTTCCTTTTTGAGTTTTCAGACATTTCCAGAAAATGCCCTGACCCAATTTGCGCAGCAGGAGATTGTCTTCCTCAGACTCATTCACAACAACAGGAAAATGTCCAGGGTATTCAGACGGGGGGGGGGGGGGCGTCTAGGTCGAGCTAGCAGGAGACATGCAGCTGAGCGGCCGGTGTCGATGCCCTTATCACCAAAAGCTCTTGAATCTTGTCGAAGCTGAACTCTTTGTTGACGTCCTCTGTGTATGACACGTCTTTATGATCCTGAGGTACATGTTTTTTTGGGGGGGGGGTCAGTTGCACGTTTGACACAACATGTCCACTCACCTGCTGTGATTATTCTGGACATTTCCTGTTGTAGTCTCACATGGGCTCACTCCACCTTTTCAGGAGATTTAACAAAGGGGCTGGCAGGAAAAGTTTCAGAAAATGTCAGGAGCAACTGACTTGGATATTTTTGTTCTCATATACAGCCCCTCCAGGACAATGCCCTGACCTCAGTGCACGTCTGAAAGCAGCTTAAGAGAAAAATCAAAGGTGAAAAAACTGGTGAGGCAGATTTGAGAGACTGCCTTTTCTTCCTCCTGTGTTTGAATCAGTCACCTCTACCTTATAAACCTCCAACAGCTTCCCTCGAGCACAGACGGGGTGTGTAGGGCACAGAAAAGGCAAATGTCTTTATTTTTATCTGCCAAAATAAATCTCACTCTTTATCGGTGGATGTGGAGTCGTTATACGTGCACAACCGGAGGAGAAGGTGAAAACTGCCGCTTGCTGCAACCAATAGAATCAGTTGAATGTATAAAGAGTATCATATTCCCTGATCATCTAATCCATATATCAACAGCAATTGTTTGTTTGTGTGCAGTGCAGCACTTTATTTTCCTTTAGTATGAGCAGCAAAACAATGGCGTTTGAATTGTGGCCACCCGTTGCTTCACAACACCATGAGTGGACTCAGTTGTTCGATCAGACTTTAAGGTCTCCCATTTAGTCATTTATCCACTCTTGCGATTAAAAAGAAACAACTCATCAAAGGAATGTTCAGTTTATTTTCCGTCCACACACCTCCTCTTCCTCCTCCTCTCCACGAACAACATTCTTCCTCATCTGCATCCACTAGCTTCTCTCCCACAGTGTGTATTTCTGTTGGGCATCAAGATCAGCAGAGCTCTAAAATAAACACCTTCACTGCAGTCAAGGTAGTAATCACCCTCTTCTCTGTCTCTCTCTGTAGCACCATCTCTGTGTTTATTCCTGGCTCCTTTTCCTGATTTAGGCACAGTTTCACACTGTTAACTAATAAACCATAAAATGAATATCATCAACATTCTATCATTATCAGCATTAGTCTCGCCCTTACTTTTAACTGGTTAGTGAATGTTACCATGTATAGCCTACTACCAAGTACTAAGTGCAGTTACATTGCATTCTCTGTGTGAGTTATAGAATGTCTATAATAATGGACAACACATCTCCACTTCCTCCCATCCACTAACACGGAGGAGGCAGGGTTTTTGACTGATATAGCAGCGAGCCAGTAGAGGGTGATCAAGAGGGTAGCAATCATGTCATCTCTCCTAATATAATATACAGTTAATGTTATGAACATGTTAGCATGTTGGCATCACAAGAATCGTTTCAGCTCCATGACCAGGATCCACATATGCATTCAGGTCTTGTCTTTCTCTGCTCCCCCTCTTTAAACCTTTAAATGGATTCTATTTTCTGCCTAATTGGGCAAATGTTTAGGCCGAGAATGATCTGTGAAGAGAGCAGGGTGATGGCAAGAAGCTCTGCTGCCTCTGCTGCCTCTGCTGCCTCTGCTTTGGATTGACTTGCTCTCGTCCTCTTTTTACTCACTCACTCCCTCTCACTGAAAACACATTTACGCCCACCTTCAAAGACATCTTGGTACCTTCTGTCTCTGGCTGGGGTTTCAAAGCCTCCCTTTTTTCCTTCTCTCTTTTCTTCTTTAATTAATTGTTTCATGGATTTAAATCATCGCCTGGCAATGAAAACCCATTCATTTCTCTTTGCGATTTGTTGCAAACAGTGTCTTTCCTGTTTCATTCTGATCAGATCAACAGAGAGACGCCTCACACAGGTGCTTTTTATGGAAAACACAGAAACACAACCACAGCAGAAGAGATGTTGACAATGAAAAGAGCTGAAATTACTGCTGAGTTACTGAGACACTGACTGCAGCCGAGCCAGAACTGCTTAGAATTTGATGCTGGGCTATTTAAAGTTAGCTTGAGGCTGAAAATGAGGAACACACCTGTATCATCACACCAAACATTTAATTGAATGCCTTGACTGGATTTTAAGAAAACGACTGTTCACTTGACTGCAGTAAGTTACTGTCAACATCAGTTTTGCTCAATTCTGTTTTGATTGTGTTTCTGTTGTAAGGATTTTGCATTCATGCTGTGACACATGCAGTTGTGTTGGTGTGTTTGCATTCATGTTGTGGCTTTTGTAATTGTGTTGTAGCTTTTGCATTCTTGCTGTGCCCTTTGCATTTATGTGGTGGCTTTTGTGTTGATACGCTTGTGTCTTGGCCACCGTAGATCAACACCTTCAGCAAGTGTTATATTTAAACTAAAGTCAACTACATCACAATCAGCTAGAATAGGTTGGAATCAGATGGAGTTTGATTTATTGGGTTTTTATCCTGATTCACAGTCATTTGGCTGATATCATACGTTGATCAATAAAGATGTTGCCCATCTAGCAGTGAGCGTGAGGGTTCCCTCCTGCTGTGCTGGAAATTGGTTTTGCACACTGATTTCACCACAGTTAGCCTGGCTGTCAAATGGAGGGGAACAACAGACCACGGTCTTCACAGAGAGATACAGCAGGGGGAGAGAGAGAGAGAGAGAGAGAGAGACATCACTATCATCTGATCATTATCATCTGCACCTTCTGCAATTCTCAGATGTGACTCACTAATACTCCTGGTTCCATCTGCTCATTGGAATACCCTCCAGCGAGAGATACGGTTTATGTCAAACACAAAAAAAGCTGAAATTAACAGTTCACAGGCTTCCCGCTTCAGATATTAGTTTCTGGAGTTATTTCACAGTATGAAAGGACTTTTCTCCTCGGGAAGCTACCGTGCTGCTGTGTCTGTTGCCCTGGATGAGGCCACAGAGATGGGTGTTAAGTTTCCTTTGAGTGTGCACTTTGCATGTTCTCCTCAGTGTCCACCAGCTGCTGGAAGTTCCTCCCGCATTTAACACACACACATTTAGAAACTTTGAATCATGCATCATCATGGGTGTGTGTGTCTGCAGACATCAGACTGGCTTGATGTGTCCGTTAATGGGGATCCTAATGAATAAATGAAAACTTGTGCTAACCCTTTTACAGCTAAGCAGGCTGGGGAAAAACAGAGCACAGCTTTTGTTATAGTGTCACCATCTGGGCACAGCTAATGTCATTTGATAACTGTCATGTGGCATCAAATTTTGAAATGAATTATCACTCAGAGGACGGAGAGATAACACATTTAGTCGCATTCTCTAGTGACGGGAACTGAGTTTTTCTTATATGCTGTTTGCTGGAGTTTTTTCCCCCCTCTGTTGCTGCTCCATTCTTTATCATATCTAAGTATTGGGCCTCAGCTAAAAGTGAGCATCCTGTTCTTGCTCAGTGACATTTGATCTCAAATGTCACCGCTGATCTATAAGAATTAGTCGCACGCCCTGAAACGAGCATCTAAGAAAATCTCGGTGCTCATCTTAAAGACACAGCGGAGTACAAATATAGTTTGATTTTTAAACGTTAAGATTCCGACCAGTTTAAGAGGCTAGAAAACAAAGATGCTTCTCTTCAGAAGTATTTAAAACTTGCCTCAAGGTATAGTTCATCATTTGGAATCACGCTTATTTGCTTTCTTGCCATGAGTTGGTCCATAGAACCAGTGTCCCCTGCTGATATGGTAACCTCATGACAAAAGCAAGATTACATGAAATCACTGTTAATTCAACCTTATCTTTAATGGACAGATATGAGGCTGCAATAATGTGCCTTAACATACTTTCCAGATATTTCCATATATATTGCTTTGTAACAATTCAATTTGCAATTTGAAAAGAGTCACTTTGACATGAATGTGAAATGATTCAAGGTTACAACTTTGAGTTCAGTCACATTTTACTCTTTACTCATTCTCCTCACATGCAACTAATGCAACCTATACGCTTCTGTTGTAATCAAGCTGTCCACGCCGGCTCCATTACAGCTCTATAAATAATAATATTAATAATATAGATCAAAGAAAAGTATACCTATTAGATATAAATAACAGGGATACATAAAGTACAAGGGAAGAGGATTAGTAAGTAGTTTCAGGAAAAATAGTGTTGTAGTGTTTGTTGTCGACAAATTCAAGTAGTGTTTTGGTGTTTAAAGTAGTTCTTATCACATTGATGTTTGTCAGCTAAGATTGTCTTGTGATTGGTTGGGTGGGTGTTTATTTGGGACAATGAGAAAAAGTTCCACACCATGATTGCTACTGCGCAGACTGACTTCACCAGTGAAAGATGGCAGCACCCATGTCTGTGATATTTTGGCTGATACATCGTCCATCATTATATTGCATCATTATTTCAGTGTTGAATAGACATTAGACACTGGGCCACTGTGACATTTGAATCTAAGAAGCCTTTACTATAGACAATGGAGATGTAAATCTTATTTCTTTGTGTACCCTGCATTTGTGAGCCAGTTTTGTTTTATTCCATTGTCAAACATTGACAGCGTCTTTAGTGTATAATCAGAAATCGATTTTGATTACTGACTGTCATCCAAAATGTCAACAGTAAACCCACCAGTGCCGACAGCTTCTCAGAGACTCCAGACAGTGAGCAGAGACTCCTTTTTTCTATAATGATGTTTTCTATCATAGAATAAGAAATGCATTGTGCAAGAGGCACTGAGACAACTCTCTGCGTCCACATCAGATCCAATAGACAAAATTGCAATGCAGCTGCACTGTAAGACATGTGGTATTGGGACTGGGGAGAAGCTTCTTTACTTTTTTCTTGGCCTTTCATTTCACTACAATACATCTGATTTCCATCTGAAATGGTTGATTTAGATTTGTGGGGAAGCCATATCAAATAAGTAAATCACAACAGTCCACCTCTAAAAGACCTTTCTCAGCCTCATAAATTACTTATACTTCAGTAAGCAGAGGCGGATTCTCCTTTTCGTGCACTCATTGGGCTCATATTTTCACCAGACGTATTATTACGCTTTCCTAGATCTTGTCATAATCCATTTAAATACTGACAATAGGACTGTGTCCATCAGAGTTGAGCTTGAAACAACAGAAAGTACAATCCACCGTTTTCCACCTGGTCCCTCTGCAGCACGATTAGGTACCCTAGCCCCGTTTGAAGGTGGCTTTTGTTGGAAATACTGAAGCGTCAGTATTCAAATATTTTAGAGACGCCGCAGAGATAATGAAAGACTATTTTGTGATTAGTCGGACAGAGGGAGCCGGTAGCTGTGTGCAGTGGCTAATGTGCTGCCATAAATAAGTGTGCCAATGAGACGGTGTAAAGTGGATCATGCCCGCTGTGCTAATGCCGCCATACGTGGGGAGCCATTTGATGTCTGAGAAACTACAGACAATATGGGACTGATCCCTTCCTTGCACTGTTGCTAATGCAGCTCTTAATGTGTATTCTGACCCAGGAGATGGCATGTGGATTGTGTAACATGCAGCACATTAGGACATTTCACATGTCTGGTCTTTGAATCAGGCTAAAGTGTGTTCTTTGTGGATTATATAAAAAAAAAAAAGATTTATGAATAAACTATTTTTGGCTCAAGATACATTCAGGAAATGTCGCATATGACTGAAATGTTAGGGTGAGCGATCACAGAAAAATGTATTCGTCATGTTTGTCAGGGTTTTTATGTTCAGCCGAGTATTTTAGTGGACCCCAAGGAATATTTAAAAGCACAGGCCTTGTTTTCCCTCAGTTGAACAACAGTATACAGAATACATTATGATTTGTCTTGCCCTCAACCTAATACTACAGTAATTGCCCCGTGTGGCCTTGTCGGTGACTTTGACATGCTTGATTTCATGCTAATGAAGTGATTCTGCCAAATGGCAGCTGCAGACGTGTCGAATTCCTGATATTTTTGTATTTTTGGAGGTGATTGAAATGTCGGACCACTTATTTTTAAACATTCTCCTTCAAACACCTGTGACGAGTCCAGATTGAAGTTGTGAAATATGAAATATTAGGTAGAAACAATTCATCTACCTTTAGATGCAAAAACCCACTCGCTGATAGAAGATGTGAATGCTTCCTTTTATCTTAACACACACACACACACACACACACACACACACACACACACACACACACAGGACCAGATCAGATCACAAGTCACTGTTTCTCTTAACTTGCAAAAAAAGTAAGTAGGTAAAAACTTAGATGAGCTTCTGTAGGTCAGATATGAAGTGCTGAGGTGACATGTCTCCAGTCCATTAATGGCCTTGTCTGCTCTCATCTTGTCAACCGCAACTTCATTTACCAGATTCTGGCCTTTTCTTGGGATTGGCTCCAGGCCACCCCACCCCCCACCCAGAGACCCTCATAGGATGAGCAGTGTAGATTGTGAATGGATGGATGGCCTTTTCTTTTAAAATTTCTAGGAGGTTGACATGAACACAAAATGTAGTAAGAGTCCCAGTAGCTTTGACAGTTTTTTTGTCTGTACTTCCAATAAGGAAACTTCATCAAAGTGTAACTAAAGTCCAATATGACAAAAATAATGGTTATAAGAATAATTAAGTCCACCACTTCGGTCCTGACCGAAATATTTAGACAAATGAATTTCCATTCAATTTTGTAAACATATTCATGGAGATTCATGGTCCCCAGAGGAGGAATCCTACCAACTTACCTCTGGCTTTATTTCAAGCCATCAAGCAGGTCAATTGTTTTACTTATTTAGTGAATTATCTTGATAAGAATTCAGCCGATTGGCTCACAATGTTGTGGAGACATTCATGGTTCCCAGAGGATGAAACCTTATTGTTGGTTATAGTGTGAAAAATGTCCAGAGCCTTAATAAATATTGGATGGATTGCTATTTGATGAATACTCTTAGATTCTTAGATTCAGATGCTGCTGGACAACTGACATGTACTTCTGTTGGAGTTCTCTTTTGCCTTTAAAGTCTTCTTTCCTTCTACAGCCACTGCTGTGGTTTCTGGGGTGATGCACATCAGTCCTGGCGTCAGTACTCCAGTCAGGCAGCTCAGCAGTTGGCCTGGCTGCAGTGAACTCGACAGCACGAATCAGCACAAATCAGCATGCAGGCTCAGTCTGCTTCATCTGACCCTAAAGCAAAGTCAAGGATTAAGAAAGGAGACGCTACGTTAAACACAAATAAGAATGTTTATTGTTGATGCTCAGGGTTTGTCGTCCAATCAAAATGAAAAAACATTTTTTTGCTTGAAGACCCTTCAAATGCTGAATTCAACAGTAGTAGCTGCATGAACACTTTCAGGGTTTGGACTCAGTACAGCACAGTGTTGTCTTTTGTTCACTTATTTTTTGATTTGCCTGGTAAGGGGTATTTTCTACTCAGGCACATTTGGTGGATTTTTCAATCAATTCCTGTTTTCATGTTTCTGAATCACATCTTTGTTTTGTGGTTTGGGCATTTTAGAATTGAATTCTTCAAAGCTATTCTGCTCTCTCTTTTGTCTCTGTGTATTCCCCGTTTTTTTTGCGGTGAAAATGGATCCCAGCTCCTGCTTTTATTCACTCTCTCCCTCTCTCTTGTAATAGGCTCATCTCTCCTTCCCTCTCTGCTCTGACTATCTTTTGTGAGTCTGAATAAAGCAGCTAATGGTGCACAGAAATGGTGGCAGCACAGTCACGTCTATCCAAAGACCTCTGTAATGTGCAGCGGTATATAAGTGAAAATACACATTCACAGTAATGAGAGGATGTCATTCTTTCACCTATCTCATTTATTAGGCATATAGGCTTAATGTCAAATAACTGCAATAAAAGACTGGGACACAACCGTTTGTTACTAAAGTGTTTTTCCTGTATTTTCTCATTTGATGGCCTCATGTCATATTTGATAATGGGCAGAACAATAGTATTTTTTCTCAAGAAGTTTAGCAGTAATTTTAATTGCTGATATAAGTACTCAATAGTTATTACCATCTCATCTGTCTTCAGGTGTACATCCGCATCCTGGACAACGAGTGGAATGTGTACAGACGTTACACAGAGTTCAGGGAGCTCCACAACCACCTGAGAACCCAGTTTCCACAGGTGGAAACCTTCAACTTCCCACCGAAGAAAGCCATAGGGAACAAGGTGAGCCGACAGTAACCCTAACCATTCGGATTGTTCCCTTGTGTCTCTTTGTCAGCCATGTGTGTTGAGTAGTGGTAAATAAACAATAGTCAGTGTCCCTTGGCAATTGAAATGAAAACCGTTGCTAGCAGTCTGATCCAATGTAGCTAATGTTAGCTTCGACTGACGTTTCCGGGTGATTTGAATAGGATTAGTTAGTTAGTTAGTGTTCAGAATGCAGCATGTGACTACATTACTGTACGGAAACATATCAAATTGAATCAGACTTAATTTATATAGCTCCCTGCAAAGTTACAATAAAAGGTGCTTCAAAATACTGTAAATATACAACAATAGGATACAACAATACAGCAATGCAATGAGCAATGATATGAATAAGATTAAATCATCAAATGAAATAGAATATAATAAAGCAGGTAGATTAAATGGAATTAGATCGAGAGAATGCTCAGCTAAAACAGTAGCTCTTAAAATAGTTTCAGATGAGCTAAAGCAGAGATAAATACACAGCCTTGTTATTGTGTTGCATTGTAGAGCCAGTTAGTCTCGGTCTTATAGGTGCGATAATAGAAACTGTAAACTCAGACTGTTATTTCATTGTCACATAACACTGCTTATAGCTGCTTAGCTTCCATACGTGGAGAGATAAAGGTGTTTTTTGTTGTTCATATTTTCAAAGAGCATATCTCACAGAAAAGGATTTAAGAATGAGGTGGCCCTTGTTGCACAGGTAAAGTTTGGCGAGGGCTGCTGGAGTGTAACAGTCACTATCTGTTCAGGGCAGAGTTTTAGTGAATAGAGGATTGAACTCTTCTCCCCCATAAAACATATAAACCCTTATGACTTTTCACCAAGTGTTGTAAAAATTTACACCGGGCTGTAAAAAGATTATATCCGCCTGTAAAGTCTGTTGAGCAAGTAAAGTGCTGATTAGATGGGGCCAAGTTTATTTCTCTCCATTCATCCTTTCTGTTTTTGCTGCCTCACTATTCATACGGGAGACAATCGCTGCTACACATTTCCATGAGTCATTCGGCCCTTGAGCAACTTGGAGATCTCTCTCTCTCTCTCTCCTCTGACCCTGCTCGTCTCCCCCTCTTATTCATCCTCTGCCTCCCTCTGTCTCGCTTCAACCTTTGGGATATAATTTGGTGCTGACCCTGATTCTCTGGCTGGTCGGATTTGATGCTGGCACAGCCAAAAGCCTGTCGCCTGACTCCCCCACCTTCAAAGTCGGCACTTTCACGGCTAGATACTGGATGCACTGAATGCTTAGTTTCAGGGGCTGCAAATATGAGAAGAGGGCTGGTGTGTGTGTGTGTGTGTCTGCGTCTGTGTCTGTGTCTCTGTGTGTGTGTCCAAGTGTGCACGACTATGTGGGATTATATGGAAGAGCAGGTGTCTATAAAAGGCCCAGGCAGTCGGTATCATTGTGCCCTGGAAAGCTCTCTGAAAGCCCATTACACTACAGGTTTGTGTAAATTATTGTTTTTCGCCATTTCCAGGAAGTTTCCCGTCGCTAGCGAAACAGCAGCACTGACTTGGTTACTCTCTGCTCACAAGCAGGAACATCACATCCTGCTGGAGAGACCAACTAAACCATTGCTTCATTCACTTAATGTAACGTCCTGTCCACACTAATGCAAACTTGTCCCTCTGTGTTTGGGTGTCTCGTCCACACACAAACAGGATTTAAGTCACTAAGACAGATTTTACAAACGCCTTCCCTTCCGTTTAATCATGTAAAATAGGGCATTTGGGAAGTGATTTCCACACTTTGTGTAATGAACATGTGCCAGAAACAATAATGGTGGCTCAGTACCATTTTTCTACATTTGTTTGGCATCGCTATGTCTAATTGCAACTTCATTTATTATCACTGCAGCACATTACCGGCATTCACCAACCTAACATAATTTCTCTGGTGTATCGTTAATGTAGACTTTATCTCCACCTACTGGCCCAAAATCCATTTTTGTGTTCTAGTCGGTTGAAGATATTTTGTAAAATGAGGGTCGTGTGGAGATTTGTTTTTTAAATACAAGGGAAAATATCAATTTCAAAGAATATGCACATATTGTCGAGGCTTTCAATCTGATTGATTAATCAGAGCACCATATTTAGAGGTGTACTGGGGTGTAGTCAGTGCCCAGAGGAGTGAGACAGATTTTCAGAGCTTAATTTAAGTTACAGTGACAGTTCAGTCATTTTTAATAACACACGTAAATAGTTTTCCTCTCTGTTGTTTTATTTCAGTCGCATTCATTCATTATTAACGTCTCACAATGCATTATGAGGGGATTTTGTGTTGTCCCCTCTTTGAGCTTTCATGCCAGTCTCTCTCTGCATCACCCTGAGCTCTATATTTTCCCTCATGTTGGTTTCTTTTGCAGTTTCTTTTCATTTTGAGTGAAGCCAATTTTTAACCCTCTTGAGATTTCGTTCCCTAAACCCACGCAGTTTGTCTTTAGTCTGTCTTTTAAAAGTTTGTATTACTTTACAAATATACTGTATGCACAGTGATGGTGTTTGAGTCAGGTTTTACAGTTGAGAGCAGATTTCATGTTGATCTGTCACACACACAGCTCGATCAAAAAACGTTAATTGTTTTTTTGGTCAAATTTACGCTGCATGAAGTGCATATAAATATTGGAGATATAGGTTTGATGCATGCTCATGTAGGAGTCTGGCTTTTGTTTTCATTGGTGAAACATGTCATGAGAAATGGGGAATTATCTTACTAGCAAATATGTAGCAGCTTGCAGGCACATTTTTGTTTTCCTGGAACGTACATTAATTTATTGTTCATTAAGGGGTACTGTATGGATTACATCTTGTCTGCTCTACATATGAGGTACTGTTTTGTTTTAATTAGCCATATTCTGTTTGATTATTTTCTAATTCATGTCATTCTACATTTTGCATTAAACATTAAAAAACCTTACTATGATTGATAGATGTTGAAAACAAGCATTTAAAAATGTATCATTAATGTAAATGGCGTATTTGACGAGGAGTTGCAAAAGTCCTGCATTTGATGAAACCTGTATTTTCGGTGTGCTTCCTGACTCATGCTGATTTCCCTGGACTAAAATGCACACATTTTTGCAGAGGGGTCTGCTCCGTTCACACACGTACGCTCAGATTGGAAGAAACTTCTCCAGAACATAATGTTTTAGTGAGATCAACATTTTGAGACTGTATTAAGCATGAGCCACTCATGCCACAGCTTTGCAACTTTCAACAGATTGTAGACTCAGTTGAAGAGATGCTTTCACACGCCACAAACTGGTGAATGTTGTGAAACCCCTCCTGTGGTAAAAGTTGATTAAGTTAAGTAATTTAGTCACGTTTCCAAAATGAGCTGCTCCATGTAGCAGATGTTTGGGAGAAATGTTCCAACACAAGATAGAGCAGGAGGCCTCAGGGCCAGACTGGAGTGAAATGAGTGAGCAGGTGGACGACTTTATAGCTTAAAGATCTGATATCTGCCTTACTGGTGAAGCTAGTGTGTGTGTGTTTGTTTGTGTGTACAACTATGTTTTTAATGCTTGAGCAGTGAGGCTCTGCAACATGTAGTGTGTATTTAGTGTGTGTTTGTGGTTTCCTTAGTAATCAGCCTGCCGTGCTGAGTTTCCCTGTTAATTCATTCCAGTCAGTGTTTGCTTCTGGCTCTTGAGGAGCACTGTGCAGTGTTGGCAGCGGTGAAGACCTTCTCCTTCAGGTGAAGTGGAGAGCTGCGCTTCTGTTATCAAGCACAACTGAAGTATACAAACACAATTTACTCAAAGAAATACTGTCATGGATAGGTTTTATGTAAAGCTGGTATAAAAATATATGTAATATGTAAAATTATATTTGCAATTACTATGCAATGATATATACAGTTAGAGTTAAAGGTAGGGTTGGTAATCTTGGAAAAGATAGCAAGTGATACATCACCCCCCCTCACTGAAAAAACATTTTTTTGCTTGAAGACCCTTCAAATGCTGAATTCAACAGAAGTAGCTGCATGAACACTTTCAGGGTTTGGACTCAGTACAGCACAGTGTTGTCTTTTGTTCACTTATTTTTTGATTTGCCTGGTAGGGGGTATTTTCTACTCAGGCACATTTGGTGGATTTTTCAATCAATTCCTGTTTTCATGTTTCTGAATCACATCTTTGTTTTGTGGTTTGGGCATTTTAGAATTGAATTCTTCAAAGCTATTCTGCTCTCTCTTTTGTCTCTCTGTATTCCCCGTTTTTTCTATGGTGAAAATGGACTAACTTCTGGCTATGGTCTCTGTCAGTGTGTCTCCCCTGATTGTGAAGCTTACGCACAGTGATATCACTGGCAGGGTGTGCCAAGGCAGGCAGTTAGTGACAGACAAGTACGCCAGCCAGTCACTTCATTCAGTCAAAATGAAATGACACCAGACACATCATGAGTGTAAAGAACAAATAAGATAAATGGCCAAATTGATAATTAGCAAAAACCTTTAGTAATGTATGAGTCAAAACTTACAAAAGGCACAATTGCACATCGAATGGCAAATGGGTGATAATAATCTGTGATAATTAATTAATTTACTAACGATTTCCACCTCAAAACACTGGTTTAAGGACAATAACAAACCCTTGTGTTAGACTTCTTTCCCTGTCCATCTGTTTTTTGATATAAGCTCCCTTTTTTGATCTGCTCCTTCTATACTTTCTCATCTATCCGTCAACCTTTTAGAATGTTTCCTGCTCTCATCCATCGCAAAGTGACACTTTTATCCGCAGAGTTTTGCAAATCCAAAGCTCCTTTTGAATATATACAGTACATACTGTACAGACACGCACACGCACACGCACACGCACACACGCACACACACACACACACAGGGCTCTCAGTGTTAGGATGATAGAGAAATGTTAATGTTTGGAACGGGTGACTTGGTGTGATGTGAGAAGGAGAGACCTTCAGAAGCTGCTCCGTGAAGATCTGCTCCGCTGCGGTTTGCTCCGCTCAGGATGAAACGCACTGTCAGCGGAGATCAGGTAGCAGGGGAGATGTGTGCACACACTGTATTTACATGCAAAGGACTTCATCACTTTCATCCTGCCGGTTAACACACACACACACACACACACACACACACACACACACACACACACACACACTTTTCAATATGATTGACAACTCGGAGAGAAAGGCAGCTAAATTTGTAAAAGATCTTCTGCCATGCTATGGATTTACGTCATGGGGAAACATATGGCAAAACATCTTACACATACCTACACACAGAATTCCAAATCACAGAATTATTACCTGGACGTGGGTTTAACTCCAGCGTTCTCCACATGAATCGTGTTACAACTGATGAGACAGCGGTTTTAAATACATATGTGCTAATCTGACTGTTACACCTAGACGGAGACATTTAAAACTCAAAGGGAATATTCTACTTTACTCTACAGTCATCTAGTAGCCCTTTTGTGTTCCTGTCCCTTCTTGATACAGATTCAGATACCTGGACTTTTCGTATCCGCCGATTTGGAGTACCAATCTGACGCCAGTGCATTTTAAAAAAACCTTTATAATATATTTTTACAGTTCTATGCTACTAACCCAAAATTGGAAGTGATGATTGATATCATTGTTGTATGGCCGGTTGCTAGTGTTGTGATTGGCAACTGAAGTTTTACACATGGGACACATGGCCCTAGCTAATGCTACACTCCCGGAAATCACTTCTTCTTCGCAGCTCTAAAAACACTACTTGTTCAGTGGCAGTACAGCGCAACTGTTTTGAAACCGCAAAGGGAAAAAGAACATTAACCGACTATTTTATTGATACATCAAGAGAACATTGATTTGAGCCGATGGTCCGCTGCACTCAAAGACTCTCTATTGACTCTCTGGTGCTGTTAATGAGTCAATGAGACCCTCCCTCTGTGCAAGTGCTTTGGGCGAGACTGTCCAGCCGCGTCAACCCAAATGTCCCCGAGCCACGTCTGTCAAATTCCTAGTGATGAGAAAGTTGAGAAAGAGAAATAGAGGAGCAAAGATAACAACATCAAAATGCTACCGTCAGACGCGAGGGCTCAGCTGTCAGGGTTTCTCACTGACCGCTCCCTATCCAGATTTTATGGCTCGTGTCCAAAGGCATCTATCTCTCTTTTTTTGTTCTTCTCCCTCAATATCAATTTCTCTCATTTGCACACTTGTATCTGTCTCCCTTCCTCCTCACTGAAATCACTCACCCACCTCAGGCTTTGATAAAAACCCCTCACTTTTGATGCTGCTTTTATCTCTCACTCTTTTTTTTATGTCAAGGGCGCAATTGAAGACGTTTTTTTTTTCACCTAGAATAAAAAAAAATATTTACCATGGGCTCAAAACTGAAATAATGTTTTCAGGGACCAGTGACCACTAAGGGTCAGCATAGCCTGTTCAGTAAGCAGTCAGATACGGATGTGTGGAAGGCTCCTTTTGGTTTAAATGTGAACAGTTGCTCACCAAAAACATTTGTGATCCATTTTTTGAATATAAAGCCTCTTACAAAAAACAAAAAAATCTGTATGTGTCCAGCTGTGTGTATAATTTTTTGTATAAAAAAAGGACATGACTACTCCCAAAACGTAAGCGATCGCCACCTAGTGGCTGGCTGCAGTAAAAGTCATTAGCCCCACCTCATCCTTGTTAGTGGTTGAGACATGGGTACACAAGTTTACATGAAATACATTTTTCTCAGAGATGGTTTTTGTTAAAGTCATTGTTAAAGTTACAATTTTTCTGGTAATTTGGGTTATTTTTGCAGTAATCTTTTGGCTTCATTTGTGGACAGTGGGAGGAAGTGGGAGTGGAGAAGTGTCGTCCATCGTTATTGACAGTCTATGATCTAGTTTTGCTTTCTGTCTGCCTGTTTCTACTTATTGCTAAATGATAATTTTCACTGTGTTGGAGCTGTGTGCACTACTAGGGCAAATCTAACATTTTCATCTTCATCGTCACTGGATCTATCAACAAACTCTGCTGTTGAATTTATGGGATGCACAGAGGTGCTTTCATGTAGCCTTGGAAACTTGGTTAAAGGATGCAGTATGGGTCAGGAAATAACTCATAAACGTTTGATGCAGATCCAGGATTTATTTTCCACTTTCTTTACCATTTTAATATAGAGCGTGTTTTTAACATTTGTGCAGATTTCAGATTTATGCAACAATCTTGATTTATAAAATCAGGTATATTTAGGGGACTGATATTTATGAGTGCAATAAGCTACAGATCCAAATAAAAATCCATATCTAGGGGATTTAACAAACGCACTAAAGGTATCGTCTCTTGGAATATTTTCCTACTGTATTATTATGTAGATTTGACCATTCCCTTAAGCTACCTCAGTCAAAAGTAATGTAATATTTAAATCTGCACAGACACACTACATTAAACTGGGTGAGATAGTTTCAAGAGAATAGAGTCAAGATGAGAACAACCATTAAAATCCTTCACTGATCTTTCTCCAACATCAGATACAGATTTGTTTAAATAGATTTTACAACAATGGCAATGGCACTTTATAGTGCTCTAAAAATATTAGAGCTCTAAAAAGTAATCACAGCTGAAATATGGCACTTAAACAACAACCATTTGGCCTCTGCAGTTTCCTGTCTTTACATTCAAAGAGAGAGCCAGAGAAGCGCCAAGGCTGATTAATTAATCAGAAACTACAAAGTGAATTATTAACCAGTCTTAGTATGTTTTGTTCACATATTATGCAATATACATGTTTCAAGCTTTTAATTATGACAAGGAGACATTGTGAAGGTCTTGTGTGAGCATTCCTGAATTGCCTGTGATGTTTTATGCATGGCCTGGACCCAGGGTTTGGTGTGGGTTTAAACGCAGCATTAAGAGAACAGGCTGCTCAGCCCCGCTGTTGTCCAGCGTGGGCTGACTTGGTGGAAAGTGTTGACCTTGTTTTCTAGTCGACGTGTACCAACGACCGCAGGTTGATTTTTTCCAGTTTGAAGTGGTGACCTGGGAGAGTCCCTGTTTTTCATTCCAACTCCATAAATAAATTGGAGAAACTTTGTTTTGTTTTCAGATTTACATTCAAGGAATTCTCCTCGCAGTCTGGATTGCCCCAACATAGCAGTTATTATGCAAACAGCAAGTTTGACATGGGACATCCATCACATGCTGGTTTTCAGACTCCACTTTAGGCAGGCAGGACGTAAAGTATTAATTCTGCTGCCGATATCATGCATTTTTGTTTATAGCACATTGACAGTCAAATCTAATTGCAAAATGCTGTATTGACTTCTTTGCCTGTGTCTGGCACCACTTTTTAATCCTGAGATATTTGTGTTCTCTATTTTTTTAGTTTTGATAGTTTTGATTGATAGTTTTGGTTGATAGGAGGAACTCGGGAGAATGTTTGGAGCTTCTCCCTCTGACCTTTGGCTTCTCACATACAGCCTCTCTGGAGAATCTTGAGAGATTATCCAGGGTTCAGTGCACGTCTGAAAGCAGCTATGATGTCCTCATTAGGGTGGTCATCATACCAAACTGTTAGATATTGATACAATAGAATGAAAAATTAGAATTTATATCACTTTGATAAGATTATTCTTCTCTTGCTTCAACCAGCATAACACACTGTACTGGTGACAACAATCCCTGAACACATAGCAACATAATTAACACTATTTTTCTTCTATTCTTATTTCTATATTCCGTTTTCCTTCCATATAGGCCTACACATTCTTTATATCAATATTGCTTATAGTTTTTTTTTTCTATCTTTTCTTCACTTGTGAAAACGTAACAGTATTTTTATTGACTCCCTTCTATCAAGCTGTGTATGTGGCGCAGTCTAGCCTGTTTGTTACAGGAAGCGAATTGAATCTCTGTCAGTGTGTAAGAGAGGTACAGAGATATTGCTGCAGTCAAAGAGTAGTTCATAACATAAGTGATCCACTATGATGAGATACACTATGTAGCTGTAAAGAGGAGAAATAAAAAGTCCCTGGTCATGCTATGTTACTACAGTGTCCTCCCTCACAGCAGCAAAGGCCACTTACCATGGATAAACATCGCAAGCACTGAGACTAGACTGAGCTCATGCTGTCGGGTGATAAGGTCAAGTTAATGATCGTTAATATTAATGATATCTGGGCCTGTTACAGTTGTTCGCTTGAGGGAAACTTTTGAGCTCATTGGCATCACATCACAGCATCGTAAGCCACTTAATGACACTTGTTGAATTTTATTAATGCAACATTACCTCTTTGGATAGGTCAGGGGGCCAGCCCTTCACATGTTTAGACACATTTGTGTCTCCTATGGTGGAGACTTTGGTCTTTCCGTGAGAATCTGTTATTTCTTCGAAACTCTCTCCAGTCATCTCTAGCTTAAGTGACTAAGCAGCCACAGGTTGAGGCAATGTTGAGTCCCCCCCCCCTTATTGTTTCTTTAATGCACCCTTGAGTAGAACAAATTTAGATCTGCTTTGATACTTTTAAGTATTGAAAGTAAAATTGATGGTGAATTGACATTTTTGACAACCCTAGTCCTCATGATGTCCTGCTGTCGAGACACAAAGCAAAAAAAAGCCACAACAGGAATCAATTTTACCGTGAACAAAGGTAATTCTAGATTTTAATGCATCTCAGTGTAAAGTTCAAATTTTCTGTTGAATAGAAAAATTGGTTGATATCATATTGATGTAGTTACATTTTACTTCCAAACGTGCTTTTTGTTGCCAGGCAACATTTTATTCCTTCGTGTGATATTTGATGTTTTTTTCCTCCTCTCAGAGTTGAATGGCGTATAGCTGGCAGTTAATTCACTGAGCAGTTGTGGAGACCCCAATGCATATGTGACTTCGTTACGCTTCTCTTCCAATGACAGCTCCTCTCTCCAGCTTATCTGGGAAGTGACATTTAGCTTCAGTGTGTGTGTATCTGTGTGTGTATGTGCTCACTTGTGCATGTACTGTTTAAATACATCCAGTTTCTCTTCCTGCCGATGCATGGCCATTTCATGAACCCACATTATGCTACATTTTGTGCTCATAACCAGCAGTATATATATAATGCTGATAAGCATTCTCCTTATCTCGCAGCCAGAATCCATGACATGTATGGCATTTAGGTGGAGAAATGGATGGAAGAACATGTCCACAAACATTCTATAGTGCTCAGCAAAGGCAGAGTATTAACCACAAAAGCAGTTAAGAAAATAAGGGTTTAAAGTTTTGTTATAAAACCTACATACTGCCCAAAAACTGCAAATACTGCACTCTGTCTTTTGGATAATCTCTACAGAATGTGATAGAAAATACAATCTCTACCAGCAAAATGTGTTCTTTTAGCTTTCTTATGATTTTACTACTTTATTTTAAAGAAATCAACTCTACATTTTATTTACTACTCATATGGATAATAGATGTTATTTATTTATTTTAATTATTTATATCATTTGAATTAAATGTATCTTTGGTGAAGGGTCTGTCCGTCTCCTGTCAATATTTATGTTTTATTTAATATAGTAACTTACTTTGTAGTTTAAAATGTTGACTTGGATCAACTGCACCATATTGGCTTAAGTATGAAACCATGATGCAGTTACTTCAGTTTCGATATATATATATAATACAAAGCCAAAATGTGACACAACTATAGGTACTGTGGGTTTTAGTTTTATTTGCAAAGTAACAGATTTAGGTATTAGAGGAGACATACCATGCTTTTCCAGATTTTATTTGCTTGAGTGTGTTATATAGGTCGTTTGTGTGTGTACAAAGTTAAAAAGCCCAAAGTCCATGATATATGGAGATATCACTGCATCTGGGCTCCTGAAACGCCTCATCGGTCCTCCAGTTAATGCATCCAGGAAAGTATCCTCGTACTTCTATGCATTATGCAAATGTGGGGGTCACGATGCACTGCATTTGCTGAGACTTCCTACACTTGCTGGAAGTGGTTGACCAACCACAACAGAGTGGGTGGGCTGACCAATCAGAGCAGACTGGGCTTAATTGGAAGGGGGCCGTAAAATGACCTAAAACCAAGAGACAGAGGCTGAAAGGAGTAGCTGCAGCGATGGACAGTGTGAGGAAAGAGATGTGTTTTTTGATTATTAGAGCTTGTAAACATTTTCTATTAATAATCAAGAATAAAATTATGAGCCTGAAGATAAGTCTATGTCTCCTTTAAGTCAGTTTTGACAAACAGTAACTTCACCTTTAAAGGGCTTTTTGTGTTCTTCTAGTTTGACAAGATAGTTGTACAATTTATGTAAAATACTTAATATTTCTTTCGAAATCCTTCTAAAGACAGATATAGGCCGCAAGGTCCTCAAACAAAGTCATGCTCACCTTCAGGTTTAGTATGTGCCTCTACACATCTTTCCTATATGACAAATAACAGACTGACTTAGGCTTCATGTCATATCAGTGTAGCGGCGCAGGAGAGGGAAGGAAAGCTGGAGAGAGTGGCGTAAAGAAAGCTGCGTGTGAGCAGACGGATGTAAGAAGACACAATCAGCCTTGTACCTACATCAGTATGCCACAGTAGTTTCTACTCTGTCCTATCGTTCCTTGCTGCAAACAACCGTCAGCACCTGGCCCCCTCTGCCCACCCCTCCCCAATGTCTCCACGAGAGGATGAATCTGTCATGATGTCCATTAGTGTTATTACTGCTCTGACGTCCATGGAAGCAGTCAGGGCGTCCCTTATTGTGCTGACATAGCATGAAACCCGCACTGGCATACAAGGCCTAATCTGACACATCAGATTTACCCATTCCTACCGTGTCTATTTTACCCGCCATCAAGTGGAGTTTAGTTATCCACACCCGCGCGCCTACACCAACTACTCCGTGTGACAGTGAACCTCTTATCTACTCCCCTGTCTCAAGAGTTTTTTCTGGCCACTGTCCTGCATATCATCTACACTGTGTTTGGTTTGCGTCGAGTGGCAACGGTTGAATATATTTCAGTGCAACAGGCAGCAGATCTGCCTCTGTAAACTGAATCTAATGGAGATGAAATTGCTCTCAGCACATTATCTACCTATTGTGACACACAGCTTTGTGATCCATGACAGTTTCTGACTGAGAACTAGAGTAGAATGACATTAGTTAGTGTTTGTATGCGCTGCTGTCATAGATTAAGTGATGGCATCACTGTTCCATTTGACAGTCTGCTGAAGAGTCGCGGGGTTGTTTATTGATGCACACCCATCAAGTGTGAGTCATTATCTTCTTTATAATATCAGTTATATATTTGTTTTGGGTTTTACTTGAAAGTGAAGACCTACAGTCATGTAGGTGGACAGCAGCAGAATTGTTGCCCACCATTGCAGAATCCTGAATACTGCTCCCTACAGCGGTACCTCTGGATTTTGGCCTTATTTGCTGCTGGGAAGCCAGTGAGGGATCATGTTAGTCTATGAGATTGGGTTTGCTATACAGATGTAAGTAAGCCATATTGCCACAATAAAGCATTTAATCTTCTCTTCCTTCCAGTAGAACTAAGAATAGAAGATCACTACTGTAACATCAAAAGGACTCGCATTATGATTTTTTTTAGAATTGTCATCACTCAAAACCCATGAATTTAAAAATATTGGCTTCAACCGAGTTCCAAGATTATTTTCTATCATGAAATTAAGTTTTTTTGGTTGCAAAAAATGCTGATTGTTTAGTTTTATCTTTGATAACATTTTAAGAAATAGCAAATCCTTTTCAAGGAACTAAAAAAATATGGAAAAACTTGATTGAGCTGTTAATGTATGATGTATGAAAAGAGGAAAGAGGTTTAACTACTGCCATTAGAGTGGCAAATTGCTCTTTTATAATAGATGTTCTTATTTCTTTCTTATTTAACACTAATTCATTTCCTAATTGATCCACAAATCTTACTTCCCAGTGACTCCTGCATTTTGTACTTGTTGTCTACTGTCTTTTTTGTTATTATTTATGTTTAGCTATTTTTTCTGTACAGCAGCTGATAAAGATTATGATGTCTGACCTTGTTGCAGACAACTTAAATGCAGTCTTAATCATATTCATTTCAAATCGTTGCTGGTAGCATAAGTGTGAATGTCACTGTTCCTGTGAAGTAGGCAGCATGTTGAAAGCATAAGCAAGAAATCCGCATGAGTGTCAGATGTGGAAAAATGTGTTTGACATCAGTTATTTCACAACACTCGTTAACACTCGTTGATTAATGAATGTGAATCTACATCAGCTTTGTGTTTACAGTCTTGACAGAACTGTGAATCACAGTGATTCACAGTTATTATATTATATTATTATTATTAATGAAGTGCCCCTTTCTTTTTCCCATTTGGCTCGGCTGTGTGTTCTGTACCACAGCATGTTCATTATTTTTGCTGAAGAAACAAATGTATATTTTAGGACAAGACAAATTCACATGGGTTTCAAATCAAAAGAGAAGCAATAGATTCAAAAAGAGGGAAATGTTGGCCTCTGACAACAGCTGTCAGTTCCAGTCCTGAGCACCAGAGAGTAAATCGGAGCCTTGCCCAGGCTTTGTTCTGGGCCTGGCTGGACACAGATTAGCTATGCTAACAGCGGCCATTTGGCCCTGCGCCTCTGCCTTCAGACTCCCATCAGAGAAGGGTCTTCTGAATGCTCACATTTCCATTTTGCCTGAGTTTTCTTCTTTTCTATCGGCAATCAAACAAGACATGTGCAACTAATTCTCAAAAAACTGCTCTTTTTCAATGTAGAGCATCACTGTTCATGAGAGACAGGGTTTGGAGACCTGGTCTTTGGCAGTGGACACTTCAAAATGTTGCTGGTTTCACCTGCAACCACACAGCAGTGTGTAGTGTGGAGCAGTGAAAGAGGAGAACTTACAGTGACACCTCACAGGGAACTCCTGTGCAGGATTTGATTCTTGCACAGTAACAAGACACAATCATAGCAGAGTTCCTGAAGTCACAGCATGTATTTTTTTTGTGTCTTTGTCAGAAGCACCTTCCTCCTCCTGTGCTGGGCAGCTTAAACCTCCATACATGTCAGTCATCCTGCTCTATGATTTCAATATCATTTGGCCGGAGGCTGAGGGAAGCAGCCAGTAAAGCAAACAATACTGCAGACTCTGAGTGTGAACACAGCTTTACTGTTGTAATAAAGCAATGAAAATCATTATTTCTGGAACAGGTCTTGTTAAAGATAGGATTGGTAATCCTGGAGAAGTGAGCAAGAGGAGGCCACACTGATACATCACTCCCATTGGCCCTCTGGTCAAAGCTTCGCCCCCAACACATGAACTTGCACTGACTGACAAGTGATTGAGGCCAAAATTCCTGTAACTCTCTTTTTGGACATCTTTTTAAAAACATTATCGATTAATGAACAGGATGTGAAGATGATTTCAACAATTTACCAACCCTACCTTTAATTGATTTTGCTTTTTTTTGTTATATCCCTTATTGCACCTTTATGTTTTTTCCCCTCATATGTTTAACAGCATCACTTTGATGGGCACAACCAATTAGGTTGTTTAACAACTTGTAACAACATTGTCCAACATGTTACAAGTCTTAGATGATTGGATAAGATTCAAACAATCTTCACCAACCAAATTTATGCATCGTTAATTACTGCCTGTGCTATCAGGATTTTTGTTATGACATTTCAAGGTTAACACTGAATAGAAAAACTGGTTTAAATAATCTAAACTGCTGGTTTATTTACAACATGTCTGATGGTTCGACTGCTCGTGCTTCTTGTTGACCTGGATGAGCTCAAGGTATTATTATTACCTCTAAAACCCAAACTAAAGTTACACATCAGAAACAAGAGCCAAGTTATAATAAACAGGAATGATCCTCCAAACCAACATGTAGTTTTGCTACTTAGGGAGTGTGGAAACAAGCAGAACGCAACTTTAAATGGTTTACTATTTAAGATTCAACCAGCAGATACAGAACATTCTGGGCCTCGAATAAAATCAGGTTCGCCTTATGAATACCTAATACTCATTTGCGTCTCACTCTTGTAATGCTAATATCCTGCAAAATTAAACTGCAAATCCGGTTGCCGACCAGAAAAACCAAAGAAAATGAGCTGAAAGACGCCGTAAAGCTCCTAAGCTGAGGGGAACTGCAGTGATTTTTCATAATCATCTTCTCTCATGTAAAACTAAAGACTTATCTCTGCTCTACTATTACTATTCTTTGTCTTCTTACTGTGATGTGAAAGGATAAAATGCAAGTTGCATGCAATGTAACTTCGGCTTCTCTAAACATCATTTTATCATCAGAACTAAATTTTTCTTCTCTTCTTTCTCTCTCTCTTTTTCTGTCTTTCTCTCTTTGTTTTTTCTCTCTCTCTGTTTCTGTCTTTCCCTATCTGTGTCTGTCTTTGTCTCTCTGTCTCCAGGATGCCAAGTTCGTGGAGGAGAGAAGGAAGCAGCTGCAGTGTTACCTTCGAATAGTGATGAACAAACTCATCCAGACGCTGCCGGAGTTCACAGCCCACCCCTCCAAAGAGACCCTGCTGTCTCTCCTGCCTTTCTGTCAGTAAGTGGACGCACACCGTGCATGCGTGTGCGAGAAAGATGCCAACACGTGTGTGCAAATGTATGATTTCTGCAATGTTACAGAAACCTACAGAGTATCCAGTCCAATCAGGAAGAGTCAGGGGATGTGATGAAAGCAAACAAAACATCCATATAAATCATTTTCTAACTTTCTTCATGCGTGTAGATCATTAGGCAGCAGTTTTTCTACATTACACTCAAATATGACAGATTCCAAATTAGTTTAAATCCCATTTTATGCTCACACAATCTAACAAGAACAAACTGCCTGTCACTTTGTGGGGACAGTTTGTATGTACTACACCAATTAAATCTACAATGTTTCAGAAAGAAATAGGCTGTTGTGCTGGTAGTTGTTAGCAGATACAAACAGGGAGGATTAATGTCACTGAAAATGCCAAATCCCTTGTAAACAAACTTCAGCACTTCCCTGTGTTTTATTCTCATACTTACAAGTGCAGCCTACGCACACACTCGATCAGCAAGTGTGAAAGTGCATGCTGCCTCAGATTCCCACCTGCCTACCAGGCTACATCTGAAAATAAGATGTTCTAGTCATTTCCTGTCAATATTCACATCAGTTGCCACAAACTGCAGTCTGTTGGCGAGTGCGACCCGTCACACCGTCTGACTGGAATGTCATTTCCTGTCTGGAGACATCTGAGTCATCAGGCTACACCAAAAACAACAACAACAACATAGAATTTCTATATTTATCATAGCTTCTTTCAAGATATTCTCGTGGTTTAAAGGTACAGTGTGTAGAATTTTGTGATATCTAGTGTTGAAATTGCATGTTGCAGCTGAACACCCCTCACCTCAGCCTCTCCTTCCTACACAAACTGTGGTAGCCTTTAATTGTCATGAAGACTCAAAAGGTGTTTAGTTAGTCTGGACTAATGTAAAAAAACATGGCGGCCTCCGTAGAGAGGGTCCCCTCGATGTAAATATAAAGTGTTTAAATATAAAGGGCCTTTTCTGGGGTAAAGAAAATTTCTGCCAATAGTTCCCTTTCACCTAAATCTTAACCTGGACCTTTAAGCCTTTTAAATATGATCACTGCGAGAACAAGTGTTGCTGTAATTCATCTTATTGACAATAGATCTATAATTTCACAATGAATTCACAGGATAAAGCACTAAATCTATCTGCTGGTTGTGGGAACTGTCAAAAAGTGATCTCCACAGTAACTATGGTAACACATCTGCACATCAGCAGGGGATTTCAGGGATTTCCCAGATACATCAGAATGAAAAAAGTAAATTCAAGGTTGATTGTTTTTCTTTGTCCTGTATACATACCATCCATCCATCCATCCATCCATCATCTATACTGCCTATCCTTAGAGGGTTGCAGGTTTAGCTGGAGCTCATCCCAGCTGATGTGAGGTGGGGGTGGGGGGTGTGCACCATGGACAGGTTGCCAGCGCATCAGAGGGCTGACCAGAGACAAACAATCATTCACACTCACATTCACACGTACGATTTAAAGTTCTCAATTAATCCAACACCCAATCTGCATGTCTTCAGACCGTGGGAGGAAGGTGGAGCACACAGACCCACACAGACACAGGGAGAACTTTATTACAGTACACAATCCCCTTTTACCTGGTCTGGACAAAATTTAACCATGTAAGAATAAGAATAAGAATGCCTTTATTGTCATTGAACAGGCTGTGCAATGAAATTATAGAGCCACTCCTTCACAGTGCAAACTTGATAGTGACAGGAACATTTAGACATAAATTGGTTTTATTTGTGGATTTTAAAGAGATGTATTTCACACAAGGAATGTCTGAAACTGCTTAATTAGTCAAAAGGGTTCCAAGAATACACCTGAATTTAAACTAAGTGTGGCCGACAGTTGCTTACTCTTTGAATTTCGAGAATTTGGCAGCAGGTACGGTGGCTAATGCTCCCCTCCTTCGATTGGTCACTTTGAACACTCCAGTCCCAGGCCCTTCTCTAATCTTCTAACCCCCTTCCCTCTCATTTTTCTGTTGCAACTGTAAACCTCGTGGATCATTTATACCACTGCTGTCATTTATTTTGAGACTAAATAAAGGCCATGATGGAGGCTGAACTGCATATACAGAGAAAACTAGGAACGCTGAACTCAGAGGATAAGGACAAACTGGCAAAGACAAAAGGAAACATGGAGACTAAAGTCAGTTAGAAGGGAGACAGTTCGACAAACAGAGGTGTGACACATCACAGCAGGTACAGGTAATCAGGAAGGTGGAGACACAGGAAGATTAAGAAGTGACCTGAAAAGAGACAAGATGTGAGTGTCAATGAAAAAGTAACGTAACTAAAGTGGAAATGGGACAGCTGGTCGTCCTCAAGACACGAAACTTTAAAGAACCTGCACACCCCTACAGCTATTCTCAATTATTCCGACTGATTAAACCTCCGCTCGGGTTGAAGCGGGGTGGAGCTACGATGGCATTTAATTGATTAAATAAGAAATGTGACTGAATTTTCAAGGGGCACCATACCGAGAACAATCATTAAAGAAATATATTTCCATATTGCACAAGGAGATTCATTCAAATTGAGAGGCAAGTCTCCATGGTGTTTGGTCCAGTGGAATTTGAGTACCAGACAGACAGGTGTGGAAAAAGCCCCCAAAGTGCACACTGCTCATTATTGAGTCTGTCCTGAGAGCTTTAATAATCATATCTCTCCTTCTCATGTCTGTGAGCTGAAATAGAAACCTTTCCACTGCATGTCTTTGACTGACATGAAATATTAGTGTGTCAAGCCACTGAAGTCTGCCTCAGACTTCACTGTCTGCTGTTCATCACACCCTGACATATTGTCATGCAGAGTTCTTTCTATTCTTACACAGTTGTATCGCCTGCTAATGTAATTTTTTTTTTATCATACAGCAGGTGAAGACTAAGGAAGAAAGACTGAACTACAAACTAATAGAAGATGATGGACAACTTTGTTTTACTTGGTGGTGAAAGAGCTAGTGGGTCATTTAGTGTTGGGGCAAAGTTATGCTGCCTTTATGTACGAAAAGAGAAACTTCTTAAGACAATGTAACCATCACTGCCCTCATACCACCCATGTTGGCCAATCAGGGATACCGCAAACTAAAAACCCCCAATGTCCCTTAAGGTTAGGCATAGAAGTCTGAAATCCAGGTGTATGAGATGATGACATATGTCTGTCACGAAGCATGTACTAGTTATTGTTATCAAAAAATGGCCTTTGAAAGATAAATAAAAACAGTTTGAACCAGTTAAGGTTTTTCACATCAGCACATTTTTAGAAACTAGACGTTGATGCCTTTCAAGTGAGGTGTGATCCATGCAGTGTGACCTTTTTGTTCTTCTGTTTTAAGCTTTTGCATTTGGCCATGTCAAATAGGCAAACAAATGTAGATTTTAAGAGGATTACCTGCACATCCACTCGAGGGTAGCAGTCGAGAGAGTGTTTTTTCTCCTCCCGGCTGTTCCACAGTAACTTTTTGTCTCTGTACCTGCGCAAAATACCATCATATAGATTCTTGTAGTGTCTCACCAACTCCAAGTCTCTGCTCAAAAAGTCCCACCATTGTGAAAACGTCCTCCTGTCCCCTGGTTATCAAACATGAACTCTCTATCACACTGCTCCACATGATTTCCAGTGGTACTGCTCTGTTTTGTCTGCATGCATTATTCGTCAGTGTCCCTATAAATATCTAATATTGAGGGTAAAAGATCGTTGAGGGGTCAGAGGCTCTGCAGCTACTTGTGTGATGCTCTGTAAAAGGTTAGCCTTAGGGTTTCGACAACAACAACAAGACGGTACAGCAGCATCTTGAGCACCATGTAACATGTTGCCGAGAGCCTGTGGACACGTCTACCTTGGATGAAGTCCAGCAGTGGCAGCTGACAGAGAGTCGATGATTAAGTACGTGTTGTCCACCTGCTGTAATTGGTCGTGACATGAGAATCTTTACCCCTGTGACTCAGTGGAATGACAGTTGACAGTGGATCACACCAGATCAGCATACCATGATGTTCCTGGCTTGTGTGTGTGTGTGTGTGTGCGTGCGCGTGCATACAGAGCTCACCAGATTCCCTTCATAAAAATGTCCAGGCCAGTGCTGTCATGATGTTACTGTCTTATCTCGTCTCTGTAACTGCCTGCTCGGTTGGTGTGATCAAACCTGTGGGGGTCTTACATCCTCAGTGAGGGATGACAGTCAGATTAGTCTGGTCGTTAGCTTAGTGATGGGGGAGGGCAGGGAGGAGGAGAGGGTGCAGACACAAAGAGAGAATGTTGCTTGGTCCTAAAGGCCAAACATAAACACACAGATTATCTGACCACAGTGTCTCAATCAATAGAGGTGGGTCTAAAATAATAAAGTAATAAAATTACAAATAATGCATCCAGCCCATTTATTATAAATATTGATGAAGCACTGATAATGGAGGTCATATTTACTGTCTAATGGAATGTAGTAGTTTCCGACAGAGATAGATTCTTAATATTTATATATAAAATTATATTTTTTATTGTATTTTTTAATATTCAGATTTGGTTTCACTGGCTGGGCTAACTACTTGATGTTTGTATGCTGCTTGTGTCTGTAGTCGAGGAAAACATTGGGCTTGGAATGGGTTCGGAAACAAAACCTGAATTTGTGTCTGGCTTAGGGACGGCTTGTTCCAGTTTGGACATAAAAAAACAGAATGCATGTCAGGTTAGGACAGAAAATTAGTTTGAGCTCAAGTTCCAAAGACCTTTAGGGTTTATAAAACTAATACTAAAGTATGAAAGTATTTGCTGAGACATTCTGTACATAGCAGTTTCTGAAATAAATGTCAGCTGAATCCACTGAGCGAAGGAATGAGATATAGAGGTGTTCACCTTTAAACAACTTTGAAGAACTTATTCTGTGATGCTTTGGATCTGCGGGGTGGGGTCCAATTTGCATTTCTTTAAATGATATATTTTTCATGTTTTGCATATGTGTATTTTTGTGTCTCTTGTAATAAATAAGAAAAACAATTTGATTGAAGAAACAAGAAACTTAAAGTTCCCTCTCCTCTCTGTAAGGTACAGTCATACCTGCTCTGTGTGAGTGGATATCATTGGACCTAACAACAGATCTACTCTCTTAGCTTGTTCATTTGTTTTCTGATCAATACTAAATGAAAGCATTTCTATAATTAGCATTTGCCTACAATATTTTTTAAGTGTTTCAATTTCTAGGCTGTTTTATATTCATTATTATCTGTGTACAGCCAATTATCCCCTTGACCTCCATGATGCCACCAGATGTTGTCACTGGCAGATTTGTGACACAATATTAGAGCCTATATGAGGGTGCATCGACTTTAATATGAGATGACACATGTTCTGATGCATCGAAAGAATTAGGAGCCAGTGAAGAGGGAAAATGACAAGGAGCAGTTGAGTGAAGAAAAGAGTGGGGGAGAGGGCAGTGGAGGATGGAGGGAAAGAACACTGGACTGAGGAGGAGACAGTGGAAAGATGGAAAGCAAATTAGGGTTCAGCACTTCAGATTCCCTGCTGAGGCACTCGCTGCTCAAAGGCCAGATGGATCTGTAAACTTCTTAATTATGGTACTGACCTAAACGTCCTATGGAAATGGGTGTAACTAGCAGCGACTTAATTCCTTTTAGAGAGCCAACTGTCACTTTTTACTGTTTACGTGGATGGAACTGAATCATTTAAAAGCTATGTTACATTCTACTCCTCTGGCTGGATTTTGTCCTAATTGAATCACGCCGATGTAAGTTGACAGGAAACTCACTTGGACGGGTTCCCACTGCTTTGATTTGACTCAGCAGTAGATAGACAAAGCACCATAAGTTGCTATATGATCACTCAGGTTGTCTCAGACAATATACAAGGTAAAAGCACATGACGTGTTGTGATTTCATTTTCTTTAGATTCAATTTTATGTATTGCTTTTACTTTTGAAGGGGCATATTTTACTTTTTCTTTTTTTGTGTTCTTTTGGTGTCTGGGAATGTTTTGTTCATTTTCTGTTCTTGGAGGTCTCTACCTCAATGTATCCCCAACTAAAGGTTGAATAAATTTCAAAAGAATCAGATAAATGATCCTGTGAGAAATAAAGGCCCTTTGTTTTTTAACATGCGTACTGTTGGAGATCGCTTGCTGGCGCCATTACCTCTTTGTTTGTCGTTGAAGCTCAAGGAATCCTGGGATGCACAGGTTATTCCTCTGGGATTAAAGGACGCATTTGTCGGAGCCTTGGAAATAGGGCAGCCTAATCACGCCGCTGGGTGGAACACAGCTGCAGTCTTTGGTCGATTAATCCGCCCTTCTATTGAACACGTGTTATTTATTTTAAATTTTGCTGTGTTTATTTTTGATGGCCAACACACTGATGTGCTCGGATCAGCTATTTTTCTCACCTGTCTGAACAGAGACATGTTCACACCTCCCGTTAGACTTAGGCAGCACTTAGTATGCAGCCCGACCTCAACACTCAACACATGGTTTACTGAGAACACACAGAACACACACTCTCGCCTCATTGACCTTTGTCTCACTGTCAAGAGCAGTTTGTGGCAGTTTGGCTTCAGTGTGTGGGAGTGTGAAAGCACATGTCGCGGAAATAGTTTCATTATTCACTGTGTATTATTCATCGCACCCCACCATTTACTGTGAGACAATCAATTTGATGAATGCTTGTTTGTGTACCTGTTTACTCTAATTATGCTCCTCTACAGCATTATTAATATTCCAACGGTGCCTGGGAAAGTTATTATCTTGCACAAGTCAATGACTTGTCCAAATGGGGACAAGCACATGCTGAGAGAAAGTAAAGAAATCTATAAGCCTAATTACTTTAGCGCTTTTAGCTCCTTCTCCCAGTTTGATATGAATAAATGATACGGCCCAGCTCGGCATGCTGCCCCCAATTTAGCTTGATTTTTGCTGATACAAACCTCAACTGCATCACTGTGTGGACAAACTCAAATTGGGTGACTGCATTTGATTGAACCTGCCTGGGGTTGGTGGAGGTATGGGAATAAGTGGAACTACATTTTGTGCCAGAGGAAAAGGGAAAATGTTCATCATATAAACAAAGTTCAGGCTTTTGTCCGATTGGTTAGTCATAAACTGCTTTTAAGACATGCACTGAACTCCAGATGATCCCCTGAAATTATCCAGAGGAGCTGTATGTGTGAACCCAAATTTACAAGTCAGTTGCTGCTGACAATCTCTGTAATTTTTCCTGCCAGCCCCGTAGTAAAAACTCTGGATGAGGCCATGTGAGAATACAGAGAGAGAGTGGGCGCGTTGATGACTTTTCCAAAAAGTGATTGATGCCAAACTAGAAACCAAGTGAGCTAAGAGAGAAGAAGAGGTTCGAAAGCTTTTGGCCGACGCAGATGTCCATGTGCAGTAAAAATAAGTCGGGACCGTATTTTTCGGACATTTACTGGAGTTCATGTTGTAATTTTTTATCTTGATGTTTATGACACAGACACTTGGTAGCTACACATTAGACATTCTTAGCCTGTGCTTTCAAGGCCATGTCCGACTGTCTCTTCCGTGTCCCTATTTCCACGCAACAGAGCCTCGCTGCGCCCTTGCTGCCTCACATGAAAGCACATGGCTGGCAGCGTTACTTTCAGCCGAAGCACCTCACCACGAGTCCATTTATTTTTAGCATGTGTTTCCAGAGTGGGTATCAAACTGCTATCACAGGACCACCCCAATGTCCCAGATAAGCGTACTCACAGCTTCAGTTGCTGGGGTACGGTCAGTGAAGAGGTCAGTTGGACATGAGCAGGGAGATGCCCTCTGCCTCCATAATGTTTGTAGTATTTATTAAAAATCGCTTTGTCAGAGTATCACCCGATCTCACCACTGCCTTTAAAAAGTCACTTCTTCAGCAAAAGCAGCAGTTTGGGGGTCGAGGGGGGGGTTCCTGTCTTTGGGCTGAAGTACTTGATAAGTAGAGTAGAGGAACACAAAGAAAACATTTAACTCCAGGTTTTCACTCATTCTGCTTTTCATTTCCTTTCTTCAACAAGTGCCTCTCATTCATTCTCACCGTTATCAGATAAGACTCAAGGGATAAGGGGGTTCATGGTGTGGGGACTGTCGTCAGGGTAACTATGGCAATGATGTCATCAAGTGGCCAAGCTTATTTCCTCCTGAGTAATGAAAAGCCTAATCATCATCATAAAATCAGAAAAAGACCGTAACCTGAATTATTGTGTCACAATCAATGGCTTTTGGTTGTGAGGGAATCATGTAGAGGAAAATTAAAGGTAGCAATAAAACAAAAACGTACCAGATGTTAAACCAGGGAATAACACAATATGAAGTTTGGAGTGTTTTACACTTTTCTTGTGCCAAAAGCTAAAGTGAGAAAATGAGTGGTTTTCAGCTCTAACAGAAGCTGCAAGTGTTATTATGAGTCAGTGTGGAGTCAAAATAATAAGAACAACAACCCAGAGAGTCAAAGAGAATGGGGGCAAAGTTGCCAAGGAAGTGTGTGGTGAATTTTGTGCAATTAGGACATTCATGAATTTTTAAATAAATATAGAACGTTTTTTTAATGTTTGTTCATCACCAGTAATTTTTCCAATGCTGGAAAAAGTTGCCCATGATCAGTGATCAGTGTTTTGAGTCAGGCAGCATTGTGTTTCTTTGTGATCTTTGCAAATTGAAAATGTCTCATCTTAGTATCAGGATTATCAACAGGGGAACCTGCTTGTGTTAGTATATCTGCAATTAATCAGCTGATAAAATGCATCTAAACGTCACCAAGTTGTTGCATTAATTAGCCATCCAGCTACAGTAAAGCGTAGTAACATTTTCCAGCGGCAGTTCAGTCAAATGCATTAAGTCATTGTCTGCTTTTGTGAAACTTTGTTTTTGAAACCCACAGTTTCAAAAATGACTCAGATGTTAATGTGGTACATTTGCTACCATTCACTCAATTACTGTGCAAGAACATAAAAGTTCTACGAATGTAGAAATAGTAACTATTGGGAGGCAAAGATACAATTTCATTTAACTGCACTCAAAAATAAAGTAGAACAACTGTGATTCATCTCATTCGCTGGTGAAAGTTTCACCATTTGCTGTTTCAATTAATGTCTAGTTTTCCAGTCCAGTCTTGTTGCAGAAGGAAGATGATTCAGAGGCAGCATCAGTGGTTTGAACATTAACGAGAACACCAAACTTGATAATAAACTCCACCAGATGTTTATTTGTTTTTTCTTTTCCTTCCCATCGTTCTCTCATCTAGAGACACACCCCAGGCAAACGACGGAGGAGCAAAGACGCCCCGGTCCAAAAATTCCTCTCGTTTCCCCAGACTGGGCCGCAGCCGCAACCAGGAAACCAGACCGGAACCTCAGAGCGGAGACCTCTAACTTCAGAGTCTCAGAGCCAATACTCTGACTGTACAGGCAGAAGACGACAATGTTCCAGTGTCTCTGGACTAAGAGGACATATGGGGAGCCTAACGGACCTTCAAAGCCTTACAGATTAAAAAAAAAAAGCTCAGTCCAGGATGAGACGTTCACACCGCTTGCCTGGATGAGCACATACATGTTTCTGAGCAATGCTCCCCTGAGGCTGCCTATCAGTGGATCCAATCATACAGCACCTCTTACCTCATGGAGAGACCGTCAGACTCTCTGTAAACTGCACACAGACTAACCTGGACTGCTCTCTTATATCCATCACAATGAGAGGATGGGGACGGTTTTTTGTTTTTTTTTACTCAGTTTTGTAGAGGTCATGGTCACAGTGCCTACAGTGTTTTGTAGCTGCTTTCCTGCTCTGTGGGAAGGACGCAGAGGGGAAGTGGGAAGAATGATTCTCAAGGTGAAAGTGTTTTTTCAGCTAATGTATCAACATTTTGGTGCCATTACATTTTAGATGAGGTTTATTCACAGTCTATAGTGTAGAGCACTCCTTAGTGGACCATTCCTTTTTTCTTACTTCTATTATATTATTACAACAAAAACAGATAGTCTGCAGGAAGTGCATATCTTACATCTCTTGATGTCATTATAAATGCAGTAATTCTCAAAATAATATATTTTAATTCCACTACATGATCATATTAAATGATCAAGGTTAAATCCCTCTTAAGAAAACATAATCACTTTGGGACTGTATGAAAATTATTGTGGTTGGAAGGTTAGTTAGGCTTTTTGAAAAATTAAGACCCTGTGCATTATTATCAATATTTTCTTTGTACCTTAACCTTGACCTAAAGAATACATAATGATATCAAAGTTGGTTCAGCTGAAATTAAATGGCTAAAAAAGGCAAAGCATAAATAATTCAAGTTGGTTTAATCCAGTTCAACCCTAATTGTGTTGGTAGAAAACTTATGGCAAACATAACATAACAGTATTATAAAGACAATTCTTGAAATAAGATCTACTTAAAAATTGTAATATAGGCACATTAAAGTTTTGTTTTTTTAGTTGTTTAAGACCCTTCCTCCCTTTAATAATGTTGGCACGGTCTCTAATTAATATAAAGGAGCATGAATTCTTGCTGTATCCTCTCACAAAAATCTCTCCTCACATCCACATCTTAGATCAATTTCAAATCCCTGCCGTGATGTATCTGATGAATTCATGTCAAATAGTGATTAGATTAGAAAGGAAGGGACACACTTAGAAAATAAAAATAGATGGGTGAGCCTAGGGTCATCACAGGTCGACTGGCTGCACTGCAAAAATCCAGTGTTTAAAGATTGTTTACCTAATGTGTCTTAGCAGGATTTAATGCCGCGTTATGTTGCAAATGAATGTTTCAACGATGACTAAACACTTGAAGAAAAGCTGCTTGTTAGAGTGCAAGCAGAGGGCTGCTGAGCATCAAGTGTATGTAGAACAGAAGCTCATGCATATGTATGGATTACCCAAGAGTAGTCAGAGACTATGTTCAACTGTGGAGCAATTGTGTTCGAAGGTTTTTGGAAAACTTGAATCACAGGGTCGGCTCGCAAAATGATAAACACTGTTCACTGTCGATGAGGGGAGGTGCACAAACAAGGCTTGTGGGTTTTAATTAAGTTGTTATTATGACACAGAAATGACCCGCACAACAATCCAACTACTGGGATATCCATCACAAGGAAGCTGTGGAATAAATGTTTTTATCCGAGCGAATCTGTCTGTGGATAATGTGATGAGCTGTCCAATAAAATCGTCAACATGGGAAATCATTAACAGGGAGTCATCTAGAAAGTGTATTCTACAGATTTAGCATTACACTACTATAATTTAAGTTTTGTCCTGGGCACAAAGAAAGGATCAAAACTGATGAGATGTATCATCTTTATTATCCCTCACATTTCTTTTTCTTCATCAAAACCTGAACCTACAGACAGGTGGCACCCCGTGGAGTGTTTGATTATTAGTGGTGCTATGGAACAATGTTTTTACTCTATGTGGGCCATTAACGCAATCTGCTAATAGATAGTTAGGAGCACTATCATGCAAAGAAGTGCTGGAATGTGAAGAGAAGAGGAGGACTGCTACCTGGCGAACACAGAAATAAAAAAATAATGCAGGATTTCAAATGCTCAAAAACCAAGCGTCATTGCATTCAAAACAGCATTTCAGAAGTACAAAAAAGATCTCCTAACAACATTATTTTTTCTCTGATAAAAGAAAACAACATAAAATAGCAGACTACGTGTCCTTTAGAGTGGTGCCTCCTGACTGTGCGGCTGTCAGCTACAAACTTCATGGCGATTGTCAAGAAAATACAAATTCATGTTTTCCAACAGAATAGGGCAAACTTTTATTTTGTTATTGCAATTATAGACAAGTGTTTCGACTTTGCAGGGACATGCTCGCTGTGATGAAAAAAGGCCAATCTCAAGCGTCATTATAGCTGGAAACATGCAAAATGCTCCACGCTCAAGTCAACACTCTTCTGTGGAATTTTGGTTCCCAAAAAGCAGCTTTCACCACACCGCTCTCTGACAGAGACAATGTTATGCAGGCTAGTTTAAAAGGATAGTTCACCCAAAAATGAAAATTCACTCGTAATCTACTCACCACTCTGCCGATGGAGGAGTGGGTGACGGCGTTGCAGCCAAATCCAATACAATTGAAGTAGATGGTGACCGATTCTTCAAATGCAAAAAAACAACAGAAAAAAAACCTAAATTGCAAGTGTCCATAAGCCCCAACACTCAAATTTGACTGGAAACGTGTCATTGACACCATGTTCCTTGCCTAAATATCCACTGTGGTCCATTGCACGAATAAATTACCTTGTTATGAGTCATTCTTGTTTGAACTATCCCTTTAATGGCGAGTATAAGCTAAAAGCTAAGAAAGTGAAATATGCAGCCAAAGTGTTCTCTTGCAGTCTGCCATGTCTGGTCTTGTTTATATTCTGTCCTTGCCATAGTCAGCATTCAGGCCTTATCTATCAGTGTCACAGCAAAGAGGGCTGAATAATAAAATACACTGTGTACAGTCCATACACAACCAATGCGTCTGTGTGAGTTTTGTTGGATGAAGGCAAATGGCTGTTACGCAATCCTGCTGCAAGAATAAGCTGTTAATGTGTGAATGCATGTCAATGTACATGTATGCATCCATGCAAGTGTAGGAACACACAGAAGATATGTATGATGTAATTTAAATGCAGCCAGTATTGCGCTAAAGCATGCATGTGTTTATACGGTGAGATGAACGTGTGAACGCTCCAATTAGATTCTGGATATGAACAATATGCGTAAATGGCTGGCTGGATGCTACGAGTTCCATGTTTGCAGCATCTGTGACCCGCTGTGCATCGATTATTTAACCATTACTGCTTCTCAGAGCCTTTATTCAAACCACCCAGCCATTTCAGGAAAAGTGTTTGGTCTTTTTTCTTTTCTTTTGTGTATTTTTAGTCAGCGCTGCATTTGCTGTACCAATGGATGAATGGCAAGGGTGTACTAAAATACTAAAAGCCCATTGTCCATTGACCAGAAAATTGGTTACAAGGCAGTTTAAGCTTTGGGTGGCTGCTTTTAGCAATGTTAGACACCCCGCTCACATAAACACATTTGGCTGCTTGCGAGCAAAGAACACTGAGCACTGATTCAGACATCCACTTTTTCTAAAGCTGTGTTCAGATGGAAAATGTCCAGCAAAACTGGGCCCGGACATTTTCCAGAGTTTACCTTTCACATATGAAGAACGTAGCAGGAGATTGTCCGGTTCAGACGTGTTCACATCAACAGGAAAATGTCCCCAACATTCAAACAAATGGCGCCTTGGGGGGCATGCAGGATCGATCACGGGCATTTGAGGCTCTGCTCGATGTTAAGTCATGTGACACTTCAATGTGGCTGCTGGGAGGAGTAGCAGGGGTGTAGCAACAGGGGAGGCAAAGCAAGCTGGGGCCCCGAGCAGAGAGGGGGCTCCAGATCATGGACCCCTCATATCCCCTGTGCCTGGGGTGCCCAAAGTTCCCTGAAAAGCAGCTGGAAAAAATATTGGCTATAACACCAGCCTGGAAGCCAAATTACACAAATGACTGTTAAAAATAAAAGTATAAACGCATAGAATACGGTATTTATCAAAAGAGAAAAGGTCGAGTCACCAGAGGCACACTGTAAGAAAGGTTTTGGATGTATAATTTAAATAAGGTAGGCCTGCAGTAGTTTAAATTATTCATTTCAATTAAATTTTTACAAATAACAGGTAGTTATCTTTCTTTTTTAATTAATCAGGGCTACAAAAATAATGGCTGCCACACTTTTATCATCACTCATTCATCCACTCATATAACAAACTGAAATCAAATAGAAACTAAAATAAATGATTTACTACAGTCTGTACTGTGAACAGTATGTTGCAAAAGGACCCAAACCCTGAGTTGACCTATTCTCCTTCTTACTGAGTCTCAAGAGAACAGACAAGAATAAGGAGACCTGTAAACAAAATGGAAGGTTCCTCTGCGCAGGGAATGGTTGCCAAACCAAAACTGTCCTTGAGACAATGTCCACCATATGAATTCATGTTCCACCTCCTCGCCCCTGTCCTTCCCTTCTCCGTCTCCTGCCTCTCTTTGAATATATGGACGTCCTTCTTTGCTCATTTTACACAACTGCATGTAATTACCCAGCTCTTACCTTTGTGTGAGGAACATCAAGGAGACAGGGACCCTGGTTTAAACAAGGTCACAGTATAAGCAGCACTCCTATCTCTGCAACACACAATGACAGCCTGGCATCCGGACGCATGTTCATTATGATGATAAGGAACGGGCTGACGTCTCGGGCACCCCCTCGACATCCAGGCCCTTCAGGAAGGAGCCTCCTAATAGAAACTGAGATTAGCAAGTGCTTTGTATTTATGTTTGCAAGAAGAGCAATGTGGAGATGTTCCTCAGAGACCCACGAGTCTCCATCAGCTCTGCTGAGCTGCATCTCTCGGAAACGCTGGAGTCAGTAATTACAGTAACTTAAGTCTGGGCTGTTTCTGATTGCTGGGGCATTTTACAGGCTCACAGAGGAAACTTTCTAATACCCCAGGTTCCTGATTAAAAAGTACTGTGGTCTGTGGTATGCAGGATATGAACAGTGATTAATGCTCACAGGAACTTTTATTCACAGAGTTACAGGGAATTAATGTGTTATTCTGGTATATTTGTCTATCATGACTACTTTTGATGATAAATATTTGAATCCCCTCCACTGTAGATATGTCTTATTAACACAGTCATCAGTAAGAATGATGGCAATCAGGGCAAAAATCAGCTAACCTCCTACAGCTTTCTTTTTAATTGATTCAACAGTTATCATCTCAAACACTTGTTCTCTGAGAACCACAGAGAGTAAACACTAGTAGGAGGAAGTCCTCTGGGAACTCTCAGATAAAAATCCTTTTCTTCTACGTCTCCAGTCTGTTAGCAAGCAACATTGAATGTGAGCTGTCTCCTCACACTATAGTTTGCAAAGCGACGGATATGAAAGACAACAGGATTCATGAGCATTCTTCGTCTGTGAAAGGAAACTGCGGAAAATGTGTTTAGCCAATTGTCTTGACATTTTTTGAGAGTAATTTTACATAATTGGCCTAAGTATTCTCCTGGAAGTAAAGCAAACCTATACATTATTAAAGTGGGATATTTGATGACGTTCATAAACACATGCTCATGTTGTACAGTAGCTTAATTAGAGCTTTAGAGTGGTTCAAACATCCTATATAATGCCACTAAGTGCTTTAGGCCTGTAGCTTTGCAGCATAAGTCTCTTTAAGTCACATTTGACTCTTTGCCTTTGTCTCTGCTGTCGTCGGCAGCAGCCTGTGTCTCACGCTGGCTGTTTGTTTTCTTAATTCTTTCAGGTGGTGAATTATTTGTTGGAAAACAAGCCCCACATGTGAGCGAGAGCAACTTTTTTTTTTGTCATATTCACAGGCTCCCGTTCTCCAGCTGGCACAAGTTGAAATGAAGGTTCCCTGTATTCCCTGCAGATGGTTAAATTCTGCACTCAGTGCACGACGCCTTCTCAAATCTCTGTGTGTCTCTATCCTGCTTATTCTTCTCTCTCGCCGCCTTCTTTATCCTCTCGCTCTGTACCATACCACACACACCACATCCTCCTTGTCTCTCTTCCCTTCTTCTCTGCCATCTGTTCCTTTCTTTTTTTCAGTCTCTGTTTTATAAATTTTCCTTCATCTTCCTTCTCCTATCACCAACAGTTTTCACCCCATTAGTCTCGCTCTCCTCAGGCCTCTCGCTCTTTTCCTCATCACGCTGATCTTTTCGATCTTGTTTTCATCTCCCAATCATCTGTCTATGTTTATCCTTTTCTCACTCTGCTTTCCTTCTTTCCCTCTCTCTCCATCCATCCCTCTCTATCACTTGAAGCACCTATTGTATTTACTCATACTGTCACTGGCTGCTTCTGTTTATTACCTATTCAGCAGTGAGGCAGGAACCAGCCCTTTGGACCTCTGTCCCTGAATTTTAAAACGCTGCTTCAGAAAATCAATTGTTTTTCAGTTTTCTTCTTTTTCTTATCAACTTTTTTCAATTTATTCCGCATTCAGGTCCCGTTGCGTCAAACAAAGTTCACCTGACCTGTGGTTACAGGGAGCGGGGGGGTTGGATCATGAAAATTCATCACCTCAGGCTCTGCACCGAGGATACGTTTCTCTTGTATCTTATCTGAGTGAAATCCTAAATGAAGCTGTAATGGATTATGTTAATTAATATGTTATCAGTTGTGGAAACATGGGAAATCAACTGTGTGCTTTATCCCTAAGCTGTTTACAAACTTCTCCAGCATTAAAGCAACATGCGGCACATTTAACATCCACTTAATTAGATAACGGTTACACTGACTGTCACAATGTTTGGGCCCAGATAAGACCAGAGAAAGAAATATGCATGTGTAAACCTGGAGATAATGTTATAGGTAGACAGCTTGGATGGATTGTTTCTCCATCATGAAAGCTCCAGCGTGGTCCTCAGCTCGACACTTTCTTGGATTTCATTTCACGCAGCTCCTCTTTGTTCTTGTCCTCTCTTTCGACTTTGTTTCCTTTACCTGCAGGATGCCTCCCCTTCACAATGCAATCTGATCCTGAAGTGTGCTCTGGCTGCCTCTCACAGCTATCACAGCGTTTCACAATAGCCCGCGGTGCTCTTTTGATCAGCCCAGAAGCTTGATCTGAACACCTCGGAGCGCCGCTTAGACCGCAGCAGGGGAGGAAGCGCAAGGTGAGGGAGGGTGAGATGTGGCTGCGCTGTGCAAATGACAAGACTGCCAGTGATGATGGGAACCTCAATTCAGAAGTAGAAGTAACACTTAATGATGATTGAATAGACTGCTGACTTAAACGTACAATGTGTAACTATGGCCATCAGGGGTTTCTCAAACAAAACAGTAGCAAAACACCTATTTTGATGATGTCGTGAAGCAGTGTGGGCTCATGGGAATTGGAATCTACCTGACAGGTCTCATCATGTTAATGAATGAGGTAATGGTCTTCATTTTTATTTACGTTGAGCTGCAAACTGCAACAAATGGCGACACTGAACCCTTCAGATTTTATTTGGTCCATAGTGGTGGAGGTTGTAGTGTAAATAGTGTTCCTCTCCATGTCCCAGCCACTAACACGGAAGTGGAGGGATTTATGACCTATACTGCAGCCAGCCACTAGGTAATCAAGATGCTTTGGCTTTATTTTTGGGAGTTGACATCCACCTTATATCTGTGTATACAATCAATGATTTCTGTAACTGGACATTTGTTTGGTACAATGGAAAATAAGAAACATATGAGCACTAAACTGAATTAACTAAGGCCTTAAACTAGATTTTGTCCCGGTAAATCATGTCAAGAAAGTTAAGCAGCACATCACTTCACATGAATTAGTGACGCACATTTCCAAACAAAGTTTCACAGGGAGCTGGAAGCGTTCAGGTTCACTGGACTTCTTGGAACCTGGAGCAGGATTTCTTTGATTAAACATTGCTAACGTCATCGAAGCTGAATCTCTCTTGTCAGCACACGACAGCACAGACCACTGAACAACCTGACTGAACCGAGGCTGAGATCTATTCTGAAACTAAGATTTGAAATCCCTCTTTCATGAAATGACTAAGACGAGGCAGAGGAGGAGAATGGGATCGTAATTGGACACTTAATCACTGGAAGTGGTGTTTTTACGGCCAGAACTGATGACCCTTAATAGAACTGAGGGTTGGATGTAGTGGTGGAGGAGGAAGAATGTCTTTGATGACCGTGATGCAGTGCGACTTGACACATTAGATGAAATACTGCTTTTGCAGAACTAAAAAGAAAATGAGTTACAGCCAAGTTTTTGGTCCCCCCCTTCCCCTCACTCTCTCACCCCGTCTCACCTGATCATATTTTATTGCTACAACATGACATTCTCAGTTGTTAGCTCAGAGACTGAAATCGCTGACCCTGCACAGCGACCCCTGTCATTTCCACTGAGGCTATATCTTTTCTCTGCTCTGCCAGAGCACTCGCTCAAAAAGCAAAAGAGGCCACAGAGAAGTTGGAAGGGCACAGACAGAGGAGCAGACAGGGTAGGAAAATGACAAATGTGAAGCACAGGACAGGAAAGGGAGGGGAGCAAGAGGAGAAAAGAAAAGATGTGAGGAGGACGAGGAAATGAGAAGTTAAGGAGCGATTGAGACAAAGACGGAGGAATGAGCAGCGAGGTGGAGAGTGGGCGGAAAGAAAGGGAGAAAATTGAGATCACGAGATTGAGGCTAAAGATGGAGAGACCGGACAAAGAGAAACTACCCACCTACTCCGCTCTTCAGAAACGGAAATGGAGCGTACAGAGGCGACAGAATTCAAAGCGGCAGCCGAACACGCCACAGCGGATCCATCTTGTGTCTGTCAAACAAAGGTCGGCCTCATTTGTTCTCCGTGGGGACGAGTGGGTCCTTCATGTGACGAGGCAAAGGGAGGGGGGCCGCTCAGAGAGGATGAGCGATGACATCGTCATTGGTGGGAAACATGAAGGTTGATTCCATCTCAAGCGTTCTCATCACAATTCACAATTGACAGCGGGGAATACATTTGACTGTCAAACAGGTGCTTCTCATGAATGTGTAATGGTGTCTCCTGCAGGGCGCTGCATATGAATGGAAAGGAAACGACGGGCTTCATCTGTGAAAAATGCTGCGGTTTGATCGGCAAACACCTCGCCCAACTTGTTTCTCCCCAGGTCGCTCCTCAAGGCTGAACAAGGAGAGTTTTTCACATCAGCAGCTCAAAGTGACAGTGAGAACTTTTGAATTCGGAATACCTCAAGCTCAGCAACATGTTCAGGGTGAGGGAGAGACAAGGACATGGGGTCTGTGAAGCTTTATAAAGAAAGTGTGACATTAAAAATAAGAGGGAAATGGATTTTCTCTTTTGTATTTCATTTTGATCACATTTTAGGAGCTGAGGGGGGAACACACTTCTGTTTGAAGCCAGCTGCAAAGAGGCCCACTGCACTGCACAAGACGTCAAACAACCCACAGACATTTTTGATGATAGCGATTAACTGCATTATGGAGCTTATAGCTGCATGGAAATAAAACTTGATGTGATATTTCTTCTTTCTTCTTTGTTTTTACATTACAGCAAAAAGCAGTGTAGAAAAGTTTAGCTTAAGGGTCAAAAAAAGATGACAGGCAGGTGGAGGTGAATATTTTTCATTTACAGTACTCACCAAAACTTCATGTCACCTGGGAAAAAGTTTAAAAAAAAATACAAAGAAAGCATAAAACTCAAACAAAAGGCACATGTTGGCTGAAATGCAATGAAGCCCAGCCCAGCCATGCACCACATGAACCTAGCCTGGCTCAGCAGATCCTATAGATTAGCCTCTCCTTCAGATCATCAGCTGCTTATTTAGGTTGTTAAAAACACACCCACCTGAACCACTGGTCAGTTTGTTAGATCCAGTGTTCTTACTGAACAGAAAATCTTCCAACCTTCAATAACAAACATAGAAGCTCATAGACATTGCCATAAAATGAATTTAACCAAAACATAACTTATACTGCTTAAAAAGTCAGAGAAGTAAACCTTCCTGTAGAAAAGGAAACCCCTTCACTTGGTTTGCCCCAGTGATGTTGTGCATGACATCACCAAGAGTATAACAACCAGGAAATGCTGGGCGGCACCATGTATATCACTCACCTGCATGGTGGGTCAGAAGGGAGGAACACAGGGTGAGTGTGAGCAAAGGAACAAACAATTGAGTTTTAACCTGCAACATACGTTTGTGTGTTTAGTTTAATATCATAATATATATTTTGATGTGAACTGTAACATATTGCCAACACAAACAAACCCGCGATAGTAAGTGGTGCAATGAGAAATGAGTATTGTTTAAATGTTTTTGTCACATGCAGTGGATGGTGGACTAAAAAACTGAAAATTCAACCAACTTGAAAGTAGTTCAATTGGCAACAAACACATGACTTAAGTTTGTTTGAATCAAATTAAAAAGTCATATCAACATATTTGAAAACTTGATTCAATTCATTTGTTTTTATAAAAAAATTAATTTCAGACTTGTTTCCAGAGCTGAATTCACCCTCACACACCATGTGTGGGGAACTTTAGTGTTTAATTTGTACAACTGCCAAGTGAAAGAGTCGCTGCAGGAGAAATACATGTGGGATTCAAAGCATTAACATTGAGATCAGTCAATATCATCAAGTGTCCACTTCCAATTCATCATAAGATGTTCTGCCTTCTCCAGATCAAACCACTACTGCTAATGTGAATAAGGTAAAACTTTACAGTGTATATAAATCCACAACACACTCCCAGTATTACATTTTTTCACTTTTACAGTGTGAACTAACGGCAAACTCTGGTTTTCGTCGAAGAAGTTTTGCGTTATTGTCAAACTTGAGCAGAACAGAGCCATTGAAAAACAGGGTCAAACGTCATGATTTGCAATTGAGACTGACTCATGATCGGTCAAGCATGTATATAGGCAGGACCTTGATTCCGCAGCACGCCAAGATTGCTGCTCAGTGGATTCTGGCACCAAATCCACAAAATGGCATCCAGAATATTTTGGCTTCATTTCTGGATAGTGGGAGGAAGTGGAGATGTGTTGTCCATCTTTATATACAGTCTATGATAGAAATAAATCGTGGATGATGGCGAGACAGTGGGGGACTGTATGGTAAAAAATGGAAAACTACTATAAATATATATTTTTTTCTATCATATCTACAAAAAAAAATACCATGAAAAACTATTAGTATGAAGTATATAGTTGGACCAGGCATAACATGTCTGGTGTGAGACAAACTTACTGTATGATAAAATTGCAAAATTCTAGCTGTGAATGATGTCAGCTCAGCTATAAAGATACAAGTTTCCTAAATAATCAGATTATTGTTAGAAATAAGAATGGATTATTGTACGAGTGGTGGAGAGAACAAAGCTCTTTGTCTCTTGCTGTGTTCAAGTGTATGTAGCTGACAAATAACTGAAGGAATCAATGTTTGAAAGCATCTTGACAGCAGCAACATCTGAATGTGCCAGTGTCTATCAGCAAACTATTAGAAAGGATATGCTCAAGCACAGACAACATCATGCGGGTGAGTGGCAGACTTCCCTTCCAGAGGAACCATGATGGCAGAACTTTCCTAACTCCTGAGTCAGAAGTGGAATCCTTGTGATTTAGCGCCGTGAAAGACGCCATGCTAAGCTGTTAAATATCACACTGGCTGTACTGTAGCTCCCCTCCTCCGCCCACACAAGGCTTTCCTCACATGCCGCAAGTGTTGGAGGAAGGTGTGTGTGTGTGTGTTTTGCACTCACTTTGTTGCCATTTTTAATTTAATTATCAATGCATGACTGCCTGGGTGAGACTTTCATTGTCTGCTCATGTGCACTAATGGTATGTGTGCCATTGTGTTGCTTGTGCTAATTACCTTTATTTCTCAACAACAGTGGAGACTCTGAGAAGTGCAACATCACACCATCTCAGGTCAGCCAGGAACTTTGCCTTGTTTTCACAGGTTATCCACACGTTCTATTTTTCCAGTATTTCAACACAGTGTCATCACAGCTGACAGTTTGGCAAATAACGGTTTATATCCCCGAACGCGCTTGTATATTTAAAGAAAAAGCTCGATTTGCAACTTTGACAACAGATTTTTGGGTTTATGAAACTTTTAATCCCACACTGGCATTTCTCATGTAACAACAATCTTCTCATCCTCCTTTGTTAAGCTGCTAAAATGCGATGGAAATCTGAGGGATTGGAAGCTGCTCTAAAATAGCTTCATTCAAAAATAGATTATAGAGGTTGGACATCACAGTACTTAGTGAGACCATTACTGAGTCATTTATATTGACCTTTGGGCCTATTAATCCCACAGACGTTGTTTTGAGACTACAGTTGCTCCAGCTGTGATTCTTCTTAACAATAACCTTGAATTTGAGTTTTAAAAAACCACTTGTGTATTGAAAGCACTTACACTCTGCCGGGAACTGTTTGTTCAGCAATGTTTTACCAGTCTGTTATGCCTGCTGTGCACGAGAGGATAATCGGGAGGATTTTGGGTCGGATTCTACCCACCTGATGATCACGGGGGGAAACAATCCGCTTTCTCGTGCTGGCAAAAATGTTGAAATATTCGTATCCGGATCTAAACTTTCAGTTTACAAGCAATCAATGGCAGGTGAATTTTTTAAACTATAATATAACTTCTTTTTGTGTGTGAAGCAATAATTAGTGTAAAAAAGAAACTCAATTCCTTTAAGATTTTCATTTTTTCCAGCAGAGCAGGAGTACATCTGACCCAACTCATTTCGGTCTTCATGCCGCCATTGCCTTTGTGCTGCCCAGGTGAGATTACTGACAGGACAGGGCCAGTCCCCCACCCCCCAGGCTGTCTAGTGGGTTTGTGCATCTGTCGTGGTCTCCCATGTTTTTATAATCAGATAATAATCCTCGAGTGAGGCAGGTGTATGATTACATCAGTCTCTCTCCATGAACCATAGTGCTGCATGAATCCTTCAGGACGATGTTGTTGTTGTGTGGCGATTGGCTAGTTGTGTCTGTGTCTCTAATACGTGTAGTCTCCTGTGAGCAATCTGAGTCATGTAAAAGTGAGGGAGCGTGTGTTGTTATGTTTCATTATTTATGTGTGTGAGGCTGTGAGGAATAAAGGTAGAGATGGAGCAGGGAAAAGACAAAACAAACACTAAAACTTTCTGGGACAGACAGTGAGACTGAGAAACAGAAATTAAATGAGAGAACAGAGAGAGAGAGTTTTGCCTTTTTTTTCTCTGAGTGTCTGGCAGCCTCCTCTCCTCTGTTCACTTGTGCTTTATGTTGTGGGAGTAATTACACGTGGCCCAGGGCAGAGGTTCTCTCCTCTTTGTCTGATCTGGAAGACAGCCACTGCTCCACCCACAACTGGAGCAGGACAGCTGTGCTCCAACATGGTGCTGGGGATTACATATGAGATAAAGGAACAGCCAGTCTGAAACAACTCATATATTCTGTGGTGGCTGTGTGCGCCTGTTCCTGCTGATACAACAGAGAGGAGTGGAGATAAGTGGTTAATGTCTGAGGTCAATCTGGCTGGCATGCTCATTTATAACCACAGGACATATTTAAAAATTGAATGGGGAATTTTTAAAAGCTAAAAAACATGTATAAATCATAGAGTTTTTATAAAGATTGGCGACGTGTCTCAACTTCCTCTCACTGTCCAGAAATGAATGATGCCATCTTGTGCCAAAAATGTAATTTGGAGCCAGTGTCTACGCAACAGCAACCAGGGGATGGAGCTGCTGTAGCAAGTCCCCGTGATACACATGCTCGACAGCAGGTCAGTGTCTTTCAGTCATGACATTTCACCATGTTTTATAGCATCAAGTTACAAACTAAAACCAAACTTATAAAAATTAGCATTTGAACATATATCAGTGTGAGAAGAACTACCTAAAATGACAGAAACCATATTTGAGTTTGACTTTATGATTTGTTCCATGTCTCATCCACTAACATAGAGGAGGTGTATGAGAATACTGCAGCCAGCCACTATGTGGCGACCGAGACGCTTTGGCTTCACCTTGGGAATTTTGGTTATGGTATTTACAGTATTGATAATCTTCCTATCAGGGGTTTAATTAGATGATTGAAAGCTTTGAACCACCCTGAGTCACACCATCCACCTGTACCTGTGCATGATGGCTACGTAACTGAAGTGCGACTTGTCCACACTAAAACCTTTTCCATATGCGCCAGAAACAACAATGGTGGTTATATAGAGGTTTCTCTTTGTTTGGTTAGCAAGTTTGAAGCTAAATGTAGCATCATTGTACCACAATACCGGCATTCACAGGCATTGGACTCACCCATTAGGCTACTATTGTTTTGGTTTAGAATTTACTTAACTGCTCACTGAGCATGATCCCTCTGTCTTTCTGTGGCATTTGACATATAGACTTTATCACCACACATACTTTGCCTTTGGTAGTTGTCATCAATAGTATTATGTTTAATTTCAAGTCAAGGTTTAACCTGAAGTTGTGTTGCTAAACCCAAATCCTGCTTCAGTGTACAGGGCTCCGGGCAAGGACATAAACTATAGTTGACACTAGTCCCATGATACTCAGAGAAAGAGCCAATCATTTTATTGCAGGATTTTTTTTGGCTCAGTTCCCAAGAGGACTCTTCTGAGGTCAAAGCAAACTCATAAAAAAAGTTTGGCTGATAGATACAGTATATGATCATAAAAAGGTGTCCCTTTTCTTTGCTTAGTCACTTTATGTTTATTGTAATGATCAAAAAAAGAAAGTTGCTGCAAGTTGCTTTGGACAAGACCATCTGCCAAATGAATGTAAAGTAAAAGTACCTAAAAAAAGATGTAAAAGAGACTTCATGGAAAGGATGAAGAGGACGAGGAGGATCATTATAAATCATGCAACACCAAAATCTCTGCAAGGTCTTGGGGTGAAGAAATGACTGTTTTTAAAAAAAGGTCCAGTGTCCAGTGTCTCTAAATGTAGATTAAATCTGATCTCAGATCACTCTCCCAAGTGAGGTCACCTTATCAGTCATCAATGTATAACCATCTCCTGGTATTTCAGACTGTGCCACTCCTCACCTGCTCCCTGGTCACCTCAGTCCATCGCTCTATACTGATTACCTGACCACAGCAGTTGGTCGCTCACCTACTTCCCCTGAGTCATTAGTTGCTTCAGTTCAGTATAAACTGATGACACTTCACCACTGTTGCTTTTCTGTCACCATCTGTGTGACTTTAGGATCACCCCACTTACCTTCTCTCCACCACAGAGGAAAATCTATCTGTTTCTTTGGTTCACTCTTGAGTCAAAGTCCTTCATTACCATGGTTTTCTTATAATAAGTCTGCTCTCATAACAAGCTGGTGGTTGAAAAGTGAGGGAGAGTGGTGACTGATTGAGGGGACGATTTACCCGACCTGCTCTGTTATGTGACTGGGTCTTTTAGCTGCTGCTCTTCTTGCTTCACTTTCCATTAAGACTCATAGAAAGGCAGGACGGTTTGCTCTGGGGGTCAGCTGTGGCTCAGGGGGTAGAGCGGGTCATCTTCTGACCAGAAAGTCGGCTGTTCAGTTCCAGAAAAGCCTTATATAAATACAGACATCCCAGAACAAAGTCATACAACCAAACATAACTTATTGCATTTACTGAAATTAAATTAATTTAGATTAAAATGATCCTGACTGACTTCTGGTTCTATGTGACGGCTAAAATCACTGCCCTTTGTAATGAAAGTGGGAGAAATTTTAATTTAGACAGTGTTGAATGAAAAGATAAAGAATACGCTCTGTTAGCACATTTCCCCCCAAAACTTTCTCCCAGTAACATTTTTTGGACCATCCTTCTGTGAAGAAATTTGCTTTATTCAATACAGTTGTAAGAATTGTCAGTTTTGTTGAGCAGCAGCTGCGTGTTGCCTTTAACTGTGCATGTGCGTGCGGGCGCATGTGAGCGCGCGTGTGCGTGCGCGTGTGTTTGTGAGACACACATTCTCTCTGATATGTCCTGGGAGACCACTGAGTGTGTTGACAGTGTATTTAGGGAGCTTTTAACTCGATATATACTTCAAACCCCATGGCAACCAGGCCTTTTTTATTCCTTTGCACATCGCCATGGAAACACTGATGTTCATTAAATTTCACCCTCTTGAAGATATTAAGACAAAATGAGAAAAGATTCTATATTTAAGCAAAATTACCAACTCCCACTGTGTTATCCTCAGAATAAATGTCATGTTTGTGGTCAAACTGTATGAAGTCAGGGCCCTAAACTGTCCACACCCATTTGCTTACATGGAAGTACGGTCTTCTGCATGGGACATGGAGGGGGAGACAGGGACAGCGATATATATGGATCTTTCCCAAAGGGACGTCTCACTCATTCCTGCAGCTAATCCTGCAGTTCATCTGTGTGTGGTCCAGGTATTACTCATGCTGTGGGAACCTAAATCTGTTTACACAATCACATTATGAGGAGTTAGTCTCCAGGAAATCAATAAGTCAATGTAATGTCCTCGGAAGCCACTGGTGTGTCTGTTGTATTGTGCAGATTCTGGTTTTATTCTTTTCCCCAAACTCCCCACATTAACATCTTAAAGATGTGATCGCTCTGCTGCTGGTGTGTGTGTGCGTGCATGTGAGTGTGCGTGCGCAGGTTAAAATCTAAAGTGCATTGTAGAAGTTAGGCACCTGATTCATATTTATAAGCAGGAGTGGGAAGTTACACACTTTCACTTACTCTACACAGACATTACCAACACACACACACACACACACACACACACAGTACACATACTCCACTCCTCACGTAGCCCAGTGAGCAGCTACACCTACGCAGTGCTGGACCCACGCAGCAGCAGAAATGGAGTCTCTCCCTCCTCGTCTGTGTGAGCCGCCCTCCGCTCATTACAGCTAAGCTACAGTGCAACTGCAGCTGGGGACCCTGGGAAGCTGTTTATCTAAAGAGGATAGAGACAGATTGAAGATGTAAAGCCGGGAGCGAGAGGGATCCCTTCATACTGATTGCTTTAGACCAGCTGAGAATCTGAGATGAATTCTCTCTGCCACTCTTTAAGTGAGGTTCAGTAGGAGCAGCACTGGGGTAAACAGCAGGTGACTGTGTGTGTGGGTGGGTTGTGGATATTATCTGGGGACTGTGATTTATATGCATTACACCTACTATATGCACAGAGCTACCTAATGTAGACATTTACTACACAGAGGAGCTTATATGTGGTGTAGCCAGGTGTATTCACTGCTACCATATTCAAGGCATGTAAATAAATCATAAACTAAGGAGCTTTAGTGGGAATATTTCACAATAAAAAACCAAGATATAGTGCTTGTGAGGATTCACCCTCTCTGTCTTATCATCAACAGAAAAAGACCCAAAAGTGAATAATTCAGTTACTATTCTTCTGTAATGTTTGCCCTAAAGCTGGGCATGTATAGTGATTTTAGAAATGTTTTCCAACTTTTTTCCAACAGCTCATAATTGATGTGCTTGTGTTGTACAGACATCGAACCACTACCTGACTGCTCACACTGCACCCCTGTCTGGCGCCTTGTTGCCATGTGCTGGATTGACGTTCATTGTTTTACCATAGTGCAGGGGGAGTGGGGGAAAAAAGATGCTGAATTGACAATGCGTCAAATGCGTGAGAGCCCAAAGACGACCAACCGAAGTTTCTGGTTGGGAGCATCTGATCACTCCTCGCTCCCCCTGTGCTCTGTAACAAACAACTCATGATTAAACTGAAAATAGTAGCAAAGTAGTTGCATGCCAGGAAATTGGGTCAGGAATGACCTCAAATCAGTGCATGTGCAGCTTGAATTTTCACTTCCTGAATATCATTTGTTGATGTGGAGGTGCGTGATGGACCAATAAGAGTGAATAAGTACAGAAAAGAGGTCTTGTGGATCAATTTTTTGTTTTTATATATGTGTGTATATATAGTTTATTTACCGTAATATTTTGAAGTCACTTTCCTTGTGTCTCTTATTTGGTTTGGTCTGTCTTTGTCCTGTTTCTGCCCCTGTCCTGATGTGATTCACCTCCTCATCTGTGTTTCTCTTTGTCAGTTAGTCTCTTCAGATTTGCTCGGTTCAGTTCTGTCCCGTCTTTGTCCTTTTTTTCTCTACTGTTGATGTGTGGTGAGTTTTTCCTGTGCTGCCAAGATAACTGAATTGTTACCTGCAAATAGAGACATTTAGCCTTCAAGTTTAATTAAATACTATTTCCTGCACTGCACATCTGCATTTGGATCCTCACCTGATTCTAAACATGACAATGTCCTGCTCGATTTCTGAGAAGGTTTTGTCTCCAGAAATGTTACCAAAAAAAACCAAAAACTTAAAGTGTAGTGGAGCTTTAAACATGTGACTGAAATAAATCATATTCTATACACCACAGAATGTTATAGGTTACAGTGGGTGATGTTACTCTATTAACTCAAACAACAATGGATTGGACAGCAGCCCCCGTGGAGCCTGAGGCAGCTGTCGCAGTGATTTAATTATTCCAGAATCTTATCAAACTGCCCAACCTGCTTTGTTACAATATGTCAAAATTAGTTTTACATTCAAGTTAGGTTTTATTTGAGTTCATTTTAGTTTCCTATTAAAACTAAAAACCAATTAAAACATTTCTATTCTCAGGTCTAATGAAAGAGGCAGATTGTGAATGACTTGTACGACAGGTGTAGACCCCTCGTATATTTCTGTCGTACTTTCCAAATACAAGGGAAGTGTTTTTCATGCAAAGTACAAAGGCTAATGAAGTTACTGTCTCACATGAGCACCAACCTGCTGATGTAGTGCAACTGATCCATTTTACCAGTCTGCACCGTGACCAGCAGCTCACTCTGTCGGGCATCGAGAGTTCAATGAAAGTTCACCTGAAATAGATCAGAACTGCTCATGACAGAACTCCAGGGAACTTTAAAAAAAGGCTTATCTAGAAATGCACGAGTACAGAAATGACTGCTCATGAGCTCAGACGTGTTTTGTGGAAATTCTTTCATTTGTGCACATTTGGATGAGAAGTGTGAGACGCAGACGCCATACAGTTGTTAGCAATCACAACTTCTGAAGTTGGCTGCAACTGCAACTTTGATCCTTAATTAGCTGAAGAAATCTGCAGAAATCCTGAATCTTTGCCCCCTTGTTCTCATTATGTCTGCTTGTCTATATACAGTGTTTTCACACAGACACACACACAGTCTGCCACACATATTGACGTTACTGTACACAGACAGGAGAGCACAGTTCACACTATGTGTGCGAGACGTACTTAAATTCACAGAAGTACATCATCCTCAATTACAGCCTGGAGCAGTTTCCCTTTTGATGTAAACACTGAATAACCCCTGAGAGGATATACACACACACACACACACGCACGCACGCACACGCACACACACACACCCGGAGAGCACTGATTATAATAGCCTGTTTTTAGAATCCTATTTCTAGAGAGAAGCAGCGCACGAATCCCTGCACCATTCATGGAGGCCCGACCTCTGAAGTATCGTCAACAGCAGCATGTGGCGATTAATTAGAGATTTGTCTCGACGAGGGGAGGTTTGGGAGGCAGGAGGATAAAGCAGGCAAATCTGCTGGCCTAATTAGAGGAATTTAATTTCTCACAGGCTCACATTGACTCAGACCTTGATGAGGCATTTTTTGGGAGAAAAAGGGGGAGTGCAGTGAGGGAGGAGAGAGAGCGGCTGATCCATGATGTTACATGCGGTAATAGATGGGTTAAGAGAGACAGCCTAAGGGAGCGGCACGAGACGCAGCGAAATCATGTAGCGTGTCGACAATAGAGCTCATCAAATGTGCTCTTGTGTTCTCACTGAGGGTGTTTCTCTGCTGAACGGGCAACAAAGATGGAAAGTTTTTGGTGGGAAGTTTTTTTTCTTTTTCTCGCATTAATGCCTGATCTTCTGTTATTTTAATCACAGGCAAGAAAATTACAGAATTTGTTTTTTGACATTAATTCTGACAAGGCTCAGAGGAAGTCACTTCATAGGGGCTCTCTTCAAAAGCAGTCACAATGTTTAATCTAGCTTTTGGTGTCTGTTTTAATTTGGTTAAATTCTCACTTATCAGACTGGATGTCCAAGTAATGCTCAGCACCCCAGAGAATTATAACTTCATGTTAAACTTTATGTAACCTGTTCGATGTGGTAGCAGGTAGTGATGGGAATTTTGTCTCTTTGAATGGAGCCAGATCTGATGGGTCTGTTTCTTTCTGAGAGCTGTTCAAGAGAAGGGCTCATCGGGGTTACAAGGTTAATGTGTGAAATAATCTCCAGGATGATGATATAACAAGGTAAGATTTGGATCAGAATCAAATTAAAGATGCTTTCAGACATTCACTGAACTCTGGATAATCTCCTGAAATTATCCACAGGGGTTATATGTGTGACATAGGCTAATGTCCGAGTCGATTGCTGCAAGATAATGTCCCGGAGATTCACCACAATAAAATGGGTTGTTTGATGACATTTCTAATATGTGACAGATGCAACACTGGAAGAATACAAGATGAACGGAGAGGCCATACATGCTTTTGTTAATAGAGGCCAATGGCGATGAGGATGTGCTGTAAACTAAAATATGTGCAGTATTTATACATCCTACCCAGGTACCACCCCTCTCCTGACTTCTCCATAGATTTCCCTGTGTCTCTGGACAACAGGTAAAACTGCATTAAATTACATGTATTGCTAGATCTCACGTCAATTATCTGCCATAGTGATGCCTTATTAGTTTAATGATTGAGGGGGGAGAGGTCCTCCCTCCTCTTTATCCCTCTCAGCGAAGAAAAGCTTGTGTTTTCATGTGAAAGGAGGTGATGTGGCTTTAGGGCAGTGAAATTTGGGCACAATCATAAAGAGAATTGCTCAAGTAGCAAAGCTGTGATAAATCAATCTCAGAGAACATCGGCTATTCTCTGATGATGAATTAGCCTCTGTGGGAAACAGCCAATATTTTGGTGTCGACAGTCGATATCCGGGCCAAGACTCCATGTACAGTGTTTACAGTCTGACTAGTTTCTTTTATCAGATGAGTCGAACGTTTCTCAACAACAAAACACAAACAGTAAAACATTTTGTAGATGTTTTAGGTCCAGACAACATTTTGGCTAATCTTTATTAACAGCTATCTGCATATGAAAGCAGATGAATTCAAAAGCCAATAGCTGATGCATTTCGGGGAATGTGCAGCACCTCTTTTGTTCTCCACAGACTGTTTTGGTGCAGACAACCAGAGCCTGTGCAAACGTGATCGGTCAAACTTCAAAAGAAAACCAGAAGGCTTCCAGACTCCGAAGTCCTGTCCCTCGCACACAGATGCTGCATCTTCAAATGTAAAATCTGTTTAAAGAGAGATTAACTAACATCCAGCAACAAACAGCAGACTGATTATGCCGGAGTGGCTAGAAGCTATACCCTGAGATATTCTGCTGAGGACTTCCTCTATAGGAGGAGCTAAATCACCCTGAGGGTTGATTGATTAATGCAGCTACTGACTAACTCCTGGCAAGAAAATAATTAAGTGCATTTCCCCAAATCCTGAACAATTCCCTTTAAAAGATATATATGAGTGGAAAACCGCCTTTTCCTCACACTAAACCTTTAGTTGCCCAAGTTATACCAAACCGTACCTGTGTGAGCGAGGGTCTTTTAGATAATGGCATGTTACCTTGCAATCAATAGATGATGGGTTTCCCTTGAGCAGTCTTTTCATTCCTAATTCCAATGTGCTAAGCATTATTGTCAAGCCTGAACCTAAAGTGAATTAGGTTTTGGGGAAAAAGAAGATCACACAGCATCAGGAGGCGAAGTCAGACTGTCTTATCAGGGAGGTAAGTACCGATTAGGACAGAAACAAATGGTTTGTTTATTAAACTAGCTGCTTTGGTGGTGAGAGGAGCAGACGGAGATAAAGAGAGGAAGAGTTGCAGTGTTGGGTAATAGAAAAGTCTATTTTGTCTATTTTGAAGCTCAGTTCATTTGTGCTTAGATGTCAATGGGTTTATGGAGCTGCATAACAGCGAGGCTCGTCGGAAAGGACGGGATCTGGACTCGTCAGTCTCCTTTTACTGGCGCAAACGGCTAATACGACAATATCTAAATACTGTTATTAGTGCACCTCCTCAAACAGACCTGGCCCATTGCCAGATCCTCTGACCATCTGTGAAGATGAGTCACAGCGAGTGTGTAAAGAAATACACAAGTGGCACGTGGAGGACTGCTAAAGAAAGCAGTAGAACAGAGTAATATTCTCCCTCAAAGACTATTGGCCTTGTGTGGCCGATGGAAAGGTAACCTATCATTGCTCACACTGTCGCTTTCTTTCTGTCACACACAATGGTAGACACACACACAGACACGCAGGGCCTAATGTGTTCTCAGCCTAATAGCTCTTTCATTAGTGCCAATCCAAAGACAAATGGATTCAATAAGCAGCCCAAATCTATCTGTCTGTTTGTGTTTAAAGGCACCCCTGCTCCTTTACTCGCTGCCTGGCATTTATGTACTCTGAAATGGCCCAGGAGAGAGAGGATAGATAGAAAGTAGATAAAATAGACAGCAGATTGACAAAAAGGGACATGATGGCTAGGGGGGGAAAACACAGGGGCAAAAAGCAACAGGGTAATGTGAACAGGCTGTATGTCAAGATGTTGTTAACGGGATATTGACAGAACCATAACAGAGAGTTAAAAGAACAAGATTAATTGTGCATTTTCTAGTCAACAGATTGTGGTGTCAAGGATAACTTTGAGTGCCAGTGACTGTCTACTCTCAGGATTGCTCTGGTTTTGGAAGTCAATTTCCAATTCATTTTCTCCGTTCACGTTTAAAGTTTAAAAAACATTAAAAGCCTGGCACCAGGCCGGCTGGCTACAAGATGAATCGTGAAATCCATGAAACTTTTGATTCAGAGCAAAAAAATAGGAATTATTTAACTGAAGGGACAACAAATCCCATAAACCATTGCAAATAATCCCTTTCCAGTGACTCCCAGCTGATGCTTGTTGGATTAAACTTTTTTGATGATATAGAGTTGCAGTATATTGTATATTATATTTTATATGTATGTATAAAGCTTAAATGTATAAAATAATAACCTAGTGTAGTAACGCTGATCCATTCGATTGTAGCTGATGGGATTTTCTTGGTTGTGGTAAATTCTCCATGGTATCAGCAAGCTCCATCAATTGCAGACATTGCTACTGCTCCAGAGGTTTGTGGGTAGTATAGTACTTGTCTTTGATTTTGCAATAAAAAACACTTTTCTGTTGATCTCATACAGACTTGTGGCTTTTACAAAAGCCTTTAGTATTGTTTCACTATCTCAGCTAATTCTGCACCGAAAATTTACTATATTATGGCTGATAAAGAAAATCTCCATTCAGAGAATAACTGGGACTCTACTTCCAAGGGATTTTTTGCTTTAGATTCCCACACAGTTGTATTTCTTCGCTGAGACTTCAATGGGCACCTTTTTGCACATACTGTAAATTCATTCACCCATGGGTAAAATAAATCTACATGCCCTTGGCTCTGCTTGCTGCTGATGAGCATCAGTGGTGTGTAATAATTACGGGACCCAACCACATGTGGGTCGAAGCAAGCGTATCGGTGACACACATTCCATTGACAATGCCAGTTGAGCCTCTAATCGAGTCTCCAATTCCAATTTCCCGGCGATGCCCTTTCTTTCAACGGGGGGTCAAGTCTTCTTCGCTGATTTGTTTGCCCACCAGAGCGAGAGGGATCCTGGCTGGCACAACACCAAGAGGCCGCTCTGGCAAGTGTCAAATAGCAGAGTGTAATGGGTGGCTTTAGAGGAACTACTGTGTGTGTGTGTGAGATTTTCACCAATCATTGAAAAGATTTTTTGGATCACCACTTCTCAAAAAGCTGCTAACTGAGAGAAGAATTGCATTAGTCTGGGTCTCAGTAAAGAGATTCATGCCTAAATGGTATTTTGGAGGATTTCCCATTCTGCCAACAGTAAAATTTGTGTGCGTGGTGTGGGTAGGATGGTGGGCAGCAGTGTTGGTGGGGGATGATTGGAGTGTGTGTGTGTGTGTGTGGGTGGCTTGGATGGTGGGGAGGGCTCTCTAAATAATGGTCTGTCTGAAAGCTTGGAATAAGATACTGCTCTCTCCTTGGTGTGTGTGCGTGTGTGTGTGTGTGCGTGCGTGTGTGTGTGTGTGTGTGTGTGTGCGTGCGTGCGTGCGTGCGCCTCTTTCTGTGCTTATGATGTGACAGGACACGAACAAAAGGATTTGGGTAGAATTAGTCAAGGATTAGACATCTATTTTAATGTCTTTTGTTGAGTCAAATGTGTTATATGCCGCCTGAACAAACGAAGTGGGCCAAGCCACCGTGCTGCATACCAAACCATCTTTAGTGCAGTGTTAAAGCTGGAGGAGCTAATACATGCTGTTGGATGTCACAAAGCAAACGACCTACCTTACAGATAAATCAAACGTATTCATGACTTGTTGATGGCATCAAAAAAAAGTGCTTAGGTTTTTCTTTTCTTATGCAGCGTTTTTTCCTGCGAGTCAGAACCTCTCAGAACACATATTCTGACATCAATCAAAACTCTTTGCCCCTTTTGAGGGTCCTGTTTCCATAGCAACTATACTGTGTGTGTGTGTGTGTGTGTGTGTGTGTGTGTGTGTGTGTGTGTGTGTGTGTGTGTGTACCTTGTATAAGTGTGTCCAGCTTGACTTGTTGCATTTTGTGATGCTCACTTGCACTTAATGCTTCAGCGACACCAGTATAGGGGAAAGCATGTTACAGTTTCTTCAGCGTAACTGCTCTGTCAGTTTGTACCATATACTGTATATAAAGATTAATGATATGTCTCCACAGCAATATCTAGAAACGAAGCCAAAATATCCTGGATATGTCGCTGCCATCCTCAAAGTCACAGCAAGAAGGAACCTGGTTGGAATACTAACTTGGCTGCAGACTTTCTGTGTGGAGCATCTCCCTGAATCTGGGTTTTTCTCCAGGTATTCTGTCTTCTTCCCACAGTCCAAAGACAGATTGAGGTTAGGTTGATTGGAGACACTAAATTCACTGTAGGTGTGGGTTGGAATGGTTGTTTGTTTTTATATGTTGGTCCTGGTGAGCTGTCCAGGGTGCACCCCGCCTCTCTCAATGTCAGCTGGGATTGGCTCCAGGTCTCCCTGTGGTTTCTAAAAGAATAAGTATTACAGGTAATGGATGAATTGATGGACTGAAATTGCTGCAACAGCTGGTCTGACTGGTGAATGCACTTGGCTAACACTTAGCTTCACCTTGTAATATAAATATTTTTCTCTGCTCAGCATCATGTTTACATGCTACAGTCAGTAATTATGAGAAAACTTTCTCATCCAGCCAGTTATCACAGTTTACTGAGCATGGCATCTCACGCGCTCTTCCCCCCCCACCCCCGCTTCCCTCACTCTTTTGTTTTTCTGACTTAAATCTCTATTTCTAGTAATCAGTCTGCGTATGTGTGCATGCATCCCTCCATGTGTTCAGCTATTTATCCACCACCTGCTCACTAACCCGCTTGTCTGTCCCCCCACTCTCCTTGAAACTTTGCACACTATTCTTCTTGCATCACTTCACCTCCGTTTCACTTGTCACTCTTCTTCCCTGCCTTTATCCGCCAACATGCCGCTTCATCTCAACCCTCCACCCGTATCAAAATCCCTGGATCCCAGCCTGTCATTTGTCACCTGTATATTCCGTTGATGATAACATCTGTCTGTCTGTTGATAAATCAGTCATCTGCTGTGGATCAAAGTGCAGAAAAGCTCTCAGACCTAGGTAGCTATCGTTGCCATCCATCCACCTGACAGGGTCCACCCTCCCACCGTCTCCTCTGCTGCCTTAGGTGACTCTGAGTGAGCAGCAAAAGACAAATGCAGTAATTTGATGTCCTCTAATGCAATGACTTATATGGCACATGAGAGCAGCGTCACTTGTCATGCTGTAATTATGGAAACAAAATGATTCTCATAATGTTATGTGTTGATAGAGTGAATAATGGTACCACATTATACTCGTAGATGTCAGTTCCCTAAATCTGCCTGAATTAGAAAAAAAAAAAAACAAGATCCAAGAATTATTCCATGAGAAAATAGTGAAAACATTGAAAATGTCCTATCTTGCTATCCTGTTCTGGCTCTGCAGCAAAATAAAATTTGTTCTTCCCTGACTCATACCACATCCATCCAAAGTTTCGTGGAATTCTGTGTAGTTGTTTTTGTGTAATCTTGCTTTCCACAAAACAATCAAAACTAATGTGCAGGGTTGAAAACCTCCTTGACTGAGGTAATAATAATACTTATGAACATTGTGGCAAGTTAATTTATTATACAGTTTAAACTGTACTGTACAAAAGTACATCTGACACATCAGCACATAGTGTGGGCTTAAAGTAAAAATTCAATACATTTCTATGTACAAAAAATGAGTGAAGCCAACTTTGGCATAAGGTTTTATAAGCATCAAAAGCCCTAAAATGTTGGCTGTTGCTCCAGAGGCTAATTTGTCGTCATATAACAGCCAATGGGCTAGGATTTTGGTTTATGTGTGAATCTGTACGTTTAACATTTACAGGTGCTCGTATTAAATCTGTGTGGTCCACTTGAGCTGATAATTATCTTCTATTGAAAGAAGACGTGGGGCTGTTACAGCTGGATAACAGGGATATATGGGCACAGCATTTGCCCGGAGCCAGACGCAGAGGAAACAGTGGGGGTGTGGCTCAATTTGCATGAGCCAAAGTATTTGGCTTTCAGGTGGACCAGTCCCATAATTGGCAGTAAGAGAGGAGTCAGGCACTGGGACAATTAGGCTAATGACAGTTGGGAATGGACTCAGTGAGTGGTGTCTGGTTTGATTCTTGTGGGACTGAGGAGGAGAAGCACGACAAGGATGGCACAGAGCTGAAGGTGGAGTTGTTGTAAAAAAACCTCAGCCCAGTCAGGTGCATGTGCCAAACAGAGCAGAACAGTTGGCTGGGAGCCCGGAGCTGCACAGCTTGGCTCAGGGCTGATGTGACCTGCTGCCACTTCTAACAACTAGTGCGGGAAAACGCAAAGAGAAAAAAAGCAGAGGGAAGATGGCACGAAGGGATTGGAGGGTGTTATGGAGGGATGGAGGCAAACAAGACGAGGATGGGAAACAGAGAGAAGACAGAAGTGGGAGGAATTTGAAAGAGCAGGGGAAGTAGTGAGGGGTGATGAGAATTTGAGAATGAAGAGGTAGTGATGGAAGGGAGGCAAAGACACAAGTGGTAGGGAAAGTTTTGCTTTTAAAACTGGAACTAAATGTGCATCTATTAAATTACTGTACCAAATATGCAAAGAAAAAAATAGTTTACTGAAACAGAAAAGCACAATTCTGGTTTAGCTTTTATCTTTGTGCTGGACATCAGATTTAATTTGACATTAAAGCTAAAATATTTGCGTATATTCCCTCTTCATACATCGTTGAAAACCTGTGTCACTAACTTCAGTATTTAACTTAAATTAGCGCTGTGCTAGCATGGCTGTGGACTCTTAGTCTTGTTTAATGCAGTAAAAGATATCCAAATGTTAAGGTGTTGTTCTGATTAAGTGTGCACATGTGTTTTGAAGTCGAAAGTTATGTTAATCATACAAACGTCATAAAAGTGGTGTTTGGCGCTTGTGAAAGATGGACATACAATTTGCAACCACATACAAAAAGACGAAAGCGTCACATTTTCCAAGTTCACATTAGAAGCTTCTATGATGAGCTTATCGTTGAATCATGTTAATTTAAATCTTGTTAAGTTAACAGCCATTCACATTGGCAACTCAATGATGCCGACTTTCCAAGTTGATGATGTTCAAGTGGATTTTCTTTGTCAGGAACAAATTTTCCTGATTATTCTGACACCACATAATTGCACACTTTCTATAATCAAAAACCTGCATTAAACAACTTTATATCTACAATGGTTGATTGGCATATGAAAGGTGATGAAGGTGCAGACCAGTAGTCCCCTCAGCATCACACAGCACTTTTGTTCCACTGATATTTCACTGTTCTTATCAAAATTGAAATTTAGGTGTTGTAGGTCTGAAACGAGCTGAGCAACCTCAGGGTCCATTCTTTCCTCCAACAGATTTGTGGAAATCAATCCTTTTCAATGGTAAGTTATTAAGACTTTGTCCAGTCTAAAAACCTGGAGTCCTACTTTAATCACACAATTGAGCTCCATGTGGCTGATTGTGAGTTCATGGGCTGTATGTGGGTCTCCAAGGGAAGCTGCTGTATTGGTTCTTATAGATAAACCTGTGCAAAAGGTGAAAGTGGAAATTAGATAGGACGATGTGGTGATGAATTCATACTCAGTCACATCACTGGTCTTGTGGCTCTCAAACAGCTGAACCAGAACAGTCTGTCCTGTATAACTATGAGCCCACAGGTCATCTTTACAAGCAGCTTGTCCCTGTGCCTACAGGTGACCTCTAGTGACTGTAGCAATTATGATGCCGATGTAGCATATAGAGCTACAAAGTCAGTGTCGGGATGTTTTGGGTGGATTTTCACGCAGACTGCTGTTTAGTTCTATGTTTACCATTTAATCCACAGTGTGACCATCATGTCGAAGGTCTGGTATGTCGTGGGTCATGGCAACAAAAGACATTTCCACAAAACTTGGTGGAAGGATGCAGTGTGGGTCAGGGAAGAAGCAATTCAATGTTAGTGCAGATCCAAGAATTTTCTGTCACTTTCTTTAGCATAGCAAGACATTTTTCAATATAATAATACAAATACTTAATGGATCTTAATTTTGAAAATCGGGCATACAGTATTTAAAGGACTGATATTTGAGAGTATGAGATTTGCTGCAGCTTGATTGAATTAATGGGACTGTCGGGGACTGTGGGGAGATATGGGCTCTACTTACTTCATTTCTAGTTGACATCGTTTCTACTGAGCATTTGTCACCTGATCTCATGGTTTTTCCACTAAATCATCCAAATACCCACTGAGCTGAGACTGATCACAGTCGGTGAAGCACCATTCATGGGCCGGCTGTGTGATGTTCGTCCCACTACTCTCAAAACGCAACCAATTTTCCAGTGTCACCCTATTGGTAATTATTTGCAGTGGAGTGGGCTGTTTGCCCACTCGTAGAGCAGATATGGCTCCGAGGCAGCTGTTCAAATTAACTCTGATGGGTGAGGACTTAATATGAACACTGTTGATTTTCATAGAGGCAAATGGACACAGTCGGGTTTGCTGCACACAATGACCCTGCTAATGTTCCAGGGTCATTTTAGTTTGGGGTTTTCTTTAATGCTTGGATTTTACAGTTTGGAGCTCTTACTGCTTGTTCTGCGGAAGTTCAGCCTCACCTATGAGCTCTGAATATATCACACGTTAATTGAAAAGAGACACACACACACAAGCAAAAAGATGAAATTTTTAAAATTGAAATGAAAATGAAATTCAAGTCAATTTAAAAGAGTGAGCCGTCCACCAGACTTCAGTAAGATCTTCTGACAAGCACTTCTAAATTTATTGGCAGAGAAAATCACTGCATCACTTGTAAGCTTGATGGGAATAGGTTTCTGCTTAATGAAATCACGTTGAACACGTAAAGAAGAAATATTCACGAGAAACTGAGAGTTGGTACATGCAGAAAAGTGTTGAATCAAGTTGAACAGAATATTGTGAGTTTGAGTTCATATGAATATCCTCTGAAGACCCAAATCTTTTGAATAGATCCCGCATAATCGGATGTTCGCCTGGTCGGTGTAGTAAAGCCTCCTCCGCTCCACTCTCCAGAGAATCACCGGCGCCTGATCAACGGCTCCTGCAGGAGACTTTGGAGAGAGAATGTTGCCAGGTGTTTCGAATCCTTTTTTTTTTGTCCAGTTCTTGAATTATTTAAAAGAAGTTGAGGCTCTGTCTCTACGTCCAAACTTTTTTCTCTCTCAATGGAGGAGAAAAAGGAGGAGGTGGAGGAGGAAAAGGCTGTTTCGTTGTCTGTGATTGTGTGATTTACTCTCAGCCTTGCCACAAGTTGGGTATCTGCACCTGGAGCTTAGCATTAGAACTAAGCCAGCAGATATTAAAATGATAAATTCGGGGCTCCCATCTAGTCGAACTACCTTTATGCAGCTCACCTCTCCCTTGTTCAGTGCTGTTCATGCAGATGTTCCATTACGAGCCTCCTACACAGGCATGGTGACGAGGCACAGTGTGTGTGTTAGTCTCTGTGTGTGTGTGAAAATGAGAAAACTTCACAGAGAAAAAGGAAGAGCAAGCACGAGGAGTGTTGTGTACACAGAAACAGGGTGAGAGCGGTGGCTGTTTGAATTCAGGACCTCCAACTGTCAACACAAGCACCACTCACAGACTTATTCTCTCCCCCTGTGAACAATGCACAGCCCGGCATCCCATTTCACATGCACTACAGTGCTGCTGTCTTTCTCCGGCAGCCAAATGACCAACCATTCAACTCTTTGTTCTCTGCCTTTTTCCTGAAGAAACAACACCAACACCAACATTTGCAAAACAAGTCGAGCTTCTCTTGGTGATTATAGCAGAATCATATGTAATAGAGATGTCCCTTAAGTTTGCACTCATCACTCTGCTTTATATTAATGGTAAAATCATACAATAATATAATATGGTGTTGCTCAGTGATAAACTTGCATTGATGTATCACCTGACTTTTTAATGACCTCGAAGTTATGTTTTTATCAACTAAATTTGATATTTGCTGGGGCTAGATTGTAATTAAGAGGACTGTTGGGCCTTGGTATGTGCTATTCTAGTTATTTTAGCATCATTCAACTCATTGTTTTATTTGATTTTATCCTGCAGAGTTACTGCTTTGGTTTAGTCTCATAAACCCCAACCAGCATTCCTGCACCAATCAGTCAGAAAAAATCAGAAAGAAGCTGTCGGCCATAGTGACGCATTTAGCAGCTAAAGAGTCTGAGCTGAGGAGACCAAAGCAAAGCTAAAAGGAGAATGAATATGCAAGTTCCCAGACTGCCTGAACACACACAACTCTAAATAAATGCTGTAGGTTATGTCAGTGTTGCCTTTCAAACTTCTTGTACTGCCCCTGAAGAGAAAAAAACATAATATATACTTAATGGAGGGTAAGACTAACATTTTCACCTCATTCCCCTGATATCCTTGATGCACAGTTAAGTCAGATTAAAGCTCTTCAGTATTCAACCAGATTCAGGGAGGCAGTGGGGCTGACCTTTCCCTCAGGGAATGGATTATTTACTGTGGAGCAAAACATTACAAGCAGTTGAGCAGGGGGGGGGGATGCTGCTTCGCTGCAGTGAGCATAGAGACAAACACATTAACCTCTAGGTTAATGATAAAATGTAATGATACCACTTTATTCACACAATGTCAACTATTAATACACCCCTTGTTCCAGGTTGGCGGTGTTCACAGATAAAAAGCCTAGCTACTGTTGTTGTGCTCCATATTTACAGCAGATACAAAGTGTATAGCAACTATCAAAGTAGCTAAATCAATTGTATCAGGGTTAGATTTGATGATTTTGATGTACTTGCCACTCACAGCACCAGTGCACTGTCACCTCCAAACCAGATGGTTCCCAGTTTGGGTCCAGTTGCTTTTTCTCTGGCACAACTTCCCTTATTGTTTGTCTCTGTATGTTGGCCCTGAGAAATGCTGGCGACCTGTACAGGATGTGCAATGTTAGCTGGGATTGGCTCCAGCCCCTTCGACCCTCAAACAAGCAGAGTGAGGTTTATGGCCTGGAAGATGCTCACATGGGAGCAGTGTAGACAACAGATGGATGTAGTGGAAACCAGTCGTGGAAACATTTCTGTAGTAAGAAGTCTAGTCATGCTATTCAGAGCTGCGTCTTTAATGTGGAGGAGAAGAGAATTTCATTAGCTCACTTACACAAAGTGGGATACTCACTGCTCATTTGTTTGTTGTCTCCAAAGATTGAAAACAAACTAGTGTAAGAGTTCTGTTAATGGCTGTTCCCAAGAAGTTGCAGTTGTTGTCAGGGCAGTGTCTCACAATCAAAGGAGAATGTGTCTCCGACCTGTAGCCTCGTCTGACCCACTTCAGCCCGGTGCCGCACAATCACTCTCTCCTAATTACCCACCTGTGGACATCCTAATTGGCTTAGCCCGGGTTTTAACCATGGGGAGTAGCTCGTTTAAGACCCCACGACTGCTCCCACAAAGTTAAGACATGGCAAGAAAGTAGACAGGGACAAAGACGGAGGAGAGAGGAACTTACCAGGCCAAAAGAGTTAGTAATGACTGTTTAGTGAATGAAAACAAAGTACTTGCATCATTTTGAGCCACCTTGCACATGTTTGAGTTCTTAATGATGCGCATTAAAGCTGAGATTTATTAAGGAATCTGTGGAGGGCCATTAGCTACGCCTTTGATTTATTCATCAGGGACTGAAGCAGCACAATAAATATGGAAATAACTCCTGGCCTTTTCAGACCACAGCTCTGGGGAACACCCCACCAGAATGAGAATTTAGATCCAGTGGGTGTTGATGTCTTGTTTGGAGATGAGCTCCTGATAGCTAGTTAGAGGTTTCTGTCTGTTCAGACATAATCACTGATGGCAGATGACTGGGATAAATTCCCTTAACTCCAATCTGCCCTGCACACACATGAAAGTCCTGGCAAACAGACGCCCTTAATGCAATTGGAATCACTTTTAATGCAATTCATAACACTAGTGTCACTCTGCACAGTGAGCCAAGATATTCATTCATTTATTGAGACGTATCAGGTTAAGTGGGGTAATCGGCTGCAGTGGAGACGAGATGTTCTCCGACACAGCCAGATATCAGCTGTCTGAGGCCAAAGCCGTCATGGGAACTTTTTTCATTTTAAATTATTGAACACATACTGTGATGGTTGGCACTGATTCTCTCAGGTAAGGTCAGATATGACGTCAGATGGTAGTGATGATGCTATATCCAGGTTTGGGTCAGGCAGTCTTGAGCCACCATGTCCAACTAAGAGGATTAACTTTATCCAAGAACATAATCCACTCTTAGCTGCAAGACAATGTCCCGTTATGCTTGACATGGTTAGTTATCTGTTATGGCATTTCCTTTTTATTGCAAGAAAAATAATTGCTATAATGACATTTTTTAGTTTTTCTGAGTAGCTGTTTTTATGTTCACGACATGTCTTGTGGGCAATATATGGCCGACAGAGGTTTCCTACCTCTGTCCAAAAGTATCTGATTCAAAAACACAATGCAATACATCACTGTGACAGATCTCATCACTGAACAGGGGCAGGATAAGTGTGGCCTTCGTTTTTACCAAACTAGATAAGTGTCTTCCACTCTTTGGGAACTGACTGGAACTTAATCGAATAAAATGTGTGGATGGGTTGTTTCACTACAGCTATGAAGGAGTCAGGATATCTTGGCCTCCTCATTCTTCTATTTCAACCATTTTGAAGCAAATACACATACATTACAGAAGAAGTGTTCGGATACATCCTCCAACTAAATGAAAGTTTTCAACTTAAAATAATAACAAGTTGTTTTTACTTCTGCCTATATGTCTAAGCCTGTTTTCAAAAAGACTCTCTCCTGTGTTCTAGCACCATCTTTATCATCACAGGAGCCTGTAGAGCCTATAAAGTGGGAAAAGATAAATCCAGAAAATGTATGGACTCATCGGATTTCAGCCCAAACCTTGAGCCACTGTGTGATCATCGCACGACCTCATCAGCTCCTTCTTGGCTGATGAACAAACTCACTGATGGTTTTCCAAGTGTTTGCTTTTCAAGTTCAACCTTTCATGAGGCTCTGAAGAATAGTCCTTTGAATCTTCTCTCTCCTCATGCTGCACATTGCATCAGAGTCGTTCCGCCTCATATTTCATGCTGGACCTTACACTGTGTGTATGTGTCAATCCCAGAGGGCTGAGACATACTACAAATGTGCGTTCCCTGCAGTCATTTGCATTATGCCATAGCCTACAAAGGATTGTTTCTGGATTCTGGTGCTTCTGCTTCTAAACTGCTCATGTGTTGCCCTGTGTCTCTGAATGCATATGCATCATGTATACAACACAACTTTAGCTCCCAGTAATAACATTTTATACTTTCACAAGTAAACACACACACACATATACATGCACCAACTTTCTCCCTTTTCCCTTTGCCTCTGAGGAAATCTAAATAATAATTCTGTGTGTAATAATGCCAGTAATACCAATCCACACCAGAGCAAGCACAGAGCGTCCTGCGGGAGGTGCTGCCTCGCGCACACATCAAAGCCATAATAGAGGGATTGGCATCCAGGCAGGCTGCTGCATTCATCTATATGTATCTATTACGTACAGCGATGTGGAACCAGATGCTCCCATGTGAGCATCCTCCAGGGCATCAACCTCTCTCTGCAATAATCAGTTGAGTTCTGTGTCTTGTTTTTCTACAGGATCAAGCCACAAGATACATGTTGTATTTTTGATCAGGATCTTGTGGCTGCAGCACACAAAGCTAACACGAACGTCTCTTTTTATGCTCGTCAAGCTGATCCTATTATTTACCTGTGAAAGTGAACACAGGGAAAGGTGGGGTGATGTTAAGGTATGATCAGTCTGACATTTAACTCCTGCAGACATAGGAGTTAAATGTCGCAGAGCACAAATTTAAAGGTACAGTGTGTAGAATTTTGCGATATCTAGTGTTGAAATTGCATGTTGCAGCTGAACACCCCTCACCTCACCCTCTCCTTCCAAACATGAAAAAGAACCTGTGGTAGCTTCAGTTGTCATAAAAACTCAACAGGTGTTTAGTTGGTTCAGTCTGGACTAATGTAAAAAAGATGGTGGCCTCCGTAGAGAGGGTCCCCTTGATGTAAATATAAAGTATTTCAATATAAAGGGCCTTTTCTGGGGTAAAGAAAACTACAATTCATACAATTTAGATGAAACGAACCAGTGAAAACATGAGGATTATTCTACATTAAATTTCTGCCAATAGTTCCCTTTCACCTAAATCTTACACACTGGACCTTTAAACAAAGCCACAATCACAATACAACAACTGATAACTGTCCTACGGAGCAGATGTTGTTCATGCAAATTGCAATATTAAAAACACACAAAGGCCTGCACATATCAAAAAGACCGAGGGAGTCAGGATGTGGACATATTTACACAGAGCTCAGTGGACGGTGGCCACATATCTCTAAGGAACTGTTGATACGGATTGCAGAGAGCATTCACCAGTATTGCACTGCCATGTGCATGTTTACATATGCATATGAAAACGCCACATGGCTCTCCAAAGCAACCATTAGCTCATGGGATGGGAATTGATCCAGCTGTTGCCCTTGGCTACAGATTAATGTCTGTATGCATGTGTGAGTGCGTGAAGTGCATAAATGTGTTAGAGAGCCATATCTGTCTCTCAAACACCTGTGATCCACTCTAATACCCCCGCTTCCTTTATGCACATAGAGGGAGCTTGAAATGAATTCGGAGGATTCATTCCACTGAAAAAAACTTTTTCACGATTTCTCAGCTCAGAGTTTTGCAGCTCAGAATTATGACTATCATGAGCACATGTGAGGCACCGCAGGGATGATTTCACAGCATCACAATGCTTGTATTGATTTATTAAGATGTATTATGAACAATATGTCAAGCATGATTAATGGGATTAACGTCAGTAATAAGCGCTCTAATAAAATGCAGGGTCATAACCAGCTATTATTCATCTAAAATGCTTACAGGCACAATTATAGAGGGTTTTCTCAGTGAGGTTATGCAGCCATAATGCTAACTGCAGGAGGGAAAGATTTCGAGGAAATAAAATATGCACTTCTATGGACCATTAATATCTGTGGGAAAATATCACTTACCAAAACAATGGAATGACAAGATGTGGCAAAAAAACAACAACCGGTGTCTGTTCCTGAGCTTTTTCTGCATTTTGCGATCCAAGCGATTCATTCCATCCGCCTGGGAGGTTATGTTTTGCCCTGTCTGAACAGATTTTCATGAGACTTGTGGTATGGGTCAGTGTAGAACCTGTTACATTTTAATGCATATCCTAATCAGGGGGCAGATCCAGGAATTTTATGTCCCTTTCTTCAACATGGCATTTTTAATCATTTTCGTTGATTGCTCAGAAAATCATAAAGGGATTAAGTGATGAAAAAAATCAGGCCCATTTAGAGGACTGTATGAGTGAGTGAAATTTGGGGCAGATTGATTAAATTTAAAAGGACTGTCGGGCCTTGGCCGAGTCTGTGCTCTTGTCACTGCAATCAACATCGTGATCAAACGCTCGCACACCCTCTCTTCCTCTTTATCCTCCTCATCATCTGCAGTGTCACTTTCATCAGCTGCAAACTTATCTCTACCACCTCCTCATCGCTGTCTCCATCATTACATTTGTATGTCATCATCACATTATAGTGTGACGACTGCATGCAAATGGCCTCAAAGTCACCTTTATCCTGCGAATCAAAGCTGCCATCACTGACTGAAGACCGATGTTTGTGGCTCTCGCTGAGTTAAAAACTCCCTCACTGGGTGGAAGAAGTGTGTGACAATGACACATAGCCCCCTGCTGATTGCGCTGAATTTCATCATGCATGAGCTTTGTCTGGTAACAGTTGAGCTGCTGGAGACTCGCAGATATATTTTAACAGTTGAAATGAAAATCATGGAGTGACTGGTTATGGTTGGGTTGTTGATTTTCGAGCTGTCAATAAACAGAGCACGGCGGCGGGCGTCTCCACGGGTGCCTTGAACTGGAGTTTCTCATTACACTCCATTAATTAACTGTAATACCATTTTAACTGTTACAGTACTGTGGTGCCAGGGGAGAGAAGTGTAATTGCACTGTGCTGCACATCTTGTTTCACAGAACATTTCCTCATGCCTTTGACACTGTAAATCCAGGTATAAAAGCCCCTATCCCCCATGGAGCCAGATCCATCTCAAAGGAGGAGATTTATGAGGGATTTTAAGATCTTTCACAGCTGAGATTGTGCAATATTGGCTGCAAGTTAATATCCTGAACATCTCCATGTTATTTTACAGTTGTATTAAAGTTTATCTTCTTTTCTCTACGTGTTCTTGCTATTGAAGCGCACTGAACATCATAAAAATGATTTAATATAGCCTGGAGAAGCATATCGGGGGAGAAAACACTTTTACACTGTATTCTGTGTGAGAATACCAAACAAAGCATGCAGTAACCCTGCAGGCCCAGTTGTACCAGCCTCTAACGCAACATCCTTTTATGATATAATCAATTTTGATGCATAGTTGATTTTCTCAAAGGGGGGGGGATCAAACATTTCTAACTTTGAGATGAAATCTTATGTCACACAATAGCTGAAGCGAGTGAGCATCGAACACCGTAGAAGAGCTGTAGATGGGCAGGAGTCTTTTTTTTGTTACTGTTGACATATTTTTAATTATAGTTTGAATGATTTCCTTACCTTCTGTTATTTATTTCTTGCCACACAGTGCATGTCGGCTATTTCATACGTCAATCGTCACAATCTTCAGACCCAAGTACATAACTTTTCACACTAAAAGCTCTGTAATTCAACTTGAAAAATAAAGTTTCTCTGGCCTTTACTTTGTAGGCAAGAGGAAGTGATTCAATGAATGTTACTGCCATGACAGAATTCTAATAATATAGGCCAGCTTTGGCCCGCAGGCAACAAGTTGCTGTAACTTTTAGTGAGTAAAGAAGAATCTAGTCCATATTGACTGTACTTACTGGATAAGTTATTGGGTGTCCATTGACTTTTTAGTCAAAAAAATTAAATCCATTTTTATCAAAAATGTTTTCTGACATTTTCGGTAGTTCTAATCACACAGATGTTTGTCCACATGCTAATTTTTCTGATAAGTTTTATTGTGATGCTAACAGAGTGAAACGTCTTGATTGTTAACTGAGACTGAATTGATATTGGTGGAGCATGTGTATCACCAGGACGATACAACGCCTCCATCCCCTGATTACTACTGTCCTGGCTCCAAATGATCTCATCGGCTCAATATGGCAGCGTTCATATCTGGCTTATTTTGGCTTTGTTTCTGGAGGGTGGGAGGAAGTGGAGATGCATCGTCCATCTTTATATAAAGTCTATATGTGTGACAGGACCTTTAAAATGCTGGATTCCATTTTTACCACTTTTCTGGAGAAGATGGAGTTGAGTCTTATGTCAGCACTGATGGAGTATGATTACATTCCTCTGGTTACTCTGCAGTTATCCTGCACTGCACATAAAAAGTTAAAATAGCTCTGCTGCAGGAGAGGAAGCTACTGTATTTAGCCTCCAGTCTTTGCTAGAATGATTCAACCGTGTCTCCTGTAGGTGTCAGAGCCAACCTGCAGGTGCCAGGTGGGTTACATTTCACAGGTTAACCTGGTAACCTGCCAACAGCCCTCTCAGGATTTGCTGTCACATTCAATTACCCCACCCGGGTGACTCTGTGTTTGCATGTGAACACAGGAGGAAGACAGAGAGAGAGGATACAGAGCTGGAAGGATGGAGATTGATGGGTGTTTGTGAGCTTGTGTGTCTGTTTGCTTTCTGGGTTTGTGTGTGTGTATGAGGCACATCTCAGCGGTGTGTCAGAATGCTGTCAGAATGTTAGTGATATCCACTGGTGTCTTTTGAAGTCAGTCGTCCTCATCACACTGGGATTCATCATCATTCAGCCATGTGTTTGACCTGCACTGATGTATAAAAACCTACTTCCTGCTTGTCTGTCACATCTATCATATCAAATAGTTGAAGACTGATTGGGGGCACTTTTGACAGAGAAGGACACACTTGATAGAACAGCATGAGGTTGATGGCAAGGACTCCTTTATTACATCCATAAGGAATCTGTTTAGTCTCACTCATGTGTTGTTACTTCTGCTGCACAGACAAGATCATAACTTCTTATATTAGCAGAAGTAAGTGTGTTTGAAGCTGCTGGCTGATCAGGGTCTTTCTGTGTTCATGTTCTCCTTGTGTCTGCGTAGGTTTTCTCCAGGTACTCCAGCTTCATCCCACTGTCTCAAGTCATGAAGGTTAATTGGACACTAGAAATTGGCTGTAGGTGTGAATGTGAGTGTGGAAGGTTCTTTCTCTCTATATGTCAACCCTGTGTACCCCGCCTCTAGCCCCATGTCTGCTGGGATTGGCTTAAGCCCCCACCATGACCATGAAAGGATAAATGGATGGATATCTCTGAATAACATATGAGCTTGAGGGACTGGGTAAAGCAGGAGGTTTACTGCTGTATTTTCATACCTACTTACCAGTAAACTTTGTGTTCCTTTATAATATATAGTTCCTATTACTAGTATTACTTTATACCCCCATCACACACACACACACACACACACACACACACACATACACACACACACACACACACTTTTCCATCAATTCAATTCCAAACACCTAATGCTACTTGTTAAAAAATAAAGAGAAATTAAACTTTATCGTTGTGTCCAACTTCAGCTGCGTTGCTATGCAACAGCAACAAGGGCGGGACTTCTCTGTGCCTGTCTCTTTAGTTTAGTTTCAACCTTCATGGTCCACTCAGCCCATGAACCCCGCCTCCTTCACGTGTGAATAGAAACATAAAAAAGTCTGCAGAGGTGCACGTTGACAAGTCGCAATGTGAGAAAATGTTTTGACAGAGGAAACAAATTAGAACTTTTTTTTTAAAGTCAAGTCAACTCAAGAAGAACAGAAGACCATTCCCACTGTGAATCTCGCCTGTGCAGGGAACAATGAAATCAGAAGATTATGAAGACCCTTGCTGTGAAACGGGTTAGGTGTCAGAGAGCTGCGTCTCAAGTCATCACTCCTTCAGAGAACGACCTGTATCATTCGTCTAAAAGCAGCCAAGAGTGGATAAGAAGCAAACATTGGAGCGTTCTGAGGTGGCCTGCTGTGAGCCCTGATCTTAATCCAATTGAACAGCTCCAGTTGGGATAAGTCATCCATCAAACATGAGAGAACTGGAGCAGCTCGACAAGAGCGAGCTAATCTTCCAGCTGAGTAGAGTAGAAGTCTTTTCCTCTCATTTTCATCAGTTGTAGCATTTAAAATAATAACTTTGAAAGGAAAAAGAAAGGTGTCTATTCAATTAAATTTGGAATGGTGCAGGGGAGGGGTACCTCTGGTCTTCTGGCCACATCTGCCTACCAGACAGTTTGGTGTGGTGGTTGGCACTGTTGCCTCAATGTTTCCTGTTCTGTGGTCATCGTGGAGTTTGCATGTCCTCCATGTGTTTACAACCGATTTCTCTGGGTGCTCAGGCTACGTCCTACAGTCTAAAGACATGCAGATTTATGATTGATTGGCTGTCTGAGCCAAGTGTGACGTTGACGAGCGCTGCTATTCCTCGCCTTCTGCAGAACTTGCATGTGTGGAAATGAGCCCGGCATGCTGTATGATAGGAAAACAATTGTTTTGCTGGCAACACATTTCTAGTAATGCGTCTCTGTCTGATCGGCCCTTGTGACATATGTATTTGGATAGATATATTTATCTTTTTCTCTGTGTTGTGAGAAACAATGAATCAGTGAATTGACTCATCTCACGAGGCTGTATGTTTGTATTCACGCATTATCGAGTGTTGTGAGAATCCAGTTTCCTCCTCTTCAGACTAATTTTGATTGGCTGCCTGAAATGATGATTAGTAAAGGGATTTATCAGCCTGTCTATTGAAAACCAAATTAGAGGTTAAATCTAACACTCGCTCCACTGGTATAGAGTCATGTAAATAATCACTGGTGTGTGTTTGATTGTTCGTGCATGTTATGTCTGCCAATCTGCATTATGATCTGCATACTTGGCAGAGCTGAGAAGTTTTAGTTTTATGAAGTTGAAAGTGCCTTCACATGCCTTTGGAAAGGTGACTTAACAAATGTTTTGTCCTCCCTGTTTTCTGAGCCAGGGAATTACAAAATGTACCATGACACTGACATATGATGCTATTTTTCACTGGCTGGAAAATGGGGCTGTTATTTTTTCCCCATCGATCTAAGCATTATTGGCCCTGATTCATAAATCTGTATATTAAAAAAAAAAGAAAGAAGAGATAATCTGTCACTGTAGAACAGATGAAATGCTTTTGATGGCAGGCATGCATTTCTAGGACAGTGCATGTGTGTGTGTGTTTCTGGAACATTGCTACTAATTACTTAGAATTAATCCAATCTTTATTAATAAATTGTAATGGAAAGATGCATATTAATCTTCTGCAGTTGACTTGGTTAATACTGATGGTGTTTTGTGTCAAATGTTGATTGCTTTGGAGTTGTGCTGATGAGGAGAGTGATGCAAATATAAATGCACAGGCAAATGCAGAGGCAGCTTTGTTAGGTTATAATGTGAAATGTGCATATGATTAATGTGACCTGCATATAAAACAGTCATAATGTCTGAACAAAGGACATCCATGCTGCTCCTGCAGGAATCAATGTGTACATGTGACAACAATTAATTCAAAAATACACATGCACTCAGGTGATTTTCATTTTATTTATTGTCAGTCAGTGTGAATGTGACAGACTTGTCCTGGGTGTTAACCTGCTTCTCTTCCATTGTGTGTTCCTCATTATGTCATTAAAATGGATCGTGATCTTTGCACATGCAGCCTTTACCATTATTTGGACATTTTGCCATTAACAGGCTGAAATTTATCTTTGTACTTGCATGAAGTTGGGGTATCTGCAATAGACAAATTATAGCCTGCACACCAACACAGTGTGTTCTGACTTTTATTTTCAACCAAAAAAATACAGAAGCAGACTATTTTAATTGAAAAAATGGACTGCTATAAAATTTCTTTGCATACATTCATGTTATCCAGAGGATAAGTGCTGCTGGATTTACTGCCTGACTTTATCTCTAGAGCCACCATGACCTTGACATTTGTGGCTTTTGGGGAATCGTCTTTAAGTTAGGACACCAAAATTAAAGGCACTTTGGCAACTTCCTTGTTTGGTTCGTACCATTGCCAAGACCAACAGGCCAAAATTCGGTCTGAGCAAAAGAAGGGGTCTAGGTCCAGATCACACTGCACCCTGGTTCACCTGAAATAATGACAGCATATACAGAACATTGTACAAATGCTCTCTAAATTGCAACGTGAAACCAAAACTTACTATATCACATGTAAACAATGTAACAATGACAGGAACCTTTATTTTGCTTTTGAAAGAAAATTCTGCCAAACTAATGACAATCATAGCACAGCAATAGAGCCAATATGGGGGCACATGTTTCTTTGCATGTGTATGGACCAACAGAATCATTAAGCACCCTTGCTAGCTTTGAATAGAACCCATATTTCTCAATAGATTGCAAATTTAATGGAATCAATCGCATGATTAAAAAACAATTAAAAAAACAGCAGAATGATAACAGATTGGAATTCTATTAAACATTATGATGACGGAATATTTGCGGATAAATCTGAGGAGGCCTGTTGTACTGAGAAGCTGATCGAATGCCCGTTCATCATTTGGCACATAAAGGTGGAGGTTTGTTGCACTCCTGAGAGAATATTTTGCACGAGAGATGGATCTGATGTGTGACAGGACGGCCTCAGCCTTCACGCAGTGCTGAGGCAGGGGCTGTGTGGGGCCAGCGTTAGATCAGAGAGCTGCGGTTAGACCAAAGTTCAAAAGAGTAATTTCAGCTCCATTTCCTCCAGAAGTGAAAAGCCAACTTATCGCTCCCACTGTTAGGTGACCTATCTCCTCTAAACCCTAACAGAGCTGAGATGGATCAATAAACATTCTGACTTAGAGGAGGAAGGAAAATAAGAAAAATGTGAGGAGCTGCAGATTCCTTTAATACATTTTCGACAGAGTTACAAGGTTAATAGATTTTAAATTTATAATAGCTATAATTAATAAGAAGAAGATGGAAGTGTGTGTGTGTGTGTGTGTGTGTGTGTGTGTGTGTGTGTGTGTGTGTGTGTGCGTGCGTGTGCGTGTGCATGCGTGTGCGTGCATGCGTGCTTGCTCCACGGCTAACATACCTCACTACTATATTATGCCATTCCAATCTGGGGGCTTTTTGCCAAGCTGCTGAGCACCTGAAATTATCAAGGCGTGTGTGTGTGTGTGTGTGTTGCCATAGTGATAAGTGTGTATGTGTGTGTGCGTGTGTGTATGTGTTGGAGCAGAAGTGGAAATGATTCATGCTCTGCTCTAATTTGAAGTGGTGAGTTCTTGTATCAGGCCTCTGTTATTGCCAATCAATGAGCTTCTGCGGTGATAAAAACCCCAACGGTGAAATTATCTGGCGTTCTCTCAGGCTGTAAAACAAAAACACACATATTCCTCCTCAAAGAAACAAACAAAACAGTATTCAGCCTCTCTGCTAAAAAAGCACTTCAGCCCCTCGTCTCACATGATCTTCCATCCAGTCTGTTTCAGCTACAGATGCTGAACGGGAGAGGGAGAGAAATTATATTTGCGAATTTGTTTTTTGAGCGTCTGCAGTGCTGCTGCGTCCTCTTTTATTCAATATTCTGCTGAGCAACTTTATTTTGCATGAGGTTACAGCAAACTGTAAATTCACCCACACACTCGCACATAATCAAGCATAAACAAGGCAGAGCTGGAAGGAATGAAAGCTGAGTAGCCAATCATTTGCCACAAACAGCCCACTTCTCCTCCACAGGAGAGGGACAGCTGAGGACTGACTGGTGGCTGTGTCTGGCAGCCTCGCTCCTCTCTATAGGCCTTGATTCACTTTTCACTACAATGTGCAAATATACAAAAGTACAACATTTCCTCAAAATGAATGTTCATATAATTTAATCCATGTACAAAACACAAAATTAAAAAACTAATGAGTTCAATGAAAAAGAAAATCATCACATTAAGACTGAGGTTAGCTAGAATGAATGCTAAAGCGGTTAGTCTACTGCTGTGTTCCCTTCACTTACTTGTACTATATCATTTCTATATAATATTAGTGTGTGTGTGAGCAAGCACATTAATAATGCTTAAACACTATTCCTCTAATTTAAATTAAACATGTAGCTTTGCATGTGGTGGTTAGCACTGTTGCCTCACAGCAAGATGGTTTCCGGTTCAAATCCCTGTTGGGCCTTTGTCTTTCTCACTGGAGTTTGCATGTTCTCTCCATTTTTGTGTGCTTCTTTGATTTTGTGTTTAATTATATATATATATATATATATATAACCTAGACTCAAGAGCCTGACTCTTTTCTGTAATTATTAGACCTTTTTCATGAAAGACATTTTCAGTCTTCTTAGCAGGCAAAGCACAAGTGGAACTAATGAAAAGAACAATGGCTCAGTTCGGTTGTTGGTCCCACCAAGCTGTGTTCGACAGACTCTCTCAGTCTGCCTTCTTGTCTGTAATCATGTTATTATAGACAGTTCATGGTCTGCACTATAATCCAAATGACCTGATCAACCTGAGCATGGCTGAGGTTGACCATTCTTACTTATCAAAATAGAGTCAAGAGCAGTCTTATATGTGGAAGCTCTTCAAAAACGTCTGAGTTGTGCTGCCTGTGTCCATATAGTAGCATTGTGAACATAGGACAAGGTCATTTCTCTGCAAGTTGAATTTGGACTTAATAATTGTTGATATTGTTTAACAGTGAATTTAATGATGATAATTGTTGCTGGACTTTATCTTTGTATAACTGGATTAGATGTACAGATGCCACACTTAAGTAAAATGAATAAACCCTTCCTGTACATTTGTGTTTTTTGAAGATAAACAGCGGCAGTTTTTAAATGTTAGGATATGTCAGAAAATAAAATGTGAAGCCTTCATGCAGCAGTTTTTCTGCTCTGCAGCTTGGCCTTTATACAGCAGTGAAGTGAATACCAATTATAATTCAGGCACTTGAGCAATGGTCCTGAACCCATGAGACAGATTTCATGATCTGTACTTTTCTATGTAATATGCATATGAAGATTGTATGAATCTGGTCTGGGTGAGTTGTTAGAAAATAATACAAAAATAAAATAAAATATATATATAAAACACATAGGAAACACTCTATTAACATATAGCTTTTTATGCTCCGAGTCAACAAGTCTTTGACGTTCAACTAAGTGGATCAGATAGCAGTTAGGGCACTAACTGGCATTCACATTTCACTGGCTGCAGAGACGGGCACTTCATCTTCCACTAATACCATCTGCAAGCGCTGGCATGTCGCCCAGAGCAGGACGGATGAGCGGCGAGGGGCCTGGTGTGTGTGTGTGTGTGTGTGTGTGTGCGTGTGTGATAGAATGTGAGAGAGAGTTGATGGCTAATAAATTTTGTAAGCAGGTAAGTGAGCTGATTTAATGAGGGTATGTTCATATATTACAACATTTACTTTTTGAGCATACCAAATAACAGCCAGTGTCTTCCACACACACTGTTGAGAACCTTTTTTCCCAACTATAAGTAATAACTGCAACATTCATGAGTTTATGGCTGTGAGAGCAGAGATGCTGACAAGTGTTGGCCAGCTCTCGCTCGTTATTGGGAGAGCTGAGAGGAACAAAATAAACTCTGGACCAGTGTCCATATCCAGCTATCTCTTCATTTATGGTCACCAGTTGTTAGTTTCTATTTGTTTCATTAACATTGCATTGAGGTGCCATACATGTTGTATTACCTAATTGTTCTTCTGTTGTGGTTTTTACATGTTTGTTCAGTCTGCCCATCAGCACCTGTCTACCAGTCTAGTGACACTTGACCCGGGGGTCCTGAGATTATTTCTTGGGATTACCAGAGGTTTATGGAGAAAAGAAATAACAATTTTCTAAACAAATACAGATATTAAAGACTTTTTATACAGTTTTTACATGAAATTGTCCATACCAAAGATAACCTCTGCTTCAGAATGTCTATTGTGTGTTAATACTGATTATACTGACGGATTGTGATTTAAGATTCTATCATAAGATTCTTGTCCAAACAACCAATGTGGTAATTTCTTTATACGACAGTTTCAGTCTGTCACCTGACCACATTTCATTATCAGTTTATATAATGAACTGACACTTATGATTTTTCGCCTTGTCTTCTCTTGTTCTCAGTTTCCTCTAATGAACCTGCTCGTGTTCGTTTTTCTTTTTTTTTCTTCCTAAATCTGTCAGTCGTCACTGTTCTGACTCTAATCCAACTTTTGACCAACTAAACACAACCGTCACGGTTATGGCACTTATTAACAATACAAATACATTAATTGCAACAAAGACTGCAATCAGTGCTGCTTAGTTTTGGTGCCTTCATCAAAATCCTTCATTTGGCAGGATGATAAGTCATTAACTGTCTGTCCACATGATCTGCTCATGTCTATTCATGAGTCACAAGCCTTGATTCACTTAGTTTGACAGCATCAATACAGAAGTGTCACATTTGCATCTTTTAAGCTGCACCAATTCTTTTCTTTGAATTTCAATGGATCAAATGACTGTAAGTAATGTTAAAATTGTCATGTTCATCGCAGACAGATCATCATCATAAGATTCTCTGAACTTTTTAGTCTTTTGGAGCCTATTGTCTGTGTTTTCTGTTTTCAATTCAGTCAGTTTCCTCAAACTTGTTTCCAGTGTCAGCTGTCGGTTTTTCAATAACCCCACTGTACACTATCTGCCCAGCAACAAATGCAACAAAGCTATCTTACTCCAGCAACAAATGACCAACAGACTGACCAACCCAATGACCTCCTATAGTGGAGCATTTATCAGCTAAAAAGTCATATATTCAAGCTGAGGGGCAACAAGATAAGACTCAGTTGGCTAAAACACAGTAAACAACAACTGCTATGTTTGTCCACGACAGCTGGATTCCAGGACAGACAAGTGAGCTGCTCAAATCATTCCCTGAAAACTTGGGACATTTTCTGGAGGGGCTGTATGTGAGAACACCAATGTCTAAGTCAGTTGCTGTCGATGAGATTTCCCGGAACTTTTCCTTCCTGCCCCCCTAGTAAAATGTCTGAAAAACATCAGAGTGAGCCCATGTGAGAATACAGAAGGAAAATGTCCAGAAAGTCACAGCGATCTCCTGCCACAAGGCAAACTATGGAAAATCTCCCGATCCAATGTTACGGACATTCTGTGGAGTTTGTGTTGGGAAAACGACTCTGAAGAGTACAACCTTTATTAGGTGTTATATTTGCTCCAAGTTGACATAAAAACACAGATTTAAAGATTCATGCTTATAGCTTGATTGTTGAGGGCGTCATACATGCAACAGTTGCTAATTATACAATTCTAGGTTGCTGCTTTTTATCAACTGGCTAAACACTAAAGCTAGTCTGTAAACTGGACTGAATTTTAGAAGTGAATAAACCAATGATGCAAATATAAAGCAAACAACATCACGGCTTCAAATCAGATCAGACTGTTGACTCTGACACAGGAAAATGTCCCTCATCAGTCTTTCCATTACTGAGCTGGTGAGAAAGAGGATGACAGAGAACGACTGGATGACTGCTGCATGCGTGATTACTGAACAGGAGCGACAAAAGCTCTGCTCAACCTACATGAGATCCAGAGAGTAAACTTGAGTTCTTTGTTCAAAAAGAAAAAAAACAGACAGTTTCACTCAGGAGGGTTGAAACAGTGATGTCAAATTGAGTTGCTTCATATAAACTTTGTTTCTTTTGCAAACCCAGGTCTCTCTTTTTACTCTAATTTCCAGTGAAGTTAACCGTCAGGTCCCATTTCAGCGGAGCGCACTAGAAGGCAGGGGGAGAAACATTATGCTTCTCATTATCACTGGATCCAACTGCACTTTTACCTTGGGCGAGCGGAAAAGCTCATTAAACCAGGCCAACAGTGGAGTCACATTCTGACTCCCTCACACCAAACAGGAGCTTCTACATTTCTCTGTCAGACTCTGTGTGGAATGTCACTGACTTTTTTTTTTTTTTTTGTTATTTCAGATTCCTGAAGAAGTCGTTGTTGCTGTCAAGGCAGGGGCTAATTTTGAAATGCCAAGTGGTAACTCCTGGATACATCATACCTTTTTACTAGGAACACAACTTCCACTGGTAATCACCTGTTGCCTGCTCCGTTTTGATGCCATTTTGCATCCCCAGTGAAATCAGGTAAAATTAACTAATGAAACCTTAATTCTTATATTTCTTTTTATCCTTATTTTACTGCAGCTCAAACTCAAAAACATTATTTAGCCTTGGATGTGTGACTATTTTTTGTGTCAGTGCACAAGGGATATCTTGATCTTGATTAAAAATATAGTGTGATATAATTAGCATTAAATATGAAGCATTAAAAAAAATTTGTTGTTTTAAATGTGTAAGTTTGTGTTTGTAACATTTGATTCAATAATAGCTGTTTTGATCTTTTTCTTTTTTTGGCTTCCAACACCTGCAACCCTGTCCTGTCACATATGTAATGAGATAATACCATTCAGATTATATCCAAACACCATATATAATATCCACATTCTTCACTCATAGAAAGTAAAACACAATGCATGTTTTATTCAGGTTAGGTCATCATTTGAAATGTCAGCAGTGACCTGAGGCACAAGAAACAATGTGTTTACTTTATTTATGAACATTTAACCCCAACAACCTATTTCCTCAACCTAAACTATAAGTGATTCTGTTGCAGCAATTACATTTGCCCTCAAAACATAACTGGTAAAACAAATTAGTGGTATATAAATATAATTTCATGGGTTGAATTTTGGGTTATTGGCTTTGACTCTGTATCTGGATTCCTACCTTGACACTCTGGATATTTCACTTAAACCCACTGGCATTGCAGTTGTTTGGTGCATTGATCATTTTACCTTCACTGCTTTTCTCAGAAAAAACTCAGATATTGAATACTTTTTTAGGCAGGAGCTGCGTCAAGGTCGTCTCCTTTATCAGAGAAACATTTGCAAGATGGTCCCTGACAAGGAGAAAATACTGCCAGTAGTAGACTATAGTAGAAGTCAAGAAATACAGAGTAAACAACATTAGATACTTAACTACAACAATATGTCTCATATTGTGAATTATGACTGATAGAAGCCTGCAATATTTCCATGTCTCATTGCTTTTGGGTTTTGCTCTAATCAGTCGATATAACATCTGCAAAATTAAACTTCCCCGTACCTTTCTTTTATTTCTATAACTCTCCCCTGGGGCTGATACATGTTTCTGTTTCTGCATGTTAAAATATGCATGTTCATTCATGTAATTGCATCAAACCATTCTAGCTCCTGGCATGTATTTAATAACAATTCATAAAGAGGAGCCCTCTACAGTGTGTGTGTGTGTGTGTGTGTGTGTGTGTGTGTGTGTGTGTGTGTGTGTGTGTGTGTGTGTGTGTGTGTGTGTGTGTGTGTGTGTGTGTGTGTGTGCATTATTGCATGTGTGTGTGCATTTCATCATTTGTGCATTAACTGTTATTCAGTCTTGGTGAGAAAACCATGTACATATCTGTAGATCAGCTCCACATTCTCCTCGAGAAAATGGGCATCCAATGGTGTATGTGTGTGTGTGACAGAGAGAGAGAGATGAAGTGGTAATGAAAGCTAATATCTGTCCCTTACAGCAAAGTAACTTTGACATAGATTACTCATTTTGGGAGAAAATTACAAAAGGGGGTTAATAGCAATCATAATAATTGAAACAACATCTTACTTGCAGAGTGGGTTCTGGCATAAACACAGATACAACATAAAACATGTTTGTGTTAAAGCAGAAATGGAAATAGGTGAATAAATTATAATGTAAGTCTATTTTTTGGTTTAGTGGCCTATTACACAGTACATGAAAGCTATTGTTGGTTTCTGGGTATTATTTATTTGGTACTAGGCAAGTTAATGGGATAAAATTGGAAAACTTGCTGATCTTTTAAAATTGAATTTCAAATGTACTTATGCAGTGGCTGTTCTGAACCCGCCTGTTTGGAATGGGCTGTTTACTTTGCCTGTGGTTTTACTGTGTACAGTTTTCTTATTGAAATAGTACGTTTTTAAATCTGGAATATTTAATAATATGGATATTAGAAAAGACTCTAGAGTATTCAAGCTGTTGTGTTACACCATATCATCAGTGTAGAAAAACTAAGACGTTAAAGACAGGTACATTCTTATCTTGTGGCAGTGCAAAGTGCTTTTGAACAACAAAAACCTGGTCTGAAGTGAGGCGTGCAGTACTTTAAGATGCATTATCAAGAGAGTACTATGCGCCTACAAGTACACAAAGCACATACACACTGCTTGTTACACACAGATGATCTGCTAGTGCCTGAAGTGACCATGTCCTCTGTAGAGAAGCTCCCTCACTCGCTCACTACCTGGCAAATCTGTCCCTGTAATACTGAACCCACCAAGGAGGAAGTGTCTTGGCTTTTTCAAGGAAAGGGAGATGTCACTGTGATTGGTTTATTGCACGTTATTGCATGTGGCTCTGGCCATGGCTGTCACTGGCACAGAGTTATAAACAAATCCTAACCTTTACAGTTTCTGAGATATGAGCGTTGTATGCAACATGACAAAGTTAGTTGCATGTGTGTGTGTAAATCTCTGAGTGACACAGTGAGCATGTAGCTGTTAGTTTTGGTGCATAGCGACCTTCGCAGGAGCTCCTTGTGTTTCCACTGCAGGGATTAGAGTCTAGATAAAGTTCCAGTAAAACATTTTTAACCCCCAAAAAGTCCCTGTTCGGGGGATGGTAGAGGGTGGGGCTTACAGCAATAAGCATACCTGATTGTATTCCAGGATTTAATTTCAGCTGTAATTTTTTAAAAATCTGTAGCTGCATATACAGTCTCTTAAATATATAGGCTACTGTTCTTTTATAATATAGAGTATGTTTTATTTTTCATGCTCATCTCTAACCAATCGTTGCCTCAACAAATCTATATAAGACAGTAAATCATAAACATCATCAGCACGGTCTGAATCTTCTCCATGTTGTTGTTGTATAGTCCTCTGCATTACCGCGCCTGGTGTAGAGCAGGATAGCTTTTTGTAGCCAACAGTTGTTCACACGTCTTTTAGCTACATCCTAGTTTCTCGTTTTCAATTGAAAATGCATCAAATCCACTGTGGATACGCACAGCGTCCACAATGCTCAGGAGTAGAGCTGAGAGGTCAGAAATGCTGCTGGCCCCGTTTTAGTGTGAAATATATCGTACTGCATGTTAGTCTGGACGGGCAGAAAGTGAGATGTTTGGACAGGATGGTCACTTGCTGCTCCAATCACGTGACTCCTTTCTTGAAGTAAACAACCAGCATGAGCCTTAGCTACCAGAGTAGAACATACTTATAATAGATTATCCATACACAACATGGATAATCTAGCGCTGCTGACGCTGTTGTCTTTGCTAACAGCTGTTGTGCAGTTAAATTACAACCGCTGACATACGAAGGAGACGAGCTGTCATTCGAACAATCTGCAACAATTCTGCCACTAACAACCAAATACTTCCTGTGCAAACTGGAATGGTATGGACAGGGATGAAAACTGCTACAGAGCCAGAACAAGACTGTTTTAGTTTAAAAACATAGCATGAGTGTAATTGTAGACCACCGTGGAAACAGTTCCTGGGACTAAAACTTCTGGGAACCTTTGGTTTAAATGCACCTCATGTGGGAACTGAGTGCTGTTTAGTGAGTGCCTGGGACAAACTTTCTTTGGGAGCCCTGCCTGTAGTTGTGTGTGTGAGAAAGTATTTGCCAGTGCATTTTCCTGATTGTGTATGCTTGACTGCACATGTGCAAATTTGTGTTTGTGTGTGTGTGTTTGCATGCCAGGGGTTTAAGCAGTGTGACACCTCCCGGCGCCCCTCGTTTACCTATCCCCTAATCTCTGCCGACTCCCAAGTGAGATAACGGAGCTTTACTGATATTTGAATATCCCGACTCCTCGACTGGAATACAAATCAAGACCAAGGCGGAGCTTGGAGGTCTCTCTCTCCGCTGCCTCCCCGCTGCGTGGCCTGATTGTGTTGAGAGAAGACACAGAAAAGCTTCACGTGCACAAGATGAGGGCTGACCACAGTCCCACCACTGAGCGAGGGTTTTAGTAGAGAGTCTTTGTTAAGCTAAAGTCCTCTGTTGGCTGTCTCCAGGCAATCAGGGGAGATGAGATGAGATGCAGTGCTGGCGTTAGATAACAGATACCTTTCCACTGAGCTCTGTGCAATTTCGGGGGGGATTTGATTTGATTCAATTTCCCTCTAATCTCCCTCCCTCACGAACATCAGAATGTGTGAGGCTGCGTATGAAGTGTAGAATGGGTGGGTGGGGTGAAAGTGATGAGAAATTTCCAGTTGCTTTGAGTAACGAGCAGCCTGAAAAACGGGAGGGTTGCATAAATCTGCATACATAACCCAAATGTAACCAAGAGCATATTGAAATAAAGTCATTCATCCTCTCTCCGTCAAGTCCCTCTGTCAACTTACACTTCTCTGGCCTCCACCAGAAAGTAGTTATTACATTATTCATTATATTTGTTATAGTGCAGAACGAGCCGTGATGGCGCTACTTAGATGAGTGTGTTATGTCTCGCGCACATTCTCACATATGCTGGAATCCAGAGATGCTGAGAAGAAACACTCTCTGCAGTGTTAACTCTTCCCCCCTAGATTTACACAATCAATTCAAACACAGTGGGAATTAGAGAAGAGCCGGAGAGACGCGGTTCAAAAGTTATCAAAATGACTTCAGTAAATGTTCTGAAGTCACAATTCCATCTCCTACACATCTTGGATTCAGTTCCCAGTCCCACAAGGGGAAAAAAGAGAGAAAGAAGGGGGAGAGGGAGGAAGAAAGATGGTGAGGAAGAGGAAGAGGCCCAGCCTGGAGACGTTTTAGACATGAACTCTGGAGTTCTGGGAGTTCTCACTAGGGGGCTGGCAGGAGTTACCCTGAAGATTGTCGTAAACAGAGATTATTCATAGATTAATGCAAGTCTACTCTGAACACAGCTTTACAGAGTCAGTAAAGGAACCACTGACTGTCCTGTATGAGCTGCTGTTTCCATCTGACTCAAAAGAATCTGCTGAGTAACTTTGTTGGGATGAGGTTACAGCAAACTGTGACTTCTCTCACGCAGTCCAGAGTCATCCAGCGTAAACCATGCAGAGATGGAAGCCTGGTCTCATATCACTGTGCCTCAAGTGACAATTCATCCTCCTCTCCCTCCTTTCACCTCATCCTCTCTCCCTTTTATTCCTCTTCCCCTCACCAACTCTCATCTCTCCATCCGTCCATCCTTCCCTCCCTCCCTTCCCACCTATCCACAGTTGTTGCCATGGTAACAATACAAAGAGATTTTCTTCGCAAGCTCTGTCACCGTGGCAACGCTTGGCTATCCTCCAGGCCATTGTTGGAAGCTCGCCGGCCTCCGGTCCACTGTAGCCATCTTGCGCCGACCGCCGTCAGATCAGGCCCCCCGATGGCTGGGAATCGGTCAAGTGCTGAAGCCTCTGTCAGCGAGATGCAGAAACTCCAAGATAAAGGCTGCAGCTGGAGATGCATCGTTTTGATTGTGTCAGCAAATGCTAAGTGTTTGTGTCAAGCAGTGATGGTCTGGACTGTAGAGATTATCAAAGTGTCTAGAACAGAATTATTTTGTGTTTTCTGTTAAATCTCATCGAAACACAGCTCAGGGTCATAACTTGGTCATAAAGTAGATTTCTTCTAACTTTTTATTTGGCCGCAAAGTGATCATGTTTCGTAGTTTGCTTCTTCATGACAGGAACCTGTGTCTATTCTGAAAACAGGAACACAAACTTATTTCAAGTAACACTGATGCTCTAAGAAACGTTGAGATTGATTCAAGTTTTCAGTCCCAGGAGGAGGGAATGTCCAGTGAGTGCAGGTTCTTATTTTTTCTCATTAAATTATGACTTAACTCTTTTTCTTGCAATATCACCATAATAATACTCTGTACATGGCAAATCAGATTAGTTTTTAATGAGTTCAAAATGCAAACAAATATAAGTATTAACTTTCTGATTCTATAACAGCAATTTGGGGTTGTGTAGTGTCTATGGGTGCTTATTGTTCTGGTGGGTAAAAGTCCCATTCACAGTATTTTTCTCATGGGGACATAATGATACATGTCTCACGACTGAAACGTCTGTGGCTAACATCAGCACAAATCCCTCTTTGTTGAAGGATCAGTACTAAAGTAGAACCACAGTAGAGATTTTCTGGTAAAAGGTTTAAGCTGATTTACAACTTAATGGGAGAGGTTGACTCCAATTACCAAGTATTTTCGTGAGAAATATCCAATCATTCCACTAATCAGTGGAAGGTAAAAATGAAAATGTTGAGAAAGCAGGGAAAAAACAATCTGCAATTTATCTCAAATCAATATTAAATCATGCTTCATGGTTCCATTTTGTTAAGATATGATGGTGCTTTATTTTTCTCGCAGAGGGGACATTTACATTGTTACAGCATCAAAAAAAGATAAGTGAGTGAAATAAATAAGTAAACAGACTTGATACTTGAAGTCACGTTATTGCACATGGGACATATTGCTGTTGCAGTTTAGTTTATGTTGACTCATGTGAAGTGAATTAGTCAGTTGTGGTGTGGGTGGTGTATTGTGGTCTTTGTTGATAGTTAAGTGTCAGCAGCGGGATGACCTGCATGGTGAAGCTGCTCCCTGCTGTCAGTGTCCTGCTGCACTGGGTGGGACAGGTTTACCATCAGGGACGAGAGCTCAGTCATCCTCTTTTCTCCCACCACCTCCACTGGGTTGAGAGGGGCATCCCAGACCAGAGCTGGCCTTCTGCAGTCTCTTCTTATTTCCATAGCAACAGGTGCCATGGCTCAGCATCCACATAACAAAGTGATGAAAAAAACAATGTTGAAACACTTAAAATGTGAATACAGAATAGGGACATCTCCAGAAGCATTACAGGGACTGTAGATACAAATAAATATTATTTTCCTCTAAATAGAGATATAATAAAATGAATATCAGGACAGAAAAAATATATTCTTAAATTATACTTTCTAAGGCTCAGTCTCATCAACATGACTACTGAAATACTTACTCTCTCCTCTATCCATTCATATACAAACCTGTGCAATGTGCTGAAAATGTGTGGACCTACAATAATAATAACAATGGCCTGGGTTTACATTGCGCCTTTAAAGTTACAGGGTTAGGAAAATGAAAAGCAAACCAAGGACAGAAAACAATAGAAGACTTACTTTGGGGTAAATGAAAACTAGTGGGCAAAAGCCTTTGGGAACAGGTGGGTTTGAAAAGATTTTTAAAATCTGTCCAGGAACGTGGGGGCTCGGAGGTTCAAGGATGGAGTTAAGAGGTGGAGGAGGTCAAACAGGTACTGGGCGACTGGGATTTATAGGTCAAGTGGATGACTGACAGGGTCATGACTCATGTCTGACTCCTAGATGAAAATTTCTAATGATGGTGTTGAACAGAGAGTGTCCCCGCCCTCCACACGGACTCATAATCGCCTGCCACACCCCTGCTGGTGAAACACAGATACTGCTGCAAACGCTAATGCTTCACAGCTGGTGCCACTCGCGAGGAGGCGCAGCAGCCAGTTGGCATCTGAGAGGCTTATTACAACAGCAACAGGAGACTTGACATTTTGGATGTTTCGCGCCAACGAGTAAAAAGCACTTTAGAGATGTCACACTAATGGGATTGTGCTTTGGTAGGCTGGCTCTGGCAGGGGTTGGAAAATGTACACTTTTACAAGGCCAAATGCTGGCATCAACGCTGCAGTGACTGATAACACTTGTGTAAGAGTTTTTTGTCAGAGCGTCAATGACTTTTTGGTTTTTCTTGTTTGTTTTTATAAATAAAATCCAGCAGGGCTTTGTCTCTGCTTCACATTAAGGGCTATAAGAAATGTCTTTCCTGGTATCATCTCAACAATGACAACAAAACCATTTCAGTTCAGAGGAAACATTTAATTTACTATAACAAGGAGTACTACTCAGTGTGCGACTGGGAGAGCAGGTTACAGAAAGAGTATTATCAATTTTACTCACCCAAAGTATTAAAAAATTCTAGAAGATAACAAAACCAATAAAAAATTATGAATAAAGTTAGTGTCCATACTCTTAACATACTGTTCTCGAGCCAAAACCTAGAGATAGAAACTTAATGATTAACAACTAGAATAACACAGACACAAAGCATTTGCTACTAAGCACACCCCCCTCACTGTCACATTTACTTTACTTACATTTTTCTCACAGGAGAGTTGTTACGTTTTTCACATATATAAGTTAAAACTGGTCAACATGTAGGCTGACCATTATATATAACACACCTTTGACTCAGTGCGCTGTACAGTGTAGAGAAACACTAAGGATATGGTTCAGTTCTTCTTTTCTGGCAGAGACGAGTCAAGTCACAGTTCAACCTGTTCATCTGAGGACACTTTTCTTTTATAGGCTGCCTCCTCCTGTTTGATGTTTTCTGTATCAGGTCAAATAAATATAGAATGTTGTCAAACTGGGAAACCAAAGCTAATGGAGTTGCTCATGATGGTTTCTGTTTTATTATTAGTTATGCTCTTTGTTAAGTAATCAATACCATTAAACCTTACCATTTGTTGAACATCACACTCCAATCTCTCCTCTCTTCTTTTCTCCACCTCTGTGTCCCTTGGCTCTCTACTTCCTGGCTCATTTTGCTGTTATATATTGATAGAACACCTCAAACTATCTTTGGAGGCACGTTTATAAATAGCAGCAAGGTAAAGGTAGTGTACATCAGATGCTTTTGTTATGAGGTTGACTTGTAAATGTCACGGATAAATGAATTCTGTAGTCACAATGTAAATAAGCCTCTCATCCTCTATTTTCTTCACAGTGAACAATGCATGCAGGTTATCAAACACACTGATGAAAGAAGTACAGTTTCAAACTGCTTTCTATTCATTTGAACAATATTTTTGTACTTTTTTGCAAATTTGAGGTAACAGATCTCAAAGGTGGAATGTGCCTCGCCCTACAATGTCACCAGATATTCAAATTAACATCCATGCAATTTAAAAAAACATTAGCTTGGTCTTCTTTTCTTCTTTTCCTGTTAATCAGCTGACCTTTGCGTTGTGATTAGTGTTTTTGCACGGCAGCAGCAGAATACTAATTATGTGTCTATAGAGATGATGGAGATGACCAATATGAGTCTTTGCCCGATGGTTGACTGGCGAGGTATGTTTACAACACTGTGAGAGGCTGCTAAGAGATGCAGGGTTAATGTGCGTGTGCGTGTGTCTGTGTGTGTGTGTTGGAGGGAGAGAGACAGACAAAGGGAAAACTAGAATAATAAGATGAAAGCAATACAATAATGCTGAAAGCGAGAGAGAATGCTAATGCGTGCCCATGGAGGTGTCTGTGTTTTCAGAAGACATTTTTTTATTTCTGGGTATTTTTATTTGCCCACAAGGATGTGCATGTTTATGAAAAATAAGAATATTTTAAAGTAAATAGTGTGTTTGTCCATAAAAAGCTCAGGTGCTCTCGTACTGTATGTGTACAGTTACTTATAGTATTTGTGTGTGTGTGTTCATCTGTGTGTTTATCTGTGTGTGGGGTGGGCTGGCAGGGCACACAGGTACAGTTGGAAAATGAACAACCATCTGACATATCCAGAGCTGAAATGCACTCTGGGAAAAGAAGAGAGGAAAGCAAGAGACTGGCAGGTTTGACAGCCAGAGCACTGCCCGTGGTGTGTGTGTGTGTGGTCAATGTATTACTCATGTTGTGGGGACCTAAATTTGTTTACCCAGTCACATAATGGAGACTCGTCTTCCTTATGGGAACATAAAGCAAGTTTCTACAACGTAAAATCATTGAATATGAACAAGACGACATGTTTAAAAATGAGAGTACAAGATCAGGTTTAGGTTAATTGCAGGGTAACTTTTATTATGAGGTTATGGAGTTTCTTTCCCATCATGATTCAAGATTGTGGTCCTTCATTGTGAGAGCATTTTACTTTCCTTGCTCCTGTAAAGCAGCAGCTCACATACAAATTTACTTTGCTCCTGCCACAAACTGTCAGTCTGCTCTCACATGTACAAATATCTGCACAAATATCCTTTTGCCTGAGTCCTTCTCTTTATCCTCAGGCTTGTTTGCGCTGATGCTCTCGGATTTTTACTCTTGCTGCTGGAATTTTGTGAAATCATGCTGTCAAAATTCCTCTACCAGTGAAGTTGGCCAAATGAAATCGCCAGCTACCTCACTGAGTACATTTTAGCGCTTTACTTCATACAGCGTCCCTTATGGGAGATTCAGCTGTTGAAGTTATATTTGCTGTGTGTGTGTGTGTGTGTGTGTGTGTGTGTGTGTGTGTGTGAACACGTACATGCATGTATTTCTGTCGTGTGTTGCTACTCAGTCTCCGTGTGTGTGTGGGTTTGTGCAACTGTAGCCTATTTCTGTCTGTGTCAGTTTGCATTGTGTGTGTATGTGTGCGTGTGTGAGAGTGTGTGTGTATGGCCCTGTAGTAATTAGGTAACAGTCTGGTCCTCAGCGATCCATTTCCTGTCAATGAGGACAAAGAGAGACCTGCTGATGAACCATCTGGTGTGCAGGTGCATCACAAGCTCTCACACACACACACACACACACACACACACACTCACACACACACACGTTTTACTGTTAGCTTTAGCTCTGCCCTCTTTATATCATGTGAGTGTCCCGCTCACTCTCACCCCTGCGGCTGCTTGACCCCTGACAGCAGCTCACTCCCGCCTCCTTTATAAACTGGACTTCATCCGCAGGAATGAAGTCTGATATCACCGTTCCTCTGTTTAACTACATACCTCATCTGTGGAAAACAGCATGACGTTCTGTAGCTCTCTCAGTTGTTATTTCTTTGTAAAATATGTGTAACACTAGGCAAACACGTTGGCTGCACTCTGTATGCACTGTAGTTCTCCTTGGTGCTTGTGGGCTCAACAGCATCCTCAGTGAAAATCAATTGCACATGGTTAGACCACGGTATTATGGCACAAGTCTGCCAGGGTCGTGCAATGTTTTCATCATGTGATCAAAAATACATATTTCATGGTCTGATGTCGGGTGTTATGAATCATTTCAATGCCTTGGGTCCAACCATCACAGAAATCAACTTATATTAAAATTCCAACCTGGTCTGCTCCTCAAAATAACATATTGAAAAGGTTTGTCATGAAACATTTACTGAATGACTTCAACTCTACACATTTCTTCCTCATTATCTTTTCACTAGGATCTATGAATATGGAGTTCCTGGTCCCACTCACAAGTTGACAGGATTGGTTTGTGACATCATAAACCCTGGCTGTTTGAACCTTGGCATTTGCTTCTACTGCAGTATTTAGGTGGAAATACTCAGGCATTCCTTTTTTTGCTGAAATTCTGCTCACACGAGTGCAGGGTCTGTTCTAAACCTGCCTGTGTGCTTGGCCTGTGGTAATGCTGGTTGCAGCTTTCTTTGTGAAACTATAACAATTGGACCCCACTGGATGCGTGAGCAGTGCATGTGTGCTGTGGAATGTCATGCTTCTCACACTCTTGCCTATTTCTTTGTACTGTGTGTAAATGCTACTTTAAGTTGCATGTGGAGCTAACCTATTTTCAGAAAAAACTAAACTAACTAATCTGCTCACAGTCTAATATATCTCCTAATATTCCAAATGGTCCTGACAAGGCTGGGTACTCAGACACTACACACACTGCCTTTCATTTGCACTTGCAAGATGTCAGAAAAAGAGAGGCATAAAAAGAAGAACTTATTTATTATTATTCAACTACTTCACATTATTTATCCTCGCAGAGAGCGCGGAGAGGAGGCCGGCTTAGTGCCGTGCTTTTTACCCCTGAGAGCTCACTCTGTCTCTCTGTGAATACTGTATTATCTTGACAGAAGGAGAGTGAAGGCGAGAAGGAGTCTCAGGGGAGATCGGCCGGTCAATCCTCCTGACAAGATGACTCATTGAACTTTGTGTAGAGGGTAGTCCCATAATGCACTGCCTTCTGCATAAGATCATTTGCCGTGGCAGGGTCAAGGGAGAAGAAAAACACGCATTGATGTGCAGCGTGCGTGTACCCTGACAGGCCTGCCTCTGTCTTTAGATACGCAGCTAAAGACCAGCTTTATGTTTACGCTGACATGTATGACAGTGATGTCTTTTTATCGGCAACAATAGAAGTCATTAACTGTAAAAGGTTCAAAGTGTGGACTGCAGTAACATTGTATGTGGTGTTTACATGTTTTAATTTACACATACTGACTATTCATTCAATCCATTTTTATTCTTTCTTTCTTTTCTTTTTTCTCTGGAGAACTTCAGATGTCTTGTTTTTGAGTCTTTTACCTATTTATTCCCACATATTCTTTTTGTTATTTTTCTTTTTCATATAGATTTGCTTTAAAGACCTTAGCAACTGCAATGCAGGACCAATCCATGTACTTTATCCAAGATGCTTTTTTGATATATTTTTTTCTCTCTTTCACGCTGTGTGTTTCTGATTTTCTGAGTAGTTTTACCTCTTTAACTTGCAGAACCTCCTTAAATCCTGAATGCAATGCTGGATAAAAGACAAACTGGCAACATGGTAAAGAACATAAGATGAGGAAAAAAATGTTAAAATGTCTTGCATGATGTATTCTGACTATAACGGCACATTTCTAATTTCAAACCGACATTACTACGTTTTGAGCTCTCTTGGATCTCAATGTTCAAACAAACAGCGTAAAAGATGACAAAGTGAGTCACGTCGTGGCTGTCAGTGGTTTCCCTCCAGGCTGTACATTGCTTTTTCTTCACAAATTAGAGAATGACTCCTCCTGGTCTGAAGCTTTGGAAGCGAACGTTTCATTTTCACACATCCTAGGTTTTGTTGCCCTGGGCCATGAGAATAACATGCAATTTCTGAAAAGCTGAGTGCTGTTTTCACTTTATAATTGATATGCGGTGCAGTGAAATCTAATGCTTATCCAGACTTATAAGAAAATACCAAAGATCACTGAGAAATACATTAAAATCGTCATCATATTACCCAAAGTGAGAAAGACAACAAAATAGTTATTGTAATTGGCACAGATTACATCTTTTTACAAACTCAGATTATCAAGTTTTCCTTTCAAAAACACTGTAGTACAGAAACTGCTCTTAGCTTTTACTGTAGCCATCGAATACTGTTCGTAACTTCACAGCCTTTCACGTAGCAGATAATAGCAGACACAAACATTATGCATTATTATGTATGTATATATGATACATACTTGCAGTGTCTTTCATCATATTTATCAGATGTTTTATGTTTCAGTCAGGGATAGTGTTTCCTCTTCAGCCTCAATAACATGTGGAGTTCCCTAGAGTTCAATTCTAGGCCCAATCTTGATCTCTATATGCTTCCCCTAGGTCATTTATCTAGCATGTGTTATTTGTTTGGTGCACATCACTACACTGATATAAATGAAGCCTTATTACTTCTAATCATTCTTATCTGATAATTAATAACAACAAGCTTTATTTATATTGCACCTTTCAAAACAGAGTCAAATCAATTGAAATTAAAAAATGAAAATGGAAGACAAACAATAGGAGACAATTAAAAGCAAATTGTAGCTCTCACTACATTACAAATGTGAATTAAAATGAAACAGATGAGAAAATAATACAAACAATTTAAATGAGACATTATAAAATGAACTAGTCTGTTAGATCAGATCTGAAAGCACACTTGTATGTACAAATGTATCTTTAAGAGAGATTTAAAAGAGGATAAGGAGTTTGCCAGACAGGTCTCTTGGGCATTCGCTGAGAATCTCACCAGGTTACGACCGGGCACATGTGGTCAAGTAGATTTCAATGTCAATTTTATTTAATTAATAGCAGAAAACTATTTTCTCACACATTTGTTTTCATGCACATTTCCAATCACTTCAGTTTTGCTATCATTCACTGTCTTTTCAATCCAGACCCTGCCACTCTAACCCTGAAGTAACCTCTGCCCTATCTGACGTTTCTCACCTGGTTTCCTCATGTTCTCCTGCTCTCCTGTTCCCTAAATATCTAGTTTATCAGTTCCACTCTTTACACCCATTGCATGATTTTGGTCTTTTCGCTTGGTATTCCTGCCAGTCTGTTATCGACCACCTGCCTGCTGACTTCACCCATCGCCTGAGCCCTTCTCTCCCTTTGTAAAGTAAAGGTGACGTTTTCATCACAACCTCTGAGTCTCATTGTAGTTCTGTGCATTCTTGGTCATGACAGGATTGCTGCTCTTTCACCATGTTATGCACCCTCTACTTCTTCTTCCATCCAAATGCACAATTAGAGCAACTATCTTGTTTAATAACGTTGAATGGAAAAACATTCATTTGCATTTTCCTTTTGCAAGTTTTCTGGGAATTTGATTGAAATTTATGCAACATTTTGATGGAAATTTGGCCAAGAAACCTTGTTGAACTAAATACATAAATCAATTACTCAGATTTACATTACTGTCTTTATTGATTTATCATGTTAAATGAACAGCCTCAGACGGGCAGTTGTGAATCATTTACTCCTTTGCTTGCTAATAAGTTGTTAGTGGACTATCTAGTTGGACTTTTGATAAGAAATGGTAAAACGCAAATTTAGTTTTATTGCTTGTTAGGTGGATCAAATTCATTATAGTCACCTTGTTAACTCAGTTGAGGTAAAATATTTAGCATGTCTGATCAATGTAGATCAATGTATGAGAATGTATTGTTCTTTTCAATATCAAGAAAGCTAATAAAGCAGTTTTTTTTATTGTTATTCTGTTCAGCATCCCAATATATGCTTGTCCTATTTCTGTTGGAATAAATACATTTTAAATCTAATAAATTCTATATATAGATATCCTAAACAACATGATGTCAAAACATGCAGGTGAACTCCAACAGGATGATCAATGTGATATATAATATGACTTATATTATATGTCTACTAAGTTCTAATAAGAATTAGAATGCTTCACAAGTCTCAATTCCATTATTTCTTATTTTGAATACACACAAGCAAAGTTGTTTTGGCCTAGATCCCACATATCCACTCCTGTTCTCCAGATCTGGGCGACAAGTAAGTCATAGTAATAACGCATGTCAACCAAAGGCGCCAGAGGTGGCTAGAATTTTTTCTGAGTGCTTTTTGGGCCATATTCACCAGTCACCACATGGGCCAAAAAAGGGCCCATGTTTGTTTTGGGATATTTAGGTCACATTTGCTATTATAAGGCCAGAAGCGCTGCATCATTGCCAAGTGGTCCACATCTGTATTCTATATGACCTTGTTCAGAACAAACTAGGTTCATAGCAATGTTTCAAATTATTGTTTCAATCTGGTTGATGTGATGACAAAATTAAAATGGTGATGACTTAAATAAAACTAAATATTTTAAGGCGTATTAGATTATTCTGGTTTCTCTCCCAGTAACTTACCGAACTCCTTCAAAATGCAGTTGCTACACTTTGACCTGAAATATGAAATTACATTACATGCATACAAAAAATGTGTATTCATGTACTTATAGCTTCGCTGTACATTGATGATTTGGTTTTGTGGTTATACATTATGGTTTTATTGTTACTGTAATTAAAAGAATTGGAACTTGAGTTTAAAGGTCATTGAAAGATGATGTCATTAATGGTGATTACAATGTATTGATAGGAGTGATGGATTGACAGTGACGATGTTGTTGACCAGTGAAAACAAAACAAAGCACAAAAAGAGGATGATGATGATGATGACGATGACCACATCCCTGACGGTTGAAGCAGGGATCGGTGCCTGTCGGCTTTAAGCGCTCACACTTTGTTGTGCAGCGCCGCTCAGCAGAGTAGGATTCAGGTAAAGAGGGATTGGCAGGGGAGTGTGAGGAAAAGCAGGTTTGCTTTGTTTTGAGTTAAATTCCCTGGACTGTTTCCTCACTGCCAATAGCTCTGGCAGCCTGAGTAATTAGTGTAAACCCACGTTGTACGATTATGCCTGTTATTGTGGTGTGTATTTGTATCCAGATAGGTGTGAAGACAAATTTTGTGTGCAGTTAAAAGATGTCTTTTTGATTTTTTTTTTTTTTTTTTTCATGACTTGCATGCACGGTTTCATTATATTTACAACCAAGATGGTCGGTTTGATTTGTTTGGCAGTGATCTTCTATTTGAAGCCCAAGGACACATTTACTCTCTGGCTGCAGCACTGTATGCACGGAGAGCAGCAGCAGGGAAAGAGGGATGAGAGGAGAGGAAATATTTTTATGATGAATAGATGTTGATTTTGGGCTAATTTAATACACTACTGACACTTTTTATGTCCACAGTTATTAGTAATGAAAAACAAACTGCCAAAAATCATCAGACTCCAAGAGGTAATGCTGATACAACTAAATGAACAAAAGTACAAACCAGCAGGATAATTTAGATTTATTAAGTAATAATCATTAAGATTAAGTGAGGTGAAGTCAAAGTCTCGTCATCGCCACCTGATGGCTGGTGGCAGTATAGGTCATAAATCCTGCCTCCTCCATGTTAGTGGACTAAAAAGTCAAATTGCGCTACATGTGACATACATTTTCTCAAAGATGGATTCTCTCATTTTGAGTGGTTCTGATTACACTGATGTTTGCACTTTTCTGGTAAGTCATGTTTGGCAGCTGAGACCTTGCTCCTGTGGCTCAATCCCCTGATCCTGATCCTGTGCAGACTCAGGATCCATATGTGCGAAAAGGCGATGTTAATATTCTTATATTTAAGCTTCATTTCTGGACAATGGGAGGAAGTGGAGACACGTCGTTTATCTTTATATTCAGTCTATGGTTTGGTTTGGTTTCATGTCTGTATTAACATATGCTAAAGATGTATGGAGGGTCATCCAATAACCAGAATGTTGGTGGTTCGATCCCCAGCTCCTCTAGTCTACATTCCAAAGTGTCCACAGGCAAGATAGTTAACCCCAAAGTGCCCCTGGGTAAATGTGATAATGAAAAGTGATGCATATGGAAGCTATGTGTGAATACGTGAATGAGACTGAAGAAGCGTTAAGTCCATTTTACATTGGATGTTTGTTTCAGAGAAGTGGAGAGCTGAGGGAAATGGAGAGGAGGAAACAGAGAGGAGAGGGAATAAAAAGGAGCTGAAGGATTGTACAGTATGTCTAACTTAGGACAAAAGGACAAGAAACAAAGGAGACTCCAAAGGAAAGCAAAGACAACCGCGATTTTACAGAAGTCATCTTTTATTGCCACGTAAGAAAGTCGTATATAGAACAATGGTGATATTACTGTCAGATTGCAAATCAACAACAAAAGAAGAACAAAAATATCCCTGTCATCCCTCCCCAAAAATAAGAAAAACTGACTAATTCATAGCAACACTATGGTAATATATGTCTTGGACAAAACATCTGCTATACCTCTTTTTCTAACAATATTTGAATAGTACCAAAATACAGCTTTTTCATAACATAGTTCTCACAAATTATAAATTCAGTAAACAGTAAAAGGACGATGGGGCATCACGGTGCATATTTAAGCTACTGTGCAAACAATAGTGGGAGATGGACTCTATATCTTAGAAAATATGCTTTACTAGTCACGCATAAATGCAGTGTTGGGGCCATATACACATATGCATAAATACCACAAACTGGTCTGGACATCAAAAATAGAAAATTGGATTTCATATAACTTTGCATGTAATGCATGATTAACACCAAAATGAGTTAATCAATGAGTTATTCTATAAAAGGATATGCTCGCTAATGAATAGTAGTCATATCGCAAATAGCTTATTGATTCTTCTGACTCCGGCTAATAGCAGAGGTCAACAACCAGAATGTGTTTCACATCCACTGTAATTGATATCCATCCCGTGATGCTAACAGCAGGTATATTTAATATAGGTATGTGGTCAAAATTATACATATAAAGCACATCATAGGAGCAAAAACCCTTTTTAAACAGATGTTAGAGCGTCACTGGACAACAAACACTGCATCTCCTCTGTCTCTGTGTGCATAAGTAGACAGCTCCGTAGTGGTGAAAAACATTGCGCATAAAGATGCCATACAAAGTCGTAAACGTAGCTGACAAGAACCCTTTTGATAATATAGTGATATATTGATTTCTCATGATCATACAGATGCCGTTCGTCATAGGCTGTAATCATTACAACACTATCAAGTACGGCAAACGGCAACAGTGAAGGATAGACAAGAAAAGAGTGGAGGAAAATCTTGTGTTTGAGCCCTTTAGTGTCATCTCCCATGTTCTGTACATATCCCACTCTGTCATCATGATTACGCTGCTCTTTCTTTTCTTTAATGAAAAGACTATACTGCATTTTGTCTGTTTGGATAAAATGAAAAAAAAAAAAACTATCCTTCACTACTTCCCCAGCAAGAAATAAATATTTACAGACATAACCATCCTGATTCAGACTGACGACGAGAACAGTCCATGCTTAACAACTTCAGCTTTTAAATGAGTGTAGAAAAGAAAATACTCATCAGGATATGCATGTTCCAGACATGTTCCAGTCCACATCAGTGATGGATTGGATCATTTACTGAGCTGCTGCATCAATGATCGATGGTCTGAGAATCTGCATGTCTGGTTAACAATACTGTTGCCACATGGAGTGACTGGACAGTGGTGTTTTTCAGCGTGTGGATGTGTGTGTGAGGCAACAGTCTCTGATTCACAGCTTTCTAAAAGAAGCTAAATGTGCTCAAGTGCCGTGCACAGCCACCGTTTCTCAATATCAATAATTCAAAGCTTCCTCCCTATCAAGTGTTGACGTTAAGTCCCTTTTCGATTTTTGTCCACTGTGGACCAAGTCCCTGTCGCAGCCCTGAAGCTTTTCCCAACATTACTCTGGGTTTCAGTGACTAAAGACCAGTGATCGTAAGTTATCAGGGAGCATAAGCCCAGTCTTCTCTCTGTTAGCGCTTGTTGGTGTGTATTTTGTGACACATTCAGAGACTTTGGGCCCAGCTGCAAACTCCACAAAAGCTCAACAATCATTCAGATGTTTTCCTTATAAGAGTAAGACTCTGAACACGAGTGGCTACACTGGTATGAGAAGTCATGTACTGTGGTGGCTCAGGTGATGCAAGGCTATAAAGAGCTGTTGCAGACAGAGCCCAAGAAGCAGGGTTTTTGCAGGTGGGAGGTTGGTGAGGTTATTTTTGAGCAGCGATTCACACTTAAGAATTGGGGCACCTACCACAACACAAACGAGGGTTTGAGCGAGGGGATCATTAACCAGATTGTCCTCTTAGATCCTCTCCAGTGGGTGAGAAAAGACATGGCTGTGTATGGTTAGCTGGTTAAAGTAAGTAAAGTTTGCAGATAGGGTATAGACTTTATTTTTTCCAAAGACAATTTTTAGGTATTTTCAACACAGTGTTTTTTCAAGTGCTAATTTGTCTTATTAGTTTGGTTTTAATTAGTAATTTAATGCTTTCAAAAAGAGATGGAGTGTTACGTCTGACAGCAGAGATTGACTAGAGAATGGGATAAAGGTAAGATTTCATTATAGCTGACTCAGACAGCACCAGCCCAAGACAGCAGCGACTATATCTGTGATATATTAACTGTATTTTTAGACAGTAGGAGAAGGTAGAGATGCAGTTACTGCGGCTGTCCTCAATTGGTGATCAATCTACTCCAATGAACCACTGAACCCTCTAACTTGGGTCTGTTATCAGGCCATTTTCACAGCCACTCTCCATTTGACTTCTATTCAGCCACAGAGGAGAAAAAAATGGTAGAGAAAAAAGCTTTAAGCTGTGGCAGTGCTCCCAGAGTAATCAGGACATGGATGGTTTGGAGCAATGAGTTCCCACTGAGTGGTCAGACCTAAATTTGGACCTCATTTTGCAGTTTTCGAGGTTGGTAGTAAGAGCTGAAGGTGGTCACTAGTCTCTTTCTAAATGACTAGTGAAGGTGGACTTACTAAAGGCCTGGTCACACCAGAAAGTGGCCCAGCTGAAACTATCCATGTGTCTCTGCCAATTTATTTGATATATAACATATTTTATATAGTGAGACATTTGCATGGAATGCCTGAAAAAAGTTTGCAGCCTAAGATTCAGGAGTGATCAAGCCACTATTCACGTTTGCAGTGTTATACCTTTATTTTTGGAGCTGATACCATTGAACAATGATTTGTTTTATACCCCTGTCCATGATACCTTGTGCTGTTATCCCACTGAAAATACCAGAAAAACTGTAAAGGTCAAACTCCACCACAAAAACAGAAATAAAGCTGGTTGGTTGTTCTAAAGTAAGGTAAACAAGCCAATGAAAGGCTTAAAACTGTACTTACAGTTGTGTGCACAAAGGAAAAACTGACCCTCTTTTTCTTAGTCTGTGGAGCCAATAACTTCATACTACATTTCGTCATCAATTACGTAAAATTATTTAAAAATTCAGAAAATCTGTATCTTTGTAGTAAACGATGAACACAAATTGTCTTTGAACATCTTCTACATGTTCTGTCACTAGTGGTGTCGAGCCTGCAGACAACCTGTGTCCTTTTGTCTCCGCTGTGGTATTTTTTTTGTCTGGCTGAATCGTCTGATGAAAAATGTCAGACATGACTGCCTCCTGAACCCACGCATCTGTGCCTCTGACCCTATCAACCGTGACCCAACCGGCGCAACCAATTCCCCGCTTTCTGTCTGGTTTATTTTGGCTTTTACGGTGTTGGATTAGTTTTCCCCTTTTTTTCTGTTTTTTGCTTACCAACTGTTTCCCCTGGCCTGGCTGCTTACATAGTGTTCCAGCATCTGCCTTGGCACAGCTGAATGAGCTTTAAGGATGGGGCAGTGTGGGGCAGCTAGAAGGGTTCATATTTCCACATTTCCACCTTGATGGATTAAGTCAATTGGGTCCAATAATGCACATCCTGAGCAAACATTGACCTGCTTCCCAGCTCTGTCGCAAACAAAACTACCAGCTGTCAAGAAAATAAGGAAATAAATACACAGAGGAAAAAAACCACAACACTTGCAGAGAATTATCATTGAAAGAATGGCAGGTTTGTAGGATTTTAATCTCTATAGATAAAAGTTTTCTTGTTGGTTTGATTTTTGACTTCCTCAGAGACAATGATCCTTTACCAAATTAATATCTGCGCTCACACACATACAGACATACAAAATGTATAATGAGTGAAATGTGCGCAGTGTTCTAGAGGACACACGGTGGTACAGAACTGCAAACTGGATTACATTTTTTGGCACACAGAATCAATCAGTTATATTTCCTGCTAGAACAATGGGAAAAACCAATCATGCCTTTCAAGATGTGGCTGAATTATTATTATTCTTCACTGGCTCATCATGACTGTACTCTACTATCGCAGAAAAGCTTCATAAAAGCCCCGATTTTGTTTCCCTCAAATATTTCTGCTCTGCATGTCTTTGCTTGAAGACAGACATCAGGGGAGCATAGAAGAAAGAAGGGAAGAAGAAGAAAGCATGAAAAGAAAGATAAAGCGAGAAAGGCTATGTATATTTATATATATAAAAGCATAATGTCAGTTATCGCTACAAAGGGCCATGTTCTGGAGTTTCACAGTCTTTCATGTACAATAGACGCAGTAACGGTGACTCTTTGTCTCTCCGCTGTGACAACGCCTGCCGCTCGGCACTGTGGGAGCACAAGGAAAGCAGAGTCCACCCTGTAAATCTGAGTGTGTGTGTACGTGTGTGTTAGATGTGGATGTATAAGTAACACATTTTAATGCACTGATGACTTCTTCAATCCTGTTCCCTGGATTCAATTTGGTCTCAGGTTTCCAGACCCCACAGCAGTGGTTCCACAGCATGAGGTAAAAACATTCCCTCCTGTAGACCCTGCGCTCAGCTGGACGAGTTGTTTCATGTGCCACATTGAAATCCAATGTCTTGGTCTCATACCAGGCAGCCATGTGCACATCTTCCGCTTTTATTTACAGACATTAAAATGGAAATTTAACACAGTTTGTTTAAGTTGCTGTCTATCAACAAATGTATTTTAGAGTGTGATATTGTCAGAGCAGCCCATCACCTTGTTAGCTCGTGCTTCGGTCTGACCTAAACACACATTTCTAAGAGATAACTAGGCTGAACACTGCTCTGATGACTCCCAGAGATAATTTCAGCAATCAAATCATAATCCTTCTCCACCGTGTCTTGGGCATATTCATGTTTTCTAACATGGCTAAGCACTGTCTGATTGCAGTCTGATCACTTGAAAATGTATCTTAATCGCAAGTTTAAAGGGGGTTTTAGAGGTTGACTCAGCACTTAGATAACACGGTTACAATGATAACAGTGGCTGCAGCTGCTAATAAGTACCACATGATTACAAAACTAGCAAATGGGCTCGGAGAAGCTGTTAGAAGATTTGGCCTATTTGTTAGACTTAAGGATTTATTTTCATGTGTGAGTCATGTAACCCAGATATTCTTTTTTGCTGCTGGTTGTGATGTTTTTTTTTTCTAAGCTAGAGCGCGAGAACAGCAAGTGATCTAATTAAGCCTAGTTTCTTGTGGCAGTGTTTTTTATCACCAGCAAAGAAAGTGTTTTTATTTATTATTCCCATTATACCCATTTTTCACCTCTGTTCCTTGTGTTTGTTGAACTTTCTTTGCAAAATCTGTGCAGAAATAAAATGTTGAGAAGCCACTGAATTAAATATTTTATTTTGATATATGTTTTATGCGTATTAAATTGATATATACATAAAACAAATGGCCATTTCAATCAAATACGCAATTTTGTCCACTTCTGTACAGCTGCATTAAAACAACTTTATATTTTGCACATTTTATTCATTTATCAATCATTTTATAGACATTTCTCAACTTTTTGTTACCTGACAACCTCACTGTGATGATAAGACTACATGAATTAACCATGCCTGGCAACCTACTCTCCATTTTTGTCCATAAGAAGTGAATTGTAAATTAGTGTGCTTCAGAAGTGCTGGTAGTTGAAATTTGGCAACACTGAATATGGCCAGACTAGTCAGATCCCCCTCTCCAGTCTTTGTGCAAAGCTAAGCTAACTGGCCGCTAGCTGTTGCTTCTTATTCTACAGATATGAGAAATGTATCATTTTTCTTATGTAATTCTTGGCTAGAAAGTCATTTGGCACATTTCCGAAACTGTCAAACCATTTATTTAATTATGTCAATTGTTCCAAAGGATTTAAAGGTATAATTGATATGAACTGCATGTGACTTTGACTCAGCTGATATTTCTACAAGTTAGATTTTTATTATAGATTTCTTGAACACTGCAATGGTCTCAATTCACTGGCAAGAATAGGATTGAGGGAAAACATAAATATTAGGATGCAAACATTCAAATATATAGATTATAAATATACCCGAATTAAATAAATTAGCAACCATTGGCAACTGAAATCCAAAATGACCGGTATCGTTCTTCAAAACACCCATATCTTTCAAATCCTGGTGTGTTTTGTTGCTACAGTAAATATATCTGTGTGTGTACATGTTTGTCTGTGCATGTTTCTGAATATGTGCATTTGTGTGTGTGTGTGTGTGTGTGTGTGTGTGTGCATGAGAACGAAGCTCCGAGGAGCCTCTGCTCACAGCAGCCTCGTCCAGTTGCTGCCTCCCTGCCACCTTATCCCTCCTCGCGGCCAGCTGTCACCACCACAGACGAGATCAGAGCAGAACAATGCCAGAGCGACAGCGTCCATTCTCTGTGCTGGAGCCTTGTGGAAAAGGGCGACCTTCAGCTGCAGAGCTTATGAAGGCATTTCTGAATAGCCACACTACAAAGCCCTGCGTGTCTGCAAAGCCCAGCGTCCTCCTGATCTGTTTCTAAGCCCTCAGTAGATTTGGGTCTGAATCGTGAAGGGAATGTTATTTCTTCCAAACCATTCAACACTTTGTTGGGCAGATGAGCAGAACACTTGGGGCAAGGTCTGTGGGTAAACTTGTATTTCTTCTTACCAAGATGCTTTAGTGCTGTACATTTGATCCTTATATTGCTTCTCAGGTTGGGTTCGTACTGGAAAACCAATCCATTTTATTAGCAGGTTCCCACTTCATTGTCTGTGTGTAGTCGCACTGTAATGCTCAGATATTGTATCATTACAGGGTAGATATTATCCGTGAGACAACACTCGAATATCACCACAAGTGTACATACATCCCAGCTCTGTAGGCAATTTGTTATGGTTACAGACATCACCAACTTTTATGCCATCCTCTTGACAACAAAGGTCTGTTCAGTGATTTGATTGGTGAACTCTCCGTTTGTGAAATGAGGAACACTTGGACACAGTGTCACTTTCCCACTGCCTTCACCAGCGCACCAACAAGCCTCAACTCCTTGACACAAACATACACACACAGATTTGAACCTTTTGACCACCCCAGGAATTGGTGTCTCAACTTAGAGATTACTTGTACCACCACTCCGTAGGCATCCATTTATATTTCTTTTTCTCCCTTTCCTCCTCACTCACACAGTCACCTCTGTCTTGCTGTTGGTCACAAAGTAGGGCTGCGTGGGGAGGAAGTGTTGGCTGTGGCTTTGGCCTCTGGTGCCATGGAGCTGGTTCGGCTCCAGCACGGTACACTGAGGCCTCTTGTGCCCGTAGGTCTTTCTGCGGCCCACTGTCTCAGTACCGTCCCAGCCCTTCAGCCCAAGCCCCATCCCATGCCCAGTTGCAATTGTGTTGGAACTGTATGCCAATGGGCGGCCCATTGTAGCTGAGCTGGAGCCAATGGTGGTCTCAGCGGGCCTGGAGATGCCTAGGGACATGCCACCTGGCATGGTCCCCACCATGTGTGCCAGGGAGGTAGCCCCTAGTCCTGGCGGCTTGCTACTATGGCTGTGAGCATGAGTGTGGGAACTGTGAGAGCTGTGGGCAGCGTGGCCATGGCTGCCTTTGAGTTTCTGGCCATTTGACTTAAGTCCCCCACCTAGTCCTCCCCCTGCTATGTGCCGCTCTTTCTGCAGGGTTGACATAGAGGAAATATTGGGCATCTCTGTAACGTAGGTGGCAACGGGCTCTGGAGTCAGTGGACCCAGAGAAGTCATAGGGGTCATGGAGGACATCGGAGTGAGGGATGTCATGTGTGTCATTGAGGTCATGTGTGTCATTGACGTCATGGGTGTCATAGATGTCATGGGTGTCATAGACGTCATTGGGTTCATTGAAGTCATCTGAGTGATGGTAGGGTTCATGGGATTGGAGGTCATAGGATTTGAAGCCATGGGATTGTTGGTCATTGGAGGAGTCATCGACGACATGTTGCCCATAGAGGGTCTGGAGTTGCCCATTGGCTGGAGAGGAAGGCCACCCTTTGATGGCAGCTCCACCATCAGTCGACGCTTGGTGTAGAGTTCTCCGTTGTATTTGGCAGCTGATGGAAGAGGGAGAGAGAGAAAGAGCTAAATAAATTCTTAGGTGGACATGAACGAGCTGCTGGTGGGTACAGCTGAAATTTTCAGTTAATTGTCAGAATCTATTTAGTTTGCTCTTTTAAGACAGTTGTTAAAAAAATGAGTATTCTCAGCACGTCTGTTTTTGCTAGAGAAAATAAAACTGTTAGGGTTAGAGTGACTCATAAAAAGAGGATGTTGAGCTGTTTGTAGAGCAGCTGCAAACTAAGGCAGGCACATGTGAGTACATGAATGCAAATGCACACACACACACAAGAAAAAGTTTGGATGGAAAATATCCCATCCCTTTTTTACTCCCACAATCTAAAAAGCTTGTGTAACAAACTCCATATACTTTAAATTTATTGGTCAAGCCTCTCTCATCACTGACCAAACAGGTTGTCAGGGCCACTGTAAATGCCTCTTCCTCTTTTTCTATAGCAAAGAAAACATTTTATTTCTGTGGTTGTGGGAAGGTGTTGACATCATGACAAGAAAAAAATATATATCTGGGACAAAGCATGCAAGGCCAATACAACTTACACTATGGTGGTCAGCATCGAACATACTGCATGTTCTTTTCTCCTTTGGACATACAATCAAGAGAACATTCGTGTGTTCAGGAGTGTAATTGTTGACTAGACAGCTTTCTGACACAGAAAAGTTGCACAGAACCATTACAATCGGCACAACAGCAGTCTTCCCACAGCTGTTCCTTGAACCTGAACCATGCGAAAGTCCAAACTTTGAGTAACAAGAAAATGGCTGTGGTTGTCCACTAACTGGAAGATTGGTTGTTTGATCCCCAAGTCATCCAGTCCACATGCAAGATATTGAATTCCAAGCCCATCTGGCTAAATTCTGACAATGAATTAGCCTATAGGTGCTACAGACAATATTTTGAGGCTCCAGGTGACATATTAGGGACTAGCCACTAGGAGCATAATAAGGATGCTGTCTTCCATTTGCTGTACACTGTTTACAGTCCGTCAGTCTCTACACAAAACACAAACAGCGATACGTTTTGTTGGTTTTTTTATGTCCAGATGATATTTTGGCTTATCTCTATTCACAGCGATCTGCATATGATTAAAGATTAGTTAAACAATTGATAGCCTAAATATTTTGGCTGATGTTTTCCAGCTCTTTTGCTCTCCTCAATAGACTGTTTGCCTGCTGGCAACAAAAGCTTGAGTGGTCAACTGAATGAAATGGAAACCAGAATACAGATTCTGCATAATCACATGCAGAATAACTTTACAGAGATTAACAGCTGCCCCCTCTCAATGGTTGTGGGTAGATTTGTAATTTTGCTGGGAAGCAGGTTGTAAAATGCCCAAGGTCAGATTTAAACTAAGCGCTCTACATAAATATAGTAAATTCAAAGGAACATGTATTGCAGAGTTGCTGAGAAACGTTATTGTCATTTGTGGCAAATTACCAACGTCTTCTTTAAATGGAGACTGAATCAACAGCCTCACTGTGCTCTATGTGCTGGTGCCATATCTTCTGTATACCTGGCCATGTTTGTGTTCTCCTTTAGCCTTGGAGCAGTCACCTTTCATGCCACACATTTATTCCAGCCCTCTGTCAGCTGCTGTCCGCAAGCTACAGTCTTTCTTATCACTGCGAAATGTGACCTTTTTTATCAGGCGGATTCACATTCCAAGTCGAGTCATTACTCTTTAGCCCTCATTGCCTTCACGTCGTCAAAGATAAAGTTAACACAGTCAGTGAGTTTGCTTTTGCCACTGTTACTATAAATCTAGTTTATCACGGCGAGGAGGAGGGGAGGGACAGCGGAGGGGGCTGAGGGTGGAGGGAGAGAGGCGTCTCACCCGCCGAGTTTGCAGCTAGACCGCCCCTGGGGATCAAACTTGCTCAGGCGACAGGTGAATCAATCCGGCGGCAGTCAGCTCAACAGTGCACACATCCAGTGGCGTACGTGAGTGGAAATGGAAAACACCGCTGTTACGCAGTACGGGCTCTACATAGCTCTGCCTGAGAAAGGCCAGCACCCCACAGAGACCAACACACATTATGCATGATGGAAAGAAAAATCAAGCACTGCTTCTCTAAAGTCCCCCAGCGCAAATAACATAAAGATCTTATTAGTGTTACACCAGTGTGTCAATCCGCTTTTTACGAGACAATCAAGTTGTCTTCTGTCGAAGGTGATGGAGGGCTTGTTAGTTCTAAAACTCTAAAACCACTTTCTTTTTATATTTTGCAATACCAAAATCAAAGACGTGTTGTATTTCTAAGCTGTGTGGATCGACCTTGTCATAGTTCTGCCACCCTAACAAAAAAAAACAGTGGAGATTTATTTTCTTGTGATGAAGTTCAGTAAATGCTGCCTGAGAAGCTTTCTCAAGTGAACACTTGTATTCTTCAGCAGGGAAGCGGTCTAATGTAAAGATATTCAGTGTTGGCTCAGGATGTGAGATGTTATCTGAACCTGCTCTCTGTAGTAGCTCACCTGCAATCTCCACTGTGGAAATGCAGCAATGGCAGGCAAAGTGGTTGAACTGCTGGAAATGGTAGCACATGAAATAGGTTATTACAGATACAAGCTGCTCGTGCTATCTATTATAAAATGTTAGACGATGTGACATTGTGGCCGTTGAGGCAGGGCGGCTCGAGGAATGACAACGTTGGTCCCCTGGGTTATTGCACCATTTTGGTCCACACTGAAATATCTCCACCACTATGGACTGACATGAAATTTTTAACGAACATTTGTGACACCCACAGGACGATTCCTACTGGATGGCAGTCTTCTAACATTTTAGCGCCACCATGAGGTTGACATCTTACTTTTTTTAAACTATAGATTCTATGTAATGATGGACGATGAAGCCTCCCAATAGGTCATTAACCCTCCTTCATGTTAGCAGATTGGGCTTACACGGAACAAAATTTGAAATACATGTCAAATAAATGTTTCTCAAATATGGTTTCTGTCATTTCAGGTAGTTTGTCAAGTGCTCAAGGGCTCCAAGGGTTAATCGCCAGTATTGACAGCTAAGACTGATTCGTGACCGATTGAACGCTAGTATCAGCAGGACCTCGCTCTTGCTGCTCCGTCATCCATCGTCTATCTCATATTTTATCTTCGTTTCTTGATAGGGGAAGGAAGTGGATATGCACCATCCATCTTTATTCACAGTCTATGGTTAAAACCTATATGCTCTTAGACTTAGAGATGCAGGGCAGGGGCATGTTTAATCAGTAAAATTTCATCCACAATTACTTCAGGACCTAACAAACTTATTATGGTCGTAAAGGAACATGCTTTCCAACTCTTCAGTTGTTAGATGGTGCAGAGCAGGTTGCATTAGATGTGAGCCGTAATTGGTCATTTGTACTCCTGGGCTGAGCTACAGGTCTGTATCCAGGGACCTTTATTAGTTGGTTTTTGCCTTAGTTGGAGTTAGAATTCGATAAAGTGACCTTATATAGATGCACAGGGGGACAGTGGAGATGGCTATTGATTGACAGAAGTGTGGCTTATCAGCTGGACAGTAGACCGTTGGGAAAGTGGAAGAGGCAGTTAAAGAAAAGGGGAAATAGGCAGTTGGGAGATGGTGTTGATCTTAGGTTTGTTTCTTTTTCTCAGGGGGTCACTAGGCTGTGAAAACACCAGATGCAAAGAGGAAAAGAAAACCAAAGTCCATTTGTGATCCGATTGATAAAGCTCATGCAAAGTGATTTCAAACAGAGACACCACTTTCCTTTTGGCTTGTCTGCTGTCTCCTACTGTCTTACCTCTCTCTTTCTCACACTTCACCCCTATACATTTTTTTCACAGCTCATGAGTGACGTTTCCATCTTTGGATGAACAGTAATGGAAGTTTGCCTGTTGGAATCCCAGGCTCCCATGCTGTATATCTCTGGACAGGTTTCCAATCATTTCAAAGGTGCCTCTTTGAATACCACTTGTGGAATGGAAATCTGTCAGTCAAGTGTGAGCTGCAGGGGGTAAAACAGGAGGCCTTCCTTCAATTACAGAAATGGAATCAGATATGAGCCCCTATAAGGGAGGATCGAGATTAGCAGCTCAGTGAATCTTTAAGGAGTGATATGGAGCGTGATGGATTTTGTGTGGAGGGCTGGAGGAGTCTGTGTGTGTGTGGGAAGGGGGAGACAAAGGGAGTAGAAAAAAAAAGTGAGGTAGAGATAAATGTGACAAAATGAGAGAAGGGAGACGAGGGAATGGGAAGTGCAGAGATGTCGGTGAGGAAGGAACAGAGGAGGAAAATGAAGAAGAAGAGAAAAATGAGGTGAGATTAGAAAAGCCAAGAGGAGGAAGGAAAAAGGTCCAGGAGACGGGTGAGGGGAGGATGAGGAGCACTTCAGGAATAAAGAAGTGAAGAGAAGAAGGTGGCTTTAAAAGCAGCGGAAGAGGAGGAAGAGGAGAATATTGACAGACGTGCTGAAAGATTTACTACAATTTTCAGTGCTTCCTGTAAAATAAAGATTGTTGCCAAGCCAGATTTGCCATGTTGTAAATAAACCATACTGCTACAGGAGTTTTTTTTTTTTTATGACCTGCCAAATTGACAACGTCTACAAACCAATCAATGTCAAGGATTGGTTGAGGCAGTGATGATGACAGAATGTACGTATGAATGTCTTACACATTATTTCCTTGTGCTCCCTAAATTAAAATGTGAAAGCAAATGTAAACAATGTAACAAAGACATGAACGTTCATGTGTGAAAATGCTGCAGACTTAAGATTGTTATGCTCTATGTCATTTATCTTTGGATTATTGTTGGATTATGCAGGATCATTTTTCTGTTTCAGTTCATGTGAACAGAATTCCAAATAGCTGATATTAATGTCTCGCTCCACAGAGGAATATGTACAATCTGCTTATTGTTACTAGGTCACAGTTTAATTCAGATCATTGCCGTCACAATTTCATTTGAGACTGATTCTTAATTTAAAACTGATTTTTAATCGAAAGTTTTAGGGTCCAGAGCCAAACATTCACTGATGTGTTTGTGTCACTGAAATGCAACATGAAACACAACTGGCATTTATTGAGCTCGATGGGCTTCACAGTGTGTGGGAGTACGCTGCTGGTTTTACATAAAAATGAAAACTGCTTTTGTGTAGATGTTACAATCTTCAGTCTCTATTAAGATATGGATCTCAAAGGAGAATTTACTGATGACATTTCTTTTGTTAAACAGTGGGGTTCTAATCATTGCAATGCATTAAACAAAAAAATGATCTTCCATACTGTGGAGTACATTGTCAGTTGGTTAGTTTACAACTTACAGGAATTTGCCTTTTTCTTGGATCAATTTTCCATCAACTCCATCAATTTCTTCTGCATATCGTAAGAGATGGCTAATATTTCCCCAAACACTACCCCCGGAGTGTGCACTGCATCATGTGTTGGTGTTATGTGCGGTTAGATGAAAGGGAAGCAGTAGCCTTACATCAGAGAGAAAGGTTTTCCAGTTGAGAAACAGGGGGGTTGCATCCCTTACTCAAATTGCAGCTTGTCATGTGAGTGCACAGCAATCTGATCTATTGGAGCTGCTGTCAGTGGAGAAATTGGCATCGCTGCCTCTCCCATGACTGATCCCTTCACTCCATGCTGAATGGTCAAATGAAAAATAAATCTCATTGGCTTTTTGGTCCTCAGAGACAGACACCAATATGTCTTCTGTTTGCATTTTAGATAACTGAACGATTTTTCTGCGATCAAATACGGTTGTAGATGTGCTGAAAATATCCAGCCAGTGACTGAAGTCTATATTTGGCCAATTATCTAGATATTCTAAATATACACCAGTAAACAATAAAGATGGAAGGGTTCAGGATGACAGTGTTAATCACTATTTTCATTTCCTTTATGTGTCGCTTAGTATTCATCTGTTCTTCTGTTTTAAGATTTTCTGGCAGTTACATAAACTGCAACTCTAATCACAAAACATCCTCCGGCCCACAGGGCACAAAGCAGTGCTCAGCGTACATGAGCACGATCTATTAGTGCAGCATGTCTATAGATGAATTAGGTGCTTAACGTGCATGGTGGTGTAGAGAGTAACATTCCAAATGCAGAGGAGGTTTAAACCTGTATTTGTCATCTGAATCAAATATTTTAACTTCTGCTGTTTGGCATGCGCAGAGGCTTTTCAAACACAAGCTCTGCAACAAATAGGGTCTTGTAGCTATTTGCACAGATATTTCAATGTGTTATTAACAATATCTGGCACGAGTGGGCTGAATTCTGAATCAAGTGAGCGTAAGGTGCTATACCTGACTCGCATAAACTAGCTGACAAGACGCTCGCGCTGAAAAATTCACAAGTCAATCTCGAATGAATTCAGGTTATGAAATAGTAATGCTGCTGCCAATAACATATGAGCACGGTGCGCATCAGCTCACACTGGCAAATGACCTCATTGAATTTGGCGGCATGCATTAGGCTGCCAAACAGCTTGATGAGCCGCCTGTTCCTGTTTTACATGGAGTCTAGTTTGGAGCCACCAGTCAAATCAGACCGCTGTAGTTGAGCTGCAACGCTCCTGGAGACCTCCGGAAAAATACTCCACCGCTCTTTATGTTCAGATCACAAAACCTTTGGGGACTGTACATGAATTAATCAAGAGGGGAGGTAGGGGTAGAAAAAAGGGGAGGTCTTTTTGCTGCAGGGAGGGTGGGCATAATCTGTAGTTTTTTCCTGACCCAGATTTAATCTTCTTCTTGCAGGTTTTACAAGACAAAATAAAAAAAAGCATTTCTGTGTGCGATGGTCCATGAAAGTACATTAGTTGCATTGCAAAGTAAAACTTAACCATGACCAACAACCATCATTTCATTCTCAGTTATATTTAAGAGATTGAACATAGTTTGCAAAATTGACAACAATGTCAATTTTAAGGTTAACGGCTCCTCGTAATTGTAACACAACCCCTTGGGGATCTATGGATAAAGGCAAGTTATGAATTAACAGGAACCCCAGTTTTCAATTTCTCAAGTTACCTTAACTTCCAATATGATTCAGCTTGGAAGAATGGGGGAAGTGCACTGGCCCTTAGAGCCCAATGCACTGCAACTTGAGAAGACTCATGCAAATACACACACACACAACACATGTGGCAAATAGAAAATATACTGCAAATACAACACTACCAAATACTCACAATACAATGGTTGTGATGAAAGTGATGGGGGCACACTTGCCAATTAAAGAAATCTGACAAAAATCATGTTATTCAGTGTCTCCCATTAATTATCGAGACTGTGGAGGCCAAACACTTTTTTTTACACTTCTAATCATAACATAAGAGATCTATATATTTTTGTGTGCAGCACTATTTGCTGTGTGTTGGCTTGGGGCATCGTGCTACGTTGAGCTGCCACATGCTCACACTATGTTCCATAAAGCTTTACCGTCCATGGACACAGTCAGGGCTCATGGTTTCAGCTGCAGTTGGTATGCAAGTCTTTTTATTTACTCTTTATTCTGCATGTGCACCTATCACTCAGAATCTGTTGAGCTTGAGAATGACCTCCGTGCACATGCACCCCTGCTGTTGCCATAGATTGAATTAATGCAGATTACTTTGACTGGCTGGATAAAGAGTCTCAGCTACTGTATGTTCATCTCTTTTTGATGTGAATGTTTACAGCACATTTTCTATTTGCCACGCATGTGTTATCAAATTCATGGGTCACAAGCCCCAAGAAGCACTGATGGTGCCCCCTCTCTAAACATTCTTACAGTCGGCACCACTAAACAGCAGGTAAAATCAGTCGCACAACTTCAAGTGCACCCGCCTCTCCCAAACTGAAAACATTCTCTGTTCCTCTTCATTTTACACCTAAAAAATGTTAAGATGATAAGAAGCTTGACAGACACTCACCCACAGCCTTCAGGGAGGCGTATTTGTTGAAATCTTTATTTTGAAGCTGCTGCTGCTGCTGCTGCTGCTGCTGCTGCTGCTGCTGCTGTTGTTGATGCTGCTGCTGCTGCTGTTGATGCTGCTGTTCGTAGGCGTGAGCGAGCTGGCTCAGGGCGGGGTACGGGTGCTGCTGACCCATGTTTGAGCCCGATCCCACGTTGTTGTTGATCTGACCACCCTCTGTGGACAAGGACACATGGCAGGACAAGGTTATGATCAGGTTTAGGATGGTTATCAACGGGAATATCTCTCCTGCTTATTTTCCAGCATCCAGTCATACACCCACCCTGTTTTTCTTTTACTGTATGATGTTGAAAAAATGATGATGTTGAAAATCTGTCCACACTCAACAATTCTCTGGACACACGAGCAGCTATTCATTACCGCACCATTAACAAATGAACTCTTGCCCTCGTTCTACAGCTATAGCCTATAGTTTCCCCGTGCTCCCTATTAAACATTTGGACAGAATGCAAACTGTAAACACTGATTGGCTGCGTCCACCGAACACTACTTCAGATTTTATCAGCGGTTTCAGTGCAGGTTTCAATTACCACAATATTTGATCATTTTTATCTTAAAAAAGACTGACAGGTTTCTGTGCATATTTCAATTTTTACTAATTTACCAATTATGTGTGTTAGATTTTAAATACATACAATTGTGGAAAAAGAGAACACTCATTCCCAAAAATAGTCACCTATCATTTGGTTTCACACAATGATTGTGTTAAATGTGCTGAATGTGTCACTCGTTCCATGATTCTCCATCGTTTACTTAACATATTCCATCCAATTGTAGCCTATTCATTCTGAGAACGAGCTGATTGTCTGATGGGAACAATCATGAACAAAACTGCAGTTTAAGAACGCAGTCATGAATCTGGCGTGGAGTTTTCTTAAGAAGCTTCTAAAGAACAGAAAAGAGAAGCGTGAGCAGTAATAGAGGGAAAAGTGCTGCAGCTTTTTTTTTTTTTTTTACAATACCTTCAATTTGACATCTAGGATGCAATAGATTTGAAATACATTTAACCTTCAGTACAATATATTGTTTTAAATTGAATTAAATATAATATTTCAACCATTTCTGAATTACTTTTTGGATGGCCAAATGCCTCACATGGCATTCTCCTTCTCTTCTGCTTCCTGTAACAGTTCTCAGAATGACTTCACTGCATGAAATATGAAAAGAGAATATCACTATTTTATGTTTTTGTATTTGCAACAAACTGTAGTTGGATTTATGTTGTGATAGTGATTAGTAACCACACCAGCACATTTCCTCAGTAACCCTCAACCTTATAATTAAGAAGTCAGTGGATCAGACTCCCTCCACACTTCAGTTATGTAATGGGGCCTTATGCTGCACCTCCCCTGGAAGATGCAGAAATCAGATGGGGGGACAAGACATCCAAGAAATGCACGTGTGAAAATAAACAGAGGCACTGGCGTCAAAGAAGAGTCCTATGAGAGCGTCTTGGAAGTGAACTGCACTGTCACTGACTTCAAAACTCAGCCGAGTGTTAAAAAATGTGTGGGAATTCTGAGGACACTCTCCAGCATTGTTCTCTCGCTGTGCTGAGCCTGACAAGATAATTGTAAATTCCTGTTCCTGAAGGCAAAGGTATCCTGGCTAAGTGAAAACATTCTGTAAAAAGCTCCTGTACTGCCACTTGATAATCTGAGGAAGTAAAAAAACTTAAGAGAGAACAAGAGTGAGAAAAGAAAGTGACACAGGAGGACAGGAGAGGGATGAGAAATCATGAACAATGAAGATTGTTGGAAAAAAGTTCAACTTTTTTCCTGGCAGAGAAAATGAAGGAGGTGTGTGAAGCACAGAGTGAGCGTGACAAAACCATTTACACAGAGAGCAAAAGAAATGATTATAGACACACACAAGTGGATTTCAGACATAAAAATGTACAGAAATGGTGTTTTCACATATGAAGAGCACAGCAGGAGACTGTTAGAGTCAGCCACGCAACAACAGGGAAATGTCCGGCACATTCAGGCGAGGGGTAGCACAGGGATGGAAAATTATCACCATCGTCTTTCTGAAGAAATCTTTGAAGCCATCTACAGGTATAACAAACTCTTTTTTAGTATTTGTATTTGTTCTGTTTTTTTTAGTCTTGCGTCCATCACATGCTTGACACGTCATCAACCCGCCCACTTGTTCTGCTGGATTCTCATGTTTTTCTCTTTTACTAGAGGGCTGACAGGAAAAGCCCTGGAAAAGAGCAACTGACTTGGACATTTGCGTTCTTACATACAGCCCCTGCATAAAAGTTTCAGGAAAAAAACACTGACAGTAAAAAAATGGACAATCTCAACCCAGCCCTATAAATATAAACTCCTCCTCCCTTCCTATTTCTTTGTTGCTCTCAAACACGTCCTTCTGTTGCTCCACAGCAAACAGACGAGGAAGTTGTAAGTCCAGAACTGGACGATATTGATTTTCACCTCAATGCTGCATTGTCGAGTGGTGAGGTGCGCTCAAAGGCCGTAAACCCTCACAGCTCTACTGTCAAGGCAAAGGAACTTGTGTTGTTACTAATTATTCACTTAGCCTGGCACCGACCCAAACCACACACACACACACACACACACACACACACACATACACACACACACACACACACACACTGTCTGACTGACTGACAAGGTAGACAGGGAGTTGAGACAATTAAAAAGAGCATCAGAGTGAGAAACAGTGTGCGGCCGTGTCGACGAAAGAATAGGAGACAAGATTCCCCGATGCGATGAAATGTCCCATGGTGCTGAGTGAAAAGGAAAAGACATGTGATGTGAGTTCATATAGACAAGTGGAGACAGCACATCCAAAGCTGGAAAATTAGATGACTGGAAAATGCAAGCCTGAAACATTTTCTGTTTTATTGGATTTGAGTGCCACCCACGTCTTGGGTAAACACTTTGCAATGTTTTGAAATGGCTCGGCAGTACTGGCTCACTGAAGGCTATGCGAATTTACGTAAATGAGGCCGAGTGATGGGTTCGGGAAGGGGAAGGCCGCCATGAAGAGAAGGAATATAAGAAATGAAGCCATTGAGTGTTTATACTGCTGAAACAACTACATCCATTAACTACATTCAGGTCCCGATGAAGGCCAGTCGACTACTTTGTCTTTCCTTGGAGGCCAAAGCCAAAAAACACAAGGTACCTGGTTTTCTCGTTTCATAATGGTTTTGTGTGGTTGTGGAGCACATTTGTAAAAATTCAATGTCCCATCGAAGCGCAGGTGCAGCTCCTTCTCTTCAGGCAATCTGCCACTGACAGGTTTCAGTGGATCCGTGAACAGTCAGAGAAATGTCAGCGCAGTTGTAAAACCCTCACATTTGTACTGTAGAACACATTGTGGTTGTATGCAAATGATCCATATGTTGTTATCCTAGTCTCACTGAGCCACAAATTGACATTTGGGCCACAATAAACTTCCTGTTTAACCAAGTGTACGCATAGGCAACTGGCTGCGTGGTTAATTCTCTTGTTGAAATAATAGCTTAGGTACTACGCATATTACTGCATTACTCATGTGTGATTCAGTAGTAACCCAAAGAGATGTTTCTTAGTATTTCATTCCCACTGAAGTATAAAATTCATAGTTTCTGAAGAAATGCCAGAAAAGGTCAGTTGTCATGATTTTCCTCAGACCTCTGTGAGCTTGACTAGATGGACATCTGGCTGTGCAATGTTTCTGCTCACCGATATTAAAGATTTATCACTTTCTGTACACCATGTTCCCCCCAAAGAAATGTATATTGTAAAGTGGCTTTAAATTGGCTGAAGGCTGAATCCCCGCTGTGTTATGTCAGTCACAGCTGGGCATTTATTTATGTGAAGGCACCATGGAGGACTACTGAAGGGTTTGTTGGGGAAAGCATTTCATCTGGTCTGAAATGTATGCCACTGTTTTTGAACCTTATTTTTGTGGATTAAAGAAGAAGACACACTGCAGAGCAAAGGCGGGGGAATGTCAGGATTACAGTAAGTGTGACCGCACTGATGAGACAGCGTGTGGATGATGAGCTTATGACCACCAGGTAACAGACAGTGCAGTCAGCAGTGCCCAACGTGAGCGTGCACTACATAACACTGCAGAGGCAGAGGCATACATACGGCCCCAAAACACTGAGTGATTTCAAAGCCACGCCGTCTCCCTAGTGTGAAGCCAGACATCCAGCTGGAGCCCAGAGCTTATTCTCCCGGGGACTAACTGGTATCTGTGCTTTTCTCATGTCCCAGACAGGAATATATTCTCCTTTGCTAAGCGCAGAAGCAAGGGAAATACGGTAGACAACACATTCAAGTCTGTTCCTTGATGTGTTCCATATAGCTGTGAGAGTGTGTGCGAGGGAAAATAAAGAAGAGAAAGCATAAAGGGAGACGGAGACATCAAGAGAGAGCCAGAGCACATGTATGTAGGAGTGCTTCTGTCTCTTTCTTGGCCTGGCTCCATTGCCACTGGCTGTACAGTGTAATTTCTCTGCTTGTTTGATTCGGCGCTGAAAATTGTAAGCAGCTGACTCATCTATTATTCCCTCTTTCCTCCTCACTCGGCAAACAGATAAACCCTCTTCTTTTCCTCAGCTGCAAAACTGCCTCTCTGTCATTACTCAACCCTCTCCATCCTCTCTCTTCCTCTCCCTCTTGTCATGGCAACGGCATTCTCTCGTGTAGTATTTGCTTTGCAGCACGCGGCGAGTTCGCTTTGTCCCGCAGTCACCCGCGCCCACATATCAACAGGCAGCCTGGCTGTACTGTACTGAAAAAGTCATTGTTATGCAACCTATGTTATGTTGCCTGCTGCTCCATCGGTCTGTCTGTTCATCTCTCTCCGCTCGTTTCACGTGTCTGCTTTGCCTCCTCCGAGCTTGTTTAAGGTCACATCCTAACAGTTTTGTCAGGCAGGCACTGTCAAAGAAGCATGCATCTTTTATCGAAGGACTCGCTGTAGTTTGGTATAAAAGCAATTTTATCAGTCTTTGGGTATTATATCATTTTGATGCTGAGTGTTGACACAGACGATGAAAACCAGAGTAAATAGAGCCTGACAATGAAAAATGAGACATGCACAATTCTCCAAAAGCTGCTCCTGTGAAATTGGGAGCTGCAGTAAATATCTTTGTAATATTAGTTCAGAACAGCTCCATGAAAACTCTGCCTTAAAAAGCTTCCCAAGTCTACAAAATGCACATTAAGAGCAAACTCGTGTGTTTTTTATGTGTCTGTCTTGACTGCACATCATTCAACACTATGTGACAGTGTGTGCAAGTAAGAGTGTGCAAGGTCGTCTGTGTTTTTCTGCGGACGCATATTTAGTCACACTGAAAACGGTAAGCAGGTTATGTCTGAGCCTGTGTGCGGCGGGAGTCGGGAGCTCCCTCTTTATTTTCCCTCCCGTCTGTTTACAGTAAGAAGCGCCGCTCCTGTCTTGACCTCATCCCTTCTGTCCATATCACTCTCCTGCATGCATGGAGGACAGCTAGGATCGCATAGCAATGAGAAGCCTCATGGTGTGACCCTCAAGCTCATAGGAATTTCTCCAAGAGATTGATGTAAAATCCTCTTCGTGTGTGGAGGGGCCGCGCGGTGATCGAGTTCATGTGCAGGCCTGAGCAAAGATGGCCAGCGTTCTCAGGCAAACAGGTTGGTCATTCGTGATAAGTGGCCATGGGGAGGACATTCATTGGATGCTTTTGATATAGAAACGTTTCCAAACACGAGAGCGAGAGACAGGAAGCGAGACACGAACAGATGTCTGAGGCTCCATGGGTCTCGCTACCTGCTGGTGCTGTCATCAGTGGGAGGCAATTTTAAAGTGTAAAGGGACAAAAAAGCAGACGGATAGAAACATATTTGACATCAATGCTTACACCTTGAAAGAGTGCCAGCTTTATGAGGGTCGAGCCAACAGCTCACAGTTTTTAGAGGTGCTTCAAAAGTCACTGAGTTGTGTTTAGATCAGTGAAGACCAACCATGGATTATTGTACCTCAGGGGCAGTTGACATGTGGAAAACAGCTTGAGTGATTTGAAAAAAACATGAATTAGTCTACAATTTGATGTAAACCATATGCACAAATTAAATCTGGTTTATGATTATTGGGGTTTTCAGGTAGCAAGTGGATAAACCATAAATAATGGAAACATCCCTGATATAGTCAGCTCAAAGTAATGGGTAAATAGCTGAAATAGATATATTTTGGATAAATGGTCAATAAAATTTAGTCACCTCGATGCAGATAACCATAACCTAACCGTACTTAACAGGGCAGCAGCTAGCTAAAGGAAATGCCATATAGTAGACTTTATAAAAGGTTTGAAGAATAGAACGTTTCTATCATGCACATGTGGACTCTGCATGGAGCTGCAGTAGAGAGGTCCTGTCGATGAACGCACTCGACCAATCATGAGTCAGTCTCAGCTGTCAATTATAATGTGTCACCCCATTTTTATAGCAAACAAGCGACACACTTAAAGCTCCAAAATGAGTATTCGCATGAACAAGCATGTGGAAATGTGGGCAACATGCAATATGATACAGGATCATACTGTTTTGACGACGTGTCACTGGCACCACACGTTCATTTATTTTCCCAGAAACACACAGAAGTGCCTTGAGGACTTTGGCTCGCATGGCCATGAATAATATATCTTATGTAGCTTAGCCATAAGGCAGCTGTATGGCACTCAGCACACAGTGCAATCTGTCTGATCCAGAGCAATGTGTCACATCCTCAGACTTATATAGGGGCTTGTTTTCCAAACATTGTTCATCTCATTATCATCACCATATGCTGCTAGCTTTGTCTGCGCTCATTAGCGCATCAGCACACTCCCATTTAGGAAGAGATAGAGAGAGAGAGAGCTCAGAGGGGGGACACGATAGAGAGAGTGTCGTAAAATACTCGAGAGGGATACAGTGAGATGTGTGCAGCCAACTCTGTTCCAAAACTGATCACATATCTCGGAGTAATTCTCATGAGGGCTGACCATTAAACAGATAAGGATGCGATGCAGGGAAACCGTATTATTGAAAAGTCTGTCATGGGAAACGGTGGCTGTAAATGATAGCAGAGAGAAAAGCTTATCTAGCCTTAATTGTTCCTCTGTAAGCCTTTGAAAGCACAATGACTTCCACTGCACCCTTACGATTGCAGCCTTCCGTCATACCTGCCTCATTTTGAAGAGCAATCGATTTCTATTCTTCCTTTTTTTTTTCCTTCTCTCTCTCTCTCCTATTCACAGTGGATTGTTTCCTGCGGGATTCAACAAATCTCCATCCTGCATTGTCTTGTCACAGGACAATGCATCGACTCCTGTCCCACAGGACATTGTTAAAGCAAGTCACTGAATCAATGGTAAGATATCGCTCTGATATCTATCAAGACCTGATCTCTGTATAAAGTAGAAATATGTCAGTCCAAGGGAGGCGAGTGCATGAGAGTGAAAAAAATGCATTATCAGTGTCAAAGCAGTTCTGATAATAGCATCACTGTCGAATTAAATTCTTCCTCTGAACTTTAATTTCCTGCTACTGCATACAGTATACAAGGACACATTTCTTAGACGTTTATCTGTATCCAATCCCAAACTGTGGCAGATGGGGGCATCCATTTGGAACGTAATGGAAATGTGTCATCGCGGCTGACTTCACGCTCGCATTTAAAAATGCAAAAATAATCCACCTTGTAGCAGCTGAACTGCACGATTGGATGGAGACGACTCACACATGAAGGACATCAGAGCAGATGAAACGCGAAAATCACACCTCTGGACAATGAGACCTGTTTATCAGACACTTCAAACCAAAAGTACAGCTGAGCGCTGACAGATGTGTGGGAGAACATCGAGCAGACAACACAAGTTGTTTGGGAAGAAAACTGCAGAGTGCTGTCTAACGACTGCAATTTCATATTAATGAGAAATCTAGCAGAATTCAGACAGCACACTGGCTTTGTTTCTCAATGTGTGGACTGTAATAGTGATACAAGCTTCAATTAAGACATCAGTGGCCTGGCAGGCTACCTACGCTGAGGTGTGAAATACTACTGCAGCTTCAATGCTTTAATGACAACTAAAGAGAATAACTGTTCTGACTTTATTTTCCCCTTATAATCAGGGTATTTGACAAAACCAGCTCCCCATCAAAACATCCAAAACCAGTGCTTTTCTTTTTCTCAAATTTAAAATCTGTGTATCTGCAGATCTCATATTATGTGAGGTGACATGGTGCTTTGGTGCTACAAAAAAAGATTTATCTGGCCGAGGCTAAATTTGATCAATAACATTGGACTCTACCCAAAAATGAATCTGATATGTTGTTTGGTTTCAGACCTTCTGAACTTTGAGTTTAGTCCCAAATGAGAGGTGTGATAAGAGCCTTGGATCATGGTTTGGACTTTTGGACCAATTGCAGGAAGTTGAGACAGTATTCATCAATAAAAGAATAAAAGAACCAGAAGCAGCTACTGGAATAGCTTTTAGTCTTCGCCTCCGACAATGTAAGTGTTTGAAACTAACCAGAACAAATGTAACAAAGACATAAATCTTGTTTCAGACTTTCAGGTGTAAAAATGCCCTGAGAGTCCTGTTATATGATTCAATTTACAGTGTAAAAACAATACATTTTAAGGGCTGCACTGATCTGGATCTGTTGCAACAGTGGCTGTGTTTACATGTACACCAAGAATATTCCTTTTATATTCTCTCACATCAACACTACGTCCTCTTTGTCACATGTCCAATGTAACAGTCTAATCCATGTGACATCAAGGAGTTGAGAAAATTCTGTCAGAACTCCAACAGGAAGTTATAATGCAATTAACATGTTTTTACGTCTACATACTGTGACTTAAGGTCAGAATACACCACATGTCTTAATTTGATTATTGCTTATTCTGAGCATGACCTTATTCAGTTACATGAGAGTGTCTTATTCAGATTATTTTCATAATGGCTGACCATTAAACATGTCTACTAACCTTATTAAGAGGATCACATACCTAATCCAAATTAAATAATTTATTTGTCTATGGCATTATATAGTAAATCTGTTATATATTCAGTCAATGTGGACCAAACAACAATAATTTATTTCACTTCATTCCCATGTGTTCGATGCAGTGCACTGTATGTCAGAGCTGAGGTATCGGGAGACAAAACAGTGTGTCCTTGCAAATCATTTAGTGGTAAGGAGTCAAAATTAAACCTGAAAATAGACTGAGATATTATGGTTGACCTCACATAACTTTCATTTTTCCTTCTCACATTCCTACGACCCCCAAAAGACTTCATAAAAATCTTTCTGTCCTTGGTATTTCAAAACACCAGTGTTCAGGTTTCTGCCACATGATTGTATCTCATAAGTGCCCAGGGCAGTCATCTCTGGTAGCTACACACTGGGTGTTCCTCCCTGTGACAAGGCTCATCAGTCACCGGGCTGAGCGAGGGAGAGACGAGCAGACAGAAAAGAGAAATAAATACCTGCTCCACTAAAGCACATGATTGACAAAAAGGAGCCCAGATTCATCATGGAGAAGAAACACCACTCAAGGAAACAGGGCATCCGCAATAACATCTCGGCCTATTGTTTCTCTTAACAATCGTCTGTCTCTCTCACAGATTTTCTTTCTTACGTTGCAGCCCGATTGCTTGCAGAAAAGGAGGCCAGGTTTAAAAGTTAGTGTCCTTCACTTGTGCCCCCATTTAACTTCTTCCTTCTTCCTCCTTGTGAGTCTTAGCTGATTGACAGGATGCTACCGCTGCAGTGCCACCTTGACTTCCCGGGCCATACCGTTTCCCCATCTTCATCCAGAGTTATGAGTCAGCAGTGGGACCGCCGCTCCGTCAGCTGAGGGCAACATGCTGCTCGAAACAAAGAGAGACGGACAGAGACAGACAGACAGGGAGGGAGGCGGTGGGAGATGGTGATGATAATGATGTGTGTCTCCGTGGGGGGCTGACACCTCTGACAACATGTCAGCAATGCCGACCCAGATACCACAGCAGAGACGAGGCAGGACACCAGTTTCCAGCGGTTGCTTGTGAGAGCCTGTCAGGTAGTCGTGTAATTTATGATGACGGAAGACGAAAACATACTGTTTGGTATTTAAACTGATGTTAAAATCATGCTGCTTTTGTCTTTATTATAAAATCAATTGCAATATTTCAATTGATTTCAATATTATGGACAATATTTTATTTCAATATACTTCAAAATAATTTCTATTTCAATATCATGTGAAATATTCCATATGACTTCCTCCTTTATCATTTCATTCTACTTACTGCCACTTTAGTTAAAAGTTTCTCTGTCTAATGTCTGTCTAACTTCGCTTGTGCTTATCTTATTATCATTCTATTGATATCTGCTGAGAGGCACTGGTTCTGCATTTCTCGGTATACACTTTTTTTTTCTTCCTTTACAATACTCTTAAATACTTTTAATTTTATCTTCACTTATATTTTAGACTGAATTATTTTTTCACTCTATTCTATTCTGGCACAAGAATTCCCTTTGGGATTAATAAAGTCTTATCTTATTTCATCTTAATTAAGTTTAGAATAAGCAAAAGTCTAATATACACTGTTTCAGTCAGTATTCTTGAATAATGTCTGGATCTTATCATCCAGACATTTATTTTGAATTTGAAAAAAGTTTGTGGCTGTGGAAGGATCCGCTGATTTAAAACAGTGATCCTGATGTTATTTTGTCATCTTGAGTTGGGCTTCAAACTTTTAACTGAAAGCCTGTGTTCCAAACTGGAAGCGTGATGGAAAAAAAAAAAAAAATCATTAGAAGAGAAGGGAATGATAAGACACCACATGGATTATGAGAAATGTAGGGTTCAGTTGTTTAGGATTTGATGCATGCTGGGAACAAAAATGTTGAATATCTTTGTCTCACCTGTCAGAATTTTGACTTTTTTAAAAATCTGACTCTGACACTTTAGAAAGTGACAAAATCACTGTATTTGGTCCCTAAGTCCCTGAAACTCATGTTCTGAAGTCCATGGGATTTGATTGAAAGCTTAAAGCACTAGCAAGTGAAGCTTTGAGCTTGGATTACATTTTTACCCTTTTATTTAATAACTGTTAACTGTAGGGCAAACAGCTGGAAGCTAAGCAGCGGCCAGACTATAGGCTGAACTTCTTTATCGTTCTCACCTCAACACTTAATCCAGCCGCTTCTATTACAACACACCAGTCGGACTGATGTTCGCTGATAGTATTTAATTAAGTGTAACCTCAGAATTTATTCTCCCAGCAGTCTCTGACCCGCAGTCTGCTCCTTCGGCTCCGCTGAGGAGAAGATTTGTGTTGAAAAGCTTTGGTTTGCTGCACCTTGGCTCTGGGGCTGAATCCCTGGCAGGTTTAAGTGTCCGTGTTAGGGGCTTTTCTTTGCTCTACGAAGATGAGACAGGGCAAGAGGTAGATTCTTCTCTTGCTCATCCTTTTTCGCGGATTTAAATATAAGCAGTAAGATGCACGCAGCTCACACACAATTGTATTAATCCTGTGCTGCAATTAACAGCTTGTGTTTGTTTGGTGACGGCATAAAGACGCTACTGTACAAATGACCCCTTCCTCCTGACTTTCTAGAGTTGGCTACATGATGCTTCATCATCATCTCCAGATATAATTTGCTTGCAGAGTTAACAACATTTAGTAGTTTAAAACATCCTGACCACACTTGTTCCTCTTTCTCTCTCTTTCTTGTTCTCCAGCCACCCCACTCCCCCCCACTCCCCCATTCGTGTAGAGCCACAACACAACAATGATGGCGAGGCAGCTTTGCATCCGGCACATCGCTCCATCTGCGAAGTACGTAATCCGTCTCATGCTCCTCTCCTCCTTCAGCTCAAAGCACGGTCTTCTCCTCCTGTCTGCTTGCCGGTGGTAATCTGACGGAGGTTCACCGATGCTGCGATATGTTCTGGGATCGTGTGTGATCCTTACAGGGCTGTGAAAGTCTTGTTTGCGTACAGTCAATGTTATGGTTTTCTTTTCTCTCCATTCAAAGCAAGATTCATAAAATATATAGAAACATAAGCATATATATAAAATGGTAAAAACAATACTGGCAGCAAGAAAAACATCAACATATGTAACTATGGCTACATCAATACTGCTATGTTTTTGTTTGTTTGTTCAAACTAAAACCTTGTAGTCGAGAAACTAGGCATGCTAGGCAATGTCTTATTATTGGCAGGTCAGGGTGAAAAGCTCCTGCAGGCCCAGATTGACAGGATTGGTCTTTAAAGTGATCCCTCTTCTCCCTCTGTCTCTATCTCTGCCTCTACGGTGGCGTCATATGTCCCCCTGATATCAGCACATGCTCGGCAACCCCCTCTTATCCCAGTGCCTGTGTTTGCGTACCTGTTTATCTGTCTTGTCTTTCTGTGTGTGCCTTCCTCCTCTCACAACTCCCTGCTCTCAAAAGCATCCTCCCGTATTTAACTGCCTGTCTCGCTGCCTTCTTGTCGTGCTGCAGCTCAAAAGAGTGGGTCAGCACACTTCCACTGCACACACACGCATATCCTGCATTTTGCATCTGATTCCTTCCTCCAGCTCATGAAAGGTATCACATTTCAGGAATATTATTTCAGGAACCTTGGAGTGGCCTGGAGGGATCACCGCACTGAGAGCGAAAGGATTTCGCCCGCCAGTGAATACCATCATGCCCCATAGCACAGCATCTCTCTATTCATCCACAAAGATCCCGTTGTGACGTTTTACTGTTTGTGATATAAACTAAATACAACACTTATTGATGGCCAGCGCTGCAGGAACCGACTGGAGCAAGACATCCATACTCCCTCAGAGGGTTAAAGGGATAAAGGTGAAAAGGGGGATTGGAAAAAGTAGGTTACTCAGGAAAGACCGACGGCCTGACTCCATTAGTAAGCAGGAGTACACGAGCATTGGCAGGGGGCAAAGTGTACGGCTTGTGAGTGTACTGTGTAAACTGTACTGTGTGAATGTCTGGCCGTGTCACTGGGAGAGAGAATGAATTGAACAGAGAACAACAGGAATAGTCGCACATAGGGATGCAAGTGAATTGCATTTCTTTCATAAATGGATGCACATTCTCATGTATAAATATCCATTCAGAGCTTCTATCCATGTGAGTTCCTTTGTTTTTCCTCGTGCTTTTGTTTCGTGTGCACATGCTGTGAATCTGCTGAATGCTTGCTTTGATAGCATTCATGTGACAGTCCGTGCAAAAGCAATAGTCCTGCAGAGTGGCAATGTAAGTGTCGGCTCTTCTGCACCGCTCAGTGTCTTGGCAACAGGGAGAGCGAGGGAACCAGTGCGAGCAGACAAAGACGCCTCCCTCGAATGCCCGAAGAATGCTGCAGAGCGCGGACGAGGCAGGCAGGCAGGCGAGAGATGACTTCTGTGCAACAGCATGGGGGTAAGAAGTGGGTCAATAGGAAATCCCCATACGGCCCCCCCGCCACCAGCAGCACCACCTTACCCTGTTGGGCATTGCCTGCACTGCCAGCAGCCCTCCAAACAAACCCAGACCCCGGAGCGAGAAGCACAGAGGGGACAAACGCTCTGCTACATGCCCCGAGTTGCCAACTTACTTGGAAGAAATTCTGCCTTGACACAGATTGTACATTCTAACAAGTTACATGTCACGTGACTGCACGTGTGTGGAAGACCAGCGTTTCATGCATCAGTTGCTGTTAGTCAGTGTAATCAAATCAGGAAGTGTAACTGTAAGTTGCAAAGGGCAAATGAATAATCTTGGTGGTTTTGAATGTTGGAGACAGTCGTGCTGGTTCTATCACAATCAAACAGGTGCTGCCTTTGGCTTCTTTTTAGTACAATTATTTCACTGATTTACCAACAAAGGTGAGAACAAACTAACAACAATCCTGTGAATCAGAGAAAAGAAAGGAGAATGTCACGAATTCTGCAGAGCAATACATCAGCACAAGCAGAAAATAATCTGATTGAAGTAGATTCAGTATTTTTATCAAGCAAAAATGGTGTAAACGTGCATTCTGTTGCTGCCTCCATTATCGATACCTCTTATCCTTTGAACATAGCAGGGGGCTGGAGCTAATCCCACATTGGACCCCTTTAAACTGTTTTACACCCTGGTCACCACTTTGTTACAGGGCCATTCATACCTACGAGCTATTTAGAGCTGTCAGTGAACCTGTATGTCATTGGACTGTACCTGGAGGTGCATCAACATGTGAACTCCACACAGAACCTTCATTTGACGAGACAACAGTGTGAACCACCGCTTTCTTGCTGACTCTAGGCTCCACCAGCTCACGCTCTCTTTTTCGCTCTCCTTGTGCCAGTCACCTGTAAGCTGTCAAAGTTGAAAATGCTCAATGAAGCGATCATTGAGTGACCCACCTCCACTCCTGCACCACCTCAACTCTGAACACTATTATCTCCCTTCAATCAACCAATCAGATGCCACAGATGAGACGTCCCATCTTCATCCTCAAGTTCTCCTCACCATCACCCGTGTCTAGACTCCTTCTCTCCAAAGTGCTCAATCCATAGTACTGCTTCAATGATTTATTGGGTTTTGGCTGTCGATCAGGTAAAACAAGACGACGGTTTATCCTCAGAAATTATGAAAATACCCTGTTGAATGCATTTAGACAAAACTGAGTCACCCTCACTCTTCATAGTGAAATCCAGACTAAAAATATTCTGGATAGAGTTCTCTCCCTGAAACACAAACATTTGCACACGTTCTTACTCTTCATGCATGCTGTGTATTTTTCTCTTTTACCTGTGCTTCTTTACTCTGCATGCTCACACACATTAGACACATGCTCGCATACACACAAACACTTCTGCACCCCCAGTCTCATACTCATGTCTTCCCAAATGAACAAAATCTAAAATGGTTAATTATGAGATTCATCACTGTTAGCACCTGTTAGGTAATTAATGCCAATCACTGCCTTCTGGGGAGGAAAATTATCCTCCATAAAAACAATCTTTCGCTAGCATCGCTCTCCGTCTCTCCCTCTCCTCTCCCGTCTCCTTCTTCCTCCCTCCCGCCCCTGATCATTATCACCACCAACCTGTGTGGCCCGTGCCTGCTGTTAGCGCATCATACCAGAAAATAAACAAGCGCTGCTGTAAACAAATGTTGCAGCGATGGCCACGCTCTTGGATAGAGCTGTCGTGGAATTCCACCAACCACAGATGGGTAGACGAGTGTAGGAGTGCGGACGTTGTGAACAGAGAAACCTGAGATGGCAGTTGGCAAACCCAATCAGAAAACGGTAAATAATTTAGGAGTGGGCTAATGATGGAGTGATAGAGGTGGTTCTGGACAGAGCAGTGGTTGGCAAGGTGTACAGTTTCACAGCAGTATTTTGATATTCAATAGTATTTTATAAAATTTGAAGACACATTTAAATTTAATAAGAATCTTATTAAAATATTTACTCCAGACTTGCTGGCAGCAGCTGGGGTGTTGGAGCCAGTGCTTGTGTTTGATTTTCCTCTCATTGTGTCGTTACATGTCTAGCAGGTTTGCAGATGTGCACAGTAAATATGTGTTTCTGCAGATAGCGATGATAATCTTCTTTCCAAACGCTGCAGGAAAAGCAGCATAATGTAATTGCAGACAAATATTTGGGCTATTAAAGGTGCTGCTTTTTTTGCATCAATAAACCGTTAAGACAAATAAGACGCACACAAACAAATTAACTGTTGCTGGCAATCAGTCGGATTAAGCTTGCGTTAGCTCCATGAAGAAGCTGTCTCTGGATGACTCTTTAATGTTTGCAGCTGACTTGTTTTAAAACTAATCTTGTAAAATTGGTCTCAAATATCATGTAGTAATAAAAAGATTAGTTGTGAATGGGTTAGCTTTTTTCCCAATAGCATCCAGAACTGTCTTTCTTCACATAGGGTACTTCTTTGTGGATGTGGATGTGATGATGAATTTCAATGTAACTTGTGACTCTTAAAATCATCAAGTAAGCTAATGATATGAGCCTTTCCCTATTAGATGATGGGTGGAAGCCAGTGAAACCTCTTTACCAGCAAGACCGTACTTCTTTGTGGCCAGCACAGCCATGGTGGTTCAGCAACCAAACCAGTACTACACTATACTTATCACAGTATGTAACATGCAAAGTTTTTGCAAATAAACAGTTTAATATAACCATTACACTGTTAAAAGGCACAGTCTTCAGACCTGTTGAAATGCAGAGAACAGCCTGATGCATACTGACTGGAGAAGTTAAGCAATTGTTTACGATAGTCACAAGAGGACAAAAGGATATACTGTATTAATATTTAACATCTTATTGTTTATGTAGCTAATCTACAGATACAAAGAGAAAAGTGGCTGATTTGTACACCCACTAAAGAACCTGGAATCACGTGAGATGCATGTTAATTCAGCAAAGTACCCGGAGATAAATATTGTAGGTCACGGGAGGCAGTCATATATAAATGTAATCTGTTGTGTGGGAAGAGCTGCGTGGAATGAATTATACATCATTTGTGGCTCTTAACTGTTGATCTTAGTGTGACGTGGAGCCTGGTGGAGCAATGTACACAATCAGAGAGGAGGAGAAAGAGAGAAAGAAACAACTGGATGAGTGGAGAGGAAGTGGCTGATGGAGGGGATGTACTGAGGGCGCAGATTAAAATCAATACAAACACACGGCTGGAACAAATGACTTGGGCACAGCGAGATGAAATTCTATGTGATGCTGAAATAATATGAGGCGACGACAGACAGCCAAGTGAAACATTTGCACACAGGGCCAAGTCACACATAGGCGCACTGTACAAAAGCGCACACGTATCCATACGCACCCTCGCACACATACATATGCACAACGTGGATGGAAATCTGAGTTGTAGACTAAAGGTTTTAGATGGACTTGAGGTAAAAGGTCAAGTACTCGATGTTTAACTTAATATTCTGACCTTTTCATAATACCTTGAATATTTTATTATCAGGCCTGTGCATTAAGATAATTGGTCTCCGCTCCAAATAAAGCTGCTACAGTAAATACTTCAGATTTAATTTAACAGTGAAAGATTTGCATTGTGCTAACTAAAGTAAAGAGTGGCAAAATGCAAAGTCACCAGTCATGCTGTAAACCCCCACTTGCCTTAAATTATACTAAGACGATTTGATTTGGGGGTTAAACAGAAAGTGTTGGTAATAATCTCTTATTGCACAATTAAGAATGTGGATGAGAAATATCCATGACTGTGCAGTATTTTACTTTGTTTCTTTTTCAGTGAAAACACACAATACACTCAGTACCTGCTTAGAATTAATGCAGTGTGCTGTGGAGTTGGGACACAGCAGCTTCAGGGGTCTCTTGAAGGACGCGTCAATGAAACACCTTAACATAATGTGAAAGGGTGAGGACGACCGTGATTAGCAAAAAACGCAATAAAAACTCTCTGAAGGCCGTTGCTGTATTCTCCATCTACCTATCTTCTTATTATCAACCAACGAAAAACTAGAAATCAATGTTTCTCAACCTCAGACACCCTCCACGTTCACATCGATGCTGTTTGTGCACATGACACGTAACAAACTCGTCGATGCTGCGGCGGATTGTGGACTTTGTTCAGCTTTTGACCAATTTAGGCCTAAATAAATGTCAAAGTGTCGAAGTCACATTGTCACAACAGTTGAATGTCTCCATTGTGTGCATGAAGGTGAAACACGACAGGGAGCTTTGTCTGAGTCCTGCTCTGTTTCTTCCTGTAGAGGCCTGACATATCGATGGTCTCAGTATAGATTTCCTCACTCCATCTTCTCGTCAAACACTCTCAGTCTCCCCTCCGTTCTCTGTTTTTTCAATTTCACAATCTTTATTTTCTCATCTCACATCCTCCACTTGCACATCTCACTTTATGTCTCTCTCAGACTTGGCACTTACACCTACTCTACGTCAGGCTCCCTATATCAGAATGAAGAGGAGGGGTGATTTCAGACTTTCAGATCCCCTCCACTTCCATTTCCCAAGATTCCTGAGGGGAACTGATTCAATCACTGCCTGCCGGTTAGGTTGACAGTGACATCTGAAGGTACCTCTCCCTCTGGATGTCTGGCTCTCATGCTCCTCTAGAATTTCCCATTCCTCTGCTCGCTGCAGCTCGGTGATACTGCATCTCTCTACAGTGAGAAACTACCTTTCTTGTGTGATGGAAGATGGTTATCCTGCTCTATGTGCTAAGTCAGAGAGTTGTATGATTATAGGCTGCAGAGGAGACATTCAATCTCTATGCAGGAGTTCTCTTAACCATAATAGAGCTAAACAGAAAGAATGCGTCATCACATGCACACTGTGTATTAAACGAACTGGGCAGCCACTTAAATTAGTCTGCTCTCTGATTTTCCAATAAGGCACAGCCCATTGGGATTTTAAGGACCATTAAGTTGCTTTATGGGCAGAGACGGTGCTACGCAGCTTCCTGTGAACTGATGAGAAGATACGGAAATGGTGCATTTGCATACATGCATGAGGCACAACACAGTGACCAATGAAAGGGCAGAAAAACAATCAGGATTTCCATATTGAATCAACAGGTTGAAAAAAGTGTGTCCTGAGAAATGCTCTAAATCATGAGCTTTGTAATTAGAAATGCATCAATATTATTTAGTGATGTAGAAAGATTATTGGACAATTTCTTGCCTGGCAGAAATGATTTCCAATAGTAAATGGAAGATGAAGTAATAAAACCAGACAAGGGTGAATATCAGGGCATATTTCACCTGTTGGTGAGAGCGGAAAGAGGCCAAAGGATGCAGGACAGATCCCGACCTGGTGTTATGATTGAAGTCCTAACTTTTGCTTGTTTGCTTGTTGCTTGACGATGGGCTGCAAAATTGAAGTTGCTGACAAGTTGAAGCCACATAATCCCATTTTAATAGCTAAAAAAGTTTGATGTGATTTTTTACACATCATGCTTGGACATCCCTACCAGCGTTGGCTTCTTTCTCTCTCCATCAGCTTGTCAACAAATGCATGTGTACAGCTGTGTGCATTGGGAGGCTCAGACCACAACTTGTATTTCCGACAGTGAATTACGTGCAAATCTTGTTTTGCTTTAAATTATGTTATTTCCCATGAGATGCCAGGTAAGCAGTAACAGTTTCTGGGCCTTTATGCTGAGCTAAGCTATCGCCGGCTGCTGCTGGCTGTAGTTTTAGATTCAACATCAGACATCAGAGTGCTATCAGTGCTTTCATTTAACGCTCTGCAAGAAAGCAAATAAGCATATTTTGCAACATGTCAAAAGTATCCCTTTAATGCTGAGAAACTGGGTCACCATCACAATTCATTGAAACTGTTGTTAATTCTAGCTGTCTGTGTGGTTGTCTTCCTTCCTTTTCCAAGCTGCATGCTCTCAGAGCCATAAACATGGGTTTTCAGAGGATATAATAACATTTCAAAGTAAGAACAGATGCAATTCTGTTTGATAAATTTCAGTATTCAGTTGGTGTGTTCTCCTACACTCTCTTCTTTGACACCAAGGTGATTCTGTGTGAGCAGTTATATGAGGATGAAATAAACAAAGACAACATCTGACCTTTCCTGGAGGAAAAGCTCCCCACAAAAAATCTCCCCGTCTAAATCCTCCACAGACGGAGATTGGTTGTTCAGTTGTAGATTCTACTCTTTTGTGGTTATGCAGCCCGAAATGTATGCGATTTACCAATCCGAACATATTTCTCTGTGGCGTCTAAGCCTGTTGCATACATATAGTGTAAATAGCTACAGACGGGGACACATTTGCGATACTCTGGGGAGAAACGCATCGAGAAACTGCAACAAAAACAACACCAAGATGAAACGAAGAGCCGATTCAGTAACCAACCCAACGAGAGACGCCAAGAGAAAAAGGCAACAGTGGCCAGAAGCCGAGGGGAACTGAGAGCAGGGCGACTGCTGCAATCAGAGGGGTGGAAAACAAAACTCCTTCTCTGTTTTTGTGAGGCGTTCCAGGCTGGAGATTTGCAGGCGAGCAGAGAGGCACAAGATCTGTCGGAGTGAGAGCCCAGCATCGTGACGCATTCCGCCTCAGCCACATGTCCCCTGTCCGTGGGCCAGCGTTCGGCAGGGTTGGGGGGGTGCGTGGGAGCGGGGGGGCTGGGACGGGCTCCAATGTGTCCCTTACTTCCTCGGGGCAGGGTGGTGAGCGAGCCAGGCCATACTGAAGCCTGCAGGCGATAGAGAGGAAGAGATAGAGCTCCCTCCCTCAGCACCACCACCCTGAGTTTGGACGATGGGTGTGTATGTGCGGGGAGGCATGGATGGTGCATGGGAAAGCGACGAAGAGGCTGTGTACAATCGTGCTCCCGGTATGAGCTTTCCATGCCTGTGACTTTACATCGCTGGTGGCATTAGTCAGCTAGCCAAGCAAAATCTGCTCCCTGCCCCCAGGCCGTGTGGGAAGCACAAGCCTGGGACAGAATGTATGTGTGTGTACTTACACGTGTGTGTTACTTTTTAGGTGTCCGTGTGTGTGTGTATGTGTGAGTGTGTATAAGGGAGAGAAAAAAGAGCCCTCAGCATTTTGAGACATGGGAAGTGATCTGGCCGGTTCATCCAAAACAGACTGTTCTCTATCAAAGCCAAGACTTTCAAATGCACAGACACACACATTCACTCTCTCTCACACACACACACACACACACACACACAGCTCCTATAGTACAGTAGGTGCACTCCTGTGGTTTCCTCCAGCCCTGCCAGAGGAACTCACGCACCTCTTCATTAACACCACCAGTCATAAAGATTTCAAACTAGATGCTATTCCACACTATACTCACACTATATAAAAGTGGATATTATTATAGTATATTTACACACTTGAACTCTTCATGGTCAGGTTTGGTTTAGTTTATCAGTCAGTTCTAGTGGCAGAGTTTGAATTTTCTCACTATTCATCTTCCCCGTTGTTAACTAGTTTTAAAGCACACTCGATCACAACCTCAGGTGATCAGCTGTTACAGCTCCCACTATTGATCATAGTCTGAATAACACATTGTTTTGATTATGATGCTTACATGAGTTGCTCATCGGATATTCCGTTTTATTTTCCTGTGTCACAGAGCATAGTCTGATTATGACTATTATCAACATTACTTCCTACTACTAACTCAGGGTGTGTTCAAGCAGTTGGTAACTGCTATGCATCAATTCAAAATGCTGTGAAAACCCTGATAGGACCAGAATACTCCACATGACTTAATTCAATTGCTGCCTATTCTGAGTATGACCTTGTTCGGGTTGAGGTCATCAGAAAATGATATATAGATAACAGTGTGTGTGACTATTGTCTTTATATAGGACACAACAGTGGCAACCGTCGTTACATCACTCATTGATTCGTGAGCTGCTGTTTTGAAGCCTCGAGTTTAACATTTTGTCCAGCGTCATCAGAAGTAATCAAATTTAGAGGAGCGGACGTGGAATCTGACTGCGAGCTCGAGGACACCTGCAACCGGCACCCATTGGACAGCACTAGCTGTTAATTACAGGTTATCCATGCCCCAATGCACCATACTTGATCCCATATTTGATTAAGTATTTCCGTGAATGGGACCATAATTTATATAAGACTTGAAATAAGTGGTTGAGACCATAAAGGTATAAATGTTCAATGACGTTATGAGTCAAGTGGAAAAACTGAAAATGTTCTCATAGACTTCTATAGAAACTGACTTCCTTTTACAACCAGTGGGGTCGCCCTCTGCTGGTCATTCCACTTCTGCACTGGCTTCACCTGGAGTTTACATCAATTTTTATGTACAGTCTATGTTTCCAACGTAGGCAACTGCAGAGGTGCCACCAGCGAAGGGTCAAGGTTGAGAATCACTAATACACAGTGCACCATGAATAATATATATATATATATAAAGATTAAAGCTCCATTAGCCTATTAGAAATGTATAAAAATGAAACGTGCGTGACAACAGCTGCAGATTACTGAGGATTTGTGACAGCATAACATGTTAGGGGGTATAAAGGCACTATAACACCACTGTGTGATTCACTTAATGTCTGACAGGGAGCTTGTTATTGATAAAAGCATCATAGCTGCTCCTCTTTTATTGTAATTATAAATATAAGCATGCTTGCATTATGCCACCCTTGACACTTGAAGGGATAGGATAAAAACATGTTGTAAATCATCGTTCCAAGTCAAATATGAATGTTGGGGCTTATGGACACTTGGATTGACACCACAGGAGCAGTATGGAGACGTTTATGTTTTTTTTCTGATGTTTTTTTTTTACGTTTGAAGAAGGAGTCACCAGTTATTTGTATTTGTTGTGGCTTCGACGCTGTTTACCCCTGAGACTCCTAAAGTACTTTGTGGAAACAAACACCTCACCCACTCCTCCATCTGCATAGTGGTGAGTAGATGAGTGAATTTTCATTATTCGGTGAACTATCCCTTTAAGGCCTACACAAAAAAACACAACTTGAAAAGTATTTACAGTTATGTTCATTAATAACCAGCTTCTTGCATGTGAATTCATTTGACAAAGAAAAATAATCCTAATATTTGCAAAAAGGCTTGAGTCATTAACTTGAATAGTCGATTAAGGAGAGTCAGTGTAGCAGTTAATTAGAAAGCAGTGGTGATAACCACCTGTTCAAATATACAGATGGGAAGTCTGTCTGCACATCCCATGACTGCCTGCGAGTGCTGTATCATTACAGACAGTCTAATGCAAACGAGAGGGAAATAGATGGAGATCGATGGATGCGATATCACACAACCTGCTAAGGATTTGAGGTTATTTACTGTATTTTACTCTCGTACAGGCACAAACACAGACTTAGACACACACACACAGAAAGACTCAGATATAATTACCTGTCAAATGCAAAATGTGACTTCCTGGAAGTAAATGACCTGATTAATATTCGTGAGGGGTGGTGGGGTTGGCTGATTAGCAGTTAAGATATTCACTCTCCCTGTTGGATCGTTTACATCACAATGACAAGATGGCAAATTACACTCTGGAAGACGTCAAACACCGGGACAGAAAAGGAAGAGCGCCCTGCATTACACCACTCACTGCTTTGTTTCTTAAAGATGTCTAACTGTTCAAGTTTGTATTATGCCTTTTCTACAAAGCTCAATAACATGAGCGTGACAGTTCAGGGTCTGTTGTCTCATTACACTATGGGAAAACCCCATTATTTGTTTTATTTTTTATTTCTTATTTCTCCTAAATGCTGCTGGCCCTGTTTTAATTTGAAAACTCCATCGCAGCGGTTAAGTCTGGGCGGGCAGAAACGGAAATGTTTGGAAACTACACTGTAGACAATCGCTCACTGATGGGTCTTTTTGTTTATGACATAGCCTTTGCTGATTCGTCAGGCTCCTATCACATGACTCGCTTCCAGAAGAAAACAACCAGGATTAGCCCTAGCTACTGATTCAGATCTGATATGATGCATTTTCAGGTGGATTAGTATAGACATTGATTAAAATTCATACAGAGACAAATTTTTTTGTAGTAGTATGTCCCCTCAGTCCTGGTCTCCCTCCCTCTCCAGGATGTGTTGACACCTCCCCAGCCCAGACCTCCCTCTGTGCCTAAACCAAGTGGATGTCCATCGCCACTCCAACCTCTCCAGCTGTGCGGCCCTAGAGCCCTAATAGACAGCAGTCTAATGGCGTCCCTGGGCTGCTGAGGGGCCTCACATTGAGATAATTAGGTGGAACGAGTGTGAGGGATGAGGCCCTGGAGAAGAAGAGGAGGAGATGCTACTGATGTTTCTCTGAATTTGGGTCTGTGGCATACTGCTTCTGTGCTGTGTCACTGTAACACAACTTACTCCTTTACCTTATTGTCATGGTGAAAGAAAAAAACAACAATGTGAGAGCTTGTTTAAAAATGTGGGAAAGTAAAGTTGTTAGTTAGGAGCTAATTAAATATCCTTGTAAATGTCTTTGATATCCATATCTAACCCTCTGTCACACATCTCTTTGGAACTCAGCTATTTGTGGGCGACTGTTTTCTGAATGACACACAGCCAGGCCGACCACATGTAACAGTTTGTAATATCTACCGTAGCTGCCTTAATAGTCCACTGAGGGTCAAATCCAGACTAAAATGCTCCAACTCCATTTTGGGCCTGGTTCCGGTGCAAACCCTTGAATCATCTGGTCATGGAGCCAGTCTGTGGTACTCCAGCACCCAGGTCCAAGGAGCCTGCTGCCCCTTCCTGCAGCTTTACTCTCCTCAGTAACTATAGACCCTCCAAGTAAACAGTGCAGGGACAGAGTAGGTGCTCAATGGGGGTTTGCTGCAGTAGCCTATTAACCAAAGTGTTAGTGTGTTCATGTTTGAAAAGCCTTTTTTCTTGTAGCATGAACACAAACATATCAGATTAAAAAAACAAACTAGCAAACATTCTCCTCAGAAGAAAACCAGCTGTAGATATAGAGGAAGCGTCTCCGTCGCATGAGTCTGAAAGACAAACTCAAGGAAGGAACTTCGACTCCACCTGCTTTTCTTTTGCCTGTTTGAACACGAGGACAGGAGCCGAGCTTCAAACGGAGCTGGAGCTGGATTGACGCCTCACAGATAACTACCTCCAGCTCTGTCGTTTTCTCTTTCACAGCCTCTCTCTGCTTGTTTCTATGGCCTGCGAAGGTTCACTCGCTCTCTCTCCCTCTCTCCGTCTCCGCTCCGACACTCGGCAATCAGATGTGACACACTGAAGGCTCAGATGACAGCAGGGAAGACAAGGTCACACTCATCTACCTTTAACGAAGGATATGCACAGCTTCCTGTGACAGGCCCGCGCTGTGCAGAAACATACAGTTGCGCACCGCTTACACACACGTGCACCCGCCTACGTGCACGCATGCACAGTCACAAGGCAGAGCTGTGAGTATTTTGCAGACAGGGCCCTTTCTTGTGCCTGTGCAATCTCAGAAGCAATTACCTATTAAAATTTCATCCTTCCCATCTCAGAATGTTTAGGAAAAGATTATAACTGCTGGGGAGGTAATTAAGCCTGCAAATGGAAAACTGAGTTGTGGATAGTGAGCACTTTGTGTGTGTGTGCATGTGTGTTTTTGTCTTAATAAAACTATTAACGCTGCACACCTAACGCTTGATAGTGTGAGACCTAAAATGACAATTAAAGAAGTGAAGAGTACAATATCAGTGTGGAGGAGGTGCTGCGTGTAATAATCCACGAGGATAACCACTGCTTTCCAATTAAATCTCAAATCTATCTTCTTCATTAGATTTTACAGTAAGAGCAGTAACAATGTGATTAGCTACTGCTGTGTCAGTAAGACTTAAACACGCCAGGCTTATTGTGTCTGTCAGAGCTAAAACCTATGTTGAAAGTCACCCTGAATTCAATTGTGATAGCTCAAGATGTTTTCAGACTGTTCCATAGAAAGAGCCAAGCCTTAACACAAAAAACACAACACTCCGCCCGTCAGAGCTTCACAAACGGTTGCCGTCGTTGCAACAGCTCATTTGTCGTCAGTTCGCTCTCTTCTCCTTTATCTCACTTTGCCCCTCTTCCTCTGTTCCATCTCTCTGGCTCTTCCTCTCCTCGATGCACAGAGTCATTTTCAGCTTTTTTGCAGATCCAGACTAAGTCCCTGCGTTTTCGAGTTGACACGAAAGTCTGCCAGCCGGTCGGTTCTGGTTCACGAAGCAAGTGAAAAGTGTCCATTTTTAATACTGGTGCGGTGCCTGTTGGTGAACCTGCCTGTTTGGAATGGGCTGTTTGCTTGGCCTATGGTGATGTAGAACTCCGAACTGGAGAATCAGTTGTCTCTGCCGCTGTTGTGATTATTACGTTGATGATTCCAAGCCGCAACTGCTACAGAGCTCTGCTCACCTTTTTATAAACGTTTATCATTTTACCAATGCACCTTCTTTGGCCATTAACAATACACGTGTCAAATGTGATCAGACATATACTCAAAAACTGTATTTCGGAATTTGCCTTTCACTGATGAAAAATGAATAGGTGAGGGGTGGTGCAGCAGGCGGAGACAGGCTGCATTGTATCCATGCTGTTGCGGAGATCACATGTGTTTGTTTTCAGCACATGGACAACAGCATTGGCTCTTATCACCAAAAACTCTCAACATCTTCATGGTGTCTTCTATATGTATGGAAACGCTTTTTCACCATGGGTCAGCATCGACACCCCCACTCGCTCGCAGTCAATCCTTCAGAGGATCTCCTGCTGTGTTCGCACATCGGCTCATTCAGCCATTATCCAGAGTTTTTACCAGAGTGCTGGCAGGAGAAACTCCAGAAAAGTCCAGAGCCTCACACTCGGATATAAATGCGTTCTCTCGTAAAGCCAAAGTGGAGAATTTCACAGACTCTGGAATCTGTGGATATGTGCAGCAGGTTGCGGGGGGCCCTGCTGGATCCACATGGGGCCCCCAACATAACAAACACGATCCTCAGATTTTTGTATTACCAACTGCCACTGTGCATCCCTGTTGCTGACTATGACAACAGTGGCTACACTTGCTGATCCGTACCTGATACTTGATGAATAGATTTAAAGTAAAAAATGCTACAGACCGTAACCAAATAGGCGATACAGCACTGATGGTCATGCCTGATTCCTGCACAGACAAATAGCGTTCTGTGAATGATAGTCCCATGAGGCCCGAAGGAATTTTCTCCTCCTATATAAGCAGCAGAGATCTGCCAGACCAGATTCATTGATGCCAGTAATAGGGCAATCTGGCCATAAGCTATAATCAATACGTCGCTGCACTAAAAATAGATTTTCCAGCACAATTTTGCACTATATATCTGAGCAAATGTCCTTTGTGCATAGTGCACATAGATGCACATGGCCCTTTTTTAACCCAAACACTTATCTTTTACATGGCAATTACCACTCTCACCACTCTTCTTCTCCTCTTCCCATAGCTGACCTTCGCACTTGCAGCGATGTTCTTAATGAAAAGTTATCTCGCCCTTTACAGTCTATTTATCAGCTGTAAATCACTTAAAGGGATAGTTCATGCAAAACTGAAACTTCACTCCTTATCTACTCACCACTATGCCGATAGAGGGGTGGATGAAGTCTGGAAGCCCCAACATTCATATTGGACTAGAGATGAGGTCATTTACACCGTCTTTTAAGCCTAAAAAATGGGGTGCATTCACGGACCATCCTACATGTTAACGTCCACTAGCTTAGCCACTTCTAGGCTTAAAACATGGTGTAAATGATCATGTTTAGAGTTGGATATAAACGTCGGGGCTTGCAGACACTTGGATGACACCACACCAGCAGAATGGAGGCATATTATGTTTTTTCTGTTGTTTTATTACATCTGAAGTCTTGGTCACCAGTTACCTCAATTGTATTGAACTTGGCTGCAATAACGTTTACTTCTGAGACTCCTGTAGTGTTTTGTGGACCCAAACACTTTACCCTTAGGCATAGTACTGAGTAGATAATGAGGGAAGTCAAATTTTGGGGGGTGAACTATCCCTTTAAAACATGAATAACATGTCCACATCCAACAAATCCATATCTAATCTTTCTTCTAAATCGCCTCCCTCACCTGATCTGTTGGATGTCGAGGAGGATCCCACAAGATCATTGAGGTTAATAACATTCCACATGATTACCCACAAGCCCCAGGTTTGGAGCAGTCAGAGGCGCATGTTTCACGTTGCAAATAATAATCGTTATATCCACAGCAGTGTCCTATTGGCCACTCAGGTGATAGGTCACCCGTTATCTCATCTCTCCCACAGCGAGGAGAGAAAGAAAGACTCGTGCGGTTTCTAACACCTACTCAAAGTGTTATTCATCTCCCTTTATGTTTTTTCTTTTACTTATTTTTTTGGAGATGTGGACTCTTTGAAACCAAACGCTTTTTAATGAATGCAACCTTTCTTTCCCCATTGTCCATGAGATGTGCTCTCATCATGATGTTGAGTGTCTGTGGGTGTAGTGCTTCATGCTGAGTAGGGTTATGTCACCTTGTCGTTAGCCAAGGGAGCTGTTGTAGGATTACATATTTATTTCGTTCTCACAAATAGACACACACACATACACACACACCCGTGCTCCCTTACATGTACTGCTTCCTCACTCAGAGGCGCTTCGTAATCCCAATAAATCTGTCCAGATCACTGTTGATCATTTCCAAAAATAAACTGTGAAAATGTAGAACAAGACTCAGGAATTGGAGATAATATTGGTGCTATAAGCTCATCAGGAATTGTGCCCCTTCTAAAAGCGCTCGCTTGGAATGAGCTGTTTTCTTGGACTGTGTTAATGCTCCGGATCTACTTCAGAATTATTCCTTGTTATCAAGCCCTCCTCAAACACTTCTACAATATACTATCACCTTTTTATTAAAATATATACGTATTGTTTGTGTGCTGGACGTTGTGCGCAGAACTTTTCTATAAAGAGTGAAGTTAGAAAACTTTGTGTTTATCCTACCTGGTTTATCTGCAGTGAAGATTTGAAAACCAAAGTTTTTCATGAAACTAAGTTTAAATGATTTACTGAACGGCTGTTATTTTATAAACATTACATGTTGACTATTTCAGAGGTCACTGAAGCGATAGACACAAGTGTTTTCAAAATAAAAGCTCTGTAATTGTGCTTGGTACAAAGCATTACCGCACCAAAGGAAACAATGTGCTTTTACTTTGATGCTATAAACGTTGTTGCCATGGCAGCAATCAGCTGTGAAGCCGTGAATGTCTGTCAGTCCTACTAACTGAAATTAAATTCATCACATTATCAAAATAATATATAATTTATTTTGACCTGCAGTTTGATCCAGTTTCCAACAACTGCTGCAGTTTGTCAGAGGACGTAGAAGAAGACATGTTCTACTCGGTTCACAGATTCAGTGACTTGAGCGATGGCCGACAATTTGTTAGCATTGAAGGTACTGAGTATTGAAATTGCACCAAATTCGTCACTGCCAGCCTCTGGTAATTTCCCATACATGTGCCATGTGAGAAGCTGGTAAGATGAAGGTTTCGCGAGAAATGCGTTTCACATACGGACAGACAATCTGCGTTTTTGCTTTGGCACAAGAAAATAGACTAAGGATGCAACTCTGATGGAGTCTGTATCAACTGTTTCCATGTGCTTGCACCGTGTGCACTGGCCTGTACAGATTTGTGTGTTTGCATGTGTGTGTTTGTGCGCATTCATCTGTTTGATCTTCGGTGTTAAAAAAACACAAAGAAGCTTGGTACTGTAGCAGCCCACGGGACGCAACAGAAATAGATGGCATTCATACACTCTGTACCCCCCCCCCCCCCCCCACCACCACCACAAACACTACCACCCTTGAAACTCCCAGCCCCTCCATCCCCCTACACACACGTAGTACCACCATCGTTTCCTCACCAACTCACACACACACACACTCCCACTCCCCTCATTCTCTATCACATTATATGATGTGGGCATGATCCAAAATAAAACAGTGAATAACGACTGGATTTGAAAAGCAGCAGTAGAGGAAGGCGGATATTCTCTTTCTCTCGCATTATGAAATGGTTGGATATGAGGCTGGTGCAAGATAAAACAAAAACCCAAAGCTGTCATTGGTAACAAAATATAGGAAAAAGCCCTGCAGGGATGAATGTGTTCTCCCAGCTCTGAGGATGTTATATGAGCCACCTATGAGTATCCGTGAGTCCAGCTGAGATGACATAAGATCTCTCACATCCTTACATCACTGGACATACTCAAGTTGCTTCTAAAAAAGCAGCTTTCTTGCTGACACACACCCCACCCACACTTCCATATGCTCCAAGCTATACACATGGTTCACAACAGCCAGTGATGAGCTGTCCAAAACACCCGGAACATAAAATGAGAAATGAAAGGAAAAGAAAAGCTCACGGAGGTTTGTGGTCCTGGAGACATAGTGCTGCGAATGCATCCCTAGGGCCTCCTCCCCTCGAAACTGCTCACCTGGACACCCGCCCTGCAGCACACTGGCAACGGCCCTGCAAGAGGAGAAGAGAGGAAAGAGGGGAGGGGAGCAGATAAAGGATGGAGAATAAAGGATGGGTTAGGGGTGCAGACATTAGAAAGTGTGCATAACACGGTTAATTGAATTATTCAGTCCGGCTGCACTGCTGCACATGCAGGTGCAATCTTTTTGGTGAAATTGTGAGGTGCAGCTGAGTGGAAATAAATGTGATTCCCTGATGAATGGGGCTGAAAAAATGGGTCCTGGTTTAAATTTTTTCTGCAGCCGTTGCCCATATACACGCTTCACTATTACATTACACTGTATAAAAGCTTTTTCAGTGATGAAGACAATACAATGGAGCGCAATGTTGCCTTGGTGAAAGAAACCTCCCCCCTCTTGATGAGAGTATAGCTCACATAATGTTATATCACAACGACCAGGTACAGTCTGGAGTGGAAAGACATGCAGCATCCAGTACTGCTCATTTTTCTCGACATAGAAGATGACTTTAGTTGCTCTGGTTGCCCAGAAACAACCGCCTGCATGCATGCTGTGAGATATAACACCCACAATGCATTTAAAAAGCAAGCTGGACCTTTATAATGATGCGTTATGTTTATTCTCATACATACAGAGAGAGATGTAGAAAAGAAGGAGACAATGCGCGCTCCAGATCTCTGCGTGCGTAGGCTACTACTGCAAGTGTCTTTGTAAACAAGCGCACTGAGAGAAGAAGAGGAGGGAGAGGAGAGACAGGGAGAGAGGGAGAAAGAGAGAGGCTCACCTGGTCATGTTTTCTCTCTGGGGCCGGTGCGCCTTTTCCAGACCCAATTTGGTGAAAATCCCCACCAGAGCCATAATGGCCACTACTCCACATATGATGTAGACGATTAAGTTCGTCTTGTCTTTGGTGCTGTCGTGCATCTTGTTCATTTTTTTGTAAGGGGTCTGGCCGGTCTTCATCCACACCGGCGTGTCGTAGTTCTTACAGGTGCTCTGGTCCAGGCGCGAGTGTTTGTAGGAGCAGCAGAAGCGGAAGCCACAGGTGCCGCAGCAGTACAGATAGTTACCCGTCTTGCAGGTGAACGGCGGGTCCCACTGTCCCATCACGTCGTAGTAGCCCCGACACTTGTCCTCGGTGTGCGGCGTCTCTTCGGACACGCTCTCCTCCTCGCGGGAACCGTTGGAGGTGGCGATCATGACGAAGCCCCCGAGCAGCCCCGGCTCCCCGTCGGCCTTGCACACCAGAGCCATAAGTTTGAGCAACAAGAAGCCGAGGAGAAAGACTTTCCCCCTCATCGCGCCTTCTCCTCCGTTCAACTTCACGCAGAGACGAAAAGACTTGGGGAGATGGAATAAGGCGCACGGTCATGATACGCTGAGAAGTCCAGAAACATACATCCAAATAGCGCCGTCATGCGCGCCGATGAAGATCTTTACTCACATATCACCATCCCCGTAAAAAAACCAACACAAAAATTAATCAAGAAAGAAATAAAAATCACTTAAGACTAACATAAATCTTCAACTATCAGCTCTCCAACGTGCGCTCTAAACTGCGCAACCTACGCGTCTTTCCAGAGAGGCATTTTTTGCAGGCGTTTTCATCCGGAGTGCACGTCCATCGGTGCGCTCTTACGCACGGGAGGAGCAGCCACAGAGACGCAAGCCGCACCGAGGATGAGAGCGCAGTGAGCGACCAAAGAGAGCCGAGGGTGGGAGAGCCTGGTGCGCTAAAGGAGAGGTGGAGGAGGAGGAGGAATACAGGATAGAGAAGGGAGGGGAGAGAGAGAGTGTGGGAGAGAGAGACAGAAAGAGAGAGAGCCTTTATTGTGAAATATTACGAGAAAACCCGCCGGAATACGCACGCCACTATGTTCTGTTTTACCGTCGAGGAAAGGCGTGGGCTTTTTTGGACCAATTTACGCATTTTCAATCGTAGGTTGCAGTTGTTCTAAACCACAAGTAGCTTAATGTGTTACAATGGTGCAGCCTCTAAAAGCGGGCATATAAGGAGTCCACCAAAAAAATTTGGCCCCAGCACTTTTTCGGAAGGTTCTATGGGCCATTTATTAACCACATCCAATACTAAGTTTAAATGTACCCTAACCAAAAGAAAATATGTCGTGTTCTTTTTAATCTTCAATTGGAAAATGTCTCTCCCTTAAAATGAATAAAGGCGATTTGGATGTGTAAGTGAAACACACGACATACTTGTGTATGGATATTTAAAATTCTCCAAGTGCAGTTTATTGGCAACTTTAATTTTCTACTGTTCACATGTTCACCCTGACTGGGTGGATCACCTCTGTCCATGGTGCTGAAAGGGTCCAGCCTCGAGCCCCAGGCTTTGCCACTGATCACACAGTCCATAGTGTTTCCTGGAATCTTTGAAAATGCAGTTGAATTCAAGTCTGTGAATAAAATATAAGAATGTCTTAACTTATTTTCATATCCATAAAGCACATTGAGTCACCACTCGAGCAGTCGTGGATCCAGGATTCTTTTTAAAGCATAAAAGGGCCACGATTTACACAGAGGGGCCAATTACATGTCCATGTACAATTATTGATTCAGTATGGTTCACATTTAAAGGTAACGTTCATCCAAACAAACATAAAATACCTCTAAACTGCTCCTGTGATCTCATCCAAGTGTCTGTCCACCTCGACATTCAAATTCAACGCAAAACCAGATCATTTACATCGTGTTTGTTGCCTAAATGTCTGATATCCTCCTCTGGAGCCAAGTTCGTGCGTGGGTCACAGCAGACATTTTGATACATTTTGAAAATGGTTCCTCATTGTGTTCATTCAAAAAAGCTTGGAAAATAAAAAGTATTAACAATTTCACTTCAGGGGCCAATCAGACCACTAAAGATTGACATGTACCACAGACTCATGCAGACATCACACGTATAAACAAACAAACACACACACACACACACACACAAGAACACTCTCTTCTCTAACCCTTATTACATCATTATCAAAAACTGCTATATGTTTATTTATTTTTTCTAATGCATGTAATCTCATTATATGCATATTTCTGTATGTCTTATCTATCTTGTAAGTCACTCTTTTTGTCACTATTTTCACAAATATATATATATATATATATATATATATATATATATATATAACATATAAGATAAGACAAAATAAGATAATCCTTTTGATCTCACAACCTATGAAACAGCAACAAAAGGGACAGTGAAAAAGACAGGATAAATTAATTAAATAAATAAACATACGGTATAGGAAATTATACATACTATGTAAATAGATAATATTGTTAGCCAACATTAATTACATAAGTTGATTGTATCATTTATCTTATATTTCAGTGTGGAATTATTGTAAGGGCATTGTTAATAATAATAATAATAATAAGTGTTATTATTATTATTATAGTAATTTAATAGTAGTATTAAAACAGAGTGGGTTAGTAGTGTGGTCGTACAATTTGGTCCATGTGGTCTACTGGAAGAAGTGAATATATTTAAAAGTAGGCTGATATGGGCAAAAACTACCCTGTGTGGAATCAGTTGAAACCGATAATCATCCCAATAAATGTCTGATGATTATTGATTTGAAGTTACAGACAGATTTCTGCTCCTGAGTGCAGGTTGTGGTTTTATACCTCTTTATGGACAGAGATCAATAATGTGTATCACCTCCTCACTGTGTTTGCACAACACATCAGCATCGTATTGATGTGTGTTGGACTTTTGTCCTGTTGCTGTTGATGAAAATGAGCGTGTGTGTGTGTGTGTCTGTGCGTGTGTGTGTGTGTGTTGCAGCCTCAGTGAGAGCCGCTCACAGAGTGTCTATATAGAGGAGCCACACACGCACACACACTTTGACAGACAGGCTGTGTAGTCGATCACCGATAGACGCCGGCGTTCATCGAGCAGAGCAGCTGGAGCAGCAGCACACAGCAGCGGCTAACCCGTCCGGAGGAGGCCGCTGACAGGAGCACAGGTGGCAGCACAGTTCGCTCGGGCTGCTCGGAAACCGGCGGGTGTTATGGCCGACAGCGTGGACACCTTTCTCAGGGCACAGCACCGCACATTCAGCGGACTGACTGAAGGTAGCCGAGCGCTTTAGCTCTTTTAGCTTAGCCAACTTCCAGGCTAACGCTCAAGCTAACGATCCCTGTTATACAAGTTGTTGCGGCGGGTCAGAGGTGTGACTGAGTCCAGGCTGACGCTGTCGTGTTTGTGTAGCTTCGTTTTAAACACCTTCTAAACACAGTTTGACTACAAGGTTTACTTTGCTGGCTTGTGTTTTCTAAATGACCCTCGGTGTTGTGTTGTGTTTCGTTTCAACGATGAACTAAATAAGTTAATTCCCTCTTGTTGTTGTTGTTGTTGTTGTTGTTGCAGTAATGTGCTGGAGAATGAGCACAGGCGATAGTTTTAGGTAAATAATTGTGGAATCAATACTTGGCCAACAATTCACACTAAACAGTCACGTTCACAGAGCTGAAACCTTGATATTGTTGTTGTCTCTGTGGCTGTAGGTAAATTAGCTTTAGAGGAGGCTTCACTAAGCTGTGTGCTCCAGCCCTGCAGTCAAACATATTCAAGGATTAACTCACAGGCCTCATCAGTTCTATATATTCTTCAGAACCTTGGATCAGAAACCTGCTTTTACACAGGAACCCACAGGGAAGATTGAAATGTTCAGTATTTTATTAAATGCCCCCCCTCCCTCCATGTGCTTTCATCTCGAATCATGATTTGTTTTCTTTGGAGCGCACCATCTGCCCCCTGAGAAATGAGTCTGCCATTATGTTTGAAGTTGTGCGATTATGTTTGAAGTTGCACAGACAACACAAGGCTGCGGCCTCTTATCTCCTGTCATGGGAGCTTTGTTCAATCCTCCAGGTCCTTGTGTTTTTAATTTTTTTATTATCAGTAGTATTTCATTTTCATTTGTTGTTGAAATGGTTCACTCATCAGACTCCAAAGGGAGGGAGACTGTAGTAAAAAACTGTAGTCTTTTTGTGTTTTTCAGCTTCAGGAAATCTTTGTAGATCCAGTCAGTTTTTTGGAGAACTTCCGATGATGATGGCCTATCAGTCTCATGGGGAACCAACCCAAGTGGGGGGGGTGGACTATAGACTATATATAAAGATGGAACATGGGTCTCCACTACTTTTCTCTATCCATCAATGAAAATAATAACATGGATACGAACGCCTGCCATCTTGCGCATTTGGAGGCCAGATTCTGCTGAGCTGCAAGAGATCAAGATGTGCTGATGAAAGATGATCTGTTCAAAAGACCCAGTCTTAACTCTCTCCAGAAGTAAATGTTGATAGACCGTCACAGACAAAGTTAGGCAACTTCACTTTACTACTGCAGTGGGAACTGCTTTGAGTTCAGAATTCATCAGCCGACCTCGATGTGTAGTTAAGATCCGGGCTAGTTTCTCGAGTAATTTGGTTGTAAAGATGATGATAATCATAAAAGCAGAATGTGATTTCATAATATATCAATTACACAGAGGGGATGATGATCATATTCATCTAGTTCCCAGGAGCAAGGCAGCCTTTGTTGCTCTTTCTTTTCCTATCTTTGCTCAAGTTTCTCCGGAGGACAGAATTATCATGAACTCATTTGGGAGGGGGATACACGGAGAGCATGTTAAACACAGAGGGTGCTGAACAGCTACCATCCCCTGCTGAGTGTGAGTGAAGGGATTTGTGCACAATTCACATGCAGACTCTCCTCTGTGACAGCAGTGCACAACCACAGTATTGCTTCCACACCCTGAGTGTAGCAGAAAGCTGTTTACACCTGCTCTTAGCATCTGCCACAAACATCTTTCTATTTTCCAAGTCTCTTTGCCGGGCTGTCTGCAGTGTCCTTCACATCACACCTTGTCATTACCATCAGCCAAGCAGAGTGTCTGCTTCCGTTCTGTAATCAGGGCACAGTTTTTTAATAAAGATTAGAGGCTGATTAGATTGTTGGGTCTCTCTCTGTTGCATAATGTTAGGATTATGTAAAACACTTGTTCTTTGCAGCTCATTCTCCAGCATGTGGCTGTTTGTTAATTATTGAGCTTTGGTTACTCATGAAGTAGTGTGTGTACCCCCCCCAAATCACACCTACCCACCCACCCCCATCACACTGCTTTAAAAAACAAAAATCAAGTGTTGATTCCAGGAATGAATATGATGTGGTTTCCACATGAAGCGCTCACAGCGGGCCTTACAACGCTGAATGACTAATGCTGCGATCACAGCTAATCCTTTGCAGCTTGTTATTTGTCTGCCGATTGCTATGTGCAGTGTTCTGCGTCTTATGCGTCCTATGACCTGAACATATTGAAATGAAAATGTTCAGATGCTGCCAGAATGTGAAGTTAGTACCAGTTAGATTAGTGAAAGAGTTCGGCTACTATATTGAAAGTCATGTCATTAACAGATTAACAGATATTCAATAATTGAGTGTGCCCTGCTTTAAGAAGCTTTTGAAAAAAAGGTACCTCACTCTATGCATTTTCCATTAATAGGTAAGATGATTAGCTCTGCATTGGTTTGTCGATTAATTAATTAAATTGAGATTAAATTAATCAACAGCTATTTTAGCGTCTTTCTTTTTTAAGCAAAAGAACAAAACCTTTGATGTTTGAAGCTTCTCAAATGTAAAGACGTGAGGCTTTTCTTTGCCTCACATCTATCTGCTAATTCAACAAATGTCTGTCTGTATGTGGCTCACATATTTCTAGAACCATTGTTCTTATCGCCATCACACTTGGCAGGTGTATTGTTAATGACTCGAGGACGTGCAGTGTTGAATTTGTTGTGATTTGGACCCACGATACATTGAACAGTCATAAAATCAAAGTAAACCTGCGCCTTGAAATCAGGGGTGTCAGTCTGTGGACCGAGTTCAAATATAAAACTCTTATTAACTACTGCAGTGGTTGGCTCCTGGCATCCTGCTGGTCAAAATAGCTATCACTTTGACAATTTTATGATTTGTATTTTACCATATCGGAGTGACGCAAGCATTCTTTGTTTTTTTAGCTGTATAAAGATAAATCGTTATAAACATGCCAATGGGGAGACCTGCTGGTTGAATGGCTTGGGCACATACCACATGGTTGCATACGCCTTTGAGCAGCTGGTCTTCCGTTTCACTCCCAGCTGGCCAGACCATATACTGCATGTCATTCCCCTACTCTGTCACCCTGTTTCCTGTCTCTCACTGTTCAATCAAATAAAGGCATCACAAACAAAAGAAAATACGGCAAATTAATCAATAATTGAAATTAAGCATATTTTGATGTGTGAACAATCACTTTATGGGTCTGGAAATGACACTGATGAGAGCGCAAATCAATACAGTTATGGGCCATGAAACAATATAAATTATTATGGCAATATAACTTTCATCAATAGTAAAAAACATTTGTAAAATGCTTAATTTGTCATTCTCTGCTCATAAAGAAGACTTTAACATCACAGCCTGCACCAGAGAGCAAACATTAGTCTTCAAACTCAAATATTAAAATATTATAATAATCAATATCGACTGATTAGAATGTTTTTACCTAAAATATTTTCAGCCATATTGTCCAGCTCTACCATGAAACAAAACAATGAGCTGAAAGATAAAATAAAGATAAGTTAATATGATGATGAATCCTGAAAGCTGATGGTCAGTTCATCTCAATGAGCGACACCGTTTTTATTACACAATAGTTTGGTCCTGTGTCAGTTATAAAATTGCTTTTATTGCTTTGTGGACTTGATAGTAACCAAAGTGTCTCAGTCGACACAGCTATTACCTTGATGTTTGCCTTCCTTTGTTCCAGATGCAGAGCGAGAGTGGAAGGGACCATTTTGCTTCATCCAGGCCGCAGACCCACAGCTTGGGCTGATGAAGGCCTGGAAGGACGGCGACTGCGACGGCGGAGGGGATGAATGGGCCGAGGAGGTGGAGCTCACCAAGCAGGCTGTGGAGGCCGTTAACCAGCTCAGACCTAGGCCGAGGTTTATGGTGCTGTGTGGGGACTTGGTCCACGCCATGCCAGGTGGGGATTTAGATTTTATAGAAGTTTATAGTTTTATTTTTTCAAAGGTGGAAGAGCACACTCCTTAAGCCTGAAGCTCACAACAGAAAAGGGAAGCACCAAGTTTAGGTTCTGCCTTTGTGATGAAACACAGCTTGAAGTTGCTTTTTTGCTGAACATTGAAGTACTTTAAACTTCACTGAACCATAACTACATGCAGGATTCTGAGAGCTGCAAAGGACAGCACATGCTCACTGGTAAAAATAAGCCACAGTGAAGAGAGGCTCTCAGCAGTTGTATGGACAGTAAAAGCTCAAATATTGGCAACTGTTCAGATGCATTTCACCATCAACTTGTTTTATGCCTTGTTTGTATTCAGCAAAAGATGCAACATTCAGTGAAGTTATCAGCCCGTAAAGTAACTTAACTGGTTTTTGGACATCTTGAATGAGACTGCAGACTTATCAAAACACATTTCAGTCACTAAATACAGATTTCTTTATTTGGATCTGCACAATATTGAACACACTCATGTTTGCTCCCTAAACGTGTCTGATATTTTTCATCAAAACCAGTGAATCATTCTCTGAGGTATCAATGAAGATTTTGAAAAACACTGTCCCACAAACAGAAAGTGAAGAAAATTCCTGTAAATGCTCCAGCTCCAGATCGGCACTGATATTCAGTGGGTTCTTCCTTGGGTCATGCCCCATTCCTTTATATGAATTTTAATGAATTTGGTTATGTAGTTTTAGATTCGCTGATAATCAATGGATGCGTTAAGACTGACAAGTGATCTGATATAAATCACCCACAGTATAGATGTGGGGCTTTTACTGCACGTTCAGGCAGGAAGTCATCTCTGCCTCCTCATCAGCATGTCGTCAGCTGGTCACAGCCAAATACACACTAATTACATTACGGTGTTCTTTTTAAACACCCAGCTCCATACGTCAAAATGCTAAATGGACTGCATTTATATAGCACTTTTCCTTTCTTAATCGCCACTCAACATGCTTTATATGTCTAGTCAGTAGTCCATACACACATATTCACAGCGATTCTATGTGCAGCTTTTTTCCTATCACACATCATTCTCATTCTGTCGGCACAGCCGTCAAGGACAATTTAGGGTTCAATATCACGCCCAAGGTCAGAAGAGGGGCTTGGGATCAGACCACCAGCCTCGTTGTTGGTGGACGATCTTCTCTACAAATTAACAATGAGATGTCAGTCGTTTAAAGATGTTTCATTTAAATGTCTAAAAATGTTTCCAAAAATTTTCAAACCCAGAGAAATACCCAATTTTATTCAATGTAATGGGACGTTTAAATTTGGTCACATTTTGTGTCATATCCACTTTACTCATGGCTTTGCTTATCTCTGCTATACATTACCTCATCTGTGACCATGATTTACACTAGAGTCACATCAAGTCAAGTCTTTTGTTGTTTTGCTTGAGACCCCTAGCAGCCGAGGTTAAACATTAATACACAAACAATTCACTAACTTTTGATTTACCAAGTTACATGTACTGTCGATATTGTTGAACCTGGCTCTCCTGACTCTGCTAGGTGTTAGTGTGCGACCTGCCCAGTATGAAATGACTGCTGAGGTGAGGGAAACTAATCTGAAAGGAACTACTGTGCCACTTTTCTGACTGAAACCATTAAAATTGGACACTTGTCATATAGAATTGTAACACACAGTGTGTGCGGTTTAATCTGAGTCTCATTTTTTGAGCCTGAGGCAGAATTGATTATTTGTGTTCCCAGTGCTGCAGGTTAGGGAGGTTTGTGACCTGAAAAATCAATGCATGTATGCATCTCTGGAAATGGTTGCAATATAAGCTAAAGAGAAGACGCGTAATAGACATGGTGTTTAATAACATAATAATTCTATGTGCCATATTCTGTATAGCTCTAGTTGTCAGGAGTGAGTCAATATGCAGAAGGTATTTTCAAACCTGCCTCATACTGTGTCCATTACCACATATTTTGAGATATGTTATTGTCAGAATCCTACATTCATGAAAAGAATGGAACATGTGTGATATAATGTATTCTAAGCTGCCACTCGAGATAGTCCTAATATTATTAATGCAGTCCCTGAATAACATCAGTCTAGGGTTGGTTCAGCTGCAGAATATTTCTCATTGAGGTAAATTTGACCATTACTCTTCTCTTTTTCCAAGCCAAGAGTCAGTAAACAAGGTGCTCCCCTGTGACAGCTGGTGATATTTATCTGGGAAAAAGCACAGGCCTTCTGGCTATTCTGATTTCAGTTATTGATCAGACCAGCCTGACTTTACGTTGTGAAAATCTGTAAAACAGCACCTCGTCTGTTCCAGCTTCAGCTAGGAGGTAAAGGAAAAGTTCTAGTTCTAGTCGTCTTTGTTAACATCCGACCCCCTGTGACGGCACACAATATTTTATATCTATAAAAAGCACCTGGTTGCCTTCAAGCTGTTTGCATGACGGCAAGATTTAGCTTTGTTGAAATGGTTCAGCAGATCAATCCTGGTTGCAGAATATGATGCTTGTGTATTCGTTCATTTAGTTTGTAAATAATTGCTATAGCAGTAGTGCATGCTGGTTTCTCACAATCAATCTTGTGCTCTGACTTTAACTTGTTTGATGTCTTGCCGCCAAGCCAGCAGCTGGTTTCTGCAATTCATCGGATGCTCTCTCTGTCCAGCCAGACAAATACATTTTCAGAATGGAACTGTGTTTGAAAATAGTTGGACACCTCCAGAGACGGCTGGCCAAGTAAACAAAATAAAACCATTTTACTGCTCATTTTCTACCTTATTTGGAGCTGACATGCTGTGTTTGGCTCTGCCTGTCTGCCGTTCTCGCTCTCTTTCAGTAGTGACTAGATATATGATGATCAATGCTAACATGTAAACTTAAACCAGCCAATCCTACCCAGTAAAATACCTTTTTAAGCAATAGACAACAGCCTAAGACATAGACTGTAGCTTGACAGACATTAGAGACAAACAGATGCTGTTATTGGAAGAACTCTAATGAAATGAGTGACTACTACGCGGTGTACGCTTTTCTCAATGTCCAGGTGCCTGATTCCATAATAGGGTAAACGGAATGGGCTGGCAGGACCCACTGCAGAGTTAATGTTCAGCAAAAAGAGCCGCGAGCCGCCAACCAGTGCAAACTACCTTTGCATGACAATTAGAGAGCTTGCATGAGGTGCCTGCCTGGCTGAATGGCCTCAAGGAACAGGCAGAGAGAGAGAAAAATGTCAGCAGACGAAGCTGCCTCTTTCTCCATCTCTGCATGCCTTCTCAGTTTGGATCCTGTTGAAAGTTTCACTGACTTTGATCACGATGTGAAGATAATAAGAGAGTCTACAGAAGCAGAATACTTTGTTACATGTGGTGCAACATGTCATTTGTATGTCCTTTGCCTCGATCTCTAAAATTTGACTCAGGGCAAACTATTTCATATATTCATATGCAACACAGATTTGGCTTGGCTTAGTCACAGAGGAACTCTTTCCTTCCTCTTCCCTTTTTTGGGTCACAATGACCATCAATTCTAGCTGCACAGGCACAGCCAGGCACACTCCTGGAGCTGTCTCTCCCTATCATCCAAGAGTCATGCTGGAGGCGTCCAAGTTTCCTTATCATCTCCATGATTGCAACATTTAGACCAAAACATGGCTGTCATCCATTTCCCACCCATCACTGCTCCACCCCCCCAGTCTCTCTCTCTAATCAGTCGCATTTATAGGTCACAGCAAGATCTATTTCAGATGCACAGTGGGACAGTTTATAGTGTAACCGTGGGGTTTAAACGGCAAGGCCTTGGGGACCTTTAAGCGTCGCGGCATCAGCCCTTGTTACTGTCAGCCCCAGCAGAGCAGGTTGTGTGTGCCATCTTCATTACTTGCCTTGTCCGTCACTTGCCTGGCAACTGGGCTGCTGCATGGGTTTGGAGCAGGGAAGAGATATTAAGAGTTTCTCCTTCTGTCTCTCAGCTGACATTTCCCCTTAGACAGTTTATTTACAATACAGAATGAATGGGTGGCGGCCAGGGGAAGCTGGCTGTCAACCGGCATTGTCAACACTGCTGCCTGTCGGTGACGGGAAATTGGCAACTGTATTTCTGTTCCCACGTATTTTACTCTCCATCTCTCTTCTCCGTCGCACTCACATTTTCTTTTCCTTTCTCTCTCTCCCTTGCTCCTCTATCGTCTATCTGTTCTCTTAAGTAAATAGCTGCAATCTTATGCCTCGTACCTTATTTTGACAGGCTTCATTTGCAAGTCTGACACTCTACACAAACACCCTCCCTTATTCATGCCTCTGATGAATTTATTTGAAGCAGCATCAGTGTGAATTAAATCTGGTGTTGAGGAAGCAGAAGTTCTTTTAGTTCTTGTAATTGTTCTGGAGTGAACATGAAAAAACAATGGGATCTTTGTATTCTTTAGAAAGGGGTTTGTTCAACTTTAGATCTTAATTTGAAGACAGGGAAACTGATGGCTGACTAAAGATATTATTATTTGATAAATCTGTTTTTATCAAAGAGTTGTTGGAGAAGCAGTGATCAGAAGCACTCGTGCACATAAGATGGAGAGGAACCCCAATGGACTTCATTTGCATCACATCACAGAGGTCCACAAGGATCTATTCCTCACTAAATGATGGCCAGTATTTTCTCCAACTACATGTGTACCAGACCTTAACTGACAAAAAGTTCTTGATCCCAATTCACTGTCTCCTCTCCAATTCATGCTAACCCTCAAGAGACGCTTTCTGGTCTCAAGGACTTCCTTCAATCTCAGCTATTCGTCCTCTCCCTATCTCTGCCTCTCCCTCCCTCACTTTTACTCTCTTGTGTCTTTCTCTCATTTTTTTTCAAAGCTGACAAATGAAGGGGATAAAGAGTAAGGAGGGGAGCAGCGACAGAGGGAGGAGGGGGGTGCGAGTTAGAGAGCTGATTAGATTAGAGAAACATGCTGGACTTAACACTCTCCTAATGAGCACTACAAAGGATTCAAGCAGTGTCTCTGGGGGTTCATGAGGGATGTTACGCATGATACAGCAGGAGAAGTGTTCAAGTACATGTGCACTACCATGTGTGTGCACTCGCATGTTGGTAAAACTGACAGGTGATGGAGAGGTTACCTTGGGAGTTTCCTGTCCCCTCAATGTGTCCCCTGTTTGTGGAAACCTGTTAAATTGCCATTGGAGGCAGCAAAGAATCGATCCCTCTGTGGGTTTCTGAAGCAGATGAGATTATGAAGGATTGACTGCCTCGGGAGAATTTGTTTTTTGGGAAACATTTTGGATATTTTTTGGAGGAGGTTGGGATGTTCTGTGTATGTTTATCTAATGTTTCATGCAGTGGCTTGTGGGGAGTAACAGGTTTCTAAGGGGGTTGGAGCGGCCAGTAGTGTATAAGTGTAGAAATGTCACTTTGTTACCACTTTCACATTTTTTTTAGAGACCCAAGAGATACACAGCTCAAATGTCAATGTGAAAAGATCCTCTTAGACCCTGTAAGACAACCCTGGTAAGTGTCAGGCTGAATCTATCCATCTACTTTCGCCAGCTTTTTGTCCAGTTTGTGGTAGCAGCATGAAGAGGTAGTCAAAAGAGACAAGCTCTGCACAAGATTGTTGACATCGATGCATTTCTCTTATGGAAGACTATATTATCAGTTGATGATTTATGTACATTTATGTATCAGAAACAAGATGTTCATGTCATAGAGCCGACATCTTCAAAGAATAGGTTCAACATTTAATGAACCCATATTGATTTTACGAAATCCGTGGTTTGATAATGTCACAATTTCATAACTGTAAGAATTGTAAAAACCAGGATATCTAACTATGGTGTCCTGCCTCTCGCGAGTCATGTAATTTGTGTGTTGACCGTGTGTTTAAAATCTCTCACAAGTCACGGGAACTGACTTAACCTTAACCTTATTTCCACCAGTGCTGGACTTCATCGAGGAGTTTACAGTAAGAGGAGAAATCCTTGATTACTTTCGGTTTCCGACCAGCTCCGTAGTAGCAACTGGCACAGACACACAGACACACAGACACACAGACACACACTTCTCTCTCTGTTGCTCTTCATATTAACTATTATAAAAGTAGCCAGGAGTTTAATTAACCTATACTGGAGGTAATTATTGTATAATAAGGATATGAAGAATGTGGCTTGAACCAGGACAGTTTACCTCTTCACTTTTGCACAAATAGTCAACACTTCGCTCCCAAAACAACTTGACTTGCGGAAAGTAATCGAAACAAGTCACACTCCCTGATGACATAATAGTATCCAAGTCCTCTTTAAAGAGTCAATCGCAGACTGTTCATATTTGCAGAACTGGCCCCACTGTTGTAGTAAAGCCAGAAAGTAAACCTGTCGGATTGTCTTCTGGTTTATAGTCACAGTACAGAAGTGTTTTTGGTGAAATTGGTCTCATGCACCATTGATCCCATTATACTGTAATAACACTAGGTTGTAGGTTTGGATAGAGTTAATGACTTCATCTCAGCCACCACCTTGTCATAACCTGCAGGCCGGTGCTACATCAACAGAACCTGTCAGCGCCATTGCTCGCTTGAGTCACAAATACACTGGTGCACACACATTGAAAATACAGTTGTTTAAAGGAAGAAAATGTATGCGACAGCAGGACCCCACGCACTGAGGCCTGTGTGCAGTGTCGACAGCCAGTCTTTAGAGGTTATTGAGAGAAGTGCTTACAGTGTTGGACAAGCTCAACGAAAACCTGCCAAAGTCTCCTGTCAGGGTTTGAGAATCACGGTGTTGCAATCTCATTAAGCGAACAAGGCCTTTCAGTCAGCTCCAGAGAGAGCGGGGAGCAGCTTGGTTTTTTGTTTTGTTTTTTTCACATCCCTCTCTCAGTACATTAATTGCTCATTTCAGCAGAGGATAGCAGGTTAGGTAAATAGGTACATTTTTCACAGAATGTTTCCTGATTTCTGCTTGTTTATGTGGTGAACACACCTGCAACATTTTATTACTATTTTTGGTGTTTTCCCTCTTGTTTTTTATATATAATTAAATTCTTATTGTTAGCTAAAATTGTTATCTCCACCAAGTATAAGTATTTATACATAGGAAAATGTTTGAAGGGAGCAGCAATGGCGATTGAAATGAAAGAGTTATTGCCAGTAATGGTAGAATATGTGATATCAAGCAGTCTTGTTATAATTATAGACCATGATCAGCTGCCACCACTGTTTTCATCCATATCTGTTTGTTGGTTTGCTTATCGGCAGGATTACACAAAAAATACTTAACGGATATCCGTCAGATTCATACATATTTTGACATTTTCACCAATTTCCCAGGAAATAACTAATGGATCTTGATGTAACAAATCTGTCATATCCAGAGGACTGATGTCTCTGAGTGTGTGAATCTGGATCTAGTGAATTTAAATGTGATTTCATAGGAGTAGGCTTTTTCAGCCGCTGTATGGTAAAAATAGGGCTAGAAACCTGTAACACAGTGCAGCTCAGATAACATGATGTGGCCTCAGCTACAAGTCTTGTCTGAAACTAAAGAGACTGTTGTGCTTTGGCCGATGTGCTCTACTGAGTGCCAATCTTGTTATAAGGAAAAAAGAAACTAAACAAAGAAAACTCCAATTAATAAATAAAAGTTTTCGTTGAAACTGTCTGTTACCCCATTGCAGAATGATGATCATACAGTACCCCATGGTTAAGCATATGTTTGAGTCTTTTCCTGCTGTGGAATGATTCATGGATATCATTGATCGGGAGGCAGCTGGACGTGTAAGGAAGCAGAAGGCAGCACAGCAACCCTGCTACTGTGTGAACCTACCAGTGCTTTTTATTCACATTTATTCATCTAAAGATAAATGTGGCGAGATGCTGTTGACGAGCCCCACCCTGCTTCTTTCTCACTTAATTACACACATGCACAGTCACATTCAGAACAATTTTTCTGTTCTTTGCCACTGAGTAGCTCTGCTGGACCAGATAAGAAGGTCATGGAGAACAAGAAAAAAAGACTAGATGTGAATAAATGGATAAAAGTGTTAAAATCAACTTGTCTGTGACACCAGGGTCAGTTGACACCAGCGGCTGCAATTTCCTCAGCTTTTGCAAAAATCAACCTTTGTTCCCCTGATCTCCAGCTTCATTAATGAGGCTGCCTTTGTTTGTATGTAACTGAGGCAGCATTCAAATATTGTGATTGTGGAATAATGAGTCCACATTATTGTGGCCTCAGCTGTCATCACATTGAAGAATCTGCTTAACACTCTCAACTCTCAGGAGATCAACCTAGACGTCCAGCTTTTCTCAGACCTTCACCACACATCACCTGCAGGAAATAATAATAATTATTATTATGTCTTTTAATTATGTGTGTCTAACTTTTTTTTTCTGACACAGAATTAGTTTGCTACAACAAATTGCTGGAGATTGTTTTGTAAAAAATGATTATATTGGGCCAACATTGTTATTTAAATATATTACAATTAGGGCTGAAATTAACAAATATTTCCATAATCGATTAATGGCTCAGTTAAGATTTGGTGTAAAAATAAATATCATGCATCATGTCCAGGTTTTTCTAATAATAAATCATAAATACATAATCATTTGCCAGATACACAATACGCAAATATACAGTATTGTTATATATTTAGACCATAAACTGTACATAAAGAATGACGACAGGACGGTACCCCAAAAGTGAATGCAAAAGGTGATAAACCCTGCCTTCTCCATGTTAGTCGATGAGACACAAACCAAAGTCAAAAAACATTTGAAATTGTTTCTGTCGTTTTAGGTGGTTCTTATGACACACAGATGTTTGCCATCTTCCAGAAAGTTTGGTTTTATTAGTTATTTAATGCTACAAAAAACTGGTTGACAGCTTAGACTGTCTCACGACTGTTCGAGTCCGTATATCGGCGGCGGTACCTTGATATCACGTCTGAGCATACTTGTTGAAATAGTACTTGTTGCTCATGAGGAAATGTATATACTTTACACAGTTACACATAAGCAGACCCTGAATAGTAATGCAGTCTTGAGAGTGTCGCACAGAAACTGTTTTACATAACAAAAAGGGCTCCTTCACCATTTGAGTGCATGTTTGTGTTGTATTGACAGTTTGAAGTGTGCCCGGGTAGCTTATTTTATAAGAGACAGACAGGTGAGAATGATGCTTTACCTTTTTTCTGTGTACGTTTTAAACTCGGCATTCTCTCACTCTGCCATGCACAAGCTGTTCTCTAAAAAAAAAGGGCTCTTAATGTAATGAGTCCTTTCAAACATCCAAGGAAACATTTGCTCCAAAAGTAGGCCAGTAAAATAATTACTCAGATGAATAAAAAGGAACTGAAACAAGAGGGAGAGGAGAAGAAGGAATAACTTGAGAGCAGGGGAGAATAGGTTTGTTTGATATACATTCTAAATCATAAATATATGAGAGTCTCGCCCATTCTCTACCCTCAACACATGCTGGGACTGAATTAATTTGACTCCCTCCCTTCTTATCTTTGCGAACTGCAGGCTTAATAGGCATAATAGCATATGGCTGATTTGAACACAACAAACCGCTGAACATATTGTAAAGATCTTGTGAAACAAGCAGCCTCATGTATCTGAGACCAATGAATCTTAGTGCACCGAAGAGCTGTGGCCTGCGCGCAGCACAGAAAGGTTGGGTTGACCGAGCCAACCGGGGAGGGTTCCACCAGAACACTACTCATCATGTCAGTAACCATGGAGATATAAAGTCGAGCCGAGCAGAGCATTGATCATTCTCTGTGCTGTCATCATTATCATCCAAATAATCCCCCCTTCCCTTAGGCAACTCTCACCTCTACTACCCTTCACACATGTACTCTGACACTCTTTATCAACATCCATATGAATTTCTCTCTCTCTCTCTCTCTGTCTGTCTGTCTGTCTGTCTGGTTCATTTTGATCTAGTCCGTTAGATGTTATTGTTATCGAGCATCTGCTTTTACGAGTCAGTTTTGTTTTTTAATGTACGCTGTAACCACCACCTCATTTGTCACAAGGATATAAGCTGAGCTCTCCTTCTTCCCTCCAGACACACCATTCAGAGAAGGTCAGGAGAAAGACCTGAAGGTAGCCTTGAAGGGGACGGATCCCTCCATCCCTCTGGTGTTTGTCAGTGGGAACCATGACCTGGGCAACACACCCACCCCGAGTACGGTGGAGCAGTATTGCAGTGCATGGGGGGACGACTATTTCAGCTTCTGGGTAAGCAGACACCTCCGACATTAAAGGAGACATATTATGCTCATGTTCCTAATTTTAATTTGTGATATTACATGAAAGGTTTACATACTTCTAGGCTCCCCTCCCGATAAAGTCCAGCCTTCTTTGATTGGCCATCCTTGCCACTGTGTTGTGATGGTCAACCACCTCCAGGGCATGTAGGAAATAGGAATAGGAATTTGACACCGCTCTTGCTTTACCTGTGTTTGTCAAGGGGGGTGCCACTAGGCGTACATTATGTAAATGTCACAGGGAAGAGGTGTTTCAGGAGAAGTTTGCTGTGGAAGATAGGAGCTCCCTTTACCGTGGACTTTGGGCTTTTTAACTGTGCTGACCTTTTACATGCACAAACTAGAATGGCTCACTGAATGTTTAACTTAATCTCAGTAGAGCACATACCTCCCCCAAGGCCCAACACTCCCTTAATTTCAGTCAAGCTGCACCAAATTTCACACATTCACAGATATCAGTCCTCAAAACGTGATTTTTGTCATCAAGATTAATAAAAAAGAAATTCAGACTGAAGAACTAAAAGAAGCTTAACTGCAAACTGAGCAGGATTAATCATGGCCACCACGAGTGAAGAGAGAAGTAAACATAAATGATAATTGAATGTAGTGTAGACCGACAGTGACACCACACAAAATAACTACTCCAAAAAAATATTCAATATTATTTGTGTGTTTTGCAGCTAACTTTGATGGAGACTCACTGATCTGAAGTGCAGTAATTCATTAGAGATACGATCGTCTAGTTTAAATGGATGTCAGTGTTTATTCCGTCAGATATAGAAGTATCTGATTTGTGCAATTATTCCTCCTTTTATTAGTTCCTGGTCCTTTTTACATAGCTGCACCCTTGAAAAAAGGCCATGAGCCCCCTTTTACTCCAGGGCCCCGTTCGCTTTGCTCACATGAATAAATGTGTATAGCTGCTTGTAGTGTCATTTTCCAACTACGATGATTCTTCACTGATTTCCTGTGCAGATAGGACAAATAATAATAGGTTGCTGAAATGTCAAGTTGGTGAAAAAAAGGTACTGTAAAAATAGACCTTTTTCTTACAACTGTTCAAATTGTTATATTTAGAAAAAAGAATGAAGTGTAGGTAACTAACATCTACCACATCTCTCTGTCCTGTGGTCTCAGGTGGGCGGCGTCCTCTGCCTGGTTCTGAACTCCCAGCTGTTCTACGATGCCTCAGCCTGCCCTCAGCTGAAGGAGGCCCAGGAGATGTGGCTGGAGGAGCAACTGAGCAGAGCCTCCTCTTCAACAGTAAGTGGGCATCTACGACATGGTTCTATCCTCATCTGATTTATAAAAGAGTTCAGCGAGATAATGCCGTCTTTTGCTATGTCTGGACCCCGCGGTTTTGATAATTGCCTCTTGTCTGCAGCCATGTGATGCAACAATTGAATTTTGATGCTCTCTTCCCTCACATCTGTCTCTGTGTTCAGGAACCAAAACCCAAACACGTCCTGGTGTTCCAGCACATTCCTCTGTATCTAAAGAGCCCTGAGGAGGAGGACGACTACTTCAACCTGCAGAGGGTCGTCAGACAAAACCTGCTGGACAGGTTCAAGAAGGCAGGTAAGAGAACAGCAAAGCATAAATCCTGGGTCAATTACACCTTTACATTTGGTTACTTTTGCTTTAAATGAGTCAGCTTACAGAGAATGAGCAAGATTGTATGCAGTATTTAGTTCAACGGCACTTCAACATAATATACCTTGTTTCTGCTTTCTCTTTTGACGCCAGTTTTGTGTTTATTTGCCCTCAATTGGAGGCCACCGAAGAGACCATTCTGTTTTATTTTTTGAAAAGTCAAGCAGCTATGTCATCCAGAACCCTGAAATATCAGCAGCATTTTCTGTGATCATGGATTTAAGCGGCTGTGAAGTGCTCTTAAATGTCTTGTCTTAATAATTCTTGGCAAATATTCCTGTTTAACCTTCTCATTTCAAGCATATCTACCTAACGCAGAGTTAAGATCCCAGCCCGGAGGATTAATATGTCATTAGCCAGATGCACGGGAGGAGCTTTTGTCACCCACACAAACAACACAGGCATAATTAAATTACAGAATACATTGACATCCTATAAGTAGAATAATTCCATAATTAAAATTCTCTGTTGCGAGCTTAGAGGAGTGTGATACAAGGGTACCACGCAGAAAAACTCTCACAAGGACAATAAGTCTGGAAGTAGGCAATAACTAAACACATACAAACACATCCAGTCACACGCACATCACTCCATGCAGCCATTTCTGCACAGCTGATTGACAGGACATCTCATATGGTCTCATGCCATGCTCCTCAATCATGCATCAAGGTGACTGGCGGGGGATGGTATTAATTTCATTATCCAACCATTATTCCCGCATGTACTTAACCATGTTGGCCCGTTTTGGTCTGCTGACCCTTTCTCTCATAATTGATTGCTCCTCTAAGGGAACACTGGTTAAAGATTTAAAGGGCAATCCATACAGACTTTCTATATGGAGGAATGGAGCATGTTACTGTATGTGCAGAACATGCATGGGAAAGTGTCCTCTCTCATTCACAATCTTGTTAACACCAGTTCTTGTCCACAATTATAAATTCAGAGTACACACCCAACATGTACTGAATGAACTATACATACACTAACATGTACATGGTTTTTAATAATTGATGACAGATAGGCTGCCGCTCTCTGTAAATCTGTGTACACTACATGATTTTCTCATGTTTGCATGGGTTTTATGTGTGGTATGTACACTATATGGCACTTCTTACTACAGCCAGAGAAAGGATGGGATTGCTGTGATTTACTGCATCTACATTTGGAGCTGTCATATTTGTTTCATCACGTTGGTGAATCTTCTGTGTCCAGTCCTATCCCATAGATTGGTCACGGTACAATGTCACAGTAAAGTTATCCTAAGCTTTGGCATTTTTATGGGAATTAATTAAGAATTAAGATACTAAAGGCTCTATTTTAACGATCTTAGCTCATTGTTTAAAGTGCAATGAAAGTGCATTCAGGACGTGTGCAGTTTAATGGTGCTGCGCCAGCCACAAAGTCTCTTAATTAATCATGGGTGTGCTTTTGGGGTAACATGCAATAAAGAACTAAGAGTGCCATCTCCCATTCCCTATAAAAGCCAGGTGCTCCTGCACATTGATGGATTAGTATTATGATGCAGCTTCACCAGGTAGCAAGAGATGACTCTATTCTGCAGGGAAAACTCCTGTGTGAAGTGAAATACTACAAGGTAGCCACTTAAGATGGAAGACAGCTCCCCAAAAGTGCAGCCAAAGCATCTTGATTGCCACCTGGTGGTTGGCTGCAGTAGAGGACATAAATCTGTGCTACTTTATGGATGGACATGGATAGTTAGAAGAAGTGGAGTCAATGTTAATGTGCAGTCTATGCTTTATAACGGCTTTTTGTGGGTCAAACACATTATTCCTTTCCATTACCTCAATGGCCTATTTTCTTTCTAAACAATGTGGGCACTGGAAGGGAAAAATTACTGTTATGAAATAATCGAGCAAAGACACTTGCATCAGGTGTTGGATGAAACCGTTAGTCTCTCACATCAAAAGAAATTTCGAACCTTTCTTACTTGAAGTAGTAAGAAAGGTTATGTTACAAAAAAGCTGCACAGCTTTGTCGCGGGAGCTCTTCATAAGTCAGCTGAATATAAGTATAAAATTTGAGTAATCTGATGACTCCACAAAAAATCAGAAATCACATAAAAAAGAATCCAACCAGTCATTGTTGAATAATACAGACTCTGTCTCTTAGTTCTCTCCTCTGGTTTCTCTCTCCTGCTGCCTCTTCTCTCTCCTTCATCTCCGACGACAAGTATCTTGGTGATGACTGATGCTGTAACATCTGTACCCTGAATCTACTGGAGTCTGTCCTGCAGGCATGCTTGTAAAAGAGACTGTGATCAGCTCTGCACTCTGTGTCAGTCTACGACAGAGCCGCAACTGTACATCACTACCTTATACACCACAATCATGAGGGTCACTGTAAGGGCATGGATCATTTTTAGCCAAGCTTACAGCATTACGTTGTGGAGAGAATGTCACTTGTTTGGTAGTTGGATCCACCATTTTAGCTCAAAGAATTGCTGTACCTGTACACAGCATCTCTTTACTGCTTGCATGGCTGTAGAGGCTTCACCCGGATTTTTATATTTTATATAAGGAATTATTTAGGAATTTTGTCACAGAAACTAAACTAGAAGGGCACTCAGAGAGAGCATGACTCCCCCAATACTGATTAGAGAAGGTGTGTGTGTGTGTGTGTGTGTGTGTGTGTGTGTGTGTGTGTGTGTGTGTGTGTGTGTGTCAAATATTTTCTTGTCCATTCTTTATTTATGTTATAGCTGTAAAAGTAAGGACTGTATGAAGCAGGAGTTCCCTGCAGGCAGAAGAGCGCCTGGTAAAAATATCCCATCGGAGAGACCGTGGGCCTTTTATAGAAGAAAACAATCAAAACGAGTGAAGAATTGCAGAAAACTGGGATATGTTATTTACTGCACATTGAAGAAAAACAGAGATCCAGGGAACAAGGATGTGTTGTTTGTCTTCCTGTCTGTGAGGCTGTTTCCTCTCATCCATGGTAAATTATGTCTCTTCTGGACATACATTGCTATGGTAATTTTTTCCCCTCCTTGCGTTGCTTTATTCACGCACCATCTCCCTCCACTATCTGTCCTCACCACTGCACCCTGTGATCCTCTATCCTCCAGATGTGCTCTTTTACTCTGGTGATCATTCCTGTCATTACAGTAAAGGGCACCATCATTAACCTCACACACACACACACACACACACACACACACACACACACACACACACACACACACACACACACACACACACACTTCTGTATCCAGTCTTATTCTCAGAAAGATTCAAGTCTTGGTTGGAATAGTTGAGCACTGGTGCAGATGAAGCATGAATGTCATTTTTTTAATAAGATTTTCATTAAAGTAAGCAGCTGACAGGGATAAGTCTTCATCTATGTTTGTGAAGCTCGCTCTCATATCTTTTGGCCTGGAAGACAAATGAAGCTAAACCCGCAGCTGAAGGATTACACATTTTATGCTGTAAAAAAGTACTGAGCTTTATTGCAATACTGGAAAATGCTTTACGACATCCTAACAGTGTTTCTGTCTACCAATAATGCATGGATGTTGTTCTAAAAAAAAAAAAAAAAGAAGAAAACACTTCCAGATTATTCCTCTGTGTTGGCACCTCTAAAGTTCTTACTCAAGCAAAGCGAAACAGCAGTCTGGCAAGAACAAAGAGGTAAAATTGGACGACTTTCCGCATTCTTTGTCGGGTAATTCAAAGTGTACAGAAAAGCAGCCTTGTAATTGGATCACTGGATGTTACACAAATGTTTCCCTGGCATCACATCAGTCCTCGCACTGTGAGAACGTGCACACACTGCTCTGTGTGACTGACTGGAGTTCTACAGCCACTCCTTTTTGTAGTGTCAGTTAACCTACAGCGGCTGGGGATTCTGCTCAGCAGTGGTGAGGTTGTTATTGCTGTTACTTGCCACATATGATGGAAATAGAGACTATACAGTTGTCCCCTGAAGACAAAGAAATACACCTAATTGATTTTTCCTCACTGAGATATTTTTCACTGCTCTCGCTACTTGTTCTCACACTGTGTGTGTGTGTGTGTGTGTGTGTGTGTGTGTGGGGGGGGGTGGGGGGGGGGGGGGGGGGGGGGGGGGGTTTGATTAATTGTGTGCGCAAGACTGTTTATCTTGTACATGTTCTTTGCATGTGTATTCCCTTTGCATGTAAATCGCTATGCAGCGGTGCATTTTCCACACATGATATATTTTACAGTGAGCATCCGTGTGCTATCTCAGCAGCACATGGGAAAGGTGTGACACCAATTAGTCTTCCTCTGGCTTCAGAGTGAGCAGTTCCACCCTGGGAACTGTTGACTGCAATCCAGCTCATATTAATGACCCACTGTCTCTGTGTGATGACCCCCTCTCGGGCAAGTCAAGTATCACGCAAATCCTTTTTTAATTGCATAAGCAATTATTACGGTTTGTGATTCAGCTGATATTAAATCTTGCTCTCTTGTGTCTTAGTATATTTTGAGTTTAAACCAAGCACCTGATTTGAAAGGGGACATTTTTTACATGCACAAGTCAATCAACCAGAAACCTAGACAACAAGAAAACTTGTTTTAACTTCTTCTGAGACTTTTTAGCGAGAACATTATAGTCAGCTTGTTAATAACAATCACACAAACACCCTAGAGGACGTCACTGTCATTTCCATATTAATAAAAATAATGTTGTCCTGGGCTTTGTTGCCCTACTTATGCTGGTCTGTATGAATGCGACTCAGCCAGCACTTACTGCAAAGTGCAGGAAGAAAGACGTGTGCAAGTTTTAGGTTGCTTGCTTGTTGAAGATGTTGAATTTAGAGAGAACGGGTTTTGCGCACATTCAAAGTCTCCTTAGAGCGGATTAAATGCCCATGGCTATAGGGACTGGTGTCTCCTCTTTTAGAGGCAAGCAGAGTAGCAGAAATCCCATCAGTGCTCTCAGCCTGTCCTCTCCTCATAGAGTAATTAGATTTCTTTGCCCCCCTTTCCTCCTCTTCCCAAGGTTTATACCCTACCTTCAGCACACGTACCAACAAGGACGAATGAACACATGCACAGATAGACGGATACACAGTCTCTCCGGCTTTTGTTCGCCTCCAACCCTGTTTGTGTAAAATGAAAATAAAAACATGAGAGCAACCCAGAAATTCATTGAGACTCCTAAAATTGCTTGCGGCTGTGGAGTTATACGTACAGTAGCTAATTAGAGGGGAAGATAAACCATATGCTGCTCCGCATACCCTCTCCATCTTTCCCTCTATGTCTCTCATTCTTACTCGCTCTTTTGCTGCCGGTTATCTTTATCAGCGAGGATCCTACTATGTTCGAAAGCGAAGACACATTTATCACCCGCTGGGGATTTGATAAGAGGCCACGGCTAAGCCTTTAACCCCATTGTTTTAATGATGAGGCTGAATAATGCTTTTGCGTTTTCTGTATCTCGCTCTTTTATCCCGTCTTTGTCTAACCCTCTTTCTGCAACCCGAAGGTGGGGGTTGGTGGGGTCGAGTCACTGGGCATTCAGGCTGAAAACGGGCTGTATTAGTGGTGGAGTCTAGTTTTGGGAATAGATTAGATGATTAAACACAACCCAGGAAGGACAATCTAAGTAGTAAAGTAAACATTACAAGGGATTCTTACAGTTAAGTTAATTTGCGTGTATTTTATTGGCCATCGCAGCATCATGCCGGATGACATCCAGTGTGTTAAAGCAGCAGCCTCACTGACTGAGTGAATGAGGGCCTTTGTGTGCTGATCCGTCATCTGTTCATGCTCGGAAGAATGAGAATGGTGAAGTGGATGATATCCATGAAGTAATCTACCAGCACTTCCTCCTCATTTACCGTTTTATTGATTTAGCTGTTAATGTGGGTCCTGCCTTGTTTCAGCTTGATTCTAAAGTTGTTTCTTCTACTTGTGTAATTAGTGTTTAAAAAAACCTGCAATTGCTCATCTGGTCAGATACCTAATCTTCTTGATTTATTTTGAGATTAACTAATTGCTTTTAATCAAACTTTAACTCATTTCAGAGTATTTTATTCGACATTGTTGCTTCTTACCTTGATTAAAAAAAAATTTTTTTATCTCAAAGTCTGGGAATGAAAAAAGGCTTTAGAATAAACACCAGAACTCAAATATTGTATCCAAGGTGAGGCAAGTGTTTTTGTATACCTGATTATCATACACAGAGGTCATTCAATGTGCTGTACAGAAGTAGCGTATGGGCTATTTGCCTCTAAATTTCTCTCTGTTCAGTCTTACATCAGGGCATCACCAGCTGATCAGCGCCTTCAGATCTGAGAGACCTGTTTGGTATGTACACATCAAAAATTTCACAAAGACAGTCAGGGTCCTGAACATTTTGTGTCTTGTTAACAACAAGTAAGAGTTTGAATTCAATGTTTTGACCAGAGAATTGGCTCTATTTTCCTAGTTTTAGTCAGAACTCTAACAGCAGTCATAACTTTCTAATGGTCTTGTGGGAAGGTCGGTGAGGAGAGCATTGCAGTCTGGAGAAAATAAAAGCACAAATAAGTTTCTCCAAGTCTTGTTTGGACACAACATCTCTCATCTTAGCTTTATTCTTGAGATGCCAAAATGCAGATTTAGTAGTAGCTTTGATGTAGTCTTTGAAATTCACATCCCCATCCATAATTACACCAAGATTTTGAGCTTTAATGCTCCAATTAGGGACTGACTTTCAACCTTCCTTCTTTGTTCACAAGTACAAGTATCTGTATTGTCTTTCATTTAATTAAAGGAGGTCAGGGAATCCAAATAGTGGCATAACATTACAAACCTATAAATAATTGTAACACAACTATACTGCTCCTTTTATGAGCTCAGTAAACATTAAATTCAGTCTTCTCATGTGATGATGAATAAATGGTCCTATTCACATAACCCCATGATCCATCAGTGACGTCTTAACTGTTTGAAGGCCTGTTACCGCTTAGAGAAACTTAGAGATTATAGCTTGGTAAATTCAGGATGATTAGGTAACACATTGGGTACCAAATGGCCAAAACACTTGCATGCTCATAGCTGGATAGATAACATGCTGACTGCTACCATTTCCCAGTTCTCTTTGTGATTCTCTGTGTGTGTGTGTATGCGTGCGTGTGTGTAACTGTAGGACAGGGGTGAAATGCAGTGCTGTGACTGATGGCTGGGAGTGATTTATGAGGAGCCGGGGCTACAACATGCCTCACCAGACTATATCATTTTGTATCCATCCCCCCTGTCATGTAAATTATCAACAGCCACCATTTCATGATGAATTATTTCCTAGACCTGCACTTTAATGACAAACGCCCTTCAATACGAGCGCACACATTGCACGCTCCACTCCCACACAGATAGGAGACAGCTCTGTTCAGAGGAATATTAGGAGTTTGTGTCGAAGAGAAAGAGGGAGACATGGTGTGAAGGAAAATGCTCTTTCCTGGAGGTAATCACCAATTTGAGGAGGTTCAGTGGCAAGATAGAAACTTAGCATGCAATTAGCAAATCCAATCTTGTTCCCTGCAAATCAGTGACGGAGAGATGAAAGGGAGTTGAAGGGACACAAGCATCAAACATGATCAGATCTGGCCGGACGTGTCTTTAGTGCTTTTATTCCTTTATACTGAGGACTACATTCTGTTGTGTCGTCTATTAGCATTTAAATAGTTAAAAGGAGTTTCAGTCAGACCCACCAATTAAGAGGAAAATAGCTCAGATGACTTCAGCATATCAAAAGCACATCACAAAATACAGGCTGATATTAGAGGGGACTCTCCTCTCCTTTCTGTGCATTTTTGTGCCTTTCTGTGCCACCGCTGATCACAAATTCAATTTGACTCTGGGTAATTTCCCCCCGTTTGCATTCAATATGTTTTCATCACTCAGCCTGCTTACTGTGTGCATTTTCTGAGCACTCAAACACTCCCTCCCTCTCCTCCACACCTCTGTCTGTCAAAGCAAAGGCCAGTCCCCAGATGGGAGTCTTTATCACAAAGAAAAGCACAAAAGAACCAGCGGTGTTTCAAGCCTGACAGGTAAATGGGATTTCCTCAGAGACAAGACGTGGAATTATCAGCACAGAGAGCGCATGTTTTCACGAGGGCACCCACTCAGCAAGAAGACAAAAGGGAAGGAATGCACAGAGCATAGAGAAGAGACAAAAATGCTGGGAAATTTGGCTTGACATTCCTTTACTGAAGGTGATACTGCTATTTAACACGCTCTGTGCCTCCCGTCTGTTCAGTGGGTAAAGCAGGACATTTTAAAGGTTAGATGGAAGGAGAAGGATTTCCTTCTTGACATAGCTCAGGTGCCTGATCCGTTGCACTAACATTAGCACAGATAAGGGTTTACATCCCACCACACCACCCACACTGATTGTACCACGAGGCACTTTGGCTAACAATGTACAGAAACAGATATGTGCTACTATTGTGAAGCAAAGGGAAATGGGCTACATATCACATTTCGTCATTGTCAAATCAAGTCTATTTTCCCAGAAGGGTGCCGGCTATCATTATCCCGGAGGTGGCAGAAGCCTACAGCTGTCCATGGCTACAAGCTGTCATGTTTTCACTCCAGCAGAGAACTACTGCAGGTGGTCGCACCATAGACTTTATATAAAGGAGGACCACATGGCAGCTCTCCAAAAGTGAAGGCAAAGTGTCTCGATAGCCAACTGCTGGCTGTCTGCAGTATCATAAACCCCTGCAATAAAAACAGGGTGAAACTGAATCACGATTGGTCAAGTATCATGGGGACCTCAATACCAAAGCTCCATCCACCCATCACTACTGCGTAGACTCTTCATTTCTGGGTAGTGGGAGGAAGTGGAAATGCATCGTCCATCTTTTAGAAACAGTGTATGGTTCCCACCTGCAGGGTTGAAGGTTGGCCACATTGCCAAATCAGCTTCATGACAAAGAGCACCTACGGATTATTGGCCCTTTAATGGATTAAGGAATTATCTCCTCTAACAGCAGGCACCAAGAGTAAAGCATGGAACTACTTAAACACCAGCCAGGTCAACTAAGACAATGATGTTGTGTCGATGTGACGTCAGATAACTTGAACCTGGTTCAACTGGTTCAAGTGCCCATGCAAACCCGGTCCACCACTCTAGACTTTCTCCCATTTGCATTTGAGTCTGTGTCTGTGTGTAGACTTCAGTCTTGACTCTGCCGTTAATTATGCTGCTGCTGCTACAATTGAATATGCATGTCACACCCGAGCAAGTGTCTGACCTGCATTTAACCAATGTCCTGAAAGAGGGTCACCAAGTTGGATATAACCCTGATCACTGTTTTGGTCTTACCAATCAATAGTTACACTGAAGTCTTTGGAGCAATGTGAGGGTATTTTGGGTATGTGAGGGTACTTTGTTTTTCTAGTATTTTATTTTGTGTATTTTTCAGTTCTATGTTGGCAATCTAAGCCTCTATCCCTCACTTTGAAAGAATGCCTTCCCCCATATATTTCCTGGCAGACAATTTTAGAGGTCAGCTTAATCCTCTGACTGCACAGCAAAGAAGACAGCTTTCTCAACTGCTTTATTCCATCTTTTTTTTTTTTTTTTTCAATTGTTTATCTTTTATTCATACAGACAATGTTTTGGAAATTGAAAAGGCTTTTCTCTCTGAGACGGGCCATCTCTCCTCTCAGAGAAATGTTTTTCAGCAGACAAGGACCCAGGTGGAGTGGTTTGACTTCTGAAGCCTGTGTAATGATGCTGCTCTAAAAGGGACAGGGTGTTATCACTGGGCCTGTGCTAAATTGTTTCTATGAAATCAGTTTTACTCCATAAGGTCCACTGGGACAACCCAGCGGAGCGAGACAATCCATTTACATGACATGAAAATTGTGTGTTGGTTCAGTCCACTTCAATTCACAGCTATACTTAAGAGCTGAAAGGAAGCCTGTCGTCGGCAATGACGACCAACCAGAGATCCTTTCTGCTCGATAGACATTAGAGAGGTTTGGAAAGGGAAATTGTAATATTTGAATAGTACTTGTAGCAAATGCTAGTTATTTGTTGTATTATATAAAATGAATAGTTTGAAATTCTGTTACTTTTGTCTTTGTTGAGTCATGATAAGATCAATATGCATCTCATGTCTATTTGGTTTGAAAGTCTATAAAGATGGACGACGTGACCGCTCCCCAAAAGAGAAGCCAAAGAGTCTTGATCACCCTTTGGTGGCTGACTGCAGTATAGGTCACAAGCGCTACCTCCTCCATGTTAGAAGATGGGACATGGACCATCATCAAATTATGCATCAAATACATTTTTCTCAAATACGGGTTCTGTCATCTGTCACACTGTTTGATCAAGCCTTTTATTGGTTTCAGTTACTTATCTGATGCTATGTAAAGGGATTGAAACATCATGAAGTACAGCTGAGACTGAAAATCATCTGCGTGTGTGTATTGGTGGGACCTCGATACCGTAGCTTCATCAGCCAATCGTAGCCGGATTAACACATAAGATCTTGTTTATTCAACCCAAACAAAATCAGAAGTGTCATAAGAACAATTCAGACTCAATCAATAAAGTAATAGTAAAAAGGAAAGTAATTTTATACCAGGGCCTTTTGATTTTATTTAAAGCTACAACTTTGGATGTATCATAAATATGTGATATACATATGGGAGAATCTCACTGCTGCTGCGTGGTGGCGTCATGTGGCGTCTGTGTGGGATGTGGATCATCAGAGACATGGCGACAGAACTCAGACGCACTGACACGTGTATACATATGCACACTCACACACTCCCACACACTATATTTGGGGGCATGATTAATCATGGCATCTTTGGGAGTTTTAGAGGAGGTTCAGAAAAAACATTTCCGTTTTAAGCAGATTTTCCTATTCTCCCAGTGGTTTGGTCATCAGCATTATTACAGGATTTCTTCTTGTTTATCACTTCTTTACTATTGAGGCCTTAGCATCTTCCTCCCACTTCCTTACGCCTCTGAGGTGACAAAGAAGTCGCAACCCTCTTGTGGATAGTGTAATAGATCCAACAACACAGCCTGCTGAATCATCAGGTGATCCCATCAAACATTTCCCCTGGCTCACACCGATGTTGCTTGTTTCCATTCGCAGGGACTGAATAATATCAGATGAGCTGTGTAACTCCCATAGGACGGAAAAATAATACTTGCGTGTCAGTGCTGAGGAACTACACTATAATACAAAAAACGCACACATTATACTTCCCTTGCTGATACCGTTACTGATATCTGATCTATGCGTAGCGACCAATGCCAATGCATTTAAAAAATAACTTGTATAGTTCATTTTGGCAGCTATATGCTACAAGCCCTCAATGGAAGTGATGATTGCTTTCATTGTTGTATGGCCTGGCTCATGTTAAACGATTGAATTCAGAGCAGATGTGCCAAAGATCCTTTTATAATGTACTTTGACATTCATAACTGGAAAAAAGACACATATAAAGGAACGCACAACAATTACTACATAAATCGCTGTTAAAGTGCAGACTTTAGTTTTAATTTGCACAGTGATTTGTATAAAACAGTGCAACAGCAACTTCTAAACCAAATAAATCTAGGAATGAATTACAATTCCTTTAAAAAAGTAATTTCACATGCAGCAACTGTTGTTGAAACTGTCTTACATATGGCACACATTGCAGTTTTACTTGTAGGACATTCCAGTGAAAAATATTGCCGAAACTTGCCAGTTATAATACAACAAAAGTGCTGTTTCAGAGCGGTAAAGACAAAGACATTTCTGGGAAAAGAAAATTGCATTTTTATCTCGGGGAAAAAATAATTTTCAAACTTTATGGGTGTAGTATCCGATCAGTTCATAGATTAATTCACCCGCCGATGCACAAGCCAGTATTTTCAGCACTATCAGAGGCCTTTCCTCTGCTGGAATTGGAACATCTCTAATTTTCAGCCTTTCTGTCCTCCTCCAGAAACAGCACCAAAGATGCACATGAGCCAGGTTTTCAGTCACCTATAGCACAAGGCAAGGTTATATGAAATGCTGTAATTATTAGACAAACACATGTAACGCAAATAGGTTCATGGAATGTGTGGTCGATAATGACATGGCTTCAGGCTAAATAACAGAAGGGTGGGCTTCACTTGCTGCTGGCGCTGGTTTTGATTGTCATGGAATTTAGCCTGGACACATACAGGCTTAAATCATCAGTTTCCATCTACGGGAGATTAATTATGTATTGGTCCAGCATGTGCATTCGCTGTCCTCACATAGCTCAGAAGATTAATATAAATTTAGGTCACATTTGTATTCTGTTGCTGTTTGATTATGCAGAGCGGTGGACTTGATGATTCTGAGCAATTTCATGGAAAGTGAAGTCGGAGTAGTATCAGTAGAGAAAGAGTTTTTCAGAGGGATCCTCCTTGTCTTTGTTTTGCAGAGTTCTGGGACAGCCCGATGTCTTTTTCATGCACAGGCTGCAATTTATCCGCTTTTGTCGCCAGTTTTCATTATTTTTTTGGCTGGGTGTCTCTGTGGAGACGAGACAGCCAGCAGCCAGACTCCCCTCCATAGGAACACATGCAGTTAGAAAATAGAGCAGCTCGTTTTCTCTGCCGAAAACATATATATATATATATAATTATATAATATGATATAATTACCTATACACATGCATGCACAGTTGATAATGTAAGCTCACATATATAATGCATAAGAATTCACCACATGCAGTCATAGCCTACAATGTAACAAGTTAATATAACTAGTGCTTCAGAATTCTTCCTTCTCATCAGTGAGTCCTCCTCTAACAGTTCTGCAATATACAACAAGTCACATTTTTATCATCTGTGCGCTGGAGGTTGTGTGCAGAGGTTTTTATAAACAGTCTCTGGTGCAGAATGATGTTAGAAAACTTTATGTTCATCCTACCTGGTTTATCTGGAATGAAGATTTTAGCTTTATTACTGCACTCACATTTGTGGCTTATAAATATGTTTGAATGATGTGGTAAACTGATGTTATTTTATCATATGTTGCATATCAGCTATTTCAGAGATCTATTACGCAAGAGGCACAGTCTTCAGACCCACCATTGTGCTTTTACTTTGAAGATAAATTGGGAATTGAGGAAGTGATTCTAGATAGGCCCCAACAACTCCTGTAAATGCCTGTGTCAGTCTGATATGGTGAAATAAAGATAATAACATAATCAAAGTTATCTGAGAGGACAGATATTATTGGTCACCAGTTGCAGACAACTGCTGGAGTTTGTCTGAGAACATAATGGACATGTTAAGCTCGGTCCGCAGACTGAAGGCACACTGCTCCACCCCCGCTGACTGCTGCAAAGTATGTTTGTTCATATTTTATTAATATTGAACTTACCATGTGTCCAAAACTGGCACTGCATGTGCTCAGACAATTTACAATCCACATTTGAAGCTGATTAGATAAATGGTTGTTGAGATATGTGTTCCACTTCCAGGCAGACAGACGTTTGTGGAATTAGTAGGTAAATATTTCAAATTAGTATAATGATTTGGATCTTTTCCTTCAAACCGAATCCTTGTTGTTCCTGGCCAAAAGCGATACCAACTTCTCAGAAAGTCAAAATCTTTCTCTACATAAACCGGATTAACAAACTCAGACTAATGCTACAGTCACACGCAGAAAATAACAACTCCTTTTGCAGCCTTCATTCAAAGTGGAGCTTGTTTGCCGTGCCATTTTAAGTGTGTAGTCAATTCAGTTGTAGTGACACTGCGTCTGTGCCGCAGGGCCGAGCCACACCAGCTCTGTTCTATTAACCATGTCGTTTGTAATTGAAAATAAATTGAAAATTGTGCCTTCCCTAATGAAAGTTCCCTGGGTTCTTCAAAATATTTTACAACTGGAAGGCTCAAGACTCAAGAGTATTCTTTCGTTCTATAGGCCTATTTATTTATTTATGTATGTATTTCTTTCTTTCTTTCTTTCTCTCTTCCTTTCTGTCTGTGTTTCCTTCCATTTGTCTGTTTCTTTCTTTCTTTCTTTCTGTCTGTCTTTCTTTCTTTGTCCATCTCTTTCCTTTCCTATCCAGAAAACATTTGTCCAGCTGGTCTGGTTTTGTGCGGTACTTAAATTTATGTGTACGATAAACCAATAGTAGTCATGATACTATGCTGATGCAGTGACTAAAAACAACATGTAAATATTTGGATCAAATACGAACCTGAGCTGCAGGTCCTTGTTTTAAAAATACACCAGTGGCTGTGAAGTGAGTTATTTAAAGCCTTAAACCTTCTGCTGGAGCAGACATCGACTCCCTGGTATTGATCACTAATCCTTGTGTATATACTGTGTTTTGCTCATTTTCTCCTGTGAGATGTTAATCATTGTGCCTGGTGCCCTTTTAGTTAAGAAAACATGACAGAAACAGGGTGAGACATGCTGTGAAATACATGGCATCTGAACTCTCACTTAATATTCTGACATTTTCTGGTTGTCTCACTCGGGGTCTGGCAGGAAAATCTCCAGAGTTCAGTGCGTGTCTGAAAGCAGCTTTGGTGTGAATTGCATGGGATCCTAAACAGCATGTCTCTTGTTTATGGGGATATCCGGATTTAGATCATTGACATAAGCAAACACAAACTAAATCAGTCAAAGACAAGTTAAAGCTTTTCTTTTCTCCCGTGAAATGCTGTGTTTTTTCTCCACTGTACCAAATTCAGCACTCTCATTTCTCTCTCCGTCTCAGGGGTGAAGGCAGTCTTCTCCGGCCATTACCACCGAAACGCTGGAGGTTGCCACGGTGGCCTGGACATGGTCGTGAGCTCGGCCATCGGCTGCCAGCTCGGCGATGACACCCATGGCATCAGGGTGGTGGTGGTGACCGCAGACGGTGTCATCCATCGCTACCACAGCCTGGAGCAGCTAACGGCAGGAGGCATGGACGAGGACCTCAGGAAGCTCCTTCAGGCCTGATGAAGTGATAACCGGAACAGTTTGGCTTTGTTTCTTTCTCAATTAATGGCTTAATATGGATCTTACAGATTTTAGGCCCTGTCCTTAGGGGCATACGACCGGGTTTTTGGAGATTAGGCCGTTGGTCAAGACATGTCAGCAGATTAGAACACGATATATATAAATGTTTATTTTGACCAATGGCCCAGTCTACAAAAAAATCTGTGTAAGTAAAAAACTAACTTGTGACCCAGCAGTAAATTTAAGCTCATGAAGACGAGACCACATGCCAGCAAAACATTTTACAGAATCTTTTGATTGGGTTGACGTTCCCTCTTTTGAATGTTTTCCTTGGATTGTCTCTCGGCAGAATGGATGTTACTATGTCTTCTCCCGCTGCCCTGACAGGGCCACACAAAGATCAGTGGAGGTGTTCTGAGACTGTTGGCTCTTCTGTGGAGAGGCTCTACCCTTCTGCACAGTCCACCTCTATCTGAAGTAGCATTGCGCCCTCTCACACCCTGTCTATCTGCCCGTGTGTCCTGCCGTCCGTCTTTGTTGCCAGTGTAACTTTTAATGTATCCAACCTGTTCCATATTTAAAGGAAGAGTCCACCCTCCAGTTAGATCAGGGGCCTCAATTATAAAACAGTGCGATTTATAATAAAGTGTAAGCTGGCACAAAAGCCGGAAAATGAAATAAAACCGTGGCTATGCACATCTGAAGGCAATGTTCCCTACCACTGGTCTTCTATGGTGAATCTCGGAATTAAGTGAGTGGTAACGTGTTGCTGCTTCGGTGAATGCAGAGAGTGAGAGTGAGTACGACAGAGAGGACAGAGCCAGAAATAAAAAAAGTATCCCGTTAGAGAGGCAAAAAAACATTTACTTCTCACTGTCAGAGTGTCGGGGAACTTGTTGTATTACCTTTATGCATTTTAACAATTCCATTCCAAATGGCAGGCATTATTAAATTCAGAGACAGCTCTATCCCCAATCTATAAAATTCAACAAGATTATTTTATTCCCAAAAGGGGCTTTAAGGCGCACAGTGAATATTATAAAGTGTTACCTGTCAGTTAAGAGTGGTGAGTACTTGTTTTGGGATGGTTCAGTTTTGTCGTTCTTTCTGATACTGGACTCTGTTCAGCACAAAGATCTGAGATCACAGCTCTATAGAATCTATATCAGCTGATGAGTCATCATTATGGGACAAGAAATCTTTATGGTCAGTAAACACTTCCTCTTAATCCTTCCATTCACGAATACTCAGTGCCAGTACATTCATCACGCAGCATTACGCACGAGTGTCAGCGTCGTATTTATGTTGAATCGGGCCGATTACTTCACACATCAGTGGGATCATATCCTCCTCTCTTATTTGGAAATGAAAGCTTAAAGGTGAACGCAGTTTTTTTAATAAGCAGTCTCCAGCTCGCTCTGTGCACAATGTTCACAGCAGTGATTTATCACACTGTATGAAAACTAAAGTCGTACTTGGTGATACAGGCAGTGTGTGCCAAGTGTTTGAAGATATTAAAAACTCCCCACCGCTTTTTTTTGTTTTTTACAAATGAAGGATTTTTTTAATATTATTAAATTTAATTAGTTTGTTTAAATAGATCCCAACTTTTGTGTGAGAAGTGGCATATGCACAAAATGGGGTCTGAAAGATGCGCACAAAATGGTTATAAGTGAGGCCCCAGAAGAGCTAGAGGAGGTGTGGACACAATCCAGCTCTTCAGTGTTGAACGATTTTACCTCAATAATCCTGAAATATCCAGCTCCAATCATATTTGGCTTTAACATGGGCACTGACTATTGGCATTGAAAAATAACATTGGTAAAACATGTTTAGGCAGACAGTTGTAAATGCTGAGTGTTTATGATGAGGCTCTGCATGGACAGCTGTGCAGTCAGGGAGCAGGATGGCCGCTGCATCGCCACAGGAAAGGAGAAACAGGAATTTTAATGAATGAGCTCGGATCGTACGTCCTCAGATGTTTAAACGCTTTATTTACTGCACATCGACACCGGTCCCCGATTAAAGACAGACAGAGAAAAGACACAACAGACCACAATGCAAAAACTAAATAAGATGCCTGTCTTTTATTTTTCAGTACCAATACCTGTTTCAATGCCAATGTTTTATTTGTAACTTCAGATTTTAAGGTCAATGCCAATATTTAGTGTCACTGTTCTAACCCTGTACGGTCAGTCTACTGCTGCTGCAGTGCTCTGCCTGGTTGGTCATCCTATGCAAGCTAGTCACACCATCACCGTGTGTGGTGTGTGTATTTTAATGTTTAGCTCGGTACATTGTTTGACTGAAAGATGTGGCGCTGACTCCTGACCTCTCATCCGAACTGTGAGCTGTTCGTCTGTAGCTTCTTACACAGCCCTGAGTTTAATGTCTAGCCTTGATAGTGCTGATGATACTCTTTGAATTTATGTTGACTAGAGATGTTATTCTTCAGCCATATAAATTAGCTTTAGTTTTTACTGATTTTGAAGTTACAATCCTTAAGATTTCACTCCTGGTTGAAGAAGAAATACACCTGATGCAATATTTAGAATTAAAAACGCTTCAAATGATCGTTGTTGATTTGTGCTAAAGCGACTGCCGGTTTTATCCTCCATGACAAACACATGACCTTTTCTCTGAGTGCATCACAATAAAAGCCACACCGTGTTTTGCCTGTTAATACCAAACACACAAACATAGGCCTGGTGTCCGGCTGATAAAATGGGATCTGTTGTGGAGAGCACAGTATCTCCTGACTATTTAGCCAGAGCTCAAACAGCTGAACTAGCTGCAGACTTATTTTGGAACTCCCAGTCCTGAAATTGTCTTAAAAATGTCTTCAACAAAATGACTTTTCTTAGTGCGTCCTAAATGACTACTCCATTACACTTTCCACACACACACACACACACACACACACACACACACACACACACTCTCTCTCTCTCACATTCGCCCTGACCGACTGGGAATGTAAGAGAGTTGTCATGGCAACCCTTTAGCAACACATCTGAGTGTCGGGGAGAAAGTGTGCGAGTCCTCGTGTGTGCACACGTCCGTCCGTGATATTGTGTGTACCGTAGGTGATTTTCCATCAGCGACGCAATCGCTGACCTCATTTCACACTGACAGATTCTGTCCATTTTCCAAAAAATTCAGCATGTGATGAAGGGAGGGGGGAGGGGGGAGGGCGTCTGAGAGGAATGGATAATGAGTGTGATGTGTGAAAGACGACTCAGTCCATCTCCTTCATTTCCTGTCTGAGAAGGAACCTTATGTCCTCATCTATTTTTATATCCTCACAGTAGCCGAGCTCAGTCACATTGTTTTTATCTCTGTGTGTGCATTTATTTTAATCCTCACACACTTGACCTTTTCCTATCTTGAATTGTAATGAATTACCATACTGAACCCCATGACTGTGACACATCTGGCTGTATTTTTATAATAAATATTGATTTTATCTAATGACTCTGTCGCTGTGTTTGTTTGTCCTCTTTAGCACTTTGAAAGAACATAACTTGCACTGTCAGGAGGCTTCTTGTGCATCAGCACTCAGAAAAAGAGTGAAGTCGCTGTGCGTGTTTTACATCTGATACTTACGTCAGGGGGGTGAGGTTAACTAATGCTCTTAGATGTGGAACTACAGTCCCCATAATGCCTTGGGGGATGCAAACAGGAGAAATACTCTGTCAGTGAGTTATATTGAGAGTTATAACTTGAGCCCTGTTACTTTTAAGCTATTTCGTTTATATTCTGACAAGACGGCAGAAATACAAGTCTGCAGATTTAGGTACAAATGAATGAAGTTTGTTCATATCAAAGTTAATAAGTAATAACTGATGACAACTCTGACATGTATCCATCAATTTGAAGTTCATTCTTTTTTAAACGTTAGTACCAGAATCAGTTTGTATAACAGAAAGCAAAAAACAGACTTTATGAAACCAGAGCGGCTGATGAGATGTGGCATTTTAATATGAAAATATCCCATCGTTCATTTTCAGCTGCAATTCAAACCTGCTGCATATCGTATTCATATTTTCTCCTCTCTGTCTGTGTGAAAGCAGAGATTAGCTGACTCCAGAGCAGCCTAGTGGGGAGTGAGCAGGTGGGGATTGATAGCTTGTGGACTCTGCAGTTGAGCAAAGGGCTGTTATTGACAGATTGAATGCTGATGTGACAGTGATTTATTCACAAACTCACACGTTTAGAGCTGTTCTGCTCTGAAACAGGTTTAAAGGTCCAGTGTGTAAGATATTTATTCAGCTGCAACCTGCAACTTCACCACCAGATGTGACTAAATTCTTCACACTGAACGTTTAAAGCGATAAATGGAAATTCACTCATTATCTACTCACCACTATGCAGTCCACAAAACACTTTTGGAGTTCCCGGGGTAAACAGTGTTGCAGCCAAATCCAATACAATTAGAGTAACTGGGGATTCCTTCTTAAAACGCACCTGTGGTGTTATCCAAAACCCCAACAATCAAATTCAACTTGAAACATGAGTTACACTGTTTTAAGCCGAAATGTCCTCTGATATCCAGAGGCACATTCAGGTGTGGATCACAGGGGACATTCAGGCTTAAACACAGTGTAACTCACAACGTTTAGAGTCAAATTTAATTGTTGGGGCTTTGGATAACACCACAGGTGCCTTTTAAATTCAAATTTGACAAGTGTTCCTTACTTTAATATATTGGATTCGTGGGTAAAGTGTTTTGTGGACTCAAACACCCCTCCATCGGCATAGTGGTGAGTAGATTTTCATTTTTGTGTTGAACTATCCCCAAATTCTTATCTTGGTGGCAGCTGTTGCAGCAGTTCTTCAAACTGAAACATCCTGAAGCAGCTGTGGAACCTGAACCAAGCAGCGAAACTCACCTAGTTCTCCCATCTTTGTAAGTATTGGGTGTTCCCAGGTAATCTGTCTTTTTTTTTTTTAATGAGCATCTGGTCATCATAGCTTGATGTTATTCTCTCTTTCCCGAGGCACAATTGGTTTTCTATGCTTCCCTGTTTTTGCTAAATCCTGTCCAGTTAATCTTAACAGTCAAGTGCCTCGAAATCTGCTTCCTTTATTCCTTAATTATTTGCCATTTCGTTTCCTTTCTCCTTTCTCTGTTGATGTGCACAGACCTTTAGTCCTGTATTATGTTGCTGCAGAATTGTGATGATTAGTGCCATTTCACTGAGAGACCATGACATCTCATTTTTCGTCAAATTATCAATATTAAAATAAAAAAGTGGTCACAAGATGGCAGCTTTCTGGACAGACATGAGGTGACCTTTGCTCCCTGTTCTCACTCCTGCAGGAGACTTATTCTACCATGGCAGATGAAAGCTACTTCCTGTTTATTGATCCAGAACGCTGTCACAGTGTCCTTCAGTGCTCCCAGACATAAAAGTACCGACACACACACTCTGAAACACACAAGCCTCTCTACAACACTTTCATTTGCTGCCAGGGTGTAAAATCCACAACACTGATGTTTTTCCTCGGCGTTTTTCCTCATACACGAGCGCACTTCAAGCACATGTGGGAGACGGGGGTCACAGATCGGCAGCTTTTAAACACACATGAGAGGCCTGTGTGCAGCTTGATGGCATGAAGGGGATGTTAGCATTTCAGAAATGAGCTGGTTAAAATCACCAGAGACACAAACAAGTACTTTTTTTTATGTTCGCTCGACTGTTTTGGCTCCTGGAGGACGAGGACTTGTGGTTACACTGTGGAGAAGCAGCAGCAGTCATCAGATATTCTCGGCTGGTTTCAGAGGAAGAGTTGGGGTAAAGCAACTAGTGCAAAAAGCAGAGGTGAACAGCACCCTTCAAAGTTTTCAAACTCACAATAATGACAGCGCAGGCACCTCCTGTTGTTGCAAAATCATTTCACAATTCTAATCTTCTGCAGTACAATGCCTGAGGACTAAAATCCACTTTTTGTTTGGTTCACTCAAATTACTTTATGCCAGTCTGGAAGGACTCACAGTAAATGGGAGATTTATGCCATAAACAATGACACCACTGAGAGCTTTATCAAAAAATTATACCCAAACTCAGAATTGCTTTCTAAACGGATTTGTGTAGTTATGGCATAATTCTGTGATATGATTATCAGCTTAAGTGGAAGGGTTTGCTTGAATTGAATGTCATTGTGGCCGCTCTGCTCCCAAGACGTTACAGTGTTTATTATGAAGCAGTAAATCTCAATACATAGTAACTTCAGTTAGAAAACCCTGGGGTAAGCTTTAATGAATTCAGGTGGAGACACTAGCTGCCATAAGTGCCGGTATGTAACTAACTATGACGGAGTATTAGGGCCAATTAATGATGGAAAAAATCGGAGATTTTGAGAATAAAGTCGTGATATTACGAGAACTAACTTATAAAGTGCACACCTTCACCAAGGCTGAACAGTCCCCTCATGAAACCACATTTAAAGTCACTGTCTGGATCGAGATCCATGAATTATTCTCTGAGAAATCAACAAAACTTGTTGGGTTTTTTTGTTGAAGTTTGATGGTAATCCGTCCAGTAGTTTCTGCATAATCCTACTAACTAACTAATGAAACAAATGCTGATGAAAACATTGGCGGAGGTAATAAAGTCACAGTTGTAGGTATGTATGTCCTTTTAGAGGGGAAATAGAAGATTTTAGATGATGTGTTAAAATGAGGAATGAGGAGCATCTTGTTCAATTTTACTTTAGTATTATAGTTAATAAATGAATAATCAAAACTTTGAAAAGATTGCTACTGCTGTAGAATATTGGTGAAAGCTGTTCTAAAATGCTTAGAGAATTTTAAACCTGTACACATTTTATGCCAACTGGGCAAACACTGTCTCCTGAGTGCATGATCGAACGTTTAACGATCAAGCTACTAAATGAACCTTAATGATAGACTGTTTATTCAATGTTTTTATCCGAGCTAGAAATTAACATAAAAGCAGAATCTATTTGTAAAATATCACCAGAGAAAGTTTCAAATCAGCCTAAATGACCAGATACTGTTAACGTCTATCACATGTAATGCAACAAATACAAAATGTATGTACAAGTACAATAACACACATATAGGCACATACAGTTCTCACACACACACATTGGGCCAGGCTCCAGTGCCACCACCCCTTCATTTCACCACACAGTCCACAGGTGTTGGGGGGGAAGCAAATGAAAGTTGGCGTATCCGATCATGGCCTGACGTCAGGGTGCCACCCCTCCTGGCTGCGGGCCCGCTGACATAGCAAGCCATCTGGGCAGCGGAGAGCCGGCGACAGGCCCATCCATCGCTGTGCCCTGTCCTCCGGGCTCGCAGCCAGCGAGACAGACTGGGAGAGCTGGCGGGGATCAGCGCTCCTCGCTCGCTCGCCAATCTGGAGCATGTTTTGATGATTCTAGCATTCAGTGAGGTCAGAAATACCCATGATTCACTGTATTTGATGCACTGGGATGGTTTCAGCCACGTTGATTGACTGGTCACAGATGTATCCCAACTGTTGCATTAATAATACAAATAATACGATATAAATATGTATTTTTTACTGTCTCGCCAGATTATAAAAAATGGTTGTAATATCACTATATGTTCTTTCACAAACCCGTAATCTGAAATCAATGCAGCATCGAAACCAATGAAAACCAATGGATTCATAAATTCAGAATCAGAATCTTTTGTCTCCTTCTTTCTCCAACATTTTATCTCCATCACACCCAACAATCACAGCAATAAATCTGTGAGGGAGACACTGCTAATGGGGGGACTGACGCAGCAGTGACTGCGAAAGACATGAAGGAGGGTTTAAATACCTTTCGGCTATAGGTTAATAATGGTTCACAGAGAATTTCGTGCACATAACTTAGTGAGTTCACTGGTTATAATTAGTAGGTGGAGACCGTGTGTGATGAGAAAATTAAAATGGTAATTGTTCCTGCCTGAACTAAGTCTCATCTTGCTCATTTGAATTCTGGAGGAACATTTTTTTTAGCTAAAATGTCACACTTGATCTAGTCCAGCACCATATTCAAGAAATGAAGCATCCATCCTCCTTGAGTGTCTTTGAGCAATATATTGAAAATGTCTCTGATATGTTAAGGATCAATTTCACCTGTGAAACATTTTTCACGTTGTGAGCAGCAAGATGTCAGTCGGTCCTCCACGTTGGTCCAACTGAAATATCTCATGAATACTAAGGTTTCCTGAAAGTGAAGCGCTTCTCCACTTTCTCCCACTATTCAGAAAAAAAGCAAAAAATATCCCACATGCTGCCATTCTGCCGCAGTGGTGAACGCTGAATGGAACCATTGAAGCAAGGTCCAATCAATACACAGGCTCAACCAATCATGAGATTTAAATCATCAAGTTTAATTAAAACCAAACGTACTTGCCTTTCCCTTCCATTAGCAGGGTCTCCCCTATAGATTTATTATTACCAGCAGCTGTGGGGCCTGTCAGATCAGATGAACGAAACTGAAAAACACACTGTTGTCATGTTTCCTTGAGTTTCTTGGATGAGGACATGTTTTAAATGTTGTAGATGATTCTAACAAATCATCCACTGTTATCAGTTTGGTCAGAAACACATGTATTGTAATTTAACTATTCTTCTTTTTTAGATCCTTATTATTTCTGGCTCACAGCTATGGGCTCTAATAATCAGAGGACTCACTCCACGGTTCTTCCAACACCTAACTTCACATCGACACCCGACATTTCCTGAACCATTTCCTAGAAGCTTGGAATCGAACACAGACCCTTCATACATCCTTAGACACCAATATTTCATGATATTTCATCCCAGATTTATTGAACATACTGCCACATGAATAGACTGCTACACTGTCAATTCACAGTGGCCTCACACAGGCAACTGTGCAATCATACAGCCAGTATGTGAACACTCGCAAGTTGGGAACATGAGTGTTCCTCCACTATCCAACCCATATGACGTGAGCACAACAACAGGAAGTGAGCCATATGTCTGTAACAGTCAGTGGTTAAATGAGTTCTCAGTGTGTTCCTCTGTATGTGCCCAGAGCACAGGAAGAGATACTGTTCAGTGTGCACCAACCACAACGTTTGGCAATGGGCGGAAGTCAATACTTGTGCAGCGTGTGTGTGTGTGTGTGTGTGTGTGTGTGTGTGTGTGTGTGTGTGTGTGTGTGTGTGAAAAAAAAAAATCCACTGTACCCAGTCACATTATTTTGCAGAAATCCTTTCCCATAATGCCTCACTCTGTTTTCAGAACAGACAAATTGGTGGATATACTTGAACATTTTTTTTTGTTCACTTAGTCACATACAGAACAGAAGGCTCTTTGTGACATTTACCCACAATGCTGTTCTTCACACCACCACCGACTGGACTCCCACTCTCTCAAAGTGAAGATGGAGGATTGTTTCTACAGTTTGTTTGGACGTAGAACACAACCAGCCACCTGCTGACTAAAAATGGCCAAACGCTTTAATTTACCTTCACACGGGAATCAAATGTGTAGTGGGGGAGCGGAGAGGCGAAACGAGACAGGGGTGGTTCATCAGGACGACAAGGAGCACCTGCGCCCAGCGAGCCTCACACTGCGCTGTGTGTTTCACTACATGTGTCAGTGGCAAATTGGCCAGAACAACAGTGTCCTATAAACTGCCGGCTGACTCTGAATTGTAAAACATCAACTATAATTGAGGCTGTGCGCAATTATTTTTTAACCCAATGCCAGAAATCAACACCTTTCACCAAGGTTAATGAATAAACCAAAAATATGTCATGGGAATGTTGTGCCAATATGCAGCCATTTTGCCTAATGTGTGTCCATCTGATGTGCAAACCGAGGATGTCAACATCATGTCAGTGTGTCAGTCATCTGTCATTCTGTCCTCCACATTGAAATATACAAGACGACACAAAACACATCTATGGATTGCTACAGACATTCATATTCTCCAGAGGATTTGATGGTGAAGTGACTTTTCCTCTCATGCCATCAAAAAGTTGTGTTTGTGGATTTTAGTGAAATGTATGTTGGATAAATTGCAATGAAATTTGCTACAGACATTTATATCATCCATTGGATTCATTTTATTAACTCTGGTGATCCCCTTTTCCCTCTAGTGCTATCGGCAAGTTAGTTCTTGAACTTTGTCCAGTGTTTTGGTTTACATCTGAATACTTACTACTACCATGACATTCCCATTGAAGTAGAATGAATTGGTAGATGTTAGCATGTTAACATCTAAACTAGGATGTTCAAGCATTTTCACTGGCTATTTATCAATTCACTTCCCTTATCACACTGGCTATTTCAAGTGCATAAGTGTGTTCACATTGATAAGTATTTCAGTATGCAATGCATAATAACTGAATGCTGACCACAAAATGTTTAGTCTGTAAAATGTTGGATACTTTTTACCCTCGACGGTTTCCAAAAGGAGGACCTCCACTGCAGCCAATTCAGGTGCCTCCTCTTTTGGAGGATGCAGTCTATGAAGGAGGGAAGGCTGAGCTGATATTAGACAGTCTGGTCTACGGAGGATTTCTGTGATGTGTGTCACCAGCCTGTCCCGCCCTTACTACTATCAATTAACAACAGAGCTGCTGTTGGACATGACGAGAAAGCTTTAATGGCCCTTGGTTTTTAACATGAGGACGTCTCCTCATTATCTCACCATTATATCTTTAAAAACCAGTTCCATCACTGAAGTGTCATGAATCCTTGGATTGGTTGGCCCTTGAAGGATCCACCCAATGCAGCCTCTGAAGGATGCAGCCCCTGGGACACAGGTAGCACACTGAGTACTGACTAAAGTATCCAAATTCAGACACAGCAATTGTAATCATGTTAGCATGCTGAAGTAGCATTAACATGGTTGTTTTACTCTTAATAATACCCCATATAACAATTTACCACAAGCTTGTTTTTCAGGAAATTACTTTGCCTGCATCCACAGAAAAGGTTTTATTGTGCGTTGTTGGTTTTGGAGTCTATCCAAATCTTTATTTATACTATGAAATGTAATCTGATATTTTTAGTTTGCCAATCATTCTGTTCCTGATGTGTGTGAAATAGCATTGAAGCTGCAACACAGTAATTATCTATAATCCCACAGCATGTTCTGTGGCTCCTGTTTGAACCAATAGGCATGATGGATTTATTACACAACACAAGTAAACAACAACACAAATTCAAAGGAAAACCGAGCCAGATACCGCAATGTCCCCCTTTCAGTACTTCCCTTCTATAAAGCCAAAAACATCCTACACGGATTGCACCCATAGTCCCAGAAGATGGGTCGCATCATTAACCAGAGATATCGTCCTATTGATTTATTTGTTTTTTCATCTTTTTTCATCAACATGCTGCCACAGCAAGACCTGGGTGTATTGCCGACTTGAAATGGGGTTGTGCTCCATGAGAAAAGTCCATTTGAACATCCCCCTCTCGTGGTATTCAAAACCTCAGAATTGCCTAAAAGCACTGAACTTATTTTGTTTGTATAGTTTTTCTTCATAGTTTTCTAATACATCTCAAGAAAGTAATGATATTTCGCTTTATTGTTAGGCCTGTCTGTAATGCCTCAGCTTGCTTAGCCTCTGTGGTTAGACGCTGCGGACAGTAATGTCAATATTAGCGTCCATGTTGCTTTTGCTTAATAGTTGCCTGAACAACAAGCGCACTGGGCTTCGTTGTGTGCACATTGTAACCACCAGCTCACGAGTTCCACTTGAAGGCAGCATACTTCACATAATGGTAGTTGGAATATGCCTGCTGAGTTTAGAAGTTCAGAGTTCCTGCAGGCCATCACCAACCAACTCCTGTGAGCCAGCAGAATAATTGGTAGTGTGACATAGCGGCCAGTTCCCACTGTCAACGCGACTGTTTCCCCTCACGGCTGCATCGCTTCAATAAGGCCCCCGAGGAGCAGCGGAGTGTAACAGCTGCATATATGGTGCATGAACATGGCTCCAAACCGCCTGCTATCCCCTGAGAGTAGACAGCACACACACATAAACACACACAAACACACACACACTTATTTTATCTCTCAACACACTCAAACATTACCACAATTAATTGTGCAACCGTAATAATGCGCACACACTCTCAGAAGCACACATGCACAGGTGAAGATGACATACTTTATATTAACTATATATACACACTAAGATGCTGGCTAACATGGTACATTTCCTTCATATTCACACACACACACACACACACACACATACAGAGTGTGAAGTTAGGTAGATATTCTGACTGTCAGTCAGCGCTCCCCTTAGCTTGCTTTAGCACATGACAGCCCATCTGCATGCCATTACTGTGGGTTTCAACACTAATGGAGCCTTTTCACCAAGCAATAAACTGTGGGGGAACATTAGCACCCAAGATGCAGGTTAACAACATATTAAACTGAAGGGTGCCGACACGCTGCGCATCGCTGAAAGTGCCTCTGGGGCACGGCAGAGCGAGACGAGGCAACAATCACTCTAAACATTAATATTCTTCTGTTTCGCAGGGAAGGATGAAAAGAGGAGGAGGAAGAAAGCCCAGACTTAATGTAAGAAAGCATTCATCCCTTATATTGGAGCAGAACCTCAATCAACAGGAACATGTAGAAAACATACGGGGGACGGGACATACCTAGGTGATTATACATACACTCACACATATGGAATTACCCAATACCAAGAAGTACATGTTACTCTCTCTATCCATATGCAAGAATAGTGTACAGATATACAATCAAGTATACACACTAACACACTCACATACATGTATTTGAATGAAACACCTTGGGTTTTGAAATTAATAGGGCTGGCCCTGATTTTTGAACAACATTCAAAAACGTATTATTATTCTGAACTGATGAATTCACCCACCTCATGTAGCGACTGTTATTCTATGAATGCATTTATCTTGGGGTTGGCCCCAGCTGAAATCTGATCAAAGTGCCCCTGTAATATAAACTAGTCACTAACTATCAATACCAACAATACTAACAATTAATGTGTAATATATTTTGAAGTACACAATGTTCAAAAATGCACCTGACTGAATCTGGAGCCGTGCATGGAAGACGGGCATATACTTGGCTCCTCTGTGTAAATTCTGTCCCCTTTATGGCCCCTGTTTTAAAAAAATCCTAGATCCACTACTGATTTAAGGAGGGTTTAAAGAATATGTGCATTGTTGTGCCCCTTTCCAATGATTGTCTGCTTCGGGCTTTTCACCTCACATCTGGCCATGATCGTTCTGATCAGTTGCAAACCCCTCAGAGTTGGTTGTGCAAAGAATTGTATGAACGGGTTTGTTTTGAGCAAACTGACACGGAAAGTATTTTTTCAGTGGCTCTTGAAAGCCATTACTTTGATTAGTTTTAGCCTTTGTTGAGTTGTAGCCACTTTGGCAGATTACCACAGTGCTATCTTTGTAGCACCTTGAGTTGTGGACTTTTATTTTTAGCACAAGAATTCAGTTACAAAGGTCATCAACGTCGATCATTTATGTGATGGATGAACAAAGAAAATTGTTTACCAACTTAAAATATATAACAATTGGTGACACACACCAAGTTTGTACACACACATGTAATTCCAACAAAATGCAGAGACACGTGTTCCTTTACATGCAATCACGTGTACCTGCAGCAGAGTCCAAAGACTGTAAACACCTGCAGGTGGAGGATTCATTTACAGTGATGCCTCCTAACTGCCCTTTATGCTTGCGATTGCATGGCTTTAACATGTTGACATTCAAATTTAATCCACGCTTGTAATTATCCACCCCAAGCAAGAAATAGAAGCAGAGCGATTAAAACAGGAAAATCCAATCAAACATGCTTCTTATGACAGTGAACATCCACTGATGAGGTGGAGGCTCCACATATAAGATAATATGCAGTAACAATTACCCTCTCACACACGTCCATACACATGTGCTGTTACACAGGCCCATTCTGGCACAACCAAACACACACATACACCACCACAACAATGCTAATTAATCCAGATATCTTTTCCCACACAGGATATTCTTGGCTTTCATCCCCTCCTCAATTAGACTGAACTTCCTACTGTTGTGTTAGTGTTTGGATTAGGAGGAATTATGGAGGAATGCTAATGTTTGAAATCCTCCTTTGCCTTTGGGTGCATCAGCTGTTTGACAGCTATCTGGCAGTGTGTAACTGTTGGTGTATGCGTGTACAGGAAGTAGTGTTTATGCAGCACAACTTTCACTATGTGGCTGCTACATCGTCTTCATGCAGGCCTTGCATCACCCCCCCCGCCTGCCCTTCTTCTTGTACTCCTGAACAGAGATAGGTCAAAATGAGAGCAAACGATTCTTCAGATGTTTCCTGTGTGAACTTTGATCCAGTCTCCATTGGGACTCAAACATCATAGCTCTAAACCTGAGTCTAGATAATCACATAAAATACTACGTACGTCACTTTTCTCTCTTAGCTTGTTAGCCTAGCTGACCTGAATTCAAATCAGCCATATACTACTCCCCAGTGTTAATTAGCAAACCTTCTGATCTTCCAATGTGATGATATGATTGTTAATAAAAGGTAATTCAAGAATAAAGTTATTACTTTCAGTGCATTGTTACTCCAATCCTGTAGTTGACTCTTTATGGCTCTCACTGTTGACTCACATATGTATATATAGAGACAACATTAATTGTGAGCTATACGCCCAAACAGGTCTTTTCAGTAATTCTGGCTAGTTAGACTTGTAAATTCTGTGAAGTCACGAGACAACTTTTGGTGATAAGAGCAGACGCTGGTGTCAATGTGTGTGTGCTGTGAAAAAAAAAAAGAACTTGTGATCTCCACAGCAGAATAAATCCGCTATTCACATATATATGTGTGCATATATACACAACTTTTTGGGGGGTTTATGATGTACAAGGTCCTAAAGAGGTGAGAAAAACGAACGCGTACGCAGACTCACACAGAGGTTTGCCACTCCAGGACACCACTGGTAGAGATTAAATCAGCCTTTGAGCAGCCTTGATCTCTGCCTCTCTTGTTTGGTTCTCTCTTGTTCCTCCTCGCTCCTCTATCTGTGGTCCAGGAAGTGCAGCATCATGGATTCGAGGTGTTGCCGCTCGATAACGGGCCTCGGCTCTGTCAGGATTTAGAGTTTATTGGTTTATAGACAAAGAAAACCGTGTGTCCGCAACATCAAATGGAACGCCTCGATGAAACAGACTATGATGGTGAAAAAAACATCTGCAGTTCTCCCATGATTGGCCATGAGAGTGAGTGAGATATGCAAATGTCTGCTGAAAACTCTGCATGTGAGTCCCTCTGCAGTGTGGCTATTTCTCTGTTTGTAGATGATTCTGAATCACACAAACACACAAGCCCTGCTTCAATATCTTTCTCTCATATTCTCACTTAACAAGCCTCATATGTTTCCTTAATTCTCTCTCTCTCACACACACACACACGCGCACACACACACCTCTTTAATGCATCACTGACATCCACTCCAGCCTGCAACATGTCTCCCCTGTCACCTACTGACACCATCCTCCAAACCTCCAGTCTGTCAGCCGCCTTGAATTATTCATCTAATATGCCCATTTGCCAAAGCCAGCCGTTGTATTAGTTTGCCAAACATTACAGGCAAGAAAAATTTGTTTATCTGTATCCTCTCCCCTCTCATCTCCCCTCTCTGTTCCTTTTTCTCATCTTTTCTCACAAACGCGACATTCCCCCTCTTTATTGGCATCCACTGTCACAGCGATTCGCTAAAGTGGATGTGACAGGCAGCCAGGCTTGTTCATGCTTCTTATAAAAGCCATACATTTTGCCTCAATAGAATTTTTTCCATCTAATTTCTTCTGCTTCTTTTGCATGCTGTGTTTGACCGTGAGGGAGTGCATTTTCCTGTCTGTTATTGTGTTCAGTCTCTTGTTTTGTCACTGATAATATATGCAAATTGCAACCGTGGAACAGAAAAAAACGTAGGCCTCTTTTCTTTTGGTAATCAGCTCCCACCATTACGTAAACAAAGAACTGACTTGTGCGTGTGTCATTACAGTCAAGCATTACAGAGGATGCTTGACTGGTGCTGCTTGACCCAGCTCCGAGTGCCAAAATGCTCCTCTCCCTCATCTATATTTCAGTGCGGTGTTCTGTAATAATCTCAATTTGTGAACACGCAGCAGCGTCACTCTGCCATTACCAAGCACCATAATCTTTAGTCACATTCCACTAAGGTGCTGAGGTAACCAGGGTCATGACAGCCTGAAATGCTATACACGTCGTTCCGACAGCAGCCGTTCTCTGTGCCGCTGGAGGACTTTTATTTTAACTGAAACTCAGCTTGCACCATTTTCTTTTTATAATCGTGACTGCTCTTAGCACTAAAAGGCTTTTCAGTGAGTCATGCGTTACAGAATTTGACCCCCGAGTTGGCTGCTTTTACCTTAGGTGCAATCAAAGATTTTTTTGGTGCATGGCAGAGTAATTATGGACACTTACAATATAGCACCATGTACATGTGATATTATTTATAACAAGTGCAGTGTTCAGAATGGACTGTTTGCCTGTTCTGTGGTGATGCTGATTACAGATTCAGTAACAGTGAACCTGCAGTATTTTGAAGCCACAGGAGGTAAAGACCTGCTCCTATTTACCTGTTTATTCAAAGCTCAGTATAGCTTGACTCGCAGAACCCCAAACCCTGAATTGGAGAATCAGTTGTGGTTGTCTGAGTCCCAGCCGACGCTGCTGGTCTCCTGATTTTCTTAATATTGAGCGTATCACATTTCCAAATCGCACCGAATTCAACACTGCACGTCACATGCTAAGTGTGAAGCAGATGAGATAAACTGTTCTCAAGATATGCCACATACAAAAAAACTGATAATTCTACTGGCAATGGGAAAGGAGACAATCACATTTTTTAGCAGGTTTATCAAAAACATAAATATTTGGTGTAAGTGTAAGTAGGTTACTAGTGGAGTAAATAATACAGGTCTTAATCACCCCATACAAACCTGGAGGTTCCTGCTCCCTGAGGAGACAAGGGGATGCATTTCTTACCACCTTGTAAACACTGGGATTGATTGGAAGGTTACTTTCAGAGTCACTTCAAAACTAATCCAGCTGCTACTGAAGCAAGTGTATTTCCCAAAAATGTTGAGCTGCCCCTTTAAAGAGTGCGTGTGTTAACCTCCAGAGGCTTCTTGTATGGCCCTCGGAGCCTGGTTGGCTCCAAGGCTTAGCCCTCCATTTACAACAAACCCTACTGCATCTCTCTTTTCCTAATGAGGGCTGGAGGGATGTTATCGGGCCTTCAGCTCTTTTTCTCTTTTTCTCTTCTCTCTCTCTCGCACTCATTTCCCTCCTACACTGCAGTCAGGCAAGCAGTGTTAAGTATCTCATCTTCTTTTATCCTCCAGCCTGCCATCGATTTCAAGCTGTTCTCCTCTCATTTACAGCTGTGCCAGACCATTCACGGTACCAGGATGCACATCAGCTGCCAAATGTACACTTTTCCTCATCACGCTCGGCCCAAAGAGGAGAGGATGAACAGGTTTTTTTTTCCGCCGCAATCCTTCACGTGTGCCAACCGTCCGTGGAGACATGCTGGTTCCTCCAAGCACATTTATGGATCATTTGATTCAATTTCATGTATCACAGAACTGTAATAATAGCAGAATACATTTTATGGTGACAGTTTTCCCCCTTTCAGTTTGTTGTCAGCCCTAAAGGTGTTGTGTTACCACTCCATCCAAACTGTTGGCTTTACATTTTCATCCTAACATGAGGCTGCATACTGACTTCCAGACAAATGTTATCATGCACACTGCAACAAAGGTAAGACTTCTGAGAGACACGGGTTTGCAAAACAAAGTGCTCCGCTGCTCCCTATTGGCTTCTCCGTGACAGTGCATCACTTTAATCCTCAGTGACTTTGGTCTATGTGCTTAACTGTGACACACTGAAGACACTTGATATGGAAGATTTCTTCATTTCAAGTGATTAAAAGATTATCTTATTATTTTAAAACTTTAAATGACCAATTGTTAAAGGAACTTTCTTTATTTAGCAAATCACTTTGGACCATAAAGTACCTGTAAAGACATTTAGGACATGTAAGTGTTTCACCATGTTTCTTTTCTGCCTTTTTTACTTAAGTACAGTAATGAAGTAAATGCACTTTGTTACATCCCACCTGTACCTGGATCTTCTTTTTTTTTTAAATCAGATATGTTAATTGCACTGATATTTATGAGTGTGTGATATTTGGTGCAGACCCAAATAATTTAAATGTGACAGAGGTTTACACTCCACACTGAACACCCTTGCAGTTATTTATGTGAACTAGTGATATTATTATTACTGACATTGAAACACTGCCTCTCAGTATTCAGTGACCAGGTGTGTCCACAGACACAGTGGAGTGATAGTGTGGTCTTTCTTGAGCCACCAGAGGACAGCAGAGCCCAGGATTCAACTGTATGTGTCAGAGGTCCACACCTACATCACCATGTTTATCCTCACAGTGACACAAAGGCCAACTCTGTTGTCTCCGGCAGCTTTAGACTTTCACTCATTCTCGTTTAAGACTGTTTTAAGTACTTTTCATTAACTTACTAAATATGTTTATTTGTTTTTAAGCAAGATTATGATAAAACATTGGGCAGATTACTATGACACTGGAAGGATGTGGTATGGGCGAAGGAAGAGCCCATTCAGTTTTGGTGGAGATCCAGGGGCTCATCCAGGATATTTTTAACATTGCAATTGGATCTTAATGAAAAAATTCTGACATGTCGTCTGTCATTGCACAGCGAACACTCTAGTGTCGGACCGAGGACAGAATGGATCCTCCATGGACTCACTGTTTCATTGTGCTATAATGAGACGGGGCTAGCTGGTTAGCATGCTAACATCAACAGAGTCAACATGGTCGTTGTTCCCCTCCAGGGACTCTGTCTGAGCAGAGGGAGGAGGTTCGATGCTGGTAAGTAAACAGTTGGTAGTGGTGACGTAGTATAACACAGTGTGTGTTTTTAAATGTATACATCCACGTGACATGAGCTGAATTCAGATGCTATCTTTTGAATATAAACTTATCTGTGACGAAAGTTGCGTCACACATCAATGGACTCTTTAATCTCCTTTGTAGGAACCTATGATCAATGGCAAGATTAAAGCCACGGAGACATCTCTAGTGTCTGCACGCTGGATCATAACGTTATTAACTCTGGACACCCTCAGCCTGAGCTCTAGTTCATTTTCGTGGTGTTGTTTAGAAGATTATAACAGCATATCGTAATATTTCCCAGTTTTTAATCGTAATTCATTTGAAGAAAGGAATTATGTTTTCAACAATGGAAGCGTAAGTACTATTAAGCACTGTACAACTGCAGTTCACATTTCCTGTTATATTTTCTGAAGCTTTCCTTATATTACAATATGTAGTTAACACAATTTAATTTCACAAAATGAGGCCCAAGTCACTTTATTTAACACACTGAGACCCCTAAGGTTTGTGTATATACTTTTTGTTTCATGACAGTTTAAGGTAATACTTCATTAGTCCCACTAAGGGGATATTTGCCATGTTACAGCAAAAATGAGGATAAACAAGTAGAGAAACAATATAAAAACAAGGAAATATACCACAAGAAAATAATACGTACAATGTAAACAGAATATATAGCAGGAATGCACATTTTTGATTCCTCTGTATATATTTAAATCCTATGCAAATGTTTAATTTCTCTGTAAAAGTTTTATTTTGCTACAAATGTTTCATTAAATTTAATTTCCTTAATTTCTCTGTACATATTTACATTTACATTCATCTCAGGCCAATTTCAACATACGGTTACTGTGTTATAAGTTAATTCTAATGTATGTTCAATATATGTTACTGCTACTGGATGCTTGAATTTCCTTCGGGATCAATAAAATATCTATCTATCTATGTGAGATATTGACATTGCTCAGTTTAATCAGTTAAGACCTGAGAGTGCTGTGTTAGGTGCATGTATGCATTGCACAGTCTTACACAGGCAGGAAGGTACGGCCTGCGATAACTCCCAGTCCTTTCTGAGCAGTCTGCTAAACTGTAACTAACTTTTCAGTCCAACTAAAAGTGAATTATCAGCATTCTCAAAAATGTCCTAATGTTACAGGATCAGTGGTCCGATCAGCAGGGACAGGCAGACACAGGCTGACTTGATTCAGACCAATGAATTGATTAAAAGTCTGGAGTTGCAAGATGTCTTTGTGAATGAGGTGGAGCTGAAGCACAGGTAAGATCCATCATTCTATATTTCATTATTTCCACCATGTGGAAACTGTTTTTTAGTGTTTTCTATTGTGACCCTGTGACTTGGTTGTTAAAGAACAGCATCCTCTGTGAATTACGTGAAAAATGGAAGTGAAACACATCCTAAAGTAAAAACATTTTGAAAATGCTCTTTATGTTTTATTTGCAGAGAGAAAGTTGTGAAAAAACTGCAATCCCTCTTTGAGGAGTGGCTCCTAGACATGTGCAGAGAAATGGTAAGAAACATCTTTTTTATCTATACAGTTGTTTCAAAGGTATTTCCAAATATCATACAGACAGCATTTAATTGTGTAGATGATACAACTTCATTGGTTTGCTTTTTGATTTCAGAATGTACCTGAAACTGTCACTGACAAAGTCGGAGGCAGGGTCTTGCCGTTCGGCTCCTATCACCTGGGAGCTTTCTCCAAAGGTAACTAAGATTTTTTCCTCAACTTTAACATGTTCTTACTGCGGAAACTTGTATTTAACAGTTTCACAAGTGACAATATAAGCTTCACTCTCATATGAATCTGTTTTGCTTTGACAGATGCTGATATTGATGTTCTATGTGTTGGGCCTGTATTTTTGGAGGCAATGGTCTTCTTCACCTCCTTTTTGGAGAAGCTCAAAGCCCAGGAGGAGGTCAAAGACATACGGGTTTGTCATATATATCAATTATTGCATCATTTATAAATATCATGCAAGTCAAAGTCTTTTTTTCTCCAGTGCAAGTGACTGACAATATTGTTCTCCTCAGGCCATCGAAGAAGCGGTTGTGCCAGTCATCAAGATGACATTTGATGGAATTGAGGTAAATGAAGATCTGATAAATACAAAGTAAAAATAATAACATACAACTCTACTGGTGCTGTGATAACTTGCTTTGTGTTTCTGTAATCTCATAGGTGGATTTAATCTATGCCCGGTTGCCACAAAGGTCTGTCAGTGACAAAGTCAACCTCCTTGATGACAAATGGTTTAAGGAAATGGATAAAATCTCCTCCAGGAGTCTCAATGGTAACATCACACTCAAATACAAAGCTGCTCAGAAATGCTGCAGTATCACCAGATGACATGATTTATTTATTTCATAAGTTGTTCATTTGCACTTTCCCCCTTTTTAACATGTGGCTGTTTGTGTATGAATCCTTTGTTTTCATTCTGTAGGTTACAGAGTCACTGAGGAAATCCTCCGTCTTGTGCCTGACATCTCAAACTTCAGGCTCACTCTTAGAGCCATCAAGCTGTGGGCCAAACGTAAGTCGAACAACACAGAACTAATTCATCATGGCAGTCACAGTCTCTCTGTGAATAGATGGACTTGTTTCCCAACATGATCATTTCACATTCATACCAACAATGGCTGACTGCCCTGTTCTGGAGTAACTGGTCATCAACTACATCTGAAATCATTTTAGTCAGTGGTGCAAAATGATAACTTCAATCTCAGATTATTGTCATTATGGATATTTAGTTTGCTTTGTCTACATTTGCTGAAATGCAACCACAGGCCAGTCTCTATTGTGCAGGAATAAACAATGCACAGGTTTACTGAACTATATCATATATACATAAAGTAAAACTTAAATAAAAGGAAACATTATTAATGTGAGAAAAAACAGTAACATTATACATTTTGTTTAAATCTTGTTTCTCATCCTTATATTTCCTTTCAGGACGCAACATTTACTCTAACAAGCTGGGCTTCTTGGGTGGGGTATCCTGGGCCATTCTGGTTGCCAGAATTTGCCAGCTATATCCAAATGCGGCAGCATCCACCCTGGTGCTGAAGTTCTTCCAGATCTACTCCATGTGGTGAGTTTTGTCAGCATTTCTGTTAAAAATAAAGTATTTCTCAATTTCTTAACATGTTCGGTGTTTGGGGATTTTTAAACTCTGCTTTTTATCACTGAAAATGCATGTTCATGCTTTGTTAAAGATGTAGACAAGGATCAGTTGATTTGACAATCTTGTGTTTTGTGTCAGGGACTGGAATATCCCTATTCGTCTGAGGGCGGTGCTGGACCTCCAATACGACCTTCACTCCTGGGATCCCAAGGTAAGTCATCTGCAGGATCTTTAGTCAAAGTTTAAGAAACAAACATATGATCAAGTGAGTTTGTGAATTATCCAGTTTAAAACATATAGTAAGATGATAATCAGTGTTCTTCTGCATTTCCAGTCTAACAGACATGATAGGTACCACTTGATGCCGATCATCACGCCGGTCTACCCCCAGCAGAACTCAGCGTTCAATGTCTCTCTCTCCTCGCGGACCATCCTGATTGAAGAGTTCAATCGGGGTATGTATAGTCACTCAGCTGACTACCTGCATTGTGAGCCAAACAAACATCAATTCCAGTGTTCCAATCGTGGATTAAAACAAACCGTTAAACTCAATAACATCTCCCAGAATTTTAATCTGAGAGTGTGAGAACATTTTGATTTAAACCACCTGTCTCTTCCTCGTTCACAGGCCACACTATCCTCCAGGAAATACAGCAGCACAAAGTCGACTGGCTCAAACTCTTTGAAACGCCAAACTTTATGAACAAGTACCGGTACGTATTGAGTTACCTAAAGACAGTCCTGCCATGTAATTAAATACACTCACACACATTGCTCTCTAAAACATAGACATTTACTAAAATAATGTTTTGATTAGTGTTATTAGCTGAAAATGTTGAAATGGATCATCTGTTTGTGGATTTGTGGCCTTTTTAATGTTCATGCTGAACTTAAAGGTAAACTTCAATCTGACGGTCCATGACTAATGTTGATGGATGTGCCGACCAGGTTGTGATGGTTTCTAGTCATTTATAATAAAATCTGTAACAAAGTTTTAAAAAAAAGATGATCATGTCTTCATTGTTATGTGGATGGTTAAAGCTCTGAATGTGAGCTGCCTGATTGATTGAGTTCCACTCTTTTACTTCGAACGTACGATCGATTTTTGTTGTTTTTGCCACAACAGGCAGCGTCCTCGATATTCGTAACGATGCATTTATGTTGTGGAAGAAATGATGGACACAGTGAGCAGCTGTGTTCACCTTTTGACGAGAATTTTAAAATTGTGTTGTGGAGTTTGGGCGTTAAATACACAAACACAGATCACTTACATTTTAAAACAACACAGGTTTTATTTTTACATTTAAAGTTTACTGTATAATTGACATAACGAAGGTGAGTATAGTGATATTAATTATTGTGCTGTGCAGTAAGTTGACCTGCTTTAAATATTGAGCAGCAATGAATTCGCAACATAGTTTTGATTAATCTGTCTCTTTTAATCAAAGGCATTACCTTCAAGTGGACGCATTCTCTGCTACAGGCGAGCAGCATATTGATTGGTGAGTCAAGTTAAACTGGAATAACTTCGACACGTTTGTAGACCACGTTTGAACTTTGGATGAAAAACTGTTTGAATACTTTACATCCAGCTGCTGGAGTGTTTTCTTCTTTCTGTAAACAAGTCTTCATTCACTCGTTCAGGGTCGGCCTGGTGGAGTCCAAAATAAGACTCCTGGTGGGAGCTCTGCAGATACATCCGTACATTTCCTTGGCTCATGTGAACGTGCAGCCCTACTCTCCACCCAAGGAGCCCGATAGCATGTAAGGGCATTATTTCATATTTCAGCTCGTTCCTGTTTTTTGTTCTGATGCTCTGTATTTACTCTCAGTTTGCTGTAACAAGGCTTTAAAGCTCATGTCTCGTGTTGGTTGTCTGTTTCTGTTTCAGAGAGGGTATGAGCACAAAGTGGATGATTGGATTTACCCTGACAAAGGAGTACAAGAAGATAATTAAAAAGAAAGATATCGACCTGACCAGTGAAGTCGGCTACTTTATTGATACTGGTATGTTTTTGTTTCCTTGCTCTTCTTCCTCTTTAAATTTGGTGACACTGGAGCAGAGTTGTGTGAAAATGTGAAATCATTTTTATTTTGTGCCCTTGCAGTCTACGACCTGGCAAAGAGCTGTGGTCTGTTTAAGGAGGGAATGGTTGTTTTAGTCAACTATGAAAAGAGGAAGGTTGTTGCCAAACGTGCCAAAGTGTCGTCCTGTCACACAACTGAAAAGGTTTGCTCAAACATTTCATGCTTTATTTGACTAAACATACATGTGTCTATAATATATACAATGTTTTCTGCTGTTATTAATGATATCTCATTTTTTTAAATCTTCACAAAAACCATAGTTAAAAAATGACAGGTTGTGCTTTTACAGTGGGTTATGCACTGAAGTATTTCTCATATTAGAGTTACACAGTGATATCAAGACTCCAGGAAGTTACTGTGCCCAGAAGAGAAATAATCCAGCACATAACCCCTGTAAAAACCCTAATGTAACAGTTGTTAGTTGCAGTGCATCATATTGATCATACAGATGCAAGAGTGGCATCAATTGTCTTACTCTTATCAAAACATTTAAGTACATAGTATTTCCTAAATTCTTATTTGTGTTAAGATATTACTTAAAACATTTTTTTGTTCTCTACAGGAATCCTCTGTAACATCTGAGCCCAGCAAAGCTTCTCCAGCTTCCACAGCACCACAGGCCACAAAGCGATCTTGTTCTCCCTCAGCAGAGACTTCCAGTAAGAAGTTCAGGCCTGAGGAGAAGGAGCTAGATATGATACCCACCTGCCCTGAAAACCCCACCACAGGTGTCTTGCCCACCAAAAAAGTTGTGAAGCTGGTAAGGAGCCCTCCCAAAGCACCACAGGGCACAAAGAGATCTTGTTCTCCCTCAGCAGAAACTCCTTGTAAGAAGTTCAGGCCTGAGGAGAAGGAGCTAGATATGATACCCACCTGCCCTGAAAACCCCACCACAGGTGTCTTGCCTACCAAAAAAATTGTGAAGCTGGTAAGGAGCCTTCCCACAGCACCACAGGGCACAAAGAGACCTCGTTCTCCCTCACCCTCACCTTCATCTAAGAAGTTTAAGCTTGAGGAGACAGGAGTAAAAGAGGAGAAGACCACCTCCCCTGAAAAGTCCCCTGCAGAGCATCACTGAACAACACTGCCACTATCTTACTCCTCATCAGGAGGAAAAACAACTTTTATCTGCCAGCATGTTTGCTTTTGTATATTTGTTGTGCAGTTTTGTTATTCAAAAGTGTACGTATGATTTTCTAGAAAATAAAGTAAATGAAGAAGTGAATTAAAAAAATCCCAGACATGAATGCATCTCTTTGCTTTTATGTATATTTTGTTGCTTTACCTCAAATAAAATTATAAATATTATATTTCTGTTCTTATTTTTTTATATTTGAACTGGGTTGATTTGAGCATTAACTTCCCATGCTGGTTAAACCACAGGTGCAGATTTGATGGAACCTAATGTTGTCACTTGTTTTAAGGTCTTTCTGCAGATCAATGGTATTTTCAAAGATAGAACTGAGGATAAAATGACTAAAGGAAAACAGTGCAAGTTCTTCTAGTTTGTAATAAACCTGCATTTTAAACAAATACTTTTTTCTCAAGCTAATCTTATAAACAAACATGATCAGTGCCTTACCGACAGCACATGTCTCAACCCCAGTATCTCCCTTGTGAGAAAAGTACTCATAATGCTTGGCAATCAATCAAAGGGGATCCTGGAATAGTAAATCTGCTGCACATGCAAAGTAGTAAGAAAGATTTGGAAAAAGAGTGAAGGTGCTAATCGAAGTACAAAACATAAAAAAAATATTTTATACAGGTTATGTATATATATTATAATAAAAGAAAAAAATGACATTTATTAGTATAACTGATAAAATAGGGATGCTATAATAAAAGAGCTAATTTTCACTGTAAATCAGTGAACAGCAGGTAAACATAAAGTATGTGGTATAATGTGTATATAAAAACGTATGCAGTTATCCACTATATTCATCCAATGTAAATAAAAATAACTCATAAAATCAAAGTGTTCATCGGATGTGAAAACGTCACACAGGCCATACTGAAGAGCATGACGTCATTTCTACCTGCCATAACACTCCGGGTCGAAAGGTGGCGCTCGTGATCTTTAATTTTCAAACTCACTAGACACTTGACCGGAAGTGCCATTTCAAAACATTGAGTAGCAGATGTGAGAGCTCCGTGTTCAGCTCCGTCCCGATGGTCTGAAGCGGACTCTTCTCTCTGGTTCTGTGCGACTTTGGTGCGGTGCAGGGCCGCTCCGGTGGCTCCAACATGGCGGGCCCGCTGCTGGAGTTCGAGACGGAGATGTTCCTGAGTCTGTTCGGCTGTGACGGGCTGCTGGTGGCGGCGGAGGGGATGGGGATGGACCGCATCCTGCTGCAGTTCATGCGGGTTCACTCGGAGCGGGACAGCCTGGTCCTCCTGCTCAACACGACCACACCGGAGCAGGTCAGCACCGCGCGGGTTAGCTTAGCCTGCTAGTCCGCTTCATCGTCCGCTCGATGTGTGATGTGGGGCAGCAACGTGGCTAATGTTGTGTGATGGAAGCGACTAACCAGAATCCCAAATGACTGGAGATGATAAAGTATCAGTGATTCAGTGACAGATGCTTCAATAAAGTATCATAAGCACCAGGTCACAACTAACTGTTGACGTTTACAATGTTGTGAGCACTAAAACAATCTTTAAGACGCTCAAATAGTCATTTTAACAATGTTTAATAAGGTAAACTAATTGATGGAATAAAGGAAATAGAATATGCAATCGAAGTAATGTAGGTGATCAAGCTGTAACATATAGAACATGTAAACAAATGGAGATGTGGCACTAAGTTGATGATGCTACACTTTGTATGTACAGATGTGTCACAGTTTGTGTGACAAGAACAAAACTGCACTTTCTCGTCACTCAGCATCACTCAGGTCATTTCTTAGGGATCAGGGCAACACTTCTCAAAGATGGGGAAGAATTCCTCCCCAGTAAGAGAAGTTGCTTCACCTGTACGGTTGTCATTATTATCAACACTGCTAGTAAACATCTCATACATCTTAATTTGCCTTTTGCCTCTTTGTGTCCACAGCTATTCTTCAGTGCTTTCGAAACGTTGTCACGTTTCCAATAAGAACAATAGTAATAGTAGTCATACAGGATCTAGTCCATATTCACTGTTGTATCTTGTTAGAGATGAAACGTGGGAACATTTTGTAGCATGATTGTAGTGACCAAAATTATCAGTATTATCACGGTGTTGTTAAAATGTTCTGAAAATATAAAAAAAGTACAGAAACACAAACTGAAGGGATTTCACAATGTTTAATATTCAGATATAATGAATGTATTATCAGTACAAATTAGAAAATAGCACCAACACCATATCACATGAGCATTGAAGAGGGAAGGTCTTAGCTCGCTAAAGAAGCTTTTTGTTTAACAATAAAAACTTCCTGTAATTCAAGTTTTTTTTTTAAAAACTCAAATGTGTAAACCAAAGGTGCATATTAAAAACAACAAGACCAGCATGAACAAAGTATGTGCAAGTAAGAGCAATACAATCATATGTGAGCATCAGGCGTTGATGACATATAGAAACAATTGGAGGAGAAAAGGTTGACAACTCGTGATGTAAAGGGCAGACGTCAACTGTCATTTTAAAGCAGGAAAAAAACTGTATCTCTTGTTTAATAGTCGACAATCCCAATGCAGAGCAATGAATAATACAAAGTGACAAGGGAATCAAAATAATTTATTTTGATTGGTAAACCATGTGACACAGTACAAAACCTCGATGATGTTATTTTTAATATACTTTGTTGACATTGGAACGTAGTAATTTAGCTCCACCGTCGTTTCAATGGGGGCACAGTTTCTGTCGCTGATAGCTACCTGTTTAACAAACACACTTTCCCACTCGTCCTCCCCTCTCAGGAGTATTTCACGGAGCAGCTGCGGGTTGAGGGCTTGACCCACCTGCCCAGGACGGTGACCAGCGATGTCCAGAGCACAGAGCGTTACACTGTTTACACCGAGGGAGGAGTGCTGTTTGTCACCAGTAGAATCCTGGTGGTTGACTTCCTCACCGACCGCATCCCTGCTCATCTCATATCCGGTCAGAGGACGAAGCGATCGTGGCTAAAATGAGAGCCTTGTTTGTCTTTTTACAATGATGTGATTTTTTATTTATTACAGTAAACAACATTTGTTCGTGTACTTTTTGCTCTCTACAAAATCATAGTACATCAGTTATTGCTAAAATCTAATTGGAGGATTCATAATTGATACAAGTAAAGTTAATGATCGGCTTGGCCCTGGTTGGGACCATTGGGATTTTAATTGCAAACAATGCTGTATCTGTTATTTTAAAAAAATCAACTGTGCTTGCATTAACACAATCCATTACCTAAATGCCAACATATAGGAATCATTAGATTATACACTTTTTATTCTGTTGTTCCACAGAGTAAACACAAACACTAAATATACATTTATGGGTTGAACATGGCTCATAACGCCACTTAGTGTTTCAAACTGTCTTGGACATGCAGGGCCAGTGCTTATGTAGAGTCAACCGTTTGGGCGTCTCTACATTTTTTATGTCTTTTTTTTTATGACTTTTATGTATATTTGAAAAAGTGAACACCCTCTAATCAAAAGTGGGTAGCTATCATCACCCGCACACGTTAGGGTTAGGTTAGTGTGTCTTAGCCCACCTCCCAGCACTTCCTTCTAAAGGATTTTTTTTGGCCAAAACCTACGTATATGCAGTATTTAAATGTGCCAGAATATTGCCACAGGAAAGTAGCGGTTGTTTCACTGCGATACAGATTATCATATTTTCCTCTCTTGCTTTATGCTTCAGGCATCCTGGTGTACCGCGCCCATAAAATCATCGAGTCTTGTCAGGAGGCCTTCATCCTTCGTCTGTTCAGACAGAAGAACAAGACAGGATTCATCAAGGCCTTCACTGATAAGGCCACAGCGTTCTCCTCGGGCTTCTGCCAGGTGGAGCGTGTGATGAGGAACCTCTTCGTCAAGAAGCTCTATCTGTGGCCCAGGTATGGTGAGACAAATATTTAACATGTCATAGCAGGGCAGGGGAGTGATTCGCGTCAGCCTCCTTTACCTTTGCTCTATTTACCGGCATCATTCAACAGGTTCCAGGCATCAGTAAACACAGCACTGGAAAGGCATAAACCAGAGGTGGTGGAGCTCCATGTGTCACTGACACCGGCTATGAGGGCCATTCAGAGCTCCATCCTTGACATAATGAGCGCCTGTCTGAAGGAGCTGAAACGCTACAACCCTACACTGGAGGCTGAGGACCTCTCACTGGAGAACACACTTGGAAATGCGTTTGAAAAGGTCTGTTACTGAAATATGACACATTAACCTGCCTCTGCAGCAAAATAAACTCCGGCCAATATAGTGAATTTAATTCAAATCTACACAAGTGGTTGAACTTAATCGTTTGACTTTAACCTTCTTTAACTCCCCCTCAGACCATTCGACATTACCTGGACCCCCTGTGGCACCAACTGGGAGCCAAGACCAAGGCCCTGGTCCAAGACCTGAAGGTGTTGAGAGTTCTTTTGCTCTACCTCACACAGTACGACTGTGTCACCTTCCTCAATCTGCTTGAGTCGCTTCGCTCCAGCCAAAAGATCTTTGGCTCCAATTCAGGTAAACTACGTATATTTACCCCGCTTGGAGTATTTAGTTGAAGTGTAAAATCCATGACGCGTCTCTTTTATCCCTGTTTGATTGCATGAGTTTATTGTTGTATCAGGGTGGCTGTTCCTCGACTCGAGCACTTCCATGTTTGTGAATGCCAGGGGTCGTGTATACCGCATGAGTGAGAGCAAGAAGAAACTCAAAGTGGGGGCAGAGGCTGAGAAAGTGAAGTTATCCTCGACCTCAGGTGACGGACACGTGAACACTCAGACAATGTGCTCTTCAGAGTAGATATCTGTTGAGTTAATGCTTCATGTGTGCGTGCGTGCGTGTGTGTATGTTTCAGAGGTGAAAAGAGACCTGGTGCTGGAGAAGAGCCCAAAGTGGGAGGCTCTAACTGAGGTGCTGCAGGAGATTGAGAGAGAGAACAAGAGCTCCCAACATGAACCAGGTAATAGTTCTAATTACTACTACTATTAATGACATGATAATATTGAATATTACAGCTTAATCTAAATTCATGTTAAGTATACCATCAATCTAATGTCTCAATTAGTAAATACAAGTCCAGTTTACTTGGAAGCTGGACCTGCAACAAGCAACAGAAACATTTATCTAGTTTTCTTTACCCCAGAAAAGGCCCTTTATATTCAAATATTTTATATTTACATCGAGGGGACCCTCTCTACGGAGGCCGCCATGTTTTTTACATTAGTCCAAACTGGACAAACTAAACATCTTTTGAGTTTTTATGACAATTTAAGGCTACCAGAGATTCTTTTTCATGTTTGGAAGGAGAGGGTGAGGTCTAGTGTTGACATTGCATGTTGCAATGTCAACACTAGATATCACAAAATTCTACACACTGTACCTTTAATTGATAAAAAATCAGGGCAATGACAATGGAATTGTCTATTCAAATAAGTTAAATCCTAACAGATATGTTTAACAATTCCAAATATCCACCATAAAATGGGCCTGTTGAAATCTGTCTTGTACAGTCTATCCGTCTAACTAACCAACATGTTGCCTACAGGTCGCGTGCTGATCTGTGCCAGTGATGACCGAACTTGTGCCCAGCTGCAGCAGTACATCAGGCGCGGCTCTGATTGGCTGCTCAACAGACTATATGCTCGCACAATCGGTAAACGGGACCCTGCTGCTGCCGCTGCCCTGGACCTCGACTCTCACAAAAAGAGCAAAGGCTGGCCCAAAAGAGGAACCAAGGGGAAAGAGCCTGCTCAGAAAAAAAACTCAAAGTCCACGAAGAGTAAAAGCCGACCATCTCTGACCCTGACCCAGATGGTCGGGAAGGAGGAGACGGCGGAGGCAGCAGCAATGGGCAGCAGCGGAGATGAGGAGGAATTGATGGATGACGAAGAAGGCGAGGAAGGGCGACTGAAGTTGGATTTGTCATCTGACGCTTACTATGGTGTCCTGAAGGAGCCGCTGACTGTCATCCACCCACTTAAAGGCTGCACTGACCCCCACAGCTTGACGCGGGTGCTGCACGAGGTAGATCCCAGTTTTGTGGTGCTCTACGATGCTGAAGTGAGTTTTGTGCGACAACTTGAGATCTACAAAGCCACTCGGCCTGGAAAAGCACTCAGGGTGTATTTCCTCATCTATGGAGGGTCGACAGAAGAACAGAAGTACCTCACAGCGCTGTCTCGGGAAAAGAAAGCATTTGAACACCTCATCAGGTCAGAACACCTTTATTATATTCATTGATTTAGGTTGTTCCAAAGGTTCATCGATCGTCATTGGTGCTTGTGTGTGTAATACTGCAGGGAAAAAGCTACCATGGTCATACCAGAGGAGAGGGAGGGACGAGAAGACACCAACCTAGATCTTGCCAGAAATTTAGAGCCTGCCAACGCCACCACCAACACCCGCAAAGCAGGTATGACTGTTTCAGTTCTCTACATTTCTCAGGGAAGATGTAAGTCATTCAGAAATCGTGGTGCTGAGACAAAGTGTTTATAATGATGACTGCACAAAAATCATTGATTTTAATGGACAACAACATTTCATATAAAGTTTTAGAACATTTCCAACTACAACAGACAGCAAACTTGAACTTGAACTGACTTTACGGCCATTCAATAAATCAGATATTCTTTTTAAGACATTTTACCTTTTAAAATCTGGGATCCTTATTGCCTAATGGTACCCAAGTCATGTTCCACACTACACTGCACTGTCGCCGGCCTACACATCAAATACACTGAATTTTCTTAAATGAAATCAAATGTTGTAAAATAAATGTATTTAGATTTTCTGGAATAAGTGTTTTATTATTTTCTCCATTTCGTGTCCAATGACCAGGAGGCCAGGAGCAGTCCAAAGAGCCCTCACGAGTAATTGTGGACATGCGTGAGTTCCGCAGTGAACTCCCTTCCTTGCTGCACCGCCGTGGGCTGGACATTGAGCCTGTCACCCTAGAAGTCGGGGACTACATCCTTACCCCGGACACATGCGTGGAGCGCAAGAGCATCAGTGATCTGATTGGCTCTTTGCAGAGCGGCCGTCTCTACACCCAGTGTCTCTCCATGACCCGTTATTACAAAAAGCCAGTGCTGCTCATTGAGTTTGACCCAGCTAAACCGTTTTCCTTAATGGCTCGATCAGATTTCCGCCATGAGATCTCATCTAATGACATTTCGTCAAAGCTCACCTTACTCACTTTGCATTTCCCCCGCCTGCGAATACTATGGTGTCCCTCCCCACATGTCACAGCTGACCTCTTCCTGGAGCTGAAGCAAGGCCGCCTGGAACCCGATGCTGCAGCAGCTCAGGCAGTCACGGCCGAGTCGGACATAGTGGCTGAATCAGCAGGGCTCTACAACCCAGGACCTTATGACTTCCTGTTGAAAATGCCTGGGGTCAATACAAAAAACTATAGGGCCCTGATAAGAAATGCAGACAGCCTGGCAGATTTAGCCAAACTCAGCAAGGACAAGCTCGCAGAAATACTGGGAAATGCGAACAATGGTAAGTTACTGTATGAGTTTCTGCATAATGTTGCTGATGTTCCTGCTCCCGTGCAGAGGGCAAAAAAGACATCATAGGAATAACATGTATGTTAACACCAGGATTGTTTTTGCATTTTAAAGCTGGATGAAAGATAAATTACAGCAGATAATATTAATGTGCAGAATGAATCAAATAATGCAGGTTTCTCTCTTGTATTTTGGAAACTACTCTGTAAATATATGCAAGCTGTGAAACTTTTATCATATTCTTAAAATAATAAAAAAGGTATTTTTGGATGAATAAAATATTGATGAATGTTGTAATTTTTAGGAACCTGTCATTTTAAAATAAAACTTTGGACTGGACAGAAAAGCTTTTATAACCTCAAAGGATACAGCACAATCAAAATTAGATGTGATTATTTTTTGCACTTGTATTTGAATGGATGACGATGCCCCTGGTTAGATTTGAAATAATTAAAAGACAAGGATGGCAGTACCAAAATGAATAGTGCTTCTCTGAGGAAATTTTGCAGCAAAATGTAATCGGACAAATCTAAAATAATAATATACAATTTTCCAGTGACAACTCATAAGTAAAGTAAAATATATATTTCATGCATTTTCATTCACAGGTTGGATTTCTCTTAAAGCTTAATAACTCTTCTGTAATTATATTTTCACTACTTCTATCTTGTGTAGTACGTTCTAAAGTCATGTTCAATGGAATTTAAGTATGAAAATATAAATATTCTAAAAGTAAGAAATGACAGTTCAAACAGAACCTCTCTTACTGCTGTTGCTTTTGTGATTTCAACGTTCATCATGGTAAGTTACTCTGCAGTCAGTTGAGAACACGAGTAATCATGTTTTACTTTGTCTGTAGAGCTCTTTATATATTTTCTTTTGCAAGCACAGGACTTGTGCTATGAGCATAAGTCAAATTTTTACAGAAAAGAAATTAATGGGTAAATAGATAGGTGGCCGAGGCTTTTTTGATGTATAAAGATAATATAATATCAACCAAAGCATTCATAAAAATAGACTTAAAGGATTAAAATAATATTTTTATACAGTTTAGGATCAATTCTGATCAGTTCAGAGGACAGTGATCCCTGCCCTCTGACACGCCCCCTCGACGCTTCCTGTCCGGCAGCGTCATGACGTCACTGTGCATCCGAACCTAGACCCAGTCGCAGCCATTTTACTCCGTGAAATAAACTTCAATCTCGGAGCTGGGGAGAAGAAAAACAAGTGCAGCAGCTCAGCGGACGGCCATGGACACGTCGCTGTGAACCAGAGCTCGGGAGGATTCGGGTTTCAAGTCCTCGCACTTCGGTAAGACCCGACTCCCCGGGGCGGCGCTGTCTTGTTTTTAGCATGTTAGCCCGTGTTAGCTAAGCCGAGCTTTCTGGCGAAAATGTGAGGAGGCTGTTGTCGAGGAGCGTTCGTGATGTGACAGGGACACAACACGCCAGGGCCCGGGGGAGAGGAGCGTGTACAGCGAGCATTAGACTCGAGCTTATCTTCAGACATGTTTGTAAGTCCCAGAGACGAAGGCCAGGGAGGCGCCTCATCGTGTATTCATGACTGGCGCTGACTGCAACTCACTCACCTGTCAGATTTCAACAAGCTAACCTCAGCAACCCGCCCTCCTCCACTGAGAAAACATTAGCTTAGCAGCGGACTGCCATGTCATTCAGTAACACTGTAGTGTTCCTTCTGTGTGTGTGTGTGTGTGTGTGTGTGTGTGTGTGTGTCCCAGTTTTCTGTTGACGGGCTGAATGCTCTCTGAATGCTGAACGAGGCGGCGCTGCAGCAGATCCTCGCAGGTCTCGGTCTGTGTGAATCACTCAGTCAAGGCAGGATGTGGGGGTTTCAGAGTCCAACCCGTCCGACCACACAGCCTGTCATTGAACAGTGTGAAATATCAGCGTCCACTTCTACACCGTGCAATTGGCTGGATGGCAAAGTAATCATCCCCAGGCTGTGTGTGTGTTTTCTACCTCCCAGTGCAGTATTAGTTTGCAGGAAGCCTGCCTGCTCAGATCACCTAAAACAAGGCCCTCCATGTCTCTCCCTGTGGCAAATTACATTAAAATAAAACCTAATATCAAAATGTAGACAGAAGTGTCTGCATTTAATATTGCTTGATCCTTGTTTAAATATAAGGCCTAATTTTCCTATGTTATAATACTGGACTGTTTTTCCCCTTGCAGTGATTGTGGTAATCCGACTCGCACTGAGAGGAAGGAGGTATTGGTACTGACATGCTGTAGTTATCCCTGCAACCAAGCATGCTGGGCCCTTTATTCACATCTGAGACACTGCTTTACATTACAAGCCTGCATCACACTTCATTGCAGGCAGCACGATCTAACTTGTGTTCTTTCACATTATAGCTGTGTGAAGTTTGGCTGTGTGGCTTGTGAAACTGTCCCTCTTTTCCTAGGTGTGGCTGTCTTTGTCTTTGGACTGCAAGCCATTAAAACCATGTGTTTCTGTGGTCCAGTCTTTTTGTACTGTTTTAAGTGGATCTAGTCAGCAAAGTCCACAAAGGCAGCCAGGAAGGAAACAACACGACATGTGTGTCTGTGGGAACTGAGTGGAGCTCTGACTCTAGTGAATGAGCCGCAGCAATGACATCATCTCTATCTTATCTCTGGATAGAAGCAGACTTGTTTTTTTGGACAAGACATGGTCTATTTAAGGCCCAAAAAAATGCAGACGGAAACTGTAGTTTGGCACAGATTGGTTCTCAGGCTGTTTGTGTGTCTGAGATTTTGTGTCTGTATGGGAGGGGTGGCTTGTACGTGCAAGGTATGTTTATTTAGCATCTCTTACAGAATTAATGGCTTACACGGTTAAGCGATATGAGCAGTATTAATAATTCAATTACACAACATAACTTAAGCAAAATTCAGTTTGACGTCCATTGCCTTTAACTAACCGCTTTAAACCAAAATTTGTGTAATTTAACGCGCCAACGGTCGTAAGTTCAATGCAGGTCATAACGTGCTGGAAAAGGTGCAGGGTCAGTGCTGCCAAAATAAAATAATAGCTAAAATAAAAGCTGATTGAAAACCTGCGTCTACTGCAGAGTCATGTGAATATTGTACCCATTTCCATTGCAGACAAAATCCAGATGTTGGTGGGTGTTAAGGTAGGTTGTTTTTTGACCAGTGGAAAATGGGCTGAAGTTCTAATAATGCTCTTTTTCTCAACATTCCTGTCTGTAGATTTTATGTTGTGAGGTCAAATGAGTAGCTCTTTCTTTTCTGAGATTCCCAGTCACAAACTAAAAGACATGTTGTTGCTAGACAAAGCCTTTAATTGAGTGGTAGGCCCATTTCTTTTAATTTACAATTGTGTGTTTATGTCTTTCAAACAGAAACCAGACCTACAACAGGTCAGTGGTTTATTAGCTCTTAAAGCCAAAGCTGCAGATTCCAGTTATCTTCTGTCATGTGTGTGCATGCATGTGTGAGTGCTTGTTGACTCTTTATCACTGAAAGTCTTCACAGCCAGGCCTATTTGGAGCACGGTTGACCTATGACCTCTTCTTGTCAGTATGTGAAGAGACTGAAAATGGGAACTGATGACTTTTCTTTCTCTGTTACTGTTGAAGATCTGTAGCTCTGTGGTTGTAACTCTTCCTACTCCCTCGATTGGCTGTGCAGTTGCTGGGCTTGTTTAGCTGATTGTGAAATAATTGGGTCAGTTACTGAGTATTGTCTTTCAAATCCCAAGTGCTATCTCCCATAAAATAACTTAAGCACTCAGTCCCATCTCGTCTGAAAGCAATCCGCAAGAGTTACTTCATGAATCCCGTCAAATGCACCACATATGTCAAGGCCTTCAGAAGGGTGTGAGACAGAGTGAGAATAGCCTCGGGGTGGGCTGGTGGGGGGCAGACACACCCACATACTGTTGTCAGCCTGCAAAAATGTGGACTCAAATAATAACCTGGCTCAACTCAATCAAACATAAATGAAACTTGAGGCCGGTGATTGTTTCCAGGTCAGAGAAGCCAACGTGGCTAATATGGTTGATTTGGGTTGGTCCGAGATGCTTGTGACTCATTTAGCTCCGCACTGATGATTTGTAATGTGGAGAAATAGCTTCAAACCATCTTCAAAGTGAAGTCAGTTGGGTAATGGCTGCTTTAATGTCCCACAACTAAAATGTCTCTAAAGGAGGATGTATTCTTAGCTCTTCCATTGATAGCACAGGGATCTGAGGATGGCACCATCAGATGATCATTTGGTTGAATATCTAAGCAAGGTTCCTAGGCTTTTCAGGTCCTTACAGCCTCCTGTCCATGTGCATTTTGCCATCACCAGTTAAGCCAGGTTTCTAAGGCAGTTTGGCAGAGCTTGAAAACATATTCTCCCTCCGTACACACACTGATTGAAACTTTTTCTGCCCCTGGCTACATCCACACTGCTATGTTTTGGTTTTAAAACGCATCACTGATTGTGTGCTTGTTATCAATGATCAATCAATGTCAGTCACTGCTAACAGTGAAGCTAAAAAGTTGTACACACTTAAAGTCAGTATCAGTTCCACTTCATTGTCGGTCCATGAAAAGAGAGTGACGCTTCAATACATTTTCTTTGGCCAAATTCATCCTCTCGACACAGTTGAAGCAAAGCAACTAGTAGATACCTCAAATTCTGTGCCACACAAATAAAGTTATTTTCCTGACTGCGCCTGCACAAAGTGGCAAGCTTGGTTAAAATGAACTGAACTGAAGGTGTCACAAGGTGTACACCTGCACACATGCTGTTCGCTCTCAAGTGCAACAGAGCCTGAGTGACAAGTACATGGAAGTGAAAAAGAAGTTCACTCCTGTGTGAGAGAACTCCCACTCCAGGGTAAGCAAACAGCTGAAGCTATGAGGTCTGGCTGTCTACTAGGACAATAAAAACATAATGGACGAAAGAGACTTTGCAAGAGGGGGTGACTGAACAAGCACAAGGCAAACAGCATTGCAGATAGCTCTCAATCGGTGGAGCTAAACACTAACTTGGAGATGTCTTGTGTTATTATGTTTTCTTTGGCTCATTATGAAGCTGTGGGGGGTGAAATTAGAATTTGGCGGACCGCCACAGTCTAGATAATTAAGGGAAGACACTGTTTTGTATGAGTGGGATCAATTTTGTTTTAAAATGCTAATTAAAATTATTGAAGATGTCTCTGACTCCTTATCAATGTGGCACTGAAACCCCGTAGCTGTGTTGTTGTTTTTTCAAGATCAAATCTGTTCAGAGTTTGTTTTGATGGCATTTTATGCGGTGATGACTTTCATAAGTCAGCCATCTGAATTATGTGTTGAGCAAACCAGATGACAGGTTGTTGGCAACATGTTTAGAAAGACAGAAGGCTTTGTGCTGACAGAGAAGGGATGGGTGCACTGGTTGACATGAGCGTGGGATGCTGCAATGACCCTGCGTGTCACCTGTGCCCAGTTTCAAATGACAAACAAACACACCCAGTAAAACACTGGTCATGTGACATATCTGCCTGTGGTCCAACATTTTTTTTAGCTGTGACATGTTGTTTGTGGTTGGAACCTCTGTGGGAAAGTAAAACTGTACTACATTAGAGCATAACCATAAGTAGCAGATGTCCACGCAAGTGTAGTTTGTATACGTGTTTGTGTGTGTGTACAAAACGTGTGGGTTACCCTTTGATGACACACATGGTGCTTGTTGCTGCCATGCCATTAAAAGAACAGTTGAGGGCAGAACATCACGCAGCACCCGACATCTGGTTGTGCTCTTTGATTCTGCCATGGCAGCGCCAATGTTTATCCCACAACGCCTCATCAGCCGTGACAGTTGTTTGCTACTTCCTCTCTCTTTCACTGCTCCCTTTCTCCTCCCCTCTTTCCTCCTTTTCACTTTGTCCCTGGTACACACTTACACACAGCATGTATTCCTCCATCTGTTGGAATCTTGCCATCACTTTCTTTCTCTGGATTATATTCAAAGACGTTCGATGCCATTTTGCCTACTTACCATGCATAGAAGTGCCGATTGCTATCCTTGTTGTATTGCCTTTTGCTTGTGTTGTAATTGGAATCACTTATGCCACCCCGCCAAAATGAAGTCTTGCATACGGTACACGTCTCCGTTTTACTCGTGGGACTTTCCAGTGGGTAATATTGCCAAATTGCATTTGAGCTATCTCTGGCTAACACTACAATACCAGAAATTGCTTCTTCTATGGCGCTCTAAAAACAGGTGAGAGTGGCAGTACAGTGCATCTGCAGAGGAACTTTCTACGCAGTTTGACTCTACATTTGCAAAATTTAATGGGAGATTCTGTTTACAGGCACGTGTTCACAACAGCAACAATTCTTCCACAGGAGTTAGGTGAGGGGTGGTGCAGAGGCAGGGCCTTACGTAACTGTGCTTCAGAGATCACATGTTTTTGTTTAGAGCACATCGACAGGGGCGTTGGCTCTTATCACCACACACTCTCTTAACATTTTCAGTGGGTTAGATATTTGTCTTCCTCATTTTTGCATCTGTCACATGTTTAAAAAGTCATCAACCACCTCAACTTGCTTGCTGTGAATCCTGTGGACGATCTCCTGTTGTGGTTTCACATCAGCACCACTGGAGTGCAGACTTTATACTAGGGGTGCCATGTGGGGGATGTCCGCAGAAACTTGAACATTTGCATTCACACATACACTTCCAGAGTTCAGTGCATGTCTGAAAGCAGCTTAACTTTTACTCTTATCAATCAAAATCCATCTAACATAAAATCTATACTCTGACTCTTTTTGGGGGGCATATTTTGTTAGTTTAAAAGTCATTGCCAAAAATCTCTCTTTTGAAACAAGATGTTTACATGAAAATAAGGATTATTGACTACATTTTTAAGGAACAATTAAGTTATTAGAAGCATAAACTTGGCAAAGAAGCATAAAAGTCATTGCAGTTCTTAAAGACTGTGGTCAGGGAATAATGGACATAAACAAATATTGTATTATCACATAATGTACTACAAAACCAGCATCTGCCCCTCGGCCTCAGATTGCAGTGTGATACTACATTACAGCTCTGAAGTAGTCAGCAGTTTTAAGTAGCTAGGGTTTCTATTGTCTGTACATGAAGGACCCATTTCCTTTGTCGTAGAGACGGCTGCAGGTTTTCCTAGCAACCTGTGAACATCAGCATTCAGACCCTGATGCAGCCTTGAGTGTGGGCTAGTTTCATTCAGACATTTTGAAGTGGCACTTCTCTGTTTATCTTCAAACGCACCTATTCAAGCAACAATGTATGGTGCTAACAGCGCTGTGTGTGTATGTTTAATTTAATAAGGCTGGTGTTCGTTTCATTTTCTTTTAGTTGTTTTTTCCAGGGATAGGAACTGTCAGCAGAATTGTTTGTTCGTCAGCAGGATTAAACCTACTGAATGGATTTCCAAGAATCTTTAGCTGTTTTCAGACATGAAATCTGGAAAATGTCCAGACCCAATTTCCCAGACGTTTGCCTTTCAAAGACCACAGCAGGAGATAGTCTGGTTCAGCCACGTTCGCTACAATAGAAATATTTCTGGAACAATCAGGTGATGGGTGACGCCTGATCATAGCATGCAGGAGGCAGGACATGACAAATTCTGCTGCATTTTTTGTTTATAGCACATGGCTCTTGAAAATGTCATTCCAAGTTGACATGACAATTCTATTCTACAACGTTCCTGTGAATCATTCTATGGACAGTTTACTAGGGCGCTGCTAGGTAAACATCTGAAAAAATGTCCAGAGCAACTGATTTGAACATTTGCGTCCTCGGCAAACTTCAGGGGAATCTCCGGAGTTCAGTGCATGTCTAAAAGCAGCTGTGGTGGAAGGATGAGACATGGGTCAAGAAAGTCTTGGACAGAGGAGCAGGTCCATACTTTTTTTTTTACTTAACTTTCTAGAAAATGTGTTCAGCGCTGGTTATTTGCTTAGCATAAATGGACTAAGAGGGACCAGCAGTAATTCTGGACAGAGACAGAAAAGAGTGTGAATGAAAACAAATGTTAGAAACAGAACAACTATTGAAAAACACGTTGCAGGCTCTGAACGCAGTGGATCGTAATGTATTCATGTGCAGGTTAGGGACACCACATCAGTGTGTGGCTAATATTACAGATGTCAACAAAAAGAAATGTCTCCCCGATGAGCACATTAAACTATGGTTTCTCACTGGATGAATTTTGTAGTTTGTGATTCTCATGTTTTCTCTGCTGTGTCTCTCTGTCAGGTTTGACTCCATGGCTTAAAGTCACTCTACACAGGAAGTACCCCAGACATCTTTCTCCTCCGTCCCTTGCTGTCCTCTGCTACTAAACGTAAGAATGAACTCATAATTATTATTATTGATATATCAGCAATAAACCTGTGGTTGTGGTTGCCGCTTGGCCATGTACAGGCAAGCATACAAACAAATATGACTCAGGTTGTCATGGAGGTCATAATGCAATCTGAATTTATATTTATGTTCCTGTTTTCTTCATCACTCTTCCTTTGTATTTTTCTCTTCTTTGTGAAGCCCTGGGCCAAACCAACCCTGACACATCCTTAGAACCTGTAAATATGACTGGATCTGTTAATTTCCATCAGATTAAACACCTTTCTTCTTTTTTTATTTTAATTAAATTAGTTAATTTCACTGTCTCACTTCCTCCCTCTCCCAATGAAATCTGACCTGACTGTGAAGAACATCCCTCAATGTAAGCAGAGTCCCTTTTCAAACAGCCTTGACATGGCCTAGGTCATTCAAGAGGAGGCTCACAAAGCATTTCCTGAGTGTAATCTGTTAAGGCTACATCTGACAGAGCAGAGACTGGATAAATTATTAAAGTTGCTGTTGATGGACCACTGAGCTTGAACTGACACTTAATTGTCCTAAGAAGTCAAGTTCTGAAGAGTGGGGGAGTTTTGAAGCTGTGGTCAAATTCAGCACACCCCAGTTCAGATTACCAGTATTTGCCAAGTAGACTTGGATAAACTCCCATCGTAATTTATGAAATTTGATTTTTGAGACAGCTCTCCAATAAAGAATCAAAAACATCTTAGCTAGGTAGCTGCATGCAAAATAGGTACTAAATCCCTCCTCCACGTTAGATGATGGAACATGGACCAAACTAAATATTCAAAGTACACGTAAATATAAACTTTTCTCCAATATGGTTCCTATCATTTTACGTGGTTCTTCAAGTGTTCCATTGTCCAGTAAGTCTGGTTTTAATTAATTTGCTTCTATAAAACAGGTTGAGCATGTGTACCGCGGAATTCCTAATACCGCTGGTCCATCCCTCGAGCGCTACTGTGCAGACTGTGGCTCCAAATGCTCAAGATGGCAACGTTCATTACAGGGATATTTTTTTGAATAAACTATTGGTGCTTTGGACCAGTTTTTCTAAAATGCTACGTCTCTGCATTTCAACACTTCCATTTCACTGATTTAAGTGTCTCCTTTAAGTTTTATCTCTGTAACAACTGTGGTAGTTAGGGTAGATCATGTTTAGTGAAAACAGCAAACACTTACTGAAAATCTTCTTAAACTTGTCATTGATTTAGCGAAACATCTTGTATTCTTTCTTGAACAGAGAAACTGCACCATATATGATCATATACTTTTTAAGGGATAGAAAAGCAAAGCCATACATAATAAAAGAGTGTTAATGATTTGTTGTGTTTGGATACCTTGCATAAGCCTCCAGCAACCAGAGCGGACCACATTTACGTGTGTTGTAGCCAAATGTGTTCCTCTGCCGTCTAATGCCTTTGGCACTTATTGGCTCTGCAGGGAGGAATAAAGGCAGCCATAGGAACACAGTTGTTCTCAGCCAAAAGCAACACATCAGGACGGTTAGTAAAGAGTGCTTACGTCCTGGAATGGATAGTGTGGGTGCTGCCGGAGAGCGATAAATAGCATACATGTTCAGACTGAGCAGTCTGTCATCCTCTGGTTAAGAGGCTGTTGGGAAGCCATGGATACTAAACTGTTTGTTTTGCTCCCCAAAATGTTTCCTTACCCTCTGTTTGAAACCGCCAGCGACGTCATATTCCAGATTATGAAGCCTCTCTGAACAGAGGGAACATTCATGCCCAAACTGGCGTTGTTTCTCATGAGCAGTGGTTTGAAGTGATTATTCAGTGTAATAGCCAACCCAGCTCGTTTAATGAATAATTTGGGCAGTGACTGAGCTCTTCCAGATGGCTGAAACAAAATGCCACTCTTAGCATTTCAGCAGTTGGGTGAAGTAGTCATACCAACTGGATGATGATGATTATTCTGAATTACTGTTCACGAGGAGCCCACAAAATATCCCAGAGTGATGTATTCCTCCTGTGCAAGTTGTTCAGTGAGAGCAGAGGAGCCGTCATTATTTCCCTTCTAACGCCTCATTGTCTCATGTCCTTTTTTTTTTCTTGTATCCACACAGGTAGCAGCGAGACGTAACATAAAGGGACGGAGACTTACACCCCTGTTGCTTGTCTGGGACCCTCATCAACCCGCACCTCTCCTGAGGCGGGATGGAGCCCCAGGCTTCTCAGTGGCAGCTTGGCGCAGAGGGGGATTGTGGGATGTTGGGTCTGCTCGTGCCCAGTCCCCAGAGTGAGGCGGTGACCCATGAGCTGGAGGAGCTAACGCTGCAGCCTGCACAGAACCTACCTCCGCTCAGTGAACGCAAAAATGGTGAGTACATAGAAGAAGACACAAAAACAGACCTTTCCGGCTGGGGAAAAAAATATGTAGGTATTTACCTCCTCTCTCAAGTTGGCTCCACTCCCACCAGCATATTGCTGAAAAAAGTATGATTTGTAATTACATCATATTTGTCTTTTTTTACAACTTTTCCAGCTTGGTGACGTGTATCCGCCCAGTTTAGCCTCAAATGCCCTTCATGCATAGATGGCCTACACAGTTTTTATTAATGCGAGTGCATATACTCCCTAATGAGTTCCAAATGAAGCAAAAACCATTGGTCCGCAGCTCCTGAAACTTCATCCATCAGCTTCTCCTCAAACCCAAATTTCCGTCATCCTGTTAACCAGCCTGTGTGCTTCTCATCACCCTCACAACGCTGCTGTTGTTTTATGCATTCACAATGGACTGAGCCAGGCACTGATGGATGGGTACGTCATTACCAGACTTAAGAAGAGGGTTAGAGTTGCGCTTGCATTTGCCAGTTCCCAAAAATGGCTCAGATGGTGTACTGATACTGATCACTGCGCTCAGAAAAACCTTCGGATACAGTCACCAAATGCAGGGCATTAAGCCAGTGCTGTTCCAGATTAAACATGCAAAATACCTACTTTTTGTGCAGTGTCTGCTGCTGTAGTGCAGCTGGGGCCAAAACTGATCGTAACTTTCAGGGTTGTATACCCACTTTCCCTTGAATACCAAATTCTACTATATAGCTGCTCCAGTTCTCTGGATTTATTGATTGAACGGGAGTCGGTGTAGATTTTCTTGAAATGTTTAATCCTCTGCAGTGGTATGTTTTTTGCAAAGTTCTTTATGTCAAAAAATTATGTTTTAATCAGTGGTCTTGTAAACTATGATGTGTCACCTCCTGTGAATGGAGAATTGAACTTTGAAGGACTTATGTGTGATTTGTGCAAATCTACACGTTCTACTTCATTTCTACTACATATCCTAATCATGGCTTAGATGGCATACTGATACTTATCACTGCGCTCATGTATTTTTCCGATACAGTCACCAAACACAGCGCATTAAGCCAGAGCTGTTCCAGGCCAGATTAAACATGCAAATTCCTACTTGTTGTGCACTGTCTGCTGCGCTCTGCAGGAGAGCCCAGCAACACATCTTGACTGCGGAAAATTTCTGTGGAATGTCAACAGTAGTAGCACCCACACGTCATCTCAGCGTTTGTCATTTCCCCTCCAGTGAGAAGACACACAAACCTCATACTTTCCACCGGCTAAGCCATCCCTAGCACTTCGCTAACACCAGAGCCACTTCTGCCATGTTGGTTTTGACATGCAGGTGTCAATCTGTCACCCATCATGACAAGAGTAGAGGACCACTCTGGTTGTGTGGGGCAGGAGGCTCAGAAAGTATGGCGGAAGCGAAGAAGAGCTGCTCTGACAACAGGAAGATGATGAGATTCAGGACTGAGTTTGTAGTGACAGGGACTGAGAGTCTGATCAGTATGTGGTAGTCTGTAAAACTAAGGTCAGTGACAGCAGGGAAAACCTGTGAAGATGTTTTAGGAAAGAGAAAATAGAAAATGCTAGTGACTTTCTTTTTAGTTGAGTAATTAATCCTAAACGTTTAACAATTTCTTCTAACTCTCTACAAGAATTGACTGAATTTATTTCAGAAAGCGTTGACTATGGTGAGATTCCTGGTTGGTATTCTGATACTACTGTTTTTTTGTTTGACGCTTTTCATCACTTATCTTTGGTTGGAGGGGGGTTAAGTCTCCCTCTCTGTCATTTATATTCAAGCCTGCGTTCCCTATGTGGACCCACCTGCCAACCGGTCTGATGTGTGCGTGTCATATCATTCACTACTCTCCACAGCCTGCTGAGGTCAAAGGTCAACTTGTGTTTGTAAGGCAGGACAGTGCTTCCTGTAGGAATCGAGGAGAATGCCACTGACTGGAAGTTTCTATATGAGTCACCTTGAACAAACATGTCTCCGCTGAATACCTTTCTCAACTTTTTACTAAGTGTAGCTGAGGCTCAAACTGATCACAGCTTTCAGGGTTGTTTACCCACTTTCCCTTGAATACCAAATTCTACCATATAGATGCTTTCAGACATGCAGATAGATTTTCTTTATATGTTTCACCTCAGCAGTTTTTTGGAGGCAAAGATCTCTGTGACAAAAGATCATTTAATCAGTGGTCGCACCCTGGGAGATACAAGTCCTCAGTTAATGTGTAACACATCAGCATATCTGTGTTGATAATGAATGGACAACAAAGTCATTCAGATGAGCTATTTCCTGTCAGAGCAAGAGATTTGTTTTTTTCAGCTATGTGTCACTTCCTGTGAATGGAGAAGTATCTTTACCCATGAGCCATGTTTTATTTATCAAATGATCACGTTATACTTAATTTACTTTGTTGTAAGCTCCCTTACAAATTCACATACAAAGCTCTGAATTACCTGTGTTGCTCCCACACTACAAGGAACCAGTGTAGTCCTTCACATCTGGCGGCATAGATCATCCACAGCCAGAAAATGTACCATCATAAACAGAGCTGAGTGAGTGAGGGAAGTGAGAGTAGAGTGGGAGGAGGGGGCTGTGGACCAGTAATAGAAAAGATATAAAGGACGGGCCCAGTGTTGCTTCTATATCATTCATAGATGTTGCAGTGCTGTGGATTTGCATCATACAGTTGATTATGTGTCAGTGTCTAAGTTTGGGAATAATACACAGGCTCTCAAACTGGAATCAAAGTCAGCAGTAGTACAAGAGCATGGCCTGTATGGACATAGAGAAGCTCTGCAACTGCTGCGATAGGTTCAGAGCAGGTGAGAACTCCTCTTATTTGTTTTTATTGTGTCCTGGAGATCTGGAAATGTTGCGGGTTAGTCAGCTATGGGAGGCACTAGCTCGATCATTACATTAATAACCCTGATTTTAACAGTTTTAAATGAAAAGATTGAATAAATATAGGTACAGTATACAACTTCGGCCACTAGGGGTCTATCAATCAATATAATTAATTCAGATATAGTTTTAAGATGACAAGGTGAAGCTGCATGGGGAGTTGTATATCTTCTTGGGTCGCTTGGTTTTCTTGTGCCTTGGTGCAACAGAACGCACAATAAACAGCAATGAATGATTGCGATCCATTACAACAGACCAATATAAACAGTGGAAGGAAAACATAGCCAACTAGCTAACTGGCTAGCTGTCATTTCATACGTCATTTGCCCCAGAAGTTAGAGCAGGGATGGGCAAAGCCACGGGTAATTTGGATATGACGCAATTAAAAGGAAACCAAAATAGAACATCCTGTTCCCTTGAAGAAAATAGCAACTGAATGTCGTTGAAAACGATATATATATATATATATATACACACACACACACACTCAAGGGTCAAGGCGTTTTTAGTCCTTTCAATGAAGAATTGTCAAATCTAGTGTTTTGCCTCTCAAAATTGCCTGGTACAGTTGATTTGTTTTTGGGTCAGAGTGTTCCAGACAATAAAACAGCAGGCTCGTGCTCCTTAAATAACAGACCAGGAAATGTCAAACTCTGGTAAAGTAAGAGTGGGGAAGGGCTGACGTTGTACTGAGTAGCTCTCAAAAGTGAAATGCCAAACCGATCCTAAACAATAGGACTCGAGTGAAAGTTTGCTGAAGGCTTTTCTATACCATACCAGCACATGAATAGCTGGTGGAGTCATCACACTATCCTGCAATTGAGTGTAACCAATGTTTATAGAAATGTGGTGGACTGGTAAAATATCCAACGACCAGAGTATTGAGTGCATTATATGAAAATGATGTTGGTAGGATATGAGGTAGACATCAGTAGGAGTGGTTAGTGTGTGGTTACATCTTCAGTTTGATCTCATTGTCTTCCCTTTTTTTTTTGTTTCCTTTTTGTTTTGTTTACTACCTCATATATATATTTCCCTTTTTTAACAAAATCTTTTTTCTTTTCTTTTTTTTAAGCCCGGCAACAGCCAGAGGATTAATTTTTTCTGGGTTGTCCGTCTGTTCCATTATTGTGAACACGATATCTCAAGGATGCATACAACCACAGTGCGGTAATTCTAGTTTTTGAAAACATTTTTTTCTGTCTTTTTCTTTCAGTCCTGCAGTTGAGACTTCAGCAAAGGCGAACCCGAGAGCAGCTGGTTGACCAGGGCATCATGCCACGTGAGTCTCAGCACTTCTCCATCATTCACTTAAAAGCTAATGTGGACTGGACAGGTTTATAATTACAAAATTATAAATAAACATATTACCTCTGGATCACATTTGTTGTCAACGATATACTTGTGCTTTGATGAAAATGTTATGTGTTGCAGCTCTCAAGAGCCCAGCAGCATTCCATGGGCAGATCCGCAGCTTGGAGAGAGCCAGGGTAAGGTCACACAGTTAAGAAAGAAAGTGCTAAATATGAACGTGCAGCAGTTAAGCTAGTTTAATAACTGTTTTGACCCAACTTTTTTTAAAGACTGAGAATTTCCTGAAGCACAAGATCCGCAGTCGTCCAGAGAGAGCAGAGCTGGTCAGGATGCACATCCTACAAGGTACTGATAATTGTTTAGTTCACAGTATGTAGACCTGATGTTTTATGTAGTGTTTCCTGTGGGTCTTTTAAAGCAAGGTAGCATAAAGACTTTCTTCCGACTGTACATATGTTTAGCAGTGGTGCGCCATACAATTAAGGACATGGCTGCCAAATATAAGAGGTGTTTCTAGATTCAAACACTGAAAACACAACATCTTTAAGCTGACACTATACAGTACGATATACAATTTACACTGTGTGACATTTCCCAGAGACTGGAGCAGAGCCCTCACTGCAGGCCACCCAGATGAGGCTGAAGAGGGCCCGTCTGGCCGACAATCTGAACGAGATGATCGCTCAGAGACCCGGCCCGATGGAGCTGGTGGAGAAGAACATCCTGCCAGTGGATTCCAGCGTTAAACAAGCCATCATTGGTGAGGGAAATGGCAGCAGAGATCTTGCCTCAATAATACACACAACAGCAGGGGGAAGTCTTTGCTTGAACAAACATAATACAGGGGATTATAGAGAGCGAAATACAATCTTTGTCTTTATTTGTCTTTCAGTGGGCCAGGTGAATTACCCTAAGGTGTTGGATGAAGACAGCTGCGATGCTCTGTCCCCAGAGCAGCCAGCCAGCCAGGAGTCCCAAGCCTCTGTCCCCTCACCAGCGGAGAGCAAAGTACCAGATACTCCATCTCCTGCTCCAGCACCTCCACCACTTTCCAGCACCATTTTTCAGGTTAGATAATCCTTGTAGTTGTGTGGTGGATTGTTCACCTGTATGCAATGGGGTAAAGCCAAACTCTTTAGAGTGGTCAACCAGGGAAGCAAATCACAGGCTGCTCACAGACCAGGCTCCCAGAAAATCCTGCAAAATCAGTTGACAGAATTTCCAGCATAGTGTGTTGTTTTAAAAAATATCTTATCCTTACTACCATTATGCAGCTCAATTGAATTTTAAAATAATCACTCTTGTTACTAAACAGTATTACGTATTTTTCTGAAATGTTTTTGACTTTAATTCAGGCCCTCCCAGTTGCTACACAAGCACCAACAGACCTTGTGAAAGTGATCTCTACCAGTGAGCTTCTGGCCGCTCGCCCAGCCATCTCTGTTGCTCCCTCGAAACCAGGCCCAACACTGGTGAAAGTGAGGGCTACAATTTCTCCCACCTCTCTGAACACAATAATGTCTCAATGCTGTTGGACAAACCGAATGGTAAAACATTTCCCTCCCACCACAGCAAAGCCAGCCGAAGACACCCTCAGAGAAGAGTCGCAGTAAGAAAGGCAAAGAGCCAAAGTCCAGGGTGAAGAAGCTGAAATACCACCAGTATGTTCCTCCGGACCAGAAGCAGGAGGTCAGTGAAGCACCCATGGACTCGTCTTATGCCCGACTACTGCAGCAGCAGCAGCTATTCCTCCAGCTGCAGATCCTCAGCCAGCAACAGCAGCACTACAACTACCAGACTATACTACCAGCACCACTCAAGTATGTAAACAAACCACTACAACTACAAACTATGACTGCCATCACCAAAATGAGGGGAAAAAAGTAATTGTATTGTATTTTTCATGAACATATTTATTTATTGCCTCATCCAACAGTGGATTGCTCTGGGGGGAGGTATGTTGCTCCAAGTGAAGGAGTTTAAGTGTCTCTTGGTCTTGTTCATGAGTCGGGGAAACATGGAGTGCGAGATGGATAGGCGGGTCGATGCCTGAGTAATGTGACCGTTGTTGTGGACCATTGTGGTGAAGAAGAACATTAGCTCCACTGCAAAGATTTGGATTTATCGGTTGATCTACGTTACCTAAATCACAAGCTCTGGGTAGTAGTAGTTTGGCTCACCTCCATGATTCTTTGTTTTAAATTGTCTGAAAGTGAGCCAAATATTGTTAGTCTCAACAATCCAGGGCCATTAGCTAGTTTACAGTAACTACTCCATGTCTAATCATATTAATGAATAACAGGATGTTGTTTCACCAGCTGCTGTTTTCACAAAAGGCCTCTCTGCTGCCGCACGGCCGCGCTCTTTGTGTACTGTGTTTGGTTGACTGGCTTTGTTAGTGAGGCCCATGGCACTGGGTGGATGGTCTGCCCATATTGGAGCAGATTTCCTCTGTGTTTCCTCTCTTTCCAATGCTCTAAACAACAATACCCCCGCCCCCCCCCCTTCCTCTCTCTGTTTCTTACTCGTATAAATGATTTCCTCTAATAAAAATCAACTTTTTTTCTTTTCTCTCTGTAGACCTGTGGCAGAGGGTCAGAGCGGCACTGGCAGCAGCCTGCCAACCTCCATCATGGTGTCTCTGCCCACTGCTCCTCCGCCTCCCCCTCTGCCTACATCTGCGGCCCGGCCAAACTCGCTGTCCAATCGCAAGCCAGGAGTCTTGCCTGCCAACTTGGAGGAGATGAAGGTCCGTGGAAACATTTTTCTGTTTTTGTAGCAGCAAACTTTTCACACATGTAGCTTAAAACATCTTGCTCTAGCTGTTTAAAAAGTATTGTCATAATAATAGGCTTAGAGAGGGGCTGACACTTAAGTCTTCACAGGTCTGCTCAGCGGATTAAACCAAACTGTATCAGAATAATTGTAGAGGCAGTTCTTGGAAACTCGTAGGATAATAAAAGGTTTTTATTCTGTATTTTTACCATTTGTTAAATTAGATTACAAAGATGAAATAAATATAAAGCTGCATGGTAATTAAAGAAACCAAAAAAACATGTTTTGTTTTGTGTTAAGTGTCACCTTAAATTTAATCTTTAAACTTTTTGATTTATTTTTCACAGCTAAAAATTTCTCACACCAGCACTTTAAAGGAATAGTTAGACATTTTCAGATCTAGGTTTATTGGCTTTCTCGATGACAGTGAGAGCAGAGGATTGATACCAGTCTCATGTCTATACAGTAAATATGAAGCTACATCCAGACAGTGCTTATCTTAGCATAAAGACTGGAAAAAGGGTGACTCTGGCTCTGTCTGAAAGTAAAAGACTAACAGTGTGAAAGCTTACGTTTCTAAAGGCTCAGTGGTTAATAAATCTTTTTTTTTTCAATCCATACATAAAGCAAAGTGTTATTCTCCATAGCAAACATATTAACATACTTATAAATATTCCAAACACTTATCTAAAGTTCTGATGGGATCATGTCCATATCTTTGTAGGTGGCAGAGCTGAAACTGGAGCTAAAGCTGCGAGGCCTTCCTGTGTCAGGAACAAAAACTGACCTGATAGAGAGACTTAAGCCATTCCAGGACAATCTCCGCACCTCTGCTCCTACCAGCATTCCTCAACCGACCACTACCACCTCCACCCCCATGGACGTCACCACTGCCACCACCACCTGCACCACCCAAACCATTGTCCTTCCAGTCCAGCAGGTGACTCTAGAGAGCATGAGATCCACGCCACCAGTCTCACCCAACCCCACTGAGCCCTCCAGCCTCCAGCAGGATGTGGGCATGTCTGTGGCACATTCCGAAGTACAAGTGATGAGCTCTGGCTCAGCAGGTCCACAGTCCTCATCTCTCCTGTCTTTTCACATCCCGGAGGAAAAGGACAGGAGGCTCCATGAGAAGGAGAGGCAGATAGAGGAGTTGATGAGGAAGCTGGAGCACGAGCAGAGGTTGGTGGAGGAGCTGAAGACTCAGCTGGAGGTGGAGAAGAGAGGTCTGGGTGGCTGCAGTGCCGAGTCTACCTCTGTATCTCCGAAACTAACCTCTGTCCCTGCCATGAATCCTGTTGCTACTGTCCTGAATTCAAATGTCGTAAAAATGGAGAGTACGGTCCTGTCAAACTGTTCATCCACTAATGCCACAATCCAAAACTCTGTCTTGGGCTCCCCTGCTCTCACAAGCCCCCTCCCGACCATGGTGAAGTTGGAGGATGTCACTGTTTCTGGTGGCAAGCCGCTCCAACTGCAGACTCCGACCCAGCTCATCACGCAGATCCAGCCCCAAGTAAGCACCAGCCCGCAGCTGCTCTCACAGTCACAGAGAAGTCCCAAACTCCAGACTCAGTCTCAAACCACTGCACCCAGCCTGCAGCAGTTCTTCATCAGCCACACAGGTGGAGTTTCCCAAATGCTGACTGGCCAGGGTGGGACTCAGATCCTGCTCCCGGTCTCACTACCGAACAACGCTACTACAATCCAGCTGCCAAGCACCACTGTCAGCCTGCAGGTAAGATCAGAGTGACGCTGGACTCGTATGTATATATTGCGTTAACAGTTTTGTACTTTGGACATTCAACATAAGTTTCTTTTGAGTTTTAGTGCCTTGCTAGCCCTCAATGCAATACTGATGAAAAGTACACAGGAAACAAAATCCACAACCAGATGAACGCACACCAGGTTCACCAGCTCGCTCTGATTTGATTGGCTCCTGTGTGTGCTTAAGTATTTGTGTAATTACGATTTGATTGACTGGTGCCTCTACTGCCGGCCTTACGGTACGCAGTGCAAGGAACGGGACGCAACCTGACACAACAGAACCAAAATATGGTTGATTAATGCATAACGTCACCCTATTCAAAGTAAATGAGCAGTGTTTCGATAGAAGCCTTCAACCTATGAGTCCTTGCGTTAGTTGTATATTGTATGGTGTCAAAATCATAATAGCATGTTTAACTGCTTTAGTAGAGTGAGTTTTGATTTGGAGAACTGGATGTGTAGACTCAGGGTTCTGTTTGCTTCCCTCCACATCTTAGCCTGTTCTCCAGGCTGCAGTCTCAAATCCAGGCCTGGTACAGACGTCTGTTCCTCAGCTGCAGAGCTTTCAGATGGAGACAGCACACAACCAGCAGTTACCAAACCACAACCCGCTGCTACAGGTCAGTCAGGCCTCCACTCAGCTGTGTAGCTTTGCATTTATCAAAATCAATAGTTGATCTGTCATGATCTGATGTGATTGTGACTGTAGAGATTATTTTTATATCATCCACTACAGAGATGTGTGTTTGTAAAACTTAATATAGCAGCTATATTTGTTTTTATCTATAATTAGAACATTTTTGACAGATATAATTGTGCCTTGTTTCATTTGAAGGGTTTTTTGTCTTCAGTTATCTCTTATCTCTGTCTTATTTATGCTGTGTTGTTATGATGACATCAAATCAAATGATACATTAAGGACTAATATCAGATGTTCTCTGTGTCTTGACAGACTCTGACAGTGTGCAATAGTTCTACTGGTTTAGAGAACCAGGGTCGGCCTGAGATGAATCCCCAGCATTTCCTCAGAAGCTCCCCAGAGAACAGGGTCTCTCCACGGGCCTCACCCAACCACCGCATCTCCAATGGACCCCTTAATAAGGTATCAGAGCTGAGTTATTACAAAAGGGAGGCGGGTTACTTTGGTTCAACCTATAATAGTTTGATGCTTTTTGATTTACTATTTTTTTGAACAAATTTCTCAACTTGTAGCAATTGCTTCACAAACCTCAGACCTTAACCCCGCCTGCATTTTCTCCAACTCTCTCTCATTCCTCCAGTCTCCTTCTCCCCAGCCTGCCTTCATCCTCCAGCCCACCTCTCTTATCAGTCAGCCTCCCAAATCAAGAGAGCCTCCCCGCTACGAGGAAGCTGTCAAGCAGAGCCGCAACATGCACATCAACAATGTTTCGCAGGTTAGTTAAACCATCTGCTCCGTCCTTCAGAAAACAAAAAAGCATAAAAACATTTTTTTTTTTTTGTTGTTTTTCAGAATTGTCAATTAATTCACTCTTTTGTGTACTAGCCTCAAGTCTCTTTACCCTTTTGGCTATCTTCTCAGGTTCCTACGGCAACCAGCCAGCAAATGGATGACTTGTTCGACATCCTCATAGAGAGTGGAGGTAACAGAGAAAGTTTATAACATCCAAGGCTCAGGGAAACTGCTGTAACTCTATAGTGTCCCCATTGTAAATTAACTGTCTTGTAAATTGTAATGTAAACTTGTATAAAAACACACTCTTATAGCAAAGCGTTTCTGAACAGCTTACAAAATTGCGGTCTACAAAAACTTTAATTTCTCAGGCTCCTAAAGTTCAGGATAATTTTTTAAGACTAGTAAAGCCTAACTCACGACATCCCTCCTTCTTCCTCCTCCTCAAACACTTCTCTTACTGACTGAGCCTTGGTCAGTGGGTTGGTCAGTCTTCTTAATCATTGTTTTCATCGATGAAACTCTGCTGTAATCTGCTTCGATATCTCTCTCCTGCCATTGTCCCAAAAAAAACATTCAAAACATTTGCGCTTTTCGTGACGATGACATCGTGTAAAACGTTGCACCTGGTATTAAATTATATACATGCATATGTTGAATCAGGTCTAAATGCTTAAAAAAGAGTGATGCCCATAATTTGAAGACAAATACTAATCCATGTTTTAATTCTTTGTCCTGTTCTTTGTTTCCTGTCCAGAAATGACACCTTTTATCCAGCAGGACCCCTCAGTGTCTCTTGGTAAGAGCCACCCCATCACAGCCAGTATCACCACCCTGCCTGTGAACACAGTGCTCTCCAGACCACCTCCACAGGTCCATTTGGCCCCTCCACCCACCCTGAGCCTCGCTGTCGACCCCTGCCTGCCAAGCCTCTCCTCTCTGGCCACAGACAACCAGCTGGAGGCCTTCCTTGAGGGGACGCTGGCTGGAACGTCACCGGCGTCAGACCTGCGCACACAGGGTCTGATGGAGGAGCTTCAGGCCCAGCTGATGGACCAGCAACCTTACTCACCCATGGACACATCAGACCTGTCTTTCTGCGATTCCTCCTCACCCACTTCCTCGTTCAACATGGGCCTGTCTGACCCGACACTGGACAATATGGAGTGGCTGGACCTCACCATGCCCCCGGGTCCTGCAGGGGCACTCACACCACTGGGGATCCCAACTGACTTCCTGGATTCACATGACCTGCAGCTGCACTGGGACTGAGAGAGGGTGATAGAGGAGAGGAGGTTGAGCTGCTGAGCCAAGAGTGAAAGATGGATGGATGAAGTGAAGAAGAAAAAAGAACATTTTTGCCAAGTTAAGGCTGACTTTAAACATTTTAAATATGGAAGCAAAGGAAGGAGACAACATGGCATTTCTGTGCCATATCACTCTTTTAACATCTGTTACAATCCCACTATACTAGAGGAAGACACGCTGTACAGGCAGTGCACTGATCAAGCTGAACTACAAGCAGGAGTTTGCACAGCTTTAAAACAGAGGCCTACTATGGCCTGAAAATTATCACTAAGGTGATGAAGGGATTTTAAAGTAATAAGACTTGAATTTGTGATTTACAGACAGAGACAGAGCCAAATGAAGACTGGTAGCATGGACTGTTTGTAAATACTGTTAAAATCACATTTCAACTGTCTGTCAGTGCAGCCTCAGCTGGTGTCCACTTCATTAAGAAACACTTAGACTAACGCCTCGGCCACACTGGCTGTGTGAGCCACGTGTCTCAGTTGCGTCTCCTGAGTGTGAGCTGCGCTGCTCCTCTAGAGAGTCGAGGTCTCGCCTATTTTCTCCACGTACCGTGCTCGGTTCACAAAAGAATAAATGGTGAAAATGTAGACTCAGTAGATCGGAGACGCAGCCGTCACACTGCACACACACCCAGGCGTAAAATCAGTCTGTGCTGCACTGTCAAATCTGTCTGTTACCTTTCCGATGTAACGTGTTCAGACGTGACACGGAACCAAGTTTTACAATTTCCCAACTGAGACGTGGTCAAGCCTCCTGTTCAAACTGGTCCAGTCTACCACATACTGTAGATTACGTGTTTTCTGACAAATCTGATTTGCTGTATCAGATGTGACTGTTTTCTTCTGACCTATCGGGACCCCTCCGGTCAAGCTGATGAACCAATGAATCTAAAGAACAAAAAGACTCAACTCCAGTCAGACGACGAGAGGAGGAGGCTCCTCCCTCTAACTGAGAGCTATGCACTACGGAGGCGGAGCAATCTAACGATGCGCCTCATTCACCTCAGAACAAGGAAATGTGAACTTTGCATATCCAATATGATCGTGAACAAAAATGATTGTGATTGATGCAGCGATCATGTGGCCAATCACTATAGAGATACTGCAGCTGGTGTCCAAGTTACTTTGAATGTACTTTTCGACAAAAACGAAAAATAGGACTTTACGTACAAAGTTGGCAGCTGTTTTTTTCCCCCTCTGATCGTAAACTGACGTGAAACAGTAGAAAGGGAGCAAACACAAGCAGATGTGATACGTGTGAACATGCGAGCGCTGCAAGTTATATCAAGAAAGATGTCTTTTAGAAGATGAGCTTTATATCTAGCTGTCCTACAGTATCCCTGCACTTTGTGTGTGTGTGTGTGTGTGTGTGTTCGTGTGTGAATGTGTGTGTGTGTGTCAGGATGGGGAACTACTGCATCACTAGCCATCAAATGTGACTGTTAGGTTTGCCTGTAGCTGATAAGTTAGTCTGTTCTTCTTCCAGCCCATTTATCTAAAGACCAACCATCATCTGGAGGGTCTTTGTTTAAATAACAGACAGTTAGGCGGCACTGTGGTAAAGCAGTTAGCACTGTTGCCTCGCAGCAAGAGGGTTCCCAGTTTGAATCCCTCCAGTCCAAAGTCATGCAGGGTTAGACTCTAAATAAACTTGTCGGTGAGACAGTGTTAACATAGGAGTTGTTTGTCTCTATATTAGGCCGGCTGTCGACATGGGATTGGCTCCATCTCCCCCCACGACCCTCAAAAGATAAGCGGTGTAGATAGTGAATGGACGGATGATGAAGGTCGTCTAACAGTGATGCATCAGCCACAGTGGACTGTCAACAAAGTCTCCTGACGCTGCGAGTGAGTGAAGCAAGCATGTTGATCTATGTGTGTGTCTGTGTGCGTGGAATCGTCTTCCTGTCTCCTGCATGAACATCGGTGTGCGTCTCTGTGTGCATGATCGTATCCACATTTAATCTTGGGCACCGTTTCGAGCACTTTCACAGCCATCGCCCTCAAGTTGTATGAAACATCTACAAAAAAATCCATTCGGCTTCTTCTAAAAGGTTTACTCTTCAAACGGCTTCTGATGACTGTTGTACTGTTTTTATCCGTGTTGTCCCGTCGGTGTGAAACAGTCACAAACGCGCACACACACCTTTCGAGGGCTGAGCTCCCTCTAAAGCCGTCATAAACGCTCCCATGGATTACATCATATCCCACTCACTAAGCCAAAACAATGATTTAGTATCTGAGTCGAAATATCTTTTTAGGATTGATACAGTCCTTCTCTATGGCACTTTGAAACGAGATTGCTCTTTTTAATTCTCTCTCTTTTTTATATCAGTCACATTCTGTGAAGTGATGCTCGCATTTTAACCACTTTATCATGTAATTACGTCCGTGGGCACTAGAGGGGGCGTGTGCTCTCCAGTTGTGGCATGACGGCACTTCAGGGTCATTTCTGGCAGAATAAAAAGTCAGTTGGGCTATTTTATTTTAAAAGTTTTTTGTTTTTTTTTTCTTTGATTTGCTGTTTACATCAGCAATAATGTGGAGTGCTGAGCAAAATGACAGAGAGCCCTTTATGTTGACACTGTCTTGTCAGAGTTTGATGCTCTTACTGCTGCAGTAACACGTTTTATCATCACATCAAGACACCAGTGCTCAAAACCCAGAGTTACGCCAAATACTGCACAGAAACACACTTTTTGTTGTGTTGTATTTCAGTTGTTTTTCTTTTGTCACAAACGGTATAGGTCACATGTTGTGAGACGATGAGGTCATTGTTGTTTTCTTCTTCAGTGTGTCTGCTTTAAGGCAGATTTGATATTTTGTTGCCTAAAAAGGCAGAGGAACATAATATCTTTTTTATTTAGGTTGAAACGTAATAGCAGAAACCATGTAATCTTGTTTGGACGGTTGTGTAAAATCTGTAAACAATGATTTCATGTGTATATTTTTGGTTTGCAGAGTTTTTTTTGTTCATATCATATCAGACACAAACCTCTTGGCTGCAGTAGATCTACATGACGATGTTACGGCTCCCAGTGTTGGCCGTGTTTGTTGCTGACTGGCCAGACGGGGACAGCTAAGAGCAATAATGGCGGCTCTCCCTGGATATACTGTACTGTATGTCTAATCCTGCCTTGATTTTACTTGTGCAGGAGCCTTTACTGCATACACAGTCACACATTGGTTCAAAATCACTTTTTATCCGAGTGGTGAAGCGAGGATTCGATTAAATGAAGTTATTTTAGAGGTGTGTTTAAACCACATCAGTCTGTTCTCCCGCTCGTCCTCATTCATCCATGTTGTTTACCATCATGTGAACATTGTACAATTCTTCTCTGAAGCTGAACAAGATGAGTCATTACAATATATGTATTTTGGTATAATATCAGATGATTCTTCATTCATTCTTCATTGTAGCCGAGTCTCCTTCTCTGTCTCCACCACCCATGCCATGCCTCTTGTTTGTAATGCCATATGTTTTGCACATTGTGTATATATTTATATAGATGCAATGCATATTTTTATACATGTGTAACATCCATGGGCTCCGTATTTTGTAAATACTCCAAAAAAGCGATGTGTATATAAGTACTGTATGCCTTTATGTGTCAATAAAATAATTTGGTGTACTGTGAACTATGCCTCTGCAGAAGTTAATTACAGAATATTTTACACCTTTAAAAGAAAAGAAGTATATACATGCATTTGTACACATATGTAGCCTTTTCCAAATAAAAATTGGACAGGGCCACTTGATTTGGCTTGTGTTTGTCAGAGCATACAGTTCCTTGTTGGACTTGTCAGGTGATTTGCATGTGTTTGCATCTGTTCAATAGTTCAGTTCCATTTTCCATATGAACGATGTGTGTCTATAAATATATTTTCCTAATACAAAGGAGACTGCATTGTTCGTACACCAGCACTTGTCTCTGACACACTCACCAAGTTCCATTTCCAGCTTGAATTCCATGTTATTCAGTGTCACGTCACAGAACCAGGGTCGTCGAGCAAAATTATGTTGTAGTCGAATGCCGGCCCATTTCACTGAGCGGCTCTAAATCAACTCCGTATAAAGAAGCAACATGTGGAAAGGTTTGTGGAGTTTCCTTCATGAGGTGCAGGGGAAGAGAGTCAATGTCAGAGTGGCCGGTAGGTGTGTATGTGAGCCTGACACCGGGGACAATGGTGGTGGATGTTCCTTAAATTCTTCTGGAAGAAAGGGATCAGACAGCAGCCTGCTACACACCTGACAGGAAGAGAGAACATGATGTCTGAGGCTCAGGGTTCAAACTGAAACTTTTGCAACAGCAGTGTCTTTAACTACTTAGACTGTAAGAGGAGAGGGTAGATATCACTCTCATTTCTGTCCTTCAACCATGAACCTGGCTCTTTTTAAGTTTTACAATCAATCTTGCCTATTTGCAGCCAGCGATGGGGGGTGGAGCTGCAGCATCGAGGTTGAGACGTGCTCGACCAATCGTGAGTCAGTCTGAGCTGTCAATCATCACATTTCTCCCCCTTTTTAAAGCAAATAAAACCAAACTCCTCAACAACTTTGAGAAAAAGTGATTTCCCACGTACTAGCCTGGATTTCTGACCAAGGCTTCACTTTTGGGGGGCGGTCAAGTCTTCCATCTTTGCAACTACTGATCTTACTTCCTGCAAAAACTGCAACTGTTCAGTTGTAACTTTAAGACGCTAATGTTTTAGTGCTGCAGTCTAGCAAGGTTAAAAAAGAAAGTTGGCTACCCAATCGAGGCCCACAAACAACACAGCAGACACGTTATGTCGCTGTGTGTGGTGTGGGTTACTGTACAGACGACCTCGTTACAGGATGGACAGCGGGTGAAGTCTGACATCGAACCCAGGCTTTCCACTAAGAGAGACAGAGATTACACTGTTATTAGCCCTAATAGAAAGCAGGATATTTAAATACATGATATATATACATATGGTACATGTGTACTTTGAGTATATCTGTAAAACCCACCTGGAACGAGGGGTGGGGGGGTGGGGGATGTTTCTGCCTCGGGAGTAGTTTTTACACTCTGCTTCACTGTGGTGTTCCCCTGTGTCAGCTGAGAAGGTGGCAGCGTGTAGATCCCTCCATAGGGCGTCTCAGTTTTATAAATAGTTGGACATTCATCCTGTTGACCTGATAGAGAAAAACAGTGACAGTATAGATGCAGTAAGAACTAGAGGGACACTCAGGGAACTCAAACCTAAACCTAGACTCTCTGTCTCGCAATGTTAAAGAAAGTAAAACAAAAATCCAATCCAAAGATAAAAAGTTAATGGTTCTTCTTTAGCCCATATTCCGTCTTTCCACCAAATTTTGATCAAACCGGTTCAGTAGTTTTTGCATAATCCGAATAAAAGACACACGGACGACAATGAAATCATGAATCAACTGATCAGATTTTGAAAAAACTTGGTGGAAGGACACGGTGTCAGAGAGAAGCCCATTACACTTTGATGCGCAGCAATATTTTACAAAGAAGAAAACTGTATTTATTTATTTATATCTGTGACATTTTTTCTCCTTCATAAAAAAAAGCCCTGTGAGAGAACTGTTTTTATTTATTTATGCTGATTTCATTTTTGTTCAATATAAAAAAGTATTTCTTAGTTCATTTATATTTTTTGTCCATCATGAAAAAAACCATGCTATATAACAGTTTTATTTTTTTATTTATTTATTGACTTACTTATATTTATGACATTTTTGTCCTTCATAAAACATAAGATAATAGAACTGTTTATATTAATTTGTTTATTCATTTATTGATGTAAATGTATGTTATTTATTGTCTTTCATAAAATGCATTGAGAGGAAATGATTAGATATTTTTTGTCCTTCAAAGAAAAGTCTCTGAGAAATCTGTATTTTTTTTACTTTCATCTGTTTATAACTGTGTCACTTTGTCATATTTTTCATTTTAAAAAGTCCTGTGGAAAAAAATCCTGCGAGAAAACTGTATTTAATTATTTATTGGTAAAAAAAAATTAATTTTTTGACCTTCCTTTAAAAGCCCTGTGAGAAAATTGTATTTATATTCTTGTTTTATGTATTTATACCTATTCATACCTAGTCTTTTTTTTGTCATTTCTAAAAAAAACTCTGTAATTAAACATTATTAATTCAATCATTTATTCAAACTTATGTCATGTTTTGTCCTATATATAAAATCCCTGTGAGAAAGCTGTGTTTATTTATTTATTTGAATATTGAACGTACCTCCGTCTGCTGTGAGGGTGAAGTTCTGCATCTGCATCTCCAGCTGCTCCTTTTTAAGCTGCAGCTCCTGCAGCTCCTCCTGAACTTTCTCCAGCTCACACACTTCACCACTCTCCTCACCAGTCACTGAAGTGGAGACGTAAATGTCAGTTGTGACTTATTATTGTACATCTACAAATAGGAAGTTATGGATAAAAACTGTTCTCAGATAACTTATAAAGCTAATAAAAAGTAGAATTATATAAAACCTGACACATGCATATCTCATGTATAATTTCTGTCAATCTTAATAAAAACATTTTTATTTCAATTGACTTTCAGTCCAATTTTATAAAATGACTAACTTGAAAAAAAAACAAAAAACATTCTAAAGTACAAATTCTGATTTAGATTCATTTTATATTTAAAACTGGTGGTAAAGGAAGTGAAAAAAGAAACAACTTGCTGCAGTGAGCAGCTGTTTATCACCAGGTATAAACAGGACAGAGAGGAGAAAAACAATAGTGCTGCACAAAATTATTTTGTGAGGCTCTGCAAAAATGTTAATCCTAACGAGTCTAATAATTATTCAAAATGTTATTCTGTGAAAGCCAAACTGTCCCATGTCAACAGATCACAAGCTAATTGGATTGAAGTATTTTTATTTTTTAATGATCACATTAAGAAGCTGACTCACTTGTCGTGTCACTTTTACATCCTGCAGTCTTCTTCAGGTGCTGCATCTTCTGCAGCACCACTTGTCTGCTGTAAAGCTTCTGTATTCGGGACTCCATGAGCTTCAGCTGCAGGAGGCCGCTCGCAGGCTCCGGGGTCTCCTGGTTGGATTCAGGCTCAGGTTCCTCTTGCGGCTCTGAATTGACGTCTGTGTTCAGCATCTCGTTGAGTGTCTGAGTGAAAGAGGGAAAGAGCTCTAGCTGCTGCTCTGGACTCTCCTTCTCTCCTTCACGACTCTCCATCATTAATCAAGGAGTCGACTGAATGGGTGTTAAAACAAAGTGCTGAAACTCCCACTGAGGTGAAGCTCAAAAATAGAATCTGAATCCAGGCTCATCCTTCTGGAAAAAGTTGAAGCCTCATAGAAAATCAGTCTTGAATTCGGAAAAAAACACAACAAATCCAAAGCATTGCGAGAAAGACTCATGTGAACGACATAGGGAGGTATCAGCTGCCGATACTGACAGTGTTGGTAACAGATCTTTGTTTATGGCTGACAGTAGCTTTTGAATAATGTAAACAGTGCACACATAAACGGCTGTCTAACTTTAAAACATGCAAATGTGGTGACGTGGTGAAAGCAGCTCTCAAGTAACAGCACCAACAAAGACAGAGAAAAAATTGGAATAAAATGGGTTGATTGTTGTTTGCATATGTTCCCATGCAGGCCACTGTCAATCTTTAAATATCTGCGCAAACCTGACAATTTCATACACGTTTGCATTCGTATTCTTGCAAAACATAAACAAACATCTTGTTGAAGATGAAAATGACCAAATAAAAAAAGAAATATGATTCTGCAAACACTTGTCAGTCTGCAGACTACGTCACTGAGCTGTGACGAGCAACTATAGCCTCCAGAAACCCTCGGAAAGGATTTGGACGCAGTTTGTGCTGATAATAGTTTTAAAGGTCTCAATCCGAACAGACGTCATCTTATCCTGTATTGTTCGTAAAAAGAAAAAAAAAAGGATAAACCCTGTGGAGTTTAGTAGCACACAGCGTTCCAGCTCGTTCAGCTGTGAAATGTGGGAGTTGGCCCCACGTGACAGTAGCCAGCCATCGTAGCATCAATAAGGCCTGGAGCCAGTTTATAACATCAGCAGAGCAGGTGATGTCCGACCCATATTCCACACACACACACACACACACACACACACACACACACACACACACACACACACACACACACACACACACACACACACACACACACACACACACACTGAATCACTCCATACTTGTACAGTCGGCTACAGTGACAGTAAAGGCCAACAGTAATTTCATGTGCACACAGATAAGGAGTGTATTTCATAAGCGTTATCTTTGACCTCATTTTAATTTCCCATGCATCTTTTCATATTGTGCTACAGTGTGATAAGGTGTCATCAACTACCTGTTTCTTGGCATTTCCATGGCACAGTGGAGGTTATGTGGGTCAACACGCCCAGCGCGAGGACACACAGATGTCACACTGAGGAGTGGAAGACACTAGGATTATACAGTTTTATATTTTACTGTGCTTTAAAGGTACAGTGTGTCGAATTTTGTGATATATAGAGTTGAAGTTGCATGTTGCAGCTGAATACCCTTCACCCTCCCCTTCCAGATATGACAAAGAACGTGTGGTGGACTTCAGTTTTTCATAAAACCTCAAAAGTTTGTTCAGTTTGAACTAATGTAAAAAACATGGCGGCCTCCGTAGAGAGGGTCCCCTCCATGTAAATATCAAGTATTTAAATATAAAGGGCCTTTTCTGGGCTAAAGAAAACTACAATTCATACAATTTAGATGAACTAGTGAAAACATCATGAGAATTATTCTACATGAAGTTTCTGCCAATAGTTCCCTTTCACCTAAATCTTACACACTGGACCTTTAAAAGCCAAAGAAGAAAACTAAATAGTGTTGTTCTAACAACCGACCACTAGATGTCAAGGTGGTACGCTGAAGGAGCGATCTGGTGTTCAGAGGATTATGTCCTCAGTTTACAAGGCTGACGTCACCCGTCCTGCAGACCCATCCATCCATCCATCCATCGCTGCATCCATCCACCCATCCATCCATCCATCCATCAACCCATCCATCGCTGCATCCATCCATCCCTGCATCCATCCATCAACCCATCCATCGCTGCATCCATCAATCTATTCATGTAATATTAGTGTTTAATCATTTATTTCTCTCTTTTTTTTTATTCTTTCAGTTTTTAGACTCATTCTTACACACACTATATCTACTCTACACACACACACACACACACACACACACACACACACACACACACACACACACACACACACACACACACACACACACACACACACAAACACACACACACACACACACAAACACACCTACTCTACTTTCTCAGCTTCTCATCTGACAGGTGTGTGTGTGTGTAAGAAGCAGATCAAATAACAGTAAACTCTCCACCTGTTAGCGTATTACTCACCAGTACAGGATATATGCAGTCACTGATGGTAAACCAGCATCATTATTAATCAAAACAGTTCCCACACAATGTTATCACTGGAAAGGTTACTTCAAGGTCAAAGCAGAACTTGCTCCCACTGATCTCACAGGTTTTTAAATCATGTTCACACATTCTTCCCCTTCGCTTCACTTTACATATTTTATACGCATGTATGTTGTTTATAGTCCCTTTTCTTTAGTATCTGTTTCATATGTGCTGAATGTAAATATCAAGTTATAAAATATCTTTTGCTTTTTCTCCGCTGTGTTGAATCAAAAATGTAAATATAAAAATAATTGATTTCAATCACAAAAAGAAGCTGGAAGTATAACGAACTGAGCCGTAAGACAATCAATAAGATAACAAATTAACCTGCTACACTTTTGTATAATTCTAATATATTTTAGAATCTCACAGAGGTGAAAAATCAATGAAAAATAATTAACTGTATTATTCAAAGCAGCAAATCAATATATTTATATTAATTGTAATACAAACCCCCCACAGAGAACAAGCTAAATACAGAGCATTTCAATTTCTGATGTGTGCAAGCTTCCCAAAACTAAACAACAGAAAATGTTAGCAACAAGATAAGAGCAAACTTTTTACCCAGGAGTTAGTGGAGTTAGTGAGTGGATGCTACTCCAGGCTAATGATGCTGTGTATCTAAACATGTTCAAAACATCGACTGTGCTGCAGGTTCATAGCTGCAAATTAAAATATAACTACATCTAAAGTCCCTGTCCACTGTGACAAGACCCAAAATGACAGAAACAATCTTTTGTCATAACTTTTTTGTTGACTCTTGTCCCATTCGTTAATGTGGAGAAGGCAGAATTCATGACAAATTGCAGCCAGCCACTAGGGGGCGAACAAGAAACTTTGGCTTCACTTTTTGGAAGTAGTCATGTTGAACATCTCATTAAACAGTGTGTGAGCTCGCATGTTTTCCAGCAGCAACAGTAATAAGCTTGTAAACAAGATTTACACAGCATATAGTGTATATAATATATATAGTGTGACATCACTGTGCTGTGGCTTAGTTCAGTTTGCTGCTGCTGTGCAGGATAGACAGTAGATATGGACACACTCTGCTGTCCAGTGTCCATGAGGCAGCATGTGTGGGTCGCTCTGGGTCTCACTGATGATGACACGGAGCTGCTCAGAGGATTGCGTCATACCCGGATTAGCGTGTGTTAGTTTGTGTGTGTTTGTGTATTCATGTGTTTCTTACACTTATGAGGACCAAACTGGAACCCATGTCGGTCAGGGATGTCTTTTAATTCACAATTTAAACATATTTTTACCAAAACATCCATCTAATCTTTGTTTTTTATTGTTACCTTGTTGCATTAATTAATATTTTACAGATTTATTGCAGTATTTAGTAGAAGATGCTTTTTTTTAATTCTACATTCTCATAGTTAGCGTCTGTGTCATTCGCTTCACAAAACGGATGATAACATTTGAACTGCAGTCGTGCGTTACTCGTCACTGTTTTTGTTTAGGCTCAGTTAAGACTAGACGAGCAGGAATAAACAAAATCATTGACGAGATTCACAATTTTCGGTATGACAACATGGCTGAGAGTGTGTGTGTGTGTGTGTGTGTTCATGTTCTCTTGTCAAAACTAGACCATTGTTAAACCACTTCCTGTGCAGCACTTTGCAGCTGGATTCACACTGAGTAACAGGAGGGGAATTTGAAAGCACACACACACATTAGCACACACACAGCAGTTAGTTTTTGTCATGTCTCGAACACGCTGCCTGAAATGATGTCAAAACACAGAATCCCCTCCCCCCATTTCTTTCGGCCAGACAGACGAGATCATTGCACCACTCAGGCAGATCTGAGGAAGGAACAGAGACGTGTGTTTGTGTGAGGGGACGAGTAAGACACATAAAAAGAGGTGAAAAGAGGGAGGGGTAGAGGTGGAAAGCGGGACAGGAGAGGGGCTGCCAGGCGTGCTGCCAGCATGCAGCGCCGATATAAAAAATGATGTCTGCAGCTGCAGCAACAGACGAGCGAGGACGAATCCGGTTCTGCATCAGAGACACTACATCACATTTCCCCACTGACGCAGGCCTATCTGCACACGAGTTATACTCACACACACACACACATATTGCTGCTGTAAATCAGCTGTTGCAACAAGACGGTTATGTAATAGAACTTCACTTTAAATCTGCCAGCAGCACGGATCAGCAGTTAAACACAGATATTAAAGCAACACGCCACCTCATTGTTATTTGTGCCTGGGAACAACAACGATGTATCACAGTGACAAATCACAAGCGTGCACATTCATTTCTCTCAGGTGGATTGATGGGTCAATGCATCTGCAGCCACTTCACCTGCAGACCGTGTGCGTTTTTACATGCGTCAGTGGCCGACATCCCCGGTGGCTGGCTGCAGTGTAGATCATAAACCCCTCACTCTTCCATGATATAATGGGCTTGTTTGTGAGTTTTAGATTATGTCACCTTTGGGCAGAGCAAGGCTAACTGTTTCCCTTTGTTTTTGTGCTAAGCTAGGCTAATTGGTCATAAACCTTGACTCCTCCATGTTAGCAAGTTGCAAGTAATTTTTATTTAAAGATGGTAGTTCTTATCACACTGGTGTATGTTGAAGTTTTAATTTTTCTGATAAGTTTTGTTACAATAAGTAATTTGATGCAATGAAAACATATATATATATATATATATGTCAAACAAGCTTTGTCCTGGCCTAGTGGTTAAGATGTATGAAATGTTAACTGTACTCTGAACCTTAGAATAGATGCAAACTGTCCTAAAAGAATAGACACAATCTGCCAAGCTACTTGCAGAGAAATAAAGGGATAAACTGTATTCAAAATACACTTTTGTGAAATAATATTTGTTTCTTTCACTCATATGTCTATATGTCATTAGTCAGTTGGCATTTTTTATGTTATGGTTACTTTTAACACGCCTATTTTATGACTCATTCTTCTGCTAATAACTCAATTATTGTGTATCATACAGTATGATTGCACATGTAAGTGCTGCATGTGTCTATACACCTAATTTTTGCATGATCTTATTTTTCTTTGATGTTCTCTGCCGTTGCTTTGCTCACTGCAAAGGCCCGACTCCCCGCAGGGATCATTAATGTTTCATCTGATCTAATCGAACCCCTGCTGTCACCACAGAGCCGCCTCACAGTCGAGACAACAGCGCCAAGCTGCAGAGTAGGACTGCAACACAAAGTGATGTTTAATGTGAATCACACAGCGTTGAGCTCGTACTGAGGGATGACAATTCAAGGGTTAACAGCCGCAGTTGCTGTTCCCGTGTCTGTGGCTGTGATGTCCTGCAGTGTAACAACCTGCTAATTCACCTGTAAACGTGCTTCATGACCTTTTCTCCTCTGTGTCGCTTCAGAACCTCTTTCTCCACATACCAGTCTTTTCGTCCCTTTGTGAAGGAGCGAGAGACAGAAAGAGAGAGAGGAGAGAGAGAGAGATCATATGCACAGAGTGTCTGTCACATACTCAGAGAAGGATGGTGATATTGTAAAGAACGTATAGATGGAAGAGAAAAAGACACACACACACACACACACACACACACACACACACACACACACACACACACACACACACACACACACACACACACAGATTGGTTAGAAGACCCAACTTCAACACAATGGACTGATGTCAGGTTTATCAGGAATGTTCTTGTATGAATGTTTTTATTTAACCAACTGAAGTGACATCATAATGAAGTCAGCAAAGTGAGAAAAGGACAAATGGGGAAAGTAAAATAATTAATTTGTTTGCTGCTTCCACTAATGTTAACCTTGGTGGCTTCCACATTGTTTCCATTAGAAACAGCACTAACCACTGCAAACTGTTGAAAGTATGCAAGTACATAGATATGTATGAGTTTTCCATACTTTGTACACATGTCAAAAAGAGTGAAATTGAAACAGATGGTATACTTTAGAAAAAAAAGGGAGAACTGGAAAACCCAGACAAAACCCATAAAAAAACAGTCTCACAGCACTTCTGTTTAGGTTAGTTTTCGAATTACAAAAGGAATCACTGAATAGGAAGAATTTCAATTTTCCGGTTGTTGAAATGTTTTTTGTGAGACTTAATAACGCTTCTTGATTCCTGCAAAGATACTAAAGTAGTTGGAATGTCACTTGCACCAAATCCGCTGTGCCGTCCGTGGCCCCATGTCTGCTGTGAAGCTACTTGTTCTCTTTCATAGTTATTCGGCCGTCGTGTTTCCAAGATCCTGGCATGATTTACCGCTGGAGAGATAGAAAACCAAACCTTCCTTTGCATTTGTTTTCAAATCCTTTTGTGGGTATTGTGCCAAGAGGAACTGGCTCCTCTACTTTTAGAGACTCTTTTTTGACTTTGTCATGATAAGGACAGTCAGGGCAAGAGCAGATAAATGCATCCCTGTAGCCTCGCTCAGGAATTCTCTTTAGCCTTCTTGGTGGCAAGTGCCAAACAGGCGACAGAGGTATTTCCCTGTCATTGCAAGGCCTGACTTGTGTGTACTCATGTGTCTTTTCTTCTTCTTCTTCCTGTGATGGTGATTTTACTGGTTTTGGTTTGACCCTGGCAGGAGCACTTGTAGGGAACGTAGGAGATTGAAAGGTCACGCTGGGCTTAAATACCAACGTTTCCTCTGGAGCTGATGAGGTCTTATTACCCATCCTCTGAAAATGACTTCTCTCTGCAAACAAACATTCAAAAATAAAAATTAAATAAATAAATAAATCAGTTACATTTGAAAGATCAATTAATAAATGTTTGATAGATACATTCATTTGATTATTATCTCATTTCAAACCATTTAAATAAGACAACTACATACACGGACTGAGAAAATGTGATATATATATTTGTGACTCCATGAACAACTGCTGACAACTGTATATGGATAAATAAGTAAATAAATGAATGAATAAATAAATGAAAAATGATTCAATCCTCATTTGTCGAATGTGAGAAATTTGTAAATTTCTTTAGTTTGCACAGGGGGTCCTTAATCATATAATATTACCATAATTAGCTAGAATTTTGCAGTTTCCTGCATATTTAGTCTGAGACACGTATTGATAGCTTTATTAAAAAAACACTTTGACGTACCCCATTGTTCCTCAAAGGAAAAGATCACTTCCTTGGGGTCTGCAGAGTCATCATCCCTGGAATCAAGAATTTCATCCACATGTTTGGAGAGAAATGTGGTGATGTCATCTGGTTGTGCTAGGAGTGCTGCCCTGTAGCAACACTCTGCAAAATGTATTATTCCGAATAATACTGTACAATTGTGGCACATCTTCAGTTTCTAAGTGTCTTTATCGCTCTTCAGAAATGTGATCTGCAAAATGTCTTCTTCTTTGCTTGGTTTATTGGTGGGTGGCAACCAACTGCAACAAGAGGCATTTATAGCATAAAGGTATTATAAAAGCTATCATACAAAAAACAAGCTTGTGACATCAAAGGCAACATTTTCCCCACCACACTTCATAGGAGGACAACACAGGGGATATTGGTTGCCTCCCAACAATAAATCAAACAAAGAAGAAGAACAAGAAATCGACCCCTGTGTTTGCTCTTCAGGTTGAGGTGGGTGAAATGCCTTTGAATCTTCAGGGGCATTCTGAAGATAGATATCCAACAACAAAGGTACGTGTTGGGAGAGTGAAGGGGCCGAGAGGGTGTGTTTTGCGTGGAGCAGGTTAAAAGTAGCCAGAGACATGTCATTAAATCTGAAAAGTTATATCCCTACTGTACAGTTTTCTGGAACAAGTGTAAGGACGTAAAGACTGTGGCAATATAGCAGTTTTGGTGGAAGTAAGATTGCAAACATCATAGAAAACATTTGTTCCACTATATACAGATTGATCCAAAGATCCTGTTACAGGAAGAACAGGTTTTGGTTTCAGTATGCCAGACTTGAAAGTTTCAGTGAACAGGAGAACCTTGGATCATTTGTCAGTTTACCGAGTGGAGATGGAAGTGATTGTGGCAGCATTCAAATTGGTAGAAGAGTCACAAATCAAGAAGGTTATTTTGTGCTGAACATTTATGCCATTAAAGTCATCTTCATCTAACAGTAGGCAAGATTTAGTGACTACTTTTATACGGCAATTATTTATTGGCTAAGAAAGCACTAAATCATGAAGAAGTCATGGACATTTCACTTAGTAAATTGGAAGCAAAAACATCAATCAAAGAAAACATTATCAAGGAATGGCAGCATAGCTGGAATGTAGCTCACGCAAGGAGAACTTTATGCAGTACAGCGGGAAGCGAGCACAGTGAGGACAGCAAAAAGGAGGCTGAGGATAGGACTACTAGACTTAATAATACACTGATGCCAAATGGAGGAGTCAGTGAAAGCTTCACTGCAATAAGTATGTTAGAGAATGAGAAAAGCTAAAGAGGAAAATTGCAAAACTTGGAGCGGAAGAACTGAGCCTGGAAATAGTATTTCATTGGAATAGGTTGTATGCTCCATTATGTGAGGTTGGACAAAACAGTATGTTTCCATCTGCCACTAGACCAAACGACGAAGGAGAAGCTGTAATATATCAAGGGTAATAGAGATACAGTATCGGATGGGGAAGAATAAGAAGTAGGATATTGAAACACATAGTGTGTGGTGGTAATGCAGCATGATGTTTGTTGCGACCCACCAATAAACTAAACAAAGAAGGAGAAGTACTTCCACACTTTTGGGAACATTAAATAGACTTGTATTTATTTCCTGTAGACTTATCATGACTTAAATCTAACCTTAACTGGTTAGTTAGGAATGACGTGGGACACAGTATGCCCATCTCCCCTCTGCTTCCAGTCTTAGTAGTCATCTGCATTGTAGTGCTACCTATTGTTACTGTGTGTGTGTGTGTGTGTGTGTGTGTGTGTGTGTGTGTGTGTGTGTGTGTGTGTGTGTGTGTGTGTGACCAATTCATTGGGTACATTTGGGGGTAAAAGTCAAGTCTACAATTTGACAAAAGAGGTGATTTGTGGGTCATTGATTAAGGTAAGGGTGAGGTTTACATATGTGTGTGTGTGTGTGTGTGTGTGTGTGTGTGTGTGCATGTGTGTGTGTCACTGCTAAGTCCATAGCTATGCATCTGCTACTGATACAACAGTGAGAGCAGAGATAAAGCTGGCTTTGTGTCCAACTCAGCATCAAGACTGCAGAGTGGCTCAAATGGCACACAGCCATTGTCAAAGGTTCACTGCAGACACACACACACACAGACACACACACACACACACACACACACACACACACACACACACACACACACACACACACACACACACACACACACACACACACACACACACACGTTTGTACAGCTATCTTAGTGAGGAAACTCATTGGCATAATGCATTCCCCAGCCCCTAACCCTAACCATCCAAACTAAATGCCTAACCCTTAATCTAACCTAAATTCTAACCTTAAACCTAAAACCAAGCTTTGACCCTCAAACAGTCCATTAAAGGGGGGTCACAAAGTGAAGACCGGCCAACATGTCCTCACTTTGACAAAAATGTCCTCCATAGGTTAAAGGCTAAAGCTGGTCCTCACAACGAAAGCTGTACAAACACACACACACACACACACACAGACAGGGAGCTACTGACACTAGTGGTGTTGAATCGCTGTCATATTATGTTTATATATTTTCTAAAATAAACCAATATCCATCAAAAAGCTGCATTCATTGATTTTTCTTACATCAGCCTCTCAATGAACTAGTGTACTGGGCACCTGGAGAATTTTTTTTTTTTTTCAATTTTGTTCTCCACCTCCTGAGAAAAGTTAATTCTCACACTTATTCCCTTGTTTATTAATGAATGTAAATCGAATTCAAGCCTTTGTTTTAGTACCTGATGGCAGACAGAATTGGATGTATTATTATATTAGAACTATTACATTGTGCAATAAACATTTCCTTCATAATGATTAAAGTTAAAATATTTAGTTCTTTCTGTCTTTTTCAAGTGTGTGTGTGTGTGTGTGTGTTAGTGTGTGTGTGTGTGTGTGTGTCACCTCTCTCCCACTGCTGCTGCTTCCTGGCAGCTTGTCCGGTGCAGGTAGAGCCGGAGCCTCCACCTGTAGATGAGAAAGGGGGTGGTGAGGTGCCAGGTTTCAAACACACCCAATGTCACTGTGTCCGTTCTGCTCCCCTGCCCACCTCCACACAGTGCGCAGTGTCCTCTGTCCTCCCCCCACCTGCACACCCTGTCCGTCATCCCTGCAGAGCTGACTGTACCTGCTGATATAATGCCAATAAATCTCTGTCCTGCTTGGTGCCAATGATACCGACATGCAAAAGTAAAGCTCAGGTGTAAATGGTAAAATGAACGATGGCTGAGTTCTGTTTGGCTGCTTCAATTTCAGGGTGTGTTGTGCATACTGGCTCACTGCCACGCTGTCATGTCTCACCGATACACTAGAAGTGAACAGAGCCATCATGTGATGTTATCAGTAACATCTGAGCTTTTCCTACTATGACAAAATGCCTGCTGAGAAAACAGGTCCACAGCTTTTACAGTGTTTCAAACAGGGCACCGTTCTTCCGGGGCAAACACATTCACAGAGTTTGCTTTCCTATGGTCTTAGCTAAACAGTTCTAAACCCTTTCAGTTTCATTTGTGTTTCTAAAAAAATTTAAATATGAGAGTGTACTTGTTTATTTTATGACTGAAAAACAAGTCAAATATCAGCAGCTCGTCAGTTAAACGGACAAAATCACATTTATTTATTTTTTAGCGGTAATCATGAACATTCTTTAGCTCATTAGCAACAGGAGCAAAGAATTGCAAATAATCAGAATTGAGTCACAAGTGTTTTCCCAGGTTAAACACAACTTGAATTTGATTGAGGCCCCAAGCTAGTAGCCTGTAAATCTCTCAATAAAAGTGAGTCTTGCCCTTTGTAGCAACTAATTTGCATTCAGACCACAGATAAATAAAGATGGACGACATGATTGTTCGATTTTCTAAAAGATGGTCTCTGTCACTTTAGGTAGTTTTTTTCAAACCCTCTGGTAAGTACGAGTTTAACTAGATTCTAAATAAAATGGGATAAAACATCATGATTGGGTGAGTATGTATCGGCAGGACCTTGCTACTGCATCTCCATCTTCGATCGCTACTCTGGCTCTGAATGAGCAAGATGGCAGTGTACATATCTGGGATGTTTTGTCTTCGTTTCTGGATAGAAGGAGGAAGTGTTTAAATTTTAAAGATGCGCTGTACAAAAAAATGTGCATCCCTGGGGTTTGCATTTATATTTTGCTCAAAATAATTTTTTGTCTTGGGTGTGAAAGGCTAGAAATCCTCCTTAAGTGTAGTCCCATGTTATTGACAGAAAATACAGTTAACACATAAAAATGAAGGTCAAACTAATTTGCAAAAATCTCTTGAGTGCTCTGCAGTAGAAAACCAACGTGGTGATGTTTACACAAGAAGCACGACAGGTGTACCGACGGTGAGCCATCTGTGACGCCGTGTTGTGTCCACACCGAGCACTGACCCAGAAAACCTGGTTTTGTCTGAAAGATAAACTGAACAGACTTGTATCCCTACACCGTGTTAACAACAGACAACAGAGACGATGAAAACATCTGTACTTACTGTTCCGAGTGTTGACGTCAGAGCATGAAGTGATTTATGTTTTGTTGAGATCAGCAGTTGGGAGTCGATAGAAGATGATTAGCGGTGACCACGATGGCATTCTACTGGGAAGTTAAACATATCACCAAAGTAAAACAGGGAGTCTGCAGATTATTTTGCCGTTGGCCTGCCGCAGCATTGTCTGAATAAGCAGTGCAGTGCTATCATTAACTTATCAGATCATCGTTATTAAGCGATGGCGGCCTCGAGTCTCCACTTACTTATTTTCTTGGAGCAGCTCTGTGTGTTTATTGCTATTCCTGTTCCCACATGCTCGGATGCAGAGGGGTGCTCGGTGCCAAGTTGTCGAAATTCACCCGAGCCCTCTGACACACTCACACACAGCAGCTCGAAGTGGCACACAGTGATCAGCAGAGGGATCCTCTCTTATTTCCTGCAGAGGAAGAAGCAGCTGAGGACATGGAGAACTCTGTGACCCTCCTTCACCACCAGTACTACACCACCGGCATGTGGGTGTGTGTAAGTGGTGGTGATTTTGTGCATGCGGGCAGCTGGTGTTTGTGTTTACGTCTAAAAGAGGCAAAGATGGCGATGGTCGCAGAGCTTCAGTCAATCTTTCTAAAGCCTTTCTCCCTCTGCTATGCCACACTGGCTTTTATCTGCGGCCCTTCCATCTTCGGCTGCCGAGCATCAGACAGACTGCTTAACTCTCAGACGCACAGGGCGAGAGAAAGACAGATGGAGGAGCAGAAAAAGACAGAGAAGTTTGTAGAACATGATTTTAGAGTCTGCCTGGGTGACTATATTAAATCCGCCCTGCTGAGAGGTAGCCAAGCATGAGATTATGATGCATCCATCTTCTTAGTGTCATTATTTAACACATTGCTCTGGCAGCTCTGCTTTTCTCTCAGATACACACACAGTCTTTCATCATGACATACACAAAGAAACACCTCTTTCAATGCTAAACAAATTAGCATAGACTGTCTATAAATGGACGAGGTATCTCCTCTTCCAAAAATATCCCAGAAACAATTACAGGACTATTACATCGACTATTATCATAAGCTAATTTTAACCTTAGTTATGGCCTAACCCACACCTTTAACCTTTAAAACACGTCTTCACCTTAACATTTAATGATTCATGTTAAGAGGACCTGTTTTTTGGCCCCATAAGGAAGACAAGTCCCCATGTGACCTTGTAAAAGAGATTTTAGTCCCCACAACACGATTGAAACCTGGACCAAACACATACACCCCTATATGATAATTTATGTGTGACCCCTTCCTTTAAAAAATATCCTATTCACCCTAATAAAACTGTATAGTGCCCATAGTTACACACCCAAGTAAAGCATGCACATTAGATTGACATACAATATTTATTTAGGTTCACAAAAATGATAAGTTAATTATCAGGTAGTCCACAAATATTGTGGGAATGGTCTCATACAGTCATACAAGGGGGGAAACATACATGAGAAACCATTTAGGAACAGGCCCACCCAGAAACGCTCTGATTTTACCAAATAAAGTATGAAGCATGGAAAAAAGGATAAACTTGAACATTAGTTTAAATCTAAACAATAAAAAAGGAAGTTGGTTATTTATTATTATCCATAATTTTTTTTCCTAATCATCTTTTTAAAAAAAGACCCTCAACTATTCAAAATATCTCTTCTTACTCTGTCTGCTTTTAACAAATGTAAAAAATAATCCAAACAGGACAAACTAAAAAAAGGGGCAGACCCTGCATTTCCAATATTGCCGTATGTCAGGGTCATCCCTGAACTGTCCCTCAGCAGTATCAATGGACCAGGGACTGGTCGAAACTTCAAACCTAAACGTTGTAAAAACCCCTCTGTAGTACACTAACTGAGGGTATATATATTTATATATATATATATACTGTATATCTGAAAGTAGTCTGTAGTGTCCCCAAATCGCTTGTGGTGGGCTTCCCCCAGCTGCCCCAAAACCATTTTCCTCTGTTTTGTTACTCATATCAAACAAGACACTTTGCACTATTGCATTTCTTTTTGCTTTGGGAATAACACCAACCACCCCCTCCCTCGTCTTTAACTCCAACCCCTCCCATAGTCGTGTCTCGCCCTCATGTATGTTTGCTACAAAAGATGTTACACATTATGAACACATCATGCAAAGTGGCAATTCTGTTTACAAAGATGGAGTAGTCGTGTTTTGTTTACATTTTTAAATATGTGGCCATTTTAGGTGCGTTTGATTCACTCTTAAAAAAAAATCAACCTGAAGTCCCACCCGAGTTCAAAGCCTCCTCCCTCAACCCTTTCAACAAAAACAGAACAATTAGCATTAAAAACGATATATTACATTAAAACCACGACTGCTTGTTTCTCTTGTAAATAATAACCCAAATCTCCAGTGGACAGTTGTAGTCTCAGTCCGTTTTTAAAACTGTGTCAGGAAAAAAGTCATCGCTGCAAAAATCAGTTGGCATAAACCAGAGAGCGGCTGCTGCCTTTAAGAAAAGAAACCTTTAAAAACATGTCCTGTGTCGGTGGTGGCAATGGTTGGTTTAAGAAGAAATCCCTGATTGGCTGAAAGAAGTCAGGTGACCACCAGGTGAGGTAACAAAAGTCCCACCTTTGACGATGGGGATGACAGTATGGAGGTGTTTCCTCCAGACGTGTGTGTGTGTCAATATATACTGTATGAGTGTATGTGTGTGTACATTTTTGATTACAAACTTGACCACCCGCTCACATGCGTACACACTCACACTTTAAGTGCGTGATGATTTTTGAGTCAATCTAAAAACACTGCATTGCGACTTCCTCTCTCCTCATGCAGCACAGACAGTTGCAGAAACACAGAACACCAGTGACAGAAAAACACACTGGCTGAAAAGACAAAAAAAAGAAAAAAACCTTAACAAAAAAAGAGAAAATTAAGTTTGCTGCCTTGAATGTCCTTAAACATCACATAGAATCCTTGGGCGTGACAATTTTTTTTTAAATTTCTGTTTTTTTTTTAGTTCAATAATATTTCTCTTATCTATGCATTTACTTAGGAAAAAACTAACAAAGATTTCAGTTGCTCTCTTATTACTATGTGTGTGCGTATCTTTTTTTTCTATTTTTGTATCGACGTTTGCATTGGTTTTCTCCTCTTCTTAAATTGTCCTCGTTGAGTTTTTCTTGGTTTGCGTAGTTTCCATCTCTTCCTGTCCGTCAATCCGACTTTTGGGAAAAAAAGACCAAAACCCATATTATTTACCCAATATCTCCTCCCACCCTTTCCCACCCTCCCCGTTTTCATACCCCATCTCCTTCCCTCCCTCGGGGGGGGGGTGGGTAAGGGGGCTTCTCAGTCCCTTCATCTCTCTGCCTCCATCGCTACACTAGCCTTCTGCTCAGTGCCCCCGTGCGGGTTTACACCCGTGGGCCAGGCAGGGCAGGGCTGCGTGGGGGGCTGCCCCTGAGTCCAGAGTCCCTGTGGTGGTTGCGGCACATTAGGTGAGACCCCCCAGCCGCCGACCTGGGGGGGCGGGGGAGAGGTTGCCATGGAGGCGGTCATGGTGCTGCCGCCGCTGCCGCTGTTGAAGCTCTCGGACGCTTTCAGCCGTGAGAACATGGTCAGCGCGTCCGGAAAGTTGGGGGGTGTCGCTGGTGTGTTGGCTGGGGTGCACATCTGGGAATGAGGAAGGACAGAGAGCAATTAATGAAAATCCAAACAGTAAACACAACAAGACTTCGAAAGATATAAGGAAGACGTCACAACAAAGTGTTTCATACGAATGATTTATGTAGTGGCTGACTTTAAAGGTCCAGTGTGTAAGATTTAGGTGAAAGGGAACTATTGGCAGAAATGTAATATAAAATAATTATCATGATGTTTTCACTAGTTTGTTTCATCTAAATTGTATGAATTGTAGTTTTCTTTACCCCAGAAAAGGCCGTTTATATTTAAATACTTTATATTAACATCGAGGGGGCCCTCTCTACGGAGGCCGCCATGTTTTTTACATTAGTCCAGACTGGACAAACTAAACACCTTTTGAGTTTTTATGACAACTGAAGCTACCACAGGTTCTTTTTCATGTTTGGAAGGAGAGGGTGAGGTGAGGGGTGTTCAGCTGCAACATGTAATTTCCACACTAGATATCACAAAATTCTACACACTGTACCTTTAAAGTAGACATCCACCCTGTACACTGTTACTATAGTACCTTTTTTCGACTGATGTAATTAGATGTGACACTATTAGTCGAGTAATAAATCAGTAAATCAACAGATAATTAACTGGCAATACTTTTATAATCTATAAAGTATGTTAGTTATGAAACAAAACTGTGCCCAGTTTGTCAAAGCTTATGAGTGGCCACTTTTTTACCTGCACCAAGGAGGTTATGTTTATGTTTCCCCTGTTAGTTTGTATGAGAGTAAGCAGGATTACACAAAAACTACCAGAAGGATTATGACAAAATTTGGTGGAAGGATGTCGTGTGGGTCAAGGAAGGGCTCCTTAATCTTTGGTGTGGCTCCAAATCCAGAATTTGGGTTTCCACTTTCTTAAACATTGTAGTTTTTTAAATTTTTTTTATATATATATTTCGTAGATTTCAAAGTAAATAATTCCTACATTTTCATGGGTTATGGGGACTTATGAGTGTGTGAAGTTTGGTGCAGTTCAATTGAACTGAAGGGGAGTGTCTGGCCTTAACTGTGGTATGCTCTACACCGAGTGCTATTCTAGATTATTCTAGGAGATTGTACACTAGTGACGCTTTAACTTATTGTTGTTTTCTTTGCCCTGGAATGGGCCCTAGTTTAGACAATAAGCACCAGAGAGATGTATTGATTAAATAGACAAGAGACAAAAATATGTACAGTACTGGCTGCAGGTTTTGTGCAATGCAGCTTGTCATGGGACTGCAGCACATTCTGTTTCATTGAGATGACAATCAGTGGAGAAATCTTTATCTCATGTACACACACTGTACCAAACAATGGTATTCTACAAACATCCATGAGGAAAACCAGACTTTAACATTGTTAAAAGGTGGATAAAAGAGATTGTTTGAAATAAAGGGAAATGTAGGGGAATCCCAGGCGCTCTCCCCCCAAGGGCCTGGTGGTGAAAATGCTTTGTTTACATCCACTTCCTGTTTCTGATTTTAGCAGAGAAGAGAAACCTGGTCAGACTGAGAGAATAACAGCTAATTTTGCTTTGAGGAAACAGACACAAACCAAGTCTCCTAAGTCTTATTACGCTCTCCTGAGCTCTGACCTGCTCCGACCCTCCTTTGTGCCAGCGCTGTTATTGTTCCGCTGCCAGGAGTTCCTTCAGTGACACACCTCGAGCTCACATAATACACCCGTGTGCCAAAAACAACACTGGACCTGACACCTTACAGCTAGCATGTCAATGCGAACAACATGTTTGGCTGTTTGAAAACAGAACAACTTCATTGTCAAAGTCGTCATCGTCACAAACTCGGCACCCGCACCCGCTGCTCTGTGCCCTGCTTCCTCTCCTGTGTCCCTGTCCATTTATTACCAGGAAAACAACAACCTCCAGTATTCCAAAGGGAAGCGGTGAAGAGGTGGTGCTACGTTTAGCTAGTAGGCTTGGCATCTAAAAATAAGAGCCTGGGCCGAGACGTGAACAGGACAGGTACCTTACATTGCAAAATAATCCTAAATCGCTGAGAATAAGTAGTGGAGGAAAAATGTTTGGCAACTCCAAGGATTAGGATTTTATTAAGATCACAAATACTCACAAATTAAAAATCCCCTTCTCCTCAGTACACACAGCTTTTTACTTTATTAACCAGTTAGATTGTGATTATGTCCAAGATTTTCATCCTCAAAATGTGATTTTCTTCTACACTTCGACGATGTCCAGACATTTCCTACAGCTTCAGGTTGTGTGTTTTAGGAGAGAAAGTGTGTGGGGGGGTTGTATTTTCTGGAATTGGGAGTCATAGACTCCATGAATCAACTACTGGGAACAGCAGCTGCAGTCACACATGAGCACTGCATGTTATCGTGCTGAAGAGGAGGAAAAGCTGAAAAACAACATTCCCTTGCTGACAACCAGACAGGCGGACCTGTGGTATCTAATCTACCCTTGGCTCCGTCACCCACGATTCTCAGACTTAGCGGACACGCAGCCTTCAGGAGAAAAAAAATACATAAACAGAGTGATAGGGATGCCATTCCTCCCTTGGAGGTGTAATTGGACAACCCTGCCCCTTAAAAATGCTGCGGCTTGCAGGTTGGTCCTGCGAACAACGCAGCCTGAGCTGGGCCAGGGGTTCTCAGGGTGGCATGCTGTTATGAAAGGTGAGCGTGTCCACTGTGCACTCTTGACAGGGAACGCTGGCTCATGTCTCTGAGGCCACTTCCTGCGGTAAAGAGACACCCTGGAATGCTGAGGTGACCTCCATGGTGCTTCCTGTTCTTGGTGGGCATCAGTGGATGTTACTGGTTGGATTTCTCAAACCTTGTGTTCTGTGTGTCAGTGGCTCTCAAGTAGAAAATACCAAAAATGCTGACAACATGACCCTACAGATCGTCCGCTGAGACCTCTACATCTGACTTTCTCATGCATGGACACATACATACATGAGCAGGTATAAATTTACACCCGCAGTCGGCTGAAAGACACAACACATTTCACAGATCTGTACTTTGTGGCTTCTGCTTCACATAGACCGAAGAGAGGGAGGCTGACGACAAAACCAACTTCAAAACACCATGTGTGCATTTCACAAAATCCCACCTCGCACTCCTCCACTCATAAAATAACACATCTACTGTATATGTCTGTGGTCTAAGCAGGGGACCTTGGACAGAGACGAAGAGACGCAGACGCTATCGACCCACCGGGAAGAGGATCTGGTCCAAAGACACAGCAGCTGTCTTCTGCCAAAGTTTGGGTCCAACTGCTTATCTGACACTTTGTCAGTAATAAAGCTTCAGCAGAGCCTGGTAGAGTCGGCTTCAGTGTTAGTACACTGCAACCCCACATACAAAGAAAAAACATATCTTTCACTGCAAAAAAAATGACTATAGATCGACGACACCTCTTTAATTCCTCCGCAAGCTGCAGTAGCGTTTTCTCTCGATACACATGCTCGACCAATTGCGAGGAAATCTCAGTTGTCAATCACGACGTTTCGCCCAGTTATTTAATAGCAACTAACTAATTAACAGTAGTGTGATAAGAACTACCAAAGATTACCGAAAAATGTGTATATTTATTCAATCTGAACTCATGTTTAAGCGTCATGCCGACAGTATTAGAGCACATGACCTGTCTGATGCCAGAGCAGAGAAAATCTGTGGTTGATATCGTCTGGATTTCCCACACACAGATTAAAAATCTCCCGCAGCAGTACGCAGGGCACTGTGTCTTTACCCTTCCTTTGCATTATGCAGCTGACTGAGTCACAGATTAACTCGCCGCTCTGAGGCGGTGACACATGTCTGCAGACCGAAGTTCAAATGCAATTGGCTCTCAGACCAACGACAATGTGGGATTTCTGCAGTCACAACATGAGGGTTAATGATTTATTGGAGAAAACACACACACACTTTGACGTGAAGAGTGTCTGCATGCTATTGCATCACACACATGCAGACAATGTGTGTGTATATATGCGAGCATATGAGCAGTTACGAAACTAATGTACAAAAGCAGGCTAAGAAGAAAAATATTTATATTTATCCCAATATAATTTTCATCATAGCAATACAACAAAAGTCCAATATATATCAATATATTGCTTATGTGTTGCGCAAGCACATAAATGATGGACTTCTACTTTGTAAAATGTTTTGAAATCCTCTGTCCATAAAGACAAGTTTAGAACCACATAAAAATCAGCCTTAAAACTGGGAAGAAACAACAATTGTGATTATTATTAATTTCGAGGGATATGAAAATGTGTATGTTTATATGATTTTTGGTAGTATCACCCAGCCCTAGAATCTCAGTCAACAGACACACAAGTTGGGCATGGCATTTCTTTCCTTCCTCTGGTTATAAAGCATTTATTTCCACATAAATAACACAGATATTTAAGATTGTGTTATATTTGATAGATAGCAATGACTTGGAATCCCACGTGTTTGAATCAAATAATCAATAAAAAAATGATGTTTCTAGCTCCATCCGTATCTGTGAGCAGAATCAAGACATCAAGAAAAGCACATGCAGCTACTGTTGCCTTAAGAGTGCATGTCGTTTCAGGATTAATGCCAGAGGTCCATTGAGGTAACCCTGCTTCCATATCTCAATTGATGTCACTGTACTGTGTCACAGTAAATTGTCGACTTCTAGTCTCCTCTCAAAAACACCTTAAGATGTAATGTGAGAAGACTGCGGGCTTTGTTAGTCGGTTATAAATGAGCCTGCAGGATCATTTAAATTCAATCCCCAGTCAGAACAGCAGAAAAACAAACACCAAAGGAATATCTGTGAGGTTAGACAGTGTTTAGAAACACAGGCACATGTTAACAGCAGTTGTGTCAAGGTGAGGGCCTTCAATATGACAAACTGTTTGTGTAACCACATCAGAAAATGTGTTACAGCAGCCATTTGTTCAAGGTCTACAGATGGAGAGACAGGGCGAAACAAAAAAGACAGCGAGACACGGTTTGTGTTCAAAACAGAGCTGACAGAGAGGTTGTCATGGGGACGGTTGTTATGAGGATGCAGCACAGATCTCCTGTTAATGGGACGGAGCTGAGGCAGGCCCGACTCCGTGGCAGCGGTGGCCACAGTGGTCCGGCCCTGTCCGCCCTCTCTTCAAGCCTGTTTGCTGGGCCCAGTGGTGGGGGGACTTACGGCTGTGGTGGGGCTCCACAACCTTCAAACAATCCTCCGTTTGTGTACATACGTGTATGTTTGTCCACAAACAGATGAGCTGAAGTTATTTCCAGTGAAACCAACCACATTCCTCAGCAACATCAAGTGTGTGTACGTGCAGGCTCCAAAGAGAAGCTTTCTTTTTCCTCTTAGATCCTTGTGCAGAGGGTCCAAGACAGATAAATTTAATGACCCAGAGTGAACTCCTCCACGCAACATGTACCTTAGTGCTGAACACACACACACACACACACACACACACACACTAATCTAATTTCACACTTTCTGGATGTTCCTGTCCAGCTGTCACAGGAATTTTAAGCCAACTTTTGCAATAAATTAAGGGTGATCTGATTTTTTCTACCGATTCAGCTAAAACATACAACATAAAATGGAGGAAGATAACACGTTAGACAACTTTTATGTTTAATTCATTGAAATTTCCAACCACTGAACACATGCATCACTTTTAATTCAAAGTCTTTGCTTAAGTTGTTTCTGAAAAGGGTTGTGCGCTGAAATCCGGTTGCAATCACGCATCTGTTCCTACCAAACCAAATCACGACGCAGACTTCAGAGCTTGAGCTATGTACTAAAATAGTTTCCCTGCCTACAGACAACTGAAACATCACTGCACGTGCCAAGTAAACATTACACTTAACTCTGTTGGCAACAAACTCTCTACATGGCTCTGGCAGCATGGAAAGTTAGCCTGGTTAGCTCGTGGCTCCCTCAAACTTGAATCGACACAACATCAAATTCCTGAAGCTGAACGGCTGAAAGTGCGGCTGTATTTCACGTGAAAGCATTCGCCACCGGGACATGCAGCAAATGTGTTGGGTGTCCCTGACCCCGTCAGTGGGGAGTAATTGCAATTTAGTTTTTCAAATTATAATAGTTGGGCACGGTTTTATTTATTATGTGATTTTATTGTGTAAATTTGTTAAGAGTTTAGCATTTATTCATATTTGTATATTTAGGTTTAGCAGACTTTAAACTGTTAAAAGTTAATATATTCAATTTCAACTTCCAATTTGCCTTCGCAAACAAAGCTCTTGCAAAGGTTGACTGTTGGTCTGTGCTTTTAAATAAAAACTGTTAAACTATATACAACCTTATTTCACTACTCTACTACTATTTAATCTACTACATATATATATTTTTTTAGTGTTCTAATAGTTTGTCACATGGATCAAAATTAACAAAATGTGACTGATGGAACCTCAGCTACTTTTCTCTCTTTCATTTCCTCTGTTGTGAAATTTGTAGTGAACCTTTGAAACATTTGGTTTCCCCACCTTCTCCATCGTTCTTTCACTTCTCTCTCTCTTCCGTCTGTTGCTCGTACAGATCACACATTCTTTGTCAGCACTTGCAGCAAACTGTGCTGAGAGATCTGTGAGACACGAGTATGACTGTGATGCACACCGCCTGACGTCTCCATTCTCATCCCACTGTACTAACTAGACCTGAATCTTCTGTTTGGTTAACCGGACAAAATTAATTTTAGCAGGATGTACTGGTTTATGTTTGAGACATAACGCCTGAAATCTACTTCTTTTTTTTTTTTTTTTGGACCATTTCCTTATTTTTTTAAGAAAATGACTTTCAATTTGTGGATTTTAGTCGACAGAGAATTTTCAGGGAGACTGTCGGGAACAGTTTCTTCACTCTAGCTCATCTATGAGCTTGCAAAATTAAAACAAACTCTATGACTGCAAAAACAGGAAGAGGTCTCTGCATTGGTGGCTTGGCTGGCATGCACACCTCAAAATGTCAATATGGTAATATTTTAAAGTTCATGGTTTCTCATTTTAAAAAACGTGGAAGTCAACTCTGTGAAATGAATTATTCTCCGAAAGAAGACTTAACATATTCTACATCATCACGTGAGTTGATAATTGAAAGTGGAAAATCATGTAAACATAACTTATACACAACAAGTCTCGACTCCAGCAGCCTCTTCAGTGTTCATGGACCCCAGTCAATCAAAAAGTCATTTAACCTTAATCCTTTTTCCATTGAAATTGCTGAGCTCTTTTAAAAGACATCTCAGAAGGCTGTTCAGCAGTGAAAATGTAATCATACTTCTTCTAACAACCACTTGTATATTGGCAGTGTTAAGGTAAATGTACCACACAGGTGCCACAAGTAAACCTTCCCATTTAAGGATAACACAAAACTGTTTATCTGATGCTAATGCTGTCATTCATGTAATGCAGGGCTGATTCTGACCGATGTCCTGTGAGGACTGAAAAAACATGGATTGTGGCTATTTTAAAAGGATGATTGTTTCATTATCAGAAGAGCATTTGTGCTCGAACCGAAGGTTTGACAGATGACCCGAGCATGTTTCATTGCATTAATTGTCCGACTCTTTATTTTTGATAGATCGTAGTTGTTCCAAATGCTGGAATAAGACCTTCCCTCTAGGATTTTCCACCACTGATTCAGGACAGGCTTTCCATTCAAGGAACGTGCATGTGCAGCTGCTTAGTAGAACAGCCAATAGGTGTGCAGAAGTCGAGTTTTCTCTCAGAATGCTTAATTTACATCAAATCAGAACGCTTGATTAACTGAAAGGTTACTAGGAGATTATTGCTCAATATGTTACCTATACGCCAGCATCAATGGGAGAAATGAGTGAAAAAAAGGAGCAAACGGTGAAAGAACGAGGTGAAATCAAAAGCATGTGAAAGCAGCTGAAACAAAATGTAAAGAGGGAGAGAAACCAGACGACATAAAACATTAACTGTACAAGACTCTGCTCACCTGATAAATATTTAAAAGGCGAGTGCTCTCATGGTGAGTGTGTAGCGTAGCACTGCTTTTTTTGTTTTGGAGCTGCAGTTCGATTCAAATGCAGCCTTGACCTACAACTGTAGCATGGCAACTATGCTAACCATACTTATATATATATATATTATACTTACATGTGTATGGCTCAATTTTCCGATGCCTTCACTTTTAAATCACTTGATCCTGCACTTAAATTAAACATAATCTGTTTCTATATATTTTTTAATCTTTATCCTTTTAAATGTTTTGTAATACTCCTGATATTTACTTGTATGCTCCTTTTATTTCTTTAAAGCACAATTAATGAACTCTGTATATGTTACATACAAATAGATTTGCCTTACTTTAGCTTACCTGATATTCAGTTTGAGAACAAATTAAATATAAAATCAAACAAATACTAAAAGCAGCATTAGTTTTACATTAGTCTTTATCAATGGAAATGCACTATTTTGTATTTCTGGAAATTACATATAAATATAGCCATTGTAATTGGCTACTATAATAAAAAAAATATGTTAATTGTTATTAGGACTTTACACTTGAACACATTTACCTTTGAAAAGGCTGAAAACTCATAGGTTCCACTGGAGGTTTGACACTGCAATAAAATGTAATAATATTTGCACAAATACTACAAAGTCTTCAACATATTTGAGAGATACTCTGTACTGTTAAAAAAACAGACTAGACTTCCACCCATCTGTTTACCAACATGCTCTCTAGGGCTGCACGTGGAAATCTGCCGATCTGCACCGGTGTCACTTTGTCACTGCATCACACACCAATACCAGACAAGACGCTTTCTGTGCCTTTAAAGATATTGGCCAGGGGTCAGATGTAGATGTTTCTTTCCTGAACAAAATGAAGGAGGCCGACAGGTGCTGCTGAATATTTCAAGTGGCCGCCCTTCTCACCTCTGACCCCCTAACCCACCTTCTTGCAGCTGAGCCCGTATATAATACTGTATACACAAATACACATAGGGCCAAGGCTGGATCTGAGCTAACAAGGGACTCGGCTGATCATTAGCCAGGCTGTTCTCTGTTTCCCTATGTTTTTCTGAAACTGGACAATGAAAAGGAAAGAGACTGAGAAAGAAGAAGGAGAAACAGAAATAGAAAGCAGCTGGGTGATGGGACGGAGCGGGGCATGTGGTCTAATCGACCAAATCCTCACACTGCACTGCTCAGTCACAACAATGGGCTAACAGGCTAACAATAGGTGTTCAGTGGCCCACTCTTATCTAGAAAAAGTGCTGTCAACTGGTAACAGGCTGGCAAGAGAAACTACTGGGCCGAAGGTCAACGCGAGCAAGACCAAAACACAGTTGCGGTGCAAAGGCTCAGGTTTAGCTTTACATAAGATATCTTTCTTAAGGCTACGCATACACTTCTGATCAAACTTGAGGTCTTCTTTCACCTAACATGCAACTTATTCGTTTTCTAATTTGTGTCAGTTTCAGTTTCAACCTAAACCACTGAGCACTATCTGGTGGGGATTTTATGTGAAACCTTGAATCAAAGTTTATCAGTGTTGCTGTGACAAACGGCTGGTTGTTGCAGCAGATTCCTAAATTAAAAACTCAAAATAGAAATGTTGGCCTTCAAAATGCAATTATTACATATCTTGCCTTCAGTGTCAAAGAGTAGTGAGGGGACAAGGGACATAAATGTGAGCAGGAAAGGAATGGACAAGGCTGTGGAAGTTGGCAGCAAAGAAAGCAGGGTGAGGGACCAACGGACCAATGCTCAAGTCAGCTGGTATGTGAGCCGAACCTGAGAAAACAGGCCAGTGAGATGTAATGTGACAACTCATTCTTTATGCAACAGACATGGTTCCCATGTGCTGTTTGTGTTCCCTGGGCCATAGGCCTGAACCCATTGTGTGCCTTCAAGTGTACTCCGTGACTCCAAGAATCAGTGTGAAACCCAATCTAACTCCAGCGTTCATAAACACATCTGGTCCTCACAGCCATCCCACATGGATTCCCAATGCCCTGGGTCCCTTGAGCCAAAGTCTGGGTGTGTGAGGACATGGCTGTGTGTGTGTGTGTGTGTGTGTGTGTGTGTGTGTGTGTGTGTGTGTGTGTGTGTGTGTGTGTGTGTGTGTGTGTGTGTGTGTGTGTGTGTGTGTGTGTGGTTAGAGTTCTGGGAAGCTGTGCTCTTGGAAACATGCAGGGCAGCACGCTGGAACATGCAGAGCACAGGCCGGGCCTCTTCAGATGTGGCAAACTGCCTGGCATGGCTGTACAATACACAGGACACACACGCACATGTGCACAGAGAAAAAGAGAGAGAGACACCAATGCATGCACATCCATTAACATCATTACCAGATCTAGACATGATTAACTCTGAAATCTGACACACACTTAGGGTATTATAACTGCGCACACACACTGACACATATAAACTCATGAAATTACACCCAAACAGAAGGAGAAAATAAACTGGATTTCGCCTCATTCTACACTTACTGACTCCTGCAGCAAGAAAGAGAAACAGCTTATCTATATTGAGACAGAGACACAAAGCAACGTCCGAGTGAGGCCATGTCAGAACACAACAGGACAATGTCCAGAAAACATGCATATGATGCAAAAACTGCCAACAAAGATGTCTAAGTGGAAAGACTACGATAATCACAAGCTTTTGGTGATGAGGGGAGATGCCGATGTTGACATGCTGGTAACAAAATATGTGATTTCCGCAGTGAAATTTAAAAGTCATATCCTGCCTCCCACCAGCTCTACACTCAGGCGTCACCCCTCGCCTCAATTTTCTGGACATTTTCCTGCTGTTGTGAAAGCGTCTGACCCGAACTACCTCGTGCTGTGTTCTGTGTTCTTCGTGTGAAAGGCGAAGGCTGGAAAATGTCCAGAGCCAATTTTCCAAAGATTTTGCGGAGTTCATGTCTGAAAGCAGCTTAAGAAACAATCCAAGTATGTTTTATATACTGACGTTATCTTTTCTCCACAGCTCAGTGTGGTGATAAACAGAAGTAAAGACAGAGAGAAACAGAAGCAGCAAGTCGTCCATGTTGTCACGCCATGATTTGTGAAGGTAATTATAGCTTTGCTCTTCCGCATGAGCACGTCACACTTCAAATCTAATTTGGATGAGATCTTACATGAATGACATGAATGAGAGTTTGACTTTCAAAAATCCTTTTGTTAAGCCACACCCAGACACCACAACCGAATGTTTGTAGTTACTATAAACAAACGCACAGAATAAAACCCTCCTTTCTCCTGGTGGGTGTTCATAGTGCCAGGAAACAGCCTTTAAAAACAACCTCATGCCCACTTTTATCACTCGCCCCGCGGTGCCCAATACCATTCTGCCCCGTCACCACACCAGAGCAGTCATAGCTGAAGGTTGCCCTTCATAAATATCTCAGTTTCATTCAACCTCCTGCACCATGGCAGTAGCAAATGTTAATTATAACACAATTTAAAAAATGATAATTCAAACTATGGAGCTGTTTCTTCATGATTGTGTGTTGCCGAATGTGTGTCGAGGCAAGACTGTGCTCTGTAGCAGGAAAGACAAAATATACAGTATGAGTGGATATTGACTTACTGCTTATGATTTGTTAAGGGACTCATCTACATTAGAATAGGCTCATCCACATAGTCAGGATAGTATTCCTTATATTGTAATGGAACTTTTGTGAGAGAAGAAGAGTGTTTCTTTGTCTGTACTTCAATACAAGAGCACATCAGAGTGAGTGCAAGAGCCAGACAAACTGAAAGTGAACAAATTATTCAAGTGGGAAAGGAGAATGTGAAATATTTCTTAAGTGGATTATTTTTATTAACCTGACCTACTAAACACCACACACTTTTCAGCAGCACAGTCCTGACTCTACTGCAGGGCTGCCACATGACGACCTCGCTGCCGTTTCTTTATTAGTCATAACTCCAGCAGAAATTACACACATGCAAACCAGGCTTTGCCGGCTTAGTCCGCTCCTTTCCAAGCTTAGTCACATGTTCCCAGACAACAGTGGAAGTCATCCAGTGGCGGCTACTTCCTCTTCTGTGGTCACATGAGGATTCATTCACTTTATTGTGCCTGTGTGTGCCCCACATGAAGAGATGTAAATCATGGAAACACTGACATTGTGTGAGCACACAGTGACTTGTCAGTAGTATTTATTTCCAGATTGAGCAGTCAAAAGCATAAGGACTGAAGGAAATATTTCGTTTTTTAGTTGCCAATATAACAATTATTATCATCATCATTATCATTTATATGCACCATACTTTTTTTTTTTTCCATTCTTCAAAATATGCATTCTCGTTTTATTATTATTCTGCAGTGAGGCAACAAAGTGTACATAGATAGAGAGGATTTTTGACAGCTGGCATTCCAACTGTGTAAGGAGATATCGTAAACACTGTGTCAGAAATAACTCAGACTTTACAGAGCCGATGCCTTGAAATGTGCTTGAAACATCCCTGGAATATGCATGGAAATTCCATGTGTGAGTGGACAGGCCGACACATTGTGAAGGTGGCAGCTGCTTTGAGTATGTGGCTAAAAACAAGAGGACGGGGACAGGACACGTTTAGAAAAACTCTTCGACAGGAAATGTGAACAGCAATTTGAATTCTGATGTTTCGTGAGAGAGAGAGAAATGGTGGTGGCGAGGGAGGTAAGATGAGTGAGAGTGTATAAAAGTAAAGAAAGAGACATTTTGGGCCGGTGCAAGCATTGCATCCTGTAGGAATGTGGTGCGGTTGCCGTGTTCGTGTGGGCAGGGTGTGTGTGTGTGTTTGTGTGTGTGTGTGGAGGAGAAAACTGGGAGTAGACAGGGAGGGGTTGTGTGAAACAGAAATGAGATTGGTCTGAGCTTAGGGCCTAGGTGTCCATCAGAGAACATACTGTAGATACACGCATTGGTGACTTAATTTGAAAAACACAGTGATACACAGACAACTCTCTTTAAGGCAACATTCATAAGTGGATCTCACTGAAACACACATTGCGTGCATAAACCCAAGTCAGCCAAAATAAATAAACAGGCCTAAATACGTGCCTGTGCAGAGATTGTAGCTCTTTTTCGTCATGTGCCAAAGCAAAGGCACTCCCCACGGTCCAGGATTGTTAATGACAGGAGCTTTAGCTAAATCCTACAGCATTCACAGCATTACAAAAGACTGTACTGGTGAGTGGACCGGCTAACCTCACTATTTGATATTCGATACAAGGCACGAACCTGTGACATACAATGCACAAATGATGTATAACCAACAGTGCACTTAAACAAAATCGGACAAATCCCCACCAGACAGGTTTTGTTTAGTGATGAAACGTATTTATTAAAACAACGGCACTTTGGAATCCAAGATGGTTTCTCTCCCAGGAACCTGAATTTGAATGGGAAAGTGATCTGGTTGTACCCCCACACTGAGCGCCACATACATTGTGTTGGGCCTCAAAAAAGACAATGGCCTATACCAGCTCGCTGAGCAGCATCCACAAACCAAGTGACCTACATGACGTCCACACATGCCCCGCTGCCAAGAACTGCATGTCTACAGGCGATCTGCTGGGGCCACCGGGGTTGTGTTGAACTGAGGCCTCTAGCCAAAATAGCAATCTTTGTGTTATGACACAAAGCACTGACGCAACATTTTGTATCACAGAATTGTAACTTAAACCGATTCCCGTTTACTGTAAACGGAAGAAAGAGAGAGGACAGACAGAGAGAGAGAGAGAGAGAGCGAGAGAGAGAGACAGACGCTGAGAGAGAGTTAAGAGCGAGAGCGAGAGCAAGCAAAGTGGATTAGATTTGTATACCAACGTACACTGCGGTCTGATAAGCTGCAGGAAGGTTGGACATGCTGCCCTGCTGTTGTACTGTTGTGACTCACACACAAACACCCACTCTGTGCATGCACAAGATACAGATGCATGCATGTGAATTACACAAGCGAAAACAGAGACCTACGGCCATATCAGCATGTGTAAAAAAAAACCCTCAAGAAACTGCCTCTAACCATAACATCACAAACACTCCTAGATGTTCCGCATCCTGACTTTCATTAATCAGTGTCTGCAGCAATCGTGCTCAGCCCTGTTTTGCGGAGAGTTTATTCTCTAAATTGAAGTGACACATTTCATGAGCTAAATAGAGGCTGCTGTTATTTACTGATTTGATCATAGAGGAGGGTCTGACTCTCTTTATTACAATAAGGCTGTGATTTTTAAAAAAGGGATCCATCTCACTGTGAGCCATTTCTATGCTGACTGGCAATATTGCCCCAACTCCGAGGATATAAAATGGCACACACACACTGAGATAAAGCAATAAAAAAACAAAATCCTCCTACACCAGTCTCTCTCCTTTTCCTCTGGAAATGTAAAGATAAAATGTTTTGTTATGTTTGATGCCAAGCTTTGCTGCACAAACACACACAGACAAACAGTGAGCTTTTAAAGAGAGAGAGAGGGAGCCTCAATAAATGATCAACAATTTTCATCCAAAAATCCCCTCACATCCATGTCTGACTCTTCCGGAAGGCAGCTGTTGCTGGATGCTGCCATGCATGCAGCTGCAAACAAAGGCTTGTGTGCTGCCAAAGTGGGCTGCTGCTAAAAGCCCAAACACTGCTGGTGTTTCATAATGTCCAACCCTTGTCTGTGTGTATGTCAGCTGAAAGTCTCCTGCTGCCCTAACGCCTTCCAGTTTACTCTTTACCAATTTAGTCTGCTCTTTAGTCCCCAATGCGTGTCATGCAGGGGGAGGGGGGCACTAACAACCAAATTACCCATGGCAATTGCAGCAGCACAAGGGGTCTATTTGTAAGAAGTGGCTGTCTTCTTCCTGGAAACAGACATTTTTTTCTCTTCTACCCAGCAAATGAGAGGCACTTCCTTCCTTTATGCACCTCTGTTGATCCAATGAAAATGTTGAATTTCATATATCGACATTAATCATTTCCACTCCCTCTTTCTCACCCCCCCCCCCCTACACACAGACACACTAGAGAGAGCTACAGTGTGTGAGTGTGCCTCTCTCCCTCAGTGTGGCTGCTGCTGCAGCTGCATGCCTGCCTGTGTTTATTTCTGGAAGCTCACAACATGGCCGACATGTGCTTTGTTATTGTTAGTACAACATCATCCCTGCTGGCCTATAAGGGCCGTTTATCGCCCCATCCCGACCAATGCAACACAGCAGCCTTAAAGAAACACCATCTGAAAAGTATGATTGATAGAACTGAAGAAACAGGACAATGAACAGCGTTTAAAAAGCGTGTTATTATGTATATATATTTATGTATATATATATATATATACACACACAACCCCCCTTCCTCCACCATCGTCCTCCTCCCTCCTGAACTCACCATTTGATGATGATGGCCGTATGGAATATTTGTTTCTTGGAAAAAGGCACTGAGGGCAGTCTACAATGAAAACACACAGAGGATTAACTGTATTATTATGCGTGTGGCGGTTTTACATGAAGTCAGAGACACAGAATCCGTCTGATCGTCGGTCGTTTTCACTGTTGACACAAATAAACGAGCTTAGAAACCGGATCTTTCGGAGCTGGATCTATATTCGCCTCAGACTACAGTTTAGTAGGCTAGTCGATACAACACGGTGGTCATCTTTATTGCGTAATAGCCCTCGCTGGCCTCGCCTGTTCGCCGCTGTCATGTGTCGGATTACTCCATTTAATCTGGAGTAAAGTCTAATTGGATGTGCTCGGCTGTACGCTTCGCCCCGCCGCATGCCTGTGTGTCCCCTGCTGATTTAGCCTGGCTAAAGCTAAACAGATACTTTAAATACAGCTAACAAACTTCTGGCTTCAGGGAGGAACACACACACACTCACACACACACACAAAAAACACAAACACACACACAGCAGAGGGCTAACACTGCCGCTTTGTTTTTGTGTTAGTTTAATAAAAACAGTAGCCAGAGGCAGGGTAATATTAAGCTAGGCTACATTAAAAGCTTACGGTCGCTCGCAACGTAAACACACCGACGCCATGTTTCCTCGCTATATTGTTTCTCCTCGTTGTCGTGATGTTCTTACCTCGAACTGCCAGTGTGCCGCCTGCAGAAGCTGCTTCGCCTGGTCTGCCGCACAACCCGCCGTCAGGACGAACTGGTTAATCATGACTTGATGTTTGAGTTCATCCATTTTTCGACGAAGCCCGGTGTCCTACTCGCGGCGGCTGGCTCTGGAGCTCTCTTCTGTAGCGATCCTCTCTCAGTTTTCTTCTCTTCTTCGCCCCAGTTGTATTCCGCTCCCCTGCCTTCAGTCGTCCACCATTACAGCCGGTTGAGCAAACACAAATATTTACTGTAGGAGCGGTAGTGGAAGGGAACGTGGCGTGATTGACAGCAGGGCGCAGCCAATCAGGGCAGAGCGCGGCCGGTGGGATTTGTATGCCCGGAGCGGAGGGTCTCGGAGCGGCGCGTCTTTATCCGTGTGATCGGCCCCGGTTTGAAAGCTTATCGACGCGTAATCCGACGATGGTTCACCGCAGCGACCGGCTTTGAGATGCGGGTACGCGCGTGGTTGAGGATTCGCCGCAAAGCTCGTGAATCCCCGCTGGAGGAATCGCGGAAAGGGTTTGTTTTGGACTACAACTCCCGTGAGCGCCCGCTTTGTTTGGAAAGCTGCAGGAGGCCGGGTTTTTGTGAATGACGGCCGCTCTCGTCCTATTCCCAGACGCGCTGTGTCACCATGATGCCAAATATGGTAAACGAAACCCACCGTGGCCAATCACATCGCTCTGAGTTAAGTTAGGGACACACACACACACACACACACACACACACACACACACACACACACACACACACGCACACACACACACACACGCACACACACACACAATCATGGTGCACACACGCGCAACCACCTCAGTGTGTGTGTTTGTGTGTGTTATCAAGCAATCACATTTTTATTCATATAATAAAATAGGAGCGGCATCCTCTGCCATTAACCCCTAACTGGGAAATAAAACCTGTATGTCAATAGTTACAGTATTTCAGAATCAGCTTTATTTGCCATGTTTGTGTACACATACTAGGACTTTGACTCGGGTGTATTGTACTTACACAGAGAGACAATTAACAACACAATGACCAGCAGGCTACAAGGAACTAGCAAAATAAACATAACTTCTGTGTGCAAAGTTGTATTTATACAAAAGAAAATGTCTGGTGAAGTTGAAGGGAGCAGTAATGACATCTGTAATGAGGTATTGCCAATACCAGTAGTGTATGTGAGGAGGCCTACTGTATATCAGTACACGATATCTAGTTGTTATCATATTCCACAATCAGCTGCCACCAAGATCATGGTCCACCATCACGTTCTCGATCCACGATCACAATTCACCATTACCATCACTTTCCCCCATCACGGTAACGATCCAATGTCACGATGTGTGAGTGTGCTTCTGTCTATGTGCTCAGAGGAATACCAATGTGGAAGAGGGCGTGCATATAAATTCTGTATCAATGATAAGATGCATAATCAAAATTTTACTCAGTTTATATGCAACTAATCTACATCCCCCCAAATGGTTAGATTTTGGAAACAAATGTCAGTTTTGCAACAATGAATCAGAATGTTTAGCTGCTTTCAGACACGTGATATAATCTCCAGGTTAAAATAAAGACTATTTTAAAGTTACATGGCCACCAGGACACATATTAATGATTAACTGCTATGTGACTTTAAATTACAGAAGTTATTTAGCATATAATAATGAATCGTTTAAACAAAAAGGGCAATTAAATGTCAATCATTGGAAGGCCAACACAGCAGATCACAATTCTTCAAATGTCCCCTTTTCTTATTATAAGGCCTGTTTGAAAATACACAAATGTAACACACCCCCAACTTTTCTAATTGAAAATCCTCAGTTTAATGGATTAGGGTTAGCAAAGCATGCTGTGTGTAAACGAGTCCTCACATACAGCTATGAATTGTGGGTAGTTGAACTGTAAACATTCTCTTATCAATAGCACGTTTGTAGCAGAGTGAGTGAGTGGATGGAGGAAAGATGGGAAATAGAGACACCTGCTGGTGAAAGAAGGTACCTGTAAAAAAAAAAAGTCTAGGTGAGTGAATTTGAGGTCATTGACTCGTATGGTAATAAAATCATATTTTTATATAACTAATAAACTTGGAGTTTCACACCACATGTTTATATTCTGATGTGACCTTTGACTTTGTGGTTAGCAAAATAGCTCGATGTTACTGAATGACTGCGATGTCATTTAAGGTCACTTACAATAAATTATAGATCCTCCCTGATGTCATTGCAGAAATAAATATGTATATTGAATTGCTGATGTTTAAAAAAAGACTTTAACATTGCAGCTGATACTGAGAAAGTTTTGTATCAGGAATCAAAAAATCCATTCATATCGGTCAGACCCTATAAAAATGCTTTGTTATATTTATTATAGTTTGTTATATTTTGTTTTATGAGTAGTAGTAGCACCGGTAATATAATATAAGAGAATCCTGTATAATGTTTCTTTTAACACAAATAGTCTCTGTTCTTTCTATTATCGTTGAGCATGTAGAATAAAAATGATATGTACATTTGATGGTTTTCCTAGTTTAGGATGAATTTGTAACATCTGTTCCTGGACAACGGAGGAAATATAACAACAAAATGTATGTGCACAATCCCTGCTGGAATAAATAAATACATTTAAAAAACTGTTACCTGCAAAACCAAACAATATATAAAACGAATTGCATGTGAAAATGAGAAAGTCTAAAAAGTCTGTCATGTCATAATTCTATGACAATCACAATGCACCATAACTGGAGAGAGGGTTTGTTTTGTTACTATGAGACTGGATGGGATGGAAGCTGCAGAGGGACTGTTTATTGTCTGGGGACTGTCGGAGCAATTCACACTACTTATCATGAGGCACTGCTGCTGATCTATTTTAGGATCCTCGTCGTTTTAGAGGAGATAGAAGCTCCTCTGTCGACCAGCGTGTTTACCATGAGACTCCTCTCTGTCCTAATGCAACCTGCCCTTCACTTCATTTAAAGTTGGAAGAAAAAAAGGCTTTGAAGCTGGTGACAAATGATGATCAAAAAGGAGCATTTTACTCTTTGGAGTAGGAGTTTTTCATAATAATCTGTGAAACTCAGAAATACATTTTTGGGGATAAAGTGGAGGACCACTGATGAATACAACCTTGATATAAATATTTATATAGTGGTTGTGGCTGCGTTTAAATATCTAGTTGTGTTCAACTCAAGGGTTGTGAGTTTCACAGATTGGCCGACATTTATTTGCACAGCTTATTTCAACAACAAGGCAATAAGTGCTTAATATAGGATATAAAAAGGCATCATGCAATTTAAAAGCAACCTCAGGCAAAACAAAAACGCTTTCAAAAAGAAATATATAAAAAGATAAATCAATAAAATAAGATATAAAGAGTGAAAGTTAAAGGGCATTGTAAGAAATGAGTTATTCGATTTGATAAAAGGCAGTGGCAAAAAGGAAAATGTTCAACATTGATGCCTAGAATAAAAGGGATCGCCGTCATTTTAATTGTTGACAATGTGTAAATTGGAGCATGAAAATTTATGCCAAACTTTTTGTAAGATCCCAGATGAACTGTTTCATGAAAATAAGTTGTTAGTTCAGTTGGCAGCAGTAGATCAGAAATGTATTTTTACCTTAAACATTCAGTGATTTTTAAATCAATAGCGGAATTCGAGGGCTTTCTGACCTAAACCCCTTTGTAAAGGTTAACGGTGCTAGTAACAAAAAAATCCATACTGTTGTATCAGCCCCTGAGATGTACTGTAGCAATACTGTATGTGTGCTCAGCTCCTGTTAAAGGACGGAGCAAAGCCTGGCAACAATAGCAACAGCTGTTTAAACATTTACCTGCCTCACCAGCAAACGCTTTGTCAAGAACCTTAAAAAAAACACGAGACGTTTCAGAAACTCAAACCTCCTGCACATGAGGCAACAGCTGGTGATTCCCAATGTATCCCCCCCCCGGTTCCTCTGCGTAAAGACTTCTCCTCTCATCCTTCCTGGTGGCTCTACACACCGAAGCCTTCGTCAGCCTCCGCAGATGAACTGGTGTGTGTTGGGGGAGGAAGAGGGATGGCTGGTGCTGCACACTGTTTCAAAATATCCCCAGGCCTGAGGAGCAGGAACAAATCATTTATGCAGCTCCTGTAAACACTTGAACACTAGATGTTAAAGTTGGTCCTGATATGACCATCATACCTGATGATCGAGTCACAAATACTTATCGTTCCAATCAGATACTTGGTATGATGCAAACACTTTTGTTGTAAGGGACATTGTTGTTGTCACTGGGGTCAGCTGACCAATGTGAAAGGTGGAACTTAGGAAAAGGTTCAAACAGCATGAAGTTGGTACATGAGATTGCAGACAGATTATAGTGGCAGCATAACAGGAATAAGAGGCGGAGGAGTGGAGGAGAGATAAATGATTGTGTTTGCTTGTTCTCCACATGTTTGCATGGGTTTTCGTGCTTCCTCACAGTGGACGGTTGTTTGTCTCTGGATGTTGGTCCTGTGCTACACTAGGTGACCTGTCCAAGGGTCAACCCCACCTCTCTCCCCAATGTCAGCTGGGATGGGCTAGCTCCCCCAGTGACCCTCAATGGATAAGCGGCATAGATAATGAATGCGTGCATAGTTGGATCTGACATCTTCTAAACCCCCTGTGCTGTCTGTGCTCACCACAATTCACAGGATTCACTGTGTTTGTTACCTGTGGGTAGTGTAAACATGTATCTAAGTATCTATGTATCTAGATGTGTGTGTTGAACCTCTAATATGAAATGCAGTGTAGTGATAAGGCCAGGACAAAGAAAACTGTCGTGCAGATATGCAGCCTTGAAGAATCTGATGGTCTGCTCCAGTGCACCCCTGCAGGAAACAATCACTGGTTTTAGACAAGGTTTTTCAGGGCCTCTAAACTGCCTGTTACACCGGGTAAGTGATTAAACCAGTTTACCTGATTCAGTTACTCATTCACTCTATGGGAGAACAACAAGGCTGGGGAGCAATAGTCTGGTCAGTGGAGGTGGGCTGCAGGGGCTTTAAAGCGACATCCACCATCAGGTTGCTCCACGGACAAGCCCCCCCCCCCCCACCAGACCATTAAAGAAACATCACAGACCGAAGAACGCTGCAGCCAATGGCTCTGGATCAGGGGGAAGGCCCCCACTGGGACCTGAGATGTTAGGGACTCACACCCAGGTCTGATCGGCCTGTGGCGAGCCTGCCTTAGCAGAGACTGTCTTGTGATTAAAAGGCTGAAACACCCTGTGACACTCAGGTACACAAATTATTACGCGTCCCTAACATCCTGTGGTGGTTGCTAACATCTGCTGCTGATCCCTGGCTAGTGTGGAACACCTTCATACATACAAGGGATATTCACCATCTTGTCTTTATGTGATTCAGCCCTCTGCTGCAGCTGCAGTGCAATCTCAATCCACAGTGTGGCAGTGTTTCCTCATTATTCCCGTTGGCTCTCCCGTGGACTTTTTGCATACACACGAACTGCAGCCTTTGCATAGAGCATCAGTAGAACATGACACCATCACTACCTGATTATCACTTTAATCATCCACTGTGTGTGTGTGTGTGTGTGTGTGTGTGTGTGTGTGTGTGTGTGTGTGAGTGTGTGTAAACTTTATGCATTTTACATGTGAATAACAACCTCCATTATGCTCACTCTTATAAAAATAGATCCCACAATTCATGTGATTACTCTCCCTGCACTTCCAGCGGTGAGGTCAGAGAAACGACCTGAGGATCAATCTTCGAAACTGTTCAAGAATTCAATTAGCATTTGCCTTTTCCACGTTAGAGGACGGTGACACTAACACCCACTCTGACACTGTGGGGTCGTGGTAAACACAGGCTTATCAGTGCAAATGGGCTGCACGGTTTTCCTCCTCTGCAGGTGCAACAAGTGCGCTGCAAGCGGGACGTGTGGCGCGTCTTTTTCAGCGCCACCAGAGTGGAGGGGTGGTGTTACAGAGTTCACGTTTCAGGCCACAAAACGGAGATTAAAGGGAGAGCGTGTGTGTGTGCGCGTGTGTGTGTGTGGTCCAGGTAATTACACCTGTTGTGGGGACAAAAAGCAGGTCCCCATGATGTATATCAGTTAATTCTAAGGTAAGTGCATGCAATAAAAGGTTAAACTTAAGTTTGGCTTGGGTTTAGGATAAAGTTAGGGCAAGGGTTAGGTAAGTAACTATGGTTAAGAATAAGAGTAAGTCTCCAGGAAATCAATGTAATGTCCTCTGAAGTCATGGAGACACGACTGTGTGTGTGTGGTGCAGTAATTCTTGCATGCCTTTAACATTTAGATGTGCAATTACACACAATACCAAGGCGAGAGAGAGAGAGAGAGAGAGAGAGAGAGAGAGAGAGAGAGAGAGAGAGACTTCTGGTGAGTGAGACCTGGAGAGGCAGAGACAAGCAGCCAATCAGAGCTCCCCCGGGCGGTTAAAGGGATGGTGGGCAGGTCTCTAGGGCTTTAAGAACGACTTATTTTACAACCTCCACACAGTCTCACATCTTCACCTCCCACACACACAGACACGCTCGGATGGATGAGTAACAGCCCGGTTTCCTGAGTCCGACATGGATCTGTCCTGAGTGGCGTGTGTGTGTTTTTTTATTCCAGTTCCTCCGTAGATTACGCACGGCTGCTGCTGCTGCTGCTGCTGCTGCCGGATGCCCCTCGCCCTCCCCCCGCCGCACTTGTTGCGCAGAGACTGGATGCGCCGCTGAGTCGTAGGAGAGGAGAGAGAGGCAGGACGCACTGCAACAGGTGCACACGGAGCATCTCCCCCACACACTCAGCCGGAGGTAGGGACATTACGCACCATTTGGTTAATCTCTGGCACGAATATATTTGCCTGTTTTTGGATATTTTGACCAAGCACTAGCCGGCTGATTTATCTGGTTCATGAGTGTGAGGTAGGGTTTGGAATAATTTCATTAACTGTATTTTTTTGCTTTTATACTTTTTTCCCCACCTTTGGCCTGAAGATAAAACAAAACTTTAGATGCTGATCTGAGGATCCTGTGTTGTCTTCAGCCCCTCACCGTACTCACGAAGCCAGGATGCCGGTCCTGACGAGCCCAGACATCGCCAACAAGTTTAAGGAGAAATGGCTGGCGGTCTACCCGGAGGATCAGGTCGCAGGGTCGGACTGTGCCCCGCTTGACGACAGCCTCACCAGCCTCCACTGGCTCCAGAATTTCTCCATCCTCAGCGCGGACCCGGAGCGACCCAGCAGCGCGGCAGGTCCGGGCTGTCCGTCCTCCCAGCAGCACCTCTTCCTGAAGAGGCTCGGCTTCCCCAAAGGAGGCACCGACTCTCCGTCCAGCCCTCCGGCAGGGGACACCGCCTCCACCGGGATGCCTCTGTACCTCGGGAGCCCCGTTACCTCCGGCAGCGAATCCACCGCTGCGCCGCGGTTGTTCGCCAGTTGCGCACACTCTACCTCAGGCTACCCGCAGATCCCCATCCAGGCCAGCCCGCCGGTGGAGGTCGACTACAAAAGCAACCCAAAAGTCAAGCCGCCCTATTCCTACGCCTCTCTCATTTGCATGGCCATGCAGGCCAGCAAGCAGCCCAAAGTGACTCTGTCCACCATCTACAACTGGATAACGGAGAATTTCTGCTACTACAGACACGCGGAGCCCAGCTGGCAGGTAACCGAGACCAGGACCAGTCCGTCTATTATTGATGAGTCAGATAAATGTAGATGTGAGGGAGGGAAGGGTGAGGATTTGACTCCAGTGTCACCATCAGACACCACGTCTGTAGACCTGCAGGGCAAGAGGCCTTTTCCATTAGCGTGGGAAAACAAAATCCACCAGATGTAGAGTGGGTTAAAACTTAAAGAAACAAGTCTTTGTCTCCTGGATTAGTATCCTGCAGAGAGACACTAGTGTGTCATTTCTGCCTCTGATGATTTCCATGACAAGTGTTTATTTTCAATGCAAGACATTTCCATCTTCCAGGACAGTGCTCATACAGGGTTTTTGTCTGAGGGGAATGGTGAAGAGAGCACTCCAGTGTGTGTGTGTCTGTGTGTGTGTGTGTGTGTGTGTGTGTGTGTGTGTGTGTGTGTGTGTTAATGAGGGCTCCTGAGAGAGATGGCAGCTAAGCACAGCTGATCATGTTTGAAATGCACAGAGCTGCCTGTTACTAGAAAGCCTCATTAGGTACATTTGCCTTTCCTATGCAAACAACAACAATACCACCGCCCCCCCCCCTCTCTCTTTTCATATCCTCTGGTCTCGCTGGCATTTTTGCTTTTTGCATGACTGACTCAAATTAGCTCAAAGCCAATGGGATCATGTTAAATATAATTTTTTTTGTCTTTGCCTTTGTCACAGAACTCAATTCGTCACAACTTGTCCCTCAACAAGTGTTTCAAGAAGGTCCCCAGACAGAAGGACGAGCCGGGGAAAGGAGGCTTCTGGCAGATTGATCCTCAGTATGCTGACATGTTTGTCAATGGCATCTTCAAACGCAGGAGGATGTCTGCTAACCAGTACAACAGCAGCAACAGCAGCAGTGGCGGCACACAAAGACAGAGCAAACTGCTTCAGGGTTATCACAGCACCCAAAATGGCTGCCCTTACCAAGGTGTGGGCAGCAAACGGAAGCATCTGCCCATGAAAAATGGCAACAAAGTGATGAGGGTGACTGAGTCTCCTTTGCTAGCGACAGAGGCTCACAGAGCAGACATCCTGAGGGGGGACTTTGACCTGGCGTCCGTGTTCGACGACGTCCTCAGTGGGGACTGTAGCACCTTCGAGGATTTGGACATCAACACGGCGCTGAGCTCCCTGGGGTGCGAGATGGAGGTTTCCATGCAGGGGAGGCAGCATTCGGTGGGGAGGTGGTGCGGGGCGGGCGACCTCTTGGGTCAGAGCCAGCATGTGAGCCACCACCAGTCCTTCGGCTACATGGACTTGAGCGCCGCCTCGTTGGAGTGCGCGGTCAACCTGGGGGAGCTCCACGTGCCGCATGCGCAGCGGCAGCAACTTGCGCCGCAGCTTGACCAGGATCAGCTGCTCCAGAGCCAACACCACCTGCAGCAGTTTGACGAGCCCGCCACGCTGTTCCCGGAGCCGCCTGAGGAGGCGATGCTGCAGCCCTGGGAGGAAATCAAAGAGGAGGCGCAGGCCATCCCCCTCACTCTGGATCAGGGCTTCGGCCTGTGCGAGGGCTTCTTCACGGAGATGCAGCCATGGGAGCGAGTGGAGGCCTACCTGTGACCTTTGACCCCAACCCCAATGACTCTATAATCCAAACATCTCTGAGTGCACCTCCAAACCCCTAAAAAGGATAAAACTGATGATACAGCCACTGCACGGTTCCGCCCACATTTCTTCCAATTATTCTGCAATTTATTTCCTCTGTTTTTGTAAAAAATAAGAACATGACCATGTCGAACTTATCTTAAACTTGAGCTGCAAGCCCAGCTAACAAAGATGCCCTTAACAAAAGACATTATAAAGTTTGTTGGGTAACATAATGAGGGACTATTTCCTGTGACAGATTTCTTCCTGTCAGGTGATTGACAGGAAGCGGTGCGTATCATTACGCAGAGCTGGCGCATGGGGAGGAACGAAATGACAATACCACAGAGTGACTTTGATTAAACCAAGTTAAAGTTTCATGCAGACTATGAAGGGTCACGTCACACATTTGTGGGATGAATGTCAGCAAACGGCTTCTTCTGAGTTGGACTTTTGGAAATATTAGCGCTCAAATATAAAGAGGTTGGTTATAAGAGAAGGTGTTCAGAACTGTGAGCTTCAGTCGTTTGTGCACGCAGATGAAGGACAAGCTAAGAAACCCTCATTCAAAGCACTCTACATACAAGCACGGTCACAGTGGGACTCTGATGACACACAGAATTCTATTTTGCTACATTAGCATCTAACATTTTTTTTAACTAACATGCAGTGAAATCATTTATCTAAAACCGCCAGCTGTGTTGTGATGATGATGTAACAGAAAACTTTTAAAAACTCAAAGTCTTGAGATTAGAAATCAGACTTTGTTATATAGTCAATTTAATATATATTCACTTAAGTGTATAGCGAGAAGCTGGGCAGAAATGTTCGCCGTTCGACTACAGTTACGTATTGATAAGTAAAAAGAAGAGCAGAACTGAAATTGAGTCATGAAATCGAAAATTATGCACTTTGATAGGCAGCGGTTTTAGGAAAGCGAGTCAGCTTTTTCTTTTTTTTTCTTCAGGATGTTTATAGTTTATTTTTTATGGTATTAAATGGTGTTTTTCTAAAGTTTACTGACCATAACGTATGATGCATATATGCTGTAGCCGTCCCTGTTGGTTTCTTCATGAATGATGAACTCAACACTGCAATAACGTCTGTTTGCTTCACTGTAATCTTTTTTCTTTCCACATATATACAAAAAAAATGTGTTGATTATGTTTCGCCAAATTTATCGATGAGGAATATGCAGTTCATTGGTGGGATTTGTTGTGTTGATCATTGAGACATGCATCTTCTGTCACTGGGTGATGGATTTCTTTTTGTCCTCTGTTGATTACTTTGGTGTAAGTCTTTTGGTTTTGTTTGTATGGTTTGTTTTAACGAATCTGAATTTCATATTATGTAGGAGAATAATAATTAATGATAATAATAACTGCTGGTTATCGGGGGGTGACAAGTGATGAGCAGAGACATAAATTCAACGCCAGATTTTTCACATTGTATCATATTGATCGAGTTTGATACAGACAGTTTAATCTTACCATGTTATTTTCATTTGTACTTTTTTAAAAAGCTGTTTAAAAATGCAATCATGCCTTGATGCAATAAATGGTGTCAATTAAAGAAAGAACAGTTACACAGACGTGCATCCTTCACTTTTGTTGTGCTCATGATGGAACGCATGTGTGAATGAGTCCGTGGTCAAGATTATTGCTCTGTGTTGGCAGTCAAGAGATAAATGGTCCATCGGGTTTTATCATTAATCAGAACAGACAGGTCTTAACTCGCCCTGCATTGTAAAACAGACAGAGGCTTAACATTATTGCATAAACACCTGTTCCATATAAAGTAATATAATATATCAGCCAATAGCAAATACCACTTTAACATTATATTACAAGTGTGTATTTTTCAATTATCCATTATTCAAACAGCAGTGGCCATAAATGTTCCTAACTCTTGAGTGTCCGAGGTCAAAGTGGGGGACATCTGAAGAGTTAATGGCTGCATACATAAAAAAAAATGTAAGTGCATTTTTCATTTCAACAAGAGCCGAACAAAAAAAGACTAAGGAGTAGGATGTCTCTACAGTACTGGAGACAATGAATGGAAGTCACATTTTCGTAACAAGAATAAAGACAACTGCAGTGTCTGTACTCAATGTTGATCAAGTTGTTAAACTTGTTTAACAGATTTCTTGTGTCTCGAGTTAGAACATAAAGTTAACGATAGGCAGCCAAGTAGCATAGGTGTAAAGATGCTGAAAAAAACTCATCTGTTATCTTATGATAGCTTGATGCACAACAAACATTTAGTCTATTTGTTTGATATAAAGTGTAATTTTGTCCAAACTAGATATTGACATATAAAGAGTCTCATGGCAGCACTTCATCATCAGAGTCACCAGGACTCATCCTCTTGTTACCATGAATGTCTGTAACAATCACAGGATAACAATAAATGTAGATATTTCACTTGACTAAACTTGACTAAAAGTGGGGCTGAAAGGGAATCCAGGAGAACCAAAGTCAATCAGGCTGATCCTCTGAGGACAACGAATATCTGCAACAACAGATGTAGGTACTCCTCTTGGTATGTGAAAAACTGACTTGACTTGTTTGGAAGTGGTGCTGAATGGAAATTTGGGAGAACCAAAGTCTGTCAGCCAGGTTCATCCTGTAGGGACCACGAGCATCTGTACAAAATTTCATGGCACTCCAGACTAGACCAGTCATGACCTGACAGACCCACACCATTACACTTCTAATGTGAATATAAATAAACTGGATTAATAAAGGGGGGGAAAAAGCTAAATGCATAGAGTGATAAAAGAAATGGAATAAAAAATGTGATCAGAAAAGAAGAATAAAAATGATGATGAATGATGTTAAGATTGTCTATTTATAAAGTACTAAGAGTTTAAGGCACTCACTATGTTGACCCTGCATCTCTCGTAGTATTCTCTAAGAAATAGGTCTTAGCTGATAGAAAATGCCCTCAAACCCTAACTGCCACATCTCATCTCAACCTTTTCCATGGGTCCTTTGCATGCCTTGTATGAAAATGTGCTTTTCTGCCTTAAATCTCTTTTTAATTGAAATTGTTGTGGGGAAAAGGGGAGAAATGCGGCTTATCCCCGTCCCACAGGTCATGTGTGGAGATCTCCAGGAAGGGGCGGAATAACTCAGATTCCTGAAAACAGCAGGGACTACAGCCAGATTTGAGGCTGAGGCGTGTGCGACCATTGACCATTGACCACTGACCACTGACCTCTCAGCTGATAGACGGGCTGATCCTGTGACAGCTATGGGCCATATTATAACAGATATAGGCCTGGAGGTAAGAGCCCGAGAAGAAACATCTGGGTCACTATCAAGTTGAAGACTAAACCGGTGTCTGTTACACTTAAATATGTGTGTGTGTGTGTGTGTGTGTGTGTGTGTGTGTGTGTGTGTGTGTGTGTGTGAGTGTGAACATCCACATTTGTCTCTGTTTGTCTGCGACCGTGTGCATGTTGCTTGTGTGTGGTTACATTGTATACCCGTAAGGTTTGTGTTGGTCCACATGTTCCTTTGTCTGCACTCATGCTGATGTGTGTGCCGCCCGCGGAGCGTGTGTGTACACGGCTGCGGTCGGAGCCCCGTGGTGGCCCAGATAACACTATCTCTGTGGAGCCAGAGCCCTGTGGTTCTATTCAGCGTTGGTGGATGAGAGGCTGAGACTGCCCAGCACGCGGACCTGCTCAAAGAAGGAGGAACAAACTGGGCTGTCACTGTAGGCTAACCTGGCTTATAATGCTTTATAACCTCCTCCCTGGTGCCCCCTCTGGGAGACTCTGCATCAGGCTCTGTGTTTCGAACTTGGGAGGGTTACACACAGGAGGGCAGAGGCAGTAACAGGGACAAGAAGAGGGTGTATTCTGTCTTTTATTGCCATCATGGCACCCTCTGGACTGCTCCTGATTAGAGTCAGGCACAGACAGGGTCAGCCAGCTTTGCTAAAGAAGCACCCCTCCCAGCGTGGCACAGACATAGAGTAGAACTACCCGATTATTGGGGAAAGCCACAAAGCTATTCTTTGTGGGTCAGAGCAGATAGAGGACACATGATAGGGGTCCCTCACTAATTAGATTCCTCATTGTGGCACAAAGAAAAAAGTGGCAGCGGGTAAACGCCCTAAGCCTGTTTTATAGCCCCAGAGGAGCCCCTGAGTGAGCGTGATTACACGAGCAGGTTAAGTGTTAGATCAACGCTGATGAATGAAATTTCCTCATTTGTGCGCAGGAGCAAATAATCACACACATCTATCAGGGAATGACCTCCAGCAGGAGTCACCTTCGCCTCCCTGAACTGGCGGGAAATTGTCATCCATCTCTGGTTTCCAGGCCCTCATCACATATTGATAAGGGAAAAAGACTAGGATGATATTCAACTGGGGAGACCATCCATTAATGTCTCTCCAGACAGGGTCTGACAGGAGGGGCTTAGGCAGGAAATATACCTAGTCTTTCTCAAAGACTGTTGTTTATGCATGAAATGCTAATTAGGTTTCCATTTAGATTGCCTGTTCCATTTTGAAAAGAACTGCAGATGGGAAATCAGAATAAAAGCACTGTGGTGCAGCGGGCTGAGGGGGTTTTCTTTCTTTTACAGAGATTAGGAATTTACCTACTTGCGTAAGTGGTCAAAGTGTGCACATGGTAATGTTTACAATCAATAAGAACAGCATCATTATTGCGAGAACTGAACGTCTCTCGACATTATCCCTCATCAAAAGCCTTATTTGTGGAGTTTTTGTCCTGAGGAGCTTTTATCCGTCCATATGTGACAAATGAAGACTGGATATATAATTTGCCGGTGCACCATGAGCCCACAATTCAGTTTTGATGTGCTAATTTTATTTATACAGAACATGCAGTGCAGACAAATGCAAATGCAAACACAACTACACACAGATAGATTGTGAAGTAACAATGTCATAGGCCCCTCTGGTTCTTCTCAGGCCAGAGGGGCTCTATTCATATATATATATATATATTGCCTGATAGGGGGACGCAGGACTTATATGTCTCTCATACCTCTTGTACACCAATTACTGTCATGCGCAGGTTTTTTAAATGTGGGTAAACCCACTAAATAAAGGTAAAAGACTCCTCTCACATTGCCTCATGTTACATGTCACAAACTGGGAGGCTCAATCACATCAATGTCTTGCCAGTGTATTTCATCTTGTACGATACACAGGAAAAAATCGCTCCTGCATGTTGTTGCCAAGATGTAAAACAGCAATAAGCACACAAACGTCAGTGACTATTTACCTGCCAACACACCCGGAAGTTCCACCAGGAAAGGTGCAGGGTCAGCGTCCTCCAGAATAAAGAGGAAGAAGAAGAAGAAGAAGAAAACCAGCATCTACTACATTTTAACTGAGAGTGAATTCCGATTTTATCCATCCCTATCGCAGTCAGATGTTTGTGGGTTTTTTGACCAGTGGAAAAGGGGCTTTCGTCTTTGTCCTGCCGTTCTCCTGTAATGCGATGTTTTACGTGGACAGGAATGGACATTCACCACAGGGAACACTGTAATTCATTTCCATTACATCTGTATTGCTCCTGAGTGCTCTGTCTGCTTCGGTCATAAAGGCCTTGACCTTTACATTTTCTCTTGTACTTCTGAGAGTGGACCTTCCATGCCTGCCTCTCCGTGACAGTGCTGCTGCCACTGAGGACTAGCGAAACAAACTGTACGTGTTGTCCACTGCAGAATACATTGCTTATCTTCTCCGATGGCATCAGTCAGTCATTCCGTCACAGCAATCACTTGACTGTGTACGGTGGCCACTCCTGTGCACTGCTGCTTTGTCTCTGTGTTGTGTACTGAATTTCCAGTGGGAAGATGACGGGTGTCGTATGTCCTATTGTTTCTCATTAGCTCCTTGCATATATAACACAATGTTCCCACACAGCTGACTTGAACATACCCGGGGGCTTCTCCATAACCTCTGGGTTATTATCCATCTTGAGCTAATTACATGTAACTGCTTTTAATACAGGTGTGATCACTTTATCATGGTGAGATCACAACAGTCACATGACATGCCAATAAAATTGAATAATAATTTGCATGCTGTCCATTTACATGCAATAATAGATTGGACTAAGTTTATGAAGCACTTTTCATTTACATTAACACACCTTCATTCACACACCGATGATAGAGCATCCAGGAGCCTTCAAATTAGATGGCTGGCTTCAGAAAACTTCATCCTACTGTCCATTGCTGCAGCTACTCTTTTCAGCTTCTGTCTGAAACACTTGGTTTTACACTTGGCCCAGTGTGTTCTCATGGGCCAGCTGATCCACTCTGTTGTGGTTGGTCAACCGCTTTCAGTAAATGTCGGCCCATGCTCTCGCTTTACCTGGTTTCGTTAAGGGGCGTGTGCAACTAGCTACCAGGCATGCTCTATGCAAATGTGTGGTATCACGATGTCACGTGACATCACAATGATGCAGAAGTGTGAGCTTGACTACCAATGAGATGCTTCAAAAAGGAGAACTTCTTTCCATCAGGGAGATGAGACTGTGGGCTTTTTGACTTTGCAAACCTCTTCGTACGCTGTACCTATATAACACACTAGAGGAAAGAGAAACTGAAAAAACATCAGATATCTCCTTTAATTTACTCACCAACTTCTTTGCTGACGTGTGGTCACGTGGCAACATCGCTCACACAGGTTGTAAATGATTATGGAGACAGATTCTTCAAGTTGTTTCATGCAGTTTTTAAAGATCTGGTCAGAACAGAGCAAAGAGAAATATATAAACATAATGATCATAATAAGCATTCTTTTTTTGTGCTGGTTAATTAAGTTTAAAAAAAGAAAATGCACACAAATATTCATATTGAAGTATGAATTGGAATGAAATAATATGGCATCATCAGTATATAACTATATATATATATATATATATATATATATATATATATATTTATATGGCTTATGTGTGTGCATATGTGTGCAACTTGGCATCCGCCACTGGCTCACTGAAAGACATTCTTGCCCTGTGCCTTTGGTCTCTGTGGTCGCAGCGAGCTGCTGATTGTCCAACAGGCAAACAGGAGGAGGGCACACAGCTGCCACACACACACACAGACACACACACGCATACAGGCATACACACAAACACATAACAAAGGGACGCACATATTACTCAGGCTCACAGACACACACACTCATGCCCACACACAGAGGGCTAGCCAGAGGGCAGCGTGTCAGGAGGGTACGCATGGACGAGAGTGCAGACAGCGAGCCAGGACAGCGTTGGACCTCTGCCACTCACACAGCATCAACCTCAGTGCCAAGGAGCAGAGCAGAAAACAAGTCTGGACCGACCCTCTCAATCTGGCCTGCTGCTCTGCCTGATGCTCGGCCAGAAAACTCCTGGTTGGAGCACATCTCAGATCCAGAATTCATCTCGATGTGCAACTATTTGTCAGCTGAGAGTTTATTTCTATTGCTGCCTTTTTTGAGATGGACAAGTTGCTCTAGAATTAGTTGGTCATCTGGACCAAATGATTTGTCTACATCAGATAAAGTCAAGTACACTTCACTGACACCCTCTGCTCCTGAAGTGTTTATTTCAACTGGTTTTACAATGAATGTATATGAATATTTTATTATTACATCTTAAAAATCTTCAAACTTCATAAAACTATCAATATTTCAGTCAGCGGAGTGATAGTCAACAATTATTTCAATGGTTTATAACTTTTTGCTCACTATTTATTGTTAGTTTTGACCGGCTTTTATAACTTTTATATCAGATAGAGATTTCACGCTGGTTAGCCAGTTTCAGACAAAAACAGCAAGTCCTGATATTTTCAGTTCAGAGTTCACACATGATCCCCAGAGGATGAACCTAACCGATTGGTTCTTCTGAAGTTTGCCTTTCACATATGTAGGTCTTCACAACATGAGGAAAAGCTCCAGGTGAGGAGTGGCGTCTGTAGAGCACGAGGAGCATGATGTAAATTTAAAATGTTTTTGTTTACAGCACATCAACCCCTGTGTCGGCTCTGATCACCTCAACGACACCTCTTTTTCATCATATTTGTATTATTTGTTATTTTCAGTTTTACGTCTGCAGCGTATTAGAAACAACACAAGACATTTTCCTGCTGTATCCTCACATGAGCTCACTCTGACATTCTCTGGAGTTTTTACTAGAGGGCTGACAGCCACTTATTAAAGTGACAACATGTGAGTTGAAGGTGTTTAAACTGAAGTTGGTGGGAGCTGTTTTCTAGCTGTGAACGAACTGGTTATTGTGTCACCTCATTGTGTAGATATCAGCATGGCACTACTTCAAAATCCTAAATGAACTTGTATGCCATCACTTAGACCTTGTGTTTGGTGATGAGTCTTCTTTTCTCCCCACAAGGTCACTCAGGTGGTGAGAAAATTCTGAAAAAAGGCAAGGACATGTTGTTAAAAGCAAAGAAAAAAAGAAATAGAAGACAGATCAGTGTTTCATTTCATCAATGTGTCTATTTAAGTGTGTGTGACACATGAGTTTGTGCATCCAGCCATGTTTGTGTGACAGCAGGGCAAGGTGGTGCAGGTGTGTGTTCTTCCTCCCCCACCCAGGACCTCTTGAAGCTACTAGACTGCCTCCAACATCCCCCCCTCCAGAAAAACACACACACACACACACACCGTTCTCCCATTCTTATCCCCTATGTCTGTGCACAGCTAAGGGCTCTTATTTGATTAGCTGCGATTGGCTTAGTGAAGCAGTGGAGCATTTGGCTCACCGGGGGAGCTGTATACAGTGCGCACACACTTTCTGCGGGGGTTCTTCGACAAAACACACACACACACACAAAGACACACACATACACACACAAAGACACACACATACACACAAGTACAGTTCGAATAAAGTGCTTGCTCAAGATTGCCCCGTCCCTACATCCGTCCTCTACATGTGCATTGAAGCGACAAAAAGATTTCATAACAGAAACATGTAATTATATTTCACAGCTCCTCTGTCAGCATTTAGAATTACAATGACAATAAAAGTCAAATGTTCATCTTCATACATGTGAGTGGACATTTAACGCTCCCTGTCAACAGCTTCTTTAACAGTGACTCACTGACGTACACTTACTGACCATGACTTCATCCCGGCCTTCCCTGGAAATCACCTCTGATTACATAAGGATGACTGCAGTGTGACATCCTATCCTACCTGCCTTAGTCGCACCAACCACCCATGCTTCAATAATGGATGTGGCTGGTCAATGACGATGCGACACAACATAAACACTGGCTGTCATTGTGTCAGTGTCAGACTCAACAGGTCTTCTCTTCATTCATCAGGGAGGATGTAGACATGACAGAACAGTCCCGATGATTGTGGTAGAGAACACTAACACACCGCTCTGACATTTATGCAATGCCATAAGTTTACACCATTTACCACTCAGTGACCCTCTGGCTGCATCCATACTATGTTTTTAATTTCCAAACTAAACTGTAGCCTCTGTGTCTTGTGTGGAAGCTTCTGCATTTGCTATGTCTCTGCACTAATTTCTTTCCTGTGGTTGCGGTGCAGCAGTGAGTGAATCTCTCTGTGGTTATGTTGGGGTACCGCAGGTGATCACTGTGTCCCCTGAGCCTGAGTGAGCTGAACTATCCCTTAATGAACGTCGTCATTGTTAGAAATTAAATAGCATGAGTTATTAATAACCAGACCTTTTGAGTTATTTACTACTGTGGAAGAGATATGCAATCAAATGTGCTCCAATTTGAATTACGCTATTTAGTGACACCTCAAATTATTCTTGCATGAGATCCATACACATTTGCATATTAATGCCAGTCTTATGAATGAATGAAGTATGCACACAGTGATTACAGGAGATTTAAGATTGTGTTGGATTTGTACAAGACTTACAAAGAGGAGGATTTTATCACAAACAGAGATAATCATCCACCCAAGTACTTGAATCCACTAATGACTGATTTAGTGGATACATCTGATTTAGCCCAAGAATAGTGTTGACAATTTTACACAACTTCCATTTTACATTGTAAATACATTATATAGAGTTATATTCCTAAATCAATCAAATTGAAACTTGATATTTTATATTATATACTTTTTATATACTTTTATATTGCGTGGGTATTTAATGGAAATATGCAAGTAATTTGAAACTTCATATCAGCCAATTTAAAATAAATTAATAGGACAGTTTCTTTTAATTAGATGGAGAATACAGGAGCCATAAAAAAACCAGCATCTCATCAATTACATTTCTAGGGAAATGTGGATGGCTTTTTTCTCTGTTAATCTCCGTCTCTCCTGCCATGACAAGCACAAATTTCTCCTCACTTGGTTTTCTCTCCCTCTGCTCTCTCTCTCTCCCTCCCACACCCGTCCCCCTCCACCCTCCACCACAAGGGGTTAATTAAAACTGATTGGGTCCTCTGGGACCACACCTGCCTCTGACAGGTAAGATATCAGCCTCGCATGGCCCGTGTGTATTTGTGCATGTGCGTGCCTCTGTGTGGATATGTGCTGAGCGCATCAGTCTGTTAGCACATCATGTGCTCTGCTGCTCCACAGTGGTCCCATTAGAACACCATGATAGCTGTCTGTTGGTTTATACATATGCATTTGTGTGGCCTCCAGTATATAACACTGCATTTGCATGTGATGTGTGGGTAGACAGATATGCATTTCATTTGTGCGTCCCTTCTTTTCAGCGCCACTTAAAGGATCTCACGCTTGATGGCTGATTAGACTCTGCTCGCTGGAACCAATCGCTGCTTTGCTTTAACTTCACGCCTGTCCGCCTCTCTGTCATGTTGAGAGTCACCGGAGGAGGAGACATACATAGAAACCTCATAAAAAGATCATTTATACGAACACTGAGATAATATACACAACATAGAGGATCACCAATTTAAGTGTTATTACATTTTCATATGAATTCTGACAGAGCAAAAGCCTGCACCCACCTATGCAACAGTCAAATGCATAAATGACACATCCACCCATCCATTAGCTATACTATTATATCCTTTGAGGGTCACAGGGATGAACTAAACTGTGATTAAAATAAGATGATGGCCCATTAAAGCTGTGTTTTTGTATGTGTATGCATGTATGTGTATTTGTGTGTGTGCATTTTTGTTGGCAAGTGAGGTGTTTGAGTGTAAAGACAAGAACTTGTGTTGTATAACAGCAGCTGGCAGGGGAAAAGTGCAACACACACACACACACACACACACACACACACACACACACACACACACACACACACACACACACACACACACACACACACACACACACACACTCAGAGCTCCCGCTGCTAGGTTGGCAAGTAGAACAGGCAAATTAGCCACTGGAGAACAAAGCGATCCAAAGGCTCCACTGGGAAAAAGGTGAAGGGGAAAAAAGCAAAAGAAGAGGGAGAAAGAGAGATAGAGAAAATAAACAGGAGGAGGAGGAGGAGATGGAGCAAGAGATGGAGAAAGGACAGCAGAGACATGCCGGAGAAGAGACGATCAGAGGCGGCAACGTAGGGCGAAGACACAGAGTTGTAAATGAAATGGAGTAAAGACAGTGTGGAAAATGAGAGAGACGAGAGGTAATTGAGTCAGGAGGAGATACTGGGACAGAGACTGCATGATGGTGGAAGCAAAACGAACCAGTACGAGTAAGGAAATAGGGGCTACAGGTGGTGGTGTAATATGGGGAGATGACACTGGGAAGAAAGAAAAAGCTAAAAGGCCACTGATATAATGATTTGAGCTTCAAAATACATTAAATACTTAATAAAGTTAAGTTAAACCACAAAACATGTTGCTATAACAAGCAATATGATACAAAGGAGTACAGCAGATCACATTCATGACAGATTTAAGATGTCTACAAGTGTTATCAATAATGACGGAATAACTTCAGACCCAAAAAATATACACATATTTGCATACACAATGACAAGCAAATGTGAGAATACAGAGGTAATAAGATAAAGATGTCTCTGCAGTTTTAAAATCTACCAGATAACATCCACAATACTTCCAAACACTGCTTCTCAAAAGCTTCACTGTCGTAATTACCTTATCTGTGCGGCTTTGTTTGCGAGAGCCCTCCTCCATTTTTATGCATTAGCTTCCTGTGAGGTCAATAGGGCATGCAAGTCAACCTGATTGTGATTTTTAAGAGGTCGAGCATCTCTTTTCCCCTTTGTGTTTGACGTAAAGTTAAAAATTCAAATGAAACCACACATTTTGCATCATGCTCACTTCTCCATCAGCCATTTTCGGACTTAACCCTGGAAGATGTTTGGAAAATTGGGTGTGGACTTTTTCCAGAGTTTGTCTTTCACATATGAAAAACAGAGGAGGAGATTGTCTAGGTCAGAGGCGTTCAGAAGAACAGGAAAATGTCCTGAGCATTCTGGCGAGGGGTGAGTAGGAGGCAAGACATAATGCAGAAATTCCACTGTGGAAATCAAGGGGTCTTTTTACAGAACCACAGCCTGGTAAGACCCTCATCAATGTGCCCACTCGCTCAAATTAAATCTTCTGGAGAGTCTCCTGCTGTATTCACATGTAGACTCGATCAGACATTATCCGGAGTTTTAACTAGGGGGCTGGCAGGAGAAACAATTGCAAACTCACATACAGCCCGTCTGGAGAATGTCAGGAGAATATTTAGAGTTCCCCTCTGATAGCAGTTTAACGGTCTACAACCACGCTTCCTGAGGCATTCTGCAGACTTCATGTTGATGTTAAGCAGGCTGGGTCAACAGTCACTAATTAGGTGTTAACCCAAAGTGAAGCCCATTATTAGTGTCACTGTTGACCATCTGAGCTTCGGTTTCCAGCTCGTCATTCCTCCTTCACCATATTTCTCTCCTAATTCACCATTCACCTGTCTGCTCCGCCCATCCTCACATGTCCCTGGAGCTTTCCTCACCTACTGGGAGAACTGACGCAATGATTCAGGCTGGGGGTTTGACTCCATCTCAGGCCCCCCCACACAAACAATCACACTGCCAATTTTTCTAGGCTTACCTTATTCATTGACTAAACAGGCACCAAACTAATTAGACATTTGGCCACTATGTTCATCTGGGAGCAAAATTCAGATTACAGCATACAAGCATTTCTGACTGACTAGATACTAGGTACTAATTTCATGTTCTAATAGGAGAAAGTGGTGGCTAAATAGTTTAATTATCTAAAAATATACCTTGGAAATAACATTGGCATACTTACTGGAGGGTCTAAGCTAATTAGCAATATATGTTTTTAGTTTACACACAGTTTAATCTATTCCTTAAACTGCTGTGTTTCTGGTTTGACAGTAATTGTCAGCTGTCATCTTTAAAGGGAGGTGCTTAGCTAATAGTCAATTAGTTGCTGTAGATCACAACCTTTCATGTGGTTATAATGTTGGATATATATTGTTGCTATTTTCAAACACATTGTTTTCTGTAATGATCTGGGATTTTATCAGAAGCAAAGTTTACTTTTCTTTTTTATTTCTTGTTGCCTCATTGTCCATCATGCTAATGCTAGCTGTGGTGAGCTGCTTGGTTGCGTCACTGCCTAATCCAATGAACTGCCATGGTTTCTCCTCATTGTTCTAGTATAGTATGCATAGAGGCTCACAGGTTCCCCAGATATGGATCCCACCATTTGTTGCACGTGATTTAAACCAGAGTAGAAAATCTGTGTAATATAAAAAACAAGATTATCACATGAGAGAAATCAGTGGGACTGCCAGTGTCTCAGTTGGTCCCAGGGACACATTGTGTCTTTTTACCATTTGAATCCGCAAACTCACCCTGTAAAGATCCTGACAGTAAAAAGAGGCAGAGGAGGAGGAGGCAGGACAGACATATTCACTGTAATGAGCCGGGTTGATCCCGAGCCAGACCTGGACTAGATTCACTGCAGCTTGGTCCAGCTAATTATGCAAGTCTGCAGACAGCTCTGGCAGACAGAGGGCTGAGCCAGAAGACGAGAAATGAAGATGAAGTGAAAGAAAGCGGTACAAATGACGGGAAGGGAAGATAGAGACAGAGCGACTCACATATTTAGAAAAAGCAGATTAAAGACAGGAATATGTGAGTGATGAGGAAAGTATGGCGGTGAGGGGAGGCATGCTCGCACAAAGAGAGGATGAGAGGGAGCGGGGGAGGGATGCAGCAGAAGGGCTGAGGTTTGTCCTTTGGCCGATGGTCAATTAGTGGCAGAGAGAGTAACAGGCCACAGTGATCAGTGTCTGCGGCTGCGGAGAGCTCTCAGCTTATTTACTCTACATCTGAAGGAGACAGCTGGGGCACCTTCAAAACTGAGGCCGGAGAACATCATTAGGAGAAATATGAATGAGGAAAATGTGAGATGAATTGTTTCTTTTATGCTGGAAACAGTTGATACTGCTCTAAAATTAGATACTTAAAAAAACTGATGTACCTTAGTAAATGTCACACTGACGACAGCAACATTGAATTATTTTAATTTATGTCGCTCGTTAGAGGTTTTTTATACAAATATTTTAAGATTTTGAAGACACTATAAATTGTAATTGTATGGAAACTAGTGAGCAAGAGATAAGAGAGCTAAGGATTAATTGTGAAAACAGATAAGATAATCATATAATAATGACAACAGCTAAAAGTGGTGTATAAATAACTGACATTTCTAAAATTATAGGATAAGTTGTGTTTAACAAGAAGACAAAGGGTTGAAATAGCTATGAGGCTAACAGATAAATGGCTCTGATAGTCAATTAAATAATAAGCCAAATAATTAGAAATAAGTTGATAAACTTTAAATAGTTAAATGTATGAATTAGCTTCAGCTGATGCTAATTGACAACGATAATGATAATTGTTAGCCAAAAGAGATGGAAGGTAAAAACTATTTTTTTGACTTTGACTAGCTAAAAATCTGATGAAATAATCAAAGTCATTGAGTAAATGGTGAAAAGGTAGATGGGAAAAAAATATTTGATACTTTTAAAGCACATTAAATAAATACAATCCTTAAAATTATTGACTAAATTGTGAAAAAGTTGAAAGAAGTGGGTGGTTGACAGCTGAAACTAATAAATAAATGACAAAAAAGATTTAAAAAAGTAGGTAGGTAAAAAAAAAAAAATTAAGTTAAAAGTAATTGATAAACTTTTAGCAGAATGGATAAACAGAAAAAGTGTTGATTAAATTGTGAAAAGGCTAAAGGAAGTAGTTGGCTAACAGCTAATGCTAATGGTTAATGGTGAAATCATTAGTCAAAATAAATAAATAAAAGGCTAAATTAGGCTAAAAGAACTTGGAAAACTATAAAACAAATTAAACAATATAGTTAGGTCAGTTAAGTTCAGTTGATAGCTAAGTTAAGTTAATAGTTAAGTTAAGTTGAGTTAATAGTATTAGAAAGCTTTAAGTTACTGATATAAAAAAAATGGGTTGTTGGAGGGGTGTTTGAGTTCATCTCACGGGGATGTGGGGTTCACCAAAGGTTGGTAACCACTTCTCCTACTCATGCTTTTGAGTCCTTTCTCCTATTGACTGAAAAACGTAACTCGAGCCTACAGTTGCATGCTGAGTGCCAATAAAATGAATGTCTAAGTAAATGTTATTAGCTTTGGGTATTTGTCAGACACTTGTTCACGTTCCAGCATTTTCTCTTTCAGACTGAGTCACACAATGAAAGAGAAGAAGAGAAACCCCATTTTACTATTTTACTCCTGCAGGGCCAGTTTACGCGTTCCTGGCCAATCTCTATTGAGGGCCGGCTGATGTGGGCAGACGTACGGTTTGCTCCATCCTCTCCCCAGCATTCCTCTGTTTGTCCGCACCTCCATTAAGAACATGTAGTCTAGCCATTGTGCAGTTGTGTCTGGCTGGCTCACCGACTGGCACGGGCTGGGCAACAGAGATGTGTGGGCAGAATGCTAACTCGGCTTCATTGTTAAGTAGTATCAAAGCATGCGAGAGTGCATGTCTGTGTGTGCAAGGCTGTTGCCATGTTCAAGGACACCAAGGTCAAGATGTCAGTAATTTTCTTAGAGAAATTAGGTTGAAATGCAGTGAAAGTCACTGCGCTGTGCTCATCTCTGTGGTTTGTGTGGAAGCCCTTTGTCTACACTTACTGGATAAAAGATGCAAAAACAAATAAGGCAATGACTAATAATGCTTTTTACGCCTTTCGGGAAGCAATGAAAGAGTGTAAGCCTGCTATGTTTCTTGTCTTGTCTCAAAATTTGACTTTAGCCAAAGGCTCTTTGTGTTTTAAACACTACCTTTTCAACACTAAAGACCACAATGGGTACTTGTATGATGAGCATGTTAGAGATGTAGTTGGAGAACTTTGCAAACTTTCTATTCAGCAGCGCAGCACTCTTACTTTGTGAAACACGGCACATTTCATTTTCTCGATTTCCTGTCAGCAAACAAAGGGGAGGCCTCTTTTGTGAAAGCTCCAGTTCCTCCGCTACACCCCTTCTGTGCTTCCCTGTGATTAGGTTCAGAGCACATCATGGGGGTGAGGGGCGTGAAATCATTTGTGGTTGTAATTATGGGCTCCCCTCTCCAGAGTAATCATGAGCTATTAAAAACCACCCTCAGCTCAGCCCCCCAACAATGCCAGTTAACATCCTTGTTCCTCTGGGAGGCTGCAGTGAAGAGGCCAACTACCCGCAAACTGCAGTGAGCACACACCGCACATGTATTTGTGTGTCTTCATTGTGTGGGTAATATACATGTGCAGCCTTTAACTGTAAACTTTAACACTGAGTTAAAATGCTAAATGTGCACTCTAAAACAAATCAGAAATATTACAGCGAAGTGTTAAAATAAGGTAAAAGAAACAATGCACTCAGACGAAGGCAATTCAGTTCATTGCCTTCCATGAGGAAATTAACCTTGGTGTTTTTGCCATTTGAATTTGTTCAGTCACTAACTGTACAGGCATTAATTTAATTATAATCTGTGTCTGAGGACTTAGTTTTTCATGTAAAAACCTCACCAGTAACCTAACTTCTCTCTGCTATTTTATAAAGCTCGTTGCCATTAGCACAGTGTATCGCAGCTTTGAGACTGAACACAACAGGTTGGCTGTTCTACTTGTTCCACTGACCCTTTAAAGGTCACTTTGCTTTTGATCGTAACGCACAAGACAGACCAGTAGTTTTGATGAAAGGTTAACATGAAGCATGATAAAATGATTAGAATTTGATGCTACCAAACTTAACACCTTAAGCCTTTAACAGACACCGTGTCCAAATTCAGGTGCCGCATCTTTCTAAGGACTTGGTCTACTTGGGCTCAGAAGGCGAAGGCCAAACAGAAATTAGATTAATCCATGCAAGATTTACAATTTGGATTGGCTTTGTAACGTTAGCTACTTTGAGCCTCTGCACCTACTGTGACCTGCACAGCTAGCTTGCTAGATTTGTCAATGCTTTACAATGAATCCTGGAATAGGTTTGCCCATGAAGGATCCACCGGTTAGATTCTTTGTTGCTCAGGAATGTAAGGAGCCATTAGTCTGTCACGTTTGATGGTGCCTTCGAAATGGGACAGCTTGTCGAGCCGCTGTGACATGATCGTTCTTCAAATGCAGACCGCGAAGGATATAGCCCTTCAATTGGGACTCAGCCTGCATGTGACATTGTTAATGGATTAAACCATTTTAGAAGACAAATGAAAAATGCTGTTACATATACTGACACCACTCATCTAAAAAAAGAAAGGGGGTTTTAAATTAGCATTACAGTAAACAGAAAGCTGTCACGTCAGTTTTAAATGAATTTCACACAGCATTTTTGCACAGAATAAGAACTGCAGGCTTTATCTTCCATTTTTGTCTGTGTAGTTAGAAATTAACTGCTTCACAATCTCACCAGGATGGACAGGAGGAATGATCTAATTAATGAAAATACTAATTATGCGATATGTACTGTAGTAGGAAATGTGATCAGTGTTGTTTCTCTACTGCTCGCTCCCTCCCTCTTTCTGTCAGTTTCATAGGCTTTGTGCCGGCCCTCGTAGCACCCAGGTTGACTGAACACAATCCCATTATCAGTGACAGTCAATTAAACATCTAAATGCCAAATTTTGAATGCTGGATGCTATGACACAGAGGGCAATTGAAGATCATTAGCCAGAGACTGATTGGTCCATCTGAGCCAGGGAGGGGAAGAATTACGGCGATGACAAATTCTGAAGGAATATATTTGAGGTTAAATGGTCAAGTCTTTGTTTTGCTGCATATCCAGAGATGTAGAGGGAAAGGGTGACATACCTGGTGGGACACTCTAATCCTCACAGTGTGGCCTAAATTTAGTCATATACAAGAATTAATATTATGTTATGATATACTAAAGCGAGAGCTGGAGGTGACTTAAGCTGCTTTCAGACTTGTACCGTATTCCAGATATTTTCTTGAAGTTATCCAGAGGGGCTGTATGTGTGAATGCAAACGTCTGAGTCAGTTGCTCAGGACATTTACCGGAATCTTTCCTGCCAGCCGCATGGTTAAGTATCCTGAAACTGTCAGAGGGAGTTCATGAGAGAATACAGCAAGCAAGTGGGTGTGTTGGTGATAAAAACAAAAAGAATACAAATAAGACAGGATGCAGAAGAGGTACCGTACACGTAGAAGCTGCTTGGGAAGATGTTAACTTGAAAAGCGTATTTTATGAGAAGGGCCAACGCCAGTGCTGTATGCGGATTTTATACATCATGTCGTGCCTCTTTCTTGCTCTACCCACTCCACTGCAGCTCCATAGATTTTCTGTTGTTGGTTTCTAAAAGCCACTTGAGAAAAAAGTTGTCATTGTTGTCTCCAAAAGTTGTCATTTATACAAAAGCATTTTTTCAAGGTTTTCCTCGTCCACACTACAAGGTTTGAAAAGCATGTTCTTTAAAATGACATCCATTATCAAATGCCAACATAGCGAGTGAATAGAAAAAGTGTGAAAATTCATGGCCACACTCAAACATAGTTGTATCTCAGACGTGGTTCTATACTGCCAGAAAAAAAGACGCCTCATAGCAATCAACACAAGAAGAACAGCAGTGAACAAGAGGAAGACAGAGAAATACAAGAATGGAAAAAGGTCATATCAGCCATCCTTGGATCTGACTGTGTGTGTGTGTTTGCTTTCTTGAAAGGGAACTCTGGTGATCATTTCTGTCACATTGTACGAGACACAGCAGGGAGCGAGGGAAAGAAGTAGAGAAAAGGGGCGAAAAAGAGAAACAAAAAAGAGTGAGAGGAGGAGTGTTTATTCTCCTTTTCTTCCCTCCTCAAGTCAGTCTTTTCCCTCCCTTTTTGTTCATTCAGTGGAGTTCGTGCTTCTGTGTGTATGTGTGTGCCTCTGTGTACACACACACTGGCACACTTGAATCTTTTACTGATTACCTCACACACGTCTTTCTGGAGGGCTTTTAACGGCAGAGGATTATCAGGCAGCCGGAGCCTTTTAACCCTTTCTCTGCCCTCCCTGCTCCAAGCAGGCAGCTGACAAATGCTCCCATTGTGTTTCCAACCACAAAGGTGCAATATGCAACAGTCTATTTCTCTTTATAACTAACAGATACAAGGCTATATCGTGCAGTCTCAGGTGGACGGAGGACTAAAGTTCTGCAGCTTTATTAGCAGCAAACACCTTATGAATGTATAGCGGCATTTACGTCACAGTTGGAGCCTCTGCCCAGTATCTGCTTATCAACAAATTCAACATTATAGCAGAGGCTAACCTGTTCAACTTTAGTCACTATAGGTTAATTTAGACACACAATATTATAAATATTAATAACATGTTATGTGAAAATGTCCAAATGAGCCCATATATGGATGTAGAAGGCAAATGTCTGGATGATTCACCATAAGTGAGTGGCCTTGTTGATGATGTTCTACCAGACAATGGACGCAAAAAAAAAGAAAAAATGGAACAATACAAATATCTCAGACTTAGTGGATGACTACAAAGATGTCAACTTAGAGAGACAAAGTGATTCAAGAACTTTTGACAATAAGGGCCAGTGTCCATGTGGTAGTATAGTTTATTGTGTCCGAGGTGTGAGGAAGATGCTCAAGGCCTCTATGCTAGCTCACGTGTGCCATCTCTGAGGTGGTCGAGTGTTTGTCTCCTCTTCCTCCCCTCCTCATGTTTTCCTCTGTTTTATGTGTGTGTCCTGCCCATCCTCTCCCATTCAAACCCACGTTTACCATGATAATAGCTGCCTGCGGAGACCCTCTCCTATGTACAACCATGACCACCGCTGGCTACTGGCAGGGGCCTTTTCACTGCTGCAACCCACCCCAGACCATAAAGACCCTGGCAGGCCTGGCTAGGCCCCCCTGTAAACAACCAACATCATGCTTGTTGTGTCTGATGGGTGTATACTACCAGGGAAAGGAGACTGGATGGTGGAGCTGTTGGGTTTATGTACTTGGTTTTATCAGGGGGGAAAGGGAAGGGGTTTGGTTTTATGTACCCAATTGGAGAGTTGCAGTTTGAATGGACAGGAAAACTGTTAAGGACAAATTGTTTGGTGTTTAACTTGAGAGGAAGAATAAAGGAAATGGTGATTATGACCAGACTGTTTCAAGACCAGACATGGTAATGACAGGCAGAGTGAATCAGCATGTCCTGCTGGTATTTTATTATTCATCCACCTTTGGAACGATTCTACAAAGGCCTGAAAATTAGACACTGTTTCCACTAATATGCTTGAAACTGTTTCATCCTCTTTTGAACAATCGGCAGCCACTAATAGAATGCATAATCATTATAAATCATTTATTTTTCACCACTTCAAATTTCTGTTCAACTGGCATTTTCGAATGAAATGAGCGAAAATCATCACGCCCACAGATTCTAGAGATGATTATACTGAGTAGAGTTCATACCACAGTCCACTGGATCCAGATTTTTATTTGGATCTTCACAAAATTGCAAAAACGTAGTATTCCTTTCCCCTGATCTGGATCTGCAACCAAATTGAATGGGTTCCTCCTTGGGTCATGGCCCACACACAATTTAATGGAAATCGGTTGAGTAGTTTTAGCGTAATCGAGCTAACTAATAAACACAAACGAAAAACATAACCTGCTTGGTTGTAGTAACAATTAAGAAAAAAATTATACTCAGGAGCAACACATACCTTTACCAAGGCCGAACAGTATCCTTAAATCCATGTGCACACAATTCCACATACTAGATATCACTCCTCTAAATGTGCCTGATTTTTTTTCATCAAGATCCACAGATTATCCCCTCTCACATTGGTGACCATATAAAAAAAGGAACAATTCTGAAGAAACTGGTAAAAAAAAATGCATGGATCCGCCCGTTTATCCACGCCAAAATGTAATGGGTTCTTTCTTGGCCCCCGTCCCATCCTTTCAGAAAGTTTCGTGTAAATTTGTTGTGTAATTTTTGCGTAACCCTGCTGACCAACAGGCCAATCAACCGAGACACAAAGCTGGACAGGGGTGAAAACTTGATTTTCACGGCAGAGATGAAAATAACGCTGTCATAAAATCTTGCACCCCTCACTTCGACTGTGGCTAGAGGTCAGACGGGTCAGCAGGCAAGTGTAGCCTCTTTATCAAGAAGCCACACATGATTGGCCTCTTCTGAAGAGCCGCATTTTCTCCAAAATCAGTAATTTAGTTAGGTCTCCATGTGATTGGAGGAGTGTGTGTGTTCGTGTGAGTGAATGTGTGTGTTTGTGTGTGTGTGCATGCCTCAGACCTTGGGAGGGCTGGCTGTGCAAGTCCAAGCTTGTCCCGGCGATGCCACAAAGCCTGTCAGAAATGAAAGATGATGGCTGCACGGAGCCAAGAAAGCAAAGGAGGATATTCAGTAGTAATTCTTATGAGAACAAATACACACCCAACCGTCACACAAAAGCTGTGATATATGATACAGCCACACTTTTAAGCATTTCTTTCCTCTATAATGTTTGTGCCTCTATCGCTCCATTGCACACACACACACACACACACACACACACACACACACACACACACAGATGAGGAAACAAAGAGCGAGGTGCTAATCTTGAGAAAGAGCTGCATCCAACCACTATTGACGCAGGTGATCCACAGTAAACACATTGGAGAGTTTGAGATTAAACAGCTGACAAGTAAAGGTTGTGTATGTAGCAGAGTGTGTGTTCTCTCTACCTCACACAAATGACACTCCTATAAAGATAAAACAGGATAAAACAACAGACTAAAGTGGAGTTAACAAATGTCTAGTGATAAGCAGCGAGAGGAAAGAGTTTTAACCTTAATCCTTTAAACGTATTGACAGAAGCTGTTGCAGGGGTCATGATGTATCTGAGGCGCGGGGTTGCTTGTGGAATTTTCCACTGGTTGCACCCAACAAACACAAGACTTCCCCTCTAATACCAAGTTCTTCTATCGACCGTCAGACACTTGCAACTGATTCCTCTCAGTTATCAGATGATGGTGATTAGCTGATTGCACAAGTTCAAGATCAATTTCAAACTTCAAGTGAAATGGCCTTTTTTCCACAAAGGATGGAGACCAGTCAATACTGTTGCCTATCAACATGAGCATTTTCAAACAAGTTTCAGAAATATCAAGTCAGGGAGAAAATTGCTTTTTATATGGACGTTGATGATAGTGTTTAGTCTGAGCTCATCTTCAGCACATGGTGCCTCCTGAGACACTGATTTGGTTGTCAAATTGTATCTCGGACAAGGGCGGCTCTGATTCGTTGCTCTGGAGGAATAATGGGAGAGGATGAGGAGAGAAAGAGATGGCATGTTAAGACATTTGGAAAACTGGAATTGCAATGATTGAGGGTGATTTGCATTGGGATCAAGCAGGGTAGCTGCTTTGAGCACATTTGTTGCATATCTAATTGAGGCAAACATGTAGTGCATGATTTTTGGAAGCATTGTGTTGTGTTCAGACCAAATGTGAAGCAAACTTTTTCCAGCAGCGTAATCAAACCTTTGGCTGCTGCATTCCTACATGGGTTCACCTGGACATTTTCCATTTTTTCTAAAAGGAAGCTGGCAGTAGATGTTGTGAAAAATGCGAGCTACAACTGACTTGGACATTTGTGTTGTCACATACAGCCCATGTGGATAATTGTAAGAAAATGTCTGGAGTTCAGAGCATGTCTGAAAGCTGCTGCAGTCAGCTGCCCTGTTACTCTGAAAACAAGTAACACGGGGCAAAACTTTGCTTTGCATTTGGTCACCACCATAACAATGAGATCCTATTTCATGGTCGTCTTCATGGAGAGAGCGCTGATGATTGACCAACAAAAATGTGCCTCCGCCATGCTCAGGGAAGTGGAACACTATGTCCTGCTGTGAGACAGGAATGTTTATGAATCTTGAAGTTAATGTCATTTAGTTGGGGGGGGTGGGGGGGCATTTTGTGTGTTTGCATATTTGCGTCAGTTAATGATTTGAACAGTTGCAGGATATGTCATGCTGTATTTGTTTCAGCCCGATGGAGCTCTATTTGAACATTTTCTCCTGGAGTTTATTCAGGTCATGCAGAGAAGATCCCCGCAACAAATTCAGGTGGTTACCATGAGGAGACGTCAAGGAATGTGAGTGTGTTTGTTCTTGCAAACAGTCAGCTTGGACTGAGCTGTTCGTCATGCTGCCTTTCACCACCAGCACTTTCTATCATTACTCAGGTTGCCAATATCACCAAGCTGTAAGATGGCTCCCCGAGCATGAAGTACTTAAAGTGTCAAAGAAAAGAGTACTCATAATTTCCCCATATCCCCAAGTATTAAATTATAATTAGACTATAATTAGTGCATTCATTTAAGTTGCATTTACCATTGTAGTTGGTCAAGCTGGAGCAAACAATTTTCCAAATTGATCATGTACAAACCTTAATTTAGCAAAGTAAAATACAATAAAAACATCTGAATGTGAAGAACAGATATACTTTAGCATGAAATTGAAAAACAGGTTGTAGCTAAGTACATTACCTGGGTGCATGTAGTAACAAGTACCACTCCACCACTGTACACATTTGTTTGACAGTCATGAACATTAGGTGTGTCTTGTCATGTGTCTTCTCATATGACAGGTGAATAAAACTTTAAAGTCAACCTAAATGAACCTAAAATAAAGAAGCAAAATCTGGATTACAAAAGCTGCACAATAATTGTCATCTCAAATTGACTGTGTGTACGTGTCCTTCTCATCCACCTTTGCTGAGTCATCGTGGCCCATTGCACCATCTCGACTGACTGGCGGCCACTCATGGCTTTAGACAGGCCCAGACTTGCCTTGTACAATGATTAGTCCTGCTTGTCTTACACTGGACACAATGGCCCCTTCCGCACCGCTCTGCATCCTTATTGACCCATTGCTGAAGAGTGGGAACCAGAGCTTCTCACTACGAACAATACAAATGAAATGTGGAAGAGCCACTTTCTACTGATCACTGTAAAGTATACGTGTGTAATATTGGAAAATTAGACTGACTGTGATTATTTGCTTTCTCTTCACACTGAAAGATCTTAATGTTTAATCGGGATAATCTCAAATTTTGATTAGGATATAATTGGATTTGTGTGTTTTTCTAGTGACGACTTAAGTCTTTCATAAAAATCTTCAGGTTGTAAATTTCTAAATGTTATATTAGAAGAATCAACCCTAGCAGTAAAATTATTTCAACCTGAGCTTAGTTCTTTGAGGAACTTAAAAGACGAACTGGGAAATACAACGAGAGCTTCTGGTGATGAGGGCCGACGCTGGTTTCGATGCGCTGTTAACAAAAACACGACAGAATTGATACAGTACATTCTGCCTAGGTTATGCTGCACCAGCCCTCACCTTAACGCTCCGGAGATTTCTGGGTTGTTGTGAGCTGAGAATCTTCTGCTGCGTTCTTTATTGAGATAGTTCATGCTTCAAAATGGCTTGACGGATATATTCCTAAAGTTATATTTAAATTTGTCTCTAAAACATAAATATGCTTCTATTATTACACGATGGTCTTTAAATAGAGTAACTAAATATGTTCACAAATATTAAAATTAGGGGGCTGTATGTTGATTTTGGAAAACACACCTTTTATCTCCACAGTTCTATGACATGATTTATTCATACGCATACATTTGAGATTCCAACCTGTGGCACTGTTTTGGAAGATCATGTATATAAACTAAGTATTAGGGGACTTAACAATGATCCCTGAGGGTTACCAAGCGTACACTTCATTTTTTCAGACATCATTCTATCTTTTCTTGCTGCGCCTTCATTCTTTTAGTCCTTCTGTTTTTAGTTGTTTGTTTTTTTGACAATCTCTTCACTCCTTCTCCTCCGTCCTGTATGTGTCCCATGTGTGCTATGCGAATATCAGCTAACAGTGCTATGAGAATGATCCGGAGAGAGGTAACCCACTGAGGGGAGGTTGCATGCACTTACATACACAGAGGGAGGGAGGGAGGGAGGGAGGGAGAGAGAGAGAGAGAGAATTACTAACCAGCAGAGAGATTCTAAGAGGGCATTGAGGGAAAGAGTGATCACTAATGAGGTGTGTGTGTGTGTGTGTGTGTGTGTGTGTGTGTGTGTGTGTGTGTGTGTGTGTGTGTGTGTGTGTGTGTGAGCCAATGAGTGGAGAACAAGAGCAGGTCTTCAGGACGGCTGGAGGACACATGGTAAGGAAGAGGAGGACTGTCCTCTGGAGATGACAGGGCAACGTGTGTGTAGAGGGGGTTGCTCAGGAAGTAAGCTATATTACAATACTATATCCAGTTATTTCCCCTGGCTTCATCCTTGTTGACACACAATCCCTAGAGTTCCTTGCAACGCGATGTTGCATATGCCAATTTCAATGATTCGTACTTGATGTCAAACAAAGCCAGCACATCCAGCCAAAGCCTCTTCCGCAAAGACGTACAGATTTCTCAAACGAGGGTTTTAAAACCGATCACTTGTGTGTTGTGAGGCAGAGACTCATTATTTCCTTTCATGGTGTCTTACTGGATGCAAATGCAAATTAACTGCCACTGAATTTCCAGGAACAAGAAGGGACTTTAATGATCTAGTGATGTAGAAACATGGTTAGAAAGGTCCAAACACAAAAAAACATGCAAAGTAATTATTATCCCGGTTTCAATAACTAATGGGTGATGTTCAAGCATGTAACAGAGCTTGTCATTACTGATAAATGTAAAAGTGTTTGTGATCGATTGGTCATATTAGTTATAAGCCTTTTTAAACACTGCTGGCCCCATTTTAGTTGTGAGACTCCGGGGCTGCGTTTGAGTCTGGACAAGCAGAAATACATGTTCCATCTTCATAGAAACGTTCTTTCTTACTACCATTCAAAACAAAGGTGCAAGCTCAGCAAGCCTGGATTTTGAAGGGAATGAGCTCACACGCTGATTGGATTATTGCAGGTTACACAAAAAACAAAGCCACATCTAATTAAGAGACTACTTACATCCCTGTTGAACCATGTGCTTGACACGGTGACTTTTTTTCCTGCTGTTAAACAAACTAAAATCATTCGGACATACTCTGAATGGACTTAACGCCATGTGCTTTTGACCATGCAAAATTAAAATGACAGTAAACCCCAGAAACATACTTTATTTTTACAGAAAGACCAATGGAAGAAATACAAAAGATTACAGTCAGTTACAGAAGCTACTGGAACCCAGGCTGGCCCAGACGGGACATCATGACCTCAGCTCACTGTCACGTCATCCAGTGCCATTTGTTTATCATTAATCTATTGAATATTTGATTGCATGTCACGGTCTGGATGAATGAGTGGCAGTATTTAAAGTGACTAGAGGACTTTGAAGTTAAACTGTTACCAACTACTGTTTTATAATAAATCTATTTAACTGTTAATTTAATAAGATGATAAAAAATTATATAATTGGACTTAAACACTTGCAACACACACACACACACACACACACACACACACACACACACTGTCCAGGTGGCATATAGGACCGTGTGTTTTTTTTATGGGGAGAGACCTATAACATTACTCTCCATCAACTCTGCCATAGGAGGGATCATCAGACAGGTGTGTGCTAGGACTGCCCCCCCACCCCCCTCCCACCCACCCACCCACACACACACACACACACACACACACACACACACACACACACACACACACACACACACACACACACACACACACACACACACACACACACACACACTCCTCAGACTCAGCACCCAGGCCATCAGGTGTGTGTGTGTCTTGGTTGTTCCAAGCACAATGAAGAGAGAGGGTCTGTCAGTGACCACCTGTTGGCCAGCTGTCAGGGTCCCATTTCAGGGTCGCCTTTCGAGGCAGACACAACACATATCTATCTATCTATCTATCTATCTATCTATCTATCTATTTTTTCTGAACTGTTTAATTTTCAACCATCAATTAAAAGACGTGATGAGTTGAGGAGGACTGTGTGGTATCTAAGTGTGTCTCGTTTGATGCTGATCAATGGCTCGTAGATACCATCCTCTTCATGACACATTTCCATCTCTATAGAAGCCATGATGGAGAGGCGTGTGGGGGGGGGGGGAAACCAAATGATGAATGAGTGATGGAAATAGGGAGGCATGAAATGGACAGGGGGCGAGGGAGTAGGAAGACGTGACGGGGTGGAGGTGGATTGGAGTAGGGAAGGGAGAAGACAAGTGGGCGAGGGGGGTGAGAGGAGAGGGGAGAGATAATTTCCTATGAGGAGTCTGCAGGGGATGGGGGTGGCAGTGAGTGGGGGGAGGGGGTCTAATGGCTCTTGGTGCTGCCTCTATTAGGCCAAGCACCCACTAGATGACAGAATAAGACGAGTCCCGAGATGATTTTCCAGGATCGGTGAGTTGGCAGGGTCATTATTTTGTCAGTATTCGCTGCTCCGCCAGCTTTTATGACAAAAGCGGGAAAAGGGGCGGAGAGCAGCAACCAACATAGTCCTATATATGTAACCATGAAGATCTAGATCTAAATCTCCCTTAAAGCTAGTACAATAGATATTTTTATAATATAAAATAAATAAATTGACAAAGCCTCAATGTGAAAGGAGTCACATGATTACAGTTTTACTGTTTCAATTGACTCTCACAGTAAATATCATTTCTACCTGTAGAGTAGTTAGCCAGCACCAAATGACAAGGTTGAATGTAGCAGGATGCGCCAATACAAAGGCAGATATTTCCATTGTCTCCTGCTACTGTTATAACATTGCCCTGAACACACAACCACGGCATCACTCTGCAGGCCACTGAGAGCACCACTGGAGCCTGACAAATATACATTTAACATGGAAGGAGAAGGAAAGTGAAATGTTTTGCTTTTTTGATGAGCAAAACAAGTCATGAACTCAGTCGGTGGCGTCTTCAGTGAATTGTGCCTGTGAAACATTATTATGGACAGTGCAAAGTTATTATAGTTATAGTTTGAAGGTTTAACAATATGCTGTATCTTTAATCAAGGTAGCTACTGACTGAAGTGAAGGACTGAAAATGTCTTGTGATCAGTCACTGCCCAACCACCGCCAGGGTAAAACCATACTGCTCCAGGTGAGGGTCGAACTCACAACCTCAGCATCACTCTGCAGGTCACTGTCTTATAAGTACTGCGCGCTGACCGATTGCGCCACTGGAGCCTGTGTATGCATTTCAAAAGGTTCGAGACTAAGGCTGAAAAAACAAAACAAATTAACTAGTTGATTAAGAACCTCTGTGTTATGTAAAAATACATGATGTGACTGCTCCTCAAAAGTGAAGCCAAAGGGTCTCGATCGCCACCTGGTGGCTGGCTGCAGTAAAGGTCATAAGTCCCACCTCCTACGTGTTTACTCAGATTTTCTTCAATTGGAAATTTCCCAAAAACATCAGTGAAAAAAAGTTGTGCAGAAATACTAAGTGCCCCCCAAATAAACAGACGACCACAAATGTCACATAGTTTGACAATCGACAACAATTGGACCACTTGTAGAAGCTCTATATGGGAATTACCTTTCAAGCCTTATAGCCTATATACATTTCATTTTGCTGATTGTATTTTAACAGTATGGACTTTGGGGGATACATTATATATAATTACTAAATCAAATTCAAGTTAATGCAGCACTAAGTGCAAACAGAAGTTTTACTGTTGTATTTGGTATGCAGATGAGTGCTGTTCAGCCTCTCAGAGCTCCTCTCTAACATGAGTACACACTTATTTAGTCTCAATTACAGACAAGACATAATGAATTCAGGGTGGTGTGTGTGTGTGTGTGTGTGTGTGTGTGCACTCAGAGGAGGGGGAGCGGCAGGATGAACAAACCCAGTGGTACAGCACACAGGGAGCATCAGGGGCATCAATAAGAGTTCTGCACGCTAATAAACCTCCTGCTTGAATTAATGACATTCAAATCCCACAGAACAACACAAGAACAACACCAGGATGTTGTTTTTATTGCAGCTATATACCCTGAGCTGCAACCCTGATGTACTATTGTAAGTTATAGGTCCTGTCCTGCCATCTAGTGGGCACCCCCTCCCAAAAAAAAACTTTCAGACTGATAAATTCAGTGAAAAGTCTTATAGTTGCTCACAAGTAAAGAAAACATCAGAAGGAGAATCCAGGTAGTTGCTATGGAAGAAACAGGAGGGTTTATTAGGAATTTGTCTTCAAGAAACTCTGTGCAACACTTAAAAAAGTTCCTAAAGTGTAAATGACCTGATTATTTTAAAGTGTGATGTGTACAAAGAACAGTAGATCGCCTGTTCTTTTGAAAACACATTGGAAGCTGCTGGATGAAAGCTAAGGTCAGTGCTACAGAGCAGATAATGGATGTGTCTTGTCATGAATCAGTCAGAGTGGGTTATTTCCACAGTCCCTGACCATTATGATAAAAACTCACTGCTCCAGGTGAGGGTCGAACTCACAACCTCGGCATCACTCTGCAGGTCACTGTCTTATAAGTACCGCGCGCTGACCGATTGCGCCACTGGAGCTTTTCTGAAGACAATATAGACACTGAACATGGCGTTAACATTAAATATAGTTCAACCACACAAAACTAATTCATTTCATTTTGGTTCTTTATTTTAGATTTTAACGAAATATATTGATTAAAATAAATAACTGGTGTAGTGAGTGGTTTACGGGCTCCAGTGAGACAGTCAGGCAGTGGGTTGTAATGGTAATATACAATAACCTGCACAGTGATGCTGAGGTTGTGAACTCAAGCATCACCTGGAGCAGTGTGGTTTAATTTTCTCCACATATAGATAACACACAAACAGAAAAAAGAGCCAAAGTCTGTGTCTTGTTGTCTTTATTGTCAGGTAGCTAAAACGCAACCACTTTCAATAAAAGAAAAGAAAGATTCACCTCTGCACTGGCTTTTGAGACACAGGGTGAATATAAAAAACAATCCATCTGTGACAGAAGTGCATTAAGGGCTGTGTAAACACATATTATACATGATTTTGTCTTGATTGTTAAAAACTGGTTCGACAGAGCTAAATTAGTCCGACCTGTAATGCCAGAAACCGCTGACACAAACTGACACATGGCACAAAACAACATGTGTGTATGAGTGTGGTTGTGTGTCAATAAGGCACATTCAGAGTCTCAAAGAAAAATCCAATAAATGGATTAAACTGTTAGGACAATAAAAAAAAAAAAAGTACAAAGTTGGAGTACCTCAACTCCTCCTCTGCAGCCATGGCAGGGTGTGAGGTTCCTTTTGGCCACTGAGGGGTGCTGTTGAGTCCCGTAAGAAGAGAGGTAAATTATTTGGCAAGGAATAGTGGCCTGTATACCCCCCCCCTCCATGTGTGACTGGTCAGTGATTAGCCCAGCTAGAGAACAGTCACACATTAATCAACCGTTACACCTTTTCAGTCGTGTTTTGCTCCCATGTACATGAATATTTGAAGTCAGGCTTTCATGCATAGGTCTTATTATTGGTGGATCTGTTGTCGAAACTGTGCAACAAATACGTTTAGAATTCATACCTCCACATAGAATCCTGAAATGATGGTTGTTATTCCAGGAGAAATGTTCCTGCTCTGTCACAGGTTGCTGTAGCAAACCAAGCGTGTCGTTCAGAGGAGGTGGGCGTTCAGGTCATACTTCTCACAGAACTTGTCAGTGATGGGGATGCAGGTGAGGTACTCGCACCAGTCACACTTCATGGGGTAGACGTAGAAGAGAACGGCCAAGGCGGCGAGCAGGGCGAGGAAGACCAGCAGGAAGATGCAGATCTGGACTCGCTTGCGGTACATGTCAGAAGGCCCAAAACTGAAAAAATAAACCACAGAGCAATATTCATCACATAATGAAGGTGAAAGAGCAAGTTACTGCAGTTTTTCCCTTTTCTTCACCTACCTGATGTATGGCAGGAAGGCAAAGGACAGGAAGAATCCCGATATGAAGCCGCAGATGTGCGCAAAGTTGTCGATCCAAGGCAGCAAACCGAAGGAGAAGAAGAAGACTGAGATGGCCAACAGCTTGGCGAACGCCCACCAGGGTCGCTCGAGGATCTGCCAGCTCTGAAACAGCTCCACGAACAGACAGGCCAGGATACCGAACTGGCTGCCTGCCGGACCCACCTGAGGTGAACACAGGGGAGACAGAGATGTTACACAGATCCACTAAATGAAATCTGTGTTCAATGTCACTCAGGTCATCAGGTACACAAGTCCCTGACCCCAGACCTCTGGTGTTCTGTTTAAATGTTAAGTTTTAAAGTCTTAACCCAAGATTAGCAGAAAGATATATGTCACGGTGGCCGAGAGGTTAAGGCGTTGGACTCGAAATCCAATGGGGTTTCCCCGCACAGGTTCGAATCCTGTTCGTGACGCACATCTTTAGACAGCATCAGCATCTTCTATGAATCTGCAGCATTTCAAGGAAGAGACTGATCAGCAGTACCAGCCTGGACATGTGCCAGTGAGAGGAGGGACGTTTAAGTTCTTTAGATGTGAGTGGCAATATTGGAAGGAAAGTGAACACACGCGGAGCTTCCACATATGAATATGTACAAATAAAGGTTTTCCAAATGTTTGTATTACAAGCATCCCAGTAAGTTTGTAATCGAGAGGCTGATGTAAATGAACACACAGACCCACTGACTAACATCTTTTTTTATTCATTCAGCTCATACCATGTGATCATCCTGTACCACTTAGTGCATATACAGACTCTACCCATCATAACTGTCTAGGTCGAGATGTGTTTATTACAGATTACAGTATATATGTCACGGTGGCCGAGAGGTTAAGGCGTTGGACTCGAAATCCAATGGGGTTTCCCCGCACAGGTTCGAATCCTGTTCGTGACGCACTTCTTAGCAGCATTTCAACTGTCAGGAAGGGACTGATAAAGCAGTACACACACTTGTCCCAGTGGAGGACATTGTCACAGCACTGGGCAGCTTCCACCTCAGCCACAGTCTGATTCACCTTAAGTGTGTAAAGGAGATGTATTCCTGCAGCAAACAGGTCTGCTCCCAGTAAAACTACTTGCACCATCATGGACTGCACTTTAAAACCCCCTCAACTGCGCTATCTTTTAATATTTTATTCAAATTAAACCAGGTTCTGTTTTTTCGTCTGTGTTTGTCCATTATTAAGCAGGATTTCTGGACGGTAAATTTAGGTGTGGCTTTCACTTTCTTTAATATTGCAGGGCTCTTTTTAGATTTCTCAGATAAAAATATCAGACATGTTTAGGAGACTAATATTCATTGGTGCAGATACAAATACAAATCTGGATCTAGTGAGTTTTAACGTGGTTTCATAAGGGGACTGTTGGGGCTTGGCGACAGTATGTGCTCTTCTGAGTGCCATTAGTTTAATATTGAAAACTACACCAGAAGTTGCAGTAGCTTATACAGTTTTGTTTTGACGGTGACACTGTACCTCTGCTCTGTAAGGCAGAAAGATGGCTGAGGCCAAGTTTCCAGTGATGCCACTGAGCATGTAGATGATGGAGATTCTCAGCCAGCCAGCCAGCTTCTCTATGTCCCTCAGCACCGTCATCTGGAACAACACTGACACCAGGCAGTGCAGGATGCTGCAGATACACACAGACAAACAGTCAGCAACTTACTTTTGACGTTGACCCCAACAATTGATATTTCTTATTCTTTCTCTATTTTGGGGGCTTTTTGCCTTTATCGAGAGCACAGCTGAGGTACAATAGACAGAGAGAATGGCAGAAGACAGGTGCCACTATTTCACAGTTTCAACAAATGTTCTATTTTTCATATATGCTGGGGTTTATTCTGAGATGGACAAAAAAAGGGATGGATTCAGTCACCCTGCATGAAGAAAGAGAGACAGCCAGAGTCTGGAAAACTGGTCTGGGATCTCTGGGTTGAGAAAAGGCAGCAAACCACACACATCATCCATGCAGGCCACCTGGAGGAGAAGGAGAGAGTCAGGGGAAAGTCAGAGGTGGATATTCACTGCCACCCTGTGGAGGAAAATGAAAGTGTTGAATAAAGTCTAAAGTCCTGAAATTCACAGCACAGTAACTGGCTGCAGCGGTGCACGCAGTCAGCACATAAGAAAATGACCTGCGGAGCAAAGCCGAGGTCGTGAGTCCAAGCTTCAGCTGGAGCAGGACTGTTTTACATGGATCTATTCATCAGAGATACCCTCCGAAAAACTGACCGGAATTAGCAAGAATATTAAAATGTTGACAAAGTGTGTTAGAGTAAAAAAAAAAAGGTTATAAATATATTTATAATTTCTACTGTAATTTGTTTGTCCCACCTGTGAGCAGAGAGTAGCCTCTCCATGGAAGTAGCCGTGCATAAAGTCACAATACTCTCTGGAAGTGATTTCACACCTACAACACAACACCTCATTAGCTTCATAGAAAAAATTTAATTCAGATTTCATTGAGAGAGGTGAGAACACATCATGTGATATTTAATCATGCAAGTAGCCAAAGTAGAGGTAGAAGATTGTGGTATATATGCAAACAGATCAGTGATGATGGCTCAGAGTCACAGGGACATTGATCCGTACCGTCCTTTGGTTCCGATGCAGCACGGCCGGCCTGTGATGGTGCAGTCTATGTGGGGGAGGTTGGTGTGATTCCCGGAGTTGTACCTCGTGCAAACCTACAGATCGTAACCACAGGAAAAGTGTAGAATCAGAATGTTCTTTCAATTCCTTATATTTAAAATAATGTCAGAATTAGATTCAGGGAGAGGACATGGATTGACTGGATTATTGGACATTAGCCTGTCATCCCTGTCCCACCTGTAGCCAGTGGAGAATGCAGCCTCTCACATTTAAGGTTAAACTGGATACTCACATGTTATCTCAGGCTTTTCACCAACCTTAGTTGTTATATATATATAATATAAAAAGAATCTGATTTTATCACCACACATTCTCTTATTCATTCATGAATGTAATTGCACTCACTGGCCACTTGGTGATGTCATCAGGCCACTCATGAGGTGAAACTGAGGCTGGCTCCAGACAAATTCTACGAAATAAAAGACAGTGAATAATTCTGTTTTCTAACAGATCGACTGAGTCAAAACACTGAGTACTAATGACAACCTGTTGTATAAGATCATTATATGATCACACAAACAGAGAGTGTTTTTAAATCACCTGGGGTCCTGATGGCAGACTGCACCATGCTGGCGAAGCTCACCATTCAGATAGGGAGCACTGGGGTGCTGAGGCCACTTCACCCACACTGCCAGGGTGCTCTGCAGTAGAACACGGACAGAAGCATGTTTAAAAGATTATAAACAGTTAACTGAACACGTCACTTTGTGCAGTGGCTCCTTCAGGTTAATGCAGCAACAAGAACTGATGAAGTTCAATGAGTTCTATTATTGGACTGTTACATGTTGTGCATCTTTTATTTTTGAGAGTTTATCTGATATGCTGTGATACAAGTTTGCATTAACAGAATTTCCCCAAAGACAGATTTTGATTCCGTGTTTCGCTGACCGAACACTCTTCCTGTAACGTCTGCAGGCAGCCGGAGCGATCGTTCCTCACACAGCAGCCTGACTCGCTCTCTCTCGCTCTCTTTTCCTGCATCAGTTTCTGGATCTCTTGGTCCCGACGCATGCACGGGGAAAACTTGGCTCCTAGGTGGATCAGCGCCTCCTGTAGGCAGCAGGGAGAGACATTACAGTACTTCTATTGTTAACTGTCTAATTCAAATATGTTTTTTTTTAACCATCAAGAGCTGAGTAAAGAATAATCAATAAGAATGACACTCAGCAGAGTTCAGACCTCCACCAATGAAGGTGGTAAATAAATAAATAAAACACTGAAAATACTTACTGAGCTCGGTCCGACCCAGAAGTTTTGTTGTTGCACAAACTTCACATTTTCATAAACTCCTTTGTTCCTCAACACCTGAAAATAGTTACTTCTGTTACACAGTCGTCCATTTCTAAAGGGAATTCAACACAAATTCACAGACAAATTCATCCAAAACTCTGTAGCTACACTTACAGAATCAACAGTTTCATGTTGTGAGAAACCCACAGGGGCGATGCCGTAGATAGTCACAGCCAGAATGGTGATGAGCAAATGGACGGATGTGATCCAGTAGGTAAAGAAAGGCCTGGAAAGTAAGGAAAACGTTTGTCAGGCTCTATTTCCTGGACTAAACAAAATATAATCATCTGATTAAAAGTAGAATCAGCTTCTTCACCTGTGATCATCCATGTCTTCAATCTGCCTCTTGACAAAGCTGTCAATGCGCTTACGGTACGTCCGGTTTGTGAGACGTCCAACCATGCCGAGCCCGTACGGCCTCTTCTCTCGGGCAAACAGCTTCTTAACCGGAATCACAATCCGTTGTCCGCGCTGTTGATGGCTGTTGACACTTACAACTTCCTGTTTCAGACGCATTTTAGGTTGGACCAGAGAGACGTCTTTCCCTTTGCGCCATCCTCGCTCCAAAGGCCTGGATAGAAGAATAGGAACACAGAAGAGACAATTTTGAAGTGCTGGAAATGTTTGGGATACAAGAGGCTTGTGTGCATATGAAAGAATCTGTAAAGAAATATAAACTCACAGCATGAGGTGAGTCCTCTCCAGCTCATTCTTATCCAGGGCACTTCCTGTGAGCTCGCTCTCATCCAGCTGTTTGAGGTCAGCCTCTGACGGTGATTCGAAAACCTCATCTGCATAACTGGACAACTCATCCTGCAGACCGTCCTGCAAACATCAGAACTGAGTGAGAGGGAATTCTAATCCGACAAACTCAGAATATGCTCTTTGTGAAAGATGACACAGCAAGAGCAAATTTTAAAAATGTCTTTTAACTGTACGTGCACACTGGTCCTGAGGAACAAACTTCCTTCCACTGTATGTTTTACAGATATGGCTGGAATGACATAAATTAACTGAATTTGATAAAACCACAGTACATATAGTACATATAGCAACATGCTTAGACCTCAAGACTGTGCATGGAATAAAAACATCCACTGGTTGGGTGTAAAAACTTTCTTTTACCTGAAGAAACAACTTTGTTGTTTAGCGAGTGAACAGACGGAGTGAAGATGTCAGAGCATATTGCACATCACTCTATACTGCCCACTTGTGGTCAAACTACCAAAAAGCAAGCTTAAAGAAACATGCAGATGCTCATATTGATGCTCGGAGATAATTTCTAAATAGACCTGGATGGTCTAGTGGGAGTAAAATGTTTGTGGCTGCAGGAGTCAACACTTCACAATCTGTACTAGGATATTTACTTTATATGCTAACTCATCGACTCTGAAAATGAAAATCTGATTTTAGGTTTAGCAGTACAGGTTATTAATCCAGCTGTGGGGGCATTGGTATGTAATATAATTTGTTTTCTGTGCTGTTCTATGTATTTCATTCTACGTTGTGTTGTATTTTATTTGCCCCTTATCTGAATAAAACACATCATTATATATACCTTAAGTCATTTGACAGTAAAAACCACATAAAAGACGAAAGCCTCTTTTACAACCAAGCTACATAAAAACATGACTCCAGGCTGTAGGACATGAAGGCCAGCTGCTCATGAAATGCTTTAAGACAAATGGAAGAGATTTATTTTGTTAATTCAGGTGGATTGGCCTGATAGAGTGTGGACGTGTGTCGACTGCTCACTCTGGTGAAGAAGGAAGTGTCCAGATCATCAGAAAGGTCCACAGTGTCGTCTTCATAGAAACTAGGAGGCATGAAACTCCGTCTTCGATGACGCCCAGCGGTGCTGTCCCCTAACGTCCGGCCCTGATGAACAGAAAAGAAGTTTAGCTCAAGTTCAAGCAGGATCCATTCATTCACAATTCTCTCTCACCCTCCGGTTCACTTCTAATCAGCTGGCTGTCGGAGGCTTCAGTGATCCAATAAGATTTTGACAAGATCTCAATTAGCCAATTACCCTCCTCCTCCCTGATCACCTCCACTCAACATACCCTGTAGTCCAGACATCATCTTATTCAGATCTGCAGCATCTCTACATAACATCCCAACCACCATCAGGATCTGGACCAGGGTCTAACCCCGATACAACCAAGATTACAAGGGAGTTTTACAGAGTCTAACATTATCTTCATATTTCAATTGAAGTCTCTCCTGGTTGAAATACACACACAAACATCATCATCTACTGACATCAGACTGATGTATAGTGATATTGTCTGTACTGAACTGAGAGCACATGAGACCAAAGTCAATATGATTTTAGCTAGGGCTCTCAGCAGTGGTGTTGAAGAAGAGAGTGTTTCCTGATCCTGACAGTTTATCTGGAGGAAACCCGGTGGTGTGTGCCTCTTGGGTTAATGACTAAGCAGCAGTGACCCCCCTGTGTGTCGCTGGATTAGCTCTGCACATCTGGAATATTCTGACCGCAATCCAGCAGATATCTGAGCATCGCGGTGTAACTTCATGGACCATCTGCTAGCGAGTCTCCCCCTCCTCTCTTCACTCAACACACACATCATTCATCCCTTTATTTGTGTAGATCTGCAGCCGGGGAGCCACACAGAGCGTCATCTGCACATTACTGTAAAGAGTTTAATCCACAACGCGACGGGGGATCTCATGTATTGCATAACATGCCGACACACATCCGCTTAAATACACACACGCATAAATACACAGATAAACTCAGAGATAAATCCTGTGCAGGAGACCAGGACACATCGAAATACAATGGAGGGAGTTTTTCTAATACTCGCTTCACAAAAACATAAAATGATGGAGATTAAATGTGTGTATGTGTGTGTCTGTTTATGTTTTTGTGTGTGTGTGTGTGTGCATGATAACTACTGTACTGTGTAAACTGCAGTTGTACTATATTATTGGTCTTTTAAAGATTTGTCACAAAGCACTGAAAAATAATTTATTCTAATTTTGTATTTTGTTGTATTTATTTATTTCCTTCCCCATGGAGGTTATTTTTCACTCGTCTGTCTGTTCGTTTGTTTTTTAACAAGATCATAGAACAGATTTCTGTGAAACTTGGCGGAAGCATGCGGAGCGGTTCAGGGAGGACAACATTCATTTCGATGAAGATCCAGATGAGGAGGCCAATCCTGGATTTTCTTTTCCGGTTTATTTTACATTGTGAGATAAAGTGTTTTTTAAATTTCTCAAGAAATAAAGCATTGATCTTTATTTAAAAAAAGGCCTCTGTAGAGAACCAATGTGAATATATGACCAGGTAATGACCCAGATTTTGTGAATCAAAATAAGTATTTTAAGAAGCAGATATTTACTGTACGGTAACAAATATTCCTTTCAGCTACCATCCTCGGTGGAGGTACAGTATGTTTGAATATTCTAAGCCCAGTCTCCTTTGATAGACGTAGACGTGGATGTACTGCTGTGAGCTAATAATGTAAGAAATACCTGTTCCTAATATGCATTAAAGGTTCAGTGTGTAGAATTTAGTGACATCTAGTGGTGAAATGTCATGTTACAGCTGAACCTTTAAGGTAATTTGGATTTCAGGTAAACCGGGGTTGACGGTAGCTTGAAAGAGTCTGAAGCACAGATTTAGTAAAGCACAGAACACTGAGTGATAGAAAATAAATGATTACTATTATAATTATATAACTATAATAAATTCTGTTGTGAGAAAAAAAACACCTTCATTAGAGCTGCAGCAGCCTTGAGACTCATGACAGCAACAGACTCCCGTTTGCGTCTTCGCGGCAACCGGTTGAGGGCCGAGCGGGAGCTCGAGAAGGAGCAGAGGGAGGCGGTGCCAGGTGTGAGGGGAGTTTGCGGGACACTGAAGCCGTCGACCTCTTCCACCATGCGGAAGGCACGACCCCGGGCCAGGGGGTCTACGATCTGCACACACACAGGCAAGCCACATATACAAAAGTAAGCGTATAGCGTAAGAACAGTGGACAGTAGGAATGATGCACGTAACACACACATCTTAACTAGGGTTAGATTGATGAAAGAAATACAGCAGACATTACAAACTATGAATGCTACCGAGACAATTCTCTTTAGAAAATGGCTTTAAATTAATGTTAAGATTTTAAATTTTAGACTTTTTAAGACCCTGTGGAAACCCTGTGATATTAAGTGAGTTTGAAACATTGGAACATTCTAAGATATGTTCACAAAAAACTATAGCTTCACATACTAGTCTTCAAAAATCCATCAATCGAACCCTAGGCAAGATGACAAAGCAAAGAGGTAAAGCGAGCGCCATAAATCTACTGCAGGATGAAGAACGAGAGTGAAGTGAAAGAAGTGAATTGTCCCATTTATTCCCCCAAGGCGCTGGCCTACCCTCTGCATGCCATAGTGGTGGTGACTGGGGTGGAGGGGAGGGAGGTAGAGGGGAGGAGGGGTCTCAGTGCTGGCCAGGGAGAGGTTGTCCTGGCTGTGGAGCTCCATTTCCCTCATCACCTGAGCCTTCAGGCCTCCGTACAGATGGCTGCAGTGCTGCAGGCTCTTCCTCCTCCATCGCTGGGTGCTGTCGCTGTCTTTGCTCACGCCAAACCAGTCGGCCGTACCCCTGCGGAGAGGATGGACTCATGTGTCAAATCGAAAGGCGTCAGATTAATGAGAAAGTAAACATGTGGCAGAAGGCAATCAAGAAGTAGAGGAAAACGTATGAATTACAACTGTAATTTTATATTTGTGTAGAAGACTATTTGATTTAATCCATTTAAATGCTGAATAGTCTCAGATGGATTGAATCCCTGCTTAGTTGACTGACCTCAGCTGGTTGTTGAATAATAATAATACAGTCATCACATTTGTCCAGAGCCAGATTGATCACTATAAGCAGTTGATTACTATAACCCAAATGTGTACCTTCTGTATGATTTTGAGGGACACACACACACACACACACACACACACACACACACTGACACAGTCCCAGCAGACGTATCTGACCTGCTGCCATTTAAAAGCCAATTAGTTTGAAGTCGATACTTTTCTTAAATGAGTCAAATCTTTCATAGCTGCACATTCATTCATAGCCCAGCTCTTCCTGATTTCGTTCCCTCTCTTTCTCTGTCTCTCTCGCTAACACACAAACACACACAAACAGCTTCATCGGACACATGTGTACACTCAGACTGAATGGGGCATGTGAGGTGAATGGAAACTAATAACCCTTGACAACACACAGAAAAAAAACTATTTCAAAAGCACAAATCAGCTTAAACTTTCCAGATGCAGAGAAGTGATTTGATACTGAGGAGTCAGGACGCGATATGGGTCAGGATTTAATCAAATGCAGATCAGTTGATTTAGAGAACAATCTCTTACGTAACATGTCTACATCTCAGACAAGGAAATCCCCGTCAATTCAGCTCCCTTTTCGTATTTATTCTCTCTTGAATACCATCATGTTTCGTAACACAACCTACTGCTCTCTGCAGTAAGTAGTAAGAAGCAGATGTTAGAGTAGTTGACCTGTCATGGCTGTCTCTGTGTGCGTTGTGTGTTTCTCATTGAATTTCTCATTCATTGTTTGCATCCCGGTCCCTTTTTTCCCCTGGACCAGGCAGCGTGGAGGAGGAGAAGGAGACCATGACAGGGAAACTGTTTGGAGAACAGGACACTCAGTAATAAACACTCAGCACTCATCATGAAGACAGAGGCCAGCTGGAGAGGCCTTTTAAGGCTGCGCCGGGGCAGGGAGGGGGTGGCGTGGCCCTGACTGTTATCCTTCCAGAAAGAAATTTCCCAGAAAGAAGACAGGTTTGGGAAAAGAGAGAAACTGGGTCTTCTTAGAGCAGGAGACGAGGAGAGGTGTAAAGTGTTGATTTAAATAATATCCATAGCTCTTATATCAGGCCAGATGACGTTTGTTTGTTTGTTTGTTTAGATGAGTGCGCACATGCACCCACAAGCATGCACGTCATATTAACCCACACAAAACCCCAAATGAAATATTGCTTCACGACCACACAAATCCATCACACCCACATCATTTAGCTTCCATATCCTCCAGGTAAGGCTGTAGAGATCTACTGTAATTACAGGTTTAAGTTTCATCAGGGAGAAAAGTCACGGGGCAACTCTTATAAACAAGTGGTACCACAAGAGCATTCCTCTGAAACAGTTCCCTGAAGAAACCACATTTACAATTCACTGGATCCAGATTTTATCTGATTTGGAAATGCACTAAATTAGACACATTCATGAATATCAGTCTCCTAAACATGTCGGGTTATTTTTTTATAGAGATTCATTAATTATTCTCTGAGAAAAAAAGGACAATGTCGAAAAATTGGAGTGAAAAGAAATCCCTGGATGTGCCAGCTGATCTGGATCTGCACCAAAACACAGACGAAAACCTGACCTCCTTGAGGAGGGTAATAAATAGAAAGATAAATAAAAGCTTGGATAATAGAGAGTGAGTTTGTTCAATGGACAAATCAACAGTGTTTTCTTTTCCTTCACTACTGCAAGTTCAGATCATGTAATGAAGCAAATGAACTATAATCTGTTGCATGTCCACTGTTGAAGAAACAGTAATGTAGGGACATTTCCAACTTTTTCATTATTTATCACTAATTCACTACTGATAGTAGTAGACTACTGTAAAGTTAAGTTTCCCCATCAATGAATACATGGCTGGTCTCCTGCCTCATATAGTAAGGTGCAGTAGGCACCACAGTCATCCAAATGTTTCTTATCAATGTTTTCAGCACAATTCAAAATGAAAATACTCATGAAATACTGATTATTCTCGCAATATAATATATATCAATGTAATGGTTATGCATTGTGTGAGCACAGTGAGGTGGTTTAACACATTGTCGTTCTCTGCTAATAAAGAAGATTTTGAAACCTTCACTCAGGAGCAATAATATTTACACAATAAAACATTTGTCATAACTGAAATTGTATCTCATTATAATTTGTGGCCTCATCACCCCGCCCTACATTTTGGGGGATACACTTTCTTGCTGAGAGTTCAGTGAGAAGACTGATACCACTCAGAGTGTTAAACACAGCTGCTGGTCAACGTGTCTCACTGTTAACACATTTTCAATCAGTATCCTCTTCTCTGGTTCAACAAAAGTACAACACACCCACCTGTCCAGAGAGCTCCAGGAGGGGGTCAGGGTCTGGGTCATACCTGAGGGGAGCTGGGACTGAGGAGCTGTGTCGCCTCCATCACCAGCATCCCTGACACACTGTCCCCGCTCACACCCTGATCTGCATTAAACCCTGATCCTTTGGACGCGAACTGATCCTCCGCAGATCACACATCAAATGTTCCATAAGGGGATTTCCTCATATCCAGGCCAGCGGTACCTTGTAACACTCGCTGTTGCGCAAAGACAGGATGATTACCACATGTCCAGACTCGGCATGAACTCTCCTGTCCTGCTCTGTGAGCGGCCGAGTAATGAAAAGTTAGAGGAAAGCTGCCGCTGATCTCTTTGGTTGAGGCAGTGAGAGTCCTGATGTGAAGGACGTCTGCAGAGGACTTCCACCAGCAGCTGGAGCCGCTCGTTCAGAGCACAATGAGAGGGAGGATCTTACATTCTGTGACCCCGTGTCACCGGCACACAACAGAAGTTTCCACAAGACTGTTCATGTGTGAGCGAGTGTGTAAATATGTCAGAGTCTGGCCGGCCTTCCAGTATCCATCCTCTGGAGCTTGCATAAAAGGATGTGACCCACTGGGCGAAGAAGACAGCGACTCTGGTCCTTGTCAAACTGAATATCCCCCCATCCACAGCCCCCGCGATCACTATGAGTGAGGTCCTTCTCTCTCTCTAACTTGTTTTACTGTGTGTGTGTGTGTGTGCGTGTAAACACAAGTTCTCCCTCCAACATACCAGCACTCCACAGGAAATGGGAGATTAAAGGGAGGGAGAGAAGAAGGATGGAACATCATACACACATGCACATTAGGAGGAAGGAGGGATGGAGGAGGAAGGGCACTGGGACATGCCTGAACATGACACACACGCACACACATGCAGGCACACACAACCAAACACACACACACACACACACACACGATGGAGCAGGGATACTACAAAGGGTTAGCTCCTCCAAGACACAGTCCATAGTGTGAACCACAGCTCTTCTGCAGCCAGGATATTTGTGGCAGGAGTCAAAAGAATTTCCAGTTAACTGTGAACTTCATCTATCATTACGAGTATCACTGTGAGATGAACTCTGTGAGTCTAACTCTGTCCGAATTTATGGCTCCTTAGCATGACTCATAAACAGTTTCCTGTTGTCCTCCGCATGAACAAGGACCCCAGCGCCCTCCCTGTTACCCTACAAGTCAGCGGTTTGCAGCAAATCACACACTGACGAACACGTTGTTTGAAAGGTCAAACATTTATCCAGTATTCACGAACGTTTCTGAGGAGGAGGTACCTCAGCTAACCTCCGGGAACTTATGTACACACACAATACCTTCCCTCGATCCTATTAATTCTCCCACACACATCAAACGCATTCAGTCTCCCTCGCTCTCACATACAAGGATAATAAACCTTGGCATGATAAAGTTTAAGACGTCAAAGCGTTCCTTTGAGGAGAGTGGCTCCAGGTTTTAGTCTTGGCCCAGCGTTCAAACATTTACAATTAAACGCGGTGCGAGTGTCCGCTTTGATGTGGCCCACATGCTCCGTGAGGTACATAAATGGCCTGTGTGAGTAATTGTGTTATTTTGTCTGCTTCAAAGCATGTGGTGCTGTGTGTCACCTGGACTGACACTGATACGCTGCTTGTGTGCATTCTTCATGTGACTCTTTTCAAAGCGTTCAGAGCTGGGGCACAAAGACAGGAGAGAGCCAAGGGGTGAACTCGGTGTGCAGAAAACTCACTCAATACAAAAGGTGGAAAAACGTGAATGTAAAAAAATGTTAACGTTAATTTGCTGAACTTGTTTGCTCAGAGTTGCCCCTTTGCCCACTTATGTTCAACGTTAGATGTGTATGGAAATGAACAGAGCCTTCTCTCCGTAGTCTGCATTAATTTCATCTGTATTTGTGCACGTCTTCTAAAATTTACATATGACAGCATAAATGAGCCATAACAGTCAAAGAGCCACATTAGCCGACATTTCATAATGTGTTTCTGGCCAACTGGTTAGTTTCATATATGCAGTTTCATTCAGAGCATTGAATTAAAGGAGAACACACTTTTTAAGAACTTCAGTGCAGAAGCAAAACCCCTTCAACCCCCTCCACCTCTCCTGTACCTGATGATCTGTTTGGGTATAGATGAACGCCGTCGGGTCAGTATTTTGGGGATGCAGGACCGCCTTCGATCGGTTGACACCCTCCTGGGGCTCCTCTGGCCCTTTGGGGGCACCGTGTTGACGCGCTCAAAGCGCACCCTTTTTCCACTTAACACGCATCGTAGCAAGAAGAGGAGGAGACAGGGAGACAGTGGGGAAGGGCAAATACAGACATGGAAAAGAAAAGAAAAGGGAGGAAAAAGAGATAGCCAAAGATTAGTTAGTGTTAAATCAGAAAGGAGAACGCAGATTAAATTAGTTAAAGATTGAATGCAGACAATTATTGAATAGATAGGACATGCAGAAATCAGAGGAAACTGTCAGGTGGACAAAAGCAGCAGAGAGGAAAGAAGAGAAAGCCTTGTGAATGTGTCTCTCTTTGTGTGTGTGTGTGTGTGTGTGTGTGTGTGTGTGTTCTAACCTCTTAATAGACTGTGTGATGGAGGGCTGTCTCTGCAGAGGAGGTCTGAGGTAGTTGTTTGAAGTCTCCAGGGCAGCAATGCAGGTCTGAGGGTTTTCCCCTGGCATGCTGACACTGCGCAGGCGCTTGACTGGCTGCAACACACAACACAGATATTGACGCAGACCCCCACACTTACATTTCTGATGTTGGTAGTCATTCTCCTCTTCTAAACCACAGATTTGTTGTTGTTTTTACCTGAATGTCGGTGGATGAGTCATCTGGTGTGAGCTGAATGGTGGGGATGTCCAGTTTGAGCCACGGTGGCTTCTTCCTCTGCAGGCTGCTGTTTCTGCTGCCCGGCTCATCCATGCTCGCTGCCTCTACCTACCCCTGCCAGCTGCACACACAAACAAAGCAACAGGTTTGTCGGACAATTCAAAGAAATGTTGTCCTGACTGTCAAAAGCCAGAAACCAAAACTGAGCAGCTCTGTTGAGTAATTCCAGACATTGGGCAAAATTACATTAATCAACTAATCCATTTCTCTCGATGGTGCAGAGGCCGAGACAGATAAAGAGGGAGCAGACACATGCCTGCATATATTAAAGTCCCTCTAAAGTAGCTTATCACAGCCCCTAAGACTCTTCATTGTTCCTAAAACGTACATATTCAAAAGGTTCGTAATAAATATTCCCCTCAAGGCTTTAAAAAGGCTTAAATATTACTCTTCACCTTCCTTCCTCATTTCGTGCCTGGGATCTATGAATATGCTAATGTAGCCCTGCCTCTGCCCCCAACCTCAACCCACCAGACGGGAACACAGGGGCTCAGCCATGGCGCTTCCTCTTTCTCTCAAAATGTTTTTTATCATATAAAAGGCACAAGATGGAGTTGGTAATATGTTTAAAAAAACAGATTTGCACCGGAGGAGGACTTTAACTGCTTGAGGCCACGTTATGGATAATCAGAGATAATGGGTAAATTCAATTGAAAGTTGTTAATGTTTTTTTTATTTGACACATCCTAATGCCACATCTACACAAAGAAGCTTCTACAATACATCAAATTGCATATATCATACTTCAAATTGCACAATCATTTTCTTGAGTTTACAACATATTGCACAATCCCTTTTCTAGTGTTTATAACATTTTCATATTTTATTGTGTTTCCTATTTGTATATATTTTAAATGTTAATGCTTGTATGTGTAAACCTACCTGGCAAAAACCCCTGTTTCTGATTCTATTTGGAAAACTCTCCAACCACACAAGGAAATTCACACAAATAGGAATATAAAGAATGATACTCAGCAGAGTGCATAGCTCCACCAAGGTCCAAAAGTCCCCGTACACACTGCACATTTAAATGTACTAGATGGCGTTCTTTGCCTAATTCATAAAGGCAGTTTACATTAATCTGTTTGCTGTGATTCATATGGATACATTTTTTAAAGATTTTGTTCTATGATTCACAGCCAAGCTCAAAATTTCACTGCTCCAGGTGAGGCTCGAACTCACAACCTCGGCATCACTCTGCAGGTTACTGTCTATAAGTACCGCGCGCTGACCGATTGCGCCACTGGAGCCTCCGTTGATGTCACAATGCAGCAGTATTTCGACAGGAGGAGGAATGCAATAATGTTTAAACACCACAAGATGGTGCTGGGAACCTCAGAAGTAAAGTTGCACTCAGACACTGGTTTTCCCTTCATGAACACAGATGGACAGAACACAAAGGGATGCTATTACTAGCTGTTGAGAAGGAGTACATTGTTTTGATCACACTTCTCATGAGGAATAAGAGGTCTGAGAACAACAGGTCTGTCTATTAAGAGACAGAGAGATCGAATCTCTGAGATACCCACAAATCCAAACAACAGAAACCCACAGCCGCTACACATCCTATTGTTTGCTGGTAAATGGGTTTAGGACGAAACCTGGAGAGTGAAAGGGGTTTTCCTGCCTCACCATGTCACTGCAAGTTGGAATAAATAAGATGTCCTTTCACTTCTATTATTAGGTTCAGTGAGCTGAGTTTTCATATGAATAAACGTCTCATAAGTTTAAGACATACGACACTCTCGTCAGGTTGTAGTGTATATGTTGTTTTGGCCAAGGGGAAGTTGATGAGCAGGAGGGAAGCGACTTTTACTGGATAATTGAACAACTGGCATGTGGCTCTGCGGAGATGTACTGAGCAAGGAGCTCCCTGTCGTTCTCAGCTGTGAATCACTCTGTGATTCATGGCTAAGAATTAAGAGAGGCTTCCCTCTCCTGCCATAGAGCCGTTAGCTAAAACAATAATCCGTTCCATCACACGTGTGCCTGGAGCCGATACTCAGACTTCTGGTTAACGCCGGGTCTAACAAGCTGAGAGACATTCAACACTGGCAGCTGGCAGGGAACACACACACACACTGTCCCACATCCTCCTTTAGATTATCTCATGTGTCCAAAGCAAATGAGTCTTTGAAATTACATATTTTTTGTTTCTAGTGCTTCCTCTCTCACACATACTGGTTTGTTTGTTTAAAAGCAATGTACTACATTTCCTGCAGGGCAGCGCCAACAGAACAGGTGCGAACTTGTGGATCTTAGTCAAATGTAGGTGTTAGTAGGTGTTAGGACAAATAAAGAGTGAGACAACTCAGTCACTGAGCAAGAGCATGAGCAGAGCATGTTTCAATGCAATTGAACCAAGGTGGCACATATGACATGACACAAAACTTACTTACTTAACTGACAAAATGTATCGAGACAGACATTTAAGACGTAGTTTTTGCTCATGTTGGTTAATTGCATTCACAAGCTGTCCACTACGTTCCATGCTGTATTACACTGCAGCATGTTCTCCCTCCTCACTCCCCCACTGACCTGCAGTCAGCTGCGAGACTCACGATTGGTCAAGTGGTTAAACTTTTGCCTATATAATTCTTTTTAAGACGTTCATGTCCACCAGAGGTTGAAGCCTCTACCTTTGTTTTACTCTACTGCCCTGGTGTGGGTAAAATGTTTTTGTCCTGAAATAACTTGAACCCAACGTCTTACTATGAAATCCAGTTCAGTTTTTCAAGATGCCAAGAGGATGAATTTTAAGACTTTGGTCTCCTGTGTTTGACATGCATGGTTTGAAGGAATATCTTAAATGTGTATATGCTGCCATGATATTTAGTACAGAACTATAATAACAAAACTTAATTTTGTGAAATTATTGGGTTCATGACCAGACATTAGCAAAATGGCCAAAAGTTACAGCTGTTGGATGAAATAAACACTCCACACCTGTTTAACGTCAGCATTATCACTGTAGTACAACATCACACAGCAAGTACGAAATTGCAGTTTTAAACTCTGAGTTCCAGCTAAGAAAACTGTAAAACTAGAGGCAGGTTACACAAACTTGATAAAGTGCCAGTGTTTTGGTCTCTCTGTGGTCACATGTGGAGAAGCCTGCAGGATCTCCTATGGGCAGAGAGGATAAACACACCCCTGCAAATAGAATCCTTCACCAGAACAATCTTCAACCACATCCTTTGCTTATTCTGCAGTGCCGGTACACGTTGCGAGTTTGTGTGCACACCAACACGAACACAGCCACTCTGAGATGAAACAACAAAGCTTGAATACGGACATTAGAGCCTACACACACACACACACACACACACACACACACACACACACACACACACACACACACACACACACACACACAGTGTATAAGAACTCACTTGACAAACTTTTCGTCAGTCTCCCACATCAGGTTTTTAAAATCCTCCAAATGGCTGAAGCGATGCCGTGTGGTCCAAAACCAATCCCCTCTTTTATTTCCATCATGTTTCCCGCATCCCTCCATCAGTATTCCATGATCATGATCTCTCGTTTGTTTTCCTCGAGTTGGGTTGGCAGGCAGATTAGGGGCTGTAATCCCTGTGCTGTACGTAATCGTCCTGCTGTCAGGCCCCAGAGGCTCATACCAACCACTGACAATAACGGCAATACCGCTGCTATCGCATCATAAGCACCCATCAGGAAGTGGTGTCTCAAAAAAACGTATATGACTTCTCAGAGCAGAAAGTGAAAGCTACAGTCATCACAGAATCACTGGGAGTTCAGTGATGAGCTTTAACATCTAAGCCTAAAATCATTTTATTCTAAAATTGCCACGCACAGCTCTCGGTTTGAGTACTTCCTCACCGTCACTCTTAAACTGCTTTCAGACATGCAAGGAACTCTGGATATCTGTAAGTGAGAGAGCACAGTTGCTCTGGACCTTTTCTGTAGCTTTTCCTGCCAGTGCCCTCGTAAAATGTCCGGAAAATGCCCAAGTGAGTCAGTGTGAGAATACAGTGGGTTGATAATGTCTCTAACACGTGATGGATGCAGAAGTGAGAAAAACAAGAGGAATACAAATATCTCAGCGTGAGAAAGAGGAGACATACACGTAGAGGATGCCGACAAAGATACCAATTGGCAATAAGCGCCAAAGCTGGTGTCGAGATGCTGAAAACCTAATTACCCCAGACTTTTTCCTGTTGTCGTGAACGTGTCTGACCCGGACAACCTCCTGCTGCTTTCTTCATATGTGAAGGCAGAGTCCGGCAAATATCCAGACCCAATATTCATCACATTTTCTGGAATTCGAATCTAATTTGTGTCTTATACCTGCTTTAGAATTACATCAACCTACTGTGCAAGAAAATGTCAGTAAATGTTGAGAAAGTAGTATTTTAGAAACTTTCACCTGGACATGCATTTCCCAACAATGAAAGCATTCTCTAATAACTTTCGTCTCCGTCACATCCCTGATACCGTCAAGCTATAGCAACTACCATTTGACAACTATCGCAGGAAATGTGAACCTCCGGTGCAGCACTGCAGCTTGTTGTTTCTATAGGGGCCTGTGGCAGAGCAGCAGAGAAAATGGATCATCTTTACATATGGGTGACATCTCTCCTGACACGTCAAGACGGAATTAAACAAAGGCATCGCTTTGGCACAGACGCTCGACTTGTACTGACACTGCTCGAAGTCGCTGTGGCATGGAAATGCACTGTGCATGTCGGTGAGCTTTAATATTCAATGGATCTTTATGTGAAGCAGTCCAAATCATAATCTCTGCTCTGTGTCTTTTTACTTTGTTAACCTCTCACATCGCCCTCAGTTTTTTTTTTCTCTTCCTGTTTTTTAAGTTTTCACTCCTCCTACATTACTTTTGTTACAAAAACACACTTAACTTCTAATTAGTCTACACAACATCTAATGTAGTGTCAGAATAATATTTGTACTTAAACTCCATTTAGGTTTAATAAAGGTGAAATGTGCAACTCAGATTACAAATCAAAGTTTCAGACTCTGGCCTCCACTTTACTCAGGTAGTATAGCGAGCTTGTGAGTGTACTACAGAGTACATTTGTAAAAGCTCTGTATAGCTTTTTTCTAATATTGATGACCACTCAAAGCACTTAACAGTAGAGTTTTGCATCCATCCATACAAACACACATTCATAAAGCCCATCCATGTGCTAGCTATCTCACAGATGTACATATTTTTCCCAGGGACACTTTGCCATGCTGAATAGGGAAAGGCTGGGCTCGAACCAATGAACAGCCTCGATTACTTTCATTTCTTCATTTGTTGAATGTCATTGCTCTGCTCTTATAGTCGCTACAATCTGCTTTGGGCAAGATACTGAAGCCCAAATTGCCCCTGACAGTGGGAAACCAGTGTACGAATGATGCGATAGAAAAAAATTAATGAGTGTGATTTGTACTGGCAGCACTTTTAGTGATCAATAGAACTAGAAAAGTGCTGTATAAATACAGTCCATTAACTCTGGGTGCATTTTAACACTGTTTTGCCTGCTCTCAGGACAATGCTTTCAAAGGTTGTGGTCATGAGAACTGAGCAGCTGCGGCCTCAGGAAAGTCCCCTACATGCTACAAATGAATCTTAAACTTAACACTGACAAACACACTGCACAGACTGGGTTCTTTTAAATTACCATGTCTTGACTGACAATCAGGAATCAGGAATGAACAATGGTTAGAGATCTGACGATGCTTTATAAGAGAAACTCATTTGGATACAAAGAAATAAACTTTTTAAATTCTTCTGAGTTTTGGGAAATGTTGCTGATTTAATGTCTGATCTAATCCTCCTTTCACATGAAAGTCCAGCCTGCTGAAGCTTCTGAAATCTCTATATCTCAGGTATTTCTCCTCATACATTAACGGGGAGTAATGCTGTGCGCTTTTACCCTTATGTCCTCCACCCCCCACCACTGGAATATGTCCGTTGTGTGCTCTCATCTGTGCCAGATGTTACAGTACAGTCATAACACAGCGGGTCATTTCTTTTCTGTTGTACACTATATATATATATATATATATATATATAAATATATATATGTGCATGTGTGTCTGTGTGTATTTGTGCGTGCATGCATATGTGTGTGTGCATGCATGTGTGTGCATGTGTGTGTGCGTGTGTGTGTGTGTGTGTGTGTGTGTGTGCATGCATGCATGTGTGTGTGTGTAATCAGCTGGAGCCCATACAAACATAACTTATTAAACATCTGCCACAACAGAAGCAGTTAGGTCAGTCATGGAAATAATCAGCTCAGAGAGAACAAACAATACAAGGGAACAGGAGGGAAATAACATCAGCAGAGAAATGTGGCCTAATGCTCCATCAAAATACTCAGATGGATTTATGCAGAAATCAATGTTTTATTCTATTAGACTTTTAATGATTTTGGAGCAGACTGAAGCTTATCGCTACACAGGACAACATGTTGTCGTATGACACTGTTTATTCTTTATATTCTCATAGATTTATCTCTAAACACTGGACGGAGGGATGATGGATGAATAAATAGACGATGGATGTAAAACAAACCAGCTGCTGGCTGTACTTGATCAAACATTGATTTCTAACTCTGTTTTCTAATGATAACATCAGTCTTTACTTTATTGACTTAAGTGCTTCATTATTCTCCATAACCCAACAACAGGCAAACACTGTCAAGGTCTTAATGACTCAAAGCCATCTGTCTAAACATTTGCTCCAATTGTCTTGTGGTGTGTGTATTGACTTGACAGTGAGCAGGTGTCCCACCCTGTGAGACACAATAAAATGATTGTGCGATACTGCACATGTAGCATTTTATGTGACACCTTGGAATAATTAATGCTAAAAAAAAAAAAGAAGAGTACACACAGGCTGTACAGTCCAGAAATCTTCATGCTTGTGTGTCTTCAAATGAAGACCACATTTCCTAAAACCCTCTAACCTCCTGTCAGAGAATACCTCAGAAGCCTTTGAGGGCTCGTTTCCTCTATACCCACTCCCTGGTGATGCTCGGTTTTCTCACGGATTATACTGAGGAGGATGAACAGCATTTTTTTCTTTTTCCCTCTACATCCATGCCCCATGTGGGATCTAAAAAGCTTTAAAACCACTTTTGTAGAAAAGCAGTGTTCTCCTCACCATGAACCGTAAAGCTACCTCTTTCTCTGCCATCAATCAGTCAGGCAACTAGAGATACTGATACCAGCATCGGAAATGTGTCTAATACTGCCGATAATGTAGGGTCAGGTCCAGTTTATATTACTATTTTAGTTTCAACCAGGTAAAACTGCAAATTTTCACTCCTTCGCCGCTCCAAAACAAGAAGCAATTTCCAGTAGTGTAGAATTAGCCAGAGCCAGCTCAAATAAAGTAAAATGGCGACATGTACCATATGCAAAACAGTTCTTAAATGCAGTGGAATTGGACCAGTATCTGCCAATATGCAAAGTCCAGGTATCAGAATTAGTATCGGGATTAGGGAAAAATAGTGGTAATTGTGAATGTAATAGTATATGGATATTTAAATAATACATAGGGTTTACCAACCACAATACAATGGCATCTTTTGGTCAGTGTATGGTACTGAGGTTGACGGAATTTATGGAATCATTAGAAATCATCCTGCATCACTACACAGAGGTCAGTAACTCTTTCCAAAGAAATAAAATGCACATTGATTAGCTCCATGGTCGATCGTTGTGTCCTCATGTGTCGCAACCTGTGTCCAACCTGCCAGACTGTGTTAAGTATGAAATACCTCACATTCCTGTAAAGACCCCAAGTACCTTACAGCCCTTTTCACCCAACTCAATTCTGCATGAGACATGAGAAGTATGACCATGGAGGTCGGGCTGGTTGTTTATGAATCCATGCTGTGCTGCAGTATAAAGGGTTCCTTCTGCAACCATTACCTATGAATAATGAATCATATAGCATTTATGAAATATTTACTCAATAAGGAGCAATTCTCCTAAAGCAACTGTAAACTGCTCTGTGTGTGTGTGTGTGTGTGTGTGTGTGGGTGTATAAATATTTGCAAGAGGCTGTCGAAGAAAACTTGATGCATGATTCAGTTAGTGTAAAGCAGTGAAACGTCAACAAGACAAGATCATTATTTCACTGTAGAATGATGCCAGAGCTTTTTCATGCACCATCGTTAAGAAAGTACAAGTTATTTTTTGTGTTTATTTGCAAATTATATTTCACAAACTTGATCATTTAGTGAGCTGATTCTTTTAACTACCTCGGCCAAGGAGGTTATGTTTTCCCCAAGATTACACAAAAACAACCGCACAGACTTTGATGAATGGAAGGTTGCAGTAGGGGTCAGAGAAGAACCCATTAAAGTTCGATAGTTATTAATTATTTTGGATTTATGTTTATGTCAGTGTGTTTGATATGAACTTAGATTCAGCCAAATGAAGGCAACAGAAGCAGAGACGGAGGTGTTGTAATTTTGATTGATGAACGTGTGAGTCAAGAACAAATTTAAAAGGGACAAGAACAGGTCACGACAGGCTGTAATGCTTTATTGTATAATCGTGCCACAATTAGTGGTGTGAACAGCAAAATCATGTAGAGCTGCAACAGCTTGTTTGATTAAATCATATTGAGAAGCTGACCTTTAGATGTTCTTTGTTTACTGACACCTATCCAGCAAAAATGGCTGATATTTAATGGTTGTAGCAGCTTCTCATATGAGAAAATGTCTTCCTTTCTTATCTTAAATGTAGAGAATAAATACAATAAACTCAGATTGAACTGTTACTCTGACATTTTATTACATTCCCTTGGTCTGTTTTTCTCTATATTCTCATATAGATTGATCTCTAAACACTGGATGGAGGGATGATGGATTTGTGCACCACAAAATGAATGCACAAAGGCAGCTCAACTGAAAAATAGTTTAGTTACATCTCTGATTTTTGTCATGTCTTTTGGCCTTAATAAACAAGGGAACAGCAACAGAAAGCTGCTCAAATATACAGAGATAAACATAAGCACAGACAATCAGAGTGGAGCAGAGGTCAGGCGTACTTGCTTTGTCTGCTTCTCTATGCTGTAATCTTTCTCCACTACTCAACCGTCTAAACTAGGGGAGATTTAATTGGCAATTGGAAACCAGGGCAAAGGCAGAGAAAGTTAAAATCCATGGCTACACTCCCCTCAACTCTTGGCTTTGCATAATAGTCTAACAGTCTCAGATCTGTTAGTCAGAAATATCTGGAGTGAAAGTTGTAAAAGGATGATTAAAGGTTTGGCACAGACTTCTGCTATCGAGTGTTTCCTGTGGTAGATTGACATTTGGTCTGTGGGGAAGCTGCTTTTAAATACCACCATCAGTAGAGGCAGCTAGAGATGCACGTAGTCAAACCTCACCTTACACCCACACACGTCTAAGGGAGCCATCTGCACAGGAAGGCAGGAAGGAAGAGTGTTGCCATCTTTAACTGTTGCTGGTGTTTGTAATAATCTCAGGACATTACATGAACAAAATCAAAACCAAAAATATTTCAAAATTGAAAGTTTTCAAAAGTTCTGTATGCATTAATGGAAATGTTCTACCAACAACAACAAAAGGTCAAAATGACCTTTGACCGGTGAAATCGAATGAATTAACCTTTGAGTCCTATGAAATTGTTCCTTCAGAGTCCTTCAAAATTTGAAGAGATATCCTGAAGGAAGACTTAAGAGATCATGTTCAAGAGACCAGAAACATGTTTTTTGAGGGCACTGTGGCAGAGAACTTCGATCTTTGACCACTAAACTTTCGACAGTTCGTACGTGAGTCCAAGTGAATGTTTACACACAATTTACAGAAATTCCCCCGACTGGTTACAGAGAAATTGCGTTCACAAAACCACCAAAATATAATCAGTTAATCCTTGAGTCCAACTGAATGCTTGCACCCAATTTGAAGAAATTCCCTTGAGGTGTTCTTTGAATATCGTGTTCACGAGAATGGGACGGACGAATTGACAACCTGAAAACCTAGTGATACCTAACATAACCACAGGCACTCAATAAAACTTCACTGCCTCTTGTCTGCAGATGACACGGTATGTTTGAAGGCACAGAGGAGAGGAAAACGCATGAAACAGATGGAGAGAGATGAAAAACAGCAGAAAAAGGATTGTATGTCATTCTAGGAGAAAATGAAAAATGAAAGCAGCAAACAAAAAGTAAGACATGCAAGTAAAAAAAACCACAGGAAACCACTGCAGCAAAGCAGAGAATACACAGCGTGAGACTGAGCCGAGGGAGAAGAGAGATGGATTTGAAAGAGACAGACTCTCTCCTTTAATCTGAAGCAGTTGTCTACCTCGAACATGCGTGTCTAAACAACATGTGACAGCCATTTGCATAGTTTCAGTGTGTGGGCTTGCTGCGTGGTTCAAAGATGCAGGACTGTGCCTGCATTAGTGTGTGCGCAAATGCATGTTTCTGCCTGTTAATTCATACCTGAGTTCATCCATGGGCATGTCCATCTGTTTTTCTGTGCCAGGCATCTGCATCAGTTTTCCTGTTCCTGCCTCTGAGACGCAGTGTTTCAGTTTAGTTTTGGTGAAGCTGCAGAGATAACAGTGAATGAACCCTTCAGCACTCTAACCCGAGATGTTACCTGAAACTGATTTGCACACACTTTTGAAGTCACAATACCACAATGGCTATTTTCCCTCCAGTGCAGGTTTCCTGGATCGTTGTTGAGTTCTTTGTTGGCCCCATAAACCACCTTCCCACTAAGTTTCAAGAAAATCGCGGTAATGATGTGATCAGATTACAGTTACAAGGAAAACCTGTCAGTTACAAATTTATGGCTAAAATCTATTTAGATTAATGGATAAACAGCAACACAGTGGCAGCTGCAGAAGCAAAAGCAGAAGAAAAGGCTTGATGGAAAAACTCTCATTGTCATTCATCACTTCAACGGTTCCAACGTCTCGCAGAGCAGTCGACTGCCAAAACTGCCACTGGAGGAGAGAGTATAATGGTCTCTCAGCTCCTGTGCCAGGTATCTGTTCTGAGCAGAGAGGACATGTGACGACAACAACCGCGAGAGACTGCAGGAAGAAGTGACAGAAGATGAGAGGATGAAAGACAGAGAGAAAGAAAGAGTGGAGGACAAAGCAGAAGGAAGCAGACTAATGAACAGAGAAGGAGCTGGACTGAGGGTTGGCTGTTCTACACTGTTTCTCAGCCAATGAACAGATCCTGAATGAACAGAGCAAGTGGAAGACAAAAAACACTGAATAAAGTGTTAATATTCTCCTCATTAACTCTTTAAATAAAGATGTTATGGATTGCTTAGATATGTCGATATGTATAATGGATGTCAACATTTGACATGAGCTAAAGCCAAACAAGAAACAGACGTGGAGACACAGACAGTCAAAAGGTTGACGGGCAGGACGGGAGACAAAGAGCTCAGCTGAGTCGCATATGGAGCGGTTTTGTGTTCGCCGTGTGGGGACAGGAAGGTCACCGTCACAATAAGTGTCTAGTCAAGTATGGCCTCGCCTGGAGACATGAAAGGGCCTCCTCAGCGCCCATTCATCCCTCCTTCCTGCCGTCCCTCTACGCAGCCAGCAAAGCCCCGTGCTGCGAGCTCCAATACAACAGCTTCCTCTGTTGGCCGGCCTTCTATGAAAAGTTAATCGTAATTGCCCACAGATGCCACATTAGGGTACGATCACGGGGGGGAGAAAGATTCATCTCTGAATAGAATGCTTAAAGAGGGAAGGGGGAAAAATGGAATTCATATCATCGTGGTTTCAAAAGAACAGAGAGACGTTATTCAGAATCATCACAGACGTCTGGGGTCCCTCAGGACGCCTCTGGACTCTGACAGCACTGTCGTCAACACACACCGAGGAAGAGCTTGGAGACGTGCCACATAATGAGCAGATTAAAATTCCTTTATGAAAAGACGTTTGCTATTCATCCAGAGATTCTGTTACAGTTCAAAATGAAGATCAACTGTTCCCTTTTTTTAGTCAGGAAATATGAAAGAAATTAACAAATCTGGGAGTGGCCATTATTTCAAATTATTCATTTGAAAACCCCATCTCCTCCATGTTAGTGGATGGGAGATGGACCAAAAAGTACACATGAAGTCAAATTTTTCTTGACTTTGGTTTCTATTATTTTAGACAGACAGGCTCTAAATAACGTCTGCATGGTTTTTATCGAAAACTTTCATAAGAGGGATGTTTCAAAGTAACTGCACATCTGCCCATAATGCATCACTGCATACCCTCATGTAAATGATCCACTCGTGACCTGTCAGTGACCTTTGTGTAGCACTAACACTCAGTGATCATACAGTTTCATTTCAACCTGCAACAATCTGTCCGATGTTCAGTACTTCTTCTGTTCATGGACTCACAATCCCCACAGCTGTCCTACTTCTGTCTCTGTGCTGGAAAAGGAAAATTAAACCAGCAACACTGTCATGAGTGTACGACTTCAAAGAAAAAGGAAGGATTCAAATAATACTGGCAGGAGGAAAAGAGGGGAGGTGTAACTGCAGTCAACATTTCTGTCCCTGATATGTATAGTGATTGATTTTCCTTCTGTAAAGTAGAAAAAACACACGTGTATGAAATAGTATTTTGTGATTTACGTGCTCTGGCAGCACGGGCTGCCATCGCTGACACGGCCGTTCTGGTTTTGATTCAGCATGATGATGAACAACAAAAAGCATGAAACACAAACTGAAAGAGACATGATGGAGAGGCCGAGAGGATTAGAGAAATCCTTTTCCAGTTCACTGGGGATGAGGTCAAATCTTTCATCAAATCATTTTGTCTTTTACTGAGGGTGAAGCAAACGGCACGATACGATTACTCCTGCCAACACCTGCTCAGACTGAAAGACACTGGGGTCATGAGGCAGAGCACAATCATGACTCTGCTCATCTTTCATGAGTTTGTTGACAGCTGATTGTCACAATTTGCTGATTTATCTGAACCAGAAAAATTCTGAATAACTACACTGACTCTCAGTGGGGTGCATACCTACACCAAGGCCCAACAGTCCCCTTCAATAATTCATCAATGTCCATAAATTATTCCCGGGAAAAAAACTAAAAGCGCATGTTAAAGAAAGAGATAATACAATTCTGAATCATTCCCTCTGCCTGGATCTGTTTCAACAATTTCAGGGTTCTTCCTTGGCCCATGTCCCATCCTTTCACCAGGTTTCGGGGAAATCTGTTCAGTAGTTTTACGTAATCCTGCTGAAAATGAAATAAACAAATGAACTTACACCCTCCTTAGTGGAGGTAACCAGAACTGAAAACTTGTGTTTAACTGTACAGATGTCTGCAGCCATAACTTCCTTTGTGTGGATATCACTGTCCAACCACAATTACACACTGCTGATACTGAAAAAAATTTGTGCAACAAGTAACCACAAAGGCCTCACAAGTCTCTGACACCATGTGACACAACAGTAATTGATAAACTGATAGCAAGGAACAGATCAAAAGTCATCTGATCGCTTCCGTTTTTTAAAAGAGGAACTCACATTACAACAGAATTAAATGACTCCAGTGTCTAGATACTGCTAAAAGGACCTGCTTTATGAATTATTAAAAATAAAACAATTATATATGCACAAACAGATGTAGAGGAAAATCACATCTAAGCAGCAATTTAAAACAATGTAGGACTTGGGATGTTGCTTTCATTAATGCTTCATTTACCTTTTAGTCTTTAGTCAGTTTCCTGACTGGTGAATCTTAGATGAGATAAAGATCAACTTTTGCAATGACACAAAACAGCAGAAAGATAAACAGAGTGACTTGTAGGCACTGGAGACGATTCGCTCACAGGCCTCAGCTGCCATGAAAAATGTATTGTGAAAATGCTGGAGGGCTCCTGTTAAGACCAAACCAGTTTTCCAATCTGGTGCACCCGGCGGAGGGCTCCGCATAAACATGAAGGTGCGTTTCTCCTCTGGGAGCAGCAGCTCGGAAATAAAACAGCTATTGTCGCTGCTGCTTCTCTATTCGACCTGTTCAAACCTGCTGTTCAAACACGGAAAATAAAAGACAGAACACACACACACTGTTTTAAAACTAGAACAATCTCCATCCACACAAGGATATCAGCTCTGCAACAGTAATAATCCTCCTCGAACTAACACATCTGAAAACGAATATCACTTGACCCTTCATGCACAATGTGTGTGCCGGTGTAAACAGGAAGTAGTTTGTCTACTCTGGTGCCAGTTGCTTATTTACAGGAAATACTACGAACAAGAAATAACAAAGGTGAAATCTTTTCTTGGATCAATGACAAGTTGGATCTGTTACTATCAGTAAAGGTTTGTGTCTTCACCGCTAATAGTCGAGTAGAATGGTCAGTCAGAAATCAGAACCAATCAGAAATTGACTGTTTGCCGATCCAGACTACAACGCAGCCTTTGGTTTTCAAACTAAATCACAGCATTTCCAAACCTCTTCGTTTTAGCATGAGAGCTCCAGTTTACAGTTAAGGTTACAATTACGATTATTTTTGGTTTGAGGAAAAGGTCGTCAACGGACACACACGTGTACAACTCCTGCAGACACCAAACAAATGATTTGGATTTTCATTTATCCTCATGTAGCTCATAAAAGCACGGCAATAGCCGAAGGTATGGTTGGTAAAAGGAAAACGAAATAATCCATGGCTGTGAACGGAAAGCCATGGTGCAGTCGTTCCAACACACAATGTTTTAAAGTCTTATGTTTGAATGTTTATGAACAATTCCAGTGTGATGTTTTTAATATTAATGTGCAAGTTAACCTTAATTTGCCTTCGAAAGTTAAACATTGACTCAGCTGCTATTAATTTCAATAGATCCTGTTGATAAAAGCCCTGGAAAATAATCTACAATCATCGCTAATGAACGTTTAAATAACGAGCTGAGTTTCGAAGTTCCCCGAAGCTACTGAGAGGCATATCTGTGTGTGTGTGTGTGTGTGTGCGCGCGCTCCTGTCATCTGGCCCAGAAGTCTACTTCCTACCCTCTTTCCAAACAGGAAGCCAAAACAAATCCTTGATGACTCGGGTCAGTGGTTTAATTGTCTCCACAGGATTTCTGTGCAGACAGCAACCAGAACGTCTCCTACATCACTCCAGCACCATTCATCATACAGTACCAACCCATCCCCCTGCTGGTGTGTGTGTGTGTGTGTTTGTGTGTGTGGGTGTGTGCTTCATGTATTGTATGTGCATGCACCTTTAATGTAATTACTCCAGCAAACATATGGAGGAGATTTTAACAAGATATCGAAAACCTTTTGTTCCTTTTGAGCACACACACACACACAGACACACACACACAGACACACACACAGACACACATACACACACAGTTGTGTCTCTGTGTTTTCTGAGGACTAACATCGATATCCTGAAGACTTGCTTGAAACTTAACCATAGTTACTATTTGCCTTACCCTAACCTTAACCGCAACTCAACCTAAACCAAACCAAACCAAAGATAGACCTGAACCTGACCCAAACTAAACTTGACCTAACTTAAACCTGACCTTAAACTAACTTAAACCGTAAGTTAAGCCTAAACTTAACCTGAGTAATACCTGGACCTAACCCTAAGACACACACACACACACACACACACACACTTGTTCCTGCATGACAACCTGACCAGAGGCTTCACACAGACAAGACATTTTACTTTGAAAGGATGAAAGTCAATCCAGATGTTGGAAGGCCAGGTGTGTGTGTGTGTGTGTGTGTGTGTGTGTGTGTGTGTGTGTGTGTGTGTGTGTGTGTGTGTGTGTGTGTGTGTGTGTAGGATGCTGACAGGCTCCCTCCCTTCCAACAGCACCGAGGTGTGCAGAAAATGACAGCCGGCGTGAGAGGCGACACAGCCCGGTAACGACCCACGCTCTCCCTCCGCTTACCTTCAGAGCAGAGTCCGGTTCCCTGTGGCCCAGCTCGGCACGGCACGGCTCCTCCGCTGCGGCCGGTGTCACTTCATAAGTTATCCCCCCGGGCACGAGTACTTTCACGATGAAGCTCGAACCAGAGGGCGGTGTTCACGTGCCATACAGATGTGGAACACCCGGTTAGTTTCTGTGGTGGCTCACACAGCGGCTCCTCCGTGCGTCCTCCCGCCGGTCCACGGTGCGTCTGCTGCCGCCTGCTGCTGCTGCTACTGCCGCTTTCGTCGACCGACCCAGCCACCGACTCCAGCCGGCCTACACTGACGCCTAGCGGGGAAACCGAGCAGCGACAGGCTGTTTTATAGGTTTTATGGCCCTAACGAGCTTGGAAGAGTTTTCAATATTCACCCAGCCTTCAGTTGTCATAAAAACTCAAGAGGTGTTTTGTTTGTTCAGTCTGGGCTACTATATAAAACATGGAGAGAGGACCCACTCCATGTAAATATAGTATTTAAATATAAAGGCTCATTCTAGGGTAAAAAACCACACATCATACAATTTCAGAATCAGAATCAGAATCACTTTTATTGCCAGGTATGTGAACCCGCACGAGAAATTTGACACCAGGTTTTTCTTAGCTCTCTTAGTACAAACATTACAAGTAAAAAAAAACAAACACAGACATAAACAAGAACAAAAGACAAACAACAAAAGCTAAATAGTTTGGTGCAATGGTGCATAGAGCATGGATGAAATAATAAATATACATATACAGTGTGCCCAGTATATTGGTATGTACAGATATTTTACAGGTGATCTTACTCAAATATCAGATATTTGATGTTACTGATGTTTGAGAATTTAGATGAACACTAGTGAAAACACCATTAGGATTATTTTATATTAAATTTCTACCAATAAATCCCTCTCACCTGATCCTTTAGAAAGCTCTTTCAGTAATTTGGGCGGTGCTGCCGTTGTGGTTTATTCCCTCCGACATGTTCTCCCCCTGCAGGCTTGGTGTCCTGTTCCTTGGACCCCCTCTCTATCTTCTTACTGCCCTCACCTTTGATGGCTTCACCTGACCACCATCTCTCTCACCAACCCTACACTACTAACCGCAGCATTCAGGCCATGCAACAATGTGGACGTCTGGTGTGAAAAGATGCAGCACACAGGATACAGCTCAGTATGACGGATTATTTGCGAGCCCTGGCCAGGTGTCTCTGGGTGTGGTTGGGATGAAATGTCACTTTTCATGTCATTTTTCATTTTTTGGTGTGGTGGTGAATAGCTGAAAAATAGAAAGGATGCTCAAAGGAAAAGAAATAAGAAAGAGAAACTGACAGAGGCTGTAACTCAAAGTAATTTTAATCTGCTGAGGTGGTAGCATGAAAATACTCATTTATGATAATGATTTTAAAGCATGAACCCGGGATCTGCAGGGCCCCATTTGAGAACCAATACTTTACATAGTAAGGTTAAGACCTGATATTATATTATATATATTATAGAGAAACCCAACAGATCGCACAGGGAGCAAGTACTTGGGGACAGTGGAAAATGTCTGAAAACAACCTCGACTGAAGCACATGTGTCGAAAGTCCAGTATTTGTGTGAAAAGTGTAAATAAGCTCATGTATGTTTTCTGAGTGTTTGAGTCCACATTTGCTCCCTCTGCAGGTTTACTTCCAGGCTGCTTTGTTACATGCAGCACTGAATCACTTGGACGCCGGCCTCCTCCTCCTCCTCCTCCTGCAGCTGGAGGCCAGGACAGGAAGCAGAGCTGGTGAGATTTCTGACAAATGGGCCCACCTCAGGGGGTAACAGGGCTTATACATGTGAGATAGCAGCAAAGACTGGAGGAGGGGGGGCTCCACTAACATCCTATTTTTATGATCTAATTTCAGATAAAAATATTTTTGGAGGTGTATTTTCATTCAGTTCAATTACAGCCCACACCCCCGACTCACAAATGTCTCTCCACATGCAGCCGGTACAATCAATTCTGGTCTCTGCACTCTGAGAGTCACACAACGTGCAGCACATACAAAGAGCTGCTCTCCTCCTGTTAGAGCTGATTACAATGTGGCTGCAGAAAACAAGCTCAGAGGATGATCAGTGTGTGAGATGATTACAAGGTGCATTCACACTTTCTGGGAGGATTTTATAGACATTAAAGGGAAATCTGTTCAAATGAATATGAGTATTTAATTAGCCTGTTGACTCTTGATGCTATTCACATATTTTATATAGGTCATAATTTAACTTTAATGCTCTTGACAAAACAAACAAAATTAAACTTACCATTGTTCATCTGAATCCTTCTTTCAAACTTTAATGTTGATTTAAAGGAACAGAATCATTCTTATGAACTCGTATCTCCTTCTTGTGGGGTAAAGAATTAATATATTTTAAAAGAAGATAGTTTAAACCAGTTATTCTCAAACTTTTGCAGGACAAGGACCCCCACACTGACACTGGATTACCCTGGACCCCCCATTTTACAAGATTCTGTGGCTTTGAGATGTTTTAATACAGGAAATATAAAAAATTTGGGATAAAAACAGTTATACATTCTGCCAGTCTGTTACTAATAGATGGAATTATAATGACAATTATTGCTTAATGCCAGGGACCCCTGGAACCCCCTCAAGGATGCTTAGTGTATATTTACTACTAAAAGTTGAGACAGACCTTTGTGTGTTTTCTTTATGACATTCCAAGTAGAAATGAACTGATCACATCAGAGTGTTGAATATGGACATGAATTAATTTAGTCGAGTCAGATTAAGTGGCACAGGAATACAGTTTGTTCAGTTTTACTCTAAAAAGTCACATCACTTCCACCTGCTGGATCTTATTCTCTGTTTACCTTCATATATAGATCAAGATCTACAGGTGCACATTTTAAATCGAACAACACGGTCCTAAATGAGGATAAAACATGTATCATATACATGATTTCCAAATATATAAAACATGAGACTAAGAGAATAATTAAGTACAAAACAATCAAGTTGAAGTGATGCTATAGAGCAGGTCAGAGCTTTCCTCTTACTTTATACCATTTTAGCCGCTGAGTGTTTGATATGCATTAGATATGAGCACATTGAACCAAAAGCATGACTGTGCATTTTTGTGACACATACCTCATGAGGTCCCCTTTATGTGCTTAGTCAGAATCTGTCATTTACCTTGTTTGTTGATTCTGCAGATCTAAATATAAAGTGGTCAAAACTCAATCAAAGCCACTTTTAAAATATTAAAGGCTGCATTTGTGTTGGATCAAAAAAAAGGAGCCACATGATTTAATGATATTCTACATTGATGAAGTGAGAGTGACCAATGAATGCAGGCTGGACCCGTGCCCACTGTGGCTCGAACAGCAGCTTATGGAGCAGCAGATAGGAGAGGGTGAAGGAGTTTATCTGCAAAAACCTGCACCGACTGTAAAATATCATCTGGATTCAAAAGCCTGACTCATGCTTTCACGTAACATTTAATCAAGTCTTAGGTGGCCAATGTATAGTGTGAATGTATAAAGAAAGAAAATCTTATAAAATAAAAAGTCCTTACTATGTAAAAGTTTTTAAAAAAGGGCTTTATTGTCTGAGATTAGAAATAAATGTGTGAATTTGTATTTGTAAGTGGGTCTATGTTAGTATTTGGTGTCTGAGAGAAATCTGAAACTGTTAAATTCTAATTTAAAAACAATGGTGGCAGCTGAACTGACCATCACAGGAAACCCCCTCACACCAGCTCCACTCATGACAGAGAAGCAGCGTGACGCACGCACAGCAGCAGATAGTGGTGCGCAGCCTCCACCCTGCCACATGGCCCTGGCTGCTGTCCGATAACGCACAGGAGACAAAAACAACGAGGCTGCAGCCTGAGACCTTTTACACCTTGTTTTCTCCACACAGGGAATTATTATTTCTCACCGATCCTGTCTGCCTTCGTTGTTTGTCAACGTGTCGATAAAATGGTTGATTAAGCGCCTTTTTACGCACAGCCTTTTTTTTAATCGACCTCTGACCAATCAGCTCTTTGGATATTCAGCCACAGGTCGTCGCTGAGCAGTAAAACAGGCTGCGATGCTCTCAAAGAAAGAGAGGGAGCTGATTGCAGAAATATGGGAAAAGCTGACTCCTGTGGCAGAAGATATTGGCTCAGACGCGCTTCTTAGGTAGGTTCATATGGACGTTTCATAAAATATGAACCTGCTGTCGTGAAATAAACTATTGTGTAGTATTTCAATCTGGTGAGATATTGGATTTATAAATGGTTAAAGTAAAACAGGTGTAAGTTATCTTTTTTTAATATTTGGTTCAAAAGACTAAAACTCATGACACTTTATTTGTGACTTCATCAACACGTGTTAGTGATGATGTCTACAACTATTTATTATCAATATATTAATATGTATAACCTCAAAGTAAGGATTTGTAAAGTAATTATTTACATGATAGTTATATCATTAAATCCCCATATGAGATTATGGAAAGCGTAAATTAAAAGTAAATGTATATTAATGATAATATTTAAGAATAATTGATAATGCACTATTTCGAATTTGTTGATTCATCAAAGTGGTTTCAAGATATTGCAAGGTATTGATGATGATGATGATGATGATGATGATGGATGTGGTGATGATGATGACGATGATGATGACGGATGTGGTGGTAGGGGTCAGTCTCCATGTGTCACCTATACTCCCACTGTTCCCCTCCTCCACAGGATGTTCGCCTCTTACCCAGGCACCAAGACGTACTTCTCCCACCTCGACATCAGCGCCCGCTCCGCTCACCTGCTCTCCCACGGGAAGAAGATCGTCCTGGCCATCGCAGAGGGAGCCAGAGACATCAGCCAGCTGACCGTCACTCTGGCTCCTCTCCAAACGCTGCACGCCTACCAGCTCCGGATAGACCCGACCAACTTCAAGGTGCCGGCCCTGAGACAAATCAGTACATATCTCACCTATTGATGACCTAATGGTTACTTGTTGACAATGTTCCTATACTTAAGTGTTCTAATGACTTTTCTCTTACGTGAACTCATTATCAGTCAATGTCAGACCTAACCCACTGGCTTGAGATGAACTATTGCACAGAGCTTCAAAAACAACATGTCAATAAAAGTCGTCATAGTATCCAATTACAGTATCTCCACATCGTTTAAGTGTTTGCAAGTATAAACTGCAGAAGAATTCATAAATACCCTCTTTCAATGTTATATAAAAACAATTCTCATATGCACCCATTCCAAAGTAGGTAGGATGAATAGAAAGACGTGCACACTGGCCTATATGGTGAAATATATCCTTATGTTAGTTCCAAGAGGAAACCGAACGGGCCTAAAATGAAAGTTTGGATTAGAAATCTAATGGCAGATATAAAAAGGATGTGAAATGGCTACAGGAAGTGTTCTGTGTTGCTTTACTTTTTCTGAATAAAGTGACAGAGGACTAGTGAAGACAAACTGCAAGCAGCACCAATGTAACTCAAAGATCATTTTAATAATACCAGTCCTCTCTGAAGTTGCACTCCTTTGGAAAATGAATGACCAGTTGCTGCCTGGTGTTCAGATGATGCATTCTACTTAATCTATCCAGGCAAAAATCTTTACATGTCCTTTAAAACCAAAATAACTGATTAAATTAAGTGGATGAGGCAGACTTTCATGATTCTCTCATGGTGCAACTAAAGTATAACTGACGTCACTTGGTTCTCCCTTCACCTCTCCACCTCTCCACCTCTCCTGCAGCTCTTCTCACACTGTATGCTCGTCACCCTGGCCTGTCACATGGGTGACGACTTCACGCCGGTTGCACACGCGGCGATGGACAAGTACCTGTCAGCGTTCGCAGCCGTGCTCGCTGAGAAATACCGATGAGAACCAGCCACATGTTTCTATAGTATTTAATATAAAATAATAATAATACAAATGTGCAATTAACATGCAAATGTTTATGTTGTATTGCAATAGAATATCTTAATTATGCATGGAAATATTTTCCTCATGCAGGCACAGACTTAACATGGAGACTGCGTCATTTAGTGCAGTTTATGGAGTTTATGGAGTTTCAGGTGTTACATGTTTATTTAAGTATGTTTCTACATGCAACAACACATGTTCAGTATGTGAGGGACATACATGATGTGTACGAGTGTTACGTGTGGTGGGAAAATGAATCCAAGCATCATGATTCCTGACTTTTCTATTTAAGAGGTTTATTCAACAAAGTTGAAAAAGGTTTTCTGCAGTGAGGCTCCTGCTGCTTCAAACGGCTGTGGAAGAATCGGGGGAAATCAGAGTGAACAGAGAGGTCGAGCATATCGAGGCGTCCTGGTTGGATCCATTCAGGTTCTCCGTTCCTTCCCCTCATAGAGACTCTGATGGACGACAGCTGCTGAGTGGACTTTGTGGTGAAGTGGTTTTATAATCTCCTTAGTCAAAGGTCAAGAATGAATTTTCAACCTCCGCCTTTGAGACAATATTTGCCCTTAAAGGGTTAAAAATGACTATTCTTCCAAAAGCTTTTATGACTTTTAGCACTCTGTATCACACCATTTAAAACATATAGTGTATCTTATCCATTTTTACTGACAGTATACTGCTTCACACTCTGTAATGCACAGATAACTTTTCCTGCAGCTAATAAATGCGACAAGGAGCTAACATCAAATCATTGGTCTTATTTATTTTTTAACTCTTCTCTTGCTTTTTCAATCTTATTTAGTCTACAACTAACAAGTTTAAATAACTTTTACTGAAACATGAGATTTTGACTTTATGTGTCGAATGTGATGCCTCTAGACTTTTTCCTGATAATCTTGCAAGTGAACAACACACCTGTCCAGAGGTTCAAATATGTCTGATGCTCTTATTCTTGTGGAGGGTCAGGCAGCTGTTATAACACTGACAGCAGATACAAACAGTTCCAGAAAATGAGGAGCTTATAGGTTAAACCGAAAGGAAGCAGAAGATGGTGACGAGGCCTCAGACACACTGTTGAAAACCTTCCCTGTCTGTGTTTTCCTTTCTCTCTTTACTCCGGTCAAAGTTGCTTCCTGCCGTGTTGCATGATGGAAATATTCCTTTCTAGAACGTCTGTTTCCTTAAACACGGCGGACAGGAATTTGAAAGTCCAGTGTGTAAGATTTAGGTGAAAGGGATTTTTTGGCAAAAACTGAATATAAAATAATCCTAGTGATATTTTCACTGGTGTGTTTCATTTAAATTGTATTAATTGTTGTTTTCTTTACCATAGAATGGGCCATTTATATCTAAAAACTTTATATTTACATGGAGGGGGGGTCCTCTCTGTGGAGACCGCCATGTTTTTTTACTGTCTAAAACCTTTTGAGTTTTCATGACAACTGAAGTTCACCACAGAACTGAATGAGGAGCATTCAGCTGCAACATGCACCTTCACCTCTAGATATCACTAGATTCTGCACACTGAGCCTTTAATGCCACACATAAATTAATTTTACTTCTCCGACCCTATATTGACCTCACTTCAGACTTCATACATTAAGTAACAATGAAATAATATAATAATACATACACAGTGTTTTTGAATGTCATCTTAATTACATTGTTATCTGGACTGAGGTCTTGAGCTGTCCCTGGAGAATTCTTGGAGCTGTCTATGGTGCTGAAACACACTCCCAATTAATGTTGAGCCATCTGGTGCTGAAATAAATGAACTGGGATTCTCTTGGAGAAGCAGATTATCTCTGACAGATATGGGATCTTATTCTTACTCTGAGTATGCCATTAAGAAGCACTGATATTTCTTCGCATACAGATAAAGTTACTGGATTATCACAAGAGGATCACGAACCATGGACATAAAATCAAATACATAAATCATACAATGTGACTTATTAGGCCTATGACATTTTGACTTTGTGGAGGATGTGCCTCGTGATCAAAACCTTTTAAAAAATATATTTTTGAATAGTTAATTTAAAAATAAAATCCATTGAGAAGTAGGAGCTGATCAAACATGAAGGGCCACGGTTTAAGGCTAGTTATCAGTTTTATAAGGAATTCAAGTGGTGCCACCTGCTGGATGATTTATAAAATTGCACACATTGTTAATGACTGCTCCATTGAGTGTGTTGATGATTTTAAAAAACTGATCTCACGTGGGATCTGTGGTGGGTGGGGTCAGTAGGGTCTTGATGTTGTTGAGGTCAAGAAGTCCCTGCTCACTCGGTCAGCTAGAGTACATATTTTATTAGGTTTATTTTTTTTAAATGAAAATTAGTTTAAGAATGAAGGTTTTGGTGGGACAGTTGATTTACACAATTTAACAGTTTTGATAAAGAATGGAGACGTAAGAAATAAAGATTCAATAAAAACAGGGACTGAGGACACAAAATAAAAATGAAAAGTGAACGGAATCGAAATAAATAGACAGATAAAAATAGAATGAGATAATACAATCCCATCCTGCATGTATTAAAGTGAGTAAAATGTGTATAAGTGAGAAGTAAAGTTAAACAAAATACGTATTAAAATGAAAACAATCTGAAAATAAATAAATAAAAGTTAATTTAAAATGGCATATACCAAATAGTAAAAACAGGGTGAAATAGATATTATATTATTATAATAAATACAAATAAAACACAAGGCTTTTAATGTAGATCTTCAGTTTTCATTTAAAACAATATTAACACTGTGCTGAGTAGTACAATTTAACGATCACTACCATAAGTTAAAAGAAGATCTGATAAGACCATCAAGAGAATTACAAACAAATAAAATGGGTTTATAATGTCCAGAGGCTGAAATGAGAGTCATGTGCCACGTTGAAGAAGTTACCCTTCAGTTTCTTTTGGTTGAAATAAGTATTTGTCTCTCTGTCAGCTGTCAGTTGTCCTCATGTGGCTTTCAGCTTCACTATTCGCACTGACGCATCAGGAGGGTTGTGGCTCTTATCTGTTAAACGCTTTGGGGCCTAAGTCAGTGGAAAATACGTAAAGATTTTACGTGTTAAACTCGGAATCATAATATGGTTGGTGAAGTCTCTAGAAATCCAGTGGTGCCATAGAATCAAATTAAAATATTTTTAAGTATCATCAGCCACGTGTATTTTAGATTTCCTCTATTCAAATATAATGTTTTTTTATATTATGTATTTTTTGTATATATTTTTCAGGTAAGGGGTCTGTAATGATGCCTTTACGCGCCTCCTCAGGCGTACGAGGTCTGTGCGTAATTGCGCACTCGAACAAGAAAATAGAAAACAGATGAACTTTGCTGTGTTGTTGACTTTTATTGTTTTATGGAAGAGACACATAGGTCTAACACATGTGAACAGACGTTATGGAGATCTCCCCCGGGGGTCCAGGTGCGGAGGCCGCTGGGTTTAGTGGTACTGCCTTCCCAGAGCGGACACAACCACGGCCAGGAACTTCTGCCATGCGGCCTGGATGTCGGGAGTGAAGCCGTTTCCCATTTTTGCGGCGACGACGATGGTCAGGCAGTCAGCCAAGAGCTATAGAAGGAAGGGGACGAATTAGATTCATTGTATTTCATGTAATTTTATATGGCATCATGGAGAATCTTTTCTAAATGTTTTTCCTTTGACTTTGGCACAAACACATGAGTATAAACTGGCAGCAAAAGTGCGGGATGTTTGCATGATTAAAGACAAAGTTGTGGATGGTGAGGCTTTACCCTGAAGTTGTCGGGGTCGACGTGTAGCTTCTCGGAGTGCAGGACGCTGAGCTCGGCGTACGTGCCCTTAATGTCGTCCATGTTCTTGACGGCGCGGTCCAGGCCGTGCAGCACCTTGATCCCGTGGGCCGCGATGTTGGGGTTGCTCTTGATGGTCTCGGCGTTGTAGAGGTTGCCGAAGCCGCCGAAGTACCTCTGGGTCCAGGGGTAGACGATCAGACACCTGGGGAGGAGGAGACAGGAGGAGGGTGTAGGTTTTGGCACCAGAAGAGGACGCAGACGTTTAGAAACTATAAATCTTTAATTGCATTTGTGTTCGAAGAGTGAGGCCCTCCGTACCTGCTCAGAGCCTTGGGTCCGACATCTTCATAGTCCAGGCTGGAGAAGATGCTGTTGATGATGCCGCGCTCCTGCTGAGTCCACTCAACCATGGCTGCTCTTGTTTGTGTTTTTTGTTCACGCTTCAGAGAACGAATAAAAAGCTGAATAGTGCCTCGGTTGGAGCTATAGTTCTATTTAAATGTCCCAGAGAGGCCCCCCACCCTGCAGGAGAGGGCGGCTGTGATAGGCCGGAGATGAGGCGTCTCAGATAAAGCACTTCTCTCCAGAAAGTTCTTCGATATTTTGGTGGTGCATTAGTATTGCAGATTTAAAGGGATGCAAAAGATGCACGGCAACACTTCGGTGTGCATGGCGAACAAATTTGAGAAAGCATTCGATCATTATTTTCACCTTTACTTGGATGACTTAAGCTATTAAATTAAAAAAGACCAGATGATATTCGTGCATGTGGGGAAACAATGAAAAGTGAATTTAGTGTGGTTTTCTTGTTTGGAATGAACCAATTATTCTCCTGATTTGTCCATTAAACTGTTGGGATATTGGTATTTTTAGAGGTTGCCATAGTTACAGTCCTTCCAGGATCCCCTTAGCTCATTTTACCCCATTCATTGATCTGAGAACCTTATTAATGTAGCTCTCATTTATTAGTTATTGTTTGCTTTTTAATTGCTTCAAATATTTGCTTTACTTTTTCACCTTTTTACCTTTAAAGCACCTTGTAACTGTGTTTTGAAGACTGCTATATAAATGAAGTCATAATTGTTATTTTTGTTAGTAGTATCAGTAATAGTAGTAATAGTAGTAGTAGTAGTAGTAGCATGTGTTGAAGTACAAATTTACATATGGTTTTAATTTCAGGAAAAGCAGCTTGAGAAACCTATAACAAGCACAATAAATCAAATAATTAATGTTAATGTTATTCGATTATTTTTCAAATATTAGACAATATCACATCTCCAATTAATTTAATATCGGTTTAAGAAATTGCTGAACTTATTTCTTCTTCTTTTTTAACTTTATTGAGGCCATTGTCTTTTTTTAAAATTAAATGTCAGTGAAAAATCCAGAATGATAAATCAAACAACTTCACTTGATTTAATTCGATTATTTCTCAAATATTATCAAATATGATGTGATTAGTTTGAGCTTTTAATAGTTTGACATCAACATTAAACATTGTTGATCGGAGAAATACAACTTTTTTTCTTCTTTTTCTCCAAATGTTGAAACTTTATTGAGACCATTTCGTTCTTCTTATTAAATATCAGATGTTGGCCAGACACTGGGATGGTGTGTCATGCCATGAGTCTTGTTATCTGTCAAACCACACTGGTGATTATCTGCAGCACCGCCGCCTCCGCCCAAACACCGGCTGCGCACATTCACACATGTTTGATCGAGAAAATACTTGAGCGAGGTGATAAAGAGGATGAGCGCTGTTTCCTCCCCTTGATAGGAAATATAATTATGACCTGAGCCAAAAATGTCTCTAATTAAATAACCTAATAAATCACTGATAAATCTCACTCACACGGCTTCAAATGATAGGGGCTGATTTTTTATTAATAGGTAATGATTCACACTGTCTGCTGCAGGAAGTTAAAGAATGAAATTAAAAGGGATTAGTCTGTTAAAGGTGTCGTTTTCTTTTGTGCAAATTAATAAATGTGCATTATTTCACTTGATTTCTTGAGATGACCTTAAATGACCCATTACTTTTTTCTGTCTTTCTATATTAAACGTTTTGGCTTAAAATATGGGAATCGAACAAATCGACCAGAATTAAAAATAGTTCTGTGTTGGAATAATCTCAGAAAGAACCTTTCTCTCTTAAGACCTGATGAACACACACGATTGGGTCCTGTATCAAGGTTTCAGAATATAAATAGAGATAAAATACAGAGGCTCCTTTTACGTTTTTTAAATAGTTTCAGGTCAGCACATAGTAAAGAGGGCACCAAGTTTATAATGGTTAAAATCAGTCATGTGTAAGACTGGACGATATTTTATGTGTATTCTATTATTTTTTTGTTTTATAAATTCACCTATCCCTCTAAGGCAGGAGAAGTTTATCAGTACAGCACATTTCAACAAACAGGACATTCAAAGTGCTTGACATAAAATAATAAAGGCATCACGAGACAATACAATACAATGTCACTTCACTTAAGTGACATGGGGATTAATGAACAAAATGATAAATAAAAGAGGGAAATATTACACTAAGTCACAATCAACGTTACACAATGTGTTAACGTTGTTACAGTAATGTCCAAGTTACTTTAAATTGCTTATTGCATCGTGTACTTTACCCACAATTCCATGCAAATGGCGGTGACTAACTTTAAAGACGTTCTGTGGTATTTTTACTGTGCATTTTACGGTATTTGATGTAACAGTGTAATAGTGCAGTTACTCTATTAGTAATTGTAATATTTTGATTTAATTAAGTCAGTGGAAAACAGGAGAGTCTTCAGCATTAAATTAAAAGAACTATAAAGTTGCATAAATGGACCATATGTGAAGTATAAAACCTGAAAACTGCTTCTCATGTGTAGTTTTGACTCTTAAGTAGTTTCTGCACCTGACACTCTCTCCTGTGACCTGACACGTCCTCCTAACGTCAGGGCTCCATCACCCTGAGGACCAGCATGCACGTCATACCCAAATCATCATGTTTGTGTCAACTGTCGCCCTGATACCGACCTCTCCACCTGGCACCCGGCCATTGACGCCCATATCATGGGCCGGAGGAAGGGTCAGATCTGCTTGGCATCTGTTCAGGTGGGTGTGACTGCGGAGCCAACTGAATTTAAGTAGAAGTCCGGAGGAACCGGACAACACTGTCCCACTCATAGACAGTAAGAGAGAACCAAGAGAACCATGAGTCTGACCGAGAAAGACAAGACCACCGTCAAGGCCATGTGGGCCAAGATCGGCAAGTCTGCGGAGGTGGTTGGGGCTGATGCTCTGGGCAGGTGAGTAACAAGTTGGATCCATGTTTCAGGAAATATTGTTTGATTGTTTTATGTTTGTTTTTCATGGCTGAAGAAAAGTCTCTCATCATAAATTGACTGACTTCATGTTCAACTGCGCAACTTTCATTATTAGCCGAAACTAAACCTTTTGCTCCAGGTGAGGCTCGAACTCACAACCTCGGCATTGCTACGCAATTCACTGTCTATAAGTACCGCGCGCTGACCGATTGCGCCACTGGAGCCTGTATTTCACATAGAAATCAAAATTGTTGTAGTACGAGAAGTAGTAGTCCTCCAGCTCTTCCAAAATACCAAACTTTCTCACCAGTCTCACTTCTCTCTCCATCCCCGCAGGATGCTCATCATCTACCCGCAAACCAAGACCTACTTCTCCCACTGGACAGACTTGAAGCCCGGCTCTAAGCCCGTGAAGGAGCACGGAAAGAGGATCATTACTGCAATCGGCCAGGGTGTGGCCAAGATCGACGACCTGAACAGCGGCATGCTGGAGCTCAGCGAGCTGCACGCCTTCCAGCTGAGAGTTGACCCGGCGAACTTCAAGGTGAGTCATTCGTCACTGACACCAAGTGCGCCAAGATATCTAATGTGCTACAATCCAGCTCCATAGTCACTGTCACAGTGTGCAGAAGTTGGAATCTTCTCTCACTGACTTGACCTCTGCGTACTTTTACGCACGGTGGAATTTTTTTTACGCATAGATTGAATTCTCAGTTACAGTTTTAAAAACTTACTTTCTGCATCCAAAATATATTTTTTTCAGTTTTTAGATTTTTATTGAGGGTGTGAGATGGCAGAGAAGTGCAAGACACCAACTTTTATTTTTCTGTGGGAATGAACTAACTTGTTCAGGTGGATGTTGGCAGCAGTGCAGACCATATGTCTGGTTAATGGTTTTCCTCATGTCCACAGCTCCTGAGCCACTGCATCCTCGTGGTGCTGGCCGTCATGTTCCCCAAGGACTTCACCCCCGAGGTCCACGTCGCCATGGACAAATACCTGGCTTGCCTGTCCCTGGCTCTCTCTGAGAGATACCGCTGAGCTGCCCTCAGTGTGCCACACAAGGCCATGTCACCCATGCACGGTGGAAAATGAAGAAATAAACCGTATGCCACCAAAAAACTCTGTGTTTTGTGACTTTTCTTTGTTGAAGGTGAAATGAAGAGATGTTTGTTTTATTCTTTTTATTTCACACTGAAAAATCCTCACTGTGGTCTTACAGCTTGACATGGATAACAAAAAAATACAACTTTTTTCCACAAAACATTTTGGCATGATGAACAACAAATATATAGGCAGACGTAGTTTATGGGTTTATTATGGCGAGGACGATAAACGCACAATAGAAGTGGTTATGATTTCATAACCACTCGTACCTTATCATCACCAAGGATGAGCCTGAGAAAGAAGAGAGAGAATCATTGTGAATCAGGTGTTATCTCTCATTTTATTTGATTTTATTGCAACATCCAGTAACTTTCTCTCACCTGAGCAGAGCAGCTGCCACCAGACCTCCTCCGATGGGCCCCACCCAGTAGACCCAGTGGTAGGTCCAGTAGTTGGCCATCACTGCAGGGCCGAATGCCCTGGCTGGGTTCAGACACGTCCCTGACACATCACCTCTGCACCAACAAGAAAACAACAACAATATTTTAATCATTCAACGTTTTAAACGTATTATTTGTTAAAAAACAAAACATTTCTGCAGCCAAACATTTCACAGTGCAATATAATGCATTTAAATATTGAAATGTAACATTAAACATTTAATACAGTCATACTGAGGCATTTGATTTTAAGTAATGGGTCAAGATTTAAAAAAGAACTTTAGAAAAAATGATTACAGAATAATTTAATTCAATTAAAATAAAAAACGTAAATTAAAATTAAGTTATTTAAATTAAATTAAATGTTCACCATTATAACCATCATTTTTACTTGTGTCTGCCCCACCCACTTTTGTCTATGATGAAATTATAAATTGTAAAATAAGATAACAAACATTTTAAAGTCCAAAATCAAGCTTAGATAATTTCAGTATTTCAATTTTTTATTTAAATATGACTGTGAAATAAATGCCAGCTGTTATTATTGACTGGCAGATAAGAAACAGACTCTTGGCTGAAATTATATTAAAAGGTAATAAGTGACTTTTAAGTTCCTCTTAAATCTAATACGGTGTAAATGTTTAACAGGAAAAACTGCTCACACACACTTCATTAAGACTTCAGCCTTTCGTCTTACCCTGCCAAGACGCAGATGATGACAGTGCAGCCCACCAGGAAGGGAGCCAGCGGGGTCTTTGTCTTCTTGTTGACGGCCACCAGCAGCACCACCATGGTGACCAGGCAGGTCATGGCCACCTCCCCGAAGATAGCCCCAGATAGCTGGCTCTCTGACTTGAGGATATCAAACGCTGCCCCTGTGGCATTGTGGTAGCGGTCTGCAGGGGTCATCATCTGTAAGATATATGGTCAATAATGAACATTGTTGTCTTCATAAGGAATGTATGGTCATATTTAATTACATTTTATATGTTCAAGTGTTTATAAAAGAGTAAAGATATGCATCCTCTCAGAATATTGTGCACTGTGACTTTTATTATGTCAGATTATGGTTAGATGACCTTGGACATTCCAGCTCCGACCACTCCTCCAATCAGTTGGCAGGCGAGATATGGCCCCACCATCATCAGCTCCATACCTCCGCACAGGTAGATGGCAATTGTGAAGGGAGGGTTGAAGTGGGAGCCACTGGACAGAGGGAAAGAAACAGTAAAGAAAAGGCGGTGGAGCAAATTGGAATCAAGACGAGATCAAACAAACTGCAGGAGACCCAAATATATGAATCTGCAAAACACACAGCAAAGAAACTGTACATTGAACAAAGGTCTTTACCTGATGTTGTCCATGACCGCGACCATCACAGCCACAGCCAGTCCATGCACCAGAGCCGGCTGCAGGCGTCCGGCCGATGGAACGTTCTCGATGACGGACACACAGCCGATGAAAACGAAGAACATGGTCCCCACTATCTCGGCCAGGCAGGGCTGGAACAGTTTCTCATACTTGTTAGGAGGAGGGGGCGCCAGCTTCTTCTGGCCCTTCTCCATGAGAGTGGAGTCAACATCTTCCATTTCCATTTTCTCGACTCCCATGTTTGTTCTTCTCCTTGCTTGATTCCTGTTACTTCTGTTTCAGATAAAGATCTAGCACAGAGATGTTGCTGCCTCAGCCTGCCTGTGCGTCCTCCACGTAGACCCGACCCAGTCTGCAGACTAAGTAGAGGGAACTGCAAGGTGTTGTACTTATTTATACTCATCACTGGCAGCTGACAGGCTGTGCAGTGGAATTGCATCACGGGTAATAAAAAAAGAAAAAAGAAAACCCTGAAGTTCTTTGACACCGTGTCAGAGCAGATGAGGCCACAGCTGGTTCAGAAGCTCAGCCCTCGAGTCCTCAGAGTAACCTTTAGTAGAAGAGGTGATAAGGTTCAAGGAGATGTGAGCGGTTCAAGGTTGCCCGCAGCCTGATGATAGTTTTATTTATCATCATCATTGTTTTATTTGGATGCACAGGCATGCCTGGAGAAACAGGTAGTGGCCTACAGAGATAAGACCAGACCTTGACCATAGACTTTACACAACCTCACCCTCTGCAGACTTGTGACACTACATTACAACTACTACAATACTACACAATGTTCATCAGATTTGATGCTCAAAGTACCTCAAGTAGCACTTTTTGCAGGATTATACTGAAGTAGGATTTTGAGATACTGGTACTTTACTTGCATTTTTGTATTTTATGCAGCTCGACATTTGTCTTCTAGTATTCAGAGGGAAATATTGTGTTACTTTACATTTATTTAACAGTTATTTCTACTGTGTAGATTAAAATTCTATATTAAAAACTATATAAGATACAAGACATTGCTTAATATTTCCCTAGTGGTCCTCAGTTTATTTGGTTTGTGGCCCCTTGTGGAAAAAGTAAGGACTTCAACATATGTTGTGGTACAACATAAAAAACAACATGTGATAACACGAGACAATAAATTAAATATATACAATAAAGGTGACCAAAGTGCAGACTGCATGATTGGAGTGAAGGAGCTGCCGTGACCCGGATTTGAACCGGGGTTGCTGCGGCCACAACGCAGAGTACTAACCACTATACGATCACGGCCACTCCTCATTATATTCCTGATGATTTATCCTCACACAACCCTGGTCGCACTTTGAAACCCTCAGGAAAGAGAGCAGCCTGAGCCAGTAGCTAGTCATACTTCTCTCATTCCTTGATTTTGTCTAATTATAGTTTTTGTTATTGTAAAGGGTGGTCATTTTTAAAGTTCTGTCACCAGGAGCGGTCAGTTGGAGGAAGCACAAGACTGGGAAATGATGGTGGACGTTGGCCAGTGGCTTACAGTCCCATCACATATTGTCACTACCACCCTAAGACCAGACCTGATACTCTGGATACTCCTACACCCTGCATCCTGTGAGGAGAAAGCTGTGGTATGCATCCATGGCATTTGGGGCAGAGCAACATGGCTGTAAAGCCATAGTTTGCTCTGTGTAGGGGTTTCCTTGCAACATCCACCATCAGGTTGCTCAAAGACCTGGCGATCCATGGACAAGCCCTGCACCAGACCATAAAAGAAACATCACACACTGCAGAACTCTGCAGTCAATGGCGCTGGATCAGGAGGAAAGATCCCAACTGGGCCCCAAGTGCACAACTGAAGTTATGTCCCCAACTGGTGGCCGCTAACACCATTCATCCCTCTGGAGGCGTGGGACCAAACATATTGATTTATATTCTATTCTGTTAATTTGTCACCCATCTGTTTTTAAATATGTAGTAGTTGCAGTAGTTTTATAAGCTGTAATCTGATTTCATCCACTGCTGCACAGCCTTCACCACGTGTACCAAAACCATGTAACATGCACTCTCTCTGCACTAGATGGATAAGTTGGCATGGCCCGACAATGCTGATGATTCTCTATCTTTACATATTGCAGCATGAATACTGTATGCATAGTATTGAAATCCCTCAGTTTTCCAGCATCTCACTTTAACTCATTGCTGTGTTTCAGTTGAGTGAAGGACACTGCTTTATGATTCTAATCTAACTTTACTGTATAGGGTAGTGCCCTGTCCTTAATCCACCTTAGATGTACCACAGCTATGAAAGCATAGTTTTCCATCCAGGACTTTGAGCCAAACAATGAGTACAAGAAGACTGTTAATAGATAACCAAAAAGTGTGATCTATGGGTTTAATTCTATATATGGACGTTATTATCAAACATCTGGACCTGTTCCAGTCGTCACACATGCACAAGTCCAAGTTAGCTGGAGTGATATCAGGACACTGTTGCATCATCAAACATTTTATTGAATCTTCAAATGCAGCCATGTGATTGTGTAAGAGCCAGCAGTTGGAGCGGCTCACAGTTTAAATACAAAATTAATACACGTGACAAATTTAAATATTACAGACTAATGGTTACAGAAATGTGTTGGAGAAATCACTGGAAAATCGGGACGTCTTATTTGTTCACTTCAGCATAACACGAGTCCTCTGGTCGCCAAAGAACAACCTGCAGAAAGAGGGATACTTCCATTACTGTGCTGGATTCAATATCATGTTAAGATCATGAACTAATGACCGGCCAGACACAGGCCCAAGGAGCCAAGAGGATATTATCAGCTGGCAAACTGATTACACCAGGCTGTGAGAGTTCTGCAGACTATCATGGAAATACAGTTTAACAGTTTACTATTACCCATAAACCCTCAACTGAAATGACTAAACCTAACCGTCAGCGAGATAACTTAACACTCCCACACCATAACTCTATCTTTGAAGTAACCTCCTTCGGTATATTTTGAAAGTCCAAATTTCTGATCCTGCATTGTTTCTAAACCACTAATTAGAAACCACTAATCTAAATTTAGCAGACACAATTAATGGTGTATTAGACTGCTGCAATAGGGAATAAGCCACACCCTGCCAATACTTTTACTTTTAATAGTTTACATAATCAAGTACCTACATCCTTTTGGCCAAGTAGAAAAGTTAAAGTGTACTTGTATATATGTTAATCTGTTAGTTGTACTTTTACTTTAAAATATTTGAATATTTCCTTATTACTGACATTTTGAAAACAATATGGAAACCAACTCTTATTCTGTAGCAATGGGTCAAAATCTTTCTTTCTTTCTGTTAATGGTGAACCAATTTTTTTATTGTACAAATAAAAATCAGAAAGCCTGTCAAATATTAACAGTGAGAAATGAGTGGGCAAGAATAATGAAACTGAATTCATTCTCTCACCTGATGAAGGTGACAGTGAGCAGTGCACCACACATGGGTCCGACCCAGTAGATCCAGTGATGGTCCCACTGATGGGCAGCCACTGCAGGACCGAAGGCTCGTGCGGGGTTCATACAGCCTCCGGACAGCATCCCTCTGAAACAACAGACAGTGACAACACTGAAACACAGCTCAACACTGGGCTTCTCATTTCACATGGAGTAGTTACAGTCTCACTAAAAACAAGGTTTACATTTGGAGGGACTATGATGTAGATGAGCTCAACCTCTGCTGCTTCACTTCTGACCACTCTGTCTTAAATCTGAGTCTCATGAGAGAAATACTTTAATACACATGTATCACATAAAGTTAACTTTTACATCTGGTGGCAATTCACAGTTTGGTTAGATCTTATTTTATAGATATATAGATAAATCTAAAGTACTATAGTATATAGTATATAAGTAGTATAAATACTTTGAACAAATAAACGTACCTCTTATCTAAGTTAATCATTACAGGCTAAAGAAAAAGATGTAATGGAAGAAAAAAAGCGAAGACAGGACATAAGAGAGGAAAGGAAAATGGTAAATGGTTTGTATTTATATAGCGCTTTTCTAGTCTTGAAAAGAAAATGAGAAAGGAGAAAATAGAAAAGCAAAGAAAAATGAAAAAGACAGGAAAGGAAAGCAAAAAAAGAAAAAAGGAGAAAAAAAGAAAAAAAAAGAAAAAAGACAGGAAAGGAAAGCAAAAAAAGGAGAAAAAAAGAAAAAAAAGAAAAAAAAGAAAAAAGACAGGAAAGGAAAGAAGAATATAAGAAAAAAAAAGAGTGGACATAAATTCATAAAGCAGTGACAAAGAGCTCCGCCTGCTGACACATTATTGCATCACTAATCTAATAATCAAAATACGTTAATATTACACTCAGAGTCTTGTTGGATCAAATGGAAACACAATCAAGTATTGCTGTAATATTACATATACAGATATTAAACATTAAACTGGTTGTCAAGGTAATAACAGTGAATAAATAAGCAATAAAATAATAAAAGTGATAATAAATACATGTGTCGAGGTAGACTGTGGTCAGTGCTGCAGCTGACCCTCTGGACCAAGCGTCTCCACCCCTGACTTCTGCCGCAGCTCTTACCCTGCTATTATGTTAGCCGTCACCGTGAGGCCGATGCAGAATGGAGCCGACGGTGAGCGGGTCTGACGGTTGACGGCGCCCAAGCACACCACGGTGGTGAGGATCAGGGTCAGCATCATCTCTGCCATCGTGGCTTTACCCAGGTCGCTGGTGCTGGGCTGAAGGGCTCCTCCGAGGGCAGAGTCGTACAAGTTGGTCGGGTACATGACCTGAAAGAAGAGCAAACATCAATCAACAGTTTTCATTTATTTTCTAATATTCAACTTAAAATCACAAAAAACAACATTTTGACTACGGAGATTAACATGCAAAGTCTTTAACTTTTTTTTTTTGTGCAGAAATGAGCTTCTATACGTTTTCGTACCTTGGCCAAAGCAGCACCGATCATCCCTCCTACAGTCTGAGCTGTGATGTAAGGCACCATCAGGAGCAGCTCCATCCCTCCACAAAGGAATACGCTCAGAGACACTGCAGGGTTAAAGTGGCCCCCACTACGATAAACACAATGAACTTTATGTGACTCTGTCAGAACGACTGTTACACAACAAATGATTCTCTTTTAAACAACTTGGTGGTATCAAATGTAGTGCTTTAGTGAAAGGACCTTTTAGAAACTTCTGCTCAGCTCTGGCAGTTTGCATGATGCTGTTTACATCACAGTATGTGAACGTGTTAAAGCTAATTCACTTTATATCCAGATTTAAAACCATCAAACTTATGTCATCTTTTACTCCACATGTGATTTGGGGAGGAAATCCAAAATATACATTTAAAAAGAACACAGAACATCACCTTTAAAACACAATATCATTCTTTACCTTATTTGCCCTAACACCATGATGAGCGTGCCCAGTGTCAGTCCGTGTGCCAGAGCCGGCTGGAGGACGCCGCCTGCTCCCACGTTCCCGATGACAGACGCACATCCCACGAACACGAACAGGCTGGTCCCGAACAGCTCGGCCAGGCAGGGCTGAACATACCTCTCATACATGCACCTCTTCTTGTTGTTGCTGCCGCTCTCCACCTCCTCCTCTCCCACGTCAGCCACTGTGAACACCTCTGTGTTGGTTTTGGACCCTGACATGATCGCTTCCTCTCGCTGGACCCTCTCTGGTGTCTGCTGGGTGGTCTGATGGAAGTTATATATGTTTATGAGCTATTGTAGGGATGATGCATACATACGCACATCCATCATTTTTTTTCACCCCATCTTCCTGCAATTGTTTATACACCCACAACTGTTGGCCCTCAGTCAAGAGAAGCTCATAAAATTATTAGCACTTTTGTTACTGGATGTCAGAGAGCACACAGGCAGATAATGAGATAAGGGGTGACACTCTGTTTTGTTTAGCTGACACCACAGATGCTTTCTATCAGGAATTCTGACTCCTGAAGAGAGTGAAAACTTTTTCTTTATGTCAAAGGTGAGAGTCATGGAAGCTCGAGAGAAGAAAGTCAGTTCATATATATATTTATTTATCTTCCTCAAACTGTATTTTCTCTGCAAAATAGTTATTTCTTTTCAATTTTATTTCATCTTTTTATCTTGTCTTATCTTCATGTCAAGGAGAGTCGAACTGTATACGGTTGATACATGTGACAAATTCAAATTTGATTTGACTTTTGTTTTTTTTTATCATCTGTGGGTTCATCATTTTATGAACGAGTCCTGTCACATCCACATTTCCTTATCTGTTGTTATGTAAAGATCCAGAATGCTTTGGCTGTAATCAGGGCTTTAGTCTTTCATATTGGACATGTTTTTATTTTTATATAAATTTAAATTTAAAGGTTTTTTTCATTCATTGCTTTTTTTAACTTTTGGTTCCTTTGCTTTTAATTTGATTTATTTTCCCTTTATTTTTATTATTTGTTGACGCAAAATGTGTTAAAAATGTTGAAAACCTACTTGGAAATGAAAACAATTCAGATTGTTACTGTCTGCTGACAGATATTGAGTAACAAACAAAAAAACACAACTTGTTAGAAGTTATTCCTCCAATAAGCTTGTTCCTAACTAGCTCAACTAATATATGTGATAACTAGCTGATATTTATACTGTTTGCCAATAAAGTCGAAAGCTGGCTCTTCTTTTCGCCCATTTCTGTGTGTGTGTGTGTTTCTGTGTGTGTGTGTGCAAAATAAGTAGACGATGCTCACCAGACCTGGGTTGGAGGGAGGTTATCTGCAGGTGATTAATGTAGGGAGCTGATCAGTCAAAGGTCAAAATCAAGGTCCAGAAAATTATGGTATAAAAAATACTATTCCGAGAAATACCCACAAACATCAGAGACAATCTTAACCTAAAACTGATTTGATTCCAAAGTATCTCTACAGTTTATAGGATTATAGACGTGATTTATGGATCAGAACAATCTTTTTATAACCATATGGCAGGATTAACATCAGCATGATGTCACTATGAAGTCTTAAGTGATGTCAAATATTTTAGTAATGCATTAACTTTTGATCAATAACATTACAGACACATTCTACAGGTTATTTAGATTAACTGATTAATTTATTAATCATCACCATGATTATTAATTATTAGATTATTACAGGGCCACTCCCACTCCTGTCCTAGCTGCTTATTTCATTTTCCTCGATTAGGAATTATCCGTTGTATGATTCGACATTATTACAATTTCATTGGCTGTACACAAAGTATACATGACCCCTCCGATAATTTGATATGAAGTGCATTAAGTACATAAATGAACGGGGCAATGCAGTCTTACACAAATGGAGGTTTTTATTGAACTGCACTTGAACACCTTTTGTCAAATATACTCTGTTACAAACTACTGTCATGTCCTCTTTGCCGTTTGAAAAGTATCGGGGCGAGAAAAGAAAAGATTGAACAGACAAATGCAATGTAACCGGTGGTTGCATGTGATTCATTTCTTGAGCTCTACTTATTGCATGCGTCTAAATAAATGAGTCTGGAAGTACGACTGATCAATAAATTAAAATAAAATGGCACATGTACAAGATTCAGATGAGGACAAACGCATGATATGTGAAATCCTCAATGTTTCGTACATTCTTTAATATCCACCACAGGAGAGCATTTACGATGGATTGTGGATTTAGAGACAATGTTTTTGCCTGTGAGCGAATTAATCACACATGATTCATACTTCGCTTCAGTTCCAGTGTAGTGACAAACACCTCTCACCTTCAACACGGACCTGGTCTCAAACGACACTCATGCAATGACATTCCGCTGATGCCGGGACTTTTTTCGAACCAGCTCCCAGACGACAGAGAATGTGGGTTTCCTCTTTCCCAACATCTTGTTTTACGCATTTTCTCCTGTTGTTGCTTTTGGCAAATGCGCACGTCCGAACAATGGAGAAGTTTCACTCTCAGAACGCCAACTGCGACAGACCTGAGGAAGCAGAGCATGACCCCTGTTCTTGTAAATGACCACACCAGAACATTCAAACTGGACACACGGGTGGAACGATATAAAATATTAACACTTAGGTAACGCAAAGTAAATAAACTGACAGCGAACGTGGCGCCACAGTGGTGAAATCATCAGAGAGCGGCCAAAGATCAGATTTATTACAACAGCGTACAGTTCACATACACAACTGTTTGTAGTCTGGGTTATAACTATAATCTAAACCTTTTATTCTTATTTAAACTCTCTATCGTGTACTATTTTGGGGTTGGACCAGGTTGGGAAGCTGCGACTTCTACTAATGATGTAAAAGTAAATGTAAAATATGTAACTTTGGCCACTAGGAGTCTTTACCACCATTACAGATGGTGTGGCACAAATCATGTTCACAGGTAATTTTTATTCATGTTACGCACCAAACAGCGATGAATAATCGGGATCCATTATGAGTGATGAATACCAAAAGTGGAAGGAAGAAACAGCCGAAGGGCTAACTGGCTAGCTGTGTGTTTTTCCTTCATCACATGTGATTTGACTCGGATGTTACTGCAGAGTAATGATGTGACGTAATTCAAAGAGCAACAAAAACATCGTTGGAAACATTTAGGATAATGTAAGTACAGAAGTCAACAGAATAAATAACATAGCAGGTCTGGTTGTTTCCAGACATTTCAATGAAGAATTTTAAGTATGAAAAGAGAAAAAGATATTCTTACCTACTTATTAAGTGTATTATTCTCCATATATTTTATACACTTTGCTTTAGAATTCCCTGATGTACATACGACTTATGTTATTGAAAAAAGAGAAATTATTACCCAGGTTGAGTTTGTCCTTAATGGCCCAGCAGATGCTGTAGTGTTGAAGAAGCTGTTGCAGCAGCTCTTTTTCATCCAGGAACTCCAGTCGCTCAATTCTGCAGGAAATGAAAAAAATAAATTAAGTTGACTTTCATACTACATGACACAAACACATAATGTTCACCAGTGTGTGGTTCCATCATGACACCATGAGGGTTTTTTTGTCATCTAACACTGCAGTCCCTACAAATGGGGTTAATGGTGAACTGAACCTTGACGGAAACAGTTTGATGTGAAGTCTGCAATACCTCGCCACGTCGTCCTGAGGGAGTATACCGTAGATGGTCATCATGTCCAGAGCGTCTGCCTGCTCCCAGCCCGTCTTCAGAAAACGCTCCCTCTGCAAACAGCACACATCAACATTACAATATAGGAATATTCTGACACAGAGCCACTGATTTATTCACCTGATCCAAAGAAACCATCAAATCCCCCTTGTATTTTAGACTTGACTTCAGACTAGACTTGCACATTAAACAGTTGACTTAGTTGTGAATATATTTAAGTGTGTGGATCCACGAAACCACCGGGTTTTCTTCAATTAAAATGTTTAGTTGTACGATTTACCTGAGAGTCCAACGATTGACAGGCCTCTGCTCCTGCGAGGCTGCACTGGCGGCGCTGCAGGTTCTCGATCATCACCTGACCGAACCGATCACTCATGTTCACCTGGATACACAGAAAATAGTGAGCGCCGAGAAACACTACAACATTAAATCTCATCTCCAACACATGCACTACTTTTATCTACAAAAATATCTCCCATGTCCATATGATGATAACTAAAGTCTTCCCCCTCCTGTATTGGGCTGTGGTGGTTGTTCTGTTCACCTGTTCATAGTTGATGAACATGGCCGTGTGGAATGTCTCTGCTGCCCAGTGAAGCAGGTTGGAGGACTGAGAGGGCGTCATGTAAACCAGCACACACTCTGACAGGAACAATGTTGGTAGTCTGGAGAAGGAAATGTCACATAAATACAAATAAGCACAACATAACCATTGCTACAAGAAAGCCCCAAGAGACCAAACCTCTACCAAGCAAAAACAATACTCGTGGATACATAAGTTTTCCTTCCCAATATCAATTCCAATTTGCGGACTTTCTGTCCCACTCCATATATTAAAACTACAAAATATTCACATTGTCTCTTCGGTTTTCAGTGTTGAAAGAAAAGTTCACACGACAGTTTCCTGAAACCTGCCTGGAAAAGCAGCGGTTACAGAAAATGAAGTTGTCCTTCACATATAACTCAATTGACACAAGTTACAATTGATTCAAATAGTGACAAGAATAGATCAAATGCAGAAACTTTAAAAACAACGCTCGTGTTATCTCAAGTTACTTACAGCGAGAAAACACAGGGATAAGCTGTAATTGACCTTATCTTAACTTCTTTAAAGCCAACTCATTTGTTTAGTTGTTTTTTATTTGAGAGGAGCGATGTCTGTCACGTACTCTGGGTTAAGCTGGAACTTCTTCAGTTTTTCATCCAAGTTGGAGATGTCTCTGAGGTCTGCTCCGATGATGCAGTAACGGTCTGAGTCAAGGCTGTGGGAATCTGAACAAACAAACACAAACATTTAGAGAGATTCTCCAGCATGGACTATTCAGAGCCAAACCACACTGTAGGTATGTGAAGTCTATGAGGGACTGGAACCGTTGTTGTACCTAGTAGTAAGGAGTCTGTTGAGTGGGTTTCGATGATGGGTTTGGACAGGGGTGGTTTTGTCCTAATCAAACAAAACAACATGATATTTAATAAAATTCACATTTAATACTGTATATCATCAATAAACCTAAAGCTACACTACAGCCAGGACTTTTACATGCAAACCAGTAAACATCTTCTGTCCTGCATCGTGTTTATATAGAGATTATATTCACTTTGTAGGCTTAGGTAAAACACTAAGCCATTACTTTCCCAAGGGTCAAAACATTAGGTTTGTGCTGTGTCAGTTGCAGAGAAGAGATAATTCAACTTTGTGGTAATTTCTTGAATTTTATTGTGAGTTGTTTTTAATGTTTTCTCCATCACAGTTATATCAAGGACGGTAGAACCAACTTTCAGTATAACACAATACAATTCATCAACACTTCAACCTGCAGCATACCAAACAACGTGACCTAATAATCTTCAAAAGCTCATGGAAAATCTAAATCAATTAAATTTAGTTCTCCAATAATATTTTTAATAAATGTACTTACTGCTGTAAATAAAACATCTGTGTGCAAACTATGCATACATACAACTTATCAATAATAGTAATTAATACATAATAGACATAACTAAAAGGTTATGCAGGACACACTAAAGCTCTCTTTGTCTCCCCCTGCTGATCTCTACCCAACACCACAATGCCAAAGCCTGAGAGGGCTGAGAAGACATTGGTTCAACTTAATGTCCTGCTGTATGACAATAGTTAAATATTAATCGTGTCTATTAATCATGCAGCATAAATGGTTCTCATTATTGTGCAAATGCAGTGGCCCATATATGGCTACATTCATGCTACTACATTTTTATTTGAAAATGGCATTTTCAAACCAGAACAGCCTCTATCCATTCAAGCATTTTGTCTCCCAATTAATTTTAATCCTCACCCATACTAACATGCCTTAAAAAAGGCATATCAAGTTTAAACTCACATGCACTTGGGATGCGTGTGCCAGACCCTGACTAAACAGCGATCGAAAAGACCCAACTGATGTCTGTGTCAACTCTTACAAACATTTCCACTTTTGCCCATCAAGACTAGAACACAACCCCCGAGTTTCTATGTTTTAGTGTCTAAAACTCCGGAGTAGTGTAGATGTCGGGTGTATCACTAGTAGAGTTAAAAGCACTTTAAAATGAAAACGTAGTAGTGAGGGTGTGGCCTGAACCTGCAAATCTATCTGGATTTTCTGTAGTGAGGTGGAAATCTGTGGCTGTCCTGGATCATGTGTGTCAAATTATTAAAAAGACAATTTGTCTTACTTTATGTTGTGTATTTTCCTGGCCACGATCGTGGGAAAGTCAACTTCAAAGAACTTCCGTGGCATGAGGTTTTCATCCTGTAACACACACGTACACTTTGTGATTTTTTTGAGAATATATTGATTGTATTTTGATGCAGTTGAGCTTTCATGTCAGAGAGTCTGTGCTGCTGTGATTCTGAAAACCTTTAGTCTCCAAAATGTGGTGTCCAGTCCGGCTCCCAGGTTGACTACCTGACAGTCACACTCTGCTTTCCTTATAAACGCATCGAGGAGGTGGTTCACCCCTTGAACGCGGGCATAGTAACCTGTCAGATCAGATAAGTGGAGGGTAAGATAAACTAATAAAACACATTCCTATAAAAAATATGTCCCTCAAGCAAGTTGTGCAATGTAGCATTTAAAATTCACAAGTATGGAGAATTTACCGCTGACAACTTCTCAGTAAAAGACAGTTAAAATGTATATTACACCATATTTGCTCCACTACAGACACAACACACTTTTGCTTAAGAGTATATTGCTTTTGAAGCTCTTGTTACAGACCAGCATCATAACCCTGCTGGGCTGTAGCCAGGTTAAATAACAACAGATCCTGTGACTTAAACTCTGGCTTTACACTATGATCGATTGAAGCAGATATGAGAAGTTTAGTATAACTAACCTCTGTTGATTTCAGGGGCCTTTCTCTCTCCGACAGATCTCACAAAGTATTGAATGTATGGGTCCTTCCAGTAGTTTTTACTGGTAGCAAACCTAGAAGACAGATTATACAGTCCTTTTCAAATCCTCACACTTTTGGGGCCAAACTGTCACAGATTCTTTTATTACGACATTTTTCTTGATGATTTGTGAAACCAATTAATCCCGCTGACTTTGACTGGCCCGATCTCCCCTAATATAGGACACAGAGAAATGGTTAAGACGGATGGATGGGTGGATAGATAGGTGACATAGACTTATATTTATCTATCTGAACACAATTAGTTCCTTTTACACTTTGTTTTTTGTCACAGTGTTCATGCTGATTGTTATATCTCATTTATTTGCTATTTTGCGTTTCTGTCAAAGCCTTTTGTAAACTTTAAATAAAGTGTATTATTGTTAGATAATTATATTATTAGTTAAACATTGACACACTTTGCCATTATGTTACAAACTGTTTCTTCTGATCAATGAGGTAAATACTGTTATTTTGTTAATGTTCTCAGTTACACAAGGAATCTATTGCACTTCTGTCTGTCCTGGGAGAGGGATCCCTCGCATGTGGCTCTTTCTAGTTTTACTCTTGTTGAGGGTTAAGGACAGACGATGTCGCACCTTAAGCTCTAATACACAAACTGTGATTTGTAAATATGGGCTATACAGATCATACTTGATTAATTGACTGATTTGATAGTTGACTATATAATTATAGTTGCCCGATTTGTGTTTCTCCCGTCACTTCAGACAAGTAAATGCCCGAACAAGTTAGAAAGATTCATGCATTATTTTTACTTAATATGGACAATCAAGATGTCAATTTAAACGTATTTACAGATAAACAGGTCACTAATCAAGGTCCGAGATGAACAAGTATGGGTGATCAGCACACACGCCAACCTCTAGATGACAACACAGGGGCGGATTCACTCAGAGCAATAGAAATAACAAATCACTGTCTGCAACTACTGCACACACGTGTTACCTTTTGCATGTGGTTGCATCGTCGCACGTCGACCTCACCGCTTCATCCGCAGTGTCCGAGTCCGCGAAGGGTCGTCGGGCTGCCATCACTGAGTCCCAGGTCCTCAACGCTGTGTGGTCAACATTAAAAGAACAGGCGCACGACCTCGTCCGCCTGTTTCACTCTTCCCCCGGGCGCTAAGCTAGCCGGCTAGCTGGATTTTAGTTTAACTGTTTATTTGAACAACAACGAGAAACAGGGAGTCAGAGTTAGAGCTTGGTGGAGGAGTTCAGCTCCGTGTGAACGGTAAACGAAGCAGGAGTCGGGTGAAAGCAAACAGGAAATACACAAAGCGCTGGTTATAATTTTCTGGCTAAAAACAAGACGATCGGATCTGGGTTTGTGTTGACAGCTCTGCGCCGGAAGTGAACACTCAGTACTTCCGGGTCGTTTTATTTCTAGATTAAAATTCCTTTTCGTTTTACTCATGAGTTATGAGGGTGCGCCACATAATCTCGGATAAAAATATATGTAATAAAAATAAATACAATTCAAATCAAACATTTTTCAAGATCTTCTTAGATCAAGATACTGTGTACAACTAGGGAACATGTGCAGCTACGTGGGTAGATGATGAAGTGACAAAACACACATGCAACTAACATGTTAAAAGGGATGACGCAATTAAATTAATCTGAAATAAAATAAATAGAAATAATACAAAGGTTAAAACTTCATTAATAAATTAGCTTGTTTGCTGAACCACATTCTTCTATAATGTAGAATAATTCCATTGCATTTTTCTTTTTTGTGGGTTTAAGGGCTTTTCTGAGGCTTCAATGAGTTTGAGGTTATTGTATTTACATTGGTGTCATCCAGAGGTGGTGAGTAACTCCTCACATTTACTGTGTTACATGAGTAGTTTTGTATGAGATACTTTTTTACTCTTACTGAAGTACTTTTACTTCTAACTAAGTAATTATAATTTAAAGTAGCAATACTTTTACTTGAGTACTGTTTCTATTTAGTCACTTTACCCACCACTGGTAATATCCACTAGATGATCATCTTTTAGTTCACTGAGAAATTAATCCCATGCACAGATTGAATTTTTTACCTAAACAATTACTGTCATCGAACCTGCCAAAGTATGTTTTACTTGCTGGAAACATAGTTAGTCTCACTTTGTGAGAACAAGCATCAATGTTGATGTACTGTCAACAAAAACATGTGATTTCAGCTGCAGAAGAACTAACAGCATGAAATTGTACAGACTTTCTCTGAAGTTGAAGTCTGAATAGGGCTTATGTCACCAACAAAGTAAATTACCACATGTGGCTGCAGAGGACGCTGTTGCTCATTAAAGTTACACAGTGTTGCTTTAATTCAGTCAATGTCATTACAATAACATGTTTTAGTCTGCTCATGATATGACTGTTGTAGATGCTCATGTAATAGTTTTGATTATATTATGGCACCAACAGAATGAATCACCACGTGTGGCTGCAGAGGGTTGCTTTAATCCAAACATTTGTTTTAAAGGGATAGTTCACCCCAAAATTGGAATTCACTCATTATCTACTCACCACTATGATGACAGAGGGGTGGGTGAAGTGTTTGAGTCCACAAAACACTTAAATCGAAGTAACTGGTTTTGAAGTTACCACTTCTTCAGGCTGAAAAAAAACATAAAATGCCTCCATACTGCTCCTGTGGTCTCATCCAAGTGTCCATAAACCCTGACTTGACTTGAAACGACATCATTTACATCGTGTTTTTAGCCTAAATGTCAGATCACAGCAGAAGTTTAGGCTTAACACATGGTGTGAATGACGCTACACCACAGGAGCAGTATGAAGACATTTTAAGTTTTTTTCTGTGGATTTTTTTTTACGTTTGAAGAACTGGTCAACATTTACTTTAACTGTATTGTATTCAGCTGCAACACTGTTTACCCCTGAAACTCCAAAAGGGTTTTCTGGCCTCAAACACTTCACCCACCCCTCCATCTGCATAGAGGTGAGCAGATAATGAGTTCATTTTCATTTGGGGGTGAACTATCCCTTTAATCTGCTCATGGCCTGATTCTCATATCATAGGTTTGATGTGAAAAAAACTTTTAGTACAATGATGAGAGCAGTAGTTTGAGTATTTTAGGGCAGTTTTCGAACAGTTGTAAAGTGTGTTTCCCCGCAGCACAGAGCTCCATACGTCGGTGTGCTCCTCCGGGCAGTGTCCAGGGGGAGGTGGTGCTCTGTAGCGGACATGCAGCGGTGCTCCAACGCTATTTCCTGCCCCCTCCCTCCCCCTGTGTGCTGGCAGAGGCGGAGGTGAGTCGCCGCTGTTCGCTCGGCTCCCTGCTCCGCGCTGGGGAGACAGAAAAAAGCGGCCGACGGATTAAACACAGCGTTAGCTCGCCCGGCTAACGGTCAGCGCAGCAGCCGAGAAACAGCCATGAGAAGCCGCCTGGAGCTGGTGAAAGTTACTCCGGGACATTAGCGGAGTGGAAGAACGAGGTTCGCGGGGTCATGCCTTCTCCACCAGCGGGGACTTTCAACTAGTGTTTCCACTCGTGGGGTGGGGGGGTGGGGGGTTAAGCTTTAGCTCCAGTGGCTAGCGAGGTTGCTACGAACTATTTTTAATTGGCTCCGGGCTGCTCCATGGCTCCCGCTGCTTTCTCCCTGTCATAGCGGCGGCGGCGGCGAGGGAGGGGGAAAGTGCACACGGGGAAGAGGCAACCCACCCCCGGGGAACTTCATGAGCCGGGCTTCGACGCGTTTCTTCGGGGAGAAGACGAGGCTGGCAACGGTGCGAAGATGAAGAAGCAGTTCAATCGGATGAAGCAGCTCGCGAATCAAACAGTTGGCAGGCGAGTATGGAAGTTGTTCTGGTCAAACACACTTTTCTCTGCGTGTTTCTCTGCAGCTCAACAGTGACTTCAGTGGATTCTCCCCTTTAACTTGTTTTCTTGCTGTTAAAGCTCTTTTTTAAAAACATCAGTGACCACAAACTATCCCATGAGCAGACTGTTGACATGGGAAAGAGTCATTTGCTTTCAATATGACGTGACGCTGTTAGTGTAAATGGGGGACAGTGTAAAATACTGTCCATCGATGTGTGCAAGCCTCCACACTGCTGTCTCTCCCCCATAGACTGAACACACACACAGGTCTAACCCCAACCAGATGTCCCTGTGTGGAGAATGAATCAGCCTTCTACACTGTGTTCACACTGTCTGATGAAAACACCAGTCAGAAGTCCATGATGTTGCATTTGTCAGGACATCTTGGAAGTGGATATACTGCAGATCAGTTGTCTTTATCCCTACAAGATAGAGCATGTTTTGGGGACCCCTCATTTGTGCCCCTTGGAATAGTTTGACACGGCCTATTTGCACTCTTAGCTATGTCAACGACAACAACACTAATGGTGAATATGTCTGCATTTGTGCAGCACTTTTCTAGTCTTGATGATCACTCACACACACATTCATACAGTGCTTCATTGTGCAGCATCTCTGTCACTCACACACACTGCCGACACAGACGTCAGGGGCAATTTGAGGGTTTCGGTGTCTTGCCCAGCCAGAGACTAGAATCGGACCACCGTCCTTCTTGTCAGTGGAAGACCCACTCGTCCTCCTGAGCCACTGCCACCTCACAAGAAAAAATTCTTGGCAAGATATTAGATTACCCATTTATCGTGATAATGTTACTGAATGAATCTGGAAGCTTTCACAGATCCCCTGACAGTGTTGATGATTGACATCCCCCCCCCACCATAATCAACAAATCATGCTTCTTTTGTGTGCAAGAGTCTTGTGTAAATGCAGATGCAGAAGAGTTTAGGATTTCAGATGTGTTGGCTTTAAGATTGAGTTTCTTATCATAATAATAAATGTAAAATGGACATTTATGCTTATTTATTTGCATTAGGCACAAAACATAGAACTCTTTTCCTCAAGAACAGCACAAATCAGCTTTATGTGGAGTTATTCTATCAACGGGTAATAATTTAAGTGGTCTATGAAGGTTTTAAAGCTTTTATCATCAGCTGCTAAATTCATGACAATATGGGGCCAAGCAGTTGTTTCTGTGCCGCAGAGTGAAGTCATCATATTAAAAGGAGAGATGACGAGAAATATGGTGAAGCAGTGGATGAGTTGTTGTATACTATATGATGCTGCAAGATTCACTTTCACTCTGTGGCGATAAAGCGGCAGAAACAGCTTCTCCATTAGTGAAACACTAGACGCCCAGCTTCAACCAGACATAAAACTTAAAGCATAAAGAGTAGATTCATGTTTAAGTGATGGAAGTGTCTGACTGCCTCCACTTAAAGCATCTCTCCCTCTGAACCTAAAGCATTCAGCACTAAGTTATGTGGATAATAAAGGGCATATTTCTCCACAATGAGGATGTGTTCTGCTGCATTCATGCCTGTTATCGAGAGCCAATATGCTGTTGTGCAAAACATACGGTGTCCCTGTGTAACTGGATATTACTAAAGTAGCAGTGGCTGCAGCCCAGCCCTGTGAGGACAAGAGAGTGCGACACGTCAGAGGATGTTTTCATCATGGGAGGTTGGCTCTTGTCATTTCTGGCATTGTGAGTGTGTGTGTGTTTGTTTATGTGTTGGTTGTTAACATGTGGGAGTCAACATTGTTGAGCACCTAGCTGGACCGTGGGTGCACACAGAGCTGGGTGGTTCCAGATAATATCGCTGACAGGCTTGGAACAATAATGTTTCATTTTCAAATAACCTCGGGTCTGCAGGGCTGCCGTAATTACATATACATCATAGTTCCAATTTCCCAGCGTGCTCCTCTTAAGGTGCGTCACCAGAGTGCTGGGAGAAAGCCTGCAATGGGTTGACAAGAAAGATTATCCACAACATTCTATGTACACGTGTTAAACATTGTTATAGCCTGGTGCTCAATCTCCTTTCTGGTATAGCACCTGCATGGAGGCTGTCTCATCCTGGAAGACGTTATTGAGCATGTGCAGGGTGACAATAGCAGAGTTGTCTTACATTAATATATTATAATTCCTACATTTACATTAAAATAAAGGTATTTTGAAATGTTGCTATAGATACATTATAGTGGTGCATTATCAGAGTATTATTTTAATTAAATTAGTTATTATTTTGTAAAAATGTCAAAAACTTGTAAAAATCTATCATACTTGGCAAAGGCCAAAAAATAGACAAAATAAAGATAATCAGATGTCTTGTAATAATGTTTTAAGACACACTGCACCTGGTGCTAAGTGTCTTTGCTTGTTTCACACGATGCAGTTGTTGTTTTCCCATCCAGCGCCCACATTGTTGAAATAGCGAATGCCCGTGCACCCATATGTGCACCCATGGGCGTGTTGGTCTTAAAAGTAGGTTTGGTCAGGCACATTGTTGGCACGTTGCTGTCTTCAGACTGCTTGATTAAGAAATGTGGTCTGAAGTCAGTGGCGCAGTATTTCAATGTTGTTTTAAGGGTACATCATTAAAATACACAGAGGCGGGTGCACCATGAACGTATACACTGCCCCTTCCACTCCCGCTTCACCTCAAGGAGCCTTGGTGGGATCCAGCTGTTGCTGCAGCTGGTTTGCTGGCAGCAATAACTATATGGATGACATGGCAGACAAAACATCTTAATCACCCCCTGGTGGTTAGCTGCAAAATTTAAGCCCCTCCAGCCATTAGCCATTAGAAATTATGTTTGGCCATAGAGCGTTGCAGAAATATACATGTTTTTAAGAAATGCTGGTCTATGATAAGTTTGAATGAACATTAATCATTATTTCTTCAATATTACAGACTATAAGATAAATTGACAAGTTTCCGAATATAAAATTCATCACAGGTTGCCAACAGACCAGGGGCAGTTGTTATTAGACTGCAGAGATGCACTACATACAACAACTGCCATCAGTTTATTTGATGGAAACATTAATCTACAAAGACACTCTGCTGATAATAATGTTCCTATTGGCAGGAATCACGGCCAAGAGAAGCAGGGCAGCTGGAATACTCATAATTTCCTCACTGCACTGTACCAGCAGTAAATTAAGACTGGAGAGAGTGTAATGCAGAAAACAGACGTGTGTGTGTGTGTGCGTGCGTGCTGTAGTTTCCTGCATGTTTGTATGCACATGTAGGGTTAATCCCTCAAGCTCTCGTATACATGCCCTCCTGAATGAGTGACAGCTTGGATCAGGGCAAGCGAGCATACTCTGCTTTGTCCATTAAGATTGTGCCTGCCTGCGTATCCACGTCTGCAAAAAGTTTGTTGTGCAGAAGGCCCTCTCCGCTGCCCCCTGGGTTCCTGCAATTGTATGAAGGTAGAACACTGTGTCCAGCAGGCGACCGCTCTGAGGAAATCTCTCCTCCTTCTTCTACAAACAGGAAACTGCCTCTCACAGATGCGCTACTGCTTTCTAGAGAGTTAGAGAGAGGGAGAGCTGGGAAAATTGACTGAGGCGCAAGGAAAAACAGCATGTGATTCATGCCAGGGGACATGGTTAGTATATTTATATATTTCTGGAAGATAATTTCCTTGCGCTATCTGCTCCATACATGCCCCATGCATGTTTGCTGCCAGTGATAGTAACACCTTTAAATGAGATAATACAGGAATCCAGTGTTATGGACTATATCCACCAGCTGTATTAAGATAAGCTAAAACAATAATGCCCCACTGATCCAGGGCAGAATTTGGAACTGTGCAAGTGGTTTTTCTCTGTTTTTCTTGGGATATTGACATCACCTGTGACTGTTTAGATACGTTTTTCATTCACGTAGTCACATGATCAAGGAATGTGCACGGAGGCTGCTAATGAGGGACGGTTCAAAGGTAAAAGGTTCTGTGGAGTGAAGGAATAGGCCTGAAATCCATGTGACCTAAGACATGAAACTGAACCAGTAAAACGGTATAATCTGAGTCTATTTGGGGCACTGGAGCAGTAGCTTGGTTTATTCTGTCTGCTACTAGCTGCACCAACAGCTCGTAGAAATCACTGTTGTGTGGTTGCAAATATTTCAAGATATTTCAGTGTGACACCTTTTTATATAGTTACAAAAAGTAAAGCATGCAGCCTGGCCCCTAAGTAAGCAATTCCCTTTGGGCATCCCTGATATGTCACATCCCACGTTTGTGTAGTTACTGCATAACTTTGAGTTTATCTGGGTCAGTAAGGTGGTTGTTAAGCTACACCAGATTTACTTCAGTCAGTCGATGATGAGCTTATCACAATTGACTGAATCTTTAAACTACATGAGCTCTGTCCTGTAGCTCAGCGGTGTCAACAAAATCAAACATGGTTAAACATTCACCCCCTGCAAAGTAAGTGTAGTAATGAAGTAACAGAACGCATGAGCTTTTGGCCTTGCTCACGGTTAATCATTCACTGGCATTATATACAGCTGTATTATATGATCCTTTCTCATATCATATTATATACAACAACAATGGCGCTGCTGGCTCAGTTGTATGCAATCTGGTGCAGATCTATTGTACTTGGAAGTCATAGATTCATTTGAAAGGGAGTCAAGTTGAAAAGACACAAAGAACAAATGTCACTGTTGATAAGGTTAGGTGACTCTGGGTGTTTCCTGTGCGTCTAACCAGGCCTGTGCCACAGGGACAATGAGGCGTGTTGCGGTGCTGCTAGTGATAAACTAGGTTAGGTGTGTTTGTTGAAGTAATTTCTGTTGTTGTATAATTTTGATTTGGGAAGACCAAAAAAAGTAAATTGACTTGTTAGGCATGATTAATTTGAAAACATAAGTGTTGTTCTCGTGATATTGAGTAATGCTGGACTTAAATGGAGCAGTGACAACACTTGAGCAAAAGAGATTAGTTCTTTAATCAATGGGTTAATAAGACGGAAATTAACCTGCAACAATTTTGATAATTGATCAAATTATTTGGTAAGTAAATGTTAAATATTTTCAGCAATGAAAAGTTTAAGATGACATTTTCTCTTTCTAACTGATAGTAAAATAATCATCCTTTCAGTACTGAACACTTAAATATTGTACTACTTGGTTATTTGAGTCACAATATTGGGATATGAATATCTGCCAGGAAGGAAGCAACCGTGCCATCACATTGTACAGGTTAGCATCAATCGATAAAAGTCTGTCTTGCCCAGGTCTAATGTTAACACAGCTCAAATAATCGGCCTCATAAGAGAGGGTGTATGGGCTGAGTCACTCAGTTATCCTCCCGGCTCTCTTTTATCTGGCTCCAGTATCCATTACTTTATGCCTTAAGCTGCCAACTGTTGCAGCCAGAGGAGGCCGACCCTCCCTCCTCCCCAGCCTGCTGATTGTGTCGAGTGGTCTGTAACAGCCGCTCTATTGTGCATATAGCTGCAGTATTCGCTTACTGCCCCCCTTCCCCTTTGATAGTAGATCGTCATGGTTACCATTCTGAACTAGTGGGGAGGATCTCTCCCTGTTAAGAAATCACATGCAGCGCACAGTGACACACTTTCCTCCAAAGGCTCCTGCTTCATTAAGGCAGGATGGGGTTAGCTCTATTCACTCCGAGGTCAGCTGATGCAGGCAAAACAATTGTTGTGTTGTTGTTGTTTCTCCTCTGCGCAGCCTGTGCACAGCCTGTTTTGTTCTCCTCTGTGACACTGCTTTTTTAGGTTGGTTTGCACAAGTGTTGCTTTTATAGAGCCCAACAAATCTTAGTGTTCACATGCCCTCTGATCATTCGGTTACTGCCGGGTTAGGGCTGTATTTGCAAATATCTCCCCTTCCTAGGTTTTCTTACTCACATCAGCTGCAGCAAGCAGAGACAATAAATAGAACCGGATCACCCATCAAGCTTTTGTATTTGTACTCTTTGCATGTATACAGTTTAGTCTGGTTTCCTTCGCTGTTTTGAATAGATTCAGCTCATGAGAGGTCATTAAGTGGAGCAGATGTAAAGTGGTGTGTTTGAGTCACCTATGTAGGGGTGGTGGGGGAAAGAAAACAATAGTTATTCTTTTTTGCAGCCGCAAAATACAAGTGTCACACTGCAACATAATCTGCATAAAAAGATAGTTGACATATTCCTGTATGCATGTATCCTGTAGTATATTACAATCCCTCTGGACATTAGGTCAACTTGCAAACACAACTTGTGGAGGAGGTTAAGTTATATGTGCCCAAACAACCTTAATGACCAATGTGCACAGGCGGTGTGTGTGATCTCTAGGCATGTTTTCACGACAGTCTAACTGATGAATAGAGTTCACCTCTACAGTACCACATGAAGAGCTCTTCAGCTTGTAGACTGACACCAGAACACGGATTCCATACTGCGGCTTTATAATCACGTTGTGTATGCATGTGTGTATCTCACTTTTCATAGCTTGCATGCTGGGAGCCTTGTCTGTAGGTTTCTGTGGCTTATTGGATGTGTGACCTCACCATCTTGGCTACGGCTCTCCTCCAGAGAAGCTCTTTCCGTTCATCTCCAGCCTCTAGATTATTCTGGCTTGGCACTTTTAGGAGTCTCCAGTCCCCCCCAACCCCAAAATGTCTGTATTTGTATTTCTTTCCTTCTAACCCCCATAAGATCATCGGCTGTCTGTCAGACTCAGTTTCTCCCTGCTCCCTGCCTCTGTGTTATAATTGAAAGCAGCTGTGACAAGGTTACTATAGTTCATAGAAAGCAGCTATTGGAGGAGGGCCCAGCGAGTCACTGTCTACAGGTTCCTTCAGTTATAGGAGTTTACTCTTGGAAAGTTTGTTACGTTGGCTAGACACGCATCAAAAGCAATTTTACCATCATCGTCCTCATATTGGGTGGAAGTAAAGAAACAGAGTTTGAGTCACAGGAAAGTGAAAACATGGAAAAATAGAGTGAACAATGGCAGAAATCTTCTGTACATATAAGGTTTCAGGGACTGAAGTGTTGCAGGACTGTATCCCATTCAATAGCTCAAAGTACTTGTTCACTTCAACTTCATTTAACCAAATCTTAGCCTCATATTTTTGGAGAAAGATAAAAGGCCTGTTAAGCATTCCTAAAGCAGAGGATCTCTGTAAAGCTGTTTTCAGACATGCCCTGCTGGAGAATTGAGTCGGGAGTTTACCTAGAGTTTACCTTTCACACATGCACAATTCAGCGGGAGGTTCTCTGCACAGACGCGTTCCTAACAGCAAATCCTCTGCATTATTCAGGTGAGGGGTGGAGCCGCCGGCTGCAGCAGGCCGATGCAGAAAGCATTAACTCCGCTGCGGATATCACATGATCATGTTCATAGCACCGCAACATCATCGTCAGCTCTCTCACCACAAACTTGCTTGACATCTTTGTTGGTGTCTTCCACATGTGTCTGTCACATGCTAGAAGCGTCATCAGCCCCACCCATGCGCTCATGGTTAATCCAGCAGGGGATCTGAATTCTCCTGAATTTGATGTGTGAATGTGACTTTAAACAAGGAGGTCAAGCAAACAAAGTCCACAGAGACTACAGAGCGTATCACTCTGACATTTGCGCTCACACATGCACAACATTTTTGGCCACGATTGATGTTACCTGACTGGCTGCTGGGAAAGTAAACACTTAGCAGCCAGGGACAAAATGTAACTTTGTTTGATGATTCATTCTCACGCTTGTTCTGAATTAACTTAATTGTGAGTCATTAAAACTCTACAACCAGCACATGAAAGCAGACAATTTAACACCCAATATTCTTTCAAATGTTTGTATTTGTTTGTTGAATGCTCTTTGCAGTGTCTGATTTGAATGCATGTTTTAAAGCATGAGTCCTGTTTGATATATTATTCTTTTAGCTAAGCTTTAAATATTAGTTTTTCTATATAATTTTAAAAATTTCTATTGATAAAAAAATCCAATGGATGCACTGAGATGTGAATGTAGTATTGACCAGAAATGATCCATCAACTTTGAAGACTGTGTCGATGTTGATATTATAAAATAGTATAATCTTATAGTCCATGACCTCATTTTACCGGCACAATAGCACTGGTATCATATCAGTAATGCAAATGTTTCTGAAATGATTTAATGGATAAACAAACCAATAAAATATTTTAACTGTCGCTTACCATTCATATGCATCAAAGTATTTGCATAACTTGTCTGCTCTGTACCTGCTAAATCAACAATGAGCACGTGTTTATGTGTCTTTCTGCAAGTACTGTACAACCCGATCATTGCATCTTTGCTAAATGAGTCTGTCGCACCCCAGCTGACTGCAGTCTTTGACACTCTGCCTGTACTGTTGCCTTTTCTTCCCTGTAGCCACAGAAGCCACCAGCCTGTGATGGTGTTGATAAGTAGAATGAGCTGAGTCTGTGTTTCCCAGCCTTCTCCCTTTAAGTGAATCTAATCTGTCTGACCTCCTCAAATCCAACTATTAGTTCACTATTAATAGGCTCAGGCTACGCACGACACGGTGAGCCTGGCTAGCTACGGCTTAAGGAAATCAAAGCATGTTGAGCAGCAGAAACACTGCTTCTGTGTGTCTCTGTCTCATTTAGCTGGACAGAATCAGTTAATTGTCAGATTTAGCTTCATGCAGACTGACTGCTGCTGTGGTCTGAAGAGTGTCAGGTTTGGCCTTGGCCTCCAGCACTGGATACCAGCCTTGTTGAGCCATGGCAGCAAACCAAATAGACCCACCCTCTCCTCAGGCATTCCCACGGATGCACAAGTCAATACTGTACCTTGCACGGTTATAGAGGTGAATGTGGAATCCAGTCTTTCAGGAGCATTGGCAGATATTTTCACAGTGACAGAGCTGTATTAATCTGCTTATCTTGTATTATTGTGTGTCACTGCTAATCTGTTTGCTCTCTGTTGTCTTTTCTCACCCACAGAGCGGAGAAAACTGAAGTCCTCAGTGATGACCTCCTGCAGGTAAATCCTGAACCTGACTGTAGAGCTGTGACCAGAACACGGCACTTTGCAGTCAAAACAGCTCATTTGACAGAGTGATTTTTAAAGTAGTCCGGCATGGGCAAACTTTGGAAGAAAGAGGAACGTGCATGAAGCACAATTCAATATTATAGTTTTTCATCCACAGTGCACGACCGTAGGTGGTAAATAGAAGGTGCCTGTGACCATGCCCGTGCAGAATTAGATAAAACAGCTCATGTGGCTTTACACAAAAGAACTTGCAGAACATTCAGGGTCAGTGTTTGTGAGGCTGGTTAGACCTGTTAATGATTGTGTAATGATGTGTACACAGATTTGAAATTCAGTTCCAGTGCCAGCTCTTGTTTCAGTCAATTTCTACAAAGTATAATGCAAAAAACAGTTTTAAATCGTGTTTAATTTTTTAAAATGCATAATCCAACAGGTGATATTAAGTTTTCACATTATAAGAATTTTTATACAGGCACGGATCACTCTGGTGCATAGCTTCAGTCCATTTATTCTCATATGCTAGCGTCAAATAGCATTGAGGGCTCATGTTTTCTTTCTCGCTTGACCTTCCCAGACAATTTGGGCCATTTCACTTATTGGTCCCCACCCCTTGGCTAGTTGGTGTATTAATCATCGATGAGCCTTGATGCAGTTAAGAGCTGGAATAAAAAGCTTGTAAATGTCACTCTCCATTTCACATTGAGAGTTACATGTCTCCCCTCAATAATATTCTGCAGCTTCAGATGTGTTATTAACAGCAATCTTGGTTAGTGATTCATACATTCATGCTGATTCAGTTCATATTTGGCTCTGAAATACTTCTAAGAATCTGTTGCTGCTTTTCTTCTTTCCCTTGAAACTAAGCCTGAAGTCTACCTTAATTTGTCTTTATTATTATAGTGTGACCGGTCAGTGTTGGACACAGAACACAAAAGAAATGACAATTTGTAACAGGACGTGCAGAGTTTAGTTTTGGTTACACTACTGACTTGGACATTGGACATTAAATGGTCTGATTGAAGCTTGAAGAGCTGCTGGACCATATGCTGACAAAGTCCTCATTCTAACCAATAGAGCCCAACAGATTTATTAGTATCAGTATTTATTCTTGCTGATATGCAGTGATATGAAAACTTTAATGTAATTGCATATAATTATGAGACATATCTTCTCCTAATATGGAAATTTGCAATCCCCGAATAAAAAATCCATATCAGTCTGGTTCTACCAACCAAGCAGCAGCTGATATCTCTGTTTAGTTCTCCCTCTCTGGTTGAAGATTGCTATCGAGTGAATTCACCTCGAGTTGCTCTTGTGTTGTAAACAGTGGAGAAGCTCTCTGTGTGAAAGCTGCTGGTGCAGGTATTTCCCCAGCGGAAATATGTGCGACGCAGACAGCAGGTGGGGTTGAGACGAAACGCTGGCTGCTCAGCAAAGACATTCCTGTGACGATTGTCTGTGTGTGAATGAGAGGGATCATCGATGTTCAAACAAACATCACCGCTGATACACCCTCTATTCTTATTCTTTTCTCCACCCTCTTTTGTAGCCAGTGCATAAACAACAAGCACTGACAGATTTAATTTCTATCACAGGTGGTGTGAAATAAGAAATAGACTGTATATGGGCCAAAAACACATGTGAGTGACAGCTAGAACACACTGGTGTTAAATTTAGAGCCAGCATGAGTTGGTGTAACACAAGTGCACAAGCAGACAGCAGTGACTAACCTCTTGGGGTGATTTTCAGTGAAGAGGGGATGTTATATTATGTCTGACAGTTGACTTTCTCTGTTCCTCAAAGACTCGGTTGTTTTTCTGCCCCTGTCTGGAAATTGTCCGTCATGACTTTGCAGGCTCTCTCACTTCACAGGGACACTGATGTTTGATAAAGGAAAAGGGAGTGAGAGATTGGGAGGTGGAAATCACTTGACCTCTTCATTCCAGAGATGGCTGCGTCACTAATGACAAAAATGCTCTTTTTATCCCTTAATTAATGAGAAACCTCATCTTGGAATATTTGATAAACACTAAAAGTTATTTCATTGCACTCACTTTTTCAATTAGCCTTCAACCCTTTTTTCTTGCTTCCTATTTCTTCTGCAGCAGTTAAAGCTGGGGTTGATGATCGTGGGAAAACTAGCAAGCGCAGGCTACACTTTGGAAAAAATGCAACTGATACATCCCACCCCCTCCCATCTGCCCTCTCGTCGAAGCTTCACCCATGTGAATGCACTTTGACTGACAACTGCTCGAAGCCGACATGTTTTCGTGACTCACTTGCTAACTTCTGGCTATTGTCTCTGCGTCAGCCTTGTATGCCTTGGCTTGTGAAGACTGGTCATCCACAGTGAGAGTATGGGCAGGATACACCAGGCTGGCAGTTCTTACGAGGGCCACAGACACCAACTTTATTCATTGATGGCTACTGGGCAGATTCCACTCTGGACAGGTCGCCAGTCCATCACAGGGCCGACATATAGAGACAGACATACATTCATACTCACATTCACACCATAAGTCAATTTAGAGTCTCCAATCAACCTAATCCTCAATCTGCATGTCTTTGCGACCAGTGAGTTATACATTTATTTCCCTCACCCATGATTCTGTCCTGTTGACACGAATGAGCTACCCAGCATTCTTGTGCCAGCTGTCCTTCCCTCTCCTCTACATAGCCGCCACAGAAATACTCCACTGTAATAGTCGAGGACATTTTACAAGGTAGCAACCAGGCGCTTTAAACACTAATGCGTTATATTCCTAATGGAAACAAAGAATATTTTGTTCATCAATGGCTCACTAAAATAACTTGCCCCTTAATGCGTCATGTGCTGTTATTTCTGTTCATTCTGGACTAGTCCAGACATGTTAACATCCTTTCTCTTAGGAACCAGTAAATAAACACTGGCACACAGACACACCTTCTCTGTCTTTCATTCCCTGTCTGTCCTACTTAGCACTGGGATTCCCTGCTCTATGATGCGTCATGGGATTGACCAGCTGTTGACCTCATCACATAGAAAGAGGAAAAACCCACCCATCTTTTGGTTCTGCTCAGGTTCTCCCACTCCTCCGTGTATTTTATTTTTTGACTGCAATGCATTGTGTGTCCAAGCCCTTTTAGTTCCATGAAAGGAAGGAGACAGCAGTTTTCCTAGTGCCATGCAACCAAAACACTTCCAATACACCCACACGGGAAGTACGTCCATGTTAGAGTGCAAGGAGGGGAATCCCTGCTTGTTTTGTGCCTGGTACTCACTGGACTGAGTCTAAGCAGTGTTCACAAGCCTATAGCCTATGTAAGCAGAGTGTGTGTGTTTCTTTTTTGGTAAGTTTGTATTTAACCCAGCTGTTTTAGGAATGCTGGGGGCCACCATGGGTCAGGAATGACGTAAGAGCGCGAGAACAGTGGGAGGGAAAACAGAGGCGGATATCTGCTGTGGAATTCCTGAGTTCCGACTCCTTTCTGTTTTTGGAACACAATTGTCTGGTATTCAGTTGATCCTCCCTCTGCATTTTTTTGACTCCATTCCGGTTCACTTTGCCCTCCAGACCTCAGTGTACCCATTTATTTTTGCACCCTTGTTTGTCCCAGCTGCTGCGTGCAACCCTTGTGCCTTTGAGACACTTCCAGGCTCGTGATTTAGTTTGTCAGATCAGATTTTTCTTTTTTCAAAAAAAACAAGACACACCTGTATTGTTACATGCAGCTGATTTTCCCACGAGAGTAAACCAGTTCTTAACATCATCGGACTCCAGACTATTAAGTAGATGAACAGTAACTTGCAATCATCAGTTCTTTTCATAGTTTGGTGACAGTCGGCCTAATGTTTACACTGACTGTCCCTGTCAGGCACCTGGCATGACTAGGACAGTGAATAGTCATCCTGCAAGGCTTCAGTTGGCCTCTGTCCTTTAGCCAGAATAGCTGTGCCTCCCATCAATGACAGTATTATATGTTGTCACCCTTAAAGCACAGAGTGGATCTGTGTAGTCCGGCTAGTGGACAGGAGAAAGCCTGTGTAATCAAAAAGACCTTTTTTGAGACCAAAGAGCCCGTCGCTCTCTGTCACAGCCCAGTGGCCGTTGCTATAGAGACACATCCGATGAGTCATCTGTTTGAAAGATAACAATTCAGCATTGTTCCGAAGGTACAAACCTTATCAATCCTGTTTATACTTTGACCCTTGATGTCTCCAAGGCAGCTGAAAATCTAATCTCCAGGGTGTAGTTTCACTATTCAGGGATGGAGACAAGTTAATGGTGTTGATGAGATTAAAGATGCAGTGTGTAAGATTTGGGGGGAGTTTTGTTTTCACTATGTTTTCATTAGCATAAAACCGGGATGTCAAACTCAACTTACTTCATGAGCCACATACAGACCCATTTTGATTTCAAGATGGCTTGACTAGTAAATCCAACCATCTTTATCTGTACCACCTTTCTTTGAGGGTCCCAGGGGGAGCTGGAGCCAATCTTGACTAGCAAAGCCTTTACATAATAACCAGTAAATACAACACCTCCAAAGGCCTGTCAATTATTGGGGAACACAATTTCAGCAGCCTTCAGCGTACAAGTCTTCACAACTCCCCCTCAGAGTATGGCTTTTAATTTGATGTTTTTTTTGTTGGAGGTAATTTAGCAAGCCGTCACAACTCCATCACTGAGCTCTCTGTCAAATCCAGAAACAGGTTTTCTTACCTCAAACCCTGTTCTTGTTTATCCTTTCAAATGACTGTGTTTTTCACCAGTAGTGTGGCTTACTGTTTACCCCTTGTAAATTATTCTTTATGAATAGGAACTGATCCATTTTCCTGGATATCCATCTCCTTCCACTTTCCCCCCAAAAATATTGTCGACCTATTGCTCACACAAACAGGAATTGTCTCACTGTCCTGCATGTTGGATCCATTATAGAACCTGTTACTCTTTTACGTTGCCCTCCCCCAGTGGATTTCTTTTTAATGGGAAAGAAAAATCTTTGCTATTTTCATACTTTGCAAAGTCATGCAGTGTGTTAGACAGGACTGGCCCACAGGTCATATATCTGACAACCCTGGTTTAGAGGCCTCGAATGAACAAAGCAAATACTACTTCTAGAAAGGGCCTCTAACATTTTTATGTCACCTGAAGGCTGAGCCTTTAAGCAAAACGTCAGAGTGGTTGTGGTACTTGGAATTATCAAGATAAGCTTGGACTATTTTTTTCTACAACCAAATGCAATTAAGAAATATTTCAATCTCAATATGGGATAACTTGAGTTATGATATTCAGAAGATATTTATGTTCTCACATCTTTGGTGCAGATCGAACGACGCATGGAGTTGGTGCGGGTGGTGTCCCACAACACACACAAGAGGATGGTGTCGTGTCTACAGGGACACATTGGTGCAGACGCAGAGAAGAGACATGTAAGACATAAATCATTTTCCAATAAAACCTTTTTTATTGCTGCAGGTTATTAACTGTTGTAGATGGGATATGTAATAACTTAATCTTTTAACACCACCCTCTACATGAATTTTGAGTTTTCACTGTTTACAGTATAAATGACGACAAAGTATCCACAGTAGACCCTCAGTGATTTCTTTTTTGTGTTTTCTACCCCACACCAATCAAAAATGCACTACAGTCCGTACCACGCCTCTATACAGGAAATGGTCAGGTAAAAAAAAAATCCACTCTCTGGTCCTCAGCATCACTTGCTCCATTTCCCATTCAGACATCTGTCATCTTTATTCACAATGCATGACACTTTTGCCTTTGGGGTTTTCTGGTATAAAAAACAGGATGTTGAAGAGTCATAAATATCTTTGCACAAATATAAACTGTCTAAATGTAAAAGGAAAAAAAGTGTGAGTGCTGTCATTTGATAGATGTCTTCCTTCCCTAGTTTGCACCTTAAGAACCATTTAACATCCGTATTTTCCTCCTTTTGCTCTGAAAGCTCTCTTCCTCTTCCTGACTCTGTGAATTTACTGTTGTGCTCCTCAATGGAATGTCCTTGGTGGGTTTTCCATTGCTTTGAACATCTAACACTGAAGTTAGTGTATAGAAATCGGTACCTTTGTGTCTATGTCTCAATATAAGTCTAATCACCGGCTTCATCTATCCCTCTCCCACAAACACACACAGAAAAAGCTTCCCCTTACAGCTCTGTCCCAAGCGATGGTGGAAGGCGGAAACCAACTGGGAGAAGACTCCTTGATAGGGTGAGTAGTTGATTGATTGACATACAGCATATCCAGTTCCTTGTCCATGGCAACTGTTGCTGTCAGGAGCAGATGCACCCCAAAGAGTGTGAAATACAAGGCTGAGTATTCATGCCGTGCAATCTGCCCAGTTTTTATTTTGAGTTGACAGGACTTTCGGCAGTTCCCTTTAGTGATGGTCAAATCACTCATCGTGACCGAGAGGCTGCTTGTAGTTGAGGATCTAGAAAGTGACCCAGCAGCCATATGTCTGTCTGGATGTAAAGAGGAAGAGAAAGTAAATCACTCAGTCTTTTCCATACTGTATGGGTTTATTTTAAGGTTTAGAGTTTTTTTTGCGTGACAAAACTAAGGCCCAAAACTCATCACGATGTGCTCCTGGAGAAGGTTTTGTTTTCAGTTATTGACTGAGAACAGAGAAGGAACTAGTGGCACAGACTGAACTCCTTCTGTGTTGTATAGTGTCGAGCTGACGTGTCATTGCACTGTTTCCAGAAGAACTCACACCCTCACCTAATAGTGCTGATATGATAATGAAGCATGAATCTGAGCATGTTGTGATTTTTAACCCACTTCTCTCTCTTTGTTTGGGTGTGTGCATTAACAGGAAGATGATGGAAGTGTGCGGGGAGGCAGAGAATCGTCTGGCATCAGAATTGATGCAACACGAGCTGCAGATAGAGAAGGATGTTCTGGATCCACTCAGCCAGCTAGCAGAGGTCAGAAACCTCTCTTCTTGTGGACATACCCACAGTGGAACACAAGTTTAAATATTTAATAACACATTCACTGCTCGTTGCTTGTTTAAATAGCAGTTACATCCGTTTGCTTTGCTTTGTTTGGTCTAAATCATAGAAGAAATGATGAGTTGGGTTTCTTTTGGGTATTAACTGCCCACTTGCAGAAGAAATGGAGCTTCTGAGCAAAACTCATGTTTCCCATATTGCTTAGTTTTAGTAACATAAGCCTGTGAGGAATGAGAAGTAAAAGTCAAAACAAAACTGACTCAACCCTCGAAATATTAGTTTAACACAATAACTCCAAGATTGCTCATTTTGTATACCTAATTTTCCCAAACATTGGAACTGCTGGATTATAGACATCGATTTCTTTGTACAAATAAAAAAATTATTTTGAAAGAGACAGGGAGAAAATTCACAGGTTTGCTGTGATTCTTTTGTGCCATTTTAGTATAAATGACATTGTTGTCAGCTGCTAAACAAACCAAAATAAGCAGTTATAGGTATTTTTTATGATTTAACTGGTTAAAAGGCTAATCAGCAGAAAATCATAGTCACTCAGGAAGAGCAAAAACAATGTTTGCCAGGTATTTATCACCCTAATTACTTTTTAACATGTTTTGGGTCTAATTTTCTTAGGTGGACATCCCCAACATCCTGAAGCAGAGGAAACAGCTGGCCAAGTTAGTGCTGGACTACGATTCTGCCAGAGCAAGGTCCGTCTCATCACCTTTTACAACTCGAGTCCACATAATTTCACATTGTGGTTCTGTGACATAGAAATAGTCTCATCCCACTTTTTTGTCTCTACAACTTCAGATGGTTGCAGGCAACCAAGTCAATAATCTCAGGAACAAATACACAAGCACTGACGGCCAAGGCTGACCTACTCAAGGAGGAGGTGGATGAGGCCATGAACAAAGTGGAGCTTTGCAAGGTAAGGAGCATGTAGATGATTCACACATCTTTATATGGAAACCTATTGCTTCTTTATAGACTTGTTTATCAAGTTCACAGGCCGTGTTTATTTTATCTAAATGAATGTGAAGGGTAAAGGTCATTTATGGTATTGATGCACTGAGTAATAGAAGTCCTGGTTAGAACATTAAACCAGGAAGAAAGTCATAACCTCCGTTGCTGGACAGTCCGAGACCCTCAGGCTTTCAGTTTGCTGACGCACACAAATGACTGAACATGCCCCGTCAGCTCCGTGCATGTGTGTTTGCATCTGTTCAGTTGAGTCACTTGTGACTTTACTTGTGTATTGGCTGCGTGATGTGTCAGGGTTTTCTGTCCAGGAAGCGCAGAGCCTTGTGTTTCCTTTTCCCCCATTCTCCCTCCCAGTCTCACTGAGCCCTGCCAGGAGGATTTATGACTCACGTGGTGCTTAGCTGACCACTGATGTCCGCCGTGCACCACCTAAAACATCCATTCTTTTGATGGATGAAACTGTGTAGTGGAGATGGTGATCATTGATTTATTAATGACAGTTAATGCAACAACACTACTCTTCCCCTTTCTTGGCTTAGATTCCCGTGTGTGTGTGTGTGTTTATTTATTTGCAAACAAAATTTGCTATGATTCCTAAGTTGTTATCAAACCTTTAAGACAAAGAAATGTGATTGAGGCTTGATATGTTTCAGTGTATCTATAATTTAGAATAGATACACTAAATATAGAAAAAAAACAAATACAACCAAATATAATGATATAACTTGTATTAAGAAAATAATGATGAAGACACATCTTCTCTGCTTTGTTTATTCTGTAAATAAAGGTTTTCATATCTATAAACATAAACTCAGATATCAACGGATATCTGAGTTTATACAGATATGTCTGTAAAAGGCTGTTATACTGTCGGCCATCTGATGTATCGGTCATGCTGTATTATAAATAACATTAGTATTAAGCAGACTGTTATCATTTTTCAGCGCTCCTCCTGTTTAACTTCCTGTATTTCCTCCACAGGATCAACTTGCTGCCGACATGTACAGTTTTTCCTCAAAGGAAGGCGACTATGCCCGCTACTTCGTAATGGTAAGCTCAGTGTGTCAGCCCAACATGTGTTTGCATGAGTTGCTGTGGGAACATTCACAGCTGCAGAGTAACCGGGGGGTTGAACACAGACTTGGCCAGCACTGTTATTTACTTTGCTGTCATGTTCTTCACTGCTTGTCTGATTCTACTTACTGTCTCTCTCTCTCTGTGTCTGTAGCTCTTAGAAGCTCAAGCTGATTACCACAGGAAGTCTCTCACTCTTCTGGAGAGTGTCTTGCCCACCATCCAGGCTCAACAAGGTATAATAAACGCAAACATGCCTTTTCACTCACACCCAGTTAACACAAAACAGAGCAGTGGTCTTATAGAAATATCACACACACGACTGTGTGCGGCTCGTAGTATGAGACTTCTTTATATGTGTTCTGGAGAATGTGCCTGTTTTTCTGTGGTGCCTGTGTTGTGTGTTTCTTATTCACCTCTCCAACTTGGTTAAGAAATGAACCAGCTACTGCAACATTCAGCTGTGAGTTCTGAACTACATTTACCCCATTTAAGGTAGAAGGCCATAACTGAGGCCCAGATATTAAAGAATGCTCCTGTGTTTTCCCAAAAGAATCTATTTTCCACTTTACCCACATAATGTCTCCCATTTAAGCTCTCCATGTTTTTTTTGTCTTTTCCCCCTTAAGCTGTTAAAGGAGGTTGTTTTTTCCTGCACTAAACATATGTATGTAAACCACACAAGCCTGGTCTCCCACCATGTGGCCATGACTCACAAACTACACACACCACACACACACACCTGGGTTTTGCTGCTCCCCCCAACCCCTCACCATTTCAGTCTTCTGCCTCCCCATTCTCACACATTAGCTCACACACGCACATAAATAGAGAAGGAAGGTCGAACAGTCACTCCTGCTGGCTGGGAGCATGTGGTTATTATTATTTATTTATTGGGGGGGTGAGGTTAGGAACTAGCCTGGGGGAGAGTTGTCGTCCCAGAAATCTGCCGGACAGACCAGCAAGAGACTGGTGTGCACTGAGTCCTAGGACCACTTTTTTGTCCCTTCAGATGCAAAACATGAATAAAGTTACAGTATCTAGTCTCACTGCCTCCCTCTCCTCATTATTAATCTTCTCCTTGGTGATCAGACTCGTGGACAGAGAAGCCTGCGTTTGGCACGGGGCTGGATGAACACCTGAAGAGATGTGGAAGGGAGATCGCTCTGCCATTAGAGGCCTGCGTCATGATGCTTCTGGAGACTGGCATGAAGGAAGAGGTGAGGAGGTTACACAATCGCACTCTTCCAGCTTAAGAACTAGATATTCCCCTCAGAAAGTGATGGAGACCAAAACAGAGCTAAAAGACTGAGAATTGTCACAACTACTAAGGTTTCTAATACTTTTAATGCGACTTTCAGTAATCATTCAGATGTAAATAAACATCGTACTCCAAGTTATATAAAATGGAACATGATTCTGTTTGTTCATCTTAATTGCTCTTATGTTCTCCTTGTTTAGCCATGTGTGAATAAAAGGAGCTGTCGCAGCTCATTAAAAGTCACATGAAGCTGTGGCTGCGATTAGCGGCTCTACTGGACATTATTGACACTGAGCTTTAAAGTGTTTGTGCGTATAAACATCTTAAGACTTGAGGAGATTGGCGGACAGACAAACTGTAAACAGAGGAAACGCTGTAAAGTTGTTTCAGAGACACTGTCACCCTGATGATTCATGAAATGCGATGTGCCTTTCCCGAAAACAAATTTAGAATACAATAGAATCCACTTTTCACCCGTCCATAAATCAGAGCTTTTTGTGTGTGTACGTGTTCGTACAAAAAAAATGAAAAAAATAAAGAAGTAGAGAGAGTGCAAAGGTTAACTGAAAAGGACGTTATTTGTGGCCCTATTCATTCCCTGGTGAGTCCCGCCTGTGTCGTTGTGGTGTGAAGACGGCCTTTGTTTATGTGTCAAAGTAAAGAGCTGGCTGTGCTGTGAGTGGAGGGTGTATTTGTTTGCCTGCTTTAAGGTTTCATTATGTGCAGCTGGCTGGGGGAGTGTATGTAGTGGATTTATACACACTCAATGTATAATTGACTGTTCAGAAAGTGTTTGTGTTTGAGTGAAAGCAAAGGGCAGTGTGTGCACATTATTGTTTGTTTGCTGGCAAAGTTACTGTAGTTTATTTGTCTTTGTGTGTGCGTGTGTGTGTGTCAGGGTCTATTCAGAATCGCAGCAGGAGCGTCCAAGCTAAAGAAGCTAAAGGCAGCACTGGACTGTTCCACTTCACAACTGGAGGAGTTCTACTCTGACCCCCATGCTGTTGCTGGTACGTCCGAAAAGCAAGGCTATTTATAAATTACTGCATTTTTTTTTTTTTGGTATAAAACTTCTAAACAGTTGGTATCTGTGTCTTCTTGACTTCTCTGTGAAATCCTAAGGCTGGGCTCAGACTACAGGAGTTTTAAAAACTGAAATGATTTTGAAATCAGGTTGCATCATAAACATAAAGAGAAACTTCACACACATTCTTCTCTATAATTTTAAACACACCCACACTACCAGACTATATATTATAGGATATTAAAATTATTGCACCAGAGGCAGCGATGCACCACCTCACGTCTTATGTGTTATATGTTCATGGGGAAGCAGATAAGAATGAGAACATAAAGAATGGAGAGTGGAGAAGAAAAGTCTCAGCCCAGTTTAAGTGATATTTTATGATTTGAAAAGTGAATTCAAAACTGAAAGTATCAGTGGACATGCTGTTTCAGGAGCACTGAAGTCTTACCTGAGGGAGCTCCCAGAACCTCTAATGAACTACCAGCTTTATGATGAATGGATCCAGGCATCCAGGCAAGGCTCACAACATTATCGCTGGAAATAAAACATAATTAAACATACAAATCACTGCAATGAGGAATGTATATTTAGACCATTTAGCTACCTAGTACATGTACTATATGTCCCTGCTTTTAATTGTACATTTTGTTTTCTATATATCTAGTGTGACAGACCCAGACAAGAGGCTCCAGGCACTCTGGGTTATATGTGATAAGCTACCAAAGAACAACAAAACCAACCTGAGGTCAGTTGTTTAATCGTTCTACGAGTCATGACAGTAATGCTTTAGTTTTTCTGTGTTATGACTGTTTACGTCTGTGCTCCCATGCAGGTATCTGGTGAAGTTTTTAGCCAAACTGGCTCAGGACAGCGATTCGAACAAAATGACTCCGAGCAACATCGCTATTGTCCTGGGACCCAATCTGCTCTGGGCCAAAACTGAGGGGTGAGAGGGAGGGGACAAAATTGACAATCTTTGAAAAGCATGATCCTGGTCCTGGGTGGTTGGATGGATTTCCAGAAACAATGGTCTGTTATTTTAACCTATTTCATTTTGGTGACATTTTTGCTCATCTATTCGTGTCCACCCAGGAGTCTGGCTGAAATGGCTGCAGCTACCTCTGTGCACGTGGTGGCCATCGTGGAGCCCATTATCCAGCATGCTGACTGGTTCTTTCCTGAGGGTAGGTTCTGGACCCCTCTCCAGCCGTTGTTTTTCTCCATTCATTGTAGCCAGTCACAGGCTATCGTACATCAGGGACACACAGTGAAGGATATTGATGTCAACAGCCTCGTAAGATAGACAGTCAGCAGTGATCAAGCTTCCAAGCACCAAGATGACAATCACTCTTGTGTCTGTCTCTTCTTCCTGCTTGACCTTTATGCAAGATCTGTGTAAATCTTATCTGTCCTTGCAGATGTGGACTTCAACGTGTCTGGCATGTTTGCAATGCCCATACCTGCATCAAACCACAACAATCACCTGGACTATGACTGCAGCACCATTGAGAGGAAGCGGCCCAGCAGTATGATGGGACCAGAGAACGACTCATCACGCAAAGACAAGTAACCAGCCAAGATTTGCTTTGTTGCTCCTTTCTTTCCCACACCGTTCATCACTTAATCCAGTGAATTAATTCTTTGGAAATAATTTTACTTGATGCTTTTCTGGGTCCTTTTCTTTTGCTTCTAGTACATTTTGGGCTAATTGGGTAATTGGCTAAATGGATTCTTACAATATGACCCTTAACACTGTTTTTACTGACTTCTCTCTGTGTGCTCTGGGGTTTTGGTGATTTCTCTCTCCTTTAATGTTTCTCTCTCACCGTCTCCCCGCCCTCCCTGTGTAGCACCCCTAACAAGCACTCGGACCACACCCTCCGTAGAGGCAGTAACACCTTAGGTAGAAAGCAGCACACTTCACCTGCCTTCCAGCCTCCTTTACCCCCTGTGGAGGCTCAAGGGCAGGGGCACGGGGCTGGGCAGGTCCCCCAGCCCTCAGCCGAGCCCCAGCCACAAGCTCCTCCAGGGGGGTCTGGGCCTGACGCTGGCCAGCATAGCTTGGCGCAGGGTTTGGCTGCTCTTGCAGCTGCTCAGCAGCTTCTAGCCCAGCACACAGAAGAGCTCAGGTAAGGGCTGCTCTCCTGCATCTCGGCGGCTGGTGGGGAATGACACTGCATGCCAGACAGACAGACAGACAGACAGTTTTGATGTAGTGGGATGACAAAGTTGCCTTCTCTGTGACCTCAGGAGCTCAGTCATAAACTACAGCTGATGCATGTTTCCCTGGTAGATTTTAGACACCTACTCATCTCACGGTCACTTCGGTTCAGCTTGCTTCTCCCGCAAAAACCACAAGTTTTCTCACACCACCACCAGTTCCAGCTATGCAGACTTGTTTCAAGTCAGCCCACAGAAAGTTGCAACAATAGCTGCTTGTCATTCCGCTAACAGTCGCTTTCAGGGCCTCTCGACTTCACATCCTTCTGCTTTTTTCCCCGAATCAATGGAATCAGCACTGACTGGCTCAAACTGCTTTGAGAGGCCTGGACGTTAGTGTCCGTTCTGCAGCGGCTGAAGGGTTTCTTTGATTTGGTTGGTGAAAGGACAACATTCACGTCCACACAGATAAGACTATTCAGCTCAGCGTTCTTTTGCTCCCACACACTGTTGGAAGGTAGATTTAGATGAGACACTCAAGTTACATTTGTTAAGTTTATTATTACAACACCTGACGCAGCAGATGAGTTTCATCTTTTTTCAAATCTCTGAGCTTTATTAAAAACCACTTAGCAGTGGATGCTCTTGTAGAAGCAGTGGTCCAGAATTTAAGAATTCAAACCCTCTTTTTTCTTCATCCTCTCTAAAGCAACCCAAAGCTACGTGACTCCACATCCGGCCCGACCCCTCTGCTTCAGAGGAACGGCTCTGGAGGAGTGGGCCACGCTGTTGGACAGATGGGCAGTGGGACCCCTGGGGCTGGATCCATGGGGCCCAGCCCTCACACGTTGCGCAGAGGTGAGACTCTGCACTCGGGTACAAACAGACATATTTCTAGTAAGGTCGTCACTCATCCTCGTCAAATTACTTGTTCAGTTTGGATGAAATGTATTAATACAGTATCGTTTCTTCCAACAATCACATGATTCTTCATCATCTTCCAGGTACCAAGAAACAGGCTCCTCCCCCTCCTAAACCGACTAATCCCCCTCCCAGCCAGCCCTGTAATTCAGTAAACCACGCCTTTTCATCAGGCTCCTCCCAGTCCCTCAGCCCGACCCCCAGACCTCTATCCAGCCACTCCCCCACCTCGCCCACCTCTCCCACCTCCCAGCCATGTGCCACGCCCAGACGCCACTCCAGCAACCAGCCACCGATCCAGGCGCCCAGCCATCCGCCCCCAGAGCCTCCGACACAGACCAGTCCCCTGATGCCGCTCGCATCACTCGGCCAGTCCGGCGGGGACCAGCAGAGCTCGGACCCCTCGCCTCCAAGCACCCCGACCCCTCCAGACACCCCTCCGCCCTCCACCACCACCCAGGATGCAGCAGCTCCTCCGTCCCCATCTCCCTTCCAGTCGGGCTCTCTTCCCCGGCCGCGACCCGTCCCCAAACCCCGGAACCGACCCAACGTCCCACCGCCACCTCAACCCACCCCACTGACAGGCGACACTAATGGGATCTGTGCCACTGCATACAAGATGATGGGTGAGTCTTACCTCTCATACAACAACTGCATGTTAGTTTGCATATAAATGTCACTGCTGACCACTAATGTACTCTGTCTCTAATAGTCTTGCATTGTAATACCTCTGCAGGTTAAAGAAGCACTAGTGAGAGGTTTGTCGTTAATTGACCTTTTCACTTGCACTTTTTGTTTGTGTCTAGATCTCTCACTCTTCATCATTGTCATTTTGTTCTGCCTGCTGCCACCACCAGATCCTATTTACTGTCGCCCTGATGCACGACTCTCATCCTGTGCATTAAAGTCCATTTATTAAGAAATACATTTCTGATTTTGTTAATTAAAATATTCATGTTACACAAAAGGACGAGAATATAAACCCTCTGGAGGGAAGGTGAGCTGATTATAGTCCAAACCAGTTCTATATAATACACCGATAATGTACCGATTGGGTTTAGTGAAATCAGCAACATCGACTTGTTTCCTCCTGTGGGTTTGAATCTCCAGCAGTGATCCACGACAGGACTTGATGAGATAAAGGTAATTTGTAATATGACAGTGCAGCATCAGGGCGATCATTTATCATGAGTCACTCATCTTTATGTACTGTCACTATTATGTGATATCACCAGTAAGGGTTTGAAAGTGATGCGTTCTTACTGAGGCTGAAAAACTGCTCATCTTCAAACTCTCAGCTGTCAGTGGGCAGTTTCTGTTTTTGTTCTTTTTTATGTTTTTTATTGTAAATTATGTCTCATTTGTCTCATTGTAGTTGTTGTTAATGAGTTTTAAAAGCAGCATACCTTCATCCAGCATGTGTACTTCTACTACTACTACTACTACTACTACTACAACAACGACATGCATGTTTTTAACTAGACTGTTCTTGTCTGGTCACTAATGTCTCATCTGAAGATGCTGCTCATGTTCAGAACAGACAATCAGAATCCTAATCCTAAACAACATATAACGATTTTTGTGTGGCTCTGCACCAAATTGCACCCACTCATAAATGTCAGTCCCCTGAATATAACTGGTTTAAGCTTGTTTTTAATTTGTGAAACATTAATAGTTGGGACTCTCCGACCAATTACTGGAAGTTGAGACATCATTACACAAAAGAAGAAGAGAAAGAAGCAGAGGCTGCTCACAGGATTGCCTGTGGTCTTCACCTCTGACGATGTTTGATTGAGGGGATGTTCATTTTGTACAGTGTGAAACCAAAACTAAGTGGATCAAATGTAAACAATTTAACAAAGAAAGCGACAATTACAAAGATCTAATATCTCTGCTGGTGGTACAGAAGGTCCATGATATACTGGACGTGTAGGATTCTACACAGTGAGCACTTATTTCTAAAACCTAAGAAATAGAAGCTGATCGGTTCATCACTGCTTCCTTAACATCAGATTTTCCATCTGCTATCTGTGTCTTTTGCTCTACTGCTCTCAGTCTCTGACCAAATAGCGCCTCCTGCTGTTCACTACAGAGCCTCTGCTGCTCACACTATGGAAAATATTACACAGCCTCGCTGGATGGCACACTTGGCACCAGCTTGATCTGTTTTCATGCTGCAGGATGAGGCTGCACGTGTTTGTGATTAGAGCCACTGTTCTTACAATGTGGGCACGAATAGTGTGTTTATCTTGTGAAGGATGTTTATGTTGTGTTGTGTGTGTGAAACGTCTGCATGTGTGGAAACTTCCAAACACTACCGATGACAGTAGGATTCTGTTCTAGCTGATGTTCTACTTAAACTTTCTGCTCTTCTTCGTCTTCTCGCTCGGATTTATTTCTCCCTCATCTTGTGTCTACAGACCCAGCCATGTCTTTCAAAGGGCTGAGTCGAGCGTTGGTCCCTGAGTTCGCTGTAGACCAGCAGCCAGCGATGACCCCTCCATCCTCCTCATCCATGCTGCCTCCTCCCAAAGACTGTGACCTGGACACTGAGAGCACCGTCCTATAAGGAGGAGACAATGACGCGCTCTGGTCCAGAAACACCCCTCACACACCTCCTCTCATCATACACACACCTCAGTTAGTCTCCTTCTGTTTTCTGCAGGCCTCTTCACACTGAGACCAACCTCTGCTGCTGTCCAGCGCCAATGACCGACTCTTTATGTGACATAATGCACCTTCTGGCAGCCATGATGGACGTCACAGTGCTCTCGATGAATAATGGCTGGGCTAGAGAATTGAATTGACTGTATCGAGGTTCAGCTGATACACACTCGACCAATCGTGATTTAGTCTCAGCTGTCAATCAGGACATTTCCCCCCATTTTGATCGCATTAAAACAACATAAAACCACGCACCAGAAATTATTTGACGTGCCTTTATTTTGCTCCATGTCCCATCCACTAAGGAGGCTGGGATTATTAAAGTTAACAGGCGTAGTAACATCACTGTTAAAATTACAGACACAGATTAGCAGGTTTATTCAGAATCGAATATCTAAAATTAGCTGGTTCTAGCTTCTCAAATGTTTTATTTTTTTTTCAGAACTTCCATGATAATAAATAACTTCTTTAATTTTTGCTCCAACAAAAAACAAACAACCTGAAAATGCAAAATGGGGTTTTGGGAAATAAAGATTGATATTTTTTACTAGATTAAGCGAGAAAGCGATCAGCTCGTTTTATCTCAAGCTGATCTGTAACAGCTCCGGTCAGCCATTATTCACTCACTGAGTCCTTTTGACTACCCTGATGGTGCCAAGTGTGTTTGTGACACACACACACACACACAGATACACACACACACACACACACACACACACACACACACACACACACTCTCACACCTCCACCTTCACCTTCAGACAATCAAACAGCAAAGTGCGAGGACTGAAGATTCACCAGTGACTCTCTCAGACAATGATGTGTAGCAATATGAAGCACGGCCACTGTGCACAGAAAAGAATGGGTTGAGAGGTGAAGGTTGGGTGGGGGGGTCTGGGTAAAAGCGACAATATGGACTGACGAGACTCGTGTTTGGAATTTTGGTGTGAGGTGTTTTTTGCATTTTGTACTGTTGAAAAAATGGCCTTAGAAGAAGATTTAAAAAAAAAAGAAGATGAAGAAGAAGAGGGGGGCTTTCTACAGCGTGAGGGTGGGGTGGTTGGGGGATCAGCAGGTGAAGTAGAAACCAAAACTGTTGCGTAACATGTAGCTGGTGACTGCAGGTTTCCAGTCGTCGAAACTCTACCACCCCTCTATCCTCCATCGCTCTTGTATTTATTTACCAAGTTCTGAAAACACACACATTCCCTGTGGCTTGACTTAATTAATTCAGTCTTTAAAATGTAAATCATGCCTTATCGGTTCCTCCCAGAACCACCTAGTAAGCATTATACGATATATATTTACTGTACGGAGGATGTACTTGGCTCCCAGTACTTACAGTATTTTCCAAGAAGCTGTCTTGGCAACAGTTGTGTTTCAGGGATGTGAGGACGGTGACTCAGCAGCAGCAGTCGTGTGAGTGTGTGTGTGTGTGTGTGTGTGTGTGTGGGTGTTTGTGTGTGTGGGTGGTTCTGTGTCGTTCCACGGGAGTTGTGTATTTAAATGTGTTGACTTGTTTGGGTTGTTTTCTTTTACGAGGCAGAAGCAGCAGGATGAAGCCTGAACGCAATCAGTATTTTAGCCTTCCATCCTTCTGTGTTTTCTCTGGTTGTTTGCCCGGGACGTTACACACAACAGGCTGTGAGTGAGTGAGTGTGTGTTTGTGTGCGTGTGAGAGAGTGTGTGTGTGAATGTAGTGAAAGGAAAGTTTTGAAACCAGCTTCTTGATCCTGAAAAGAAAGACGCTTCATAAAAACAGCTGATATTGCACTTGAGCGCAGGCCAATGATTGGTTTCCTAGTTAAGAGGTATTTTTTATTTCAACTCTTTCCCACTGAGCTGAGAGCCCACGCTGCCGTGATCCCTCAGTAGTGACGTGGCGTCAGATACATTTTTTTTTTGCGCCAGGTCAAAGGATGAAGAAAAATGGCTTTATCGTATTTTCTGTGTAAGCTTTTGCTTTATTTTTTTTCTTTTCTGGCCTCAAACGTAATGCAGAGTCCAGTTCCTAGAGAACCGACTCGACATGGTACAGATGGAGAAAGTCTCGGATGCTGCAGTTGGAGCATCGTCGTCCCCTCCTCCCTCTCTCTGCTCCCGTACCTCGCTGCCTTATCCCTGTGCATCAAGCTCGAAGCTCTTTAAAGACAAAAAGCTGCCATGAAACTAGAGACGAGGATGATGCTGCATTTTTCAGCTACATAGTTTTGTATGTTTGCTGTTTGGTCAGCTTAAATGTGGAAAATAAACATGTAATAGGAATGCTCGGTTATACCCCCTTTCCAAAGAAATAAAGTATATGAAGAAACTATTTCAATGTGCTCAATGTGATTTATGTTTGTGCAGTATCATGATAGGAAACATGTGACTGACACGTTTGTGTGCAAAACAAAATATTCATGATTAGACAAGAAAAGGAAAAAGATGAACACATTTATTTTCAGTAAACTTACCCTCATATCTCAAGGTAGAAAAAGATCAGATTAACGGTGCCTGTACATGAAGATGGATGATGCATCCATTATCCAGAGATGACAGTAAAATATCCCAGATGTGAACGATGATGCCATCTTGCACCGAAGTCAATTAAATGCATCTCAGCGATCAATCCTGACGTTTCATCCTGTTTTTAAAGCATCGAATAACTAATTTAAACCAAATGTGCGAATGTGAGTGTGATAAGAACTAAATAACATTTACGAGAAATATTTGTTTGAAGGTACTATATAGGGATCTATAGAGAGACGGTTCGGCTTCACTTTAGAGGAGCTGTTAGGTGTTAATGATGTGAATAAACAAAACAAGGGCCAACAGATGAGAACATGTCAGATTAAATATTGCATGTGTCAACAGACTGTTTGAAATGGGGAGTGGGAGATATGAAAAAATATATATAAATCATTTATACACCTCTCAGATGCATTTTTCAAATCCTGACCTAAAATAATCACATATATTTAGGTGATCACTGTGGATTATACTGTATTCAGTAACTATAGGAGCTCTTAAGTCTCTATAGAATTTCTTTTTCAGGCACAAAGAACACATCAGGCAGGTTTTAATTTCAAGCATGATATTTTTATAGATCAAAAACATAATATTCTTCATTTCTGAAAGCACTGAACCAAACATGGAGGTAAAACAACCACGGAACATAGAAAACAGTTATAAAAAGGAACCTGTAGGCCACCGATGCATAAACCCTAATAAACTCGACCGGACACGACAGAGATGTAACTTATTTCAAACCTAAATATCCAGGGAGGGTAAATGCTACCAGCTGCACATCCGAACACACTAACTGCACCGACATGCAATCGACTGGGACAACACGGTCACTACACTCAGAGCAGCTAGAATTTCATTTTCTACGAGCCCGGCTGAAGCTGTGCGTGAAGAAGAAGTGACGTACGGCAACTTCCTGATGGTGCTCGGAAAAGAAAATAAGAAAAACAAATTGGGACTCAGGACGAACGAGCACACAGTAGAAAATAAAGATGATGAGCAGTGCATAGCAAATACAGTCAAATTTACAATCTCAACAATAGTCATCATCAACGTAAATACAACACAGCTACAGGTACACTGTACTGTAGATGAGTCATGAGATCACCATGACGACCACAGAAGCAGGAAATAGTCATTTACAGTGGGGTGGGTGGTGTTTTTCTTCTTCTCCCACACGTTTGACATTCATTCGTTCAACAGCCATGAAGTCATGAAGCACGGCTGCGTTCACAACACTCAACGTTCACAAGTGCAGAACTGTTAGTGAATCTGGATCTGAATAAAGGAGATAATCAGAATACTGGTGGTTGATAGTGAAGGAAGTCCAACCGTGATGTGATGTTTAAAAACTAGGTTCTCGATCACGTGTGAAGGAGCTGAAGGAGTTAACTCTTGTAACCTCCTTGTTTACAAGCAGCAGCGCGGCTAATCGTTTTTTATTTTTGCCTCAATTGAATCAAAGTCATCTAAAATCACACAGAGCTGAAATCTATAGAAGCCAGGCCAAAATAATAAAATAATACAAATGTTATAATATGTGAAATGTAGTCACTACTGAATACTTATTGTTTAACTTTAGGTTCCACTGAATTCCGAATGAATGAAATAGAATATGGATTTATTTACCAAGTTAATTTATTGTGTTTCCATTCCAAACTTGGGCTTTTAAGATTTTTAAGACTTTTTAAAGATTCCAGTTTGGTGTCTAAATTTAACCAATCAAGTTTGAACACACGAGTTTTGGGTGAATAAAACTCAATCCATATCTAATCAAAACCTTTTAAATTCACCTCAACAGTAAATATTTCAATTCGTAAATTTCCATTTCAACATTTTGAATTCAGAGGTGGTTTATATTGTTTGAGGGGTTTGACTTCCAAAGAAAATGGTCGTCTGAGCCTCATCAGCAAATTCAAAGGTAACAGGTGGAAGTGGATAATTTTCAATTTGAATTTAAATTCTATCAAAAGATGCTTTTTAAAATCACAGTAAAATAATTAAATAATCAGCAATGTGCTTGGTTGTTGTGAAAGAATCCGAGATTAACTGTTTTTAAATCTTTGAATTAAATCCTGCAGTATGGGAGGCAGTGAACGCACCGCTGTCTGTTTGCCTGTGAGACTCTCTACATAATAATATAATAACACACTTCTGAATCATCTTGAGTCCGGAGAACTGTTTCAGTCGCCTGAACGCTTCATCTGTTTTTACAATTTTCAAACAGGACCTGATAGAAAATATAAACTTTATATCATCATAGAATAAACACAGCGATTAAACGTTTTCATTACTTACATTTGATTTTAAAGCAGCTTCAAGATGAAGTGAAGGGATGAAATGTACACGGACGTTTCTCTGTTCTCTAACATGTGATGAGTATTAGAATGTAAAGATGGGAGCGCTGAGTTCCTGAATGTTCCTGCTCTACCCAGCACCTGAAATAACAGCACGGCTGCACACGGGGCACTCGATCTCTATTATTCGACAGATTGGCCGTAGATGATGTGGTCTCTGTTCCCGTTGGTTTGAGTGTCTCTGTGTGTGTGTGTGATCTTGGCACTTTGGTTGTGGAGAGCAGAGTGAAAATGGAGCCGAGCGTCCTTCGAGCTTCTACCAGGCCAGAGGGGAAGACAGTCTGGGGCTTCTGGGGTTTTCTGGAGACTGGGTCTCACTGAGCGCCCTCTGAAAAACAAAACCCATAATCTCATCCGACTAATTTTTATCGTATGATTTTCCGATTTAAAGCACACTTCTTTATTTCCACACACTTGGCTGCATGATCCCTTTCTGGCTGAAGTCTGTGTGAGAAAAGTGACTGAATGCCTGAACTGTTTTAGAGGTTGGACTCTGCAAACACTTGCTGCACGTATCACAACCTCAGCCCAAGCTGGTTCTATCGACACAGATGAAAAGAAGAGTGCGGTGACTCGCCTCAAACTTGGAGATGAACTCTGCAAAGATGGCGAAGAAGGCCTCCGTGCTGCTGGACTTGCTGTCCTCCCCGAAGTAGGAGGCCACCCTGGAGAACTCCTCCATCGCTCGTGTCTGCAGAGACTCCAGAGACTGGATTGCAGGGTGGCTGTTCTCCAGGAAACTCTGAGGGTGCAAATGGTCAAACGTTCATGGGTGCTCGTCACGAAGAGTAAAGATCGGTGTGTGTGTGTGTGGGAACTCTTAAATAATGTCTCCTGTGGCTCTGGAGCAGTTTGCTGAAGTCTGAGAATAAAATTATGTTGATGATGTCCCCTTGATGAACAGAGAGTCTGTGTTACAAAGTGGAGGAGTGGAGTTTGAAAGCTGTCAAAGGAAGTCTCAACCATGGAACATGAAATAACTAAAGATAACGAAGATAATGAAAAGGAAAGATTCTATCGATTTAGGAAATAATGGGGAATAATAAAGCAGTTCTCGGAGGCCCCCTCTCAGCTCAGAGCGTCACCCATAAAAGTCATGATGCCTCGGCCTCTGTTACTTCGATTCTTCATTTCTAAAATGTAACTGGTCCATGTCCCATCCACTAACATGGAGTAGGAGGGGTATATGACCTATACTGCATACCAGCCACCAACTGGCAATTAAAACACTTTGGCTTCACTTTAGGAGAGCAACAGTATCAATCCTCTAATCTCCAAAAGCTCATTAACATACTTCCCAAACTGTTGAGCAAATTCCTCAGAAGTTTCCACGAAAAAGAAAATATAATAGTTTTTAAATACGCACAAATTCCTGTGTGTTTTATGTGAATGATAAAATTGACCTACGCTCATGACAGAGGCAAAGTGGTCCTCAGAGGTGGGCGGGATCTTCAGACAGGCCGTCCTGATGTCCTGGATGGTGGTGTGAAGGTCACTCAGCTCCGTGGTGACGGTCCTCTGGTTCACTGCATGAATAACAGGGACTCATGAGGGGGGTTGATACCGTCTCTACAGTGTGCCGACATCGAACCCACAGCTGAGAGACACCAGCCAGGGGGCAGATCTCAGGGGTGGGGCCAGGGGGGGGCACAATCTGATTAGCCCCTGAAGTGGCCCTGTCCTGCCAGTGGTCCTTACTTAGAATACTGAGAATACATCTGACATTTTGTTAAGAATTTTTATCTTGAGCAAGGAACAATGTTCCAAATATGTTCAATGACGTGTGTCCTTGCTCAAATCTATGGAGCTAACAGTAAACAAGGAATAACCTAAATGTGCACCTGCCTGAACCAGGAATTGTACATGGATGTTGGACATATGATTGGGGCCCCTGAGTAAATTGTGGCCCCTTAATGGCCTCAGATTTAGAAAAATTCCAAGATCTGCCACCAGAGTAGTTTTTAAATGTCAAATTGAAATACCCAAACCATTACCTCATGTTAACATAAACATATAACAGTCATTTGAACAAACCAGGTCTCACTCTGCATGGTTAGTTGTTTCTGGTGAAGTCTGATAACTCTGCAGCGGCACAGTTAGACTTTAACAGGATTGTACAGCTACATTCAGCGACTGACTGATTTTTAATGCTGCTGCAGCATCATCGTACCCTTGGCTGCCAGAGGCACGGTTGTGAGGTCTCTGGAAAAGTTGAGCAGCTCGGGGAAGTGTTGGCACAGGGACTTGGCCAGAATGTGGAGAAAGGTGGATTTTCCGTCCACTGTTTTGGTCGTGCTTAGCTGCGAGACACGAAGGGAAAGAATGAGACTTCCAGAGGCCGAAAACCAGAAATTCAGATAAACACCGTGTGGTGAGAGATGACCACGCTGTACCTCGGTCAGGAAGTTGATCTTAAAACTAGTCGTTCTGTTGCTCTTCGGCTGCCCGTTGTTCAGGTAGTTCCCCATGGCGAGAACAAACTGTGGGAGGAGAGAAGAAGTTAATGACCACTGTAAACGTGTAGGCTAACCTCACTCGGATCCCCTCTGCTCTGGATGTTTACCTCCAGGATTTTGGCCAGTTTCTTGCTGCTCCTCAGCTCCACCGAAGCCTTGTAAATGTAATCGTACGCGACCTTCATCTCCTCCGTCCTCTCCTGCAGCGTCGTCTTGAAGTGGAGGCTCCGCAGGCGAGTCTTGTACTCGGGCACCATCAGCATCTGACATGAACAAAATCCCTCATCATTTACTTTCATGGTTCTATTGCTTTTTACAGCACTTTGTGGATTTGGATTCGTTGGGTTTCTGATTGTTTTTGGACCTGGAATATGAACTGGTCGGGCTCGCTCAGTTTGGCCGGGTCCTGCTCGAACTGCTCGTACTGCTTCACCTCTTCGTCGTCGGGGGCGTAGAGCAGCAGCTGCTTGATGTGGGCCGGCTCCAGCCTGTTGGTGGTCATGTTCATCAACACCTGACGCAGCTCGGCGGGGGAGAGCTTCAAATGGGCGATGAGGATGGCTGCAGAGACGAGGAGGAGGAGGAAGAGGAGGATTTATGTTTGTTTTTTCACATGGCAAAGAAGATCACAAGAAGAACTTTGTAATTTTCCACAGTGCAGTTTTTATATTTTATATTTCATCCAAATTTAATTTTAATTAAAATAAAAAATACAATTTTAATTTAATTTGAACTATCTATCTTATTGGAACTGATCTTATCTTATTTCCTGTTTCCCATGTTCTACTTTTATCAACTGTATTATTATTATAATTATTGCTGTTGTTATTGTAAATCATTGTATTTTCACTGCAGTCTCACAGTCTTGTGTGTGTGTGTGTGTGTGTGTGTGTGTGTGTGTGTGTGTGTGTGTGTGTGTGTTACTCACAGGCGTTGTAGGCTTTCTTATGAGACAGAATCTCCACCACGTCTTTCTTTTTAAAGTTCTCAGGAAGGAAGGCTGGCTCTGGAGGAGAGACTGATAATTTTAACAACAGTGTGAGGATGTGTTCTCCAGGCACCGGGGGGTCAACACACACACACAAACACACACACACACACACACACACCCAGTGGCTACACAAGCAAAGCAGGTTGATGGGTTAATAACACAGCTCTGCCTTCTAGAACAACTTGAATAAATACAGGTCTGGTGTGTTTCCTCGTGCAGAGCTGTGTTAGTACAGGGGGGGGGGGGGGGGGGGGGGGGGGGTATGGTGCCTTATGGAGAACCTATATGATGAGCAGGTGAATAGAGCAGCTCCAAAGCAGGTAATGGAGAACATCACATAGCTGCGAAGGTATAAACAAAACAGATGGTGTGAGTAAAGAAATAGAGTCATGTTTGCTGTCAACGCCTGATCAATGCATTTCACAGAATGTTCCAACTTAACGACATTTAAAGATGATGCAAATAAAGATATGCTACGTGCTGTGGACAATGATGACGTGTGACCAGACGTACAGAACAACTTACTGGATCTGCGCTGAGTCCCAAAGTGCAGATCAAGGTCCAAGTACTTCACCATGTCAGTGAGCTTGTCATAGTCTGAGTCCTCGCCGAGCTAAATATAGACAAGGACACACTCTGTACTCTCCCAAGGCACAGTCAAGGTTGTGTAGAGGAATCTGTCTAAAAAACTCTTTTTATACACACACACAAGATCTTATCCAGAGAACAAGAAAGGCTAACATGGTGCAGGGAATCAAGACGCAGCAGGAATTCTAGTTAGAAAAACAAGGCTTTTGCTTTGATGCCACCATGACTCATCAGAGACACAGAGTAGATCAGTTGGTTTTTCCAAATATGGGAAGAATAATGTGGGAGGAGTGAGAAAACTCACAGCACAACGTGGGAGGATTCACAGGTAGAGTTATTGTTTATTGTTTTTAAAGTTTTCTAACACAACGGATTGAGCAAACCCTCACCTGACCCCAAATGGTTCCCTCCGAGTTCTCCACCTGCTCCCAGCGCAGCCTCTTCACGCTCATGTGGTTTGCATCCGAGGCATGTCGGCTTGACTTGGGCAGCGGGGGCGGGTCACAGGGTGGGGGCAGGGGCGGAGGCGGCGGCGGTGGAGCCTTCGAAACCGAAAAAAATCAATTAGAAGTTATTTTTAAATCATAACAAAAGGTCACAAGTAATGTTTTCAATGAGCAAGCATCACTGAATTGTTTCCAGACCACTGGTCAGAGCCACAGTCGTTGCCATGTAAACATGAGTTCTTTATATATTCGCCTTCAGCTGCAGAAAACAAACGTCACATCCAATTAGACTTTGAAGACCAACAACTTCTGTTTACTCTAACACAAACCGAGGATCACTTTAGATTCACCTTCCTTTGTGGCACGTGTCCTTTAAAAAGACGTATTTTGCGTTGCTGTTTTTGTGTTTTTCTTATGTCGTCTTGAATCTAACGATAGGATCAGAGAATGAACCAAAAGTCTTGTGTCTGTTCTGTCAAATCTTTTATTCCTGTGAAACAGAAAGTGATCTTTGGACTGGCAGCCTGCATGATTCCAGCTCTGGTTTGTTTTATTCTGTTACACGTCTGTTGCTAGGCGTCCAAGGCAGTGGCACTGCTGCACTGCACCACCCTGTGTCTTCATGGATAAAATCTCTCATGTCTCTTGAGTGCTGGAATAAGCGCACGGTCAAACAGATGCTAATGCGAAGCGAATATCTTGGGTCAAAGGTCACCAAAGTTAATTTTATTTGCCTCCTCGCTCGCACGGATTGGAAGTTAACGGAAGTATCAGTGACTGAGGCATTGTAGCTCAATGCCGCTCGCTCTGATTGGACAGCGTGAGCAAAGAGGCTCATGGGACAGTTAAGTGTCCTACTTAAATGCTGTTTAAGTGATATTTAAAAAATTGTAATTGTTTTATCTGGCTTTTATATTTATGCATTCATGATAGTTTTATGTTTACCGGTTATTTAGCCACCATGTTGGGTATGGCGTATTATTAAACATGTTGGGGGTCAGAGTTCAACCCGTATCATTACTGCTACCGGTCATCCTGTCATGTGTGAGGTGCAGGAATAGAGGAAAAGTCAGATCCACACAAATTCATCTCAAATAGTGGAAGGACCCAGACACACATATGAAATTGTTTTAATGGAAAACCTTGGCCTCCTGAATCTTCTGTGCGAGTGAGGATGCAAATCAAACATTAGCTTCCAGTGGCGAGGCGAAAGTGCAGCATGGCTTTTTGTGATTTTACCTTTTATGAGAACTATGACCGTGAAATTTGCTTTGCATTCAAAGAAGAAATCTCAGTTCTGTATCCCAAATCCTACTTGAGTAAAAGTACTGTCAGAATACTTCTATCAGAAGTACAAGTTATTTCTGCAGAGTCTCGTGTGACTGATACATTATTGTTCATTGCTTTATTAGATGTTAAATAATGATAATCGATTTTGTAAGCTGAATTTATGAGTCGTAGCTGATCGACCATGAGCTGCTTTTTAAAATTAGATTCTGTATATACTTCATTCTGACTTAATTAAGTCAGGTAGTTTCAAAACTGGGGGTCGTGTGCCTCCACAGGGTCACAGGATTCATCTGTGGGGACTTGAGATGATTAATGATGCAGGAAAGAAGAAAAAACAAAGTTCTGATTTTGGACTTTTCTTGACTCTTTGCTTTTATTGTGAAATATGTTTGAAAAGTTATTTAAATAAAGGCATCTAATTGAAAATAACTGCTTTAATCTTTAACTGTGTATCTTAAAAGAATACCACATGATCCCGTAAGTTTTTATATATAAAACATGAATCAAGCATGTCACATCAAGTACAATTTCTCCCTTTGAATCCAGGATTCAAAAAGATAGAAGTTGAGATACAAGAACAAAAAAATCCAATGTTAGGTTTAGAGCATGCGATTAGATTTCAATACTGCCATGATTTGTACTTTTACATCATTTGGATGCACACACATTAGGCATCATTTAATCAGGGTGAGTTCCTGACAGCCCACTGTAAAGACCAGTTACCTGCTGTGACTGGTGTTCCTGTCGACTTTCATAAATCTTTTTGTGAGTGGGGAGGCTGGAGTGAGACGCTGGAGGCTGGGAGAGAAGCGCTGAGGCTGCTGGGCCTTGGCTCGTACACTGTGAGGGGCTGTCTTCCTGGAGAGATGGTGGCAGTGGGCCCTGGTAACTGTGTTGGTGGTGGAGCTGGTGGTGCCTCTGCAGGACGAGCTGGCTCGGCCTCAGCAGCTGAGGGGAGGGCTGGGGGGACGTCTGGCGAAGGGGCTGGGGCTGGCTGAGCTGGCGCGGGAGGTAGCAGGGGCGGGACGGCTGCGAGGAGCGCAGGGTGGTGGAGCCCACGGTGGTGTGGCTGTGCGTGAGACGGCTAGAGGTGGCCTGGAAGCGCTGGTGACTTTTCTCCAAGTCTTCTCTGGTGGGCAGCACTTTGTGTCGAGGGGAGCGGCTGGACAGGAGGGTCCTCGGAGGCGGGGGAGGCGGGGGGATGATGGGGTGGTGCGGCTGGAAGGGCATGCGGCTGCGGGGGGTGTGCTCGGGAGAGAAGCGGATGGGTGGGAGGGGGTCAGTAAACTGGACGGGAGGGGGTATCAGGGCCTGGAAGGGCGGTGGAGGTGGAGGGCTCTGGGTGGGAGGAGGTGGGATCAGTTCGGATTCGGAGGAGTAGGAGGGAGAGGAGGCCTCATCGCTGCTGCTGTGGTCCTCACTGCTGCCGCTGCTGGGCTGCTGCGGCATGAAGCCCAGGTCCTGGTCGTCCTGGAAACTCATCTACAGGAGGAGAGGATCAACGTCAGACTGCAGATACTCTAACACACAGCCATCTTTTAAATGAAAACACTAAAAATGTATCATAGCTTTGTTTAGTTATATACTCTCTCATTCTATCATGTGATTCTGAGGCTACGCTCATTACCTCCACCAAGGAGCTTATGTTTTCAGTGGTTGGTTTTCTCGATTCATTTCAATTTGCAGCACGATTAAAGAATAACGTTTTTCACTCCAATTTTATTGAAGTCTCTTTTATCACTAATTATTTGGTATTATCAGGCAAATATGAAGTATAAATAGTGATTCATTGTTCAACCCAAACTAAAACCCTTAGTTTGTTTGTTTGTGGGCAGGATTACACAAAAACTACTGGACGGATTACCATGAAACTTGGTTGAAGGATGTGTTACGGGTCAGGGAAGAAACCATTCAATTTGGGAGTGGATATGGATCAGAGGGCAGATCCAGGATTTTTTTCCCCCTTGTCTTTAACATTGTGAGAAAGTTTTTCAACATTTTCCTGGATTTCTCACAGAATGTTTTATGGATGGTGGATCTTGATTGAAGTTAAGGAAACTGTTGGGTCTTTGTGGAGGTTTGAGCTCTACCTTTATAATTTTTGACAATTTTTTGACACTGTTCTATATCTAGAAACAGAAGTTTAAACCACTGTTGTACCAAACCATCAAATACCTATCTTAAAACATATATTTGATTTATAAACGTTATATTAACTTAAACATTACAATAAAATAAAACAAATAATAAAGCGGCTGTTATACATGATTTTAAAAAACACCAATGCAATAACACAGAGATTACTCTAAAACATTGGAAACAAAACTAAAAACTATCTATTATAAAATTAGTACAACCCAGTGAATTATGTACAATAATCACCCTGAGAAAAAAGCTCCAATGTTGGTGTTTGTATCATCAGCCAATAACTTATTATAACTTTAATAATAATAATACTTTAATCTGTATTAATTATACTATATTAACTGAGTATCATGTTTTACTTACAGTCACAGCTCTTCTTCTGAAACCATGACAATCACCGTGATAAATCTGTTCATGTGACACAAGTGTTCATTGTAGCGCACATTAGACTTGCTCTAATGTAAACATGCAGTTAATCAAGCACCACAACGTAACATTGAATTCAGTTATGTGTGAATTTGATTCTGACAACGAGCAAAGTCACACACACACTGAGATTGGTTATTCCTTTCACTGAACCAGCATCTTCAAGAGTTACTGCGGCAGCTGTGTTTAAGTTTATTTATACTTAAATGATTTATCGTTGATATCGTCATTGACCAGCCTCAATCTCAATAGCAGATGAATGGAGTTCAGACTTCTCCATTTTGTTTCCTTATAATATTTACTTTTTGGCAACAAATCTGACAAACTGTGTTGAAAATAGGACATAGAGAAAAAGGGGGTCACAGGTCAAACCCTCTCTTAAGATATTTTGCCACCTCAGTTAGTGCTGTGCTAACTACTCTGGGTTTTTTGGAGTACATGAATGATGTGAGAACACAGTCTGTTACATAATGAGCTCACACGCTTGTGCTTCTCAGGAATACGAGAGCATGAAGAAGTTACCTCTGTTATTTTTAGGGATCTGATTTTATTTCGGTGTTTCAAACACTATGATCCACGATGTATTTTGAGTGTGTGTGTGTATTTTCTCCTTGTCTTTGTTTGGGTGAGCTCGCCAAGACAAATTCCTATCGACTTTGTTAACATGGCAAAAAATAGAAATATAAAAACATTGTTGAGTGTAAAAATGTGACAGGTTGTGCGTTTCCAAAACAAACTGAAGGAAAAGGGAAGACTTCTTCCCGTATACTTTGTCAGAGTTGTCAGTTTAGTGAAAGGAATAAAAGTTGTGGCCATAAATCATGAAAGGTACCATGGAGCTAAGAAGAACAAGATATTAAAATACTCCACAATACTAGCAAGGTATGCTTGATAAAAACAAGATGTACTGTATTTGAAGTGCATGAATACAGCTGATGATGTGGTTGACTTCCTCACCTCCTCGTAGTCGTTCTCGCCAGGTACGAAGTCGTCCACCAAAGTGATCCGGTGCCCGAGCTGCTCGCTCAGGGCGTCCAAGAACTTGTCGGTGTCCCGGCTGCGGGGCGGGCGGGAGAAGGTGAACAGCTTCTTGCGGCGGGTCAGTGTGTTGGGGCCGCTGTCCGAGGGGTGCGGGGAGGCGGGGGGGCTCTCCAGGCTGACGTAGGGGTTGGAGTCCACGCTGCTCTGGTGTTGAATCTCATACACAGGAGTGGGGAGAGGCTCCTTCCACGACAGCGACAGGCCGGACTTACGGTTACCTGTGAAAAGGGAAATCAAAGATGGCTGCTGCTAGCTGTGGAAATGTTTGACCGTCACTGTCCTCCCGTGCTGATAAATGTTTAAAATGTGAATGACTTGGCTTATGTGACATATGATGCTACTTATAATTCCCTCTAGAAATAATCCGCGACACTCTTGGTCATGTTGTCACCTTGGTGACCATCTCTGAGAGGGAACCATGGCAACAAAAGGATAAGCTTCAGCCTTATATACACATGTAGATTAAACGATTTGAATGAGTTCTGTGTCAAACACATTCAAAAATTAGTGGCTCTCATGCCATGTTTACATCAAGGTTGATTTAAGCTGCTGGTTTCATTGCTGATAACATGTTGAAATTTAAAAACTTGAATTTGCAACACATCTAACGAGACACAAACATGGCATCTGTCATGTGCCAAGCACATGCAACTTGGATTAAGGGTTCACTTTGTGTGTAGGTGTGTGTTCGGATGTGTGCGTGTCAGCCCTAGAGTACCTGTGAGAGGGGGGAGTGTGAGGGGGGAGAGAGAGCGCCCGTAGGCCTCAGTCTGTCCCAGCCTCTCAGGCTCTGCTGAGGAGCCCCCATGCAGCGGAGACACACTCTTCCCTGCGTACACGTTCTCCAGCTCCGTGTACACACCTGTCATCTACGGATGGAGGCATGATCAGCTGGTTAGCACACAATCGTTGCAGTACATTTGGATTTGAAAGTCTGCTGCTTTGAGGCGTTTAAAAAAATGTTTGTTTTTTTTAAACATGCGAATCCGAAGTGAACTGCAGCCTGAAATCAAATTACGTTGCAGGAGTTACGAGCAGACCTTCAAATGACCAGAGCTCACATATGACATAACTAGCGATAGTTATGCCAGCTGCTGAGTAGCTGCAGTTATACCTACATGATTGAGGTCAGGGGACTCTGGGAAGGAGGTTCCATCTCCTGACTGCCTCTCCTCCGGGCTCCCGGATTCATCGACATGAATTCCTAAAGCACAATAAAGCATGAACAGTGACACGTAAGCCTCCTCATTCCATCCATCCACCTCCAGCCAAGAGAGAGGAGAGAGGATGAAGATGCAGAGCGGAGGAGCACAAGGCGAAAAGCTGAGCCTCAGCAGTGGAAATGGAAACTATGAATGAAGCCTCAGATGGAAATAAATATGAGCTTTTGAATGAATAGTTTGAGGAGCTCATCAAAAGCAAAGGTAGCTGAGACATGGAGGTTAATGTATGAACGGCTGATGACAGATTTCTCCCTTTTAGTCTTAAAGTGTCCACAGAGAATTTGCTGAGAACATGATTTCCACCAGTTTGTGCTGCATGTACTGTTCCCACAGGCAGGTGCAGGTTCTACTGAACCTCTTGCTCAAGGGAATATGAAGTACTGTAAGTGCTGAGTGCTACTTATTGTCTCTACCTTATATGATCCCACTTGCACAATATTTTACTTGTACGATATTCTACTTTTACTGAATATTGAAATAATAATGAGGTGGAGATTTTAATAAGCTTTAACGACCCAAATTGATTTGATTTTATTTTAAATGACATTGTTTTAATTTGCTTGTTGATGTCTTGTGTTCTTGTTTTTATTTGTCCTTTTATTTTCCTCTTCTCTTTTCAATTCCCTCTTCTTCTTCTTGTTATGATTATGATTATTATTATATTACAAAGCTTTTTAATACAATTTCATATATAACTGGTGACTTTATGTATCAAAATACATAAAATGAAAAAACAGGTATTGCACTCATATTATATATAACACTATATATACTTATACATGTCCAAAATGCAGAAGCCAGACAACCAAAACGAAATAAAGAGAGCACATTACCCCAAGTTCAATATTACTTCAGTCGGTAAACTTCAGAACTGATTTTATGATATTATTAATAACGTTTGAAGCTCTGGACTCGCACCCAAGTTCATCACTGATCTTCTGACACCAGACGTGCACGAATCACAACCAGAGGTTCTCATCCAAGGCTTTGCTCACTCTTAAAAACAAATTCTAATACATTTTTACTGAGCTTGGGGTCTGAAGTTTTAAAACTATTAATTAAAATTTTAGGTCTGTTTTTCTTACCCATCTTTTCTGTTGCTGTACGATGTGAATTTCATCCCTGGGATCAATTACAAATCATAATCACCAGTGAAAGTGTGGTTTGTAGAAGGTTCTGCATTACTGGCAAATATGTTGGGCTCACAGTCTTGAGTTTGAGGCTCAGTGGTGTTAGTCAGAGAAGTTTGAAAGGAAACAGTGATGAGAGCATCTTTAATTTATATTTGGCTGAGAAGTTTTTGAGGCACCCAGAGAGAAGCTGGAAACTTTGGTATAAATCCAAGGAACCCCCTGGAGATGGATGATAATAATTTGATGCTGTGGAAGGAAACACCCTCGCTTTGGATGTTGTTACTAAGTGCAGCGTACCCATTCCCAGGTGAGTCCCGATGATGCAGTCGTCGGAGCTCCTCTCTCGGACGATGCCGCGATACGACGTCCCTGTCACCCGCATGGAGCTGCTCCGCCGGTGGTGCTCCGGACCAGAGTCGGGCTCTAACACTGCTGCAAAACACACACATTCAACATCACGTTTGTACCTATATACATACTTAAACATACTTGTAAGTGTGAGTGTGAGTGCAGATAATCTCCACATTGTGTTTTTCTGTCTCACCACTGCTCTTGAAACCCAGGAAGCGTGACAGTTTGCTCTGACAGCGCTCCTGCTCGTCATAGGTCAGAAGCTGGTAGATGAACTGCCAGATCAGCTGTTTGGCTGGAGTGTCCAGCACCGGGAACACGTCTACTATGAGTGTATCCACGTTCCTGCAAACACACGCGTAATCTTTATGTAAGACACCCATGTCTACTGGCGGATATCTGACAACCCCTTGATAAAAGGATTTAGCTGTAATGAATATTCTTTGCATGTGTAATGCCACGTATAGCAGCAAACAGAGCATAAAGAGGTGGGAGGATAACAGGGATGCCACTTATGCTAGGATTCATGCCTTTAGGTGTTTTGATACTGTATGCATGTACAGTAGAATTTAATCGTTTTCCCTGTTTTCCATCATCCGCCGAGCTAATTCACCATCCATCTCCTCCCTTCATCCCTTCATCCTCCAGGAGATATCATCACAGCCTAATGGGAGGAATAAATATCCTGCTTAGCTACATGCATATGTTTTGTTTGCTGCTCATCATCCGTCAGCCGTTTTCTCCATCTCTGTCTTGTGCCTGTATAAAGAATGTCTTTAACAGCCTGATTATATTGAATACGCTTAATTCTGTTTCCCAGGCAACAGCTAATTTTTTCTCCAAGTATTTGTCAATTTCACGTGACTAGTAAACAGAGGCTCAGATAGTTTAACAGATGCTTAATTTACAGCTGTTTCCTGCTGCCAGCTGGAGCTGCCAACCTCCACAAGCTGATGATTATAATGATTATCAAAAATGCTCGATATACACTTTTGGCTGCCGCTGAGTTTTCGCAGAGTTTTCTTCTCTTCTCACTCCCATCGCTCTGCTCCTATCCATGATGTTGTTTAATAATCTGCCTCCCTTCATCCTTTGTGTCCATTTATAGATACCACCCCACTCCCCTCCACCCCCCTCCACCCTACTGACCTGTGCTGGAAGAAAGTCTCCAGGGCCTTGCAGACGGTGTATCTCTCCTGGATGGTCAGCAGGTGCTCCAGCTGCTGGCTGAAGGTTCGCCCGTGGACTTTGATGCTCGGTGGAAGGATCTCTGCCACCCACTGCAAGGAGCTGAGGGCTGGAGACCTGGAGAGTCACCACAGTAGTTTTTTGTTTCAATAAACGATGGCATATGGACATACCAGTTAAAAATGTCCGATTTGTCTGTACCTAGAGCGTGGCAATGTGGTTGGGGCCAGGCTAGGAGAGTCCTCTGGGTCGATTTGGTCTGAAGAGAAGTCCGACGGTCCCTCCTCCACCACCAGAGTGGGCATCGCCCCACTGCCCTGCAGCATGGACACCACCTTCTCATGGGAACAGTTCCTACAGAGAGAGAAAACAAGAGTGAACTTTGAGAGGCACAGAAATAAATAACAATTGAATTGAGCATGTTTGCAAACCAATTCAGATTTATTTCTGCCTTGTTACACAATATCGATATAATTGTTCAGAGGTGAACTTATCCAGTAAATTCCAAGAAAAAAACAAGTATTTGAGAAAAGTAGAAAACAACTGCATAATAATCATCCTGTGCCCCACCCCTAGATTTATTTTGTGGCTTATTGTGTGTGTGTGTGGGGGGGTTCCTATCTAAACGATTAGAAAACATTGATAGAAGTCACAACCTCCCACACAAAGATTTGATGCAGCCCCCATGCCTCATAATAATACAATGTTGTTATGACATCTTGACGTATAATGCATTGACAAGGTAAACCCAAGTATGAGCCTTAACTCATAAAAAGTTAATTATTGTAAGAGAAGATGCACGTGTTGAGAAAACCTGAGAACAGCACAGAGAAGTACAAATATCTAAAGTTGCACAATATAGTAGATGTCGTAAAACATATGCTCACTTTGTAAACAAATCACTGAAAGCTCCCACATATCTTCTACTTCATTTTCTCTCTCTCTCTCTGCCGAGCAGCTCCCACTGTTTTCCAGATCACCTCCCACTGCTGCAGCACCGTGTTATCAGCGAGAGCAGCGAAATTATACAGCGCCAATCAAATCCGTACATCAGGCAGCCATGGGAACGGCTCTGCGGTTCTTCTTGCACATGGCTATCAAGGTGGCAGTGTGAGCAATACTGTTATCTCGCACAACGCTGGAGACGCTGGCTGATATATCAGTTGATATACAGTGATTTCCAATGTGGACAATTCAATTTAGTCTGTGATGAATTTCTTATCTGCACTCCCACACTCGCTCTGTGAAAATCCACAGGCAGAAGGTCGAGAAGTCGCAAAGTCCAAGAGAGAACTAGTTTGACTCCTACAAGAAAATGTAACAGTTTACATAAAAGCACGTGCAGGGCCCCATGCATACACACCGCACCTGCACAGTACGTCTGATCTGCCACTGTGAACGATGCTGATTTAACACCAGCAGCAGCACTGACGTCCTAAGTTCAAGACCTGGGACAGCAGGCAAGGACCAAATACCACTGCTGCTGCTGATAGTAATGATAATAATATTTATAATAATAACCATAAGAAGAAGAAGAAGAATGTAATGTATTCAAGACAAACCTCATGTCCAGTCCATTGAGGAAGAGAATGCGGTCGCCTGTTTTCAGTCCACATTCCTCAGCAGGACTGTCTGAGAGGGGGAGACAAACATGTCAGAAAATCAGGCATCAATCAGAAGCTGAAAAAAGGATCCTGGCACAGCATCGAGCAGCTAACAAGGTGCGCTGAACATACGGGACGAGCAGGGCGACCAGTGACTAATGTGATGCTGTCAGTCTGTGACAACAAACAAAGGCCATGAACCAACCAGATGATCTCCATGTTAAATCTTATGACGTGAGGAAGAAGTGCTGTCAAAACAATCCCTGGTGGAAAATCTTGCCTCCTCATCTGTCAACTCACTGCTGAGTTTACCCTGCAGTGAAAGTCCTGTCAGCAGTTTGGAGATAATAAACTCATCATGAGACGGTTTGTGATTTTGATGTGTTGTGCAGTTTTGAGCACATTCACAGGCCACGAGACAGACTTCACATCATGGAGCTCGTGGCGTCCAGGTTATCGATAACAGATCTGCGTTCAGATCACGATGAGAGACATGCCATCCACCCCCACTATCTCCACATCAACCTCCATAAGGCCCACTGAGTCAGTCCGCTCTGGCCGCTTCAGCACATGATGGTGGGAGATGATGGTAGGCGGGAACACTGCCGTCATCAAACACACACACGCACGCACTCACACACGCCTCCCTCCCCACCAAGGAACCACATTCCCTCCACAGGAGCTTCACAGCCGCTCTTGTCTGATGCCTTTATTTCACAAAGCAATAACAGATGATTTAATAACCTTTCACTGCTGGAAACGTAAAATAACAGAAGTAATTAAAATGTGCACCAAAAAGCTCTGAGTCCAAATTACTCTGAAAAATATTTAACCTAGAGTTTGGATTTCTTGGTGATTATCTCTGTGGTACAAAGCTGCAATATTCTACCCAGAAATTCATTCAGTTGTGGAAAAAGCATTAAACTGAGCCCAGCGCTTACAAATCTTAAGCAATAAAGAGTTCTGCATTTCCGACCTGAGGGACACAATAAATAAGACTTTGCAGTTACACACAGATTAAACTAATAAATAATAACAGATTTATTATTGAGCTTTAGTGGTGCTGGTGGATTAATTCAACTTTGGTCAAAGCTTTATGTTTCCACCATCTTTATGTTAAGATAGCCCCAAGCATGTAGCTTCATATTAACTATACAGAAATGAGAGCAGTATCAATCTTATCTAGTTCCAGGCGACAAAGTGAATGAGTGTATGAGTGAGGAAATCATTTTGACACATCTATCTTTATATAATTAGTTGTTGGTTGTGAATTAAATTGTGTAGAATAACTAAAATAAATTCTCCTCTGTGGGCGTCCATGAGAAATGAAGCTTTTCTGAGATTCTGTGAAGAAAAACTACAGGAGGTTTAAGATTTCAACCTGGCACTGTTTATGAGCATGAAGGAAAATTAAATCAGGGGCAGATTGAGGGGCGTGGTCAAGGGGGCACTGGCCCTAGCTGAAAACTGATTGGCCCCTGAAAGGCCTCTGTCCGGCATTATGTATTAAAGTATAATAAATACTGTAATGATGTGTCAAGGAATTTGTGACTTGTACATCTTTTGATAGCTGTGATATTGTGTATGAGAAACCTTAAAGAACTGTGATAGATCAGAGACGGATGCTTTAAGTTTTGTGCTCAGAGGATCGTGTCTGAACATCAGATCGCTTTCTGTCCTCAGGCTGTGTCACAACTGAGAACATCCTCCACACTCTGCCATGAAAATACTTTTATTATGATGACTTTATTACTTATTCATTCATTTATATAACTATTGTTTTGTGAGTAGAATAAAGGGATGTGAAATTTCATTACACAGACTTGTGTTGCATAATGAAAATTAAATTGAATCTTCAAATCTTGAAATTAAACAACTCGTACGCTCCCAAACTGCGGGACCTCGTGATTGAATTACTGCTGCCGTCACTGAGAGAGAAGAAAACTTAAAACAGGATCAGTAGAAATCTGTGTAAAATCCCTGAACTGTTTTTAAGTGTCTGAGCACAGAACAGCCTGTTCTGAGGGTTTTCCTCTCCACATTTTACTGGTGAGTCAGACACGTCCACTTCCTGGTACACTCACTCACACACACATAAACACCTCCTGATCACCTTCAACCCCCAGCGGCTGGCAGACTCACCCACACACACAGAGAGGAGGCGTCTATCAGGGCCGTATTGTTCTGGTTTTTAATATGGGAGTGGTACCTGGGATGACAGAGTCGAGGCAGACGGGAGCGTGACCTCGCAGCGTGAAGCCAAAGTTCTTTTTCCCCCTGTAGACACGAACGATCCTGAGGAAACAAAAAGGGTTGTGAGACGAACGTCCTAACATTATTCTAATTCATGAGGCTCTTTCAAACTGGATTAAAATATATGGAATCCAAACTCCAAACAGAAAAAAGCCTTTTGTTCTTTTCTGTGTAAAAAGGATAATCAAAGTTAAAAGGTGGCAAATTCTCAGATCTGAGCAGCTGGAACCACAGAGTGTCTGAAATTTCATTGAATAAATTATTAATTAGTTATAGTAATTGTTTTCTACCCACTGTTGCTGTAGCCTACAACCTGTCTGTGAATGGTCGGGAGCCCAGCTGTCTCTGGAGCGATGGCTCACAGTTTATCACGAGGCTGTTTGTGCTTCACTTTTGTTTTGATTTGTTACGTCCTGCTGGTGGGAGTCTGATCAAGTGCGGCTATGACGCTCTCCTTTTTCTTTGTGATTTAGTGTGGGCTCAACTTCTCACATCTCTGTGTTTTATTCAATCAGCTTCAGGCTTAAATAAAAATATTTCAGGACGCGTTGACATTTCGCTGACGGTGGCTCTTCACTCTCATTCCCCCCAGTGGAGGAACACACGCTGGAACCTCCCATTACTTCAAAGATGAGACACATTCACTGTCGTCGCCATGGAAACGATTCAGGGCAACACTGGTTTGGTATGTAAACGGAGGAAAGACGAAAAGAGGCGAAGCAGGGGGGGGGGGTTGAAAACTGACAAATCTATCCTTTGGTTAGTGGCTGTTATGTAAGACGAGCTAAATGCAGATGGGTGCATTCTGTATCGTGTGTATCATGTGCATTGTGTGTGTGTGTGTGTGTGTGTGACTGTTTGCGAGTGTTTGTGTGTGTGCGTGGGGGGGGGTGTTGGACTGCACTGAGTGATGCAGCATCGACCTGGAGCAAACTCCACACTGAGTCTATCAAGGCCTCCTTTACTTGTTATTGGTCAACACCAGCTGCACTTTATACTTCAACATCACAACATAGAGATAAATATTACATAACAGCCCTCAGGGAATCTGTCAGTCACTACTGAGACTCAGATGATCACACTGCAGCTACAACCACTGAACTAAAAGACTATTACCAATCAATAGTGATGGATTTAGACTATCTTTACTAATAGGCTGTTTTTTAGTAGTAGTAACAGTCATCTATCTATCTATCTATCTATCTATCTATCTATACATCTATCTATACTTCTATCTATTTATCTATCTATACATTTATCTATTTATTCATCCATCCATCCATTCATCTAGCTTCTGTATATCTCTCTGTATCAATTGGTCTCCCTCTCTCTTTCCATCTTTCTCTCTCTTCATCCTTCTACCTCTCTATCAACCATCTCTCTCTCTCTCTCTCTCTCTCAATTGATGTGTTTCTCTCTATCCATCTCTCTATATTAATGCATCTCTCTCTCTCTCTTTTCACACAATCATCCTCCCTGCTGCTGTTGTGCGACCTGTCGACGTACTCGACCCCATGTTCTCACTCCCACGTGGATCGGACCTCAGGGTTTATTAGATTAGATTGGTGTGGGCAGTGTCCTGACACTGGTGTAATCCTGCATTAAATCCACTGTGCAGTTGTTAATTGGTGTGATCAGCTTGTCATTGGGTGGAGGCGGTGAGCCAGACCGGTCGAGTGGTCAGGGTCTCTACAGCAGTCAGCAATTAACATGCTCAATAGGTGAAGACAGACAAAGAATTGATCAGACAAAATGGAAAATATTGATTAACCAATATGGTAGGTTATAATGTGAATAATCTAAATAAAAATATTCAATTTATATCAATTTTGTTTCCCTCTTTGTGAAGCACTTTGTAATGGTTGTTTTGAAGGATGCTATATCAATAAGGTTGTTATCATTATCATCATTATTATTATTATGTTTCTTCTTATGTACGCAGATTTTGTTTTTCTCAAGTGTGGTTTCAAAACTGTGATAGTATGTGAAGCAGTAAGCAGCACTTGCAAAGAGCCAAACAGACTCATAGAGCATCACATCAGAGGTCAGGAGTCTGCTCACCTCTGATTGGGTCCGATTGGAGGATGTGCTGGAATCCCAGAGGAAGACTTCCTCATACCTCTGTCTCTCTCTGTGTCACCTCTTCCTCCAGGTTCCCCTCCATCCCTGGGCACTGAGCTGGCCCGTTTGGACCCGTGGTGGCGCTCGGAGTGATCCTCGCTCCGGCTGCGTCGGACTCTGCCGTGCGGCTCGCTGATGCTCTTGCTGCGGCAGAGCCGGTTGATCACGTTCTGGGAGACGGCCTCGTCAAAGCGTTGCCGGTGTTTCTTCGGAATGAAGATTCTGGCAAACATAGTGGCATGTGAGGGAAATAATGAGGGGTGGTAAGTTTTTTTTGTCCACAAGAGTTGCCTTAGAAGAAAAAGAGAAAGAGGTTGAATCTACATCACAGATCCACCTCAATCATTCTGAAAGCCAACAGCCCATAAGCAATAATCTCAGATTTCCAATGAAATAACAGGAGCAAGTCTGACATCCAGTATGATCATCGACCCGACTGCTACTGAAATAATCTTCACCATCCAAGTCCACGCTTATTCAAATCAACAGGCTTCCTCCTTCACCACTCAGATTCAAAAGAAAAGAGAAGAAAAAAGCCTCTGATGGACAGATGATGTGTCTTTCCCACTGGAGGTGGCTGTTTTCCCCAGAGAGGAGAGAAAAAGAAGAGAAGTTGATTGAGAGGCAAGGGAGAAAAGGTCTTTCTCTGAGGATAAAGAGACAGTGAGAGGAGCTTGGCGTCACTTGCTGCCTGCTGAAGTCTCACTGCTGCAGCGTGAGGTACCAGAGCCGGAAAACAGCAAGAGAAAAAAGGTGTGGGAGTGAGCGAGCATGGGTTTTCTCCTCTCTCTCTCTCTCTCTCTCCTTATGCATCTACAGAATCTCTCTCTCTCTCTCTCTCTCCCTCCCACACTTCCGTCCATGCCTCACCTCTGTGTCACTTTGTCATTGTGAGTGCAGAGCAGGAAAAACTGACATCATCACGTTGACCTCAGACCTATATAATAATTCAAATAATTAACAGTTGTGTGTTTCCCTCAAAGCTTTGTGCTGCTCAGCTGATGACGTTTTTACTTTCATTCAAACTCTGAGTGTGTACTGTGTCACATGGAGAGCTGGACGCTGACTACACAGCAGCAGAGCAAAAGAAAATGAGTTGTGCCCGCACACACAAGCTGTCAATAGAACACAAGGTTTCATTCAAGTGATCAGAATGACTGCCAAGAGACAAGGCACACACACACACACACACACACACACACACACACACACACAGTATATATATATATATATTGTTGTCAGTAGCTTCAATATACCACAACACCACAATGTTCACAAAATATAAGATGTGACTTTTAAGGTTTAAAGTTGTTCAAATTAACTAATTCATCTCCAGCTGGAAACCAACAGTTTCATAAGATGTGGAATGAATTCATTATCACAACCTGCTAATAGAGAATTGCTCCCACGTTGGGCACATCATTCATTTGGCTAATTCCCCTGCAGTGGGACTAATAACTGATTATTTTATGTTATCTCATTGAGTGGGAGCGCTGCTATTTGTCCTCAACCTGAACATAGAGTTTTTTCATATCATATATATGTAATAGTTTGACATTGTTTTGTCAAATATTTTTAATACACTTTATTACTTATTAAATGGGCAAGTACATATCTACCTGTGTGGTAAATATGAAGCCACAGACTTCATCTTTGCATAGTAAAACAGTATATTTGGCTCTGTCAAAAAAGAGTTGGTTCTGTTACCTTCAGACGTCAGACTGGTAATATCCACGTGCAGTATTTCCAGTTTTTGTATCATAAGCTAAGCTCACCAACTGGGGGCTGTAGCTCAATATTTACCACTAAACATAAATGAGTGCTGGCCAGAAGGCAAAATTCCTAAAATATGAAACTTTTCTTTACAAAACTAGACCGCAGTGTTTAATGAGACTTAACGAGTCAGAAGTTAATTATTTGGTTCCGTGTTTATTGAATCACAGAATCGTCGAGATCCAACTGAGATGCAAAAAACTGATTCTGATTCCCACCTACACCAGTCTGTTGAGCTCTGACGCGCTGATTTGCCGCTGATCAGATGAATCAGCCACCAGCAGACAGCGTCTGTGAAAAACAGCACCAGTCAAGTAATTAGCAACAAACGTGCTGATGGTGACAAGGGGGAGATAATAGCTACCACTGAACGTGTCCACAAGAAGCTAATTAAGCGACATGAAAACAACTTTGACAGCGAAGTAAAGCAATTAGGACACGTTTATTGTACAGAGAGAAGGAGAGAGAGACAAACATGAGGCCTGACTGTGGTTGTTTTCATTATGCAGTGTTGTTTAAGCATTTTAATAAAACTGATTCAGGCACATATAGAGCAGCCCCTGTGCTGTTCTTTTTGTGTAGCACACAATAATAAAAGTCGGAATTATGCGTAGAATGTAAAAAGGTCACATCTTCTGATAACATACTATTCATATGTACGAGGAGCTCACTTAACTAACTTGGAAAGAGGATTTACCTGATATTGTTCATAAAGAACTGAAATATTCACAGAAATGTCCCAATGTTCAAATCCTGGAGGTGCCCCATTAATTGAATTTGCTCCAAAATATGATGTGTTCTTCCTTGGCCCATACCCCAGCCCTCCACCATGTTTTCATGAAACTGGTTTGGTAGTTTTTGTGTAATCCTGCTACAGACCAACAAACAACAATTAATAACCTACTTGAAAACTCCCACAGCAACATGTAAAACGCTGATACTCTTTTTAACATGAATAAATTCACATTCATCTTGTAGTTAACAAGTCAGAAAATTATGAATGTTCCAGAAATAAAAAGTAGATAAGCTACAGACAGAATAAATCTTTTAAACAACATACATGTGTGATTCTCCCCTAGTGGTTGTTTGAATGAACAACACCAGTCGCTGCACAGGAGCTCTCCGTTCAGCACCACAACAATACAAGACTGACTACCAGCAAAACAGTTTCTGTCTTTCTTTCTTTCTTTCTTTCTTTCTTTCTTTCTTTCAATGTCACGGTGATTTCATTGAGGTTATCTCCTCTCTTATTGAGAAAACCTTTTCCAGAAAGCCTGTTACAAACCGGTGGTGTAGAGTTAGAAAGGTGTGTGTTGCATTATGGGAAGTGTAGGATTTGGGGGAGTGTGACTTATTGTGATTTAAAGATGTGTGACTCATACCAGAGGCCCCAAAATCAGAATTTCTTCACCTCTGCCTCATCAGTTTTTAAAGGTCCAGTGTGAAAGGTTGAGGTGAAAGGGATCTATTGGCAGAAATGTAATAGAGAATAATTCTCATGATGTGTTTACTAGTTTGTTTCATCTAAATTGTATGAAATGTAGTTTTCTTTACCCCAGAAAAGACCCTTTATATTGAAATATTTTATATTTACATCGAGGGGGTCCTCTCTATGGAGGCTGCCATGTTTTTTTTACGTTAGTCCAGACTGAACAAACTAAACACCTGAAGGCCACCACAGGTTCTTTTTCATGTTTGGAAGGGGAGGGTGAGGTGAGGGGTGTTCAGCTACAACATGCAATTACCACAGTAGATATCACACAATTCCACACACTGAACCTGCAATTTGTTATTTTTTCTTTACATTTACTTCACCCACATCATTTTGTCTGGGAACATCCATCCATTATCTTTACCGCTAAACCTCATGGGGGAGCTGGAGCCAAACCCAGCAGACATAGCAGACAGCATCGCAGGTTGCCAACATACAGAGACAAACAGTCATTCAGGAGAAAACCCATGCAAACACGGGGAGAACAGAAAGACCTGTGAGGCCTGATGACAAACCAAAACATTATCCAACATATTGCCTTCCTCCTAAAAATGCACAATTGCAGTTCAAAAGGTGTTTTAGGCCATAATGACATAGAAGTCTATGAACAACAGATTCCTACAATCTTAAAAACATGAAACATTGAGTTTAATTATTTTGCTATGATTTGTTTCAGAGAAGCTGCCACGTTATCTCATTTTTGGGACAAATCTTTGCAGTAAAAGATATAGGCCACGTATTCTTAGACCGCTGTCACTGTCTCTACAGATTCTGATAAGGTGTGAGGGGCACTTGTATGTGACTGCAGTCTGAGACAGTGTTGCTGGAGTAAAGACTCCGAGTGACAATGAGCATATTCCTGAGATATAAATAAATGTTCTGTAGTGGTGTGGGAGTAGCAGCCCACACGGTCCCTCTCTGTTTGCTATTTTTTCTCTCCTGCTATTTGTCATCAATTCCTGCCACATGGACACAGTGCCTGTCTGTTGTTTGCTCTTTTAAATGAGATGTTTATCCAGAACACAGCCACGTGTTCAAATAACAGCCGCCTCATCACAAAAAAAGTTTTCACATCAACTCTCAGAAACTGAGCGAGTACTCTGATTTGACCTCGTTTATGGAGAACAGAGATCTATAATTATCTGAAAGGAGGGTTGTGGAGGAGGAAGCAAGCGGGGACGAAGGGATGTATTTCTCAGAAGGGAGGAATGACAAGCAGAAAACGACTAGACCTCATTTCGATTCAAGTGTCCTGATGTGGCTCAAATGCAGGGGACGGAGTCTTAACTGTGCGATTGTCGTTACGTCTAAATACATGTAGAGATGACGTAATAATGTGTGTGTGTGAGACTCTTCCCTTCTTTTTTTTAAACTGACAGAAAGTGGTTCACAGTGGTGGGTCACTTTATTCCACTTAAGACAGCAGGTTGCTGGTCTGTATCCAGGAACTTGTCAAAAGTAGATGTAGCAGTGAAAATGGTCGGCCATGTCTGATCCATTGTGCAGATATACTGTATACACACTGTAGACTAGAAAGAATTACTTGTGATCAAAGTATGAACATGGTCATAAAAGGGAGGCTGATTAAAAATAAAAAATGAAAAAGAAAATATAGAAAAGGAATAGAGAGAGGAGAAATATAATAATAGGTTATGTAACACAGACTAGACAGAATTCTAGGTCTTGACTGAAGATCATATATATTACTGATGGTTTAATTGATGATAATGCTACAGGGTTTAAGATTGCTGAACAAACCCGGAATCACCAGCTATTCAAACCAAACTGGACGTTCAAATCTTCCATGTTAAAATAAAGTGCAATAGATGATCTTTAGGTTATCAGCGTGATAAGTTATTGCTGGGTACATACAGCTGTCTCCGATGCAACCATCCTAAAGATAAATTAAATGGGTTTGTATTAATGGAAATTATGAATGCACAGGCTTTAGTGCTGTCTGTGGTAAATGGTCTGTATGTATATGAAGCTTTTCTAATCATGAGGACAACTCAAAGTGCTTTACTTTACAGTTTGGCCATTTGCCCATTCACAATGTGCAGCATGTTGTCAATCACACAGTGGGTTTATCATCTTGGCACACGCAAAGAGATCGTACCACAGTCCTTCTGGTTAGTGGTCAACCCGCTCTAACCCCTGAGCCACAGCCACTCCATTCTGTTCCAGATGCTCTGGCAGCTGACTTTTGTAGTTAAGATTAAACACCATCATTAACAGCACTATTGTAAAAGACAATAGAGCACAACATGTAGTGAATTTCAGGACGTGCTGGTAACTGCAGTATTGTGACTTGTTAGAAAAAACGTTATCGAGTTCTGATCACTCTTATTCTGATATTAGGCACAATGCTCACTGTGCAGTCGTAAATAGTGAAATGATTTGGTTCACTAGTTTTAGCTGTTAATGCATTAGACCATCTGCTTTTAAACACATAGTAAAACCTTCCTGCTGTTTTCAGAGCTGATACAGACTCAGTATAATACAGGCAGATAAAAGTTTTAAAGGAATATTCATTTAATCCTGAAGTCATCATGCTCAAACGCATGCAGAGCACACACACACACTCATC